>NC_035796.1:0-2400000 GCF_001653235.2 Pochonia chlamydosporia 170 | reverse complement strand
GACCCCGTGGCGGCGGGGAGAAATAGCCGCGCACCGCAGAATCAATAGCTCCAGTCGAAAAGCATCTGGTTGAAACATCAAGCCTAACAAGATCCAGTTATTGCCCAAGAGCCCTCGGGTTGTTCATACAGCGACTAGCACTGTTGTATGGAGCAAAAGTGGCTTGCTTGACGGAGGATAACTACGCCGATGGCTTGTAGTTAAGCGGTGGCTTGGACGGTTGGGCGATGACGCAGAAAGTTGTTCCATGAATGAATGAAGCCATCTCGGAAGCAAGCAACGGCATTGCTAAGCCGTGGGTGACATCTGGCCTGATTGTTCCCGCTGGATGCGCCTCGTGTTATTAACATCTCCGGCGGTATATCGACTCTGACTCGTTTCAAGACAGGGCTATGGCTTACGTTCCGATAACCTTCTCACCCCTGAGACTAAGCATCAGGACGGAGTGATCAATGTCTTCCCCAAACGAACAAAGGAAAAAAAAATCAACAAAACAAAAGGGTAATCACCACCAGTGAGAAAAAGCACTGCTGCACCTCTTGAGTCAAAATATTCTTGGCTCACAGGCGGAACCGACTCGTGGCCATGTCTGACATCCAGGGCCCTCTATTTTGGCATTTGCTGCCAAGCACCTGATCCCTGCCGATGAAGATCCCAGCTGCACTGAAAAAAGTGTGTTTGTGAGCATGCGTGTCTTATGCACGGTTGTTTGACAGGCAGAAAAGGCAAAGGGTTTGCTCTCAAGCCGGAAGAGAATTGATTGTCTCCTCAGGTGTGCATGGTAAGGAGCACCCATGCCCAAGGGGCCGTCAGGTCCTCACGGCTGTGCGATATATTCCCGTTACGTCGCTGCATTCATACCCGTTTTTCATCTTCATGTACTCCGTAAGAAGCTTGGACACCGAACACATTGTACACCCATCTCACCGCATATTTCAATCCCTCTCAAGCGCGCTACCCTATTCAATCTCTAATTATCAAATCCTGCCATATCTCAAACATCCGATGAACTTCGGATTAAACTAGATTTTCCTGCGTATAACCCGCCTATCTCAAACCACGAAATGAGACTCAGATAGATTAGAGGCGTCAGTTGGCAAGCCACGTCTCAAATATAGTCATGAATAATGTTACCCATTTCACACTTTTGCTACCTAGACTGAGACCGTACCGATCGTAGCAACGCGCAGATGGAGGCGGCGGCGTCTCCGACTTTCATTATTGGTGCGACCCGTCTCTCGGTGCAGTGGAATGTCAGCGCTTCGCGATGTTTGGTCGCGCTGCGAATGCATTGACCGATGAACACAATCTGCGTTTATAACAATTGTCGGCAGTTGGCTTTCTCATCGGACGGCATTCCTGGTGAGGAACGATGCTGATGTGTATTCGGAATGGCGGGGCGCGTCGGTTAGTGCGCTAATTGGCCACGTTTGTATGAGACAGACCGCCTCGATACTCGATTCAAGAACACGACATTTTGAACATGAGCATCTCCCAGAATCTCCAGAGCCTAATATTGGTTCTTCTTATTCACAGGCTATCCCTACAGCTTTCTTCTTCGCAGCTAACGATATAGGAGATGAAATAAACTTCATATTGTGCAGCATTTGCAGTTTGCTTGACGCCAGGAATCACAAGCTCGTCCAACTCCCAATTGCCAAAAATATATCCCCAAGTTCCCACGCTATTCGCATGCCACCTGCTAGATAACAAGTATAATAAAGAGCGTTTACGAAACAAAAAAAATTAAACGTATCCTCCAGTCGTCCCCCGGGGACGTGATATCACGAATCGAACAAAGATGGTGTAATAAGTAAAGAGAATCAGTTAGTTTTGCGTTTGCGGTATATCTTCATTGGTATGGTTTTTGTTTTTCAATGCAGAATGGCATATTTATCGAGATCCTGGTCCATCGACAGGGCTGGTTGGATTGCTTCTAAAACTGCTAAGATCGGTGCTGCCGGTTCGCCTTAGAGCTTGTCGCATTGTTTCGATATTGAGGTCGCCGCCTGGGGCCGCCAGGTTTTGCAGGCCGGGTTTGGGACTGCCGAATGGCTTTCGAGTCGGACTCATCTCAACTCCCTTCATGCTTCCTGGGTTACTCGTTGGAGGACTCGTCCCTTGTCCTTGACTTGACACGGGTGAGCGAATAGGTGATGGTGATCGATTCATAGCAGCTGAAGGAAGCGACGTTAGTCCCGCCATGTGAATGCTGTCTCTTGACCCTGCAGCTCCAGCTTGGTTGCCATGTTCCGCTTGTACGACATCTGCGAAGGATATGAAGGACAGGCGGCGCACGTCGGCAGACTCAAGGGATCCATAGTTGGACGCACTGTCCGGAGGGAGGCCGACTCGGTCGGCAAACGAAGCTAGCTCAGCCGCCCATTCAGAAGCCATTTGGTCATACGGTGAGGTCGCTCCCCCCGTGGCACCCGTGACTGTAACCGAGGCAGGTTGGTGTGACGAGTGTGTGACAATTTCCACCGTATCGGGATCCAGTTTCTCGTTGGTGATTGCCTCGGAGGCATCGTCGAGCACTGGTGGGATATAGTTTTCGGTTTGAATGTGAGTCGGTATAGCAGGGGAGTTGGGTTTTAACACAGTGCTGTCTTGAACATCTCTCTCGAAAATCTGGGAACCTGCCGGAGATGATACCCGAGGTGAACTAGAGATAGCACGAGTTGGTGACGACGGATGAATGAAGACAGAATGCTCGCCGGTATGCACCCGAGTTGGCGATGCGGTGATTCTTGACGCGTTTGTCGAAGCTTTGGATGCTTGCGATGCAACAGGCGGAGTAGCAATGGCGTCAGAGCCAGAGGTCAGAGAGCTGTCCTCCTTCTTCTTGCCAAATCCAAACAATGACCGCTTCTTAGCCTTTGCAGCTTTTACATTGTCCATGTTTGGATCTGAATCAGCCTCCTCGACTGCTCGAGGAGTAGAATCGTCAAAGCTGCTATCGTCGGCGACGTCGCTCCCTCTTGGAAACCGCTCTCCCCTCTTTAGAGTTGGAGATTCAGCAAGGCTCATGATAACAACGAAACAATATCAGGGGAAGATGGCGAGACAAATCCGCCCACAATCCTTCTTGTCCCGATGTTTTCGCGGGAGCTCAAAAAGTAAAGTAAAACAAAATAAATCGAGAGAGGAAATAAGTAGAAAAGGAGTCAAGGAGAGACGAGACGTTGTGGCAAAGCGGCCCCCAAGGACCTCTCCTGGCAGGGGATGACGACAGAGGGCTAGTCCGTCACCTATCACCCGATTGTGCCGAAAGCTGGGGACCTGTGCTGCGCGTTGCACAGGTATGGCCTTGAGCACGAGGCGGAGCACCAACGAAATCAAAATAGCGCCAAGGCTCACAGTCGGGTCGAATTCTCAGGAAGCTTGCCAAAGACGGCCCCGTGTGTTTGAGAGAAACGAGCTCAGGGTGCGAGCGAGAGTTGAAGATTAGAATTCGGGCGGTTGGCAGATGAGATGCAGAATTGGATTGATGAGACACAAATGAAGGAAGGAGCGCATGAGCAGGTGACGCACATTAATTGACTTGGAGCAACTGCCATCCACAGGGACCTGAGGGGCTCAGGTCGGTCGGGATTGGTCAGAGCTGGTCGGACCTGCCCAGTGTCAAGAAAGAGATCAGACTGGTAGGCCACAAGACACCAGATGACTGGCCAGTCAGACTGTAGTCAATGAGGGGGAATGATTCTGGTTTGGCCCTGATGTTTTGACTTTAGATTCAATATTGCATCGGATTACGCCGTACTGGTAAATACTGTATATTCTGCCACACTGCATTTACTTACTGAGCCAGAATACCATCGATGACTCCTCAACAGGACACAGTTCTCTCAACTGCGGTTCACCTGATGTCTCGAACGAGGGACCAACCCTCTTTGATTGACACGGGTCCCGCACCAACTTATTGGCAGTGGAACCAGGGTCACGCCAAGGCAAACTGCTTCTTGGAAACAGACTCGACACAGTTGGACATTCAGATATTTTGGACGCCGATGCAACGCAAAATTCTACCGTCCAGCACCTTGATGCCAGGCTCTAGTTTCTCTAGTATCGATTCTTCTCGCCGCCGCCGCTCTCAGCTATCTCGATATCCATACAACCTGTACGATGGAAACATCCTCACACAGGCAGAGGGCACCAAGCAGGGGGCGCAGGCAGAATGGTCAATGCCTGTTGAAATAAGGGTTTCCTTGCCCAAAATTTGCCGAGCACCATTTCCAGTCAGACCTGTGACGCAACTTGGCCAGGGTCATGGAATCTATCTGGGGTCTAGCGTGTCTGGCATCGTGGGCCAAGTGGGCTTGGTCCAACTGTCTCCTGCGAAATTGCTCCTTGCATGAGATGAGCGAAGATGACACCGCAGTTGATCAAACAAAAAGGTAAAATGAGAGGGACGTCAAGCCTGCGTTCGTTGCATACTTTACTTTATGATGACATCTGTGCGTTCCTGGGACGTCCGCACCACCCAGGCCTTGTATCCAGAGGTCAAACATCCTGAGACTGTGGCACACGGCTGACGAACTACTATAACACAGAAGGCCACAACTGTCTCTCATCAAGTTGGTATCCCAAATAACCATGACGCATGGATTCAAAACCAATTCACTCCATATGGGAACGCATGCAAGAAAACATAGTCAGGCTGAAGTACACCTGTTATCAGCCTATGCGGCGTGTGGGCAACTTACCCCGTAGACCCTTACGGCGAGGCAATATCCCTCACAATCATCGATGAATGTGATGTTGCTAATTTTCGGGTTTACGCCCGATGAACCGCATCTATCACGAGTCGACGAATCTTGCACAAGCTTATGGATGTAAAGCACAAGTCACATCTGTTGATCACTGATGTCAGTTCAAAGTGGCGGTGATTCGAAAGTTGCCGTGCTTGTCCTCGTGAGATGTGCCACTCAAAATGGTGTAACCGTTCAATTGATCAAGTTCATCAATGCTTCGCCGGTAAACAGAACTCGCTCTTACGGCCAACATCCTCGTTCTTTGTCGAGGGAACTGGACTGCAACCGAACCGTATCACAAGTGTATCATCCAGCACACAATGAGGCGTGGGCAACACCGCTGCTGAGACATCTCTACGTATTCATGGAGTATGTGCTACCGTGAAACCTGGCGACAGAGCGACAGACCTCATCGGTTTTATTGTATTACCAAACTTCACCAAGAGACTGTGCGACAAGAAACAAATTAGACCTCGGTAATCGCCATGCATTTATTTCCGCGAGCATTGTTCCAGGTCGGATTCAGCCATTCGGTATGCATCTCAATGTTGAGAATCAAGAGGTCCCCGTGATGTTTCTTACCCCTCCTTTGCCAGGCCCCCAAAACCAACCAGCGAATACCGTCCCGTCCCGGCTACGTTCCAACACCTTGTCTTGGGAACACATCGTCAGGGAGCAAGGGTGCTGCCTGTGCTATGATATCACAAATTTAGCCCATTTTCTGCTGCCCTTCCAAGATCACCGCTTAGTGGATAAAACAGGCAAGTCTTGGTCAAAGGGTTGAAAGCCTCTACATCATGGGACGATGGGTATCGTCGGACCTGATCACCACGTCCTAAATGTCTTGTTCTGGAAAAAGCAATAGAAGTGCGTCCCAAGGAGGAAGCGGACACAAAGCATCATGGCTGCGTATGGCGCCTCGATATTTGTGTTGGGTAGCGACAGCCGAAACCAGAAAGTTGGTGACACCACACAAGTGTGATGGACTGTTCAATGTGCATATGCATCAGATTCTGGACTGCTTGGCTTACACAAGAAATGTGTGATGATGTGTTCCATACGGAGTACCCAGGAAGGGAACATGGCTTTGGAGTCATTGTTGGAGCTTGGTTGTGGTTGCCTATCACATACCAGCGAGGCATCCTCCCGTGAGGCATCCTCATCACATTGCAGTCAGCTGGAGTCAATCAAGTTGGCTAGATACACGAGGAATTTGCCTAAATTGACCCAAATTCTAAGCAGTACGTACTGATTACGGAGTCAATGAAGGAGACCTGGTACATATTACAAGATCGGAAAAGCTGTGACTCAGGAACCATAAGGCTATCTTGAAAATGGTCATAGCGACACGTGTTGCCGTCGTCGCGGAATGCTTCACTCGGTACAGGTTAACATACAGTCTCGATCTTGACCTAAATGCTTCCTCTGAGAAATGGTCAAAGTTTTCTATACCTGATTGTTTTGCTCCTTCTGCTATTTCCTTGTCCTTGCCTAATAAGTCCGCGAGACTGCCTAAACCTGGAATTGAGGCCACCGTACAAGTCACTCTCTTATTGTTGCCTTGTATTTATACTAACTCATCCCGTACTCGTTACTTACAAGTACATGGCCTTTGCGAGACGCATCAGTTTGGTAGTCTATTGGCTAAATTATCATCTTGTCTCCTGCCTTGCAGGGAATTGTTGTCTCTATTAAGTGCGAGACATCAGTTTCCGCCGGTCCCGGCACCGAAGCTGACTGGTGACATTGCCAAGGTATATAACCATGGCTTTTATATTTAATTTTAGAACCTCGTGCAGTTTTCAGGCGGGCTAGGACTGCCGTGGCATCAACCTGCGCTGAGCCGTGATGAGCCGTGAGACATTCTCAATATGCACAGCAAATATACGGCAAGTGGATGTTGTCGGCTGAAATATCCCAAAGTTAAGATTAAAGATGAATGCAGCCTTATCTTCCCAGATAACCGAGGCACTGACAAGCCTAGTTTTCTCCCTTGACCGAACCCTCCTTCACTGATCAAGTTTAAATCCGAGAGAGACGTTCCGGGAAACTCCATGACGCCAAACCCGGTTTCCGTAATGTGGCTTGCGATGTATATCAATCTTACAGGTATGATCATTTCGACAGCCTCACTTCTTCCACACCCAATGGCTCACGTGGCCTAGCAACCACGATGACTGGATCAGTCACAGCAACGTTTGCAAAAGATCTCACCACCATATAAACCAGCCATGAGATTACCACCGGGCAAAAGGAGAGGTCACATGAGCAGCAAAGTTTTCAATCAAGGTCGTTTGCCAACTCATCATTTCAAAATCGCACACGTAATGTTTGGAAAATTGTCTGGCTTCGCCTTCATCTCATCGTTCAACACCGAGGAACCATGGCCTCGTGGGAACGTGATGTGATGACTCCATGCGCTGGCAGCCCAAGCACAATCCTGTACTTCCGGCGACACGCAGCATGGCAGGCGTTTACACAGCTACTTGGGCTGATGTGCTGTTCAAGAGCAAGTTTGGAGGCTCTCACCACCTCCCAACGTGCTGCAATGAGCGCCATCAAAAACGCCCTGCATGTGAAGAGTCGCCAAACTATTGCTCATTCGCCACCACCCACACCTCCGTGTACATGATCTGTAACAAATATTTCGCCATGCGGCTGAGCTGTTACTGTCCCGTACTGACGGCTACGAACCGGAAGAGGCGCCCCCCTTCCAAGGCTGGGGCTGTGATGCTTTGGGGAATTGGGGAATCGAGATGCGGACTTTCAAGGCTGAAAAGCAGGCCACGCCAACAAGGCGATTCCAATTGCTGGCAAGCAGTCATTCGACAGGCCGCGCAGCCTTGAGTTGTTGTTCCCGGGGGCTCATGCCATAAATCCTTACATCTTGAATGTTTCGCCAACCCGTCATCATCTTTCATCAACTTCAACCCCCACATATCGGCCCGTTTGTTGTTTGTTGAAGAATATTGTCAGCCTATCTTTATCTCCCAAGGCGAGCCCTATCAGCCAGTATGGTGAACAGTGAGCCAGTGTATGGAGTTCACGACTTGCGGCAGGGATCGCCGGTTGCTCCCAAGGACATATCGGTCGAGTATGTATCCAAACTGCAGATGATGTTGGTCATGGCAGGGCTAACTCAAACTGACTTGTCTTACAGCTTCGTGAGTATTCACGGCTTGGGTGGCCACGCTTTCAAAACCTGGACGCACTCGCAAACAGGTACATTCTGGATTCGTGATCTGCTCCCAGACAGGCTCCCCCAAGTGCGTACTCTGGCCTTTGGGTTCAACGCCAAAAAGACGAGTAACAATGCCGAGTTGGATTTCGAAGATGTTGCAACGCAGCTTATTGCGGGACTGAACAGTCACCGCACACACGAAGAGGTAAGACCCGGACGACGTGCTTGACAAGGTGCTGGTCGAGATCCAATAGTTTATGTGAGCTGACCGATAATTTCCATGGCAGGAGAAAATACGTCCAATTGTCTTTCTTGCCCATTCGCTGGGTGGCTTAATAGTCAAAAAGGCACGTGGTTTGTCATCATTCAGCTGTTGAGCTCCCTTGACTCCTTGAGCTAGCTGGCAGTCCAATCAGTCAGCTTGTCCAAGAATCAACACCCAACTCGACTTGGGATGCGGCATCAAACCAAAGCTGCAGCCAGGGTCTCTCATCCCAACTCTTGTCTTGCCCCTCGTTTCCTTCACTCGAATTTCCCTTGTTGCCATCCTTCTGGTCGTTTGTCTAAGCCTCACTGCTAACCAATGCTGTTCGCCATGGCTTATAGGCCGTTACTCTGCCCACCCCAGAGGCAAAACTCATTGCGAGCTGTGCAAAGGGGTTCGTCTTCTTTGCAACGCCACATTGCGGGAGCCATCTCGCAGACTTCGTCTCCATCTTCGAAGTCTTTTCGAAGATAATTGTGGATCCGCCGAATAACTTTATTCGCGATCTGTGCACGTCTTCGCCAAAGCTGTAAGTTGTCTCTTGCTTCAGTCAAACACAACGGCTTCGTCGTTATACCATTGTTCCTCGCTGCACTTCCCAGTATCTTCAGAGTGATAAACTAACACTGCGTTCCACAGCTTGGAGCTCGACTCAGACTTCAAAAGCTTTGTTCGGGAGAAATCCATCCCATGCACCAGCTTTTATGAAGGGGAGAGGACAAGACGAAATAGACTATTCCGAGGCACCAAGGTCAGTTTTGTTCCATTCCATATGTCCCACTCTGTACGAATAACCTTTTTGGCCTAATATGAGTCGCCCTCAGATTGTGGAGAAAGCGTCAGCTCAGCTTTTCATCGAGAACGAGGAAGCAATCTGCTTGAACGGTGATCATATAAACCTCGTCAAGTTCAGAAATTCCAGCGATGAGAGATTCCGATTAGTCTTTGACAGCCTCAAGAAACTTGTGGACAAAATTAGAAATGCCCCAAAGCCGAAGAGAATGAAGGAACACAACCATATATTCGTTCCTTTTCGGCCAGGCAGGTATTTTATTGGCCGCCACGATGAACTGGCAAGTCTTCACAATTGGCTGGGAGATGAGGACAACTACGTGCCCCAGGCGGTGGCCCTGCACGGGGTTGGAGGAGTTGGTAAGACGCAGTTGGCCATCAAATATGCTGTAGACCATTCTCACCTGTATGAGTGGGTGTTTTTCGCCAACGCTGCATCTGCTGAAGTCTTACGCAACGACTTCAGACAAATGCAGCATCGAGTTTGCGAGTCCGTGGACAAGGACGAAAACTTTGTTGAGAAAATTTTGGCTTGGTTGACGTCTCAGGAAGATCGGTGGCTACTCATTCTCGACAACGCTAATCATTTACAAGACGTATCGCCATACCTCTCTCGTCTCGCCCACAGGGGTCACATCATCGTCACAACCCAAGACTCACGTGTTGATGAGAATGAATTTATTCGGGCAGCATTGCATGTCCGGTCTCTAACTCCCGAAGCCTCCCAAGAGCTTCTCTTTGCTCGATCAGGACTGGATCCTTCCAACGAGGGGGAAGCCGAAGCAGCCAAGACACTTTTAGCAGAAATTGGACATTTACCATTGGCAATAGATTCGGCGGGAGCATATATGAGCGTTCGGCGAAAAAGTGTCACTGAATATGCCTCTCTGTTTCATGAATACCAAAAAGAACTGTTGGACCAACCTCGGCCGTTTTCGAACTATGAACGTTCTGTCAGCGGTGCGCTGGAGCTCAACTTCAAAGAAATTGATACTCGACCAGATGCCTCCGCTCTACTCAGCTTGCTCATCTTCTTGAACAGAGCCGAGGTCACCGAAGCGTTTCTAAAAAGAGGCGTAACAAGTCAGCTGAGCTGGGGTTCCAATGGCGAAGCAATGACAGTTACACCTCAGGAGAATTATGTTCCAGAGGCACTAATCAAATTGATCAACAATCCGATCAGGCTTTGGGATGCTCTCGAGGATTTAATGTCTCTGTCCATTATTACTTTTGGATCTGCTGAAGACGGGGCCGGTAGCTCCTTCACGCTGCATCCTCTGTATCACAAATGTGCCAAGCATCGCATGTCTCGGGACCTACGCCGCAAGCATTGTGCAGAGGCACTTTTGTTCCTGGCACATGCTTTCCCAGCGGATGAGTATATTCTGGAGAAGAGGTATGTTCAAGTCGTGAACACAGTTCGTTTACTCCCGCACTAACACCTGACAGAGACGGCGTGTTGACGAGAGCATACATTCCACATATTATCTACGCATACGAATCATTCAAGCACCCTGACAATGATCTGTCCATTGACTTTTTGGACTCCTTTGCCTCACCGCAGTCTGTTCAACAAGTCGCCGGGCGACTGCGACCTCGCGAGGTTGTTGCCAAACTTGTTCTTGATGGTGACTTGACGTACGGGCAAGGTGAACCAAAGAAGAATGCGTACCTTCTCGCTTGGATAGACGAACTTCTAAAGGATTCGACACACTTGGGCCTCAAAGCCCGAGCTTTGTCAGTTCGTCTCGTCATTACCTACTATGAAAACGGAAATTACGCTGGTGGCATCAGAGAGTGCGAGAAGTTCCTCGATTCTGTCAAGCAAGCACAACAATCTAACCAGACCACCATCGACGAATTGACCAACGCGGAGATAGGGATCATCCATTCTACTCTGGCAGAACTCCTAGTCACAGAAGTTGGTTCTGGATCAGAACAGTTCGTGCGGAGCAAGGCACTCTTGAAATCTTGGTCTCCGCTCAAACCGGAAGCACCGAGCCGCAAGGAAACATTCGCTCTCGGAGCACAAGCCCGCATTCTCGGCAAAGTGCTCAAAGATCATGGTGAATGGGCCGAATCCGAGACCCAGTTCAAAGTGTACCTCGACAAGTATGCCGCCAAGGGCACGCAGCCGGAGGGTTGGTCCGCCGGCGACCTTGCACATACACTCATGGAGCAAGATCGTGCTGCGGAAGCGGAAGAAATCCTTCGCACATACCTAGCAGCCCGGCCAGTGTACCAATCGATGGAGACGAGGACCCCAAATCGCCGCAGTGACACCATGTATCTAGAAATGCTCCTCGGCGAAAGCCTTATGTTGCAGGAAAAATACGCCGAAAGCGAAGCCCTCATGCAACAGCTGCTGGAGCACTTCTTCAGTTTTGGAAACTTGTGGCACTTTGAAAAGTTCCGTGTGGCATTCGTCATGACGGTCCTCGCGCGTATTCATCATTTGAGGGGCGACTATTATCCGGCCATTATGTACTGGAACCAGATGATTGATTATTGTGCGAACAAGATGGACGTGGACGAACAAAAGGGGAAGTGGGATCGTCAGTCGTTTATGCCTTTGATTGCGGAACTCAGTCTCTCGGATTGTTACTTCGAGTTGGGGAAAGCCGAGATAGGTCGGCAGCGGCAAGCTCACTCACTGCTTCTCTTGGAGAAGACGGACGGACAGTCGTGGATCCTTGGACTGGGGACGTATTGGCTTAACGAGTTGATGACGAAGGCTAGGAAGTGGGCGGCCGCAGGGGTTTATGAGCTTGTATGAAATATCTTAGACATTACCTTTGAGCGTCGTCTGCTAACCTGGTCTAGGATGCAAAGTTAAGTTACCAATCTAGCGTCACTGAGCTGCCACAAGAAGCGGCCTAATTCGAGCCATGCCGAGAGGGGCGCCATATTGCCCAAAGTCTTGGCTTCCGAATTACAAGACAAACCTAGTTGTGTGTCCATACACAGAGTATGATTCTAAGGAGGAGAAGGCCGGTATGGTTTGCTTTATGGTGTCTGTCGTTTCAATCTGATTCGTATTATTTGCAGGCCAGGAAGTGGCGAGAAAACGTTTGGGAGCGTCGCCATTGCTTTGGAACACGGTACAAGCAGTTGGACCTTTCTTTTTGATCTCAGAATGTATACCTGAGTTTAGCGAATATGATTTCCTACCCTTTCTACTTTCCAGTCTTCGTTTGCCTTGCGCGATCGTTAATGCCGCGGAATGCTCATGACTTTTTGCAGTGCAAGGTCACGGATTTAGGTTACGAATTACACCACGATACTCGCAGCACTGCACATGATCGTAGCATATATTTTCTTAGTGTGTTCTGGGCAATTACCTCTCGCGAGTACAGGACAGAGTTAGAACAGATGTGGGGCACTAAATGCCATCAATTACATCAGGAACCCAACTTCTCACTTACATCTTCACAACCGTCATTCTCATTCCCAACATCTCAAAACCCATCATGCCCAAAAACTTCCTCATCACAGGCGCAGCTCGCGGTATCGGCCGCGGCCTCACCCGCCACCTCCTCGCCTCCAACAACCGCGTCTTCCTCATCGACCACGACACAACTGAACTAGAACACACAGCCAGCGTATTATCAAAATCCCATTCCTCCCAAGTATTTTCCACCTACGCAGCGGACCTCCGCTCCCCCAGCGCCATTACCTCTGCCGTCAAAGAAGCGCGGTCCTTCTTTGGCGGCCATCTCGACTGTCTGGTTAACAACGCCGCTTACACGGGAGGCGTGGGCGGTCTCTCCCTTCAGGACATGACGCTGGAGGAGTGGAACAAGAGCATTGAGACGAATCTCACGGCGCCGATGCTAATGACGCAGGCGTGTCTGGATATGCTGATTGCGGCGAGGGGATGCGTGATACATGTCTCGTCGACGAGGGCTTTGATGAGCGAGCCTGATAATGAGGCGTATTCCACGACCAAGGCGGGTTTGCTGGGGCTGACGCAGAGCATGGCGGTGTCGTTGGGTGGGAGAGGGGTGAGGGTGAATGCTCTTGTGCCGGGGTGGATTCATGTTGGTGATGAGTGTAGGGAGGCGGATGAGAAAGGTGGGAGGTGGAAGGACGGGCTGAGCGAGGAGGATATGCGGTGGCATTTGACGGGGAGAGTGGGCAGGGTGGAGGATGTGGTGAGGGCGGTTGAGTATTTGGTTGATGCGGATGGTGTGAGTGGCGTGGAAATGGTTGTTGATGGAGGCGTGAGTAGGAAGATGGTGTATCCGGAATAGATATCGGCCAGGTCTTGCAGTGCGATGTCTGCTCTTGAGGGCCGGTCATGTTATGCCGATTTGTTCGCGGATTATAGAGTCGGCAATCTTCTCTGCAAAGGCGTACATCGTCGCAATGGGATGGCCTGGTGGTAATATGGGCAGCGAACTCGCATCCACCACTCGTAAGCCCTGAACACCAAGCACACGGGCTGCGTTGTCGACGACGGCGGCCTCGTCACCTCTTTGGCCCATTCTACATGTTCCAGCCAAGTGGCCAGACGTGAAAAATGATCTCCGAACCGTGTCAAGGATTTGTTGGTCCGTCTGTACGTCCGGTCCAGGCCACGATTCGACTCCCAAGCGGATGCTTCGTAGCACGGGAGATAGAAATATATCTCGTGCACGCCTGAACAATGCGATTGCTACTTCTTGGTCGGCTTTGGACTCTAGCCAGTTTGGGGATATAATGGGCGGTTGTGACATGTCTGCAGCTTGAATTGTGATATTGCCCCTTGATGTTGGTGCAGAAAGGGTGGCTAGGATGGTGGCATGGTTGGTACCGTTGAATGACTGGAACAAGTCGCTTTGATAGCTGCCAATGTAACCGTTGGCGGATATATACTCTACTTCTGGCCAGTCTCGTCCAATCTCGGAGAGATGAGCATCGGTTTGTGCCGAAAAATGACGATATTTCGGAGGCAGCTTCTCAAAAGCAAGCAACTCGAGGCCATTGGAGCTGAGTATACCATTCGCGGATGCTTCATATCGTCGCAGCGATTTGTTGAATCCTTCGATGTTGGTGACACTAGCATCAGCCGTCTCAACAGCAACAGGATATGACACGCCGAAATAGACATGATCCTGCAGATTCTGACCAACACCCCGTAAAGAGGATATCGTGGTGATGTTGTGCTCCCTCAGGATATCCTCCGGGCCTATCCCCGACACCATCAAAAGATGGGGCGACTTTACAGCGCCAGCAGAGAGTATGACTTCCCTTGTTGCTTTGAGCAGAGATTCATTTCCAGAGGAAGTGACGTATACTCCAGTGGCCTTGCTTTTCTCGAAGAATATTTTGGTTACTTCTGTGCTCGTGAATACCCTTAATCTTGCCAGGTTCGTCAATTTCGCCTTGAGAATGAATTCTGAGGCTGTACTCTTTGAGGCATCATCTGGCCGCACTGTCAGTTGGGGCTGGAGATAGAAAGGCAAACTGGAGGGTTCAGTGTCGACTGGCCGCCTGAACCCAGTGGCGTCCAAGCCCCTTTTTAGCCAATGTGTCCATGGTGATATGAAGTTTGTGTAGCTGAGTTGAATGGGCCCATCCGTATTGTCAAAGACACGAGTGTCATTCCATACCGACAGTCCAGCCGAATGCGTGCGGTTGGTAGCCGTTGCGCTTCTGGCATAGAATTGCTGAAAGTTATCTGATCTTTACATAACGGGCAAGATCTTAGTATTCTTCTTTTCTTGATTACTAGCTCTTATTAGGGGTTGCATTCTCACCTGTAGCTCTCGTCCTGGACCATGTCCGCCCATTTATCGAAGAAGCTCCAGGGCGGGATACCGTACAACATATAATTAAGAGACGAAGAACCGCCAATGCCTTTACCCTGAGGTATATGAATCATTCGGCCACCTGTACTATCCCGTGTCTCTGCGTATAATTCCCAGTCGGTCCAGTTGAACTGCGTCAAAGCACTGGCGCCAGCAAACACGGCCCCAAGTCCAGGGACAGATCCAAAGGCGGGCTTAGAGTACTCATGGTATTCGCCAGCTTCGATCAAAGCCACATCATATCCAACTTCAGCTAAGCGGTAGCTTATGACAGTACCCGCCGCTCCTCCGCCAACGACGATGTAGTCGAACTCTTGGGGTTTACCGATCTTCCCTTGTAGGTAGCCAAGAGGAGATGGAGTCGCCCCGTCACCTCCAAGTAGAGATGTTACGGCTTCAACGAAGTATTTGAAAGAAATATTTGGCCGTGTATGACCGTCGTCAGGGGAAGGATGTTGGATGTTAGAAGCGGCCAGTGCCAGGTGCATCAGGGAAACATGGATAACCAATGTAGGCAGCATCTTCAAAGCCAATCCTTCCAAACGTCATGATAGATGCAACATGGAAGAGTTCTGTACTCCTGGCTAATCAAGCTATGATATACTCTATTCGTATAAGTCATGACTGTGCAGATGCTTCCCCGCGTCTCAAAAGAAGTGTCGTGTGCTCACTGGAATGTAGCACTGGTATGTTCTTATGAATATGATACCGCTGTCACTGTAACTGTGCTCAGAACTAATCTGGCGTCTCATGTCTCATATGCCGTCCTCCAACGACGAATAACGCCTTTCTCTCTGATTTCATGGTGAGAATCCGAGCACACACTGTGCTCTACTGTCCCGGCTGTTGTGGACTCTGACGTCCAGCGGTATTAAGGCGGGTTTATGACACATGCTGATGGTGTTCGGCGATGTGCGCAACGTCAAGATAAGAGATTGCCAAAACAGTCGTTTGAATTTTAATTGTTCAAGGGCATCATTTTATACTTTTTATTGCGATATCGGAGTTTCTTGGTGGATATCATCTGGGAATCACCAAGCCTGGTGGACCGTCGAGCTCCATAGAGGTTCTGCAGTGGCTGTACTATATATCTCATTCTCCTTGTTAGCGGCACTTTCAGTCGATACGGGCATGTGAAGATGCAGCTACACTACATGCAATGCTAAATAGTGGTTTTTTTTTTCAATTGCGGTTAAGCCACAAACGAAGCATCTACTTACCAATCCTCCATCTTAGGCAAATAGAAGTGCTACCCTACAGTAGGAATGGAGTTGAGTTGGCGGGTTGGTCCTCGCAAGTCGAACTTCTGGTATACCTTTATGACTGCAATTCAGCTAGTGGCTTCGGCGGTACGGTCGTAACCACGGAGGTACTACCGTAGAGTCCTACATGTTGGAATGCCATGGCGATGAGTTGTCATCGAAAACGCCTCTCGTCGCTTGAGGCGGTTTGAATGTTGAACGGAAAATTGCTTGGCCGTGACCCGTGTCCGTTGGAGACCACGAAGCACGAGACACGATAATGCCTTTAGTTCACCTTTCTCCGCATCGATGTAGACGAATTGGATCTGCTGTAATACCTGTTACGGCAGCTGGCATTGAAGGATGCATGTACCCCTCATGCAACCTTTTGTTTATGCTCCCCCCGAGACTGCTGAATCAAATCACACCACCCGTTCAGGTGTAACAATGCGCGACAACATCCAAGACATGGATGGCGGACGGGATGGATGGTACTGAGCCAATTGCCCGGTGGCCGCCTCAACTTTTGGTGGGGCAAATTGTGTGAGCATCAGTCATTCGCACCAACTGCAGCAACCGAACCCATGACAAGAAGACCGACGATGGCGTCTCCAGGGTCACGCCCAGCAGTATGGCGCTGGGTTAGCTGTTGGATCTGTTGTAGCATTTGTTGCAGCCTTTGCAGCAACACTCGCAGCGTCCCAGCCGCCGTCAATGTGGTGGCATCAATTGGGCAAGTCTGCGGCATGGCTGAAGACAGCACTCAAGCACTTGAGCTTGGCACGCACACACAGACCTTGCCCAGCCCCGGTCACCGAGCCCACACTTCGGCCTGGCTGCGGCGCCGAGACCGCCGTCCGAGGTGACAAGGGCTGTCTGGTGCTAGTTTGTTGTTTGGAGGCGAGTGGTGATGAAACCAGGCTGGCCAGTCTGCGAGCTTGGCTAGACGAGGCAGGGCCAGATAATTATCTCACCGCGCGGAGCTGCTGAGTGACTCGATTTGAATTTGCGCCTAAAATCAGCATCTACCCCATTCCACAAGCCCTCGAAGAACTTAACTCAACGAACCCCTTCGATTTCGCGACGCAATTGCCTCTCTGTCAGTCTGGTTGCTGCTGTCTTGCTCCGCTGCGGCTCAAGCATCTTTTTTGCTCAGGTACGTCATTTCAGGCACAATTTGGAGGTTGGCTGCCACACACGTCAGTCACGCGCGGAAAAAGTGCGCTGGGCGAGTCGAGGGAGGAGACCAGACAATTTCCTTAGCTTGGGTCAGGACAGGACACGACAACAAAAAAGCTTGGAGTCTGCTCCGTATAAACTTTGAAACTTTTCTTCTCGCGATCGATTCGAATCTTGCCCTTTATTTTTCTCCTTTTGTGCCACCTGCTGACGAGCCCTGCTTTTCCCTTTTGAACAGACAGAACAGCGCACCTTCCCATTAATAACGCGATCCGTCCACTGGCTCCTTCCGCCCTGCAGGCCTCGGCATAAGCCTTTATCCTGAGGAAAGCGCAACCCGCGTAGCCGCCGAAGCAGCCGCTCCCCCGCGGGTTCCCCCACACTCATACTGCTCCGAACCGAGACTACCCTCTCCAAACCCTTGCGAATTCGATCCCATCCCGACGAAAAGCCCCGCGTTCCGCCGTCTGGTTTGTCGGAATAGCGTGCATCAATTAATTGACTCGCCCTCTTCGTTTTCTTTGGAGCCGCGTTTCTTTTTCTTCCTTCACCATGAACTCTGCCGCCAGACTTTTCTCTTCGTCCCTACCCCTTCGCCGCGTGCCAATTGCATCTGTTCGCGCTTCTCCATCCCGATTTGCTCCGTCCTTTGGTGCCGTCCGCACTTTCTCCATCTCAGCACGCAATATGGCTGCCGCACGAAAGATCAAGGTCAAGAATCCGGTTGTGGAACTCGACGGTGATGAGATGACCCGCATTATCTGGCAGACTATCAAGGACAAGTTCATCTATCCTTACCTTGATATCGACCTCAAGTATTATGATCTGGGTTTGGAATACCGTGACGAGACCAACGACCAGGTCACCATTGATGCAGCCGAGGCTATCAAGAAGTACTCTGTCGGCGTCAAGTGTGCCACCATCACACCCGACGAGGCTCGAGTTGAGGAGTTTAAGCTGAAGCAGAGTACGTAACTGTCACTGAGACTTTTGCATTGACCACCCGATGCTTACAAACTGATGCAATCCCGCTAACACGAGGCCTGTGCAACAGTGTGGCTGTCCCCCAACGGCACCATCCGAAACGCTCTGGGCGGCACTGTCTTCCGTGAGCCCATTGTCATTCCTCGCATCCCCCGTCTGGTTCCCGGCTGGGAGAAGCCCATCATCATTGGTCGTCATGCCTTTGGTGACCAGTACCGTGCCAAAGATCTTGTTGCCCCCGGGCCCGGCAAGCTCTCCATGGTTTTCACCCCCGAGGGTGGCGAGCCCCAGGAGATTGAAGTCTTCCAGTTCAAGAACGGCGGCGGCGTTGCCCAGACCCAGTACAACACTGACGAGTCCATCACTGGTTTCGCCCACGCTTCTTTCAAGCTGGCCATTGACAAGGGTCTGCCTCTGTACATGAGCACCAAGAACACCATCCTTAAGAAGTACGATGGTCGATTCAAGGACATCTTCCAGGAGCTCTACGACACCCAGTACAAGAAACAATTCGAGGCCAAGAAGATCTGGTACGAGCACCGTCTTATCGACGACATGGTTGCCCAGATGGTCAAGAGCAAGGGTGGCTACATCATGGCTCTGAAGAGTGAGTCTCAGCCTCCATTCTAAGTCCAGCCCCAGCAAGGAAACTCAGGTGCTAACAAATACCCAGACTACGACGGTGACGTCCAGTCAGACATTGTCGCCCAGGGCTTCGGCTCTCTCGGCCTCATGACCTCCGTCCTCATCACCCCTGACGGCAAGACATTCGAATCTGAAGCCGCCCACGGCACCGTGACCCGCCACTACCGCGAGCACCAGAAGGGCAATGAAACCTCCACCAACCCCATTGCCTCCATCTTCGCCTGGACCCGCGGTCTCGTCCAGCGCGGCAAGCTCGATGACACCCCCGAGCTGGTCGCCTTCGCCGAGAGCCTCGAGCAAGCCTGCATCGACACCGTCGACAAGGACGGCATCATGACCAAGGATTTGGCCCTGGCTTGTGGCAAGAACGAGCGCTCCGACTACGTCACCACCAACGAGTACCTCAATGCCGTTGAGCGCCGCATGAAGAACATTCTGAAGGAGAAGTTGTAAAAACCCTCCCAGGATGCAAGTAACAGAAAAGAAAAGTGCAATGGCACACGGAAACGACAGACATTAAACGTGGAGAAGCGGTGGAATGAATACCCTGCGCCTTTCTTGATTCCCGTTATATAAGGCGTATATATACATTTAGCATTACAGGAGGAATATTTCCGCGCAAACCCAGGTTTTGGGATTCCATATATAGCATACAGGTAGAACTGGCACATGTAACGGGAGTAAAGACGGTTGTCTGATCTAGTAGCATGTAGATACGATGTATAGCAAATCATGACCAATATGCCATGAAGCCTACTATTTCTGGGAATGAGTTTGGATAGGCTTCGCATATCAAATTAGCCAAGTCTAGAAGCACGCGTATCTGGAACACACATCTATTATCAGTCAAGACAGGAAATTTGTAGCACGCGTGAACAGAATGCCCGTAAATAAATCTAGTATACACGCATGAAATAAGCATCAACACCATCACCTCCTTCTACCCAGTAGCCATGTTCTCTAACAAAAAAAGGTCGTTTTCCCCCCAATAACCCTCGCGTATTATCCTTACATTACCAAACGCCATATATCCCTTCAACGCAACGCCCTGAATTCCCATACGAACGTAACTAGTCGCCCCTTGGTGTACCAGATTCCTTCTTGGACTTCCGGGCGGCTGGTGTGCCGTCCACATCGCTCTTTCTCTTCTTCTTCACTGGACGACCAAGAGACCCGCCGGGTCTGTAGCCTGGGTCGTCCACTCTCTTGCGCTTCCCTCTTCCCACGGGTGTACCAAAATCAGGATCCTCATCCATACTGGCATCCCAGTCGCCACGGTCACGATCACGTTCCCGCTCCCGGTCAGCCATTCTGGATGCAAGGCTGCCTCGCTTGCCGCGACCACGACCGCCGCCTCGTTCGCCTCTACTGCCGCGCGTCTTACGGCCGCCTGTATGATGGCCCGTTTGGCCCTCGTCATCGCCGTCGTGAGCTTCTCCGTCTTGGAGGAAGATTTTCGGCGCGTGCTTGCGCAGCCAGTTGGTCACGCTTGTTGGGTTCTTTAGCAGTGCGTGCTGGATGGGGTTGGTGGTGGGATGGGCACGCGGTGCAAGCGTGGGGATGTGAGTGTCTGGATCTATTGCGCTGTCGACATCGTGAATGTAGTTGTCAATGTCGTCAGCGGACAGGAAGCTTGCGGGGAAGGATTCGCCGTCCGGAGCAGCCAAGTCGTTGATGTATGAGGGCTTGGAGTCCTTGGCGGAGGTGTATGATGTGTGAGGGATGTCTTCGAGGAGCTCCTCGAGTTTCTTGATGGCTTGTTCTTTTTGCGTCGTGTGTTTGGCGTCCAGTGGCAGGGTGACCTTGGCGGCAGCGGACGGTTTGAGGGATACATCTACTCGCTTGTCGAGTGGAATCTGGGGCGAGTTGTTGATGTCGAGTAGAAGATCTAGGAGGCGGCTGCACAATGTAAGTTAGCATGAGTCTTGGATGCATCAGAATGGTCGTGGATTGCCGAAATGCAGACAGGGAGGGGAGCAGCCATACTCATTCTCAACGGCTATTCTCTTGACTGTAGCAGAAGCCTTGTCCTCCTGCTTGTGTAAATCCTCGCCTTCTTGCATCTTATGATCGAAAACGATGCGCATCTTGCGGTACTTCTTCTTCCATGACTTGTAGCCACTCTTGCGGTGGTCGGCCGACTCCTCAGCCTTGACGGGAGATCCGTCCATCATGTGTTCGCAAATCGATCAAATGACTGAATTGGAAGCAGTCAATTCAACCAGTCTTTGTTAAAATAACCCAATTCGATTGCGAGACAAAATGTCGTGATGGGGCTTTGTGACCGACGGGGTCCTGTCGCGCGGATTGAACGTGGTTCCTGTCGGAGCAGGGGAATCGCTCGCGGAAAATGAAGCTGATGATATTTTGCGACTCGTGGAAAATATGACGGAACTTGTAAGAGTGACGCTGTCCCCGTGGTCTAGGGATGGTGGTGTCGGCGGGGATTTGATGGATGGAGAGCGAGAGTGCGAGTTGAGGAAAGGTTTTACGGGAGGTGATGGAGGAAGAACGCGAGCAAAAGAAAAAGAGAGTGGTGTGGTGCTGCACTGGTCTTTGGTGGTGCGTGTCAGTTCCGGCGCCTCCAATGCGTGCATCGCGGCCCCTTGGTTGGTCCACGCCCCATCATGAGCTGTGGCTTGGTGGGCACTCGCAACATTGAACTGCGAGTCTGTCTCTCCGGATTTGATGGGGAGGAAACGTGCATAGCCCATCTATCTAAAATGTTGGGTTAACTGTAGTTTGAGTTTAATTGGACAAGGTTATTTTTTGCTTCCTAATGTGCAGCATGTGTTTTTGATTGCTACTTTTCCAAAGGGTAGGGTACATCACTACACATGTGCATGTTGGCATTTATCAATTGTCCTTGACCTTTGGGCTCCCATTCTATTAACACTAATCGCCCTTTTATGTTGGAATTTCGTTACCCAGCCTCTCCAATTCATCCTTGAGAAATTCCCTGGCATTCAAAAGCTCTGTACTGCCATACACAACCCGCTTCTTCCCGCGGTCATTTGTTCGTGCAACCCACTCCTGCAAATTACCGTACTCATCCATGCTGCCGCCTCCAACGGTGAATACCACTGATTCCGTAAATCCTTGCCTTCGTTGTCCAAACGTTGCCGATTGCCCTTGGCCTGCTGCGCCTGGCATGCCACCCGGGGCGTTGGCTCCGGTACCTGATCGTACAGCACTCGGCGGTGGCATGGTGCCACGAGCATTGGCAGAGCGGGGATCAAAGTAAAGGTAATTCTCTGTCTTGGCCATGGCTGACGACGATGCACTGGACGGGTCCATGATTGATTCTACAATCTTTGTGACCGTAAGATCTCGATCGGCTGGTAAGAAGTTCTTGACACCCGATATCAGGGACTCAAAGTTGGAGGACAGACCGGATGGAACACCCGTTTCTTTTAGCCTGTCTGCAAGTCGTGTAGATATGGAAGAGAATCGGCCAAACAAGTCAGATGATGGTGCTTGCTGGTTGGAATTATCTATCGTGGCTAGCTGCGTCATCTTGGTTGTCGCGCGAACCCTTGAACATCTCACATTAGCGCAATCCTGGTCACAAAAGTGCTCTTGATACTCACTGGCGAACATAGGGCAGACATGATGTATTGGCGCCGGCTGTTTCGAGAGCCTTGCAAAAGCCCTGAAAGTCTGCTCGACTGACCTCCTGCTCCGTGCTCAAGAACCATATAATGAACAATCGAAGCTTATCTGCGGGCTCCTTGCCCTTGTTATCATCCTTGATAATTTCCATTATTTGAGCTTTCGTTTGCTTCATGATGGATTCTTCCAGTTGGAAAAAGTTGTCCAATTGGCGGTCCTTGATTCCCGACAACAAGGCCGCGAGAATGTTCATGTGCATGTCCAGAAAGCCTTTACGCTCTCGCATCTCTGGAAGTAGTGTTATCGCCGCCTTGAGATGTTGCGCACTGGCACCGGCATCATTTTGTAGATCCTCCAAGTCTGAAACTCCAGTCTTTCTGGTGATAGCTGCCGTATCCTCCTTGTACTTTGTAAGCTCGGCATCAATATCTTCTGCGACCTGTGGGAAAGGAACTCCAGCGTTCTTGGCCCAGAAGAAGTCATTGGTGCCCAGGTCGTATCCCTTCTTCGTAGTCCCTTTGGAGGGATTGTTCTCATCAACAAGCGTTTCGATGGTGATTCGATTCAGCTTCATATTGAGAACATCATGAACAAGAGATTGGTAGGTCCAAGAATGAGATAGCATTGGTGTTAGGTCGATGTTTCGATCGAGTAGGATCAGGACCGGCCGCGAGCTGGGCGTCCCCGACACGGCTGGTCTTGTGTTGGAGAACAGGTTGTCCTTTGAGTTGAGAATGTGGTCTCTGAGCTTGCGATCCAAGCGACTAGCTATTAATTCAGCAGCAGCACCTTTTGGGCAACGAATGATGGGGATGGCGCCTGGTTTACAAATGTTAGCAAGGCCAAAACGTATCGACCTGGGACAACATACCCATAGTTACAACAACGCTAAAAAGGCCGCTTACTACCCTGTCGATGAGACCTTCAAGCACCTCATCACTGGTAGTTGCGCTGTTCAGGGCCCAGTACGTGTGTGCCTTTTGCATACCAAGGCTGAAGAGATCCGGTTCCGCCACTATGAAATTTAGATATTGATCGAATAACTGGGCAATGTTCTCAGATGTGCCAGCAGTTGCTGTTTGCGATGCAAAATCCTCCAACAAGACGCGGGGAATCGAAGAGAGGAAGTTGATATAAGCAGGAGAGTAAAGCCCTTTTTGGAGATCGCTCGTAATTCCCTGAATGTTTTGCGAGTTCGGTTCGACAAGGTAAATGACAGGGACATCGGGAATAGGGTGCCGTGAAGTTCCAATGTGCCTGGACACTATTTGTTAGCTGTAGCCTTGTATAGTTGTCACAAAGCAAGCTTACATGTGCATAGTGATGCCCATGGACCGCAAGTCGCTTACACGCATGACACTGCTAATGACATCTCGACCAAGGTCGTCAAATACGAGCACCTTCCAGATAGGGTTGCCATCGGCGTCCAGTATGGGAGCAACTGGCGCATGAAGTGCGCTCGCCTGCTGAGTGGACTCATTGGATTCCACTACTTCGTTGAGGTTGAGGATTTTCTTGAGAGAGGCTGCAAACTGGGTTTAGTAGCAATATGGGAGACACAGCGAGTAAGGTGCCTACCAGTTTGGCGATCCCGCAGCGAATTGCCTTTGGAAGCCATTATTACGACCTGGCTGTCAAGCGAGGAAGCGAGCAGGAGGAGGTGGGGTGTTGGGAACCGCGGCTACGACCGCTCCAAGGCCAGGGAAGAAGTAGACAGAAATAAAGTTGAATATGGGGAGAAGCTGTAATGAAGTGGCAGGGCTGCGATGCGACAATATTGGGCACTTGATGGTGCTGATGTTGTGAATTGCTCAGCTACGATTTCAAGCAAAGCCGACCAGACACCAGTCCAGGTTGACAACTTATTCAAGCATGGAGCTCTTCCTGCCGAAGAGCAACAGTGGCCACAGTGTACGTTGACGTCGGCCACTCAAGGCAGAGCCCAATCAGACAGACTTTGGCGGAGTCCGGAGCGACTCAAGATCCGGTGTCAACCTGGAACTTGGTTAATTCTGGCACAGAGCTTTGGGACAGGAGCTTTTGGCTGGGCTGTGGCGCTGCCATGTCATTGGATGGCGCGCATGCCAGCTTCCTTGGGCCATAATTTACCGTTCAAGGTAGGTTTTGCGCCTTGCTGCCTGACATTTCTGGCCACACCAAGGCTTTGTCGCCTGCTCCCGCGAAACAAGCGTCGACTTTTCAATCGCCGACTACAGCTCTTCATCATCACTTCACACATCGCCATCTGTTGCGAGCCGTATTGCGTCAGTAATCATCGGGAGGCTGCGGCACAGCTTGAATCTGGTGCCGTCTTTTGTTTTTCCTCGCCAGGCTCCAACTTGCCGCAGTAATTTGTCGCCCTTACTCGTCAGCAGGTTGTCGCATGACGTCTGGTCCATGAAGCGCGTTCAATAATCTTGTAAACAGCGCAGAGGACGAGAGGGTCATGACAGCTCAGCTCTTGAAAAGAATTAAAGGTTAAACCACTGCGAAAGCCGCTTTTGGCCGTTGGGTATGCTTCACCTCCGAACCCCTTACTCCGTCCCCTTCCCCCAAAGCACATTCACCCATCAGTGGGCTTGGGATATGCGGAGCGCGATTGACTTGATTCTCTCGCTCCTCAGCCCAACCACCCCTGAATTTGTCACCAGTATGAATGGAAGCCGCGTCAACCTGTATCTTGTGATTCGGCGTTCGCATTAATGAGTTGCGACCGCCCTTTTTTAAATGGTCATCGTTAAAGCCGCGAGTTGAACTATCGACACCAGTCTAGTCATTTCTAGCCATTTAAAGAGACGGAGTGTTTGGAGCCAGGTCCGTCGAATTTCAGAGCATCAGCAATTGCCTGCCAGTTTGGAGGCAGAAGAGCCATGACAAAGGCACGTATCACGTGTCTTGGGCCACGACCTGGTCACCAGGTTGCGTCTTGAGATGAATGTGATAAAAAGAGTCAATCTCATGATGGAAAAGTTAAAGTCCTTCGCGTTTTTGCGTTTGGACCCGGAGGATTGCATTGAAAGAGCTCAGAGTTGACCACGTCTGGTTCCCATTGGCACGCACTTTTGAGATTCTACAGCAGCCGAGCAGAGAGCTACTGCAGGCGCAACGTCAAAACTTGCCGCTGCCAGGAACGGGAATTTTCGCCTTTCTTCCACAATGTCTGCGTCGATCCGGACAAGAATTGCCATTGTGGCATATGGCATATTCGCAGTACTGGGTCGTCGACACGCGCACGCGCATGTGTTCAAGACGAAGATGCCGTCGATCTTCACCAAGCACAGCCGCCTTGTGATGGAAATGGCAATTCAGCCTGGTGTAGCCCAGTCGGCTAATCAACATCTCGCTGCCACTGGCACACTCAAAGCTCACCATCAACATTCACACCTGAAATACCCTGGGACTGCATACTTCTCCATTCACGTCGCCGTCCAGAAAGAAATTTGACTTGGTACTAATATTTGTTCCCAAATAGATTGTCCTGGCGGGCACACATCTGCCACTGTCCGCCGACCGTCCTCGAGCCATCCATCCAAATCCCTGCGTGATCTCTGTTTGTGGACTAGTGCCCGAAGTGGAGCCAGCCAACATTGTCTGCCGACATTCTACCGCTAACACCTCCTGCTGTCCTCGAGGTCACCTGCCATAGGAATTCCACCAGTAAGTACTTGACCTCTGCCCTTGCCAGATGCACCAGCTCCCTCCACAAACGAACCCCTTCCCTCCAACCAACAGCCATCGATTATGTGGTTTTGGACGTGCATCTGTCGACTTCATTCTCTTGATCTTGATGGCCACATTCCCACATCCCAACGCGTGTTCACCTAGGTCGGTGGTTCTCACTAACATGCCCTGGTAGCTTTAGAGTTTTGTTTTTACAGCCTCGCTCTTCCTCGTCATTGCATGTTTGGGCGACGGCTGAAATCCACATAAAATGCAGTCCTGGCCCGGTTCGGGCCAGAACGGCACAGGAGGGCAAACTTCATGGCAAGGAGGATTCTCATATGGAGGCCAAGATGGCCAGTTCGATCCTAATCAGGCTTGGCAACAGTCTGTGGCTGATCACGCTGGCTCGTTTCCACACATCAGCAGTCCCCAAGATGCACATGCACAAAACTTCTTCAATCCCACGCCGCACCAGGGCGATGCCTTCCTTGGTGGCAGCTTGCATCACCCGCAAGGTGAAGCCGACTTCCACGGTACCCATGGCGCTCTAGGTTTGAACCAGCAGTTCAGTCAAGCTGGACCAGACGTGATTGATCCAGCGTTCAATAATTTGCACACCGACATCTATGGGCAACAAGGCAAAGGCACCCTGAACTTGAATCAGGTGCAGAACCATCCCCATGGACACGCACAAAACTTTCAACAACATGATTTTCAATTCCCTGCTCAGCATGAGTCGACTTTTAATTCTACAGCGCCTCAATATAATTCGAATCAACTTCATTCTCGTGCCACCAATCAGCACAACCATCCACAGGTCCAACATTTCGATGGTTTGCAAGCTGGTTTCCAGCAAGATCAAGCCTTCTCGCGTCAATCTCAGCAGTCCCCTCCTGTGCATCATCAGCAACCATTCTCGCACGGGCAAAACTTTGTACAGAACAATGTAAATGGACAGCCCAGTCATTTCAGCCAAGACCCCAACGCACATATCGCCTACCCACAGCATCAGCAACAACCAAATCGTCCTCAAAACCATCAGCTCCCTCAGGTACAACAGCCCATAGACCAGGCAAGCTTTACACCGCAGAAGCTGGCAAGTTATTCTCATCCAGGACAAAGCTCACCACCAGGACCTCCCGGCCACTTGGCTGTTATTGATAACTCCGGACAGCACATGGAGTCAAGTATTTCCGGGTCATTGCCAGCGGGAGGTCATGCTCCATCTGAACTTGGTTCCGAACAGTTTCAGCCATCGCCAATGCCAACTGCAGAATCTGTCCAACCCAAAAAGAGAAAAAGAGCAACTAAAGCGGCTGCCGAGAGCCCTGCGCCGACGGTGGAAGCTGTACCATTAATAGCAGATTTCCCAGTGGAATCTTCGGCTAAGCGGGCGGAAGACCTGGATGCCCTACCCATCCCCGTGCCCTCTGCTGAGGAAGTTAAATTAATTACCGATTTTACGAAGCGAAATAAGACGGCCCAAGCTAAATACCCATCAATCAAAGGACTGCCACACATGGTTTACGAAGGTACTGTCAGACTTCCCGCGCCTAAGAGTTATGACAAACTGGCGCCTTTGGTAGCCTTGCCGCCGCGAAGTGGCAAGCCAATGGTACCAGAGCTAGGCTACTCGCTGCCCTGTGAGGTCCAAGGCCGGTTTACAAGTAAATATCGACCGTCGCTCGACAAGGGCGGGCTTGATGAGCGGCGCACGGAGGCAAAGACCCTGCTGGATGAGTACGATCAATCAATGAGGTCACTGGGCAAACGGCAACCAAAATATACCGAGTATCCTCGTGAGTTTCCAACTAGTCTAGAGAGCAAAAAGATGTACCCGTTAACTTCCGGTCCAGATGCGTTTAAGGAGCAGCTCAAGTCAGATGAAGCGTCGAAGAACAAGGCGGAGAAGAAGGCTAAGAAGGAGCTGGAGGACGAGCGAAATAAGCCGGTAAGTTGTCGGGTTGTTGTTGTGGATGTTTTCTTGTCGTTGTGCTAATAACTTTCGGATCACAGATTCGGCCGGTCTCCCGACCTTCCGACCCAGTGGAAGCAGTCGTTTGGGACACCATTGGAATCGTTAATATCGACCAAGCCACCTCACGGACTTCCGCCCTCATCGCGGGACGTGTCCAGCAGGCTGGCGAGTTCTTCGTCAAGTTGCGGACTGAAATGAACCGCAGCAAAGTCGATTTGGAAGACTCCATCAAAAACAAAGAATCGGAAAGCGTTATCGAGAAGAAGAAAGTAGAAGCCGAACAGAAAAAGGAGGCTTTGTACCGGGCATTGGACGCCACCGTTGAACACGCAGACGACGCCGTACTAGACAACCTCGGCGGGCATCAAAAATTGGTTCTGAGTTTAGTCAACGCATTGATCTCGTCTATTAAAGCCTCGGACTTCTCCGGAAAGCTCCCCAAGATCGTCTTGGAGCTATTCACCCATTTCCGAATAACAAAGAAGATCGTCGAGACGACCAATTTCGACTCCGTGCGGAAGCGACTCGAGGACAAAGGTGATGAGGAAGTCAAGGGGCTTGTTCGGGAGATTTCAGCCAAGATTAGGAAATTTCAGAAAGCAAGCGAACCGGCGACGGCGACGGGATACACAGGAACCTCCGCTTCTAGCCGAGCAAAGGCCGGGTCTAAATCGACATCAGACGGGCCCCCAACCAAGCGGGCACGAGACGATGATGGTGATACGCGGACAGTCAAGAAGATTGCAGTTGAAGCAGGAGCTGGTTCCCTGAGCAAAAAGCTAGCTCAGCCAAAGCAACCTACTACCAAGGTGATGGCACCAAAGCCGGTCACGTCTTCAGTACTCCCCGGAAAATCGCGGCCCACTGCGAAGGCCCTGAGCAAACCCGAACCTGTAGGGGCTGATAGCCCGAATGCATCCTCTGATGATAAGAGCAAACCTGATGTGAGGAAGTCAGCTGTCAAGGTGGAAGCCAAGCCCAGTGCACCAAAACCTGAGACCAAAGTCCCTCCACCAAAGATACCGTCGAGTTCTTCCAGCGCGTTGTCCGGAATTGCATCGCTGCTAGATTCAATCAACGCCAAAAAACCGGAGGCGGCACCTGCAACGTCCAAGGATACAAAAAGTCCAGACAGTTCGGAGACCCCGGAACAAAGAGTCAAGAGACTCCGCAAAGAGGCTCGACGAAAGCTACGCGTCAGCTGGAAGCCCGAGGAAGAGCTTGTTCAAATCAAGATCTTTCAGAAAGATGATGAGGAAGATGAAGGACGTGATATCAACATGATTCGGGATGCTGCGGATGACCGATCCGAAGGCATGGTGTTGAAACAACGTGCTGATGTCGATGAGGACGACGACGATGATGATATACCTTATCAGCCATGGGTTGGCCCTGTGGCTACGGATTTCTCACAGCTGGCATCCGATATCAGAAATAAGAGCTATGTCACTCGTGGAGGCAATGTCACATTCGAAACAGACGAACAGAAGGCGATTGCTGCACGTGGACAGCGAGAGCTCATGGCGATTTACACTGATGTGGACGACATTCCCCCAAGTCCGAAATCACCTCCGCCGGAGTCGTCTGGTTCGGCAGACTCGAAAGCTGGGTACCTTCCGACCGAAGGTGCCAAGTTTGAGGAACTGCAGCTTCGATGGCGAGACGAGCAGAATCTGGGAGTTGAGCAAGCGCTGGGCGCAGCACTCAAGAGAATTGCGGCCAAGAACAACCCATCGAATAAACTGGACGATATTCTTGGTCGACTCAAAGGTGCGCCGAATCAATCAGGCTCTCACCATTCGTCTTATTCGTCCTCTTTGCACGGGTCAACACCACATAACTTTCCATTTGCCGCGGGCCCTAGCATCGAAGAACAGGTGCTTGCCTGCCTTCAGCAAGACAAGGTCAAGACTTGGCGAGATCCGAACCCCGTACATGTCGATCTCTCTCGCCCACACCAGTATGCGGATGCCAATTTACAGATGATTGGCAACCACATCGAATCAGTAGCTCGAGCCTTGGCTGGGAAACCATATCCAGCCACCGCGCCACCGGAATGGCTGGCCCATGATGAAGAGAAAGTCCGTGAATGGTGGCTCGGGTATAATAAGGAAGCCGCCACCAGACAAAGAAAGCTGGACGAAGAGCGTGCCCGGGCTGAGGCCGAGGCAAATGCTCTGAGACTTGTCGCTAGTGCCACGGCGCAACCTCCCAGCCAGGGTCAAGACTGGAATGCCTATTACCAGCAACAACAACAGCAGCAGCAACAGGACTCCTATGCACCGTATCTCGCCCTTCTGCAACAAATGACTGGTGGCCAAGCCGCCGGTCAAGCACAAGCTGGCCCATCTCACCCCCAACCAGGTTCCATGCCTGACAGTCAGCTCCAGTCGATTTTGGCGGCCATCAACCAACCCCAAAACCAACAACAAGCCCAGTCATCCAACACCAACCCTCTGGCCAACCTCAACCCTAATGACACATCCTATCAACAGCTCATGATGCTGACACAGTTGGCACAAGGCCAACCGCAAACTCAACCGCCTCCACCTCCCCCACCACCACCGCCATCGAATGAAAGAGATTGGGACCGGGGTGAACGAGAATCGAAAGACATCAGGAAGAAGAAGGCAACACTACCACCACATAAGCCCGCCAATAAGGCCCTCATTGGCACTAAGGCGTGTACATTCTGGCAGCAGGGTAAATGTGCGCGCGGAGATAAGTGTACGTTTAGACATGATTAAGTTGAGACCTGTAAAGAAGTTGCAAAGAGAAAACCCTAGCATGTGGCGTTTGGAGCAGACTTGATTTTTCTTTTATGGTCTTTGGTTCATGCTACTTGAAATGGTTCTACGTTGAGAGTGTCGGGCTAGGTCGCAAGGAGCATGGCATACTATCCACGGCAACTGTACAGTGGGAAGGGGTGGAATGGGAATGTACACTATGACATGCATTGCTCACGGGTCTGAGCTAAATCAATATTACCCTTCTGTTAGTTCAAGTAAACCTTGTCGTTTCCCAGTGATAAATGACTATGCATAGTTTTGCGAACCATAACCCATATTTTATGATGCAGTCCTTACTGCCCCTTTGCGGAATTCCTCCACACTACACCAATGAACTCGTTCACTCGCCGGTTTTCATTTCAGTATCCCCCGCTGGCCTCGCCACGAGACCTCTCAAACTCAAATCATAGACAACGTCCTCCACCCGCTTCACATCATACTTGACGGCATCCGCGCGCTTTCGTAAGATGTCATTCTTGAGATTGAGCAGCTGAAACCCTGCAAATATATCCTTAACAAACGCGCTTATGGTCATGGGCAGCTCAAAATCACCCAGTGTGACTGCATTGGTAGCCAAACGGGACAGTTCGGGGGTAAGATCAGTCAGCGAGAGGAGGTATTCCTCTATGGTGAAATGGAATGCATCGCGGTCCTTGAGATTGGTTGGGACTAGGATACCGGTTAGATTTGGTCAAAATGACGAATTTGCGCCGCTTCAGTAGACTACAGTGACGTACCTGAGAAAATGGCACCGACTTCCTCGAGAGTGAGCAAGCGGCCGAGTTCAGCTTTGGGGTCGGATGCGAAACCGCCCAACCAGGCGCAGTAGAGCGTTGTTCCAATGGCGTTTTGGATAGTTCGCGCCCATTTGGAGTTGTACCTGGAGATGTCAGTGGTGAGGTTATAGACTGGAAAGGATGATACGAACTTGTAGTAGGGGTGCTTGGAGGCGACTTCGTTTAGTTCCTTGACGGTGACGACTTGCTCCTTGATGGCATTTTCTACCTGCTCTAGGAGGGCGGGGTCTGTGACTTCAGTTAGGAGATGGTGGTTTGTGAGATTGGGGGAAAGCGTACAGCGAGATCGAGGCGTGGAGTGGACGCGGGACAAGAGGCCCTGGGCTGAGGCGACGCTTCGTTCGAGCTTTTGCACGATTTGGGTGAGGGTGTCGCGGACGAGGGATTCTTCTTCGATTTTGGATTCGAGATAGCTGAAGATGGAGGGGTCGAGGAGCGTTGATTGGGTGGCCATGGTGGGCGTTGATGGTGATGGATGAGTGATGAAGTGGGAGGGAGAGGTGAGGTTGAATTTTGGATGAAGGTGTGGTGGGGCAAGTCGTTTGGTGAAGTGAACTTGAAGCACACTCACATGTTGAGTTGCCACGAAGATAGTTTACGAAATGTCTGCAAAGGCAATTATATTTAAGACTACGTAGATTGGATTTTAAGATCAAAGTGCGTGTTCAGAACTTTGGTATTTAATAAGGTGTATAGCACCCTGCATGCAACCATCTTCTTCACAGCCAAGTCAAGCCCAACAGCAATGAAAACAGATCGCAAAACAAACACCGTTCGCATCACCTGGAAGCAGTGTAATACCAGGGACACAGTGGCCAAGAAGTCGTACGTAAACGCAGAGGTCTTCTCAACCTATCTGACCAAAAATACGCATAATCAGCGAAATTCGCCCCCCGGGAGGGGCGTTTCAGAGATTAAACTGAAAAGAACAGATACTACACTTGATCTAAGCCATACGGCAAAGAGAGCTGGAGAGGAAGGGAAGAAAGGAGTGAAAAGGAAGAGGGGAGATGAGATTCTTATACTTGTATTTTGGGCGGTGAGGGGGATGGCAGAATGGCAGGCAGCTGGCGGGTTGGTGCTGGTGCCTGGGGCTGGTGACGGCTGGTGCTGCCTGATGTTGGAGATGACACCTTTTTTGTCTTTTGAATTGAAGGTGAGGTGTCTGGTGTTTTCTTCATAACTCATGTGATGAAGAAATTGAGTGGATGATTGTTCAAGGTGATGGCTTGAAGGTGAGTTTGAGTCATCATTTGAAGCTGTTAGCTGTGTGACTGAGAATCAAGAACAGGGAGAGAGTCACATATCTCAGATGCCTTGGACTTGGTGGCGAGAACAAAGAGGCACCGATTTTTGCCTTCGAGAACGCGGAGACTACAGAGTTGGCGCATTGTGCGAGCATCGACTGACAATTCAACTCGCAACTCTTGAGATGGCAAACAAGTCTGTATGACCAAGACACTTCCCTCTCCACCAATCGAGAGACTAACACAAAGCAAGTTCAGGCAGATTTGAGATCAAATAAATGGTGCCTGCTGGCATCACTTCCATATTATTCTATCCTAGAAAGACCTTTTTACAAATAAATACCGTTTAGCCATCTAAGACGGTGTTTGTACACATCCCATATCGTATAGCAGTTCAGGACGACTGTCCATAGTCCAACTATCAAACACTATCCCTATGGGTGAAAAGAAGAGAACCCAATCAATCGTCTTTGCAATCCCCATGATACAAAAGGCACTTAAGCACCAACGGGATCAATGCAGAGAACTCCTTGATTTGCGGCGGGGATGGTGCAGCACTGAGGCTTGCTCCCAGAGCAAGCTCCCTTGAAGGAGGTGATGTCGCTGGCAGAGGAGGCTATAACATGTTAGCGGATGATATGTTTGCGTGGGAAGCTTTGATAGAGACGTACGGGTCTTGCAGTCCAGAGAAGCGACGTTGAGCACATTTGGGCCACAGCACTGCGGCACGCTGTAGAGAGTACCGGGACAGACTCCATCACGGGCCTGAAGGGTAGGCTGGGCAATGGCAACACCGGCCATGGCGACGATGACAGCAACGAAGGACTTCATTTTGATGGTGGGTGGTTTGGTAAGTCGGTTAGACTGAAAGGCGATGCGAGCGTTGAAGAGAAAGTTGAAGAGAGTGTGATGATGATTTCGAAAAGAAGGGTCCTTGTAGAGATTTAGAGATGGCTTTATACTTGGACTTTGCCCTTGTTTGGGGACATCTTCCCTAGTGAGGGAGCTAGATGCCCTGGCTGCCGGGTCGTGATAGTCTGCGAGGAGGAGTGGCTGTCTTATTATGCTAAGACACGACGGGAGATGCGCGAATCACGAACTGCATGCTGGTTTGGATACGCCGAACAGAGTTGGACAAGACTGAGATTTTGCTAGACATTTTTCAAAAACAACAATTTCTTTGTGACGGTTTTGAAGTTTTGCAGCTGTCGGGCGGGTCGTCGGTGTAAGGGACTGCACTTCTGGGGGAGGCCGCGGTCGAGACCATTTGATGGCATTAAGAGGGCATTCATGATGTTGGCGTACGGCAGATCTTTCAAGACCTCGCCGCATCTACTTGATATGTACCGATACCGAGTCTCCGTAGGCACTATTCACCATTGTGGTTCAAATACACACAATTCGCTTGGACACGCGCATCTCGAAATCGGGGCGTCGCGATGGACAAGGCCGGATCTGAGACACCAGCACCTCCACAGCGCCATCCCGAGACTACGCCAGGGAGGTTCATATCAAATTATGTGTTACCGGACGATAAAAAGGAAGCACTGATATTGCAAAGGGAGCAGGGCGATATGTCTTGGATGAAATGAGATGCAGCAGATTCTGAACCAAGGCAGATGCATATGGCTTGTTAGGGAAGTAGAGGAGGCGGCTGGTAGAAATCTTTAGTCGCAAATGATGTTTTGGGGTATGAACCTTGTGTGCCTTGTGTCTTTTTGGTTGTTGTGATGGCATCAAGCATCGAAATGAGATTTGACGACATCCATCTGCGGCACAGAGTTCCGAGCGCCCACAACGTTTGCAACGGAAAGAAATTTAAAGTATCATTAGACTTCATAGTATTTTTTGAGCATAAATGTACTTTGGAAGAGTATTTGATGTATTTAGCGACTAATCACGGCGACGTTCTATCTGACTTGGAATTATAGGGTAGGGACTCAACAAACACGCATCAATACAGGAAAATACCTATAGAAAATGTAGGCGTTTAAAGCAGTGCAGACTATATTTACACTCTAGATTGAGGTGAAACAAACTTGGGTAAGCAACGCAATGCTCAAAACGACATACACAGTGCTATTTCCCCGTTACCTTCAAAGGCGTGGACGTATGAGCCGACGATGCCAGTATTTGGCCAACCCGCGTCTCGAATCACCAACAGTTCCATTTGTGCCTTAGCCATGGAAACTTCAACATCACGTCGTGTCAAAGTTAATACACCAGGTGCTCTTTACGGGTGAACTTGGTAAACTTTGGTCAGCGCTCTATGAACAATTTGTAGCCATGTGAAGACGCAGTTTGTGCAAGTATGCTGACGGAGTGTATGAATTGTGCCGCCGCAGGGTCTCCGGTTCAATGTTACTTGCAGAGATTTTACTTTTTACCCTTTGCTGTCACTTTTGCAGGCAGCAGCGTGAACATTGTGATGCCCCGATTTCCAAGGTAAAATGTGTTCCGTCAAACTTGCCCCTTCTGAAGTTCTGACTGTGCAGAACGAGAGGAATACGATCACTACTTAGTCGTAAAGAGGTACCGTAGTAAAGAGAGCAAAAATAGCAAAAAGCAGGAACCTGGGTTGCAATACGAGAAGGCTGAAGAACAGAATGGAAAAGACTGACTTGGCCCCTTTGTTCGCTCTGTGGAGCTGGGGATGTCGATGGCCCTGCATTTGTCTGTTGAGGGCCGTCTGAGACAAATGGTCAGAACTCATCGTTTTAAACACAACTATTGTGATCAGTGAATAGAACCCCTGTGAATAAGATGATGAGTTGTCATTCATTGTCGATGGTCCGTCCAATGGATGTGATTGTCACAGGACTATAACCCAATGCCATGCCACGTATCATGCAGAGCGGCATCCGGAATCGCCAGCCGATGCATTTACCGACTGGTCATGGTGGTTTATGAGGTTACCTACCTAGGTAGGCAGACTATGATGCAAGTCTATCTATTGGCGAGTCAGTGCTTCTTTTCGGTCTGGTTTGTAGCATTCTTGGTCTGAAGCTGCTCGTACAGAGCAAGTGATACGGCCGGGTTGCATCCTTTCGCAGGGCTACCATGTACTGATAAAGTGTGAAAGAGTTTGAGCATGGCAAGTTGACAGCGCGTTTTCTCTGCGTAAAATGTAATTTGACGAGATTGCGTAACACCATGTGCCTAATACGTCTATCGCTGACCGCTTGCTACACATTGCTATAAGGGTATGTCCAGGTAGTCACATGTGACAAGAGTCTTCAATTCCAGCCTCAGCTGAATGCTCTAACCGCCTTCAACAACAGTAGCTCATCAATGCCGTGAAGGAAACCTGTCCCCCAAAAGTTTCAGTTTCATTTCAACAAAGCAGCACCAGCCAGTACTTGCGCCGTGCCAACGCAGAATCTTCGCTCGGGCCCCGTACAAATGATACCAAGGTGTTGATCAAAGTTACAGTCAAGAAACTTGCGTATTCGTCCAATGAATCCTTCAAATATGATCAATCTTGCTTGAAACAAAAGAGGAGGTTGACCGCGCTTCTCGGCCTGAATAACTCGGCCAATTTCGCAGCCAACACATCACCAGCATAAGCCATCTTCACAACACCCACCAACCAGGTCCTTTTTTCAGCATCACTGACGACAAAGAAAAGGTATGGAAAAAGAAACAGGAGCATGTGGCTTGCGCACGACCTGCGCGGCTACGGATGGATGATGGCTGGGGCCGCATGTAAGTCGTGTTGGCTGGTGGCATTCCAACGCCAGTCGATGGGGCTGATCGGCTTAGCAAACACCACACCAGGGAACCGTGGGACGGGGGAAATTATTTTCAGCGAATAAGTTCTTTGTTCGTCTCAGATGGTTCTGTGACGAGTCGTTTCTTTGCAGAAATTTGATTGCCGAGAGGGCTGTGGTACCGTCCGAAAGGTCGAACGACTCATGTGCTCATGTCGTTGAGTTTTGTCCTTTATTTCTGGGTGCCGACTTCATAGCATCCCGGTCGCTCATATTTCAACGCGACGTATTCCTTCTTTCTTCACTGCTTTTCATCCGATCGAATTTCAGCTGGGATTACGTCTTCCAGCCGGAGAATTTTCTGAAGATCCTTGCGTGCCGCTTCTGCGCTGGAATCTGCATTTACTCACCAAGGCGGTGACGCAAGAAGCTTGACTTGTGCGACTCTTAGTATTGTTCTCTGCTTTCTACATTCACACCTGCAGAAGATTGTCGATTATTTGCATTGACTTGCATGAGATAATCGGAAACGTAATCGGCCTGTCGATACGCCAGGCTGTGTCCTTTCACTCGTGATTTCGCACAATACATGATGGATGCGGTTGGGGTTGGAAGTACTTGGTCAAACTGACGATACTCTTGCCACATTTTGTCGTGCGATTTCATTGCTGGCGACACCTACGACGGACATGATGAAGTTGGTCTTTGGTCTCTGTTGTCTTTTTGGCAATTCGTTAGCGGCGGTTGTTACAAGATTGGCTGTGGTAGAACATTTGGCCGAACCGCCTCGAGGATGGACAAGGTTGGAGTCCGCCAACCCCAGTCAGACCATTCGCCTCTCCATTGCCTTGGAATCAGACGGCCAGGAAGTACTTGAGAGAACGGTACAGGAGGTTTCCGACCCGAATCATCCACGATATGGTCAGCATTTGTCGCGAGACGCCGCCTTAACCTTGATCCGTCCGCAACAGGACGCAGTCGATGCCGTACGACGATGGCTATTGACGGAAGATATTACAGAGGGTCAGATCCAAGTACGAGGATTGTTTGTGGATGTAACCGTTACAATTGGCACTGCTGAGAGAGTATTATCTACCAAGTACGACGTCTTTCAAAATACCGGCCGAAAAGCAATAGGCACACTCGCCTACTCCGTGCCAGCAGACGTACGCCCACACATCACATCTATTCAGCCGACGACCTTCTTCGAGCACGCCACATTCGCGCAGAAATATCCGACAACTCGGAGATCAGTGCTGGTGAGCAGTAAAGGCAACGGGACTCATACGGCAACGCCAAGAAAAATGGACGACTGCAAGAACAACAATACTCCCAGTTGTCTACGGAATCTTTACAGGATGGATGAAAATAGCTACACGAAACCGCATCCGAAATCATTGCTGGGTGTGGTTGGTTTCAGCGGAGTAAGTTTACTTGCCCAAATGGTACGACGTCTACTGATGTTTCGAAGCAAACAGCGCAATTTGACCAGCTGGAGAAGTACTTGGGCAAATATGCATCGCATGCTAAAGGCGCCAAATTCACCGTTGAACTGATAAACAATGGCACAAATACGCAAGGTACCAACTATCCCAGCGGCGAAGCCAATATGGATATCCAAATTGCGGTTGCAATGGCTTACAGGGTGCCTGTGCGGTTTTACTCTACAGGAGGAGGAGACCATGACTTCATTCCGGACTTGGAGTAAGTGTCGCTGCTCTTTGACATAACCTTCCAGTGCCATCTGTTGACACACGATAGCCTCTCCGACCCAAAGAAAGAACATGTCGAGCCGTGGGTACAGTTTCTGAACCACTTGCTAGCATTGCCGGATCGCGACTTTCCGCAAGTCATGTCGATATCGTACGGAGTGAACGAGCAGAATGTGCCGAAGCCACATGCCCTGAGGATATGTGAACTATTCGGCTTGCTCACGGTCCGAGGCATGTCTATTATAATTGCGTCCGGCGACCAGGGACCAGGTGTATCGTGCCAGTCCAACGACGGCACTAAGAGGACCAAGTTTCTTCCTGCGTTTCCTGGCGGATGCCCCTACATCACGTCAGTGGGGGCAACCGAATCAACGTTTCCAGAGAAGGCTGTCAACTTTTCTTCGGGCGGGTTTTCTGAATACTGGCCTCGTCCTGCGTGGCAGGAGAGTCAGGTGTCGCGGTATTTGAAGGCACATGGGGGCAGATGGAAAGGGTATTACAACAATAGTGGCCGCGGATTTCCTGATGTGGCTGCTCAGGGACTTGGATATCCTATTTTTAACCACGACAAAATTGAAGAAGGAGGGGGCACGAGGTAAGAAACAGTTTGTCTATGTAAACAAGGTGAAACTGACAATGTTGCAGTGCTTCAGCGCCATTGTTCGCATCCATGATTGCCATCATCAATGACAATCGTATGAAGAAGGGCAAACCACCGCTGGGATTCCTGAATCCTTGGTTGTATCTCACAGCCAAGGGTGCATTTACAGAGTAAGATCCTGATACCGTGTTCTTTCCCCATCATGCTAGGACGACATAACCGCTTACATATACATTGTAGTATTACTCAAGGTAGATCAAAGGGTTGTCAAGGCACAAGTTTCAGCGGCGCAAAAGCTCCCGTTATCCCTGGAGCTGGGTGGGATGCCGTGGAGGGATGGGATCCGGTGACTGGGCTGGGCACGCCGTTATTCGATAAGTTGCAAAAGCTGGGGATGAGATAGACGGTACAAAGATGTGACGATGTTGGAACGAATTAGATACGTTGACGATTGTTTATATGAGACGTTCTCACGAATGAAGGACATACACAGATCAAACTGAATTTAATGCATAACAGCGTGTCTATTCCCATATCCCAAAAACAACATATCCTTTCACACCTGCAAATCATCATCATCGTCATCATCATCACAACACCAACCCCGTCCCCAGCAACGCAACCTTTGCCGCCCCAGCAAGCATCTTATCCGCCGCAAGACTCGCCTCCCACTTGACCTGGCTAATTCTCAAAAGCGTCATCACCGCCATCAACGCCCAATACGCACCCAACTCCCCCGTCGCACCACTCCCTTCAAACTGAAAGGTCCCCAACTTGGCGCTCTTCTCAGGCGCCCTATCATCCGTCCACCTCCCCACGACTTCCTCCCCGTTCCGCATCCTCACGAGTGTCCGCTCATAGGGCTTCCCCTCCACCGGCTTGAGTACATTGTCACTCCGCCACTCAAACTGCTCTTGGGCACCGCCCACCGGACACGTAAAGTTGAAGTTGTCAAACTTGATGCTCTTCTGCGCGGACAGCTGCGCAATCTGGTTTACCGGCCCGTCAGGACCGCTCGATGCCGCGGGCAGGGCGACAATCGACATGGACCGAAAGAGTTTCTCGGTGCCGGCGAGTCCTAGCGGCGGGTCGGAGTGGTTTGGGCCGGCGTGCAGAGTGACTTGGTGCTTGACGGTGCCTTTGTGGATGGTGATGGCGTTGAGGGGCTGGACGGGGCCGTTTTGATCGATACCGAGGACGTAGTAGTCTGCTTTGGTGTCTTGGCTGCGGCCGAGGAAGTGAAGGCTGAAGGATGGGGGGAAGGAGCCGTATGTGCCGGGGGGGAGGGCAGGGCGGAGGAAGGCTTCTTTGTCGGCGCCGGGGTGTTTTGGTGGTTTGGAGGATTTGTTGCCCATGGTGGTGATGGTGTTTATATGTTGGGATGTTCAATGTTGGGACATGTAGAGAGGGAAAGACAACATTGGGATATGAAAGATGGGAATTAGGGTTCGTTTTAAGCTTGGGATGCTTGTCTAATGCGGCTAACCTGGGCTCAGGGAGATGGGAGGCGGATGTCTCTTAAACTTACAGGATGCTATTTCTGAGATGGATTGGCGTCGCTAAGCTAGCGGGTTAAGGCTAGATGATTTGAGGCGGCTGAATGGTGGCGTGGGTTAGTTCCTTAAGCGGACGGTGTTTTGGGCTGAGAATACGGATATACGAGGGTATCGTAAGTGGAGGAATGTTTGTAACAGAGCCAAAAACGAAGAACGCAATAGCCCTGTTAGGAATTTAACCTAACCTCCATTATGCGCAGGAGATCGGTTGTGAATTTCATCTTGTGAATGAGCGGCGTGAATCGAGATGAGACATTGAGGGCGATGGTGTGGGACAGCACATGGACTTTGAATTGTCAAGTCGAGGCTTGAGGAATTGAAGTTACTGCATGAAGATGCTTGACTGGCTGCCTTGATGACGTTTCCACAATGCCGTTATTCTCGCTGCATCATATTAATACCACGTTTGATCATTGATGTGTTTGATCGAAGTCGGCACTTGGCGATTTGCATCAAATGCCCCACATCCATCTCATCTGCCACCTTCAGCCCATCTCTGGCCCCACTTCTCGTCGATGATGCACCTGGGGCTGAGAATCTAGCGCCTGCCCTTCAATGTTGGTGCTCAACGCAAAAGCGGCGCTGCCAAGCCAGGCACAAATCAACCAGACATCAGAGTCTGGTGGGATAAAAAGCCGCCGGTTATCGGCGCCCCGCCAAACCCGTCCCAAATTGACACATTCCCGTCGAAACACCATCTTTTCAGCCTTTCCTCCACAATCACATCACGACAAAAAACCCAATTGGGGCCGTCACATCCCTCGCTGCAATCATCATCACCCGGCGTCGCTCCCTACTGTTTCAACTACAGTCATGGAGTCGTTCGTCATCAAGACCCCGTGCTCGAGCGCAAACATCGGGCCCGGCTTCGATGTCATCGGTCTCGCCCTCACCATCTATCTCGAACTCCACGTCACGATCGACCGGTCCAAGACGTCGACGGAGCACCCGCTCAACTGCAAAATCACCTACGAGGGCCAGGGCGAGGGCACCGACGACATCAGTCTCGACCCGCAGAGCAATCTAATCACCCGCGTTGCGCTGTATGTGCTGAGATGCCATGACCAGCGTGCGTTCCCGGTGGAGACGCATGTGCATATAAAGAACCCGATTCCGCTGGGCAGAGGACTGGGAAGTTCGGGTGCTGCTGTGGTTGCGGGTGTTATGCTGGGCAAGGAGGCTGGCGGGTTGAAGGATCTGGATCTGGATCGACTGTTCGACTATTGTTTGATGATTGGTATGTTTGATGACTCGTGTTCAAATGGTATACCCCCGCTAATACCGTCTTTGTAGAAAGACATCCTGACAATGTTGGTGCTGCCTTGTTTGGTGGCTTCGTCGGAACGTACCTTATGCCGTTGAACCCCGAAGACGCTGCGAGAATAGAAATTCCTCTTTCTGAAGTCCTTCCGTCCCCGGCTGGTGGTGTCGACACGGGAAAGAAACCTCCCTCACCACCAGTCGGCATTGGCCACCACATCAAGTTCCCTTGGGCCAAGGAGATTAAGGCTGTTGCCATCATTCCCGATTTTATTGTGCCAACGGCTCAGGCGAGAGCTGTGTTGCCAGAAAAGTATCCCCGACCCGATGTGGTGAGTGCAATCTGAATGAAATTATGAATCTGCGTGGTTGAATTATTGCTAACTTGTTTGGTAGACCTTTAACCTTCAACGAATTGCCCTCCTACCCGTCGCTCTGGGCCAGTCACCTCCTGACCCCGAACTCATCCATCTTGCCATGCAGGACAAAATCCACCAGCCGTACCGCCAGACCCTCATCCCGGGTCTCACCGAAGTTGTGGAGTCCATGTCCCCCAAGACACAACCCGGCTTCCTGGGCGTGTGCCTTTCTGGTGCTGGTCCTACGATTTTGGCGCTTGCCACGAGCAACTTTGAAGAAATTGCGAATAGAATCATTGCCACGCTGAGGCAATACAATGAGAAGAAGGACCTGGCTTGCCAATGGAAGATTTTGGAGCCTGCTGAGGGTACGCATGTTGTTCGATAGACTGATAGACAGGACATGAATAGACTACACATCGCCGAAGCTGATACCCGCATATTTTATCGCGCGACTGCATCAAATCCACATTAATTCCGGCGGCTAATCTGGTTTAACAAATAATTGCCGTTAATGCGCAGCGTTTCACTTCGATTGTGGCATGTTGCAGATCGCCACAAGCTACCCCGAGCACCGAGCCCGTCATCGGCACCCCCACGTTTTCTTGGAGCTCAACACCTCCATCCAGCCAGTCCTCCTCTATAAATCACCACTGCCCATCAATTCATCCTACCGCCAAACAATTTCAACATCAAGTCTCATAACGAATCCTTTTCATCATGTCCTCGCCACCCCCAGCAGGGATTTACGTCCCCGTCCCTACATTCTTCGTCTCCAAATCCCACCCAGACTACGACCCCGCCATCCCCCCCATCGACATCACCACCCAGTCCGCCCACGCAATCTACCTCGCGAAATCCGGCATTAAAGGCCTCGTCATATTCGGCAGCACCGGCGAATCAGTACACATCCACCCTCGCAACCGTAGAGCTCTCCTCCAAGGCGTGCGGGACGCGCTCACACAGGAGGGATTCCCGGACTACCCCATCATAGCGGGCACCGCCACCGCCAGCATCGAAGAGACGGTCGAGCAGCTCGCTGATGCGAAGGAAGCAGGTGCGCAATGGGGAATGGTCCTCGCGCCGGGGTACAACGCCGCCGTCACACCGCAGGACGGTATCGTGCAGTGGTTCACTGCTGTCGCGGAGAGGAGTCCCATCCCGATCCTAGTGTAAGTGCCCTGCGCGTTTGCCAGTCCACCCACTGACTGGAATAGCTACCACTTCCCCGGTGTGTCGAACATGGTCAAACTCACACCCGCGACGTTTGCGACCCTCGCCGCGCATCCCAACATCGTGGGCTGCAAGCTCTCACATGGGGATGTTTCGCAGCTGACGCAAATTGCGTTGAACCCCGCCATTGACGCGAGGAGTTTCCACGTGTTTACCGGCCTGGGACAGCAGCTCGTCCCGGTGGTGAGCGTGGGCTGTGTGGGTGCGATTGATGCCTCGGCGGGGTTCTTCCCCAAGTCGCTGGTGAGATTGCTGGAGTTGGCGGGCAAGACGCGCGCTACGGATGAGGAGGTTCAGGAGAGGAGGGAGCTGCAGTACAGGGTGAGCTGTATGGAGGAGATTGTGGTGAGGCATGGGATCGTGGGCATCAAGGAGGCGATTAGTCGGTTGAGGGGGTTTGGGGACGTGGATGGATCGAGGCTGCCTCTGCGGGGGGTGGTGCAGGGCGATGGGGAGTGGGAGAAGTGGGAGGGTGTGTTGGCTGCTTTAGAGGAGGTTGAGAGGAGGTTGTAATTTATGTGGTGTTCGAGTTTGGTGTGTCGAAATGCGTGGGAATTGATCACAGGCTAAGCTGTGTACACCGTGTGGTCTCTAGGGGTGTGTTGGCTGTTGGCAATGCTCGGTGTTTTTGTCAAGAGGTTTAATCCAGCTTTGTACACTGGTTGGCATCGTCAGCAGTTCCTGGTTCACATGGTTGGCATGCGAAATAGCTTTGTTGCTGATGCAAAGATCTTGAAGGTTATCTGTAAACGAAGAAATTCAAAGGGCTGATGTAGCGAGTCCGCTGAATGGCAATTTCTAACCAACCTTCGAACAAGTTCACATGGGCTATTGGATACCACATGGAATAGTAGCATCCTCGACATAGGAAGCTGATGGGTAGTTAACTCGGTTCATTCAATCAGACCGACACTCTCTTGAACATATAACATCCCAGCATATTTTGACTCTCCATCCATATATCTGACTTCCTCAACAAAGCATCAAATACAGCCATACCTGCCAAGACCGTTTCATAACAATTAGGCTCATTCAAAAGACCAATTCGCCCAACTGCATCTCCCGCAAATGAAATACCGGCGGTCTGTAGATAATAATAGCATCAATATATCCGGCAATTCTCATTGGCACACGCCGCATCGATCCTGACCGAATCGGCACAAATGTGGCTGTTGGGCCGGCAAAATGGTCAGCCTTACACGGCAGACAAGCCACTCGAAGCCGAGTAGCGCTCGCGAAGGTCCAAAGCGATGAATGCGAGGTCCTTTCGTTCTGTGAGCTGAATACGACGATTAAACGTGAGACATGCCCATCTTTGTAAATGAATCACCAGCATCGTGTATACGGTGAGATCACCATGGGAGGTAATATAACGTAACTGGGCAAGGTTGCGTGTATATAAACAGGATGATTCCATTCAATAAAATGTATTCTGCTAGTACAACTACAACGAACAAATTGAAACATCACTAAAGTACTCCCCCAATACATCACCGAATCACAATGCCTGAACAACCCCAAAGCAAACTCAGCTTCCTCCGCAAGATATACACCCCCCTCCACTTCAACCACTGGTACACCTTCACCCTGTTCTTCATCACCGCCGGCGCATTGATGGGCTTCACCCTCTCCCGCCTCATGTTCCTCAGCGTCGACAACGTATTCTGCAATCCCTCACAGCGCGGTGGTGCCGCCCCCGGCGAATGCTACTACTACTCCGGCCAGGGCGGCCAACGCTACCGCACCGGCATCATCATCCACCTCGCGACTATCCTCCCCGCCGGCTTCCTCGTATGCTTCCAGTTCGTACCTGTTATCCGACACAAGGCGCTGCTGTTCCACCGGGTGAGCGGATACACGATTCTGATATTGAGTCTCGTGAGCACAGCAGGTGTGTTTATGATTGTGGATAAGAGTTTCGGAGGCGACTGGGCAACGCAGACGGTGACGGGGGTCGCGGGCGGTATGTTCGTGGGTGCATTGGCGATTGCGTACGTGAATGTGAAGATGTTGAGGCTGGATCAGCATCGGGCGTGGATGCTACGAGCTTGGAGCTACGTAAGTGATACTTGTGTTTGATGGTTGATGTTCTGACCTCGGTGTAGGCTGCGTCTATTATTTCGCTAAGACTTATTATGATGATTCCGCAAACGATTGAAAGTGCGCATGGTTACGCTGCTAGACCGTGTGATCAGATTGACTTTGTTTTTGGACATCAACAGAATATTACGTTGTTGGTGTATCCCGAGTGCAAGGCGTACTATACAGGCGAGAATCCCGATCAACATGCGCTCGTGGAAGCGAAAATGGGCATTAATCCGGTTGAAATTGGAGCGTTTCTCGGCTTGTCATTCGGGATGGGGTTTTGCGTGGCTCTGCCGCTGCATGCTCTTGTTGTTGAGGTTTATGTAAGTTTTTTCTCGTGCCGAATTGGATGTTGGAAAGTTTCTGACAAGGCTTGGTAGTTGCATTTTACAAAGGCAGAAGCAGAGCGACTAAGGGAAGTTTCTCGTCAGAGGAGGATTGATGCCAAGGCGAAGCAGGGAAGGGCATAAGAGACAAGAAGGGTGATGGCTGTGGTAAATGGTCATATTGATATTTTTGGGCAGCTATGTCGATAGTTTAGTCGCTTCGACTGTCTACTGTCAATTTCTAGTTTAGCAATGCGTAATTCATTGATGAGTCATGGTCATTTACCTTGCATTAAGAGCCTGTGTAAGTCCCAATACTACAGCCAACCCCAATGACGGCCCCTCTGTTTTCCACCCTTGATATGATAGTCGTTCAAATGTTATTTAGCATTCTTAGGCTCGAAGCCCGTAGAAAGCCATCCTTCTTCAAGTATTCCACGCTCCTCCACACTGCAACCTTTAACTTAAAAGGCGTATCCCGACACTTGACTTCCACATCAGAATCGTCTTCCGGAACCCATGTGACATTGCTTTCTAGAGCATGTGCCAGCGGCCAGAGAGGATGAGTCTCCCCACAAGCCTTGATATCCTTTCGAATCATAGCCAGCCATTCCTTCAGACTCTTGGGAACAAGCGTGTAGCCCATCGCCTTCAAGATAGCCCAAAACTCGCCAAACTTCATGCCATCATGGAGCTGAATCACTGGATCCATTTCACTCGTCGTGTCCAGTGCCGTGCTGATGATTCTCATGGCCGTCGCTGCTACATCAGACACTGGGACCCATATGTCCGACTCGGCAGCATTATATGCTCCAACCCTTATGCAAGACGCTGTCAGTCGCCAGATGTAGTCATTGGAGTTTGTGAATCCCTCGGTTGACGTTCCAATGACCAGGCCAAGGCGCACGATACTGAGGTGGTTTGTCCCAGGAAGGCTCCGCGCTGCTGCCCTCTTCACCAATGCTTCAGCGACAAACTTTGTTTGTGCGTAACCGTTGCTGTCAGTCCCAGAAAGATCTCGCAGCACCTCGTCTTCTGTTTTACTTTGGGATGTATGTAGCCCACCCCCAACGTAGACGAATCGCATATTTTGTGAAGTCACTGCCATATCAAGGAGTTCCAACGTCGACAGCACGTTAGTAGCCTCTAGCATTGTGTAGGGTTTCGAAAAGTGTACATCAGCTCCGTTGTGAATGATAACATCAGCCGCCGACCCGTTTTTAAGACTATTCCATCGTAGAGAGCCGAGACCAAGTTTTGGCAACGACAAGTCTCCCGACCAAACTTGGAGCTTGGCATCGTGTAGACTCGTCCACCATAATGCTTTCTTTGCCGCCGAAACAAGTCGGTTCTTTGCTGTCTCTGAGCTTTTCCCACGAACTAGAGCTGTGACCTGGCCTATCTGACGATGTTCGAGGAGCTGACGCAAAATCTCTAAGCCAATAAAGCCGTTTGAACCGGTGAGGAAGACACGTAATGGACGAGTTGCTTCGACGACGTGTAGACCATTTATCCCGCTGACGTGCGACTTGGTGAGTGCCTGCGAGGCGGCAATTCTGGCATCGTGTCTGTCAACTTCAGCAATGAGATCAAGTGATTCTGTGCTATCGGTGCTCGATTCCTCAAGATGCCCGTTCTGGGTAATTACTTGCGCTTCAGAGACCAACTGAGCCAGCCTCCTGATTGTCGTAGACGGATCCATCAAGTCTTGCATGCGAATTCGAACCTCAAATTCGTACATGATAAAGGCCATTATTGACATCATGTTCACGGAATCAAGGCCGGCAGAGTGCAGCATTACATCATCATAGGCACTGGCCGAACTCTGAGGCTTTCGGGCTGTCCGGGGGTGGCCATTCTGATTCCAGGCGGGAATCAGAGAGAAAATCTTCTTTGCCAGCTTGTATGCCAGTTCCTCATTTTCTCCAATCTCTGCACCATTGGCTTTATCTCCGCATTCCAAGGAATCGGCCTTCAACGCCTCAATCTCTCCCGCGAGGAAAGACCTTCCAATTTCTTGCAATCTTCGCCTATTTGCCTTCCCACTTGCCGTCGAAGGCATGCTTGACAAATTTAGAAATGCAACGGGAATCATGTACGAGGGTAGTTTTTCGGTCAGTTTAGAACGAGTGTCGTTGCCAATGTCAATACTCCGGATGGCAGAATGTCCTCCATCGCCATTGACCATTGTATTGTCCCTTGCGTCCATCGCAATGAAGGCAATCAGATTTGGAGTGGAACCAGCTTCGACCGAGATTGCTTCTACCACAACCTGGCTCATATCTGGCATACATTGCTGGATGTGATGTTCCACGTCGCCCAGCTCAACTCGTTGGCCTCGAATCTTAACTTGTGTGTCCTTTCGTCCAACAAACACAAGACTGCCGTCTTCGTTGTATCGTACCAAGTCACCCGTCTTATACAGACGGCCGCGTCTACCAGGATTTCCTTCCCAACCATTAAGAAGCCATTCGGGGTCCTTGATGAATGCTGCCTGTGTGCGATCCGGGTTATTCAGATACCCATCTCCTACAATTGGACCTTCCAACAACAGCTCCCCAACCGTTCCTAGAGGGGCCAGCTTATTGTGGTCGGCCACATTCGTGACCCATGTCACTGCTCCAGCACCAAATCCAATGCTTATCTTGCCGCCCTGTTCCAAACTGTGCAGGTTGATGGTTGTCGATGGAGTGCACTCTGCAGGGCCATAGCTTGTGATAACACGTACATCTGTAGGCCAGCCGGCTACATCATCTGATCTCACGACCTCACCCCCCAGAACCACAGTCTTTAGGTTTCCCAGTCTCTCTCTATGCAGTGTGCGAGCAACAGAAGGTGTCAGGTCGACAAAGTCAGCCTTCATAGAGACTAGAGACTCAGTCAAATTTTCTCTACGGTCCAAAGTAGAGGGCACACAAATACACCCGCCTACAGCCAGGGTTGTAAAGGTGTTTAGCAGACACACGTCAAACATGTAGGACGAAAAGTCAAAGGCTCGCGTCGTTTTGGAGTATCCGAAGAGGCCTGACTGGTGGGTGACCGCTGAGCAAAAGGCTTCGTGTGTAATTATGACGCCTTTTGGACTACCCGTACTTCCAGATGTGAAGACTATGTACATTGCCGACGAAGGCAGTGGTGTAACCGCAGGGTGGAAGGGACGTGCCTCTGGTATGTTGAGAAAATAACTTGGTCCAATGGGCAAAATTAACTCGGCAAGATTGGCACACAATGGAGCCTGAATGACGGAAGAAACTACCAAAGGTGACCTTATCTGATCCATAATTGAGCGTAGTCGGGATATTGGTTGCGATGGCTCGAGGAGCACAAAGGCGCCTCCAGCTTTGAGAACCGCCATCATGCCCACGACAGTCCAACGAGACTTTTCAAAACACAATGGGACTGTTACTTCCGGACCTACCCGTAGGCTTGACAGGCGCTGAGAAAGAATTGTTGAAAGTTTGTCCAACTCTGCGTAGGTGAGCTCACCGTCCCATGCGCAGACTGCTTGAGCATGAGGGCGATCTTTGACGTTTTCCTCAATCATGTTATGAATACACCTCTTGATCGTTTTGGGAACGGCGGCGTTCCATTGCCAAAGTTGAGTCAAGTCCCTCGGCGAGGTAACCTGGATGTCATCCAATGTCGTCTCCGGCGAGGACTGAAGCTGTTGTACAACATGCTCCAGCCGGACGAGCAATGCATGAACCACCCACCGCTCAATGACGCTTGAATCAAAATTTACGATGATCGAGATTGTTTCCGCTTTGATTTCCATGTCAAGAACAAGTGAATGAGAATTGAAGAATCGATCTTGATCCTCATTTTCCCAAGTTCCTAGTGAGTTTGGTTCAGAAGTATGTGACTGGGGTTGAATCACTAGCAGAGTCTGGAACGAACAAGCCTGCCGGGTTTCCGTAGATATTTTGGCAATTCGATGCAAGCCCATTTGCTCAAATGAAATCATTTTCGAAGAGTCTTGTTGAACCGACTTGAGATATTCGGAAACCTTTTGGCTACCCGCAAATTTGACACGAACTGGAACAGTTGCTATGGTCGGTGCTGGCATCCTGTCTATATCAGGGATGGGTGCATTTCTACCAAATACAGTAGCTCCAAAGACAACGTCACTGCAGTTTGTCATATGGCCGGCGACTAGCGCCCAGGCACCTCGGAGTATGGTTGCAATCGTAATGTCTGTGTTTTGGTCTCCGAGTCTCGCAAACTGGTACGTGAGTGCTTGGTCCGCAAGCGGCTGTTGTTTCACAGATAATGGTAGCGTTGGAAACGGAACAGACCTGTAGCCTTCCATAACCTTTCGCCAGTAGTCCTCGCCCTCGGTACTCTGCTGGCTCAGCACATGCTGGATGAAGAGTTGGAATTGTGGTGGTGTGTTGAGGGGCTGTTCGCGATATGCCCGGTCGACCGCATCAAGAATAAGAGACATTGACCAGCCATCATAAAGCGCGTGATGCATGGTCAGTACAAACCATCTTTGCAAGCCCACATCGTCTTTGACAAGTGCAAACCGGCTTAGTGGCTCCCCGATGCCCATTGGCTTTGCTCTGTCAGATTGAATGTACTCGTCTGGCTTATTGGCATCGATCCATTCGATATCCTCGTCTAGAACAACTTGTAGTAACCCGAATTGGTTGTGACTGGCAATCCTTGTACGTAATATTGGATAGACTCGGAACACCTTTTCCCACGCGCCACAAAAAGCTGAGATTAAAACACTAGGAGATAGCTTCATGACCGCCTGCATCACGTAGCCTCCCTGTTGCTTCGACGATAGTGACATGAAACCCTCCTGAAGGGGTGTACAGGGGAAAGCGTCTTGAACGTGGGCGCCTCCATGGCACTGCGACGAGATGCCCTCGACGAGTGATGGAATATCTTGAGAACCACATACAAGAGTGAATGGTGCGATGTATTCTGACGAGCTTCCTAGTAGAGGAACCGCCTTTTGTGACACCTGAGAGAGTCTTGAATCGGAGAAGATGTCTCCCACAGAGATGGAAAGACCATCTTCCCGAGCGGCCGCGACAACTTTCATCGCCGAAATCGAATCTCCTCCAATCCAGAAGAAGTTGTCATCTACTCCAATTAGCTTTGGATCCATTTTGAGCACATTAGACCAAATATTCTGCATCTTTCGCTCGATTGCTAACGTTGGCTGCCGTTTAGATGAGTCTGAAACAACAGGGTTGACCACGGTATTTGCGAGAACCCGACGGTCGATTTTGCCGTTTTCGTTGATTGGTAGCTTATTAAGTATCTGTATAGAGGTTGGGATCATGTACGAAGGCAGGCTAGCTCGTAACATGGCAAAGAGCTCATCGTGTAACTGCGATATTTGTAGTTGCGAAACCTCGGCCTCATGGTCGATCAGAGGGCGAGTATCGATTCGAACCTCGATTTCCTTGGTGGCAACAAAGGCAGACAGCCGGCTACTTCCGTCTTTTTCATGCTGTGATACAACTACAGCACCACCAACACGGCTGTGATTTTGCAAAGCTTGCTCAATCTCGGCTACTTCAACCCTATGGCCTCGGATCTTGACCTGTACATCTATTCGGCCTAAAAAGTCAAGTTGCCCATCTACAGGCCGGTAGCGGGCGTAGTCCCCAGTTCGGTACGCCCTTATCTGCCTTCCACAGACTGTGACAGAAACAAACCGGTTTGTGTTGAGCTGAGGGTTCGTATACCCTCTCGCAAGTCCGTCGCCTGCTATGACCAGTTCGCCGACGACGCCAATAGGAACCACTTGTAAGTTTGAGTCCATGATATAAGCCCACGAGTTGCTAATTGATCGGCCAATTGGCACTCTATCGGTTATTACCTCTCCTTCTGGGCAGTAGACGGAGCTAATACATGTATCTTCTGTTGGCCCATAGCAATGGATTACGGTGCCGCTTACAAGCGCAAGCGCCGCATTGAACACGGCAGGATCACAAAGCTCTCCTCCCGTACACACCGTATGCATTTCTTGCAGAAGCCGTGGGTGCTGAACAAATTCCTTTAGGAGAAGTGGCGTAAAAAGGGCGTTCTGGACGTGCTCCTTGATGAAAATATCTGTCAAGGCGTTCGCATCCAATGAAGCGAGGTCGTCAACGCAAATCAAGGTGCCCCCGTTCAGTAATGCGGTATATATCTCCCAAGTTGAAGCGTCAAACGCTATGTTTGATACATGTGCCATGTTTTTCTTAGGGTCCAAGTGTTTCATTACGTCTGTTTGCTGCGTTGCCAGCCGCACGATACCCCGATGCTCGACAACGACCCCCTTTGGCTTGCCTGTCGAACCTGAGGTAAACATGACGTATGCGACACTAGAGGTCGTGGGAATAGAACATCTTGAGAACATGTCCTTGTCCAGCAATTCATCGTCTAGTATATCGGAAACTCGAACGAAGTGAACGTCTTGTCGTTGAATTGTTGGTAGGACCAAGTCGTCTCCGGCAAGTATTAGCAATTCGCCTTCTAAAGCTGAGAGAATATTCTCGATTCTCGCTGGTGGCAGCTTGATATCCAGTGGCAAGTATCCCAAGTGTGCTTTCAAGATACCAAGGAATGTCACAATTGTCCGGCAGGATCTCGTTGCGTACACCCCGACCAATGACTCCACGGCCATTTCCTTCTGAGTCAGCCAGTCACGGAGCCTATCCGATTGTTTGTCCAAGTCACTGTACGTGAGAGCTTTAGTCGAGTCTTTGACTGCGATTTTGTCTGGATGGGCAGCAACCTGCTGGCGGAAAACATCGACCACGGTGGAATTTCGAGTATGGCTACAGCGATTCATCTCAAGCACTCCCAGTTGCTCGAGCTTGGTTTGAGACTCTGGTGTCAAAAGAGGTAGATCAACAAGCTTTATCTCAGGCTCACACAAACCTCGTTCTAGCAAATCATAGAAGGTACGAGTTAGGTTCTCAATTGTCGGTGGTTCATACAGATCTGTAGAATAGACAATATTTCCTCTTAGACTCTGTTTCTCTTGGAAAATATGGCATTCCAGGTCAAACCTTGACGTAACGGACAAGCTCATCTGCTCGCTTTCAAGACCCGTTAATCTGAATTGACCCAAGTCTAGCTGAGAATGCAGGGCAAATACCATCTGAACCAATGGGTTACGAGAAGCATCTCTATGGGTCTGCAAGCGTGAAACAATCGACTCGAATGGTACGTCCTGGTTTGCAAACGCAGATGTTGCTGTAGACTGAACACTCTGCACCAACTCTTCGAACGATTCATTCTCAATCCTAATCCGCATACATTGTATGTTGACGAAAAAGCCGATGATGTCTTCGAGCTCCTCGCGGTTTCGATTAGCAATAGGGATGCCAATAGTCGCATCCGCTGAGCCGGTAAGGCGGTAGTGTGTTGCCCTGAACGCAGCGAGGAGGACGATAAAAGGCGTAATGTGACGGCGCGCATTGCAAAACTTAACTAGTTTATCGTGTAGGGAGGACGGAATTTTGAATTCTTGTGTGGCCGCTTTGCCGGATAATGAAGCTGGCCGTCTTCTATCGCAGAACAGTTCTGCTGGTCTGCTTCCATCTAGATGCTTGACCCAGTATGCGAGCTGTCGTTGGTGCTCTTCAATCTGACCCTGTCCCTTTTGCCATGTTGCGTAATCTTGATATCGAATAGATAATTGCTTCACCTCTGATAACAAATTCTCCGCCTGACATGCAGTAGAGTAAAACTCGGCCAGCTCTCTTTGGAGAATATCGACGGACCAGCCGTCGGAAATGATGTGATGCATGACGATAGACAGCACAAAATCTTTTCCGTTCCTCCGGTAGAGCTTTACTCGCCATCCTGCCTCATTTTCTAGATCAAATGGTTTGGTGTGTTCTTGGTGAAGTGCTTTCCGTATGGCCTCCTCCCCGTTTTCGGCTGGTACATCAATTATGTCAAGCGTCTTTGGCTGGAAAGGGTGCACAATTTGTAATCCCACTCCATTTTGCTGTTCAAACGTTGTTCTCAGGGACTCGTGACGCTTCTCTAGAGCGCACAACGCAGCAACAAGGGCATCACAGTTGAGTGATCCTCGAAGTCGCACAGCAAACGGCATCAGATACCAGGTCGACCCTGGATATAGTTGCTCTAGGAACCATAGACGCCTCTGGGCGTATGACTGCTCAATTGGCCCGTTTGCGTCATTCCGAGGAATAGGAACATAACGGCGCGAGTCTGTGGACGTTTTTATTCTTTCCGACAGGGCTGCCACAGTGGGACAATCGAATATGTCCTTCACAGTAATGTTGGCGCTCAATCGAGTGTTTATTCCGGAAGTTGCCCTTGTAGCATTGAGTGAGTGACCTCCATGCTCAAAAAAGTCGTCATGGATGCCCACAGAGACACCCAGAACCCTCAAGAACTCCTCGCATATTGCGCGGTCTAATTCGTTTCTTGGAGGCGCTTCGATGTTGTCCGACTTGCTCAATTCAGCGGTCTTGATCCGTTTACCCAAGGCTTGCCGATCTATCTTTCCGTTATTGTTGACCGGAATCTTCTTGATTGCTCGGATTATCTTGGGTACCATGTACGACGGCAGCTGACTCCTGATGTACTTGCGAAGATCATGCTCAACCTTCCTGCTTTGCCGCAGCCATAATGGTTGAGTTCCCAGTGATTCGAGTACGTGACGGTGGTTTTCAGAGGGGAAACGAAGTTGTAATCGGCTGTGGCATCCAACGGGGTGGAAACGGTGGAAAATAGCATCCAGACCACCGCGCTGGGAACGTTGCCTCGCCCAGCTAATCTCGACGCGGAAGCCTGAAATCTTGGAGAGCTCGACTAGATCAATTGCGGAAAGAGATGGGCAAGATTTTGCTTTCTCGCTTGCCAACGAATACCAGTTGTCTTGAAGCTCACTGGCATTGCCGCCATCAAGAACGTCCACGGCCCATCTTTCCAAGATAGTTTTACTGTGCGGAATGTTGCTGACGGCAATAATGGCGGAGGAATCACGGGAGTGAGATTGCAAAATCTTGAGAAGCAATTGGTAGTCCAACTCCTGAGCCATGAAATCAATCCAGTCTGCCTCAGGCACATCCCTGATCTGCACCTGCCTGCCCTGCTGCTTTAAGTGCACAACAGCAGAGTACCGGTAGCAGCTTAGTTCATTGGTTGCCTTCATTCTCTTTGGTATAATTTCGACATGTTCAACTGAATCAGGATATCGATCTGCCAACGCAGTAAAAAAGGACGGGTCAATAAGCAGCTCCTCCTCGGATCTTTCGACTTGAGCCATCTGCCCCAGCACTTCGGAAGCGCTGGCGGAATTCCCCATTCGATGCAGGGCGGTCGAAACTTGGAACTCTCTGTACAGAGCAAAAGATCTGATATCGCCGAAGAAGAGACGCTCAGTGCCATCAAGATTGAGAAGGTCTTCCACTACGCTCGACAGATAGTCAAGGCTGGGAAAGTATTGAGCAACAGAGTTGATGATGACCAGGTTGGGAAACTTGAATTCGCGCAGTTTCCTAGTATCCGTGGCGGTACCCAACTCAACACGAACTTTGTCAACCAGGCCAGGAATTGTCGGGATCATTGCGTTGACAAAGTCGACAGCTCGCTGGGCAGGATCAAGGCCAATGTAACTTGTCAGTCCTTCCGCCATATTGAAGAGAATCATGCCTGATCCAGACCCAATTTCAAGGACGTCCCCAGGCTGACCTCCGTCTCGGATTGTGGCAATTGTGTCATCCAGCCACTCATTCATTTCTACTGGATCGATGTTTTGCCCGTCGTACATGGAGGTCCATGCTGTAAAGTCTCTGCCGAGCTTGGATTTCTCAGTGTCGTCCAAAATGAGATATTTGTCTGCGTTGAACAAATCTCCCCACCCTCCAACCTGGTCGTCTTCAAACGTCGGATCCTGCTCATCGTCACCAGATGGCGAATTTGTCTCTCCCAGCGTCACGAAACCGATTAAATCGCTTTGTTTGTCCTCTTTTACTTTCGAGACCAGTACAACGGCATCCTTTACTGGTCCCCAGCTGCGAAGAACTTGTTCGACTTCCTCCAACTCAAGTCGATGACCTCGAATCTTCAGCTGTCCGTCTATTCGACCGATGAATTCAAGTTGTCCATCAGCTGGCCTGCGGCGCACAAAGTCTCCAGTCCTGTATGCACGAATCGACTTCCCGTTAATGTCGATGGAAACAAACCGCCCCTGGTCCAGGTGAGAGTCGGTGTACCCCCTTGCAAGACCATCACCCGTCACAACCAGCTCGCCGATTACACCTAGTGGCAGAAGGCGAAGTTGCGAATCCATGACATAAGCCCCAGAATTACTCACCGGCGCCCCAAGGGGCACCGTGTTAGTGTAGGTTTCCGTTTTTGATGACAAGTATATTGTGCTGAAGCTTGTGTTTTCAGTTGGACCGTATACATGATACAGGTTGCCATGTATTAACTTTTGCGCTGCATTGAAATCTTTTGGATTGACCTTTTCTGCCCCAACATATACAGCACGCAGGTCTCTGAAAAGCCCAGGGCAGCCGACGAGATACTCCTTGAACAGGGCGGTAGTGAAGATGGCGTTGTGAATCTTTTGGCGAACAAAAGTATCCTCTACTGTGCGATGGTGGAGGACTGTCAGGGCATCAATACAAATTATGGTACCACCATTCAACAAAGCGGCATATATTTCCCAGGTAGATGCGTCGAAAGCAATATTTGCCATATGGGCCGTGTTACTGTGAACGGCCATATACTCCACTCCGTTGCTGTTCTTCACGAGCCGAACGATAGCACGATGCTCGATCATAACCCCCTTAGGCTTTCCAGTTGAGCCAGATGTAAACATCACATATGCAAGGCTTGTTGCTGACGGGGACACCAGTTGCACAACCTTGGTCGCTGAGTGACGGAATACATCTGTGATACAAACGAACTCAGCATCAATCTGCTTCAACGTCGGTCTTCGAATACTCTGGCTGCAAAGTACCAACCGGGGACTTTCCATAGATAACAGGATTTTCTCAATTCGGTCATCTGGTTGATTGGCATCCAGCGGCAGATATGCCATATTGGCCTTGAGAATGCCTAGAAGAGCAACGATTGTTTCGCAGGATCGTATTGCTAATACCGTGATAATTGTTTCAGGAGCAAAACCTTTACATGACAGCCACCAAGACAAAACATCTGACTGGTGATCCAATTGACTGTACGTCAATTCGGTAGTTGAGTCCTTCACCGCCACCGCATCTGCGCAATTGGCCACCTGTTGCCGGAAAATATCAACTATGCTGCACTCTCTTGGGTACTCGGACTCATTCACCCGGATCAGATCTAAGTCCATGAGCCTGTTGAATTCTTTGTCTGTCAGTAATGGCAATGAAGCAATTGCCAAGTTGGGATTCTTCACAGCTTGCTCTAGAGTTGTCTGAAAAATGGATAACAAATTGCAAATTGTCTCCGGGACGAAAAGGTCAGTGGAGAAAAGAAGCTCGCAGCGCGCTTCTTCTCCTTGATGGAAATGCAGCTCGACATCAAATCTAGAACTGACTGGGTAGTCTATTACATGTGTCGATGTACCCTCAAATGAATAGTCGTTCGGGTCCGTCTCCGAATGCAGAAAAAGAGCAGTCTGCACAAGAGGATGGTGAGATGGAGCGAAGACCTGTGTAGTCTTTTGTAGCTCAGCTGCAATTAACTCAAATGGAATATCTTGGCTACTATTCGAGACGAAGAAAGAGTTGTGCACATGTCCAACCAACTCCACAAACGATTTGTCCTCTACGGCACTTCTCAAAAGCTGTAGATTTTCGACAAACCCGATGGTGTTTGAGAACTCTTTAGGGCGATCAATCTCGACAAGTACACCCAAAAGAGTGTCATCAGCCCCGGTAAGACGGTAATGAGCCGCTATGAATGCCGCAAGGAGGGTTGCAGACAAGTCTGCGTTCGTCTTGGCGCAGAAATTCTGCAATTCGCAATAAAGGGTAGGATCGAGTTGAACACTTTGCTTTCCAAATCTCCCAGACAGGACGGCCGGTCGAGGTCTGTCAGGCGGTAATTCCAGCGGGCGGACACCTTGCAGCTCGTTGACCAAGGAGTATAATCGGTCTTGACAATCTTGAAGCTCACGATCCGTCAATTCCAAGTTGGGGTGGCGCCGGGGCTGAAGTGAGACAGATTCTACCTGCACGGCGTATTGTTTCTGGCCTGAGACAGAATACAGAGAGGACAGTTCTCGAACAAGGATCCTGGGTGATCGGTAATCTGCGACAATGCAGTGCATAACAATAAAAAGAATATGGCGCTCTTCATTGAGCCGATATAAAGAGACACGCCACGGCGTTTCGTTCTCCAGGTCAAAACTTTCGGCTTCATTTTGCTCCAGCACTCGCACAAGGCTCGCTTCATCGTCATGCAAAAAGTCTACAACCTTCAAGTTTTTGACTTTGGAGGAATGAACAATTGCAGTTTTGTTGTCATCCCTGAGGGAGAACGTTGTTTTCAATATTTCGTGGCGTTTCACCATTAAATCCAGAGCTACTTGGAGCGCCTGTTCTTGGAATGGCCCCCGTATCTCAAGGGCAACTGAGAAGTTGGTTCGAGCCAGGTGAGGGTTCTGGAGCAAAATGCGCTGTCGTTCTCTTGCATACCACTTCTGTGCAAAATCGGGTTGGCCACAGCCATGCCCATTCTTCATCCTGTCACTAAGACTAACTTCGTCCCCTTTGACCCGAGTCTTGTTGTCCAGAATATCACCTGCAATGTGTGTCTGAATAGCGGAGGCAGCTGAGGGCAAGCCTGTGGATTTCATTCTTGTTATTCTTAGAGGCTGCACCTTGCTGTTGCCCTTGGTCACTTCGACGCTGGTGTCCTCAGGTGCGACCATCTTTGGGGAGAGAATGTGATGTGTCTAGCAACGATAAAGAATAGGGGTTTGGAGCTAAGTAAGAAGCATTACTCCATATCTACGCAGCGTATTACCCGCGAAAAGGAGCTATATATCTATCGACCGGCATCAAACCCATGGCCATTGTCTTGATCGTATGATCTGGTATAAGCGAGAACCTGTTGTACAACTTGCAGTCTTGGCCTCCTGGCTCTTGAATCTTTGTCACTGCAGAGTACGGAATAGGAAGTGAATACATCCGTTCGTGGATACACTCCGAGGCGTAGGTCGACCGGTGAATGCTTGGATAGGCCGGGAAATCGAACTGACAGGTCAGGCTAAAATAACCGTCGCTAAAGTGCAATGACGAATACAGAAATATTTACGTGTCATCCCGCAATGCTCAAGAAATATGAGACAAGTTGCGATAAAATGATTTGATAACTTTTTCATCTGTCTCACAGCACCTGCAATATATTGGGACCAAGAACCATTTCTGGAATGGCATCAGCAACGACCCGAGACATGCCAAGCCGCAGTTCACCATCCACGGCCCGTGTCTCAGTTACAGCTTCCAGCGCGGGTGGAACTGCAGGCGGATATCAATTTCAGCTAGCCACAATGTGACAGATTGCAGAATCCGGGACCAGGTTGGCGGGCTGTAGAACGTTCACAATCCGGAGGGGCGTTTTTACCGGATGGTAACAAGGACTTATTTGGGATATGACGTCTAGCTCACGCCGTGTCTGCTTGACACCCATTGCTGATCCTCTCAGGCTGAAGTAAAATGTCAAGCTCAAACACTCAAACCAACGATTGACTATGCCACTGTATTGACGAGATTTTCAGAATGAAGATTTGTATTTTATCACTGCTCGAGACCGCGGAGCCACAGTTTAGAAAGGTCCTTTGTTCTTCGAACCAAATCAATGGCTTGCTAATACATCCGCAGTGCGATAACTTGTCGGATCCCACACAGTGTGTTCCGCGGCACCGTCACGAATTCGTGAACCGAAAAATCACGGGGAGCAATGCAAAATCCGAGATTGATGAGGTGTGCCGCGAGAATTTCGATGTATTCATGAATTGCATGGTTCGTAGATCGTACACATCCTACGTTGGCAGATCGTCACTTACCAGGTGTCCAGGGTGTCGACAGAGATGGCATTGAAGCAGCCAAGTATCTCGAGTCTAAAGGCGTCACAATACTGACCAATGTATCCGGTCTCTTGACCACAAACGGGCTTGATCTAAGCCAAAAGAAAAATGACTCGGATGTCAAAGTTCCCGGCAACACATACGGCAAGTATCCCAAGATGGTCAAGTACTTCGACAAGTGTGGCTCACTTGGGTTGGATTGGAGTGCCGTTTGCTCCGACGACGAAGCAGTCGGAAAGCGAATCACCCTGCTTCAGGAGGAGAATCCAACATTGGCAATTTCGGTCCAGGACTACGTATTTGGAGATGACTGTGCAGCAGTCGTCATTGATTTGGGCACTAATGTGGTTGCCCTAGTTCCTCTGCAATTCGTTTTCCCAGATTCTACGTCGGCGGACATTAGGTTCTTGACAAGAGACGACAAGACTGCATATTCCACGGCCAGGAAGATACAGCATATTCTAGTGGAAGGGGAACTCCAGGAAAGGCTACAACAAACTGCCGTAAACGCATTCACGTTCATCAAGTCCTCTAGCGAAGGAGCATGGGCCTATGTCACCATGCGAGTCGAGAGAAACACCCAAGACATCTACGTAATCGACGTCAACTGCAATCCTATCCTATATGGCCGCGAAGAGCATCGGTTCGACGGTGATTTCCTGGTGGAAGAAACCTTTCCTGGAGGCCGGGAAGCCTTTCTCGACACTTTATTGACCGTCAAGCGCAGTCAGCTTGGCTCCAACAAAAACCGGATCCATCAGACGGCGGCAGTCTACGACAGTTGGTCCGACACGTACGATGAGTTTTGGGAGTCAACAAACATGTCCAAAATGCTACAGTTCACCGCCGACAACTTTGACTTTTCGGGATCAGTCCTCGACCTGGCCTGTGGTACCGGCGTATTCGGCCGGATCCTACACGACCGCGGTGCGATGACGACGGAAATTGTCGGTGTCGAGATCTCGGCTGGCATGTTGTGCGCCCCTGACATCAAGAAGTACTACAAGAAGCCACTTTGGAACTGCTCCATGCAGGAATACATCATGGTACGGATTCATCAATGAGATATTGCCTCCATTTGCCTTGCTAATAACTGGGTCTGCGCAACAGGAAGATGTCCAGTTTGATCACATTGTCTGCTTTGGGGCGCTTTTGTTCCTTGATGCCGTTGAGCTCAATACAGTTTTGGCAAGGATGTTTATGATGGCCCGCAGGTCGTTGACCATTGAGGTGGAAAATCTGGACAACAAGGTAATCAGCAAGATGCAAGAGGACGTTGGAGATCTCTTCTTCATGAATAATCACGTCCAGATGGTTGAGAGGTTTGGGGTTCCAAATGGGTGGAAGCTCGTGCATAAGCAGCATGGCGCTCTGTACCCGTCGCCGGCTTCTGAGGGAAACGTGGAAGGCTACATAGTCCGATTTGAAAGGCTTATTTGATAGTAGAGTGATGGCTAGAGCTTGACTGTTGCACACAATTTCGTGCGCTTAGTTTCAACTGTCAATATTCATTTGCAGCTTTGACACTGTACTCCCCATTTGCTTGCCGGTGCGATTAAACTCAGCTTTGCCTGCTGCATATCTGGGAATCAAGCCCCCAGTATTCATGCATGAAGCTCTGGCCATGTCCCTCGAAATTCGACAACTCAAAATGAGCTTCTCAGCGTAGCTTGCGTCGTCTGACAGCATCTCAACCGCTCATTCCACTTCCGCCATCTCGTTTCTGCATCCACGTCACACAAAGTTAATACAGGAGTTCGTACTCCGTACATCCTTGCACTCCAATCCAAGACTTGACAGCCCTTCCAGCGAAAAGCGCATTGTATCGTTTGTAGTGAAACACGCATAAGCTGAGTGAACGGGTGGTCTACATCCCGCCACCCGCTTCCAACAATTGGTAATGTTGGCCTGTTCACGGTTACACATGGACCAATTCCTACAAAAAAAAGTTATATAATGCGGTGAAGGAAAAGCAAGTCCACTCTTGCGCAACCATCCATCTTGCTAGTGAGCACAAATTGTGATACTGGCTCCAGCTAAAAGCCAGTCGTGGAACAAGTCCAGACCAGAACTAGCTGTTCATCCCGTCTCATTATCCAGTTTCTCCAAATGACGCATTCTCTCCCGTGGGGATTCCGCTGGCGCTCCAACGCCGGCTTCGTGTTAGCCACAGTTGCACTAGGCCTGTTCACTGACCTGTTTCTCTACGGGATCATTGTTCCCGTGCTGCCGTTCCTGCTGCACGACCGTCTTGGCGTTCCGGATGATCGAATCCAGCTACATGCATCGATGATGCTTGCGGTATACGCGGGGACGTCGGTTGTGTTTTCTTTTCCGGCGGGATGGGTTACGGATAGGATTGGGTCTCGTCGACGGCCGTTCCTCGCGGGTTTGATGCTCCTGCTGGCTGCGACGGGTTTGTTGGCTTTTGGACGTACCGTGGGTGTCTTGGCTGTTGCGAGGGCGATGCAGGGTGTTTCTGCGGCGATAGTGTGGACGGCGGGACTTGCTATGGTGCAGGATGTGGTTGGGCCGAAGAATATAGGTCAGGCTATTGGGATGGTGAGTATCTGGACTCACTTCGAGAGGGTATAAGCTGACATGTGTAGATATCGTCGGTCATTTCAGTCGGGGAGCTTATTGCACCTGTTCTGGGGGGTGTGCTCTACGGCAGAGCTGGCATGTCTGCCGTGTCTGCAGTATCTATCGGGATTCTGGCCATTGACCTTGTAATGAGGCTCCTCGTCATTGATCCCAAGTCTATCAGCAGTCATGATGGATCAGGTCTTTGCCATTTTCCTCCCGAAGATAGCTACCCGACGATGCCAGGGCAGCATTCTTCAGCAGCACGAGAAGGCGATCCTTTGATTCCCAGGCCTGTAAGTGAAGAGTATAAAATACACACAACTCTCAGCAGCATGGAGCAAGCTATCCCCATTCTGTACTGCTTTCGCAATCCCCGATTTCTGACAGCAATGCTGCTCGTGTCAGTGCAGTCATTACTGGTCGGTGTATTCGATGCGACTGTCCCAACCGAGACAGAAAAGCTATTCCACTTCTCTTCCCTCAAAGTTGGCCTCCTCTTCGCCGCGATTGTCATACCGAATTTGGCGTTGGGCCCAGTGGCCGGACTAGCTGTAGATAGGTACGGAACCAAGGTGGTGGCGACAGCGGGCTACGCATTCCTGGTTCCTTGTTTCGTTCTTCTGGGTCTGCCGTCGCAGGAGATTCTGACTGGCGACCGTAATGTCATTCTGTTTTGTGTTATCCTGGCGTTGAATGGGATTGGGTTGTCGACGATTGCTTCACCGGGTTTGGTGGAGGCGAGCCACGTCACGGAAAGGTATGAGTCGGCGAATCCGGGATTCTTTGGGGAGAACGGACCGTATGCTCAGCTGTATGGGCTTAGTTCCGTGTTTGCGTTTGCTGGACTGGCGGTTGGGCCTTTGGTGAGTGGGATGTTGAGGGAGAGTGTTGGGTATAGTGTCATGGCTGGTGTGTTTGCGGTGGTGGCCGGGATTACGGCCGTGGTGTCGTTTGTGGGAATTGGAGAGAAGAGGCGATGAATTTACTTGGTGTTGTCCAATAAATAATGCTGTATTCTACCATATTTACACTCCTATTTCCCAACGTCGTTGATGTCTCCGTTTAAACTCCGTCCCCGTCTCCGGGGTTTGGCACGATGAGCCTCGGCATCGGCGGCGAGACATGAATGATGGATGCTTACTCAACAACTCCATCCCTCCGGTTCCTGGATTGTGGATCAACCGCCCTTTTCCATCTTTTGCAAGTTGATTAATTTTGCGCCATCGAGGCGCTTCTTCTCATTCCTTTCTGTTTCTTCCAGTCCACTCTCTTGCGCATTTGTCGAGCTATCTGCCCTCGTTTGCGACCGCTGCGGCCTAGTCAATCGCAGCCCAACATTGAACGACAAACCCCTGACGCGCCGAACCTCCCATCGCAACATCGCGACACCACAGAACAACCACAATGGCATCGGCTTCAAGTAAAGTCGGTGGCCTCGCCGTCGCCATCCGTGTCATCGTCCCCGTAGCCCTCGGGTCAGCTGGCTACGCCGCCTACAAGATCAACTGGCCCATCGCAATCCACAACTTCATAACCGGACCAGGGCGCACATCACGAATCCTCCTCCTCCTCTTCGTCGTCTTCAACTGGAAGAACCTCCCCTTTGCATGGACAGTAAGCACTCCATCCTGCACCTCAAACAAAAACACTTCTAACATACCGCCAGTACCGCGTCTTCTACGCCATCGTCTACCACAACATCCTCCGCAAATCGCCCGACCTCACCCCCAAAGCCCTCTTCAAGCCCATGGTCTCGGAAACCCGCGCGCCCCTCCTCGAGATCGACTACAACCTCCACAAGTCCAACTCGACCTACTTCACCGACCTGGACATTGCGCGCACCCACCTCGTCAGCTACCTCACCCGCCCTGCCATGCGCAGCCTCACATACAACACCACGACGGGCCTGGTCCTCGACCCCAAGACCGGGAAACCCGCCCGCGGAGCCATGGGCATCATGCTCGGCTCCGTGTCGTGCTCCTTCAAGAAGGAGATCCGCGCGTACCGATCCTACGAGCTGTGGAGCAAGGTCCTCGCCTGGGACAGGAAGTGGCTGTACATGGTGACGCATTTCGTGCCCAAGGGGACGGCGAAGCCTACCGAGTGGTTGGACCCGCGGTTTGGGCGGGTGCGCACGAGGAGCGGGAAGGATGCGTCGGGCGGGTGGGAGAAGAAGATTTATGCTACGGCGGTGAGCAAGTACGTGTTTAAGCTGGGGAGGTTGACTGTTCATCCAGCGGTGATTTTGGAGGAGTCGGGGTTGTTGCCGGAACGGCCTGGCGGGTGGAAGGGTGGTGAGAATCAGGTCGGTGATGAGGCGGTTGATTTGGCGGATGTTGATTTGAGTGTTGAGGGGGCTTGGGATTGGAGGAGGGTCGAGGCGCAGAGACGGAAGGGGATGGAGGTTGCTGAGCATTTTTCGAGGCTGGATGAGTGTCATGATATGTTTGATGGTGGTACATATGGTGCTTTGGCAAAGATTGGGCCGTGCTGATTATCTGGCGGCAATGAGTGGTTACGCTGAACTAATGGCTTGTAGAACTTTGTTTAATCGATAGAAGAGCTAGACTCACGGTAGATATAGACTAATCATACAATTCCTTTCCCATTCCCAAACTCCAAACAACGCCATAAACCCAATCCATTCCATCACAACCTACAAAAATACACTCATCACCACAACTCCCAGCACCGCTCCCCATCCAACACCGCATCTAACTCCCACAGCCCCCGATTTCGTGGTACTTGGTGTCGTCGTCGCACTACCCGGCTTCGTCTCATTCCCCCCCGGCAACGTCTTGCAAACATTCAACACAACCCTGCCGGTAGCTACAACTCGTCAGCAAGATTCCTCTCAAAACCCAAACACCATACAACTATCAGGCAAACGTACTCGTAATGTTCTGCAAGTCGCAACCAGCACGCACCAAACACGGCGCAACAGTCTTTATAATCGGCTCAATCTTATTACATTGACACTCGAAATCCACCAACGAGCAATTATGCTTGGCCACGCCATCCGCCAGACACAGCAGCGAGCACTCGGGCAGCAGTTTCTGCAGCGAGGCAAGATCAAATGCTGCTGCCGACACGACCAGCCACACGAGGTACAAAGGATTCATGGTCCATACGTTTTGTCAATGTCGAAGTCTGTGTTACTCGGTCTGAATCGATGTAAATGTCGGAGGGAAACAAGAACGAAAGAGAACGAGCACGAAAAGTAAACTCATCCTAATATGACCACATGCATGGCAGATTCCTAGTCAGTATAGTGGCGCTCAGGTCCAAGCACTTCTCCACGTCTTACATGTGAAGCAGCATAAATACACATACTGCATATCCTTGCTCTTCATCCCAATGCAATTCGGCTGTACTGTGCTGTAATGGCTACGATGAGCGGAGCACCCCGGCCAAAACGGCTGCTGGCTTTCCGAATGAAAGGAAATCTCTCCGGCCAACTGCCATTCCCACTCATCTTCAATTGGTGAAAGACACGCAAAACACGGCAGCAGTTTGTGCAAGGCGTTGAGCTAAACCGTCTTGGTGGCCTAAACCCGCTCACCCAGGGGCCTGCATATCTGGTGCGACATGAAACCAGGACCTTGGCCCCTGGTGTGGCTGACCAAGACTCGGTTCAAGGTTGGAGGTTCGCTTGAATGCAAGCCAAGCACCATGAAATTATGAACGTTGATGGCAGCGAAAGTTGCTGGCAAAGTTGCTTCAAGAATTTTCGCCAGTTGCTGCTGGTGGCACCACGCTACTGGTGTTGTGCCATGGTTGTCCAAGTACGATATTCAATAGCAGAAACTTGCACAACTCTCACCTCTCACAACCCACAAGGACGTAAACCGTTCCTGAGCTCAAGCTCCAGCCTCGAAGTGGTGTGGATGGTTGACCAAGGATGCCTATTTAGCCACGTCGGGCCATCTTAGCCAGGGTGGACCGATGCCAGGACTCGGACGGACATGGCTTGGGACTTGAAGATGATGATGCATGTGGTGAGATTTTGACGCTTTTAGACACATGAACACTTGCTCGGGTGTTGAAGTGTATGTACAGTACTGCACGTATTGTAATCTAGTGTACAAAGTGGATGGCCATAACCCCATACTAAACTGTCATCGGATGGTTTGCGTTTCAACTTTCAAGTCTCCAACGACGTTGATGTGTCATTTGATCGTGCACATGCACATACCCTGTATTTTCTGTCTTTCTGGTAGTCGCTATTGACGGCTTTTCTTCAGCCTTGTTTTAAGACGCTGGTTTGCGGTTGATGGCTTTAGTCGAGTGACTTAAGCGACTTAGGTTGATGGCCCTTGGTATTGACCAAATGAATGGCTCGAGCGAGTATGCGCTGCAGTACTGTTCCATACCTCCAAAAGAGAGTTTTTGTTTTTTGTGTAAAGCTGACCGGCATCGTGGCCTCCAGCCCTTCTTGGCTGCTCTCTGAGCCACTTTGATGTTTGTGTCTACTGCCAACGTCTGAACTCCTGCCTTTGCCATATCTTGTGCTTCCTGCGACTTTGTTGATAGACAAGCCAGACTCCACACGTAAATGTCTTTTGTATCGCACGACGCAATCAGGCGAGTCTCGTCGTGCGTCACATCTATGCTGAGAGGATGTAAATATCCTTGCAGGTCCGCACCAAACCACGCTACGAAAACTGGGCTGCTCGATGAGAGATGGTAGAGAAATACCCCCAGGTCTATTGCGACGCACACAATGCCCTGCGAGGATACAAACGCAACGTCATATACGGGGGATTCCGCGTCGAAAAAGAAAACTCGGGCGGCATCGACTTGATATATGCTTACCAGACCACAGACGTGGCCCACGGCGATGAAATTGCCATTATTAATCACCGCCAGGCAAGTTATGTCCTCTCCTGGCAGAGTTGAATCGGGATTCGGACCGACGGTATGGATGTTCCATGTCTCGTTCGTCCATACCTACCTCTCACGTCAGTTCGATATACTAACTCCATTACACTTTTGTCAGGCCAAGTGTATATGGCGGCCGAGACTCGGCGCACACGTACCAAAAGCTGGTGTTGTGTTGCAATATACGCTACCACGTGGTTACCAGCTTGAGAAAACTGCACACATACTACGCCTGGTAGATAAAACTCTTTCCTCTGGCCCCAGTAAGTGCTCTGAGTAACCCCTTCCAACTGCAGAGCATAAAGCATGCCCCCCGCTCCCGAGGCAATGACATATCGGTGACATGGGCTTATATCAATACACGACGTTTCGGTTACTCCGTCGGTTACAGACCAGTGACCCAACATGAGCGCCAGACGCTGAAAGCAAAGTCCGCGCAGGGGATCAGACACTACGAGGCCATCGAACTTGGACAGTGTAAGGAGCTAGCTCCCATTAGCGATAACATTTCCTTCCGAGTAAACAACTCAAATGAACTCAATGATTTGCGTACGCACCAAGGACCCCCAGTAGACGCTGCCCACACTGGTCCAAAAGGTGGGAGCGTTGTCCCAAACTCTGCCAGCTCCCGCATCTCGCTTTCCCCAAACGGTTACCCCCCCATCCGCGGCGATCGCGATGAATTCAATGCTTGAGTCGGGCCTGTCACAGTACGTTGGCATCCATATATATCATCATGTTGACGGGCGGCTGGGACTTACGCAGACGGGTGTAGCCGTCTGGTCGTTCTGGGTGTTGTGACCCTTAGGATGATCTGATTCTACTGCCCTGTCAGCGCCGTCACCTGGAATGTAATCTTGCAGTGAACAAACGTGATGCCGATCACGAAGGACGGCCTCTAAACGCAGTGACCTTAGTTCGGAATCCATGGTGTTCGAAAGAGGACGCAACGCTTGTCACATCTGTGACGGCAGTATCCCCGACTGCATGTATTCAATAGTAGGTGGCAGATATGATAAGATGTTGATAAGATGTTATGGGATGCAATGGTGAAAGGTGCAAATTGCGAAGACGATCGACGTCAAGTAGTGACATGGAACGTTTTGCATCCAACTGGCAAGTGCGGCCAGCTGCGACTCCTTTGCTTTGCTGGAAAGGAAGGTGCTCTCGACTCTTGAGGTTGAGAAGGAGTGGCAAACGACATGAGCAACATTTACACAGCGAAACTTGAACCAATCGTCATATTAACAATATATTTATGCCAGTGTTCATTAAAAATACTCCTTCTATATACTTATACTCAGTTGATAGCCATCTGCAGATGCACAGCCTCCCACTCCGCGCTATGCGCAACGGGTGTCTTATCAACCAACTCCGACAATCTCGCCGGACGACGACCGCTCAGGACTGGCGCAACATCGCTTCTGCGATTAGGCTTGGAGCCGGAAATACCGCCGTGAGCGCACTTGGCACCGTTGAAGGCAGAGTTGGCAGCGGACTTCCAGACCTCGGTGACGTCGGAAATCATGGGCGCAGTCCAGTAGAGACGGCAGTCGGCCTCCTCAGCGACGAACTGAGCGGGCACACCGTCGTTGACATTGTCTCGGAGAATCTGGTCGCGAACATTGACGGCCGACGCGGTGGATCGCTCCATGGGCAGGGTGGTGAAGCGCTTGAACTCGGCCTTGATCTTGGCGTCGTTGGTGAGTTGGGAGACGTAGTTGGTGTAGCCGTAGATGTTGATCAGGTTGAGGACTTGGGAGCCCTTGACACCGCCGACGCCCTGGATGGGACCTTTCTTGGGTCGACCACCCATGGCGACGGACTTGACGCCGGCTTGGATGCGGAGCATCTCAGAAGCCAGGGTGCAGGTAGATGAGCAAGCTCCGTCGTAGAGAATGATGATGTCTTCGGCCTTGAATGGCTGAGTGAGGTTGGCGCGAGTGCCGTAACCGGAGATCTCGATACCCATGCCGAACTTAGGGTCAGTGGTAGTCAGAGGATCGGTGAGGTTCCATCGCATCAGGTTGGTGTAATCGGTGTTCTTGTATACGTGAGGGTGGAACTTGTCGTCAAAAGTAGCAAAGGGCTGATTGGTAATGTTCATGTCGTAACGGTAGTTGTACCAAGTCTCATACAGACTGAGCTTATCCTCGTCTGTTTCCGTAGCAGGGTTTACGTCCTTGACGTAGTCGGAAATGACGCGGGAAAGGTAAGCGAAGCTCTTGCTCTGCTTCCAGCGAGAGTTGCCGTCTTGAACAACAGACGGGAAAAGTTGGCGGAAGAAATCGTAGCCAAGCAGAATGTAACCACCGCCGTTGTTCTGGAAGTCAACAACAAGCTTGGTCTTGCCGGCGGCCTTGGCTTCACGCAAAAAGTCGCTGATGACAGCTTGGAACTCAGCCGGGCTCTTGGGCTCAAACGACATGAGATAAAGAACGGCAACGTCGTCGAGTCCAGGACCACTGAGGTAGTAGCCAGAGACAACACCGTCTGAGGTTGCAATAACCGGCTTGGGGTATCCAGGAATAGTGACATTCGCAGGAGCAGCAGCGGGGGCAGCAGCAGCATTCTGAATAGGAACAGGAGTGCAGAACTTCTTGTACATGGAAGGACCGTCAACGACACCAGTCATGTCACCGACAATGTAGGCCTTGTTCTCAATCTCGACAGTCGTGCCGTTGGCATAGGTCAACTTGGTGGTGTCGCCGTGATAGAACAATGCGCTGCGGCCGCCAGCAACAAAGTTGCCCACACCACCGTTTGCGGCGGTAGACTTGGACCAAAACATGGTGTTGTAGGATGAGTCCACATCCTGGAGGTAACTGGCACCGTTGACAGTGTCCTCGACATACTTGGCCGCATCAATACCGTTGATCTTGGTAATGGCCTGAGCAGTCTTAGGGTTCGCAACAACATCGGCTACAAGCTGTCAGCGCCCGGGATCAAGACAAGCGTCGATACTTGATACTCGAAAAACACTTACTCTGGAGTTTAATCACAGGCAAGGACTTGCCATCCTCACTGATCGACACAATGGGAGGAACTGCCCGCCTCCACTTGAACGCCCGCGCCAACAGGTCGGGGTACAAGACATAGTGGCCATCCTGGCCAGGAGCCCAGATCTGCTTGTACAGGTCGGTCTGGAAATCGAACTCGCCTGCATATTTGCCGGCCTTGACATTGGATCTGACCTTGGCCAGGTTGCCAAAGATGTCGAAGCCAGGATAGAAGTAAGACTTGGGAGGGTCCTTCTTGTAGCCGGCATCACTCTGCCACTCGAGGTAGGGTTCAATGGCATCGATCAGCTGGATGGCCTGATCCTTGCCCAGAGGAACAGTTTTGAGACATTCGTGAGCAAGTGATGCTGCCACAGTGGGGGTAGCTACGCAATAGACGAACACCACGTTAGCAAGCCTCCTTTTTTAACCTCAAACACGGCTAAACCTGCATCTTGCAAGTTCTTTTACACCCGTGTCATTATAGGGTGCAGTTCTTGGACACTTACCAGTTGTCTTCTTCTGCGCGGCCCAAGAGGCGCTGACCTTGGCGCAAGGGTTTCCAGTTGCCGTGGAGGTAGGCGTCGTGGTAGGAGTGGTAGGAGTCGAAGTGGTCGAAGTACCAGGAGCAATGCATGAGCAAGCGCTGGAGATTCTCAAGGGCATCGGGGCATTCAAATTGTCCTTGCAGCCATCCGCGGCAAAAGATGGAATGGCTGTGGGAGCAATCGTCCCGGTAGCCTTGGTGTAAGTGGCACAGAAAGCTTTTGCACTCTCAAGACGGCCAGGAATCTGCGTCGCTCTCATGGCTCGCAGGCAGTTGTCGGCATTGCAGCCATCGGCAGCGGCCAATTCGGCCGCGCCAGCAAGAAGAGCTGCCGCAACGATGGTGTTGCTGCGCATTGTGGGCGAGTTTCTTGCGCTGACCTATCTCGATACCCGGGCTTTGGGGTTGCGGAATGTCTCAAGGTAACAACAGACAACAGACCTGGAGTCGTCTGGAAAACAAAGACGGGCAAGCAGACACTTCTCGAAAGATCATCAAGGAAGGGGAGATCCTCCAATATTTATCCAAGTTCTGGCTAATAGCTGAGCTCCTGCCCAGTACAGAATAACGGCAACTCAAGTGACCATCGAGGTAGGCCATGTTCACCGGGCCTCTGCACGAGCTGGGACGAGACCCTGGCCTGGCCATGGGGAAACTCCAATAGCTTACTACGGATAGACTTGAAAAGAAGGCTATGCCACGGCATCATTGCCCGTGTTTGCATGCTTGCGATCAGCAGGTCCCTCCTTTGCCGCCCCACGACTAATCATCACGGGTCAAGGCTACGATGGCTCCAACTGGAGGCGTATGTGGAGGTTGCCACGACCGAGATAACGACGGCCGCAAGACCGGCAACAAAGTCCCAATTGGCGCAATCTACGGAGAAGCCTGGCGCCACGCCAGGAACAAAGCCAAAGGACTCTTTCTCCATGGACATGTGGGGGACGGACGGCCGAAATCTTCAGCGCAAGAACAAAGGTGCTCGCTGAAGAGTCGAAAGGAAAAAGGCGCCACCGTCAAAGGATCACAGGGGTCCTCCTCCATCCCCCAGAAGTCGGACCAAAGAGGTTCGCCTTGACTGCACCGACCTGCTCACTTCGGCAGGTGGGTTGTATCCGGCTCTTATTACACGGACTAAGCTGCCTGTGCATGAAGTGAAGTTGCATGTGGCTTAGCCTAGCGTTCATGGAGGCAGGGATTTCAGCTCTCCAAGCCTTGATCTTGCAAAAGTCCAGAAATGGTCCTAACTCTTTTCCATGGTTGACAATACAAGTGTTGTGGTTCCAAACCGCTCCCCGGGCTATACCACTTGTTCGCCTTTGGTGAGAAAACCGGCCCTCGGATAAGAACAAGTTCAACAAAGTCAATGCCGCTTAGTAGATAGCCCCCTCGTATGGGTAATCCGTGTATTCAACAAAAGCCTCCAACTATCGGGAGTGGACCCGACCCGAGCGGCATCCGGATAGGGCTTGGCTTGCCGGAAACCAAGATCCATTAATTACCGGCCTTGGCAGGTCAAAGACTCATGTTTGCCACTTTGTTCAGGGGCGGGCCCCTTCATTGCGAACAAAATGTTTGGGCGGAAAGACTCCGGGCGGCAGGCGATGTTGTGATTTGGAGCAACTGGGACTGGGGAATGGAGATAAAGTGTGGGGAGGAAACACAAACTGGTTCGAGCCGGCTTCTCTTTTTGCGCCGGCTGAATGGCGTGGTTAATTCCGTGACGTTATGGTTATTGCGGTTTGGTATTGTGACCTGCCTTTTCGTAAATTGTGATGTGCTAGGTTGAAGACGCTATCAACCAAACAAAAGTCCCATCCCGTCCAACAGCAGCAAACATGCGGGACGGAAACAGCGGGAACTGTCAGCACTGATAGTTGACCAATGTGTTGGACAATTGAATCTAGAACATGCAATCGCAATACATGGATATGCACAGCGTTGTGGCCTGTCTTGCCTTGCTCACTTCTCCGCGCTTCCATGGTTCGTGTTCTGTTTCCCGAACCCCGGCCAGGTTTCATGGGCTCGAGCAAATTGGGAAGGTTGATGTTGGGGAAATTGTTCCCTTGAGGGTCTACACTGTTACCCACCCGAAGTCGCGTGTTTTTGCCTCGTTGATCTGCATCGTCGGCGCGATGAGACATCTTGGGAAGGCTTGGACAGTGTCAGTGCACTCGGTCCAGGGACGAATCGCAAAGATACAGCTCTTGGCGGATCTGATCCATTCACAATAATGTGACTCTATGGAAGGTCTTATTGGCCTGGGGGTCGTGTTCATCCCGATCGATCTGTGTAGGACCGGTGGTCGCCTGTGAGGAGGGTGAACCGAGTTGCATACTACCCTCCAACAACCCGGAACGTATCTGCCCCGGATGTTACACGGAATGTAATATTGAAGATTGTATTACTTTGCATCTACGCGTATGCATCATAGCCATGGTTTTTGACCCGAGCATATCCATCGCATTGTTTCCAATTGAGTATGCCAAATCTAACATTGCCAACCAATGCCATGGCCAGTAGTGAATCAGCGTACCAGCAAACAAGTTCTTGTTACGATTGAAATTGGCAAATCATTTCTAGATTCCATGTATGGCTGCGCTCGAGTCCGAGGCCAAGCCCCAATCTCATACAGGGTAACAATGGACACGAGTCAGAGCATTCATTGGCCGTAGCATATGTTGCAATCAGACGGGTTACAGGAACAGGCATCCCAATCTGGCAAACAAGCATCGGGTCAACCCGACTGCATGTCGTCTGGTTTGGGAGGCTAATTCCACCAAGAGCCCTTGGCATGGTCGTTGCTCCCGCTCAATACCACCCTTCCTAGAAGGGGAAGCAGATTGCATGTAACCTTGCGGAATAGAACAGGTAACGGGAGTTCAATTGCTCCCATTGAAGAGTTTCAGCAGTGTTGCCTCTGCGGGCAATTCCATAACAACTTACTATACTAGTTTGGGCACATCAAATACACGACATTTACCAAGAGGTGACACTATGATGAAGTTACCCAGTTGGAGTAACCACGGAATGCGAGCATTTGTAAAGACGGTTGCAGCTTGATTCATACTATCAGTATCTCAACCCGCGGAGACAGCTCAACTGCGAAACGGCGTCAGCTTGTAGAGAAAGACAAAAGGACCACAAACATCATCGCTGGCTTTTTACAAGTCGCCAACTTGGCATTCGCACCAAAAACCTGACTTACATCAAGTCACGCTGGTTCACAACTAGACTATCTATTCCTGTGAAGCCAATGGTCATTTAGTTTATCTCAATCTCGTAGTAGAAACCTAAACATGCGCAATGTGAGATAACTGTATCACTACACCACCTATCGTAGCTATCATCAACGAGCCTCCAAGTCTTCTCACTTCTTCCAAGAAAAGTTCTTACCACCCCAACGCCTCTCAAAACACCCACAATACAGCGTAAACCGACACTCAATTCCAGCCTTTGCACAAGCCCTCTTCACTTCATCCCTCGTCTCATCATCCACATACACCTTGACAGTCAGCAAAATCTCCTTCAGCACGGGAAACTTTTCTCCAGCTACACCCGCCAAATCAACCAGCTGCTCAAAGCATTGCTGCATGTGCTGTGGCTCCAACGCACATATATGCAAACTTTCCATCGATGCCGGCAGCATATCCGCAACCGTAGGCTCCGTATTCTCATACTCAAATTCTGAATCCTGGTCAAAGTTGTCTTCAAACTTGAGGAGGTTGTACGCGTCTATGTGCAGAAGCTTCAGAGACTCAAAGCAGGCCAGCGACTCGCCGAGGACGCCGTAGTCAAACTCATCGCAGAAGCTGCGGAAGTCCAGAATGAGGGTCGTTAGGCTGTGTTTTGCGTGGTGCAGAGCAGTTCGTAGACTCTGAGGTACTCCGTGGATAGCTTCCCTCGCGGTATGGGAGTATGTGAATGACTGGAGATTTTGGCAGCTTGATATGAGTTGCTGCATGCCGTTGGTGGCGCACGCGTCTCGGAGGTCTACGTGTGTGACTGGCGATGGGTGTTTCAAGTCCCATTTCGTTCCCTCGGTGTCGTTGATTTGAAAGGCGGTGATGTGTCTCATGGACGGAATTTGAAAGAATGGGCTAAGTACGGTGGAGGCAAGTTCTTCGTCACAGTATTTGTCGTCGCGGTTATGCTTGGCCACCACTGAGGAGAGGTGGGAAAGTATCGGAGGAGCTGTAGACGACTCTTCTCGGCTGACAGCCCTGATAAGCATTCGATAGAAGTGACATATAGGACGTCCCTGATCATCCTTCGGTTCAATGAAAGGTAATTCGAATGTCAGTTTCGACAGGTTCGGCAAACATGCGAGAAGTACCGCAAACAGGGTATCAGCGCTGTGTCGCGGGATATCACCTATCCAGGCACCATCGTCTTGCGGATCAGGTATGATTCTGGCTATTGCGCTCTTTACATCCTCTTCTTGCGGAGGCAAAAGCCCGTGACCGCCAAGTCTTTCGGAGGCTCGGGTAGTCGCAAAACCGCGAAGCTCCAACTCTCGAACCTCGTCCGCGATCTGAGGTTTTCGTAATATCGTAAGAAGGAAGATGTTGAGCCATGTCTCATCCGCGCTTGGGAGACATATCGACTGATAAAGATATGGTAGCGCGATGTCATGGAAGCGGCGGGAGACAAAGAGCAGGGTTCGGCGGTCTGACTTACCGAGGCTCAATACGAAGAGTCGCAGGATTTCTGTTGGAAAGTCCTCTATCCTCATAGCGACGGTAATTACTTCTATGGATGACGTGTATGAACTGAGGATTGACCGCAAATTTATTGAACATAAGGAAAGGTAGCTGAGTCACGATGTTATTCAGCCGCAGACATTGCCCAAGCCACATTCTGAGTCAACATATCTGCAAAGGATCATGTACACAATTCCAGGAAGCAAGGTGAGCCCAGTGATTTCATTACAGCCCGAAGTTTGATATTCTTGAAGGGTCGTTTGAATTGTCGCCGTTAATGTTTGTAAGCTTGAGACTTGTGACCATGCCCTCTACATTTCGTGCTTGAGACCTGACACACTGTTGACTTACAGTAAGGATACGAGAACTCGGCGAAATGGCGTTAACTGAAGCCTTTTCCATGGAATCAGGCTAAGAAGTGCGCGCAAGCTACACATTCACGCGGCATGGCGATTTCCGTTGAGGGATATAATTCAAGAGAGTGCTCATTGAGACGGCCATGTGGCCTCACAGCTCGCGGATGAAACACGCACCACGTTTACCAAAAGACACTTGTGCAATCTCTTGATAGAGTCCTTGAATCGTTGACAATATCAATCAAGGCAAATATACTTTCCAGCTCAAGTAGGCGTTGTCGGCGGTTGGACTCGATGGCGGCGCAAGACACCTCGCAAGTAAACCGCACAATGTGACAGACGTATAGAACAAATTGCTTTTCTATCCAACTATGACTCTTTGTTCCTTCTCCTTTTTTAAATACCTTGCAGTTGTTATCTGTCAGTTTCATCGTTAATTTTCCGGTGCTAATGACTTTCGCGCAATCGCCTTTGCGGCCCAAGATCGCTCCAGGGTAGGACATTGCCAGCAACTCACTTTGGAGAAGTTCCCCCTAAGTGCAGGATTATCACGCTTTTCATCATCGCTCCTTGTTGGCGCCCTCTCTTTCCTGTGGTTGTGTAAATTGGGGTATGTCGTCGGGGACGGATTGAGCCACGCGGCTCTTGTCAATTAACCGTTGTTGCTCGTGGGCTCTCTCGTGAAGATTGTAGTCCAACTCCCTCTGCTCATCTAATGTCTGCTCAAGTGCCCTTTTCTTTGCCTTTATTTGAGCCTCTGCGCTCTTTTCGCCGGAATCCGTATATATGCCTGTCGCGGCCATGAGATCGGTTCGAAGTGACGGACTACCTTTGCATGGTGGATGGTGTTGCTGTGATGCCGCGACTGATACTGTTCGTTGATGTGGTGCATTTAAGGACTCATTTAGGATAGACGGTGAGTATTGTTACTGATGAGTCATGATGATGTAATTTGCGAGTATCCGCCATCGCGACCGCATTAGAAGCTCGAGATATACGATCTCTGCTGAGCGCTCCCAATGTCCCTCTCCCATATTTGGTTGGCTCCTTGAAATCTTCTGGTTGAGAAACTAATTGTTCATTAACACTAAAAAGCCTGTACCGATTGAGCATATCGATCCTTCCATTAGATCGCAACTGCAACGCAATTGTATCTCCAAAGTGTTTATTCGTGCTGTTTACAAACCTTCACAAGCTTTGGTGAAGCATAACCAAGGACCATAATCTCCGTCGCCACCACAACTCAATTTGTGGGGATGTGGCAATAAACGGATATGACGCTGCGTGGCGGCGGCACATCCCATAACGGCAAGTATAGACATTGAAGGACCACTGAGGAGACGTTTCCCTTGTTTCTGGGATTCCAACAGTCAGACTAGGCTGTCGGGGTTATGATGATGCGTCAAAGGGTACCCCGGCACCCCAGAAGGTTGACGTGTTTGAGAAGGGGAAGAGGAGCACATCACCGGCCACAAGATAGTCCGCTGTACTGAATCAAGGCGAGAGCCGTGGCGATGGGGAAGCTTTGGCTAGTTGAAACCTATGACGATCTCTCATCTACCGACAAGGTGCGACAGGGTGGAAGGCGACCCTGTCGCCTGTGCAGTAGGAAGATTGAGGGGAGTTCGTAATGAAGGAAGCTTTTAGCCGAAGTTGCTTGCTAGGGTCGGTTAACAAGATCGGTCCCTCAACTTGACGTCTATGTCTAAGAAGGGACGAGGACACCCACCAGCCAAGAGGTGGTTGGACTTCCAAACTCGGCGTTATGCTAGGACACAGCAACGGTAACTGCCGAAAAACGGAAATAAACCCATGTGCTCGGTCGCGCTAGTAGTTTCCTGCCCACGGGGTGGTAGTTCGTGGTGTAAGAATCCACTCGGTGAATGAACTGACACACCGTCAGTCATATGTGCCCATGTGTGCCGAGGCGTCCAGCCCTGTAGTAAACAGCTAGTTTAAATAGAATGGCATTCCTATGGACCTTCCAAAAGCATGCACCCCTGGAACAATATTCCTGTGCTTGCAGCTTTCAACATTGAGGGCTGAACGCCACACCGGCACTTGTACCCCCGTGTTGTCACTTCAAGCTTCACTTGCTTGGACGTTGAGATGCCAAAGCCTGCTTCTCAGCAGTGGCTAGAATTCACACATGCTCCGTGGTGGCGTTTAGTTTGTCCTGCTGAAAGTATAGCTTGCACGAGCATGAGTTCTATACTCTGCCCAATGGTGCATGCTGTTGTACACTAGTTGCATTATCCGTGACCTCGTGTAAGTCGACCATAGAGAGTTGGTTCGTAAACCCCGAACCACTAAATCGATAACCCTCGTGAGAGCCCTCGTGAGAACATGTGAGACTACTTTGAGCCATCTTTACATTGTATAAAACAGCCAACTAGGGATCAGCCATCGAATAAAGTAACCGTAGCATTGACCAACTGTCTTATTTTCATTTCACACTTACAGCCACCTTCTTCACGCTCATTGCCTCAAAAGTCAATAGATCTACAATGAAGTTCCTCACATTAACTTCTCTGGTCACCGGCGCCTTGGCCGGCGTGATCTTTGACCGTGACTTGCCCACCATTCAGGGTGTTTTGACAACCGTTGGCACTAACCTGGTTGGCCTTGATACCGCAGTCAAGGCCTTCACCGGTGACCCAACCAACGTGTTGACAGCTTCAAACACCCTGATTCAGGCACTCAAGGATGGCAAGGCCAAGGTTGACCCCACCGGTCAGTTGTCTCTGACCGACGCCCTTGGTCTCCAGGCTCCTGTAAAGGACTTGCAAGCCAAGGGTGACGCCCTCCTTGCCGATCTCAAGGCCAAGAAGGATGCTATTGCCCAGAATGGCCTTTGCGAGGCTACCTTCCTTCAAGCCAGCTCCATCAATACGGCTTCTCAAGCTCTCATTGACACCGTCATCTCCAAGGTCCCCGAGGCTGCGCAGGATATAGCGAAGAGTCTTGCTGCCGGTCTTGTAGCAGACCTCAAGGCCGCACAGGATGCCTTCAGCCCAGCTAACTGCAAGGACACCGGAACTCCTCCCCCTACTTCTTCGGCCCCTGGAACTTCTCCTCCAGCTACTACTACTCCCCCAGTTACTACTCCTCCTAACACTTCTACTCCTCCTACGACCACGACACCCCCTCCCGGCAGTGATACTTGCCCTGCCGCTCAGACTGTCACCGTCACCGCCATCGACACCAAGGACTGCACTCCCACTCCTACTTGCACGACCAAGGCACCTGTGACGGTCACCACTACCAAGAAGGCATGCCCTACCAAGGCGAATCTGCCGTGGTAAGCAAGTTGCTTGCTGTGTGTGAGCAAATTGGAGAGTGGTGTTGAGCACAGCTCGTTGTGTGGATATTGTCCTGGCATGTCATGTACGAACTAGGCCAAATCTTCTGGAAATGAAGCCGATAAGGCGACAGCTTCCTTGATTTGAATTTTCTTCTCTTCTTTTCAACAAGTCCGCGTTACTGGCCAAGTTTGTCTGCTCAAGGTTATGACACGCCCGGTCAGGGTATACACTAATCGCGGATTTCATTTCATGTTTTCATACTTGAATTATGTCACCTCGTTGTAGAGTGTGCTTATGGAATATGCCTAGATCCTGTATTTAGCTTTACAAAACATGTGAGGAAATGCCACTTGAATATGCGCTTCACGTCCTGTGTAGTGATTTTGTGATGAGAGCCCAGTGCCTAGCTAGGGATGAAACAGATGCCCAGAACCCTAAAAGGTTTGTAATAGGCACTAGGATGCACTCCGTGTTCAGTTGCCGTAACTATTGTGGGAGTGTTCGCAGCTGGTTCGTTGCTTGGGCTGGTAAGATATTATCTTGCCAGACACGATAAGATCAGTAAATCGCAAGCATTGATACTGCAAATAAGTAACTCAACGCAGGAACTAACTTCACAGCAAGGTCACGCAATTTCAATAATCTATCCGTAAACTCTCACGTTGCTGGCTTATGCACGTTAGTTGATGTCCGTAGAGAGCTAACTCTGGCTGACTGAGTTATTATTTGATCCTTTGTAATTGTCTAACAAACGACAACAGAAATTTCGTCCTACGAAGAGCTACATTCTATTTCGCGAACTAATATCCACGGACAGCGACGTCTTGTGTAGTGTATATGCCAAAAGCCCTACGCCTTCACACACCGCTAACTTCCTATTTGACTGTCGTAGGCCGGCTCCTTGAGAGAATACTGCGACGTGAGGCGGCTGGTACTGCAGAAAGTATGAGAAGCTAACGGGTGACAAAAGGTATAGCTTTAAAGGGGAAGGTATTAATTCTCTCTAAGCGACCAAGACTAAGACCTGCGAGGAAGAATTCTTGTTATGGCCGTATACAGATTACAAGGAAAACCGAAACATACCTTCTAACGCGATCGCTATATGATCATGATATTGTTTGCTGCTACGCTATGCTTACGTTTCTCCCCATTAGGAATATGCTCCCCCGCATTACACTAGAAAAAAGTGGTGTCAGATCCTATGGAACCTGATTCCAGCGAACATTGAAGGAATTAGTTGTACCACTGCAGATAAGCAGACGGTGGTTCGACTAGTGTGGCAGTGGTTCGACTTGTCTGAAAGAGTTCCAAGCTGTTTCCGATAAAAGCATCACCCTGTGAATTAAATTCAACATTCAATGTCTCTCCGACCCTAATAGCTTAGCAACAGAAAGCGAATTGGTCTTTGAGTTGGAGGTAAACATACTGGTTCATAGCCTGTCAGCTGCAGGAACAGGTTTTCCTCATTATTCTCAGGTCAGGTCATGCTTCCTCCGACTCGCCACTGACTCCAAAATGGCCTTTTTTGAATATGTGCCGTGGTACATACCGATAATTGCAGTGAGTACGAAATGCCAGATGGGATAGAACGTCCCCCATACTCAAGTTTCGCCCAGATCATAGTCTACCTTGGCTCGACCGCCGTGTATAATGTTTACTTTCATCCACTGGCCCGGTTCCCAGGGCCCAAATCAAGAGCGATATCCGAATGGCCCTATTTCCGCGCCATGATCAATGGGTCTGATCCAAAACGTGTACTGGAGATGCATAACAAGTATGGACCTGTTGTGCGAGTGTCGCCAAACGAGCTGGCCTTTGTGCGCCCGGCAGCCTTCAAAGATATTTACGGCTACAAGAGGGGCGGGAAACCGGAGCTCTCCAAAGACAAAAAGTACTTCTCTGGTATGGGTGAGCCCTCGCTGGTGAAAAGCCCCGATCCAGCTTATCATGCCCACCTTCGGAAAATGCTGGCCCCTGGGTTCTCGGACGCTGCGCTTCGCAAGCAGGAAGCAGTGATTCAAGAATATCTTACCATTTTCATGAAGAAACTCGAGGAGGAGAGCCAGACTGGGGACGGTTGTGTTGACGTTGTCCTAGGGTGCAAGGTGAGCAGCGCGATCATCAGGTGATGTATTATGGAGGGCGCGCTAACACATGTACAAGTTCTTCGTCTTCGACGTCATCGGGTATCTAAGTGAGGCTTCTTTCGTCCATGACCTTTGTACATACATAAGTGGCTGACACCTAACAGCATATGGAGAGTCGTTCGATTGCCTCAGTTCCAACAAGCTCCACACATGGGTAAGATTGCTCGGGAAACTGGGTACGTTTCTCGTCTACAACCAGGCGTCGGAACGCCTGCCCAGTATCTTCAAGTATCCTTTCTTGCTGGTGAAGATGCCGAGGGATTTGATATCCAATATCAACACAGTGGAAAGCATTAGCCAAGTGAGTGTTGAGTTCACGAAGGCTACAAATCGATACTAGTTGCTAATGTTTTGAAAAAAGACCAAAGTTGACTACCGAAAGACACATGAATCCACTATCCCGGATTTCATGGGGAAACTGATTGAAGAACACAAGGCAGGAAGGTTGAGTAACAAGCAATTGAGCTCGAATGCTTCGTTCCTGATAGATGCCGGAAGTGAAACGCTGGTGACTTTCTTCTCACGTATGTCAGCAAAGAATTTCTGATTGTCTACTTTTCTACATCGGGAAAGCTCTGAGGCGGAAGCTGACCTGCTACTTGTCTTCTAGATTGCGTGAACAGTCTCCTGACGCACCCGCGTGTACTGGCTAAGCTTACGAGTGAGATTCGGGGAATGTTTGCCAACGCCGACGACATCACCATGGTCAACGTGAATCGATACAAGTACTTGCGGGCAGTGATTGATGAGAGCATGCGCGTCAAGCCGCCAGCTCCAGCCGTCCATCCACGTTACACACCTCCCGGTGGTGCCGAGATCGATGGCTTCGACGTCCCCGGAGACGTGGTAGTTGGTGTTACCATATATGCAGCTTGTAACAGCCCACTCAACTTTCATAATCCGTTGGACTTCGTGCCGGAACGATGGACTGGTGAAGATCCAAAATACCAAAAGGATGCGAGGGATGCTGCACAGTACTTCTCAGTTGGCCCACGAGACTGTAAGTACCAGATCACGCCTAGTATTTCTGACCACCTTACTAACTCAACACTTCCATCAAGGTCTTGGCCGCAATTTGGCGTATGTCGAGATGAAAACTAGTCATGGCCAAGCTGCTGTGGCATTTTGACCTGGAGCAGCGCTTTCCCGACAACTGGGGCGACCAAAGAGCCTACCTGGTATGGGAGAAGCCGCCACTGATGGTGAAATTGAAACCAGTCCGACGGTGAAGGCAGCTCTACTCGGACATAACCCCTGATAAATTGGGTAGACTGCAATCCACCTACCAAGTCCTAAGAAAACACACCGACAGATCATGACTCGGGCTGAGACATAGAATCGTGGCTTGGTAACAAACTCTTGCTCCTTCCATTAGGCCCTTAACCGTGAGTTTGACGGAGTAGAGGCTCAAGGGATGCGGAAGGGGACATGGTTATTCTCATTATGTCAACGGAGGACGAAATCTGCAGACTGAGTGAGCCGTAGAAGCACGCACTCTGGCCAGTTCTCAATCGATTCTTGTATCTGCCGAAAAAGAATGCTACCTAATGAACTTCGCACTGCCTCATTTGCCACGGTAAGTTCCTATGTGAGCCGCCACTGGAACTTACTCGCATTACCACAAGTTGTTTGTATGATTGGGGCTACTTCCATAGGGAAGAAAAACTCGACCCAGAAGCTTCGACGGCAGCCCGAAGAAGAGTATGGAGGTACTGCCGACGCGAGTTTGCAGAGTCGTGCACTATTATCCCAGTAACTGCATGTGATCCAACAGGCCACTCTCCCCGAACTCATCATTCCTGTGCCGTCTGCCGTATCACATTGGTCATTCTCGCATAAAACAGGCACCTGAATTCGTCAAAAAAGTTGGTGGTATGATTGCTTCACCCATACGGCCAACTTTGGACAGTATTGCAGACTTTTGGGAAATGGATGCTTCCCATCAAGCCTACCTACAAGCTTCTTCGGCAAATTATGTTCGTGTATTTCTAATTATGTCTGTGAGCAGAGTGGGGACTTGTCTTATTAATCTCGAACCCATGGCTAATGGTGATTAATTGTTGTTATTATCATTGTTATTCTCCTTGCTATTGTTTAAATACGTCATCAAAGGCAACGGTCTCAGAGGAGCTGAGTTGGATCTAAGTCTAAGAGTTAGTTGAATGGCAACTCGCCAGTTATCGGGCTAATTATATATTTGTTCAAGGCATAATGTGCCCACTCAACCTATCCGGTAGAAACACTTGGTCAGTCAAAAGCCCGAGCACTGAGAGTTGACCCCAGGGGGCCTGGCTCCCAAACCCTGTCGAGCTGACTGAATCAAGTTTCTATAAGCCAAGTCCCTGCTACTCGACCAGTGGATAGCGACGATAACGATGATATGCCTGTTGCGAAGCCAACTGCAAGGGTGGCCAGAGCAGGCTTATAATTAATAGTGACTCCAAGTAGATTTCCCAGCGACAATGTATCGATTACCCAAACTCAGCCTCAAGCTCTTCTCAAATGCGGCTCTCTCTATTTTGATACCCTGCATATCCTGTTCCGTAATGTCCAAAAAATTGCACCGCCTCAAATGCCACCAAAGAGTATTAGGAGTTAAAAGTGTTACCCAGCGAATCAAGCGCTCCATCTGTCCATAATTACTCACCTCCTCAAATCCCTGAACCTCACATACGTAGTTCTGGGCTTCAAAGCCAGCCTCAGCTTCCTTGGTAATGGGCCTTGTTCCTCACCAATCGGGGGAAGGAGATCGAAATTCCAGACTAGCAAAAAGAAGAACATCCGTAGTTTAAGGAGGCCAAATTTCTTGCCGAAGCATCCTCTCCGTCCAGTGCCGAACCCCAGCGCCGGACCGGCGCTGGGGTTGTATGTCCCGTCGTCTTTAAGCCAGCGTTCAGGTTTGAATTCCGCTATGCCTTGAGGATTGCGGTCGGTGAATTGGTAGTAGGAGTCTTGGGATGTTTTACTCCGGAGAGAGGGGGAGACATTGATGGGGGGGAGTTGTACGCTTTGGCCGATAAGCTAACGAGGCCGGTCAGGATGCGTTCATATTTGGCGATTTGGTATTGGGGAGGCTGTGGAGTCAAGCACTTACAAACATGAAGACATTCGTGCCTCTATGATCCATATGGCCTAGGAGCTGGGTGTCTCGGATTGTTTCCCGGACCTGTACGCCAGCTACTGGACCCAAGCGCAATGCCTCCTCGATGAAGGCATCCAGGTATGGCAGGGACGTTGTGGCGATAGTCCTGGCCGTGGGAACTCCGTCTGGGAGATAATTCGGGAATGCGGTTTGAATGGAGTTTCTGAGAGTGTCTTGTACTCTGGGGTTTTTCATTAGGAAGTTCACGCCCCAACCGCTGACTGTACCTCCTGTGTCGTGCCCGGCCATGAGAAAGCCATAGAGCTCATCGTGGATGACGGGAGAATGGATGTTAGCAGGCCGACCTGCCTTTTCCGCTGCTTTCATCTCGCGAGCTATGACGAAATCAGTGACAGATTGGATTGCGCCGTCTTGGCTACGCATTCGCTGTGCAGCATCATCGACTTGTCTTCGTAGCAGAGCCCTTTTGGCCTTCATGGCTGCCCGTAGGCGAGGATAGAAGCGGACGGCAAACTTGTGATGTAGCCCTACAAGTGGTGAGTTTGCGGTGATGGCCATGCTCTCCGCGAGAATGGTCACTGCCTTTGCTTCGAACGGAATCTCAGCATTAGGAATGCGGAACACTCCATCTGGCGCAGAGGAGATTTCGGCCACCTTCTTAAATTGTGATTCGACAGCTCCAGCTGTCTTCCCGAAGGCAGCAGCCCAGATTGCATCCAAATTAGCGTAAAGGATGTCTTGTTCAACGTCAATTGGATGATCGTTTGCTAGCATCATTTTGGCCCGCCAGAGATCCATGACTTGGGAGAAGGCCTCGTGCAATCCAGGACCACTCGTCGAGTTTATGAATGCCGGAGACATTGTGTCGTTTAATAGCCCTCGATGCCCTCGCCATTCGTCATTGGCCATGAGCCTTGTGTGAAAGCGTGGCATGATGGCATTAACGAGTTCACCAAAGAACCCCGATCGATCAAAATCTGCTGCTCGTCGAGTCAATATGACATTCGCCCTTGTTAATAAATCTTGTTAGAATGCAGAAGGGCCATGGTTCTATCATTATCAGTGCTTACTCCCGCGCGGCTATGATGACAACCCAAGGTTTCCTACCAACCCTTGCGAAAATCTGAACGATAGGTGAGTCAAGGTCTTTGAACTTCTTCACCATGGCACCCCATGGCTCCTGGTGTACTTTCTGCGATGCTAGGAGATCCGGGATATCACCGAGGAGGCGGTGAATCGAGGCCTCATCGTACGGTATGCCGGGAATTGGTTTAAGGGGGAGAAATCGATACAGAAGTTCTGGTATAACGGAGTTCCAATACCGAATATGATAGCTGCTATCACTTGAGCAGATGGAAACATTGTCACGGCCCACACTTGGCTGCATTGCAATAAGACACGGTCAACATAGATGTTGCAAGCCCCGCAGGATCTAGGCTCGCATATGATACACTTTACAAAGGAAATTTTCTGCGCAGCATGATATTAGTTCTGATATGCAGCGCATCTAGACATGGAGGTCTGAAACCTGGGTAGGGCAATAGTCAAGGCGCGGGATGGCTCAACAGTTGATGTTGATCAGCGGATGGATCCAAGGTGGTGTCAGCTCCAGCCCAAAAAGTGCTTGAAAATGTAATATGCAGCTATTGGGTTGATGTGAACTTAATCTTACTAGACGCTACCGCTTTATCTCTATCTCGCTTCCAGTCTATTGTTCCCGTGATCCCTGCGAACGTGGGACCAACATGCGTGTGGAATTCGGCCCATGTCCGGCCCATCAAAGAAAATTGAAAGCTAAGTCATTTAATCTGGCAGAAGGGAACGTTTCGCTAATGCCGAGAGATAGTACAGGTTATATTAGGTTGACACGACCCTCATGCTGCCACTAGGGCAACACTATGGCCTGGTACCAGCATGTATTAGAACTAGGCCAAGACGGAACCCAACATTCATGACGTCTTCTTTCCTCGTCCTCACTGACCGGCCAGACGCCTTGCCTTTCGCCTGTCCACCGAGACGAGGGCCACGTTGGACGGGAGAATTTAACCCGAGTTGGAACTTCAATCCTGCGTTCTGTACTTTGGTATATATAAACTTAACGGCGAGTCTGATGTAGAGAGCGGTCCCGATTTGCGATTTGGTCCTTGAGACTTCGCAGACATGTCTTCTGCTGCTTCGCCCAGCTCCCCCCATCCTTCACTTCGAGAGTTCATGTCAAAATCCGACGACGGAACCTTCTCCAAGCAAGATGTAGAAATGGTCAAGCAACTGTTCCGCATTATTAAGAGCATGCGAAACGAGCCAAGGCGTCGCGACAGCTGTATGTATTTGTATTTTGTACATCGCTCGACAGTTCGTCACGCTAACTCTCCTATAAGCTATGCGCGTCACACGTTCAGGATCAAGCACTGCGGGAAGCTTTGATCAGAGCAACGATCCTTTCTACTTTGAAGATGGCGACGAGGACGAAGATGAGGAGGAGTACCTCTCGGAATGTGAGGGCGATTCTCAATCAGAGAAGAATGGCGCGCCAACAACGGACTGCGCAAGCACGACATATGTCCCAGCCGAGCGACCACACGCTGCAGTGGAGAAGAGATATAGAAACATGATGCAAAGCAAATTTCGAACATTGCATTCCCTGATCCCGCCCAGCGGAGTCTATCAGAGTGGCAACAGCAACGGAGGAGATAACGATCAGCCTATCCGCGAGAAAGCGAGCAAGGCTATGACTCTGGCGAGAGCGACGGAGTTCATCATCCACCTAACGAGTACATACGAAAGCTATGAGGCTAGGTGTAGCAAGCATCGCCAATTCGCGAAACAATTGCGCACGGCACACGATGCGCATATGCGAGAAACGAATGACGTTGTGTAGATATTATACCTTGTGCTAGAAATTCATATCCCGCCTTCACATGGTTCTATTAAGTTGGCAGTAATATTGCTGTACTGATGTGATGGCCTGCTTTACAGGGAGACATATTCCGTTTAGAGACGACGAATGTTATGACGAAGCCGATCCCAGTTCAATGTGTGGACTTGTGCACAATATGGTGCCTCCTTTGGTGGCTACCGTAAACTTCTAATTCTATCCTTTCTCTTACTTCATAACACAACTAAGTACCGAGCTCTTTGGGCTAGCTGTGCGGAAGCAGAAGAGGAAGCGTTCAGGCCGACGCTTACATCAACCTAATCCAATAAACCTATGGTATATGTATTAGTTGAAATCGCTATCTAGTACCAACTATCACGATTTTCTAGACAACTTCTGGTATTTGGCTATTAAGACCAACCACAGACAAGACAGCCTCGCCGGCTCCCACCATTAAATCACGAGTTGACACGGGGGATGTGAGACTCGCGGTGTAGCTTTAGGTAACCTGCACTAATAGAAGTCAGCCTAACTTTTATTACTGTACGGAGTTCAGCAGAAATAATAGTATTGACTGTTCAGAACAATAGTACTGCCACTTATAGGGCTTCTAATTGTCCAGGGTACACGTACATTTAGGCCTCCCCATGTTCACAGTTCTGGAGCCCCCAGTGCCACGAGTTCAAAGGAGACAGACAAAGTGGTGCCACTCATGTCTTTGCCAAATGAGGCAAGGCATGCCTCGTTCTGAACGCTGCTCTGTATCTATATAGTAGTGATCTTCAAGGCTGCGATGTGAATGCAAATTAGTCTGTTGGGTGTCTGCTTTCACATCGTGGGACACTGCAGTGAACTTGGAATTATTGAAGTTCAATGTTGATCCTTCATGTCTACGCCATCCTGGACAATGGCCTGTTCGCTCGTAGCAAGTGAGAGAGTGACCAGACGACGTCATTCGACGTCATTCGACATCTGGTTGCGAGAGAGGATAAAGCTTCTGGTGCTACTGGACATGTCAAGTTGACTTTGGCAATTCCAAATCACTGTTGCCTCTCTGTAACCCCAACCCTACTCCTAGCCCTGCAAATCATCATGACTGTCGCCTCCAGCTTTGCCTTGTCGAATGGGCATGACCCGTCAGGTTTGTCCAATAGCAATGGCCACGGCGATCGGGACCATGTCTATGTTGCGAGTCTTTCGAGCATTGCAGACTCTCTTGTTCAGCGTGCGGTGTCCTATTATGACGAGCAGTATGGCTTCTCAACCGTGAGCCCTCAAGTATACGATACTGCTTGGGTTGCAATGGTTCGTAATGCCTCGTCCGTAGTTATAATAACCATAAGCAAGGTCATGCTCCAAGTATCTTAGGGTGCCAGGTCGACTATGTCAACGTGGTGGAGGGAGCATTCTATTTGTCTGACTATCTCAATAGATCACCAAGACAACAGACGGCGTCAAGAAATGGTTGTTCCCCGAATCCTTCCACTACCTGATTCGAAATCAGGCTCAAGATGGCAGCTGGGGCTTTGATATCAACTCGCAAACCGTGGGTATTCTGGACACAGGTGCTGCTCTTTTGGCGCTCCTCCGACATGCCTCGGATCCGTGGCAAATCCTCGATTACGCCAAGGACGAGATCGCTGGACGTATTCGTCTTGCTTCAAAATCACTCGCTGCCCAGCTCAAGACATGGAACGATATAACCGCCACAAATCATATCGGTGTAGAATTGATCATACCGGCGTTGTTGGAGTATCTCCGCGACGAGGATGATTCTCTGCATTTTGAGTTCGAGAGCAAAAGTGCGCTCGATGCCATGGCCGCAGAAAAGCTCTCTCGCTTCCGCCCGGAAATGCTGTACGAACAGCGCCCGTCTTCGGCCCTGCACTCGCTGGAGGCTTTCATCGGTAAGCTCGACTTTGACAGGATCGCCCATCATCTGTTCAATGGATCCATGATGGCTTCTCCATCCTCCACCGCAGCCTATCTCATGAATGCCAGCAATTGGGACGACAGGGCGGAAGGCTACCTCCAAGATGTCAACCGTCGAGGAACCGGGCACGGTGACGGTGGCATCGCTGGTACATACCCAATCCATTATTTTGAGTTTAACTGGACCGTAGCGACGCTGCTGCAGGCCGGCTTTGACTTGGCTGCTACTTCACCTACTGCTGTCAATAAGATTGCCGAGATAGTCAGAAGGGGCTTCGTCCAGGATCGCGGAGTAATTGGTTTCGGTAAGACGTCCACCAAGTCTACACAGAATCAAGGCAAGCACTAACGATTGTAGCTCCGGTATGTGGCACAATTTAAGTAATATCTAGTACACGTCTGACTAACAATCGTAGCGCGCAATCGATGTTGACGACACAGCCAAAGGTCTTCTGGCACTGAAACGCCTTGGTCAGAGTTTCGGTCTGTCGCCTGATGTCATGATCAAGATCTTCGAGAAGGATGATGGTTTCGCCACGTTTGGCGGCGAGCGCGATCGTAGTGTTAGCTCACATTGCCATGTCCTTTCGGTGCTCTTGGAATGGGGGGACAGACCAAGATATGCGTCACAGATTCGCAAGGCAGCAATCTTTGTCTGCGAGACGTGGTGGAAGCACGACAAACGGTTCAAGGACAAATGGGTATGTCGCTTTGAGTCTTTGCCCTTGAAAAACTGTATCAAACGCTTGCTTGCTGATGATGACGTCTTGTTAGCATCTGAGTCACCTCTACCCGACCATGTTGATGATCGAGGCATTTACGGATCTTCTCCGCGAGTTTGAAGCCAATCCCGACTCGGGGGACTTTAACTTTAGCCAGGAGCTCCGCCAGAAGATCGCTATATCGTTATGCCAGGCCAGCACCCGAACTCTGCTTGAACAGCGCGAGGATGGCTCGTGGGAGGGATCTGCCGAGCAGACCGCGTACGCCATAATGGGGTTGTCCAAGGCTCGTCATCTGTGTTTTCTCAAAGACATCGAATCCCGGATGATATGGGCAATTGAGCGCGGCGCCGCTTTCCTCAAGACGTTGAAGACTGCTAGCGCCCGAGTGCCTGGTCGCTACTGGACCTCCAAAACGAGCTATTCAGTCAAGCTCGTCTACGAAGCTTACGTCTTGGCCGCATTGAAAGTCTCAACCAGCCTACAGAAGAGTGAGAACATCGGATCTACGCTGAGCTTGGTCGATCGCTTGCCCAAGACGGCTCGTTATTTGCCTGTCTTGAAACGCATGGATGTCTTCTCATCCATGCCAGACTGGCTGGTGCAGGCTTCACTGGTTGAAACGTCTCTGTTTGTCCCGCTCCTCCAGGCACAACGGCTCGTTGTCTTTCCAAGAGATGATGCCAGCATGAGTCGCATGAGCAAGGATGACTACATCGACATCATCCCATTCACATGGGTAGGATGCAACAACCGCACGAGGACGTTTGCTCCAACTACTCTTGTCTTGGACATGACCATTATGGCGCTGTTGTACTTCCAGGCTGATGAGTTTATGGAATCCGTTGCCGCACCGTACTATTTGAACGATTGGGATAATCTACGGTCCTTGGTGGATCTCGTAGCGCACGAAGCAGAAACGTCGAATGACGCATTCTCATGGATGGACTTTGAGCCACCGTCACCGGAATTGCCGTTCAAGGTTTGTGGTTGAGACATATGGGGTCCAAGTCAAAGCCGTCCTTGGCTTACTCTTTTGAACAGGTCTACAGTCCGCTTAGACGACATGCCAACTACATGATCCAGCATGCACACATGCACGGTGCCAGTGTAGAAGAGAAGAGAAGAGCCATGCAAGAGTTTAAGAACTTCTGGCTCACACAAGTCACACAAGCTGAAGACAATGAAATGTTTGGCAAACAGATACAATGCGGCAATGTATGTACTACGCAGGTGGCATGACCTGTTTTGCATTTTCCACTCATGCATACTTACATCTTTGATATTATGTACTTGACTCTTGGTTTAGATACCAGACAGCTGACAAAAACTTGACATGACAGGGCCAATTCTACGACACTGCACGTCCGTTTGCCGACTGGGTACGTACCACTGCGGCCGATCACGTAGGTGTCATGTCGCCGTACTCGTGGCTCTGTGCCTGGCTCTCGCATCACCGAGGCAATGGCACTGAACTCTTCCCAAGCGCAGCCGAGAAGTACTTTGCAACTGTCGTGGGACGGCATCTGTCCACGGCGTGCCGCATGTACAACGATTACGGATCTGCAGCCAGGGACGCAGCCGAGGGCAACGTCAATTCTCTCTGCTTTCCTGAATTTTACAAACAGAACTCTGTCGACCTGAGAGCGCGGAAAGCTGAATTGACAACCTTGGCAAGGTACGAGGAACGTTGTCTGCAGACAGCGCTTGACTGTCTGGAAGAGGCAGTAATCGCAGCACATGGGAACAGCCCAGATGGATCATTCCACCAACGCAAGACCCGTTTGGTAAGGTACTTCTGCGATGTTGGGACGAGCTTCAGTCAGTTTTATGTGCTTCGCGACCTTTCGGCTACAACTGGTCGGGATCCTACACGGAGCCATGTGTGACAAGGGCAGTATGCTTGGAGGAAACATAACTCTATTTAGATACAACTTCTTTTGGTACTGGGGGTTCTTAGTTCTATTTAAACTAGCTGTTCCTTAGGATTCCTAATTTTGCCTAACTCTGTTCTCTGTGCCTTAGGTTCTACGTATGGCCTCGTGATGCTGTGTCATACGCCCAACGTCAATATCACAAGACTGTTGCCTGCATTGAGAAACCGAGATCAACTTGAATCAAGATTTAATATTCAATAGAATCCCTCCTTGGGCTCCCAGCTCCGAGTGCAAGGCTGGGTAGCCGTATATCAAATATATATGAACTGGCATTAGGAGGCGATAAGGTAGGGGTGTGTTGTGGGAAAGAGGCATCACTGGCCTTTACAAAGGAACAGAGATACTAGGTCTTATTATATCTATAATAGTGAATGGATTCTTCCATGCGTGCTTCTATGCATGCTTCCATGCTGCACTTCAAAATGCCAACAGATCCTCCAGTCTCTTTTCGACCGTCCTCCTCCGCATCATGACCCGTTTGGTCGGATCGGGATACATGTCGGAATCGATGGTGAAATTCTTCGGGCGTCCCTGCCCTTCTGGAAACTTCCAATCATATCGAAGTAACAGGTGAGCGAGGAGCATCTTGATTTCATTTGACGCGAAGAAACGCCCAGGACACGCATACTTGCCATATCCGAACGCCATGTGCAGGTTATCCGTCATGGCGAAGAAGTACTTCTGAGAGTTGCCGGGCTCTTTGCGCAGCTTCTCATACCTCCACGGGTCGAATTTCGCTGAATCTTCACCGGGCACGTTGACAGGATCGTTCATGATGGCATATTGAGGCACGGCGATCCGCGTGCGAGCTGGCAAACGCACCCCGTTCGATAAGGTGATTGGGCCGGGAAGGAAGCGGTTGAACGTCAGCAGGAAGACCGAGTTCATCCGCTGCGACTCCTTCAGCAAACTGTCGAGTTTGGCAAACTTGAACAATGTCGTCTTGTTCCATTCGGTTTCACTGCGGAGAACCTCAACCAGCTCTTCACGGAGCTCGTCGATGTATTGCGGGTTCGCACACAGGTCGTACAGCGCTTGCGCCATGGTTAAGGCAGTGGTATGAATGGCCGCCAGACTCAAGATCAATATTCGCTCGGCGAGGTTATCTCTTTGAAGCTCCTTTCCGCGGGCCATTTCCATGGTCCATTGCAGGATGTCATTACTCCACTTGGAGCCATCGCTCTTGGTGCTGGTGCTGCCCTCGCTCTCGCGGTTGTTGATCAAGCCGTCGACAATCTCGTGAGCATTCGCAGTGCTCTTGAGCATGCTTCGATAGGTAGGAAGCAGCGGTGCCACGAAGGGTCTCAGAAACCAGGGAACGAAGCGTAAGATGAAGCCCGTAGCGAATATGTTCTGCGTGTAGTCGGTGGTCGCTTCCAGCCAATTCTCGTTTCGGCACTCATCGGGTCCGATCCAGATGCGCGCTACAATCCGAGCAATGGATCGAGCAAAGACATTGATTGCGTCGACTTGCACCCAGTCTTCTGCCTCGACATCTGGCAATTCCTGCTGTAGCGCGAAACCCAGTTCGCTCTTCATGATGGGTATCAGATTGCCCAGGTTTGGGGTGACCTTTTGTTGCATGACTCGATTCTGCAGGTCACTTTCGATGAATACTTTTCCCTGATGGTAGAAGTCGCCAGCAAGATCTAGTACGAACGGCTCCACCGATCGAACGGCATCCTTGGTGTGCGTCCTGATCTCTTCCATGTATTTATTGTCCGCGATAACGACGACGTCGGTGGTCCAGCGGCGAATGACGAACATGTCCCGGTACTGGAAGGGACGAATTAGTGTTAATGAGACTGGAACGTGAACTGCAAGTGACCTTGTCGGCTCTTACTTTGTCATAGCCTTCTTTCAAGATGCCCCGGCTGTTTCGAATGAAGCGCAGTTTCAGAAGCCACGACGGCTCGAAGATGCTCCGGTATCCAACAATAGGAAGGCCAAACTTGGTCCGCGGCGTGAATACTGGCATCAATAGCAACAGCAGAGCACCCACAGTGAATACAAGGGACACTAGGTCATCTCGCTCGGCGAGCTGCGCAAGAATAGGATAACGAGCAAACAAATACTCCGAGACAGGCGAGAACGCCCGTATCAGAGGCTGTATCAGGGGCCGTAACAGGGTGAGTTCCATCATGTAGGGTCAGAACTGCGTCGTCAGAACATACAGCATCGATAGAATACGTGGAACGCGGATCGGTTTGAGAGGCTTGCTGCCCTTGATACACTCACAATCTCACACAGACTCACACACATACACACACACACGGAGAGAGAGAAAGAGAGAAAGAAATACTCAATACAGCTCGGGACTGGTGATGCGGTTGCAAACACCAGTAGATGATTAGTCCAAAGTGGCAGTCAATCTGGCCTGAGCATGTGGCAAGCTGATGGTCGTTGTGTTAAATCGTTATCGATCTCGTACCACGTGGTGCGAGCGAAAGCAGCACGCAGCACAGTCCACTCGATGCAGCCATATCTGGGCATATGTAACATTTGAGAATCGTACGACTTGCAGGCTTCTGGTTATAGCCGGGTGGGTCGTTGCTGGTAGATCTCCTTTCGAATCAATTGATGCTTTCAATGTTCGCATGCACGATGAATTTGTGGGGGACGCCAGTTGACTCGACCCAGAAAGGGCAAGTCGCCCTGGTGCCTGCCGAAAAATAAATGAGTGGCCGGTAGCAGATCCACTAATAGCCGTTGCACTGGGCACCTTAAAATATGGGGCTATCCGGATTAAGTAAAACTATATATTGTCGTCGTACCACCTTCAAGATCTACGTCCGCTACACGTAACAGGGCGTGCTATCGTAGTAGTATGCCCTGTCTCCTTGGGGTCCGTAATGCGGATGCTCAGAGTTGAGCATGACTTAACGTCGACGAGAAAGACAAAACGCAAAAATAAGAAGTCTTTGGTCCGTTTGCGAGTCTCAATACTCTCAAGACTGAAGAGAAAGTCGTGAAGAAGGCGATTGATAGTGAATATGGCTTGCATGCGTCTGTTTATACCAAGGATATCAATCGGGTCATGAGAGTTGCCAAGGCGTTTGAGAGTGGCGTGGTGGGGATTAATTGTACGAGTTGGGGCATAGCGATGGATATGCCGTTTGGAGGGTACAAGGGTTCTGGCCAAGGACGCGCAGGGTTTGGATACTCGCTTGAGGAGTATTTGGAGATGATGCGCTCGCCGGCTGGGGCGTCGAGTAATTATTAAAGGACATGGAACATTGATCGATGAGGTGTGAGACAGATTCGGGGATAGCATGATGGAGAAAAATCGAATGCAGTTTAGCACGCCCTTTATGAACCTGTCCAGACAAAAGGATTTTCCGCTTCAATGTTGATTCCTCCATACGCCGTAACGCCAGCATGAATGCCCGAGTTCACAAGAGTCCCATCATCCGCATTTCTAGTCCATTAGGATCGTGCATCATCATCGTCGTCAAAGACCCTGTAGGTATTTGCGCCAGACTTGGATCGACAGGTTGATCATCATCTACCAGATCAGCTACAATGCCTCGTATCATTTCCCCAATGCTCCCCAAAGGTTCCCCCCACTGGTCGAGCTCTCGACGCTTTTGGTCACAGCGTTCGGTTAGGAGTTGGATAGTGTCGATGGCATTCGAAAGCACATCGATCTTGTTCTGACGTTTGGGACCATTTTGGCAGGAATCTCTGTCATCTTGCGAGGCTTGCGAAACGCCGGACGGAGGACTCAGCAGACCGGTCTCTGGTCGGCGGATCCGTTGCGTTTCCCGCCGCCATACCGCTTGCGACAATGCTGCAAATTGCTCGTTCAACCTGGATCTATACTTTTGTTCCACCGCATAATGACCACGATAAGATTCGGAGTGGCCCTGGTCCGGCTTCCGCCCCTTTGGTTTCTTACTATTGGTAGGTCGTCGAGTCTTCAATGTTGCAACGTCAATATTGATCAAGGAAGATTGATTCGCAAACAAGGTTCCCAACAGTCTGGCACATACCATGGCGGCTTTACTGCTAGGAGCCTTGCCTTGCCGTTTGTTCTTGGAGAGAGGAGTGCCGCTTTCGGTGGTGGACCCCGTGAGAGGCGGGCACCACCTCAAGGTGGAAGTGGAAGCTGTATTTGGGCGCTCCCAGTGATCAAGTGGCGTCAGAGTGCCATTGCTAGCCTGGGTGCTATCAGGTAGTGAGCTGAGCCATCCGAGATCCATGTCATCGTTGCTTGGATCCATGTCTGTAACGTCCGGCGTTGGCAAGGCAGGGGGATCGAAGGGAGGGAGCGACGTCTCCGACCCATAACGATTAGTGAAGCTAGGCGTTTGGGATACTGCAGCATGTCCATTGTAGAAAGACGTTGAGGCTTCGCTGCCCTGCCCTTTCCCGCTCCTCAACATGTTGTGTAGCCTCCGAGTTGGTGTCTGGCCACTTCCCGAACAAACCGTGAGCCTATTTAATTGGCTGTATGGGATATGAATACTAGAGGGACTGGAAAAAATTGATCAATATTTGTGCAGCGCCGTACATTCTACTTCAATGCTTGTCATCGAAAGAAATTGTGAAAGAGTCACAAGGTTACAAGCCCTATATAGTAGACGCACACAGAATCGATGATTCATTAGTTGGACCGGACAGCATGTCGGCACATTTCTTCGCGAACCGTCTACGAAAACTAATGCCCAAGTTCCAGTTGATATCCATGATCATCGGGGTAAATTGAAGAACCAGGGCAATGTGTCCATCCCTTTGTCATTACGCAGAAGGCATTTTTAAAACTCGTATTGGTGGCGAAAAGATGACAAGCAACAGAGAACGAGTTCCCCGAAAACTCGTTGCAATGGCCTAATAGAATTGAGACTTTACGCGTGGAGTGTGACTAATCACTTTTCACATCTCATTGCAAAGAATAGTTTGTGAAGTGCAACTATTATTGCGGCTATTGTCTCTCACATAGAATTTATGTCTGGATCACCATTGGATTAAAAGGCCCAATCTACGAAAACGACCAAAGCTTGTTTTCTTCGTTTTGACCCATGAAACCTTCACTCTTTTTTGTAACCCAAAAGACCCCAAACGAACAATCCAAGTTCTGTTCAATGTCGTGGATCTGGGCGAAATGACTTTCCAAAAGCGGCTGAACGAGGCTGTTGGGACCAACCGCATATAGAGTTTTGCGCCACAACGCATTTACCTTACCTCCAAATCATTTATTTGCTGCTTAGAAAAGCGCCATTTAATGAAATAACTTATCATTATTGATATATGAACTAATAGCGATATAGATGTCCAACAAGCTGGCTGGTCTTTATTATCTTTACAACTAGAACTGTCACAAAGGAGAAACTAGGAGCGCAATAACTTATAAGTCTTGGCGTATAAAGGCAGCACTCTTATCTTTTACTAAAAACCAAGCTCATGCCTCCGGTACCCCACAAACATAGAGAAACGTCCGTCTTTGCCAAAATGAAACGGACCGCACGTTGGGTAAGACACCCCAAGCCATTAAAGAAGCTATCTCTTGGACTGTCGTAAACCTTATGAGGCCCCCGCTGCCCTTTGTCAAGAGAGATTGACTTTATCGATACCAATTTTCTATCACTCGTTATAATCGGAGCGTTATAGCTTTTTGTGATGCACTAGATTTCCGGTACTTGTTCTGTTGGCATATTTTTCATGTAAGAGGCAAGTACTTTTTAACCGGAGCCATTAGATTGGATACTCCCCCATGGAAAGAGAGCTCCACGAGGTTTACGACAGCCCAAGATATAGGCTTAAGAGTCAAGCACGGATTAAAGAGGCTATGACTTTAAGATGTGATGTGCAGTTCTGCTCGGCGCAAATTTACTATTGTGAGGGTGTGCAAAACGCTATTGTTATTCTCACCTACTGTAAGCCTTCCTCCTGTATTCGCTTCTAGAGAAGGAGTTTAGACAAATAGACCAAGAACAAAGTTTAAATGCAACTTACAGTCTGTGGTCATAAGTATTTGCCCACCCTGGGATGGACCAATCCCCTCTGGAACTCGGGTGACGGTCGACCCTCACCGCTCCCTATCGCCAGGGGAAGGGCTACAACTCTAGACCAGACAACACCGCCCACGTTGCCAAGGCGAACAGAGACATCCGAGTGTGCATCGATTGTACGCTGGCTAGTAAAATTCAGAGCTACTCATGTGTGGTAGATGTCGACTGACCACGGCCGGCCCTGCAAGACCTGCGCCACTTCCGTGTCCGTGTGCCAGTCGAGTGAAGTCATCTGACGGCTTTCCGAAGCGATGGTGTAAATCACCCAGTGCCCAATCCGTTGAATGCCCTTCGGGATAAAGTCGACATCCGGTGTGCTCCAGAGGTCAATGGAATTCGCACCCAGAACCTGTCGAGACTTCGGCTTTAGTCCACCGGCGATGTACTGGTTTTGGGGGCGGGAGCGAGCTTTGGGGAGGTTAGGAAGCCAAATCTCGTCAATAAAGCTGCGCCCTGCTATTGGTGACCCTGTGCCTGCAAAGGCTAATGAACCTATTTAACCTACTATTATATCGACTACTAGTCTTACTAGCCAAATCTTTAAGGGCGAGTCTAGTGCTCATGATGCCGGAGAAACAGGGGGTAGTGACGCATTGGCAGAGACGCTGAGGGATCGTCTGCCTATGAAAGTCTCTTTGGTGGTAGTAACGCTGGAAGCTTATTCAGAGAAACTGCTAGCGAGCAACTATTTAGTAACAACGACAACTTTGGAAATAGCATGGATATGATGCCTAGTTATGAGGGCGGGATAGACCACTCCGCTGACTTTGATATGGCCGATGTGGAAGCCGAAGCCGCCAAGAAGCCTGAGATGACAACAGAGAGTGTGCCGACAACGCAAACACAGTCTCAAGTCTATCTCAGGGAGACATAGATACTGATAATCCCTTTAACCCCTCGAGTGATTTGGCTACTGCAGACGAAGCCGACGCCTTCGATGCCGCAGCCAAACCAGAAGGGGCAACGTGGACCCAACTTGGGGACCCAGACCATTGAGGGTGCAGGTAACAGCAACAACTAGGGCAAAACCCACTGCGTGTGTTAGAATTTGGTGGTGAAGTTATATGTACAAGGTAACGGACTTGACATTTTCTCGCCGAGTACATCCCCTGATGATGCACTACATATGTATATTAGAGATAATTCTATAGACTACACTACTTTTCATACACCATCTTAATCACATTCCTTTGGACATTTTCTAGCCACGTTTAAAATTAATATTGATAAGATTTGCCTACATTGCCGGGTACAAGTCTTGCCCATAAGTAGCATTCAGAGCCACCGAAGCAACAACTTGACCAGACTCAAGACGAATCCAAGTATCCAACTCCCCCTTCGCCAGCTTTTCCTTCTCCAAGAGCAGTACCCTAGATCCACGCTCCCAGTCTCCGGCTCCCCCATATCCCGTGCGCCGCCCAAAGCAGATATTCAGCCCTCCTTCGACTTCAGGCTGCACAGGATACCCCGGCATCGTGTCCTTGGTCCACTTGTAGCACCACGAGGCGCCGTGGATGTGAGCCGAAAACATGGCCATCAGACCCGGCGTGGACGTCATGGCCTTCATGAACGGAATGTCCTGCTCGCCCCAGGCACAGCTGCTGTTCTTGGTGCCGTCTTTGCACCACCCGAATGCTTGGCCGGTGATGGCCATGTCGTTCAGGCCAGGGTGGCGACGGGGATCAATACCCGGTCCGGCTGCGATGGCGGTAAATGCATTTACTGGTATGTGTACGAAGGCGATCGATGGGATGGTCCGCTTGTACTTGGCCGTGAGGTCTGTGTTCTGCTTCTGAAACCAGTCGACGACTTCGGGAGCAACCCAAGAGGGACGATCGACGCGAGTGCCATTGCTACTCAGGGTTTTGTATTCAAATCCGCTGCGGCTATCGAAAAACCACATGATCAACTTGGGAATGCAATTGCAACCCGTTGAGCAGTCGCTGTCATATACGGGAAGAAAGTAATTGGAGACACCTAGGCGCTCATTTGAGGACTTGGGCCCCTGAGAGAGCGTGCGGGATCCTTTGAATAAACGCTCCCGATCTAGCATCTGCATTGTTGAGCGATTGTAACCTGGGTCATGGTTGCCGTAGATGGTCGCCCAGGACAAATTGCGGCTCACAACAGGTGCCAGCATCTGATCGATATACTCGGTGGTGTTGTGGCTAAAAATGTTCTCCCGAGATATGATGTCGCCGTTAAAAACGACAAAATCAGTATCAGGCTCATCATCGAGTATATCGCCAATGACTTTGGTTGTCAAAGCGTCTTTGATCGGCCCGTTTGAGGCTGGTGCTAAACGTTCACCGTGATGTTAGCTACTGGGTATTGAGCATGGCTCTGATTGAGGATATACACCACTCAGGTTATTTGCGATGGATGTGGCTTACCTTCTCCATAATGTAAGTCTTCAATGAGTGCAATCTGAAACTTTCCGTCGGGACCAAAAGTCAACGGACGCCGCTCATGTTGCCCCTTTGAACCCGGAGCCGCTAGGGCGACATGTGCGAGGGCCAAGATGCCCGCTGTTCGGAGTAGCATGGCTGCCTCACTTCAAGAGTGTTTGGTCGACTTGTGTGGTAGATCTTTGAGACCAAAGTACCGGACCTGGTACACTGAAACCTTTATATTTGTCAATAAGGAGGGATGTAAGTGGGCATCTTGGCATTACGGACATCATGACTTGGACGTACAGATACGTGTATGCATAACATACCTGTTGTCCCCGAAATAACAGTCGGTGACGAATAAGGTATAAATTAACTCTGTATTTCCGCGCCAATGAAGCTTGGCATAATAAAGTAATCCCTCATGGTGGAGCGTGAACCCGCTTTGCATAGCTGATAACCCTGTCTCACGGGATCTGAGGAGTTGAACTAATTCAATAATTCCCCAGAGCTGTGGGTTCCCCGAACTTACTGGCGCTACTACATAATAATTCGTAGTGGCCAATTAATTTGTAACGTGCGCAATATCGGCGTGTCTTGATCAAATTTCGCCGAAAATTTGCACAGCAAGGTCTGCCTTTGCGCTGTACCGACCTACGACAAATGCTTTAGCTCGAACTGACCCTTCTGAAGAAGACTCTATCAATTCAAGTGGCAGTGTGCTACTATATAAAGAAAGAGTCTGATCTGAATCACCAGGAAATGGCTAATTGTTTCGTGATCAGTTTAGTGGAGAGGTATCTGTTCCTAGTATTGTTCGAGCCTCAAAGAAGGTAAAATATTTTGAGTTAAAGTACCGTGTGGCCGAACCACAGCTGCATGAGCTGCAGCATTTCTATCAATATACATATGTCATTTTCGAAACGCTGCAATTGGTCTTCAGCAGCCTTAATAATGCGGTGTGAAGTCTTACCCACGTTGCGAAATGTACTCCCGGCCGAGATCTCGGAGACAATATCCCCTCCCGCGAACCCTCCTCTGTAAAATGCAAGGTGGATCATTATCCGACAACCATGGCTCGTCTAAAAGCGAAGTTTATAATAAGAGCACTGGTAAAGTTGCCTGCACTTCCGAACATCTTGTTAACGCCATCAATCATGACTTCAATGTTTTAACCCCGATCCGCTCTATTCGGCAATAGAGGCCTCGTGATACTAGGCTGATAGTACTTCCATTAGAGTATAGCTGTGTAAGTGGCTTTCAAGGGATCGCTTTAACGACAAAAACATGCTTCTCGAGAGTTTTGACGCGCGAATGTGAGACTTCTGGACTTGATGTCGACATGCGGGAATGAAGGAAGCTGATTCGCCTTCTACGGCATTGGGCACAAATTGATGATACATTCAAGGCTGTGACCACAACCACCAGACGAGATTCCAATGTTGTCTCAAGCGGGGTTGCCCCAGTCACCTTTTCCCATATCTACATGTGAATTGGCAAATTTCTCTGCTTCGAGGATCGTATGCAACTAGAATCCCGTCACTCTACCTTCTCACGCATTCTACCATTGTCCTACCTGGTAGCCAAGTCAAGATGGATGGCGCTCTCACTGCCATGGAAATACAAGAATACGCGCGGATCATGTTTCCGGACTTGCCTCCCGATCAAGCCGTCCGCCGATTTTACCGCACCGCCTACGAATGCATACCTGAATGTATCCGCTCACAGCTACCAGAGATTGGGGCGGCAGTTGGTGGTTACTATAGTTCTCAGGGCCTGGTCTTTGCCAGTCAAATTGCTAGTTTGGTTGGCTGGGGAAGGGATTCAACACAGGACAACACAACGAACGAACAGCTATCAAATATCCTCAACCAGATGCGCAGCCAGACTGAGGTTCTGAATAACATTCAAAACCAACTAAAGAACTATCAACGACCGGAAAAATTTGGCCAGCTAGCTGCATTTTCCATTTCCGCTGCCGCTGTCTATCAGATAAAAAGACTGGCGGATCAAACCCAACGTGTGGCTGGCTCTCTGCAGAATATCGAACGGCTTTTGAGCTCAGAGCACGTCCGCGGCCAACACTTTCCCAAATATGTCCATTCGTATATACGGTTGCTAATTGAAAGACACATGTCCGAAACTACCCCTCACTACTTTACCGTCTTCCACCATAGTGATCTTTGGCACCCCGATTTTGCTGATATGGGGCGTGGAGATCCTTTGGGGCCGTCATATCTCGGACACAGAACGGACCTTGACGAGCTTTGCGCATTTCTAGCAGAGGAAGTACGCCCTCGAGTTGGGCCAGAGTCTATCTTACACATTTTGATGCCTTCAGTTGGTCCTTTATCTCTTGAAGAGGCTGTCAAGTTTCCAGAGGCCATGCGTCCGTTCAAGGTTGATGGGCAGATCGGCGATGGCGGCATACCATTTGTGTATATCTGTGCCCCAGAGGCAAGAGATCAGAAATGCTTAAGTGGCATTGGAGTTCTAAAGCAAAGAGAGATTTGGATTTTGGAGGGAGAGATAGGGATTCCCTCAACACCACTGTATAAACCTTTTGTCCAGTATGTTATCGACCCTACATTTACGGTCAGAACGGAGGTGGACTTGGTACTCGCCGGCGGGGAGTACCATAGGTTTGGGCTGGGGCCTCCAAGGACTTTGGGCGAGCGTTTGGTACGGCCATGGGCCTGAAAACGCCGAAAGAGTCGGCATTGCAACGCATCACGACCTAATGCACAAGGTCTCGAGGCTCTATACCATCTGAGTAGGTGTCTAGAGACTGGTTTGCGTTCTTGGTCAGCTGGAGCGTCCTTAGTAGGAGGCATACAATCTGAAAGCACAAGTAAGGGCCGATGAACGACGCGAAGCGACCAACAAGTTGTTTATGCTCCAGTGAGATTTTCGATAAAGTTTGTCTCAGCTGACAATTAAACACTTATTCCTTGGTGCTAAAGTCTGATCGCCAGGAATAGGATGAAAGGGATTGGGCGTGTAGGCGTTACGCACTGTCGTGTACAACACTTCTTATCTTTCGAGGAACAAATTGAGCAAGGCGTTACCAGACTTGATCAAGCCTTTACATGCTCTATCTGCATTTGATGTCGGGTCAGTAATATCATGCGAAGGGCCAACACGTGCTGAAGACCCTGGATGAGCGAGTATTGAGCAAAGAGGAAACGCGATAATATCTACGGATACTGGAAGAACAATAGTCAAACCCCCGCTATTTAGTTAAAACAGTAGTTTACGGATGCACTCATCAGATTGCACTGCCACTTGACACTGACACATCATTGTTTGAGGCGTACATGGTTCGGACCGCAGTGGACTTGTCAATCTACCTGCCATTGCGGCCGCTCATGTTTCCAAATGTAAAGCTAATCAACTGAATCCAATTGTAGCTTCAGAACCCATGGTGGCTTTAACCCAAGTAGCTACAAGCTTCTAACGTTTGTTTACACAGAGCATCGGTTCCCAGACAGTTCCGGGCCAAGGTGAAACAAGCCGATTTGGCAACATACAATCCCAACCCACTTACTTTTCTGGAGCTTCATTGTTTATGAGAGTAACAAAAAATCTGCAAGTTAGTGTCAACTATCTTTAGCTCTCTTGTTTGGACGGTTTGAACTGCTTAAATATCCGGATCGCAGCGAAACGCCATGCATGAACGGCTCAAACGCGGATGATCGGAATGTTTCGCATTTTTTCGGTCCGTAGGTGCATCGATGAGCGCAAATGCCACACTTACACTACATCCAACGCCTATCAGCTGTACACAGACCGAGGTTACAGACGCTTGCCAGTGTATAAAAACAAGAAACAATAGCTCCAGAGGCTGAGGACGGAAAAATTTGTTTGGAAGTCTCTCGCTTTTGGCTCACATTTCCGTGGTCACAATGTAACACAGGCTTAGCCGTTTCGAGCATGGATGGGCCATCGACGCCGGTCATCAAATTTCCACCGGTCTCGACGACTGACCCCAAAGTTCCTGAAGCCAGTACCTTGCATACCGAGCTGCCACTTCGGATGACATCTACAGATCCGAGTTCGTCTTCAGCTGGACAATACTTCTCGACGTCAAGCCACTACAGCACGGGGCGCCATCTCTCCAATCAGATGGAAACTCATCAGCCTGGTCAGCACTATTACTTCGACAACACAACGCAGGTTAAACATGATGGGCAATGCAACTCTGCAAGTACGACATTCGATCAAGCCAGGCACATGTCACCTTATGGTGACAGTGGTGCACATGGCCACATGTGCCATCAGACATTTACAGATTTCAGGGAAGACATTGCCCGTAACAGTCACGTCATTGCGGATGAGACTACCTCTGCCGACTGGTGCTGGGGATTCGAGAAACAAAGTCTTCATATGATGCAGTATCCTGAATCTTCACACTGGGGCTCGTCGTATACCGCGAATCATTATCCCAAGTACTCTCACGGGGTCGCTCAGCATGATAGCACCAATACAGGCAGTTCGTTTATCCAAGTAGGACAGACTGGAACAAGAGCTTCCCACAGCAACTCGAGAATCGTTCATCAAGCACCCCGCTACGACCAGTATGACACCTTGGAACCTATAACGAGTGACTGAGGACGCTAACACCTCTTAGGACACAGACCTGGCCCATGGGCACAGCGATATCACCAAGTAGGGAGTTTTCTTTGGGATACTCTGAATTCGCACTTCAGCAACAGCGACTGGTACCGTTCGTACAACCACGTCGAGGGAGACTATCAGCCGAGGAGAGACGCCAAAACCATATTCGGCAGGAACAGAGGCGCAGAGCGTTGGTCAAAGATGGATTTTATCACCTCACTGTTCTGGTCCCCGGTTTGAAACGGCGAGATCTCAGCAAATCTGCGCTGTTGGAAAGGGCCGCAGAATGGTTAGAGGGTTTGATTCAAGCGAATAAGGCATTACGAGAACGTCTGCGTCTTTTGGAGACGCTAAACAGACGACAACGCTACTTTTGAATATGTGAATATATATGAAACTATGAATTGATATTATACTGTAGTAACTGTACTATTGTTGCCCATCCTGAGAGAGAACAGTAAGCAGCATGTCCGTTTAGCGATTGTTTTTTAACGTTGCAGTTTTAAATAGCTTTCGGCTATTATTCTACTCTGGTGTTCATTTTATTGAGTTTAATCTTCACTCATCCAGCTTAGACGTACTTTCATCTGCCCACAGCAGTACTTGACATCTGCAATTTGAGAGCACACTCACAGCTCTCCAGCACACGGGCTCATACCTTTGGTAATGCTACTCTTGCAGACTGAGCGCCTGCCTGGATGTGTTTGCTGACCCCCTCACCTCACAGGTCGGGTTGCCAATGTTTCGGTGAGAACAATCACATGTACGACAATTGGTGTGGAGGGTGTCATTGCACACACACTTGCAGAGACAACCCCCGGCAAATTACAAAAATGGGTATGGGGAGTTGTCACCCGATTGTAAGGGGCCATGTAAAGTTACTGGTCTTAACTCTTTTAGGACCGGCAATTACTAGCGCAAATGCAACGTGCAAAAACATGCTAGCATGTTCGCTGGTGAAGAGAGAGAAAGCCTTGTAGGGAGAGGGCCACTTTCACTAAGGCTGGAATGGTGCTAAGTTTCGGTTTGTAAATCATTGATTCAAATGAGGTAACGGCCGCCCATTCATTGGCGTCACAATTGAACATGCTTGGATCACATTCATGTCACGCAGGGTTCTCCTCACTCTTCGGGGACATCCGCTCTGGAACCAACACGCATTCAGTCTCGCCAGAGGATTGTCTTGAGTGCTCCCACCTAGAATACAGTTTTGGACAACTCCATCTGATTCAGAAGCGGATGCTGGATTTCATGACCCGCACAACTAGCTAAACAATTTCAAACACATCTATCCTGGCGGCACAAAACTGTATACAAGTCTCTGCCATAATCCTCCTAGATCTGACATCGAAAGGCAAAATGCACACAAAAGTTCAACCAAACTAGCTGAGGGTTGTCACCGTGCCCCTTCTAACCCAATTCAGCTTACGGACGTTGTTGGTTGATATCGCTTCCACCTATGGCCAGGTTTCAAGTCCGCAAAGTTTACCCAAATAAGGACTAGTTCTGCGGCAAACAAGGCACGGAAGATGTGCCTGCATACCGGAACAGTCTTTCAATGGCTGTCATGCAGGGAGTTAAGTCATAGCGAAGACATCAAAAGAGCCTCTTGCATGGGATGACAGGTCCTGTGAGCCAGAGCATGTAACTTCTTGGCCTAATACTTACTCAGCACCTCGACTGCTCCTAAGATGCTGGCAGTTACGAACTGGGCCACACCTACACTCAACAAACTAATAACGCCCATTTTACTCGAAATGGCAGGCTACCTGTCTCGGGCATGTGGCCAACACAAGTTCCTTCTAGTTGTTCTGTAAACTCAAATGTGAGAGACGCTCTAATGCTACAAAAACGGAGTAAAAATGTGCTCGAGACATGTGTCCGGAGCTGACTCCGCGGCGTACTCGTGCTTCTTCATGCTGTGCCTTGCAACATCTCGGATATCGCGAGAACCACATTCAGCCCGCCATACGTCGGTTGAGACCAGTTTATTGCTCATGAGCCCATCAGAAGCTGCTAATAACATAGAACTGTTACTAGTCCAAAGTTGTTTGGATAACCGCAAATGCACAAAGCTTGCAGACCCCGTAGCTGGGTACTCCTCATGCTCTATAACCATCCGTCTTCTGTTAGACTGCACGAGTGATTGCGAAATATGTTTTAACTTATGTGATATCTCGTAATTGCCATGAATGAGGCCGCTTCATTCAGGTGGATGAGCCAAATAGTGGCTATGAAATACTTTAGATCCATCAAAAGGAATGCGAGGCATACAGTGTACAGGCGTATACTCCTTTCTCACCATGCACATGGGCTCACGGAGGCGGCCTCGGCAAGATCTCTACAACAAGAAGTAGTAGCCCAGATCTCTATCAAGGAGCTCAGGTGAAGTCCATCGCGGACTGTATTGCTGTGAAGTAAGTCTACAGCATTAATGCAAAATGATTGCTGCGACTTGACTAAACGATTTCTCGCCATTCCAGCCCAGACGGATATGAAGGCATTACTGTGCCCAACAATCTGGTACTTGTGCACCTTCTCATCCCAACTACCAACCCCGTCAGATAGGTTAAATAGAAGCCAAGTTGTTCACTCACTCTTATTCCTCCACAAGCTTGAATACAAAGGTCGACACGCGGCAGGGTGGTGCAATTTTCCACTTGCCCATGTCAGTCTATCGTTGTCAAAGAGTTGCAGTCACGCAGCCCGTGGCTCTAAACAGGCGTTTGCTCTATGCAGATTTCCCTTGTCACCATGATGGCCCCATTTGGCGCTGTGTTCTTGCAAGACAGGTCCCGTAGCTCAAGTGACGCATATGGTGTATTCTCTCCAGGTGTGCCTGCATGTGTCTTATTGTTCTGCTCTGAGGCACCTTCGCTACAAGTAGGCAGGTGCTCACTCGTCTCTGTGGAGGCCGCAAACGCATGTACGCCGAGGTTGCCGCAGTCCTGCTCCTTGCCGACCTGTGGGTTCTCAATACTGGGCTGCCTGTTCTGGGTCGAATGGAAGGGTGTGCTTATGTGTAGGACTTTGGCGGTTCTATTGAGAATAGGGCGTAAAGAAGGGAGGCAGGCTATCATGAGAGATGTTTTATTAGTACGACCACCCACGAAGGCCGACAAGAACTGAAATGGACATGGCTCACCGCAAACGACGGCAACATTGAGTTCGGCAGTAGACCAGAGTACTACGTCAACAAAGCTCCAGGTAGAATCCGGGTCATCATTCAAATTTCCCTTTACGAGGCAGGTTAGCCGGACGATAGACATGATGGTAACACTTCTCATGATCAGCCAAGAAACCATGGACAGATGATACAGCAAGCAGAATGCTTACAAGAAACCAACTAGGAAGATACCTGATAAGGCGGCTCTCTGCGTTCTCGGCAAATGCAGTCGTAGGATATAAGGCACCGGCAGTGCAAGAACCAGGACATCGGTAATGATACACGGGATCGCGTACCCATACCAAAACTTGACATGGTCGACTTCGCAGCTATATTGTGATGGCAGCATCGGATGGAGGAGGTCGTAGCGTTCCCACCAAGCGTTGATCGGTCGGCATTGTAACACCGTTACGAGACACTAGCGACGTATCAGCAAATCTATCAAATCAAACACCTAAGTAGGGAAGGGCAAGAGTTCAACAGAACATACAGAGCTACCGCCTGAGAGAATAATGATGACACCGAGGACCAAGACTTGGACCCTGATCGACCGCCAGACTTTAAACGCCCGCCAGTAAAATGCAAGGAGGGATAACTTGGTAAATACTAAAGACGAGAAGTAGAAGAGCTCGGAGGCAAAGAGACAAATAGAAAACGTCTTGGCTATATCTGGCACAGCTAGCCAGATGTGCCTTCCAAATCCTTGGCTAAGAGCTAGCAGGCACGGTATTAACATATTCTGTCCCTACACACCCTCTACCTACCATGATGTATATGAAAGAAAAATATCGAAAGTAACTGACCAAATCCACTCAAGGTAGCGGACAAGCCGCACGATCCAACCTATTTCGTCCCGTTAGTATTACGCCTGCCTGACCGCTACAGCTTCCTTGGGAGGAACACTGAATGGAGGTGCAGACGAGAGCGTACCAGAGATGCAATGATAAGCCAGTCGTCTAGCCATATACGGACGCCCATTATCCGTCGGCTCACAATCCGCAGAACGACAGAGAATATGGCGAGCGAAGAAACCAAAACTGACACGGTGATGAGCGCGGGACGCCGGTCCCCCGAGAGGTCAATCCCGGGCGGCGGAGGAGGGAGGGACATTTTGTCTGCTGAATAACACCACCATAATGATGAGTAGCGGAGAATGGTAGTTGAGCCGTGAAAGACGACTTCCAACTGGCTTCATTGTGAGCTTATGTACTCCGTGCTAATACCTTTAATTTGGGGGGGAGGCCCTGCTCTCCTGATCAACGTAAGTGTCCAGTAGGTCATTTGACCAGCAAATGAGGTTACTCCGCTAATGCAGAGAGATAGTTTAAGTTGGATTCTGTTGACACTCCCTCTACATTCCGGTTGACTGACCAACTGACTGTATCCCCTCTAGGTTTTAGCTGCTTCAAAAGCGTCAGCCCTCCCTCAGCTTCTGAGTTTCTATCCAGCCTGCATGTGGACCGTGGCATGCCCCTATCATCTTGCTATCGGAAACAAAATGGGTCTTTAGTGTGGTGATGCTGTCTGGCGGTACACGCATCAATCCACTAGATATTGGGCAGTTGAACGAATGATACTGCAGTGTTATCAATAGATCACGCCTGGATGTACGGTAGTTGACACAGTACAGTACCGCATAGAACTGTCATGTGTTGTCTGTGTAGTATCTTTAACATACGGGATTTTCCCACCGGTGGCGTGTTGATGGTTTTGGTGTTATGTTGACTAAAGATTATTTCTAGCATACTTTATACTGTGGTTTATTTCCTTTTCTTCTACGAGCTAGGCCAAGATGTCGTTTGATACTACCTACTTGATGCTCTCACGATCCTTCAGCTGCAGTCAGCCACGGCAACGTCATGTTTAATAGCACTACTCTTTGCTTTCGTAGAGTCAAGAGTCCTGACATTTACTGCACTGTACCCCTCATGGCTAGCAGAGTGCGATGACGCATGGGCATTATGTGGCGTGCCGTCGATTCAAAGAGGCGTTTTGGCCTGCGGCTCTGACAAATGAACGTGGGAAACGATGGTACAACTATTTCCGAGATCGATCGAGACTGCTCATATGTGTCAATCTGGTATTCTTTTCGGCAGTACGATCACACAGGTCTATCGAAGTTGACCGCTCGTCGTGCAGGCATGTGTGGTAACTTGATCTATTGAATGGCACCAGGCAGGCACGTAGCCATGGCCTTCGGCACATCTGCTATCCGGCAAGTTATTCACAATTGCGACGGGCTCCAAATACTCCACTGAGAGGTAATATGTCACACATTATTACATCGTGTCAGCTATGGTGAAGAATCTGCCTTACAAATGAAGTCAAGTAACGCAAGCCCAATATTCGACACTGCTGAACTTGCCGAGAAGTCCAGATCTTGCAGTAACCGTGCAGGTATATCACGCTGACCGGCCACCGTTTCCTGCGGCACGGCACCGACCACGAATCAAGAGGATAATGATCTTCAATACTTCATATACAAAGCTTGTAAGCTTCAAGGCGAACAAGTTCGGGTGAAAAGTCATGCCAGAAGCTTCACGACATGACCTCCACTATTTTGCCACACCCCGTCACTATAAGAAGGACAGACTTCTGTCAATGCGAAAGGTCACACAGCAAAGGTGACCAGCTGTAATTATCGCACCTCTTGATGTACGGAAAGACGCACAGTAGTCTGTTGGAGTTGTACGTTCTATGCGATATGTTGTGTGCACCCTTTCCATCCCAACAGGCAACAAGCACGGGAGTTAGGATTGCATGTGCCGCATTTCGGGAACTCCTTGGCTTAAAAACAGATATTATACTAATGGGAGGGGGGTTTGGTGTGTTGGTAGGGGTTACATTTGGCTAAACTGCCAACACTGACAGTCGGCGCTTTCGTGCAAGGTTGTGATGGAGCGAGTTTGGTGGCTGAAGCTACGGTCCTGACTTGAAAGCTTGGCGCGGGAGTCGCTAACTTATTGGTAGCCGAGGGATCTCTCGAATAGAGAGGATAATTTATCACCTCTTGAGCATGATCTGGTGCCACGGTTGTCCCAACCATCTTGACAAGGCCAGCACCATCTCACATCACAGTGTCCACTCTAGGCCGATGGCCCTGGAAATTGGCTAGGCAGGCTCCCCCAATAATAATCTTTCTATGAGTGTTGTAAACACGAAAGTGGTGCTGACATTATACATTTATAATGTATAGGTAAACCCCTCCGTACCTTCAATTAGTAGCTTTCCTTGCTTTTGCAGTCTGTTCTTAGCTCGGAAATACACCGTTGTGAAGCATACAGAAACAAACGTTAGGCCAGCAGCGATTAAGCAAGCGTAAAGCCCAGGCCTGGTTAAAGAAAAAAAAACATCAGGTTAGCTAACAGGATTTGACTTTCAGAGGTGCCAAAAGATGGAAATCAGGCCAACTCACCGGTAGTGAGGATTGTCTTGCCCTCGGAAAACCAGGCTTGCAATAATTCCACCAACACCGCCCATACCAACAATTAATGCTGAGCAAAAGGCACGACGCCATTATCCCACGATATTGTTTGACTGGTACGTCAGTGTAAGTGGCAGGCAGGCATTGGCGCTACCAGTAAGAAAGCATGCGCCTATGTAGCGAACCACATTGTTGGTGTGAAAGCCTAACAAAGAGAGGCCGATGATTTCAAGTATGGCGTTGAATAGGATAAAAGGGCCGCGGAGCTTGTACTTGTCGGATAGCCTACTCTCTACCATACCAAGAATAACACCAAAGATATAGCACTTTGCGGGGTGGACTTAGTTTCAATGTTCAAAAGTTGCGTTCGAAAACAAAAGCTTGGTTGCAAGATATACTTACAGGCCTATATAAGCTCGATGAGAAAAGGGAAAGCACACATCGCTGCCTAGAGTATCAACAACCCTAATGCCGGGAATCGCGTCCACAAGTTTGACAAGCTGTGGCACCGTTGCATGGTTACGGCCCGAGTAACCGACAATAATGAGCGGCTTTTCGGCCTTCGAACCCATCAGCCATTGACATGGCAACAAACTGCGCCGCGCATACATTCGTTAGCTTGAGACTATTCATTCGCCGGAATGCGAGGCCTTGGGGAAATCACTTGCCTCGTGAGGACAGGTTATCACTTTGGGGAACTTTGTCCCCCGTGGTGTGGTCCCCTTGGCAAGAGCTTCCATAATGGCAGGGTGATCTGAGGCGAGGTTGACAAAGACATGGCTTACGCCAGCCTGATAATTATTCATTAGATTCGCCTTTTTGCTTACACAACTCTTACGATGCAAAGGGCTAGGGATGTTGATGGACGTACCTCAGCAAGGGCTTCAAAGAAGGCACTTGACGCAGAATAGTTCATTCTATCGTTGTCAGCTCGTATTCTCTCCAAAAACGGGTCTCTTATTTCGCATACTTTACAGTGACAGTGATGATATCAACAATACGCAGCAAGCGAGCCAACTGGCCAGTGCAGTATTGTGTACTAGGTACATGTCACTATAAACATTTTCCTGCGCTGGACTACCTACTCATCTAATCATATTCGATTATCCAAGACTATCTTCCCTGACTACGGCCAAGTTCCACCAACCCCGGCCGGACTGCTGGTTTCCTGTTTCTTGATCCGGTTGTGTCGTGTGGAGTCTTGGACCGTATGTTCCGCCGTCTCCCCGTCGACATATTCGGCATCACGGAACAGCGGAATCATGTCAGACACCGCACTGGAGGAATTCCCTGACATTCGACAACAATGGTGCCCCATGGCTTTTGTTCCGTAACTACAAGAAGTTAATTGATACTTATGATGAGAGTAACAAGGCGGAGCGGGTTAAAGGGTGCTCTCCTCTCATTTAGGCGATTTGAATACGTTCGTAGCCGTTACCAAAGCATCACCCTTTCCACCTTGAGCTCCACCATGAATCCGTCAATGTTCAGCCGTCACAGATCGCTACTAAGCAGGCAACTTGATTCATCAATCGCAACGTTGCGGTGTTGTCGCAGCCGGTCGTTTCAACAACAATTCCATACGGCGAGCCGTTCGGTAAAAACACAACTACACCAAAACATCGAGGCAGACACAGGACAACAAGCTCAGATAGACGCGCCGCCATCACAGAGTTTGACGTGCCGTCCGAAGCGGATAGTCATTGGCATCACAGGCGCCACCGGTGCTGTCTACGCAATCCATATGCTCAAAGTGCTCCGTAATCTCGGCGTAGAAACCCATCTCATCATGAGCAAGTGGGCTCTGGCGACGCTGAAATATGAAACATCATTGAACAAGCACGATATCCATGCTCTTGCATCCCGTTCGTATACTGCCAAGGAGATGTCAGCGCCGATAGCCAGCGGATCATTCATCCACGACGGCATGGTCGTTATACCTTGCAGCATGAAGACGCTCGCGGCCATTCGGTCGGGGTTTTGTGATGACCTTATATCACGAGCTGCAGATGTCACCATTAAGGAAGGTCGGAAATTAATGTTGGCTGTGCGGGAGACGCCGCTGAGCGATATTCATCTGGATAATATGTTGTTTTTGCGCCGTGCAGGCGCCATTATTTTCCCGCCCGTTCCTGTGTTTTACACGGGGCCTAAGTCATTAGACGATGTTATCACGCAGAGCGTGGGAAGGATGTTGGACTGTTTTGGGATACACACAGATGATTTTACTAGATGGAACGGGTTTGACAAGTCTAAGAAATAAGTCGCCGTACCGCAGTTTCCGTCTCGTCTAGAATGTACAACACACCAATCAAATCTTAGAACACCTTGCGATGGACGGGAGTCGTCTCACAAGAACTAGCTGGGCTATTTCGAAGTCAGAAAATTGGAAGTTCGGCCAGATCCATCGCAGCGCTCTCAACTACCAGAATCACCAACTGTAACACATGAATTACGTGACGTAATATGGCAATTTTCCACTCAGAGTGCTATTTCCTGGCTGTCTAGCAGTACGATATGAAACCTTCGGCACTTATCATGAAGACAGCCTCTTACTGACCGTCAGGCTGGTGTCAAGCACTACCCTCGACCACCGGCGTTTATGTACCTGGTTGTGTTCTGCTGCTGAGTTGTTGACTTATGGCTTGTTTCTGCGGTAAGAAGTTTGAGATGCAGCAGAAGACGTAACACACTGCACCCCAGATACCACAAGTCGCTGCTTGGGGCTTGAAGTTGTTGCAATGGGTTGTTCTACATATGCGGTCAAAGTTCACCGCGTTGCGGTGCCATGCGTGACCGAGGGTGTATCGGTTGAACAAGTTCGAATTATTTCTGTATAAAGTAAACTCATATCGTCGCAGCCACAGCGATCGTGTAAACAGTTTGGCCCTGCCATCTATTATATACCAAGCTTCTAAATGAAATCCCCGTCCTAACGTACACCCCATAGCTAAACAGAAATTTTCGACGTCCAGGCACAGATGCTTCCGCTTTTTAAATACGCCCCAGTAATACTTTTAACCTACACCAAAAACTCCTCCTCAGCAAAGTGCTTCAGAACAACCCAACCCTCATCAAACGCCTTCTTCTCCAAGCGCACAATAATAGCCGCATGGCTATGCCGATGATTATGAATCCAAACGGGATACTTTCTCCATTTCAAGGTGTCCAATGATCGAATCATCTCGAACTGATGCGGTGTCAAAGCTAGAGTTGGCTGCGCTGGCGTAGAGAGCCTCCTCTCGCGTTGTATCAGATTTCTATCCTCCGCGCTCATGGCATCGGCATCATCCTCATCCTCGGTAGCTAGGTACTCTTGGTTTTGGGAGCTGTTGAGTGCCTCGTATGTGTTTTCGACTTCTTCGCGAAGTTCCTTGATGAAGACAGGGACACGGTAGCCGTCGATGCTAACACCCGCTTGGCCTTGCTCATACAGGCGGATTCTTTTTGAACTGCGGATGTTTTGGATGACGGAGTTGCAGAGGTAGGCCAGGACACCGATAGGGACGAACACGGCGACGGTGACCATGAATGGGATTCGCTTGATCCAGTTGATAACGGAGCCGGTTACGGACGAAATGGTGGCTGGGCCACGCAGCTTGGGGGACGGCTGAACGGGGTTGATGGGATCGAGGATGACGCCGTTGTAGCCCTTGAGGTAGTTTACCTTGACGGTGTCTATTTGGCGGTACGGGTCAGTTTTTGTGATGCCAGTGGTGTAGTGCACAGCGCTTCTATCGTTGATAATGTTGGTGTACAGTGTATGACGCTTGAATTTGCGGAGACCTTGCATGAAGATGGAGGAAGGTTCAGCCAGGACAGAGAGCAGCGGGCGACCAGTGTCTCGAAAGTCATCAATGGTGAATAGTTGTCGTCCGGACATGGACAAGGTGCGGGCGCCCATGACGTTCCAGACGTGATTATGCCAGCCTTTGAGTGGTGTTCTCACTCCAAGATGTGGTGAGGCAAATGTGGTGAAGTTCTATATGTTGTCAGGAGTTTGAAGTTTAAATTTCAGTGGTGGGATGAGAAGAATAGCTTACCATGCATTCCAGCTTGTCCAAGATACCTTTCGCATAGAGCAAGCCTACAGCATAGCGACAAACTAAGCCGCCAAGTGAGTATCCAATGATGCTAATCTTGGTAATCTTGCCACCACTCTCCTCAACAGCGCGTAGCTCTTCCTCGATCTCAGAGCAGATGCGCTCACCACCGCGCTCAATGCCATCATAAGTGAAACTTCCAATGTTGCGCTTTGCAAACAACAAACGCAGCTCACTCGCGGGATACAAGTTGCGCAGGCTCTTGGCGACATTTCTCATGTGATCAGGGTTGCCCCATAGCTATAAGAGACAAAAGAGTAAGTTTTACTCAAGAAAGACATCGCCATCGAATGAAGGGACACTGTCATAGACTTACCCCGTGAACAAGCACACACAAGTGGTCGGCAGAGGGAGTGCCCCCCTCATACTTGGGGTAGGTCGGAGGCGGCATGGCGATGGGTGGCAACCCCTGAAGGGCTTTGACGGAAGGATTCGCGATGCGATGTCTAAAGTACGCAGAGGCAGCTTGGGCTTGGGGCGACGACCAGACTCGAAGGGCAGGTCTACAAGAAGCCCAAAGCGATGACCAGAACACCATGCAAGGCAGTCTTGTTTGAGAACCACATCTGAAGGGGTGCGGGAGAGGGTGTTGATAACCTTTTTTTTCCTGGTCGGGTCTGAGAGAGTGAATTGGACCTGGACTGGACTTGGGTGTGTGAGAGGTGGAAGGATGACGCATGGCAGCTGGACGCGGATTGGCTGGGAATTGTTGGAACCCCTGGCACCCGCCAAACTGATGGCTTCACGCGCTTCGGATGCCGAGGCTCCAGTCTAGGCAAGTGCGTGCTCCATGTCCGTTCTTGAGGCGGGAATCGGACCAGATTTGACTAGGACTGGGACCTCAATGGGTCTGGTACAATTTTTACGAAGGACTTGACATCTGGAAGCATTCAACATTTGCGGTAGAAAACGGGGCCATCAGCGGGCCTCACTCAACAAATTAAGCAACATTGAAGTCAGTCATAGGAACCATCTCGCAAAGATGGATACTAACAGAATTACGAATTATCCGGTCAAGAGAGCAATACTTGAGAATTTGCATCACATGCTCGTGTGTTCACGACAGGTAACAACGAGGCACGACGTGGGCATTCTGGTACAATCCTAGCTTCATAACGGATAGGTCGGGCTAGACTGGGCATTTCTATGCGAGTCCCTGCATCGCCCGTTCGCCATCAATCAGGCTACAACATTGCGTCTGGTACGATTGTAATTTGTTGCGCTACCAAAGTGAAGAGTTCTCCGATCGTCTTGTCCGGTTGTCCTCTTCGGAACTCCGATACTTAAGTTATTCCAACATCTTCAACTTAGCCTTCTCCATCCAAACTGGCACGGTAGTCTGGCACTTGCGAAGGAATTTGAAAAAGAGAATCCGGATGCAGTGCCTTGACTAACTCCACATATCAATGCCGGCTGTGACAATGATATGCCGTACGCTCACACATTGATCATACCATCTGATCATGCTAGGTTTAAGCACGGTTCACCTTAGTGTTTTTTTTTTTTTTTTTTTTTTTTGCAGATGAGTTCCAATGTTCAATAGTTGTCAAGTGTAGTCTAGTCTGGTATTGATTGATTTGATCCGGCCAGGACGGCAAAACTGCATGTAGCCAGGCACCAGACTTCAGTCTGCGCATGTGGTCAAGTCATCAATTGATCGGATTCACTGGAGCTTGGGCACTGAAGGTTGACGAAGCTGCCAACTGCGGCCCCTGTATCCACTAAACTATCAGCACGATAACCGCTACCCACAACCAGACCGCCCATGCGGCTCAGTGCTGGTCTGTGCGCATCCAATCGATGTGGACCTCAAACCAACGTTCAGCCTTGAAGCGTCAACTTGGCCATGTCATCATCATCTTTATCAACCAGACTCAACAATTGCCTACCTGTCTTTCAATCACCCGTCCTGAAAATGGATTTGGTGTAGTTCACTGTTCAGATTCCTTTCTTCTATATCCAACACCCCAAGCACACAATTGTTTGAAGTCTTCAATGTGTCTTAGCTCTACACCGTGACCCTCTCTCCCTCCCTCCCAGCCCAAGAAATTCACTCGAACACATTGCTTGATACAATGCAAACCGTCCACGGCTCTCTATCCGCACCATGAGCTTCTCCCTGAAGCACATACCATGCCCGGCCGGCAAGACCTGCACAGCATTCCAATGTATCTTCGGTCATAACGAAGAAAAGGCTCCCGAAACCAAGGAATCTGCACCGACATCCCAAAAAGACCCAGCAACAGCATCCCGTGAGCGCTCACCACCCAGCCAACAAACACCTCGTAAGCGTATGAAAATAGAACAAAGCGAAGCTTCCACCGCATCTCAACAACCTCCCCAAGCAAACGCTTCTCACGGCCACACCAACAAAGACGGCAGTCTCAGGACGGTGCCGCACACTGCCACCAGGCCCGTGTCACCACCACCACTTCAGCGCAACTCGAAAAGATCCGACACAAAGGCCAGTCCATCTTCAGCACGGCAGCAATCTTCCAACAAAAAAGATTCAAAACACTCCGTCACCCCAAACAGTAAAGCCGTGCATGAAGCAACGAAAAAGAGGAAACCAGAGTCTCTGAATCCACGACTGCTCAAAAGCTCTCCTGCCAGTCATGAAACCCGTTTGAAACTTCTCAAGATGATCCATCAAGAATTTACTCGACTCAACGGGGAGCTTAAAAAGAGCGGAAAACCAGATGAAACGATACTGCTTCTGTCGGACCAGGATCTTATCTTCAAGGCTCTGGATGAGGAGCAGGCCACGGCGTTGCAGAAGCCAGCGGTATACACGAATGTTATGAAGAACAAGGTCATGCAGTACAAGAGGATGAATGTGTCTCAATGGAAGGAACAGCAGATCAAAGAGACTCCTCAGCCAGAAGCCAAACAAAACGGGGGTAACATACCCAAGGAGATTGTGACGGGACTCACAAACGCCCAAGAAGTGGAGCTGCTGAAGAGAATCCCTACGAGCATAGACGACCTCTCCAATCACGGCTATGTTTCTTCCATACCAACCGAGGAAGTTATTGAAACGGCGCGTACGGGACTCGACGCCGCCAAGGGGTGGGAAAAGTGTGACCGCTGTCAGCAACGTTTCCAGGTTTTTCCCGGAAGACGACCGGAAGATGGAGCACTTGCATCTGGAGGCGCATGCAATTTTCACTGGGGGAAGACGTACGTTCCTGAAAAAGCACCCGGCGATACGACCCGAGTTCCAAAACGTTACCAGTGCTGCAAGCAGGAAGTAGGCGACTCGACAGGCTGTTCCACCCACGACAGCCACGTCTTCAAAGTGGGTGATCCAAAAAGACTAGCAGCAGTGCTCAACTACGCTGCTACGCCGGAAAACTCCAATGTTCCCGGCGACAGAGCCGTTTGCTTCGATTGCGAAATGGGTTACACCGTCCATGGAATGGAACTAATACGACTCACTGCAACGTCTTGGCCATCAGGGGAAGAGCTTCTCGATGTACTTGTCCAGCCTATCGGTGAGATACTCGATCTGAACTCTCGATATTCAGGCGTTTGGCCAGACGACTTGGCTCACGCCCAACCGTGGACACCACATGATCCAGTTCCATCCAAGAACGGAACCGACAAGGGCAGCGAAAGCGATTCCAAGTCCAAGAACCTCAAAAAGGTGTCATCGCCAGAGGTTGCGCGCGATCTCCTATTCTCACTTCTGTCCCCATCAACACCATTAATAGGACATGGCCTAGAAAACGACTTGAATGCCGTGAGGATAGTTCACCCTACGTTGATAGATACGGTGTTGCTATACCCTCATAAATTCGGCTTGCCGTATCGCTACAGCTTAAAGATGCTCATGGATGTTCATTTAAACAAGAAGATTCAACAAGAATCGGGACCCAAAGTCCTGGGTCACGATTCTGCAGAGGATGCCAGAGCTGCGGGGGAGTTGGTGCGGTTGAGAATCATGAATGAGTGGAAGGATATGCAGAGGGCAGGATGGACGTTGGTGGATGGGCAGTTTTGGCCGCCTGGTAAGCCAGGTGCTTTGACAGAGGCGTTTATTGAGAAACAATAGCATTCGACACATACAAAGCGAGCTGTATATTAGTTGCATAGTACAAAACAAACGGTGCATAGAGGAATCAGATAATACTGGGTTGAAACATCATCGTTGGTATTTCCGTGATGTATTTAAAATTACAGGTCGCTCCATCAGCGACAAAAGGGGAGAAGTTTCCTCTTTCACAGTCCTTTCTACACGTTTATGCCCGTCCAACAGACAACAGGTACTGTCCACCATTACCCGACTTCCCAGTAGGCAGATACGCCACGTTAGGGTTCGACGACAGCTGCTGAGCAATCTCTCTGCTCGCCTCGATCTTTCGAATCTGCACTAGGCCATCACCATTCTTGGCAATAGCCTTGCTAATCGTCTCAGCGGACTCGGCTTCACCCTCTGCCCTGATGACGTTTGCCTGTCTCTCCTGCTCAGCCTTTTCGACAATGAAGCGAGCTCGCTCGGCGTCCTGCTGCGCAATCTGCTTCTGCTCAACGGCCTTGGTGAATTCCCGACCAAAGGTCATGTGCGTGATGGAGACGTCCTCGAGAGCAATGTTGAACTCTGCCGCACGACGGGTGAGTTCTGTGCGGATCTTTTGGGAGACGGCCTCTCGCTGGGTGATGAGCTCGGCGGCGTCGAATTGAGCAACAATAGCTTTGAGGACTTCGTTACCGATGGAGGGGAGAACTCGTTCATCGTAGTCGACACCGAGGTTCTGTATTCGTTAGTGTTGATGAAACACATGCAGTGTTGCAGGTGCTGTCCTTACCTGGTAAATCTTGGGCAGAGCCTTGACGTTTGGTCGATGTAGCACACGCAGTGTCAAGCTCACCATCTGCAAGTCCTTGCTTCCCGTCGTCGTAGCAATGTTTCTCGGCTTCGTGCGCACATCAAAGATGACGCTCCTCTGCAGCCAGGGCACCAAGAAGTGCGTTCCCTCGTTGATAACATCCTCCTTCACACCGGATAACCTGTCAAAGATGACGGCTCTGGTTCCACCCTTGACGTCGAAGAGGGACTGGCTGACGAGGAATGCGCCCGCCGTGGCCGGCACAGCCAGACGGTACATTAGGTTGAGTGCTCTTGCTGCGGCCGCCATTGTGCACAACACGCAAAAATATCTGGTGATGTGTGTTGATGGTTGGACGATGGGCGGATGCGACGGGTTAACCAAACCAGAGGTAGCGATCGAGCTTCGTCGTTGCTCTCTCCCTCTGGCAGGCTGATTTTCGGGACGTGGATGTGGCGCTAAACCTGTTCGGGTAAGCTCGGGGACAACGGGGAGTGGTTCTGCGCTTTTCAAGACTTCGACCCGACTTTCGCCTTTCTTACCTCACGAACCTGTCCTAGGAAAAGGAATCGACGTCTCGCAATTCCTCGACATCAGCCACGATGCGACCGACACAAGCTCTGAACGGCGGCGGTGCCCCCAATTGGAAGGTTGGCCAGTATGTTTTGTCCTGCTCTTGGGTGTTGGGGGTGTGGTGTGCGACTGTTTCTGCGGCTTTTCTCGCGCCGGCGACAGCGTCGTCGGCTTCGTGACACTGCACGTATCAATTTGGGGATGGAATTTGCTAACGTTAATTGTAGCTGGCTGGGTGACTGGGGATCTTTCGGTGAGTAGCTTCGGTCAATTTGGGGGACGATGCGGACGATGACGAGAGACGCACCACGAGCATGTGCTCAATCGGATGAGCAGCGGTCGAAATCAGAGATAGTCATGGTCAATTGCAGACGTGTTCTGTTTAATGACTACTAAGGAATTGATGGACTGGAACTGCTCTGTGATTCAACTTGCGTGCTGGCTTCGACGATCCCGCGAAGGGGGATTAACTACATCATGAACCGAGGTTACTAACTGCACGGACACAGGTGGCTCAAAGCAAAAGGGCATCATCCACTATGGCCTCTCTGCCAACCGACAGAATCCCACCGCCGGCATGATCCACGACGCCTTCTTCAACACTTTCCGTCGCAGCAAGGGCCAAATCTTCTACTGGCTCCCTCCCCTGGCGGCCGGTTACTACCTGCTGCAGTGGGCTACTGAGCGGTGCGTGAACTTGCAGAAATGAAAATTCGGCACAGGATTCTAACATGCAGCAGCAACCATTATCTTCAGTCCAAGGCCGGCCGTGCCGAGTTTGGTGACGAGGCCGAGTAAACGGGGTTGGATAGGGACACTGGTTGAAAAATTTGTACATCATAGTCTAGACATGGGGAGAATAGATGTGTAACCACCAAGAACATGCGGACAGCGCATGTTTGAATTCATTTCATTTGTTACCACCGTGCTTGCACTATTTGCTTGTGATGTCGTGATGCATTTTGAAGCAGTGAAAACATCTCTAGCGACGAACATATAGCAACGATTTGTCGGCGCGGAGCTTATTTCCCATATAATTTCACATGTACATGGCATTATAGAGCCAATTTACAATAGTTTCATCACCAATTGACCTCGACAGAGCTCAGACTTGAAATAAATTGTCGTGCCAATCACAAGCCGCTTATTCGTGCTCAATCATGGCACCATCACAGGTCCAACTTAATCACGTGACCTCATCGGAACCGGCGCCACGAACCGCCGAAAATTTTGGCCCAGCGTCCTAAGCCAGTAAAAGTTTCGACGGGGAGTAAAAAAATTCGAGATTCCAGCTCGCAGAAAGACGTGCGAAAACCAATCCCGCCCGAATTTCTCGACCAATTCCTCCCCCATTGGTTCGCAATTTTCGGTGCACTGTTTTTGTGGAACATATACTTCATAAAACAGCATTTGGAATATTCGATTTTGGTATTTCATATTTTTAAATTCACAAATTCCATAACCACAGTCGACACCGACACCAGCCGTCGCCATGGCCGCCGAAAGACCCGACAAGAAGGAGAAGAAGGACAAGAAGCGCAGCGAAGACTCTGGCGTTGCCAAGCCCAAGAAGGAGAAGAAGGACAAGAAAGAAAAGAAGGAGAAGCTGGCTGCTGCTCTGGACGAGAAACTGCAGCAGGATGCGGCTGCTCAGAGCAAGACTGTGAATGAGGACGACGATTCTGACATGGAGGACCAGAAGGCTGAGGAGGTGCCGCTTGAGAGGACGGTTGTTCCGTTTGCGGTGCCGCTGGCTGATGAGAAGGGCATGAAGAAGGTGTACAAGACTATCAAAAAGGGTGCGTATAAGCTCGTTCCTAACTCGAGTATTTGGAAGAAAGCATTAAACTAACGACTTGTAGCTGCCAAGAATGGTACCCTTAAGCGCGGCGTCAAGGAGGTTGTCAAGACGCTCCGAAAGTCACCTGCCTCCGCCCCCGGAAACACTTCCTTCCCCGGCGTCGTTATCATCGCTGGCGACATTTCTCCCCAGGACGTCATTTCGCATCTGCCCGTGCTTTGCGAAGACCACAACGTTCCCTTCATCTTTGTCACGTCACGAGCCGAGTTGGGTGCTGCTGCCAAGACCAAGCGACCTACTAGTGTGGTCATGATCATGGAGAAGCAGGATGGCAAGAAGAAGGCCGCCAAGGAGGCCGACAAGGATGAGGACAGTGAGTCATTTGGCGAGGCGTATGCTTCGTTGGTCAAGTTGGTGCAGAAGGAGTACTCGAAGCAGTCGTTCTGGACAAAGGGCGAGTCCAAGGCATAGGGGGGGCGAGGACGTTGATCCGACGAGGATGGCTGTTGGAAAAGTACATGTCTGCAGGGTGTTGGAACCTGGGGGGCTGAGGAGTGTCGTTGGCTTGCGATTGGGGAAGCTGTGTTTGAGGCTTTGGTTTGATCTGGGTGTATAAATACCAGAGGGATTGACTAGCAGGGCCGAATTGGGTTACGGCGGCGTTCAGGTATATTGCATCATAAATTAAGCATTTCTCAAATTGGTATGTAATCTGTGGCAGGGCGTGCATCGACTGTACTGTTGATATATGGTGATGTACTTTGGCAGCTATGAAAACAAGGGCATATGAGCTTTGTTCAAACCCACCGATTATATGCTTCAGCAGAGTATTGCCCAACTTACAGATTTACAAGCAACAAACAAAAGCCCATACAGCTTCCACAAGACCAACATGTCAGAGTACGTCGCCTCACGTTGGACACGCCTCACATTACGACTCGATTCAAGACAAAATGAATAGATTACTAGTCTGACAAGGGCATCCTACCCAACTACATCCTATCCGTACGAGCGAAACCAAAATCGTCCGCAACAATTCAACCCTTAGTCAAAGGGGTTAGTGCGAGTTCCCCACCAGGTAAGGAACAGCGATAATCCAACAGTTTCCACAAGCTTGGCAGCAATGCTAACACCAACAGTATCGACGGGGCGTTTCTCTGAGAAGATTTGGTTGAGGAACTACGCAAGTCAGTACACCCTCTACAAGCTTACAGCACGCTCCCACAAACCATCTCACCAACAGATGGTGAGTGCAGAACGTAGCAGGACAAAACTTACACCAGGAGCAGCAGTAGCAGCAAAGATCAAACCGCCCAAGTACGCAGCACCCTTATAGCTCAACGTACCAGTGGCATTGATCAACGCGCCAACACCATAACTCTGCAGAGCCGATCCGACAAACGAAGTGCCCCAGGCGATAGCAGCGCCGCTAGCCTCCTTGGACTTGATGAACTCCTCCTTCGTGTTGGCCTGCTTGGCGCGCTGGTAGGTCTGTCCGAAGACGGGGCCCAGAACAGCGAGTTCGACGCCGTGGTTGAAAAAGGTGCCGAGGGCAATGGCCGAAGGCTTCACGGGAGGGAGGTCTACCTCACATTAGCATCTCATCGCCAAACGAGCTACATGCGCAAGGTGGAGGATGAAAACAGAGAGCTTCACGCAGCGGGTTTCAAGACTCACAGTGCAGCGACATGACGATTTCTCAATAAGTTTTGTGTGAAATTGAGGATGGATATTTTCAAAAGTGATGTTGAAAGGTTCAAGTTTCAAGACAAACTTGACGCGAGCTTGCCCTCCCTTTGGCCGCCCTTCCCCCGCCCTCCTTTTAAACCTAAACGGCGCGGAAACCTCCTCATGCCTCAGCAGCAAGTTTTGGCGAATAGCTGTCGCAAATCTCGATTGGGTCAAGACGCCGGCACTATTGTGGCTTGTTGCTTGGGGCGGGTTTGGTTGTCATGGCCGATGATGTCACCACTTTGTGGGGACGTGGTTCTCGAGCTGTGAACTGGGCGCCGGGTTTGGGAAGTGTCTGGGACTGGACTGGTGACGGAAATGGGAAGCCCAATAATTGCTGTTTCGACTTAGCTTGCTTCTGCTGGTACGAAGCTGCTGTTGTTTTTGGGGGCTGGACCATCTGCCTGCGTGACGGATGAAATTCCGTTGTGGCAGGCTTTGGTGTGATTTGGAGATGCGGCAGGCGGGGATAGCATCGGCTGAGATCAGGTATTCTTCAATTTCACGACTTGTTAGCTTACGTACTATGTAGTGCTCAACAGAGCCGTTACGCGCTGGCCGTTGGTACCAGACCGTTTTTCAACTTTCTCATGACGGTGCCCATAAACAGCTCAGCTGTGTCTGTTCTGCAAATCCAACGCCCCATATTCCTTGCCATGATCCCAGCATCACCCCATGTCAAAGCTTGAAAGCTTGGTTCCGGAAGCTAAACTCATGGCATTGCATGATGTGCCCATGACACCATCCACTCTAGAATCTAGATCCACCAACTGGCAATTCAAGCCGGAGGCATCGGTCCACGCCGCCATCCAGGAACAATTATGTCAAATTTCCAGACAGCCAAGTTCTGTCGTCAATTGCCTGGCCTTCAGTGTCAGCTTGATAGGCTACTTTCAAGAGCAATGCCCTAGGTTATGACATCTGCGTAGTCTTGGCAAGACGGCACACTGACTATACAGCATCCCAAAAAGGACCTCGTCGTACTAATTCTCAATCAGGGACCACACACAGTGGTCCATACTGCACACCACCAGATATGCCGCAGACCTTGCTGGTGCCATCATGCCGTGTGTGCGCCATGGTACAACCTACCCACCATCCAGAAACCAAGATTCCATCTTCCATTCCCGGTTACACGCTCAGGGGCATAAAGATGGCGGAAGCTAACACCAAGCTCAATGCAAGGCACAAAGAACATGCACCAGAAAGGGACATATAAGACGGCACTCATGTAAACGCTGAAAATGCTCAGATTCCCATCCAGCTACAACCCGTAGCTGAGCTCCTACTAATCTCTGTCATATCACCACCGACAATCCCTTGATTAAAAAAACACTACCCCCATCCTTCTATCTGTACAACGTGGTGACAGAGGTTTATTTCGTCAACGCGAAGCAATAGTTTACATCCACGTTGTTTCCTCCTGTACCGACGTGGTTGAGCCCGTCAGTGCCCCAAATCGCTGCTACTCCAGTTCATAAAATAATAAAAACGCCAGATGAGTTCTTTTGCCCAATATTGCCTTCATTTACACCATATGCTGTCCGTCTTCCCCGCCTCGCAGTGCTAAGAGCGCTCTAACATCATGGACATACTGAAGACCTTCTAGCAAAGGAATCAGGTGCATTAAATCGTTGTCCGTCGGGTCGTTGATCCAGCCTTGAATGGGAATGGCATTATCTGCACCAGGTTAGTGGCGGGTCGTCTTTCGCGGCCATCATTATTTCTTGGACTTGCCTTCGTGAAAGAGATAGCTCAGCGGGCTGTTATCCAGAATCATGACTTTACTCAAGTCTGGTTCCACTGAGCTAAGGTCTTTGATGTATGCGCCTTGACGATATGTACAGTGCTGGCGATAGTATCGGGCAGAGAAGTACTTTCGCTCCGCTTCCAACCAGTCAATCACCGGATCGGCATATTCTTGTACCGACGCCGTGAAGATGACCAGGTTGAACCACTTGCAGATTCGCCGCAAAAACTCGTCACAATACGGCCGCTTGTTGACCCAATACAAGATGGGATGCTGCGCCGCGCCACCAGGAGCATTGCCCATTCCCAGGGATGCAGTGTTCAGTCTCACTTCTACCATGTGGCCACTACTCCTGCCTCCCTTGGACATGCTGTGAATCAATGTTTCGTCAAGGTCCAGAATCAATGTTTTTTGGTGCTTTGCAGACGCATCGAGTTTGAGGTATGATGGTTGGCGTCGAGGTATCAATGGTCGAGGGGGGGCCGGCGTCTTCGGATACTTGGTCAAGGCTGCAATGGGCGACGTTGGGGACTTGAGTTGCGCAGAAAGTTCTTCTTCGCTCGCCTTGGTCCTGGCCACAGCAGACTGGGCACGGCGGTGCTGCTTGCGCTGCCGGAGAGCATCATCATTGTGGAGTTTGATACGTATGGACCTTCGCGCCGAGTTGAGCTCATCTGCAGGGTTTAGTGACTTTGATCTCGCGTGTCGGCCGGTTGAGCTTTTGGACGCTTCTTCTTCTGATTCGGACGATTGGCCTGATGTTGACGATCCAGATGATGACGCAGGACGCGGCGCGATGCGGCGGTATGCCCGAGGCTGTGAGCTTGCTGATACGGGAGATGCAGTGTGATTAGTATGGTTTCCGTGTGATTGGTAGCTATCCATCCCTCCTCCTTTCTGGACGCCAAATAGCTTCTTCATTTGTGACAGGGGTGCAAAGACGCCGTGCTCATCATAGAAGCAGGCAATCAGATAGACTCCGGGAGAGGCCAGAGTAGCAAATACCCAACGAATAGAACTGATGAAGCTGGACACCAGCCGTCGCGGTATTGTGTGCCACCAACTAGCTCGCTTGTTGCCAGTTTTGCTTCCATCTAGGAGCGGCGTGTCCTCGGTGGCTATGTAGTCCGACTTTTCGTCGCCATGTTGCGCGTGGTCGTAGTTGCAGCCCGCGAACGTCTCAGAATTGGCTTCATCTTGGCCGTCGTTTCCGTCGGTCGATTTTTCGTCAGGTAGCAATCCGGCACTAATGTTGCCGAGGCTGTTGGATCGAGAAGCATTGGGGCTTGCGGAGGGAGAGACACGAGCAGTAATGATGTTGAGAGAATTCATCTTGGAGACGGACAGCCAGCCATCAGGCTATCTGAGGCCGCCCGATGCAATGGATTGGAAGAAGACGGCAGGCCTGAACAGGTGATGGTACAGCACGGGGCAAATTTGGGTGAGGTGAGAGCAACGCGCAGGCGTGTTCGCAGGAAGAGGGCGAGGTCGCCACGAGCCGGAGCGACGTTTGGAGATGATGTCAACTCGGAGGGTATCGCGAGGCCGAGCCAAAAAATAAAAACAATCAATCACGGCATGGGGAAACGAGTGTATAGTGGAGGAGTCGGACAGGTCGTCTAGGTGCTTACACGAAGCTCGTCAAGGACAATCAGCATCAGCAGAAGGGTCAGCTTCGCGATGCGATGGCTATGCGCAAAACGGTTGAGGAACAATGTTTGGCGAGGTTTGAGGGGCGAGCGCTGGACACTGGACACAACTAGGATGAGATGAGACTGGGCTCAACGAGGCAATGCTCGAATCTGACCAGATATCAAATGGGTCCAGTAGAGGGCCTGCCAATCCGGAGCCAGTGCCAGGCCATGAGTCTGGGGCTCAAGTGCTCAATTCTGCTGCGAGTGCCTCCGTTTTGGGAGAGAGTTGACCAGTTGACCAATTGAGTGGGCGCCTGACCACTGAAAAACGATTGACTCCGCTGGCCGACTGCCCCGACTGCCCCCAGGGCTGCAACAAGGCTCTGGAAATACTCCGTCCCCGGCCAACGTCATCATCCATGTCGGCATGCAAAACTGGCCTAAGCTATCCGAGCCATGCCGGCTCACTTGCCGAAGAACATCCGCAGTGGTAAGTGGTAAAGTTGGCACAATCCAGCAGCATATGGAGTAGGCCAGAGGTAAACACCGGGTGTATTCTTTTAGTCTGCAGCATTAGCATGTCATATTTCGTATCGCCGTGTGGTGTATCAAGTAATTGAGCCTTTCCGAACATCTTAATTCATCCAGAAGTACAAATGAGATAGTGTAGGGTAGGTTAAAGTCTTCACAAACTAACAACAGAGCATCGAGCAGACAAACGAATTGACAAGTAAATATGCCCGCATGTTGCATCAGGTCGCTGTCATCCGTGTGCTTTGTCCTGTTTATGTGTTCACTGTTACTTTTTGAGTGGTTTGCATGCTGCTTCTCTGCTTGCTGATCCAGCTGTGTTTTGTGACCATAGAACTGTTGATCAAGACATCTTCAACTTGAAGAAATATCTGCACGCTCTCCACACAGAACTGCAACGAATGTTTGAAACCAGTTCTCCTCGAATCACGCACTTCTTTTCCTAACCAGTTAAAATTTTAAACTGTTGGTACCCTTGCACTGTGAAACGATCAACGTATCCGTCCAATACTGCAGGTACAAAGTACGTGCATCCAAACGGCCCCAACCACACCTGTGCCCCACCTCAAAATTTGTTGTAAGGAAGCTAGGGTGGTCGCTTTGAGTCACTCTTTCCTAACTTCAAAGCAGCCCCTCGTCGCGAAATAGCTAGATTGCCCTTCAGGAACTCCCGGTTTTCGACACAATCAAACAGTGGCATCTTTTCAACGACGTCAAAATGCCATCTGCTACTCCGGGCTATGCGCCTGACCTCGAGAAATATCTCAAATCCTTGAGAGGGCAGCCATTGGAGGCTGCCGTCGAGAACCTCATCTCGTACGTACCACACCAAGAGAGCTCTGACATACCACCGCACACAAACGCTGACAACCCCCGTAGTTTGCTCAAGAGGAGACAAATTCGAGGATCCGAACCATGCGCTGTTGCCACAGCCCATATTCTGCTACAAGTCGTTGCTCGATCCAAATGGCAAGACGTTGACGGCCTCATTGATAATGTCACGCGAATCGGTCGACGTCTGGTCGAGGCACAGCCTAAAGAGCTTGTCATTGGCAATATTGTACGACGAATTCTCTCCCTCATCCGTGACGAAGCCGTCGAAGATCGAAATGAGCTATCCAGCGAAACTCAGAGCGAAGCACCCATGACTCCTCCTCGCGGCGCGAATCCGGCAAACCTGTCACTACTCCAGTCGCCGCCCTCAACCTACGCGAAACAAGATTCAGCTGGAGACTACCTGTCCAACCCAGCGGTATCCCAAACAAGACCGGGGCCGGTACCATCGTACAGCTCTGTGAATGTTCCCAAGTCTCTCTTCCACCTCCTTTCTGCTTCCCCACCATCCCTTGGTGACGGCCTGGGATCGCCGCACCGAATGTCGGGTGCTTCTACCCCTACACGCAGTGCATTTCAGACTAGTAGCCAGGTCCATGCTCTACGATCAGAAGTTATTGACGGAATTGAAGAAATTAAGGACGAAATTAGCCAGGTGGATGACCAAATCGCGGCTTTAGCAGAGGTACAAATTCGTCCAGGAGATCACATCATGGTTCACCAACCTTCGCCCACGGTCCAGCGTTTTGTTCTTCGTGCAGCGGCCAAGCGCAAATTTACCGTCCTGGTTGTGACGGAACCTTTACGAAAGCAGAGTGAGGAAGTACAATACGCCAACTTTCGCAAGAAGCTGTCGAGCAGTGGCATTACGGCCATCAACGTCATGAACTCTGGTTTGATGGCTTACATGTCAAGAGTTAACAAGGTGATCCTTGGCGCCAGAAGCATTGTTGCAAACGGAGGGGCTGTTACGGATGCTGGAGCTGCCACCATTGCCAGAGCCGCGCGTGAACAAGGCAACGCAGTTGTGGTCTTGGCCGGTGTTTACAAGCTTAGCCCTGTCAACCCCTTTGATGAAGGTTCGCTTATCGAGTGGGGAGACTCATCAAGCTTTGTTAGCTTTGCTGACGGAAGCATGGTCAATAATGTGGAAATCCGAACCCCCGTGACGGAGCTGGTGCCAGCCGAGTTCATCGACACATATGTCACCAATCTGTAAGTGAAGTCGAAACTGCATGGATACCCAGGCTGTGTTGCAGCTCGCAACCACATCGTAGATTGATAACTAACCGTACTCAAAACTTATAGGGGTACCCACTCACGCGATCACCTCGCCAGCTTAATTGCAGACCACTACAAGCAGGAGGATGCTGATTTCCACCTCGGAGTCCCATCCGAACGATGATACCCCGAGGATTCTGCTTGCCTCGCACAGAGCGCCATGGCCATCCCTGGGTAAGGGATATGTACGATGATTTCATATGGAGCAAGACAGGAATAGAAGCAGGGCTTAGACTTGGGCATGGATAGGGTCATTCGTCAAGGCTTGGAATGACCGTGCCTGACGATGGCGACGGGACGAAGACGGGAATGGGATGGTATCACCAGAGTCGGTTGGATGTGACTGGACATGAGGAGGATGATGCATGTGGGTGGCAGGGGGATCACAGTGGCCGCGTCAGCACCCACAGGCAACACCAGGCTGCTATTGGGCAACAACCATAGGGCCACGGGTAGTGGCTGCTCAGGGCCCGAGGGTGGATCTAGCCCTGTGATGCGAGTGCGATTGACAAGAATTCTGGTGGAATCTGGCTTGTTCAGCAACCAATGCGATTGAACTGGAGTCACCAGCAATGCGCCGCATCGAGCAGGCTGACGATGAGGCAGACGTGGTCGCAGATAATCATGGAGCGGCAGCACCGGGGAGACGTAAGTCATCCAGAGTTTTGGGTGCAGGCCACGAGTTGTCCGCTGTTTCTGACATGCCATTTGCAAATCTTGGTTAGAGGCAGCCGCTAGCCCTTGATAGTTGGTAAACGGTCGAAGAGACCACATATATTCAATGCATAGATAATAATGAACTCGCCTCGTAATTCCACTCCTCCCTCTCTGTTCATTCTGGCTCACAAAACAGCTGTAGTGTCGACCACGGTGTATTTCCTCCTCGGCATATCCAGTGTTCACCAAGTTGACCAAAATTAGGCAACGCTGCTCACCACGGCAACTTTACCCGTTCAATCGGCAGGCGTACCCTTAGTTCATTCGGTGTTCAAGTTTCAATTTGCACCACGTCACGGGCTACGAACATAACTGCCCGCGCCTTCAGCTGTCCCTCGATCGGCGACAGACTTCCGAGGACCCTTCGTCTCCTGCCCCGCAACTGAGCTCAAGACATCTCGACAACCAAACACTACCAGAATCTTCATCCCATCACACGCAAAAACCTCACACAAAAAGCATATCGCCAAGCGAAGGATTCAACCATGAATAATCTGCACGTCAACGTAGACGATGCGCCTCCGCCCTACTCAGAAACCGACATCTACTCCAACTCGGCTGCCCCTCGTTCCGCCGCCTCTACAACATCCCACACCGGCTTCACCCCTCTCGACGATGCCTCATCCACAGGAGACGTCGTCTACACACCTCCCCTGACGCCTCGTACCTCGTCGAATAGTCACCTGGAATCACAGCAACACGCACAGCAACCCGGCGCATCGCTATACTTTGACTCACGACCTCCGCCAGCTAATCCACCCGCAGAAACGCTCATTCACACCGTCAAAGTAGAGAGTAATTCTCTGCCGGATGATTTGCCCTATCAGCACGAATGGGCTGCGAGGGATGTCACGCCACAGGACTGGGCTACATTCGTCAACTTTTTGCTGCCGGATCATACGACTAGGGGTAATGAGGCGGTTATCGAGAGAAAGTTGAGGTCAGAGGGTAGGAGTGATGCTAGTTCCACGAGCGGGAGGTCTCAGGCTGAGGCGCAGTTGGAGCAGATGAGGGAGAATGGGGTTGCGACGACGAGAAGTAGATCTGAGATTGAGGGGACTGTGCAGCAGTGGAATGATGGGTTCTTTGGGCCGAGGGGTATAACTGTGAGGCTGGACCCCGAGACGAGAATGCCGGGTGCTTGGGGAGTGGAATTTGAGGATGCTGAGCGGCGGAGGGAACTGCGGCAGCAGGAGAGAGAACGACAACAACAGCAGAGGGAACAGCAGCAGCAGCAGAGGGAGCAGCAGCAGCAACAGAGAGAGCAGCAAAGAGAACAGCAACAGCAGCAGAGAGAACAGCAGCAGCAGCAAAGAGAACAGCAGCAACAACAGAGGGAACAACAGCAACAGCAGAGTGATGCTAATGCCTCCCGTTTCGGCAAGTGGTCTATTGATAAGAATGGCATTCGGTACGGAGACTCCGTCGTTTTGGACAGCAACGGCATAAAAATTAGCAGTCTGGTCATGGACAGCGACGGCATCACCATGGGCAAGAAGACCCAACCTTCAGGGTCGGCTGGGTGCTCGCAACGAAATGTCCCATGGCCTAGCGCCCCTGGACCAAGCGGACCTTCTGGCCCGTCGTGGTCAGCACCCAGCGGACCTCCTGGCCCGTCGTGGACATTCGGCGGTGGCTCAGGATGGGATCGCCGCCGTGGTGGCCGTCACGACGGTCACGACCGGCATAATGACTGGCATCACGGACATCACGGTTGGCATGGGCGCCGTGGCGGCCGACACTCAGAAGACCGTGGAAGGGCATGGCATCAAGACAGCAAAGACAAACACGAGCGGTCGCCGTCTGCATCATCCATCTCTTCAGAATCCTCTAGCAGCTCTGAGTCATCTATCGGCTCCCTGCCCGACTACGACGATATCAAGGACCACCAGCTGCCCGTGTATACTGAACGTCTTCGAGAATGGACCGCTTTGCCAGATCAAGTTGTCACCAAGAGCGACGTAAAGGCACTAAAGGCAGAGCTGAAGGCTATCCCTAAGGGACCTGTAGATCCCAACTTTGATAGAAAGGCACTCAAGGCGCAAGTCAAGGGACTTCAAGCGAGCTTGAAGGCTATCAGGAAGTCGCAACGGCAAACTCGAAAGGCATACCGACGGGAGCGACGTATGAAACGCAAGGCGGAGAAGAGGGAATATCGAATGAAGAGACGAGAGATGAGACGAGCTCACAAGGAACATAGGAGACACGGAGTTCCGTTTCAAGCACCGCCAGCACCGCCAGCGCCTCCCGTTCCTCCTGTTCCGCCTGCCCAAGCAGCTCCTCCTGCACCTCCAGCGCCGCCCGCACCGCCAGCTCCAACCGCGGCCCCTAATCCCCCATCATGGAGCCATCATTGGCCCCGAGGCTGCACAGGTCCATCCCAACGAAGCTCATTCTTCTTTGGCCCCGACGGTCCTCTCGGCGAGCGTGGTCCCTTCGGCCCCCACGGCCCCCTTGGGCCTCATGGACCATTCGGTCCTCGCGGATGGGGTGGCAATTGCGGTAGTGGAAGAGGAAGAGGGCGAGGATGCGGCCCCAACATCCCCCCTGGACCTTGGAGTGTTCCGCACGGAGGCAGCCCACGCGACGCACCAGGTGCATGGCCCGAAGATGACCACGAATCAGGCATCTCGTCACATATTCCTCCACCAGGAGCCTCGTCTGCTTCCAAATACAAGGCTATGGAGGAGGTGGAGGCCGAGATCAACAAATTGGTTACGAAGGCGGCGGATGCGAAGGAGGGAAGGGGCGCGATGGAGAAGGAGATTGAGGCTTTGACGGAGAAGTTGGAGGTTTTGAGGATGGAGGCGGATGGGGCTTATGCGAGGGAGTTGGCCGAGTGAGGGGGGAGGTTGCGGCTGTAATGATTATGACTTGGATGGCGTTTAGGTGGGATTTGGTATCTCCATTCGCTTTAATGTATTTATGACGAAAATAATTGAAATGAATTTGGTGGAAAGATGACGCACGACCCTAACTCTGGAATCTATGTTCTCCATATGACAGGCTCGGTAATGGCGTACGTACATCGCGACTGTGGCTTTCTGATGCCATGATCCCCATGATTTGAGAACATTGGCGCACCACTTTCCCGAATGCTATACAAACTAGATGATATATATGTCAGACCTTATGTGCTAGAGAAATGCGAAATTAAGGGTAATATGAAACGCTGGTTCGGTTCGTGAAGTGTGGCGGGGACTTAGACTTAAGGCACACGCACAGTTATAAGTTACTTTGTGGTGTCGACGGGGCGAGCAGAATCTATTTCACCCTGTCCTCTTGACGTCGTTCCCATTTGAGCTGACTGACGTTCTAATAGTGGTGTGGAAAATAGAAAGCACAACAAGAGATAAGTATCCGGAAATACGCGCGGTACAGGCTGTTGCATTTTCGGGAATATTCACTCAAAACCTCTGTAAGAATAAACGTTGGACCCCCAATCAGGCGGATTGCGATGACGGAAACCAAACGATTGGAAATGATAATGGCACGATCTATGACGCTGTTTCGCGCTGCACTGCACTCTTCCGTACGATAACAAACCATGTGGAACAGCCGTCTGAGTTCGGCGCTGCGGAAGGGAATGGTGTCATAAACTCAGAAAGCTCCATGGAAAACAATGAAATCCAGTTTCGATAACTGGATTAACGACACTAGAGCATTATCCACTGATGAGGGAGCACCACTTGATGAGCATCTCCAAGGAGACTCGTTCTTCAATAGGTTGATATTGGGTTTACTTCGAACTCTTACGAGAAACCTAAAATACTGTAAGTCTGAGGCTCTTTTGGTGGTTTATGTCTGATTGTTACTATCATCTAGTGAGCGCGCGTTGTCTCGGTCTCCTTATAGAATATGATAACCAGGATTGGAAGGATGAGGCGATTCAAACTGTTCAGGGAGTCATGAAACATTTGCATTTCACGACAAAAGCAATTCGAGCTGCATCTAGGAGAGGATACGGTTTCAACAAACTGGAAACATATGAGGACACTGTGTTCGCACATCATATCTCAGCCGTCGTTCGCAGGGACGTCCCTCATGCCAGACGATCCCTCACCGATCACTTGGCAGACAGCATCGTTCTTCGACGGAAACGCATGTGCTACCAGATAAAACAAGACGAGAAATAGTGGAGTAGATGTGAATGTGGCCACACTGCATTCAACTATACACGTTCTGGTCAACGCATAGTCGATGAATCTGGATCTCGGCTGAGCGACCTATCGCTGCTCGAATTACTATGCCTCAGGGACCTTCACACTGTTCCCACTAAGCCCCACGACGCTGAGAGCTTTACTTACTCAAGAGCATGTGATAATGCTATGCAGAAGCCCCTGGGCCTATCTACGGAAAACAAATGTTCGGCAATACACGCCAGGGCAATGCAGTATCCCGCCATACCCAGGCGATTGGAAGCAGATATGGAAAGTCCATGTCCATATTGTGCTCGAAAGCTGCTCGCAAAAGACTTGGCTGACGATGAAACAAACTGGATGTAAGTGCTTTTCCCTGAACATGTTACGTAGCTCACTTGTCTCTAACCATAACTTAGGTCACATCTGGACGAGGACGTGGAGCCGTATGTTTGCCTGGCTGAGACTTGCGGATTCCCATTTCGGTATTACAAATCTGTTGAGGAATGGGCCCATCATATGGCATCTACTCACTCACCGGAGTGGAATACGCGAATCCACATGAGTACTTGGTTCTGCGACGTTGGGCACGAAGCTCAGCAGTTCAACGACAAGGAGAGCTTCCGCTCTCATCTGATGGATCCAACCAACCATCCAGACCGACAACCTCTAACCCATTCTCAGATTCTTTGTTTCTCTCAAACCAGGAAAAAGCTCCTCATCCGCCCGGAGGAGTACTGTTGCCCTCTTTGTGAATGCACTCCTCCGGAGCTCGCCACGCTGGCAGAGACATGCCAATCGCCAGAGGTGATAAGAGAAAAGCTCACCGAACACATTGCCCAAGACTTGAGGAGCCTTGCGATTTTATCTCTTCCCGTTCTAGACCCAAGGGATGCAGACGACAAGTAGCCATCTTGTACTGGCAGTACTATGGACTATGCCGCTTGCGGGGGCGGCGAAATTGCTTCTACAAACAACGGATGTGGTGAATCGCCAACAGAGGGCTCTCCAACGTTGGATGGAATGCCCGCAGAGTTCTAGCTGATGGTCTCCTCAGGCAGACAACACACTGAAATGGTATTGAGTTTAAATATCTTCAGCTTCGAGCTGCTAGGTTTCAAGGTGGAGATACTGTTCTGGAATAGCTTCTGCGGGCTCGGGTCACATTCAACGTCAAGTGCATCGTCTGACATATCCTACTTTGCTTCAGTAGTCTCAGAGTATGTCTGGTAAGAGGGAAGTTGGTTTGGCCCAATTTACTGATGAGTGGATCTTTGACGTTCGCCTTGACTTAATGCGCCTGACTTTGCGATGTGAGAAAACTGAGTGACGGTTCCGAACGTGAACAAGGCTCCTCGTTGATGAGGGCATCTCAAGATCCTCTACGGCTCGGTGTCCAAAGTATCAGCTACTCTGTTTTTGACCGGGTGCAAAGTGTTCATTACCGAGATGAGAAATGGTTGAACGATATCCAATGTATGAAGCCACTCGTCATGCCTAAGCGAACACACATTTACGTCATTACCGTTACATACTCCTGTATGAAAGCACCGAGTTACAATACGCGGCTCTCCTTGCCATTGAAACCATCGGCGGCAGCCTTTGTGGTGTCACCTAGTAGACTTACCCAAGTGCTTGTTGAACATAACTGACGACTTCTGACAAGTGGCTGGTAAGATACCTCTTTTGAAGTTTTAATTTTTGAATGCAGTTAAACTTAACCTAAGGGTTACATCGAGATTTCTGGCGGCACAAGTAACTGATCTTCAACCGCAATGGGCTAAGGATCTTTTCTTGGTATGGGAGGGAGTATAAGCTGGGAAAGCATGAGAGTTCATTTCCATTGATAGAACCCCGCGTTTGATATGTAAAGCCTTTCATGAGACCTGAAGTAGTCCATGCATACTATCTTGGCTTTCTATATTCCCGCACCGAAGCGTTGAATCGCAAATTTCGGCCGTCCGAATTCGGTCAGATCGATCGCAGTGGTGCCAAACAGCGTAATTTGAGAGGTCAACCCTTAGAAATCTCAAGTTTCTTGACCATTTCAGAAAGTTCCTCATGAACTTCGACAATTCCGGCTCTCTTTGTTTTGTCGACAACAAGCATTTTATTCTTCACAAGTTTTAACATCGGACCCGCGAATCGATCGTCCCCGTGAGACTCCAGAAGGTCTTTGATCTGCTGTTGACTAGTCAGTTACATTGCATTGGTGGAGGCGCCCAGTTTTATCTTGCAGAGACTTCTCATACCTGTGAGACGGCGGGATTTATCTGAGCAGGTATGTACGACTCCTCTGACTTTGACACGATGAAAAAATTGTTATTCTTGATGAAACCTGGCACCCAATCACCTCGATCGGACTCAAATCGAAGAATACCCTCCTGATAGCCCCGTGCCCACCAAGTGCAAAACTCTAGGAAAACACATCCAAGAGACCATATGTCGTATCTTTGGGAAATGTGCTTGGATACGACCATCTCCGGGGGACAATAAGCCGCTGTATGCCCTTCAAGACCACTAGGAGACACCTTGGACCTGGACCCCTGGGAGTGAAACCGAGTCAGTCCCAGGTCTGAGATGACCAGAAAATCTTTCTCATTGGCATAGGATTTAAACCACAGTATGTTTTGCGGTTTAATATCCCCGTGACGACCCCAGTCCTTCTCATCTCCCTCCGCATCCTTCTTTTCAGGAGTGTCGCTTGAGTAGGATGGATCCCCCAAATTGTCATGTCCGTGGATTTTGCCGAGGGCAGCAGCGAGCCCAAGACACTGCTTTGCTGCCCATCTACACTTCTCAATCGTTGGTTCTGGCGGGGCAGCATTTCCCTTCCAGTAGTCATATAGGTTGCCATCAGCCCATTCAAACATCAAGAACTTCCGCGTTCCGTGTTCAAAAGCCAGGAGCAGCTTAATTAGATGCATTTTGATTGCATCTGTAGCGTGGGTCTTCCTCAAAGCTCTCAACTCTTGTAGATAGCTATCCTTGCAAAGTGTGCCAATCTCCTTCAGTGCAAAATAATGCTCCTCTTGCTCCGAGCTCTGGCGTACTACATATCAGCACATAGACTTGCAAGTACTCAGACATAAGTGCTTAAGTCACTAGCGTACCTTTTCGGATTTGAAGTTGTGGTGCCCTGGATGTATAGAAACTTGTCGAATGATTCCACTTCCCCCTGTTGCCATCACGCCACAACTCTTCCACGGCAAGTGTGTGCCGGAAACAAGTGTAAAGTACGGAATCTTGTCCTCAACCAACTCGAAGTTGAAGAATGGGACACATACAGTATTTTGATGGGCATCGAACACACAGAGCATATTGTCGGTCCAGTTGCTAAGTAGATGCGTTACCTTATCCCCTGATATGCTTGTTCGCAGTCCGCTGTTGACACCATTTGGTGCTTCTATAAGGGGAAGGTGTCGATCGAAAATCTTTGCCTTCTCGACGACGCTTAGGAGAGAAATTGATTCCATCAGGATCAGAATAGCGAGAAGTCGGGGGCTCTCGATGGCTGCGTTTAGTAATTTTTTGAATTCTTCAACCGGTACGCCAGAGTGAGTTTCCTTGATCAGAGCCTTGATGATATCACGGGTCAATATTCCCAAACACACTTCGATAGGCAAGTATCCCCGGCTCTGATGGTCAGCCATTTCACTAGGCAAACGACTGTTTTTAAGTTTCAAATGAACTGAGTCCAGGATACTGGATTCCTTCGCAATATCAAGAAAACAGTGGACTTGCTCCAGGGTCATGACATTGTCACAGTCGTCTGAGACAAGGCTTTCGTCAACCTGGGAATTTGGAGCTGTAGGGAGGCTAATGTATCGTGCTACTGGACTGTGGCAGTCCTTGTCCTCTTGGTTTTGGGCTATCTCTACCATTTTTCCGGTTGACAAGATTCTTTTTGAAATTTTGAATAACGTAGCATATGGGGGACTGGGTGACAATGGGACTCATTTGGCAGTGCGGCGACATCACGAACAGATGGCAGGGAGTTATCACACAGACTGGTTAAGTTGACGAGCTGAATCTATAAATTTCCATGCAACATAAAAGTTATCATCATGTTGCGGTGTCTCAATTGTATCAAAATGTCACAGCATATGTCGTCAGCTGTAAGTCGAGGGCATTTTCGAATCACGAAGCAGTACCGGTCTCCAGCATCACAGCTGAACTGCGCTGTCGTACGAAAAGAGAGGAAGTAAGCCTAGGATTTGTAAACAAACATGAGAGACAAGCTGGCCTTGGGGTCCGTTGCTTCCATGTGTTCTTTTTCACACAGTATGTAGTGCATTATCGACGGTATGGATGTTAGCCACCTGCTTTTCAAGTCGGTGAGGCAACCGAAAGGGGTTGGACAAGACCAGCATCTCGCCTGGTCTATGTGGCGGCAGCATACGGGTAGAAATATGCATGGACACGTTTTTCGTCTTCACTAATCGGGGTGTGTAGTACAGGACTGGCGCCCAAGGGATGGTCATGAGACGCATGGTTTACACAGCAGTCATGGCTGACATTCCTGATGAGACAAATTGAGGATTTTATGGGCGACCGGTCAACTCCGCCTCCTAAGAAATACGCCTTGTGTTACCTCAGTGAGTCATGTGGCGGGTCTGACGGAATGAGAAAAAGACCTTATGATGCCACTGCCAATTCAAATGTTTGATTGCGCCCTTGTTTGGGTTACACAACATCCGCAGGATATTGGCGGTGCTGACAGCGTGTGGTTGGACAATATCCGTAGCCGAGCCGGGATGCTTGGTCTGACCTCAATCATAACTGGTTTCATCTGCATGATTGTTACCGCCCGTGTGCCATTTCACAAAAAGGCAGCGCCTTAAATGTGCGTTGGTGTGGGCGTTGTCGTCGTTGTTGGGTCATGCTCAACAAGCAGCCCAAATTCCAAACCCCTAGGGACCGTGTCCAGCCGAAGAGTATAATACCCAAGTTCTGTAGGGGAGGTTTTCTTTACAGGTAACGCATCCTAAACATTCATTTACCGAGAAAATTAAATCAAGATTCCACCTTCATCGTCGAGCGTCGATACAACGAATAGCCCACCTGCTAACCTCCGACTGAAAACGCAAAAGGTCATGGTGGAAATACAAAAACAATGCGAGCAAGAAGCGTCAAAGAATCGGGATACGGCCGGTAATGACGAGACTACGGGTGATGAAGCCGTGGGATTCGGCTTGAAGCTTGTGCGTAAAGACGACAGAAGAAACGTCTACACGGAACACCCAGACATCATTCACCCAAAGGCACTCGAGAAGTTTCTCTTAGGCAAGTTCAAGAGACATCAGTTGAATGTGTTCCTTATGCGAAACATTTACATAGTCTACATCGATCGAGAACTCGTAAGTACAAAACTCGCCATAACTTCCACAAAGTCGATGTGGTCGTAGGGATGAAGACTAACTTGCAGGCTGGGAACAGGAATCAAATTCATCATCAGGCGGCAACAATGCCAAGTTGGACTGGAAACAGAAAAGTTCAGATATGATGGATGCCCTTGAAGTCGTAAACAAGGCTAGGATCGACGAATATTGTAGGAAGTCGGGGTTCAGAGGCGCGCATTTCCCACATCAAATGGCCGTGTAGAAAGAGTCGGACTGTAGTATTTCGGTTGAAAGAATCATGCAAAGGGGCCTTCTTTATTTTTTCTTGAAATAGTGGCGATGAGTATCTGGGGGTTTAGCCTTAGATTGGTAGCTTTGATCTGCTGATAATCTGGTGTGTAGACCACGCCAGGTAACCTGTTTCCTTCTCTCCCCTAAGACTAAGCCTCCAAAATTCCAGAACCTGTTAATAGAGCTGCCTACTGGTTTCCCGTGTTGCCAATCCCAAGCAGAGCAACTAACACTGCCGCATACGCTGCCGTAGCCGCTAACAAGCTCTCAGGTTCAGTCTTGGAGAAAATCGCAACGGACACTGCAAACAGAAAGATGGAAACTGAGATAACGGAAAGGGTTTTGGGTTTCGCAACTCCCACCATCAATATGAGCATCGGTAAAACGATGATGAGCCCGCCAATGATGGCGAACCCAAATCGCTTCATGGCGATGTGAACATGTTTGCGACGCTCTTCCGCCGCGACTGTCTGTGCCCGGCCAGTTCCCAAGCTTTTCCCAATGGCGGTGCTGTGTTGCATCAATTCATGATCAAAGGAGCCAAGAAGGTCGGAGTCTTGGAACAAGCTGCGGTGAGAGTCGCAGACTTCAAGTTCATGTTCTTTGATGATGGCTCCTTGGAGTCGGGCACGCTGGCCGTTGTCCAGGCGGGATGCCGCAATATCTTTCACAAACTGGGTGTTCCAGCGATTGGCGTGTATGAATTCAAAATCCCGGAGAGTATCGGCTATATAGGCGTATCCTTCTTAGTATTGAGTAAGAATAGAAATAGAATGAATATACTGTACTGTATTCGTGGATGATGCCGCCAACCCTGGCCAGCCACTCATCCGTGATAGTCTCAGCATTGGCTTGCTGGATCGCTTCGGCAAGCCGTTGGTGATGGTGATGAATTGAAACTGCATACAATGGCCGAAAGTCTACAACAGTTGTTCCTCCTGAGACCCAGTGCCTTGAAGACCCTTGAATGAAACGAGTGAGCCTCTCATAGTATGGTAGCGACGCCAGACCCTCCAGTAAGTCTTCTTGTGCACTGCCCTCATTATGCTTCTCATCAGATTCCATCGAAAGAAGTTGAATATTATGGGTGCTCTACTCTACTATACTGAGTATCCTTCTAATAAGAAAGTAGAGACTGCTAACTATCACCGCTTGAAAGCACTCATATGACACGAGAGGGGGCGAGGCTCCAAAGTTTGAACAGACACCCAACAATACAAAGTAGCAAGGGTGAAATCAGTACTTGCGTCAATTTTGGATTCCCTGGTTAGGATTCATGTCTCCGGCAGGGAACCGTCTTAGTAAATGGAGCAACATGGTTATTGGGTGCTCATCATGCAGCCGGAATGAGCCTGCAACGCTAAAGATATTGCATCATGTTTGCATTCGACGACCCTTCGGGGATTTACGCCCCCCAGACATATTACGTGTCACTCGACGTTGCTTTAAACCCTCCCGTTCTGACTAAGGTGCTAGCAACAACGGGATTCTACATCTCCGGAGCAATATATGTTCACCGAGCGCTCTTTATTGCATGATACGGTTTCATTTGTGCAACCCACAGGCAGTTTCTATCGAGAAAGAAGTGAGGCGACGTAGAAAGCATGCTGTGGGAGACTGGGGGCCTCATCTTATTTGCAATCGCTGAGTTCTGACTACAACATCAGGAGAGAATGAGAAATGACCCCCCAATCAGCTCGCCAACGCCTCCTCCCTGCCACATTTGCTCGCCTCAATTGCATCCAAGTCGAGGCTACGTTTCTCATAAACGCCTTTGTGGTAGCGAACAATGCCAATTAGCCCTGTAAGTAACAAAAGTCTGCCTGATGCAAATGTCTCTGCTGACCACTGGGCCGAGCCTATGATCCAAGCAACCACCCATAGCTTACCACATTGCATCCCCGTGGTCGAGACGGCGCCCAAGGAATGCAATCCGCCTCACCAGAAGTCTGATTCAAATCCATGATGGTGGTTTCTAGGCCAAAAACTGAGCCGCACGGGTAGTGTTTCCCTAACCGGTTGTGGTCAACCGAGTTCACGGGGCATAAATAGAAGGTATTTGCCAGTTTTTGCCTTGATATGGGAGTAGTTCCGAATCATGCTTGGGAAATAAGAAGCATAGCTTTCCCCGTTGCTTATCTGTTCCAAGTCAGAGCGTTATTGTCGGACACACCTAAATACAGAGGACGAGGCATAGGAGGAACATGGAGGACCAAACGCCGAATGGCGTAGTGGACTCAATCAGTGACTACGTCGCACGCCACTCCGAGCCTGCTCACCTTCAGACCAAGATATTTCTGCCATATGACAAATTCGAAGAGCTGGTGACGGAGGAGATGGTACGTTCAGCTTTCCGGGAGGCAGAGATCCCCGAAATTAAGATAAGCGAGCTTATGAAGTATATTTTCAACACTGGGGCTCGTCGGTGGTTTTTCATCATGTGTCTTACCTTCGAGGGAGTCATGCACAACGTTGCTACTTTCCTAGAAAACTTACAGACGAATGAAATTACGGACAAAGCGCTGCCACTTGGGTTCAAGCGTGTCAAAGGCTGGAGGTACCACGGTTATAGTATCGAAAGCCCTGATTCAGCTAGACTTCCTGACCACGATTCGCCAATTTTTCAGAACTTTCATTTTTCTGAAAATCAGTACATCGTCTTCGAGGGTCATCAGAAGAAAGTCACTGCACCCGTGTTTGTTCCCGGTCAGTTCCAGTATTATTTCTCTCATATACGAAGCTTGCCATACATGACAGTTGATTCGCGGCCTACGAGCGGTGGATTCTTTGGCGAAGTCTCGAAAGTTCAGATTCACATAGCACACATACCAGCCATGGCAAAGGTACTGTTCTCTCGACGATTTCCAGGGTAGTGGAACGCCGAACTAACAGCCTCTTAGTCAGTCAGACCTGGAAATAACTATATCGATGTCGCCATTAAAAAGGCGAAGGTTTTTGAGCAGGTTGCCGAGTATTTTGACAAGGAGGTCGAGAATCTCAAGAAGTTGCGAAGGAGCGAGAACCTACCGCATCTCATCAAAGCTATCGCTGCATATCAGATTGGCCAAGAGAGGTGCTTAATGTTCCCATGGGCAGAAGGCGGTAATCTCAGCGAGTATTGGAAGAACTCTGAATCGCATCGCAAGCATTACCAAGGGCTAATATGGATCATCGACCAGTTTGTGGGCATCTGCTCCGTGTTTCACAAGCTTCATGAACGCAACGGCCGGCATGGTGACCTCAAGCCCGAGAACATTCTTTGGTTTAAAGACGAAGAAGGCTACGGGACATTGAGGGTTGCGGACTGGGGTCTTTCTACATTCCATGAGGAAGGAGACAACACTAAGATGAGAAATGACCAGGGCAAAATGACTCGCACTCCACCGGGCACAGATAGATACACACCACCAGAAGCACTACCAGAGAACGACCTCAAGGCTCGATCCAGACTATATGATGTCTGGTCCATTGGCTGTATCGTGGTTGAACTGCTCGTATGGCTCGTTGAAGGTTTCGACTCTGTCGAGTCGCTCCGAAAAAAAACCACACACTTTTGGGATGAAGAACAAAATGTTCGTTTCATTCATCATCAAGTAAACTCGTTGCTGGATAACTTTGACTCAAGGCTGAAGAAACTCGGGAAGAAAGACACGGCTTACGGAGACCTTTTGAAGCTTGTGCGAGAAGACCTACTGGTTATGCAAGTGCCTGAGTCGTGGGAATCCCCGGTCGATGCCAGCCAGCGGATGAGAACAAATACCGAACACGCTCATGTTAGAATGAAAGCGATTCGGAAAAAGTGCAGACGCGAATATTACCTCTTTCCACTAGAATTTCAACCGCCTTTACTTGGACGGTCTGACGTTGTGAAGAAAGATGGATTGTTGGCAACATCAGACAACGCCCGAGCAGCGTCCACGTCGAGCGGCACTTCGGGTCAGGTAACCAACGGGGGCAATTATTCGGAGGGCGAATCTATAGCGGTGCCCACAAACTGGAATCATCAGAGCATCAACGCACAGAATTCCACAATGTCAGATACCCAGGCTGTAAGCTATCCAAGCCATACCCCAAAGCCAAGCATGTAGCCCAAACTAACGATGTGTTGCCAGTATGTTAGCACACCAATGCCCCATCCATAACGAGTGTACAGGTAACTAATAAGATATCCACGATATTTCAGAATGTCGGTAATGGAACTCGTAACTTCGATTTACCCTTTCGCTGACTTGGTTATTCATAGTTGGTAAGGAGAATCCTCACCTCGTGAGAATCTTCACGTCTAACGAGTGTCTTTAGCGCGTACGTTTCACAGATGACCATAGTTTTAAATATATGACTTTGTTAAATTTCTTTTGCAGCACTCGAAACAGCTCAGTAATACTTGGATCTCATTCCCAGACAATACGTTTGCCACGCAGGTACTCGACGCAATTAGCTGGGAAGGAATCAGGCCGAAACCAATGAACCCCCCCGTAGTTCTGTGTGACTTTTGCAAGAACATAGACCTAGCCAACTTGTCTGGCTGGGAGTGTGATTTGTCAACACTCAACTCATCGTCCACAACGTGCCAGTTATGTGCTCTCGTTCAGCAAACTGTCAATCGCCGAGGACTGGAAGTACGGGGAGTGGCCAAAATGCATCGGAACGGAGGTGTGCTAGGTGTCGTAGACGGACCAAACCTTCTCTCAATATACAGTAGTCCAGGTACGTCCTTCTGTGTGTATACCTTGTTCAATGAAAAGAGACGAACCGCTGTGACTAGGCAAACCCATCCCAAACGGTGCTCAACTTGGGCTACCGCAGCTGTTTAACCCGGGCAGCGAAGAGCAGTTCTCGCTGATCAAACAGTGTATTTCACGCTGTGATTCTATTCATAGAATCTGCCGTCCACCACCTGAGAACGGCCCGGGTGAGTGTGACGACTTGCCCATGCCAACGAGGCTTTTGGAGCTTGGCAACTCTCCACGCCTTGTGGACTCTAGAGTGATTGGACTACAGCGATATGTGGCACTCAGTCACTGTTGGGGAAACCTCAGCGAGACTGAGAAGTTCTGTACTTACAGACATAATCTTGCTGACCTCCAACAACACATTGATGTTCCAAGTCTACCACCGACCTTTCGGGATGCTGTCTCTGTATCGCTCGGGATCGACATAAAATACCTTTGGATTGACTCGCTTTGCATAGTCCAGGATGACAAAGAAGACTGGGAATACGAATCAGTCAGGATGGAACAAGTATTCAGCGGTGCGTATTGCACCATTGCCGCCGGGTCTGCTGGATCCTCGCTAATGGGCTTTCTTCATAATCGCCAACCCCGAGACTGTATCCAACTCTCGACTTCCGATGACCAAACTCTCTATATATGCCCCAACATTGACGACTTTCACCGCGATGTTGAACTTGGAGAGCTCAACAAACGCGGTTGGGTGCTTCAAGAGAGGGCATTATCCCGGCGCACCATCTTCTTCACCTCCACGCAGGTGTATTTTGAGTGTGGTGCTGGAGTTTACTGCGAGACGTTGACCTGGCTTCGAAAGTAAGACCACCTAATATCCCTGTTTCATATAAACAGAAGTAACCATGTTTTCGAACATATCAGTCCAATGGCCGCGTTCCTCGGTGATCCCAACTTTCCAGATTCCGCGTTGAAGTACTACCGTGATGGGCGACAGATGCTTATACAGGATCTCTACGAGAGATACTCTAACCTGGCCTTCACCAAAAAGTCCGACCGTGCGGTGGCGATTCTCGGCTTGCAAGCTCGACTGTCCAAGGCATTCAAGACAAAAGCTGCATATGGCTTCTTCCCGCTGTACTTCCCGCGCCTTCTATTGTGGAAGCGAGGCGAGAACCGTCCCATGGTGCGTATTCAACAGCCACTACGCAGTCGCTACTATGTGCCGACGTGGTCTTGGTTTTCGAAAGACGGTCCCATCAAGTACATGAAACTGCAGTTCCAGGAAATTGAGTGGGCAACTAGTGATTTCTCGAACCCATTTAAGCATAGCATTGGCCATGAAGCAGCAGGTGAGAGTTATGAACACGCGGCAGCCTCAATGCTGCGTGTGCTGGCAAGAGACGTGAGCGTTACAAAATCGGATCTTTCGGCCAAAGTTACATTCGATGAGGCCCAAGAATATGACATGGACGACTTGAAGTGCGTTGTTATTGGACGGGATAGGGCAAGCGGAAGCCAACAGGATCGAAAACTTCATGTTTTGATCATTAATTTGATCAGAGTGCTAGATGAGAGCTTTTATGAGAGAGTCGGGGTGGCATCCCTGAATTCTGAGGAGGTGGCGAGAGAAGGAACCTGGGTAAACGTTTACTAGTCAGTGCTCCGAGACGGTATACTTGGCTCATCGGGTTGCTATACGGGTACTTTACGAAAATGAATGCAAGACTTTGTTATATTGAGGCACGCGCGATAGATGGGCCCGACACATGAGGCTGACAATGGCCTTCAGTCGTGAAGTACTTGTGCAATCTCATTTCCACATAGAAGAATGAAGAATCTATCTAACAGATAGGCCACCAAAGATAAATTGTACTTCGCCACTGATGGACCATTGGGAGGTAGCTTCCAGGCAAGTGTCGCAGGGTGACGATGTCGGTTGCGAATATCTCCAGCATCTAGCCGCCATGGTGTTCAGTTTAGACCGCATTGTAAACATCCCATGCAGATCCAGATCGTTGCCATGTGTGGCTCTTACAGAACGACAGCGGTACGATACTAGCTTATCGTTTTGTTGCCTGTGTTCTATTTCATTCATTTCTAGGTCGGCCCACTGCAAAGGTTTCACGAACTTCTTCCTTCAAAACTTTGGGCCTATCAGGTCGGTCAAAATCACGACATCTGTTGTGTCCTTGAGTCCAAAGGCCGGGCGATTCGGCAGTCTACATAGCCCCCAGATAACATATACATCAATCATATCATTTTATCTATCCACATAATAGTCCAGCCATAAAGCACACTCCCCTTCATCATCCCCCTCAATGCTTACTCTCATCCTTCTCAACCAACGCCCCTACGCCCAGACTCCTCCCCACAGCAACCTTCATCTTCCTCTCCTCCTTCCCCTTCGCAGGATCACGACCAACCTCGCCCACCGCCTCACCCTCATCCACCTCGCCATCCGTACCATTCGTCTCCTTGTCCGCATCCTCAATCTGCTTCTTAATACCATCGAGGTCCAGACGCATGCAGAACGCATCCTCCCCGTCCGCGTAGTACTTCGCCTCGACCTTTTCATTCTTGAACCCCAATGTATCTTCGTAGAGATGCCGGGCAGCGACGTTGGAGACGCGCACATGAAGAGACACGTATTTCGCTTGGAAGGATTCCACCATGGCCAATTCTACCTAACTGTTAGCATACCACTAGCTTGCGAAGCTGTCACCAAGGGGGGTAACATACGGCTCTGTCGCATCAACTTCTCCGCAATACCAAGCCGTCTATGCGTCCTCATGACACTCAAACTCGTAATATGACCATGGGGCACTCCGTCCGTCGGCTCCTCCTCCATCTTGGCCAGCACGTAGCCCACAATCTTGGGGTAATCGTACGGTCCTTTGGCAGGGCGGCTCACATCCACGGCGACGTAGCTTAGTTGCGGCCATGACAGCGCGTGGTACAGGTAGTATTTGAGGAAGTAGTTTTCGGGGAGGTTCTCCAGGTTGGCGTGCTGGATGAGCGGGAGGTCCGCGCTGGTGAGGACACGAATGTCCATCGCGGAGCGCTGAGAGGAAGCGTCAAGGAAATGGGTATCGGGGGGGAAGGAGGTGCGCGCGAGGTCGATTGAGGGGTTTTCGAGGTTGCGCAGTGGCGCTGCGCGTGGGTGTGAGTGTGCAAGGTAGAGCTTTGGATGACGGACGATGTTGCAGGTTGGAGGTGATGCTCCGCCAAAATCTGCCCCTCGTAGATGTCAACCGGTGGTGGGATAATGTGGGGCATGGATTTTCATATCGCGTTGAGTTTGACATCACACTTCGCTTTTATGACTGGAGTAGCTGGATAGTTTGCAACTATAAAGATGCTTAAATTTTGACACAAATAAGGCATAAAGGGCATAAACCTTGGGTAATAGTCAAACTTGAAAGTACACTGGCCCTTCGGTACCACACCAAATGACATCACAATATCATATCACAAGTCCAATCCTTGATAGTCAACCTTTGACACAATTGCAAATATCTAGCATCCAAGTCTATCGCTATGACATGATTGCTAATCCCTGTACACCGCCAGTCATGATATCTTGCCCCATACATCATTCATAAAACCTTTCATACCGTCTGGTCATTCCATAAGCCCCGGCCCCTTCTGCAAATACTCTTGACGCTGCACATCTTCAAATCGCAAGATCTAATCTTCATCTACTTGCTCTCAGGCTTAGCTCGGATAGGCAAATCCTTTATATCTCTTGCAGCAGGAGCAACAGCAGCTCCATCTGTAGCCTTCGCGTCCTTGTCCTTGCCCGCAGGGCTTTCGCCAGCAGCGGCCTGAGCGGCTTCAGCAGCCTTGGCCGCTTTTCTAGCCTTCTTCTTTTCCTTCTCCTCCTGCTTCTTCTTCTTGGCAGCCTCCTCGGCAGCGCGGGACTCAGCACTGCCACCAAAAGCCGCCTTCCACTCCGCCACTTTCTTCTCGTCAATACGAGTGAACAGGTAAGCCGCTTTTCCGATCTTGTGGCCGCTCTTGAGGATCTCAGGATCCCAAACGTCGGGGATAAAGGCAAGCGTGGTGTTCAACTGCTTGCAGATTGACTCTGATGTTGAGGGCATATATGGCGATGCCAGAGACGCCAGCAAGTGGCAAAGGTTGAGGCCCAAGCCAATAACAGTCTTGGTTCTCTCAGGTTTCTCAACCAGGTTGGTGTTGTCCAGTCGGTACTGCAATAAGGTGTTGCCCTCGGTGCTGATCTCCATGAGCTTCTTCACGCCAGCACGAATGTGGACCTTCTCCATGAGGTCGACGTATTCTGCCAGAAGGGCGTTGACTCGGAGGACCCAGCCGGGAAAGTCGAACGTGTCGTCTGTGTACGTGGCAGAGAATTCAGGAATAGTTCCATCACACTTGGCATTGACAAACTTGACGATTCGGTTCACAAAGTTACCGAAATTGGCAAGTAGCTCGCTGTTGTTGGCAAGAACGAAGTTTTGCCACTCAAACTGAGTGTCTCCAGTCTCGGGACGATTCGACAGGAGGTAATATCTCCAAACAGAGGGCGAGATGCCAATATCCTTGACCTGGTTTCCAAAGACACCAACGCCTCTCGACTTGGAAAACTTGCCATTCTCGTAGTTGAGGTACTCGGTCGTAGACAGATGATTCAACATGGTCCAGTTGTAGCCAGTTCCAATCTCGGAGCCAGGGAAAATAACCGTGTGGAACGGCACGTTGTCCTTACCCATGAACTGGTACAGAGAAACATCGTCGGGGTTCTTCCACCACTTCTCCCATTCGTCCGTGTAGTTGGCTGTGATAGACGGGTATCCGATGCAAGCGTCGAACCACACATAAATGACCTTCTTCTCATAGCCGGGCAGCGGGATGGGAACACCCCACTTGAGATCTCTGGTGATACTGCGACCCTCGAGGCCCTTGGTCAACCAAGATTGCGTGATTCCAACACCGTTCTGCGGCCATCCGTACTTCTTGTGCGCGTTTGCGAACCACTTCTCAATATCTGGCTGAAGCAAGTCCAGCTTCAAGAAGATGTGCTTGGTGTCGCGAGGGATGGGCTGGGCACCATCGATCTTGCATCGCGGGTTGATCAGCTCAAAGGGGTCCAAGAGCCCTCCGCACTTGTCACACTGGTCACCTCTAGCATCGTCATAGCCGCACTTGGGACACGTTCCCTCGACAAATCGATCGGCCAGGTAGCCATCATGCTTCTCGCAGTACGGCTGGGTTGTGGTGCGCTCCTCGAGAAATCCGTTCTCATGTAGTTTTAAAAAGATATCCTGCACAATCTCTGTCTGCTTTTGGGTCGTGGTGCGGCCGAAATAGTCGAATCCAATCTCAAACCAGTCATACACCTCCTTATGCTTCGCGTGGAACTCGTCGCAGAGTTCCTGGGGGGTCTGGCCCGTCTCGAGAGCTTTCGTCTCCGTAGCGGTGCCGTACTCGTCTGTTCCGCAAATGTAGAGTGTAGGACGGTCGCGAAGTTTGCTGAATCGGGAGTACACATCCGCACTCAGCACGCTGCCCACGACGTTGCCCAGATGGGGGACGTTGTTGACGTAGGGCAGGGCGCTGGTGATGAGGATGTTCCTCTTGCCCTTGACGGGCAGGATAGGATTTTCAACCGGCATGTCAGAATTTTCTTCTTGGGATAATGCTGCGACGGGTTTTGAAGTTGGTAAAATGCGGTTGATCGACTCCAATGGCAAGAGGTTGTGGTGGCAATTAAAGAATCCGGAGATGCAGGGAGGACAAAGCAGAGGCCTGAGTCACCTGAGGTGAAGAGAGTCTGGGCTTTGCACCATGGAGGGGTCAACTTTTGGTGTGGAAAACTCAGCCCCTCCTCCGATTCGAGGAGGGGCATTGGCAGGAACTTGACATGCAGGGCTCAATGACATGACAAGAGTCACGCAAGCGCAATTGAAAGTCATACATGACATGTCTGACACGGCAATTCAATAGAATAGGCAACTCTGGTAGTGAATACGTATTGCTTTGGCTCGAAATACACATTACATGTATTCTCAATTGTGCACCTAATCCCACCACCAACATCTTCCTTCCTCTTTGATATGTAAGCCCAAATGCCGTCTGAATGCCGACCACCGCTTGCCACTTGCTCACATCACATAAGCCCACCAATTTGCACAAAATCTGTATGCACGACCAAACAGTAGAGTGACTCTTATATTGTTCATAAGGTTTCCCCAGTCTCTTGCACCCATGTAGACCCAAGTCAACCTTCGATATCCTTCCCCAAACTCACCACCCAAAGCCCCACTGAGTCAGACCCTTCATCCACACTCAACCACATCTTTGTCATCACCAACCAGAAGTCTACCACTCACACTACACTCCAATCCCACCAACTCCAAAGCCAAATCCTGACATATAAAACACCAAAATGCCTTCCACACCAGACCCCTTCGACGACATCCTCAACCTCGAGGACAACTTCTACCAACAAGGCTACACCCAAGGCCTCGCAGACGGCGAAAAAGCAGGCCGCATGGAAGGCCGCTCCTTTGGCATGCAAAAGGGCTTTGAGAAGTTTCTCGAAAGCGGCCGGCTAGCAAGTCGGGCAGTCATCTGGGCAAACAGACTCCCTCCCCAGTCGCAACAAGATCAATCAGCGGACAGTGAGGTTGCGAAGCAGAAGGAGACAAAGTGCACATTACCGCCGCTACCGAGCAATGCGCGGTTAGACAAGAATGTGAGAATGGTGTACTCGCTGGTTGAGCCGGATACGTTATCGACAGAGAATACGGATGAGGCGGTTCAGGATTTTGATGATCGGGTGAAGCGGGCGCAGGGGAAGGTCAAGGTTGTAGAGAGGATGGTTTCATGATGCATTGCTGGCGTTGATTTGGGAATACTTTTCGTGTATATTCATGGATAGAATGGCTATGATTTACGACAAGGCGTTGATTTCACGACATATAGGACACGGAAAACGTTTAGAGAATATTTCAATTCTTATCACAAAGGAAACCGGCTCTATGACCTCCATGTTACATCGTCTTATGTACAAGTAATCTTCCCCTCCATCTATACGAAAGTCCGGCACGGATATCTACACCAGTTAGCAAAAAGTCACACCCAAACTCACAAGACTATCACTCACCCTTGGGGATACGTATTCTCCTCCGTCAGCTCATACTTATGCACGTCCCACGAGCCCGACCCCAAAGTCTGTCCACTCGGCAGCGGCGGCAGCCCATTCACAAACACATCCTTCCCGCTCGTCTTCTCAAGCACCTTTGCCAGGCCCGTCTCACCCTCCTGCTTCGCCGCAACGAGCTGCTTCTCGCCCGCCTCCCCAATCAAGTCGACCTTGGGGGCGGCAGCGCTGCCAATCGTCAACAAGCTCGCCACGTCGGCCTGCTTCATGACACTCAGCTGGGGATAGTGGCGGCGGTGGTCGCGCTTCCAGTACGGGTTGTCGGCGATGTCACCCGCCGGAAGGGTGACGGGGTCATCAAACGCCATGGGGTCGTTGCTGCCGGGCGCCGGGTTGCGGTAGTACGGGTTCAGGGGCACGCCGTTGGAGCGGTTGGCGTCGATGGAGAGGGCTTTTCGGATGGACTCCCATATTCCTGCGGACTGGACGGTTTGTTTCTACGCGAGAGGTTGGGGTTAGTAATTTTCGATTCGGCGGTCGGATTGAGACCAATTGGTCTTGGGGGAGGTGGCGGGGTCGCGATTGGGATGTACCTTTGCGATGGAAACGACGCCGCCGGCAGCTTTGGCCACCGCTTGAGTCGACATTGTGACGTTGCGATGGATTGAGTGCGGTCGTTGGGGTGTAGTTGACGGGTTGAACGAGCGTTTTGAGGTTGGATATGGGTTCACGATCATTGGGTGGTGGACTGGGCCGGTGTTTTGCCGAAATTACCCTATAGCTCTTTGGCATCGAGCTGGCAATGTTATGCCAGAGGCAGTAGGTAGTAGAAAATCAATTGTTTTAAAATATGGTACTTAATCAACATTGGTTTAATGTGGAAGCTCAATTGACATGTCATGTACTATTTGTGGGAGAGTGTGTGGCGGTCGTGGACGATGGAAGCTACTTCAACAAGCTCCCACACATTCGGCACACCCTCACCAGATTTAGTCAGATTACACCACGTCGAGCAGCAGTCAATCTTAAAACCAAATCGCTTGCTATTCCTACCCTAACATTCATTCCATATCCGTACAATCCACCCATAACCCCATACACTCTATCTAACGTCCAACCATCATCATCGTCAAAAAACCACCATCATCACCAGCATCAACACATCAAACCTAAACCCAAACCACTTACTTCTTCAACTCCTCCACCAAAGCCTTCACCTTGTCCACCGTCCCAGCAGGGCTGCCCGGCTCCGCAACAAGCACCTTGCCCTTCTTATCAACCACAAACACACCACGCTGCGTCCCCTTAGGCTGCTTCTTCAAGCCAATGGCGGCAATGAGAGTAGCCTGCGGATCACACAGCAAGGGATACGGAAGCTTCTGCTTTTCCTTGAACGTAGTGTTCGCCTTGGGCGAGTCCGCGCTGAGGCCGTAGATGGCGAGACCGTCGGCAGTAAGCGGCGTGTAGGAGTCGCGAAAGAGGCAGACTTGGTTCGTGCCTAAACAATATCAGCAACTGCGTAACATATCCACCGCAAAGCGCGTAATTAAAAAGATAATTTAGAATAAAGTAAAATTCAAGACTCACAGCCAGGGGTAGATGCCTTGGGATAGGTAAACAACACCACACCGCTTCCACTCTCCTCAAGCAGCTTCTTCAACGTGGTCGTCTCGCCATCATTGGTCTGGATCTCGCCGCCAAAGTCATCCAAGTCAATGACATCTCCGACGGCAATCTTTCTGCTCGCCGGCGCAGCAGCAGCAGCAGCAGCAGGTTTTTTCTCGTCCTCCTTTTTCGCCGCAGGCTCAGGCTTCTTCGCCTTGGGAGGTCTACCAGCTTTGGTGGCCTTTTTGGGAGCTGGTGCCGGCGCAGGCGGTGGCTGCGGCGCCTTGCGCTTGCGCAGTTCGACGGGCATGATGGGCTATGTTGTCGAACGCTAAGGAACTGGTGCAAGGGGAGGAAGCTGCGAAAAGGGTATGAGCGCCAAAAAAAAGGTGTGATGGAAGAAAGAGATTGGCGGCTGGGGGAGAACAGAGAATCGAGCTTGCGCTGGGTTGGTATTTATTCTGCGCGACGAAGAGGAGCTGTCGCAAAGGGCAACATTGAATGCTGCGTTGTGCGATGGCCGACCAACAAACGGCTGGGGCTTGCTGTGCCTGTGCTGGGCTGGCGCGACAAGTTGACCAGCTCACCAACCTGGGGGAACCAGAGGGACTCAGCTCAAACCGGATGGACCAGATCAGAACCTGGTGACTTTGAATGTTCAAAAGTGTTCTGGACCGCTCGCCCCCTGCGCCCAATCACTCTGGTTGGTGCGCGTTCGAATCCATGGCTCTCTCTCTGTCTCCTCTCCGGCTTCCGGGAAGCCTTGTCCGGGTGATGGAAGTGAAATGATGTGCTTGAGCCAAAAAGGCTGCAGGGAAGAAAAAGGGAGCTTGGGCCACCTGCTGGATGGACACAAGGCAAATGCCAAGTTGGAGTTGGAGCTGGAGCTGGAGCTGGAGTCTGGTCCATCCATGTCTGGTCTGATCTGATCTGCCATGTCAAGGCTGTCGTTTGCACAACCACACCACGCCACGCACAATTACACTGCGTCAGCCGTCTCATCACTCACTTCTCATCACACACGGGCATCAACAGCGCAGATACTCGTTAACGCCGTGTACTCCGTCCATCTCGTCAATTGAAACCTGCCAAACGTTCCATAGCCTTCTCTGAAGCAAAACCTGACTATTGTCTTGCTCCTACACCCCGTCTCTCCAAAGCATGGACCCTCGAGTAAGCCGAGCATGTTCCAATTAGTCTTACGCAATAATCCGGCGCATGCCCTCACACTGCATAGAAATTCGTTGCTCCAGCCGCAGCATTCGCCATGGCAAGCTTACTGTTTGTGTGCGCACCAAAATCCCCTCCCACGGCTCGTAACCCTTTCACTCAGCTGACTGACATAGATACACGAGATCATCCATTAGAGCCGCCAAGAGAGAATCAGGTCGGAGATAGCACACAACTTGTCCACAAAAGCACAACATCCTTCACCACCCGAGAATTAAGTAATCAAAATAATGGCTATATTTAAAAAAAAAAAAAAAAAGAACCAAAAACTCCCATGCTATGTACGTACAGGTAATGCTACACCTTGCCCTACCGACTCTGCCCTCCTCGTTTTGGTTCGTTGTTTCTCCCTAGCCTCCATAGTGCTCCATGTGAACATATATCGACACCCTTCATTGCAGTCATTGCACAGTGTCTGGAACAAAGAAGAAAAAGACGAGCTCGGGGAAGGCGTATTCTGACTTGAAAAAAAAAAAAAGAAAGCTCCGTTTCCTGAAGCGGAATCGTCTATACCTACAACCGTAGCCATATGGGGTATCTCCGGCTTTGCTCATCTCAAGCGGCCGCGTCCTCTGATAAATATGTGTATATAGTATGTATGAGTTTAGGAAAAAGATGAGATTCGTGTTCGACGTTGCAGAAGGAGTTTAGGCTGCCCTGAAAAATCCCTGAAAAATCCCGAAAAGTCGCCGTGTCTCGCAGTGTCCCTCATGATGGATCTTGATGTCCCTGCATTTTGGACGTGCCCTCCTCTTTTGCTCGATGCAGAAATCTCATGACGTACTCGTACGTCAACATTGTGACGGTAGCCGCGGGAACGGCTCGCATCATGTTGGTGCCCAACCCTGCATAGAATGCCCTCCAGCCTTCCTCTCGCAGAATGGTTCTGAAAGTCATCACAATGCCTCGGTACTTGCGGCTATCGACTGTGGCGCCTTTGCCTGGACTCGGGGAAGCAATACCAAGCCCCTGTAGAAATTGTTCACCGGCTACTGGTCGTCGTTGCGTCTGAAGGCGTGTTCGGATAACCTCGTGAGGATATGTGGCACTGCTAGCCAAAATCTTGGACAACACCGATGCCGATAGGATGCCGAACCAGTGTGCTTCTCCTGCACCCTCTCCCATCCCTTGTCCGGTAAACTGCGTCTTGAGATACTCGTATGTGGGGAATTGAACAGCGACGTGAGTCAATCCGAGGAGTGCAGGGGTAAGTCCAGAATAGAACGATGCCAGTCCTTCAGACGTGTACATCTTCCTGGCGGCATCAAGAGTAGACCGGTAGTGCCATGGGTGATTCAGTGCTGGTCTGGAAGTTGGGGTACTTGCAGGCTTCGGATACATGTAATGCGCATGGTCTCTGGCTGGAGAATGGCTCTGTGACATGAGCCGGGTTTTGATGACCCAAATCGGATTTGTGACAATGGTGCTACTGGCACCAGCAATGATGGAAGACCAAAAGTTGATCAGATGTGTGTTTTCTGCAGCAGAGGTCAGTCAGTGTAAGTACAGTCATTATTTCCGAGGCAGCAGCTACAGATCTTGGCCAAGTTGACTTTGTGAGGATAAACATACCGTAATATTGGCCCATCCAGACCTTACTCTTGTTGTAAACGGTAAACCAGACAGCCCATGTGGGCAAGTATCCCATAACAATAGGACCCAAACCACGATACATGCCCCTCACACCTTCCTCTCTCCAAATAACACTGGCTGTGCCAACCAGGCCATTGTACATTCTCGGTTGTCCCACATGTCGTCCATCCTGCAGCACCCTATACACGCCCTGGGCTTGAAGCTTTGTCTTGATGACGTCAAGGGGACAAGTGACTACCCCGGACGTGAATCCGCCTATCGCACCCGCCACGGCGTTGAACTGCGAGTCGGAAGCAGAGGCGGCCCATTTCTGAAACGGGGTCAAGGCCCCGACGTGGTGCATTGGAAAATCGGCCGAGGGTCGATATGATGCTGTTGCATGCTCTGGTGACGAGGAAACCCTGCCTGGCTCGACGGATTGGTCGTGAGACATGCCCCTGCTCGATGCCTCTGTATGAAATCGGGTCGCAGTTCGTCGGCGGCGTTTTTGCGGTCGGGCTCAGAGCACACGACCGGATGAAGATTTGTGAGAGAAAATGACCCGACTCGGGGGCGGATATCGGGGGCAAAGCCTGGATTATCGTTCTCTCACGGCTTCAAGTCCCCCTCCCCGAGCGGCCAGAGCAGCGTGTGGTCTGCGTCCAAGAAAGATTCGAGTTGTTCAGAAATCACGGGCCGACCAGGCCAAGTTGACGGCGTCGCGGGACGTCGGTTTTGAAATTTTATAAAATTGAAGCAGCACGGAATTTTGGCTGCTCTATGGTTGAGGAATTCGTGCTTGAGCATTCGAGCCGATGCCGGGAGAAAAAGCCTGGGACTGGCGGCTACTGCGGGGAACACAGCGATACGCTCCCACTTGCAGAGACCCGTGCCGTTTCCCACCTAGCGAACAGCCGGGGCCATTGACTTTTACAATGCGAGGAGAATCCGAGTAGCGTGCGCACAGCAACGGTAGCTACGAGCGTGGAAAAAGAGGCGAATGGACGGACGGTAAGCGAAGAATGTCGACGGAGGAGGGCGGGTTTTGTCGGTATGGGGTGAAGCGTAGAATGTAGAGGAGGAGATTTGGAGCGTGGTGGATTGTTGAGGTGAGGTCAGGGCCGGGTGAAGAAATTGTGGACATGGACTGCGCTGGGACGAGGGACGAGGGACTTGCTGCATACAAAAATGGGCACCGGGAACCTTGAACAATTGATGTCAATGGGAGTGTAGTGGGTTTAGTGGAGCGGCTCTAGTGGAGTCGGCAGCCATGACGAATGACGAGACCAGCTTAAGCCGGGTGCAAGTCAACATTGAACCAGACATGAAGTCAAGTCTGGCCTTGTCTTGTTCAGCTACCGAGCATTGGTTTTTCGTTGCGTTCAATGCATGTGCCTTGGTGGTTCTTCGCCGTGTCAAATACAAATGGGCCTGGGGGCCACCGGCCGCTAATGGACGGTTCTGTGCCATGTCGACATGTCTTTGACTCCAACATGAACCGCGCATTCCCTGACTCCGTGAGAAACCAATTGGCATCAACTTGCAATCAAACATGTTTTGAGAGACCACACTGCTCCGTACTCTGTCATGTGCCCTCAAGTGCTCTTATCACTGGTACATATGTAGCTGGAGCCCAATATCGACAGGGACCGAAATTCGGAGCATGTCCCCTCTCTCAACCTTCTGAGGTCAACGTCTCATCATCCACTTCAAGCACTTGAGTCTGGTTGGCGCCTGCTTTCAGCCTGTCACCCAAGACACAGCTGACATCAGGGCTCAAGCTTCCTTCCGCCCAGCCATCGCCCTCTCCAATGCAGTGCGCCCCATCCCAGGTCTGGAAGCTTGAAGTCACTACATGCAGACATGGACATCAAAATAATCTGCACCTGCATCAACATGCTGCAGAGTCGCGTGCTAGCCTGGGTCGCTCTTCCGTTACTGTATCGCCACGACAAGACCATTCGTATGCACAACTCGAGCAAAATCACGGTTCCTAACATTGAAAACCCGAATCATTCTCTACCTGGCTTCGGCACCCGCGGATGCAAATCGCCATACATACCTTGGTATGTTCCCGCACCCTTTCAAACATTCGCAAACGCCAGGTGGAGTGATGTGCCTGTGGCACCCGTTTGAGCCCTGGCGACAAGTTCGGAGCTGCCCCGTGTATGCCCGATCCAGGGCCCAGGATGAGGCGGATCTGACGGAAACACAGGCACATGGGACCAAAGACAGCCCCATGTTCTCGGAGAAACTCAGAAGTTGTCCTGTTCAGCTGCCGAGAGTGCAGAATCAGGAATTGCCTACGTCTCTGTGCAACGCCTATGCACGAAGTACCTGTGATGTCAGAGATGCGAAGCCAGGAATAGAGCATGCCTCGGCTAGACACAGAGCCTGAATATGGTCGTCAAGGCAGAAAGCATCACCCTGACCGCTGCATCATGTCCAACTGTGATTGTCTTGGAAACCACTCGCTTTCAATATGCCTGATTGCGATATTCCAGCGCAGAGCTCCTCAGTTTGCTGCTAATAATTCATCGACGTAGACTTGTATATGCTCGACATAGCAGAAAAACAGCTGAAGTTCGCGACACTGCACTTTCTCAGGGCCACCAGATAGATCCAATTGTGCAGAGCTTCAATGCAGCCCTCGTCAGACCAGACGTCAACGTCAAGACGAAACCAGCAAACGACCTCTAGCTCCCGTAATAAACGTTGCCCACCGTATCCAATCACGTGCCCACAGTTTCCACCACACCACGTGACGCCCGGAAAACCTCCCCCAATCATCGTCGCCGCATTTCGCGCATCCCGGCAAAAAGAAAAGTAGCCCAGAACTCGCTCACTTCAACCAGCTCCTTCAATCCGACCTCTCCCCTCGAAGTCACTCGCCAACTCGCCCATCATGAGCGGCTACTCTCTCGCTCCCTTTGTCCTCCGCCGCCCCTGGCTGGCCAACATGCTCATGCCCGCCGCGAACTGGTACGCCAATGCCGCCGGATACAAGAAGCTCGGCCTGAGGTACGAAACCTACTCCCTAATATACCCGAGTCATCCCATCGAACCGAAATTCAATATATCGGCTCAAAAATGCATTCACGAGAAATGGAAGAGCTAGGGAAAGATGATTTCAAGCATCAATGGCTTGGAATGGGGCCGTTAAATCAATTGCTGAGGGAGCTAACCACCAAATAGATACGATGATCTCGCCGAGGAAGAGCGCGAATCCACCCAGATTGCCCTCAAGCGCCTGTCGCCCAAGGAGTCGTACGACCGCATCTACCGTATCCGCCGCTCCGTCCAGTGCAGTTACCAGCACAAGCTGCTGCCCAAGGACCAGTGGACCAAGCCCGAGGAGGTTCGTGATTGCAGCCGTGGCAGGGACCGGTGTGAGGCTAACAAAAATGACAGGATACTCCCTACTTGCGCGACATTATCAACCAGGTTGAGGCCGAGCTTGCCGAGAAGGATGCCCTTGATTCCATGACCGTCACGAAGCGACACTAAGGATGTAGGGATGGAATCGGGGGGAAAAATTGGCAAGATGTGAAGGGGGAGGTTTTTGAAAGATCAATCGGGGATTGATGGACTTGACAGTCTCGTGTACGCTTACTATGTATAGATGTCTCGTCGGAGAATAAACTCTTTTCGTTTATAGCATTGTGTGGGCCTCTGGAAGTGGTGTATGGACGGTGTGCTACTATGCTGATTGATCTTGTGAGAATACTTTGATTTGCGAACAAGATTAAATGTTGGCGTTTCATTTCTTTCTACTAGTCTTGATAAAATTTGGTGATGCGGATCTGTATTCATTGAGCTGGAGCGAGTAATATGCATGTATCTGGTCAGTTCACTAGGAGACATCATCAAGCCAAGATAGCTTCATATAGGAACTTTGAGACAGCGGAGGCATTCTGACCACCAATTATCATTATCTCGCTACTTTGCCATCCAGCGCCATGATGCTATTTTACATCTCCCGCCACTCAGACCGCCCCCAAAGCACAAGACGCCAGAATCATGAGCCTCAAGTGTCGTCACCATCATCTCCTTCCTCCTTTGTCTGCTACTGCCGTCCTAGCCATGGCTAGTTCAGGACTATGCTAATGGATTCCTTTGTACATTCTCCGCCACCGGTACCTCCGTTTAACAATGCGATATTTGTTACATATAGTGCCAGTTGTGACAACAGTTGCAAGCCCGTTTTGTTCATATGCAGGTCTAACCCTCAATCTTACATGCGTTGATAGAACAGCAAGTACGCTACCTTGTTGTCCTTGACATTGTCCTTGGCCTGCTTGTCCTTCGTGGCCGGGGTGGTGCTACCGTTGACCACGCTGCTCCATCTCTTACCTCCTCCACTGGTGGAAGTTGTGACCTGCTTCCAGCCATCCTCGTCTCCGGTGTCTTCGTCATTCATCGCACCAAAGCGGTTGGCTGACGGATTAGACACTACAGACTGCTCCTTGCGGGGGTCCTTGACTTCTTCTTCAGCTCCATTTTGGGCAACTTCCTCCTTGCGAATTCGTCGGAGCACGGTGTCGTCCAGGCGAAGCCACTCGTGGCCATCTTGTCGACGAACATCAACAGTGTAGTGGCCGCCGCTGGCGTTCTTTCCATGATGGTACACCACACTGATCAGCTTGTACCGCGGCATGGGGCCGTCGCCAATGTTCTGGCGACGCTGCCGGGAGAGAACCTCGCGGGGAATTTCAAGCTCCAACGGGTATCCGATATTCTTCCAAATCTTGATAGTGCCGTTGGCTGTGGCATCGAACTGGAAGCGTTTGAGGTGCAGGATGAGAACTGGTGGCAAAGACTCAATAAACACTTGCTTTGTGGCCATAACATCCTTGCCTCGAGGGGAGTTGAAGTCCCCTTGCATGCGCTCAGGTCTTGTGAGTCCCCTGAGTGCATCTACAACATTTCGCACATCCGGCGAGCCGATGTCAAGCTGCAGGGGCTGGTATGGCTCTGTGGTGATAGAATCTTTGAGCCCAGGAACTCTAAATTCGGATCTGAGGAGTCCGCCAAAGATCTTCGTGATTGGTGTCGAAGAGTTTGATCCCGCTGATCGGCTGACTGCGGCCTTTTGCTTGCGGCCAACTTCGAGCCAATCTCCTGCGGGATTCGTGGATTCCAAATCTACAGACCCATCATCCAGAAGCTGTTCGGCCTCGTTGGCAAGGGATTTGTTCATAACAAGCATGCACTCGTCATCCAAAGACTGCAAAAGGAAACCGAGGAACTCCTCCGCATCTTGCTGGTGTCCGCGCTGATATCGGTCAGTACATGCAACTCTGGATATTCAAAAGTTTAGGACTATACATACCCTCATACTCGCGAACCGCGGAAGCTGCCTTATAGCTTCGTATACGAATTCAGGAGTAAATGGGTCGCCATAACGTTCGAAAATCTGTGTCTTCAGTGACTTGTGAAGCTGCTCGGAAGACGAAGCAGATGCCAGGACTTTGAATTCTTGCAAAAACATGACCCTTATCACTATTAGTGGAAGTAAAGCACAGAAGCTGACATTATCTTACATCGCATCCACAAGAGGTGTTTCACTCTTGAAGCTGTGAGCTGCTCGCTTGCTCACTTGATCCAAAAAGTCGTAAAAAGGAGCGCAAAACATGAGGACTTGTAACACCTAGGATTGGGGGTTAGCATACGGCAAGAGGTATGGCTTTGGAGGCGCAAGACATACTGAATTCATATAGCACATGTTACCAGTGTTGACAAGGCCACGAGGCTCAACCAGCGTGGCTTTGTTACTGTTGTTGACTTTGAAAGTCTGGATAGCATCAGCCAGAAGACTGCGGTTTTCCTGCGAGAAGTTTGATCCCGAAACAACACCGGCGGTAGTAGCCTCTGTCGCGTCACCATTCACAGACGTCGTGCCATTAGCTCCGTTCAAAATCTTCACACTCTGACTGGCGGGTTTGGCAAAAAGATTCGCCCAGCTAGTGGGTGCGGCTTTGACTGGGGCAACAGGCGCGGCCTGTTCTGCAGCGGTGGCATTGTCTAGCTCAGAGTTTATGAGCCCGGTGTCTTGGGCAGCATCTTCCACATTTGTAACGGCGCCTGTCACGCCTGCGTTGGCCATTTCAGCACCGGATTCCTGGGCTGGAGGCTTGGGCAGGCTAGGAACAACAGTTTGAACTGTGGGTGAGAGCAGCACACCGGCTGTCTTCCCTGGCTGGCTTTCGGCAATGCTGTGTTCTTGCGCAAGTTCCGAAGAAGGTTTGGTAGGGGCGTTCGACGGCGATTCTGCCTTCGAGGAAATGTCTCGATTTGATACAGCGGCGGGAGTCAAGTCGAGAATGGTCCCATGTTGCTCGGCGGGGAGAGAGACTGTTTGGCCATTGGAAGGAAGAAGTTTCCTTCTTATCCTGGACCGGGGCGAACGTTTAGGGAATGAAACATCAGGCCGCGACAGCCAAGGGAGCTTGTTTAGAGTTAAATTAACTACAGAAATCCGGCTAGGATCATTGAGTATAAACTTACCGGTGGTCGGAAAGAGGGCCGTTCGGTTACCAAAACAGGCTGGACTTCCGGTGCTGGCTGCTTTAGCTGCGGTTCCGGCGGCCGGGGAGCAGGAGCACTCTCTACTATCTGCGGAGTGGGAGGTGTCGGTGGAGCGATCTTCTGCGACGAGTGTGTTGATGAAGGGGTTTGCGGTGGAATAGGAGCAGGTGCCGGAGGTGGTTGATACGGTGTTGCGAGGTTTGGTGACTGCGGAGCTGGGCGAGAATAGTTTGGAGGGACGCTGACGCCTACCATGGGAACGTACTGAGGCATAGTTGGTGGTGATCTTCCATACGGCTGGTAGGGCATATATGCTGGCGCTGGCATGGCCCCATTGGGATACTGCGGAGGCATGCCATAATACTGCTGCGGCGCAGCATATGGCATGTAGTTTGGATACATTGGGGCCATATGTTGCTGATACGGCGCCATATACTGATGCTGCCTCCTTCGAGGGCCTCCAGAGCCGGGACCATTGCCCATATCGACGCCTGATATGCCGCCCTGTCCCCCTTGGATATTCTGCCCAGCCGGCAGATGGCGGTTACTCATCCTGCCGGCTTGGGATGGAGTGTGATGCCGGGTGTCGCCCTGAGTTGCGACTCCCGCATCGACTGTTGAGATGATCGGCCGTCGCGGTATGCTTGGCTATTGTTATCAGGCGCACCAGCCTGAGAGATAGGCTCAAGGCAGTGTGGTCGTTGGATACGAACGCGTCACGCGAAAAAGTTGACCAGCGATCCAGGCAGGACCTGGGGTCAGAGTTGGCGCAAAAGGGGGCCGAGGGAAACGGCGGAACTTGCAAGAAAGAAAAGCAAAAAGATAGGACAACTAACGCAACATATAAGAATTAGAAGCCCGACCAAGAAGAGTGGAGAGTGCAGCCTTACAACGGTGGTGCCAAGGGCGGATGAGACGATGCAGTCCTGGTCCTGAGGAAGGTTCGTGGAGTTGGCCGGAGGTTAAACGGGCGAGAAATAAAAATTTAGGGTCTACAGGTGCAGTTAGTGACCGTGCCACTGCATATTGTGGTGAGGTTCAAGGTACTTGCGAGTGGTCACAGCATTGGGTGGCACCATGTACATCACGCCGGTACCGGGTACTTTCTTACATGGATTTTTGCGTTTGTCTCATTGGTCCTAAACAGCCGCCGTTACTTGACTGGAAGTAATTGTTTAAGTCCAAGAGTGACTGGACCAGACTCGTCACCAGACCGGCTCAACTTCACCAGGTAAAACACCAGACCAGACGTTGCTACTCGTCACCTGCACTCGCCCGCAGATATGCGAATGTTCAGTTAAGTCACTAAAGTATTCCGTACCTACTTAAGCACAATGTCTTGGACACAGTTGTCACTTTCAGTGCTGTCTGTCACCCCGATGCCCATGTCTCTGAGACAGAAATTAGCTTCCGATGGGCCGACGCACAGGCCACGCCACAGCCAGTGCCATCAATCATGCTCAATGTTCAAATGTTTGCTTTCCGTCCCCAAGTTTAGCCGACTTCAAGGTCGAGCTGGACGGGTGAGGGCATTCAAGTCCACTCCAGCAAACACCCTCGGCCTTTCCCATTGATGCGCGATGATGACATTTACACCGCTTACCCCGTGAGCTGCTACGGCTGCTTGCATCTTACATACATATCCAAAAATTTATACACAACTTTTCCCTCTTCCTAGGCAAGGCAAGGAGACTCGACCGGCGAGGTCCTGGACGGCGCAATGCATTTCATAGTTACGGGCAATATCTATACACGCCCGCTAGTTACATGTACCTTTTCCTCTCATGCAGTAATATGTCATATTTTCTAAGATTCATCCAAAAAGCTGTGCGGCATGTAGCCGCCCCAACTGATGGGAAAGGATCTTTCATCATTCATCTTTGAAGATCCATCTGCCACCTGGTCGTTTCGCTTCCCGATATCGCTCCGCTACTGCTCGCCTAGTTCTTTTCGCTGCCTCCTCTCTATCCGCCTCTAGTTTTTGTGTGTCGGGAAAGTCTGCATCCCAAAATCCCGGAGGCGACTGCATCCGTGAGAATCTGTGGCGATGTTTGCCATATTTATTGGCTAATTCTTGCGTCTTAGCTTCGATCCAGACCTCTAGTCTTTCGTCTTTGTCCATTGAAGCTAGGCGGTATGAGTAGTCTCCTAGATAGTCTTCCAAAAGCTTTTGCTCCTCCAGCCGTTGTGCAGCTGTCAAGGGTGGGTTAGGCCGTTGTGAAATAGCTAGTGCCCGAAACTCTTTGCCACAGCAGTGCATGTCCACACAGCCCGGCAAACATGCCCTGTCTCCTTTGTCCCTCACTACCTCGGAGAAAGCAAAATCGTGGCCTTCGTTGGCCTGGGGGTTGACCTTGAAGTCCTCCAAGCGAAGCTCCGAGAGTGGCCTAAGTCGCAGGGGTCCTAATTCTGACCGTGTGGTGATGCGGCGTGGCGAAGTCACATTGCCCATTCGCGACTTTGGCTCCAGGACGGGTTTTGTGGCCAAAGGCTGTACCGGCGTCGATTTGTTAGATCGACGTCCGTCTTTGTCAAACGGAAGCTGCCGTCGCCCTGGAATGCCAAGGTCGGTCTGGTACGAAGGCGTCCTCGGATCGGACCGTTTCGGTAGCTTAGATAGGATGTCCTCGTCCTCCATTGCAGCAACCGGTTCGTTGAGCAGAGCGTCTAATCTACTCTTAGAAGAATCGACGCGTGGGGTCGTAACTGCCCCCGGGGGCACACCAGTCATATAAGCAGTGCCATCTTCAGCTAGGCTTCCTATGCTCTCATTCAGCTGGTGCCAACGGCTTTTTTGCTGCGTTTTAAGTGATTTCGGTCGAGTAGTTCTGACGTTCACGCTCAAAGGCATCAGAGCAGAAGACTGACGAGGAATAATCGCAGACTGCGGCATCGCTTGTGCTGTGACATGTATTGGTGTAAGACTGGTAAATTTGGACCTCTGAATCACCTCTGACTGTGGCGCGTCTTGCTCTAGGAGCTGCCGCTTTCTGGGTGTTTGGATTTTCTGAACAATATCTCCCAAGTCGATACTTTCTTGTGTGTGGAATTTTGTAGGCTGCATTGACGGGATGGACATTATGGGGCTAGAACTGCCGACCAGTTCGGCTTTGATCTTAGGCTTCGTCACTACTGCAGACTCTTCGTGAGTACGTTTGCGCTTCCGAACCTCCCGCTCGGAAATAATTTCCGGGACATCAGAGGATGGCTCTTGCTTAATCACAGCCACCTCGCCACCTGGATACGTTGGGAGTTCTGGAGGTGGCAGTGAGACATCGTCTGATGCCTCTCCCTGGGTCGTCTCGGAATTTGCGTGTGGTTCCGCCATGTGTGCGCTCGTTTGGTTGCCTTCTACCGCCAATTCTGGAAGCTGAGGTTCCGTCTCCGCAGGCCCTTCGTCGGACATGAAACTGAGAGAAGGGTTGAGAAGTATTTCATCAGCCTCCATTGCCGTTGCGGTGGGCGGTTCCATGTGCTGAGCTTTATGATCGAGAATATGTATATTATACTGATCCTCGGCGGCGTGGATCTTCCGTCTCAGATACTCCGCATGCCGAATCCATTTGTTCCGTTCCTCCTTTCTGCGGTGCAAAGCATCTTTGGCCGTTTTGAAATTAGCAGACAGAGCATGATATCTCCTTAAGACCTTGGCGCAATCCCCTTGGCATGTACGATTTATGCCTGCAGGCTTCGGAGGCGCTGCGATATGGCTGACTGATCCATTGAGGGCAAGGCGAGGTGATGTTGGCTCAACGTGGCTGTCCGATTTTGAAGCGGAAGGACTCGTTGCATGCGATGCGCGGTTTGAAAACCGGATAATAGCAAGCTGTCGTCGCAGCTCAGCATTTTCGGCTTCTAACTTGATAACGAAGCCAGGTTTTTCGGTAGATCCATCTTGAATTTCTCCGCTACTTGCGGTCTGGCCGTCTGCCGAATTGTGATTCTGTATCTCTGCTTGCGATTAGTCTGTAGCCAGCTCAAGGGGCAGGAACAGGGTCCTGGAGCTATACCTGCCAACAGATCCTGTCCAATTTGTTCGCACACGTTTGATAAAGCCGCGAAGAGCGCTGGGCGACCTTTGTCAAACCAAGCGGTCGCCATAGAGAATATATGTCGGCATTTCTACTTCGCGGAGCAAAAGTTGTCACCAGATCCGATGAAAGGAAACACGCTTCAGAACGCGTCAGAAGTTTGACAACGCCACCACTCAGTCACCAGAGCACGTGACGCGCAATGCCAGCTTTGCCGTTTTTATTAGAGGGCGTTAAAACAAAACTCCAAAACTCGCTTGAGATATTTAGTGAATTCATCCGGATAATTTGAAACAGCAAGACAACCGGAGAGAAGAAGCCAACGTTCATAAGTTGTCGGCGGTGCCAAACTCAGTCGCGTTGATTGTGGTGTGTAGTGCATTGGGCTGGCGAGTATCTTTTCCCAGCCAGCACTAGATAAGTGGGGACAATGACAATTGTGGCAAGGACCCTGCTACATGTCTGCTGTTTGACAGCTGCCCTAAAGATGCCAGCAGCTGTTGCCAGTTGGCGGCCAGCACCACGATTTCCAATCTGGGGTAATTTATCAGGAGAAATCTCGACCACGCATGTGACGGAACTCTTCTTCATCCAACACCATCCGCCTCGATAATTCCCCATGACTACGACAATCACCTTGTGCGTCGCGTGATCTCCCTGAAGTCTCTTCATCTTCTAACACTTAGGTGGACAAGCCGATCACCAAAACCAAAACCGCAGTCTCGCCCCGCTTTAGCACCAAACGCCACTCAATCATCAACCAGCTTGGCTTGCGGCGACTTGTTCTAGCCACTCGGAGTTCGTGTCTCCACGCTGTTCTCTCTGTCACTCGACCTCTTGACTCCAGTTCCCCGTCAGCCCAGTCCAGCCCAGTCCAGTCAGCAGCCGCCCCAGAGAATCTTGGACGAAACTTGGTCAATCCGTTTGCTCTGTTGTCTGGCACGGTAAAAAACCGAGCCCCGCTAAACCACCGTTAACGCCAAAAACTTTTCCCATTTTCGTCCTCACCACCTTCGAGTTGCATTTTACATATCGATATATCGACCATCAATTGACGTGCTTTCGCCAATTGCACCCAATATTACCTTTCAAACGGTATGTCTTATCCAACTCAATCTTTGCACGCCGTTGAGCTAGCCGTTTAGCTGCTTGGTGGAAGAATACACCGGGTCGCCACGATGCTGTCTGCCCAGATGGTCGTCGCACCACAGCTTCACAAATTTTGAATTTTGAGATTCCGACTCACTTGCCCACAATAAGGTGGTCGCTGACGGTTGAGTACCAGATCCTGAATTAGAAAATTCTACCAGTTCATTCCAACGCCCAAAAAATGGATTTCACTCCTAATACCGGTGCTACTCGCGGAGCCTGCTACTCTTGTGAGTCTCAAATCTCCTCCACAACATCCTTTGGGCGCGGTCGTTGTGTGGACAGCACCGCTCCACAAGATTTCGCATCCATCGTTGCCAACTTTCCCAAACATGCTGAAACGATCATGGCTAACACCGTGGGGTATAGGTGGCAATACTGGACACCAGGTATGACACGCTCATTGATTTCAGTCAGACTCACCTGCCCTCGGGAATTGACACCCCGGTCATAGGCCCGCGACTGCCCTTCCAAAGGCCCTGCTAAGTGGTAAGAAAATACGAGACCATTTTTGAATGAATCGCAGTCACTGACATTGCATCGTAGCTACAACTGCGGAGGTATGACTTCCATGCTGTCATTTTAATCCCAAATATACTAATTGGAGCTTAGGCGAGGGACACATGAGTGAGTGGCAGGACTTTCGAAACCTCCTTGCTCTATAAATGCTTACTTTGATAGGCCGCGACTGCACTGAACCCATGAAGGAGAACAAGTCATGCTACAAGTGTGGACAACCCGGCCACCTTTCTCGTGAGTGCCCTCTTGGTGGTGCTGGCGGCCCCGGTGGCCAGTCCACGGAATGCTACAAGGTAAGGCGAACATTCATTCAACACTCAGACCAAAATCAGGCGGGTAAAGGCTCTTGCTAATGAATTCAGTGCGGTGAAATTGGCCACATTGCCCGCAACTGCTCCAAGGCCGGTGGTTCTTACGGCGGCTCCTTTGGCGGCGGCTATGGCGGCGGCGGCGGTGCTGGCAAGACTTGCTACTCTTGCGGCGGTTACGGCCACATGTCCCGTAAGTGGGCGACTTTCGCGCCTCCATTAATATTGTCTCTTGGTCTCGGACTAACGCGCTATACAGGGGAGTGCGTCAATGGCATGAAGTGCTACAACTGCGGCGAGTCTGGCCACTACTCTCGTGACTGCCCCAAGGAATCGACTGGTGGCGAGAAGATCTGCTACAAGTGCCAGCAGGCCGGACACGTCCAGTCTGCTTGCCCTAACTAGGATGGTCGAAACACCAAAACTTGGTGGCCCAGAGGTTCTCTCGATTCTTAGATGATCAGAGAGGAAGTTGGCGTGGCAGCTCCATGATACCCACGACGAAAATACGTGTTCTGATTTTGTGTTTGACTTTCTCAAACTTTTATGCTAAAAAAACGTTTGTCTCTTTTGTCTTCTCGGTTTCATTTGTTTCTATAACAGAAAGATGGCAATCCAGGCAAACAGGAAAAGTGATTTCCCCTCGCATCATATGATATCCACGAGACCAGATTCCGGTGGGGTCGAGTTTTGTTCGACCTCGGGTGTTAGTTACCCTTTAAAGGATGAAGAAAACGAACAATGGACAATTTAATTGCGGACCTGGCATTTCGAATGGTGGCTTTTCGGGAATTATCCAATTTGGTATCTGAAGGTTGAAATTTCTCTTTTTCCTCCGGCCTATCTGCTTTGCAAGAGCTGGTCTCACCTCAAGATGTGTCGAGACAGAAAATGGTATTGACGAAGGGATGAGCATCAGTCCTGAGGAATGGCTTTTGAGGTAGCTCGGCTTTGAGCGACTTGAAGGCAGTCCCTCACAAGTCCTTCCTGACGAAGGATAGAGTGGGAGAGAAGACAGATCGGAAGCTTGATGAGTTGATAGTGAGAATAAGATGACCTGCGTTGACTACAATGTGCGCTTGAACAAAGAGCAATGGTGTTTGCTGTGCCTGGACAGTCTAGATGTAATCCCAAGTCACGTTGTGTCAGAGTCCAGCAAGACTTCGCATGTCAGAAGCACTCACATTCCAGCATGCCAGAGTGTTGTACCGTCGTAGGTAGCTTGGAAAGTGTCTTGTAGCTGCAATCTGACCAGAAGACGGCGACAGCGGGCGAAATGTACTCGTGTCCATGACCATGATTCCTGCTCTGCAAGTAATCTGTGCAAAGCAGCCTATATTTTGACCTTTGCCCAAATGCGACAATGGAGACTGACGGGCGACAAACGTGTAATTCCTATCTTTTTGCTGTCTGCCTGCTGGTTTGGCGTTCGTATCGAGATCGCTCGCTTTGGAAGTAGAATGATCGATTCTGAGAGTAGCAGCGATGCTTGCAACAACGCAATAGTTTATGTCGCGAAAATCGCCATACATACAACGAGCCCTGCTGTCGTAGTTGTCGCATTCAAGGTGACTTCAGAGGCAAATGCTACAAAGTCGCAGCGGCCCAATCGCGTGGGATGGAGGATTGCGTCTGAAGACGCTGGTCAAGTCGAGAGGGGTCCATTTATCGCTTGAACAGAGCCCGCTTTCAGGAATTCAATCTTTGTATTTATACAACTTATAAAACACCAAAATATGCCCAAAAATACCCTACCCTATAGCATGGCCTTGGGGAAGTTCTTTACAGCCTGTCTGACGCCTAAATCGCCTAAAATCTCTTCGGCCCCACCCAGTATAGAATCAAATTTATAGGTTCGATGGAACATTTCGATGTGTTTGCCCATGCCAGTCTGTGTTAGGCCACGGCCACCCCAGATCTGGACAGCTTCGTCGGCGATTTCATGAGCGGCACGAGTGGTGCTCATCTTGAGGAGACCGATGGGGCCGGCGAGATGTTGGGCTTGCAGCTTGTATGGCATGTTGCACATTTGGTAGGTGATTGTCTCCATCCATGAGTGGTTGGCTTCGACAAGGGCAATCATTTTGGCGAGCCTGATGGAAGGGAAACTTCGTTAGATGGGGAGTGAATAGAGGAGCGAGTTGACAGATGCTTACTTCTGACGGATGACGGGTTGGTCAATGAGACGCTTGCCGAAGACGAGACGCTGGTTGGCCCACTTGAGACACTCTTCGACAATCATGCGGGAGTTTCGGATAGAGCCACCTGTTCAGCGGTTAGAGTTATGTGTTGGTGTTGTTGATATGGCACCCTAGCATCAGGGTAGACTTACAAACCATGGTCCACCGCTCGTGGTTGAAGTTACTGAGAATGACGTGGATGCCCTTGTTTTCCTCACCCAAGAGGTTCTCGACGGGGACCTTGACGTTATCAAAGGTGACGTAGCTGGTTCCGGCGGTCGGAGAGTACGACGTCTTGATGGGCTTGGTTTCAACACCCTCACCTCTCTCAATCAGGACCACGCTGAGACCCTTGTCCGTACGAACGCCGGTAACGAAGTAATCGCAGAAGGTACCGTTGGTGATCCACTTCTTTGTGCCATTGACAATCTAAAACATAGGTTAGCTGATGCAATGCTTCCCGCATCACAACCGAGGGTAGACAAAACATACATAGTGCTTGCCATCAGGTGTCTTTTGAGCAGTTGTTCTGAGACCAGCAACATCAGAACCAGCAAAGGCTTCTGTGATAGCCAAGCAGAGCTTCTTCTTGCCGCTAAAGACTTGGTCGGCAATGTTCTTCTTCCACGCCTCATTCTTGGCGAAGTTGAGCACGGCAGTCAGACCAATAGTCATACCAGCCATGTTGCCGTCCTGGAAGCCACGGGTCATGGTTCTGGCAAACTCTTGAGCAACGATCATGTCGTGGAAGTAGTCGAATTCCTCTCCCTTGACCGCGCCGTCCATCAAGTTGACGCCGTGCAGATGCTTACCAGGGCCGAGTCTCATGTGGAGGATTCCCTTCTTGCTCATGAGATCGATCATATCCTGACTGATAGCACGCCCAGTGGACTCACATTCCTGTGCCTCAGGAATCAGGTGCTTGTCAGTGAACTCACGCAGAGCTTTCTGCAGGCGACGGTGAGAGTCATTGTAGTATGGATTCTTGAAGTGTTCGACCAACCAGAGCGGTTCGGCATAGGGAACAGGACTGAGGTCACCGGGCTTGGGGACAATAACCTGGGGCTTCTCGTCCTTGATAGTACCAATTGCAAGGTCGGCATACTTGGTCAAGACTTCTTGACGGTGGAGGTTGTAGAAGGCGGTTGTGGCATCCTGGCCAGCGACCTGCTGCAGGACGCTCTCGCCTCCAGGGTGGGCCATGATGAACTCGCTGAGATCATAAACGATGCTGTCAATGATGCACCATAACGAATCCTCGGTGGTGTGCTCTCGCACCTCTTCACGAGTGAAGGTTTTAGCTGGTGGCGCCATGGTGATCACCAAGTCGAACGATTCGTTCAAGATGCTTGTCTGTTATGGGCAGAAGAATGAAGATAAGCTGCTATGAGATGCAGAGGATCTCAGAGACGCTCTGATGGAGGGCAAGGCGATGTGCTTCCTTCAACGATTCGTTGATGGCAAAGGGACTCTCTGAAGCATTTGAAGAGCTGAAAGAAGCTCCTGGCAAAAAGTTAAGCTCACCCGCCGGTAATGTTTCGAGCTCTTACCTCGGTCTGCGGTGGAGACGAGATGTCGGTAATGCTGCGAATTAGGCGAGCTCTGATTGGACGGATGCATGACGGCGTTGGGAAGGTGATCGTGGAGGCGGGAATTGGGGACGGGGGAGAATGTGTGTGTGTCTTCTGTGGAATGGAATGTGAGGAACACCTTGTGTGTTGTTACAAAGGGAAAAACTATCCAACTCTACGACGGGGCGATCGCATGGTTATATATAAAAGCCCCGAGACCAGTGAATCTGTATAGCCAAGGGAACTGTGAATGTGTAAAGTGATTACGTGGGGGATGCCTTCCGCTGTTCACAGCTCGGTTGCGCCGCCATGGATAGCCATTTCACATGCCAGGTTTGATGTGATATTTCGCATTTCTGCTGCGACAAAACGTTGTGCAGCGGCCAAAAAACGAGACAAAAAGTATGTAGATTTCGAATCAGGGTTGGAGTTTTTGCGTCCAAGATATATAATACATTAAATCTAAGGTCGACAAAAACTAGCGCTTCGGCGAGTCCAGCGCAAGGTATATTCAGGGGTATAAGATTTGTTTCCAGGCGTCCTTTGCGCATAAAAAGGTAATAAAAGTACAGTGCAAACGACCGCTGTGAAGTTGCTCATGAAATGACCAGTTCCATTCGTACACCCACCAAAAAGTTTCGTATGCGCCAATTCTGCACGTACCATCTTAGCCGTCGAAAACATCGGCTACCACTGCACTTCCCGCACCCTTCGATCAGTACCCCAGCCAGTCGGACTCGGGGTCCGGGGCTGCTCCGTCTCTTGACTGATCACTTCCCATGTTCACCAATCCCTGTAAGTGGTAGATGCCCGTTTGGCCGTTCTGGCTAGTGGACGGCATGTTGGGGATTTTCGGATAGTTAAAGAAGTCGAAGACATCGATGCTGTCGAGGTCGTGGAGTGACACGGAGTGAGATGCCGTCTCATCCAAGCCCCTTTGGCGTGTTGCGGATGTCAGGTTTACCAATTCATGAGCGCTCCTAGTTTGAATATGTGTCAGTACTCTTCGTTCTTTGAGGGATGTCTTCTGAGATAGTCAAACTACTAACTTTCTCATAGCGCCAAAGCTTGCTTCTCCCTGCCGTTCCCTTTGGACAATTCTTGCAAGTATTCTTGCGTAATTGTTAGCGACCTCCCAATACTGGCCAACATATCCCAGGATGTCGATAAAAAAATTAATTTTGGGATCTACTGGACAGCCCACCATTGCAGCATGAACGATGAGCAGTCGAGCTGCGATCCAAAGAGAGAACGCAAACGGCGGGCCGACCAAGTCCAAACCATTAGCCTCGAATACGTCCTGCGTGATATCCCTCAAACTCTGTACCGCTGATAGGCACCTCTGCATAGCATAATGTGACGGTACGAATATGTGGGATCGAACTGTCGGGTAGGCAGCAGACGAATGCAAGCGAACGACGGCAGTGACGTACGCACTATGCAGCATGAACCAGTTGGCTACTCGGCTGGCTGGATCTGAGTGACACAATGCTGAGATTCTACTGTATTCGCTTGGCAAGCTCTGTAACCAGCTATCCAGGGCGGAATCTAGTGATCGGTACGTGTTTCGCCATGTAGTCATTTCAGCTGACGACGTGACATCGACTGGCCGCTTCAAAAAGTCATGGACCTTGCTGAGAATGCCGAGCACCTCGCAGTGATAAGAAAAGCTGCCCAGATTCTCTGGCTTGTCGACAGTGTATCCAGTCCAACCTTGCTGATCTGTATTCGTGTTTAGAGACCCCGTTTCCACAGGGACATTCCTAGAAAACAAGTCATACGAGCAAGGCAGGACACGCTTCATCTTCGAATCCTCTAGCATGAAGTCGAAAGTCGTCGTGGCGATTGTTGCGTATCGATCGAGAAGGTAAACCATCCAGCATAGTCGCCTGCGACCCTCATCCTCTATCCAAGAGTCTGGCCGAGGCACAACAACTCTCCGAATGGATCCGGTGCTTGGAGTTTCGCTCGCATCTGCAGACAGATACATTTTGTTCTCTTCACAAAGATCCAGTTGTCGTACATTCTGCACCAGTATAGACAGTAGATTCCAACCTCGAGGGCCGTTTGATGTCCCAAGCTCATCCAAAGCAAGGATGACCAATGCCCTTTGGGCTTCGATGCTGACATGTTCCATGGCGTAAATCATGACCTTGTGTTTCGACACGGCATGATAGTGGGATCGCATTTCCGGTGACAACCGGGTATCTTTGAGGAAGCGTAACGTGGTTGCCACAATCGCATGTAGCAAGATCCGATCGACTTCATTTAAAGAAGTAGAGCCAAAGAATATACCAAATGTGGTTTTGCGATCGAGAATCGGGCACCAGGTATTGCAATGCTTGAAGTACAGATCAACGAGAGTATAAATCATGTCCTGGGGGGGTAAATCCGTTCCTCCCGAAAGCGATGTTGATCCGGAGCGAACATTGTTCAATCTTGACGGAGGCGTGAAGGACTCAGCACCACCAGATAACAAAGACTGACCTGGGGCAGAAGTTACTGATGGAGCGCTTTGCTGCAGGCCCTCTGAGCCATCACCACCTTGCCATGAAGGACTTGAAAATGCCGGAGCTCTCGGTTGCTGAATTGGTGTACCTCTAGAAACACCAGGAGGTCTGGTACCGACTGCTTCCTGGCCAAACCCATCGAGCTGAACCGAAGCATGGTTACTGACAGCGGGCGACAAAGTTTGCGACTGTGCTCCGTGATCATTCGCGATGTGATCCTCAACTCGTCGCCATAGAGTCTGGAGGAGAGCGTCAACTCTGTTTACTTTGGTCTCCAACTCAAGGGTAAACCCGATACGACTCCCTGGCTTTTGTCTCTCCAGATAGACACAAGTCCGGTTATGCCGTGCACACCAAGAACATGCAGGCTCGGCCCTGTCACATTTGACCTTCCTTGCCTTGCATAACTCGCATCTGAGAAGGGGCCATGGTCAGTCTTGCATGCAACAATCAACAGTTAAGGAGAGGAAGGAAGGATAGGGCGGATTTCACGTACGACGTCTTCTGATACTTCTCCCTCTTTCTCTTCTTTCCCGACGCGGCGGGTCCTGTCTGAGTTGTGTCCTCACCACTCGACCCGCCATCTTCGTGACTGAAGACCGAGTTGGATTCATCCTCGGCCGTGGACACCGGGACTGCGTTTGTGTCTGCCATCTCAACCCATGACCTAGAAACTCCACAATTGATTTTGGGTTGCGAGAGCAAAGACAACAAGTGATAAGAGTGTTTTCAATGCGCGAAAGGCGGAGCAGCTTATCTTTTGATGGGGCAGTGTCTTGGTATTAAAAACCCGAGGTTGACAAGATGAAGAATGGGACTCAGGGAGCAGAATCAAGGGAGCCAAAGAACAGAGGACCCAATAATGATGCTGGCGAGGTGTGGTCTCCGATGAGGCGAACAGCCAGGCCCAAATCGAGGTCCAGTTCCAGTTCCAGTTCCAGTTCCAGTCTGGTGGTGCTGTCGGACCATGCGGTGGTTGCAGTAAGTAACTTGACTTAGTCTCAGCGCCAACGTCAAGCTGACGAGTGACCAGAAACACAATGTCCGGTCTGCTAGACTTGAGAGTAGACAAGTAGTCCTGCGACGTTGATGTCCAGTTTTGCTCGGTCCGCTCGGCCGACACCAAGTAAGAAGGCAAAACACGCTGTTCCCACTTTGAATGCGTCCCTGACAAGAAAAGAAGCATAAAACGACCAAAAAACCGCCACACGGAAAACGGATAGACAATCAATCAAAGAGATCAGACACTCGTCCAGTCCGACAGCCAGATGCTTCAGGTTGGCGGGAGAGAGAAAGAGTCTTCAGCCGGCGGCAGACACCCAAAAACGTGGATGGCGAACAGTGAGTGAGGCTTTTGCATTCCAGTCTCCTCACACGAATGTGGCGCCAGCCAGAATTGGTGTGGGAAAGGGTCAATGGGCACTGGTCCATGTCATCCCAGCCTGGTGCCAGTCTTCATCAAAATCATCTTCGGCGGGTGGTGCCACGACTTCTCCACTCCTGTGCTGTGATGATCGCCTGCTTTGGGCAGCTTACGCCGTTGTTGAGCCACACCAACTGCCTGAGCAGCAGGAAACAGGCTGCTGTTGGACGCTAATTTCGAGAGGCTGGTCCAGAGAAGCTCTCTAGAACGTTTCTACAGAAGCCACTAAAGCACAGGCCTTGCTTCCCCGGCGTTCCCATACCCATGGCGTTGAAGCTATCCAGGGCCTTCTCGCCTTCCCCGACCTTCACATTGGCTGCACACAGGACTTTAGTGTATGCGGGTGAGAGACCTAAGTCTGTTCCCAATGACGAGATGAGTCCCTCCCAGTCAAATTTGGCCAATTGAGGCAAAGGCGACTAGGTATCCTGACCGTTGTTGCTCGACAAGCTGCGACATGAATCAGCATCCATGGCAGAATGCATGGCGCGGGGGAGTGGTATTTGGGGCACACAGTATGAGGCACAGCACTTGAGGACTTGGTCTTGCCGGGGAGACCGGAGCCGATGGAAAGGGAACATTAGTTGACACGGCTATGACTTACGAAATATACCATCAACTCGACCGACAATTCGGCCATTGCTGCTGTGCAGTAGTACAGAATGGTGAGATGGCGATTATGTTGGCAGCAAAGCATTCGTGAGAGACTACACCACATACGACAATTAAACGGCACGGTGCAGACAGAATAAAGTCACAAATCAATCGGGACCACAAGTCGCCAAGCTCTTCGATGACATTCTGCATCATATCATCATATATTCTCTATCATACAAGCGCCGTCTCTGATGTCCTTGGTAATCAGACATGCCACAACGACATCTGTGACAAGGCTTTGGTCGTGAAAAAAAGCTTGCTATATACATTGAATCATAGTAATTGTTTCCAGGCTGATGCACTTTAGGTGGACCAGCCCTTGCTCATCTGAACGGCCTTCTCCCAGCGCTCAAATCTCTTGTTCGCATCTGAGGCTGTAATCTGGGGCTTGAAAACGGTCTGGCCTTCGGTGTTGACATCCTTCAGGTCGTCAAAGGACTCCCAAACGCCAGCGGCAAAACCGGCAGCAATGGCAGCACCCAGGGCAGTGGTCTCACGCATGGCGGGTCGGTTGACGGGAATACCAATGATGTCGGATTGCGTCTAAAGGGAGACATATGTTAGCATTTCTTCTTCTTCTTCTTGGGAGCGAATGCATATGCGTCAAGGTAAACTCACCTGCATGATAAGGTCAGCATTGCACATGCCGCCATCGACAGCAAGCTCAGAGAGCTTCTTGCCACTGTCCTTGGCCATGGCATCGAGAATAGCCTTGGTCTGGAAGCAGGTAGCCTCAAGAGTGGCGCGGGCAATGTGCCCACGCTGGGTATAGGCAGTGATGCCGAAAATGGTGCCTCTGGCATCATCGATCCAGTAAGGAGCGAAAAGGCCACTGAAGGCGGTGACGAAAGTGCAGCCACCATTGTCTTCAACGGTCTCAGCCAGAGCGCTCAACTTGGACGACGATTCAATGAAGCCAAAGTTGTCCACAAGGAACTTGACACTAGAGCCAGCAACCGCAATGCTGCCCTCGAGGGCATACATGGTCTTGCCCTCTCCAAAATCGAAAGCCACAGTCGACAGAAGTCCATGAGTGGAGATGACGGGCTTCTCACCAACGTTGTAGAGCAAGAAGCAGCCGGTGCCGTAAGTGTTCTTGGCCAGACCAGGCTTGAAGCCCTTTTGACCAACCAAAGCGGCAGACTGGTCGCCAAGGCATCCCATGATCTTGATGCCCTTCAGGCTGGTGGTAGCAAGCGAGCCATAAGCTTCCGCATCGGCGGAGCGCACAATCTTGGGCAAGGCGACCTTCTTGCGGTCGATTCGGAACCAATCAATGAGCTCGGCATCATATTCAAGAGTGTGAATGTTCATGAACATGGTTCGTGAGGCATTGGAAGGATCGGATACGTGAACGTTGCGAGCGGTGCCACCGTTCAGCTTGTACGCCAGCCAAGAGTCGACAGTACCAAATGCCAGGTTACCTTTTTCATAGGTATCCTTGACCTCGGGAACATTTTCTAGAAGCCACAGAAGTCTTCCGACAGACGAGTACGTGGAAAGAGGAAGACCACAGCGGTCTGTGAGCTCTCCAGATCCGATGCGGGTCTTGAGACGGCGAACAATCTCAACGTTTCGTGTATCGGTCCAAACAATGGCGTTATACAAGGCCTTTCCAGTGGTCTTGTCCCACACTACGGTGGTCTCACGCTGGTTGGTAATACCGACGGCTACGATCTGGTCACGGGAATGGCCCTGAGTCTCAAACTTCTTGACGGCTCCATCGATGCAGTGCTCAACAGAGGAGATGAGCTCTTCGGGGTCGTGCTCGTGCCAGCTGTGGAAGGGCGTATGTATGTTAGTCAATGGGTAGATATATGTTAGGAGGCGATTAGAGCTTACCCAGGGTTAGGATAAATCTGCTTGAACTCGATCTGGTGAAGCGCTACAACTTCACCACTCTTGTTGAAGATGAGGAATCGGGTGCTGGTGGTGCCCTGGTCAATGGCACCAATGAAGGTTGTGGAGGTGCTGGGAGACATGGTTGTGGATGTGTCCTTGGATTTGCGAAATGCTTGGGGAATAAAGGAAGAGAGCATTCAAAAGCTAAAGCAAGCAAAGCTGGCAGCAGTTCGAGGCAATAACCAAACACAGAATGAGTCCCGCAAGCTGCAATGCTACGGTTGAATATAATGCGGGGAGCTCAAAGCTCAGAATGTGACGCGGGGAAGTGGGATCTGGGGGTATCGAAGAAGCGGGCTGGGGTTTGAGGGATGGAAGATAAGACGAGAAGAGAGGGACGAAAAAAATGTCTTGAGGATGTGCAAGTCGAGACAGTAAATACTCTCGCGAAGGTGGTTCAACCGCAGGGTTCTTTCACATGGAACTTGGACAAAAATGTCTGGATTAGCCAAAAGCTCGTGAGCAGCTGCTGGGTCGGTTCGGAGTTGGGACCTCGATTGGAGGAGAAAGAAACCCCCCCAAAACCAAACCCCATTTGACATTTGATCTGGAGCTTTGGATGCGGAGACCCCTCACACCAGTGAACGCAAGAAGCTGACATCACCTCTTCTTGTTGGCCTGAAGCAAAAGATGGCTTCTGGCCGCTTCAGTGGCTGAATGCAGGAGTGGCATCCCCATCTCCATCCCCGCCTCAAGCCATCAATTCTTCCCCATGTTTGCGTGCAAAACGGACATGGTGTTTTGTCTACCGTACCACACATGCAATAGTACGCCGACCGAAACAACAGGTCCCCAGTCTATTTTCGACCAGCATCACCAGCCGGTGCGGGCGTGTGGGGGAACCAGGGACATGAGTAGTGCCAAACTGACAGCCCGTGTCACGAGTCGAGAAGAAATCTGGACATTGTGGAAACATTACACGATAGTTGGCGCTGCTTTTGCGCAGGAACACCGTCTCGGTGTGAAGCTATCTCCTCGGTCAGCCAATATCAGGCCCACAGTCGAATGGATAGAATCAGCTCTGGCCCACAAGGCACGTTTTTTTACTGCCATGCCACGATGCAGCGTCCCGACGGGGCCGTTGCCAAATGCTGTCGATATTCAAGATTTCGGTGTTTAGGCCCCGAGATTCGCGACACAAGCCCACCGGATGGACCCGCCAAGGCTTTGCTCTAGATCACAGCGAAGAAAATGAACTGGGCTGAACGGCGTCAGGGCAGTTCCTGGAATGCCATACTATTCCAAAGCCACGGCGTTGCGAATTGGTGTCTCGACCGAGCCATGTGTTGGAGGGGCATGTTTGAAATCTCCAGCCTTCTACTATCATCAGGCAACAGCACAATGTCTTGATAATGCACGTTTTTCAGAAAGCGGACTAGAGGCAGATTCGACAGGAGCCGACTCGACATGTTGTCCAACGTCAACGGCAGCTAATGGCTTGTGATGGGATGGTAGAGACACGCCACCCAGGCAAAAAGAGACCACAAACGAGCAAGCCTCGGTCGCGGTCGGCGAAATGTTACGTACAGAGCCTTGTTAGGAGACTTGGAATAGAGACAAGTCCCGGTCAAAGGCCACGATGAGCTGACGGTGCGAGAAGGATTTCCTCACACTCACAAATTTGTACCACACGGTGGAGCGAAGCAAACAACGCCATTGCCGCAGCACAGGCATCCCCTGTAGTCGCCCAGGGATATTTTGGCCTCCACTCCCAAGAAACCAGCCCCAGAAGCTTATTGTGCTTGCAGCTCGCTAACTCCATTGGTATGTTTGCTCCTTTCCTGCAGGAAAAACGGGCGGCTCTCACACCACCAGGCCACTAACTGGCCACCTCCGGGGCGAGACGCTGCCTGCTGACTGGTGTTGACCTTGCTGTGGCTGGATCGGTACATGAGGGATTGACCCTTAGCAACTGAGATCAGAGACCGCCGGACGCAAGCCCATCGGCCGAGGTAGATCATAAGGTCGAAAATGTCCGCAATATACAGTACCGGCCGCCACCTCCGCCATACTTGCGCTTTTAGGCTGTATAGAAGTTTCTACGGCGGCATCTAGAAAGCGCCGCAATTTCGCAAGCCGACCTCAATCAACCACCGAAATAACCAAATTGCAAAAGAGAAGAACAGGCCGGTGGGGAAGAGATGACAATATTGGCTAGCTAGCCGTGTAGGCGAAAACCAAGCAACACGTTCGTCGAGTTTTCAGTGAACGGATGGGGAAATGCATGACAGCGGGGACACTTTTGTGGCGTTCTAGAATGACGGATTCTGACAGCGAGAGTCTGTGTGTCTCCATGTCGCCAACCAGAAGAATCCGTTGATGACTCGGTGGTCCCGTCCGAGGTGTCGGGTGTGTCAGAAGCCTTGGCAAATGGCTTCTTTTTTGTCCAGATTGAGATTGAGTTTTGATGATGGATCGAGGAGTTTATTTTGATCTTTGAATCAAAGTTGCTGGTGGCAATTGGCGAGGACGGCTCAACACCACACCGATGCATTACCTTGCAATGTTGCAGACAGCAAACAAGCAAGTCTTACAGCGACGCAACGTAGAACTGGTACTACAAGCATGTCGAAAGAACCCGTACAACAACGACAAGGTGTACGCCGTTATGGTCCGAGGAACAGATGACCCGAAGAAGAAAAAAAGGGTACTGATCCATTTCTGGCCCATCGTTCGGGGTTGCATTGTGGTCCACGTCGGTGTATGTAACCGAAGATGCATTCAGTTCAATGGGCCAGAAATGAGAAAATTGGCCAGCCACCTCGGATTATCTGCCCCTATTTCATTCTAACAAAGCTCCATTGCGTATCCGCGTAAGCGCGCGCGCAAGCGATGAGAAGAGGCGCATCTCGTGATCCTAATCGCCAGTTCTAGATGTTTGCGATGTCAAGTTTTGAACGAAAGCGCTTCGGTACGCCACGAGCGAGCTCAACGGACTTGAAGCACCGAGGAAAGGGAGTTATTGGCAAGCAAAGAGGGGAATATGCTAGTTTTGATTCTTTTTAATATCTGACAAGTTCACCAGGGACCCTAGTTTGGCGCGCAGACCAAATGGGGCGGACTGGGTGTATGATCGAGTAAGTTGGCAACCAGGTTATGGATTGGGGGTATTCTGCAATACCACGGAAGCAAAAGAGCGCGTTGGCTCCATATAGTTGCATCTTTGTTGCAGAAAGTTGAGCCAGTTGAGCCAGTCTTGCCCGTGTGGCCAGACCCCTCTTCTGGAAAACGGGCTTGGTGATGGCTTGACCATGGCTTCAAGGTCAGCCAAAGAACATTCGACGGTCCCAAAAGAGCCAAGGAACCCAAGGAACCCAAGCATCCTGAAGACATTCTGTGGTCCGAGATGGTTCGTGCCATTCGTCAAAGTCCACTTGATGCACTGCATCATTATCCACATCTGGGCCCGTCGTCCGGAACTGGTCGTCGTGTCCGTTGGTTGTGTGTCGCTCCATAGTCGCCCCCCCGGCGCGACCGAACGACGATCCACAAGGCTTTACTCGTCGACTTGTCATTCTCACGCACACCCCCGAGGCGGCGAAATCCCCACGGACAGTGCAGTCTCTGATACATTGATACATCGAGACTCGGTCCTCTGGTGGACTGTGCTTGATGGCGGACAGTGGGCGACTGGGGCACCGTCAACGTGAGAACCGGACTCTTGCGGCTTCCTCCCATCTTTTTTCTTCATCACATCAGCCAAAGAGGCACACGCCCAGCCCCTCCCGGCTTAGACCACCCCTTCACCTTTTTTTCTTGTCCTAGGTATGGGCAACTAAAACTTCAAGGTTGTCACTTCTTCATCATCCCAGGCTTGTTTCGTTCTACCCCAAGCCCCGTCTTCTTTACCCCAAGTTTTTCAGTCTCAAGAGTGGCCTGGGCGTTTATGCCAACTTCTTCCAACCGACCTTTTAACTCCATGTCCTTGAGCCCCCGTGGGGATACATAATAACCTCGTCATCCCCCATCCGATGCAACTTTAGAAGAAGAAATCACAAGAGTCAAGAGTCTCCATTCCAACTCATCGACCCGACGCATCCGTTTGTTGTCAGACGACACGAATCTATCCCCAAGTTTCCACTTTATACCCGTAACTACGTTTGACCCATAATCACACACAAGTTTTCAACTTGGCCCAACTTTGTTCAAATACATCATTCCGCCCTCATCCATTCTCTCCATCCCTCCCTCACCCTCCCAAGGCAGCACTCATGTCCATTCTCCCGCCGACTCAGGATTCAGTGTCAGACTCATCCATTGACAAAACTGTACCCGTCTACAAGGTCGACATGGGAGGTTCTGTCATTCACGATGAGCCAGCCCCGGGATCTGATATGATCCCCGCTGAGGAACAGCCTCGATGGCCCAAGATTCGATCTATTTGGCAAGATGCCTTTTCTGAGTTCCTGGGAACCATGGTTCTCATTTTGTTTGGTGCCGGCTCCGTTGCGCAGGTCGTTCTGAGCAAAGGCGAAAAGGGTGACTACCAGAGTATTTCATGGGGCTGGGGGTAAGTTGACAACCAATTCCATTTGTAATCGAATTCCGATAACTAATAAGATCCAAAATAGAATTGGCGTCATGTTTGGTGTCTACGTCGGTGGCAAGTCTGGTGGCCACATCAACCCTGCTGTAACTTTGGCCAACTGTGTCTATCGTGGACATCCCTGGCGCAAATTCCCCGTCTACGCTCTGGCTCAACTCCTCGGTGCCATGATGGGAGCCGCCATCATCTACGGCAACTATCGCTCCGCCATCGACAACTTTGAGGGCGGCACCGGCATTCGCACAGTCTCTGGCCCCAATGCCACCGCCGGTGTCTTTTGCACATACCCCGCCGCTTTCATGACCCGAACTGGCATGTTCTTTTCCGAATTCGTTGCCAGCACGATTCTCCAGTTTGTCATTTTCGCCATGGCAGATAACAGCAACATTGGCGCTGGTCCTCTGATGCCTCTCGGACTCTTCTTCCTCATCTTTGGTATTGGTGCTTGCTTCGGTTGGGAAACTGGCTATGCCATCAACCTGGCTCGTGACTTTGGTCCTCGTCTCGTTACCTACATGATTGGTTATGGCACTGAAGTCTTTTCATTTGGAGGCTACTACTTTTGGGTACGTTTTATATTACTTCGATTTCAGATTAAAAAGATTGGTAACTAACAAACTTTAGATCCCCATGGTCGCTCCTTTCCTTGGTTGCCTTGCTGGCGGCGGCCTCTACGATCTCTTCATCTACACTGGCGATTCGCCCATCAACACGCCCTACATGGGATTCAACCGACTTTTCAAGCCCCGCCGCAGCGTATGGTCCAACACGTACAACAAGTCTCCCGAGTCTAAAGTATAGACCGTTCTTAAACGCATTTTAAGTTTCTTTCAACTGATCTTGGACGCCCGCCATGCGAGATGAAGTAGCATAAACAACAGAAAACATTATGTTCAAATAACAGATATGGGGGCAACAGGAGGACCCAAAAATATGACAACAGAAGAAAGCTGATTGTATCATCAGCGGAACATTGTTTGCATCTGGGCGTTTTTCGAATTTTCAAAGATATTGTATGGATTTTACACTTGTATGTTTGTACGGGATGTGTTTCATAGGCGAGCGATATGGCGGTATTCGGCAGTAGTAAGCACAGCAATTTACAGCGTTCGAGTTTCATTTGCTTTGACAAGTCACCGTGCATGTATTAGCCACATCCCAAGTATTTCAGGGCATGCCCTCTCGGTCGACGCGGTATACGGCAGTCGATTTTCAAAATAGTGGCTTGCAATATGCCGAATCATTAGCATAATTCTCACCGATAGATAATACAACATCCTACGAATATGTCGGCAGCAATGAACATGTGATGAGGAGTCCAGGCCAGCAGAAACTTGCAGGACAGGGCGTGTGCCGTTGAAGGGTCAGGGGGTGAGATATATTGCATCGTGCATGCTGGTGCGAGGGTGGACTGCGACCCTTTCTCCACGAGCTGATCCGTTTCCATCCGCTGGGTCGAGACCACGGGTTATATGATATTGGTGTCGAGGGTCAGGATCAAGGGTCTTGGGTGCATGCAATTCGTGTGTTGGGATCTTTGTGATTCCCGAGGCTTTAATTTACAATATAGTATGCTCTACGGAGTGCATCTTGCATTTTTGAAAATCACGACACTGAGACTCTCCATGTTGGAAGATCAAATCCAACTGCAACTTCCGGAGCACGAGTTAGTCAGACGTAAGTATGACTTGCAGAAACATGGCCTCGGCAGGAAATACCACCACATCCCGAAACGTCCGCCATCACCCAACGTAGTCTCACTACGGTAGCTCCGATTAAAACATGCGGGGACCCCAAGGCATTTCACACGTGGTCTGAAAAACTTCATGATGGAAAAACCTTGGCACGGAGTACTTTTGTACCCAGTTGATGCAAATGGAAACTTTGTAACCTTACTCGTTTGTAAGTGTCCATGAGGTGAAGTTACGACGCCACACTGGGTAGAAGGATTCCAGAAAAAGCCACCAGGCATGACATGGTTGAGGCATTAGTGGCGGCAGATGGGTTTGTGGCAAGGTCGGAAAGCTACTTGGGGCACAGTGTGCGATAAGTGGAGAAGTTTGAGGGTTCAGGTCCGGAGTTTTAATGAAATTTGGAAATGAGGTGATGAGACGGAGCGTACGGAGCACAAAAACGGAGTTTATGGAAACCGGTGTGATGAGCTGTGTGTGGGTTTTGGAATGTTTGAATCTGGTGGCGTGTCAAACGTGTTCAGGTGTTCAGGAAGTTGTGAGAATAGAAAAGTGGGGATGAGAGAGAATGACAGATATCTCGGGTTCGGGTCGGTATAGCGACATGCACCGAGACTCACGTCATGGCTGTGGGAACGGGCCATGGTCGGTATGCATGGACCGAAAGGCTGAGATCCTTGTCTCGGGTATCGACCCGCTTGTTTGCAAAGTCGGGATTGGGACACCGACGTGCATGCGGCATGCTTGACATGTGCGGCTCTGGATTTATGGGTTGCGGTTGTGGAGATTATTGAAGATGAACTGGCAGACAGAATTGATGGAGTTTGAACGACGGAGGCGCTCCGCTCCCGTGGCCCGGGACGCCCGTGAAGAGGATTTCTTAGCAAATCGTCATAATCATACAATCTGTGAGAGGCGACCGGAGGAACTCTCGGAAAGGTTCATGCCCAGAATCACGCTCGGCTCCAGCTCGGCCACGTATGACCTGCGTTCGTATGGTTGTCATGTCGTGTTATTGAACTCCCCGCCAATGATGTCACTCGTTTGTTCAGTTACAATTTCGCTCACACCTGAGAATGCAAGCCGTGCTGAAGAAAAGTGACATGGACATTGACCAAGTGTTCACAGCTGCCAGCCGCGTCAAATAGACACGTGGGACATTTCGTTGGTGGGAAAAGCGACTGCGTTATCAACAGCCGAATTTCCCACGAAGGGGGTCATTTCCAGAACCTGTCTTGCTTCTTCACCTTGAACCTTTTCAGCTCTCATTTCTACCATATTAGCCTGGAAGAGCAGCAGACACATACAAACACACCTTTTTCATTCCCCGTGTCTCGGCGGCCTTTGGTCTGTGTTTCCACAAATGATCGTGTAAAGAAAGCAAGTAAGCCCGGCATTTGGACACCGACCCCCTTGTTTCCCCGTTTTTATTTCATGGGCTCGACTCGCTTCGGGGACGACATATCGAGACCTTGGCGCTTGTGATTCAAGTGGCACGATCTTTTTCCTTTTTCCTTTTTATTTCCTTATTTTAACCTTTTTTTTTCGTTTTTGCAGTCGTATATATACACGACGCCATCGACTTTGTCTTCCTTTTGCATACCCGCTCTTATCGACAACTTCACAACTCGGCTATACATCACCGAGCATCACAGGCCATGCCGCCTCGACTCAACAAGCTCTGGCGTCCCGTCGCCGCGGCCACCGCCGTCACGGCCGTCACCCTCGGCGGAACAGTTATTTACTCCCGCGCCAACAAGAATCTCTCGCACGACAAGGCCGTCGTGCCCGTCCAGCGCGACAACAAGGGTAAAATCGTCCCGCCTGCGTTCTCAGCCGTCAAAAGTCGCGCTGAACAGCTCGCCGAGCTGAGGAGACACAACAAAAAGGACGCCGAGTACGATGTCCTCATTATCGGAGGCGGTGCCACTGGCACGGGTATTGCGCTGGACGCCGTAACGCGAGGATTAAAGGTCGCCGTGGTTGAGCGAGACGACTTCTCTGCCGGGACGAGCTCCAAGAGCACCAAGCTTGTACACGGTGGAGTGCGATATCTCGAAAAGGCCGTCTGGAATCTTGACTACCCGCAGCTGGAACTTGTCATTGAGGCGCTCCGTGAGCGAAGGGGCTTTTTGAACATTGCACCTCACTTGTCTAGTTCTCTTCCCATCCTGTTGCCTCTGCAAAGCTGGTTCCAGGCGCCGTACCTCTGGGCCGGATGCAAAATGTACGATTTACTCGCCGGTTCTCAAGGACTGGAATCGTCCTACTTGCTCAGCCGTAGCAAGGCGATCGATTCGTTCCCCCTGCTCAAGAAGGATAAACTGGTCGGCGCGCTCGTCTACTACGACGGCCAGCACAACGACTCTCGTATGAATGTGTCTCTCGCCCTGACTGCTTCGCTGTACGGCGCCACGATCCTAAACCACGTCGAGGTCACGGGCTTGGAAAAGGATGCCGATGGCAAGATCTGCGGCGCCCAGGTGCGCGATCTCATGACCGACGACGAATCTTCCTCTCAGCCATTCACTGTCCGCGCAAAGGGTGTCATCAACGCTACTGGTCCGTTTACCGACGCCGTTGAGAAGATGGACGATCCGGAGCGCAAGGAAATCGTTGCCCCTGCATCAGGTGCCCACGTCATGCTGCCTGGAAAATTGTGCCCCAAGGGAATGGGGATCTTGGATGCGGCCACCTCTGACGGACGAGTCGTCTTTGTCTTGCCTTGGCAGGGAATGACGGTGGCTGGTACCACGGATAATGCTTGTGTCGTGGAAAAGGAACCTGTTGCGCGACAGGACGACGTTGATTTCATCCTCAAGGAGGTTAGCAAGTTGTTGGAGCCGGAGAGTGTTTTGACCCGCGACGACGTCCTTGCTACTTGGTCTGGTGAGTTTTCTCCCTGCCCCCTTTTCACTCATCATGATGAAAATAATATGACAAAGTGCTAACAAAAACAGGCATCCGACCATTAGTTCGTGACCCCAAAGCCGGCAACACCGAATCCCTCGTCCGTTCTCACCTCGTCACCGTCTCACCCTCCGGCCTGCTCACCTGCGCGGGCGGCAAATGGACCACGTACCGCCAAATGGCCGAAGACGCCGTCGACGAAGCCATCAAGACATTCAACCTGACGCCCCAGTCCATCGCCCTCCCCGACCTCAGCGGCTACAACCTCCCCGGCACCATCACCAACGGCAAATGCAAGACGCTGACCACACCCGTCCTCGGCTCCCACGGCTACTCTACCGCCCTGCCCTCGCAGCTCATGGAGTCGTACCCCCTCGACGCCGACATCGCGCACCACCTCGCCACCAACTACGGCGATCGGGCGTGGGCCGTCCTCGCTGCTTCTCCCTCCGTCACCCGTCTGGCCCCCTCGTTTCCCTTTATCGAGTCGGAGCTTCGTCATGCTGTTCGCTCAGAGGCGGCGTGCACGGCAGCGGATGTCATTTCCCGAAGAACGAGACTTGCCTTTTTGGATGTGGATGTTGCGCTGCATGCGCTGCCGCGGGTGATTGACGTTATGGGCGAGGAGTTGCAGTGGTCGGAGGGCAGGAAGCAGCGCGAGTGGAGGGACACGGTGCAGTTTATGAAGTCGATGGGTTTGGATGAGGATAAGTTGACGGTGACGAGGGAGGAGGTCCTGAATGGGCAGGTTAGGGCGCGGAGGACGCTGGGCGGGAAAGAGACAGCCAAGGAGGGGATTCAGATTCCGTTGGGGCGGGAGTTGGAAGCTGGTGCTATGAGGAATGCTGCGTGAGGAGTTGATTTGGTTTATGGGGAGGGTGTTTGCATATTTGGCGTTGGGAGTTGGAATTACTATGACATAGAGTCTAGTTTGTCATTAGAGCCAGTCTGATTAGCGCTCATCATCTACAATATTGTTTACATTACTTCTTATCTTTGGTCAATTGATGTGTTCACACTGACCTACTGGTCTGGGTTGTGTCAAAGGTATTTATCAGATTCAACCTGTAGGGTATAATGATATTTAGCAAGGCTGCCTTACGTGGCAGGATTCTACTTGATGTTACTGGAAATCGTATGTTGTATTCATATCGTCGTGTTCTTACGTCAAAGGTCAATTTGCTCGCGCAAGTTGATGCAATGAAAGTTTCAACTCATTCCACTGACAACTCTATGAAAACCAACCCAAACCATATACACTCAGGATATAGGTAGCGCCAAGATTATTTCTTCAACCCCTGAGCCTCAGCCTCCTTCTTAACCTGCCCCGTCAACGCCTCAGTCGTCTTCTTAATCAACTCATCTTTCGGCAAATCATCCTTCGTATACAGCTTATACTGCGCATCGTCAGCCGCAAGCTGATCATAAACCTTGGAGTAAGTTGCGTCTTTGAGCATCTACGTTCCCAAAGTCAGCATATAACAAAACCATTAGCCCAAACAGATATAAGTTACCTCGATGAGCTCATTGCCCGCCTTCTTGCCCTGCTTGGCGGCGGACTCGAGTCCCCAGGCCCGTTTATCGGGGTTCGTCTCGGCGTTTGCTTCGGCCTGGAGATCGCTGACTGTAGAGATGCTGGTGTACAAGCGGTCGAGGAGCTTGAAGACCTTGTTGATGCGGGCCATGGTCAGGCGGCTGACGCAGGCGTCGTGTTCCATACTGATGAAGCACTATTAGTCGATTGTTACAGACAAGGAAAAGGTGTTTCTTACTTGATGTACTCGCCTCTCTCGCAGAGGTTCACTATCGCATCGATGGCAACGTAGGCGACAGCGCCGCCAAGAATGTCGAGGGCAACGCCGCCAAGACGAGCGGCAATTCGGGAGCCAAATGCGACTTCTCGCTCAGCGACGAGAACAAGCTCACGAGCGGCTCCGCGCTCGGCGAGGTTGGCGGCCGCGGCGTTCATTTCTTGAAGAGGGTTCATGCCTTGGACGTGAATCTCGCCGGGGCCGATGGGCCGTTCGGGGATGAGGCCTGGACCGCCCCTGAACTTCTGGTACCAGTCGCGGAGGAACATGGACAGTGCTCGTGCTGTTTAGTTTGCATGAGCATGAGTTTAAAAGAAGACTCCTTGCACAAATTTTCTGCTGAACAGGATGTGACTTACATGTCGGTGCGCCATCCCACCTGAGGACGATGGACGTGAAGAGTTCCTTTAGGGTCGCCTGCTCAGGATAGCCAGCAAACTTGAGCACTGGGTAAAAGGGATGTTAGTATTGGAATCTATTCAAAAGTGTGGTGTTTTGTTGACTCACAAAAATCAGTGCCCAAAGTGCCTCCGATGATAGCACACGCCTTCACCCACCACTCCTTGCCCTCGTAATTAGCCATGGCATTAGCCCACTCCTCCTGCTGGGACTTGTCGAGGTTTTTCTTGACCTCAGCGAGGTAGGCCTCCGCCGTGGGCTGTTTGGCCTGCTGCAGAACCAGGTCGAGCGCCTTGTCGAGTTTCGCATTGACCATGCGCTTGTCGATCTCGACGACTTCACTGTTGAGTTGCTGGATCTGGGTGCCCAGCTGGGTGATGCGCTGAGCACGCTCGGGGTTGTCTGAGCATCACAGTCAGCTCAAGATACGAAGGCTAGATTGAAGGGATTGCTTACCGGTGAGCCAAGTCATTGGGTCGAGTCGTTCGATGATGTCGTTGGCTTCTTCTAGAAACGACTTTTTGTGGTAGACGTCGCCGCCTCGGAAGAGAATCGGTGGTGTGTAGAAAGGGTTGCCGAGTGTCATGGGGTAGGGGGGACTTGGAGTTCAAGGTCCCTTGTTGTTGGTTGTTTCTGAGTGATGATGTTGTATCTTGAGCGGCTATGAAGTCTGCTTTATAGCTGGTCGATGGTTGTCCAATATGAGAATCTGGACATATTCTCTTCTGGCCACTTGGTTCCACTGCATAGGACATCTCGCAGTAGAAGCTTCTGGTGTGACAAATTCAGCTGAGTCGTTCTAGATGGCAATAAACCGGTGGTTATGCCATCCCGAACAGGGTTGTTTCGGTGTGAATGCTTCCGCATTGGGCGACTCAGTGTTGGTATCTATCCATTTCTTGATGTTCGAGACTCGAATAGTTAAGATGCTAGCGATTGACAACCCAAAGAGGCTGGCTGACATGAAACACAACATCTTCAGCTCGGAGAGACTGCTTCGCCAATGCCGTCTAGAAGCCTCTATCGAACATATATTGAACGGACAGTTTTGTCCGTACATGTCTGTTTTGGAGAAGTTCTGGCTGGGCCCTCGATATATCAGTCGAAAGGAGGGTCTTCTGCAGGGTCTTTGCCCAATTCGTGTCACAACAGTTGAGTCGAGGCTATGCTTTACGCCTCTTCTCCCGTTCATGGACCAATGGCTGGTCCAGACCACGCGCCGATCGTTGGAACTACTTACGATAGCGGCCCGGCCCATGGTTTAGCGATGAACCCATCCCCACTAGCTGAGGAGAAGCTAACGGTGAGAGTGTGATATCGGCGGTGGCTGGCTGAGACAAATAGGGACAAGGGGACGGCATGCCACATGTTGGGGTCGGCAATTTTATCCGCGGGCATCCCGTATTGGCTTTTGGAAGGACATGGAAGTGTGACAATGAAAGTCTAGTGGGCTCGCGCACGTGTTATTTCGTGGCCTGGCGTGAGGCTGTGAAGTTTAGACACTGGATGTCTCTTTTATGGGAATAAATGGCTGCAAAGCCCAGTAAGAAGGAACTGGAATCCGGTCTAGGGGGTATCCAGAAATGCCACTTGCCTTCAAGACCCTTCTTTGGGGACTATGTCACCTGAAGAACGGCTTTGAAAGCGATGAACGAGGCTATAAACACCTTGGTGACGCTCCCCCTAACAGAGGGACAGAGTTCTGCACAAACGTTTTTTTTTTTTTTTTTTCGGCTGCTCTATTTACGACATGTTCTATCGCCTTGCGAAAAGTCAGCTCTCTTGTCTCTCAAATCCCTTTCATGTGAATGAAACGGAAAACACAATAGTGTCATCCATTAACTAGCACTACCTACACCTGGAAACTGGACGAGACGTGGCAGTCTAATTCTGCCGGCGTACAAATGTGACTTGCATCGCGAGCTCTAAGCGTGGTAGCTAGGCCTGCTATTCTGATATCTTCTACAAATCTACAAATATTGCTTTGACTGCGGAAGATAGAGAGATCCTGTCAAGGCAGTGGCCGATGTAAGGAATTGAGGGGCCGAGGAGGACCTTGAATCTCTGTAATGGACCGGAGACAGAAGACATCTAATTGCAAAAGTACAGTCTTTCCAGGTCAGAAGACGTAAATTTACTGCTCTAGTGCACGCATTAGTTTATTTATCCGTTGCCCACCGAGCGGATGACGCGTGGCTGGGCTAGCCAAGCAATGTCTAAAGTGAAGGCATCACAAACTGAGGCACGACGGTCCTTAATATAGCACATTCACAGCCTTCACAACGTCAAATACATAATGTTGTATATTTTCTTTTACCATGTCTAAACCCTAAGCTAGGAAGCTGCCCGCCAGCAAACTGGAAACCTTTCTGAGAAGTGCGGTATGTTTTCTGCTTGAGCCACAGGTGTTTGGCCCTCATATTGCGATTGAACCTTCTAGAACATCATGGGTGGTTGAGCCCTTGTAATGATATATGATATACTTGTGATGAAATAGCCAAGACTGTGCCAGACTTGTTCCGTGTCTTAGCTAGGGTGAACTGTGGGATACATCAATCCACCACGTGCAAGACATTGATGTAGACGAAGACTGCGGTGCAAAGTGTGGTGGATTTGGTATCACGGCCACACATCATGGGTTCGCGTCTTGAGGCGCAATGTACGCAACTGTGGCAATACTGTATATAAATATGTCTCTTATGTTATTATTAGAATGGATATGCCATAGAACTAGATGCAATTGCATTACACCATTCCGCCCAGATATCAAGTCAAACAAGTCTCTATGTACGCCGCCAAATGCCCTCAGACGTACCCAATGTTCTGGTACCTGAGTTTTCACACAAGGAAACAAGAATCGCCGTCAGGCCTCCAACTCCGCAACGGGAGGATGTTCATACTCTTCCCCAGGCGGTGGTTGATATACAGGGACTTTATGAAGCGGCGGCGACGAGACACATTCTGACTGCAGCTCTGCAACGCTATTTGTATAGTCGGTAATCGTGCCGCTTTCATTTGGTAGTGCGTCTATTTCCCTGCTCTTTCTCGATCGGTACCGCATGAACAGGAATACGAGTCCCATGACAAGTAAGCAGAATATGCTGACTGCGGCGCCAATTCCTGCTCGCGCACCTGTTGACAGGCCGGTGTCTGATGGAGATGAGGATGATGATGAAGATGAAGATGAGTCTGTGGCGGTTGGACCTAAAGACGACGTGCTTGTGGACTCGGTTTCTGTGGCAGTCACGGATGGCTTGACGCTGATGGTCTTGTCTGTGATGTTGAAGTAGCTTGATGATATTTGGTATAGGCTGTTCCCTTGAAACGATGCATTGCCTTTGAAGAGCCAAAAGAAGAATGTCTGAGAGGAATTGAGATTCAGGTCGTACGTTTGGACCGTCCAGTTGAAGCTTGACACCGGGCCATTGGTGGTTTCTGCGCCAATGCTGTCAGTGAATCTATTCAGTCCAAGCTGTGTACAATCCGTAGCAAAAACAAACTCCCCATTTCCAATCAACACAGCCTTCTTACTAGCAAACAAACTGAAAGTGCTATACTTACCAAAAACGATGGGTCCGAGAGTTGAGCCGCTCCCATTGCTATTCCGCTGCCACAGAGCAATCGTATAATTCTTCCACTCCGTCTCATATGTAATATTCACCTTTTCCCCCACGGCGAAAATCGTCCCAGAAGTCGGATTGGTAAACTGGCACGTTGCCAATGGCAAGAATGCCAACAAACAAGCGACGATTCGACAAAGCATGATGGGCAACCTCCGGCAAGACAAGCTGTACAACTGTCATGCATCATGGAGGACTGACTTGCATTAGAAAGAGAGGGCAAGTGCCAGTTGGGATTTCGGCCGGGACGCAGAGTTGTTATGTCAACAAAGGACCGAAACGGATATTTGTTGTGACGGCCCAACTATTTCCAGAAGAGGCGTTGTTCTCCGTGGAGCCATTTACACAAAGCTAGTAGGAATGCGGACCTTGGAGTATGGGGGAAGAGATGTGGTGCCCTGATGGTGGCCAATACGGTTTGTGAGTTTGTGAAGCTCGTGCGTTATTGTGGTGTTGGTTTGGGAACAGATGCATGAAGTGGATGGTCTGGGGACGCACGTCCCGATGTTGCCATGTGTGACATGTCGAAGCGAATGCAGGGGCGTCAGAGTGCGAACTTGGCGAGTTGTATAGGTTGGTTTGGCCTTGATCGTTGAGATGGTTCTGCGTGAAGGTTGGGATTATGAAGATTTGTCGTTGACATCGAGGACTGACGATCATCTCTTACATTGCGGATGATGTACTCGCAAATGGAAACCCGAGAGACGAAATATAACATCGAGTGTAGTTCGCACCCACATTTATGCGTCAATAAAAAGACAGCCACAAGAAGCTTTGGCCATGTTGTTCATGCATGATGCATCAGTTGATCAGCCTCAGTTGGGCATGACGCAAACGATATATTGTGTTGCCGTTGGAAATTTATATTACCCCCTTCATATTATGTATCCCTTCCTCTCACCCTTTATCCCGGCATCTCATATACTGCGCTGTTATATGATTTCGCAGGCAACTCCTGAGGTTTACTCTGACCATGTAATTCAGCCCCTGTAGGACCTCTCTCGTGGCCACCTTCATCGTTGACCTCTTCGGTCGGCTGCTTCCTTTCCTTCCTTTTGCGACGCCAAAACCAAAGACCTATCACTGCCAAGACTACCACGCCACCAATACTGCCGCCCGCAATTGCGCCAACTGGTGTGGGAGATGCCCCTGGGCTCGGTTGCTCAGCAATTGGTGGCGTCGGGGATGGCGCCGTCGGACTTCCTGGGCTTGGGCCTGCAAAGCAAACGACCCGGTTGGTCAGTCTCAAAACGTCCAGTGGGAGACAGAATAGGGTAATGTTCACCTTTTCTTTGGCTAAACAGCTCCTTCACCTCGGGGGTGCTCCAGGAAACGGAGGCAAGGTTCCTGGCACCCAGTTAGCATCACGGGGATTGGGTCCCATTGCGTGAATGGGAGGTGAAAACGCACCCATTGTTGTACCAATCCTTGATCTTTTGCGGCGAATCATACTCGGCGGCCTTTGCGTCGTAGCTATCACTCCATTGGAGGGAAGTCATGTCTACGATTCCGAGTGCGCTCACCCACGGGTCCGTGGGCTTCCAGTCCCATTCGAGCGGGATACCACCGGAAATCAGCATTTGTCTGTTCCCAACGACGGTGCATGTGTGATCTATTCGATTGGAGCCGCTGAGACCAGTGTTTATCCAGTGAAATCCGGGGATGGTTAGGACATAGGTGTCGCTGAAGGAGCCGTCGGCTTGGTTTCTTCCTCCGTGGATGAAGCTATTTTACACCATCAACATCAACATAAACTAAAAAGAAAAGAGCAGAAATCAGGCAACAAGGAATACTTACATCTCATATGTGGCATTGCGACTAGTCGCTCCCACGGCGCAGAATAGCTCACGGCCCCTCGGGATAGTGCCAGTGGTTGCCTGCCAGTACCACTTCTTCTCCTTTGTGTCATAAAACGTAATATTCGTGAAGTCATTGAGCCCAGATGTATAACCGCCAATCACAAAAAGGAGCGAGTTATTCACAAATCCTGACACGCAAAGCGCCTCACCTGTTGTAAATACGCCCTTGGGGCTCATGGCTGTGGTTGACTCGTTGGACCAAATTTGGGTTTTGGCGTCGTATCTAAGCATGCCCGGTGTATTAACAGAAGTTGGCCAGTCCACCCCTTTGAAACGCTTATCTGTTGAGCTGGTTCCGTAACCTCCCACGACGAAGCCAAGTTGGTCACCTGGACAAAACGCCGCGGCTCCACGAGTATTGAGCACCATGGCGTTGAACACGTCTTGGTTGGATGGTGTCTCGGTTGTCCAAGACCCTGCGCCTTGGTTGTCTGGGGTAAACTTCCAAAGCGCACTATTGATGTCGCTATCGAGAGAGAGATCGACTCCATATCCTACAGCGCCGCCATAGCGGTACAACACGTCGGATTTTGTGTCAGACCACATGAAAAATTTGTTGACGGGAGGCGGCTTGTGTTCTTGGATTTCGGTGTATTTGACGGAGGCTAGACTCCAAGACTGGTCGAGGCGGATGGAAAGGGTGTGGTTGACTATGTAGGATATCGTTACATCTTTTCCTCGATACTTTAGTGAGAGAATATGGCGAAACTTACGAACGTATGAATCGGATTTGCCAGTCCGTTGGCCATCAATGTATCCAGATGTTTCCCCTCCTTCAATATACAAGTATTTGCCAATGACACCGACTGTGAGAATTAGGTCTCGCTACACCAATGGCAGTAAGAAGTGAACTTGCGTACCTGAATGTAATGCCCTCCGCTGAAATGGTTTTGTTATCGAATTATCGTCCCGTTTCTCAGAAACAGCGCGTACGGCTGTTGCCAAGACCACATTATACCAGGCAAGTGCTGTTAGCAGTACTGCTAGAGCCCAGCGCCTCATTGTGGGAATAATGAAGCTGTAGTCCTTCACCTATAAATTGTGTCGCAACTGCATTTCAGGGCCGTAGAAAATAGAAGATACAACTCGGCAGGGCGGAGCAAAACGAAGCCGGAGGCGTCACACAGGAGATTGCGGACAATGATTCTCCCTCAGTCAGCCGATGGGGCATCTTCAATCTGCACGTTGGTTCCGAGGGTTTGTGCTGCTGCGGCCATTGGCTCCAAGAGGATAGATGGAACCAAAATTGACCACAAAAACAGCCAAGTGCATATTTGCGAACCAGGATTGTTTCAAAGAGACGGGATCATGCCTGTCTGGCCATCAGAGTTGGCCGAATGACCCACTTTATTTCCGGGGGTTCCAAGAATGAATACTGCTCATTGGATGGCTGGCGCAGTAGGCGCCGGGCCAGGCCGCTTTTAGAGGATTTGCGGTTGCAGACGGGATATGATTGGTCAGAGCATCTCTACTCGTTGTCTGGCTCGCCATTTCTTCGTCGTTCAACTTGAAGGTACCAACACTTTGGGTGAAAATGCTTGCCAGCGCTTATCAAGCTGTCGGCCAATTACTACCGTGGCCAGAATCTCCTCTGAAGTCGTTTCTCCGAAGTACGGGCATGTCCTTTGCTCACGAACCCAGGCGTCCTCCTTGCCCCTGCATGACTCCCAAACTCCAAACTAGGCGATGTTGCCGTTGTTAATGACGCGATGTCCGCAGCACTTGCTCTAATTCGATTCCACTATAGCAATATTCCTGTAACAGCATGCTATTAGTAAGAGATAATGCCGATTAAATGGGAGTTTCCCACCAGCCACCCTCACACGGCCTGCAACACTGCCTCTGCACCACCAGGCAATTCCTCCACCTCCCTCCGTTTCAACATGATCTCACACTAATCGCTGCTTAGTGCCAGAGAACCCTTTAAAGCAAATCTCCATATGATATAATGAAACGGTCCGTCGCGGGCCTTCTACTGGCCATTTCACATACAGTATCCGCAGAGGACTTCCGTCCAGCATTCCTCTACCCAACCCAGTCTGGGCTTACGTTCTACAATCTCGACACCGTCGACGTCAGCTACATAACAAGCTACAATGCCACTGTTCTTTGGACCTTTTGTCGAGAAAATGATTACAGAGACGTCATTATAAGTTCGTCTCATACCACTTATACTAATGTCAACCCATCTAACCTTCTGCCAAATCACTAGAGGACATGATAAAGCCTGCGGCTCCCTACAATGGCTCACAACTCGTCAAAATCAAATCCACCACGACTTCGGATTGGTGCTGGTTTAATCTAAGGGAGGATTACGTTGATACGTTGGGAATAAATAGTGTGCGATTCTCGATTTCCTCGAATCAACGAAGCCAGACTACGCTTGGACTTCAACCACCGTCAACCACTTCCACGACATCGTCGACGGCCATGCTGCCCACCCAACAAACAATGAGTAGCACGTCGGCTAGCAGCCTCCCGTCGCCTAGTAACGCGAATACATCGGATGGAGGGCTGGGCACTGGTTCTAAGGTAGGAATCGGGGTAGGGGTCGGGGTTGGAGTTGTGGCATTGGTGGGTTGTAATGTCCTCGCTTGGGTGGTGTATAGACGTCGGCACGACCAGCGAAGCAAATCAGACGAAAGGACCCCGAATATGAGCCACTATTATCCGAAGGCTGATGTCGTGGGGTTGCATGAGATGGGGAGTCAAAGACCCCCACAGGAGTTGCCGTGAAAGGAATATCGAGGAGTTTAGACGAGCCATTGGCCTTGTATCTGGGCTAGGTCTCTTTTATACACGTTGGGATTAGTGCAAAGTATTCGGCAAGGGCATTAGAAGACACGTCTGCCTGGTGGAGTTGGCTATGGTGGTACTCTGCAGTCCCGCAAAGAAGAGTTGGTTGCGCCGTTGTACTTTAATATCAAAAGACATCAACTGAGCGTTATTTCTTACGCCTTTGGAATACCCAATGTAGTGCATGCCGTTGGCTTGTTCAGGTCAGGCTTTGGCTTTGGGGGTGTTTTCGTATAGAACAAGGCGAAAGGGCCTCGAAATGTGTGAATATATCGTCAACTTGTGGACCAAATAATCGCTGCACCTGAGACAGAAACAATGACGTAACTGCTATTATAAGATAAAAGTTGACACAGCTACTACATAAAGACTAGTTAAATTGTGAAGCGAAAGTCGCTGCTGCCATAAATGAACATCTTCCCTTCATCTGCCTTTTTATTGCAGTGCCTAAAATACAACGACAAACACAACGTCATGAGGCTCAGCAGCCCGGCACATCTTAAGTAACAAGTCAGCCACATGAACAGAAGGGCCAGAATTTATGTCAAACTTACGTTAAGCAAGCAATCATGCCAGGCACATACTCCGGCTTGTCCTGGCTTCTGAAAACAAGACTACCAGCTATACCGCCAATGCTAGCAAAGATGGTCAACGTAGTTGACGAGAAGGCTCTCTGCCACTGGCCACGAACGTTATTCGCCTAGCATAATCAGCATATGCAGTTTCCAAAGGCTACAGGAAACGTACCTGCCATGCCATAATAGCTGGCACATTGGCATTCACTCCCGCCACAGCCAGGAAAATACCAAAGTATCGCACAGACGGATTAGGGTGGAACCCCATGATAGGCAAGCCGATCATGCTGACGAGAGAGTTTGCTTGGATAATGAGAGCTCTTTTGTGGTAGCGATCACCGACCCAAGATCCCGCAAACATGTACAGAGCGGCGAGGAAATATGGCGGTGTGCTTAGACATTGAGATTGCACGACGCTGAATTTGAGGCTTTGCTGGAGGACAATGGGTAGGAAGAAGGCGAAGGAATATGATACGGTGGTGGCGAGGCTGCATTATGCTGTTAGTGGGTATCAAGTGAGGATTGAAAGCTGCGTACAAGAAAAGAAAGGCAAAGCACCAGATTTCGACTTGTTTGGCTGGTCCGATAAATCGCCTCCACTGGAATGGTTCTGCGTCGACGTCACCTCGATCGGCATCGAGACGGCTTATAACTGTTTTAAGTTCGTCCGGCTTGAGGAACCAAGGACTCGGTTTCGTCAACTCTTCGTCGGGGAACTTGACTATTAAGAAGTATGCGAGTATGCCGACTGCACAAGTTATGACGCCTTCCAAGATGAAGATCCTAGCACAGTGTGTATTAGAAGATGCAGATGCCGTGGTTTGGTAAGGGTGGGCAAAGTACCATCTCCAGCCTTCTAGTCCTCCCCGGCCATTTAGCTGCATAAGTCCGTAGGCCAAAACTCCAGATAGCGCGGCGAGAATACACCCGCTCAAGTAGAAAATGGAGTATCGACGGCCAACCTCGTCTATGCGACAGTCAGCTCATGGGCCAAACACGAAGCTCACAGGGAAGGTACATACATCTTGTATACCACGTAGACAGCAAGTAAATGGCGCCAGGTCCAAAACCAGCCTCAAATACTCCCAGCAGAAGACGCAGTGGAACCTGGACCACCCAGCTCTGCACGAAGCCCAGCCCAATGACAACTGCGCCCCAAGCTATACACACACCGGATAAAAATGGCCGTGGTCCAACCTTGCGGCATAAAACTGCCATCACAGGTTGTGATAGCACGTTTGATAGAAAGAAACTCAATGTGATGATATTGTATCCGTTGCCGGACACGATATTGAGATCGACTAACATGCCCGCGACGGCTGCGTTGGCCGTATTTTTGCGATCCATTAGTGAGATGCCATATATGAGCCCTAGAGCCGGAAGTAGCCTCCAGTCTATTCGGGTTAGAATACGGTTCAACTCTTGGCGAGAAGTGCTGGATTCCATGGTATTTGCTGCCTCCTCGCATTCATGGAGGCTTTCCTGTTTAAGAGAAGGTGTTTTGGGTTGAGAAGACATGTTTGAGTATTTAGAGCAGTGTATATCAAGTTATTAGCATAACACCGAAGTACGAAATGCAAGCATCCATCAACTCTATAAGTGTATTATTGCACGTCTTATGAAACGCGTAGGCAGTATGACGATTATTGAGGTCCGATTACTTGACGGCAATCCGCCGGGATAAGCGACGCTCTGATTGGCTGACCTGATCCGATTTGGAAATCGCAACACCATCGGACCGGATGTCCCACTATTTGGACTGGGGTAGGTGAATCACGGCAATGAACAGCCGAATTGGGCTATTGAAACTTGATTGAGAGTTGTATGAGAGAGTATTTGTCTTGTATCAGCTGTGCGTTGCTCGCTTTGATGCTAACAAGCCGAGGCTGTCCTAGCTGCCAATATATTGGGAGCTAGGTTGACTTGATTGGAGTTCCGAGAAGACATTCAAGGCGGAATCAATGGATGTCGAATTGAAGGGCGGGGTAGAAAGAAATCACAGTTACTGCCGTAAGGATACAGCTCCCAGCCGAGCAGCATCTCGATTTGACCATTTACCCATCACCGGAGAACATCCCATGCTGTCGAGGGGCTAAAACAAAGCTGGTGGCGCAAGCTCCAGAAAATGTTCTTGAATATCTCGTTGCTGTTTGCCGGGGTACTATTTCCCTAATTTGACCATGATCCGCATCAAAACTGGTCACTAAAAACATGGCCGTACTCCTGATGCAAGTGCAAACACTCCAGACAGAACTGAACGCATGCAATACCACCCACACCAACAAGACAAACTCGAGGTACTCAACCCCACCAGTCCATTATCTAACTAAACTTCCAAATGTCGCGAAAAGTTAGACAAATACTTCATCCCGGAATCACACATCATCGTAACAACCGTCGCATCAGGACCAAGACCCTCCGCGACCTGCAACGCTGCCACAACATTCGCCCCCGTAGACAAACCACAAAACAAACCCTCCTCACGCGCCATCCTAAAAGCCATCTTGCGAGCCTCATCTGTCGAAACAGTCTTAATCTCATCCGCCATACCATCCTGCCACAAAGGCACCACATACCCAGCGCCAATGCCATCAATATTATGCGCCCCAGTTGGACCGCCAGACAGAACCGCCGATTCTGCAGGCTCGACCGCAACAAAGCGAGTTTTGTCACTATGATGCCGAAGACGCTCTGACGTGCCACGCAGACAAGCCGCCGACCCGATGCTCTGCACAAAAGCGTCAATCCGACCACCTGCCTGTTCCCAGAGCTCATCGGCGAGCGTGGAATAGGCTGCAAGTTGGTCCGTATTGTCCATCTGAGCGGTGATGTATGCGCCCTTCTTCTCAGCTAGGAGGTGAGCCTCTCGGATCATGGTTCTGGTAAGTTCTTCCGTTTGCTTGCCATTCTCGCTGGGGATGATGGTCAATTCTGCCCCGAGCAGCCTCATGTGATCGAGTTTCTCTTTGGCAAATGCGTCGGATGTGACAATGTAAAGAGGGTGCTTCTTCACTGCGCATATCAGGGCGAGAGACACGCCCGTACTGCCGCCGGTGTATTCGACCACGGCGCCGCCGGGCTGTAATCTGCCGTCTGCTTCGGCCGCTGTGATCATGGCGAGTGCCATTCGATCTTTCATGCTGGCTGTGGGATTTGGGCTCTCGACTTTTACCAAGATGCGTGCGCCGTTGCTTGGGACAATGTTTCGCAGCTGTAAAAGTGGCGTGTTGCCGATTGTGTCGAGGATGGTGTCGGTTTTGGCCATTTTTGGAGTTTTGTTGGGAGGGTAACGCTTATGTGAACGGAGAGTCTTCAATTGGAAATGTAATGCTCTATTTTGAAGTTTTGCAGTTTTCCCAGGAGGTGGAAGCTGAAGATTGCAAGTGAATGTGTAAGTGGAGGCAAGGGATTTAGATATGGCTATGGGAGGATTGGACACCGTTTTATAACTTGATGGTCTCCCAGCACGAGCTACATGGCTTCATTATATGTCATCTAGTGGAATTTGTAATAGATTGTGTCAAGTTATTTAATTATTAAACGCGTTTCGACTCATGTTGGATGGTATGGTTCAAAAGCTTTTGGAGATCAGTCAATATTGTGTATGGTTTGACCAGGGTACCTTTTGCCAAATGCAGTATAGCTTCTTTTAATGATGCACAAGTACTTTGTCGTCTTCGGTGCCCTGGTGTGAATTCGGCCGCATCTTTGGAATCATGCCTAGCTCGGAGGAGATTGACTTCGTTCAGCTGAGCGTCGTGGGCTCATTTGCCAAATTATACCTTTGGGCCATTTTCTCGCAGTATTTTCTGCCGTATCCAACTTTGCGGCAGACCCGAGGATGGTGAGCTGTGCATGTCTTTTTGGTATGGAAGATTCCCACAACTCTAAAGTTAACTGGTCAACTTTGAAGACTTTTGAAATCTTGGATCAGGTTCACAGAGTCCTTCCACTCCCAAAAACGACCTCGGTGTCAGATTGAAGCATTTATACGCCGTCTCTACGGAGGGGGGTCTCAGTTATCATTTGCGCTCTCATTGAAGTCACCTAGCAATGAGTCGTCTCCTTCGGGCTGTTGGCCACTTCAAGACAGGTCAAGTTGGAGAGAGCTGAAACGCATGTTACACGGCTTGCATAAGCTTTTGTTTTTTGGGCTAGCACTGCGCGCTACCACACATCCACAAGCAAGGCGAAAACTGAAGCCATTGCCATTGTGTGGGGCGACTCTTGATGATTGGTGATGATTGTCGAAAGATGCGTTTCATTAGCCGCCGGTTCGGTCAAGCTCCCGTGTGGTTTTCATTTCTTGTGAACGTCAAGCCCGTCTAGGTGGTTACCAAGCGCAGCCTCTTTTACACTTGCAGTAATGCCTAAGCCAATTCCGCTACATGAACAAGACTAAGATCGCAAACTAGGAAATACGCTGTTGCCGCCATGCATGTATCTCACTTCAAGCAGGGCGCTTAACTTCCATGCTGGCCAGCAAGCTCATATTGCCTCCTGCATGTATCAAATAAATACTACCTTCAAGCCCACATCGGTGACACAACCTCTGATTCTGTTTCTAAAATTGCGAACCTTACCCCAATCTTTGCTTGATGTATACCGACCCGTTGATATCCTGGAGTCTCTCTGACATCTAATTTACCGACCCCGATCCCCGGATTCATGCAAAACCGTCATCCGCAAAATACTACAAGTCATCCAGCCAGCAGCAAAAGACCATGGCAGCAAAATGCTACTGGATGAACGGAACTCCCGCAGCCTCAGACTTCGCCCCTTGTAACCCCAAGGCCGAACACAGCGCATGCTGCGCCCTGAAGAAGAACAACCCCGACATTTGCCTTCCTTCTGGACTCTGCTACGCCCAGCAAGACGAATTCGAAGGCTTACTCTACGCGAATGGTTGTACAGACTCCACCGGACAGGCTACTGAATGTCCTCACATATGTCCTGATCGTAAGAATACAATCCACCTACGTGAAAGAAGCGTCCTACTCATACCGAGTTGCAGAAACGAATAACTGGGGAGGAGGCAAGCCCGCAGTCAGCTGGAACGTGCTGCAATGTAACAGCGGTACATTCTGCTGCCGCGATCACAAATCCACTGAGAACTGCTGCGGAAACAGCACAGCGCTGATACATACGAGGGTCGGAAAGTTGCAGATTCCAACCGGCGCAACAGCCACGGTATTCGCAACGGCTACTGTCACTTCATCTTCACAGTCGTCCAACGGATCCGTACAGTCAAGTTGTCCGAAAGACAATACGGTGGTGGTTGGAGGGGCGGTTGGGGGAGCCCTCGGGGCTGCGTTGTTGGCATCACTCGTCGCCGTTGCTGTGTTGTACAGACGGCGGGCAGACGGATATAAAAAGAGTACGAGGAAAGAGTTGTCTGACAGTTCGGTTGACATAAAGGACTACTATGGTTCGAGTGTTTCCATCTGCCAGAATTGTACGAAACCGGCCGAACTGTCTGCCAAGGCGCCGGTACACGAGTTGCAGTGAAATGAAGCCGCTTACGAAGTTTACGAGACCAGTACTACTGCCATGTTGCGGTGGTGTTCCTTTGCCTCTATTTCACTCACAACCATGCGGCGTGACCGGCCATAACATCACTTTATGACCTTGCCGATGAGCTATTTTGGGATGAAGTGGATGTCTTGAAGACAATATTCCCTACGAATCCCGAGTCGATTGTTTCGATGGCGGCAACGCAGCTTGCCCTCGGGGTTCGAAAGCAGTATGTTGCACCCATTTCGAAGTATGAGGTGTAAGCTTTGAACGGTCCACCAAGGTCCGCGATCCAACTGTAGCGGCAGTGCTTATTGCAAAGAGAAGAGGCATTCTTCCACAGTTTGGCGTGGCAGGGAGTGCCTCCTGTGCTCATATGAAGCCTGTACATGAGGCTTGGTAAACCAGCGTGAATCCCTCTTCACATCCAAGTTAGAGTTTGTTTCCCTTCAAAGACTCATGTCACACCTCATGTATATAACTAATATAGCGAGAATCTCATCATAATCTCGAAATCTTGAGCATACCCAGTTCCTCATTAGATCCAACCCATGGGGAGACCACATGCAAAACATGAACGCACACTACACCGGAATTTGCCATCCACTTCACACCACTTCACACAGGTATAACACTCCAGGCATCAAATTGAGAGCATCATCCCCAGAACCAGAGACAATAATACCGTCCCAGCCCACGGCCCTTCCCTCCATCCCCCAGAACTCTCAATAACCATCTGCGGCTCAAACGTCGAAGGCACAGTCGAATTCGTCGTCCCATTCCAGCAATACCTCGAAAAGCAGTCCGCACACACCGTCGGCACCTTTGTCCCCGTCCTCTCCAAACTCCTCGCCAGTATAGCGCAGCCCACGCAGACCGTCCAATTCCCATCCACAGACCCATTCCCCATAGTCGCAACATTATACCCATTCCCAATAATCTGATCCCTATCCGAATCATTATACGACAAATCAAACGTGGAAACATTAGAGAAGAACGTATACGGCGTATTCGGCAAATACACAATCAGCGCACCCGCCGACGAATTCCCACACCCAAAAAACGTAGGCCTCCTATTCAACCCCAAGTTCACAAAGGAATTCACATCCGGCACCACGGGAAAAGCAGTATTATTCGTCTCCGCATCACTATTCCGGCCGTACGAAGCGACCATACTCGTCCCATTCGGCCAGTACGTCTGCGTATCCGCCGACCCGTCAACCGCAAAAATAACATCCACATCCCGATCTTTCAGCGTAAGCGGGTGCAGCGGTATATTCTCCAGCGCCTCACCACCGTCCACCAAAGTGAGCAGCGTGGTGTTCGCGTTTTTGTTGCTGCCGCTGTTGTACTTGTAGAATGGGTTCGGCCAGCTTGCGATATCGCGGTTCGCCTCGCCGACATTGCCGAGCGTGCGGTTCAGTGCGCTGGTGAGAAAGTCGGGGACGCCGGATACTTTGCCGATCTGCAGGAAGGCCTGGTTGAAGAGGGAGGAGGAGGTGCCCATTACGAAGCCGGCGTTGTCGACGCCGGCGTAGCATTTTGCGGTTCGGCTGACGGCGCCGTTGTTGAAGTCGGAGCCTACGTATTTGAGAGGGGCGAAGGCCGCGGCTTCGGGGTCGTAGGAGCCCATTTCCCAGGGGTTGAATTCGATGACGGTTGCGTTGGGGGGCACTTGGAGTTGTCCGGCGGCTCGTTCGAGGGCAATGATGATGGGCATGGGGGAGTTGGCGGTTTTGAATTCGGTGTCGTTGGCGATGGATGAGAAGGTGTATGCTAACACATAAGGAGTGAGTCTTGACTGGTGAGTTTGAGCTTGGAAAGGTTGGAAATACCTGGTCCTCCGTCAGTCGAATTCACAAGCTGATAAGACAGAGCCCGGCCCCAATAATCTGTAATGGTCGTGTTGAAGCCAGCATCGGATTTATCCTCCACAGCTTGATGTAGCTCTCTGTAGTACTGGCCAGCTCTCAGTCCATCCGGCCCTGGTTGCAACACGTCAGTAAAATACCACTCACAATATATCGCAACGCCATAGAAAACAAACCTTCCAGAATTGAATCGCCAAACTGCCAAAGCGTACTCAGAAACCCGCTCGTCGACAACACAATCGAGTCCACCGTCGTGAAATTCTGGACAAACAGACTTCCCACCAGCCAGCTTCCTCCAGACAACCCGCTCAAATACGTCGTGGCCTGCAGTAACCCGCCGAGTTGGCCCTTCGTAGTAGAATTAGACGTCCGGTTATCAAACGCTGAGATTGCGCCCGCGCCGTTCATGAGCGCCCGGTATCCGCCTCCGGAGATGGCGACGCCAATGCGAGGCAATAAGGCGCTCTTGTTCCCGCCATTGACGTCCTTTACGATGTTGTCGATGTAAGTGCTTGTATCTAGGCCGCTTATGTTGAAACGAGTGAGGAGGCTTTTCAATGCCGGGATGGTGTTGTTGTCACGGAGCTTGAGCCATGCCGTTTCATGATCGGAGAGGCCGGTAGCAGCCCGAATTGTCGGCCGGGGAGACGGACATGCTACGGAGGCTGGGGCGTAGCCTTTGGGGGCGTCTGGTGCGGCTCGTTGCTCAATTGCGGTGCATGATGCTGCTATTGTTTGTTAATTTGTGGTGGGTTTGTGTTATCTTTATGCGTTGGCTTACATTGAAGGGAGAAAAGCAAAACGACAAGCATAGAGATGGGATTGGAGGCTAACATTGTCACAAACGAAGTGGTTGTGATTTGTGCTAGTTTACCGGGACCTACAGCTAAAAACGTGTAGCTACAGCTTCACAAGGCACCAAAGGTCAAGGGCCCTGAATAAATTATTTGTGTTTCTTATAAAAGAGAGGATAATCTAGCTATATTCGCGTTGCTATACTTGTGGCTGCATCCCAAAATCACTATTAGCCCACGAATGCCACATCATAAACTTTCCTGCCGCCATCTTCAGCCGCTACCAAGAATATTGAAACGCTCTACATTGGAGAGTACGCCTGCGTTGGTTCTGGTCACGATTAGACTTTCACATGCCCCAATGCAGAAACAGGACCAAGACGAGAATCCGACTTACCAAATACAAACACCGCAACAGCCTGTCTCCCGCTGCCACCCAGCACTCGCATTGCAAAATCTTTCGACTCAACAGCATACTCAAACTTGCTGGGACCGACGTAGCGAATATCCCACGACATTGAAATCTTGTCATTGTCCCCGTATCCAACGATACGGTAGCTTACAGATCCAACGGTCCCGGCGCCCACATGCTTTGACTTACAGCGCCACATGCCACTCTCCCCGGCCCTGATCTCAACGGGCGGCTCAGACTCTGGCGTGTCGGTCATCCATTCGCCCTGGTCAAGTTGAGGGGACTGAGGATCGAGCGTGAGCTCTTCGTTGGTTTGGTTGAGGAGAATGACTATCAGCTCTCGAGCAGCCATTTTTGGTAAGTGTTTTGCTGGTTGGTTTGATATGATTGCACAACCATGACGCCAACGATGGGAAGGGAGCGGTTAATAAACTTAATGCCCATCGAGGTGCACAGCTGTTTTAATCGATTGTTTGAATGCCGTACATGGTCTGATATGTTTCTGTGGCTCGGTCTCGACTTTGAATTGGCGCAAGGCGGATCGCCGGATAGGGTTTGCTAAAGCCTCTTTTTCATGGAATCGCACGCCACCATCGTTGGCGAGCTTCATATTAGGGAGGGGCTGCACATCAATTTGATAGACCTAGTAAGGGAATTAAGCTACCGCCAACCAAGTCAGTTATTGCGACCCTATTCCCGTGACGTCTCGGGGGAAAAGTCTCTACCTGTCAATGTGGCGTCAAGATTGTGCTGTGACCTGGGGTAGGCGGTCCATCGCGAGACTCTTACAGGCTGCCTCCAAAACCCGCGCCGCATCATTATCTGTCGCTCCAAGATGACAGGCTCGTGGTGACTGTGGATCGAAACTGGAGAGAGGGCTTCGTGGTGCAGTTTTTCTTGGCTGCCCGCATTGATGGGGTGTTTGGTATCCTGAGTTAGCTTTAAGAGCCCTGTGTTTCGGATCAGAAGCTGCGGACATCGACAGTGTGCGTCGTGTAGATTGCACTGAAATATGGAAGAAGATTCCAAGTGAATCCACGATAACAGTAGACGTAAGATACTTCAAACGATATCGGATCAAACTGATCAGCCAAGGTACTATGTCCACGCCAAGAAAGGTTCGGGCCTTTTAAGTGCATTCCCGATGTCTCGCGTTGGTGTCTGCTTTGCAGAATCTTATGTTTCCCAGAGTGGCAAAATCAGAAGCAAAATTACACGACGGTGATTGGTTTTCCTCTGACTAGGACTCACCCCTCGATAGCTACATGATCAAGCTCCGTCAAGGAGGCTTCGTTTGATCCTGGTGCCAGCACACACGGATTTATCTAGCATTATCAGTCCTGAGAGCGAGATCTGCTTGTTTGCAGTGAAGCACTCACGGTTAATAGAGTTCATCCCTGACGCCATTTACTTCCTTGAGGATGTCTTGCCCAGAAGTTGTCAGGCACCCACGCCGTAATCTCCTTGGCTGCTTGTGCAGTACTCTGCAAAGTAACAGTACCGGTAGGACAAGTCAACTCTCTCCTCTCTGTGCTCGGATGGAGAATGCATCAAGTATTCGCCATTGTTGGTACCGTCTTTCGGAATGACACGCTGAGAGCCAGGGCGAGAATTGAGGGTGGAAGGAGCCATCATTTGGCTTGTTTCTTTTCTTTTCTTGTTTATAAGGTTGATCATCTCGAGGCCAATGTGCCACAAAATCGAATGCTCAGTACGACATGGAGTTGCCGCGGCAGGCATGTCAAGTGCTCCTTCCTACTTACGTAGTTGACATTTATTTATCACTCCCTGTTGTAGGTATCAGGGAAAGAGCTCCTTGGCAATCTGAGTCAAATGGGCAGGTGCAGATGCTTGACGGTTGGCAGCCATCAATTCGTGATCATTCTTGATGTCGCCTGGTTTTAAAATTTTCACAATCATCAAAGGTCCTATATAATTACAACTCCATTGCAATCCGCTTGAGGCGACAGAAAAACCGCTGGCACAATGTCCAAAAAGTCCTTCACCAAAACTAGCACGACTGTAATTTCCGGGGTGAGACCAGGGGGCTCGGAAGCTGCCGGTTTCTTCAGCTGCACCTACACCTGTGCCTGATGTCATGCGCCGTCTGGTACTCCGTACACACATCATGGACAGGCAGCAGATGTACGGAACTCCCGAGTGCAGGCCACGGTGGAAACTTTAATAATCTCGCAACGCACACGAGCAAGCTGACTACATGGGGACCGTATGGTGCACCTTCAACGTTGGGCCATCGCGGGTTATGCACGATCAGACCTAGACTGGTTCCACAGGCTCGAGGACAGGGCATGAGCATGGACTCAACAAAGCTGCTCGATCAGGAAGCCTTGGAGAGTCAAGGGTGACTACCTCGTGACTACAAGCGGGCTGGAGGCTGTGTTCTCGCGAAATATGGAACACAGAGTCGCAATGCAGGATCTTTGCATCGCTGTCGCCGAAATAAAGGCCAATTAACCCCTTACTTGGCGGCTATTTTGTTGCCAGACCAGGCAGAAAGCAATTGAAACTTGTCTGGTTGGTTCTGACTTCTGAGTCTTCTGAAGCCGGCGGCCTCCAACCCAGCGACTATTGCATCTGGCAAAATCGCAATCATCCAGATCCCCATGCGTGCAGAGAGCACAGGGAGTCTTTCGGGCAGATTTCCTATTCTGAAAAAGCGACAGAGTCTCCTGCTGTCCAATGCAGTCAAATGTTCCCTCGCTGACATGGAATCATTCTCTGCATGCTTCGCCACCGTTGGTTACTCGTCATGTCTGGTGGTGCCGCTACAGGCCGATAGTCGACATTTGATGGCCAGAAAGTTTCTCAAGCCTGGTGGGGCCTGAGCTGGCTCCAGTCATCAATCATTGTTGATTTCTCAGAGGCTCAGAAGCTCAGATCCCCAAGACATGGACTTCTCCACCGCCTATTCAAGGTCAGGTAGCACGGCATTACACCAGACTGTTCCTAGACTTGAGCTGTCCTCAAATGGGAAGCGGATCTGTGTGACCCTTGCCCATCGGGCTTCTATTTGACCTCCAGTCCTAACAGGACCTCCAAGAACCCCATTCTCGTGGCCATCTCAGATATACGCTCTTGCAACTTCATGATAGTGGCATGTCGAACGTTGACTTGGCTCTCTGTCACTGTTAACTTGGCTATCAGTCTTGTCCCGTCATCGCCGTCGGCGATGTAATTCAACATCACCATGGGCTCATTGAAGAAGGCCGCGTCCGACATGACCATCAAGCCGTACGCCATGTCCACTCGAACAAACAGCTTCACATACGAGCGACTCCATAAGGGCAGACAACTACGAAAACTACTGAGAGCCTGTTTGACTCGATGGGTCATGACGCTGGCCCTCTGTGCCTCCATATACGCCTTGTTATGGAGGTATTCAACCAAAGATGCCATGCCAAAGAAAATGAAGAAGGAGTTCAATACCCTAATTGTTGGTTTGTCCATTATGTTGAGTTTGAACCTCGCCAGTTCCTTGAAGCATATGGTGGCTATCCTGCGATGGTGGATGTTGAGCTTGAAAGAATGGCGGCCTCGAGAAGTAAATGAAACCGCGCAATTGCCCCCAGCTCGCACCACGCAAACATATCTAAAACCACTCAGGTCGATCTCATTCTCCAGAGCGAGAACATCAGCCGCATGGTTCGACTGATGCCCATCTCTCGACGGAATTCACTCCGCTTCTATGTCATCACATGGGTGCTTATCAACATGGTATGTTATTCCCTGGGAATACCCATGATAGGGTGGAGAGTTGACCTTTATACTGACCACTCTCTAAGGCTGCTCAAATTGGCCTCGCGTGCCTCGGTCTAACATACAATGTGAACGGCGCCGACAAACACGTACCTACGATCAATGGAACCGTCGCTGTTCCTGACTTGAGCCATATTCAGACAACTAGGGTCCTTGGATCGAACCAACAGACACCATCAAAACTGCATGCTATTAATGCACTCCGGTTCACAGCTAACAGGTGTGCGCCCAAGACGGCCCACGGCGTGAAGCTATTTATCAAGTAACTAACAGACTTTGTACAGTTATGGAGCGGCCAGCCTAACCAGCGGAGTCACGGCTCAAAATGCAACATTCAAGCCTATACGTCCTGGAACGGTATATAATCCCGACGTCAGCGCCGTGTACTGTAACAGCATCAACGCGAACTGTTACTCGACATTTTATGAGGCAACACCGGAGAACCTCAATTACTACATAATGGTAGCGACTAATCGCTGGGTTGCCACCTCCTCGAACTGTAGCTCGTTCAAAGTTACCAAAGGTGGAGATGGTTATGCTGCAACCATTACCATAGATGATGCAAACAAGACAACAATTGACATACCTGCACGGAACGGCCCCGGCCAAACAACATATATCGTAAATCCAGCCAAAGACCAGCACGACGGATGGAGCCTGGTTTCTGCATTTGAGGCGTCCGGAATCAACCCCTGGTTCTACAGGTGCAACATCTCTGTTGGTCCAGTTGTCAATGCCGTCACCAAGGAGCACAAACTCGGAAGAAACATTACGCTTCTCGCCCCAGCAGCGATTGCGCTGCAAGGTTATGGAGGATCTACGCCGACCAATGCCACCGACCCCATTCAATTTCAAAGCTACCCATCCGAGACCGTTTTCGGATCGCCAGCCGGAGGCGACGGCTTGTCCATGGGGTTGATTTCTAGCATTTTTGCGTCGGGTGTTATCGTAACTACTACACAGGCTAACACAAACATCAACGCGACTGGCCAACTACCTCTCCAGGGTATCACACTCGACATTGCCCATTGGTCTTATGTACACCTCATTCTCGGTCTCATCATGGGCTTGCAGTTGCTCTTCGCAATCATTTCCATCGTTTTATCAAACCAAGTAATGGTTAGAGACCACAGCCATTTCGGTGAGGCGGCCCTCTTGCGACCCACCATGTATGATCTGAGTTATCGGGCTGTCATGGCAAACGAAAAGGAAATTGCGAGCTTATTCCCTAAGACGGTGACGATGAGATATGTTCCAGGGGAGGATGGTACATATTACCTTCGCGTTAGAAATGACCGTGCATCATGATTTCGGTTGCGAGCATTTCAATTGGTACGGAGTTTGGAACAAAAGTAAAGGCAAACAGCATTTTTCATACGGAGCATCGTTCAACTCAAACGGGATACAAAAGCTTAGCATCATGCTCATTCACATTTACGCCGTGGATACACATTCGAGCCACTCCTTGATATCGGTGACAAGAGTGTCCGTTACCCGCTCATCAATCACTCCATCCTGCCAACTGACATCCACACACAGCGATTGACCTCCCACTGACACAACCGATATCGTAATAGCTGCCCCGGATGCCTGCGCGCTCAACGTAAACCTTGCTTCGTTTATTTTCCAGACATCCCCATCACCATCTCCAGTCCCCTCGCCATCCAACACCCCCAAGTTCGTCACGGCCCATCCCACTGTTCTCTGCTTCCCGACATGTTCGCTCATCATCTTCCTCCAATCCTTGACAAACTTCATCACTCCCAGTGTATTATCCCTCGTGCCCTTCTCCAACGCTACTCGTATTTCCCTCCGAACCTGCACCGCTACCACCCACATCATCTCCATCAAATCTTCTTTCCCATCACCCTCCCCACGAGCAATTTCCTCCCGCAGCCGCGACACCATCTTCTTACCAAACGCATGATACGTAGATGAACATATATTCCCAACAGTATTCTTATCCATCTCAGGTATAAGTCCCCGCATATCATACGCCGTCTCACTCCGAAACCCAGCCGCCTTCTCAGACGGCACGGATCCCGCCAACGAAACCAACGCAATGGCGTGCAATAACCCCGTCAGCGTAGTACCATGCTTCCTACACGCTGACACAACACTCTGAAGAAGTCTATCGCTGAACTTTAAGCTCCGAAGGGCTGTTTTATACGGAGATGTTCTGAACGGTGCCCAGTGCGCGGGGTACGTGAACACAGACGGCTTGTATTCCTCCCATAGCATGCTGCCCAGATAAGTTATACTGATGGGGTATTTGGCGCTCGACGCAGCAGCCGGGAAGTCGGTTATTTGTGGTAAATCCAGAATTCCATCTTTTATGTTTGCCGGTTCAGACGCGGAAGTAAGATGCTGCAGAAGTGACTGGTGGAAGATCTTGCCACTTACACCATCGCATATGGCGTGGTTCCAAACAAACAACACATCCAGCACATCTCCCGTCATAATAACGATCCGCCAACCAGGTCTTGTTTCTATATCTGGAAATTTCGTATCCAGTTGCTCTTGAAGAATGGCCTCCTTAGACGTATCGTGCTGCAGCCATGTGATGTGCTTTCGAAGATTGATACATGACAATTCGATAAATGAGGGAGATGGCGAGTCTTCGCCCACAATACCGACTTGAAGAATAGGATGTTGGAGGATAGTCCGCGCAATAGCAGCCTCGAAGTCTGTTCGGAGGGAATGGGGACGGGGTGTAGGGATGGTGTATTTTGCGTGGATTGCCGTGCCGATGTATTGGTCTAGGAGGTGTGCTGCCGTGTGGTAGAGTTCTCTGTGATGTGTTAGTGAGTGTTATGGGAGTTGGGAAGGGATATTTACAGATCTGCTAATTTCCGGATGATCCGTTTTGGGGATTCGGTGTCATTTGTGGGAGACATGGTGTTGGCATGGTTTGTAATTTTGAGGATATTTAATATGATACGGGGAGTGTGTTCCGTATATCAAGAGAATGTCACTGCGAGATTGGCGGTTTGTGTCTTTGAGATGAATGCTGTTGTAGGAGGAACCGCGCATGATGTTGCTGTGTTGTGCGATACGAGATACGTCCCCGCGCGGGAGGCTAACCTCCACACATGATACATGGTGATGAGAGAAGTCGATGCTCATTGTTGGCTCTAGATCTACGACATGACTACAGACATGAAGAGAGATATTTCTATTGAAGTGTTAGTGTTGGTGTATGACATAGGCCTGCTGGATGACATGTTTTCAGTATGGTGTCTGTACACAATATCTTGCTGTACGCATTCCATATTGGGTCAAAATATGGCATTTCCCTCAAAGCGGGCCATTGACAACGTCAAATTGGAACGACGACCGTAGGAGTACGGCTGTAGGAGTACAACCGTGCATAGGGTCAAGGATCGTGCATGAAAGTCGTCAGCTCATCTCCTCTCTACATGATGGCTGTGGACCAAGATAGTTCTAGAATGTCACGAAGGAAGCGGTACATCGCACCCCTTGTACTGCTGCAGGTGCTCCGTCTTGGTAGTGATATGTCTGTTTCACTGCATGCCTTGATACGTCTTTCGCTCCGCCGATCTTGGCAAACACTATGAGCCTGCTGGATCTTGTCGAAGCAATGCGAAATAGTTGGCTCTGACTGGTCGTGAGATATGCTCCTCCTATGTTCTCGGTTATACTCCTGCTCTCGTCGAACGAAAACCTGCTCACCGAGAAAGAAGCATCGCGGCACTGTGGAGGTTAATTAAGTCATTAAAGAGAGTCGATTGCCACAGTCAATAGGGAAATATATGCTACATGCTCCAGTACCCTTGTCAGCTAAAGTGGATTTACTATGGCGGTGCGTAATCTGAAGTTCATTTGTTTAAATAAACGATGACGTTTGGAGCTGTGAAGTAGTCAAACATCTGCTCTTATCTGGATCCCACATGGCTTACCACCCCTTCTAGATCTCTTCCTTTTGTAGACAATGAGGCACAACAGTGCTCCCAGGTGTGACGGCAGGATTTGGATTGGTCTTGTGCTCAGGTCCGGATGTGGCCGCGGAACCTGTAATATTGGGATTTGATACACCCAGTCATGCAGTGTCTTGGCATGCAAACGACTTCGTCCTGACCGAGAATATTTATGAGCCATTAAACACTGGCTAAGGTCCCCACGCTTTACCTGCCAAGCATCCCCATATCTCCAGGGCTGTTGAGTTTCGCCGCGGCAATGTCACCCGGCAAACAACTGGGCTAAACCTTAATCACAACATCAGCTTTCGTCAGCTCTTCAGGACACTTCCAGAAGGTGTAATGTAACTACCATTATGGCAGATATACTCAGGTCAGAGTCTCCGCCAAGACGGGTGGTATCGTGTTTATAGATCTCTTGAGATGTCTTGACGTGATGTAGTGCACAATAGTCAAGCATGGTGCAGACGTAACCTTTCTGCTACTGAATTCCATCACCGATATCCTAAATTGGGGGTTTTTTTCCCTTGTTCAGCGGCCAGGTGATCCTGGTTGACCAATGTGTGTTGGCTCATCAATTATCTTCGCCCAGACACACGGCTGACACTGTGTGGCGACAGCCGCTGACCTAACCCTGACTCTGAATCGCCTTTATCCGCCACATACCCACTTCGTCCTGATTACCAGACGACGGCATCTAACCGTGTGGCCGACAAGCTTATCCTCAACCTTCGCCAGAAAGGGCTTAGTGATGAAGTGGCTTGTGGCTGGTAAATCTCTTGTCGAAATGTCGCTGCCTGGCCCATCCATGACGGTTGGACGGTAACCTGTCCAACGGTCCTTTGCGGTCCAACAGGTGGTACTGTATTTCCCAAGCCTGATTCGCAAGGAGTAGTAGCCAAGTCCAATATTTGGTCAGTTTGAATGGTACCGCTGTTTCCCTCTTCCCCGCGGACCCTGGGGTCAGGGCCATCTCCCCACAGCTGTGACAGGCCTGGGGAAGCTCAGTATCCCATGGTGAGCTTAGCTGCAATCCGGCCATGGACCAACAACGTTGTCCACACAGCCACGGCGGGGAGAATGACACGAAAGAAGCAAGTGTCCGACAGAACTGCAGTCCTGGATGGATGAAGAGCAGGTGACGCGGTGGGAACCTGGTTTGCCTGGGTAATTGAGGATTGAATTTCGACTTGAATGCCCACCTTTGCGCCGCTTATCTCAAGTTTTTCTTGGCTCTCCACTTAGTCTTCTAGAACTGCTTCCTCGCATTGTGGGGTTTTGGGGTGAGACTGGGGTGTTGGGGAAAAGAATGAGTCGCGTTCACAGCTCTCGTCGGAAAGAATCGCATTTTTTCGCAAAAAAGCGCGCAGGCTGGACCGTATTCTTTGACTAGACACGTTCGCGAAGGACTCTCAATGTCAAGTTTTTGTTTCTTAGGCTTGGCGATGTCTCCCGTGGTCACTTACGTTGGTGGTGGCCACTTCGGTCAGGGGCAAGAGGTGGTCCGAGATAGTGAGCAGTCAGACGAGCCAACATTGGAAGGTAACTGAGTATTTGACCGTGCCAAGGACTGGTGCAAAATATGGCCCAATACCAATCCAAACATTGTGCATTGCAGTATGGATTGTAGTACTGTACTGTACGTACAATACACTGGCTGGTTTGCGCCGATGAATAAATCGACTCCAAGCCTTGGAACGGGCGATATTATGACCACTGACATTTCCCGATAGTCCACCAATCCATTCGAACAGCCATGTCAGCTCGGCTCCCCAATTAGCTTTTTGTCTTGAGGGTGGCATTCAGGTTGTCAAAGCAAGAGGCAGGGTTGCATTAGCCCATCAGTAGAACCATCAGCGCACCCTCATCCCATCCAGTCGAGTTCGTCAGCAGGAGAGGGGATGTCCCGTTGATGACGGCTCCGGGGAGACTTTCCCAGCCCCAGACTTGAGCTGTGCTTTGCTCACCCGTTCTTGTTGTGACAGACTGACAATTGTTCAAGTCCCCAGTCCCTGGCCCCTCTCATTCCCTCATTACATACGAGAAACGGGTTTGGCAGGGGCGGCTGTTGCAGGTCCCGTCCTCTTTTGTCTTGGGTAAATAAGCCATGGCTTGCCGCGGGCCTTGGCTGCTGGCTCGATCTGCGGCCAAGCTTCGCCATGAGATGGAGGCGCCAACAGTCACCACTCCACTCACACAGCCAACAGCCACACACTAATCATGACCAGGTTTGCCAAGTTCGCCCGACCCTTGTCAGCTTCCAGACCTCGCTTTGTGAACCAGCTCTGGTGGTCACGGCCTGGCCGTGTGGAAGGCAACCGGGCCATGGAGCATCTGGGTGCTGTTTTGACTTGTTCGGTGTGATCCGCTTCGTTGCTTGAAGCTGTGAAAGGTCTGGCCATCCATGTTAGGCGACGGATTGTCCCCACGCCGTGTGGGTTATTGTGCTGGTTCCACCATGAACTTGCAATCTGAGGGTGATCACACTGGAAGAGGCGAGGTGAGCCCCGGGGCGAGAGAGAGAAAGAGAGAGAGACGAGTGGCATCTCCTCCTGCTTGATAAAGGTGTGCCACCCCAGCCCTCTAGCTTCAGGCTTCGTTTGACCGTCTTGCTTGTACGAGCACAAGTCTTACGTGTTGGTATCGGTGCGTCTTGGTGAATTGTCTCCTCAGCCGCACGATCAATCCCCCAGGTTGTTATCAGCTGCAAGACAGAAAAAGAGTCTTGCCTGGTCTGGCCTGCTTGCTCGCCTCACCAAAATCCCTGCAGGCTGCTGCTGCACGGTTATAATTGGCAAGAGCGACCTCGACCGGTTGAGCTTGAGCCCCAGCACTCTCACGCGACCTCTTCGTCTCTTCAACTCTTAACTCTTGAAGGGTTCCTTGTCGCATTCACACTTTTTTCAATTTCACCTTGAACTTCCGATCCGTCCACTGGTACGCGGAATACACGCCACTATGAATTCAGACGGCATCTATGCCCGCCCGGGCAAAGGTGACGGCAATGGAAGTGATCCTGAGAAGGCCAGCATTCGACATAATCAATACGAGAATGTTGAGATCCGAGGTTTGGAGACCAACCCCGAGACTATGCTTCACAAGGGCCTCAAGGCTCGTCATATTACTATGATTGCCATTGGTGGTGCTCTTGGAACTGGTCTCATTGTTGGAACTGGCAAGGCTCTTGCTCAAGCTGGACCCGGATCTCTCTTTATTTCCTATACATTTGTCGGTATGCTCGTATTCATGGTTATGGCTGGTCTTGGTGAAATGGCTGCTTGGTTGCCATTGAGTGCTGGTTTCACTGGTTACGCTACTCGTTACTGCCATCCTTCTCTTGGATTTGCTCTTGGATGGTCGTAAGTTTTGTCCCGCCTTCTACATTGCGACCGTTGTGTTCGCAATGAGGTACTAGACCCGATGGGCATAATACTAACTCTCTTCCTCGACAGATACTGGATGAAGTATATTATTGTTACACCAAACCAGCTTACCGCCGCGTCTCTCGTCATTTCATTCTGGGTACCTCGCGAAAAGGTCAACCCAGGTGTCTTTGTTGCCATCTTCCTCGTCTTGATTGTATGTATCAACTACTTTGGAGGCATCAAGTTCTTCGGCGAGTTTGAATTTTGGCTGTCCTCGTTCAAGGTTATTGTCGTGGTTGGAATCATTCTCTTCGCCCTCATTATTGCTTGTGGTGGTGGCCCGAACAAGGATGCTACTGGCTTCAGATACTGGAACGACCCTGGTGCTTTTGCCCAGCTATACAAATCCGGTCCTCATGGCGCCCTAGGAAAGTTCATGGGATTCTGGTCCGTCATGGTTAACGCTACCTTTGCGTATCTCGGTACCGAGCTTGTTGGTGTAACTGCCGCCGAGGCCCAGAACCCCCGCCGATCTATCCCCAAGGCTATCAAGCTTACCTTTTATCGTATCTTGTTCTTCTACTGCCTTAGCGTCCTCCTCGTCGGCATGATCGTCCCTTACAACCACCCGAAGCTGGCATTTGCCAACAAGCAGACGACTGGTGCTAGCGCCAGTCCTTTCGTTGTCGCTGCCACCATCGCTGGTGTTTCAGGCTTGCCACATATCATCAACGCCTGTATCTGTGTCTTCGTCTTCTCCGCCGCCAACTCCGATCTTTACATTGCTAGCCGAACCCTCTACGGTCTTGCCAGTGACCGCGCCGCTCCTGCCATTTTCCGTCGCACCGACAGCCGTGGTGTCCCAGTACCTGCCCTTGCCGTGGGAACTGGATTTGCTTGCTTGGCTTTCATGGTTGTGTCTGATGACTCCAAGAAAGTTTTTGGATACTTTGTCAACTTGACAACCATCTTTGGTCTTTTGTCTTGGATCTCCCTTTTGGTCACTTACATCTACTTCCTCAAGGCTCGCCGCGCACAAAACATCCCCGACAGCGTCATGCCCTATGTCGCTCCCCAGGGTCTTATCGGAACTTATATTGCGCTCTTCTTCTGTATCCTTATTCTTCTCACCAAGAACTTTGATGTCTTTGTCCATCACGACGGCATTACATTCGACTACCAGAATTTCATCACTGGTTACCTGGGTGTTCCCTTGTACTTGATTCTGCTCTTTGGCCACATGATTGTCACCAAGAGCCGTGGGGTCAAGGCACACGAAGCCGATTTCTATGCCGGAAAGGACATCGTCGATCAAGAGGAGAACGACTTCCTGGAGCTCCAGAAGGAGAAGGCTGCTACCAGCCGTGGATGGGCCAAGTTCTACAACCGCTATGTCTCATGGCTGTTCTAAGCGGCGGTTACGAAAGGTTACGCACGTATTGGATTCATGTATGAATTTGGCTATGACTCGTCATTATTATGCAGTAGTACTCCGTAGATACCAGAATATAGTTTGAATTACTATTGTACTGTAGTAATGTTTCTGTTCAACGTCTCGCAACAGTCATTTTGGACTGTCTTATCTGAGTGACACATGTTAGTTATTGTTCTCTGCAACACCCTTAAGTGCACATGTCTCAGTCCCCAGACAGTCGTTTCCGGGCATTCAGCATTCCAGACAAACACAACAAACAGCAGTCTTACCCGCCCCGCTGGATCTAGACAGCCGCCAGAGATTTTACCAGGGTTCAATCACCCACCCTCCGGAGCTATCTCTACGTCTGTAGGTAGTCCGGCATCACGGCCCACAGCTTATCTACGGCTTCTGGCGGCCCCCAGTGGAGGCCAAAACCTCCGCTAATAGTGGGGAGAGATAATGATTTGGTGATTGTTGGAAACCAGAAAATTTTGATCGGTTTCTGTGAGGCCTGAAGCTGAGTTTCATTGTTGTGCGCGTTTATGTCAATGTTATTCAGGTGTGGATCTGACATTATGCTGGTCACATTGATTTATCTGTGCCGTGAGGGGTGCGTGCTCACTTTATCTAGATGCTTAACTGGAGCTTATTCAAAATGAAGATCCATCTAGGTAATCACCAATATACAAGTCAAGTAAAAAATTCTCAGAGAATCCATTCTTCTCTCATTATAAGATAACAAAGACCCATTTCGGACGCCGCAATCACCATTATACAAGTCAAGTAGAAATCTCTGAGAGAATCTATTCTTCTATCATTACCCGCGTCTTGCGCCTCTATGCTCGGGTATTATACTAAATCCAATAGAAAAAAGAACACGAGATTCGAAAATCTCTTTTTAATTTTCCCCAAACGCCCTTGCTGAAAATATGCTGCAAATATAATTCCCGTTTTGTTTCGCACTAAACGCCATTAAAAAATGTAAACAAATGAAACCATTCTCCCCCGTCTAAACTCGTACACAAGTGGAGAGATGATTGTACACGGAAAGATGAGGGAATCGTGACCTCGCGAAGAAGCACCCTACAGCAAAGCTGTCTGGCGAGCCTTCTCCTCCGCAAACACGATACGGCTCATTTCCAAAACGCGCTCGAAGCCCTCGCGCCCCTTGACGGCATTCTCCTTGAACCGCGTCACGAGGGTATCCTCGATGCTGTTCTTGATGCGCTGCCAGCCGCCGCAGAGGGCGGTGATGCGCGCCGACTGCTGGAAGTGCGTCTGGTGGTCGCCCATGGGCTTGTACGTGACCTCCTCCTGCACATTGACGAGGTTGCTCCACGTCAGGTTCTGGCTGACCATGGTGAGGGTCTTGTTCGCGGGATCGACGTAGGACGCTTCAAAGACGTAGCTCACGTCCATGGAGTTGCCCATGAGGGTCTTGATCCAGTCCGGCGCGGATTGCTTGCAGGTGATGAGGCGCTCGGTGCGGAGGATGCCTGTCTCGGAGTCGACGCTGCGGGTGAGCGTGTCGACGGCGATGACGTGCTCGGATTTGTTGTTCCATGGGCCGTACTTGCGCCAGTTGGCGGTTGATACTTCGTCCCAGGAGTAGTTGTAGGTGACGGCGTTGGAGAAGACCTTCATTTTGAGGTGTGTGGCAAATTGCCCCCAATTCGAGAGATGGGCTCTATTCGAAATGATCTACTTTCGGTGGTTGTTTTGTGTGATTGTTTCGCGAGTCTAGTTCGGTGATTGCTGGCGGGTGACTCAGGATGCGAATGCGTAGTCGTCAAAGAATCATTAATCTATGCCAAAGGAGAAATAAAAACAAGACGACTCGCTAAAAGGAAAAAGAAAAAAACACAACGCTCACGAATCGGAAAATGTGCCAAACACAAGTGTGTCTAACAGAATTGTCCAACGTGTTATGGTTGATGGGTGATAATCGTTGATGTTTTGCGTGTTTTTTTCAGGAGAGAAACATGTCCGGCCCGGCAGGGAGGAGGCTGTAGATAAATTTGCCTGAGGTGCCACACATGTGAGAGGCGTGGTGCCCTCCGCCCGGCCTACTTCGGAGAGTGTGCAGGCAATGCACGCTGCAGGCAATTTTTTCTTTTACAGTGCCACAGTCGCTTACTATTCCTGTTGGAGGAGGCGCTAAACCCGATATAGCCGGATTGGTCTTTATCGCGCGATAAAGCACCGGGAGCAGAAAATTTGTTCCGCGCTTCTGATTGGCCCGCCGGTCTGGAGTTTTGCTCAGAGGCCGAAACGGCATGCCCGTGAACGGCGAGGCGGCGACTGGAACAAGTTCCCCAGGGCGGGTTTTGCGTGCGGAGAGGGGAGGGGAGGGTTTTCTGGAGAAGCTCGGGATGGGATCGCAGCCGCGGAAGGTGCGAGATCTGAAGATCAAGTGGTTTCGATTACGGGATCCCGGTAATTGTCAGCTTGGATGCTATATCGGGCAGCGTTTTTCTGGAGATGGTTTCGATGTAGCAGGTTTTGGGTCGTGCTCGTGCCCTGCAGGAATGATTGTCTTACAGTGAATGTCCCAGGGGCAACGTGATATGGTCACTGGATGAGCTTTGCGCTTTGCACCAGACTTCTTACTCAGGCGCATCCAGTGGTGACAGGTACGAACTAGCCAGGGCAAGCTCCCACAGGTATTTGCTCACGCCGACCATAACCGCGGCTACAACCTACAGACACCCACCATTCACTTGCATCAGTAGATGCTCCCATGCGTGTGATCAACTCTGTCATGCATGCATTTATCAAATAGGACAGTCTTATTTCAGATGCTATCTCTGTGTGCAATAAATTCTACAGTTTAGTAGTCGTCGCCTCGGCTGATGACCTCTTTCACGGTTGGTCGGATCAGGATAGTCTGCACAAGAGTTAGCACTCACGAAGCTCCAATGAAAACGGCAAATATAAACTTACGTGCTCAAACTGAGCTGTGTATGAGCCCTTCTTGTCACACAAGGGCGGGTAAGCCTCGACAATACCGCTGTTGACCAAGCTGTTCAACTGCAACGTTGTTAGCATCTCACTTTAATGCACCTTGCATAGATCAAGTAGGTTCCACTTACGCCAAGCAGATACTTGTCCTGTCCCAAACGGTCAAGGTAACGGCGGCAAAAAGGCAGGGTGCCAAAATTCTTGTTAATCACATTAAGCAGCGCCTTGGCTGAGCTGAGGCGAAGATCCACGTGCTGGACATCTGCATTCTTCGCGTAGTGCGAGACTTCCATGTCGTCTCTGACATAGCCGTTGCCAGTGCTTCCAAAAGTCTCAATAGCAAAGACATCACCCTCCTCCATCTTCGTCTGGTCGTTGCTCTTAACGATGGGCACGGCCTTGGTACCGTGAATGCTATAAGGCAAAATGTTGTGGCCTGTGAGGTTGCGAATACTCTTCACGGGGTAGGTAGTGCCGTCAATCTCCACCTCAAAGCTCTCCATAGTTTCCTGGATGACGCCTCCGATTTCACCGACACGGGCGTCGATGCCAGCCTCTCGAATACCCGCATTGGTGGCTTCCTTCACAGCCTTTAGCAGGTTGTCGTACTTGGGCTCAAAAGCCACAGTAAATGCAGAATCGACAATTCTGCCGTTGATATGGACACCAAAATCCACCTTCATAACGTCATCCTGCTGCAAAACCATCTTGTTGCCTGCATTAGGAGTGTAATGGGCGGCACAGTGGTTCAAGCTGAGACCACAGGGGAAGCCCATGCCGGCAACCATGGCATCGCCCTCAGTCAACCCAGAGTGGCCGGTAAGAGACCTGACGCTGTTCTCGATGGTTTCGGCGATTTCAGTCAAGGTTTGACCGGGCTTGATGGACTTTTTTGCGTACTGGCGGACCTGCCGGTGAATCTCGGCCGCCTCGCGGTAATCGCTCAAGAATTCCGTGTTCAAGTTATCCAAATGGCGTTTTTCTTCGTTGGTGGTTCGGTAGCGGTTCTCGTCCTTGTACTCGACTTCCTCGCCCTTGGGGTAGCTTTTGTTGGGGAACAACTGGCTCACCATGACGGTGGGTGGCTCAGTCTGTGCGGTCGGGGTCTTCTTCTTCTTCTTGGGCTTTCTCTTCTTCTTCTTCTTCGCGGCGCCAGTGGCTCCGTCGGGTCCGTTTGCTGCACCATTCTCGTCGGCGTCGTCGTCAGAATCCTCTGCGTGGTCGTCATCGTCGCCAGCTGGCGCGGGCTTTGAGCCTTTGCTGTTTGCCTTTGCGGTTTCATTCACTATAGGCGACGCATCTTGTTAGTCACGAGTTCAATTCGCTGCAAATTTAAGCAGCCTAACTGTACCTTTCAGCTCCTTGAGAGCATCGGTGGGAACTTGGGCTGCCATCTTGACCACGTCCTGGAAGGTGAAGTGGGGAGAATCGATCGTCGCAGTCAAAAAAAAAGTTGGTGATGGCCCTGTGGTGGATATAACCAGACATAGACTGGATGCCCCGCCACCAGACTGCTCAATGTTGACCGTGCCTTCTTGGGCTTCACGCCAGGACAAGCAACCAAAATATCCATCCAATGGATTGGCTGAATTTGCCCCGCCGAGTGACGCTCATTCTTGCTGCACAAAGTCCTCCGTAGCGGCCTTCAAGTTTCACAGCATTCTTTTGTATTCCTTTAGATAATCAAGCAATGGACAATCCCATCACTGTACAATGTTCCCCAAGTCCTGGTTGCACATCAACATCCTGTCGAGAGAGGTCTGGTGGCGTGTCGCAGATCCCAAGCTACTACTGCAGCAAAAGCACGTGTCGCAAGGTTTTCTAATTTGAACACTCTTCGCGGAAACAGAAGCAATCGGAAAATTGGTACAAGATTGATCACAAATGTCCAAATCTCACTATGTTTAAGTCATCTACTGTCCTCTGTTAAGCTAGTCACAGTAAACACCGGCACCTCCGCCATACACTCTCTGAGTCCCATACCTGACATCACAGCTCCATACTTAAGTATGTGGGGCAAGGGACGTGGGGTTCCTGGCTTCCAGAGCTTGAGCTCCGGTGTCGACATCTCAGTTGACATTCAGTCAAGTTTCTTCCTCATCAATCCCTAGCTGTTTGCCTGTAACACCTCGCAAAATGGACAGCCAGGTCCAAAAACTAGTCGACAAGGCATGGAACAAGTATCAACAACTTGCTCCCAACCAAAGACTCCGTGAGTCACCATTAATCCCGGGCATAACCTACCTTTCCGCCCTTCAAGATGTCAACTATCAATACTAACAGTTGCTCCGAGCTGAACAGTAATTGGTGTCGGAGGCATCCCCGGATCCGGTAATTTCTTCAAGCAACATTATTCCAAAGTATATGGCTGCTAATTCCCCTAGGCAAAACAACACTCTCACAAATCGTCTCTCAGAGACTCAATGAATACGCCGCCAAGAACTCACCAGACTCTCCTCCCCCAGCAACATACGTCCCCATGGATGGCTTCCACTTCACGCGAGCCGCACTCTCCGCCATGCCCGATCCCTCGAATGCTCATGCTCGTCGCGGCGCAGCCTTCACCTTCGACGCTGCCAAGTTCCTCGCTCTCATCCAACGGCTCAGAGAACCGATATCATCAGCGCCCATTCTGGCGCCATCATTCGATCACTCTGTCAAAGACCCCAAGGAGGAGGACATAGCTGTGCTACCGTCGCATAAAATCGTCATATTAGAAGGCAACTATCTTGCCTTGGATAAGGATGTCTGGCGGGATGCGGCAGCGCTGTTTGATGAGTTGTGGTTTGTTGAAGTGGACTTTGAGGTTGCGCGGAGGAGATTGAGAGAGAGACATGTTCGCGCAGGGATTGTCAAGACGATAGAAGAGGGCGATAGGAGAGCGACGGAGAATGATCTTGTAAACGGGGAGGAGATCATGACACATCGGTTGAAGATACATGAGGTTGTGCATAGCAGGGAAGACGGGTCATGGGTCCATGACTGATGTGGTATGAGGAGCATAATTTGTACAGAAAAACTAGACTCTTTGCTCATCTTGATAGCTAATTATGAGAACATGATATAGGCCCTTTATAGGTCACAAATTGCTATCGCTAATAATACGCGCTGGCTGTCGATGCTAAAACACCCTGTTGCTAATACACTCATGCTTCCTTGGCTTCCTTGCCCTTGCTCGACTCGCCCAACTTGCTCATCTCACTAGCCATTGTCAATCCAGTCCCCTTCCTCGCCTGCACTGCCCTCGCCCACCTCTCCTGGTCCTTGATGGGGAAACCTTGTCCATCCAGCCCCAAGATCTCCATAAGTTCCGGGATCTCAGCATGATCACGCGTCGTCTTCATCCGATGGCACCAAGTAACTCGCTTCTCCTCCACCGAGCCGTCATCCCCGCGATCTCTACCACCGCTGCTAGGATCCTCAATCGAGCCCACTGTCGAGGGCTGCTCGTCCTGAGGTGTCGTAATTGGCGTGACGATATCGAGCGGCTCAAAGAGAAACTCGCCGCCTACTTGACGCTGGTCCCCGGACTTGAGAGACAATCCCTGGGGCAGAACCTTTAACCCCTGTCCGATACTGTCGAGAGTGCTCCTCCACAAGCTCTTCTTCATGTATGCGGGTTTGGCGCCTAGTGCGAGCGTCTTGGTCATGCCGAGTTCATCGAAGAGTGCTCGTGTGGGGTCCGTGTATAGCGGGAATGGACAGTTGGTCGCCTCGATGTACATGTTGATGAGGGCTGGGTCGCCGCATCCCACTACGACGATGAAGGTGCTGACGGGGAGTTGGAGGAGGGCATCGGGGGTGATTGATTCGGAGAGCGTTCGCAGGTATTCCTGGCAGTTCTGTATATCGTTAGCATGGCCAAATAACACAGATAATTCAAGGGTGTGCATACGCCGCAGAAAAAGTGTCGGATAAATACCACCAACACTCGTCTCGCTACATTGTTCCCGCTGTATAGACTCTTAAATGTTCTTGATTTGCCGTCTCGGTCGAGAACTATGTAGTTCTCTACCTTTTTGATGGTTTCGTCTGACGGCAGCTCGTTGTTGGTGGTGACCTCGCCGTCAAAGTCTTCTGGTTTTGTCTTGTCAATGGTATGGTCTTTCTGCTGTGTAACTGTTGCGGTAGCACCATTGTCAGCCGAGACCGGAGTCTCTACGGACGGGATTGTCGTTCCATTGCTCGGTGTCTCTGTTGTCTTAGGTTCGTGTTCCTTTGTCTCGGTCGAATTTACACCGTCTACGGGTGCTGACACTGCAGGTGATGTTGATGTAGCTTGGGTGATTGGAGCGGTGTTGAGCTGTTCATGCGGGGCATCTGCCGGCACACCAGCATCTGTTTTGGATGCGTCCATGATTATTTAGCTGGTCGCTCAAGTCTGGTTTAAGTCGTTTTCAACAGATGTTGCAATTGCCTGGTGTATTGAGAGAGCAAAAATTGAGGTGAAATTGGATCTAGAATCAGGGGTTCTCGTGGTGTTCCAAGTTTCCCAGTTTCTGATGGTCGGACTTGACATGTTGCGGCTAGCTTCCCTCCAGTAGCGCCATTGCAACAAACCTCACAACAATCGCACTGGGTTTGATCGTCAATGGTGGCTCAGTTTGGGGCAAGCAACACACGGGCGCTAAGCAATTGAAGATCAATGATGACACCAGACGTGTGGCGGAATCTGTGGCGCTGGATCTCTCAAGCGTCTGGTCCATGTCACCATCTGCAGCTGCAATATTCTTCCCATCTGTTACCCTAGATTTGTACATTTTCAAGAATGGCCAGCATCAGCCAGTTACACCAGACAGAAGCCAATCCAGACATATTTAATCCTTTGGCACATCAATGATTCCTCTCGCAACCTAAACTCCCAAGAACTCCAATCATGGCGGACGTTCTGGAGGCATTAATCGCTTCACTAGTCGAATCCCTCAACTCTGATGGTCTACCATGTATCCTCTGGGGTCAATGTTTGCTCAACATCCACGGTATATCATCGCCGATCAATGTGCGTTTTATCCCCCAAAAAACATTGCAAAATATCGAGCTAAACTCACTCGCAGTCCATTGACTTCATTGTCCCCACTGGTCTCATAAACGAAGCAGACAAATCGCTCAGCAAGTTCCCTGGCCTGCATGCCTGCACAAAACAACCTTCATGCCCTTGGAGTCCCAAGAAGCGGAAAGCAGAGGAGCCAGTAATACACATGCACCTCGACGACCCTAACGTAACAGTGGCTCTATATGCCCATTGTCGGATACTATGGTTCATCCCAGAGCTGGGTAATCATCTGACGCTCGATGAGCAGCACACATACTTGCTGCCTCATTTGACTGTCGCGTCCAACTCGGAAGCTCTCCCACCACACCGACCTGGTCGTGGATCTGGTTTCTTTACGACATCTGAGTATCCGGTAATTGTGCCAAGGCTTCATCTTCTCATGGAAACTTTCATGCGTTTGTATTTACGTGACAGCAAGAAGCGCGAGGGTGCATATGCCATAGATATGATGGAACGGCTGATACCGTGTATGAATGATGCCGATCTTCCGGGGTCGAGCGAGATTCCGGAGCGGATCAAGAAGCATTATGAAGCGCTTGAACGAGGTGATAGGCTTGGTGTTGGGAGAGGCTCATAGCCCGGCGTGAGCAGCCCTTCATATGCGAACGAAGAAGTCTGCCGTCGCCCTTTGGGCCGCAGCATTCCCGCTAGTGCTTCATTGCCGCTAATTTGGTGAAATTTCCTTGTCAGCGATACGCGAGCCGTTAGGCACTCACGACTGGTTGAGACGGAGCAGAAACAATGCGGGCCAGTGTCACGAGAAACACAAATTTAGGTTTCGCAAACCTGCGGAGGAAATGAATGTGTGCCAGGACCATTTGCACAACCGTTACTCATCACAGCTTACCATGAGTTGTGAGACGGAAGTCACACCAGAAGTCCTTGTGCAAGTTAGGGCTGCCATTCCATTCTTGCCTATTGCTGGAGCTGACGTAGGTTTTTCCAAAAGGATATTTATCTTGGAGACAAACGAGTTTGAACACTCATCTGTTAGTAGATACGCAGTCTGCAGCACCAACATCACAATTCCTCAACTCCAATACAAGAGCAAATGTTATAAATACGGCAACCTAGTCTGCAACAGTATATACACTATCCCTCAGATCCATGGATTCCGTGTTATGAAATTAGCAGCAATACATCGACAAAGAAACACAGAAAGGCTGTCAAAGCATAAACTCGACATCACCAACTGATTACAAAGAACAAAATATTAGTCTCTGCCACCCCGAAACACTTCAAACTCAAGCCCATCGACCAATCAAAGCCATAATCCCACACCCAAGATACAGCGACACAAGCATCAACGCAAGCCGCTTCTTATTAGTCGTCCGATTAGGATTGAACAAAAAGTCCCGCGCAAGCATCTCCACAAGCCCCGTGTAGATGAGAATCCCAGCAGATATGGAATCCAACACGCCAGAAACCACACTTGCAGTATAAGAGTTTCCGTTATATGTATTATGCAAACCCAACCCAATGGCAATGGAGATGGGAGTCGTCAGGCCATATGCCAAGCAAAGAACCCAGGGCAGCCACTTCCACTTCGTAGGGATAGGAATCACACTCAGACGAGCGCCGATACCCAGACCCTCAAACGACTGGTGGAACACCAGCACTGGAAACAGCGTGTTAAAGTCATCGCCTCCCGCTACGCCGAGATTCAAGCCAATAATGACGCTGTGGAAGATGACACCAAATTCAAGTACCAGAAACGCCGATATCTGCGACCGGAATGCCTTCTGAATCTCTTCAGAATCGCCCACAAGATGCGCCAACTCTTCGTAGTCGCTGTCGAATTTCTCACCCTTGCTCACCGGGACAAGGTTGATGTCTTTTGTTTGCTCATCCTGATCCGCAGAGTGGAGGTGCATGTGCGAAGCGTGAGGATTTGTGCCATTGCCATTCGCACCAGGCGCATCGGTGATGATATTCTCAACTGGGGAGTGGGCAAGCCCGTAGTGCTTCTCGACGTAGTATTCAGCGAGAAAGTCCAACAGGAAGATGATCATGGCTGAAGACAGGGCAATGGCCGGCGGCCAGGAGTAAGTCGACCATCCTCCTGTTAATCCGACGCAGCTTGCAGGTCCAATGGCTTCATAAGCCGGATCGAGGAGGTGCACGAACGCAGTTGCGATGATGACGCCGGCGCCAAAGTATCGAGCAAAGAGATACACTGACAAGGGGATTTTCAGGCGTCGAATCCGGGTCGCGAGGACGGGGAAGAATGTAACTGCAGTGGAGACAACGAGAATTACAAAGATTGATGCAATGTGCAAGCCTAGTCTGTCGTCGTAGTCATTGCCGCTTTCGTTGAGGTAGCAGATGATGTCGACTAATGGCGTGTTGTCTAAGTCGACGGAGCTGGCGTTGAAGGAAGAGCCCGAGTCAGCCATGTTGGAGAGCGTATACTGAACAAACTTGTTGACTGACTTTGAAGATACTGAAAGGGAGATACCAGAAAGACAGGATGTATATGTTATATAGACGCCGGCCTGCTGAAAAGTTTGCTTCAATAGTTCGTGCCATTCTTTCTAATATGGGTACAAAACAAACAGCTGCGCAATACAAATGTATCCCAGTATCGTAGACTGCGCATTAGCCCACTCAAGTTTGCTTGTGGATACTTTTGAATAAATGATGTGTAGCGTATAAACAGAGTCCATATCTGTGTCAGCATTATCTCGAGTGAGAACCTCTATGGTGTAGTGGCGCGCGCGAGCAAGCAACCACAGACAAGTTCTCCAATCAGAGTCAGAGCGGTGGCTACTTTTCGGAAATCCGGCACCGTCAAAATACAATTAAATTGTGCGTGATATTACTAGGAGTGAAGAGTAATAAGATGATTGTGGTGGTGAGCGCCAAGCGACAGTGGTGAGAGTGTCTCGTACACGAGAGCTAAGTGGGCAATTTTCGGGTTGACAAGGCTTTTTGCCGGCTCAAACGGCTCTCTTGGTAATTCCATGTGTAAATTAGTCAATTCAAATGATATGAAGTACGATGGATGAACCTGTATGGACGCGGTTTGGAGCTCCATCTGTATCAACAATCATGAGACTGAATTATGCGTCTAAGTGACGCCAAAGTAATAAAGCAATTTGCTGTTAAGCTACTCTTGTGCTTCAAGTTGAGCTGACGCCTCTTTGTGCAGATAGTTCCGCTGGGTTGGAATACCAGACCTCTTCAAGAATTATGTTGCGCTCTTAGAGCAACCAAGACCTGAATCATGTCTCCCATTCTTGCTTAATTCTACTTCTATGTGAGTTCCAGGTTAAGTGTATCAACAGTTTTGAACACTGTATCTCAAGGCTAAATGTCTTGGGACTATGTGCTAGAAACGTGTACATTTCGAAAATCAGGGCATGTTCATAGAACTTGGGTTATGTAATTTGCGTCGCAACTGCAGCGTTATCCGTGTACTGGGTGCAGTTTGGCGTTACTGAGTACTTTAGGCGGAGTATGCGAAGAACACGCGGAATTGAGAATTTCTTTCTACTTATGAGTGTCGGTAGAAACTTTATGAGGAACTACTTTGAAGAGGGCGAATAAGTTCGCAAGCTGTAGTCTCATCGAGTCCTGCATGTGGTGAAATGTGACACACAAATCTCACACTGCGGCTTCGCATCTTGACATACTGCCTGTACGAAGAAACAAGTAGACTGAAAAGAGTTTCAAGTCCAAAACTTTCAATAAAACGACAACCGTCTACAACCCGTGTTACCGGTGTATGTTGCAGGATTCAAGAGCCAACATTGAAGTGCAAGTGGCGCTCCATCCCACATCAACCACCAAGACACCAGACAGTGGAGCCACCATCACATCCTCAGCAAACCCTGCTCATTCACCACCACCGCAATGGACGACGAAGACGGCGGCATCCTCAACATCGAATTATCAGACGACGAAGTCGACGTCGTCAAGAAGAAAGCCGACAGGACCGGCCAGACAGAGGAGGACTTTCAGGCCGTGAAGCGGGACTACCGTGTCAGGGTCGAGAATGGAGAGGTATGCCCGGCTATAAATGACATTCACCCTTCTCTGCGAACCATAATGCTAATGGGATGAATCGCAGATACATAAGCATATTACGCTTCCTCTTCAGCCAGGTACCAACAAGATGCGCACCCAGGAACTGATCCATGCTGTTGAGGAGCTCTATTTCTTCCAGCGGTACCAAGAAGGTGTTGACTTGATTAAACGGGCTTTTGAGAATGGTGGCGCGGACGCTCTTGATAATGACTCACGGCAGTTACTGGAGTCTTATGAGAAGAGGTGTCAACAACGGATAGCTGGATCTACTGCAACGAAGAAGGGCTGATTGGCCGAGTCCAAGGATGTCGATGGTCCTGTTAGATGGATGGCTATAATCAGTGGACTACCGCTTCGGTTGGGAATGAGGCGCCGTTGTGCGGAAACTGTCCTCGCGGGTTTGACTTGTGAATAACTGATGTGTGGTCAAAGTAGGGAGGCATCAAGACAATCATTGACATCGTTCGTCTGGTTGCTTCTGACTTTAGATCAACACGTCAGACGCTGTCAAGAGATTTTGACCATACTCGGCGAGAACCAACCAAAATTACGACCCGAGAGATATTAGAGTGCTCTGGCGACAAGGTTCCTGCTGCAATGCAGGCTACGAGTTTAGAGCAAAGGCTCAAGACATGAAGTAAACTAGCTACATAATAATGATAAATAATGCGAGATAAAAAAAAAAGAATAAAAAAAATTCATCAGAGACATATGTTTGAAAGTCTGCATCGGCAAGATATTTCCCACCTCAGTGCTTGACTCTAATATTTGTCTTCATCATATGAACATCCATCCCAAGTCAACAGCAAAGCCAAGTGCAAAAACTTCCCACGAAGTTCAGAGTGTAAAAAAAAAGTTTGGCATCACCATCAACAAAGGACAGATCAGTTTTTGACCCCCTCGCCTCAAGAATAAGCCCCATCGAGTAACCCGGTAAACCGAGCAATCGCATACCTATCAACCTCGACAACACATCCTTAGCACCCGATACCACACTTCACGTCTCCCACGGCCACCCATCATCCAAGCCTGCTTGCCCTTGCCAGAGAGTCCCAGTCACACCATCCCAACGCGGACTCATATCTTCGTCCAAAGGGGCCGAGAGATGCAACTGGGGTCCGGCAAAGACTCGCAGACTGGATGTAGCGACGGGCAGGGCGGGATGATGCACGAAGAGGGCCAAGGCGCAAAAGGTCAGCCGCAGTGCTTCTATGGCGGCGCGTTTCCGCAGACTCTCCGAAGAGAGACGTCCGGGGACTTTCTCCCAAAGCAATGGTTTGTAACGAGACTCTGGCCGAAGCCGAGTGTCTCTGTGTGTAAGCTTCGAATAGCGATTTGTTGAGCGAGGGGGTGAAGAAGAAGAAAGAGGAAAACTGATGTGAAGCTCCAGTGTGAAATTTTATTTAGCAAGGCGGGTCCCACCTTTTTTTTTTTGGGACGGCTTGAAAGCTCTGGCTGGCTGGGCTGTGAGTGCACCAATTGACCTGTGGCACACGCGCTTGCATCTACAGGGGTGCTTGCCTGTCGAGAATTTGCGACAACGGGCCAATCAGACCTCGGCGTTGGAGAGAAGGTTGGTGCCTTTTCGTGCCTAGAATCATTGTGACATATAACTTCATCTCAACTTGCCGCCAGTGCAGTGCAGGTCTGCTTGAGAACAGCAGACAAACATACAATCGAATTCATCTTCAGTAGGATTCACAAGAACACACCGAACTACTACGACGAGCGAGCGTGGGCCATCGCACGCGATCGAGTATCTAGGCTTGCGCCGACCGCCTCCATCATCCGCCCTTTTCGAAACCTTCACCTGGACAAGCAACGACTTCGTTGTGTAATTACCAAGCACCATGTCTGGACTCTTTGGAGCGGCGACGAGCACCGCAGCGACCAATACCGTCGGCGACCTCAAGTCGGACGTCGCTCTCAGCGATCCTCCTACCGATTCCATCTCCGACCTTTCCTTTTCACCAGCTCCCAATGGCCCGGATTTCCTGGCCGTAGCCAGCTGGGACAACAAGGTCCGAATCTACGAAATTGCCCAGAATGGCCAGAGTCAAGGTCGACACGCGTACGAGCACTCACAGCCTGTGTTTAGCTGCGACTTTTCCAAGGTAGGGATCTCATCACCACACCACCACACGTCTCAAGCTAATGGAATTTACGAGCATAGGACGGCACAAAAGTAGCCTCAGCCGGTGCCGATAAAAACATCAAAGTTTGCGATCTTGCCTCCCAGCAAGACATCATCATCGGAACCCACGAGCAACCAGCACGGGCGTGTCGATTCTTCGAGAGCAGTGGTTCACCCATGATAGTATCTGGGTCGTGGGACAAGACAATCAAATACTGGGACTTGAGGCAACAGGGCCAAGCGGCGGCTACTGTATCGTGCCAGGAGCGCGTATACACCATGGACGTGAGGGACAACCTGTGTGTTGTAGGAACCGCAGACAGATACATCAACGTAATTGATCTGCGGAACCCTTCCAAGTTCTACAAGACGCTCCAGAGCCCGTTGAAGTGGCAGACACGAGTCGTCAGCTGCTTCACCGACTCTGCAGGCTTCGCTATTGGTAGCGTCGAGGGCCGTTGCGCTATTCAGTACGTGGAGGACAAGGACTCAAGGTACGCCCACCCTCCATTGTTTCTTATCACTGCCAAAGCAGGAACATCTCGATCCGCTGACATTCAAAACAGTTCCAACTTTTCTTTCAAATGCCACCGTGATACCGCCGTCAACAACGTCGTCAATGTCCACGCCGTCAACGACATTTCCTTCCACCCCGTTCACGGCACCTTCAGCACATCTGGTTCGGATGGCACATTCCACTTCTGGGACAAGGATGCGAAGCACCGTCTTAAGGGATACCCCAACGTTGGAGGCAGCATTACAGCGACGAAGTTTAACAAGAATGGTAGCATCTTTGCTTACGCCGTTAGTTACGACTGGAGCAAGGGGTACCAGCAGAACACGCAGAGTTATCCTATCAAGGTGATGCTGCACCCTGTGACGAATGACGAGTGCAAGCCGCGACCTTCGATGAAGAAGAGGTAGTGTCAAACTTGGAAGGAAAGTGGATGCAAGGAGAGTATGGTCGCGTTAAAAAAATGAAGTAAACTAGCTCGTGTATCAGGATGTGAATTATACCTAGGGGAATTGTGTGCTGCTGAGTGCAGTTTGGATGTAAATGGGTCTCGTTATCACGTTTGTATGCACAAGAAAATTTTAAAGACCAAGTTGAAGTGTCATGTGTGTCTGCCAGTCAGGCATAGAATTGAAAGTGATTGTACGTCTGTGTTGCGCTAGCGCACCAAATTATCAGAACATCCTATAGCTCCTAGTTTCAAATTACAACGCTTATAGAGCAAAAAAATCACAAGGCCAAACCGGAGCCTGTTCCTACTCCCATCCTCGTGAATTCATCCCGCAGTCTATATCAAATAGCCTTCTTGGGCGCACCGCCAAACACATCCTCCACCATGCCCTTCCAAATATCGCGAATCATACCGCCCTCCTCCTTCTGCGGCTGGCCGCCCTCATCATACATGAACTTGAGCTCAATTCCATCCAAGCTGATCCCCTCGACTCCCGACATAGGCGCCCCGGGAACAACGTTGTCAGGATTGGCAGCCACAATGGTCACCTCAGGACGGGCAGTCGCATCAGAAGCAATGGGGCTATGGGCAGCGCCATAGTTGTCCGGGAGGAGAGGCACCCGCGGGCCCAGGTCGGCTTTTGATGCGCCGACGAGGGCGCTCATTGACGGCAGGACAGCGGCGTCAATGTGTGTGGATGTTTGGGCGGATGACGATGAGGAGTGGAAGGTCTGCATCAGTGGTTTTGAGCGGTTGGCGAGTGAGGGCTGAGGTGTAGGTCGGTGGGTTGTGGTGAGGCCGCGAGACGACTGTGTATGTTAGATGTGCTCAAATTGATTTCGAAGGTGCTGGGTTATGGCAGAGTGAACGTACATCAGAGTGCTCGCTGCTCCTGTTGCGCAACAGTTCTGCATACTTTGGCATCAGGGCCGCGCCGGCGCTGTGCGCAGAGCCATCGAGGATTGAGGAGCGGGCTGCAGCGCCAGACGATGAGGCGCTGAGGGCTCTTGAGATTTGGGACATGGGAGCAGTGACGCGAGACATGGTGAGGGTGTTCTAGAAAGAGTGATTGGGGAAGGGGACAGGTTCCAATGTTGTGAAGCTGTGTTGCTATTTATGACTACCTAGGTACTAGGTACGAGAGCTTGTTGAGCTGCTGGGTGCGAATACCTGCAGATAGGAAGTGGGGATGGTCTGGTCTGTGCGATACCGGACCAGGGTGACTGATAGCTTGGAGAGGGATGAAACTGTGTCTTGGACGACGTGGAAATGGAATACTTGGAATGTTATGTTGATGGGGGTGATGGGAGGAGGGGAAATCGAGTGGTGAGGAGATGGGATATATGCGAGTTTCTCTATTTCGGACAGAGGGGTTAATCGAGGGTGGGATTCATGGCATGCTGCATGGAAAGCTGGAGGTCAATGTTGGAGCCGTGCGAACCGATGAGGCGTGGTTCGTGGGACGGCGACAATCCGCGCGGGAGGGAGCGCCAGATAGGAGAGGCACCAGCTTGAGATTATTGGGAGTACAGCGACACTGGATAGAGGTGAGAATGTACCAAACATTGAATGTGCCAGGCAAAGTGATGGCGTTCTGAACGGACATGCGCCGCGGTGGTTCGGAGAGTGAGTGCTGGCAGGGGGAGTGTCGAGGAGTTGGTCACGAGGCCACACCGACTTGACATGTTTGGTTTGGTGTGGTCGAGATTCAGATGGCATGTAATTCAGGGACAGGGACGGGGGAGCTTGCCGCGATAGCTACCTAGGCACGGAGTAGTTGAGTGCTTGACCGTCATGTTCATGTTGAGTCTGGTCGGTGGAGCTTCGCATTGATAGCTCTGACAGTCGCCATTCATCAATACTCCGAAGCATCACTCATACCATCAAATGCCCCGAGTCAGCAATCATCCCGACAGCTATCAATCACAGACAATTCATCAGCATTGCTCAATGCTTCCAATTCACGAATAAAAAATCGCCCGACAAACACGCTGACCATGCCACCTCTGTCTCTCCATACCCCCTACTCCGAACTCCTAATCAAGACCAAGACATCAGGACCTTAAAAAACTGGACCCCCAACTACCGCACAGCCAGCAGCACATTGATTAAACTCGTTGAGCCAGCCGGCTCCGTCTTTCCGCTCCCCGTCCCCTACAGTTGGGGATCTGGAATCGCGGTGCGGACAACGGAGCCGCGCCAGCTTTTCTGCTTGGGTTCATCATCCTGGTCGGTGGTCGGCGTGCGCCCCCTGTCGCTATTTCGCTTGGGACCGCCCTTGGATTCACCGCCCATGGTTATTTCGGTTGGGTAAGTGCGGTGTGGTATTTCGTTTTTTATGGTTGCTGGGCGATTTGCTTGGTTGATTGTTGCATTCAAGCCGCGAGTAATGATTCCTGGTGCATGTCGCTGGGTTGCGGTTGAATTAAAGCGTCAGCACGTAATACCGGCATTTCTGGAAATACACAAATTCTCGTTGGTTACACAATCTAGATTCCTGGGGCGGTTACGGGGTAGATGATGTGTCTTATTTTTTCGAATCCAATCTAGACTGTCAACTTCTTTTCGTCCCCTTTTTTCGTCATTGCTAGAGATCGGACATTCTGGGTCCTGCCATTCAGACCAGAGGAAAATACATGTACGAGAGAATTGCAATTGTTCAAACTTGAATGAAACAATCTAGGCTTCCAATATCTCACATATCATTACTGTCAATCAATCTTCCATTTGTGAACCAATTCCGTCCGTTCGCGTCCACCAACTATCACAAGGCATTATCCAAGCATAAAGTCAAGCACGCTCAGTTCCGACCGAGGTTTCAACCATCTCATGGCACAATTCATCCAACATCATGCCCAATGCTCATTCCTCACATCATGCAGATAGAACCTTCTTGGCGAACTGGTCAACAGTCGTAAGCTTGCCGTCTTCTGCTCCAAGGCCCTTGGCTGCCGCAGCGTCCGCCTTCAACTTCCTGGAGAGGGTAATGTCACTGGGAACACCAAAGTAATGGCCGCCAGTATAGTTGACAAAGCCAAACAGGTTCTTGACGGTCTCAACCTCAGGGTCTCCGTACGTCTCAAATGTTTTCCAGTCCTTGATTTCGTTGAAGCGGGACTTCTTGCCAGTTGCTATTATCTTGTTAGTCTGTACCACCAAGTGCTATGACGGGATATTACGAACCTTTCTCAACTGCAGCAGCAAGCTCTACAGGAGTGGCAAGCTGGCTGATACTCTGAACAAATTGCCCGTTGTACGCCTCTGGGTTAAGAAGAACACCGTGGACAATGTCGCCATAGTCATCTGCAATCGAGATGAACGGGATGGTGTTGTCTCCGCCCCAGTTGGGCATTGACAGAGTGAGATAGCCCTCCTCATCTTCAGTGTAGGGGAGACCTCCAAGGAGGCCAGTGAACTCGGGGTTGAAGTGGTTCTCAAGGTACCAACCAGTGCCGACGTTGACGGCACTCTTAAAGCCCTTGGACTTGGCGTATTCAGCAATGGCATACTTCTCTGTACGGAGGTCAGAATGTGCTTCTCATCCTAGAGGGTCAAGGCTTTTACATACCATCCATTCCCTCGCTGACAATGGCTCCGTTCGTGATCTTGGCGGGAGATGATGTGCCACTATAGAGTAAAACTTCCGCACCTGCCTCAAAGGCTGCATCTACGACCTCCTTGCCATGGTCGCTTTCAGAGATACCCCCTGGTTGATGGAAAATCTTTTTGAATTTGTTAGAAATTCATGTTTATGTGTTCATATAAATGGGTACCATTCTGCTTGTGCTTATACCTACAGGGTCGGGAGAGTTGGTGTTGAGAAAGACGGCCCAGGTTCCCTTGAACGCTGCGACCATCTGCTCTTTTACCAGGCCATCGGCCTTGACAATTTCAACTCCGCGAGCAGCAAGAGCCTTGGCCTTGTCAGAGTCTGGGTTTCTGGTGATACCTCGAATCTTGAAGTTGCCAGACTTGTTTCCGAGAAGGGAGTTGACCACACTTCCACCCTGGTTGCCAGTGGCACCGTAAACAGTGATGATCTTGGGAGACATTATGAAGCTGGGAGACAGGCTGTTAGGTAGAAGTTGAGCGTTGCTTGCTGTCAAGAGAAGAAAGAGTATGATGTCTGTTGTAATTGGAGTTTGTTGTAGAAGCTTTGATGAATGAGTTGATGTTCTGATCTTCAAAAACCATCATCATCGTCTGGCATCTTCGCCGTCTTTTATACATTGTCATTCTCATGGCGGCAGCAGGCTGCCAGCAGCGCATTCATCGTATTCCGTTCAACTTTTCGAACATGCCGCGCAAGAGTGAAGTAATCAGCCAAATCTCAACGCAGCCGACTTCTCGCAAAGCTGTCAGTTTCAGATGCATGGCATTATGCAACCCCGCTGTTCGTGACTGACACCTTTCCTGGAGTTTATTCAGCCACATGCACGTTTATTCGTAGACCTCCACCAGGCGACAACCGATTGAGTGCAATTTGGCTGTGTCGCCATTTTCTAATCATCAAAAGAGACGCGAGTGCCAGGGCGACTATACCCTTTTGGGTTGCAGCTGAAGACTGTCACAGCCAGGATGTTGCGTGGACGGACTATTTCGCGATTATTAATTCCACGCAACAACAGGTGCCACTACAGCCACAAATCGTCAGCCTTACTCTTAACCCATGTCGACGGATATCTGACCCGTCGGTCAGGATCGTGTCAAGAGGAAAAAGAAGCATAATTGAGCCACCTAATAGTGTTTTGCGATGACTCTTCGGTGTAAACCGGGCTGGCAGCCACATGCGGACGTTGGCCTAGGCGATTTCCGTGACACGAATGGGACGTCCAAGCTGGAGGTGCCTGTTGGGCATATCGACTTTCTTTGACTCAAAAATCTGAGCGGGATTTCAAGGTGGTGTTTGGTCTTCCCGGTGAAGTGGAAGGCGCATTGCTCCAGCATTTCATGTTTTCATAATTGGCCAAGTGGCAGGAGCCATCTGCCTCATACCTGCCAAGTTGATCAGCGACGAAGTATGATGACGGTGTTATGCTGCAGCATTCTGGATTGAAAGGCCATGCAACAATCAATGTCTTCCAGAAGGGTTTGAAGGCAATCATGGAATATGTACAAGCCACGCCAAACTGTCTTGCTGAAAACACCATTCAGGACAGCATGAGGCTTTGCTCCGGCCCTTTTGTTGATGAGGCCAGACTTCGGTAAAAGTGATGTTGTCAAGTTGGTAAGCACTCGAAACAGACACGGATTATGTTTGGTGCAGTCAATTGCTATGCTCCTACCAAACATTGAACGGCTGACAGCAAGAACACTGCAGACCGCCCAACAGCTGTCAGGCGAAAGTTGCCAGCTGCCACTACTGCGTTTATTATCACGAGCCTAGAGCCTTTCATTATATCCTGTCTTTTCAATTCTTTCTCGCTTCTTCACTCCTTTCTCTCCTAGCCATCTGATCGAGTCGAATTTTGCCTTCTATCAACACCTCGTCAAATCCAGCTCATGCTGAATCTTCACACAAACGCAACTTGCATCACGGAGTGCAAGAATGGATACGGTGGCTGTTCAAATGGCCTGTATGGTAAGCTTGCGATTATTTTTGCATTCTGTTAGACGTCTTTGCTCTGCCAATACTCACCCCTTCAAACAGGCCGATCTGGGACGTCAACGTCAAGATGAACTTCCCTTGAGTAACAAGGAACGGAAAGGCCCGTCTTTCGCACCAAGCAAGAGAAATGGTACGGGCCATATTGCTCCAGCGTTGAAGCAGGGATTGGAAACAAAATGGCAAGGCAAGTTCAGTCTCGTCAGCTGTGCATTTTAGGGCCTAACCAGAGTTGCAGTCCACATTGAAGATGAGGAATCGGAACAGATGAGAGGTCTCAGCGTTCAGGATAGTCGGCCCTGGGCCAAAAAGATTACCCAAGATTTTATCAACCTCCATCAACGGGATTCGTAAGATACAAAAGGCCAACATCGTGCTTGTCCATAACTAACGGTAGAAACGCAGTGCACCGCCATGCATTCGGCAAGAATCTCGAGGACATAAACGAGCCAAGAGGAATGATCCCAATAATATACCCATCTCTAGCCTTGGCGGTCTCATACCTGCTGGTGGAGCAGTGAAGAACTTCACATCGTCCAAGCAGAGCGCGATAACGCCAAGTACCAGCAACACGAGCCAGCGTTCACAGTTAGGTGGCAGTGTTAACAGTTTGCAGAAACCCTTGTCAGAACACAATACTTCAATGATCTCTGCGACTTCCATCAAACCAAACAATGGAGCTCAGTCTTCTGGCGGTTCATCAGCTGCATCACAGCACGCTACGGTGAATCTTGCTATCCGGTCCAAACCAAAGCAGGCGGAAGATGTTGTGGTTCTACAAGGCATTTGCAAGCTGCTGAATCCCCAGAACCGATCCGTCCTCTTTGCAGTCACATATGCGGTCAAGCTCAGAAACGATACAGAGAATGGATACCTCTGCCTTTCTGCTCCAGAAAAAGGGGACAAAGTTCATAACGTCCTGGACCTAACGGCGCCCGACAGAAAAGATGACTGCTGTCGGGTTTGCTCAAAGTCGACGGCAAATGGCTTTGCGTATATCCTGCAATTTGCCAATACTTCCGACGCTCACAAATTTAAGGTTTATCTCGAAAGTCTTCAACAGGCTGCGGCCCGCGATGCCGTTCCAGAGGAAAGCCAGAACAAGGTTGATATAGCGTCAGCTCAAACGACGCAAGAATCAAGGGCGTCAGGCACCTCTCCAGCTCCAGCTCTGAATAGGTCTGCAACCGACAATTCTCCCTCTACCGTTGAAACACCTGCCAAGCAGACCAGCCCTGCGGCAGCTGCCGGTACTACGAAACTTGTGGACATTGATTCTCCTCCCCAAAATGCACCAGGGGAAAGGGAACTTATCATTGAAGACGCAGCTGAGAAGCTAGTTAAGCTCATTGACCAAATTCTTCCCGAGGCAGCCAAGGCCGGGATACTCGTGTCGGATGACACAGTCGCCGACATCGAGGATACCACAATTGAAGATTGGCTAGACAGAGGCTTTCTCCAATGTGAGACAGATGATATGAAAGCAGACCTACTCAACCTCCTCCGCATTCTCGTGCGTCTCAAGCGCAAGGCGGAGTCTCGAAAACGGGTACTGCCGGCTAGTAACTCTCTTCAGGAATATGACAATAAGCCTCATTCAGATCGCATTACTTATACTGCACCGGAACTCGTCAAGATAGCTAGCTCTCAGGATGCTCGGGCAACGAACAAGCCGGACACACCACGCATCGTGTATACTACTGCAGAGATTGAGAGCGTTGCAGCCAGCAGGGCGATTCCCCAGGCGGCTGTTGATGCCAACCTCATCACACCACGTCGAACTTCTACGATCCGTGGCTGTTCTACAGAAGATGCCATGGCAGATATTTCGAAACACAAGGACTGGCTAAGCGGAAAGCCATATCAAGTTGCGACTCCGCCAGAGTCAGCGGGAAAGTTGAGCAATGTCGAGGCAAAGCCTATGACAAAACTAATGGCTGATGCATCACCTCAGTCATCTTTGTCTCCTGGAGGTTTGGCAACATCACGATAGGCTCGTGGTTAAGAGAATTTCTGGGGCATTTTGTTTTAAAGTTTCCACATACTATATGAGAAAGTCTAGCCTCGAATATAGCTAGGTACTTTGGAATCATCTTGGGCGATCTGCGACTCCAACGGGTAGCAGTCTGAGGTTAAGTAAATAGGCAACATTCAAGTTACATCATCTTCTCCTTTTGCAGTTTCCTGGCGTCCTATCCTTGGCGTGGTCGAAAGCTTCATGGCCGCACTGCAGTAGTACAGCGATGTGTCTCTCTGCGATTGGGTTTCCTCGCCAAGCAAACTTTACACCGTGGATGCTGGTCTTTACTGGACGGTCCGACTTTAATATCGTCAGATATTTTCTGTAAGTGTATATTGCTATTGCTCCTCTTGTAATTCATTCGGTCTTGTGTTTTCACATAATCCCTGTTCGGTACTAGACTGCCCAGAAACTGGGGACCGTCTCGCTGCATGAAAGTCGCATCGCCATGGTTACCAAGCGGCTCGAGCGGGCAGATATCCATATATAGACACGAAGTTTGTGCGTACTGCAAACTACAAAATCCGGCGATATGGATACTTGGGCATGCATGACTATGCTACCCAAGGTAACCAACCCCGTGACAAATTGGTGTTGCCTACAGAATAGACGGCGCCATTTACACGAACTTCCATGTCGATCCCTGTCTCATGCGGCACAACACGCCCCCATTCACAGCCCGCGTGGCCCAAGCGAAACGTGAGCACACGGCAGGGAAAAGCTACAGGGATACCGGCAGTAAAAAAAAATAAAAATACGAAGGATTATGCCGCTTGCCGAGCTGCATCGGAGCCTTTTCATGTCCGTTTGTTTCTCCGCTAAAAAAACACAAGACACCACTCATGTTGTGCAACGGGACATGTAGTCTTAGAATGCACAGCCGTTTTCTGCCAATTGGTCCTGCTGCCCACTCCACTTGAGTGTTTGGCTGGCTGTTGATGATGGGCTCGGACCGAACGCTGGAAAGAATACGATGTTGGCCTGAGATCGGCCCGTGGATGTTCGCGACTTGCGCCTCTTCTGGGGGATGGGGAGGTTTGCTATGGGTCGGGTTTTCTATATTGGTTATGCGTGGGGAGGGAACAGGTCATTTTTAACGCATGATAGCGTAATGATGGGGTCGGGAGCTCGTGATTGTTGTTTTTTGGAGTTTTGTTGTCTTGGTTGGGGGATTTTGTATAAAAGGTGGTTGTGGCGTCGCTTTGGTGATTCTTCATGCACTTGACTTCTCTATACTCATCCTCACAACTACCATTCAAGACTTCAAAATGCAGTTCTCTAGTGTGCTTTGCGCCGCCATCGTGGCTTATACTGCTTCGGCGGACACAGGTACGGCTGACGGTTTTGTTTGGACTTCAAATGCTAACTGGGAACAGTGAAGTGGGATAGCGGTTACGACCTGGCAGATCGGTCCATGGCAGATGTGTCCTGCTCTGACGGCAAATACGGACTTTTGCCCAAGTACAAGACTCAGGGTAAACTGCCCAACTTCCCGAACATTGGTGGCGCGGCAGCCATTTCGGGCTGGGGCTCGCCAAACTGCGGCAGTTGCTGGAGATTGGATTACGAGGGACATAGCGTCAAGATTCTGGCTATTGATCATGCGGGTGAGGGTTTCGTCATTGGGCTGACTGCTATGAATGCACTTACGAATGGACGGGCTCAAGAGCTTGGTCATGTTGATGCTAAAGTCTCACCATTGACCCCCAAGGACTGTGGGCTGTAAATTTGGCTGATATGCATTGGGTATAGAGTTGGTTCTCGTTATTAAAGTTCTGCATACATAATGGATAGTAATACATGAGCCTTGCAGCGTTCGTCAAACAGCTAGAGTCTGGGTTGCGCCGAATGAAGAGAAACCCCTATTGCGTGACTTCTAAAGTCATCGACTAAAATCGAATGTCGAAGAAGGTTCAGTGATGAGCGGACAACTTACGCCTTCTGAGAGAATATCGACATGGTTCGAGGTTCGTATTCGACGTGTCCGTTTTTCCTTCGACGATACTATTCGTCGCGTCATTTCGGGAATCTACCTCCTCACCAAACAATTCCAAAGCAACACAATCGGCCGCGTCTTTTCTTGCCAGGCCATGATAGGCGGCCGCTTCCTTAAACTTGAGCGGATCCTTCAAGGGTTTTTTGAGAAATAGCATACATTCCATTGCCTCAACATGCGAGGCAAACTCATCAAAGTCCCATCCAGTGGCGAAATTAGCCATCGGAACTCTCACACCGACTGATCTCACAATTGCAGATTTAAAGGCCTTCTTTTTGAACAAGGGCTCGACCAGCGACAAAAACTCGCGAAACAGTCGTCTTTGTCCTCTGAATGCATAGCAATGTGTTTCTGCGTCGTAGCCTGCAAAATTGCCTGCGTCGGTCAGGGAGAACGGCGCGGACAGTCTCTCAATGGTGAAGTCGTGATCACAGTTGCACGGTATGCGATTGCTGTGATAGACGCGAATGTCCGCAGAACCAATGATGTCGAGATTTGGAGGAGTGTACATCTCTAAAGTGCACAGGGCGAGTTGTAGGTTGATATATGACTCCCACCGCTCGTTGAGCTCTCTTTCGTCAGTCCGGCGAAATGCATCTCGGACTTGCTCTAACGTCGGTTTGTCGATTTTCTTGATGCCCTGCTTTTCTAAGCGAGACTTTACGTTGTCTAAAAGAGTCTCTAAGTTTTCCACCATGGTGGTTAGTGAGATGAGGGCCGGATGTGTAGTATCTGTGGTAAGAGTTGTTGATGTGAACTTATGAGCATGGCATGGCAGATAAATGATGATAAGAGAGGTCTCTGGCAAACAAAAGCTGCAAGGTTGAAGATAGAGATGGACCTGATGTTATATTTGCCATTTTGACGTGAACCTTCCTGAATCACTGGAGTCATGGGAAAGGCAGCTGACAGCTGGTGGCACCTGCCAGGTATAAGTTGGACAGCTGTTCACTGTGGCGACGAACGAACTGACTTCAGGTGTAAATGTTGTACGGACAAAACCCTCGAGCGATTCTAACTTCACTTGTCTTCATTGCTAATCGAGAGCATTTCGTCCCTGGTAGCAACAAAGAACCGGTGGTGCCTGATGCATGATCATAGGCTGTTGCAGTTTCCTCCAACATCATGGGACCAGCAGGCAAACATTTCTACAAGCTATTCGAGCAAACAGGTGGCTCGCAGAAGATTCGGCAGCGGCAATGAATGCCTAGGATCCTCTGACGTCTCTCACCACCGTCTCAAGAACCTCTTTATATCGCAGCAGATCCGGGGACTCTCCAGCCCAGAAATCGAACTGACACAGGACCTTTGCAATCTTACCCCCGATCGGGGCGCCAGCTCCTGTCCAATAGTCCGACGAAGGATGACCTCCCCAGAGCGTCTCTGTTCCTCCTGGGATCCAAGCCGCATTGCCGCTCTTCACTACTGCAAGCAGTATGAGGGCTGCGCACATGATGCTGCGAAGGTCATACCATAAACCGTGATGACGATGGCCACGAGCACGAACATCAATCGTTTTAATAAGGCATTCTATGCCCGACGATATAAGAGAGTGAAGGACGGCAAGATCTTCAGTGTTCAGAGGAGATGACCCAGGAACACTGGCTGAGCCGGGGCTGGCTACAAGAGTCGGCGGCGAGAATGGATTCAGCAGACTGCTAATTCGAGGCTGTTGTCCAGTGGCCGTCGTGACTCCAGTAGCCTCGGCTGCATGGTCAGAGCCAGCATGAATCAAATAATACAAGAAGGGCTGATATAACCACGTCTGCATCTCAAGGAGACGATTGTCGATGGCCCAGCTGAGTTCTCTGGATACGTGGCTGCCAGCCCCTTTTACGGTTGAGTCGGGTGCTCGAATAATAAATGTGGTCTCATAATGCTGCATGGCCGGAGGAAGATGAGCTGACCAAGAAGATACCTGCGCTTCAAACTCTTGCGCCATACGCAGGAGGGGCTTGATATTCAGCCACGACGATTTTTCTTGTCTGAAAAAGGTGTTGACGATTCGATTGCCAATGCGGCGAAGCGCAATCTCGGTGAGATAATAGTACCAGCTTTCCTCTTCATTGCACAGCCGAACAGCATGCTGCCGTAGTTCAGTGGCTTCGTCAGTGATTAACGGATTCTCACCATACGCCGAGACTGACTGACTTGCACCTTGTTGGTCAGTGCTAACTGGTGATGGAGGCGATGGAAACAGGTCTGGGTATTCTCCAAGACTGATTTCGGATTGTTGAAGCGGTAGTTCAACACGAAACTCGCACTCTGATTTGAAGCAGGACCAGTACAAGCTTTGTTCCAAACGCCGAGACTTACGCTCTGTCGATGTGGATCGTTGATATGAATCACCCAGCACTTCCGTGAAGTTTCCTGACAAGCCATGAGTCATCTTCAAGTACATCTGGCAAAATATCGAGGCATGAAGAAAATAATGCCATGACAGCATCGGCCGCAGAGTATACATGAGATATACTGAGATCGACTTGTTAGTTTCTCTTCCTCTTACGGATATCGAGACTTTCAGGAGTCGTAGTCTACTCACCACCAGCGAAGAAATGGCACTGTGCACCGAGCATTGAGTACTTCAATGATCCTAAACGCCGACAGGCCAACGTGAAGCAACAATCGCCCTGTTGCAGCTCCTTGGCGTACAGTTTCGAGGAAGAAGTGGCCGATACGTTGATTGGGCCTGTCTCACTTACAGGAGAAATTGCCATGGACATGGGGCGGACTGATCTATCAAAGGGCTTCGCCACTGCACCAAGAGCACACGCCATGAGGACTAAACAGGATCTGCCATCCCAACCCACGCCCTGCTCTGCGCATTTCCTCCCATGCTTTACTAAAGCTTCGACATCAAGTATCGGATTCTTGGTGTGAACATTTTGCAGGAATCTATCAATGAGGCCAGGTATTTGTTCCTCCTCGAGGTAACTGAGCCCTGGCGTATTGGTGATGAGATCCCCAGAAGGGCTCGAGCTTGCCCCAGTCGAGAGTGACACGTCGTTATGATCTGGGCTGAACAATCCTCCAATTAAGGAGTTTGCGGGATACTTTTGATCAAAGATGCCCCATTGCAAGACGGTGTCGGCGCTGGCTCTGTGAGGTGGTATCTGAAGAAAATCTCTGGATGCCTCTACAGACGCAGCGCGAGGAACTGTGTGATTAAGTTCGAGGGGGTTCTCAGATACAGTCACGCCAGAGTCTACGCGAGCACGCGGCGGAAGGTCTATTTTATCATTAGCGATCACTGCTTTGCTACACGGCCACACGCACTCCTGACGGACATACCTTGGTTGTGCAATGCATCCTTTACTGTCTCAAATTCTTGACGCAGCTGATCGAAGCGCTCTAGCAGCGTGGCCGTAGCTGTTTCAAGACTATGAGGTCGTTGTTCTTAGCTCTCACCTCAACTCTCGTTTTGAGAACGCTCAGCATCATCGTACTTACCTGAGCTTGTCATTCGCCTCGCCGATATACTCGCATGGTTGACCACTGAGTTTGCATAGGCCACACAGTGGTCGTTTCTTGTCACACTTCACCTTGCGCAACCGACACGGCTGGCAGGCTGCTTGCCGCCTGTTTGTTCCCTGATGTTGAAGTCGAGTTAGTCCTTCGCAAACAACAAGTCGGCCAAAGGTGGCCTCATCACTCCTCTGTCATCACAGACATCTAATGAAAACGGAGAGTGGCTGTCGGAGCATGCATGAACAGGCAATAGTTCATTTGAAAGTAAATGAATTCGATCAAAATGATTACTTACGCCGGACGTTGGGTGATCATTCGTGTCACGCCTTTGACGCTTCGCCGAAGGCTCCCCGAGGTGAGCATCACTTGCAGCGATGGCGACTCCCCGCCTCGTGTTGGATTCTGGGGAATACGGGGTCATTTCGGCGGGGAAGTGAAGGCACAGATCATCGCTTCTTTGAGCGCAGGGAGCATCGAGAAGTTAAAGCATGCAGAGAACCAAACTAACTCAGGTTGTGAACGGGCTGAATTTGACCTGAGTCGTGCCCATACGTGCTCGATTGGAGCGCATACCGGAGAATTCGGCGAGACGCCGATGAGAGACCAGTGGCCTTTCGCATTTGCCGAAAACACAATCCCAGAACCCCCACAGTGGCGTCCATCCGGATCAGGGATCCGACATCCACAAGCAGAAGCGAGGGTGACATGCTTGTGCAATAAATTCCGGTTCTGGCTCGGGGACTGTGTGATGTGTCCCCGAGCGGCGGTGTTTCCCCCGACTTCTGGGTCCAAATGTCGTTATTTCCCCATAATCATCCAACTCGCGGGCGACGGGGCCCCGAACTATCACTTTTTTCTTTGACGCTCGTGAGCAGGCTTCTCCATTCAAGCGGCCCAGTAATTTTATTACCGAGTGGCCCAAGATCATGACGTTTAGCCGAAGGCATTATAAAGGCATCATCTCATCCTTCTCCAGAAGTTGAAATCCAAGGTTACATGCTTGAAAACCTTACATCATCTTGAGTTGTACCCCAGATCATCTTCTTCCATCTAGAGTGCTACTGCTCTCAGGGCCGCATATTACCCATCATGGGGAAACTCAGCGAGTTTGTGGCAAGGCACAATGTTGCCCATAAACTGTATAAGCAATCGCTACTGAACACTGTTTGCGTGGTGGCTGGTATTTCTATCTTCTTCTTTGGTTATGACCAAGGTCTCATGGGCGGCGTGAACACAACACGAAACTATGCAGAATTGATGGGATTTGGCCATTGGGACGAAGAAAAGCAGCTTGTAGTTGTTGATAAACCTCTTCTACAAGGCGGCATTGTAAGTTGATGTTGATGCTTTCGGTATTGGAACAGACAAATAACCTTTTTGCCCTCTTAGGTTGCCGTCTACTATCTTCCCGGTACACTCGTTGGCTGTCTACTTGGTGGATGGTGTGGTGATAAATATGGCCGTATCACAACCATTGGTATTGCCTGCCTGTGGTGCGTTTTCGCCGCCGCTTTACAGTCTGCTTCGATGAATGCAAACTGGATGTTTTGTGGTAAGTGCCGGTAGAGGATCATTGACGCTGAAAGCCGGCGCTGACAATCATTCTAGCTCGTGTACTGAATGGTATTGGAACGGGCATCCTGAACGCCATCACACCTGTTTGGGCCACAGAGACTGCTGCCCACACATCTCGCGGCCAGTTTGTTGCATTCGAATTCACTCTCAACATTTTCGGTGTCGTCGTTGCTTACTGGCTCGAATTGTGAGTCTTGTCCTCCTACGCACATTCATCCACGTCGGCGGAAACTAACAATACGATAGCGGCACGTCCAAGTACAAGGACCCCAATTCGTCATTCATCTGGAGATTCCCCGTAGCTTTCCAGATTGTCCCACTAATCCTCCTTTTCTGCATCATTTGGTTCATGCCCGAATCGCCCCGCTGGCTCGTCAAGATGGGTCGCGAGGACGAAGCCCGTTTCATTCTGCAGCGTCTGAGAGGGAGCGAAGGCGAAGAAGGCAAGGCAGCCGAGGCGGAGCTGCAGGATATCATCAACATCCGTAACCTAGAGGAGGAGACGTCAAACCAGCAAAGTTATCTGCACATGCTCTTTGGTATCGGATCAGGCAAGTTGCACACGGGCCGTCGTGTACAACTCGTCATCTGGCTTCAGATCCTTCAGGAGTGGATTGGTATCGCCGGTATCACAATCTACGGCCCTCAGATTTTCACCATTGCCGGCATCAACGCCTCGGACCGTCTTTGGGTCAGCGGCATCAACAACATCACATACATGGTACGTACAACACCAGCACTAAGACAAACCCCCGTGGCTAACCTGACGAATTACAGTTCGCCACCCTGATCTGCGTCTTCACACTCGACAGAATTGGTCGTCGATGGACACTATACTGGGGTTCTGTCGGCCAAGGTATATGCATGTTTGTCGCCGGAGGACTCGCCCGCGCAACCATCAACGCCGATGACAGCAATCGAGCACAAATCGGCGGCGCAGCCACATTCTTCGTGTTCCTCTACACTGCCATCTTTGGCGCAACATGGCTCACCGTCCCATGGCTCTATCCCGCCGAAATCTTCCCTCTGCAAGTCCGTGCCAAAGGTAACGCCTGGGGCGTTGTAGGCTGGTCCATCGGCAACGGCTGGTGTGTACGTATATTCCCGTTCCCTTTACAAAGATGTCACACTAACAAGAAATAGGTGCTTCTCCTGCCCACTATCTTCGACCGCCTCAACGAAAAGACGCTCTACATCTTTGGCGGCGTCAACGTCGCGACCATCTTCATCGTCTGGGCGCTGTACCCTGAATCCAACCAGCGCACCCTTGAGGAGATGGACCTCGTGTTCGCTAGCGACAGCATCTGGACGTGGGAGGCAGAGAAGAACTTTGCCAGACTCAAGGCTGAGAACCCGCAGCTCGTGCAGGCTGCCAAGGCGGGACACGGGGAGGTCGATCCTGAGAAAGGCGTTGATTCCAGAAAGGCTAGCCTTGTGACTGGGCGTAGGGCAAGTCTTGTGCCGAGAGGTGGTGAGAATGAGAATGGTGCGTCAAAGGGTACGTCGGATAATGACAAGTCGAGCGTTTCTCATGTCTGATGGGTATGTAGATTGATGGAGTTACGATTTGGACGGTGAGGATTATTTAGTTTTGGTGTGGGCATGTCTATCCGTCTCACTTTCATTTACAAGCTGTCTGTCTGTATGACGAGAGCATAATGCCTAGAGCTTGTATCAAATACATTGGAACAAATGTCGGTTAACCGACTCTTCTGCCTTTATATCCACATTCATCCACCGTCTATCAGCATCGCCCAACATGGTACCTCAAAACACACACAATACCATGACAAATCTAAAGCAATATCCAATCCAAAAACTCCATTCATCCATGCAGCCCGCACACAACACCCTTAATCGTCATCACTATCGCTATTCATATCCGACTCCTCATCATCCGTCAAATCTACGGCCAACTTATGCGCCTCATGCTCCATCATCTCCCGGTAGGTACTCCAGCTCAGAGCCCCGAACGCCACGATAATCATGCTCCCGCCCACAATGGCCGCCCAGCTCAACGGCTGGCCCGTCAAGAACCAATCCGCAATAGCGACGATGAAAATGGTCAACAGGGCTGCGACGCTCGACAAGACAGGCGAGGTTAGCGATATGAGAACCAAGAAGCAGCCGCTGAAAATGGCGTTGGAAAACACAGCAATGAGGATGAGCCAGCATGTTGACGCGCTGGGGATTTCGAAGCGCTCAATGTTGAGCCAGTGCAGGAAGGGGAGCGGGATCCATAGCACGGTGAGGGTGAAGAAGCCGATGCAGCTGCCGAATACGTTGGCGAAGATGGTGCCGCGGACGGCGGATACACCCTCGGGCGGACAGGCATAGCGCTTGTAGAGGACTTCGTAGAGGCCGTAGAGGACGGAGCCGACGCCGATGATGAGGTTGCCTGCAAAGCGGGAGCCTGCGCCGGGGTCGGAGGGCCCAGAGGCGGAGGAGGTGGCTTCGTCGGGGGAGCCTGTGTCGCCGTAGGCTACTACCAGGACTCCGAGGATGGCGATGAGGACGGCGATGGATTTGTCCATGCGGAGGGGTTCTTTGAGGATGGGCACGGAGAAGGCGTATGCGAAGAAGGCGCTGCAATTGTAGATGGCCGTTAGGTCGGAGGGGGTTGTGAGACTGACGGCAATGTACCAGCTTAGTCCGGCGACTGTCAAAGCTGAGGTGATGTATATCGTCATTCGGGCGAGGTACATGACTGGCCTTCCACGTCGGGCAACCGACGGTGTGGTGACGACGTTGATGGTCTGCAATTCAATCATGGTGACGGTCGAGAGGACCACTTGCAGGTGTTTCCGCCAGAATTGGTCCCAGGGTTCGTGACGTTTCTGCAGTCGCAAAACTAGAATCGTACACGGCCACAAGACGATCCACGAACTGTGCGTCAAGAACATCATGCAGTACGCCTTGCCCCAAGCCAAATCGTGCTGGATATAGGCAGACAGCTCGGTTTGCACGCAAAAGGCCACGAGCGAAATGGACAAGAAGAAGGCAGCGAAGAGGTATTTCTTGCGGGCGGAAGCCTTGGCGGCTTGGAGGGCGCTCGTGGGATTGCGGGAATGCATCGTGGACTGCCGGCTGAAGGGGGCGTGATGGGCAGCGGACGCCGTCATGGGCTCATGCGGACCGGCTTCGGTGTCGTCTGTATTGGGGGTGAGTCGTGCCGTTGGAGACGAAGCGCCCGAGTGAGAGGACCGTTTGGAGTCCATGTCGTTCATGTGGTCGTCGGCTTTGAAGAGGAGAGGCGTGCCGGAGCGTCCTCCACGGTGGAGGGTCGGTCGACGGTCGTTATCCATGGTGTTGAAACGGAACAAAGGGCACTGACGGCCAGGGCAATTGCGTTATGACGAGATGAGAAGCATGTAGTATTCCGAATGCATATACACCAACGACACCCTTCCAATATCAATTTTCCAAGAAGAAGAAAAAAGTCGCGGATGCGTGTTCGCAAAGATGGTGTTCCGCGCCGTGGCTGCTCAGGAATGCAAAACCCTCGGAACAAAGGAGACAAGGGGAAACTCTGGCGCAGGGAGTCTCGAACCCATTGAACGCGACACGGTGCCAGAAACCAAACGAGGGCGAACAAGAGGAAAGTTTGGAAAAAGATTCAAGGCAAAGTCGCAGGACGCATGTTCTGTCTGCGCAAGGCAGGGGCTAACAATGTTGATGAAGAATTGTCCGGTGCTGTAGGGACAGGGGAACAATGAAGCCAGGTTGTCGGGTTTTGAGTTCCATGTTGCACCCACACAGCCTGGCCACAGTAAAAGTGACTTGATAAAAATCTGGGGATGAGATTCGACGTCAGACCGTCAGACGGGCCACTGCATGCGGGCTAGCAGCTGCAGTCAACTTGTGTTACTGGCGCATAATTGGTCTGGTGGCTCGTGGGCTGCATGGTTTCGGTACGTACCATCGCTTGTACCCACCAGTCCAGTCAAGTTAGCCGACAGCGACGCTGTTGACAGGGACTGGGCCTGTAATGTTGGGGCACTGGCGGGTCACTTGGGTGTTCAATGGCCATTGTTCGTATTTCATCACCATCAAATTTGACCAACTGGAGGGCCCAGCCTTCTTTGGCAATAGCCGGCATCGGCTTCTTGTCTGTCAGTTTTGTGTCTGGTCTGAATGAACCAGCCTGGACGACTAACAACACTCTGAGAAATAAATGTGTGGCGTGCTGCTGTGGGTTTGCCTGTACCTGACCTGATGAGACAACCAGTTGACCACATTCAACATCATTGATTACTTCAAGCTCTGACGGGCGGCTGGGCTGGACTCTCCTTATCACCAATGCTGCCACTCAACCCAACCGGCTCATCAGTCACCTGCACTAAACACGCCAGGTTTATTTTTCTGTAAAAGCTGTCACGTTCACCGTGTGCTAGTTGGGCCATCTTCTCATATATCATATTCAGCCTGACGCCTAATCTCGATCAATCTAGGCACCACGAACGCAACACTACCACTCGCACATGCACCTGTCACCTGAACGGGCACACCATCAGCCACGCATCCCTAATAAGTGCTAGGCCACACGCTTTCTTGCTTGCTTTTGCTTCCTTCAATCTTCACACTGCGTCGCCGGCTTTCTACGTCTACTTCGCCCCAGGCCCAAACAGCACTTGCTTGGGGTCATAGCCATAGTCCAGGTCACCGTGCCAGTAATTTGTCGAATCAGCCTTGGAGACTTGCCATGCCTCATCGAGCGCCTTCACGACTTCCTCTGGCAGTGGTCCCTTCTCCAGGTTGTTCAGGTTATCCTCAAGCTGCGCAACACTCGATACACCAATGAGAATGCCATCGTTGCCATCCTTGATCTTGAGCTTGGAGTGGTGCACGACCCATCTGAGCGCCGTCTCAATCATGGTCAAGTTGTGCTTTTCAACAGCCCCTTCTACCAGCTGAATCGCCTTGAATGTGCTCTCGCGGAAGTATCGCTTTCGGTAGTTGGCACCCTGCTCCGAGCTGACATCTGAGAACCGACCGCTTTCCGGGACCATGTCTTGCGACTTGATCTTGCCTGAGAAAAGACCACCGGCAAGAGGGTTGTACACCACAATGTCGAGGCCGTAGCGGCGGCAGGCAGTAAACAGCTCCGCCTCGATATTGCGAGTGATGCAGTTGTACATGCCCTGGAAGATACTGGGGCGAACCCAATTGTTATACTTGCAAATCATCATTACCTCGGCCACCTCGTACGCGGTGAAGTTACTGATACCCAGACGGACAAACTTTCCCGCCTTGTGCAATTTATCCATGGCTTCGAGCGTCTCCTGGAACGGTGTGCCACGGTCGGGCTTGTGTAGGTAGAGAATCTAATACGGCCAGCCTCGTCAGTTTTCGACTCGCCTTCACAACTTGGAGAGCGAGGTGCTCATCACCACTTACATCTACACAATCGGTACCCAACTCCTTTAGACTCGTCTCCACTGAAGCAACCACCTTTTCAGCCGTGTTATCTCCGGGTGAATCTGGGTAATGCACCTTGGTGGCCAAGGTCAGTCCCCTCTCCTTCCATTTGGCTTCCCGCGTGAAAGCCTCTTGTTTCGTGCCAACATAGACACGAGCCGTGTCCACCTCGCTATATCCTCTCGCCTGGAATACGTCGAGGGCCTTGTTGAAGGTTTCTACGTCAGTGATTCGAGCTCCATCCTCCGAACTCGGTCCAAAGGTCATGAGGCCCAGGATGATGCGTGGTTTGACGTTTTGAACAACTAGCGGCATCTTGACGGTAGGTCGCCGGTGCAGTGCAGTATTGTTAAAGGTTTGGTATTTCGTATTCTATCTGACTGCTTAGAAGTAGTCGGGAAGCGCGGATTGTGGCGACCTTTGCAGAAGCTATGGTGGTCCAAGTTGATAAAAGTTTGGTGCGCGAGATGCCAGATTTATAATTGTAGTGCGGGGACAACTTTTGGTGACGCCCTCCAAAACAACCAGACCAGACATCTCAAATGCAACATTGAACCCAGCACAGGGAATCGAGCCAGTTGCCAGGTAGCTGTCGATGATGCAAGCCAACAACCAAGCTTGTGAGGTTCCAAAGACTTCGGGGGCTGCATCCTATCTTCTTCAGTGGTTCAACCCCTCATCGTCCCCATTGAATCCCCCACATGGTGTATTCAGCCTCCAGATCCCTTGGCCAAAAACCAGACCAGTCATGTCTGGTCCATCACAGCTGCATCGTCGAGAGCGACTCTGATAAGAGGCAAATTCATCAGCAATTAGGCTCATGCGTTATGCTTCGATCTCGACCTTGACTCATCAGTAATGACCTGCCAATTGCGGCGTAGATCTGGTGTTTCCCTTTTTGTGCGGATTAGCAGCTTCACAACTCTGAAGGAGCAAGGTTTCGTTCAGTTGTATGCGAGATGTTGAATCGTAGGAGAAGAAAGAGAAGTTGGTTACACAGCTTGAGAGCAAAAAGAAGATATGCATGCATGGAAGGCAACAGGCCTCGTTGGTTCCTTCCGCATCGGCGCCGGGCCACGTGCATAACTGGACCTCAAAACATCTGTTCCTCGAAACATTCCAACCTCAATGCATGGAGAAACTGAAAGATGAAACCGCAGATATCCACGATACCCTGTGCGTGAAATCAAAGGTATTCGTAGCCATGCATTCCTGAGTGGGAGCGTTTCTAACTGATCTCAGCAGAGCTGCGCAACTAACAAGCATAACGGCGTCAAAAGTAGACTCCGCTTTCTTGCAGTCCGCCATTCTCACCAAAACCAACTAAACAGCGTTTTTGGAGGAGTTCATCACGGTTGCTCTATTGTCTGTCGAACAATGGTCTCGGGCTTGGGGCACCCTCCACAGCATGCAGCAGGTTTTATAGTGGAAAGCAAGCGTATTTGGTCAGCGAGCCTATTGAGTACGACAAGGCTGTACGTGTTACCTAGGCTGTCGTTGGTTGTGGACGAATGCAACTTATCACCGACAGAGCCCGTACGTGACGAATCGACCGAGATGGAGCATTGCACAGGGCATCTCACCTAAGATTACCACAGGATCCTGTCACAGCGAAGTCTACCCCGCCTTATTGTTCTCTGCTCAGATTTGAGAGACAGCCCAACTGGAAGTGCGCTGCGGTGATCCAAAGAAGATGATACTCGCCATATGTTGGTCCCAGGTTTAAGACATAATCACCGTTTCCGCTGTATTGCCCTACCGATCATGGGGATGGAACGTGGCGGACAGAAACTTTGCTCCAATTGCAAAGCATCTGTGTCGTCCACCTAGTTGGGTTTCGTTTCACCATCCGTCACCAAAATGAGCATGCCCATGTCAAGATCTGGCCAAGTAAGCTGTTCGCTACACCAATGGGATCAACTTGAAATCATGGTTCGATAATCGGGAGGAGTAGGATCCGTGTGGCAGGCCGGGATGAGATGCACCGATAGACTTTGCAGTGCCATTGAAACGCTGCACCGTTGAGCCTCAGCACTCACTGCAACGGCGAACGGTTTGCTGCGCCCCGCCGGTTGAACCCGAATCGAGAGCAGGTGGCACCACTCTTTCATGCTTTGAGCATCCCGCTTTTCTGGCTCTTCTGTAAGCCGCCATTCCCTGGCTGGGCATTGGTTTGACCCCAGAAGAAAAGTCAGCTGCCACTCTTCCAGATGTCCAGCTCTGCCCGGCGAGGCCAGCACGATTCCGGACTGCGGCCCTCCCGCCATTGGTCGACAGCCAAGAGGCACTCTTCCCCGGTGGTGTGATATTCGTCACCTGGAATGTTGATATCTGCCCACCAGAGGATTTACCACACAACAAAGCATGGCTGAACAGACTATGGGCTGAGAAACTCAGAACACCGGAGAACATTCTTACATCAGACGAAAATAAACCTCATTCCCTAAAATCGACATGCCGTGCCACAAGGTACAAAAGGCACAGCATGCAGCTGCAGCCTCCATTTCCTGTCTTACCATCTCATACCACATCAAGTGAATAATACAACACAAAGAGCCAAAAGGGCAATCTCAACTCCAGATCTCAAACTCCACTCTACCTACACATTTTTACTTCTTCAAGTAATTATCCTCGACATAATGAACTCTGCCGTGTCTCGCATCGCCACAAGGAGGTCATTCTCCATTCTCTCCGCTGCCCGCTCTGCAGCCCGGTCGATGGAAACACATCCCTTCCAGCGACTTTCTATTGCACAAAAGTCCGCCAAGGCCGACTGGGTCGCTGAGGGGAAACGTGTTGGCAAGCAGGCCGCCATGTACGTATACCGACTCAATCTCTAGCTAAAGTAATGGGGACAGCAATACTAACAACACGCAGTTTCTTCCCTGGCATCACCATGCTACTTGGCTGGCCGTACCTCGCCAAGGCTGTTGCCGACGGCCACGTTTGACTTCAAGGTCTCGGAGGCGCTTTCATTTGCGAAATCCATGAGGAGGGGATGAAGCATCCCATACCTAGGATGCTAGATTTTGTTTCTGAAGAAATTTGAAGCAGATCACTGTTAGCGGCATTGTATATAGGCGTTTGGATTCATGTAAATCGTTCAATTCATTAAAAATTTAACATTCTTCCTCCAAGAACCTCAATTCAGGTACATTTGTGACATTCATTCATCAATTGTACAATCCCCTGCTAGATCCAGAAACAATGCCCATAGAAAGCCGCCCAAAGTATCCCGTATGCCCAGTGTCAATACAATCGTCACTCAGCACAGTAGCTTGGTCCCGGTATTCACCTTTCCTGATGGAAAATTGACAATGCTCGCTTTAAACACTTACCATACCCTAATCATACATTCGCAGAAGATGCCTCATTCTCCATCTTCACGCTCATATTAGCCTGTGAATGGCTCAAATGCTGCAACTCTTGCTCCTCCACTGTTACGACGTTCTCTTTGCTGGCGTCGGCAATTGTCGAGAGGCCCAGTCCTCTCCGGATTCTATTCTCCTTGGCAAGTCTCTCGATACGAGAAAACTGGTGACCCCCCGGGGCCGGCGTACCAGCGCTCTTCCGGCTGGTTTTGGAGCCATCGCCCGACGAAAGAACGGGTAGGTGGCGCGCTGTACGGGCAATCCAGGGTCCTATGACGGGGGTGTTGGCGGCGAGGATGGCAACAACCTATTCATGTTAGCTGGGGCGACGATGAAAGCTGTTGCAGACGTACGGTTTCTCGGATGGACCAAATGGTTCCGTTGCTGACACTGGTCGGGAATTGGAGGCCAAATACGCAGCGGAGGAATGTGGCTATTATGACGAAGATACCTGTGCAGAGCCAAAGTCCACAAAGCAGCTTCCTAACAGAATCATAAGTACATAGTTCAAACTGTCATAAAGATGACACGAACCTGTGACACGGCATCTGGACTTTCCGAAGCAGCGGCAGCGGTATAGCCACAATGAATATATCAGTACTATATTCGTCAGCTTCTGTATCGTCTTTTCGCTCGAAAGTTCGTACCTGATGTTCGTGACGGCAAGGGCATAAAGGCTATGTATATTCAAGGCGCAGGAATCTGCGTATTGTTAGTAAACGCAGCAAATCAAGCTTAGAGTCTGAATACTCACCTCCCGGGTATGGGTACACCTGCCAGTTCTTATACATCGGCCTACAGTGGAATAGCATAACCAAAACAGCGGAAATATATGCCAAGACGCAAACCACCGCCGTGAACTTGACCAGCTTCCGTTGCTTGAGGTCCAGCCTGTAGCTGTCAGTAATACTCATGTTGTTTCCCAGTCAAAAAGATTGTTCTCACGTCAATCTCCCGTAGAGATATAGCATGCACGCCTTCAGCACCCATATCAGAGTGACGTAGATGAACCAGCCCAAGAATACTAATTTACTCCCACTTGTAATGCGGTTCTTCTGTTCTTCGGTGAGGGTGCGGGCAATTTCGTCCGTCATGCCTTTGATGCTACCGAGGGACCCTACATTATTAGTTTTGCGCTTTGAATACCTGGAAGGCTCGCATACCTATAGCTGGTAGTAGCATTATTTCAATCTTCGTCCACGTTAGACTCTTATCCGATCTTGAGGAGCGCTGCACTAACCGTCCAGAGGATACCTGCCACTATGGTAAGGTAGTCATCTCCGTCCCATTTGCTTCCTACTGATCTGACCCGACATGCTATGCGGGCGCACATGACGAGCAATCCTAGGGCGAATTCGGTCCATACTTCTGCCAGAAATGGGTATTTCGCCATGATAGGAAGGGCTGCGTCGTCATTAAGCCGTGGTACCCCTTTCAGCTTCCGTCGAACTTTGGAAATGGAGAAACGAACTGCTCGTAGACGTATGTAAAACTACAAAAGGTTTTCGTAAAGGCCAGCTGAAGTAGAAGTCTATCCTTCGATCGACCCGAGTCATCTCAATCTGGGCGCCAACACTCGGTTGAGGCAATGGGACGCCACGCTGAGTTCTCACTTCTCTTTTTTGACCCTTCGTGGTATCCCTTTGATTTGCCAAGTGAGGAGGTGCAATATGTGATGATCAGAAAGTGAGTTCGGGCACAGGGACCAGCTGGCGACTCTTGCGACGCAGCCTCCAACATCGCAGGTGGTCTATGCGGTTGACATCGCCACCATTCCAATACTTTATCCCTGGTGGGCGCGTACGAGGTTTGATATCTCATTAGTTGGGGCAGTTTGGAGCCTTATTCTGGCCCCGACTCCTTCTGTCTTGGTATGTAAATCGGCATTCTACACAAGCCACAATGTCGGTAGTGCTGAGACATGTGATTCTGTGATGGCGGTGGTGTTTTTCATTTCAAATGCTATTGTTCGAAGTACACCGTAATCATGGAGGTGCGTTTTCTTTGCTTTTTTGTCTCTTTAGTGTGCATTCGCTTTGGTATATCACCAACAGCTTGTTGCTCATCTGCCTAATCAGAGGCAGAATGACCCGTCACCTGCCACAACTCTTTACTGGGGAGACATTTCCTGCCATCGTGGTCGGGATCAGAATCTGCTTGGCCTCTCTGGGAATAAACGAGATGGTCAACCAGGCCACTGGGAGGCGTTTGCGTCGAATTGATTCAATGTCAATGTCTGAGCACCCTGCCCATCACAGAAAGCCACGTGCAGTCAAAGCAGGTGATTCTCTTCCTTGGTCATCTAAATATCAATCAATAGCTTGGGTCGATGGGCAAGGGCAACTCCCTGTCTGAAGTGAAGCGATTGGGTGTGGTAGATCTCACAGACTTGAGGGCCGGGTTCTTGTCCGCGCTTGTAGCGTAAATACTGCTGTTTTACATGGCAGCACCCAGGACTTTTGCTTCTCACGCTTGCTCCTGAAAATTAGGCTAGGGAATACGCTCATCATCTTTTCCAATTGGCCAACATGCTTGAATCGAAGGCACCAAATCGTCTGTGGAACGGACAGACCCAACATATCTGTACCCCGAGGAGAGGATGCACCAATGATTCCTGCGCACAGTGTTCGGTTATGTAATAAGGGTAAAGGCGTTGGGCAGTGCTCATAACGGATGGATGCCCATCTTGCGTCTGCGAGTCATGATTGCTCTCAGACCCTCAGTCCATGTGAATATCTACTGCCTTAGTGTCTACTGCCTTAGTGCAGTCGGTCCTGTCTACGGGGAACTCACTTGAGTTGCCGTTACCGTGGTTGCTGCAACTTCACCGTCAGAGCGCAATGCCTTACGCTGTCAACATGCGTATGAGTTGACCGGAGTCTACTCCGGAGATGGTTGGAAAAGTCAAAGGGCAAAAACCAACAAACTGTTGGTTCTGTGGGGTTTTCTTCACCAGAAGTAGGGCAGCCAAGCCTTGATATCTGAGGATTTCTGAAAGGCCTCGCTCATACGAGGTTAAGCGACATTGCCTTGGGTCTTGGGATGTGGTGATTGATGTGAACAGCCATTTTCCAGGCCAGAAGATTAGAATAATAAGATCGTTTGCGATATTCGCCTCAGTCAGTATGAGTGTCTAACGTTAACGTGCCCCGGGGGCGAAAATCGTATCTGAAACCGGGCGTGTAATGCTAGTCACAGGGACGAGCTTCCTCGGCGATCGAGGCGAAAAGACTAACAGGCTAATTCGAGCCACGTACTTACAGACAAAAAGAATCGTGTATCCGGTTTGGCATACTCTAATGGCATTTTCGACTCTAGCAAAGCGGAGCCGAGGACGAATGACTACCCTTGTGAATCAGCAGATTTCTATATTGGGATGTTGACACAAATAAAAGCTTATAGCAGAGTTGTTCCTCACCAGCATTAGGTCTACGACCTGCATGTATATCTGCTGTATTCACATTCTCGTCCACAAGCAATTCTCCCATCAGAAAATGTGACAATTGTTTCGCTTATCGCGTATGCAAACATTACCATTTTTAACAGTGTGCGTACTTTAGTTTAGACTTCTTTGACACTGTTTGTAAGGTATACGCTATTGAAGAAACAGGGACAGGGGAGGCGGCGCCACTTACATCCATATTCGATCATCATCCAAAACAGGAACTTTGGTGGAAAACGACCTGCCGGACTGTTGCCTTCGATATCAGTTCTAGAACGGCGTCGTGCCCAAGATTGATCGTCGTCTAATTCAAGAAGAATTTGTTGTCGAGTCAACGTAGTCAATGGTTGCAATGTGCGTGATCATGTCCTGGGCCAGCATGGGTTGCCTAACGAGCTCAAAGCCGACGGCTAAGATGGCGGCTAAAGAGGACGATCTGCATCATTGTGTATTTCAACTGCATTTGCGAACTGGCAGTTATTCTCGGTAGGATAGAGGCTGAACCGGCCCAGTGCGAATCGATCTGAATCATCTCAGGGCCATCGTGCTCTTCGTCTGCTTTGCAACATCAGCATCTCCAGGTTTGAAATGTATCCAATACCGCTTCAAATAAGTGCCACTCGTCAGACCATTTGTCCCCAGCAATTTGATCTTCTCAACTCGCCCCCACGAGGCAAATGGCAACCAACTTCACGCAACTTCTCGTTCTTCATAATCCCGGCATCAGCATCAGCGGCTTACCCCCACGTTTTAGCGCAGCCTTCCCCGCAAATCATGGTGATGACAATCATGATCCAGGCAAACCAGGCCAGGATTTCGCGTCGAGCATCAATTTCCCTACTCGCTAGTCAGAAACCCCGAGATGGCGCTACTTCGGGACCATTTTCCTGAAGGAAGTTGTACAATGTGGTGGCCCGCGGGACGGCAAATGAATCTGCGGGGAAAAGGCCGACACGTTCCTAATAGCCATAGACGTCAAATAAAGGTCAGGCATTTTTCTTGTTTGAGTTCTTACTGCTCCCTGGCAAGCTTATTTTTACGTGCGAAGTTGTCTTCCGTCATTGTTGTTGATAGTTGTCATTATTCGAACAAGCAACACGAGCTGCCTTCAAGAGTATTCCGCCATGAGCGGCACAGATGACAAGGCTGCTCTTCCAGCAGCAGACAACATCTCGGCAGAAGTCGCCCATTCGACTCATTCGGCAGATGGGGCTGCTAAAGATGCACCGAGAGGATTTGAACCTCCCGAGATAATTCGCCAGTTGACGCCAGAGGAGCGAGAGCGGCTGGAGAAGAAGCTCCTCCGAAAGATTGACTTTCGCATTCTCCCAATGATAGTGATCATGTACATCTTGAACTACATTGACAGGTAAGTGATTTTCGGAGTATAGGATGATGCAAATCTAACCGATGGATAGAAATAACATTGCATCCGCGAGATTCGCCGGTTTGGAAGATGATTTGAAGCTTAATTCAAGCGGTACTCAATTTTCGGTGAGGACTTTTCAAACTGGAGCACTGGCTTCTCGCTAATCATATTCAACGTAGACTGCAGTCAGTATTCTCTTCGTAGGGTAAGTGTACCTCGTTTCCAATCGCACTTGCAAGACTGTTGCTCATCCGTATAGGTATCTTTTAATGCAAGTGCCGTCCAACTTGCTTCTCAACAAAATGGGGAAGCCAGGCAAATATTTGCCCATCTGCGTAAGAAACCGTGTCTAGCGCATTGTACAGCTTTTACTAAGACGAGCCTAGATGGCCATATGGGGAATCATATCAACGGCGACGGCCGCCGCACACTCCTTTGGAGGACTCCTAGCTGCCAGGTTCTTCCTTGGTTTTGTTGAAGCAGCATATTTTGTACGAGAAAATACATCTCCTTCATTCTATATGCATTACTGACACGTTTGGGGTTAGCCGGGTTGCCTGTACTATCTCAGCTGCTGGTACACCCGCAAGGAATTGGGCGTGCGCACCACATACCTTTATGCAGGGTCTCTCATATCTGGAGCCTTTTCAGGGCTTATTGCCGCAGGAATCACAGGAAATATGGACGGAACCCGTGGCCTCCGCGCCTGGCGCTGGCTGTTCATCATCGAAGGCGCGATTACCATTGTCATCGCAATTTTTGCCTTCTTCATCCTGCCCGACTTTCCACGAACAACGACATGGCTGAACAAGGAGGAAATGGCACTCGCTACCTGGAGACTAGAAGAAGATATTGGTCAGGACGATTGGGTGAATTCTGAAGAGCAAACTATGTGGCACGGGTTTAAACTTGCGCTGGAAGACGTGAAGACCTGGGTTCTGGTCAGTTCCCCGAAACAGTACTGCGTTCGTTATACTGACATCAATCACAGCTTGTGCTCCTCTTTGGAAACATCTCTGCTGCGTCTGTGACGAATTTCTTCCCCACCGTGGTTTCGACTCTCAAATACAAGCCAGTCGTCACACTTTTGCTGACCGCGCCGCCGTACGTGCTCGGAGTTATCACCACGTTTGCAACAGCGTGGCATGCCGACAGAACAGGCGAGCGGTTCTATCATATTTCTATTCCATTATGCCTGGCTATGGTGACGTTTATCATCTCTGCTGCCACAACCAACACAGCTGCAAGATACGTCGCCATTATGCTTATGGTGAGTTTGCCTGTTGCTGTCGATCTGACAGGCTGCTTGCTGACTTGTGATATTCTCAGATTCCCGGGCTATATAGCGGATTTACTACTGCTTTGGCTTGGATTAGCAATACCTTACCACGTCCACCAGCCAAACGAGCCGCCGCATTGGCATTCATCAATGCAGTAGCAAACAGCACATCCATCTATGCGAGCTATTTGTACCCAAAGTCGGCTGCGCCGAGGTATACCGGAGCCTTTATTCACAATTGCGTCATGGCAGCGGTGGCAATAATTGCAGCGTTTGTGCTGAAGAGAATGCTAGTCCGGCTGAACAGGAAGTTGGATAGAGGCGAGACAGTTGAAGGTGCCATCAATGCTGCGCCTGGGGAGGCTGTGGAGCATGGATTCCGCTTTTTGGTGTAGTTATCCGTCTCACTTACTGTGAAGCTTCGTCTTCTTGCTCGATTTAGAGTAAGAGGTATCGCAGCAACAAACATTCTCGAGTTCCGACCAGGGGGATCTTGATTTGTTGTGAATGTCGATCAATGGGTGAAAATCGATCCTGCTCTCGGGTCAGTTTGGAAAGATCAAAACCCGCTCTCAATGAGGATGAATCAGTACAATTGGTGATAGCCAATTCCCACATCGTGAGATGTAGTCAAACTACATTTGCCCTCTGCGACGAACTTTCATGTTCTGGTTGGACGAATGCTGCCTCAAGGGTGTTGGGACTGCGCAAAAGCACACTCACGAACAGGGAGAGTTTTATCAACAATAGATGTTAGAGAAATTATGTCACAAGTTCGAAGAAAGCCAATTGATTACATGATTAGATTTCCCAGGTGTAAAGGAAGGTGATTGTAGACAATTCCCATTTGCCAAGGCAGTCACGTGTGAGCGTGTTTGCCTAGAGTGGCGTCAACTTTGCAACTTTGAACCCGCGTTTTACCCACGCGCATTCACACATCGTTCTCATTAAACTGCACAACATCATGGCGACGCCAAAATGAAGATTGAAAATGAAAACCAGATTATCGAGATTATCGATGATGACCCAACGGCGTCCGAAAATGAAGGCGGTGTCACAGAAGGGTCCGCCAGTGGCTCAAGGAAGCGCAAAGTTGAAGACGATGATGTCTCGGAAAAGGTCCACTGGAGCGACGACTCAGATGGAGTGCCCGTAAGGCCCAAGAAACGAAGGGCAAAACGGAAGTCTGCTGCAAAGAATGATAAGAAGCGCGGGAAGAATGATGGACATGACGCAAAAGATGAACTTGATCTGGGAGATATTCCAGATTACCTGCAAGAGCGACGCCGGAACTTTGATGCCAATAAGAAACGGTATCATGAAGCGGCTCTCATGCTCCCACCTGATTATACTGATATTGACTTTGACGAGTCGAGAAGACTTGGCGAACTCAAAGAAAGACCTGAATTTGACGCCAGAAGCGGCATCAAACCGTCTCGCCCATACAAAGCCATTGAGCTACCTCAGTCAGCTGGACGGATCCCAGCATCAATTGCCCAGTATCTTCGAGACTACCAGGTCGTGGGAGTCAAATTTCTCCATCGGAAATTCGTCTACCAAGAAGGATGTATTCTCGGCGATGATATGGGTCTTGGTAAAACGGTCCAGGTCGCCGCTTTCTTAACGGCTGCATTTGGCAAAACTGGCGATGAGCGGGACGACAAGCGCATGAGAGAGATTCGATTCTGTCCTGGCCGCTGGTATCCCAGAATTCTCATCATATGTCCTGGATCTCTGATTATGAACTGGAGGAATGAGCTGAACAGATGGGGTTGGTGGCACATCGACATTTATCACGGCACAAACAAGGACGACATCATGGGTACGGCGCGCTCCGGACTCCTTGAGGTTATGATTACGACTTACGACACATACAAAAATAACCGTAGCGCCATCAACATGGTATCGTGGGATGCTTGCATCGCAGATGAGTGCCACCGTCTCAAGGATAGGTCATCGGAAACGACCAAGGCTATGAATGAGGTAAATGCGCTGTGCCGCATTGGACTCACGGGAACCGCAATCCAAAATAAATATGAAGAACTGTGGACATTGCTGGACTGGACTAACCCGGGACACTTTGGGGCAAAGGCTGAATGGATGCAGACCATCAGTAAGCCCCTGACTGTCGGTCAGTCGCATGATGCAACCGTCGCCCAACTCAGTCTGGCTCGACAAACCGCCAAAAAGCTTGTTCAGAATCTCTTGCCTCGCTATTTTCTGCGGCGTATGAAGACACTCATTGCGGATCAGTTGCCCAAGAAGACGGACAGGGTTGTCTTCTGTCCTCTCACGGATTTACAAGCCGAGGCGTATGAAAGTTTTCTCAGCAGCGATGAAATACATCTTCTTCGTACCATATCTGACCGTTGCCCGCATGGGAAAAAGAAGGGTTGGTGCTGCCAAACACACCTCCCTGACGGCAGAAGATGGCCGGCTCTCGTGTTCCCGAGCATGATCACCTTACAAAAGCTAGCGAACCACCTCGCCCTGCTCACTCCATCCACAACAGATGTCGATACCAAGCATAAGAAGGAGCTAGAAACACTGAAATTGTGTTTGCCAGATACGTGGAAGCCACTTTATGAGCAAAGGGACCAGATTAGGAATCTTGTCAACCCCGAGTTCTGTGGCAAGTGGAAAGTCATGAAGAAGCTGTTAAGGTTCTGGCATCAGCATGGCGACAAGGTGCTCGTTTTCTCCCACAGCGTCCGCCTACTTCGTATCTTGCAGCATCTCTTCACGAGTACAAGTTACAACGTCAGTTATCTAGACGGCTCGCTCAGCTACGAGGAGCGGCAAGACATAGTCGACACATTCAACTCAGACCCCACGCAGTTTGTGTTCCTCATCTCAACGAAAGCCGGCGGCGTCGGACTCAACATCACCTCGGCCAACAAAGTTGTCATTGTGGACCCGCATTGGAATCCATCCTGGGACTTGCAGGCTCAAGATCGAGCGTACCGAATCGGCCAAACCCGTGATGTTGAGGTTTTCCGTCTCATTTCGCAGGGTACAGTTGAGGAAATTGTGTACGCCCGTCAAGTGTATAAGCAGCAGCAAGCCAACATCGGTTACACTGCTTCGTCCGAACGCCGATACTTCAAAGGCGTCCAGCACGACGAGGACAGAAAGGGTGAGATATTTGGGTTGTCAAATATATTCACCTACCACGGGACTTCCAGCCTGGTGAGGAACATTGTGAACAACACAAATATCGCTGAGGCGAGAGCGGGCGTGGACATGGCAGACATGGACATGGAGCAAGCAGCAAGGGACCAAGAATCCCTTGGTATCATGAAACGCGAGGATGGCAACGCCGACGACGGGGGCATGAGCCAACTTGCTACTCTTCTCACCGCTGAGAACCAGCAGCAGCTCCTTGATTCTAACAAGTCCGTCACGCCGAAGAGCGACGCCATTCAAGCGATTTTGACGTCTGTCGGCGTAGAATATACCCATGATAACTCCGAGGTGGTTGGGACATCGAAAGTCGAAGAACAACTCTCACGCCGAGCCGCCATGCGATCATACGCAGACGGAGACAGAGAGGGTCAAAATGCCTTGTTTGCAGATGGTCAGGAGGAAGACGACGATGATATGCTGCATAACACGTATAGGCCACCGGAGGACGTTCGCCTTCGGCAATTTTGCTCCATGGCTCGAGAATTCGGGTTCGTCAACGCTACAGAATTTGCGCTCGTGGTGGAGAGTTGGTCGCAGGAGGCGAGGAGGAATTGCTTGGATACGTTTTACAGGAGGAGGGAGGCGGCGTTGGACGAGGCGGAGAATGTGAAGATGGAAAGGGCTGCGGAAGAGGCTGCCGAAGCGATGTTCCACGATGAGGATGTGCCTGGGGGTGTGAAGAGAGAGTTTGCGGTACAAGTCAAGGATGAAGATACAAAGGATGTTAAGGAAGAGCATATAAAGGGTGGTGTTAAGGGCGAGGGAATCAAAGCTGAGGACGTCAAAAGTGAAGACTTGAACGCAGATGTCAAGAGTGAAGGGGTGAAGGCCGAAGTCTTCAAAGAGGAGGACACCAAGGTTAATGTCAAAACCGAATCTAATCTCAAACACGAGGCGACCAGCACTACGGATATGAAATCAAAAACATTCAAGGTGGAGGGCACATCGAAGAGAAACTCGATTTTTATTTCGGATGATGATGACGACGAGCTATAGGCGTTTTAGAGCATGTTTATGTACTTGAGATACCCCTTTTTTGAATGACATTGACTCGTTACCGCGTCGCAATTCTTTTCATGAATTCGTGTGTAGCCATGTGCCGCCCCCTCATTTAGTCAAGACGCCAATAACATGCGGGAGAACCGCATAGGGAGGCTCATCCGGCGAAGCAGTCAAGTCAAAATTCTTCCACTCCCCAACATTGCGAAGCGTCTGATCAGTAGGTCTGCAAATCCGACACGAGCCCATAAAGAACATCCAAATAAGATTCGCAAAGCCTACATCCAAAGTTAGCCAAAAACCACCACCATGAAAAACCAACAAAACTTACGCTGATAAAGAGGCATCACGGGAAACCCCTTCGTCGTCTTCACATGCTCAAAGACGTACCACGAACCCCCGGGCTTCAACAGCTTATACAAATGCTGAATATTCACCTCCGGATCAGGAATACTACACATGCACCGAATGCCCACGATGCAGTCCACGCTGCCGGGCTCAATCCTCCCGTCCCACTTGGTCGGATCGCCGACATCCTCAATCCCCACGGGCACAACCTCGTACAAGTCCCCCAGCCCAACCTCGTTGACGCGGGTCCTCAGCGTGGCCGCCGAAATGGGATTCGGCTCCACGCCATAAATCTTGGTGATGCCCCCTTTGCCCTTTCTGCTTCTCAGGCCGTCGCTCACGGCGGAAGACTCGTGGATCCGAGCAAGAATGTCCGCCCACATGCCGCTCCCGGCACCGACCTCGAGAACCGTGCCATGAACAGGCGTCGACACAACATGGTCGTGGACTTTGCCGCCGGATACTTTGCCCTCCAGGAGAGGGACGACGACTTGTTCTGCGCCGGCTTTGGCCTGCGGCCCCATTGTTACCCAGAAGTTGCCGAATAACTCTTCCCCAAAAGCGGAGGGGGAGAAGAGTCTGCTGTAATTGCCGGTGGATATGAGGCCGATGATTGTTTGGGGGATGTAGGTCGCTGATGCGGCGATCATGAACCAAGGCTCCATGAGGTGCATGAATAGGTTTTGGATGTTGGCAAAAGGAGACATGGTGAATGTTTGGAAGGAGGGACAGACAGGGTGTGAGGGTAATACATGGGAATTGGATACGGGATAAAATAGAGGGGAGAGTTGGGAGTGTGAGTGAAGAAGTCGGCTTTTATACGACAAGTCAGGTGCTTGCCGGGCTGGAGCTTTGCTTGCGTCTGGTCGGCCGATTTATATGTGACGACAGCTGCACGCCCTTGGCAGCTCGAGCTCGAGCGGTTGGTGCGTCTCGATTTGGTGTGACATGAGAAAGGGACGCCTAAACGGGGATAAGCTGGCCGCTGGGGAACTTCGTGTGCAGGGGCAGGAGGGGACATCTGGAGGTTCAGCCAATGTGGTGGTGCGAGCGTCCGAAGAGTGGGGCCGGGAACGCCGCTGTCGGGGTCCACCGCCATCCGAGTTGCAGAAGATTGAAGAGGATATAATTTGGGCGAAGTTGGTTTAACATGAGATCTTGTTGTACTCTTAAGTGTTGTAGCTATTTGATAGATGAACACATGCTTGATCACAAATTATTGCGTTTGACTGCAATGATTGGGATTAAGATGCTGGTGGCTCGAGCGCCGCACCTGGGAGTCGGCAAGGCAGCACCAAAGGAGGTGAATAATTCGCCCAGTTGGCCCAACAATGTCTGATAATTCCCTGTTTGGAAGCTCGGATAACAATGAATTGATGCGCCCACTCCATGAATCACTCGCACAACTCACACCCGCATGACAATCAAGGAAAATACCAGCCTAGCTTATATTCCGCAGTCTGATTCACCAATCATGAAACCTACATCCGAGAATACAAATCTCCAATGCCCAAACGCCGTATAATGCCAATCCCCCAAAAATCAATGGTATCAATCCCCTACAACAGCTCAAAATCATCCAACTGATCCCTATACTTCATAATATTCCTCTTAATCTTACTTCCAACCGACCACGTCACAAAGTCCTCCGTCGACCTCGTCACCAAGTACGCCGGGTCCGTCACCGTCTCAACACCCACACGCACATGCCCCTGCTCAATCATCTTTGTCGCAGCCTGCACTGTCTCCGCCATGCGCAGCCGCGTCATCACAACGGGCAATCGTCTCCTCGCAAAAGCACTAACCGTGACACTGTTCTCGACCGCCGACAGCTTCGACTTGCTGGACAGGATGCCCATGTCATAGAGTTTATTGAGGAGGAGTTCTTCGTGTTTGCGACGGGTGGGGTTTTCGGGGGGCAGCAGCGAAAGTCGGTGGGCTAGTTGTCTGAGGGACTGGGGATAGAATTAGTAAAACGTTTAGGCTATTCGGGTATGCGGTTTGGTTGAGAGCATATGAGGACGTGGCGGGGGAAAACATACACCGCAGAGTCTGTTGTATTTGTGGTAGTCTTCGGGTTTTTGAATCATGTAGCGACGGATGACGGCTTTGTCGCGGTGGTCATTGTCGGATTTGTAGGTGATGAAGTCGGTTTTGCGGAGGAGCTTTTGCTCGTGATACTTGAGCTTGCGGACCATTGTGGCAGGGGGGTTGTGAGGTTCTGCACTCGGTCGCGGTGCTCAAACGTTTCTGGCAAATTCTTTAAGAGGAAATGTCGTGGGAAGAATTTGCGATCCGCAGACGTACGATGGTGCGAATTGTCTGTTGTGAGGTTGGAGTTGCAGCGTGCAAGTGCTCAGAGAAAATCAAAAAATTAAGTGGGGTATTCTGTCCACACAACCAACCAGAACGCAGCACCCCAGCACAGCAACAGCAAAGCACTCTATGGAGTATTTTCAACCTCCAGACTCAACTTCAACCACATCACCACCATCGCCAACCATGCCACCACGACTCCCCTCGTGCGCTGTGCGCACCCAATCCCCGTGGTCCATTCTCCGCGCATTCTCATCCACACCAGCAATCGCATCTCCTCCCCGCGAGGCTCCTCACCCCCCTCACGCTTCTCGACCCCCGACACCCTCCTCCAGCAGCAACCTCCTCTCCATCAGCAACGACCGACACAAGCGCGCCCCCCCTACTCGCAACATGCGCCCCGGCGAAGCGGCCGCCAAGATGATGAAGAGCTACACCGACAAGCAGAACCGGAGCAGACTCGAGTCCATCGAGGCGCTGAGGAACTCCAAAAACTCGGCCGACTACCTGAAGCAGATGCCGAGGAGGTGGGAATCTGGCGATGTGTACTCGCCGCATGATCTGAGTCCCGTGGAGATGCAGAAGTGGCGAAAGAGGTCACCGAGGAGTAGTGATATTGTTGATGCGTTGGGAATTCGGCCATTGGATATGTACAAGGTATGTGGATGTTTCTGGACCAGTTTGAGACTTGGAGATCGATTGCTGACGTTTGGTGCAGAATTTTTCTCTTATTCAGGAATTTACCACCTCTTCGGGGCAGATTGTTCACTCTGCTGGGACGAGGTTGCGGCCAGTCAACCAGCGCAAGGTTGCCAAGATGATTCGTCGGGTTCAGGGGATGGGCATCTATCCTACGATTCATGATCATCCTGAGATGATTCGGGATTCTTTCTTCCCCGAAAGGAGATGAATTGCGAAATATGCAGGAAGGAAATGTCACAAAGGAAGCACAACGGAAATAGGGTACGACTAGCGTATGCCACTGAGGATTGAGGCACCTCGTTGGACGCCAGGTCTCTATTCTCCTTATCCCGCTATATGTACAACAGCTTAAAGCCTCGTTTCATGTATAGATACAAATGTCCAAACCATCTATTCTGTCCTCTTTGTACACGATCATGTCTGCATGACCCGCTTGATCTTGATTTGGCAAAGACCAAACTCGTTGAGTCGCCTGCCGGCTTTATCCAGCTCGGCCCACGTAGCCTCATACTTTTTCTTCACCCAGTCGCGGTAACTTGCTTGTAGTTCCTGTCCAGGGAGTGCGTTGTGCGCAATAGCCAGCCTGTTTAATGTGTAAGTACTAGTCTCCATGTGTGTAAGCCGCTGTGTAAACTCACGTATTTGAATCCGGCTCCGATCCGACATAGGATGCCATATTCATAATTAGTCCTCGCACTTCCTTCTCATTGCCACTGCCAGCAATAGCACCCACATAGGCATTATACACAGCCGGCGGCACTTCCAGATCCATTCGCTCAATCCTCTCCCAGATTTCTCGCGCCTGTTTATCTCCGCCAGGCTTCTTCTCCAACGCCCAAAACACGGCTTGTAGACTTGCATAGGATGGACCCTCGCGGGACTGTGTGATTTCATTCCAGAAGTCTAGCGAAGTCTTTGGCTTATCGCAAGCCGTGTAGGCCAGCATCAATCCCGTGTACAGCTTTGTGTTTGGCTGAATAGTTGTATCCATCTTCAGCATGTTGTGAATCATGACCAGCCCTTCGACATCAGGATTCTGCGCCACCCCCTCGAGATATAGAATGTATGTGTCCATAGTAGGGTGATATGATTTGTTTCGATGCTGCCGCATGTGCCCGAATACATGGGAAGCCATGTCGGGCCGTTTGCGCTCAAAAAACGCTGCTATTAGCTTCATTCGAAGTTCATAGCTAGTATCCTGGAAGAATTGCTGGAGCAGTTGGTATGCGGTCCATGCTCGCGATGTACTGGTGCCTTTGTCGAGACAAAATCTCACAAACGCCTTCTGCACTGCTTCCCGTTGCTGCTCACTGTACATAAAAGAGTGAAGTGAGAGCAAATCCATGACATCAAAATGCTGGTCATTCTCCAAAAACTTCACACAGAGAGCAGCTACTGTTTCGGGCTCCAAGAGCATTTGCTCCTCCTCAAGAGCTTCCAGGATGGCAAGGATGAGCTTAAAATCCGGGGGCACCTGCTGTGAGAGCACGGTCAAATATTTATTCGAAGATCGACGGAAATCGTCAAAGAGGTCGGTACTAGCCCGTTCGTTACTCCATGGTTCGAAATGTTTGATTTGCTCGAATGCTCGTTGTGCGCCCTTGAGATCGCCGGTCTCAAGCCGTAACCGCAGAAGAAGAAGGTATGTCTCCCCATTCGGTGCCAATGCCTTCTCCGCACATAAAACAAGTATATCATCACCCAATTCGGGATCTTGAGTCTCAACTGCAACTGTCAGGAGACCGTTGATGGTCCCAATAGTTGGAGAAAGAGGGCCATTGCCATCAACCATGTGCCCCATCATGGCATCTACTTCAGCCAAAGCCTTTCCAAGTAGTAAGATAGACTGAAGTATGGCATCCCAGTGTTTGCGCCTCGGTTGTGACTGACCGAGTTCGAGAACCAGAGGCACGGCCCATTCCTCGAGGTTGTTTCTTCTGGCAAATGAGGCCATGTCCCTGTACACTTGCGCCTGAGGATACTTCTGATTGGTGGGTTGAGTAAACCAGTGTTGGGTCTCGGTGATATTGTTCTTGTCTGCAAAATACTGAACCATTACTGCTTGAATGGCGGCATCGTAGGGCACACCGTTTCCCATTGCGTAGTTCACCAGCCCGATGAGCTCCTTTTCTTTCCCCTCTCTCGCAAGGCCACGGGCAACACACGCCAGCAGCTGATCCTCTTTGACGAAGTAAACAAAGTACGACGGTTCGTTCCACTTCGATCTCAACAGATGGAGCGCTTCTTCGGAGCCGCCATACTCGCACAACATCTTGATAAAATCGGACCATTGCTGCTCAAGCGATCGAAGTTTGCCCGTATAATTCCCCGATGACCAGACGGCGTATAGCGATTTCGCAAATTCCAAGTGATTTTCAGTCCTTTCTTGAGGCGCAATATCAAGAAGAACTTTTCGTATTATTGCCAAATCACCCGAGGACAGAGCCTTCACTTGCGGGTCATTTTGACTTGCGGTCGCGAGGTACTCCAACAATCGGCGGCATTGCAAAGCCTGTGTACTATTTAGTGGCACCCCTCTCTTTAATTTTGATTGCATGAGCTTCTTCAAAGCATCTATCAGCTCCCTCCTTGGCGGCGGTCGCAGATTGTCCAGCATTCGACTCCTCCACACCATGACTTGCATCCATCCCGGCTCGTACTCGGGTTGTCGAACTTCTCTCGGAGGCTTCTGAAACAGGGTATTCAAAAACGTTCTTTCAAAGGCTCTCCGCACGACAGGTCGCGTTATCGGTCGTCGTCGAGCAGGGTTCGCATACGAAAGACATGCTGGCGCAGATGTTGGACGGTACACCAGGAGACGGCGACCATGGCGGGCCAAGTTCCCCCTCATGGTTGATATTTTTTACAAGACGGGGGCACTTTCGAATATGAGTGGGCAATTGAGTATTTTGGAATTGAATTGTACTTACAAGGCCATTGTTGAGGCCTGCGAAACCCGTCTCTGTAGCTTAGAGACGTGTGCGTTTGGACGAAGTTGAAGCTATGTTCCATCAAGATTGCTGGACAATTATTGTGGGTCCAGGAACCACTGGCAGGATTTCCCGCAGTTTCGCCGACATAGCCTACCCTACGCCGGTGAACCTTTCCCTTGCTGTTTGGACTCGACTGTTTATAAAAGGCTGGATTGTTTTTTCATGAGTAGGATACTTCAGTCGTTTCGCAGAGTGCTTAATTTATTAAAAACTAACCGGCAGTCCGTTTTGGTTTATATCGAAAGTTAAAGTTATACAATCACCAAACGTTCTTGAATCAGCTGGGACTACACCTCCATTATATATTTTAAAACCCAAAGCTCCATGTACAGTTTAGTTGCTCGTTCAGTCAGTCTTCATGCACGTCCCATACTCGTTAAGCATCTTCCCAACCACCACAAAGCCACCAATCGCAGGTATCATATACATCACAGTGAACAAGGTCAAAAGAACAGAGAAGAACTTGAAAAAACCACTCAGGTCCCTCTCCCACCAAGGATCATCATCTGCTTTCTCACCCGCACGTGCTTGAGCTGCTACATTGTCTTCTGTTCTCTGATGTTCTTGCCGCCGGACGCCGACCGATCTCCAAAGAACCGGTCTGGATTCCACAAAGGCCATGGAGATAGAGCCCAGCCCAGTGCCAACCATAGGCCCCAAACAGAGCCAAAGCATAGTCCAAACTCGTTGATAAGGTTTGCTCTTGCCAGATTTGAACGAAGAGATGGCGCCGACAATGACAATGGGCACAGCAGCAATGGCATAGGCGATGTAAACCCGCACAATCACTCGCACCCTGTCCCGAGTGTTGGCGTTGTGAAACATCTCCAGAGCCATTGACACGGCGTTGTCTCCTCGAAGAACAGTTCCGTACGAGTGGATGACACGGTCTTGGGTCTCTTTGCTGATTCGTCCCACTGTTGAATCAAGGGTGTATCTATCTACCATGCCGTTTTGTCTTATCTTTTCTCGGAGTTCATCGAGCGTGGGAGAGTTGACTAGGAACATTGTCGGGTACTGTGGGCATATTAGGTTTCCAAGTAAATTCACCATAGACATCCAGATGTACGGGGCAACAGTGAGCCCGAATGCTGCGTATCCGTAGACTGCAATCTGGTTGCCTCTTGTGTCGTATAGCGTTATTGCTGCATAGATGAGCTGACCGATGGATATCAAAATTTTGAGTATGTTATAGCTGGAAGATATTGTGCCCATGGTCCTGTTTCTGGATTGAAAAGGCACTACAAATGTATATCGCGCCCAATTTCTGAATCCAGTTTCTTGGTTATCTGCAACATCGTTCTCAAAAGTCACCCATTCTGGTAAAACCAGTAGACGGTATCCGCTAGGTAGTCGTGAAAGTCCATTGACGTGGGTAATTGATACGTAAGGAGGGAATACTAAAATTGACGTTAGTTTGTAGCTCTGGAGACGCTAGATCTTTTTCAAGTCTATCTTACTTTCATCTGTTTTTCCATCAAACCCTTCATTCACCTCGGCTTGTGCCACTGTTATTGTGTCTCTCGCCTTATTCTCGACACAAGAAACACAGATCCCATCCCTGCAAATGCAACTTGTTGTTCGTGTCGTTCGTGGCTCATCGTATAGGACTCGACGCGGCATACCGTCTTGGGTTGTTTGGGCACCATCTATAATATTCGTTTGTGTCCTCTCATCTCCCTCAGAACCAGTCAGTTCCGAAGTTTGTCGATCCACAGGGACAGATGCCACGGCTTCAACATCATCTTCAGCAAAGACAAGTTCGTCTGGTTTAATTACCATGCATAGAGCACCAGCACGAGTTGCTTTTGTTAATTCCGTGGGAGCAAAGCATGCCAAGCTGGAGATGGCTTGGACTCCCGTCAGAACACCAGCGCCAGGAAAGCACAACGCAAGCAATATACTCATTGCCCACGACAGAGTACTTTGTCCAGGTTTCCCAATGACTGTAGCCGCGTGAGCTCCATAATTACCCAGAAAGAAGAGCATAATGTCTTTCCATTCTGTCGGTTTACAAATGAGATTGCAATCACCATTGTGGGTAAAGCCGGGAAACTGATTTGGACAGTTCTTGTCTTCCATGTTTCACCCACGGCGAATTTGATAACCGTAAAAAGATGGTAGAAGTCATAGTCTCGGAATAGAATGGAATTTTGCGAGAACAGCACTCCGAACCCGACCCGCGAGCGGGAAGAGCAGCAAGTTGAGGACGGTAGCACTGTATGGTAAGGCAGCCGCCTCATTCTGTTCGCTTGCTTCGCCTTGTTAGACGGCCGGGCTAGTTGGCTCCCTCTTTATGAAACATTGCATCTGCATGTCGGCTTTAGTCTTGTTTCTGTCACCATTCAGCGGTTAAGAACCCCGGAGTTGACTGCATTGCGACCAATCAGTGAGCCCCGCGAACCGCTGGGTTACTCTTTGAAGTACCAATTCCCACAACATGACCTGGATATCCTTGAACTCATCTGCAAATAAGATGCGTTACTGAAACTGAGAAGACTCGTGGTTTTCCTTGCTGTAGGCTTGTTCAACTTCACAATTTGGAACCGGTTTTCAAGTGGGCAAGACTCATCGAAAGTGAAGCCCAAACCCTCGCAAACAAGATCAGAACCAAAGTAATAAAAGGGTCAACCATGTTTGCATATTACTTTGTCCATCTAAAACGGAAGAAACAATTGTCAAATCTTGGATTTTGTCAGGAGAGGAAGCCGAAGTTGAGTGCCTGTCTGATGTCTTCAAATCACGTGACTACGCGAATTGCGGCCCGTAGGAGCTTGAAGCTTTCAGCAAATCCTCAATTTTGTTGCTCACGATAGACCACCCAGACGATGCCATTGATCGACTCCGTCACCATGTCGTCCACGCTGGTCAAAGAACCGTCCGCCCAAGGGGGCGACACGAAAACCAAACTCACATTGACTCCGGTCCCCATCATCGACAGCCCCGTATCGAAAAGCCTCGCACTGGCACGGCCAGTTCTTTTGCTGAGCGTCCTCTGGCTACGTTTCGGCTCCCTCGTCGCAGAACCCGTATCTACTCTACAGCTCGCGCTCCCAGTCGTCGCGCTCATTCAGACTGCATACGCAATTACATGCTTACCGGTCGCTGGCTCGCAAACCGCCAAGGTGTCGAAGAAGCCTCGTCCGGGCGAGAAAAAGAAGGTTGATGCGAACGGGCCCAACGCCATCTCGGTAAGAAAGCAATTTGTTCTGCTGTTTTTTACGGGAAGATTTAAGTTCCCTGGCAAACTTGTTGAATAACGCTAACACACTTGGGTTTGATCGAAACCAGACTGCTATTCTCGCCTTACTCCTAACCGCAATCGCCACGCCGGCCGTGTACATTCTCTTTGTTCTATTTGGCGCTCCGTTTCTTGACCACGTCGCCCACACGCTTCTGTGCTCAGCGCACTTTTCGCTGCTCGCCCTCTTCCCTATCTTCTACTCGAGGGGTATCAATGGCGACTCTTGTTGCTGTAGCTGGTGCTTCTGCTCCTCTGGACGAAACGTTTGGTGGGCTGGTTGGCGCCGTGGTGGGGGCTTGGTTAGGAGCGGTTCCTATTCCGTTGGATTGGGATAGAGAATGGCAAAAGTGGCCGGTGACTATACTTGTGGGCATGTATGCTGGGTCATTACTGTGCAGCTGGGCGTCTGGGGCGTTGTTCTACGGAAAACAGTTGGGCAGCGCTGCAGAACGGGACGAGTAGCCCAGACACTAACATTTCTAGCTGTTTCATAATACCATGTTTGCCTGTTAAGAAGTTTGACGGAGCTAAAGGAATGCTTTGAAATGTGAAGGGGACAAGAGTGAACGATGATAAAAGCACAGCCTCCTCAACTGCTTTGCCTTTGTTATCATTGGGTATAAGTGATGCAAGGACAGCTCAACCGTCGTGCAGTAGGGCCACCAACCCCTTTAGGTCTCAAGTACCGTCACCTTGGGATATTGCCTCCCATCCAAGGCACAGCCTGCGGCAAGTCGTAGTCGTTCTTATGACGCTAAACACCTCGGTAGGATTCCGTACGGCGTACAGTCGTTGACCGTTGCAACTGAGACTTTTAGTCAAACACAGCCACTACCAGGGGCGCAATGCAGCACAACAGTGGACCTGGGTAATGTCAAGACGCCAGGCACTATCGAGTGAAGTATTCTAGTTTGACGAGACAGCGAGACAACATTGAATCCACCAAGCCTCGGCGCCAACCCAGGCCAGACGCTTCTTCCATCAATATCAATGCAGCCGGCCATCTTGGCAACAGGGCTGGCTGGGGGGGAGCAATCAATCGTTGATCCTGGTGCTGAAGTGAATACCAGGGCCAACAAGTACAGAAAAGACCCCATTATCAGCGGTACATGCCACACAGAATTTCCCTCGTCGAGATTAAACCTGTCAACGCAGTTCGGCGTGGATGCTATTTGATTTTCTTATCCAGGACTGCAGCATCTATCTAGCAAAAAGCTGTGGAGCGGCATTCCCGGAATTGTGTGTAGCAGGCGGCGCCATCTCTAGCGGCGCAAATCATGGCATTTCGAATTATCGCTCTGCAGAGCACCGCAAAACTTCCAGACGATTCCCTGATCTATAACAGCAATCGGCTTTTTGGTCACATGGACCAGATTGTGGCCTGTTCTTGAATCTTGACCATGTCCATGTCGCCACGATCTGTTGGCGTCACCGTGCGTCATAAGATGAGCTGGAAGTGTGGCTAGGGAAGTCATGGTGTGGCGCATGACATGTATTGACGTCTTCCAAAGCACAGGAAAGCAGGACTTGACGCAATTTCATTGATATGTTTGCTACGGCTCCTGCCGGCTCGCCCTGATGCTGTGGCGGTGCAAATACCTATCCACTCGCAATGCTGAACTTCTCGCTGCTGAAAGGCCAGGCCTAGACTGGGATTTGGGACCGGGATCCATGGCTACCTTGTCGACACATGCACCAGAAAGTCTGGGCTAGCGGCAAAGCTCACGCCCAATGACGTACTAAGAAGAAACTTCGTGGTGAGAGAGAACTTTCCGGTATGTGAGAATCGGACTGGACCCAGAACCAGAGCGGCGCGTACGGAGGTTCCAGTGTGAGCTTCCCATATCTTGGACCAACCTTGGGGATCAGAGCAGCTACACTGAAGCTCTCACAGTCACTTACCGGCTCCCAAGACCGCCCAAAACAAAGAGAAGCCATCGCAAAAAGCCAAGGTGCTACAAGAGATTGTCGGGGACGAAGAATATGGCAAACGCTGCAACATGGGCCTGGACACACTGTCTGTTAATGCAAACCCCTTCCCCCCAGTCTAGCTTGGTAGCTTGGGATCACGATGACCCTCCCAGGCTCGCGTTCTCTTCACAATTTGGGCTTGGAGCTTGTTCCAGGATTGGGGAGAACAAAAGTCATCCAGACCCGGCAATTGGACGAGTCGATGACGCAGAGCTGCAAAGGTGGGCAGAACGTGGCGCATTGGCAGAGCTAAGAGCGGAACATGGAGCCATGGGATGGTGGCTAATAGATTTTCGTTGCTCTCTACGATTGTTGTACTCCCTCCAGCCGATTCTCTCGCCATCGAAAGACATATCCGTCTGGCACTAGTAGTTCTTGGTCCCGGTCGCGAGCCACACACACGCCCCCGAGGTAGCAATTGCGGTCTGGTATTCCCGTGCCACTAGATTCCATGGAAACTGGGTTTCGGAGGAGCAAAGCTTGCCTTGGCTGGCTGGGACACACAAGGCATGGCACGGAAGGCACTGGGAGTGTGGAAGTGGAAGAAAAATAAATAAATAAAACCCCCGTTTCTCTCGCACCCTCCGTGAATGAATTTGATTCTCATCTCCCTCGCTCGTCGCCAATCCTATTGCAACGTCTAGTACTAGTACTCTGGTACCTATACCCTGATAAGCCCTTCGACTGGAAAACCCTACGCTTCGTGCTACATTACTCGCCCAACATGCCTTTCACCGGCAGGTAAGTCGCTTTCTTTGAATTTATTTGCTATCGAGTCTGTATGACTGCTGTTGCCGTCTGGTGATCTCATTCTGTTTGCTGCTGAGCTCTCGCAGCAAGCTTTATGTTGAGAGCTGTTGAGGTTTTGGAACGCCCAGCCCGAAGCTTCCGCGCCACGTCTAGTCATCTGGTCATTAGACGGAATGGCTGGTAAAAGTGGTCAGATCTGAACATTGAACAGACGAAAGGGCTGAATACATGCAAGAAATGGAAGATGGCTAATAATTTTCTTTTTCCAACAGCGACATCTGCAAGCTCATCTTCGCCATCATCCTTCCTCCTCTGGGAGTCTTCCTCGAGACTGGTTGCGGCGCCGATCTCCTCATCAATATTGTTTTGACCATCTTTGGTAAGCTCAGCCACCGGTCGCTCCGCTGCTATTTGCTTCTTCAGCGTTCCCACTGCCCTCTATTGAGAACGGAGCACCGCCCAGCTCACTCACACCTTTGGTTGAGAATTGACTGGAACGTCGTTCGATCCCGTCCGTCTCGGCATCCGTCCAGAGCGCACGGGCATCAACGGCCCACCCAGCATCTTCAGGGGTGCCGTTTCCGGTCTCTCACGTCATGATGAAATAGAGTCGATTTCTTCTTTGAATTTCATTCATCCCACCATTTTACCGTGCTGTGTTTTCCAATTTCTAACAATTCAATTTCTTTAGGTTACATCCCCGGCATCATTCACGCCGTTTACATTATTTTGAAGAAATGAGCGCCTCGCTAGCACCAACGCCCCCCCTGCCAAGCAGTTGTCCGTTGAACAAAGTTACGTTTTTTGTCGAAATGACTAGCTTGAACCATCGTCGGAGGCTCCCGATTTGATACGTCGCTACGGCTTCCAATTCATTAATTATTATTTTTTTTTGTTCTTGTTTGTTCTGGTTCAAGTGGAATGCGGTGATGGTTTCCGCGTCCTCGCCCGACTTTGCCGTTGGGCTGTGGGACAGGGGGATGCCGGGATTGTTTCTTTTCTGTTTAGATGACTCCTTCTCGATACCATTGGATACTCCTAGGCAGTATTTCGGATACCCATAATCCAACGATAAATCAATCGTGTTTAAAAAAACAAAATTGTCGATATTCCGTTTTGTGGCATGTTTTTTCCGGGCGTTCAAGTGTCCCAGATAATTGTCTGATCTTGCAAAAGATCGGGCAAACAAGTTACACAAGATCTAACACATCACCCAAAAATGACATGTCACAAGTCTCGATGAATCTGGTTTTTTCCAGGACCAACCGAGTAAAGTAACCATCCCCAGTTCTTTACTAATACAAAATCGCCAGCTTACCAAACGCCAACTCCAATTCTCAATGCCTTCCGAGCGCAAAATACACACAACCATACCACACAAAAACGCAGCAACCCTCAGAGCAGCTCTCCCTCCCCGTCTTCCACAAGATCATCGTCCTCTTCCTCCCAGTCCACATTCGCAGCCATCTCCTCCGCACGTCTCTGCACCTCCGCCAACCCAGACAGCTCAGCAACATAATCCTTCTCCTGCAATGCCTTCTTGACGAAACCCCATCCGTCTGTGCGGTACGCACCCAACACTTTGGGACTACATGCGCTGCAACAATCGTACGATTGGCCCCGGATGTTGATGTTTTGAAAGGTAGATACGTAGCCGCGGATTTGGTGGGGGACCAGACCCAGCGGGTGTTCGGGGGGATCACGCTCGGGAATGTTTCCTGGTGAGTGTTGCGGCGCTGGTGCTTTGTGACGGAGAGGGTGCTGCAGGAGACTGGTGAGGAGTTCGACTAGGAGGGCGGATGCGATGGCTGCGACGCCGGGACGGGTGACTGTGCATTGTTGATCGAGAGTTTGATCTTTCATGGACTGTATGTGCGCAGTGGTAAGTATGATGTAAGACTGAGATTGAGCATGGGTGCTGGGTAACAACTTACATCAGCTGGAGCAACGACGTCGTTGCAAAAGTAGCAGCCCAGCGATGCCTGTCCCTCCTCCTTGGTCTCTGCTCCGTGGCGCATGACAACGTATGAGTCGAATCCGAGGGCCGCATTCATGACAATCTTTCCGCGTGCCTTGCCAATAACGGTCGGTAGCCAGCGAGACTCACGAGTATCCATTAACAAGAAGACAACGTCGTGATCTTCAATCAAGCCTTCTAGCTTTTCCAGGTCAGCTTTGGTCTTGGCTTCATCGGTAAAAGGGTGGCCGAGCATAGGAACAGATAGTGAATGTCCCTCGCTTTCAACTCCAGGATAGATGCGCTTCAGCATAGCTGCTGCCGCTTCTGCTTTTGGCTGTCCGCCGTCTGTGCAATCACTGAATTCGAACAGAGGTTGTCGCACAGGATTCGAATATGAAACCCTTCCGTAGTCGACAAATGTAATCTTTCGCACGCCCCAGCCCAACAAGTTTCGTGAGACGTAACCTCCCAGTGTGCCGGCCCCCAATAGAAGACACTTTGTGTTTTTGATGAGATCCAAGTCGAGATCGGGTGCCAGTCGCCACTTCATCAGCTTCAAATTCAGATCGACCGATGAGTCTGCCAGTCGCGTTGGGTCCATGTATTCCGCGAGGTTGGCTTGCTGGGCCTGAAGTTTTCCGTTTCGAGATCTCTCCCAGCCTGTGACCTTGGGCATTTCTCCCATTTCCATCTTATCCACGACGTCCATTTCAATGGGGAGCACGACGCTTCTGGCTTCGTGTCTTCTGGCCCAGGTATCTCTATAGCAGAGAATCTTGACTCTAGACATTCGGAAGCGTTGTCGAATGAGAACCAGGAGATTTCTGAGCGGCCACCCCGGGCCTTCGGCGTACGTCGATGGATCAGCGAAGGCGATGTAGCGATCCTCATCAGGAATATCGGTAAAGAAACCCTCCTCAAATCTCCGCAGTGAGCCTACCTCCCATCGGAAATCCAGATTACTAGAACCTTCTGTATCTTCGTTCTGCGTCTGCTGACCCCGAACCTTCTTCGCGAGGAAGAAGCCATGCTGGCGGCTGTCAACACTGTACCGCCAAGTGCCGACCTTGTCGACAAGTTCAGTGCTTTCGTCAGCTGTGAAGCGTTCCACCGGTCCTGCTCGCTTCCATTGGGGATCCGAATGTAGGGCTGGAAAGGCGAACCAGTACGTAAATTTATATTTCTTGAGATCTGCGTATGAAAGAATGACAAACGATGAGAGGAGCGACGGCACGGAATAAATCGTGCCATCATTAATTGCGTCCCAGATCTATCCTCGTCAGCGATCCTGCCAGTGCGCGCCGTTGTTTGGGGTACAGTACCTGTCTTCCGGCCTTTTTGATCATCTCAGCCTTGTCCATGGTTTTGAACTGCTCAAGGGTGTTGACATTCTTGATGATGCCCTCTCCTCTAGCTGTGCCGAGAGGCGCGCTGTACCAGGCAAGTCAGCCAAATGAAGTTTTGGTACGATGTAGCCACGATAAACTCACTTTTGACTGGTCAAGGCGTTTCCGAGAATCTGCATCTTGCAACTCGCCTGTGGTTCCTCAACTCTCGGCTCATACAGACCCAGGACGTTTCGCGCAGAGTCATCCAGCTTATCATAGTCAAGCTTGGAAGCAAAAAGAGCCGAGTAAAACGGCAACTCAATCTCCGACGTAAACGTCGCAAACTGGAGAGGCGTCGCCATGATGAATCGCGGCCTGGGCCGTCTTTGTGACTTCCCACGAGCTGTAGACTGCTATGTGACTAATGGGTTGTCGAGGTGAACAAATGCGCGCTGCGGGGCAGGCAGACGATTCGTGCTGGGGAGTGCTCGACTTAAGTTGATTTCGGGAGTCAAATGGAGTGCTTTTCTCGTGTATAGAATATCCAAAGATGAAAATAGAATGCAAGCGCACAGATATGTTGATGAACGAGGCTGTCATATGACAAAGAGAGTCATCACGAGCTGCGTGTCAGGCTGATGAGGCGGCTGCTCGCTGCAGGGCTGGGGCTGGACATGAATGATGGAGAGCCTGTTGAGGCTGTCTGTGCCCCGCCGCGGGGTTCAATGTTGGAGCTAGGCTGAAGAGAGGATGGAAGGTTTGGGAGACCGTTTTGCGGCAAGGATTCCAAGTTGTCGGATAGTTTAGGCTCTTGGCTCAGTCAAGACATAATCGTTTATAGTTACAGGTGATTAAAGCTATGAAAAAAAAAAATATACCCCGAGGTCAACTCGGATGAAAGTGAAGAATGGCCTGATCGAAGCAGAGCGGAACAACACAGTAGCTGGCATCAGGTGAATATTCGACCCCACCAAACAGAGACAATGCGTTAGCGCAGTTGCATAGCCCTCATTTATACAAATAACGCACTCTCCTTCAACAATAAATCATCCGGTATGGTGTAGTGGCTAACATCGCTCGCTCTCACCGAGCAGCCCAGGGTTCGATTCCCTGTACCGGAGTTTATTCTTTTTGAGTTTCATGACATTTTTTTTTTATTCTTAATTTTTTGCACCAACCGTTGAGGACGTGATTTCGTCTTGCGATGATGAAAATTCTTTTTGCAGGTGCTCACGAAATTGGTTTTGTCTCATAAATTATGTCCGCCGTCCCGTTGACTGTCTCTTCAGTTAGTGACTCTACGCTCCTTGTCTCAAGTTCGAATCAACTTGCTATTATTGCACCACCTGGAACTCTCATTTAAATTGTTTTAGGGGAATATTCTCCATGACTAGCCATAGAAGTTCCTTGCATAGCACATGTAACGATTAATCTCCACGCCGATCGTACTGCATAAGTTTTCTGCATGTTAGCAGCGCAGCTGGCAGGTATAAGCCGTCTCTTCAGTGGGACAGCAATATCAAATATCTGCAACCCGCGTCAAGATTCTTTGCATATTCTGGTTCTTCCATTGCAACGAACTGCAAATTACGGTTCTGTACGCACAGAGATCTATGTTGCTAATTTAACCATCATTTCCGCTAAAGATATCTCGGTAAAGCCCAGGTTACATACTCTTTGACAAGAGGACTGGACCCTTGCTCTGTGAGACTGCCACGCGAATCTCAACCCCACCATTGGCCACCAACATGACGCGACTTTCTCAAGGCGTGCTGGACCCTTCATCGTCGAGCGTTGTCAAGCCAAACTCAACGTCATCAACTGAGACCTATCTGCTATTTAGGTTCCGCTACTGCGAATAAGCTGAGATGCTTATCGGAATCTGTGGAGGTGCGAAACCACTCACTCATTTTCTTGTTGCCTGTACTTATTCTGACCCTCAAACGCAGGCATTTGCTCAGGCAAAAAGACGGTTGCTCAATATCTCGTTGAGCACCACGGCTTCAAACATCTCTATCTGGAATCACCCGAGGAAAACCACGCCTCGTCTCATGAGAATGAGCAAACTCCATCTGAGCCCTCGAGCTCAAAGTCATCCTCTCCCCAAGGAGCATTCAGCGGAGCCTTAAACTCCAGCGCCCTCACCACCAAGAATGGCCATCAGTCCTCATCCACCACATCTCTGGCGCTGAGACCGCTACCACAGCAACATACGTTTGCCTCACCCGAGCTACTCCTCGACTTCGTCACTCTCCGCTGGCAGCATCGATTCGTCGTGACCGACATCCCCACCGAAGCCGTCCTCGATGTCTTCATGCGCCGCCCCTTCTTCCTCCTCTTATCCATCGACGCACCCCTCACCGTCCGATGGCGGCGGTTCCAGCAGCGAGCCAAGGTCCAGGGCCCCGGGGAATCAGACATCACGCTCGAGGACTTTGTCTCCCGCAGCGACATCCACCTGTACGACCCCCAGGGCGGCTTCCAACCCCTCATCTCACGGGCGACAGTCAGACTGCTCAACACCTCGTCCTCCCTCGCCCACCTGTACGCCACGCTCGGCAAACTCGACATCCCCAATCCTGATCGCCTCCGCCCCGGCTGGGACACGTACTTTATGGCCCTGGCGTCGCTCGCCGCCCAACGCTCCAACTGCATGAAGCGCCGTGTCGGGTGCGTCCTCGTTGGCAGAGAGCGCCGCGTTATCAGCACCGGCTACAATGGCACGCCGCGAGGGATCCGCAACTGCGCTGACGGAGGATGTCCCCGCTGCAACGAGGGGAACAGCTCGGGCGTAGGTCTCGCCACCTGTTTGTGCATCCACGCAGAGGAGAATGCCCTCCTCGAGGCGGGTAGGGAGCGAATCAGAGATGGCGCCGTGCTCTACTGCGATACGTGTCCGTGCTTGACTTGCAGTATCAAGATCTGCCAGGTTGGCATCAGCGAGGTCGTGTATGCCCATGGGTATAGCATGGACAGGGAGACGGCGGCTGTGTTTAGCCAGGCTGGGGTCAAGTTGCGGCAGTTTATCCCTGTAAGTTATTTATGCGAAGCCCTGTGGTTTATTTTATTGGGTTGGCAGCGCATTGATTTAATGTCGTTGGACCTTTCTGCTCCTTTTTTTTTTTTCCTTTCTGATGTTGGCTGTACGGCATGCTAATTTGGGATGTAGCCACCGAACGGACTTATTCATCTGGAGAAGATGGAGCTGTACTAACGAGGGCATAACATGGTGGTATTGGTGAACGGAATTGAGTTGGGAAACTAATATAAAGCATTTTGTGGTCATGGCGTGTATTTTGTCGTCGACTGGAGCGATATGGGTAGTGTCCGAATATAGCACAGTATCGTTACACTATATCATGTTGGGATGAGTTTGCATCCGGAGTGTTTGTGTTTGCCTGCCTCCTCGTGGGTCCTTTTCATGTGCAGGGTCGAATTCGCGAGTTCGTTTATGTACGGTAGATCCTTTTGGTGGTAAACTGGTGGGACTTACATCAGATTTTCCCCCAGAGGTCTCCCTGTAGGATTCGTCTGGTCTGATCTGGTGTCCGTTACCAGGTTTACGTCAGTGTGCTGCTCTGTTTTCGGTGCTGTTTGGTGCCACTGGGGTGTGCGTCGGCGGGAATAATGCTTTGGTGGCTGCCTGACATGAAATTCTTCAAAAAGGGACTACACGTTGCAAGCGGAGTGGAAATATTTGGCCATAGCACTTTATGACAACCGCATAAAAGTCAATTTACCTCACGCACAACTCGACTCAAAATGAATAGTATCCAAGCGGAATAAATAATGTCATTTGCTGAGTGAGGGAATTGCAAAAGTTCATTACTGTGAAAATTAAAAGGTGTTTAGGGTAGCGTGTGCTTGGACCGTTGATTCATGTAAATAGCGATCCACCCCCGACATGGTGACAAGGACCAGACTCTGTTTGCTGTCTGCAGCGATGAACCTGTACAGGATTTTCAACACCACCGGATGCATGCTTTGGCTGGCACGTGGGTTTGGTAGGAATCTTTTCCCACACAAGCCGAGGATGAGATCCTATACCGTTTTTTACCCCTATTCCAAGGGTTGTTTCAAAGGCTCTGGTCATTAGGTTGCGGTGAAGAGGGCAATGCACTGCCCATCTCGACCGCCTACACACAAAAAGATGATACTATTGACATCACCAGACGCCTGGACCCTCATGCAGCCAATAATTCCCTGACCTTCCGGTACATGTGCGGTGCGGTGTGCAGAATGCCAGACTTGCCTCAGTCCTCCTTACATTTTATGCAGCTCAAGCCTCAGCCATGTCGAACCATGGGTTATGTCCCATAAAAATGTGAATACATTATGGCGGTCAACATAGGAGAGCATTCATGGGTCTGGTGGTTCCACAGGTGCATTTCAGCACTAACACAAATATCATCATGCCTTGACGGAGCACTCCTTCTGAAGATGGAAGCAGAAAAAGAGCCACCGGCGGCGCACGTCCTTGAGGGGAGGACAGAGGATTGAGGATTGGCGGGGAGTGGCATCATGGGCCACGAGTTCGTGATTGAGAACATGGATAGGGGGCCTGAGGAGGGAGATCGAGTTCTCAGTCCGACTCGCGAATGCAGGTCAAGCCGTTCTTCCATACCGTGGCATGACCAAGGGTAGGAACCCGGCCCTCGTCAAAGTAAACCGGGAATTCGACAAGATTGATTTAATCAGCCTAGGCAATCGGTAATAAGTTAGTTGACCAGAACCTGTCCGCGACAAAAGGATGGCGCTGTCGTGGGGCGGCCCCAGACTAATAGCACCCATGAAGCGAGATGACATGGTGAATAGGGGTAACCGCATGATGCTGGACCGTATTTTTTGGATTTCCGCCATATCTTGTCATAAAAGCAATTTAATGGACAATTTCGAGCCCCCGTATGGTGGTGGAGAGCGGGATACAAGGGGACTGGTTTGTTATTATTAACATGCTGGCCTAATAACACGCGATCTCATCCGGAGTTGCCATACGGAGTTGGCCTTGGCAAGGAAAGGTTGGAGAAAGGTGATCCGGACATGGCTGGAGGTTCAGACATGCTTGAGAAAAGGGGGCTGGTTAGGAAACAAAAAAGACAATATGGTCTGCACGAAGTAGTCGTGGGAATAACAAAAGAGGTTGGAAACAAGTTGTCTGGTTCAAACCTGGAGACCAGACCAGACGGGATGGCTCTCGGATCTGCGGCCGCGAGCGACCAGTTGACGCCTCTGCCTCCCGCTGACAACACACAGATGTCTGGTCAGATCCACAATTGCAACTTTGACGTGACTTGCCACCTGGCTGAGGCCATCGAGAGGTTTCTCCTTGTACTGAACAGGTACTGGATGGGGTGGCAAAAAGCAACGAAAATCACAAAGGCTGGCGTGGTGAGTGGATTGATGACAGTGTGGCCAGTCCCGACTTGACAGCCATGGGACCTTGGCTTGTCGAGGCACTTTGACCCTCACATCTGAACTCCCAAGATTTTCGAAGCCGGGGTTTCTCAAGGTCTTTGGTCTTTGGATTGTATGTGCGCACACCCTGGACCCTGGAAGCGTGGTTCAAGCGGGACCGACCAAGGACCAAGCCGACTGGCGTGTCAACTCTTGGTAACTTGTCTTTCTCGTGGAGGTGTACGGAGTACAGTATGGAGCCATTTGATCAGTGTCTAATCTTGTACCATCAAAGTAATGCACACCCGTCCTGTGTGTGAAAGTAGTAAGCTGTTTCTGATAGTCTCGGAGCGGAAAAGGGGCAGTGGATATGAACACACAATGCCACAAGGCGACGAACACAAGGCCTTTGTTTTTCTTTTTATTTTTGTGTTTTGTTTGGGAAGATGGACTCGGTAGACCAACGAATTCGTGGTCTGGCCCCAAGAGGGGCCAGGGCACGGTGACAGATGACAGACCAGATAGACCAGACCAGGCAGACCAGACTGGATCATTGAAGACCGTGAGCGACTTTGCCATCCCACCGTTTCGTGCGGTCATGCCCTCAATGGCTTCAATTGGCGGGGAGGTGAGGGTACAAGATGCAGCGCACAGAGTACTTGCAGCCCTCGTGGGTCCGTTCACTTGGACAAAGCAGGGGTCGCAGCACCAAGGTTGAAAAAAAGTTGATGTTTTGGGCTCGTTCAAAGCCGTGCCGTGTATGTACTCCGTATGTCACGCACCAGTTTAGTTGCGCATTTCAGCATGATACGCTGCCAATGCTTGTGACCGAGATATTCAGTAGCACCAGGTACACTTCTTCTGGCCGCCACCGGTTGTGTAACTCATAATGTCCGCCTAAAATACTAGGTGACATAAAAAATCACACCCAAGAAAGTTTATCCAAAAGCCTTTGCTGGGTGGTGTGTTGAGGTTTGTGATGCCCAACAAGGGACGCGTCTCACCGCGTCACGCTAACCCGATTAAGTAAAAGAGTAAACAAATGCGTCACTCCACTTGCGCACACCCCCGGCAGGCGCGACAGCAGAGGCAGGAGTAGACGACCCGGATTGCCAGACCAGCCCAGCCCGAACTATCAAACCCAAGCCAAATCGACCCTGGCTCGCTCCATCCATCCACCCATCCCTCTCCAGTCTTGTCCTGACTTGTCCAGTCCAAGTCGTCCCTGCCTAATTCTTTCCCACACCCGCTACTGAACACCTGAACACATGAACCCTCCGCATGTTCCATTCACATTCCAGTCGTCAGATTCGTGTGTATGTTTTTCACTTGTTCGTCGACACCAGCATCTCTTGTTCGCTGTCGTCTTACGGCTGTGTGTGTGAGTCACGGGCCCATTTTCGACCCCCGCTATGCGCTGAATAACGAATGCGCATCGAGTTGAGAGACGAAGCAGAGAGACGAGCAGCCGCTGTTGCAGAAGTGCAAAGCTGACCCGAGTCTTCGCCTTCGTTGAGGCTTCGCTGGAGAGAGGAGAGACTAGATTACCCAAGCTGCAACATGTGGTTGACTGCCGCCGCATCATAGAGCCTCAACTACCTCCGCCCCCTCTCGACAAAGTACGAATAACTCTCGTGGCCTTTACTTTCTCGCTCCTTTCGTTCCTAGCGCTTGTTGGGAGCAATATATACCACACGACAGGTGGTTAGCAGGCATCAACCTCTGGTCCCTGCCACTCGAAAAATCTGCTGCCTGTGCGAAAATCAACCACCGGACAGACACTCTTCACTTTCACCGTGTCAAAGGCTCGACTGTGTTTAATACCAGTGTTCTTGGACAAACGCCGGACACTACTCCGGACTTCGCATCACGGCTCCGCAACCCATTGTCGCAAAGCTCTTTGTTTTGACTGACAATCAACCGGCTGGGGAAGGGTCTCAAAGATTGAGACTCTCTTTGCTAATCCCAAATCACGCCGACGTCTCCAGAGTATTCGCGACATTTTGGGGAATTAGACGCCTATAACCTACGTAATTTGACTTTGCCTCAGAGGGCACATTCCTGACTGGACCACATCTCGCGATATCCTTGGGTGGCCTTGGAATTGCATTCCAGCGACCTTCATAAACACTACAATGTCTTTCTCAAACGGCGGAGGCACGTTGGCACTGCCATCACCCACGCACGCCCATCATATGGACGTTTCGTCGGCTGTCCGCAGTCTCCGACGCTCCATCTCTCGATCACCATCAAAGTTCTTGTCGCGAACAAGCTCACAAAGCTCGGATAGTTCACGACAGGCCTCACCACAGTCGCCTTGCCGACGGTTCGGTGCAACCCCTCAAAGGCAATATATATCGCCATCGCAACCCCAGACTGCTCCTCCCGCAGTTACCTCAGCGCACGCCACCACTCTTCAGCAATCATCTGTCCTGACACCATTGCGGCCGAGCGTTCGACTTTCGCTTCGCTCTGCCAAATCCGCCAAGGCCTCGTCCACATCATCTCGCCCGTTGGCTCGTGCACGAGCTTCACCAAAAAGCCCTCTCAAACGAGCCTTGAGCGCTACGCCGGATTCTGGTAATCTAGGACAGCCATCGGCATCATCATCGCCCACGTCGACCACCCCACGTGGTCAGGAGAACAAATCATCGCCTCGGTCCGTGCATAGCAACAGCGACAAACCGTCGCGTCATAGTTTTCATCTGGACGTGTCGGGATCGTCACAATACGACGCCCTAAAGACTTTGGAAACTCCTAGCAGTGAACCCTACATGGTCTCAACGACGGGCGCGTTAAAGCGCAGTGATGCGACGATGAACCTGGACTATCCCAATCAAGGCAGTCCGGCATCGAAGCGACGCAGTCTGCACGGAATCACTGGCCTCGCGCAATCGGGAGAATTCAACATATTCGGCACCAACACATCTTCTTCACAGAGCTTCGACATCCACGAAGATTCCCATTCACCAGAGTACGAACTTACTGGGACAATCAACGCACCCTCAAGCTCAACTAACCCAAATCGGGAGCCTTTTGCTTCCCCCAGCCCGGTTGCAAATCTCCCCAAGCGATCTTCATCGCTCAGAAAATCAACCTTGCAGCAGAGGTACGGCGACAAGAGCTCTTGGGGTCGACGAAGCGGAGAAAGGCAGCTGGCACAAATGGGTGGAGATATTTCTACACCGGCACGAAGCCGGCCTCGCCTTTCTACCGACCATTTTCTACCTCCTCAAGTACCGCGAGACAGTCCCTTCAGTGCAGGAAGTCCTCTGCCGAATGCTTCTATTCATCCTATGGAGGGTAAAGGACAGCATCAGCCACATCCTTTGTCCAAAACACTCACTACTTCAACCTCCGGCAACAGCTTAACCGAGGAACCGTCATTGTATGCGCCGGCATCCAAAGTGGCCGAAAAGCCCAAGCCGCACGCATTCTCTCGATCTCTGCCCTTGAATGCAACCAGACCAACAGCTCGCTCCAACAATGAGCACACCAAAGCCGTTGCTACGCCAAGCCAGTCTCATCAACTCTGGATTGCTGCTTTCAACTCCACCGGTCTTATATCAAAGGTCAACCGAAATCCGGAGGAAGAGGCAGACAGGAAAATTGCACCGCCAGACACTCCCTGTAAAAAGCATTCTAACCCTTTTGCCACATTTCCTCCCCCGGTTGGAAGTGCGATAAAGAGAAAGGGTAACAACCGAAACTCTTTCGCCGGCATTCCCTCCACACCTTTCCACCCATCCTCCTCACGAGCTCCTGATACCTTTGGCCAGCCTGCCAAGGGACTCTCTATTTTTCAACGTGGCTCCGCATCAAATGGCTCACGCCGTGGGAGCATCCTCAGCCTAGAGGGCGAGGACAGAAAGCTATTTTGCGATACCAACGACCTACCAAGTGTTTTGGATGGAGACGTTCCCCCAACGCCAACCAAAACCACGACCCTCACTCCGAGCTTGAGTAATCTCAGCGAGCACTCACTTGAGAGTCCCAGTGCTAATCGAACATTCGCCCTCCCCCTGTCGGCCGTGAAGCCAGCCCCATCACGGGAATCAACCAGTAAGCATTGCAGCTACTTCATGGAAGATTGCCTGTACTAACGTGCGTGCGACACAGGGAGCCCAGTTGATGGTAGAAGGACGCCTCAGACACCGCAGGAGTCGCAGCTGCCTTTGGATACAAGCCGTCTGTCTATTTCCCAGGCGCCTGATAATCTGAACGAGAACAGCATGCCCCCGCCAGTCACTCCTACTGCTGGTCGTGACTTTCGGTCATCAACCAGCATCTTTGTCACACCAGTCAATGCTCGAACCAGTAGCCTTGATATTGACGCTAGCTTATACTCGCGATTCGACAAAGTTGAGCAAGTGGGCAAGGGTGAGTTTTCGACTGTGTACCGGGTGACGAAACTGGAGCATGCAAACGCGTTCAGCCTTGGAAACGTTACTCCAAGCAACGGTTCCAGTCGTAGTCCTGCCAAGGGCCAGGTTTTCGCCGTAAAAAAGAGCCGGCATTCGTACCATGGACCGAAAGACCGGGAGACAAAGCTTCGCGAAGTGCGCATTCTGCAAGCATTGACACACGCTGAGCATGTTGTTCAGTACGTTGACGATTGGGAACACAACTTCCACCTCTATATTCAAACAGAGTTTTGCGAAGAGGGCACGCTGGACAAGTTTCTGGGAAATATTGGCCGTGATGGTCGGTTGGATGACTTCCGTATCTTTAAGATTTTGCAAGATCTATGCTTGGTAAGTGACACTGCTTCCTTTCTGTCTGCTAAGTAATTAGATTTTGTTGACTGACAATATCATGTGCAGGGATTGAAAGAAATCCACGACGCTGGATTCATGCATTTGGATATGAAGCCGGCAAATATTCTAATCACGTTTGAAGGAGTTTTGAAGATTGGCGATTTCGGGTTGGCTCAACCTTGCACTTCTACAACAGGTGTCGATGTCGAGGGTGACCGTGAATACATGGCTCCCGAGATGCTCAAAGGCAAAGCTGGCCAATCTGCTGATGTGTTCTCTTTGGGCCTCATGACGCTAGAAGCCGCTGCGAATGTCGTACTGCCTGACAATGGTCCCACTTGGATCGCTTTGAGATCGGGAGATCTGTCTGAGGTGCCTAGCCTAACTTGGACACCATCCATCGAAGTCCAGAGGGATGCCACAGGGAACCCTGCAGAGTCTGCACATAGCGATGACCTGCAAAGCGGGAGGACACGTAGTGCTGGCAACCTTTTCGGCTCGCTTAAGCGATCGGAACTTCAGCAAGCTCCGGAGTTCATGGTCGAAGCGTTTCACCCCAGCTCCCTAGACTCTATTGTGCGATGGATGACGGCACAGGAACCTGCAGACCGCCCTCTTATCGACCAAGTTCTTGACCTTGAGGGCCTGCGATGGGTTGCTGAGCACCGTAACGCACCAGCAACCGTTTACGAAGGTAGCTGGGGCCCAGCAGAGATGTTTCCAGTGTCTATCGCTATTGATAGTGATACGGAAATGACGGATGTCTGAGAGGCAACAAGCGAGAGGAAGAGGATTAGCGAGGAGAAATCCGAAACTATATTATGCTGACGGAGCATAACACCCACCCTATTATTATGATTACTCGAGATATACCCTACGCACCAATAAGATGGTGCATCGATATGTAACAAACCGACAAATCTTGTACTGGAATATGTGCAAGTGAACATTACGAAACAACGTTCTCCAGAACACGACACGACGACTGCTGCCACTGGATGGTTGACGCGGGGGGTCGGAGCTGAGAACAACAATGATGGTTACCGAATGTTCGACACCTACGAATACAGCGACTATGTGGCATTTTCTTTGTGACATTATATTTCCTTGTAGAGGTTTACACCTTTAACACCGCAGAGAAGCAGATGGACAGAGAGTCTGTTTGTGGTGGAATTGTCAAGACAAAGATTAGATCAGGGGCTGTACGCATGGACTCGGTCGGGGCATTCTGTGGGAGGTGTCAGATTACAGGTATGAAGTGAGACGACCCAGCTGGGTCTCTCAACTCTTTTTGGGATGTACGAGGCGTCTGTGAGTTGCCGCGAAAAAATCATGTAGATATAGATATTTTGTGTTGGGCGGAAGACAGTATCTGGTACTGGTATTCTTGGTTGGAGCATCACGGATCTCAATGGCGTCCTGGGGCATTGGGTTGCCGAATCTGTTAGTCATGGTTCTACGATGAAATGGCATGAACATTTTACGACCCTTCATAAGTTTGAGTAATTGTCCAAGCGCGTGAGAATGTAGCAGTAAGATGCGTGCCGTGTTTATTGTCGTTATTGAAGAGGTGAAGGCAAGGGTGTGGTGCCTGTTTGGGGATGGTGGGGTACCTGAACCGTGACATGGACAGGTGAGGGGCGGAACTTAAAGCCACTGCCGAACAAAGCAACCTACATGCATCAAATGAGTCTTGAATCTTGAAGTTATCAACCTGGCCTTACTTACAACTGTATTGCCTCGTATTACCGCAGAACAATTTGATAAGTGCCAGATATTTCAGGCTTCAACGCCGTACACATGCTTTCCCTATCAAGCAACTCATTCAGCATCAACTGACAAGACCGCAGCCCAATCTTACACTTCCTACCTAATTATCTTGTACATTTCGCCGCGCCGACAATGACTGGCAGCAAATTAAAAGAGGGACAATCTGGCCTGCCTACTCCCAAGAGCACTCATTCATACTGGCACCAAGACCCATCAGCCATTCTTCTCGGCCACAGAACTACAGAGCAACTCCCGCCCACGACTGATGTCGTTGTTGTTGGCAGCGGGATAACTGGCGCATTTGCCGCGAGAGAACTCGTAAAAGGTGGTAAAAGCGTCCTACTGCTGGAAGCGAGAGAAGCATGTTGGGGTGCGACAGGACGTGTGAGTGAAACTGAACCTTGCATGGCGCTTTAGAGCCTTTGAAGGTTCACTGACGACGCGTAGAATGGCGGTCACTGCCAGCCCTCGGTGTACAGTGCCAAACCGAACATTGCTCGATTTGAACAGGGCACATACAGCTTCATCAGGGATTTTGTAGCGCAAAACAAGATCCCCTGTGACTGGCACACGGTTGGCGGTGTACACGGCATTTTTGACGAGGATGTTCTGGGAGTTGTTGAGAAGCTTATGGAACGACTGAAGAAGAATCACCCGGATCTCGCTGAGAAGGCTATACTCGTGAAAGACGAAGAAGGGCTCAAGACTCTCCGCGTACCGCAGGCTTATGCAGCTGTCTACCAGCCCAATGCTGCGAAGTTGTGGCCTTATAAGCTCGTGGCGTGGATCCTGGAGGACTTATTGACAGAGCATCCGGATGCGTTTAACTTACAGACTAATACGCCCGTGGAGCACCTGCAACACTCTGAGGATAGATGGATTGTTCACACGTCACGGGGACAGGTTGCTGCCACAGATGTGCTGGTTGCTTCGAACGGATACACGTCGTATCTACTGCCCAAGATGACGGGTATCATTACGCCTATTCGTGCGCAGATTGTGGGGTTGACACCACCCACGGGGGATGTTCCTCTCGAGCATACGCATGTTTGGGCCAAGGGCAGGAACGAGGATTACCTGATTCAGAGGGACGATGATCGTGTTCTCATTCTAGGTGGTGAGAGGTTTGCGGCTACGGGTGCAGAGGTAGGTGTCTGGGATGATGGTGGTGTTAACGAGGATGTCGGGCGGAGGCTGCGAAGTGAACTTGGGAGGAGGGTGAAGTTACGGGCTCCGGGGCACGGAGAGAGGGATACGCTTGACGCGCAGTATGAGTGGACAGGCATCATGGGCTATTCGAATGATGGGTATCCTTGGGTTGGCAGGGTGCCCGTGCGGTTGGGGGGTGTTGGTGATGGGCATTTGTGGATAAGTGCTGGGTATAATGGTCATGGGATGCCGTCGGCGGCGAGGTGTGGTGTTGGAGTTGCGGAGATGATTTTGGGGAGGGACATGAGTTTTGATATGCCGGCGGAGTATGAGGCGAGCGATGAGAGGGTTGGGAGGGTTGAGGAGTTGAATGGGTGTGGTGTGGCGTTTGTTGATGAGTTGAGGGCTTTGTTGGATGATTGAGGGAAGATGGTGCTGGAGATGCATTTTTTGATATAGGTTGAGATAGAGATGTTACACGGGGGATTCTTAATATGATGTGGTGGAGGGCTGAACGAGAGCGGCGTGGTTGGATTGGGATGTGATATTGAGTAGAAGATTGCCATTTTTCTTTACATCCGCCTAAAGTGAGGAATTTGAGTGAGAAGATTGAGTTCAGTGATGGGGATGATGTGGTGTTATCGATCGGGAAGCTATCCGAACAACACCCTTCTAGCACATATTGACCTCTCCCAATTGAGTTCGATACTAACCATGAAAGTAACCTGGCGTGAAAGAGGCCCATGAATTCTGCACTATCTCCAGGATTTGAGTGAAGTTGATAAGTCAACACTCTCACCGGCTGGTGCACCATCTGTCATCGACCACAGACCCCCTTACCCGATAATCAGCCGCCACCCAATCACAGCAACCCATTTGCAAGCACCACCAAACGTTTGGCATTGGCCATCGACATTTCGACAAGAAAGCTCTCGAGACCACCAAACCACCTTCGTCCCTCCGCCATCTCCCTCCCCCGCCATCGACGACCGCCATTGACGCCGCTCAATCAATTCACAATGGCGAGCAAGATCACGCCCTTCCTCTTCCGCTCGTGCATGCGCACCGCCTCCCGCGTCGCCCGGCCCCAAACGCGCGCCTTCTCCGTCACAGCTTGCCGGCCGAGCGATACTCTGATGATTGTACGTCCTGCCACGCATTCCACTCCCTTGAGTCCGGGTCAATTCGTCCAATGTGAACATGTGGTGTCAATTGGACTATCTGGGGCGAGGATATACTACCCTCGAGGCTGTGAGAGGATAAAACACTCTCGTGGACATCAGCTGATAGCTTTCTGTGTAGCACCGAAATACCGCGGACAACAACCCCGACATTCCCTTCAAATTCAACAAGGAGAATGAAGCCCTCATGGCCGAGATTCTCAAGCGATACCCCGAGCAGTACAAGAAGGCTGCCGTCATGCCCCTGCTCGACCTGGGCCAGCGACAGCACGGCTTCACCAGCATCAGTGTCATGAACGAAGTCGCTCGTCTGCTGGAGATGCCGCCTATGCGAGTGTACGAAGTAGCTTCCTTTTACACCATGTACAACCGAGACCCTGTGGGCAAGTTCTTCGTCCAGGCCTGCACAACGGTACGCAATTTTTCCCCCTAGCATTTTTCTGCTAAGAAGTCTTGGACGAGATGGGCTAACGTGAATTAGACTCCCTGCCAGCTGGGCGGCTGTGGATCGGATGTCATCGTCAAGGCTATCAAGGACCATCTCGGCATCAAGCAGGGCCAGACTACCCCAGACGGATTATTCACCTTTATCGAAGTCGAGTGCCTGGGTGCTTGTGTCAACGCTCCGATGATTCAAATTAACGACGACTACTACGAGGATCTTACGCCCGAGACGGTGGTTGACCTTCTCAAGGCGTTGAAGGCTAGTGCTGGTGATGCTGGTGCTGCGGCCAAGGTTCCCAAGGCGGGGCCCCTGACGGGCAGGGATACGTGTGAGAATAGCAAGGGCCAGACGAACTTGTTGGATGAGCCGTGGGGTGCTGAGAAGACGAGGTCGGACTTGTAGATTATTGTGTTTTCGTTTGTGAGTTCTGAAGAGAGTGGGAAGTGTAAGTGGGAGTTCGAGCCTTGGTAACAAGGGGGCTGAGGTTAAAAGACACTGTATATAACGCCATCGTTAATGCCACGTGGTATAGACAATTCTTCTTATTTCCTGTTTGGGCGTTCTTTATTTCGTTGCGATGCCATCAAGTACATTTCTCATGCCAAATTCTCGTAACTAACAGAACCAATACTAGCTCATTCTACATACCCAAACATTGCCCGTAAAGCCTTGGAGTATACCTAATCTGTCTTTCCAAGTCGAAGTATCCAGCCGTCTCCGATCCTCTTGTTATCTGCCCCCAAACCCCCCCAGACCACAATACCGCTCTCTTCCAGATCCGTCATCGGCGCACTCGCCAACCATCCCCTTGGCAGTGGTAGCCCATCACCGCTCTCGTCATCATACTCGCCCATCTGAACCCTCTCCCACTTCCCCTCGCCGGTCTTCTTCCCCATGGCCTGGAAAACAGCGGCTCTGAAGCTCGCGGCGCTCATTCCCAAAGGCGGAACCTCAAATGTCCATACGTCGTCGAAAAAGGTCCCTGCTCCGGCATGTCCATCCGCACTGGGAGCTCGCTCACCCATCGCCAGAACGAGGTATTCCTTTCCGCCGCCGACGGTAAGTGCCTGGAGAGATGCTACGCTTCTTGGCGACGGCCACTCTTGGCGTGGCTCGGCGTGGATCTCAGTCGACGAAGCGTCAATGTTATTCTGGAGAATGGTCTGCCATCCTGCGCGGGCATGGATGGACACCTCGCCCTTGGAATGGCCGTCGTCGAATGTTTCCACTTCGAGATGCAAAAAGTCGAGCTGTCCGCCGACTTCGGTCTCGCCGTCGTACCCGCCAAAGCGGAACAGACGACTCTTGGAGATGCAGATTGCTGAACCGCCGCGGGAGGGACCCGGCGCGGCGGGTAATTCTGTCCACGTACGTGTGCGGACGTCAAATGCCCAGAGGTCACTGGTTCGGTCGCCGTTGGAGAGACAGCCCGCGTGGACGAAGAAAGTGCCGTAGCCGTCTGACTCCTCGTCCACGGCCTGCTCGGCGACGTAGCCCACCACGGGGTCCTGCGGAATACCAGTCTTGGAGGTATCGCCTAGAGCCCATTGCCTCCAGGTCTGTGGCTTCTTGGGGCCTGTGGCCAGGGGAACGGGAAAGTCGCGAGGACGGTCTGTGGCCGTGGCGCAGTGGTAGCTCCTCGGGTTGGGCTGCGGGACGATGGCACCGCCTTTGACAGCGGGAACAGGATCAAGGTGCGACCATGTATGTGAGCGGGTGTCATACACCCATACTCGACCAGCTTCTTCAAGAGGCTTCATGTCAGGGCCGCCACGGCCTCCAAACAAGAAGATGCGGGAGCCGATGACCGCCGTTGCGTGTCCGACTCGTGGCGCTGGAACGTCACCTAACTCGGGCTTGATATCTGTTGCTACCTCCTTGCCTTTTCCCTTTGGTTCCTCCAGCGGCACATCGTCCATGTTGGCTGCCTGCTCGGATGGGTTGTCCTCTACCTGCACTACCGCGGCCTTGGCCTTGACCTTGTGGTAGTCTGCGCCGGCGCTGCTAAACGGCAATCGAATAACGTGCATGTCATTGTCGACGGGTTGGCGGGGCTCGACTTCGCCGCCAAAGATGTAGGCGCATCCGGAGATGACGTTGAGCGAGTGCGAGGACCGCGGGAGGGAGGGGATATCGATGCGCTCCCATGTTCCTTGGACGTTGGCGTCGTTGTTGGAGTTGTTGTTGTTACGGCCGAAGTTTAATTGCGGCAGAGAGGGGAGGTTCTTTTGCAGGTCGGGAAAGTTGGGAACGTTTGGCATGTTGACGTTTTTGGGCAGCGAGGGCATGTTTTGCTGTGCCTGTTTGAAGAGGTCGGTTGAGCGACGCTTGAGCTGGTTGAGCGGCTCCATTGTGATGTTTTGTTTAAGCGGGCGTCGATGGTGATGAGACGAGATGCAATTGAGATGGAGGGCTATTGATTTAGTAGCTCATGCTGGGATGGGAGGCTCAATGAGATGGCAATTGAGGCAAATGTTGGTGGTGAAGCTGGTGTGTGATCCAAATGACGTAGAACGGTTCGTGGTGGGATGTGGGATGCAAGCTGCGAGGTGGGATGAAAGTGTCGAGGTTCCTCTTCACAGATGCAGATGCAAACACAGACAAGTAGGCTTCGTGAGGGCTGAGGATGTTGTTTGCTCTGGTAGCATCACGGCTTGGTTGCTGGGGGGCGTAATTGTCGGGGTGTAACTTGATGTAATGCAGTCAAATGCATTGCAATCAAGGTGCATGGCTGACTTGTGGGAGTCGTCAGCACAGAATGAGGCTTAGCTCTGGCGTGCAGCTATCCAAACCAGGGTCCAGCCAAGGAAGCAATCCTCATGGATGTGGCCATGGCCGCCAATGGATAAATGGAGACATGGATTGACATGGAGCATGGCAGTTCTGACCGTACTTGTACTTGTCTTTTTGGCCTCAACGTCGACTCTGCCTGTGTCGAGCACGATAGTTAAGGCACATCCACGCCATCTTCCTGGACGGACTCCAGAGTAGGTCTTGATCAAAATGACCGAGGGACAGGCGTTTTGATTTTCCGAGCTTGGATGCGTGTATGATTTGATTCGTCGACCAACACTCTACGCTTTTAACTGGTCATCCGTGCTCTTCCATGCGCTTTGCAGTACGAAAACCCCATTCTCCCTTATACAATGGCTCGTTCACCTCTTCAATGTTGTCGAGCAGAATTCTCTGCAGCTCGTTTGCCGACGACTACAGCCATTAGTATTTCCGAGATGTTCGATGTGCGAAATAAGGTACCTTGGCGATGATTCTCGTTGACAATTTCGTCGTACTCTCAGCATATTTTGATCAAGGTCTTCAGGAGTGATAACTCTGGAGTTCGTATTATCTGAACCATGGTCACCCGCAGTAATGAGGCGTCGAAGCTGGCCTCAGAGATGTGCAGCTTTACGGCACGGGCCCACGAAGGACAACACGTCCGTAGTGCCTCTCTGCCAAAACATTCAAATGTCAACGTTCTTTGTTTCCCAAGAGCTAGCTTGTACAGACCATGAATTTCGACCCCCGCTTCCAAATTGGACGTTCGAAACCCCCGAGGTCCGTATGAGTCGCCTCTGCTAGCATTGAGATGTGATGCTGATTAATAGGATAGACAACCAATCAATATGGTTGGGCCGGAGTTGCGACATGCCCTAGAATCGAAGAGAGCCAAGATCCAGGAGATATGCAAGATATCGGGCGTTGCCGGTGCGTCCATCGCCGTCATTGACCGCGGCGAGACTGTATTCCAGGACAAGTTTGGGTACCGTGACCTTGTCGAGCAACAGCCTGTGACTTCCGACACCATCTTTCACATCGCCTCACTAACCAAGAGCTTCACGGGCGCTTGCATACAAAAACTGAGGGCTCAAGGACGGCTGGAGCTTGACGACCCAATTCAAAAGCACCTTCCGGAGGCCAAAAATGCAGACCCTACTGTTGCTGTAACAGCTACAATTGCTGATCTCCTTGGTCATCGCACAGGCCTTGAAAGGGCTGATAACATATGGCTCGGCTCCCAAGGCGAGCTACTCATCAACAGAGACCAAACAGTCGCGGTTTTCAATCATATCCGACCTCGGGCAAGAATACGATCTCATTTCTATTATAACAACATTTGCTACGCTGTACTTGGAGAGATCATCGCCAAACTGACTGGGCAGCCCTACCACACATATCTGAAGGAGACAATTCTTGATCCTCTCAACATGACTCGCACCGTGGTAACTAAAGACGGCGGTCTACCGGATAATTCCTCACTGGCCTACAGCACGTTGGACGACGGCAAACCATACAATGTTCCCCTCCCTGGTAGCAGTGGGAGTGTGGCCATGGGCTCTGCTGGAGGCTTGCTAAGCAGTGTTAACGATTTGAGCAAGTATTGCAAAGCCTTGATGAGATCATGGAATAGCCAGACCCAGGGAAAGATGGCAGACTGTGGGATTGAACACGAAACGGCCGTGTTTGATGAGGTCTCGTGGCTTTTCGCGCCGCTCCAGATCATGGAAACGCCAACATTTCGAGAGAAGAGCTATGCCGCTGGATGGGCGAGAAGTCAGCTGCCGACCGCCGTCGGCGATATTGGGGTCAATCCAGGGCTGGTGGAAGCAATGCCCTTGCTCGCAGATGGAATCGACTCTCGCCTGGCCCTGTGGCATCAAGGCAGCCTCGTGGGCAACTTGTTTCGCCATGTTGCTCCCTGAAACTGAATCTGCGGTTTTGGTCCTCACTAATACCATGGCATTCAACGATGCTGCAGATTGGATCGGCCAGCTCCTGGTGGAAGCGCTTCTAGACAGCCCTGTCCAACATGACTACATTCACCTGGCGTCTGTCAGTGCAGATCGCGCACTCACGAAATATGCGGAGCTGAGCCTGAAGGTGGAGGAAGGAAGAGTATCTGGGGGCCCGGACAGGCCCTTGAGTGACTACGTTGGGTTATACGTCGGCTTCGGAGGCATCTTCCGCATTGAAGTGGTAGAAGGAGAGAATGGGCTCGAGATGCTCTTCCAAGGCCGGAAATCTCAGCAGTACCCATTGCGGCACCACCACGATGATGCCTTCACCTGGTTTATGTCGTGGAATGAACAGGTCAAGAGAGCGCGTTTCATCGGCTATTCGCCAGAAGTATACTTCATCCAATTCAAAGGTGAAGAGGGCAGAGGGGTCACCAGCCTGAACTGGGTTCATGACGCAGCAATTCCTGAAGGCGAGGACTTTGTTAAGGGATGAGACTATTAAATGCTCATAGCGCAAGAACTATGGTTCATGTTGATCTCCCACTTCATTCTGAGGTGAAGGAATTGCTATTGAAGTCTGGGCATCAATTGACTTGAGTATGTGGCTGGCTGAGGTAATTGCAGTGAGACCAAGGGTCCAATGGCAAACTTGCCGGTTTGAAACAACGGGAGAGTAACACACTGCCCGAGCCGAGACGCCATTAGCCGTGTGTCTTCCCTATGATGGACAAATGCATGGGAAAGGCATTCTAGTAAGGCATCGAGCATCAAACAGCGCCGCCTGTGAAGAGGTATGATCATGTTGAGATATATTCAACCAGCCGGCCCTCAGATTATCAATACGTAGTTTGCTGCGGTCTGATATCATTAATCCCTGTTCTCGGCGAGCTACTATGTACGAGCTATTGACCGTTATAAAACGTTGACACAAACAGAAAATATTGCGAGACATGTTGCAGGCGTGAGCGATGGGCATGTTTACAAACGAGATGAAATATTGAATCGAGCCACAAGGGACCTTTACCCGTCTACGCGTCCGTTACACCTCAGCGCTCTGCTGAGTGCTTTTTCGATGTGTCAATCCTGTTTCTGAAGTTCCGACACACTGAGCACTGCTCCAGGCCGGAAACCTGCAGCACATTATGGACATTGTCTCGCCGAACCGTGTCTATTGAAACAGCGGATATACAAACGCTGCAGAATGTTTTAGTTCAGCTTTGGTCTAGCTCTCTCAACTACGGATGACGTTGCAGCTAGGAAAGGTTTACTTTTTGACAGAGGATTCGGCTGCATGGGTATTTTGAGATTAGATGGGAATTGACGCGATGACTTGCGGACTTTTATCACTTGACACCTTAAACTGCCATTTTGGGCGCGACATTAATCGCGCTGCTAAAGTATGCTAACGCAGTTGTATTTAGCTAATTTTTTTTTTAATTTTCAATTTCTTTAGATATAATGATGCCAATACGAAACGGAGAACTTTTTTTGGTTTCTCTCTGCATACGTCATTGTCGAGAAGCACTCCCGGCCTTTACTCCGTACTTTGAAGACATATCTTAGTAGTATCAAATTCAAATACGTGATACAGGCTTCACAAATTCTGAGCTGTATGCTGCAGCTATCCTTGCCCTAGAACGTATAAGACAAATTTGTGGAACTCGTCTCGGTCTCTGCCGCTGTCTTTCAATTTGATATATGGAAACGTGGGCCACTCTTCCACCTATCTTAAGACAGCAAATATATACCCAAGTCACAATAGTCTTGATGATCCAACTCGCTGCATAAGCCAGCGGCTGGTTCAGGGCGCAGAGGCCGCAAAGGAACAGTGAGGGAAATGCCTCTTCATCCAAGTATATAAGGGCCAAGTAACATGACAAAGACTTGATTCAAGATCTCAAGGCTCACTACCCTCTTACAAGTGAACTAAACAAAAGCCAAGGCTAAACACCAACACATCGCCTTCAAGTCATACCACTTACTCCTTCTTTCCACTACCACCTCCGTCATCATGAAGTTCAGCGTTGCTTCTGCCGTCTTTGCCGTCTTTGCTGCTGCCACAACCGTGCTGTCTGCACCGGTAGCTGTCCTACTTGCTGATCTTCAAGATGTCAAGACCTAGTTTGACAACTTGGTAACAACGGTGGCACCATTCGGTAGTGGCGCCACCTCAGTACCAGATGCGCTTGTACGTATCTACTGTTCTTCAAGAATCTTGCTGTACTGGCGGAGAAATACTTATACAATGACGTTAGGCGATTCACAGCCAGTTGCAAGTTGTAGCTGCTACGATTAATCGCAGTAACACGGATGCTAAAGCAACGACTCCTGTGCCTTTGAGCGACTCCGATGGCGAATCCATCCTCAGTATCATGCGTCAGGTATAGGCGATCAAATCCGAACCCCTTCGCTGTATTTTCGAGTTCCCCCATTAATACGAGACCACCTTAGATTGAACCAGTGCAGATGAAAGCCGTGGAATTGCTGAAATCCAAAAAGACGACTTTCGTTGGCCTCGTTCCGTTTCCTGTCAGTACGGTCATCAACCTCCCTGCTATAATAAAGGGTGACGCAGTGGCAATCAGGGACGCTGAAACTGTAAGCTCAACTTGTCTGGCTTCACATGATTCAGTGGCTAATCAAAATAGGTGTTATCTGCCTCGCTTGTTGCAATTTCTGGAGCTTCTGCCAAAGCTGAGATTAAGGCAATTGGAGATAGATTGGTTGGCTCCATGTCCAGCCTCGCCCAGTTTTATTAGAGCAAGGCTAGATGTCGTGGCTCGATCTTTAGGTTCACAACTGAAATTCCAACATGGTCTGGTGCGTTAACCATCTTTCGCATAGAGCCTAAGGTCTGGTTTCTTTGGACTAAAAGGCATCTGATAAGTTCCCTCAGGGGATATTAGTTAATTAACCCACATGGCCTTAGTTTAGAATTAATTTAATACCGTCGTCGTAAGAGTCAAAATCTGTCCAGCTGCAATTAAAAGTAACAAATTATTTCCGGTGGTATATTGTGTTGAACAAATACGACTTCCTCTTCTCTACACTCTAGACGATATCACCCACAACAGGCTCTGATCGGGCTCTCTGGCCATGCTCAAGTTCCGAGACATGGACCTTGCAGACGGCAGCAATGGTGTTTGTGATTGCCAACTTGCCCTAGTAGTGCACCAAACAAGCGTTTGGCTTGTAACACCATTGGCATCCCAGTGGTGCTGATCTATTCCCTGCGTAGTTGGCAAATCTATTGTCTTGCCTGTATACCAAATGCGCCTGTAAACCGTCTACTGTAACACAACAGATTTCACTGCAACTAAAACAGGGACCGCGGTGGGGGTCAGAACAGGAGAGGACGAAAAAAGCCCGCTTTCCTCGTTGAATTACGGGTTTGTTAGTTGCATGTAGGACTACTAAATTGGAGTCTTAGATGCTGTGTTGGGGTGGAGGTAACTGCTGGTTCTAGTTCTAGTTAATCCCTGGCATGGATTCCATCTTGGGAGACAAAAGTTGGAGTATAGCATACACCGAGTAATCTATAATACCAGGCTCTGGTTTGATTGAGGTACATGGTAGCAATGAGCCATTGCCGACTCTGTTCAGCTCTTGCGACAAACAAAGTCAAAACATCTGCTCGTTCTAGACCAGAAGCAACCATCGACAAGTCCTGTTCTGATCCGCGGATCTACAGTGGCATGTCAAAGTACTTTACCAATAAATGTTATTCTAATGCAACATACTATATATTTACATGCAATAATATGTTATGGGTGCCTGTGGTGAGCAGCCACGGAGTGTACCTCGTTTAATCAAGATCTTAACCAAGTAACATATAGCTTTTAAACGAGATTAGGTGTGCAGCCAACGCTTCCTGACCCAGATATGTCGCTCCGCGTTTCAGTCGCGAGAGTTACCATTTTGGACCAAGCTCGGTCAAGCAAGGTCGGAAAGGAGGGGTATTGCAGCGCTTTGAGACATCTACATGGCTTGGTTAGTAGACCGCGGGGAAAAAGGTCCAATAGCAGGGGCTTGATCCTTCGAACCATTGGGTCGCAGAAACTGGTTCTTGCCGCTCTGGGATGTTGATGATCTGCCGCCAGTGAAGGTAGTGCCCGAGCCGGAGCTGATGAATTTGAAGGAAGTCTTGAGAGAGGGTATACCTGAGTCCCCAATAAGTCGCAACTGACATTAAGAGCAGATGTGAGATGTTGGGGGGCCGAAGGCATGGTGTTATGTAATTTGTAGTTGAAGCTATTCATAAGATGGCCGACCTAGTCTTGTCGTAGTCGGGAGTGCAATTGCTTTCAAGTTTCATTTTCCTTTGCGAGTATGCCTGGTTACTACAATAGTTTTTAGTGGTGATATGCGGTTTGCAAACATATTCTCCCTTTTAACTTGCGGCGTGTTGCCACTGGTAATGGCGGTTTATACACCAGCGACTTGGCCAGTTCCACCCGACATTCCAACATGCGCAGTGAGTATTCTACCATCTAATGATATAATTATGTGCAAGCTAAGAAGTGAATAAGATTGACTGCCTTGATTTGACTACGCCTCAGTCAATATGTGATAAAGGCTTCTTGAGCCCAGATTGCCTATGCAACGACCGTCTCTTTATCGAACTCATGGTATCCTGCGTACCGAAAAGCTGTACAATAAAAGAAGCTCTCCGTAAGTCTCTCTCGAAATAGCAAACAAACTCAAAATCTTCATTTCACTAACACCCAACCCAGTCTCTGCCAATATCAGCCAAACCATCTGCGACTTTCCCCAGCGCTCAAAAACCGAACAGTACAAACACATATCCATGGCCTTGGCCGCAGTAACAACAGCCTTTGTCGTACAAAGATTTGCGTACAAAATATACGCCAAAGTAGGCCTACATCTAGACGACTTGTTCATCCTACTCACCGTCTTGATCGGTATCCCCTGCACAGTCATAAACACGCACAAGCTGACAGAAAATGGAATTGGCCGCGACGTGTGGACAATAACGCCTGACCAGAGAACAAAGTTTAATGTTTATATTTTCATCGCGGAGACTCTGTACTTTGCTGCGGTGTCGTTATTCAAGCTCGCCATGTTGTCGTTCTACCTGCGTGTCTTTTCGGGCAAGTGGACTCGAAGACTCGTATGGGTAACCATTGCGGTCGACTTTTTACTCGGGGTTGTGTATGTACTTTTATCGGTGCTTCAGTGCCAACCTATAAGTTACTTTTGGCATCGGTGGGACGGAGAGCACACTGGGAAGTGTTTGGATAGAGACGCCATTGTGCAGTCGAATGCGGCGGTTAGCCTAGCTCTTGACTTTTGGATGCTGGCTTTGCCGCTGTGGAAGCTGAGAAATCTAAAGTTGGACTGGAAGAACAAACTGGGTGTTGGGTTGATGTTCTTTGTGGGCACCTTGTAAGTTTGTGTCTTTCCATTCAGCCTGTGACATGTATGCTAACAATTTGCCACAGTGTTAGTGTCGGGAGTATTATTCGCCTCAAAGCTGTCATCAGATTTCGATCCGACACTCTCAACCCGACGAGAGACGTATATGACCTTGCGGTATGGTCTGCTGTTGAAATCAACATTGGTCTGATATGCGTTTGTCTGCCTTCGCTCAGACAGCTGCTTGTTAAACAATTGCCGCCATTGTTGGCATCGACACGGCGCAGGTATACTAGGCAGAGCAGCTCGGCTCAACTGAACCAGCATTGGAATGTTCTTCCTTCCCCAGAGATGATGAAACCGTTGCCTGCGGTGCCGCGTGAGGAACGGAATGGGTTTGCGTTTTTACGTCCGGTGTACATGACCAGGAATGGGGAACTGCAGCTAGTTGTTACTGATCATGCTGAGACGAGGAGTTCGACATCAGAGGAGGGGAGGACGTCAAGGGAGTGATGTGAATGCAAGCAATCAATACATGACGGAAGGATACGGAGGTATCCTGACGTTGAAGTTTAATCCATGTTAGGCGCATCTCTCTTACAGTGACATATGGTAATTTTGCGAAATGAGTAGATGTTTAAAGCACAATAAACCATGAATCATTATCATTAAGAGCATTAACAGCATTACGCTAACTATACACAAGAATCATGGTAAAACGCCGAAACATCCCAAACTCCAAGTCGTGTACTCACCTCTGCTACAGTTAACGCCTATCCCAGAGAAACTTAAGGGAATTGAAACCCCGGCTGTACGCAATAAGGACTGCCGTTGGCCTTGTTAAACTTGCATACCTGTCCAGGGGCACAATTTCCGGCATGCTGATTAAAACAGTCAGTACTTGAAACAACAGATACGATATTATAAACTTACCACCCACTGTCCTGACGCATCACAAGCTTTCCAGCCTTCCGGCTTAGACTCACAAGCATACGACCCAGGCTGACATTTTCCACCTTTGCCTTCCGGCGACCAAGATCTCATTGGGCTCGCTGGGGCAGACGATCCCTTTGACGAAACAGCAGCCTCGGTAGGCCGCTGTTGCATACCGTGCCATGTCATGGTGGAGTTTGCGGTGTCATTGGCCATGGTAGGAGGCTCAGGCTTGGATTTGAGAATGCCTGGTTTGGCTCCTGATGCTTTCCCTTTTGCTGATTCTGGTGAACTTGTCGTATCTGAGGAGTTGCTCGACGAGCCTGGTGGTGAAGTAGTAGCTGATGTATCCGCAGAGTCTGAAGAGTCTGAAGATTCTGCAGAACCTGAAGAATCTGTAGACTCCGTACTCTCTGAAGCATCTGAAGAACTTGAAGAATCCGTAGTGTCTGATGAATCCGAAGAATCACCAGAGTCCGGAACAGAGCCACACTTCCCCGTCGGCGGCGCCGTATTCTTCGAATCCATATCAACATCCGGCCCCGGCTCCGGAAACATCAAATCCTTCCCTTCCACAGTCCCACACCCATTACCGACATTCGCAACAAACATCTCCGGCCGACTCTTTATCGAGTGCGTACTACCCCTCTTCTTCTTACCTTCACTGTCTTTCACCGTGATAGCTGCACAGTTCATGTACATCTCCCGATTTCCAAGTTGGTTGAACCAGCTCCATGCGAAGAGTACATCACCAGCAGGTGTATCAGACGGCAGCGTAAACTCATACTTGGAGTCGCCCATCACAGGACAGTTTCCAATATACGAGTGAATAACTTTCCATGACTTGCCGTTGTCAAAAGACAGGGACGCTTGACAACTACCCCCGTTGTGTGGCGCGCCTCCGGATATTTTCATGCTGTAGGACTGGCCGGGTGTCCATTCTGCAACGGGTTGAGCTTGAGATGTGCCGAGGACATCGAGGTGTCCTTTGCAGGGATAGTTGCTGCCGTCGGCGTTGAGGGGCGATGTCATGTCATAGTCTGCGCTGCTGGTGTATTTGTTGTATTGGGAGAGCAAAGGGGGCGGATCGACCATTTGCATGTGTGCGGTTGTGAGGGATGATAGGGAGAGGACCGAGAAAACGGTCTGTGAGAGTGTCTTCATTGTGAGTGAGATTCGACTTTGAGGAGTTGGGTATACAACGTTCAAGACGGGAGTTGTTAGTCAAGAATGGGATGTTTGAACTGGCACATGTAAAGACTTGGCAATGTCTAGTTATATCCTTTATTTCAGCCTCGTCTTTTCCACAAATCAAAAAGTCATTACAGCTATACAAGGGAACTCGTCATTCCATGAGGAGGATGATAGCGGATCAGGTCCCATGAAGTTCGCCTCGATCAGGAGTTCAGCAACCCTGTCTCACAGACTTTGGACCTAAAAGAACCACAACGTCGCGGATTGTTTGTGACAGCCCCCTGATTTAACTCAGCCACAAGGATATTTTTACTTTAATTGGCATATTTTGGTTCATTTGTGTGGCTCTCCGACAGCCCGAGAGTCGTGTGGGCTGGGAGTTGGAATGCTTCGGCGCCAGGGAATGTCTTACCTTGGCGGCGGCCACCACTGGCTGGTATGCACTACCAACTCGACGACTTGTATGGGCTACGCTGTATGTCATTGTCCCTTTGTAGGAATGGTGCGTAGAACAAGATAGTCGGGCCTATGAATAGGTGCTTGGGCGGCGGGGGATGCATCGCAACCTCCGCTCGCACAATGAGCGGCTCCATTACAATGCACACATTTCTCATGCTTTTGCTTCACAATGATTGACTTCTTGTTTGGATAAAAGCAAAGAATTAAACGTAGCAAGTTTTGATTGATGATGACCCCAAGTTTCGCTCGCATATGAGTGTTGGATACGGTAGGTTTTGCTTCAATGACTCGCAGGTCGAGTAAAGGACCTTGCCGTGTTAAACTGGCTTGTAGGAGCAGCAGCTTACCCAACAATTCTTCTACGCAAATTCATTGTAAGTGCTACTCAGATTTATTGCACGATTTCACTTTTGTAACTTCGAATTGCGTGGCGCGAAATCTTGATCAGCACGGCCAGGGTAAGTTGGTATGGTATTGGGTTTCTTAGCTTAGCTAGGCATTGGCGGTCAATTTCTCTACTGGTTGTGATTTTGATGGGGGTTTCGCTATAACCACGAAAGTAAACTCTGTTTAAACCCGTAAGCAAGGTAATAAAACAATGCTTAAAGAGATTGTTTTGTGTACTAAGCACAGAGATCTCAAATCGCATGTATTATTATCAACTTTGATATGACGCGTTTCCAGTCCATCGCCACCACAAATATAACTGCCTCGATAGCAGGATGAGATGAGCAAAATCGTATTTGAAGGCACTTCATTTCCAAACCCCAGGCAGCAAAACTTCTTCAAAAAACGCCCCTCTCAAGGAGCCGCTACGTCGTCCTTTGTAGCGAAGTAAGCCGCAATCGCGATGAGACACCAATCTGCCAAGAGAAGAATTCCATGTATCCTAAAGCTGTTAGCCCGAAGCCCTGCTTTTTCAAGGTGCCAAATTCTTACCAATGAAATCTTCCATCTATCATCAGCACATTTAGTAGAAGCACTGCGACGAAGAGGCTCACAACCTCGAACCCGTCAAAGACCAAGGTCACCTCGCTTAATTGCCATATCCAAGCGATAACAACAATGCAAGGCATCACGAATAATGCAGTTTGGATGCTCTTTCCAACCGTTTGCGTCACTGTCTGGCTCAAGTGGCCCTTGTATGCTAACATGAAAGGGGCGTAGTCGCAATTTGCCAACGGGAAGATAATGAGACCTATAAATGCTTTTGTCAGGTTGAGTGATTTGTTAACCGTTTCTAGGCTTTCTACTGCATATTCGATGTTGAAGTATAGGAGTGCCGTGCCAGATGCGAGGAGCAAGATTGCAGTAATAGGATGAAGATGAGGATCAATGTCTTGATTTTTTGAGTTGTCTTGTTTCTTTGATTCAGGTGGTGCCTCTTGTTTGATTTTTTTGTTATGACTGACAGGACGAACAGCTGGGGGTTTTCCTTCCCCGTCTGATTCCCCGTCTGATTCCCCGTCTGATTCCCCGTCTGATTCCCCGTCTGATTCCCCGTCTGATCCCTCGTCGAATGCTCCGTAACTTGTCCACTGCTCACAAATCACGAAGCACAAATAAACTACGATTAGGACGATAGATACTCCTCTAGACTGTCTGAGGAGGTCTCTTCCCTTCGATTGTTGTAATAGTTTTGCCGCAGTGGGAATAAGCAGACTGGTTGCAGAAAGAAATAGCAAACTGCTAGCCAGGTGTGCTGCAGTTCGGTTGAGATTTTGATAGTGACGGCAACAACCTGCAATAATACTGACCCCTAGTAAAAACAAGATGTTCGCCAGTATTCCGCCAGTAATGGATGTCTGTAAGACTGTGTACTCATGTTTCCGAAGCAACATAATGCAGGATATGAATTGAATTAGGTTACTAATGAGTTAGTCTGAATTCCGTATTGCCTTTGGACTAGCACTTACCCGACTGATATAGACATCCAATCTGCCAGCAGCGTCGGAGTTCGCAACCCAATTTCCGTCATGGCCAAGTTTCCGAGAAAGTTGGCAGGGATAGTGCTCAGAAAATTAAGCACAAAGCTTGCGACGGACGGGCCTTTAGTGTAGTGTATAACGATTGCCACGGGGCATAAAAATAGAAATATATTAATATGCAAATGTGTTTGGAGGATGAACCTAAGTTGGCCTTGGACTGTGAAAGGTTTGGAAGGCACTATCTTCCAGAAATACCTGAAGACCTGGGTCTTTTTCTGTTTTATAACGTTGGATTTCGGATTGCTACTGGTCTCCTCGGTACTGTCAAGGGAGTGTTCAGTAACTTCGACTCCAGTCTTTTCTTCCTGTTCGCGATCGTCCGGGGAAATAGACTGGACGGTTTCTCGACCGGACATAGACGTTCCTAACAGACTTGTCTCGACGCTGGCCTCGGGTTGTCCTTGTTGATTCTCCTCATCACCTTGAGCCTCTTTCCGACCCGAGCCAAAAGCCAGAGCCGGCCTGATTCGCTTATCAATCAAATCTCTAGCGACACTTGACAGCTCAATTCTTGTTGACAGGGCAATTGCCTCCCGTTGGGTTTGAAAATGGTCGACTATTGAAACATTCCTTGTTAGCTGTGAAGCAGCGAGCGCGAGGAGATAACTGACAAGACATCTTGGCAAGTGAATCCTGGCAGTGAAATGCAGTTGAACTAAATCAGGTATCTGGTCAGAAAACCAGGTCGCAGATGAAGCAACTCCTCTGGGCCAATTTCGTCAAGGGCAATTGCCAAATGTTGAGCCATAAGCTCCGTCCCTGCTGCCGCATGAACTCTCGATGTAATTCTTGTCTATTTATAAGCCTTAATACTCTGGACTCTAGGTACAATCTTGCCTTCTCATCTCCCCCGCACCAAAGACCCTCAATTACAGTAACAGAGCCTCATGTACTGCAAGTTGCCAATATCTTTCACACCGTTGGGTAACACAACTTCAAGTCCGAAGGTGTTGGCTGTACTCTTTCTCATTTCGAGTTGCCACGAAAGCCTTCTCACCATGAGTGTGACGTGCACACGACATGACGGGAATATTCCGTTGGCTGGTCGTCTGCAGTCGGGTGCCTTTTGCTACAACAAACGGGCCGAGGTGAGACAGAGTGGTCGTGCTCTCAGTCACCAGCCTGCTTACTCCTCTGTCTGTGAGTGGTGATGTGCGATTATTCAGGTTCTATTTGGAGACTTTATTTCTAATGAAAGCAGGGCACGACGCCACAGTCAATGTGATTGGCTGTTGCTGCCTGGCCTGCTGTTGCGTCACTGCAGCCTTGTGTTTATGAAGGCATCGCCAGTTCACCACCAATTCGGCGACCATGGAAGTGTACAATGCTCAGCCACAAAGTCCTAGTATTGTACACTTTTCTTAGTGTAAATTGTGTACTTTTGTATTCTGGGCTTTTGTGGAAAAGAGAATTGAGGTTAACCTCGGTCGCGCAAAGGTGAAGTTGATAAACGGATGGGTGGTGGCTGTGATGTTGACAGGACTTGACAGGACTTGACTCCTCAAGCAGTCGAAGCCTCATTTGAACCAACTGCCGACGTTGTCAGACACCAGGCTGACCACACAGAGACATCACAGGCTTCGTATCACCCTGCCTTTTTGAGCGGAATCGTGTCTGCACTCTGCAGGGTCAACTGGTGTGGTGGCGCCCGATGGTTCTCTTGCCAGCCCCAAAGTTCCAAGTTCCTGATTTCCGATTCCCAACATTTGAACCTTCAGCCCCGTCAGAGACGCAACAGACCAGCCAAACTGCCACCACAACCAGACATCTCCAACTCGCTGGCTGAATTGAATTGACTTTCTATTGATTCATAATATCAGGCTAGTAGCTTCAAAGCCCCGCACTTCATCCCCAGGATGGATGGACCAGACATGGGCAATGTCAAGTGCGGCTCTTCCCGTTTCCCCAACTGGCGCCTTTTGAACTCAGCCGCCCTCAGCTGACGATCATTCCGACCAAACTCGACAATATTGGTTGCAACCCTGCAACATGTAGGCGCCGCCTGCGAGCTGCCTACGACCTGCCTACCGAGTCCTGCACCTTAGCCTAACCTTCATGTTTCTCACCAGAGATATTTTAAGCTGCTGATCCCTCCGGGGGTTGCAACCTCTCGGCCGTGCTTGGCTGGCCATCTTTCCGCGTCGACCAAACCAGACATCTACTCGAGCTGTAGTTTCACCAATTCTTTGACGCTTTGAGCAGCAACTGCGCTGCGCCTCCCTCCCGCAGCCGTATTATTTGGACTTCCCCTTCCTGCAGCACTGCTGTGTCACCATGGAAGACGTCTTCCGCAACCTGAGCACCCTGGACTACTGGGGACGAGGCTATGGGACAGAAACCTCCTTTCAAGCCACTGAACTCTGGTTGAACGACACGACCGGCAAGGTGACCACGGTGACCAAGAAAATCGACCCGATTAATGTGGATGGCTGGATCAAAGAAGAGACATCAGGCTCCGGGGACCATGCGCAAACCCTAATCGTGCGACTGGTTTGGATTGACGTCGATCTCCAGGATAAGATTATCAAGCAATCAGAACGAACTGCCAAGTCCATCATCAATACCTTTGGGCTGGACCTCGCCTACAGTTATGCGCGCAGTTGCGTCGCCGGTGCCACAACCTTTCCCGTCAGAGCTTACCGCGAGGACGCACAAATACAACCCTTTTGCTTCTGCTACCCGCCGAAAATAGCAACCGTCTGGGCACAGAGACAGCCAAAAGATGGCAAGCCGGGCCGGAAGCTCACACAGGCCATATGCTTTGTCCAGGAAGAAGAGAAGAGCGCGCTGCAAAAGGCGCTTCTCGGAAATTGGACGCTTGACATCTACCGCAACCCTGTGTTCCCTTCGCTTTTATTGGCTCTTGTGATTGGGGTGCAGATTGACGTTACCACCCTGACCATCAAGAATGATATTCGGCGCGTGGAGAAGCGCACTGGCTATCATAACTTTGCGAGCCGGCATGGCGAGGTGCGCTCCGAGGGTGAGCTGGAGGAGTTGCTGGCCAAGACGAGTGGGAGTGCGTCTAAGCTGGCGAGCACGTCGAGAAAGTCACAGGTGCTGGAAAGACTGCTCAGTTTTATGGACAAGACGCTTGATACATCCATCACTAGCTTCCAGGAACAACTTCGAGATGCTACTCCCAAACATCCGGCGCCGGAAGGCATCAAGGAGGAGTTGCATGGGTATTCCGTGTTGAAACACCACGTCTCGGTTCTCCAGGAAAGACAAGGAATGCAAGTCACGGATATAGAGTACACTCTTAAGCGAGTACAAGTCCAAAGTGATGCGGTAAGACTGCCAAGCCCTTCCGAAGCCGTGTGAAAGTGACAACCTTCTAACAAGCCCCTGCAGCTGTTCAACATTATCCAACAAAATCACGCCAACTTCAATCTTGAGCTCTCCCAATCAACCGAGCAAATCGCCTACTTTAGCTACCGCGATGCTGCCTCCATGAAAACACTTGCCGTTGTGACCATGTTCTTCCTCCCGGGTAGTTTTATTTCGGCCCTCTTCTCTACAAATTGCTTTGAATGGGCAGCCGTGGATTTGAAGTCGAGTTCCATAGGCGTGAAGGCTACTCCTCAGATGAGTCTGTACTGGGCGATAACTATACCCTTGACCGTCCTGACATTTTCCCTGTACTTTTTGTGGTTGGCGTTTCAGAAACGAGAGCGTGATAACATGGTTAAAGATCAAAAGAGACAGAAGGCCATGGGTGATTTGCGACTTGAACGGTCAATGACACCGAAGAGTTTGGAAGAGGCGGAGGATAGGAAGTTGGCTAGACGGAGGATGACGATTTTAGAAAAGAGAGGCTCGACGTTTGATGTAGTGTGATGTGTGAGGTTTGTCGTTGGTGATGTGTGGCGCTAAGATTGAGTCACTAGACTTCCGGGAGAACAGCGTGCAATTGGTAATTAATTATACATTATTAGCTAGAAATAACTTGTATCTATCTACACACATAGAAAATATCGCATTTCTTGGTACAACTTGTGCATGGCGGCGTCGATCATGACAATCCCAAACCATGACGCAACTGCCCCTCCACGATCCAGATGCCTCAACCGCCGCACTCCATATCGAACATCGACCCTTCATCTCCAACACCCCACCTACAACATCAACGTCGTACAATGTCGACCATCGACAGACATCTCTTTATAGTCGCCTCACTAAACCATGTATCCGCGTAGACCATCCTAAGTGTCCTCGAAGCCTCTCTGCCTCACCATCACCAGCCCCTCATCATGACGTCCGCCGCACCAGCAGCAGCATCAGGCTCCATGGTCCCAGCACAGCTCGGCTTCCTCGCCATATTCAACCCCTCCCTCGGCAACACAGACGACACGATCGACGACCAAATCGTCTACTATGCATCCGACACCACGCAGAGCAAGGGCAAGAGGCGACGACGCACGCGACGACCCACGGATGCCATCTCGCAGGAGGAGCGGCACGAGCGTCTCCGTCAGATTGGTCTCGCGCAGGGCATGATCAACTTTAGTCGAGGATTTGCAGATGGCGCCTCACTGGATTCTGTGGACACCGAGAAATCAAGGGTCATTACTCACGAGTTAGAGCCTGGCTGGTGGATTCTCGCTGTAAGCACCATCTCACTGAGTTTCTCACTGAGCTAAACTGACAGACCGGTAGAGCATCAACTTCACAAAGGTGCCTCTTCCGCCGCGCCTGGCCACCAAGTCCACGGAACCGCAGGAGGATAAGTATGAATACTCGAGCAGAGAATTAAAGCCCTCTGCCCTTCTGTTACGGGATTTACTACGCGCACATAGCATCTTCCTCCTTCATCACGACACATCGCTCAGTGCGCTGTTCGTGCGCAGCAAACGGACCAAGTTTGTTGCCGTCCTCAGCCGGTACTGGGACCTATTTCTCTCCACGTGGAATGTAATGCTTCACGGGAATCCGGTGCGCAATATCTTCGGGGGTATCAATATTGCCGCGTCGGGAGAGCTCGGTGTAGGTGTGGGTGAGGAGGATAGGGGCAGCGGCGAGCGCGAGGTCTTGGAGGGCTTGGTCGGCAGGATAGAAGGCCTGGTTGACCTTGTTGTATCCAAGTTTGGCGCCGAGGAACCAGAGGATGAGGCGAAGACGCATAGGGACCGGGTGGATGCACAGCTCTGGTTGGGAAGCGGCGAGGAGCCGGCTGCTGAGGATGGAGCGATATTCTTGGGTGCCGGGGCGCTGAGTCGCAAGTCGGTGAGGGATGTGACGCATTGGATGGAGGACTTGTATCAGTGGGGGGATCATGCGTATGGCGTCATTGATTCTCCTACGTCTACGAGGGGGAAGAGAGCGCGGAAGGGGCACAAGTCTGTGGATGAGACGAGGGTCACCGCTAAGGAAGATACTCCGACAAAGACAGACAAGATGGATCAGAAACAGGCGGAAGAGGCTCCAGTTGAGACAGAGACACAGAAGGAGACGGAAGCACAGAATCAGAAGAGCACCGAGGAACAGGGCCAAAATCAAAGTGAAGCGCAGTCACTCCCATCAGAACCACCCATCCCGACGATCGACACCTCAACACCATCCACCGCCCCCAAAGACCCTGAAGATGGCAAACTCGACAAAATGCTCAGCTACATGAAGTTAGGCTACGGCTCATACTGGACTCTCCCCGGCACAAACACCACCACGCCAACCACACAATCCGGCACGCACACCCCATCCGATGCCGTCTCCAAACCCCAACCCAAAGACACAACACCAGCGGCAGCATCACGACCCAAGCTCCTCGCGCGCTCGTCATCAGAACCCCACGGCCACTACCTCATCGGCCTCAAGGGATCCATCTCCGAGCCCCCCTCCGACAGCGACTCATCCACCTCATCCACACACAACTCACGCACCCTCCTCCGCACCATCAACATCGAACTCGACTCCAAACTGTCCACACAACCCTCCACAACCATCATCAAGGACTTCGCCCACCCGGCCAGCCCCTTAACCCAATCCCAAGTAGCGGGCAACTTCCTCCCCGGCTACACAACCCACGATCTGAACAAGTCCGAAAAACTGCGAGTAGTCGTCTACGTCAACCGTCCCTTCATATTCACATTCCTCTTCAAACTACACACCGACTCCCTCGCCTGGGACGCACTCTACCGCTCGCTGCACTACCAACTCGCACCGTTGAAGAAGCCCCTCCTCTCATCTACGAAGTACCGTCCCGAGCAGGACGCACGCACGATATACAACCTCGTCTGGGACCCGAACCACCTGTCCATACACTCCACCATCCCCAACATCCCCGAGTCATCCACCTCAGATACATGGTCCCGCGCAGACGCAGTAAACACCCACCTACACTTACTGAATATCCACACCGCAACAAGATCAAAAACAGACGTCGAGCGAACGCACAAAACAAACAGAGGATGGTGGATTGTGTGGACGCGCCTCCTCGAACGAGCAGCTCATGATATGAGTGAGCATCCCCCGTCCCCAGGATCAGATAGCTCACACGAGCATGACAAGCAGGAGGATAAAATGGTTGTCAGCAAGGAAATCTTTCTCATTAGAAGGGCCAGTGACCACGCTGGTCTGAGGAGCTTATCGACAGGGGACGGGGGCGGTGCAGACGTCGCAAGTAAATTAGTGCAGGGGATTGGGGTCGACACCCGGAGATATGTGGAGGAACTGTTGAGCTTTCTGTGAACCCGAACCATCATGGGGTCATGGGTGTGTCAGGTTTTATGATGGGTCTGTGAAATTGACAGCTGCATAGCCTCACGGGGAGTTTTGCTATTTTTGACGTTATTGAACGGGTGTCTGAAATTGGGAAATTCGACGCTTCATGCATGGCGTTTGTGCGGTTATGGGCGCAGCGTGGCATCTGGCAGATTACGGAGTACTCTATGCAACATCCAGGGCGATAATTACGGGAATAATTCACCTCATCTCTTAATTCTTGGCATTGGCCGTTTGATACATACTTGCATTTGTTCATTGATCTATCCAGCGACTGACTGCAGCAGGGGGCAGCGTCTAATCCAAAAGCAGGTAATATATACAATGAATGTTAAATTGAAAAAAGCACCATATCAATGCGCCTTTGACTGCACGTTGTTTTTCGTGCTGGCTTAAAGAACAGAGGACCTGTCTGTCTTTTTTGGCCGGATATCTGATGTCAATTTTGTCTTTTTATCTTTCCCATATCCCATTTCCATATAGCGCCGGATATTGAAATCCAACAAGTAATAAAGAGGATCCAAACCCAAAAATCATAAGGTCATGATGCTATTGCGAGAAAAAGGTTCACAATGGCATCTTTGAAAGTCCCAAGAGCTGCACCGTGCACAGCACAGGTGGGGAGCAACTGCTACCCTCGCGATGCTTGAGCCGAGTAACTTAGTTGAAAGACCAGGTAATCTTCTCACGGCCACCACCCAAGCCACCAAAGAGGTCCTTGAATACCTTCTCACTCACGTCAATGGCGTCGGTCTCGCAGCCCATGCACTTGTCCTTGACGGTGGCGGTAGCAGTCTTGCCGTTGGCGTAGATGGTGATGGACTTGCCGCACATGGGGTTGCCGTTGGACTGAGTGCCCATCTTGAGGTGAGAAAGGGCAACAATGTTCTCGCTGTTGTCCTTGCCGCTGTCGTCTTCGCCACAAGCACCCATGCCGACGGTGTAGTAGGTGATATCACCACTGAACGAACCGGAACCGGAGCCGGAGCCGGAGCCGCCTCCATTGCCGCCCTTGGGAGTAGAGGAAGTCTGGGGCTTGGGGGCGGGAGGAGGAGGAGGAGCAGCATAAACCGAAGTGGTGGTAGGAGCAGGAGGGGGAGGAGGAGGAGCAACGTAGACAGAGGTAGAGGTCGTGGGAGCCGGTGGAGGAGGAGGAGGAGGAGCAACCTGAGAGGTAGGCTTGGTCTTGGGCTCTTCAGCAACAGCTGAGGGAGTCTCATAAAAGTTGCCCTGAGCCTTGCTGGAGGGAGTGGGAGTAGCTTCCTGTCCAGGAGTGATCCAGACGGTGGTGGTCTCGTCAATCACCTCAGTGACGTAGGCAATCTCGGTTTTCCACGTGGTAACGGTGACCTGGGCGCGAGGGATGTTGACGTTGTTGCGGAGGACATGGTGGTGCTGGTGGTTTCCATGGTGAGGCTGAGCAGCAGCAGTAGCGACAAAGCTGGCGCATGCGACGGTTGAGTACTTCATGATTGCGACTGTAGTTGGAACGACGTTTGTCGATATACAATAAGAGTCTGTTTGCTGGAGGCGCAAGAAGGGCTGATTTGGCCGTTGTTTGAACTTGGTTTAAGGAATGCGAAACCTAGTTTGTTGATTGTTTGATTGGGTGCAGTGTTGTATACTGATTTGGAGCAGCAGCAATGACTGTGGTCGAACAGGTTATGCCGAAGCGAAGGAGTGAAGTCGAGGGAGTCCTGCTCGTGGTGAAAGCAAATAAACTAAAGACCGCTGGTCTTTTGATGAAGGAGAGTCTGGTGATGAGTGAGAAGCAGAAGAAGAAGAGGAAAGAGAGGAGCATGTGAGGATGGGCCAAGGAGGGTAGAAAAACAAGAAAGCGACTAGTGAAGCAGGAGGGCGGGAGAGCGGGAGAGCCTGCCAGGGTACTCCGTACACACTTCGTGAACCATGGCCGCGTGGTTTTTTTTGGGCGCAACCTGGTTGGGGGTACCGAGCAGTGCTCGGAACATGGGGGAGTACTTTGTACCTGAGCTGAAGTTCAAGGCTTCCAAATGTTCCTGTTTGAACAGGGCAGTTTCCCTCGAGGTTTCTGCACCAAAGTAAAAAAAGCCTCGTTTGTGGACTAGGCATGGACCAGCATGGATGCCACTGGCAGGGGCGGAATGTGTTATGGAGGCAGGAGCATGTCAGGGCAGGCACGATTGGCCCCCTGTCCCAAGCAACACAGGCAATACTCCATGCTGGCGGCGGAGAGCATGACTTGTACTGTATTGCACGGAGTAATACTTACTGCACACTCAACACCAGACTCCATCTAAGTACATGTAAACACTTGACTGGCAAACTAAATAATACACGGCAGGAAGGGGGGAGGGGGAAAGCTTGACGACACAAAGATTCATTGGAGCTTGGCGATTCAAGCAGCGCCACGTTGGGCCTGGCTCCATCGAACATGTCGTTTGTCACTGGTGCAAAGCGCTGGTGAACGTGCCACACAGCAAGAGCGGTCGAGTGAATGCTGTGTTCTGCTCCTGCCCTCCGAACAACTCGAGAATGAGGCGTCAAGTCTGACCAGACTGCTGTTGCCCCTGGCCTGGCTGGCAACTGGGAAACGACCAAGGACCTGCAGGCCGGTTCACCAGCCGGAGCCACCCACCCGCACCATTTGCTTCCTCGCCAGGTCGTCCTGAATCGCGGTCTCTTATTGGTCAGTAGGAGGGGCAGCGCAACGCCAACGCACCTGCCGGCCCACCATCTGCAAGGTCTGCTCAGGTACCCGACCAATCGACCGTGGCAGGTGCCTGAGGGCGAGGGCCTCCAAGGGCAAACAAACCACGATTCGGACAAAATCTTGGCCACGGCGACAGGGATCCATCTTGAAACTTTTGCGTGGATTTTGCAGCTCTGTCTGCATTCGACTTGACCCGTCCCGAGCAAACTCTGACAGCATCCATCCACACCACATCCGCGCCCACCAGACCATTGACCTTTTGCCATTTCTGAGGTGAGGTGTGGTCAGAGTTTTCGTCTGTTTCTTTGTACATGCTTCGTACAGCAAGTACTGTTCCGCGGCCCGTGTTTGTCTTATCACCTAACACTTTGACCTCGACAATTTGCTTGGTCTTGCTTTTCAACGTTGACCCCCGACGTTGACCAGCCCACTTGGCTCCCGAACGTTGGCAACGGTTGTCAAATTTTCTCTGTCGCTAGGCCTGGACCAGTGGACCGGTCAAAGTTAGAATGGAGAAACTGTACCGGCGCGCGAGATCTCTCCGCGATTCGTGGAACTTGATCGCAATTGTCGCCCTCTAGTGCTGCGACTTGTCTGGCCATACAGGACTGTACGGCGTCTTCAGTCTTTGCTTCAAATTCGCAAAGTCATCTCTAGAAATTCAATTTTCCGTCACACCATCACTTCCGGCATGCAGAAATGCGTCGATTGTTCAAGTGCCTTGCACTACCGACTGTGCGTTCCGCGCGCCTCCCCTAGTCATGCAATACTCTGCACCGAGGCCCACCAACCCAAGTCAACATGGCCCAAGAAGAGCTCGCCAGTCGGGACTCGGGACGATCAAGTATTGACTGCTGCACAATGTGCTCCAACGGATGCAACCACTTTGCATGCCGTAAGGCCGGCCAAAGATGCACCACTCGCCGATAAGTCTCTTGGCTTACTGAAGCGGCGCACAAACATCATTGACCGGTCCTTTAGCCTGATGATGGCGATAGACGCATAAAGGTACAAAGCAACGACGCATACAAAGCACTGTGCGGAACGCTTTCCCCTCCATTTTCCGTCCCGTTATCCGCGGGCAAACCACCGCAGGTTGGTCAAGGCGTGGTCTGGATGGATGGATAGATGGATCACGGCTTTGTGTGAGAAGAAGCTAAGAAATGTCGTGATCCACCACACATTCACGCTTCGATGGAGACATGGCGGTTTGCTTTGGCACTGTGCTGTACAACATGGAGATGGTTGTGGTTGGACTGAGTCCAAGACGAAACACGCACAACGCCGTCGTGGTTCGTTTTGGTGCAATCTACACCACGCACTCGAGCCGCCGCATACATGGGATGGAATCTTGACGACACTTTGACGACGGTGATTATGTGATGAGTTCATTGACACTGTGCCGTCGCTCGCTTATTCCTACCCATATAATCTCGTTTCAAGGCGTTAACTTAAGTACTGTAAGTACAGTACGGAGCATGCATCAACTCTGTTGTATTCCGTTCCTGTTGCAACAGGCGCTGGTGTCACCATGGTTCACACCATTTACACCATTCATGCCGTTGATACCATTCACACCATTCACGTCCCGCCTGGCAGGAGATGTGCCTACACTGTATGCATCGCCTCCAACTGCTGGCTGCTTTTTAGCGCTCGGTCGTTTTTTGAAAGAAAAGAGAAACAAGGACTGCCGCTGAAACACTGGGCGATCCTCGTCGAATAGCTCCTCCACCAGAAACGCCTTCTTGGCCAATTTGACAAATTGCATATCGGCTCGTCTGCGCTTCTTGAAGCAAAAGTATACTATGGCCTCCTCGTTCAGAGTGAAAAGGTCTTTGAGTGTCTGCATGAGCAGTGGAAAGGCTGGTTCAAAGTATACGCACTCTGCCGCGAGTATCACATTTGGTTTTTGAGCTACAACCTCTTCCGGAAGTGGTTCTCCCCTACAGCAGGACCACGCAAAACCCAAGTTAGCAGGCGAAATTGGAAGCCATGAGTCTGTCAAGCAGTATGAAGCACAATGAGGCGCATTTAACTCTCCAAGAGGCAGAGGCAATCGCGCAAAATAATACACAGGAAGAGAGGGGAAAGGACGTACCAGTTAAGTACAAGTGCATTAGCTCTTGTATCGACCTTGTTGAGCCGAATATTTGTCTGCATGAGCTGCAACATCTCATCCTGGTCGGTCAGTAACAAGCGGTTGTCACCGCCACAGCCCAGCGCCACAGCAAGACCAACGAGTCCGCCGCCAGCACCAAGCTCCAGTCTGTCAAGGTGAAAGATTGCAAATCAGCATAGTCTCTCTGAATGCTTTCTTGTTTCACTGATTCATGTGTCGAATCTGGTCAAGAATAAGGAGAAGGGAGCGAGCCACGTTCACTTACATTCTGGCATCCTGCATCTCCTTCCTGTGATACCGCAGTATGTGCTTTCCGAGAACCAGCCCTGCTGGCCACGTTTGGCCGCCGCATCCTGTCCTCACATCCTCATGATAGGCGAGCGGCTCTGGGAGTTGGCCGTCAAAATTAATGCATGCGTCTCCGGACTGCTTCAAGTTTGGCAGAGGTGTGAGGTCTTCACTGACTGCCACCGGGTCTAGCGGCGGTGAAGGTGATCGGCTCAACATGGTCAGACACGTCAGACACGTCAGAATGTGATGTGTTGGTTCGTTTCTTTTGTGCTGGGGGTTGTTTTGCGTTGAGTTTTTTTTTTTTGGCCGTTGTTTCTTCTCACAATCACAGCGTGCTTCAAAACATGCATCCAAAAGTTTCACTTTGACACAGGCTGGGGCAAGGATCCTGGTGCTGGCCGGCTTCTAAAAGAAAATAACAGAAACTGAAAAGGGAGAGTTGAACAGGGAATATTCGAGGTAGGAAGTAGCAACCCACGAACAACGATTATTTTCCTCGAGTCTCGCATATTGTCAAAGCCTGCCTCTGTTTGTGCACCGCCGGCTGTGGTCCAACTTTTTTGCCAAATGGACTGCGGTCCAGACCCTCAAGCTCGACCCTCATTATGTTCGTGAGCAGTCAATACTATTATTTATCAATGCGCACTTGCCTTATCACTATCCCGAAGACCCTGGACAATTCCGCGCTTTTCCTCATTGGGAGCGGAGTAGATGGGAGCCCACAATTATTCAAAGAGCAGGAAGACAATCTATTGTCTGGAGCTGTGCAGTACGCATTGCACTTCGGTGTACTGTATCAATGGATGAATGTCTAAACCTTCTTGACTTCCGTGACCGTGTTTCCGCCGTAGACCCTCAGCTGGCATAGACACACACACATATATATATCCTCGATGTTCCACGAAGGATCACTGATCTTTGTGGTGTTCGATACCGAAGTCAAACGTGGTGGCAATACTTCGTACTCTACTCCGTACATTGAGAAGTAAAACTGTCACCGCCCTTTGTCACAGCCAGATCTGTTCGCCCTGGAGCTGATGGCCGCGCAGACGTTGATGAAGGTTCAAGACCAGGATGCCTACATCTTTCACATGAAGATCTTCAGAGGTCTTTCGGTATCAAGGACATGGACATAACGAAATCAGTATGAAGATGAGGCAATCGCGGCACCAAAAACTGGGCAATCCCTGGAGCCGTGGACCGTCCGGTGGACGATGGCTCTTGCGCTACAAGTCTCAAACTGGACGGTAGTAATACTCTCTAAGGCCATGATTTAAATCCTCTGTGATATACTACCGTCTAGGAGTCTCTTCGGTCCGGTATCCAGTTCGTCGGCTTTGTCGCCCGCCAGCACAGGCACAAGTACTTGCGAGGGGGACCTATAACTTCGTCCAACTTTCTCCAGATCATGGATGTCCATGCACCGTTTCCTTCAGCGTTTACGGAGGCAGCGGAACATCGCTTCCACCGTTCTACTTCCGCCCATTACCTGACGTAGCTCCAGTCTAGGATCTACGCCATTCTATTCATTGTTTCAGGTTTTACAATCAGTGCGGGCTTTGCCAATCTCCTCGCATGTAATCCATCTCCATACTGTGGGAGCATCACGGCTTCCAGACAGGACAATGCAGACGCGAATATACCTTACCAAAAGCATCACCCTACTTTTTACACCCTTTATGTCATTACCAATGCCAGTTCTGAAGTAATTGTATTCTGTATCCGCTCTCGATATTATATGGGGTGCAAATTCACTGGAAACAGAGGCTCGGTCTGCGATTCATCTTCTTGTTGGAGTCCTGGAAAGCATATCCTACGGCTAGGCCTCATACCAGACACGCGAACGAGACTGGCAAAGATGTGGCTGAGGAAACAAAAGATGCCGTTTCATTGTCTTGAACCAGAATTTACCAGATCGAGGATAGATTGTGGCGCCTGGAGAATGTTCAACAAGACAAAACCTCGACGTACCCCGGGAGCTTCTCCCTTGTTTCTTCCTTTTTCCCAGCCCACCAAGCCACAGTAGAGTTTGAAAGCTGTGATGTCAACTCGAAAGATTCGACGCGGCTGCTTCAGACCTTAGGGCGTCGCGTATCTCTAGCTCAAGAAGAAGGATTTCGCTGGACTTGGCGGGCACGAGGAGCCAACCTTTGCCGATGCCCCGTGGTGAAGTTTGGCATGGTAAGGTAGTTATGACCAGAATCAAGCTTCTTTCTGCGTCATCATCTTGCTTCCGACAACCAATCTCTGAGTCTCATGATGCAATCACAGCAGAGAATGCCACAAAACATTTTGACAATGCGCGTGCGAGTCAATTTACGCGCCAGCAGGCGTGTTTAATGGCGGCGGGGGTCTGGTTTTAGATGTTGAAATCTTTGGGTGAAATTCAATATCAATTGAACCACACAGATGAAAATTCCACACACAAAGCTTCGACATGCTAATTTATTGGAAATTGAATTTTCTACACCAGTGCTAACTGTTAGCGTTTTTTTGTTTTCCTTTCGCCTTTTTCTCTCTCCTGTTGCTTGAGCCGAGTTGATTCCAGTGCCGTGGCCAGGGAGATCAGCTACTTCTCCCTTGCTGCTCGAACAGCCTCCATCCTGCATCTTGCATCGTACCTTTGCTGCAGCTACATGCAACTTGGGCTTTTTGCCAGACTTGCATGCGAACAAAAAGAAAACGGTTCCTTTTCCCACAGCCATCTTTCTCAATCTGGAAACATGGTCAACCATATTCAGCAGGCTGGGTCCTGTACTGAGCCTGTTTGGCGTTGGTGTTCAACCGTTGTCTCACAATCCGTCAATCCACGACCCCCAGCCACGATGAGCCAAAACCTCTGGAATGTCGCATCCCACTATTCCCAGCCCTCGCATCTACAACCTTGACCTCGATGCCGATGATGCCTATGCCTCTCCCGTGCATCCACCCCGGTACAGATTCTGGTTCCAAGACACGCGCCTCTGGTCGCAATGGACATGTGCGCTTCGCCTATGGTCCTTCCAAGCCGGTACAATGACCCAACGACTGGACTGTGTGAGGAATGAAGGGGGGAATATTTCTGGCCCAAGACCCAAGAGTCTTGAAGATGGCTGTCCCAAGATGACGGGAGTCTCTCTTCGTCTTGTCTTGTCTGTCTTTCCCTCTCTTCCCCCTCACTTTCGTTGAATCCTTTTCCCTTCCTTCTTTGGTCTTGTATTTCCACGTATGGCTTCGTGATCCTCTACTCGTCAGCTTTTCACGATACAGCGCCTCTTTTGGCGCCAAAGGAAATATCGTGTCTTGTCGTGTCGTGTCGTGATGCCTTCACTGCTGGCGGTTGTGGCATTACTGCCCCTCTCGCAGCTTGTGAGTAGCGAGCCTACGATATCATTCCCTTTCAACGCGCAGCTACCGCTTGCTGCCCGTATCGATCAGTTCTTTTCCTATTCTTTTGCGCAATATACTTTTCAGTCCGACTCGAAAATTTCCTACTCACTTGGCGATCATCCCAGTTGGCTGTCTATCGAGAGTGGAGGCAGGCGCTTATACGGAACACCAAAAGATGGAGATGTTCCGGCGGGAGACGTCGTTGGCCAGACGGTAGACATTATTGCCACGGATAACACGGGTTCGACGACTATGAATGCGACTGTGGTGGTTTCCAGGCAGCCGGCTCCCAAAGTTCAGATACCTCTGGAAGATCAAATCAAGAATTTTGGCAAATTCTCCGCCCCTTCGTCTATTTTGTCGTATCCGTCGACAAACTTCAAGTTTTCCTTTGACAAGAATACCTTTGGGAAGTCTGGGTTGAATTACTACGCCGTTTCTGGAGACAGCAGTCCGCTGCCGGCATGGGTCAAGTTTGACGCGCAGTCGTTGACCTTTAGTGGACGAACACCCCCCTTTGAGTCCTTGATTCAGCCGCCGCAGACATTTGATCTCAGCTTGGTTGCTTCCGATATCGTTGGCTTCTCGGCCTCGTCGCTCAAGTTTTCCGTCGTGGTTGGAAGCCACAAGCTGACGACTGACCAGCCAATTATCACACTCAATGCCACTCGAGGCACGGCAGTCAACTACAATGGCTTGGAGAATGGCATCAAGCTTGACGGGAAGCAGATCGCGCCGGGTGATCTAACCGTGACCACCAAGAATTTACCCACTTGGCTGTCCTACGATGACAAGACGGGGAGGCTCCAAGGTACGCCTAAAGATGGCGACCATGCGGCCAATTTCACAATCACCTACAAGGATAGCTTTTCCGACAATTTGGACGTCTCGGTGGTGGTAAATGTGGCCACTGGCCTCTTTGAGGCGACTTTTGAAGACATGAAGGTCCGGCCAGGTGGTAAATTCGACCTGGATATGACCAAGTACTTTAAAGACCCTAGCGACATTACCGTCAAGGTATCAACCAGCCCAGGCGAGGACTGGCTCAAAGTCAACGGCCTCAAGCTGTCGGGTGACGTGCCGAAGACATCAAAGGGCGACTTCAAGTTGATCATTGACGCGGCGTCCAAGAGTTCCGACCTCAGTGAGAAGGAGGTTGTCAACGTGACTTTTCTTGCGCTTGATGGAACAACGACCACTGTAACTTCCCCTTCCTCTACGACCACTACAACTGCCACGGCCACAAACACCGGGGAGGTCATCCCTGACGACGACCAGACGCAACCAGGTCGTCTGAGCACAGGGGAGATCCTCCTGGCTACTATTATCCCAGTGATATTTGTGGCAATACTGCTGATGGTGTTGGTATGCTACTTCCGTCGTCGACGGGCTGGAAAGTCATATCTGGGGAGTAAATATCGTTCCAAAATCTCACACCCCGTTCTCAGCACCCTACGAGTCAATGGATCCGATCCCTCAATGCGAGAGGCCGCTCGAATGGGGGCATTTGTGCACACAGAAACCCAAGTATTCAAACCTGCCAAGGCAGCCTTTCCAGATGGACATTCGCCCATATCATCTCAGAGGCGGAGCTCCGAAACCTTGGCTGGATTGTCAGAGTCTGAGATGCCCCAAAGCATGATGGTAGACGCTGCTCGAACAACAACCATCCGCAGCGTCAGCAACGTCGCAAGCGAAGACGGAAGACAGTCCTGGGTTACCATCGAAGGAGGCCACGGCGGTGTCGCCCCGAGCGACAGATCATCACGCAGTCAACAATCCGACGTGACATACCCAGAGTCAACGCGCCAAATCTTCCCCGGCACCGACTACGCACCAAGACGGGATCCAGGACTGGAAATCACTCTCCCTACTCTAGACGAGCTACCCAGCCTACAGCCAACTCCCCTCCTAGCATACAACCCACCCAGGACACCACTCTCCCAGCACAGCACCGGCAACCACTCAGCAATAACATCCAGCTCAGCCGCTCTGCCCGCCCAAGACGACCACTACACCACCGCCCCCATGACAATGACCAAGTGGCCCACCGGGTCTACAACCAAGGTCGACGCCTCGGAACCAAACTGGGTGACGCTCGCGGAAAGCGAAGCAGGAGAAAGCATATCCTCGCTGCGCAGACCCGACGCCGCGGCCGTCAGACCATCCAGACCGTGGCACGAAGCCACTGACTCAGCAGACGGCGGCAAGAGTTTCACAACAGATATATCCTTTGGATCATCCGAGAACTGGCGCCTAATAGGTCGGCACAGCCCAACCAAGACGGAGCGCTCGTACAAAGAGCTCGTCGACGAGATCCCCTTCCACCCCTCACGGCCGGGGACCGCCCGCGACGGCGCTCAACCCGGCGAGAGGGCACCACCCAGCCCGGAGCTGGTATCCCCTATTCAGTGGGACGAGGTGCCCTCGCCGCTGGCCTCGGGACGGCTGGGTCCGTCGGTGAGTATATTATCCAAGATGAGTGCCGACAGAACGCAAATGTCTGGCGGGAGAGGCCACGACGACGACACGTGGATGAGGGACCATTCTGGCAAGATGTCCGACGGAAGCTTCAAGGTGTTTTTATAGACGGTGGAACAATCTTTTGCATGATACCAGCTGTACGCTTACGCATAGTTTACTTATCTAGTATAACATATAAAACGTCATGTCCTATACCCCATGCGGTGTCCCGAGATTCATATACTCCCAGCATTCTGTACCATCGTCAGCCACATTCTTCACCAGAAACGAAACACTCACTAGTCCATCCCAAATCATCGTCAAACATTTCCTTCAACGCCTCCTCCCCCACCACTATCCCATCATCCGGATTCCAATACAACCCCGTCTTACCTACCGCCAGCCCCATCCCCGGATACACCTCCCCCATGGCCATGTACTCTCCCCCCGTCACATCCCTATATATATTCACAGCTGCACAGTAACCCATCTGCATAGCCGACGAGCAGCGCTTTATCCCCTTCACGACAGTAACATCACCCACTGCAAACTGACGCTTCGAATCCCCAAAATTCAACCTACCCTCGTCAGCAGCTACTTACACAGTAACATCAGCACTTACAATTCCGTAACGCGCACATATCCCTCCTTGTCTAGCACTTGCCCCGGTAAAAATGACGTCGAGGGGACGGGCCGCGAAATCGCCTTGATCACATATCGCGAACCTGGTTCCTCAAGATCGAACCTCGTGTTTAGTATGACTTTCACGCCTGCTTCTCGTACGGCGTGCAACACCCGCTCTTTGAATTGGTCGGGCAGTGGTTCCGAAGAAAGAAGTTCAGAGCGAGAATGGATGAGCGTGACGTTGAGTAGGGGATACGTGTGCTTTACTTCTGTGGCTGTTTCTACGCCCACCGCTCCTGGGGAAATTAGCGTGATTACACGGAAATAGGATATACGTACCGCCACCGATGACCACTACATCTGTGTTGAGCCGTGAAATATGCGCAGCTACTTCATCCAGATAGTCTGATTTGCGTAATGCCTGTGGGACGACGGGCCACGCTCTCCGCAATCCGCTCGCCACAATGAGATAGTCGTACGGGAGGGTCTTTCTTGAAGACGACCCTGAAGCGAGGAGCGTGAGAGTTTGGCTGTGAATATCAATGCTACATGCTGAGCCGTGTATGAATTTGACGCTGGGGTGTTGAAGGGCGGTTATGTCGGATGTGTGTGTCCAGAAGGGGCTGGTGTATTTGGGATTCGTCAACGCCAACGGCGCGCCGATGGTGTGAACTACGGAATTAGAAAGTGTTTACAGATGAGGGAGGTGACGTACAGAAACCGTCTCTTTCGTCGAGGATCGTGAGTTCCAGGGGGATAGGAGTCGTTGGCTGGTGTGAAGGGGGAGATGGGGTGAAGCGTGCGGGACGCCCGGTACATAGGTCGAGGAGGTTGACGGCGGCGCTGAGACCTCCGTATGAGGCGCCGATTATGATTACCCTTAGGGGGTTGGAGGGTGTAGCTGGTGTTTCCATGGTTGTGGTGTAAGTGAGTTGGGGAGGGCGAGGGGGAGGGAGGAGGTGAGATATATGTTGGATGGGGGCGGATTGCGACGGAAATACGAAGTCTGGGTTTATATGGACTAGACGGATTGGGAAGGATGAGGGACTAATACTTGGACTTGGTGTTGGTGTGGATGGGCTTGTAGTTTGGGGTTAAGGATTAGGGAGTTGAGGTTGTTGGCTTGAATACGTATTTTAAATGGAAGGATATGATAACAGCAGGTATTTTGGTCTTTAGAGATTGTAGATATGGCTAGAGTTATGTGTAAGTTGGCAATTATTCCCTTTCCGTAGCAGGATCAGTCTTGACCTCATTATACTTGACATCCTTAACTTCAGCATTCGGAAGTGACTGCTCATCTCCCAGTTTCGGGTCCCTCAACGACAAGGCAAATAGAATTACCAACGCAGCGATACAAATACCCGTAATACACAAGATCCTCTGCGTATATCGATACGACACCACTATCCTGTCTCGCTCAGGAGAACCCCACGGGTAATCCTCAATAGCCGTAAACGGCGAATTGTACACCACCTCAGCCAATGTCGAGTTTCCAAATTCCGCCAGGTCATTCTGCAGCTGTCCCGGTAAAATTTGCGTCCAGATAGCACCGGATATGGCATTTCCAATGGCACCGCCGACGTTGAAGCACGCAAAGTACACTCCCGTTATCACGGCAAGATGCTCGTGGCGCGTAGCGGCCTGGATGCTCGCCAGGGCAGCGTACGTGAACATGCCGCACGATACACCGAGGAGAACTTGTGCGCCCACCATGCCAGAGTAGTTGGCTCCATCGCCGCCGCGGAACTGGATCAAAAGGCCAAATGCGACGAGGTGTAGACAGGTGCCGAAGACGATCATCCACTTTAGTCGACGGAGTTTGTAGACGACGAGGCCAAAGAAGAGACCTGTCAGACAGGATGTGAACGAATACAAGTTGGTGATGCGCGTGGCACTTAAAACCGACTGGTTGAAGGAAACAACCAACACGGTATATAGATAGTCGCCCTGGCAGGAGGCTGCGCAGTTCATGGCTGCAATAATGCCGAGTGCTCCCCAGACCATTCGATCCTTCAGCAGGTGCAGCGGCATCATGGGATGCTTTGCCCGCGCCTCCCAAAAGACGAAGGCCGGTATACACAAGATTCCAATAACCAATGGTGCAATGATGTGGCCCTGGTGCCAGCTTGTGGATGAACCTCCCGCGAGTGTAAGCGGAACCAAGATCAGGGATAGCACGGCAATCATGAGAATCATGCCAACCACATCCAATTGCCAGAACAGGGCCTTGGCCAGCTTGAAACCGCCGAGCATTTGAAATGGTGTCTTGTACTTGCCCAAGTCGCCTGATTGCTTTGCCCGCCTGTGAGCCCACCAGAGGGCAATAAACAGTGGAATGGTGGACGCAGGATAAATGATTGCCCACATGCCAATACCGAGTCTCCAGCCAATGCTGGCCAGGGCTGCCTGGGCAACATCACCGCTGACCCATGCATTTATGAGAAACGGGCTGACTGGAACATAGGAGAAAAATAGACGAGAGCGCAGAGACGTGACGTCGGACAGGATGACCTCGACAAGGAAGGATACGCAGGTAAAGCCAGTCTGGTACAACACCGCCCCGGCTGAGAATGCCTCCACGCCGTTGGACGTGGCATCGACAATGGTGCCAATAACGTAGAAGAAGATTGACAGCAGCAGCAGTTCGATGCGCCCAAAGACGTCGGCAATCTTGGCCGATGTAGGCTGCGCAGCGGCAGCAATGACGCTCCTCAAGACAGATATTGTAGCCAGCAGACTGTGTGTGCTGAAGCTATCCGTAGCCGTAGGCTGGTACGCATACCGAAGCGAAATATCTAGAGAGTAGACATATGCAACAACAAAAATGCCAACAAAAAGGATAACTCTGCCGGGCAAGTTGATGTGCTGTGCGACAGCCTCCATGCGCCTAACACCTGGACTGGTGCTCCCAAAAAGAGAAACAGATTCATCATGGTCATCTCCTTCGGCAGGGTTTTTCGATTGCCGGCGTAGCTCCGAGGACGGCGACGGTTCGGCGCCCATTGTCAAGACTTGGTGGGACGAGCCCAATGAATAAGATCGCTGGCATCAGACAATAGCATCATGGCTCGCGGATGTCGACTGCCTTAAATAATGTCGAGAAGTACTTTTGGGAAATGTCTTGGCAGTCAGCTCGAAAACGAGAAATACGAATCTAAAGAAACCTGAACAGGGACCCTGGCCGTTGAAATGGCTGCAGAAGTACAGTAGTGAACGGTGCGACGGATTCTGGGAATAGTTGTTAGTGGTGGGAACTGATTATCTTATCTGATGGGGGTGGTATTGGGGCGCCACGTGGAGAACCACCACGACGAAATTTGGCAGTATTGGCTGACAAGGCGAAGCTAACAAATTCTCACTTCATATGTTGGCTCTAGGATCCGCGGCCACGGATCTGGCACTTCATTGAAGACTTTGACTGTGCTTGGCCACCTTGGTCTAAGGCTACTTGTTGCCCGATCTTTAGCCTAATGGTAAACGGATTCTGGAGGTTCACCGCCACGAGGAAGGGTAAAACATCAATAAAGAGCAGATTATAGTATCACTATGATTTTAACCCAGCAGAGTGAGCCAGGTTCATAGTGTATGGAGACTCCTTGCCAGAATCCAAGGACTCTCGCTACCTTGACCACAATGGCCTTGCATCCATGTTGGCCAAAAGTGACGGATGACTCGACAGAGTTGACTCTGTTGAGGCTAACTGCTGACTACCGGGTGTTTTCCAGGTCAAAGTGGCCAGGCATATCCATGTTGATGCCAATGCCAACCACACTACGTGTGCTGCCGAAATTTAGCTCAATCATGGTGAAGAAGGTTGGCCCTCGGTGCAACCATGGTTGGTGATCTTTTGTCAACTACTCGCATGTTTGAAGACCAGCATCAATTAATATCAGTGCCGTGGCTGATCGTCCCATTGAGCGGAGCAATTGGAGTCGTCCCCTGACCACAAAAAGTTCCCCGATGGTACAAGTTGCCATGTACTTGCCAATTTGAGCAACTGGCATTCGCAGGGTCATCAAGAACTGCTAGCCACGGTTGCAGCACCAAGCCATGCATCGGTAGTGGTCGGCAGCGACCGAAGATGCGGGTGCGCACTGACGATGTCTGATAAGCTCCGTGTCATGTTTTGGGCATGGATATGTCGTGCTGGCCCTTGGCGCTGCTAAACTTGGCGAGCGTGACGAGGAAGGTCAAAACGCATTTGGCTGTGTTGTGCTACAGAAAGGCTTCCAGGTGATGACGTCTCGAACCCAAGTCTTGCAAGGCTCTTGCTGCCCAGATAGATGATTTTCTCCCAATAGCAACGGAGGTAATTGAACGGGGCTCCATTTTTTTTGGCCCTTTTCAACAGTGGCATCAATCAGCTCGGCTTCCCACAAAACGATCCAGAGAGCCTTCTTCCCCTCTCCCGAGATGGTGGTGTCCAAAGGGTCTCATGCCAGATGCCCCTCATTCGCTCCGCCTGATGTTTAGGGGCCAAGTCCAAAGCTGTGTCAATGAGTTCATTGCCGTCATGGTGGCGTTGTTGGGTATATTGTTGTGAATAGCGCCAGACCATTCCTTTGGCGTTGATGTGCAGTGCCTAGGTACTGTATGTATTGCAAGACCGGCAGAGGGGACATGGAGACTCTCCCAGAGTCCCAAGGATGCTGGCAGCACCGTCAGACTTGCCATGGCTGATCCTCCCAACAAGAACGAGAACGGCGAGAACACGCGACCATCAGCCACAGGAGAAAAATTTTCCTGCAGCACACCAAGCGCACCACACACACTTCCGTAAATGCAGGGAATCGTGCCCCTGGCTGTCACTGGGTCCAGCAGCAATGAGGAACATGAGTCTGGGCCTAAATCGGCAAGGCATCAGCAGCCTTGCGAGCTGACGCAAGGGCCAAATTTGCTGATTCGGCAGCTGGTCTCGGTCTTGCTAGCCTTGTGTCATGGAAGTTTGCGGTGTTCATGTTGAGTCTGGTTAGTTTGTGCGGAACAAGAAGCGTTTTGGGAAGGGCGATGCGAGTGACCAATGGTCAGTTCTATCGAGTTTGTTCAATGGTTGATGATAGTGACGGTTTCGTTCAGCTGGTTAATCCAGGAGGATATTTTTGGACACGGTAGTTTAGTCATTGTGTCTGATATCCGAATATGGATTGCACGCACAGCGTGATTCAATGCCAGGACGTGAGCGAACCGGAGAGTGATGGGCTGCTGGCCTGGTCAGTTGAGGCCAAAGGGTCTGTGGGTGAAACATTGTGATTGGTGAAAGGCTGCCGGAATCTTGAGGCTTAGGGCATATGGAGGACTACAGAGACGATTGAACAAGATGCGTGACTGGAGAGTCAGAAATGCAAAGCAAGGGATGCAGCTCATGGCAAGGCTGTGCTTCGTCAAACAACTATTTCACACACAATACTGGGTGCAATCTGTGTCAGGACAGAGCCGATGAGAGGCTGGAGATGCGGACTCCAAAGCATGAAAAGTGACTTCGCCGAGTGAGAACTGTCGAGGCAGGAGCGTGTGAGATTTGACGGCAAGAAGTACCCGGGCAGATCCAGTACCCCGCTTCCTTGTTCCTGCCACTTGCCCAGTGCTGGTCTCTGACAGAATGCAGTTAGGATGACGGGGCATCTGGAGGAGGACAACACAGAACACCAGACACCAGTTGACCAGACTTTTGATGGACACAGTTGAGTCTGGTTGACTTGAACCCCGCGAACTGGCGGCACTCACTGATTCACTCACTCAGTCGATCGCTCGCCCACTCCAGTCAAGGACCCCAAGGCGGCGCTCCAAGGCACCAGCCTACCACCAATTGACATCAAATCTGGGACCAGACCACCGCCAGGCCACCATCGACTACCACCAGACCACCACCACCACGTCAAATCAAATCCCCATTTTGAAATCCTGCTTTAAGAACCTTCCCAAACCCCCAACCTCTGTCTCTGCCCCTCGCCTCGCGTGCCCTCTATCTCGTCGCCGGAGAGCTGATTACCCTTTATCTGCTCCCCTTTGACGACGGGCCTTTTCCCCATCTTCTTCTTTTTCCAATTCCCGGGCACCTTTTGTAGTAGCTACTCTACTGCCCGCACTTTGCAGCCATGGGTCAAACCCTCTCGGAGCCTGTTGTCGAAAAGGTTCGTTCGTGCCCTGCCCGCCCTTTCTCGCTGCCTCCTGCGCCGTGCCTTTTTGCCCGACCGCGCGAATACCCTCTGCATCTCTCGCATTTTGGCATTTTCCTTGAACCTATCGTCGAAGCCTTATGCGATCCTTGCACCATCACGGCTTTTGCGGCCTTATCTGACCTCCCCTCATCTTGTTGTCATCTCATCTCCCTCGGGATATTCATCCCCCCACCAAATCCAATCCGGCAATAGAGGGGCTTTTTGCCTTCGCGTCATGGCCACGCGACGCATATGCCAGCTATCAAAAAAATAAAATCACACATCTACCCTGGAAAGCCATCTGTTGCTAACCTTCAACTTCCTGCCGACATTATAGACTTCCGACAAGGGCGAGGATGACAGACTCGTCTACGGCGTCTCCGCCATGCAGGGCTGGCGTATCAGCATGGAAGATTCTCACACCACCGTGCTTGACCTCGCCGCCGGCGCCAACCTCGATCCCAAGATTCACTCCTCCAAGCTATCCTTTTTCGGCGTTTTCGACGGTCACGGCGGGAGTACGGTAGCGTTATTTGCGGGCGAGAACATTCATAATATTATTCTTAAGCAGGATACCTTCAAAGCCGGTGATTATGCGCAGGGACTGAAGGATGGTTTCCTCGCCACTGACAGAGCCATCCTCAACGGTATGCAGCCAGATACGAACCCCCCCCCCCCCCCCCCCTTTTCCCCCTCTGTCACCGGCAGACCAGGAGAATCCTCAACACCAAGTCCTACACTACTTGCTGCTTCACTGCAGGCAGACGCTGACACTGCCTGCGACATTTAGACCCCAAATACGAGGACGAAGTTTCCGGCTGTACAGCATGTGTCAGTTTGATTGCTGGAAACAAGCTATACGTCGTACGTTGCAATTACTCTGTGGCAGTGGCCAGCCAAATTTGGCCAAATCACTCGCTCATCTCGACAAATACATGCATGATAGCTTACCAAACTAAACATATAGGCCAACGCCGGTGACTCACGGGGTGTACTGGGCATCAAAGGCCGGGCAAAGCCCATGTCACAGGATCATAAGCCTCAGCTTGAAAGTTTGTTTGCCCAATCTCGGTCTCCAAAACACATGTCGTACCACGACACTACTACCTCCATGCGCGCGTGTGGCATACTGACACGTTGCTCAACAAAATAGACGAGAAGAATCGAATTACCGCCGCTGGTGGTTTCGTTGATTTTGGACGTGTCAACGGCAACTTGGCCCTGTCACGCGCCATTGGTGACTTTGAATTCAAGAAGAGTGCTGAGCTCCCCCCGGAGCAGCAAATTGTCACCGCCTTCCCCGATGTTGAAGAACACGAACTTACCGACGAGGACGAATTTTTGGTCCTTGCTTGTGATGGTGAGTGCTCACGAGTGGGCAGAACATAAAAATGTGCACATTTCTCCGTACGTAGTCTTACCACTAGTGTTCTAGGTATCTGGGATTGTCAGTCTTCACAGGCCGTTGTCGAGTTCGTCAGACGTGGCATTGCCGCAAAGCAGGATCTGGAAAAGATCTGTGAGAACATGATGGACAACTGCCTGGCATCCAACTCGGAAACGGGCGGTGTCGGCTGCGACAACATGACCATGTCCATCATTGGTTTCCTCAACGGCAAAACCAAGGAGCAATGGTACGAGGAGATCGCCAAGCGAGTCGCAAACGGAGACGGCCCTTGCGCTCCCCCCGAATATGGTACGGGATAGCCCCCCATCTCGCGGTTATAAGGAACCGGTCCTCGTGTGGACTTTGCGTGCCTTGGTCCACAACAGAAACTTGAGCTGACAACTACTTTGTTTTACCCTTTATCAGCTGAGTTCCGTGGTCCTGGAGTCCACCACAACTACGAGGATAGTGACAGTGGTTATGAGATGGATGCAGAGAACAAGGGCAAAAGCCTCGGAGTTGGTGGGTTACGAGGCCGAATTATTTTTCTCGGCGATGGCACAGAGGTTCTCACCGATTCAGATGATACCGAAATGTTCGATAACGCCGACGAAGATAAAGACCTCGAGAGTCAAGTGTCCAAGAATAGCAATCCGACGTCAAGCGAGAAGCAAGATACGACGTCGTCCTCCGCTGACTCCGCAGCCACCGAATCGAAACAAGAAACAGAATCGCAGTCAAAGAGCAACGAGTCCACTTCAGCCGCTGCACCGGAGCAGTCGAAAGAGCAGAAAGAAACGAAAACCGAATCGACCTCCGACGATAGTAAGAAGGAATAGGAGGTCCTTTCGCATTCATCAATTGGGGTAGGCATAAGGAAATGGAAGTGGAGGAAGTGAAGGCACACACGGACACATACACAAACACACACACACACGCACACTCACAATGGTTTCGTTTGGGTCGGCTCGCGTTTTTGTTTTCTTGTTTTACTCAAACCAAGTCTTGATATTTTCTTAAAGTCTAGTTCTCATGCCCGCGTGTGTGTCATGGAAAGGAAAGGAAACGGAAGGGTAAGGAGGAATTGGCGGACGTGGGCGTGGGCGTGGGCGTGGGCAGCGGCGAAGGCGTGGGCGAAAGGGTGTGTATGTTGGTTTGCATTCCTCCGAATTGGCCAAACGGTTGAACGATTAGACACTTCTTCTTGGTGTTTATTTTTTTTTACTCCTTCTTCTTCTTGGCTCCCATCGCGAAAGTATTGTTCATTGTTATTGTGGCTCAGTGTACTACTGGTGGTCGGGGTGCATACAAGGGATTCCCACACAGAAGGCAAACAAGACAGCTGCAGACGAGACAGACACGACAGAACTACCGCTTCCCTTCTACCACTCTGCTTCAATCTTGCCTCTAGCCGTTGTAACAAGTCTTTTTGTGTGCGGCTCGTCGTGTTGCCTTGTGCTGTGCACGACCACTTCTGGCACCACAATCACCAGAACAAGTGTTGGCGAACTGGAAGAAGAAAAGAGAACAAAAAAATACACGGATTGGGGCTTCTATTATACAACTTTAAGATCTCTATATATCCCATACGCAGTAGTGCTAGCAACTAGTAGTACATGATAAGATGTCCCTACTTGTATGTCTCCCGCCCGTCTCTAATGGGTATCAAACATTTCGTATATCGTACATGTACATGGTGTTTACGTATTATGCCACTGATTCTTCATGCTCATCTTTATGGACCGTATTTTCCGGGTTTGTGTCCGGATCAGTATGTTTCTTGATCTGTGGAACCCAGTCACGAAGCATTGTGTCTGGATCAAATGCCGCGTCTAGATGCACCGTCATGGGGGGCCGTTGACCGGATGGATCTCGTAATTTCACGGCATAATCATGCGACAGGAGTTGCTGACGACTTTCTTCCGGGTGAGGAGACTGAGAGATTCGCTGTAACGGCTGATCCATTGTTCGCCATGTGATTTCCAGTGCTGCACCAAGCGATTTGACAGGTTTATACCCATCGCATGCTTGTAGAATTGCCCATTCTGCGCCAGCGACAACACTGTGCTCTTTGGATGCTTTGCAGGCCTTGAGGCGCCTGCCCATTACTTTGGAGAATATCCTGACGGGGAAGTTGGATAGCAGGCGGCGAAGCATGACGAGCTGCATGGACTTTCGGGGCGTTCTGCGTAGTTTGCGGTCGAGAGTGGCGTAGAAGAAGATGAGGCCGAGGGAGGAGGGGGCCTTTGAGTGTATGGCGAGGGCAGTGAGGAGGGTGTATGTGCGGTGGTTGGGTTCCCGTGCGTGGTTGGAGATGTGGGAGAGGGCCCATAGGGCGGTTGGCCAGTCTTTTCTGTCGATGCAGCATTCGAGGATGTGGTTGGCGGTGGTGACGACGCCCATCTTGCGGCCGTCGGAGGGTTGGTGCCGCAGGAGGGTCTTGAAGGATGAGAAGTCCGGGTGGGAGGGTTCGTGGAACCAGAAGAATTCTTTGAGGATGCTGTGCAGGGCGCCGGCGGTGAACCAGTCTTCCCCGTAGCGCATGGCCTGGTCTGCGAGAAAGACGTCGAGAGGCTTGCCGGCCTTGAAGGCGGCGTATGAGTCGTTGCTGGCCATGACTTCGGCGATGCCTCTTCGGGTAGCTGGGTCGTCGAAGAGGCCAATCTCGTACATGGCGGCAATGACTTGTCGTCTCTCGTCGTCTCGTTGGACGAGGGTCAGAAAGTGCAGCCACGTTCGGGCATTGGGGTAGAAGTATCGCGTCTCCATCTTTTGGAGGAACTTGTGGAAAAAGGCTACGTCTCGCTTGGCGACGTATCCGCCTAGAATGACGTTGAATATTTCAGTGTCCATGGGTAGGCCCCATTCCTCGGCGAGGGTGAAGAGTCGTTCTGCGGAGGCGCGGTGTCCTCCTTTCTGGGACATGAAGGCAATTGCCATTTTTAAGACGGACGGGGTGATGTATTCTCTTGCCGAGGGGTCTTCAAACGCATTGATAATGAGTTTGATTCTAATACCATCCGTGTCGATGAGCTTGCCGTTTTCACGAGGCTGCTTGTAGTACTTCATGGCAAGGTGTGGCCGCAGTCGACCGCAAACAAGCGCCATGATGTACGCCTCGAATGACTCCTTAGTCCACCATGTTGGCTTTGGCGTCTGCTCGTATGGACGGTCGACCCAAAATGTATCCATCTCCTTGTGCATCCAAACGTTGTCTTTGGTTCCTGGCGGGATCGACAAGCCTCCGTCCTGGGCGTTCTCAATCGCAGGCCACAGCCGCTTGGCGTTGTAGTCAAACGTAGCCACGTCTCCGAGCTTGAATATTTCCACATCTGGACACGCCCTAATCAGCTCGTCTGCTGCTTTCGCCAACACCGCGTTTTCGCCTCTCAACACAATGGCCGAGGGATTCTGGTGGTCCGCTGATACCCGAAGCTTGGTGGCTAGACCGGTCGTGGCATCCACGAACTCAATCCGCTTGTTCCCAACGGACATGTCCCAGGACGAAGGCAGGACTACCCTCACAGCCGCCATGTTGGGCGTCTCGCTTCGCTTCGGTGTCATTTGTTTGAGAAGACTGAACGTTTCGCTCCATTCGGGTACCCTGCCGCCAAAGTGTTTCCAAATCATGTCGAATCCTACCTGGACTCGAGCGATCTTCTGTGAGAGTTGCTTGCTCGCTTTCATCGCTGAAGGAAGCGGATAGTCGCGAGCTGTCGGGACGTATGGCGAATTCCGTTTCTTCTCCACGGCGGCCTGGATAACTGGCGACTGGTCTCGAAAGGCGCCTCTCAGGAACGCATTTCGTGCATGATTCGACTCCATCACCTCACCCCGAACCTGAACTGGTCGTTCGACTGCAGCTGCTGAAGACACATCCTTGGATACAAGAGCTGGAATGTCCCTGTTGTTCTCCGTCTCTTTCTCAGGCTGGTAAAGTCGACGGCCGGTTGAAAAGGAGGACGCCAGCAAAAGTCGGCTGGGGCGCAGTTCGCATATCCGCGTTGGAAATACTCCCGGCGAAGCGATGCGCTGGGACCCAGTCCGCCATATTGACTTGATCCCCAGGGACATTGGTCATGAGGTGTGCAGCATCGTGGTAATGTGATGGGGAGCCAAAAGAGAGGTTTCTCGAAATTTGGAGACGAGCTGCCAAACGGTTCGCACAGGTCCACCTCATCACGTGCCGACATTGGCAGTGCAGCAAGGACGGCAGGAAATGGGAACGAAATGTGTACTTCTCTGTGTAGCATGTCATAAATGAATAGACAAATGTTCTCTTTAACTCATCTTGCTCTCATTCGGCGATTCTTAAACTCCGTGGTATTGTAGTGCGTGGATGTGAGTGTTTATGCGTCTCACGACTTACACAAAGCCACCCAATTTGGCAACAAGGCACCTCCTCATACCAAATTTATGATCAAAAAAATAACAAGAGTATCAAGTATATAATATAAAGTCCCATCCATGTATTAATTCAATGTCTAAATTACTGCACCTCACAACCTAACTAATCATCCCCAACGTCGCAACCGCCAACCCCAATCTCGCCAACCCAACCGCATCACCAACACCAAACTGCCTCGACATCCTCCCCCCTTCAACCTGACCCGGAACCCGCATATCACAAAACATACTCCCCCAACTAACAGCAGGACTCCCCGGCCGTCCTATAAACAAACTATCCCTCATCAACCAAGTAACAACAACCTCCCTCGGCGCAGGTATCCCCCCCAAATTCGCAAACGGCAACAACTCGCAAAACGTCCGAAACGCCGCATCAACAACAACCGTCCCCGTCCCCTCGCAACACAACGCATAAATCGCACACGCCATGTCCATCCTAAACGTCAAAACACCAACCATACTAATCAACCTGTACCCATCTCCCTCCCGTACCCGGTAGGACGTACAGTTGCGACAGTACGCCACGGGGCCATACGTCTCCAATTGTAGACACCTGCACGCGTAGTCAAAGTCCGGACGACACAGTGGAATCAGCGTCTTGGACTGCTTCCCCCCGAGTTTGAGCTTGTCGAAGTAGAATTGCGCGAGGCCGGAGTCCTGTTCGTTGCGTTTGACGCGGATACTATCGTGGAGGGCGTTGAAGACCACCAGTGCTGAGGGGAGGAGCTGCTCGTTTGGCGAGGGCTTGATGTTGGGGAATTGTTTGGGTAGGTTGGTGACTATATCGTCCCATGTTTTAATTGTAGCTAAGAATTGGCGGGCCTCTGTTTTTGTGATTTGTTTCTTGTCGATTTTGATGAGACTTGTGAACTGGCCATTGCTTGGGATCCAGTATTCCTGAATGGACTTGCTGTAGAGGATTTGTATGCCGAGGGGTGTGTTGAAGACGATGGGGTCTTTGAGGTTATGTTTTACACTGGGTGTTTGTTGTGGCTCTATTAAAGTTGGTTCTTCTGTTGGTTTGTTGGAAGTCTCTGCGGTGCTGTCAGGCTGAGCATTTGATGCGGATGAAGTCGCATCCATCGCATTGTCAGTCATTGCCTCACTGGTGTTGTTATTCGAGGCGCATCATCTCAGCCGATAAATGTAGGAAAATACTCTGGGAATTCCTGGAGGAGATGCAATTCTCAAGTATCCGTCGCACTGCTTCCCCTTGCGAGTGTTTAAGATTCTTTCTCGAAAAGAGCTTAAATGGCAACCTGATCTCAGTTTGTCGGCAAATACAACTTGTTAGCGTGGTGGCTTGCCAAGCAACAACTTGAGCTGGGACGCAATATATTATGGTAGGATTTACTGGTTACACCATTCAGCCGCACAACAGGATGGAACTTATTGACTAAGCTCAGTACTCGCCGGCAACATCTAATACAGCATGCTGCTTCCAACCATGCAAACATCTTTAGCAATAACAATTTTCGCTCATGCCTCTTGAAGCCAAAAATGCATTGTATTTTCGTACACTCTGAGTAACCGCGATATCCCAAATACCTCGTTTCCCATGATGCGATTCGCCGTATGCTATGCTCAATTCCAGAGAGTAATAATCGCCGCTCCAGAGTCCAGACAGGCCAGAGAGAGAGACGCCTGCTTCGTCCCAGCCATGCAACCAGTCGCCAGAATGCGAATGCCAATGCCAATGCCCTTTTCCCAAGTCCCATATAAAACAATAACAAAAAGAAAATACTAGCCATGAGGGTATTAATTATACAAAATAGTCCATCCCGACCAAGGAGGACAAAAGAGTCAAGTATCAGCACTCAGTCCATGAGCTCCTTCATTTGGATCCTGGTCCTGGCAACTTGCCCATATTCGGTGCAGCCGGTGCGCTTCGGTCCAGACCAGCGTGTGCCTCATACCAACCCTGATCATCGTCGAGCGACAGCCTCAGCTCGCCTCTCTCAGCCATCTTTTTCACATCACTCCAGTAAGCCAGCTTGCTAACCTCCTCATCTGCATGTTTGACGGCCGCCTCCAACGCTTCCTTCCGTTCCAAGAGTTCTTTATTGTCCTTGTGGTCGCTTTCTTCCAGTTTGCGTATTGTGTCGTCGTATTTGCGCATTAAGTAAGCCAGAAGCTGCCGCCTTGATGCTTGAAAAACGAAAATAGCCATTATTTCATGCATCTCGTCTTGAAGCTGGCTGAGGTCCACTGCGTGTTCAAGATAGTTTTCGACCGCCTCCCTCTTCTCTCGATCGATTCGCGACGAACGTAGCACCGACAATAAGGTTTCTACGTCCTCAATCTCCAACGGTTCTTCCACCTCCTTGATAGATGTGTGTGTCATGCTTGACTTGCTGGGAACTCGGCTGCTTGCCAAGCTTCCCGTAGACCGCCGCTTGCTGCTTCGATAAGACGCGGGGCGAACGGTAAAGTAGTCGGAGTTGAGTAGGTTGCCTGAGCAGTCCATGTCCTCGGGTCTTCTCTTTGCCCTTTTTCGAATCCAGACACGCCTTCTTACAAATGAGTTCCACCATTTGGCCTCATGCCAGGAGAACTTTTTCGAAAATGCGAAAGAGTATTCCCAACCTCCCTCGTCTACGCCTTCTTCATAGTTTATGCGCCACTCAGACCAAACCCACTCCCATGATGGATCTGGAACTACCGCTGTATAAATGTTTGTGGGTGAGGGTTTATGATATGCGTTGGCTATTCTCTCGTCAGTGCTTGGGGTTCAAAAATTGGTGCTGCAGAGAAACGAAAGCGAAGAAAACGTACTCCATGCTGGTGGATCCAGGCTGCCAAGGGCATTAGATGAAAACAATGCTATGCCACACATAAAGCCCCCTCGCTCATTCTCGTACATGATGTCAATAGCAGTTTCCCGAGCTTCGCGTGGCCGTTTGGGCACGATTCTATGCGTAGGATCGTGAAATACATCAGGCGTCGCAGCTGGGTAGGCGTCAGCGTCAACCGGCAGAAACTTGGTATACTCGGTAATATATACGTACCTTGAACTTCAATCGACGGTTGCATGGACGGGTGAGGTAGAGACTCTTCCGGTTGGAGTTGGCTCCCTTCGTCTTGTGAAACGTCTGGCACTACACCATTTTGTTGGCCCTGAGTGCCATGTTGGTTCGTCCCGCTACCTTCAGCCTGAGTTCCGTCTTCCAATTCGCTGTCGCCAACCGAAGATACCAATCGTGATGTTGTTGAGCCCCTACGAGTATCAACAGCCGATGTCAGCACGGTATGCGAATCGTCATCCGCCTCATCGTGGTTGACGAGACCAATCTCATGATCATAGTCGCTCGGTTTCAAGCTCGCGACGCGGCGAGAGCTCCGAACTTTCACCATTTCGCAGCTGAGCCCGTAAGCATGGCGAAGCTAAAGAATACGCTGGATAAGCGTTGAGAAAACTGTTTTTCGTTTTACGTTTGTCGATGACGAGCGGATGAGCTTGGTTTTTGGTGTTCGGATCAGCGCAGGTCCCAGTTGTGGCGTCGCCCACTATGGCACAGGTGTTGGCTGTGCAAAAAAGGCTGAACAGCTGCCGTTCCCGTCTTCAGTCCTCGGATTGTGTCGGTGGAGTGGTTCAAGCAGCAGCCAGTGGCAAGGGCTGGTGATCAATGTGTCGTAGGCGGCCAGCAAAACCCGACCCGCTGGAAAAGAAGAAAAGAATGAAGAATAATCCGCCAAAGATGCAGTCGAAAGGGCTAGAGGTGATGGACTGTTGATGAAAGAGCACTAAAAGGAAAGAAATAAAGATCTTCAAGCGTCAAAAGAACAAAAATGCAAGTGGAGGAGTCTAAGAAGGTTTGATGGCGGAAAAGCTGTTTTTGACGACTGCAACGGAGCCGCCGTGCCTGCAATCGGGTCGCCAAGACGTGGGCCAAAACCAAGGATCTGGCCGAGACGCAAGACCCAACACCGGTTTTGTGGTTTAACAACGCGCTGAGCCACAATGTCTTTGCCTAGCTCGAGGATCGTCGCAATGAAAAAGAGCACCGCGCGCAAACAAAGAGCTCTAAGTGGAATCTGAATCTGACTGTGGAGATGGAGATGTGAGTTGTTTGTTGACTCCTTTGACTGCAGGCAGAGAAGGGGAAGGATGTAATAAACGGAAGGAGCGTTTGATGCCGCAATACCGCAGATGCAGGATTGGCAAAACACCACCAGAGACATGCACGTGAGTGTCACGATGTATGGAAGGCGTTCATTTGCTGATGGGAGTTCTTGCAGCGAGATAGATACTTGATTGAGCCCTTTGTGCAGCCAGCCACGGGCGGTTTACGTCGTTGATTCATCATGGACTTTTTGACTGGAGTGCAAAACCTGACTTTGGAGCTTGGGGCAGCCACAATTTAGGCTTGCTAGTAGCCAGCCAGCAGTCATGCTTCATGTTGAATCACACGGCAGACACTTGAGGTGCTATTTAGAGCATTTGAATTGTTCCAGGCTGCTGAGGGACCAGTTTGGCGTAAACCGATGGCAAGAATTGTATTGTGACGCATCACCCTTCATGATGTAATGAGCTGGGACAGAACTAACATTGAAACCGGATGTCGTCGTTGCTGGTGTTGAGCGCCACGAGCCCTGGCCTGCAATTTGTGCCGTTCAGCGGTAGTTAGAACCATTCCAGCGGGGCCAGTGGGTCACGTACAGGCTGGGCAGCTGCCTTTACAGCCAAGAGGCTGCACTTGAGCATTAAGCTCTCCAACGAAAGTGCATCAATGCAACAAAATCACATACGTTTCGAAAGTAGTCAATATTTATACAGCACATCACACTATATATATGAGCAAGAATACGCAAATGTACCATATAAACAACATTGCTACCACTTACATCTTTCAACGTCCAAATCATCCCTGTCACCCATGTCTACCCCAGCTGTGCTGAAATCCCCACCTTCACAAGCCCAGATTCGACGTTCGCCTACGTCATATATCGCCCACCAGCCAATCATCACCTCCAAATCCAACAGCTGCACTCTCCCAGCATCCTCATCAGCTACCAAGAATCTCGAATCCAAGCTATTCCACAGCAATAACATCAGTTCCCCCGATTCCGCCATGAAATCCCCTCCGTTGCAGACACAATCCCTCCAAGTCCAGCACCGTTAGCATACGAATCCCCAAACCATAACCACCCAGAATCTAGCTCCAGCCGCGTCCAACCGCCAAGTAACATCCAAGTGACTTCCTCCAACATTCCATCCCTCCCTCATCGCCCTCCCAACGCCATAGCTCCCTTCCCCTTCCCAAGTCCATCCCAAGTACCAGTCGCTCTCCCCATCCAACGAAACAAGCTCCCCTCTTCTCCTCTCCAGCCACCCACCACTCCAAACCTCTTCCTTATTTTACCCGTTCCCTCTACATCGTGAGAAGCTTCCAATCCCGAACCTTCCATCGCACAACACATCGCTTCACCCGTCCACGAACGCAATGTCCAAGTCACGTATGCCTCTTGTCCTCGGCCTCGGTGCCGCAGGCGGAATCGGGTACTACCTCTACAACGCAGGTGGCTCCCCCAAAGCCGCAGAGAATAAATTCGAAAGTGCGTTTCCCATCTTACCTCTGCGCATGTCCGTCAATGACTGACACTTTGCAGGCGATGTCCACAGCGCGGCCGCCAAGGTCAAGGACCGTCTGCCTGGTAGCAAGCCCGAAGCTGAGAAGAAGCTGGAGGGCTATGGAGCCGAGGCCGGTGCCAAGATTGATAAAGCTGTATGTACCTCGTCCAGTTGGATAATGCTTCGCTGTTTTGTAAAATGAAGCGTGAGCTAACGTGTCGCAGTTTGCCGATGCCGACAGAAAGGCTGGCAACATCAAGAGCCAGACTGAATCGTACGTCAAGGACGCCAAGGCTGAGGCTATCAAGGCTGTCGACAAGTTTGACAAGAAGGTTGAGGATGGTGCTGCCAAGGCCAAGAGTGGTATCTCGGGGTGGTTTGGTGGTGGTAGCAAGTGAGCGGTCGTAAGAGCTGGGAGCATTGCATTGGCTGGGTTGTGTGAGGGGGTGTTGCTTGTAATATTCATGATGAGTCCGTCGAAAGTGGAAATGAAGTAATTATTCTTATCAAGTTGCTCGTACTGCCAACCCGTCATGTTGAAATGGCATTTCTCATTACTGACCTCAATCTAACCACATGCTTCTAACCCATGGTATATCTCCATATATAACAATACTAATAGTACACACCCTCAATTAACTCAAGACTCCAACTCCTCAGCAACCAACTTCAACAATTCATCCACCCCCTTCCTCGCATTCCCCGGCTCCTTGGCAACCCTCTCCCAAACCTCGCCATGTCTAGGCTCGCTCAAAACACACTTACTCACCACCTCAGCCCTCTTCTCCTCCGTCCCATGCTGACACAAGAACCGGTAATACCACGCCCAGCTATCTCCGCAATCACTATCCAAAACAAGCGCCTTCTCGAACCAATTCTGCGCCTTGTCCAGCTTGCGATCCGCCCAAAAGATTCTCGCCACCCCCACAAACAGCAACGGGTCATTGTCCACCTTCTTGATGGCCTCCAGACTCCGGGGCTTGCGTTGCGTCCGCGGCTCAAGGTGCCAAATCTGCTCGACCCAGAGGAGGCCGCTCTTGGGTATTTCCTGCTGCGCTTTCGCCATAATGGATTTCGCCTGCGTTACATTTCCTGCGCGGCGTTCCAGACGTACGGATTCGCACCAGAGCTGTGCGGATTTGGGAACCGCAAGACGAGCCCTGTCTAGTACGGAGCGGGCCTTGATGGTCATGCCGGAATTTTCTTCGAGCCGTGCGTACAGTAGCCATAGGGGTACGGATTTAGGAACAGCCTTCACGCCTGCCGCGTATGCTTCGCGTGCCTGGCTAGTCTTGCCGAGATCCTGGTAGATCTGGCCCTTTAGCATCCACAGTTTAGGGGCGGCAGGGAAGAGCTGCAGTGCCTGGAGGACGAGATCAAGTGCTGATTCGACTTGGCCGTGCACACGTTCGAAGACGACGCTCTTCATCCAGACGCGATCGGTGGGGGCTTGCTCGCGCGCAATTTCCAGCAGTTTCCGGGCCTGTTCGGCATTGTCGTTTTCGGATTCGAGCTTCACGGCTGCGAGCCAGATGTCTTCGTTGTTGGGGTTCTTGTTGAATGCTCGCTTCAGGACCAGACGGGCATTGTCCACTTCACCTGCTTGCCACTTCTCCTTGGCGAGCATCATCCACAGGTCTTCGCTGGTCGGGCACGCGTCTACAGCTTGCTCGAGGACTTCCCAGAGGGATTCCTTGGTGCCGTGATTTCGTTCCAAATCGGCAGCGGCCATGCGCAACGTTCTGCTATTGTAGAAGACACGAATGGCGTATGCGTAAATGGCTCTGGCGGTGTCGTATTTGCCCCTATTGATACTGGACCTCGCGTCCTCCATCCATGTATCCTTGCGGTCATCATCTTCGTCCAGACCCCAACCAAGTGTGGCGTGGATAATGTTCTGACAGGTAAGTATGGCACCTTGTTCTTCGCATTTTTCCGCCTCGGCGATCCATTCTTCGCGCTTGGGCATGGCGGATTCCTTGGCCAAGACTCGCACTGCAGTGGTCATGACGTTGCCCTTGCTGGCTTGTCCAAGCTGTTCCATCAAGCGGGCGGCTGCAATCCAAATTTCGAAGGACGTAGGGACCGCCTTTCGAGCTCTGTTGAGGACCTTTTGCGCATTTTCAGGCGTCTCCAGGCGAGCCAGAGCGAGCCACAGGTCGACCGATAATGGAATCAGCTCTGTTGCCTTGGCCAGCATCAGCTTGGCATCGTCTTGGTTCTCCTCAAGGTTGACAGCTTCTTTCCACAATGCTTCTGATTCTGGAATGTGGTCCAACGCTTGACGGATAACCCTTTTCTTGTTGCTGGGTATGTTTTCAAGTCTCATCGCCTCCACCCATAGTCTCACAGATCGGTTATTCGCCTCAATAGCTCTCCTTGCAATAATCTTGGCATTTTGTGAATCGTGGTTTAGACGAATATTCTCCAACCAGGCGTCCTCGCTCTTGGGACATCTGACACAACCCTGGTCAATCGTCTTTCTTGCTGCTACAATCTTGCCCGCCAACTCTTCCAATCGAGCCGCCGCAATCCAGCCAAGCGCATTATTTGGATTTGTCTTGACCACGGATTGCAAAAGCTCTCGTACTCGGTTGATGTCTCCAACTTGGGCCTGTGCCTCATTCATCTGCATCTTGTTCAAGCTCGTTATGTAGCCCTGCGGATCGATACTCGTCGAACTACCATTCGAAGCATCAGCACTCTTGGACGCTTGTTCCAATCTCGACTTGAGCACTCTGTCACGGGCAGCACCAATCTGCGCAAAGTTGGTCATGGTCCCGTCCGCCTTGTCTGGAGCACTTGACGCGACGCCGTCATCGGTGACCGTTGTGCTCATCTCGGTCGAGTCTCGTGCGGCTGCGAGCACACTATCCGGGACAGCATAGAATCTCTGTCGCAATGCCTGCTTGCTTCGTCGGTTCTTGCCCGTCAAGTCACCCACCTCGGGTAAGTTTGCCCACTCATCGTCCGTGACCGTCTCCAATGCACGCTTCAAATCAGAGAATTGCTGTTGAATTTTGGGGTTCTTGCGCTCGTATTCCTCCTGGTCGGCTTGTTCTCGAGCCTCACGCTGCTTTTTCCGTCGGTCCATGCGCTCGTCTACCCATTCCCAGATGCGATCTGCTTCCTCGTCGTCCTTGTCGTAGATGCCGCCAGAAAAGAGACCAACTTCATTGTCGGGATCCTGAAATCGCTCATCGTCGTCGTCATCGTCTTCCTTCTTTTTGCCATCCGGCGCGAGACCAAGTTGCGCAGCACGTTTCGCCAGAGCCTCCTTTATTTGATCTTCGCTGGGACCGTCACGGGCAGGACCTAAATCAGATCTAGTAGTAAAGCCCGTGGCACCACGTCCCAGACCAGCGACGTAGTTCTCTGGCGCCTTTTGATTAAGGAAATCGAGTTTCGACGCCATAGTGTTGTCAAGCGCGTGCTGCGCGGGCAAAAAGAAAATCGAGCACTGTAGAAAGGGAAGATTGGTTTGGCGAACCTTGCTGCAAGCTTGGGAGAGTTCTAGTTGCCTGTTGTTGTCAGCACGTGCCAGAAGACGGCACTGTGTGAGAATCTTAGGCTGGTTTCTGGGGGCAGCCACACAAATCCACACCCAGCATCCGCACTTTCACACGCATCGGCATCTTTATCGATAGCCGTCGACTCCAGAAAAAAGTTTCCTTGCAACACCAAATGGGCCAGCGCCCCTCCCTCACCGCGATATCCCAGATATCCCACCATCAGCCGCTCTCGCTGTTACAATCTCAACACCAGCGCCCCTTCGCCATGGGCAAAGTCAAGCAATCCAAGCGCAATGGCGCTCCCTCCAGTCCTTACGAACGACCATCGGGCGGCTCAGGCAATTCCAACAAGAACAATGTCTTCAAATTCAATACCAACTTCGGCCAGCACATTCTCAAAAACCCCGGCGTGTCCGACGCAATTGTCGAAAAGGCCTACCTGAAGCCCACAGATACCGTACTAGAAATCGGTCCCGGAACGGGTAATCTGACAGTACGCATCTTGGAGCGCGCCAAGAAATGCATCTGCGTAGAGTTGGATCCTCGCATGGCGGCAGAAGTGACGAAGCGTGTGCAGGGAACACCCGAGCAGAGGAAGCTGGAGGTTATTCTAGGCGATGTAATCAAGACCGAACTACCCCAGTTTGATGTCTGCATTTCAAATACGCCGTACCAAGTACGTTTACCATTCTCCTCAAAGCCTTCGTACCTTAACAACAAACTAACACTCATACCAGATTTCAAGTCCCCTCGTCTTCAAACTCCTCGCCATGCCCAACCCTCCCCGCACATCCGTACTCATGTTCCAGCGCGAATTCGCCCTCCGCCTAACCGCCCGCCCCGGCGACCCCCTCTACTCCCGCATATCCGTCAACGCCCAATTCTGGGCCAAGATCACACACATCATGAAGGTCGGCAAGAACAACTTCCGGCCCCCACCACAGGTCGAATCCTCAGTAGTACGAATCGAGCCCAAAGTAGGCAAGGACAGACCAAACGTAAGCTGGGATGAATGGGACGGCCTACTCCGCGTGTGCTTTGTGAGGAAAAACAAGACCCTAAGGGCAAGTTGGCTAGGCACAAGGGAGGTATTGACAATGGTTGAAAAGAATTACCGCACGTGGTGTGCCATGAATGGCGTGGCAGTGGATGAGTCGCTCGTGGAGGGCGGTGATGCAGAGGAGGACCTGGATATGGAGGGTGGTGATGCTGGTGCCGGTGAAGAGGACGGCATGGACGTGGACGATGACGACGCCCCGGATTTCTTCAATGAGGCGAACAGCTTGGCTACCAATGTGCCCAAGACGAAGAGTAAGCGCAAGAAGACAAAGGTTGCGGAGCTGGTGCGGGAGAAGATTCGCAAGGTGTTGGAGGATGTGACCGAGTTAGCGGATAAGCGTGCTGGCAAGTGTGATGAGACTGACTTTCTGCGCCTGCTCTTTGCATTCAACGAGGAGGGAATTCATTTTTCATGAGCCTCTTGATATTTTGCTTCTCTCCATAGTGGGAGCGATACGATGCATATGATGGAAATTGAGTGTTAGAGCTGCACCTGCAGAAAGATGACATGACTGGCGTTACTGGTTGGGGTAAATGAAAAAGAAATCCTACATTTCTATAGAGCACCAGGGGGTTTAATCATTCACGTCAACTGTCTATATTACGTTAAACTCAGTCGTGGGTGGCCGCATGAGCTTACAGAGCGTGCATCAACACCATGGTAATAGTCCGTGACTCCTTGATTCTTTATCTGCAATCTTTTTCTGTTGTGATAGAATCCCCAGCAACTTTCTTCATCCGTTTCACCGAATACATGGCCTCGCCCTTGCCCAGATGTTCGGCCAATCCGCATCTCCCTTTTCTCTGAGTCTGTTGGCTCATAAACCCGTTATAATTACAAATATAGTAGTTGCCACTTTTCGTCTTCTATAGAAGCAAAAGACTCAAAGCAAAAACAATAAGCCCCTTACAACCTACCCACCCCCAAAATAAAAGATGGTATTTCCGCTTCTTGTCGCTTGTATGTTCCAGCTTCCCGTGGTATCACTGGGGCCTGTTGATGTCAGACCGATGCATTGGGTGTAAGGCCCGTTGTGCTCCTTCACTCTAGGTCGATACTTTGCGTCTCCTCATTCCGGTGCAGAGCGTGTGTGGTGTGGACCTTCTCGCCCATCTATAACCAAAACAACCTTAAAAACATAAACTGAAATCAATTTTCTTCTCCTAGCCTTGAATCGGTCATAATCATGATGCAGTTGGAGGGTGAAAATCCAACGCCAGCGCTTTTTTCTTTTCTCATGCAATGCAATTTGCGCTCAAAAATACACAGGATACACACACAGGTGTCAACAAAGAAAATTTGATGTCGTGGTAAGCCTCGACACAGTACCAAACTGCTTACAGCACGCTATATGCCCAGAATGGTACTGTTTGGCTTGTGGGAAGGATCGTTTGCCGAATTTGGCTTCACGGTTGTCCTGCCGGACACTGTTGCGCTGCGAATGTGAGCACTCAGTGGTAGGCTATACTTCACCACTCCCTTTACAATCAGGTCAAACTCATTCTGGTAGATACGATCCCATCGTGCGGAACCGCCAGAAGTGCCATTGCCTGGATTTGGAAGTTGCATCTCTCCCGTCGAGGAAGAAGTACCTTGGTGAAATAGGGAACCTTCAAACGTGAGCGGACTGTCAAATTCGGTGACACGTCCAAGTAAAATGTTGGGTCTGGAGTCGGTGTCATCCCCATCGCCTGCCCCCGGGTCCGTTGGCGGGTCATTTGCAGGATCATCCTGAATGTGAAAGTCATCTGGCCCGTCAGGGTATTTCCACCAGTCCGAGTCAGTCCCACCATATTCAGACTTGGCGAATATCTCCAAATTTGCGTGGTCAATCGTAACAACAACAATATTGGGATTGTGTGCTTTGACGGTCAAATCGAACATCAATACCTGCTCGCTTGTGACAACGTTCTTAATCGACACAATTTCAATGCCTGTCATGGGCTGAGACGTCGCAAACATGAACCCAATGGCCCCTGTTATGACAAGAAGGAGCATCATTGTCAAAACGAGGCAGGCGGCAAAACGATTCAGATACGACGACCGTCTGGTGTAAGTTTGGGATTCGGCTTGGCGAAGAGAATGAGGTCCGCGTCGTCGTCCGCCTCGTGACGAACGTAATGTGCCGATTAGAGGCGTCCTCTCGTCATCAGCGCCGGTGGTCTCGTCCAAATCGTAGCTGGACGACATTTGCATATTGGACCGTTTGGAGTTCAGGTGCCCCCGAGTAGAGAGAAAATTCCTGGGGCTTGGTGGGTTTGAGGAATTGCGAGAGTTATGGTTGTTGGCAGTAGAAGGGAACTTGGACTTGGCTGCATTGGGGAATGGAGACTCATTGTCAAAAAGGGAAGCATGCCCATTTCCTGGTTGTCGACCCCAGCGGCCAATGTGATGGTGGTGTCGAACAGTTCCCCGGGCCGATCCCCCAGCGCTGCGTCCACTTCCCTTACCATCCTCATCTCCAGGAGTGAGACTGTCACTGGCATTGCCGTTGAAGGTGTTGACGAATTTCATGCTTTTCTTGGCAACTGGCCCGTGGCTGGCTCCTTCCATGACACCATAAATAGATCGCAAGTTCTGTCGGTCAGCTTGGCTGGCCATGGACGTAGCGCTCGGGGTCCGGGAGTGGAAGCGCCGATTTGTCCTCTCGGTGTTGTCTGGAGGGTTTGAGTCATAAACAAAGGTTTCTTCGGAATCAGAGGTGTTGGCTTCGTCAACAGCACTGGCTATCTTGGCTTCGAAATTGTCGGCTTTAGAAGAGGCTGAGCGGAGGGTAATCCAGACGGTTAGTCTCTAACCATGATGATACATTGCACTTACCATCGCCTAGTTGTTAGGACAATGGGTGTGCGCATAAGGATTTCTTACCTGTACCTGAATTTACAGCTGGTTGCTTCCTCGTGGTCCTCTTCTTTTCTTTTTTGGGCCTGATAGTCTCCGTGCTCGGCTTGGCCTTCAACGTCCCATTGCCGCCTTCCTTTGTAGCGGTCGTGAGGGCAACTTGCGGAATACTCGAGACCGTCTCGGTCTCAACTGTCATACTCTGTGTTGAACCCGTCTCCGGCTTCGATTTGGCTTGCTTCGTAGACAGGGCACTGGATTGCCTGGAGACCAAGGGTGGTGGAGGAACGGAGCTAGTTCTCCTTGAATCAGCCTTAATAGTGCCACTATCTGCTCCATTCTGTTGTGTAGCGTTGCTCATCTTGGACTTCAGAGTACGACCCCCGTCGCTCAAGGCACCGTCAGAATGGTTATCGGGAGCGGCCAACTTTTCCTTCACCTGATCCAACAACGCTGAGTCGTTAGGTCGTGCAGGCGAGTTGTTATGGCTCACTTCCTGGACAGTCTCCAACAGTCCTCGAGCAGGAGTCCGCACCCCGGAAGGCGCATGGGATTCATCAGTATCGCTGTCCAATACTGAAATTTGGCTATCTGATACTTGCGGCGAGGGGCTCGGCCGTTGAATGCTAATCGCAGGAGCTTCCTGTTCGGTACGGCGTGTCGGAGTTGTCGCTCCAGGTCGCCCAAGCTGCGGTGGAGGTGATCGTAGTCGTGGAGATACCGGCCACCGGGGGCTATCCTTCAGATCCGGAATGGCAGAAGGCTTCTGCGGTGTTGGCGCATGCAGCGGTGGTTCTCTGCTATTAGGCCGTAAGTTCGGAGTAGTAGTAGATGACAAGGTCCGGGTGGGAGTTCCTCGGTCCTGGCTACTTTGGCGAAGTTGTCGTGTGGGACTCATGTCCTGGTGGCTGTTCTTGCGGGATCTGTTCCCTGTCTGTCTAGTCGACGATGTTGCTCTGCGTGGTTGGCGTGACGGTGACCCATCTCGAGAAGCGGCAGGTGATTGCGCAGCAGAGTTGGCGGCCGACGATTGTTTCGAGGTTTGGCTTGCAGTTGTAGAATTGTTTGGCGGCGGTAATGATGGACCATTGGGGCCGGTTGTGTTGTTGGTCTTGTTACTGGACTGGGCGGTACCGACGGCACCGTCAGCCGCAGCAGAAGACTTGTCCATTATGGTGAGTGAGTCCTGTGGTTTTTGCAAACTTTGCATGTCCACAGGTACAGCCATCAACGGGGTCAAGAATGGCGACTGGATGCGTTGGGAAGGGACAGTGTCATTGTGGGTGGCTCGTCATGGACGTCGTACGAGCTCGGATGCCACGGGTGACACGAGTGTTGGCAAGGAAGGGTACGATGCCCGAAGCGAGTTGCGTCGTCGTCTGTTGGATATTGTTGCTGGAATAAACTCGCACCGTGATCGTAACGAGAGAAGAAGAATGCGAGAGTGTGTTTTGACCTGCAAGCCAGGCGCGGACTCTGCAAGTTGGATTCGCAAGCGTGGGCAAAACAGCGAAAGCGATGGGGATTGGACGTTTGAGCACAGAGTGTACAGGATGAACAGCAAATGACGAATGACACAATGCGCCGGGGTCCGGGACCTGCTGTGGCACTCTCCGTCCAGTCTTGGTGTACGAAGTAGTCTGGCAGAACACTGGAGGGTGGACTGGATGGAGTCTGGTCTGGTCTGTTCTGACGCTGTCTGGCAAAAAGCCTGCTGTGCGGGAGGAAGAGGATGATGTCGTTGAGTAAAGGAAGGCGGTCTGGTGGGCGCTGTTGAGTCTTGACGCAGGTTCCAGAACAGAGACTGAGGATGTGGCCGCTCTGCAAGGTACTTGCGTTTGGCGGGGAGGCAAGGCGGCGTGGGTGGTACAATCTTGATCCCTCCAGTCTCTGCCTTCGGACCACAGTGGTTGCACTCCGCAGCGCGCTCAAAGAAAAAACCTCGCTGGCCCTGACCCTGCTCGCTGATGGTGGTACCAGTACCACAATGGTGATGCGCAGTGGATAAAGTCTGGCCGGCAGGAACCTTGGAATATAACTCAAGACGGTGGAAGCCAAACAAGATGCGAGAAGTCCAGGGTTCCAGGGCGGACTGGAAGTGGAATGGAACTTAGAAGACACCAGTGGCCGTAGCCGGTGCATGAGGCAATAAGCAATTAATTCATAAAGTCGACATGGTCATGAATGACATGGCAGGAGCTGGCATTGATGTCCATGTCAGAGCAGGAGCGAACAACCCATGTGGGCTGGGTTGGTTTGGCCAGGCTGGAAGGAGCGGCAAGTGTTTGGTGTGGCAGCTTGAGGCGTGCGCAGTTCCCTGTTCCAGAACCACGGGCGAGATCAATGATACTTGACCGGAGCCCAACCAGACACCAACCCAGACCAGACATTGAGCTTTTGCGCCAGTGAGCAAGCTACATTGAATAATTACAGCTCGTTTCGTCTGTAGGGAGCGTGCCCCCTGTAACTGTCTGACGGTACCTGCCGGGGTTGGAGACTGCACGGCGCTTTTTCCTACATGCAGACCCCAAGACCTGGCTTGGGTCCAAAATGCAAGTGGGTACTCAAGTACGTACCTGAAGTAGACGTGGAGTCTGGGACGGGACGTGTTAGTGCTTTGCTGCCTCTAGCCATACGGAGGACTTTGTGCAGTACTCAGTACTCCAATAGGCACACAGTTCGTATTGGATCACATGTAGAAGTTACGGCTGCCCTGGTTGCTCCTTCCTCACTTGTCCTGTGCCAGGTTGTCGAAGCTCCCAGTAATCAAGTGCTCCACGAAACACACCAGGTTGCTCTGCATCACATCGACCACAAACTTCAGCCTACCGAGCACCAAGTACGGAGTTACCAGACTTGATTTCTTATTGCAGTGAACGGACTCCACGATGGTATGTACTACCCCGTCTGTCATGTGAATACGCTTAGGTTTTGGTTGAACCGATCACAAACGTCGCCAACTCTTCGAGCCAAGTACGTGTGAATTATCCACCTGGGCAGTGCTGTCGACCTCGCTTGAGAAGCCATGCACCTCAACCATCTTGCTCAAGTAGAACAAAGAACCAAGCAAGCACGGAGGAATTCGGGTTCGAAGGTCAAGACTTGCGTTTTAAGTAATATTGGTACACCCTCGGAGCGAACTGGCTGCCCACTGAGTCTGCCATCCCAGAGGGCTGCATGTCCAGAGACCAGAGACAGTCCCGAAGAACGGCCAAGAAAAGCAAACATGACGAGTCCTCACTCAGAATCAAGGGTCGCATGTCGACCAGTACCGTATTCCTGGAATATGGTCACGGCAGCATCAAGCCACAAACGACCTCATTTTCAAAGCACTTTTGCTGTCATTAACCCCCGGTCACCGACCTGCACTCCACGCGACTGTGCCTGGCAAGACTAAAGGATTCTGGCTTATTCTTGACCACAGGCCACAGCAACAAGCCAGCTTGCCCGCCAAGTTCCCTCGCCTGCCGAGTCAGCAATATTTGGCTCTGACTGATCAACATGGTCAGCCAGGCCAGGGACATCTCTACAGCGCCCATCGCAGGCAATATACCCAGGCTTTCGCCCCCACCGCCAGTGTTGTGCTTCGAGCGCTGTGTTAGGGCGAGAGCGGCCATCATTTGTCCGACTCAGCCATCCTTGTCCGACCTGTCCCAACTCCAAAGTAGGCGGGAATCTGCTGGCGGCCCTAATGTCCAAGGTTAGTTCAATGTTGCCTCCTGGTGTCTCAGCTTGATTCTTGTTGGTGTGGCATTAATATCCTCCAAACGACCACTTTTATCATTATTTGATGTAAGAACCTCTAGCACACAGGTCAATATCGCATGTTTCATTTGGGGGAAATCGACCACATGATCAATCTCTGCGCCAGTCTGTTGCTGCGTTTTCGACATGCACTCTACCTACAGTGGGCGGTCAAAGGTATTTAAACAAGGAAAGGTATCGCATATAGCGTTGTGTTCTGAGCCATATTGAGCTGCGTTAGTGTATACTTGGATATGTCCAAATACCTCTGGCCACAGACTGTAGAGCAGGACATATCTGCCATTATCACTTCTCGCTGGCGGTGAGCGTTACGCGGCGCAGGACCGTTGGTGGGAGTGTTCAGTCTCATCCACATCAAACAGAGTACTGGACGCTCCAACTATCAATGACCACCCAACCGAATACGAATCTTGGATACTTGTGTCGTTGTAAAGCTCATCGACCCTCACAGGCAACGAGACAATTCCCAGCCGTATCGCTGAACGCAAGTCATTTTGATATGTTGTGGTGCGTATCAAGTGAGCGACAGCAATTAACCATCCCGTAGCAATTGCTCCGAGTTGGCTGCGACCGGTGAACGGAGTGCTTCCCGAGGCAGTGAAATTCAGTCGCACCTTGGTTCGACTCATAGCATCCAAGTTGGCCGATGCACATATGGAGTAAGGAGGCCATGCTAGCCAATGCTGGAGACTCGCTGTTCGGCATCAATGTGAGACCCCCGTTGGCTTCTGATTCTCCGGGCCTACCCCATGCTTTGTTGAGGAGAATTTACAAATTGCCACGTTTTGTCCCTGGGCGTTTTTTTCGCCGGAACATCCGTACAAGGAAATATCATGGCATACAACTGCCTCATTGATAAGAGTCGGTCGATGCAAACCGCCAACTGTCAAATAATAAGGGCCAGCGCATTACTTGACCGACAGATGGCCCTGGCGAGGCGGAAAGCGCCTCCATCATCCGACAAAAAGGCATGTCAGAAAGATCAAACCAAAAAGCAGGATGAAAGTCCAGCAGATGTCGGCCTGTAAGATGTCGACACGATACAGCACTTGTCGGCTGTGGACTGTTTAGGCATGGGACCAGGGGCTCTGGTGGTGGGCATCCGCCATCAGCCACCATCACAGTCCAATGATACTCCAACAGAGGTTCATATTCGTCAAGTCACTTAACTGTTGCTTGTTTCTGTTCCTGGGGCAAAACTGCACTGCACACAACTGACCAACGAGGACTGCAGATGCTTCTTCAGATAGCCAGACTGGAAGCAGATGCTTGCCGCACGTCAACCGGATCAACAAACAAGTATCTGAGCAGAACAGCCTCTGCTCCTGCGGGCAATCCTGCACCCCAGTCTGACACCCTGTGTCGTCCATCATTCAGAGCTTTTGTTTACTCGACTTTGAGCATTGTTGGCGGTGAGGACTTGTTGTGCCCGTGTTGATGCCCAGCGTCGTTGGAAACCTGTAACCGGGTCAAGTTACTGGCGGGATAAATTTCTTTTATTTGCGAAAACAGCCAAAGGTCAGACAGATCCTGGCATCTCGTTTGACCTGACCCTGCTCTTTCGCACTGGATGCTTTCCATAGGAGAGGGGAACCTGTTCTTTCTCATGCATTCGCTGACGCAGGGAAGTTGGGTTGACTCAGTGCTGGAACACCCCGAATATGAGGTATTGCTGTCACTACCCCAGACATTCACGGTGAAGGCGATTAAACCTGTGTGTTCATGGCTCAGACGACGAACCTCGCCGTCTCGTTCACCTCCAGCACGTCTATTTGATGCGATATGTCGGGATCGTCGGAGACACACACCCTGCATACAGGTTAGACCTGCCTGTCTCAAGCACTCGCTCGGCCTTGTGCGTTTTATTCCGGTTCGTTCGGCTGGTCGAGAGAAAGTCCCCGAGTAGCACGGGCAGTTCTGTTGAGGATAGGAGGGCAGAGCAAGAAAACTATCTGGTCCTTGCTACCTCGACGGCGAAATGAAATCTCTCACAACCACTGACACACTGCCACAACAACAGCCTTGTTGGCCATGCACCCCAGAGATGCAGTCATGTTCCCACTGCATGCATCTTCGTAAGGCTGCAATGGCACCCAACATGGCGGCACCTAAAACAATCACCACCACGGTACTCCGTCTGGTATGTCTGCTTTTGTTTTGCTCTCCAACTTGTGGGACGGGCCGCTCTCGGGAGCGTTACGCCTCGCACTTTGTCCGTCCCATCCACACCAGAGTGAATTTTTGGTTGTAATCCCATTCGTGCTTCGACATCCTGCTACTCTAGCTGTTAGAACCGGTTTCCCATGTGCTACCTTTGTCATGGAGTGGTGATACCGGCGGGCGATGTACAATAAGTGATGACGAATTAAGATCGGCATGACAGCATCAGCTGCTCAAAAAGGCCATTTCTTATAAGTTGTTGTGGTTGTGCCACGAGGTTGGCGCCCAGAAACGTGGTGGTGGGCGACTGACATGGGAGTCGCCGCGTCACTACCCTGTAGAAGACGTCATTTGATCTGGCAGGATCAATATTTCCTTCCGTCTCAACTGGTAGATATCTCCTATGTGCTCTGGTACAGGACTGGGTAAGCTGGGCTCATCTGTAAATTCCGCAAGTATCGTGACTGTCTTGTCGATGATGATTGGTTAACCCGCAATCATTTCAAAAGTTGCACAACTTGAGTCCCAGACTCCTACTCTAGGGTACATTCATTTCCAACAATATTCGAAAATAGATGCAACAACGAATCGGCAGGGTAATACTGAGATTATTATCTATATACGTTGGCACTGCTCAACTGGTCGCCAAGGGATCCAAAGCACCTCATAATGCGACATAACCAGAACCACGACGCCCATCAATACGACATAATACCAAAGAATACAACAAAAGCACAAAGGGCAAGATAAAGTATCCTCCAGCAGCCATACAAGTTACCCTGCACAGCGGAAGACTACAAAAAATCAGGCCCAAAAACATAGCAGTACCCCATTTATCCCGTAGTACCATTCGTGTCAATATCTACCATCGTAAAAAAAACTCGTACATCTAACCATACGCGCCCAAGTTCTTCATGTCTCTGTATTCGTTTTGTTTGTACGTCATCTGCGCGTATATCGAACCTTTTGCGCGCCAATGTGAATAACCACCCTCCCCAATCCAAAAATGACTTGGTATGCCAAACAGACCTCCGCGTTACGGTGACATAAACATTATCTCAAAATGCAAGAACCCAAGGATAAGACACCATAGACGCCGTTTGAGCTGCTCTGCAGGCCCTTGTCCTCTTGTTCGTCCAAAGAATACAATAAAACCAAAAGACGCAATCATGTTACAAATCCTGTTGTCTAACCTTTATTCGGGAATGGCTGGCCCAGGTTGGGCTTCGTCTTTCTTACCGCCCCAGCTCCAGCCTGTGTACCAGCTTGCTCGCTTGTTGTCCTTGACAACATCTTGATTCTCCTGGACCAGTCTCAAGGGACGGGGCTTTCCGCCTGCGAAAGTTGTCTGCTTGTCACTGTGTGATCGAGGTGGTGACTGCGATGGGGGCGTTGAAGTAGACAAATCACCAGAATCGCCGCTGATGCTTGACGTCTCGCTCCTCATGCCCGGGAAGTTTCCAGACGATGCTTGACTCCCGCTGGGGTAGCGGGCCGTGGCATTCGGGTTGCCCGTGATATTTGGAGCGGCAAAGAAAGTATGCGAATGTCGTGGGTTACCCAGAGGTGGCGACGCTGGGCCGTCTGGTCCTTTATACATCTGGCTGACGAGACTTGCAGCTCCAGTGAACTGATCGCTCTGCGGACGCGATCGTCTCGTGCTGGAAGATCTTCCGAGATTCCCAATAGGAATGCTGGGAGCCGTCTCCGGATCAGTATGAGCTGAGTTGGCAGCAGATGGCATAAATGACAGCGGCCTCGGCTTTGGCTTCCCAGTTCCGACTGCAATGGACTTGGCTCGCTGGAGCAGCGCGGCCGCACCGTTTGCCTGCTTGTCAGCGCCTGGTGGTGCAGGCAAGTCCTTGTTTGTGTCTATCGGACCAGTCTTGACCTCTCCAGACTGGTCTAGGATGGACTCGAAGTCTTGGTGTTGCAGTAGGCGCTCGATGATCTTGTTAATATACAGCGTGAGAGCCTTGTTCTGCTCCTTCATGGACTTCAGCTCAGCCTCCAGTCGACGGTAAGCCTCGCTTTCGGCTTCGGTGGCATCGGATAGCTCGTCGGCCAAGCTCGAGCCGCCAGTCTTGCCTTCCAAAGCATTGAGCGCGTCTTGGTTGGCACCACCGCTCATGTAGCTAAAGTCACTTTGACCAAAGTCGCCCTTAAGCGTCTTTTCCTGAAGCAGTAATTGGTAGCTCTCGTTGTCTTCCATGAGACGTGCGTTGGCCATGCGAGCTTCCATGAGGAGACGCTCAACCTCTTGTAATCTGCCACCGCCTTGGTTCTCTGACTCGACCAGTTTAATCTGAGCCTCAGCGAGCTCCAATCGCAAGGATTCAATCAACTTGTCCTTTTGAAGTATGAGTTTTGAGTTGTTTCGCGAGTCGCTGCGTTGCACTGAAGAGGGTGGCGCAAAGCTGCCGCCGTCAAGGGACGGTGATGAGTTGCCTAGCAATAAGAAAGGAACATGGTTAGCGCGGTTGTGCAACAAAGGCGCCAAAAGTCGGCAATAGACAGAGAAATGATTGTGATCAGTGGAATGATTCTTTACCTTGTCTTGATGGCCTGTTATCCTCATCAGAGTTATTTCTTTGTGCCAGGCTGTCCTTCAACCGTTGGATGACGGTCTGCATTTCTTCTTCTCTATTTGCCAACTCTTCCTTTTCCTTCAAGATGGCGCTTCGCTCGGCTTCGTAGATGGTTTCCATTTCGCGGATTTGACGTGTAGCCTCTCTCTTCTCGTTACGAAGACTCTCAAGTTGCTCGTCACTCTCGTGGAGCTTCTCCTCCCACTTGCTGGCGTCCTTCAGCGCCTCGTCAAGCTTTGATTGGAGCACTTCAGACTGTTTCTTGTGTTGTTCTGACAGCTTTTCCTCCTTTTCCAGACGCTGCTGGAGATCCTCAACAATGGAGGCAGTCTCAGCCCGAGAATCGGAAGAGTCTCTTCGGACTGCAGCGGCGCGAGCAGAAACGGGGGTACCACTGCGAACTGATCTTGTGCGGACGTGCCCAGTTGTTGTCGAAGGTCTCGAGGTGGTGTTTCGTGATGGGGAGGGTGCTTCTGATGCCGCGACTCCTTCTGAAGCAGATACTCGGCCCACACCGCCGGAAGGGGGTTTCTTGGATACAGCTGACATTTCGTTGGGAGGTGAGGCGGTAATATGCGGAATGCAACGAAAAGATAAGTGTGTTGTAAAAGAATAAAGGAGTTAGATCGCCGAGCCGTGGCGCCACAGATGCAGCGTCTTCCTGGGTGCCAGTTGTTCAGACAGCTATCGAATCAAACCAGCCTGAAGAAGTTGGGTGTGCTCCAAATGACAGCGACAATAGACAACCCACCGCAAACGCGTTTGGGCTTTGATGCTGCAGCAGGGGACGTGCTCCAACGAGGAATGGAAATGAACAAGACTGGGCTGGACCAGAGTAGTGCAAGGCAACCATCAACAACTTTCTCATGCGACTGGAGCTCCGTTAGTTGTCTCCTGGGCAGTTCGATGGAGGTTAGGGTCTTATTCCCCTTTCACGCGGCAGGCTCCACTTGTTTGTTGCATGGGCGATGTATGTGTGGTGTGTGTGTGTCAAGGTTGATGAGCACGCCTCGGTTGGGATCGGTGCATGCAGGAGAGAGAGTTAGGGGAAGCGGGTGAAAGAAGTGTTCAATATTCACAAGGAAAGAACGAACGTCGAGGAACAATGAGTGATACTAAAGATGGAAGCAACGACCGAAAACAATGTAGAAGACCTGCACGTGCAAGAAGGCTGTGAGGTGGTTTGGAAAAGCCACAATTCAACTCAGCTAGTTTCCTACGACTTGGGCGACGCCGCACCTTGAATGTGCATCACCAGGCACTCTGGGTACGCTATGACATTACAGTTGATTGTGCTCTGTACGGAGTATCTCTGAGCAAACTTCTGTGTGATCAGACTCTACTTTTGCCACCTGGCGTCAGCAAATCCGTCTCGAATGCAGGCTGACCACAAAAACAATCAAACTCGGACGTCAACACGAACTACAGCCTGCGCCATAACGCCAATGGCAAACGCCAAAATGCTCGCAGCCAACTGGTTCGCAGCGACCACGTTGCAACGATTGCTGCGTCTGTTTTGGCCTCGATTGTGAAACAAGACACTGCGACGACCTGGCGACCTTCTTCAATTTGCAACAGATTCAGAGACTGGGGAATGTTGCCGAAAGCAGCTAGACCGCTCCGACTGCCGCTCTCCCACACTTTGATTGCCCAGCCTTGGCTGCTCGAAAAGAAACCCCAAGAATGGTCGTTCATGCAGATCCAAGGGCTATCCTCCACCTGGCAAATTACGAGAGGATAAGGCGTTATGTATGCCTTTGTGCTTGCGATATGCCTCGGTGAGGTGGATGGGCCTTTTGAGGCTGCATTGATCATGGTCATCTCCGGCCGCCCTTGTGAAAGGTGCATTCACACCGCTTGCCGTTGGCCTTATTGGGCCCCTGTCCCATCTGTATTAACTCAACTTCGCTGCTTGGCTTGCTGCAGGGAGCACAACTTCCAATATTCATTTATTAGTGGCCCCCGCTGGGTATGCAGTGCAGATATGCCAATCTGCCAGCCTTGCTACAATAGTCAGATTGGGAGCCTTCACATTGATTGCTGGCCCGATTCTCTCGGGATATAGACACACCGAGTATTTACGGCACGCATGAGTCTTGAATCATAGTACAATGGGCATAGCAATCGTTGGGGACAGGTAGCGCCAATACACCAAAAATGTCACGACCGGACTCATGAGGATACGACAGTGGCAGGAGTAAAAAGGTCATCAGTTATATTGATGTATTGAGGGCACCGTCTCTCAGAACCAGCTGCTTCATAAACTACAAGAGCAGTCGGTTACCGGTAGAGAGGTGTTACCCAGACCAGCACGAATCCAGTTGGGTCCTCTTATCAAGGCTTCTCATTATCGCATAACATTGATTGGTATATCCTCAAAAATTGCCGAAACCCATTTTACCCCAAACGCCGTTATTTTTTGTATGCAGGTCAAGTGGCCGCTTAAGCCTGCTGGTCGCTGAGGATATCGGAATCACCAGCGTCGAGGATGGCCATGGTAGAGCAGCGGAAGAGCTTACCGCAAGCAGTACCGAGCTCAATCTGTTTAAAGGAAAAAGTTATGTAAGCCAAAGTGAACCCTCCAAAGTCTGGATGAAAGACTTTTTCTCTGGGTAGAGCGCAAGAAATATGTTTCTCGCTTAGCAGAGACTTTGCTGCTCCGTAGGGAGATGGCAAATAGTCATTTACGGAAGTATATGACGAACGAGACATCACTATTGTGATGCGTTTCATTCATATTACTGAAAGAAAACTGTGTACTTACGTTGTTGCCAGAGAAGTGGTGGATAGGAGCCTTGGACAGCATGGAGTAGTACTCGAGCTCACTCTTGCGGAGAGGAGGAGTGTTGCCGGCGATGATGATCAGCTTGGCCTTGCCGGATCGCAAGCTCTTGAGGGTAGACTTGTAGCCAAGAGTGACTGTTTGCAAAAACATTGTTAGACTCTTGAAAAATCATGATGCTTCTCGCCCCCAACAAGTAGAATTGGATTCGAACGTACCCTTTCCGGACTTCATGACGAGGGCAAGTTTGGAATTGATGGAGTTTGCATCCTTCTTGTTCTTCTTTTGAGGGGCCATCTTGACTGATTATCGGCTCTGGGCGACACTACAGAAACTTGAACTGTTGGTGATGGAGAGTTGTTCCAAGTCTGCGAAAAAGTTGGAGTGTTTCCCATGACCCTTGTGGAACAGACAGTCGGCGGGGCCAGGGCTTCGAAGACACCCACCAATCACAGCGCACCACTTCAAAGGTGCCAGCCCTAAACCCCCGGAGTTTAGGCGAGATGCACCATTCCGGCTTACCAAGAAGCTGCTTTGAAATCAAAGTGGTGCGTATTCCGTGAAGAGAGGCAGTCTGGTTCTTCCCCGTCGGACTCATCTTGCCCAAAACACATCACCAACTTTAGGACAGTACCAGTAAAATCCGACAAGATGGCTCGTCGTCCTGCTCGTTGCTACCGATACTGCAAGAACAAGGTGAGCCTATATTTCGACTTTATTACGCCGCTGCCGAGATTTTTTTCCGACTTGCGAACGAAACTTTGATGCATGGTGGTTCCTGGGGATATTTTTTTCGTCTTTGCGTCATGGCATGGGGACATTGTGAGGGAACCACGCATAATGAAGCTTCTTCTGCACCTTGGAAATCTCACCACGTCAGAATCGATACAAAGCAGAACCAAATTGCTAACTCAAATACTTTCTAGCCGTTCCCCAAGTCCCGCTTCAACCGCGGTGTACCCGACCCCAAGATCAAGATCTTTGATCTTGGCCGCAAGCGTGCCAACGTCGACGACTTCCCTCTCTGCATTCACCTCGTCTCCAACGAGTATGAGCAGCTGAGCTCCGAGGCCCTCGAGGCCGCCCGTATCTGCGCCAACAAGTACCTCGTCAAGCACTCCGGCAAGGAAGGTTTCCACCTGCGTGTCCGCGCTCACCCCTTCCACGTCGTCCGTATCAACAAGATGTTGTCGTGCGCTGGTGCCGATAGACTGCAGACCGGTATGCGTGGCGCCTGGGGCAAGCCCAACGGCACTGTCGCCCGTGTCAACATTGGCCAGATCATCATGAGCGTCCGCACTCGTGACTCCAGTATGTTCCATATATTCCATTTGTAATCTATGACTCTTGGGTTTTTTGCCACTCTTACTAATGCACTTTCCTACTACAGACCGTCATCTCGCTCTTGAGGCTCTCCGACGATCGCAGTACAAGTTCCCTGGCCGCCAAAAGATCATTATCTCCAAGAACTGGGGTTTCACTCCTCTCCGCCGCGACGAGTACCTCGAGCGCAAGGCTGCCGGCCGTGTCAAGGTCGACGGTGCTTACGTTCAGTTCCTCAGCAACCACGGCTCTCTGGAGCAGAACTTGCGCCGTTTCCCCGACGCTTTCTCCGCTTAAAGGGTTTGTTGGTTCATATGGGTTAAGGATGGCGTCAAATTGGCATGTCAGATAATGACCTCTTCAGATAGGCGGTCGTAATTGGCAATTCAAAGAATAGTGCATTCGTCACAATTGGTTTATTTGTATGAGGTGTGATGCGTAGTGAAATCTGTGCTAACCATCCCATGCCACATGTATGACTAGTTGAATATGCCTCTAAGCTCCAGGCACAGTGAGATGAGTAGAGAAACGTGAATACCGAAATGGGCTGTGTCGTATCAGTATTCCTGCGGTGTTGATATCCTGTTGCTGTAATCTCTATCAAAGAATCTGTCTATTGTCAAGTATTGGGCTTTGAAAGACTACCCATACCTGCCCGTTGATTAGGATGTGCCACAAGATAACAAGAAACCTGTTTATCCAAATGGTCGACGGCCTGTTCGCCCTGCGCAGAAGGCCTGTGGCATGATGCTCGCATTCGTCATGTTTGAGATAGTCAAGAAGACAATGGCAAGGAACTCCTCAGCCTGAGCCTAAAATTTGGCTGATATCGCTTATCGAGCCATTCTTATATAACTCGAACGACCGCAAACGACCTATAGTGCATGCAGCTTATGGCCCAATGTTTGACCACAACCAAGGTGGACTAACATAGCACGATATAGCTGCACAATGTGCTATATTAGGCGGTGTGCAGTCTCCTCAAGTGCTTGCTTTGAGTACTGTTGACCTCCGCTGGACGAGGATGTGAGGAATCAAAAAGTCCATCAGCTCGGTCGCCCGAGCCTGCCATTGCGGCAGTACGAGGTCTATGACTGACTGGGGCTGGAGACACCACCTGACCAAACAAACTCCTTGACATCCAGCTTCCAACATGACCAACTCGTCACACTATCAAAATGCGCCAAGCATCATTAGAAAAGTGGACAAAATCGACTGCCCTGTTGCGTTATTTTAACACATTCGCAAACTAATCTTTGCCTACGTAATACCATCTATTGTCCTCATTTCTTGACTCGAGTCGTGAACGGCCAGGAACGTCATTGCGTTCTGCCAGTCCGGCCAGTCCAACAGGCTTATCGCCCGCCCCTCCACCATGTTGCATCAACTCGGGTGGTAGACTTGCAGGGTCAGCGACGCCACGGACGCATGTTTCAATTAGATCCAGAAGGTATGCAACCAGAGTAGGCACGGCTGTTTCTGTTCTTGGGCTTCAAGGGAGCCTAAATGGTTTTAAGCAGACGACGTGTAACATGCGCATTTGTTCGAGTCGAGGAAGGACTGGCGCAATGTGCCGAATTCGCAAGCTCACAGATTTGAAGTTCCAAAGTTAGCGGACCGCCCCTCTGTGGCATTTCCGGGGGATAGCGTCATATCGATAGGCGATCTTTGATAACACCAACATGTCGCCACTTCCGATGGGTCGTTTGGACGAAATTGGAGGTGCTGTGTGACACGATGTCTGGTGCATGCATATACTGCAGTGAATATCAAGGACGTTCTTCACTATTCGAAGCGAATACGCCAAGCAGTCGTTTTTGTTCCCGAGGGCTCTTGGATCAGACCGGTACTTTCTCGCAGTTGCATGTTATGCCATGGACGATATCGGGGCTGTTCGGACGTGCCATCAGTTCCGCCTTGTTAGAAGGACGGCGCCGAACGCCTAGCCTCAAATGCTTGATACTGCACGACAAGTTGGTTGTCAATTTATTCAGAACGTGCAGTACAGTATTGCAGCAAAGCGGCAATTAACTCGAAAACCAGACATTGCATGCCACAAGTTGGACTCGCATTTCGAGTCATTGCTTTATGGTGCCACAGCCCAAAGTACCAGGTCGAACCCTGCTCAAGCGGAACTCCATCCGAAACAATGGCGACCAAAAAAAGGACCACACGACAAGCGGGGAGCGACGGATAGCAACCTAAGAACCAGCCCTTGATCGCGTCACTTGGTCAGATACTGGGCGAATGGTGTCAGGCGCCCACGGGTCCCACGAACAAAACAAGCAAGGGCGTCCAGGATCATTGAACATCAGCTGGCTGTTGAAAGTCTGGGCCCGACATTGAAGGGAATTAGTTAGGAGTTGAAGGTGCCAGGAAATCCATGACGGCAATGCAGGTCGCTGCACGCTTGCGCAGAAATGCGAGACTTTGTCTTGGGCGGACAGACCCTGGTTTTACCGTCACTGGCTGGCAGATGGATTGGTAGCACAGAGTCTGGAGAGAGCTAAAGACGCCAACATCAAGGATTGGTACTGCAATAACTTTGGAAGGGAATAAGGCTGGCTGACAGGCTGGTTGCTACTGGCACAAAGGCGAGCACAATACGTGGTGGTACCAACACAGAACACGTCACCGAGTCAAGGCCAACGGTCCGGTACCTGGTTCGAGCGATGAAGGATAATCGTGTGGCTTAGACGACATCCCGCCGATGCCATGTCAGATGAAATGATATGATCATTACGGAAAATTGGTCTGAGAATTGGACATTGTGGTTTGCATTGAACAATTGAGCACGCGAGCCACAAGCGGGCTCTACTGGCTCGTACCAGTTGACCAGACAAGGCGTGCCCCGCTCACAGAAAGTCGAGGTACCAGACTAGGTAGATGTTTGATGTCAATACTGTACCGTTTGTCTGCCTCAGATCGCCCGTGCTAACTGGGCTGAGCAGGTGTTGATTGCCAGCAGGTACCAAGTCCGAGTCCAAGTTCAAGTCCCAGTCCAAGTGGATGACGCTGCGAGTGCGCAATTCGAATTTCGACTTGCGCTCCATGTCTGTTGCACCAGACTTGCGCGGATGCACCGCAGCTGCACCGCTGATGCCCCGTAAATGACCAGGCGCCCTCAACAAAGCAAATGGCGGCTTCACCAGAGAGCAAATAGCAGCGCAGAGCCCCCCTCCCGCAACTCACACAAGGTCCCAGATGCCCCAACCAACCCCCAGTTTGGGTCCAGTCTGGTCGATGGATGTGTCCATGTCTGGTCCATCAAGTTCGAGTGCCCATCCATGCCCACTCCCAAGTCAAACAACGTCGAAGACAAGACAAGTCAAGTACAGTACAAGCAGAGACGAAGCGGAGTATACTTTCGCTTGGGGCGCCATTGAAAGTGGACTATTGTACCTAAGTACCAGACTCTCAAAGTTGGCACTCACCGTATCTGATGCACCGCTGCACTTTTGCACTTTCGTCACTCCCGCCTCGTTGTTTATCAGCTTGACTTTCCCTCTCACATCATCCCTGATTTCTTTCCAACTTTTCTCCCTTTCTCTCCTATCCTGTCAATACTTTGGATACGCTCCCTGCGCGCTCTTGACCGTTTCATTAGAGGAGTATCCTCTACTCGAGGTGCTCGCTCTCTACTACGCCTTCCCCGCCGACTCCTCTACGTACCTCCTCTCTCATACAAGCCTTTGACTCCGCTACCACGCTTGACGTCCCACTCTGCCGAATCCGGAGAGCCACTTGGCTGCAGCTCGACAGATAACACTCTTATCGCATCATTCATTCCAACACCGAACTGTCAGATCACCTTTTGCAGCGGAAGCCATCATCAATTGTAGGCCACCAACACCATGGCCTTTCAGCAACCAACTCGCCAGCCGGTGCAACGGACCACTCGCCCGCCTGCTCCGGAAGATGAGGCCGTTGCAGCACTGCCGCCAGCTTCCGAGGGGCGTCCTGAGGATTCACAAACATGGGTGCTATTCTCACCCCCTACTGAAGTCACAACTACATCATATCTCACAGAATCCGAACATTCTCTCGAGACGCCTGGCCGGTCACGGCTGAGCGACTTGGGCAGCTTACACACTGTAGCGAGATCCGAGGAACCATCCAATGCCAGGCAGTCGACATCCGTTTTGTCAGCTATCGATGACCATCAGTCCGTCGACGACGATGCCGAGTTAGACAGCTTAGACAGCCATCTTCCCGAATTTCGTTCCGTGCCTGGTCTGAGTCCCATTTCGCAGCGAGGCAGTCAGCAAGCTGCTCCCGTCTTCCCTGCTCATGATGGACTAGGCTCGTTCCGCCTCGATCGACCCGTGTTTGGTACTGATGCCCAGGATCAGATATACCAATTTGAGAAGTTCAATCCCCGCAAATTTCGTCGCAGGCTTGACAGCTTTGACCATACCCAAGTTGATCTGGACCAAGTTCAAACCCAGGAAGAAGAAAAGAGACAGCGAATCGAGGCATGGCGGCTAGAACATAGTAGGGTTCTATTAGATGAAGTCCAGCGGGAGACTAGACGACGACGCAAGTCATTGGTGTCGATACAACGATCACGGCGTACGTCAGATGCGGAGACGGATAATATGACATGGCATGATGAGGACGCATTTCAACCGGACACGGAACAAGAAGGGTTCATGGCGCGTATTACACGTACGGTTGTCAAGGATATCCTGGGTATCGATGACAACATGCTGTCGATTCTCTTGGGCGAGGAACTTCCTGATGAATATGAAGAGTCACTGTCAACAACTCCTCGGGCGTCCCAGCACGGTAATCGTCCGATCTTGACCACGGCGGACGAGCCCTCGTGGCAGATTCGGATTTTGGAGAGACTGTCCAGGGAGCTTGGCCTTCTTGTGAACCACTTGTCACCGCATCCTGGAGCATTTTCGGCATATTCTCGAATGCAGCACATGTCTCTTCCGTATGCTGGACTCCCGGTCATTCCTGAATCCAGCGATGCCGGTGTGATCAGCCCAATGACCGAACCTGGCCAACCTAGTCAAGCTTCTCAACCTAAATTCCAACCTACGATGCATCAACATTCGCAACCCATCGGAATCCCTGGACGGAGACACAAGGTCGAAAGTTCCAGTAATGACGTAGACATGACCGACGGCGATTTCACCAAAGAGGAGTGGGAGAAGAGTCTGGATATCAAGCTGGTGTTCCGTTACCTCGTTTCACGATTTGCCTCTCGGTCGGGCAGCTCGTCACCTCCAGGCACCTCACATCACGGCGTGTCAACTCAACAAGACACCGCAGCCAAGGTGGCCCGCGTCCGTCAACATCATCCTCTCATCGCTCGAACGAGGCCGGTAGAGCGTCGGTCTTTCAAGGCTGTGGGACCAAGCAGCCCGGTTGCGTTGCGACACCACAGCAGCTGCGCCAGCCAGAGCACTAGACGGTCAGCGCGGAGAAGTAGCTGCTCGTCGAGGCATTACTGGGACATTGGCGGCTCGCTGGGCACGGGGTCAGTTATCGCTTCCAATGGACCGATGGGGAGCTGGGGTGAAGTGTAGTCTGGGGCTGGGGCCGCACATAAGAAGGAGTCCATATACCCCGAATTGGTTGGGACTTGTACAATATTCGACGAACAAATGTTTGGAGTTTTTGCTATTTTCAATGCTTGGGACTGAGCTTTTGGATGGCGGGGCATGCATAAGTAGAGAAACAGCATATACAATCCTTCTCTCTATAAGTATAAATTTATATAGGGCATCTGAATACAATGTCAGGATTACTTGGGTATGAAATGTGTGCAATTGGGAGAATCTGGGAGAGTGATGTTCTTGTCCGCCTGATTTTTGAAGTAGTGGGGTTCATGGGCGTGTCAAGTCGAATGCTGGGCCGCAAAACATACCAGTCACAAGTAGTAGGGACGCTGACAGACGCAGCAAGTCAGCTAACCTGAAATAATAAAATTGAGTCGACAAGCATTCAGACGAGTGTTTGGTCACGATCGGATGTGCGTGTGCGTACCGAGTAGAGATCTGATGCCTGGCCTTGTGTAATCCGACAGTAACGCAAGATAACCACGGATTTGGAGGTTGAAGGCCAACAGATGATTCAACTGAACGATATCGACTTGAATTGATTGACTAGGCAAGGGAGGAGAACATGGCCCTTTTTATAGGGCACTTGAAGGGACTTGGAATAACTTGATAGAATGGCCCGTGGAGGTCTAGAGCAGCTCTTGTTGACAGGCAGAGTGCGAGGCGTTCTGAGCGTGTTGAGTCGAGAAACGCAACCAGCGTTCTTGTGAGTCACATTGAAAGGTCTGTGCTCCGTACTGCTGGACATGGAAGCTTCCAGACATGTACTCTAACGCTTGTTACATTGATGTGAAATTGGTGGTTGGGCTGTTACTGTGTGCTTTCTGGTGTGGGCCTGCTTTCAAGACTGCATGTGGTCTCCTGTTAGGTGGTGGACGGAGAGGTCTTCTGTTACAGTATGATGCCATTATGCCACCTAATTGTAGAGTTTCTACAGAAAGGCCTTGATTGTTTATACAGATGATTAGCTTATTTTTATCTTAAACGAAGCCCAGACATCGTCTTTCGGCATTGGCGACGTCTTAATAGAGTCTTCGATGTAACAATGCCTGTGAAGGTGGCAGTACCTTTGAATTTAGCAGCGCGTTTGAATTTGGATCTTTGATTTTAACAGCCTTTCATAATACCTTCCTCCCTTCCACGTATCTCACTAATTCAATTACGCTCTCTCTTGAACCCACGATATTCCTTTGACGTGTGCTTCAAGTCGTAGCATCCTTACAGCTGGACTATCAGAGACTTCCAAACCATCAAGAATTGGGATCACCAGGGACTTCAGATAGATGGTAGTGGTATAGCTATGGGAGATAGCTCGATGTAACAGATTCTTCTTTCTTGATCCAGCAGGTTCTTCCCAATGTAACAGACAGATCCTCCTCAGCATAACTGGCGGACGCCCCAATCTAACAGATGTTTCCAGTGCAGCAGATCTTTCAAATCTAGACGATCTTTTCAATATAACAGGCAGATTCTCCAATGAAACAGGCCTTCTTACATCATTTTTTTGTATTTACAATCACAGAATCATACATCTAATAGCTCTGTTAAACGTAACAAGCTCGTAGAGAATTTGAGGTACCTGGTGTGTAAAAATTCTGACCTATGTTACACCAAACAACATAACAGGCCCCTGTCCAAAAACGCCCCTCACACACGAAAGTAATAACAACTGGGCAACATGTACTCCGTCCTCCGTACTGCATTTAGAAGCTACGGTGCCCTTGAATAGAATCGTTGACGCCGAGCAAGATGAGGTCGTACTTGCAAAGTAAATTGATTCGGGCGATACCTTGAACATGTCGAGGCAGGACGACTTTGCTGAAGTGGACTCAAGTGTCTGCCAATCCATCGATTGTGTGCCAAAGATGAGACGGGCTGTTGACTTGTTAGATAATGTCTGACGCCAAGGCGAAGTGACCAGACGCCGGCCCGAGCGGGCAGCAAAATTCCCTTCTGTGAAGTTCCCCGTCCTTTTGCACTCCCAGATCTTGTTAACCTCTTTAACACTTTCAAATGGGTTTAACAACGCTGGACCGGGGTCTGTTATATTCCTTAAACAAGTTAGAATGGGCTCTGGCAAGCATGGTCCTGCCATGGCCGTTTGTTAATATATAGGAGGTCGCAGATTCTGTAAATGGTTCTCATCTCATCTGCTCCTCGTCTTTCTGCAAGCTTGCCTTTTATTCTGTGAGCATTCCTCGACACTGCGCAACTGGTTGAGCCCGCGATCATCCCTTCTGGCTACATGTACACACTTAAGTACAATTGCACAAACTACCTTTCCACAGATTCTAATCTAAATTTCCCGTAAACACTCGCAGCCATGTTGTCCACGGAAGCCATAATAGGGTTGTTGGGGTTAGTCTTTGCGATCCCTCCTGCGGTTGACGCAGTTCGGAGTTGTTATGAGTCCTGGTCCTCGCCAGCGCAGCCTAGGTACCAAATAGATGGTGAGTATTTTAATGCGATGTTCAAGGATCAATATATGGAAGCGGTTGCTGACATGGGTGCGAATAAGAGGAAGCTTTTACTGCACTAGGTTTTAGGAACGGCACCCGCGTGCATCGGGCGCCGCAGAGACGAGTGCGCGAGCTGTCTTTTGCTGCTTGTTGGGTGGAGGATTATTATTATTAGTACGGGACGCGGCTCAAATCGCCGTGCGTGTTGCAGGGATGCGTCCGGGTTCAAAGTGTCAAGTGTCAATGGGTTGACGAGGTGTGGATTGGATCTTCATTCACATTCTTAGCGGTAAGTGCTGTTGGATATGGGTGAGTCCAGACAAGTAAACTTCCGTGTTGGCTTCAATTAGAAAACTTGTATTATAAATAATTAGACTTTTTCATTATAAAATGCATTTCTACCGCCATTGCAAAGGGGATGAAGCTAACGCGGGCCAAAAAAAAAAAGAAAAAAGAAAACAGAAAAAAGAAAAAAGAAAGAAGAAAGAAAGAAAGAAATCGCGAGAGCAGCTCCACCCATTCTTGCAGCTCACTAGCTATCAGGAGCAGGCTCTAATCTACAGTCTGTGGTCCAATGTATTTAAACATATCCAAGTATACATTAACACAGCTTAATATGCCTCAGCACACAACGCGATATGCGATACCTTTCCCTGTTTAAATACTTCTGACTCCCCACTGCAGCACAGATGTCTTTGTAATAACCAGACTATTCCACTAAGCCACCAGACGCCATAGATCTAAACGGCCATTAATTCTTACAGTGCAATGCCATATTGCAGTCCAGCAAAGTTGGCCATTCGGTAGAGGGACATGCTCAGAACGGGGCATCAATAATAGCATCACCTTAAAGTTGTAAGCCGCAAGGTGTTCATCACAAGTAGCGATTGAGAAGTGCCTGGCAGAGCTACCCGGGTTCCCAGGTACATCCTCGTCAGCCAACCAGACCTATTATAGCACTGTGTATTCCGTAAGCGTCAATGTCTGGTTGCTTTAGGCTTGATCGGACAGGCGCACCAAGTCAAGACATATACGTGCAATGGGCAGGCCAAATGCAATCATTCATCTCCATGCAGCAGGACGCCGAGGCGTTCAATGTTCTGGCAGGCAGTTTAATGTTGTTATTGGAGAACATTTAAACATCAAATCGAGCTGCCAACTGGCCTCCTGACTCGCATTGACTTGCTTGCACTTGTTGGTTTTTCCAGATTTGCCACCAGAGTCCTTGGCTGTCGCACTGCATGTTCATGGCTGTCCGCATCATGCGCCTGCAAGGTTGGGTGAAGATGGGTTTGTACTTGACGAGAGGAGCCTCGGACGATACCTTGTGCAAACATGATCTGGTGTGTCGGGATGACGCTGCTGAAGCGGCAGCTACTCAAGTACCTACCTAGGAAGGTACAGTCTGTGGTCAAAGGTATTTAAACATATCCAAGTATACACTAACACAGCTCAATATGCCTTAGCACATAACGTGATATGCGATACCTTTCCTTGTTTAAATACTTTTGACCCCCCACTGTAGGTAGGTAGGCAGAGCCAATTGGTTTGAGGCTGAAGTGTCTGACCAGTTTTCTCCATTGATGTCTGGTTTGCCCGTCTTTCTTGGACAAAAGACGGTATTGGAACCCGCCGGGTTGATGATTGGGGATTTCAACGTTGGAGTCTGGCGCCAACTGCATGTGGCTGCAGCAACAAACAGCTGCACAGTTGACCCTGGGTTCGAGGGATAGGTCAACTTCAACTGACCCTGGGTTGGAGGGTGGTCGACTTCAATTGACCCCGAGGTCAACTTCAATTTACCCTGGTTCGTGGGAGGTTGTCTCGGTGTTTTGGGGTGAGGCGACATCGAACCTCCCAAACCTATGCAAGCCACTTCTTGTGGGGCTTCGGCAGCTGGGGTCTCCTGAAATGCCAATCCAGTCCACTTGGTTGCTGCACTGCCCAACTCAGTAGGCTGCCAAGTGTCCCGGCCACGGGGTATCGTCCGCAAGTTCCTCAACGGGTGCCGCCATGACCCTTTTCTTGATATATAGCGCCTCAGACTCTGTAAATGTTCCTCATATCGTGTGCTCTATACTCTTTATTCTTCTGCAACTTGCATTGCCATTTGTAAATAATCTCTTACACTGCGGAGCCCGCTGCTTAGCCCGCAGTCATCCCTCTCTGGTTTTGACTTTACACCACACTTGCCACGCCACCTCAACCGCCTTTCTTGCAACATCTAGCCCTCTATATACACAACGCAGCTATGTTGAGCCAAGAAGCTATAGTAGCGTTGGTAGCGTTACTCATCGCTGTTCCTCCTGCGCTTGCTGTAATTTGGCGATGGTACAAGTACTCCCCGGTACAACCTAGACACCAAGTAGACGGTGAGTTTTGTGACATGATGTCAAAGGGTCAGTAACTGGAAATGGTTGCTGACTGCCTGGTGCAAAAGAAGAGCAAGCCTTGGCTTTACTGCCGCAGCAACTTCCACCTTTTACCGATGGCATTCGTATGCCTCGGGCGCCGCAGAGACGAATACGGGAGATGTATTTTGTTGCTTATGAGGCCACGGATTATCAGGTCCCGATACAAGTATAATTTGATGTTTTGCGGCGAGGTGTTGGATTTGGGTTGCACCCACATGGTCAGTACGGTAAAACATTGTTTGGTTTGGGTATGGCGCAAAAAAATATGGGTCGGGATTCTGTGTGCTTGAATGGATGATAACTGTGTGTGGGATGAAAAAGGGATGTGGCGTTATGTCTGGTTGGTTACTCTGAAGATGTTTGTATGTAAAAATGTTGGTGGGCGCGCTGAATGGTTTCCCCTGTCGGGAATGCACCCGAAACCTTGGACTCTTGGCTGATGTTGCAAGGCTCCGCTCCGCTCCGCTCTTTTGCAAAATCGCAAAATCGTGGAGACGACTGAGAGGGACTGCCCAAGGGAGAAAAGCAACAGGTTTGGAAGACGGTACTGGGGGAATGATTTACCTGTGAAGTAGTTGTGACACTAGACGTTGGAGGCTCTTATTTATTGCATTACTGTTCGCCAAGTACTATCCAGTAAGGACGCACATCTCACCAAGTGTATCAAGAGAACCAATATACAGTGGGGGGTCAGAAGTATTTAAACAAGGAAAGGTATCACATATCTCGTTGTATGCTGAGGCATATTAAGCTGTATTAGTGTATACTTGGATATGTTTAAATACATTGGACCACAGACTGTAATGCCAGTTGACCTCCATGTCGCCACAGATTTACCAACCATACCAACCACATGCGACATGAACACGTCGATGACACTTAACCGTGGGGGCCAGTCCTCTTATTATTATACTTACATACACTACCGTCCGGCCAGCAACATCCTTGACCACGAACAAGTGGCGTGCCAGCATCAAGCAACGCCCAACTCACGGCCCATCGCGCATTCTGAGTGCATGTGCGTGAATAAATAATCCAACGCTCACCAGGTCAAGTTTCATGACTATGGCGCAATAATAGCAGCCAGGCGCAAAAGTAAAAATATGGAGAACTAGAACTGTTTGCTTTGTACCGCCGAGGTGAGGTTCCATACTTTATCGAAATGATGCTGCTGGCGCAATTGCGTCCTGCCCCGTCAGCCAATCCCTTTGTCGCCTCACTCGACAAGGAACAACTACTCTGTGCACGCACTTCCATGCAGAGCATCAGGTGCTCGGTCTTGCTGCGACCACACATCTACCAGACGGGGTTGTCAATTGCGCAATGGGCCGCCGTGTTGAGCTTGCGGACCATCGCTGCGTCTTGGACTCTTGGCTGACCACTCAGCTGGACTTTAGCTGCTCCCCATGGAGAGGTTCAAGATGGCTGTGATTAGACGGGATCATGGTTCCTTGCAGGTCGATCACCTTCCACGACAGGTGCGGCATCCAACACCAAAGGAAACCCGACCGAGATGGGAGGGACTTTGTCAAGTACTCGCTCTATTGGAGTCATGCATTGTCACCACAGCCTTGACTCCAACCAGTTCCTTTCGGTGCAGGCTCAGTTGAGTGCCAAAATGGCCGACATTGGGGTACCTGTGTGACAACAGCAGGCACGTTCCTGAGGCTTCTATTCCCACACCGCTGTTGAGTCAGAGGTTGCGCATTGCCTATCGATTGCTGGTCACGCATTTGTGTAGGTACTTAGGTATGTATGATGCCGAGGTGTAGATATCGAGGTATATTGTCAACAATGATGGCGACGGATGACTTGTTCCAAGTTTCGAATAGAGCGTTGGGTACCTGTGTTGGCGGGGTTGGCGATGTAGAGGGGGTTTAGTTTGATGCATGTTCTGATGGTTGACATGGACATGGCCGTTGTCACAAACCGGATACTCAGGTACTTGGGAAATGCTAGATTCTGCAAGTAATTGTTGTTGGGTGACTGCGCTGGTGCGGTGATGAGACGAAACTGTTGGATCGTTATGTGGTTGGATGAATGTTGTAGTAGGACCGAGTCATCATGGATGCGGTCAGATTTTCTGGTAGCTGTGAGAGCCGGTTTGTGCTGTTCATATAATTGGGAACATGTCCACATCGTCACAACTTGCTGCTTTTTCTGTGCGATATCCCTGAAAGATTGGGTGGCAAAGGAGAAGAATCAGATGGAGCTGACCAGCAGAAGGAGACTTTGCAGAGGCTGTGTCGTTTGTACAACCATTCCCTCATCCTGGTGCAAACGACACACCCTCCCTGTCAACAGCTGCCTTTCACCAACAAGAGCATCACAACATGAAAGTGGAAAGCTACCATGGTACCAGACTGTTTAGATGCTATTTAGAATCATGATGAGATCTAAGTACTAGGTACACAATTAGAACTACACACACGCCACAGCTCACTCAGAACAAGAGACATCTGGAGGTCGTCCATCCACCGTCCCGCTAACTCGCGGAAGAGGATCCCAGGCGCCGCCATTGGCGGGACGGCGCGACAGTGGGGCGCACCCGTCCAAGTACCTTTGAGAGAGCGCGAATCGCGTAAAGCACCGACTTTGGCGGGGTCGATTCCAGCTCCAGCTCGCAAAGGTACTCGACGAGGCGCGTGGTGAAACGCTCGGTGCCATTCAGCACCACTGCTTTGCTGTTTCTCCACGCCAGGCACCCCAGCCGGACCTCAGACTCGGCTCTTCTTCTGGTCTTCCCAAAGTAGGTTCAGTTTCGACGCCTCGTCTTTCGCTGCCAACTCAAAATGCAACCTGTGACTCGTTGTAAGGCGCAACTGTGCGTGCGTGTGAGTCGACGTTGAGGTGGACTCGTGGGGTCAATGCTCGCCGTCGTGTGGCCGTTGAAGGTTTTGCGTTCTCACAATGTACCAGCCGACTTTGCTGCTCAGGTCTATAACAAGCTCGGTGACTTCGATATTGATGCCGACGTCGACGCCTCGGAAGCTGGATAAACTGCACATTGGCTGGATTGCGTGTTGCAATCACGCCCTGTTGGTCCCCAAGGCAGCAACTGCACTCATCTGGTCCAGTGTGGTCTATTTGAGCTGGTGATATACAGGGGGGGCGTGTGAGTGCCTTGCCATCCCGGCTCAGTCTGCAAAGATACAAGAGCACAAGAAAGAGCTGCAAGTTGCTTTGCTTCTCCACAAGACACACCCCAAAAAGTCCTGAGGCCTGTCCTTCGCCCTCGTCCAGTCGTCCTCCGCCTCGTCTGGGCTTGCGACCTCTACCTATTGTTATCACCGTCTCCTCCGTTGCTGCTCCCCAAAGATTGTTATATAACACAACACTCGTTGCCCCGTCTGTCTTGTTTTGCGTCCAATTCCTGCTCCGACTGTGCTGTCACGTTGGTGCTTCCTTCCGTCCCTTCGACTATTTAATGGGTGCTCATGCCACTCTGGTCGACGCTTGGAGCTGCACGCCGCGATCAATCGAATAATTGTCCACATCAGTCTTGTTCGTCTCATCTCATATTGTCTTTTACAATCCAATTTCATCCCATGTCTATCGTCCACTTCATCAGCTGATCTTGTTCTCAAACTATTTCCAGTGCAATGAACTAGACCATCGCGCCTCGCGAGCGACGCCTTCTGGGCCAGCGTAACCTGCTTGGCCACGACATTCTGACGGACGGCCGAGCGAAACAATCGAACCACAAAATTTCTTGACGTCGTTTTTGATTATAGACACTCGCTGTTGCCTCGACCCAATGGCTGTCAACATATTCAACCCCTCAAATGCCTCCGCGAGTCCATTCGATATATACAATGATGCCGGTAACCCACTGCCGCCGGCTAGCCCTAGCCTACCTAATGGATGTTGCAATTTTGTTGATTTGACTCCCGGAGCCAATGGAGCCAAGTGCGGATGCCGTCGCTTCTGGCCGCGTCAGACGATAGTCAGTCCCATTGCTGAACAGGCTGGATGGTGTATGTGTGCCCACCATGCCTGTTACCACGATGATGGACCTCACAATCCCCGTGACGGCCTTCAACAGCTGCAGCAATTGCCGCAGCAAACCAATCTCGGTCACGTTGGCCAGGAAAATGAGAGGCCCCGTACGGGTCGTGAGCCATTGAGCCCGGTTGTGGACGTGTCGATGCAGGGCCTCTCAACCGTCCCCGGAATGGACTTTGCTGCCTTCAGCCCCGGCCTTCCCCTCTCCTTTGTCCATGAATTTGCAACTGAATCTGAGGACGCCCACAACAATGATGCCACTCTTCACCCACCAGGCTCCATGCCCGATACCCTCGCTTGGGAGGAGTACATACAATCCCCGCCGGAACATCCTAGACCATTGGAACCATCTGAACACTCAGCGTTGCCACACCTTCCGTCCCAATTTCTTATGCCCTCTCAGACCGCCTCCACCACGTCGTCCATTCAGGCCAAGTACCAAAGACCATTTGCCGGAAAGGGACTTGGTACTCTTAATAATATAACACCCAAAGGACCAGCCTCTTCTCATGCACAGCAACCACAAAAATGTGATGTGAAACCCCTACACGTACAACGCCAGGATCCTGCTACCGACTCCTTTGTCTTGGTTGGTCATGACGGACAAGGAGAGGAAACACCGAGGCCTGACACCGCTACACAAAACGAACCTCGGGTAGCTGCAGCATTCCATGGATTTTCCCGGGAGACTCTCCAGAACTTGTCAGATACTATTAGTGGACATGAACAACGCCTGGACCGCCTGGAAACTGTATCCTTTTCTGCCAATGGACATGACGAATGCGTTGATAAACATGACCACATGGACCTACGTGTCACAGAACTGGAACTGAGAATGGAAGGTGTGGAGAAGGCTGTAGAGGTGACTGGGACGGCGAACAAAGACGCTGAAGTCGAGGATGATGGTGCAAAGAGCGTCTTCTCGGCAGTCACAAGTGTCTCCAGTCGACCCAACCCAGAGGAAATAATGTCTCAAATCGACAGCCTGCGGGCCCAAGTCTCCCATCTTCAGTCCTTTCTCCCATCACATGGTCATGCGTGGACCGTGGAGGTTGTCTTCTTGCCTTTCCCATTGAAGCGTCTTTGGCAAGAACTTTCGCAGTTCAAACATGATGCCACTGTTAGCAATGATGACTGGACGCAAGTCCCCATGACGCTTAGCAGCGCCACACTACGATCGCAATCACCGTTTGGCGGCGACTGGGCTGCTACCGATCACGATGCAGAGTGGCTATACCCAAGAGCCTGCGGCGATAAGAGCACCCAGGATAGGAGGTTACGCAGTCGAGGGCTCATCCAAACTGTATCCTTTCGCGGACCTGACGCTAGAAGCGTGCAAGCGGCCATACACGAGGCTTTTGGTTCAGTATTCCGCAGCCTGGGTATCACACCTCGACACCAGCCCACGGATCCACGTTTTGGCAGATATCTTGGACTTCAGGAGTCGTGGGTGCCACTTCGCAAAATTCACAAGGACTCACGACTCCGATTCCTTAATGCCGCTGAGATGCTGACACCCTCGTTATGGGATGTCAATTTCTTGCATTCGGTGGCCATGAAGGCTGCAGAACCTAGACTCTTCATCACACACCCAGACGCCTATATACAAGACTACGGAGCGTACGAATCAGGATGGGCTTGGCAACGAGTCCGCGAAATGGATCGCGTCTCCCTAGATGTGTCAGAGTCGCAGGAAGTCAAGGAAGCAGATGCCATGGAGCACTGCTGGCTTTGGAACGAGCAGCTTGACGAGGCTCCTAGTATCCCAACCTCACTCAACATGCGCCAAGGCCGCGAACGCCTCTCAACATCCCCAGCAGTATTCCCAGCTCCGGAGCAACCGTATCGCTCAGTCAGTCCCTTTGCCGTCCGAGGACCATCGCCCATGCTATCAGGTCGCCGTGCTCCAAGACCACCTCACATTCGCACCGCCTCCGTCCCCATCGTCCCGGCGACAGCTCAATCTCCCTCGAACGCCAGCCGCCGCCGCATTGTATCCCACGGCCAATCCAGACACTCATCCCCCTTCACCCGCGGCCCGTCCTCCCAAGGCATCCAGAAAAGGCGCCGCACCCGCTCCCCCAGCTACCCTCACTATACGCCTCGCTGGACCGCCTCACCTAGTCCCATGCCCTCAGCCATCAACGACCGTCAAGTCACCCGTGGCATGACACCGCTCGCCTACGCTACACCATACAGCAACGCACCGTTGCAGGAACTCCGCCCCTTTCGCGGAAGCAGCGTTGCTCGCAGTGGAACATCTCACGTCCCCATGGAATACGCAACCGACGAACTCTTTGACGTAGAAATCTACGACAGCGGCTCCGACGAATCATACCGTGAGGATGCCGACGATGAGAGCAATTCAAGCGGTGAAATCGTGACTCACGTCCCTGTGAGTAGCCATGACTCACACAGACGACAGCTGCCTGAGGACGAACCATGGCCCGGCATCGAAGATCAGGGCCGCCCATCTGATGGGGAGAATATTGATCCGGATGAAGGGGAAGGCAAAAGCAGCGAAGCGAGCAGTCAGCCATCTGAGTACCCTAGTACTCAGCGAGCATGGCCGGCTGATAATGAAATGGGATTTCAAATTCACGAGGATGAGGAATGACGAATGTCGAAATTGAATACGTTTTATGATATCATGCAACGGCGGTAATGAGGGGTAAATGGATGTTGGGAAGTTTGATACCCCGGTTGTAGATTTACTTTTGCATACCACTCATCTTATGTTATATACTCTCAATGTCTGGCAATATACAAGTTGAATAGCACCAATACCCGACAGGATATTTGCTACGATACGGACAAAAAGTTCTACAATAATGACCACATCAAGAAAATGTAAGAGAGAACATGTATTCAATACCATATAACATCTATGGGTATGTAAGCCAAAAACACCGGGTATAATCCCCATCTGCTTTCAAACCCCTTCTATGCCCCTCATCCCATCCCATCCAATCCAATCCAACCGTAATGAATGAACTCCATAAACAGCACAACTTATGGGGGTATATAAATCCACCTGATCCAAAACTCCGAGCTCTAAATTTTGTAACTATTGTTTCCCCAATGGGGTCTAAGTCGGTGTACGAACACCAGGGTATCTTGTGTAGCCACTGGAATGTGGAATGAACGGGCCATCAGTGGCATTTAATACCATGTGCCTTTGGGGTCTAACTTGTATAGGATACGGCACTGGCTCCGCTGGCATACCTTGGATCGAGCGAGTTGCTTGTATTTAGGTCCCGTGGGACCGGTAACGTAGTGGTACTGGCCGAATAGGCGCCACTGACGATAATCTGCCAGAGTGTATAGGCGATCGCCCCAGTATCCGTCGAAATGGAACCATGCTGTCGGTGCGTGGGGATTGGTGGCCGCAGGTATAAGACTTGGAGGTTGCTTGTTGCCATCTTCGTCGACGGATTCCTCATCCATCTCGGTGTGCTTTCCTAGCTTGTAGTTGTAGTGGTAGGCGTAATTGTTCAGCGCTGGATCCCAGAGAGGCCCTTTGTCGCTGACATCCTTGAGCATCTTGAAGGGTAAGACGTAAGGGTGGTCGCCAGGCGTGGCGTACATGGCGTGTGAGCCAACGGCAGAGTAAATAACGGGACGTTCTCCGCGCTTCTCGACGGCTTCCCATGCATATGCCTGACCGCCCTCGTGCTCGGAGAAGTAAATGCCCTTGGGAATGCCATTTTCGAACCGAACCATGGAGTGTTCCCAGTCACCGACGTGATTGCCAAACCGGATACCAAGAACCGTTTGTCCTAAATTGTACGAGTAAAAGAAGAACCAAAATGCATCCACGATGCCAGATCCCTTGTCCACAATGATGAGAACAGCAGGAGCTCGGGAGTAACCGTTGGCATCGGGTTTATGTCCACGGCGTTGAAGGCGGGGCTGGCCGGACCGGGATCGTGGGCGCTGGGAGCTGCGGGGCCGTGGGTCGGAGATTCGATGCAACGGAGTATCCTTGTCTACATCAAACCAAGTTGTTCGTTCCCCTCCGGCAGGTGGTCCGCCATTGCTAATCTCGCTGTTGTCATTGTCGTCGCCGTCATCGTCGAACGGCTTGGGAACATTCTCATGGCTGTGCAACCAGGGCGGCCGGGTCTCGACGTCTTCCAGGCTGTGAAGAGTGACAACGCCTTTAAATTTGTTCAAGTGGTGCAGATTATCCAGTGTTAATTTCTCGTCTGTGATGTTAACCAGCTCATCATCAACAACAACTTCCATGTGCTGCACGTGCTCGCGAATATCCGATGGCCAGAACTGCTCGCCCGAATACAGGTGCACAAGGGGTGCGTGCTTGAGAACGTAGTCCGGGATATCCTTTAGAATCCGTCGCCGTTGGAAAATATTTCTCTTCTTGTCTTGTCTTTTGGCCGTTTCTGCATCGGATTCTTCGGATGATCTGTCTTCCCACGACCGAGGCTTAACATATCTCTTTCGAAGCTCAGTCCACACCTCGTCATCAATGTCGTCGACGGACGACATATTTGGGTTCGGTAGCGAGGCAGGATCACGACGCAAGTGGTGTAGCCCACAAAGACTAAGCCAGCGACATAATTGGCGGTCAATCCAGTATGGACTGCTGCTTACCCAGAGGCTGTCGCGGGCTCGTCTCGCTGGACCATGGCTGGTCGGGTCGAGGACTCGAGGCACGAACCAGGCGATGAAGGAAGCCACTAACAAGAGCGCTAGCACAATGGTGCCGCGCCGTAGCCAGTACATGGCTCCTTGTCCCTGTGGTCTTCGCACAAGACTCGTAAGCCCGTATCCTCCGACTGTCAACAAATGATTGATTTCATGCAGACGAGTGAGTTTGGAAGCCGGTATCGCTGGCTAAGTATGCGGTGTGGTGAGAGTGAGGTAGGAATTGGCGGACGGCCGGTGGTGGGGTGGTAGTCGGCGTCGTCGTAAGGCTTCGTTGAATGGCAATCTCGGCTCGTTCCGGATAGATTCACCGCGGCTCGAGGACGTTGGAAATCGAGGCAGAATTCAAAACCAGTGACGGCCAGAGCGAGAGAAGTTGATTAATTCAACGAAAGTGGCCGGCAAGTTGCCGTGGTGCAAGCCCAGATGGCGAGAGCGAGCAGAGAGTACTGACTGCCCTTGCGACAGGGATGTCTATACAGGTTGATGTACAGTGGTGGGGGAGGAAGAAACAGATAGAGGTGAGAGCAGGGAGAGAAAATGTGGAAATAGGCCAGCTATAAGGGCATATCGACGAAAAGAAGGGGGGTTGAGGCACAGCACCGCTGGCGACTCGTTGCGAGGCTGAGGTGCGGTAAAAAGATGAAGGGAAAGGTGAAGCAAAGTAAGAAGTGAGGGCGAGACTGAGGCTTTGAACAACGGCAAAAGGTACGAAACACGCACAAGCCCGGCTAGTCATGCAGGCAGGGTCGAGAAGTGTGCGGGAACGGGACATGGAACATGGGAGCCTGTGATGAAAGTGTTTGGGTTGGATTCTTGGCTAGATGTGTGGATCGAGTCTGCGCGTGGACATTTTGTGCTACATGAGGCGACAAGAATCTGATGCTGAGAGGAAGTACTTCCGGGGAGGATGCACAATAAGTGGTGGGTGACGACGATCAGGCCGGCGTAAGAAGGAGCGTCTGACACGACCAGGCCATGGAGGGCAAGTGTCAAGTACTAGGTACCAAGGTCTGGTACTTCCAAGTCGTCAAGTAGTGGTACTTGTCCGAGTTGAACACGCTCTGGTGCTCTGGGTTGTGGCCTGGGCGGGGCATTGGGCCGTTTAGTGCTCCAAGTCAACTGGTGCCCAGCTGCTGGTGGGTGCCACCGCGGAGCACAACGCCGTCAAGTCACTATCTTAGCGCCGCCCACGTTGGAGTTTGGCACGTCTCCGGCGCCGGAAAGGCTACAGAGGGCCAGCACTTGCACGTTCAGCGCTAAGCTTCTTTCTGCCAATGCCTGACTCAAACTGGTCTAGCCTACCAACTTCCAATCCTCGTTGTTCTCAACCAACCAAGTTTGCATCACCAGAAAGCAGATGGTTTTTGCTTGCATGCTGGAGATGTTGAAAAGACGCCTTGAACGCAACGTGGGCCATGTCGCTGGAGGAGAGTTGCTGTCTATAATGTTTAGCATTTCACAATATTCAGCTCCGCTTCAGCCCCTGAACAATCACAAAACTGTGGCTGTCTGAATTCAATGTACGGAGTAAGTGCCTCAAGTTAAGTGCCTGAGCAGATCAAGTTCCTTCCCATTTCTCCAACTTCCTAGGTACCACTGCGCAAGCCTTCTGCAAGTGGTCCTACATCGGCATTGAGAGAGTACGCCTTCTTAGCAAGGTGTTCATGCGTAATGCGACTGCCGAATTTAGCCCGTTGCTTGTACCCCAAAGGAAACCACCTACATCGTGCCTGCTGTTTGTGGCCACAGAGAGAAGAGCGATCGCCACTGGGCCAACCTCCAGTTCTCATTTCTTGTGCAAATCCGTTCGTTTTCAAGAATTACATCCTGTTATGACATGGTGATTGCGTCTTGTAGTGCTGATACTCGCCTAATTGCTCCTAATTCGACATTTCAAGGTAATCCATTACCTGGACTGAGTAAATCATGGCCAGGAAATATATTCTTAGTGCGGAACCACCAAGACCGACCAAGTCATTTAATAGGAACCTTGGCAGCAATATCATGGCTCTTGCTCGCCATCGAAACGAAACCTAATCTGTTCACCCCACGTCGGCTGCCGACCAAAAGCGCTTGGCTCCAGCGTGCCACTTCACAACAATCAACATGTCAAGGGTTCCTACTATCTGCAAATAAACCGACTCTTGGACGCAAACGAATCATCGTGCAACATACCGTGTCGTGATGGTACCGCGCCGTGGTAATTCGTCTCTCAATGCGCGCTGCTGATCGCTTCTTGTTGACGCCATGCAGATCTATAGCCGGAATCTCACGATACGGCTGAATTGAAGCATCACGAAAGAAGAAACGAAGGAACTTTGATTGAAAGGTCCACTACTTTAAATCGACCTTGACGAACCAGCGTGGACTCGCCCACCACATGGCATGTCTTTGTGGTTTCCAGTCCACAGCCTTGGGCTCCCGTCCTGGCAAATGCAAGACTATGCTGAACTCTTGACTTTACCCTGAGCTTTTGAACCCGGAACGTGAAGCCATCGCGAAATCACACCTGCTGAATTTGTCTGCAGCCACTTCATCTGGGGTTGACTCATCATGAGGCCATGTGCGTCATCTGTTGGCAAACACCAAAGATTATCGTGACATAACCCAGGGATGAGTGACAGGTGCTTCAGAGCCACTTCCGCACAAAACCTGGCCCAAAACTCGCATTGGCCCCATACACGACCTGCAAACCGCCCGCGTGGGCTTACGACACCGCCTTATTGATTTGGGTGGGTCATCAGACATCGTCTTGGCCGTTCAATGAGAGACTGGCGCCACTCACCCAGCTTTGTTTGTCGCAGCCAACAAAGAACTTATTCACATCATGACCAAATGACCGATTTCACCAAAGGGGTGCCATCGCGGCCACTTGTCGCTAAATTTACGCCGAATGATCCCCCACCTGGTACCAAAACGACACCACTGAGAAGTGGCTTCCATTGGGGTGTACTGGCTTCAACACATGTCTGTTGTACATGTACTTTTCATTTTAGCCCCTTGGAGTCGCCGATATGGAATATCTCTGTCGATGGTCACCTCGAGCCCAGAAGATGCTGAGTGTTCAGTTACGGGATGGCTGGACATGACTTCTGCAGCAGCATATGAATCTCCCACTACGCTTCCCCAGTGGTGAAATGCGAAGGTCGTGTCTTTGATCCGCATTTTTCCAATACTTGTTGAATCATTTTATTGTCTTCCATTCGTGGTGTCTTACTGAAAAAGAAAAGCAGATACACCGGGCATGTTCCGAGATCATCCAAAATCACTAAGCGGCTCAAACGGCAGTGCCGTGTTACCATTCCCAAGCCAACGGACAGGCGTGTTTTGTCCTACGGTTCCAGCGTCACGCAGGCTGAGTCGAAGGAGCAGGACCGTTTTTGCCCCGTTCAGCCCGGGCACTACTTGCGAGCCTGGAAAGATGACGACACCACGAACCAATTCCTCATTGATACGATCCAAACGACTCGGGTTGGTTCATAAACACAACAAAGCCCCGCCAACTTCGACAAGGCCACGCGTATCGGAACGACAAGACAGCAGCGAAAACTCCAATTGCGAGTTTCGAAGTTCTATTTTATGGTCGAGAATTTCTAGAGTGGCTGTATTGCAGCACATTTTACGAATGTGCGGTAAAATAACTTTTGCAAGGCGTCCACCATAACGGCAGGTGATCGTGTGCAAACCCTACAACTTTTGCTCATGCTAAACGGTTGACCTGTCGGCAATTCCCGAATCACTAATGGGCCACGCATTCCAACCACCGGACTTGTAAGCTGACAAAACAGGGCACAAATCCTGAACCGAAAGGCACCGGAAAGCTCGGCAAACACTACAGCCAACAGGCCAATTGAAATGCTCAATGGAGCAAACTAAGATGCCCTTCCTTGTCCGACCTTGTTCTGATTCCCAATTGCTGGTACTCAGGCATCCATGCATTGGAGCACGACTTGTTCACGTCAGCTCTTCAAGGCGCATCACGGTTGGTAAGAATGATTCAGAAACCTGCAGGGGACCTTCGCAATGCCCACAACAGGATTGGGAGCGGATGGACTCATTAGTGTACTGGTGAGCATTGTCGTGCCCATGGCGTGGATTTGATGTGCTCTACTGTACGGGCTTGAAAAAATGTCCAAGACTGTGTGGTTGCGTATTCCAATCACACACTCACTAACCATGGACTTCAACGGTGCAAGAAACATTGAATTAGCCACCCAAGAATAGCTTGTATCTGGCACGATACCATTACATATTATGACGGAACAGTGTGTGCTTTGGCCGGCCGGAGGCTGTACCCCCCACATGTTGTAGTTCCATACGAATTCTTGTTGCAATGATACGCCCCATTCCTCTGAGATAGTATTATTGCCGAAACAAACAAGCACGGTTGCAACTATCCACCAATTGACATTGCAGCAAGCTCCAAGCCAATGTACGACAGTGTTAGTACGAACGCAACCGACTATGCCTCATCACCTTCACAAACTCGACATGTATCAACTTACAATGATAATTGATCTGGGAAACGATAGCAGAACTCGATAAAGCTACATAATTGCTACTCTGTTTGCAAGACTGGTGGGCGTCCTCGGCTCTACTCTAGAAATCAGTTACAAGAAGCCAATGATACCGGAACATTATGTAGCTATAACCAACAATGTATTTGCAAACTTTGCAGTAAACTGAGGTTGGTTTCTGCAAGTATCAGACTGGTCACTTTGTTTTGCCAGGGACAGGAATTCCTCTTCCTGTGCTTCGAGGCCGCAAAAGACACTGAAATATGAGGGTTAATATTAGGTCTGATGCACAAAAGCACCTAGGTACTGGAAAGAGTATGGTTTTCGACAGCTCATGGTTTTGTTTTCTTGAATGTCGCAGCTTCAATTTCAGGGTTTCAGTATATCTAGCCTCGTGATATGCTAATGAGGATTCGGAGACTTTCACCTTGTGCTATCAGAGTGGGAAACAAATGTTACAATTGGTAACTTATTCCAAATTCCTTCCCTAGTCTTACACTTACATTGACGTCGCTAGTTTAGGCCTCCAGTTCTGCCCTTAAATTACACCACAACGCATATCAACCCGTCATAGTAACATCCTCATCCTCATCTTCATCTTCATCATCCTCCTCACTCCCGCCACTCTCCTCCTCATCCTCCCTATCCAAATCCTCCCAACTCGTCGGCGTCATCGTCGACAAAGGAACATCCCCGCTCGCGCTACCCTTAAACCCAACAGGATACCCTTCCAACCTCGTCGCAAGACTCGGCCGCCCCTTCGGCCGCCGAGCAACCTCCTGTTTTCTGCGCTTGTCCCGACCAAATTCTTCGCCCATCTTTTTTCGTCTGGGCCTGTAGTCAACTGCCTTTTTGTCATCCCAGTCTTTCCCTTTCCCATCCACAGCATACACCGTGACGTGGTCCTTATCCCCCCTCTTCAGCTTCAAAGCCATGAGATTCTCCAGGAAACCAGTCTGCTCTGCTCGCTCACCCGTCGGGTCTTTGCCAACCGGGATGCGGATGTTCCACTCTTCTTTAATGGGGCGTAGGGTGTCGTCTTCCGGTACTTTGGGGCGCGGTATCTTTTCCGTCGTCATTATTCGCGAGGAGCTGGCTGCGAGGAGGGATATGTCGCCTGGTAGGTTGCGCAGGGAGGGGAGGCTGCCGGATGATGATTTGTCGAGGATGACTTCTGTGCCGACTACTTCCGCCCAGTGACCTTCGAAGAGGCGTCCTCTGTAGGAGAACAGGGGATTGGAGCTGTGCAGGTCGAGGATTTGGATGTCTTCTGTTTCGGGTGGTTCTTCCGCTTCTTCTTGGGCTAGATCTTGGGCTTCAGCTTCCTGGGCTGGTTCTGGTTGCTTGCCCTTTTTCTTGTCCGATGGTGGAGGCGTGGTTATCTTTTCTTTACCGTAGCTCATGGCAAGAAGGGCTGGGTCAAGGGGTGTGCCATCGTCTTGATCATCTTGCTCTGTGGGAGCCTCTTCGTTGTCGTTATCCTCATCACTGTCATTGCCATTGTCGCTGTTGTTGCTGGGAGGCCGTTTGGGCTGTTGCGGTTCAGGACGAGCATCCTGAGTTTCGCCTCGCTCTGTCCAGTTTTTGTAGTACCCGCCGCGGTTGTGTCGAGGTGCTTTAGCCGAGGGGTCTTTGAATTCGGGATATGAGAGCTCTACCGTTAGGTAGAAAGTCTGTGAGTTGTGAGCAATGTCGCCTTCGTGAGAAGGGAGCTAGGGTGACGACTGGCCTCTGTTTCTATAGCTGAGTACTCGTATTCCCATTCTTCTTGATCGTCTTTGATGATTTGCTCGAGGACTTGGTCGAGTGGTAATGCGCCAGGTTCATCAGGTGTAAACGCGCCTTTTGGCCTCTCCATGGTGGGCGGATGAGTGAGAGGCGCAAAGGTTGTACCTGTGAAAGCAGGAAAGGAAAAAAAATGAGCGTCTCAGGTAAACATCAACATGGATAATTCACACGTGCAGATGACTCGCATGCCTCCTATGCATATGAATGAGCAAAAGTAGCCATGAAATTTTGCCCGTTTGAAAGCTAGACTCATATGCAAAGTGATGTCTTACTCTACCATTGCATCACGCGTCTGGATTTCAACATGAGCGTTGGAGATCACTCATGGATGCTGGCCGTCTTTGGCTAAGCGGCAAGGGTCCATCTCACCTCACGTTTTCTGACACACCAAACTGCCCTGTCCCTCGCTCCTTCCTCTCACATTATCGATAGAACGGGGTGGGGCTGAAAATGCCCCGCCATCGCAACTGAATTTCATGCCACTTCGTCTTATGCGCCTTTGTCGGCATTTGCGATTGAGTCACTTTTTTCAAACCATCTCTATTTTCTGTGAAATTGCAGCACCTCCGTGCTCTGTCCCTGGACATCAATTCCTACCGAATCGTGAGCATCACCGGACGAAGGAAATTTGCCATTTCTAGCCGCTCAGCAAGTGTCCGATTGTCGCATCGCCTCTCAATTTCGGCCCATTACTCACAGGGGCTCAACAATGCCCAAGGTTCACTTGCTGGACTATGTGGCCGGCAACATTCGTAGCCTGGTGAATGCCATTGAGAAGCTTGGATATGAAGTAGATTGGATCCGGTCACCGGAGGACGTGCCCCGAGCAGAGGTATGTCGTTGCTGCATCAGCTTGCCGTTCATCTGATATATACACAAGAAAAAGTTCGCGGTTCTGACTCGCAATATCTAGAAACTCATCCTGCCGGGAGTAGGCCACTTTGGTCACTGTCTCTCCCAACTCTCTCAGGCGGGCTATCTCCCCGCCATCCAGAAACACATCGATGAGGGCAAACCGTTCATGGGCGTCTGTGTCGGCCTGCAGGCCATCTTTGAAGGCTCCGTCGAAGACCCCGACGTTGCCGGTCTCGGTGTCATCAAGGGCTCCCTAGGACGCTTCGACGACTCATCCAAGTCCGTTCCACACATTGGTTGGAATAGCGCCAGTACTGCTGGGAAATCCATGTATGACCTCAGCCCGGATTCGAAATACTACTACGTCCACACGTATCGCTTCCCCTATATCAAGGGCCAACTGGAGTCACAAGGATGGACCGTCGCAACAGGAACCTACGGCACCGAGACGTTTGTCGGTGCCGTCGCCAAGGGGAACATTTACGCTACACAATTCCACCCTGAAAAGTCCGGCGTAGCAGGTCTGAGAACCCTTCGCGCATTTCTCACAGGTGAGGGTGCCAAAACCCTCGGCGCACCATCTTCCGCCTCGACCACCTCACCCTCATACTCACCCCAGGACGGCCTCACACGGCGAGTCATAGCCTGTCTCGACGTCCGCACCAACGACCAAGGCGACCTCGTCGTCACAAAGGGCGACCAGTACGATGTCCGTGAAAAAGACGACTCCCGCAGCGTCCGCAATCTCGGCAAACCCGTCGAAATGGCCAAAAAGTACTACCAAGACGGCGCCGACGAAGTCACCTTCCTCAACATCACATCCTTCCGCGACTGCCCCATCGCCGACCTCCCCATGCTCGAGATCCTCCGCCAAACATCGCAGACCGTCTTCGTCCCCCTCACCATCGGCGGCGGCATCCGCGACACCGTCGACACCGACGGCACAAAGGTCTCCGCCCTCGAAATCGCCACCATGTACTTCAAGTCCGGCGCCGACAAAGTCTCCATCGGGAGCGACGCCGTCATCGCCGCAGAGGAATACTACTCCCTCGGCCGCAAACTCTTCGGCAACACCGCCATCGAGCAAATCTCTCGCGCGTACGGAAACCAGGCCGTCGTCGTGAGCGTCGACCCCAAACGCGTCTACGTGCCCAAAATAGACGCCACCCGCCACAACATCATCGAGACCAAGTTCCCAGGCCCCAAGGGCGAGCCCTACTGCTGGTACGCCTGCACTATCAAAGGCGGCAGAGAAACACGGGACATGGACGTCGTCGAGCTGGCGCAGGCAGTTGAGGCCATGGGCGCAGGGGAATTACTCCTCAACTGCATCGACAAGGACGGCTCCAACAGCGGCTTCGACCTCGAACTCATCACGCAGGTCAAGAATGCCGTCAAGATACCCGTCATTGCGTCCAGCGGGGCAGGCAACCCGGCCCATTTCGAAGAGGTCTTTGACAAGACTACCACGGATGCTGCTCTCGGAGCGGGCATGTTCCACCGCGGTGAATACACAGTCAAGCAGGTCAAGGAGTATTTGCAAGAGAAGGGCCTGTTGGTGAGACAATTTGAGCAAGATTTGTCATGATAGATGGACATAGAACGATTTGGCACTTTTCAAGGGACATATTGATATTTCGGGATAAACAAGTTTCATTCAGTTTCACCTGCAAAAGAGGATTTCCTGCAAACTATAAAAGCTAGACTCGAACGACTGTGCTGTGAACTGATTCACCAGAAACTGTGACAAGCTAAACGTGACTAATTTGCATGCTACAACGCCTCCGGATCGTACATTGTAGATCAGACATAGACAAGTAATAGAACAAGAACAAAAGTACGAAAATAAAGTAGACTTTACACCTCGTGGTATTCGTGTGCCAGACGCCGGGAAGCATTTTACCGCTTTTGGTCAAACTGGAAAACAAAAAACGAATGGCAAATAGCTAAATCAAAGTAGAAGGCTGAAAAGTAACTCGAACGATTAAGCATGATTTCGATGCAGGCACACTCGGTCCAAATGGCATTAGAAAATGCAATCACTCCTAGAGCTCCATTCCCATGAATACCCATCGATTACTCGTGACATCGAGTTGGTGTGCCCAGTGGTCCAGAGTGGTCATTTCGAATCCTACCCACTGAAGACTCTTGGTCAGCTCGAGTGCCTCCTCAACGGGCATGCGACGATCCACGCAGTTGACAATGTGTGCGCAGTCCAAAGGTCCGTCGGCAAGCTCGATGAGAGCCATAAGACTAGGGCGAATAGTCAGTATCAAGTTCAGCCTGGAGAGGGACGTGTAGAAAAAAGTGGAACAGTGACTCACGCTTTCTTGAGATCTCTTCCCATGACGCCTTCAATGTCAAAAAAGACGAACAGCGATTTCTCATGTCCGTCATTTGCCACAAAGGCGCGGAAGCTCGCACCGCCAGCATAGTCCCAGACCTCCATCCAAGCATCAATCTCAAATCCATGCGACTTGATATCGGCGCTCTGCTGGAAGGCGTCGGAGAAGCGGTCCTCTGGCGGCGGCGTTTGTAAATAAGCACCTGACAGGCCGGATCCATTCATCGACAGGTTCCTCTCACCGTGGAAAACTGTCTTCATGGGCTCACAAAAGAATCTCTCACATTCTTCCCTGATCATGAGTGCTGCCCCCCCTCGTCGCTCCGGGCGACGGCGGCCCGAATTGTCACGCTTCTTATTCTTAGGAAGAAGAGCGAGCTCGTTGGACGAGGTCAGCGCGGCGAGGGGGGGGCTTGTTGGAGGAGAAGGAAGGCCTGAGGTAGGGACCTCAGGAATACCACTCCGCCCCTGGTAGATTGGTTAGCAGGGTGTCAATTGGCGGGGCTTCAAGAAGCCTATGGAGATAATCACCCATTCATATGAAGGAATGGGAATACTATAAAAACGTACCTGCAACCCCGGTAGTGCAGTAGTGGATGCCCTTAAGCTGGGCGGCAGAGTCGACAATGTAGCAGGAGGCAAGGACGTTGACTCGGGCAACAACGTCCTCGCCGTAATTACTACTACAATTTAAATTCTGGTTACTTAAAAGCGCCATTGTTATTGTTCCACGGTTGCTGTCTTGATATGTGTTTCGGTGGAGTTGAGAAGTCGTCGCGGGCAGTCTAGCTGGCGACGTCGGCAGAGTGTGTGGTGGTTGGATTGAAGTGGCGAATTGGGTCTGACAGATGTGTGGGCGCAAGAGCGACGATTTATAATCGGTGAAGATTTGGTAGCCTTGGTCCGTGGGACGGGAAATTAATCGAGATTGGTTTAAAGTGCGTTGCGTGATGCGTTTTTGCCTGGGCGAAGCGAAGCTGTGGTCGATTTTATTCGAGTTTGTGAAACCGGATGTCTGAGATGTGAGATGTGGGAGGAAGAAAAAGCGAAAATGGTTGGTGTCGGGGAGAGAGCGGTGACAAGTCAGCTGAGACACAGACCTGGACTGGACGCCCAGACCTCGACCCTTTGCCATGTTCAGGCGGCGCCGCAGTAGCCAACACTCAAACTTCCGGCCGGTTTGGGCGGGGCGGGGTCTTTTTGCCAAGCCCTTCAACACCGAGACCGTTAGAAATCCTGCCCAACTGTTTCCGACTTTTACTTTGCACTGTGTCTTCAGCGGGCGAGCTGGGAGTGTTCACCAACATTCGTGCCATTGATCACTTTGGCAGGCACGTTGATCACCCAAGGGTCTCGCTGTCTTTGTGCCTGTACAGTCCGTTTGGACCCCTCACATACTGTCTGCAGCCACGTGCATCCCTGCATCTCCAACCTGCCAATTGTGAGCCTTCTCCGCCAAGCCCGCCGCAGCCGTGAACCATACAGTAAACTCAGCTCGTCACCGTGCTGGTAATTAGATGGAGGATATGGGTTGCAGTATTGTGTCTTAATTTGGGCTGGGATTGCAAGGCTGGTACGCACTTGTCTCGATGTTGGTGTTGGGCACGAATCGGTTGTCAACTCGATATCCGGCGTGTGGCTGAGACACCATCACCAAGTCTGACTGAGAACATTGAAAGAACATTATGTGAACAGCAGCGAAGAACAGCAAATAGAGCCTACCCAATTCACGGATGAGCCATCATTAGCTACTGCGTCAATGCTCTCGGCCCAAATCATTTCTTTCCGTTTCCCACCGGACAGTGCACTTGTGCAACACACATTCGCACACTTGTAAGATCTTGTCAATGTCACACATCGGACTCAGTATGGATCTTCATTACACAACATTGCTATCTATATCATACAAGCCCACATCCATGTACACTCAACATGAATTATATTCAAATGCTTTAGTCCTTCATTTTTTGCCCTCCCTCATTACCATTATACATGTCTCGCGCTCAAGCTCGCAAATGCATCTGGGCTGTGTCGTCCATTCGTCCAAGCCATATCCATGCCAAGATTCATGCTTTCCCTACTGATATGCCTGCTTGATGTAAAAGGATCCGGCTGGGCCGTAGCTTGATTCATATACGGATTTGTGTTTCCGGGTATCGGCTGCGACACGCTTCGGGGCTGCTGGGGTGTCACTGGGAACGCTGGCGCAGACTGTGTGTATACGGCCTGGTTTTCCGGGATGCTCGGCGTTGTCGTCACTGTATTTGTATTTGTGGTCACAGGTTTTGGGATGCCTTGCACAGGCTGGTTGAACAACGCCATTATCGATGCTTTGTCATGCCGAGGCTGCTGGTAATATGGTTGCTGAGGGTGTTGCACCGCATAGGGTTGGGCCTGTGCTTGGGGCTGCGGCTGTTGCATACTGGTGAAGAAGGGATTTGCTGACGTTGCTAACGGTTGTGGTGACGCGCTCAGAAACGGCGATTGTGTGAAATTGGACTGAGCTTGCTCCGGTATCTGACCAAGCGACGGAGATGCTATTCTCGTTGGTGATCGCATGAAAGGATTGTTTGCGAATCCTCCCGGAGCAGTGTTCACCGTCAAACCTTGCTGCATCGGAGTCGGGCTTGATGGCTGAGAGTAGAATGGGTTGTAACCAGTCTGCATTGGCTGCTGGGGCTGAGGTATCGGCTGCGGGTATGTCATGCTGCTCTGGAAGTTCATCGTCTGATAGCTCTGTGGACTTGTCGGGGCAGAAGGGGACATGTATTGCTGATATGGCTGCTGTTGATACTGTTGTTGTGGAATTTGCACCGTATGTCCTCCATTAGTCTGGGTGAAGAAAGCCGGGTCTGACGTCGACACATTAAGACCTTGAAATGCCTGGCTAACAAGGTCGACCTGTTGTGAAGGAACTCCGAATGGATTATTCGTGCCATTGTATGGGTTTTTATTATGCAGCGTGCCGGTAGATTGGGCCGTTTGTGGTTGAGCCGGGGGCATCATGTCGAACGGGTTAGTAGACGTGGTGGACGAGGTAGTTGGTCGGTCAGACACCGGCTTCTGAGGAACGTTGAGACTCAGGCCCAAACCGGTTGAACCAGATGAGGAGTTTAACGGAGTCATGGATTTCGTTGCGCGCAGTGTAGGCTCTCGGGGAGGTGGTGCGGGTGCCGGCGATTGATTTGTGCCTTCTCCTAAGCGGACCAAGGCCTCAATCGCCCGTTCCAGGTTGCCATTGACTCCTTTAAGAACAATAGCATTGCGCTGAGCATCTTGAAACCCCATCTCCCGAAGCCTCGTCAGCTTCACTTCAGTATCATCCGGTCCATCATAATCCACGGTGGCTCCAAACAACTTGGAGGGCTTATTCGGCAGCGTCGGAGAAGCCAATGTACCAGCACTCGAGCTGCTTATGGTTCTTTGCTCCTTCTTTGCACGCGATGAAAGCGGGAATATGGATGAGGCTGATCGAAATCCGAATTTTGTTGAGTTCTTAGGTGGCAACGGCGGCGGCGTGCCTTCATCGGATCCCTGACTGCGCGGCTTGCTAGATTCGGCGGCGACATTATGAATGTATTTTTGGCGAATAAAGCGTTCCATGGCTGAGTCTGCCTCGTCAGCATCGATGGGTACAGGTGGTTTTCGGCCCGCGGGATTATATATCTGATTTGAAGCGACGTTTCCGACTTTGCGCATGTTCTGGAATCCTTTGTCAGTTATTTGGAGCCGAGACTTGGGATATAGATAGCAGAGCGGCGTACCTCGACTTGTTCGTTGGACCAGCTGTCCATACTTAGCGACTTGACTTTGGAGATGTGTGTGCCCAGTTTTCGGTGTATCGCAGCACAACGCATGCATAGAAAAACTCCCAACTATGGACTAGTTAGCAAATGGAAAAGCCGGATCGCACGAGGGAAATGACTGCTTCCATACACTCCATGATGCCCAGGCTGCAAAACGCAAGATGTCAGTATAGAATTCCAAGGGCGGAAATTTGGGATGAGAGGTTTTCACCAACCTGGGTTCCTCGTATGGCAGTCTGCGCATAAGTTATTGCCGGGGACTTTGTTGACGAGTTCTTGAAGAGCCTTCTCGTTGCGCGCCTGCTGGCGCTTGCTCAAGACGCTTGTCATGGTGTAGGACGATTATAGTGTACTATATATTGTAGGGTATTGCAAAAAATATTTGTTCAGGACTCCGTATGCAGGATAAAGCGCTTCGATAGCGAGGAAATCGAATTGGAATGGCGGGAATGAGCGTGGGAAGCAGTCGCGTGCGAGAAAAGACGGAAGTTATTCGCGGACCATGTTGAGGATGGACAAGGATCGGGAAGGGTCAGAAAGCAAATTTCGAGCACCCACGATTGTCGAGTAGAGGTTAGGACTTGACAGAGAGAAACAGGCGATGCAAAACAACAGGAAGAAGGACGGAAAAGCGTAGTAAGACGCTTAGGAGCGCAACTCTCAACCCGGACAAAAGGTTGCGATGTCGAAGAAGGTTCAATGTTCGAGGAGTGATGGACGATTTGGCAGAAAAGGAGAGTCAAATGCGGCCTAGCAAGCTCTCACCAATCAATAGAGTGCCCAAATGATACGAACTGGGGTCTTCAATCCCAGCCCAACGCATGGTCCGCTCCACAGTGGGGGTTTAGCCAAAATGGAAGTTGACCAGACTCGACGCTTGGCAGGTCAAAGTTGAGTTGAGTGCTCAAGTAGCGCCGAAGATTGATCCAGTTGACGGGTGTCGGGGGCTCCAGTCGCAGGTGAGTGGTCCATTTGTTGCAGGTCAAGCAGGTGACTGGAAGGGCAGAATCTGGCACCGGGCTTTTGGTGCCATTTTTGGTGATGGCGCTGCATGTCAGTCCAGGTGTCCCCCTGAATCCAACTGATCCGCCAACATTGAACCCTGAAGCTGTTTGGTGACAGATGACAGACAGACAACAGCTTCCAGTCTCAATACGGAGTAGTTTGCCCTCGATCTCCTCCGTTCTTGGACGCACCATGAAGAATTGGATCCCTTGGAACACCCATGGATGCAGACATTGGCACTATCGATGCAGGGTGCAGACCCCAAGGAATAATGGAAGGTTATATGCTTTTATGCCAGGCCGTCCATGTCACGACTTCACCTCATTATGTGACGATCTGCATGTCAACGCAAAACTGGGCGGGCAAGTTCCCGCACAAGACTGCAGGATTGTTCTTGGTGGAATGTCGCACGTGCTAAGAAGAATTCATAAATAGAATTAGTGTCTGGTCTGATAGGATTCTTCAACCGCCACCACCCACGGCAAAATTGGTCATGAACCAAGAGGCACGGTCCTTCGCCAAAGACGTTGACTCGAGTCAACCGTCGCCTTGCGTGGTCTATTTCAGAAGCATTGAGGCGACTGTGCCGTCGTTGGTGCAGTAGAAGTGCATGGTGGACGTGCCAGTCATATATCAATTGTATCCCAGCCTGTGCAGCACAGGACTATGCACAATAACCGTATGGTTTGAAAGGTAGAGCCAGGAACTCTGCTTGCTCCTCTTCCTGAGAATGCTTGACCCATATGGCCATGTACTTAAGTAGTCTGTCGACTGCTTAACTACAGGGCAGTCTTTGCAAGGCTCCAGCGACAACATTAAGACTTCGTCATCAATGCCGGTGCTTGCAGTGCCAAAAGATCGTAGATTATCAGACGGTTGCGCATGATGATATCGGCCAACATGTCCACATCACCCGCTGACACGAGTAAAGCGCAAGGCTGTTGATGGCACATACGAGACTTCATCCTTGTCAGCAGTTTCCCACGGCCGGATCAGACCGCGAGACACGAGACACCTGGCCTTGTTCGGAGGCCCTGGGGTGGCTGGCTGTCTTACTCAACCAGATACTTGTTTAAATGTGAATGTTTTAGTTGATTTTGCCATCCGGTTTCCCATATTTACCGATTACCGTGGCTTCCCGACTAAAACCAGATGAATCGGCCGGTGCGGTTGGAGGAGTTGGTCCGTACCTCCATCCGTGCATCCCGATGCCACATATGGAGATGGATAATCGCGCAACGACGGAGTGAGTGCTATTGAGGTAAACAAAATTGAAGGCCACATGGCAATGACCACATATTGTCGTGGAACAGAGATATTAATTCAGAGTGTTCATACTTCACATCGGACTTGCGTCTGCTGCGAGATGTGGCCGTGCACCAAGTGAAGCCAGCCAGCCTTGACATGTTCATGCCTTCCACTGACATTGGACAACATGGCATGAGCCACAGGTCATGCTTTGAGAGGCCACATGTCTAGTGTTCTCCAGTGCATCGTTCATGTTGCCAGTGACATGGAACTGCCTGGCCTGCTGTGCACATGCATTTGGCGGCGTGGCATAATTCAACATTGAACTGCTGGAGATGCACCGTGCAGTCGAGCAGTGTTCAGTGGTCAGCCCCATGTCAGCACCCTGCAAGGGTCAACTGGAGTCGCCAAGTCTCCGCTGCACATCAAATCGCCAACGTCCAAGCTGGTCCCAGTGCCAGCCAGTTCTGCTGGTCCAAAACATCCGGCTCCCGTTGGCCAGCTGCACGCATGTGTCCATGTCCTCTCGCCGTGACCAGCAGACTTCCGTGGCGCCCGACTGCAGCTCTCCGTATGATACCTCGGCCACTCTGGTCCCTTGACATCAGCTCTGCCTTGCACAAACTTCCTGCATCTCTGAGTTCAAAGCCTTATTACTCCCCGGCTTTTCCTTGCGATCGTGGGCTGCCGAGACCGACATCAGCGACAGCCACACCAACCCAACCCTTTCCCAACCCGCCAAGTCGGTGCCTACATATACTACGCCAGGGGAGACATGGCATGCTGTTGAGAGGACATCTCCTTGTGTACTCTCGTTCTTGCTGCATGTGCCTTTCCAGCCGCGCTTCTCACCACCTCTAGACTTCCTCCCTCCCACACCGAGCCTGCGGTGCAACAACAGGCATCATGGCTGGCATTGAGAAGCTTGAGGTCCATAGCAAGGTAAGGGACAGCTGTCACTCTCCCCGCCCCCGCGCCAGCAGAGCCCAGCATCTGATCCCAACATCAATCATGGCTACTATCTTCAAGTTCGCGCTGACCAGATCCCCAAACAGTCATACATCGTCCGCTGGGTGAGGGTCGACGAGGATAACACCCTCTCGTGGAGTGTGCAGCCGAACAAGAAGTCCATGTCAGTGCCTTCGAGACCGAATGTCAAATAACACAGCTCCTACGACCGCAAACATTGCTGACACTTTTACTACAACAGTAACTTTGGCATTGTGAAGCATCCAGGCAGCGGCGCAACTACCATCCTCGCCGCGAACGGTGACGAGCTCGACGGCGGTCCAATTCACGGAACCACGGATGGCAAAGGCAGTCGATTCCCCAAAAAGGAGACTACAGCGCAAGACCTCTTAATCGGCAAGGGCTTCATCCCCATCTCTTGGCATGGGAAGTGCGAGGCGGACAAGGTCTCCAGGGGTACACACGATGTTCACCCTGGCGATGGCGGCATGTACGGGCTAGTTTTCGACAACACCTTTTCCAAGCAAACCTCCAAGACGGCTACATTCGTTGTTCTCACCTATCCAACCGGCGCCCCGCCCCAGACGACGAATCACCTGCCCAACCTGCAGTTGCCGAATGCTCAGAACAGCCAGTCCAGTCTGGGAAAGCATACTAGCCCAAACAATGAGAACGGTCCCTCGGCATCCGTAGATAGTCTCCCGAGCCATGGACGTGGACGAGCAACTTCTTCAGCCGGCAAGAGCGACACTACTGGTGCGCCTCTGGCCTATCACGTCGGCACGCTCTCCAAGAGACGTCGCAAGAAGGGACAGGGCTATGCCCGCCGCTTCTTCTCGCTGGATTATTCGACTTGCACTCTATCGTACTACTACAACCGAAACTCGTCTGCCTTGCGCGGAGCCATTCCTCTTAGTCTAGCTGCCATTGCCGCTGATGAGAGACGCAGAGAAATCAGCATTGATTCCGGGGCCGAGGTTTGGCATCTGAGGGCGCCAAATGACAGGGAGTTTCAGGACTGGGCGCGAGCACTGGAGCGAGCTAGTCGCCTCGCTCGCGGCCTCGAGACACTCACCAAGCCGTCAAAGCCCACTTTGAAGCTCGATGGCCGCGTGCTTAAGCAGACGCCGGAATTATGCCAGACCGAAAACGTTGAATGGCAGCAAGTTGAGACCCTTGTCAGTCGTGTAGTAGGAACAAGGGATGCCCTCCGCCGGTTGACCAAGGAAGTTGCCCAATTGCCGAAACCGTCACCTAGTGGACAGTTTTTGTCCCCTGGTTCTGTAATCTCAAACGAAGATGGAAAGGATGGTTACTTCCCGCCAGCAGCGGAAAAGAAGTCATTCTGGAAGCGCAAATCTAGTGCATCTGGCCTCAACCCAACATCTGCTCAACAAAACTCGCTATCCTCTCCGGCTCTGCCATCACCAGGAGGCACCACTGGTGCCGCAGATACTATTACCCGTCGCGCGTCTAAGCGAAGGTCTCGTGGTGTAACCCAGGAGGAGAAGTCTCTGCATGGTCACTGCGAAGCTCTACTAGCCGATCTCGATTCCGTTGTCTCCGAGTTTACCGCCCTGATCGCGAATAGTAAGCGACGCCGTTTGCCTCACCCTCCATCCGCCGGAGGCGCTTCTCGTATGAGCATTGAAACAACATCCACAGACGAATTCTTTGATGCCGAGGATGCAAAATCTGGTGTTGTCAAGATTGATGGTAGCGAAGACGAATCACCAGAAACCGATGCCGAAGAGGAATCCATTCACGAAAGCTCGTCCATTTCCTCAATCGAGGATGAAGAGGGAGTCGGTGCAGAAGGGGCTGGCGACGTCTATCCTGTTCGGCCGAAAAATCTCACACCTCTCCCTCTAGACCAAGCCATCACTCGAAGAACCGGAATTCCACCTGCCCTAGTCCAACCACCTAGTCTAATTGCATTCGTTCGCAAGAATGTCGGAAAGGATCTTAGCACGATCAGTATGCCTGTGTCCGCCAATGAACCCATCTCCCTACTCCAGAAGGTTGCTGAGCCACTCGAATATGCCCAACTGTTGGACAAGGCGGCTAGGCAGAAGAGCGCAACAGAACGACTACTCTTTGTCGCCGCATTTGCAGTATCTCAATTCAGCGGCGGCCGAGCCAAGGAACGAGCTATTCGCAAACCGTTCAACCCCCTCCTTGGTGAAACGTTTGAACTTGTCAGGACAAGCAGGGATATTCCAGGTGGTTTCCGACTTCTCGTAGAAAAGGTTCAGCATCGACCCGTCAGGCTAGCCATGCAAGCTGACTCGGCAAACTGGTCATTCTCCCACTCACCCGCTCCTGGGCAAAAGTTCTGGGGCAAGAGCGCCGAAATTACCACAGAGGGCCGCGTGCGAGTCGTCCTGCGCTTGGCAGACGGCAACGACGAGCTATATTCTTGGAACATTGCAACCATGTTCCTCCGGAACGTCGTCATGGGCGAAAAGTACGTCGAGCCCGTAGGAACAATGCACGTATCCAACGACACAACCGGCCACAAAGCCAGCGTCGAGTTCAAAAGCAAAGGCATGTTTGGCGGGCGGGCCGAAGACGTTCACGTCACTACATTTAGTCCCGACGGCAGCGACACTGGCAGCGGTCTAACCGGCACATGGACCGGCAGCCTCAAAACCGTCGGTCCCGGCAAAGCAGCCAGCGAGGAAATCTGGCAGGCCGGCAAAATGGTGGACAACCCATCCCAAACCTACGGCATGACGCTCTTTGCCGCTCGTCTCAATGAAATCACCGAAATCGAAAAGGATAAAATGGCCCCTACGGACACGCGACTGCGTCCGGATCAACGCCTCGCTGAGAAGGGCGACTTGGACGACGCCGAGAAGTGGAAACACAACTTGGAGGAGGCGCAGCGTGCTCGGCGCCGAGAGATGGAAGACAGGGGGGATGTTCATCGGCCAAGGTGGTTCGTGAAGGCGGACGATAGTCCTGATGGGGAGGAGGTATGGAAGATTAAGACTGGTAAGGAGGGATACTGGGAGGAGAGAACCAAGGGGAATTGGGGTGGTTTACCGGAACTCTTTGACGTTCCTGAGTTGTAGAGGACGAATTTGTTTGGGTAGATTCCCTTGGGAATGCATAGTCTTGAACTTGTTGCACCGTGTTTGCCTTGTCGGTGATGTTACCTGTGACTGAGGAGATGTTTCTCGTGTCGGACTGCAGATACCAAATGCGGCTATTGAGATGGCAGATGCGATATTGGTAGCAGAGCTACAACCTGTGGTCATAAGTATTTGCCCGCCTTAGTATGAAATAGTCGCGTCAGGATGGGCAACTGTATGTTCGTGAGTCCATACGGAACACAATGTAGCCTGCGGATGACGGTAAAGAAAGTTGTCACCTAATGTGTCAAAATAGTCCATGTTAACGTTTGCTTATTTGTCGAGTTGCCTATTGTGACAAAATATTCGCCTAATGCTGGGACATTATTTTAGTAGAGACTGCACCACTAAGATTAACGAGCGATTACGTTCAACTAGAGTCTTGGCAACAGGGTTTTACGAACGTCAACTACACCACACCAAGATACCGTTGGCGGCGTTACGGATCGAACCTAGCCTCCATTATAGCCTAGAAGGCCAGCATCATCTTACACGCCGAGAACAGACGATTAAGACAAGTTCTCTCAAAAACAACGCATCACTATCATGAACTGACCATCAATTATTTACGCCTCTTGAGTGCCGAATGCCGGTTCGAGATTCAACTGGAAACGCCCCTGACGATCGCGCTACAAAGTGGATAAGGGTAATGTCCAAAGCAACAGGCGCGTAAAGCCTCACGGTCAGACTAGCCAGGGAAGAGATGGGGTAGCGAAACAACCCTTGGCTCTCGTGTGAACCCTTGCTGGACGACCCTCAATGACGTGTGGTGAGCCTGGGAGTGAGGGTCTTGACGGCTATCTGCATTTCAAGAGTCTTGAACTGGCCGCTGAGTCAAGATGTGCTTGCTACCTTGAGACGGAACACTCATAGTGACGAGACGCTTGGTATGGTTGCCCGTACCTGTTACCGGGTTAAGTGGATGAGTGTTCTAACTATAGAAAAGGTGCGTATTGACCCCGTCGGTTTGGAAGAAATGGAACATTTACAATGACTTGGCTTCGTTTGGTCCCTAACACGAGCGAGGCTGTGCACACACCAGACCAGGACTGCTAGATGTGAAATTTTACACCCACCAGACTGCTCTCCAGCACGCCTGACGTATCCAGCAGCGGGTGGAAAGGGAATGGTCGTGTTTGCGTGTCCCAGGATTGTTCACGCACCCCCTCTCCCGCCAACCCTCATACAGTGTGGAGAAGTTGCGGATGGGTGGCAGTGGGTTTCAGGGGCAGGCCTGGCTCGGACGGGGACGATCGGGCATGGATCATGAATCTGTAACTGATGGGCGACTCGTTTCAAGACATCGAGGCGCAGAAGGGCAACTATTTCGCAACTAGTTGACATTGTTGGCCGGCTAAGATGGAAATCAACAAACATTGTCTGTAGTACCCATCGTGTCGTAGTTGAAGATGGACAGGTGTTGCATGTGTGCAGCGAATGCAAGCAAATTTGCGCTGAACTGGTTGAGAGAGTAAGCCAACGCAATCAGGCCCGATAGAACACGAACTCGGTCTCTCTCAAGCAGTCGTGCCAGGGATTCTGTTTGAACAATCAGTAGAACTCGATCATGTAGAGTCGTGCATAGCAAATTGGCATAGGAGCCTGAGCCTACAACTGTTCCCGCATACTTAGCGGCATGGGAATCAGACGTCGCAATCATGCAAATGGGGTTAATGAGGCGGCAGCATGAAGTTTCATTCACACTGTATCCCTGGAAAACAAATCAGTTGTGGCTCCATCTCCCTTCTCGTCTTGACAGATGGATCAGGAATAGATCAGGAGGGACTCGTGAGGACTTGCTTTTCCAATATTGGTAGACACCGAATTCTCCTAGAGTGAATCCGTGGCATCCGATCACGATTAATATTGGTTATGCCCCGTTACTGTTTGAGGACGACTCGTCCGCTTAGATCCTGTGGCTTTGAATTTGGTCGACTTGGAATACCCGCGTCTCTCAAGGTTTGGCGAGCAGTCAAAACGAGCTTGGCGGCGCTTCTTGTGTTGTCCCGTTTATCCACCACCAGCGTGGATTGACCAGTAACATGGGTGGGAAAGTGGCTCAGTGCCGTTGAATGGGCAAGCCATTGTTCCGTGTCCCTGGCCAGATTCCTGCGAGAGGAGGTTTGAAGGTTCGAATGGCACAGGAGGATGGCACGAGAGGGTGACTAGAGGCATTGTTTTGGAGTGGTGGTGCGTGGATCAATCGAGGCACCCCTGAGATGCTGGCAAGAGGGAGGGAGCAGAAACAACATGGGCGATCTCTCGAGTAGCAATTGATGGCCACACCCCCTGATGCCTTTTCAACCGCCAAGTCGCACAGTGACCAGCTTCAAGCCTCCACCGGTATGGTCAGTCTGGTGTATTGGACATTGAACATGAATGGTTGTGCCTGGACCCAGTCCAACTCTGGCATGTCAGTAGTGCTGTCTTGGACTTTTGGTACATGCACGCGCAAGTCTCATGTTGGCTGGCTGTGAAGGTCCGTCCTTCCATACAGTATGTCCTCCCCTCTCTCTCGCGCCTCCCTCTTGTAGAACCTCCTTCTCTCTTCCAACAACACCTTGCTGGTTACTTCTTCGTGCGGCTTCCACTTCATTGGCATTGTTCCAACTCCCTCGTTGTTGGACCTTTCACTTTTTCTTCTTCTTTTCTTTCTAATTTGTACGCCTGGCTATTAATTATTTCGGCCTCGCTGACTTCCTCTCGCTGACTTCCCTCCACTCTCTCGGGGATTTTATTACCATCAATTCGTACCATTAAAATCACGACAACTGTACTTGATACCGTTTGCCTTACCGCCTGATAGCAATTGAACATGAAGGGCTTCGTATTTGCGTCGGCCCTGGCTGCCATTGGCGCCGTCAGCGCATCGCCGACTCCCACCGAACAGGAGCCTCCCACCAAGCGCGATACCTTCCCTACCGTCACAGTTTCCGGCAACGGTAAGCCACCTCAGTTCCCTCTATTCTAAACATGTAGACGCGCTTTATATTCGCCTGGATACCTGGCGGTGGTACTCCTCACGGCTTTCTCCGCCTCGACTATCTGGCGTCTTTAACCAGACTTGTGCTAACATCATTTGTCCAGCTTTCTGGAAAGGCAAGGAGCGATTCTACCTGCGCGGTATTGACTATCAGCCCGGCGGCTCTTCAGCCAACGAGGATCCTCTTGGCGACACTGACGTCTGTCTCCGCGATATTGAGAACTTCAAGGACCTTGGTGTCAACACAATCCGTGTCTATGCTGTCGACAACAAGCTCAACCACGACAAGTGCATGAAGGCTCTTCAGGATGCCGGTATTTATCTGGTCCTCGATGTCAACAACCCCAAGTACTCCATCAACCGTGGCAACCCCGGTCCCTCGTACAATGCCAAGTACCTCCAGAGTGTCTTTGCCACCGTCGAGATGTTCGCCAAATACCCCAACACTCTTGCCTTTTTCTCCGGTAACGAGGTCATCAACGACGAAAAGAACACCGACAAGTCTGCTCCCTATGTCAAGGCTGTTACTCGTGACATGAAGAACTACATGAACTCCCGTGGTCTCCGCAAGGTTCCAGTCGGCTACTCCGCTGCCGATGTCTCTTCCAACCGAATGCAGACAGCTCTTTACATGAACTGCGGCTCCGATGACATGCGATCCGATTTCTTCGCTTTCAACGACTACTCTTGGTGCAACACCAACTTCAAGCAGGCAGGCTGGGACCAGAAGGTTAAGAACTTCACCGACTACGGCATTGCTATCTTGTAAGTTGCAGTTTCCACCCGCATTGGGCGCAGTGAATCAAAGACTGACGGTATTATCTTACAGCTTGTCCGAGTACGGATGTATTGACAACCGGCCTCGTAAGTTTGAGGAGGTTGCTGCCATGATGGACAGCGAAATGACTGGGGTCTACTCTGGTGGTCTGATGTACGAGTACTCGTATGAGGACAACAAGTACGGCATCGTTCAGCTCAAGGGCGGCCTCAAGGCCAAGACTGTCGAGAAAATGGATGAGTACGACGCCTTCAAGTCTGCTCTCAAGGCCAATCCTGCCCCCACTGGCGCCGGCGGTGCTGCTTCGACCACCCACTCCGCCAGTTGCCCTACGTCTGATGCTGGATGGCAGGTTAACCCCAGCCTCGTCCCTCAGATGCCCGATCAGGCTCAAAAGTATATGAAGAGCGGCGCCGGCCAGGGCCCTGGCTTTGACCTCGATGGCGATGGTTCCCAGAACGCTGGTGACAGCGGTACCGCTACCGCTAGCGTCACTGGCGGCTCAGCATCTCCCACTGGCAGCGGCGGAGCTAAGGAGTCCGACAGCGCAGGTGTCTCGACCCTTGGCGCCGTTGATAAGGCACCTTATATCGTCACTGGCCTTACAGTCCTTTTCACTCTGTGCGGCACCTTGCTTCTGTGAATACCGTCTGAAAATGGCCGCGATGGAATTGGTTGGTTTCTGCTTTTTTAACTCTTTTTTTGCGCGGGCAAGGACAGGGCATGTAAATCAGTTTGGTGCAGGCACAATGACAAAAACTGTCTGAACCTTGGAGAGGGAGGCTATGTACTGTTAATGGTTATCAAATCGACACTTTGCTTCGTAGTGGTTCGCTTGGCTAGTGGTCAGATTGACTGCTTGGCCTTGAGGTAACGGTAGTAATCCATGTTAGGCTACGGCCGCAATGTTCATAAAAGATAATTTATCGACTTGACAATGGGAGTGAATCTTGACAGCAATAGAAGTTAACGGACTTGGAGCTGGCATGCCTGCCGTGTTTCAGGGCATGAATTCTATCAGTGGAACCACGATATCACTCCTTTGTTAACAAATACGGGATAGCCAATACTCAGATGTATGGCAATTTTCAGAGTGGGTTCAAGTTCGCATTCGCATCACACCAAGTGTTAGCAAAGTATCAAATATCAAAGCCCAAACGGACGGATGCTTGGAAGAATTGGTATGGACCCTTTGCATGTGAGGTTGACACTTCATGCAGACTGGGGAAAGTGGAGACGAAGTGAACAGAGCCTCGGCTCCGCGGCGATTAGCTCATCGCAACCGGCGGCGCAACCGACTTGACGATGGACCTCTAAATTCAAGCTCCATCATAGCCGTGACTACATTTAAATTGAAGCAGCGCAGCACGAGTTTTATATCGTGGGAGAATTCTACAAGACCAATCAATTGCAGGCGCCCTTCTTTTAACCGCTGTCCACTTCCACCACCATGGCGTCCGCCTACTCCTCCTACGAATTCATGCGGGTGACCTTTCCCTCGCCCTTTGTCGCACATCTCGAAATCAACCGCCCTGCAAAACTGAACGCCTTCTCGAGAGCAGTGTGGCTTGAATTCGGCCGTGTGTTCCGCCAGCTTAGCGATGATTCGGACGTGCGGGTTGTGGTGTTGAGCGGCGCGGGCGATAGGGCTTTTACGGCGGGTTTGGATGTTTCGGCTGCGAGCTCTGAGGGGCCGTTGTCTGGAGAGGGGGGGGATCTGGACCCCGCGAGGAAGGCGAAGGCTTTGAGGGGGCATATTGAGGAGTTTCAGACTTGTATTTCCGAGATGGAGAAGTGTGAGAAGCGTATGTGTTCCTCTTTGTAGTCTATTGGTCTATGCTAACTTGTCTAGCGGTGATCTGTGTCCTCCACGCCGTCTCGCTAGGTCTCGCCATCGACATCTCGTGCTGCGCGGACGTCCGTCTCGCGGCCTCGAATACCCGCTTCGCCGTCAAGGAGGTGGACATTGGGCTCGCGGCGGATATCGGCACGCTGGCTCGTCTACCCAAGATTGTGGGCTCTACGTCGTGGGTCAAGGACGTATGCATGTCTGCCAGGGACTTTGACGCTCGCGAGGCGCTGCAGGTCGGCTTCGTGAGCCAGGTGCACGAGGATAAGGAGCGGACGGTGCAGGCGGCGCTGGAGATGGCAGGCCGGTTGGCGGAGAAGAGTCCCGTTGCGGTGCAGGGCACGAAGGAGCTTTTGAATTATGGGAGGGAGAATGGCACGGCGGCGGCGCTGAGATATACGACTATTTGGAATTCGGTGGCGCTGCAGGCGGGTGATGTGCCGAGTGCGTTGATGAGTGTGTTTTCGAAGAAGAAGCCTACGTTTGAGAAGTTGTAGTTTATAAGAATAGATGTGTCGTGTTGTATTTTGTGTTATTCGGAACCTGATTCATCGATGGGGGGGAGATTTTCCTTGAGGCGCTTTGTAGAAAGATGGTTAGTTGTAGTTCGTAGGGCGAGAATGTTGATGTGGTGGTGAAACGCACGTCTTCGAGCTTTTGCTTAAGTAGGGGGACCATGTTCTCCTTGACTACGACGCGTTCCTCATCTAGGTCCTCGATAATAAAATCATGGTTGGCGCTGTCGATGTTTACTATGATGGATTTTATCGATGGATCGCACTCGATGAGCACGCCTGGTGTTGGTTAGTTGGCGTCAACGATTCGGGGATTCTGGAGTAAGGACAGGGGAAAAGAATGGGGCGAACCTCGAATTGCGCGTGGCATGTTGGGATTGCGCCTGGGGGTTACTGGCGAGTAGTTGGTGTCGGTGATGCAGCTATGAGAGTTGTGAAGTTGTCGGGACTGGAGCTGACATTTGTGACAGGCGTGAAGAGATGTGGGTCCTCAGCCTCGGTGGGCTAACAAGCTGATATGGCCATGGCTTGACGAATATTTGTGCTGTGGACTTTTTGAATGTTGGACTCTGAATGAGGGAGTTGTGTAATTTTGATGTAATTGCTGATGGGTGTATTTTCGTGCAATAGTTGACATTTCCGTACGGTTTCAGTGGTTCGTGAGGAACGACAGTGAACGATATCTTATCACGCTGGTGGCGTAATACGTGGTTCTGCAGTCTGTGGTCAAAGGTATTTGAACATATCCAAGTATACACTAACACAGCTCAATATGCCTTAGCACATAACGTGATATGCGATACCTTCCTTCCCTTGTTCGAATACTTTTGACCCCCCACTGTAGTTATATGCAAGATTACGCATGTTTTGGTATCAGAACAAACTTTCATGATATCTATGATACCAAATTGCGGGATAGTTCTGCACCACAGGTGATAGATTAATAGACTATTGACCAGTACGCCTTGCATATCTGAATACTCCAAGAATTGGGCTATTACTCCACTTGAGCACTTCACAGCTCGAATACGTTGGGTCTCTCCCGACGCAAAGAGCATAATTACCCAACAAACTTTCTGTAACTGATATTGGCCGATTCTGCGGCCACCAGGGCGGATTGCAATACGAGGCGGCTACGGTCCATTAACTTTGGCCTTGCTTCTGACCTGAAGCCTCACCTATCGTCACTGAAACGACATGGCTAAACTGGCTGCAGGATGCTGTGGGTGAGCCAGAGGGGCATATTTGACAACAGAGGCTGTCATTCTGTCGTATTTGCAGATTTATGGCAGTGCTTGTCATGACAAATTGTGGGAAATGGGGAAGGGCATCTTGAGTTGGCAATGCCGGAGATAACATTTGATGTGTGATGTAAAATCTACGTGCCAATCGCCTACCTAGGTAGGTATTCCTGGGACAATGAGGTCGATCTGCTTGCAAGGATTTTGATTCCATTGAAGTGCCGTAAACCCGAACGAGCCGTGTCCAGTCAAGTTAGTAACTGGAACAGCCTGGCCTGGTCTTGTCCGAGCCGACCAGGTTGAATTTTTCCAGTCAAGTCACCAAAAATCGACCACGACACCTGAAAACAGCCAGTACATGCCCAACCAGACCACTAAGACCAGACTCTTCTCCACTCGCCCGCCCAACCACCGATCGATCTGCTCCTCCTCCAACTCCAATCTTGTCCCCGCTACACCCGTCATACAGGCCGACCAACGCCATCCTGATAATAGCTCCAGATGGTGCACCAAAAGCAGCCCGAAAAATTGCCTGGCCCTTCCTGGAGGCCCTCCGTTGCTCATTCCTGGCTGCCACGGATCCAGAAGGCGTAAACCATAGCCGCTCCGCAAGGTTCACGCCCGGGTCTCGTTTCGCCACCATGTGCGTATTCTTGTTGCTGAGCTGCGTGTTCGCTGTGCCTCGCTGCAAAAGCTAAATCGGATTGCGTGGTCTACCTTGGGTGCTAAGCTGCTCCCCTCCATGCAAGTCCCGTACGTGCCGTGGGTTGTCAGCCGTTTTGGCATGAGATACTGGTGCGGTCTTGGTGGGATAAAAAGGTGGGTTGTGTCCGCTTCGTGCAATGATGTCCAAGACCTTGACATCACCGGCTCGTGATTCAATCTCGGCACTTGCGCTGCCGTGGTTTGGGATGACGGCATTTATATACTGCCAGTGTTGAAACATTGGTACAAAAAAATCGACTGTCTTTTCGATTTCGGTTTTTGTTAGTGGTGTTTGTTTGCTGGTGGGATACCCGGCCTGTATCAAGAAGACGAGGTATCACCAGCTTGGGCACAATTACGAGAACCGCAACCGTCGAGTATCGACTATTCTAACCGGCATAAAACGTTTTTCGACACCTGCAAATGCTAAAAACCCGACAAATTCTACAAACTATCCGATTTGAGACATCACATCAACGCCTGGGTAATTCCTAGGTACACTCGACATGTCGACCACTAGCAGCAGCGGCGGTGGCATGTCCACAGAGCCCTTCGTCTGGGTCATCATACCTCTTATCGCCGTCTTCTCCGTCGGCACATTCATAGCATTCGTATGGAACCGCCATAGACGAAGACGTAATCCTGACCGACACGCTTGGCCCGAGGACCGAGTCCTCGTCGGTAGTGCCTACGTCAGATATCGGCGTGGAATGAGGTGGTCGCCGTGGTCGGAGACACGATCGATGGAAGGGCTGAATGAGCTGGGCGAGGCGCCTCCGCCGTACGACACGAAGAAGCCGCCTGCGATACAGGATCGGCATGGGAGAAGACGGGACGCTGGCGAGGAGGGTACAGAGTTGAGGGATCTGGAAGCTGGGGGGCGGCCGCCCGAATATCCTGCTCATCCGCCTCCGGCTGTGACAACAGATAGGAGGGCTTCGTGAATCGGTGTATGACGTTGGTTGAATGGAGGTGGATATAAAATTGGTTTTGGCTGTGGCAATGGGAGTCCGCGGATGGGGCTATATGCATGGAATCTTGACTTGGATGGATTTTGTGTTTATTTCAACGGCGTTTTGGCGATGGATATCCAAACGGCGTCTGGTTTGGTATGCTGTGTGAATTTAGGATCATCTTGCCGTGTTTGTTTATAGCACCAAGTAATCGATATAATTGAAGCCCCAACGGTGTGCAGCCGCTGGCGAATCCTCGTCTGATTAGGTACCTGAAGGAGGCGGCCGCCAAAGAGTCACGGGAATGATGGAGGACCAAGTGATACTGTGCAGATGAGCAGGGTCAAATACACCCAGCTGCCAAGTTTGCTGCATCTTGTCTGGGATGCTGGTGGCGATTCACGTCAGTGGTTTGTGTTCGACTCAGACAATCACCCTATGCCACGATATTGTCGTACAACCACCTTCAAGGCTGACTTGAAGTTTCAACAGACGCCGCGCTGGTGTTCTACGCTGAAGTTGAAGCTGAAGTTTGGCCACGAACGATTGAGTTCGTGGTGGTTTTAGATGTAACGCAAACTGTAGGGTAGATTGAAGTTAGAAACTGCATTCCTGGCCAGTCGGACAATCAAGAATAAAGTACGATTTAAGTATGAGGAGAACTGAGTTGGGCAAAATGATGGATGGAGACCAAGATTCGGAGTAATGAGTAATGTTTGCTCTTATCTATACGAATCATTGTGAAGCACGTGCAGGTCATATAGCAAACTTGATTACCTTCCCCCCTACGAAAGGAATACATTTACTTCATTAAACCATGTGGGAAGAGAATGGGAAACGTCTATGATACAGGGTTAGAGTAAATAGGCACTCAGATCCATTTGCTGTTCGTCATGGTGTTGTTTGTCGTCACAGAACAGGCGATAATGGTGCCGTGTCTGCGAGTGTATGTACTGAACACCATGTTGTATCACCAAATTTAGAATCAACGATTTGGGGCTAGCATGATCCTCAAGACCGCCTTGAGACTGAGTTATAGTAGCGTAAGCTTATGGGGGATGTTGATTCTTTCGAAACTGGCAGAGCCGCAGATACAACCGGCGTACAGTCATTAACGCAAACCTGGAATTGTTGATCCAGATGATGGTGGTTTCCTCGTATCGTTGTTGTGAAAGGCCAAGAGGAGACTACATGGACATTCTATTTATACAGTTTGTAATTCGCCCTCTTCGTTGCCTGGACTTTTGCAGCGGTAGATTGTTAGTATCATGCAAGTGTTTGGTCTGCGCTGCTATGTCCATTGAACTACTTCGTACAGTCCAGACATTACTTGATCTCCAAAAGCGGGATGGATAGTTAGAGGGGTGCTGCCCGGAGAGGGATACCAGAATTCCAGTAGCCACGCGGGCAATACAGTTGGAATGCATGTGTCTCCAGATCTGGCACATCACCTCCCACTTTTCGCGCAAATTGGGAATACCAGGTGGTGAGCAAGGTGGAGGAGACAAGCATTTTGATGCCAAGAATGGTCTGTGACCAAAAAGAGATAGGCGAGCAATAACCTAAACTTGTGACCGAGTATCCAAATGAAGTCGGATCGGCAGTCCGTGATGCTACCTACCGACGTTGAGTGACGTCCTCAACAAGAACAAGATGAGTGCAATTGCGTGCAAAAGCCTCCTGGGTGGATGAGTTATCGTGTTTTTCTTTTGTTTTGTGACGGTTACCACGGCAGCGGAAAGTGCAGACCGTTTGCTGAGCCGTTCGTTATTGGCCGGTGTGGGGGTCGCATTTTGTTTGGGCATTGGGTCCCGAATTTCTTGTCAAAATGGGTCAAGTGGTGAATATTGAAATGGTGGAGGGAAGGGGGGCCGGACCTTTGTGGAGAAGCTAGAGAAGGAAAGTTTCTTGCCATCAAATGGCTTGCAGGGGTTGTATATTGGTCAATTAGAATAGGACACAATATCACGAAGTTTGAACGGAGAGCAAATTGATGCTGTTGGGAGAAGACGTAGATGTTCCGATTATGCGGAATGTGTGGTTGGCTGTTGATGACTTGAGAGGACTCCGTACTCGAGACTCGGCACTTGACTTGACTTATGAATGGTCAATCAAGTCTATGTCTGGTATTTTCTTGGTACCAGCCAGACCTGTCTGGGCTGGAGCCGTCTTTGTCGAACAGTGGAACAAAATGGTCAATGGTGTAAATTGAAGCGGAGTATGATGGGAAAGAAAAAGAAAAGATAGGACAATAGTACTTTTGCAGAGAAGAGATTGGCAGAAAAGCTTGGAAATTAGAAACAAAACATGGACTCACCGGGTGACCATGTTGCAGACGTTTCTTCATCTTGCAGAATATTTGCTGTGCATTTGACCCAGGGCCGGGCAGTTTGTGCATGAGGGTGACTGCGTAGGGGCGTTTGGAGGTGCATGCACCTGCACCTGCACCTGCACCTGCGCCTGCACCTGGACAGACCAACGATTGAGGAGCTCCTGCCATCTAGATGTCAACTGGTTGGTTACTTGAGCGCAACATTGCATCGTGCGACCTGAAGAGTCAAGTCTGGTCAATTGATGCACTCGCCAGCTTCATGGCCGTACATGAACTGGATACGTGCACGGGTTAGATCAAATGTGTTAAGCAATGCAGGACAGGACACGAGAAGAGGAAACCCAGAATACGGAACCACACATTGAATGCACCTCCGTACTCGACCAGACATTTTACGACTTGACGTCGGCTCACTGGATGAAAGCTTCTGACTGACCAGACTCTATTCTGGAGAATGTCTTAGCTGATGCGCCTCGAAAGTGATACATTATCGGCAAGTGCCAAGCTGGAAGCTCTTTCCTCGTCATCGAGTAATAAAGTACCAGACATGTCTGGTGCTACTTACCCCGTACTCTTTCCGTGGTGCAGATCCAAGTCCTCTCTGGAGTGACGAGATCCAACACGAAACAGAATCCTTCTTGTCCCTCCACCGGCTGGCTTGCTTGAGCCGCACAAGAGACGCACACACACCGAAAAAAGCAGTCTGGTCTGGTGCTTCTTATTATTTTATTTTCTTCGTCAGCATCCGCATCCACATCCGCATCACCATCGCCATCACCACCACACCGCAGCACCCGTTTACTGTTTCCTCGCCCTCCAACGGTCGAATAAGCCACGAAAAAACCCAAAAAATCCCCCCAAACCACAAACAGCAGCTGTTTTGGCCATCGCATGACGGCATTTGGTCGAGTTGGATCAATCAAAGCCTCCACTGGGCCTCTCGTGCTCATGAGCATCACCGTCTATCACAGACCATCACTAGCTCACCCGTAGAGCCCGGACGCCGACCCGACAAGCCACCCCTGCCTGCAGCCTTCATTGGATCAGCTCGTCGGCACCGCCAACTCATCAATCCAACCCCAGTCTTTTTGCCTGGACAATAACAAAGCTTCATCGTCCTATCGTCGTGCCCTGTTGCTGCCCTGTCAGATGCTTGCGCATTTGGTTGGGCTTCTGTCTCCCACGTCCTCCCCATCCATCGCCCACCGCCCCTCTCTCTCATCTGGGGTCCTCCTCACTCGCTGTCTACCATCGGGTCCAGTTTGGTGTGGTCCAAGCTGAGCAGGAAGCAGACAGCTGCTGATACTACTCCGAACCGCATATTATTACCTTAACATTGCCTCTGGGTCCGGTGGCTGGTTGCCTGCTGGCATTCGGTGTTGCCCCAAGACATCCTGCCTTTCCACTTCAATCACGTTTTCCTTCTCGCATAGGGTTCGTTCGCCAGCTCGTTTTGTTGTTCTCTGCGACCGACGTATCGGAAGCACGTTGACCCTTCCAGTCGCACATAACATCTTGGCCTTGTTCGCATCGAGTCTGGTCTGGTACAAACTTACGGGGTCGCTCACACGTGTGGCGAACCTGCGGGAACATCCTTGTTGCCGCTCCTCACTTGGCACTTGAGCTAGATACTGGCTGGGCGGGCACGGCCCTTCTGTTGGTGCTCTCAGTCAAGTCGACTCAAATCCAGTCTGGTCTGGTCTGTTCGTCGCCGTTGCCACAGCACTGGACGTGCGCATGGTTCGACTTGACACCACTGCTCTGGCAGGATTGAACATCCACACCACGAAGTGCCTCTTCTCTTTTTCCTGAAGCGTCCGTTTTGCTCTGCAACGTTTTGGCTTCGGGAACATTGCATCCTTTTTGTTCTTTAATACCCCTTCCCAAATTGAACCGATCCCTTTCCCTTGAAGATTGTGCCACGGTCGATTTCACCCATAGTGAGTCCTTCCGCGGGTCCAGGTTCCGGGGTTCTGGCAAACGCTGTTTTGTGCTATGTCTCTGGCTGACCTTGAGACCACCATCCAGGTTTTGCTTCTTTCGATAATATTTTGTCGTGTTGTTCCGGATGTCTTGATCTCACCCCGGCACTTTTTATATCCTTAACATCCCAGGACGCGGCAAACGGTGACGGCCCTTCACGCTCACCGCGACCCGAGGCATTGGAATAAGAGCCTCTCACTTCGGCTCAATTCTCATTGTCGCTTCCCTCACACTCATCAGCACAATGGGCGCCGAATCAAAGAAAGCACCGCCGCTGCCTGCTCCGACCGAAACTGACACCACCACACCGAGCGAACTGGCAACCGACTTGTCCAAGCCCGGCGACGAGAAGTCTTCATACTCCATCCCCGAGGATGGTACTCCAGTCACTATCCGCACTCGCGGCCATAAAGCCAGCAAATCTCAAACTTCACTGCTGATTGAATATTTTGAGGGCGGTAAAAGTGGTTCCAACGGTCAAGACCGCAAACCTAGCGTTCGGGTTCGCTTGACCCCGTCCAAGAAGAGCAAAGGCGATCACATCCAGGTAACCGAGACGAAGGGAACCCGCAAGGCTTCTCTCACACGGCGAATCCCCCTCGATCAAGCCATCGCGTCTCGAGAAATCGAGTTACACGACGGGGAGGATGCAAACAGCATGACTTCGTATGCATCGGCGACTGAAGAGTCGAATGTCTCGAGAAATCCAATCGACATTGAGATAGATCGCAGCCACAGGCGTAGGCGCCCCGCAAGTCCATTAATACCCGCTGCTGAGCCCTATCAGCCTGGCAATCCTTCTGAAATTTCTGCTATCCCGACGGACAGCTTTTTGGACGGCTCAGGTCCTGGAGGAGACCTCAAACGATCAGTGAGTCCATCTCGGGGTGAGGCGCTCATTGGTGCTGCCGCCACGGGTGCACTCGCGGGAGTGGCCATGGGCGAAATAAGCAACAACAAAACTCGAACCAAGGAGCGGGTTAAAATTGCAGAAAAATCCAAAGACAAGTCTGAAAGGAAGCGGCACTCTAAAAGTAGGACCAGCAGCGTTGCTAGTGATCACGCTGGTGATGAGGTCCGTTCCCCACGCCGCCGTTCGAGTCGCGGTCAACAGGAATCCAATGTAAGTGCAGCAGATTCCAGTGTGGTGTCATCTCATCTCGCTCCGAGCCACCGCTCCGTCGACACGCGTTCCGTCCGCTCGGGTGCCTCAAGATCGTCAATCAATAACCCAAAATTACTCGAAACTGTCGAGGACGCCATCAGACGTTTAATTCTACCTGAATTGAGCGCACTGAAGCGGGAACAAAGCAAGCGCGAAAGCCGACGGGGGTCACTGACGTCCTCCGCAACCTCCGCCTCAAGGGAGGACCTCACATCTGACCGCAGGCGGTCTTCGGGTGGACGGGGCGAGAGCTCACGAGATGGCACGAAACAAAAAGAACGACGAAATAGAGAGGCCCGTCATGACTATGATGACGATATTTCACTACGCAGCCCCAGCCATGACTCCATTAACGCCGAATATCAAACCCATGAGGGAGAGGTCACTACACCAAAGCGCAGCAACAACCTGCTCAAAGCTGCAGCTGCTGGCGCTGCTGGTGCTGCACTAGCCAAAGGCGTGGGCGCTGTCATGGACGATGTTGCTCAATCACCGGATAGGAAACAACGAGAGAGACGAAGAAGGAGGGCTGAACACACAAGAAGTCGTAGCGTAGGTCGGGAGCAATTTGACGAGGACCTAGATGAAGAGCACCTAGCACCTGCTCCGCCAATGCCGCTCATGAGTGATATCAACCCCTCTGAGCTCACTCGAACATCCATTCTGTCGGCTGAATCAGATCGACCACATTCTGCCAGTGAGGAGCTTGTTGGTGCAGCCACCCGAGATCTCGCACATGACGAACAAGTGGCCTCCGGGGCATCTACACCGACTGCTGCCAAGTCACCCATGAACCACGAGCAGCATGCCCTGGCTATGCATCACGCCAATGTGTCCCATGGCGATTTGACGGCATTGCCTCGTGGCAACAAGGACTACGTTGAAGAGTATGAGACTGATGAATATGGACGAAAAATCCCGGCTGGCTCTTATGATGACTACGAACGCAGCAGAGAGGTACCCGACCCAGCTGACTATCCCGAAGATGATTTCGAAGATCGTTACTACAGCACTCAAGATGTTCCTCCACCTCTTCGGTACGTTCCCTATCAAGCTGGCGCCAGAGGACTCAGCCCCATTCCCAGTGTCTCCGGGTACACCGAGGCTGGGAGTGAAGCACCCTTGCCACGCGATTCCATGGAGATACCATCTCCAGGCAAGTCTCCTGAGCGAACCCGTCAGCATTTATCAATGCAATCAGACGGTTCAATACCTGGGAACGTGCGGAGCAGAGAGTTTGACCGTGTCTCTGCAGACGGGGCTGAGCAACTTGATGAGGCTGGTAGTGGTCAAGCCGTACGAGGAGTTGGAGCCAACCCCAATTTCGTCAATTCACCTATTGGTGTTGAGTCTGCTGTTGCGTCCCTGGTAGATGGCTCAATGTTGGATCAATCAGTTGTCACTGGAGCCTCCGGATATGACTACAATGCTGCCAGAGACTCCAATGTCTCATACGACGAACAATTCAAAGATCAAAGCAGTCGCGGCGCCAGCAGCCCTGAGAGGATGGACGTCGATGACCACCGCGAACTGGAGGAGGAAGAACGGCAAACCACACCAGGGTCCAAATCCGTAGCGCGTTCCCAGGAATACTCAGAGTACGAGGTTGACGACTATGGTAGGAAAGTGCCACGAACCAAGTATCGGCACTCGCCCACGGCGTCCGAGGCCGCCATCACCGCTGGCGCAGTTGGTGCAGCAGCGGCTGCGCTGAAGGCCGCAAAGGAAAGAAGCCAGGCGACATCATCAGGACAGTTTGTGGATGACTTCCAACCCGCTGGCGTCGCCCGCAATAGATCGTTCAAGGAGAGAACTATGCATCACGGCTGGGAGCCGCGCAACACTCCAACTCACAGCGTCGACAGGTTGGACTTTGAGGACCAACCTAAATTGGGTGCTAGCGGCCTCCCTGACATGAATGACCCAATGCCAGAGATTGGCTATGTCGACGACGACCTACAGACAAACCCCTCACTAATCGAGGAGCGTCTCGACGGTGGCGGCGAAGCTGCCCACAAGGACTGGTCTGGCAGAGCAACGCCAACCCAGCGAGACATCACCGGCTATGCTCAAGAAGCCGAGGGTAAGAACACAAGCGGTGGGCTTGGAATTGCAGAAGCAATCGGAGCTGCTGCGTTGGGAGCTGCTGCTGGGATGGCAGCCACTCACAGCCATGACGCGAGCCAAGAGCAGGACGAATGGCATCGCACATCTGACGAGCGTAAACGCGACACCCTGGTTACAAATCCGTACGAAGATGCCAGTCCCATTGTGAACCCTGAGCTCAACGACAAGCTGCTCAGCCGAGGACTTGAAGCCCCGTTCCATACCGGCAGCCCTGGCTTCCCGCAGAAATACGATGAAGGATACATGTCCAATGGGCCAAACCGCACTCCCGACGCCCATGCCAAGGGTAAAGCCGTGGATTTCAATGCCCCCGTCACCGATGATGATCCCTTCTACGCCCCAAAGACACACACACGCCACCTGAGTGGCATGTCTCAGGGCATGGCGTCGCCATTTTACGATGCCGCAACGGGAACTGGCATGGAACGCATCGAAAACAAGGACATTGTGGCCTTGATGCAACATGTGAGTAAAATCAGCGATACAACATGCGATTATCCTTGGGCTCTTTACTAACAGCACATAGTTGATGGTGCGCGACGCTCAGCGAAGTGCCCGCGATACGGAAATCGTTGCTTTGCTCATGAATGCCGCACTTGAAATGCGCAACTCCTTCCGCGAGATGAAAGAACTGGTACAAGATACTGGCGATGATGTGATTTTTGCCAATGTGGAAAACACAGAGAAGCTACAGAAAGCCATCAACGGACCCAGACCATACCCAGGTGCCGCCTCTCGCTCACTGCAGAGCCCGTCACAAGCCGGCACGCTTGACGAGGCTGGCATCAAGAAGAAGAATCTGTGGAAACGGGCCCTACAGGGCTTAAGCGCTAAGGGGACTAATGATCTGACACGCATCGAGGACATGCTTATGCAACTCCTCGGAGAAGTTGATGTGCTCAAGACGCAAACTGCACCGCCGATTTCCACTGGGGGACCCGGACAATCCTACGAAAATTTGCGAGCAGAGGAACAGTATGAGCAAGACAAGGGCTACGAGCCAGAAGGCAATTCCACACCTACCCATGCCAGCCAATCCGGAGCAGCATCTACATCACATTCTCATGGCCAGGTCGGTGGCAGCGTTGAGAGAAAGTTCTCGGAGCACAGAATCAGCACAGTGCCTGAACATGAAGAGGAATATCAATACGACCATCACAGCCCAAGCGCAGAAAGATCAGGAAATGACTATCTCCAGACCCCAACTCGAGCGGAACACATACAACGCGGCAGTTCAGTTCCTCTTGATACTCCTCCACGACTCGCTGCCCCTGAAGAACCTCAGCCACTCAGCGCTGAGAACACCCCTCGAACTGACAAGGGCAAAAAGCACAAATCAAGCAGCTCTAGTGGCTGGCTGCCAAAGATATCGCGATGGTCGGGCACTACGGCTTCAAGCGTTGGCAAAGCATTCCGCGGCAGTGGTGCTTCCAAGAAGGGACCCAAATACGACGACTTTCAGCCTCCTTCGAGGTCCGGATCCAGCCTGGCATCATACGACGACGACGATCCTAACTACAGCCATGACCCGTATGGTGAAGACAAATTGCACAGTGGCTTTTCGGACCCAAGCCTTGCAGGCATCCGGGGTGAACGCATTTCTCAAGGCCCGCCGCCAGCTTCTTACAACATGACGCCTGAGGACCCCAAGTACAAGGCACACCGAAACTCGTTGAACTTGCAGCACCCGCAGCCACGACCTGGCCAAACAGAGCGATTTCGCACGGCTCTCGAGTCCTCTGCTCAGGAGTACAACAACCCCATGACACCAAGGTCGGCTGACTGGGCTGGCTCAGCAACAAGCCTCAACCGTTTACCGCCCAACACCAACAGATACAGCAACAACTCGTCAGGCCCGGGCCATGAGGCTGACTACTACTCCTCTCCCGGACAACAGCCCGGTCCGCCTCGTCCGCCCAAGGAACCAATGGAGTCTCCTGTTTCACAGACTCCCCCCAAGTCTAGCCGACTATCCAAAATGCAAAAGGAGGGCAGCCCAGCTCCTCAGCAGAGTTCCGAGAGTGGATATGGCACAATGACGGGAACATATCTCAGTCACTACTCTGGAAGTAGCCCAAAACTAGAGAACCGAAACCTAAATGCCGCTCTGGGCGTTCCCAGCCGCCGACCTAGTGGCCCGCGAGCGATGACACCAAAGAGCCCTGAGGAAGAAGCGGCGAGAGAGGAAAGACGGCGAAAGAGAGGTATGTTGTAAAGACGGGATCTGAGTCTGCCTCGAGCTGAAGACTAATTCTGTTTGTTTTAGACACGTTTGGAACTGTAGCCAGTGAAGATACGGACACTTTCTAAAGCGAACATGACAACATTTGGGAAGGGGCATACTTTCGATTGCGTGCCACTGTCTGCAATTGCATATTTATTGACAATGGCTGCGATACCAACGTGGATTAGCGAGTTGTGCTTATATACAAAGCAGCTGAACATGGAGGATGGATAAAGTTCAGACAAGTCGCGCAGGCAAAATTTTTTTAATTGCTCTAAACATCAAGGCGATATGGCATGGAAAGATTTTCGTTGAGAAGATTAAAGAACGTCATGATCTCCTATTCATATTTGTTTTTTATTATCTGGGAGATTCTGTTTTTCTCACCCAGGTGTTTTATGACGAAATGACGACTGGTTATTCATTTGGTATTTAGAGCTGAGCATCGATGCCGGTCTTTTGGTATTGATATGGCAGTGCATTGACTGTGGGGGAGCATTTAGCAAGTTCTATTGATCTTGGACCCTGAATATAGCCAATTTTCCCCCGTGGAAAGCGAAGAAAGTTATTTATCCAAATCGATTCGATTCATTCTGTGTTGTGAGTTGTGACAATGTGTAATGACTGTGACCCAACGTGTGTAGGTGTTATTGTTCGGACAAGTGATATGCTGCCGCGTGATTCTCATCAGACGACCCTTTCTGTCTCGCAATGAGAAATGAATTCAGCAAGGACACATTTTTGGTCTCAAATAATATCTTTGCCGCGCTAATCAGCATGCCTTCTTGTTCTGGGTCTAAACCACCATCTCCATGTCCCACGGTTAGATCGCCAAACATTTCCAGCTTCATTTCATCGAGCAATGACGACTCCGAGTAGTCGTTTGTTTGGGAGCGCAACTCTTCGTCTAGTTTCGGCTGTAGAGCGTCTGTGGTTTTTGCACCAAGATCAATGAGCAGTCTGGCTAGATGATCTCTTTTGAAGACGTGTGCCCAGAGGAGCAGCTTGCGCGAGTAGACGCGGTTGTGGAGCATTTGTGTGCCCTGACGAGCGAGGTGGCCGTTCATTTCGGTGTTGCTTTCTTCGTCATTTGCGGAATTATCGGAGTCTGGCGGATTGTATGCTCCTGTGAGGAGGTAGCGTACGATGGGGGCGTGGTCTCCAGTCATGGCCATCATGATGGCTGTTCCTAGGGTTGTGGTGGGGAGGTTGGGCAGCCGGTTGATGAGGAAGACGAGTGGGCGGTAGTGTCCGTTGAGAGCTGCAATGGGGATTATTGATGAAGTCGTACCGGGTTGTAGGGGGAACGTGGAGTCGTGTGTTTGGAGGAGGAGGATGTGATTGTGGCGGACTGCCCATGAGAGGAGGTCGTGCTGGAACCAGATGGCCTCGCTGGCGTGTGAGTGTATTTGTTTGTATAGAGCGGGATTTGTGGCCGCCCAAGCTAGGAGGTTGAATTTGGTACGGTAGTTGTAGTTTGTTATGGAGTGTTTCGGGAGGAGTCTGGCGATGAGGTTGCTGAGGGTTTGGTCGGTGTCTTTGGTGTTGATGAGGTGGTGTGTCCAGTGGGACGTTGCGTAAGAGTAAAAGTGGTGGGTTTGGGGATTCGCGGTCTTGGCTTGCCCGCGGATATCTTCTAGGATGCGGGAGATGTCTATCTTGGGAGAGGCTGATTTCTTTGCGCGGAGCAGCATCAGGGAGAGGCTTTTGACGGTGTTGGAAGAGGTGGATTGTATGGCTGCCGAGGGAGTTATCATTGGGATGGCGGTGGAGGTTGTCGGTTTGGAGAGCTGTGTGTCGAAGATGCCGTAATTTAGGTAGGTGATTATTATCCAGGACATGGTTGCGTGAGCGGCGTGGGTTGTAAGGAGAGGTGGTTCTGTTCGGCCCTGGAAGGCTCCTAGGAGGAAGTCTCTCGCGCTTTGGTGGACCATCCGGACGGTTGATGTCTCCTCGTCTATGGTTAGGAGACCGCCACAGCTTGCGAGGACGCTGTATATATTGTTTGGCAGGCGGGACGGATTCCAGTTTGTGTCTCCTGGTGTCACACCTAGAGCTTCTCTGAGCTCCTCTGTTGTGAGGGGCCGTCTGGCAACAAGGACGAGTTCGAGTATTTGCTTCTGGTATTTCTTGGCTGACGGCTCGCATTTGTTGAGGACGCGGGTGAACGTCTCGGCTAGGTCCCTGGGCATGTCGGCGAGAGCTTGTCGGATATCGTCGTCCGTCTTGCAGGCGCAGAGAGAGGTGATTTGGAGCACGACCCAGAGAAACATGCCTTGGGATAGTTCCACCAGCGTGTTCATGATATCTGCTACTAGAGTTGGGTCGCCCAACGTGAGGAGCTCGCTGTCAATACAGCGCTCGAGTTCGTCGCAGATGAATTGCTCGATTTCGGGGTTATCTTCAGGTATGACGACTGTAGCGCAGTTGATGAAGCCTTTTGTGTCGAGACGTAGTCCGTTGTCGGCTTCTAGTCTGAAGGAGGCGCATATTCGTAGTGCAAAAGTGTCTTGCAGTTCGCGGAGTTTGAGAACAAGTAAGCGTCTTTCCGTGCTGTCGCATTCATCGAGCCCGTCGATAACGCAGTAGGCTTTAAAATCCGCCGGGAGAACCTCTTTCAACAGGTGAATGATTCCATCTAAGTCAACTTCGCGTATCTGGTCGTGGATAAAGACCAGCCCCCTCGAGAGATCTGGTATTGTGAGAAGAAACTGTCGGGCCAAGGAACCAATAATGGTGCGCGCTTGCAAGCTGTACGGTTCGTCGTGTTGGCAGAAGAAGTATGCCACAGAAACTTTGACTGTCGTCGCATGGAGGTTCAAATCTTCAACCATGTTGGCCATGAGGACTGACTTTCCGGCTCCGAGTTTACCGGTGTAGATGAGGGTGCCGGACTTTTCCATGGCGGCTGCGTCTCCTCTCCACGAGAGGTATTCTTGTACTTGGAGAAATAAGGCCGTGTTTCCCATTTTGCGAACTCGTTTCCAGCACGCTTGGTGGTCGTACGTTGAACAAGTAGCCAGGACACGAGCATTGTCCTCGATTCGTTGACGATGCGCATTGCTCTTGGAAATATCCAGGATAGTACTAAGCGAGAGTCCTTGATCCTCGACGCCTTGCGCCATGAGCAGCATCGCTTCCTCTTTAATCATTGAGGCCCAATGCGCAATGCTTGCCTGGAAGGTACTGAGATCTGAGTCGCTGATTGTGGAGAACAGCCGCGTCACGGAGGACTTGTTGATGATTTGAACGAAGCGACGACACATGTCGATGATGGTGAGAAAGTACTCTTGGTAATAGGATAGAAGACGTCTGGACTTGCGACTGTAGAGTCTTGACATGGCTTCATATCGGGGGGCGGATTGTCCTGCTACCATGAACAGATGAGACAGCTTATCCATGTTGCTGTCGGCTTTGGCCACAATCTGCACTCAGGTCAACTTGTATTCGAAGACGGTCAGAAGCTCTATACTGACAAGCAGGGCACTGCGAATGGTGGTCCATACTCCAGACGCAATTAAGTTCTGGGATCCCCCGACCAGAATGTCACCTATGGAGGCGAACTGTTGTGCCACTTGAATGATGTTGAGAAATCTAGGGCCATAGCTGAGTTGCCTTTGAGAGGTCCGTCTACTATTCAGCTTTGCTATGAAGACGAAGACGTCGTTCTCGTCGGGGTATCTCGTGCGGAAGATTTGGCGGTCCTGCAGGAATTCTGTTCTTTGGTCTGGTGTGAGGTCGCGGATGAAGGTGTCGAGGGAGTGCTGGAGGCGGCTTTCAACTTTGATGGGACCGAGACTGCTCACGACTAGGTCCATTGTGAGGGTTCTATGAGTCTTCATATGTGTGAGAGCAAGACAGCATCATATTTGGAAATGTTGCTGGCTCTCATTGAGTTGAAATGCGATGCAGAGGAGATGAGATGATGCGAGTAATGCCTTGCAGATTGCCCCGCCTTGTTGCGTCGAGAAGTCCGGGGTTAGAAGGCGGCCTCACAGCGTCAGCCTTGATGGTTGAAGCAGCTGGAATCTAACTCGGGATGTGTTTTTGTTGAAGAAGAGATTGAGACGGAATCATTTTTGCATCTTGACTGTGTGCAGGTTTGACTTTGGCCCAGGGGAGCTCAGTGGGAAGGTGTGATCGTAATGCGACTTCTGAGGGATGATCCTGACATGCACGTGTATTCAAAATGTGGTGCAGGATGAAGCATCAGCTCTCACCATCTCTATTCATAGTGGCAAGAAGAGGCTGTCATGAGCTATTGATGGCGGATATGTTCTTTTCATAAGGAAGAGTTGGCCCCTTCATCGTAATGCCATGTTATACCTATTAGCGACTGAGTTGTTGCAAGGCGCAGTATTCGTTCGACTCTTCCAGACTATTCAAGCAAGAATGGTTCTGTATTTTCTGGTTTGCTCATCTTGCTTCGGATTTGACTTCTAATTCAAGTTGGCTGCTGCCCATACCTTGAAGGCGTATAAGAAGCTCTACCTTTCCCTCTGGTATACTTGGACATCGTGCCAGTGCCATAAGTCATACCTCAAGTCATGCATAACTTACCCAAGGCTGTATATCTCCTTTCGTTGGACCCCAAAGCGATTTGGAGTCTCTTTGAATAACTTGTCTGGTTGTTGCGCCGAGTGTCGTGGAAATGTTCTTGAGATTTCCTTACATCTCGCCAACTAGTCAGGCAAGATACATGTCTCGAAACCCATCAAGGCCTTTTTTTTCTTATCCCGTAGGAATTTCTGTTGAACGGGTAAGATTGTCCCGCATGTACAATTTCATGAAGTCTGTCAGCACATGGGTGTTGGATGTTCGGCAGCGATGGTCGTTGGAAGAAATTGAACTCCTTGATTCCGGTAGAAAGTTCCAAAATACCGTTTGTGTTTATCCGATAACCTAGTATTGTTGTTGTAATATGAGGCGCCTCCAGGCGAGTTGGCGGAAAGCAGCTTACAGAGTGCGTTATGCTTTCACCGACCGACGAGAAAGACGACAGCCAGTTCACCTATTGGAGGATTTGCTATATTTCCATCTACTATTGCTTTCTTACAAAAGTTGTGCATGATTTTAAATTACGCCAATTTCCTGGAGCAACGGACGCTGGATGAATTTATGCGAATCAATAGTGCCGACTGGAAGGAGCTAAACAAACTACATACAATTGTGTAGTACGTATTGGAACTGCCTTGAGCTGTAATAAGTTTGGTTCATCTTGAGCAGTAATCCTAGAGATACTTGTGCAACTTTGTGTGCTTCATCTGAACTTGGTGCCTCCATCATTACTATGGCATGCCCTCCGCCATGCTGAGAATATGTCGCTCACCATAGCGCAGAACCGTCAAGGTGCATCGGCGGCCTTTGTCACAATATTGTCATTCCGGGATAGAATTTACTTTTTGACTTCTCAAGCTCAATGCCAAGCTTTGCCACATTCGGCACCACCCGCTAAGCGCAAGCACCAGACCTCAGAATGGCGCGCCACGCTTGTGAAGCTGAAAATAGAAACATTTCCATGGGAGGTTGCAACAGAACTTCGATCAGTCTAATGCGCCCAGTGCAGAATATTGCTAAATTTAATAAACTACGGGCCAGTCATGAGTTAAAGTAAACGATCAACAAGTCTAACATCTTGATCAACATAGCAGCGTCGTTCAGCACAGCAGGCGGGCACCATCACCGCCAACGAACTGATGATCGTAAAGTCAAAAGTCTAAAAACGGATTACAATGCGATTTCTGCACAACCAACAGTAACCGGTGGCAATTCTGATGTTTCACCCCCTGCAGGTAGGGCAAGGCGATCCCACAACCCCTTACCACTGGCTGGCCGAGTGTGCCCCTAAGACGGGGGAATCTGGCGCCGAACCGTCCTATTCTGTGAAGATGCTTAGGGCCCGCCTGGTTCTCCCGTAGCATCCCATCTGTCAGGCACGACTTGAACTTGTGGGCCGCTCGGCCATGTGCCGAGTTGTGTGGTGAACCTTGAAGGCAGCTGGGCTGACGAGCTGAAGCAGGGATCACGACACCAGAGCCACAAAGGGAAACATACTGTCAGGCACAGGTTCTGGGCTTGGCAAGAGGAATAAGCATACAGCAATGACGTTAAAACTGGCATGAAGCTGACCCACCACTGAACATAACGTGTAGATCGTTTTGGGAATGCTCGATGCTCAACAGTTCGTCCTATTCGCCCAACTCAAGTATGACTTTCCCCCTTTTGACAGGAACTATGTGGGAGTTGCTCAGGGTCCCTTACATCCAGCTTCTATTTTTATGGCTGTGCCGAGAAAAGCTGGATCTAGATGCATCGTGGACTTGTCATAGTCGGATCGTCGGTAGTAAGACGATGGCTGCGGACCAATTTTATACAGTGAATGAGTTAGTCTTTTGGTTACATTGGGTGTTTCTTGGCCGAAATTAGGTCAACAAAGCCTTGCCGAGCCTGATGAGAGAAGCACCTGGATGATGATCAAGGAAAGTCAAGTTGGGTTGCTTATGTCTTTCCGAATCTCGAAAATGGGTATATAAGAGTCTATTCATCCTCAATAAATCTTCTTGTTTTACTCAACCACACAAACAAAGACATTTCAAACACCCAACACAACACATCAACATTCTACATCATCTTTAAACAGCCAAAATGAAGGTTTCCACCGTTCTTTTCTACATTGCCCTTGGTGCTACCTCCGCCCGCGCCTTGCCAACTGAGATTGTCGATGAAGTCGCCAACATTGACAATGTCGACTTGAACGAGGCTGTTGACTTTGCCGGCGACCTCGAGGCTCGTGACTTTGCTGAAGTCGAAGAGGTTGAGGAGTTTGCCGACCTCGATGCTCGGGATATCTCTGAAGAGGACCTTGTCTTTGAGGAATTCGCCGACATTGAAGCTCGCGATGTCGAGGAAGAGGTTGAGGAGTTCGCTGACATCGAGGCTCGTGATGTTGAGGAGGAAGACTTTGTCGTCGAGGAAGGCGAGCTTGATGCTCGTGCCAACTTGCCCGGCTTGAATGCTCTTCAGTCCAAGTACGCTCGCGGCATCATCGCCCAGGCCAAGAAGGACAAGGTCGGCGCCCATGGATGCCAGGCCGGTATTGCCACCGCTCTCGTCGAGGTATGCTCACAACGAACCCCTTATTTAAAATGGGAAAATGATAGCTAATCAATGCGAATTATAGTCCTCGCTGATCATGTACGCCAACAAGAAGGTTCCCGCTTCCATGAAGCTGCCCCATGACCGCGTTGGCTCCGACCACGACAGCGTCGGTCTCTTCCAGCAGCGTGCCTCTATCTACAAGAACGTCAAGTGCAGCATGGCAGCAGCTTGCTCTGCTGGCCAGTTCTTCGCTGAGATGAAGCGTGTCAGTGGCTGGAAGACCATGGCTGTTGGCAAGCTCTGCCAGCGTGTCCAGCGCTCTGCTTACCCTGACCGTTACAACAAGTTTGTTGGTACTGCTACCAAGGTCTGCAAGGCTGGTGGCCTGTAAATGTGAAATTGATGGCTCTTTATAATAGGGCCGTGTATATATATGGTATTGGATATATGGTGAAATCTAGAGCTAGATCTCTTTTTTGTACTTACTTTTGTATACTGGGCGCAGATTGTAAATAAGACTGCCAAGTTAAAATTATTATCCTTTCCGTTCCTATGTGATTATTTCATGTTGGGGAGGCTCAACCCATGTCTCTCATTCGTCTACTTCATACATGGAAAATACCAATATACATATTGTGCAATAGTACGCACCAACCCTCAAATCCTATGCTTCGTACAAACAAAATCCGCAAACTTAAAGATAGTAAACGCTGCCCCAAGAAGCTGCTGGAACGGGATATCAACAGCAAATTCCTTGAAAATCCAGGTACGCAGCTCAGCTCCAATCATGCTATCAATACCATACGACGTGATGGAGCCTTCATTAACCCTAACATCTTCCCGGTCAATCATCAACATGCGAGACAACTTTCTTGCCATGCTAGCAGCAACAGTGTCTCTAGCCTCAGAGCCGCCAAGCTCTCCAGACGTCAATTGCTTCAAAATCGTGTTTCCAAGTTGCGCCATATCTCCCTTCTTCTCATTCATAGCCCGAACAACCGATTTGAATCGTGGGTTACTTCTCCAGAAGCAGTCAATATCCTCGCCTGCCTCTGTGATTGCAGCCTCAAGACGGACGGGATCGAGACCGGCTATGAGATTTCCATGTACGTTTTGGGAATCCGCTTGTTCTATGATGGCGACTTCAAATGCCGCCATGAGACTTTCGTCATCGATTCCGTACATCCCCTTCCACTTTAGAGAGGCTTCTAGCTCCAAATTTTCAGAGACGACGCCGATTCCTAGGACCATGGGGATGATGATGGACATGGCGTGCATGCCGTTGTTGATACGATGTGTTGCTAGGGCGTCCATGTAGGTATTGCCTGCTGCGTAGTTTGTCTGCGCTGGGGTTCCCATAGTGCCTGATATAGAACTCGTCATGACGAAGAAGTCTAGCGGTTGATCTGTCAAAGCATCATGAAGGTTCCTAGCTCCTTTTACTTTGGGATCTGTTGATGCAACCCAGCTCTCGTAGGTCATGTTGTGAAAGAGACCATCCTACAGGTTTCCAGTTAGCAATACAACTGGCACAACTGAGATGCTCTCACTTACTTGAAGAACCATTGCAGCGTGAATTACGCCTCGAATAGGTCGATCGGGATCAACTGACGCAACCGCTTGTTCAACGTCAGCTTTTACACTCACATCGCCTCGTACGACCGTGACACTGGCTCCAGCATCAAGCAGATTCTGCATAAGTGCCGCCGCTTGTTTGGAGTCTGCGCCTGACCGTGATAGGAACATGAATGTCCTTGCGCCTTTGCTTATCATCCACAATGTTAGGCTTCTTCCGAGGCCGCCTAAGCATCCAACCAGCAGATAGGTGACATCTGGCCGCAACTTGAGCGACGGGGCAGCAGGAAGAATTTGAAGAGGTGCAGAGTCTTGTTGTTTAGAAAGCTTCTTATGCACTAACACAGTCTTTCCAGAAGTATAGTGATCAGAAAAGTCGGCAATTGCACCATTGATTTGGCCGATATCTCTCGTAACCAGTGGACCAAGAGGCGCAATTTCGTTGAGCTGGTACAGTGCCTCGACTCCCTTGATCAAAGTTTCAAAGTAGCGACGACGATGGGTGTAAATGTCAATCATGTCGAATGCCAGGTAATTTGCTCCCCGTTTAACAGGATTGGAATCAATGGCAGCGCGAAAGTGAAGACGCTTTCGTCCGCAATGGACAAACCGACCAAAGGGTGCGATGTACCGCCAAACTTCCCGAACAATCGCTGGGTCCGTCCATCCAGAGCTGAAGATGACATCAAATTGGAAGAAGCTGCTGTCCGAGCCCCGAATGTTTTCTAATTCAGAGAGGCAAATGACCTGTTTAGTGGGAAGATTGTATAGCTGCGCAACAGCATCAACCTCACGCTCTTCCAGGACGCAAATATATGGCATTGCGCCTTTTGTCTTGGCAATATGAATGGCAGCATTTCCCGCGAGCCCAGAACCAGGGAGAATTAGAAGAGTTTCGTTACGCGAGAGACGGGCAAGCGTGTCCAATCCGTACAAGGCGGCGCCGAACGCCATGGGCAAACTGGCCCTCTCGCAGATTTCACTCTCGTCACTCAACTTTTGGAGAATATATTGCGGAACGCGCTGGAAGGTAGCGAGCTTGTTGAAGCTGAACCCATAGACGAGATCCCCTTTTGCCAAATCGGTGACTTTCTTGCCAACTTGACTCACCACTCCGCTTATTTCGTGACTGAACTCAACGGACAGATCTGTCCCATTGGCAGCCAAAACACCCTCCTTGTTCAATCCACTGGCCCAAACTTCAACTTCAACCTCGTCAGCTTCAAGAGGATCTGGGCGGTGATCTGCCTCAAAGACGATGTTGCCATTTTGGATCTTGCCAATCACTGGGCCGGCAACCTCGACTGCCTTCTCTTCCAGGTTGTGCTCGTCAACACAGTACACTTTGTTGAGATGCTCGTCAAATTGAACACGGCTGATGAAAGTCTTGTTACCGATGACACAGTACTCATGCTCACTAGCATGTCCATGTACCTGGTCGAGCAATTTTTGAGAAACAATGCCCACAAGGTTGTGCTTGCTTTCGTCGTCAAAGTCAACGGTAATGATATTCAACGCCGCCTGCTCTGTGCGTAGACTGCGGCTGAATCCTGTTGATAGATTGTACTCCGGTCTTTTGCCGATGGTGAGGTCTCCATTTGTTGGCCAGATGATGTTCTTGGCAGAGTTGGTGATGCGTTGTAAGCCCAGGAACTCTTCTTTGCCCATGTCCACAAGCAGTGGTAGCTCCAAATCTGTAAGAAGAAGAATGTTTTCGTGTATCGAGCTATTATGGTCGTCGATGGCTGAGATGGCTATGTCGTATCCTTGCACTCCGAATGTGGCCACGAATTGGTCACATGTCTCCTTAACGTATGGTGTAAGGCTGCGGTAAATAATCTGAATCGTCTGGCTGGTGGATATGGTCGTCCTGCTCAGGTGTGGCTGTAACTGAACGTCTGCAATATAGAAAGGTTCAAAAACTTTCTTAACGCAGAATCCAGCTTGATTCAGTGTATCGTCCTGCTCCGGCGGCAAAGAGACGAAGGCCGCAAAGCCATTTGAACCGAGCAACTTTCGACACCGTTCCATCTCTTGCACTGTTGTGGCAGAGCTTATCACCAGATCAAAGGAAACATCCTTAAAAGACGCCATGCCCTTGTTCTCCGTTGTAGAGACTGCCAAATTTAGCTCTGGCAACCTCACCAAGAGTTCCTCAGCAAGAGTTCCTCAGCAAAAGCGCCTTGCAGGTCCACGACCCTAACACCGGGATGCTTAAACTCTAGTAACTCGACAAAGTCAATGAGGCTGAGGTCAGGCTCGCTAGTTGCAGACAATACATCATCCACATCCTGCTTCCAGACCACGCCAGCGTACGGACGAGGCTTCACCGGCTCAGACATGCCCCGAGGGACAGCACCTTCGTAAGACGTGCATTGCATGCCGGTGATCTCCATCATCACCATTCCATCACTCGTAACTAGTTGGTTACTGAGCTCAAAATGGCGTACACCTCTCTTAGTGACCCATGAGTAGGCCAGAGACACCGGAGCCACGAGCTGTCCTGGCGTGGGCACCCAGATAGTAACCTCATCTACCTGAGTTGGAACAGCACCACACGGCATGGCAGCCGAACGACCTGCGTAGATGGCAACAATACAAAGTTGCAAACAAGAATCAACACACGCGGGGTGCAGAACATGTCGTGACTCGCCAACAATGCCATCCACCTTGGTCAGAAGTTTCGTGCTGGCTGCCGCGGCGAAAGTCTTGCCGTCAAAGCGGATGTCACCCATGTCCTGGAAAGTAGAACCGTAGTCGAAGCCAACATTTATTAGCGCCTGATTCCACGCCCTTCCGGAACTGCGTTGATTGAAATGTGGAATATCTCTCGCCACGGGGCGCGTAGGGCGATTATTGACGGCTATGCTTCCAGTCATGTGGTCGTCTTTGACGCCATCTCGATCAATGGACGAAACATGAAAGTCCCACCAGATGCCACCGCCTCGAGAGGTGTTAGCAGAAGGTCTCATGCTCAGTATAACCTCGATACCATCGTCATTATCAGGCGTTACTAGGGCGTTCTTGATAATCACATCGCGCAAGGTGTAGCTGTCGATGGGGACCATGGCACCCGAATTCTCATTGATTTGGGTAATTGCCTCCATGGCCATGGAGAAGTACCCAGACGTTGGAAACACAGCCTCACCACCAAGAGAGTGGTCTTTAAGCCATGCAAGATCACGTAAACGGATGACATTTCGCCACGTTGGCTCTGCCTTGGACGCCCCGATAAGCTGGGAGCCAAGTATGTCGTGGCGCATGTGGGATTGCGCTCAGTGTTCTTTGCTCATGCGAGACTCGGCTAAGTATTCCTTTGTTTTGTCCCATTGATAGGTAGGCAGGTCTGTGATGAAGCAGCCTGTTTTGAGCACGACTTGTCCACTACCTGTCATTTCTTCGATGCCCGCAACTCGACGCATGTCGATATCATGGTTGCGAAGGAACAACTCTCCAGCGAGCTTCAACAGAGAGGCAGCAGAGTCTCTGTTGCGAACCAACGACGGCAGGTAATTCAACTTCCCTAGCTGACATGCGGCCTTGATTTGTCGTATAGGTCCAGAGAGAGCCGGGTGCGGACCAATCTCAATGAACAAGTCAACATCCGAAAACTTAGTTGACGTTGCCACGGTCTGCATAGCTTGGTTGAAGAGAACAGGACTCAGGAGATTCTTACTCCAGTACTTTTCGTCGAGCCGCGTGCTGGCTGGTAGAACCGTGTTGTGCACGGAAGAAACCATGAAGGCATGTCCAGGGACGTCGAATTCAAACGTCTCATACTTTCCGCGAGCCTGTTTCATAAGTTCTTCATATTTTGTAGAAACAGCCGCCATGTGTGAAGAGTGATATGCTTTGCCGTTCGTTTTCAGCACTCTGGCGAATCTCTGTTCCGCATCCAGTTGCAGGCGTATTTCTTCAATGGCTTCAGAATCTCCGCTCAGTGTCACGCTTGACGGCGAGTTGTGACATGCAATCGTCGCTCGTTCATGCAAATCCTTTAAATACGGTGCAACATCTTCTGCACCAAGACCAACAGCAAGCATCGCTCCTTTGACGCCCACGTCTCGCATAACCTTGCCTCGGTAGTAAGCAGCAACAATGGCATCAGCAGATGATATGAGTCCAGACGTGAAAGCTGCTGCTATTTCACCTGACGAGTGGCCAATACACACTCTTGGGCGTACGTTCCATCCCTGCAGTAGCTTTACCAGGGCAACTTGAACAGCCGTACATAACGGCTGCGCGAATTCAGCCTCGTTAACGTGGGATGTCTCGGCGCTTTCGAGAAGAAGCTCTTCAATCGTCCACAGTGGACCATCGGGAAGAAGGCCCAGAGTCGTATCAAGGAAACGGATAGTGTGCGCAAAGCTTGGGTAGTATGCCAAAAGCTCTGCGCCCATGCGAGCCCACTGAGCGCCTTGCCCTGTAAAGACAAACCCCAACGTGGGCTTCTTGCTTGTGAATTTGCTCTCGAGAAAGTCGAAAGTCTGGAGTGTTTGGCTAAACTCACTTTCGGCGGTCTCAGAGCTCGCTACAACCACTCCTCTGCTGTTGAATCGAGTTCGGCGATTTGCCAGCGTATACGCCACGTCGAGCAAGTCATAGTCTCGGACGACGCCTCCTAAAGCTTGAATATTACGGCGAAGAGTAGCACTATCATGAGCAGAGAAAGCCAAGAGATATGGACGAGACCGTTCTGCTTTGGTCTGCATTTGAATCGACTTGGCCGACCTGTTCATGTGGCGATACTTGTAAGTCTGGGGCAGTGTGAGGATGGAGTCGGCACTCTCGACAATAACATGGGCATTTGTGCCACCGTATCCAAATGCGTTGACACTGACACGCTTGATTGGTAGTTTACTTGGGAAAAATTGAGGGTCGTGTGAGACGGACACCCGCCAAGCGTCCCATTTGATCACTGGTGTTGGGTTCATGACTCCTCGTGTGGGTGGAATGATGCCTCGCTCCACGGCCAACACTGCCTTAATCAACGCTGAAAGGCCACTGACAGCCTCACCGTGGCCTATACTCGGTTTAACTGCCCCAAGAATAAGAGGATCATCGTCATCTCTGCGGTTTTTGTTCATAGCCTTGGAAATAGCCTCCACCTCAAGAGGATCGCCGAGAACTGTGCCCGTGCCATGACACTCGAAAAGGCCGGTCAAGCGAACATCCAAGTTTCCCCCACGAAGGTAGGCATTTCGAACAACAGCTTCTTGGCCTTCAATGTTAGGTGTTGTAATTCCAGCACCGGCAATCTTGCCGTTGTAGTTGGTCGCACTGGATCGGAGAACACCACGGATCGCGTCACCATCGCGGATAGCACCCCGAAGACGCTTCAAATAGACAGCACCGACGCCTTCAGCACGACCGTAGCCATCGGCAGAGGCATCAAAAGTATGAGAAGTTGACGTTTTTGACAGCACGCCTAGCTTCGCCGTATTCATGTGCTGATCAATGGTAAGGACAAGGTTCACGCCACCTACTACCGCAGCAGAACATTCCTGATTTCGCAGCGCAGTGCAAGCGTTGTGTATCGCATAAAGAGACGAAGAACAAGCGGTGTTTATTACAGCGCTTGGTCCTCGTAAGTTGAAAACATGGCTAATTCGGTTGCTGAGTATGCCGGGATCCACGCCGGTTGCTGCCAGGGCATGTCGAAAGGCTGGCTCTTTGAATGCCATTTGTTGAGCGTCAGCTGTGAAGCATGCTACGAAGACGGCTGTCTGGATCCAGACAAGTCGTTTAGCTTGACGCCAGCAGACTCAAAAGTCTCATAGACGACTTCCAGCAGCTTTCGCTGTTGAGGGTCCAATGGGGCTGATGTTGAAGAATGTCGGGTCGAATTCGCGACACGTTTCGTTAAGAAAGTAGCCGCCTTTGACGGAGATGCTGCCTGGTCGATCATTGTTCTCATGGTAATGTGCATCAATATTGAAGCGCGACTCCGGCACCCTATCCATTCTCCCGGTGCCTTTGTTTATCATCAAGTTCCAGAATTCGTGGGCTGACTTGACATCTCCTGGTAAACGGCAACCTATGTGTGTGAGCTATACAGTTTTGTTATATTTGGTTATTTCAACTTACCAATGCCTACTACGGCAATTGGTTCGAGTTGCTCGCTGAGCGGCTTCTCCGCGTACTCTGGATAGAGTCGTCGGATACTTTCAGCGTACTCGTCGTCTCCCACAATAGACTGTGTGGAGTGGCGCTGAAGGCCATGACGAGTGTTGTGAGCTGGAAGCACACGCAAAGCTCGGCTGTCACCCATTTCCTTTTTCTAAAATACTACGAATGCGACATCAATTCCGTACTGATTTGCTTCGGAGCCCGTTGTTATGATGGGAGACCTAATCCTCGTTTTGTCGTCGATCAGCCGTGAAAGTAGGATGCCCTGGGGACTTTTCGACCGTTTGACGATCTAAGCTGTCCGGTATTGCCTAAAATTGGCACATTCAACCACCTGCCGAACTTTCGGTATTTACCTGGATAAGTTAGTTCCGGATAGGGACCCATAGGAACGGACAGCTGAGCCTTGGCTTCGGCAGGGACATTGGATCTAGACGTCATGCTGGGAAATCTAGCGGATTATAAGTGAAATGCTATCCCATTTTAATTCATCAGAAGCGATTTGCTTGCAGCGGTTCCGAAGCCTTAATTCCAAGCTGCATGTTTGTCGCCACAGCATGACAGGCATCTTGTGTTCGAGCCTCCAATTTCCAATAACTACGATGAGACATTGCCGTCTACACTAGAGACTAATCATTATCACCAAAGCTAGCAATGTGTGCTCTTATTACAAATGCAGGCTTATCAATGTGTACGGCAGCATGACTTGGCATTTGGAGCACCGGCGCCTGGATTTGTAGCAGGGCGCCACATGGAACAAGTTTGAGGACTGACGCAAGCTGTTTGTATCAAAGTCTAGCAACTGGCAACGAGTGCAAACTTTTTTTATTTACTGCAGCTTGCATTGGTGCAATTACGAAGGGCAGGCAATTGAGACAAGATGCTCAACATGAAGCGCTTTGACGGAAGAGCAATGTGCCCCATCTAAGTGCAGGACGCCATCGCTGATGACACAGGCCACTGCGTCGACTTTGTAAATTGCGAGCAAACATTCAGGGCCTGTGATATGGCATGACCCACGGAAATTTCTGTGTCTTTGATAACGAATTGCCCGCAATGTCCCAGATCCAACAACCTGGATCTTCTTGCTGTTCTCGCGACATCTAATCTCTTTGATGTGCGGGAGTTTAATTCGGAGACCCACACAAACCCCGATCTACGGACCCGCATCTCCGGGAGGGCCATGACCGATCAGGCAATTTTCTCGGCTCTGGAAAACATCGCGACCAACCTAATCACCACCAATCATACAGCCCAGAAACAGTTCAATATCTGGTTGGTAGCATAGAAATGCAGTCCCTTAGTCACGGGAATACCTACGCCTCCATGTTCAACTTTGCTGCCATTCAATAAACCCCAACGAGCAGTACTGCCCGGTGCCGATTCGGTGGGGAAGGCGGCCGCTCTCCCCATCGAGAAAAGAGACGACAGAACTTGCGTGAAGCTTCCCAAGATTGGTCCAAGCAAACCCGTATCGAACTTTATTGGCTCTTAACACGATGCATGTTGGCCCATAAATGGATTAGGCAGACATCAAGCGGGGTAGAGCAAAAAGTTGAAGGTTATAAGTACAGCTGAGCTCAGACCGCCTCACTTTCACCTCGCCACGATCTCTGCCCTCCCCCAATCTCCCATTGTTGTATTCGGGCATACAGCACGGTAAAAAGAACCAAAAAAAAATACACCTTGATCGCTTCGTCACGATGGAGGAATTGCGCTGCGCCGCCATCATCGCGAATCTCGAGGGCATCAAGCACCTCGCAATGTGGATGGGCGAATTCACAAAATCCACAAGCATCGCAAACCTCGACAATCGTGTTCGGCGCCTCGAGACGAGCTTCTGCATAACGTCTCCGCCTCCTGTTACGGAACCTACTTGGAAGGGTCTCGTATGGAGAGTATGGAGACTGCGGAGCAGGATTCCCCGAGACACAGTAAACGAGCTCGAGGCCGATGCTTCCACGGCTGGCAAGGACCTCGTGTCCATGATTCGTGATTCGTCGGAGATAACGCTCGCGGATGTCACGAGCGCGGTTCACAGCATCAAAGGCGTCAAAAAACTTGATCCAGACGACAAGTTTGACAGTGATGACGCGCAGTTGAGTTATTGTCTACAGGTCCTCTGTAATGTGATTGGGGAGAACCAGAGCCTGCTTGGATGCATTCCCATGACCATCGTGGATATATATGCTACCGCCGTGCGCGTCTCGATTCAGTTTGAGAAGAACGGCCGCTGGGGTCCTCATCTACCCGGGATGAGACCGCCACATGTGCCTGCGCGCTGTGGCACGAAGCCGGCGAAGCCATGCTGTGGCTGTTGCAGCTGCTTCTGCCATAATAACAGGCCGGGTGGGATTACTGTTCCCCCTCCTGCCAGGCGAGGCCGTGTGCCGGCGAGGAGAGCGCCCCGATGTAGGGAAAGAAGCACGTCTAGTGAGCGTTCTGAGAGGTCTGTGAGAGAAAAGCCTTCGCGATTTGAGTGGTTCAGGAAGCTGTGCTTTTGGAAGAGGGACACGGTGAAGGATGATGAGTCTATCTCGTCGTCCGACGGGTCTAGGACTATTGTTGATTGACATGTGTCCATGGAAGGCAGAAGTGTCATGGTATGGTAAAAATGACGAGACGGATTCCGATTTATGACGTTATGAGTCATGTTTCTCACTCTTTTAGTGCCGATTAATTGTTAGTTCATTTAATAGTATCGTTCAGAAGGAAGTCCACTGTTGAATTTGCTGTAGTGCTATGTGTTGTCAATATGTATTGTGTAAGGATGTGTCCGGGCGTAGGCTTCAAACTAGAACTTTCAACTCTTTGATTGGCTCAATGTCGGCAAGTATCTCAATGCTTGCAGGGAGTTGGCCGCTTAATTGGAGGCTGTGGAAAGACTATGAAGCTTTAGGCAATGGGCATACGAGCGCTTTGCTAGTTGCATAAGGACTCAGCATCACAAGCCAAGGCCCAACTCACAGGCTTAACTATAGCTGGCTGTCAAACACGTCGTTAATGACGCTGGTTCCCTCTTGTAAGTGCCAATGATTCAAAGAGTCATAACTTTGCCATCCGCTGCACTTTTTAACATAGATCGTACTCACATTCTTCAACGATTAATTGTCATTTGAACTCAAAATTCAATACTCATTCTCTTCGTAATGAACCATCTTGCCCCTCTCGTCCAAGATCCTTCCGAGGTACCCATTCTGGCTGAACCTCACTCCGTCATTGCATATTAGGCTATATGCACATACATCGTTCAACTATTTTCGCAGCATAGGGCCACACACTTAGTTTCATTGTTTTTACCTATGTAGTATAGATGATCAATGCAATAGTATCTCACTTCCCTCGTAGGATCCTGCCAACGTTGCACTGGGTCATACGCCCTGGTCGGTGGCACGTCAGCAGGGTTCTCCGCACAAGTGACAGATTAGCGTGAGCATAGTCTTATGCTTAAAGCAGGATTTGACACCCAACTCGGGCCAAGTGTCAACGCTTGGAAGCTTCATTTCCTGGGGTGTAAATATCTTCCATCCAATCGGGTAAACTAACGTCGGTCCTGCTGCCAAAATGGTTGAGAAAAGCAACCACACGGAGTATCACAAGCCAAATCGGTCTTGAGGTCGTACCGAGCGAGTAATAGGCCCGATCACATATACGGGCGCTTAGACGCGTTATTATAAGATGGATTGTGCGCATCAAAGTTGGGTATGTGGTCGCGAATAACTACACCTGCTTCATCGCATGGGACTGTGAAAACAATGTTGACTTTTCGCTCTGTACTGGCGGTCGCGTCGGTGCTGGCGGTGTCCTCGGCTGCTGTGTACAACACGTTTGATGGTGAAGGGTTTCCGTCGTGCTATAATGTGACGGAGGTGCATGATGCGACGAGCGTTGAGCAGATTCAATCTCTGGTCAAGGATGCTGCGAAGAGGGGACTGCAAGTTCGTGCTGGTGGTAAGGGACACATGTGGTATGATACGCAGTGTTCTGATGATGCGACTGTCATTATTCGCACAGAGTTTGTGAATAAGATATCGGGCTTTGACCTCAATGCCGGGACCGTCACGGTGGAAGCGGGCGTTACGTTCTTCCAGCTTGCTGAGTATTTGCATGAGCGTGGGGCGAACATGGGAACCGGTTTAGTGAACTGGAATATCTCCCTCGGCGGCAGTGTTGCCATGGGAGCTCATAGGACTTCTCTTCGAGAAGATGCAGCGGTTGTTGGTGGCGTGCTGGCCATGGATATCATCGATGGCAATGGCGATGTTCGGCATATTGAGCGCGACGAGTCCAACGACGACTGGCTCGCAGCATCGACATCGCTCGGTCTGTTGGGAATAATCGGAAGATTGAAGATGAAGATCTTTCCCGAAGTCAAGGTTTATGCCATGCAAAAGACGTAAGTACACCAAAACGCTGCATCCAACACTACCCAGCTAATCACAATTCAGTCTGGAAGAGAAAGACGTTCTCAACGGTGATATTTACGGCATGATTGCACCTTACATGACTGCCAATCTCTGGGTATGCCACCTCCCATCCTACACATATTGTCGCTGCTAAACAATCACAGTGGTGGCCATACAAGAGAAAGTTCCACTGGCGATACTACGACACCGTCGACTTCAACAAAAGTAGCCAGCAAGGCTTCCAATCCACCTTCTCCGTCACCGCCCTCGAAGGCGGCGCCGCCAAGGCCCTCCTCGACAGCGGCAAATACCTCCCCTCGTCAAACTGGATAGCCGAGGAAATCTTCTTCGGACAATGGGAAGCGCCCAACTTCCACGAAAAGACGACCAACGAGCCCATCAAGGAGTGGCCCGTGTACGGATACCACTACGACGTGCTCATCGGCGGCCTGTACCCGGACCAAAAGGCAGAATGGGACTACGGCCTGCACGGCTACACCCTCGAGTTAGCATTCCCCGTGACAATGGCGAACAAGATGCTCAAGCGGGTGAGGGAGCTGTTTGACGCGGAGGCCAAGAAACTCATCTTCATGACGTCCACGTACCGTAGTGGAATTAACATCAAGTTTGGGAAGGCGAATTTCGACTTTTTGGGCCAGGTTACGCTGAATACTTCCGATGGGCAGGATTGGTCAAAGGGGGCTATTATGTTTGACTTTCCGAGCTATCACCCTTCTGTGGGGGATCGCAAGCGATACAACGAGGACTTTTGTGAGTTTTCTAGGTGTGGTTTTTGGTGTGGATGGGACTGATGTGTTGCAGATATTAATCTGGCGAATACGCTGGTCAAGGAGTTTCCTTGCAGACCTCACTGGACGAAGAATACGCGCGATGTGCTGACGCGGTCTGTGAAAAATCTGGATGCTGGTGTAAGTCATGACGTGATTTTTTGTGACGTGGGACTGACATTTTGTAGTATTTGAAGCGGTTCAAGGCTGTGAGGCAGAAGATGGATCCAAAGGGGATTTATAGGAGTGTTGTGGGTGAGATTCTGGGCATGTATAAGTGAGGCTGAGCACATATGAAGAAGCATGGATTTTCGATATGGTACATGCCAAATACATGAATACAAGAAAGATTCGGGGTCACTGTATGTTTGCTCGTGTGACGTAAGGACCAACACCATCATCATTGCCCTTCTAAGCGACAACACGAACATAATTCCAGTCCCATACACCACATCCAGATGACCTTGCTTTAACCCCATAAATACCATTGATATCGCCAAACTCATACAAACCTACAATCCCACGCAAAACATCAAAACATGAAAAAAAAAGAAAAGAAAACATCAACACATCACGCCCCCGCAAACTCAAAGCTCATCCACCCAAACACACCAACCGCCAACCCCAACAACAAAATCGTAACAATACTCGCCCCAACCTTATCCCCCGTCGTCACCGGCTTCTCCTTGGGCATCACCGACCCGTCGCCGGCACCACCATCCGGATTCCCCTTACTCGTCCCGCCGGACGTATGCGTCACAGGCGGCTTCCCCTTGCCTATCAACAAGCTCTGCACCGCCGCCAGGGCGCTCATCTCCTGTCCCGCGCCCGTCTTGCCGTCGTACGTGCCGTCCACCCACTTCAGACCGCACTGCCGGCCGTTGGTGCCGCCCGTGCACTGCGAGACGGCCGCCTGCGCGGACTTTTGCAGCACCGGCAGGATGCGCTCGGCGGTGAAGGGCGCGAGCTGCGTGGTGACGGCGTACCAGCGGTGCACGAAGCCCTTGTACGTGAACATGTCGGTCTTGCAGCCGTCGTTGGGCTCGCATGATATCTCTACGGCGACGTCTTTGGGGAAGAAGGTTTTGAGGCCGTAGGTGATGAGTTTGTCGACTCTGTCTTTCCATTTTTGGTCGCCGTTTGTCTGTGAATGTCCTCATGTTAGTCATGTGTAGGTGGAGTTGCTAGCATTCAAAGACTTGAAAGGGAAAGGGTTACGCACGAAATTGTACATGAATGCTGCTCCTTCAGCGAAAATAGCATTATTGTAAGAGTATTGCACTTTGTTTATGTCCTTGCACTGATCGTCGACGTTGGCCCCGTCGTAAATGGCGTAGGTTTGGGGGTCGATGAAGCCGATTTTCTCAACCCAGTCCCACGTCTTTTCTGCCCAGTCGGAATATTTCTTGTCTCCTGTGTAGCGGGCGAGTCTGGCGCCCATGTTGAAGAAGCAGCCGTTGGCGATACCTTGGCCATGTCAGTCACTTTGGTCTAAGAACACCACATTTCATTTTTGTAATGCCAACTCACTATTCTTGTATCCATATCCATTATTAGTGAATGGAATCTGCCATCTCAGTCCTCCGCCACATGTATCATCATGTCGCTGCGGGCTTGCCTGGGTGTTAAACACGGCCTGCGCAAGACCAAGCCAACCAGGTCGATCAGACGGAGGGTCGGGAAACTTGTTCTCCGCGGCCAACATGGCGGCCATACCCCAAAATGCTTGGTCATCGTTTCCCAGAGACGCCGTCACATTGCGCGGCATGTAATCCTCGCCCTCACCAACTTGGAATTGCATGGCCTTCATGATCTCGTCATTGTAAGTCGTGTCGCCCGTTAAAGCCCAGTACTGGATGAGAGTGCCCCACATTGCTCCGCCTTCCCACCAATAATAGTCGCCGGCCGGCGGTGGTCCGGGGAGGATACCGGGCGTGCCTCCGGACTCGTTGCCGTGATAATACTGCAGCATGTCCCAGGCAAGCGTGCTCGCTGATTTTTTAATCGCGTCTGAAAGATTGTCGTCAGTTTGTTGGTTTTGATGGGGTTAGGTTGTTGGTGATGTTGCGTGCAGGTAAAGAAACGCACCGTCGGAATCGAGCGAAAACACCGACGCTGAAGCGGCCAGGCGACCAGCCGCCAGCAGCGTCAAACCAGACAAGCTGAATTTCATTGTGAAATTTGATATGTTCCCTCCCCAAAAGTGTATCAAACACTCGCAACTTTCAATCGAAAAATACAAAAGACCAAACGAGTGACGATAATTTCTGTAGAAGCAATCTAGGCCAAGCCTACGCTGCAGTTACATTCAAACAATGGTCGCAGCAAACGACAACGATACCGCCAAGCATGGAGTTGACAGGTTCGAAAAAGCCAAGAAAGGGCCAAGACGGGTGCCCAGATGCAAAGGACAGCTTGAAAGGAGAAACCGACCCATTGTTTATGACGCATGTTCAGGGCGGTTTACAATGATCTTCATGCTTACTGGAGTGTATACGCAAACAGTCCGAGTCGCATCGCACTGCTACCAGGTTACGCGAACGAAACATTTGATCTTCTCCAGTGTTTTGAGAGGACGTCTGCCAGTGGGAGTGGGAGTTGAAGATGGTTGGTGGAGAAGGTGTGGCAGTAAATGGGTTATTTTGCTGCGACTAACGGTTGACATGGCAAGACAGAATGACGATCAGTTGATGGAGGTGGGTTGGCATTGTTGGGTAGATGAAATTCTCTCGACCAGTACCTCAACAAGCAAACAAGGCACTTACTTAATGTAGAAATCTTGTGCAATGAAGACAGCTTCTGGCCAAAAGTTGACTTGCAGACTTGCCATGATACACGGCTACACGGCGTGTGTCCGGTGGTTGTGCAGTATAGATCCTGATGGCATATTGGGGGAATAGTGACGGGCCTAGAAATGCAACACAGAAGATAATTAGCGTCCCTGACTAGCAAAAGTAACGAATGCCAACACGGCCAAGTGTGTTTACCACATACCGGGTGTATCAAGTGCAGGTTCCACTACAATGCTTCGGATTCATCAGCCGGCCCACGGGAATACCACTGAAATAGAGCCCAAATTTAGATACGATGCTTCCAATTAGACTTAGTCGGTGCTTGGCAACGTTTCCAGACAGTGTGCAAAGATAACGACATCAAAAACCCACGGCAACGGCATTGGATCAATACCATGTGTCCTGGAGAAGCAGACATTTCGATCAAATGGCATCACATGTGTTTGACGATCACCATCTGACATTGCACGAGAGTTCGCGTCATGTCTCGCACAGCATAAACCATCCATCCTGCAGAGCTCGCTGTGAATCAATTCGCGGTATCACCATTGCGTGCACCAAGAAGGGTCTCCAGGACGTCGGTTGATTGCATACTGACGAGGCGCTGCTGGTTTCGCCTTGCAAGATTGCTGAAAGGAGCCTCGGCCACTATGCTGGTTAGGTAGACAATTCAAAGAACGCCTTCGCGTCGCATGTCGCGTGAACATCAAAGAGTATTCCCATAGGCTTTCGCTGATTTATGTCGCTTTGGGTACCCCATACACTTGATAAAGCCGACGAGCATCTATCCCAACGCCATGCTGCTTCACCCACGGCTAAACAAGATCGAGATCGTGTTCTGATACGCAGCATGTCCACCGTTTCGCGGCATCGACCAATGCATTACTTATTCTGCATGTGTGCACAGCAGCATGTATCCATCGTCGCATTAAATAACATCGGTTAGGCTCCAATGCACTCGTTGTCCAACCTCAAGTTTGGACTCAAGTTGTCGTGGCATGGCACGTCAAACGGCGAATGAGTTCGAATGAGACTCGAAGCTCCGATTCCGCAGTCAGTCGCCAAAACTCTTGGCTGTCGTCTCCACCGAAAATGCCGACCTCACTTTCGCTTACTCAGTCAGTCTCATCTTCAACAACATCTGCTTTAAGCATTCTTAGTTATTTTACGCCTTACTACGACGCAATACCCTCATTCACCCGCAATTGATGGATTGTTAAACCAAGGCTCACCATTTGCCTTCTCCTGCTGCTGGCAGTGACCCTGGTCGACACTCACCCTCACTTGTTATCACCTCACTGCTCAACCACACATCTGCTCACTCTGGCAGTGAGTTCGTCTCGCCATGGCCTCGACAGTAGTTGGCGGCACGCAGGCCGGCAAGGAGGATGTACCTACAACAGCCAAGAAGTCCTCATCGCGGGATTATAAAGGCTTTGTAGCAGGGGTCTTTAGCGGCATCGCCAAACTCTCAGGTGAGAATCGTGGCCTTTCATTTTGCATCATCACCAACCCAACTCTGCCCTCGTACTTATAAGTACAAACGCATAACTTTCCCTCACTCTGTAAATAAACCAAGCTGACCACAAGCCCAGTCGGCCACCCCTTCGACACCATCAAAGTCCGCCTCCAAACCACAAACAAAGGCCGCTTCACCGGGCCCCTCCAATGCGTCACACAAACCATCAAGAACGAAGGCGTCCGCGGCCTCTACAAGGGCGCAACACCGCCCCTAGTAGGCTGGATGTTCATGGACTCCATCATGCTAGGCTCCCTAACCGTCTACCGCCGCCTCATGGCCGAGAACATCTTCCACGCCTCGTCATGGACCCCCGGCGCCGGCGACAACGTCGGCCTCGGATTCACCGCCCTCATCGACAGATTCAACTCCTCGCCATCATCCTCACTCACAAATCTTCCCCCACTAGGCCACGGCATAGCAGGCATCTTCGCCGGCGCAACGGTAAGCTTCATCGCCGCACCGGTCGAGCACGTCAAAGCCCGTCTGCAGATCCAGTACGCGGCCAAGAAGTCGCAGCGCATGTACTCCGGCCCCATAGACTGCCTGCGCAGAATCTACACCCACCACGGCGTGCGCGGCGTCTACCACGGACTATGTGCCACCATGATTTTCCGAAGCCTGTTCTTCTTCTGGTGGGGCAGCTATGATATGCTTTCGAGGTGGATGCGGCAGAAGACGAATATGAGTGCGCCGGCGATTAATTTCTGGGCGGGCGGGCTGAGTGCCCAGATTTTCTGGCTGACTAGCTATCCGAGTGATTTGGTGAAGCAGAGGATCATGACGGATCCTTTGGGAGGCGGGCTAGGGGATGGGGAGAGGAAGTTTCCGAGGTGGAAGAATGCTGCTGTGGCGGTCTATAGGGAGAGCGGCTGGAGGGGGTATTGGAGAGGCTTTTTGCCTTGCTTTTTGAGAGCGTTTCCTGCGAATGCGATGGCGTTGTTGGTTTTTGAGGGTGTTATGAGGACGTTACCTTAGATTTGAGGTTGGGGCAGAAGATACAGTTGTGTTCGTGGGAGTATACACCCGGTCAGATGGCATCAACATTTATACCACTAGATCGCACAACATAGACAATTCAGCATTTCACATGACTCTTTCGATACGACAATCACAATCACAAAGTTTGAACATCAAATTTGAGTCTCACTCAAAATGGCTGGTTGTATTGGTGGTATCATGTGTCGTCAAACAACAGTCACCATCGTCGTCCGACCCATTCCCTATCCCCCAATCATGACCAATCCATCTCTCATGACAAAGTCTGTCAAGTAATCAGAGACGCAGCAAAGCGGACCTAATTTACTCGTCATCCTCGTCAGCCTCGTCGTTGACGACGTTGAAGAACTTGAGCTCATAGACACCACGGGAGGTGGAGACGACTCGGAGCCAGTCACGGAGCTGCTGCTTCTTGAGGAACTTCTTGGTCCTGTGATTTCACCAGGTCAGCATACAAAAACAGCCCATCGGCAAAAATGGCCAGCACGTACAGGTACTTGAGGTAGCGACCAGACAGCTCGTTGTGGGCAATGATCTCAATCTTGCCCTCGCCCTGCTGCTGGACAATGACATTGTCGCCCAGGTTGTTGGTGCGGCCCTCGACCTTGATGGTGTCCTGGAGGAACTTTTCGAAAGCAGAGACGTCGAAGATCTTGTCGCTAGCAGGCTGCTGAGCGTTGATGATGAACTACATACCAGTCAGTATAAACCACTCCCGCGAGGCCACGAGAGCCGAAATGTTAATGTCAAGAGCAAACGTACCTTCTTGGTCTGCTTCTGGGCCTTGCCCGACTTCTTCTATAGAAAATGACAACTTAGCCTACTGCACTATTTTCATGGCGCAAATATTTCACATTCGCACAGCCGATAACTCTACACCGCCAATCGCTGCCCTCCAAACACAGTCTCGACAGCATCTCAGCATGTTCGACGGCATTCGTTCATAGAGAGGTAGCGATAAGGAGTCGAGACGAATCGGCCGACGGGTGGCATTGCGTCAAACAGCAAAGCGGTGTCAGGTACATACAGTCTGAGGAGCCATTTTTAAAGTTGTTGAGTGAGTGTTTGCTTTGGAAGAACGCAAAGAAGTCGAATCCTGCGCCTTTGGAAATTTTGCGTGGTGTGGTTGAGAGAGAAAAAAAAGACGTGCAGCCCACTTTGTGAGATTCCCCAATTGGTGCTGCGATGGGTTGCGGCGCTTGGTGGGCTCGGCTGCTAGAAATTTTGGTGTGAGCTCCAAAATGGCACGAAATTAGGGCTCCGCTGTGCGCTGCTGCGGGGCACTGTACCGATAAGGCTTATCGCGACCGATCATGCAGAATATCACGTGACTTAACTTTGTATCTGACCGTGTAAGTCCTCCTTCAGCCTGTTCAAAGTGTTGGATAAAGAAAAGACGACTCAGCTAGGAGACGCATATGAAGCGATTACGCACTTCTGTGGAGAGCAATGAAATATCTTGAGGCTCAGCCTCAGAGTTCAAGTATGCCAGCAACACATACGCTCGCTGCTTCAGCGACATTTCTTTAGGTCATCCATCCGCCATGTCATCCTGTTAGTCACCAGCAATTCGAGGCCCATATTTGAATAACAAAAATCAATTTCATTGCCATCATTCCCAAGCGTTAAACATAAAACCCAAAAGCTGTCCATAAATCAATCTCTCGACACTCGTGGGTCATTGACTCGTACACATCATACATCGTGATTATCCACAAAGTAAAATAATTATCCAAATATCCTCCTGAAAACCCCCTTGATTCCAGAGGACTTCTTTTCCTCTTCCTTCTTGCTGCGCTCGCTCTTTCGAGCCCGCCGAGCGCCATCTTCAGCAGGAGGAGTGCTACTGCTGCTACCCTTCGAGGAGGAACCTCGGGTGGCATCAACTGACTCTCGGGTCTTGGTCGTCTTAGAACGAGATTGATCAGTTGAAAGGCGTCCGATGCCGCCGTTTTTAGATCGTGTGGTGCTGGCCCGCTTAGGAGACTCATGGGACTTGGAGGATTCAATGGGGACTTCGACCACTGTCTCGCCGGCGATTACGGGGTGGACACCAGAACCTACAATTCCTTCGCTATTCTTGAGTTCGAAAAATTTCTTGTCAGCTGTCAGTGGTGTAGTCGGCTCCCGTTCGACAGGCGCGGAAGTTGAGGCAACACGTTCAGACTTGTATTGGCTTGAGTGGCTCTGCCGGCGAGAGGAGCGATGGCTTCTCTCAGCTGGGTGATCCACATCTCTGCTGCTCCTGCGGTCCCTGTGGGCAGACCTTTCAGATCGCTCGGAACGCTCTGATCGTTCCGATCGTTCTGGGCGCTCAGAATCTGGTTCAGTAACTTGGCGCTCCGCCTTCCGTCGTTCATGCTCGGCCTGTTCTTCGGGCGTTCGTCTTCTCTTGCCAGAACTTCCGGAGCTTTCGCCAGAAAAGCCACTGTCACGTCGTCGAGGAGTCCTAGGTGGTGTCTTTGAGGCATCCTCTGCGGTGCGGTCAGAACTGTGACGGCGGCTTTGAGAGGCGTGTGAGCCGTGTGACGACTGGCGTCTGCTCTCGCGTGGCTCTTCTTCACCACGGCTACGGCTAGATCGGTGAGAAGAATGCCTGTGGCGCCGATGCCTTTCTCTCTCTCTGTCGCCACTTGACGCGCGAGGATCTCTTAAATTTTCGTCTGCAGATAAGTCAGTATCAAGCTGGTGTGAGTCTTCCTCAACAATCTCCCGTGAAGCAACCGAGGGAAATTCCTTTTCATGGTCTTGGAAGGGCCCGGCCTTGGGGCTGGAGGGAGGGCTCAAAGCTTCTGCAGTTGCGTAGATGACGACCGCAGCCGCAACTGTGTCCTCGGCATTTCGGACAGCCAGCTTCTGCTTGCGCTTCAAAGTCTTGTCGCGATGCTGATCTACCATTTCCGCGTCAGGGACAATGACAGCAGGCGTGGGAGATCTTAAGTCCATCTGACTCTTAGTTATTGGCAGGGTGAGACTTGAAGCCGATTGAGGTTGTGAATCCATAACGGAGGCTGGAGGTTCAACGTGAAGAGCTTTTTGTTCATCGATGACATTCCGCTCTTCCAACGCACATCCAGTAGCCTCCGACTCAGAAGCTCTCACTGGTTCAGTGACATGTTCTTGTTGGGAAGTTGTTTCTGCCACTTCGACTGGCTTGGAATTCCCCGTCACTGCTGCTGCTGCTGCCACACCTGCAAGGGCCGCCACGCCAGCAGAACCAAGAGCAATACCAGCGATCCGACCCATCGTAGATTTAGATCCGTCAGTCGGCCCATCAACTGGACGACCTTCGCTCTGAGATTCGTACTGGCGCTCAGTAACTGGGGCTTCACGTTCCACAGCTTTCGGTTCCAAGTCAAACTCCTCCGAGGCATCAAGAAAATCTTGGTCGTCATCGTCGTCATGATCACCTGGGGCGGCTTGCTTGTCCTCAGCTGTTGCTTCTGGTGATGCCAAAGTGACCGGTTCCTGTGCTGCAATTTCTACCGCTTCGACTGTTGGCTTAGTTTCCACTGTGTCGCATCCGACAGCCGACACTAACGTCCCGTCAGAAACAGGAGTGGCTTCGTCTTGAGAATCAACAGGAGCAGTATCAGTGGCAATAGGTTCCTCTACAGTTGCAAGGTCAGACGCGGGTTCCACTACCAATGGTTTGGCCTCCAACGTCAACGTCGGAGGTTCCTGTGGCTCGGGATCCTCGTTTGGCTTTGTGAGCGCCTCCGGCTGGAGCTCCTCGTCTGCAACAAGCTGTTCCTGACAATCAGCATCTACTATGCCACGGCCTTGCTCTGCCACAGCAGGAGCATCCACAGGCGTTGCAACACCTTGTTCTGGCTCTGAGGTCATGTCAGCTGCGACTTCCTGTTCCTTGTTCCCGTTTGGCGCAGTGGGAGTCTCTGTCTCAGCTTGTGGAAGGCTGGAAGTATCTGGAACAACTTGTTGCGAAATGTCTGGTTCGCCGGCAATCTCAGTGATTGGATGCTGCATTGGAGTCTCAACAGTGTTGTCGAGTTCCTTGGTCTCCGTAACCGGCACGTCTGTCTCGCTCTGTAGCTCGGCTGAAGCAACAGGAGGGACTTCTGCTTCAGCCTGAACCGTCTTTGCCGCAGGTTCAGCAACAGATAGGTCCACAGAGCTCTCGAAGACCTCGCCCTTTGCCTCAGATTCGGCAATTTCTGCTATTACCTGGACCTCTTCGGCACTCATGTCAGGCACGGGTGCATCATTCACAAGAGAGGTTTCAGCGACCAGGTCTGACTCAGACGAGTCCTCTTGAGCAACCTCAGCGAACCCTAGGGCATCTGTTTCCCCAATTTGAGCATCAACCTTTACCATGTCGCCTTCAGGCTCGGTAACCGTCTCAGTGATTTCAGTGGATGGAACAGCATGATCTTCCATCTCCCGTGTTGCAGAGGGTTCTTGTACAGTCTTTGCCACAGAAGCCTCAGCATCGTCGACGAGTGCCCAAGAGTCTGACAGAGATTGCTCTTGGCTCACTGGAACAGCTTCATCATCAGAGAGCTTCTCGTTACCAGTTGGCTTGGATCCTGCGGCTGTGTCATCTAGCGCTTCGCCACTGTTGTCAATTACAATGGGACTGTCATGCTCGGAGTCCGCCTTGACGTCTGCTTCGGTCGGGGGCTCCTGAGGCTGTTCGTCGCCGTGAATCTGGGTAACCTCGGCCACAGCGCTAGACTCCACATCAGGGACGGTTGCAGAGTCTATAAATGCGATGGGTTCTTCCAAGGCAGGCAGAGCTTCTTCCACTGTTGTCGACAACACAGCCTCTTCAATGGCTGGCGGAGAGGATTCATCTTCTGGCTCTTGGTTGGCATCTTCCGGTAGAGCTGCATCCGCTGAGGGCGCGGGAGGTTCCAATTCCGTTACTGACGTAACGAGATCTTCAGTGACAGGTTCAGATGGCTCATCAGCTGACTCCTTATCCAATGTCTTCGCCGCAACTGTGCCATCTTCGACGGCAGTGTCCTCGCTTGGAGCCTCCAACTGGACATATTCTTCTGTGATATCAGGAACAGTGGCATCTTCAGCTTTTGCTTGTAAAGCAGACTCTTCCTCAAGCTGGGAGGATGCGTTCTCAACGGTTTCAGCCAAAATAACAGTCTCCTTCGATACAACCTCTGAGTCTTGAACTGAGGGCACAATGATTTCATCCACAGGTTGAGAGGCAGGCTCTTGATTCTGCTCGTCTAAATCAACTGATTGGTCAATGGCGGCAGGAGTTGGATCTTCAGAGTCGTTGACCAAAATAGCTACATCGACCTCTGGCGCAGTTGACTCATTAGCGGCAACCACAGACTCATCTGCTGGAACAGTTTCTTGGTTCTCATCTGACGCCAATGCAGGCTCGGTGCTGTCTGCTAGAGATTGTTCTTTGTTGGACTCAGAAGCAAGGACAGATTCTTCCACAACTGGACAAGTTTCCTGCATGACCGTGGTGGAGACATTCTCCTCAACGGCTGGTTGGCTCTCCTCTTCTGCTGGGGTGACCATACCGACAGTTTCGGTGACGTCGGGTATGGGCTCCTTTGCTGGAACCGTCTCAAGTGCCTCCGTGGCTGGTACGAGTTCTTTGACATCGGCTGTCGCACTAGCCGGAGCGACTACTGTCACAATATCTGGCTTCTCTTCTGACTGCAAAGCAGGTTGCTCCACAGCTTGAAGTTCTTCTTCTGCAGAATTGGCTGATGCAACAGGCTCTCCACTGACTGTAGGAGCTGCCTCGTTTGGAGCTTCATCCATAATGAATTGCTCGCCGGTATCTTCAACAGATGCAGACGCGACAGCAGTGTCCGTAAACTCGGGGGCACCTGGGACCAAACTATCGGCAGGCTCTAGCATAGATTCATTGTCTGGAGCCTCTGATGATCCAGGCTCCCTTGCCACAGCAGGGTCTACCTGTGCAGGTTCGGTTGACCCAGCTTCATTTGTGATGTCAGTGACAGCATTCTCGGGAACTGCTTCTTCCTTTGCGTCATTAGCAGTTGCAGCCTCTTCCACAACTCCAGATGGCTCTTCATGGTTTGTGACGGGCTTGAGATTCTCATCCTCCAGCGGATGTGGCTGTTCCAACTCGCTAGCAACAACAACGGGTATCTCGCTGCTGGACAATTGTGGTTCATCGCTCGGAACTTCTAGAGGAAGGTCTGCCAATGGCAATTTTGTCTCTTCGGAGCCATGAACAAGAATGGAGTCCTGTTCCACGGCAGCCGCTGGTTCCTCCAATGCTGCCTCATCAGGTCTGTCAGTGACTGATAATGTTTGCGCCTCAGTCACAATATGCGTAACAGGTTCCTCCGTACCAGCAGAGTGCTCCTCGGCATCGATGACAAGTTCCTTAGGATCAGGAGCAACTTCCTCTGAAAAAGCAGTTGGTTCCTCAGTATCGATGGCTGGCTCTTCAGCATCAGCAACTAGCTCAATAGCTTCAGCAGCCGGCTCTTGGGCAGGAAGTTCGTCACTGGCTAGTTCCTGGCGAGATTCCTCGGCCGGTGGCTCTTCAGCAGGGAAGTGTCTTCGAGGGAGTTCTTCAGCAGGCATAGTTCTTCAGCAGGAATTCTTGCACAGCAGGAGTGGTTCTTTCTAGCATAGAAGGGTTCTTCAGCAGGAGAGATTGGGCTTCTGTAGGAAAGTTCTTCAGCAGCGAAATTGTTCTTCAAGCCGGCAGGCAGATAAGGGTGGGCGACGAGCGGATCTGAGAGGAGCCAAACAGTTCGCTCACAGTGCAGGAGAAGATCGATAGAAAGAATACAGTAGTAATCAGTGGAAAGTATCTATAGAACAGCGACAAGAGGAAAACGAGTGACTAGAACAGGAGAGGATATAAGCAGCGGGAGAGAGATATTGGACAGCTAGATTCTTCTACAGAGCAGAATTTTCTTCGTGCCGGGAAAGGTTCCTTTGAGCAAACTAGGTGCTTCAGTCAGGAACTTCCTCATTAGCAGGCTCTGCAGCAAAAGGCTCTTGAGCAGGAAGTTCCTCGGCAAGAGGCTCCTCGGCGTGAGATTCTTCAACGGCAGGAATCTCGGCAGCGAGCTCTTCGACGGCAGGATCTTCAGCAGTAGGTTGCTCCTTAACTGGCTCCTTAACAGCTGGCTCCTCAGTAGGGGGTACTTCTGCAGGGAGATCTTCAACAGGTTTCTCAGCAGCAGGTTCGACAGCAGGTTCTTCGACAGCAAGTTCTTCAGCAGCAGGCTCATTGCGAGTGGATCCCTCGGTAGCCAGCTCCCCAACAGGAGGTTCCTCAATAACGGTTACGACAGGCTCGTTAAGATCGGCGGTAGATTCTTCAACGACAACGAGAGGCTCCTTGATATCAACAGACTCGACATCCACCACAAGATCGTTGGACGTAGTATCATTAGGCTCCTCCGCGGCGACAGGAGGTTCCTCGGCAACGACGGTGGGCTCCTGAGAAGCAAGGTCCTCAGTAATTATTACATCAGGTTCTTTGAGATCGTCGGCAGGCTCCTCGTCGGTAATAAGAGGCTCATTGGCATCGACCACAAGTTCGTCAGTAACAATTGCTGCAGGCTCCAAAGCAGCATCGATTGACTCCTCAGCAACACCGGCACGCTCTTCAGAAGCGGCAGTAAGCTCCGCATTGTCGACAACAAGCTCCTTAGTGTCAGCAGGCTCTTCAGTGTCGACAACAAGTTCTTTGACGTCGACAACAGGCACCTCTTCAGCGTCCATAGGAGGCACATCATCCATGACAGTGCGCTCCTCGGTGACGACATCGGGCCCTTCAATATCAGCGGGCTCCTCAATGTCAATAGCAGGCTCATCGGCGTCAACAACCGGTTCCTCCGTGTCTATGACTGGCTCCTCGGTCACAATTGCGGCGGGTTCTCCGCTATCAACTGCAGTTTCTTCGGGAATCTCTTCCGAGACTTCAGGCTGCGTCTCAGCAGCCTCCTCCAAGACCTGCTGGGTAGCAGGCTCCAATCCCAATTCCAATTCCTTTTCCTCCTCTTGTTGCTTTAACGCCAGAACGCCATTATCACCATCATCCCCGTCTTTCTCCAAATTGGTATCTTCAACAACTTCCGAAAAATCACTAGGGGTATCATGGAAAGAATGCAGTTCCTCACCTTTCTTCGACTTGGGCGTCAACTTTTCCTCTCCTGGAATTGGCCCAACAGTATCCTTACTCTCCTCCTCCTCTGGTGTCTGAACACCTGTGGGGGTGGCTTTGTCCTTTTCGTCTTTTGCGGCTTCCGGCTCATCGTCCTTGGACAAGTGAGCACCCGCGAGAGCAGCTCCTCCAGCTGCGACAGCGACTCCGGCGGCAATGGCAGCAGTTGTGCCGCTGAGGGAGTCGTCCTCGGGCTCTGGCGCCTCAACCTCTTTTGACTCTTCGGCAGGTTCTTCAAGGACAGGTCCCTGGCTTTCTGGCTCGGCTTCCGGTTGTACCTCCTCCACAACCGGGGCCTCAGCAGGCTCCTCTGAGTCCTTAGCCTCTGCAGCCTCGGGTGCGGGCTCAGCAGGCTCGGCTGCTTCAGCGGTCGGCTGTTCTGCTTCCACCTCGGGTTCGGCAGCAGTGTCAGGTTCAGGATCGGCAGAGACTTCTTCGGGGGCCGCTGGTTCCTCCGTCTCTGGTTCTGGCTTCTCTTCATCCTGAACACCGACTTGGGCTTTGGTCTCGTCGGCATCCGGAGCTTCTGCTTCGTCATTATCATCATCTGCTGCTTCAGAAACTTCGGCCGCCTCTGGCTCTGCGGCAGCGGGAGACTCTTCAGCTTGAGCAGCAGTTGGCTCGGCGTCAGCGGGTTCTTCAGCCTTGGCCTCTGGCTCACCAGCCTGTTCTACGTTGGCGGATTCGACCTGCTCTGCTGGCTCTTCTACAGGCTCTGCATCTTCCTTGGCCTCTGTAGACTCGGCAGGTGCATCAGTAGTCTCTTCTGCTGCAGCGACTGGTTCTTCCACAGGGGTAGGTTCCTCGCAGACCTCAGGCTCGGCTAGCTCGACTAACGCTGGTTCGGGCTGTTCGTGTTTAACATCAGCCACGTCGTCTTGTTCTTCAGCGTCAGCCGTCTCGGCGACGACTTCATCTTCTTCGGCCGCAGCAACGTCTTCCGGCTTGTCACTTTCTGCTGGCGCTGCGGGCTCATCCGCTGGTTCTGGCTCCTCTACTGCAGGCGCATCTTCGGTATCTTCAGCCACCTCTGCTGCAACCTCGGCGACTTCTTTCGACGTCTGTGTTTCTTCAACTGCCGCTTCTTCTTGGGTAACGGCCTCTTCAGTAGGTGCTGCATCAGTAACGGTTTCCTCAGGAGCTTCAGCTTCAGCCGCTTCAGCTGTGTCGTCAGCGGCTGCATCCTCCGCAGTAGCCTGCTCTTCTACCACTTTAGACTCGTCCGATTCTTCAGGAGCAGTAGCTTCAGCGGCGGCCGCAGCAGTTTCTTCTGCTTCTGCCTCTACTTGGTCTGGCGTCTCACTTGCATCCGCTGCAGTCTCTACGCCTGTAGTGTCTTCGGCGATAGCAGATTCAGTGGGTTCGGCTTCAACAGCGTTGACTTCTTCGGTCTTCGCTGCAGCTGCGTCTTCCTCGGGCACGTTGCTTTCCTCTGCGGGAGCGGATTTGTCCTCGTCTGCTGGCGCCTCCTCAGTAGGCTCTGCAGAGGTTACATCCGGGCTTACATCAGAAGCTTTGGTCGGCTCTTCGGCTTCCGTCGTTCCTTCGGCTTTCTCTTGGTCAATCTCGACGGGAGCTGCCTGCTCAAGCGAAACTACAGCTTCTTCCTCGGAGGGTTCACCAGTAGCTTCCGCAGGATCTTCAGCTTCTTTTGTTTCGATTTCAGCGGGAGCATCAGTCTCATTTTCTGCACTGTCAGTAGCTTCGGGTGCCACATCTGCGGCAGCAGTGTCGACCTCAGCCTTTTCCTCAACGTCTGCGGGAGCCTCTTCGTCAACCTCCTTTGTCTGCTCAGCGGCAGTGGCATCGGCAGCATCAGAGGGTTCCTCAGCAGCAGGCTCTTCCGCCCCAGATTCTGCTGTCACTTCCTCCGATGCTATTCCGTCGACACTTGGGGTCTCAGCATCGGGGGACTGCGCGGAATCTTCAGAATCCTTTACTGCCTCTCCCTCCGCAGACTTGCCTTCTCCTGCTTCAGCTGCAATTTCTTCATCTGGTTGAGCTTCGGGCTCGACGGCGGCTGGTGCTCCCTCTTTATCCTTGGCAACTTCAGGCTGTGGCTCAGACTCCTGTTCGTTGGTAGCGGGAACATCTTCTGAAGCAATTTCTGCAGGCTCTTCTGAAGCGGGAGTTTCTGCGTGTGGCTCTACCTCGGCAGATTCTGTCTTCGGTTCTTCCACTTGCAAGTCCTCCGTCGCCTCCTTAGCTTCAGCAGGCGGATCCGTCTCGTCAGCATTTTCAGTTGCGGTTTCTGTAATGACAACGTCGGTCTCTGAGAAGTGAACCTGCTTGGGAGATGATGGAGAATCTGCAGCTTGCGGCGCTTCATCTTTAGCCGGAGCAGCAGCAGTGTCAGGGTCAGGATCTTGGTGCTCTGCTGCTTCAGCAGTTGCAGTTTCTGGGGCAGCGGCTTCCGCTTCGGTTTCAGCAGGTTGCACTTCGGCTGCTGGTTCAGACTTGTCCTCGTTCACCTCGACCTCTGTTGAAGCTGGGGCACTTGATTCCTCTGCCGGAGCTTCAGTGACGTCTTCTTTGGGTTCAGTGACCGGTTCTTCTTCAGAGTCTTTGACATCAGAGTTCTTGGTTTCCACGTTTTCGGCTTCAGTCTGTTCAGCGCCAACGTCTGCAGACTGCTCTGGCTGTTGCTCAGTAGATGATGGTTCCTCAGGTTTTGCCTCATCTGCAACGGGCTGTTCAGAAGATGCCTGTTCTTCATCTTGATGCTCACTTGCATTAGGTGTCTCAGCGACCACCTCCCCGGCAGGTGTTTCTTCGACGGCTTGTGTCTCAACCGCAGCGTCTGTTGCCGATGGCTCTTCGGAAGGTGTAGCAGCAGCGGCCTCCTCATTGGCCGCCTCCGGCTGAGTCTCTGCAGCAGCAGCTTCTTCGTCGGGGTTGGCAGTTTCGGTGCCAGCAGATTCAGTCGTAACCTCACCTGCCTCTTCAGTCGGGGCGACCTCATCGATCTTTGTGGCCTCAGATTCTGCGGCCGGTTCCTGAGTTGCCTCTCCTTCGACAGCAGCTACAGTTGTGGTCTCTTCCGTCTGAAGTTCAGTCGCTTCAGCATCACCATCTGCCAAGGTAACAGTCTCAGCCGGAAGTTCTTCGGTCTCAGGCTTGTCTTCAATGGCAGCCTCTGGTTCATCCTTTGGCACTTCCGCCACCGCTGCTTCTGTAGCGACAACCTCAGCTTCAGGCTCTTCGGTTACTGATTCCTGAGAAGCGGGTTCTTCAGCGGGCGGCGCGGGATCAGCAGCAGGCTCAGTTTCCGGTTGTGCTTCAGGGGCAGCACTCTCTGGTTCAGTTTCTTCCGGCAGAACTGCGTCGGCTTGAGATTCTTCTTCCTTGGCTGTGTCAACTTCAGCTACCTCAACAGAGTCTGGCTGAACTTCTTCGGAATTGTTGTCTGGCTCAGGTGCCGCTGTTTCTGTTTGAGCTTCTTCAGCTGCTGATTCTACAGGTGTGGGTTCAGGCTCAGCTACGTCGGCAGGAGAATCGTCCTTCGGTTCAGCAACAGACTCTGGTTCTGGTGCGTCCACTGGTGCGGATTCATCCTCTGGCGAAGCTTCGGTTTCCTCAGCCTGCTCTTCTGCTGCTGCTGCCTCTGATTCAGTTGGGGGAACATCCTCTTTGGTTTCTTGTGACTCATCGGGGGTTGACTCTTGGTTTTTGTCGGCGTCAGCAATCGGTTCTGGAGCCTTGTCGGCTTCCGTAGCTTCACCAGCAGTAGGTTCCTCTGCTGTAGATGAATCGGCAGGCATTTCTTCTGATGCAGCTTCGACAGACACTGGACCCTCTTCAGCAGAGGTTTCTTCAAGCTTTGGCTCCTCCGCAACCTCTTCTGCCGCTGGGGGAGCTACTTCCGCCGAGCTTTCGTTGTTGTCAGATTCTACTGGCGCCGATTCTGTCTTTACGATGTCTTTCTCTGGCGCTGTGGTTTCTTCGGCTGCTGCATCTTCAGTTGCAGCGTCGGTTGAAGGAGCGTCAACAGCAGCTTCATTCACGACCTCAGCGACGGGTTCCTCGGAGGCATCAGCTTCTTGACCAGCAGGCTCGGCACTTGCAGGCTCCTCAGGGGCCACATCGTCAACCACAGGTTCCGGAGCAGATTCTTCCTCTTTGGCAGGTGGTTCTTCAGCGGTTTCTTCTGTCGGGGTTTCACCTGTAGCATCGTCAGCGGCAGTCGCCTCGGCTGCCTCTGGAGCGGCATCTTCCTGTGGCTCAACAGCAACAGTTTCTTCGGCCACTGGCTCTTCCGCAGGCTCTTCTAGTGCGGCAGCCTCAGTTGCGGGCTCAGCATCAGGCTCGGCAGCAGTCGCTTCATCTACAGGCTTTGCGGTATCGTCGGCGGCAGGCTCCTCGGGCGGTGCCTCTTCTGTTGAAGCTGCTTCCTCCGCGGGAACTTCTTCTGTGGCAGGTTCCTCTGCCGCTTTCGTGTCGGCCGAAGTCGTTTCCTCCCCTGGGGCATCTTCCGTGGCCGCTTCAGGGGCAGACGCATCACCTGGTACTTCCTCAGGCGTTACCTCTGCGGTGGGCTCTTCTGCGATAGGTTCTTCCGTGGCAGGTTGCTCTACGGCAGGCTCTTCCGCGACAGGTTCTTCTGCGGCAGGCTCTTCCGCGGCGGGCTCTTCTGCGGTAGGTTCTTCCTTCATCTCAGGAACTGCTTCCGGTTCGACTTCTACTGCTGGAGCGGCTTCCTCTGCGGGGGCTTCAGTCGTCGGTTCCGGAGCTGCAGCTTCTTCCTCCGCCACAGGAACCTCCTCCTTCACTTCCTCTGGTTTGGCCTCTTCGGCCTTGGCCTCGGCCTCGGCCTCGGGTTCTGCTGCCCCAGAAGATGGGCTTGCTGCACCCTTCTTCTTGTCCTTCTTGCCCTTCTTTCCCTTCTTATCCTTCTTCTTTCCTCCAGGTGATGTCGTTACAGATTTCTCGTTGTCGTCATTATTCGTAGGTTCCGCGGGGGGTGGGGTATCCTTAGTCTCTTCCTTCTCCTTCTCCTTGCTCTTGTTCTTGTTCTTCTTGTTCTTCTTCTTGCTCTTCTTGTCTGATTTAGGCGCGTCTTCCGTCTTCGGCTCTGGTGAACTTGATGATTCGGCCTCGGCCGTAGCCTGTTGCTCTTCACTTACACCCTCTCCGTTATCTGCGCCATCTAGAACGTGCGGTTAGTTTAATCCAGCCCCCCAGCACACAAGTAGTCTCATAATATCGTAACCCGAGTGAAATATGGAAAACATTTACCTTCATGCCCCTCTTCCAGTTCTACCTCCTCCTCAGATTCTGATTGTTGGAAGTACTGCACATTTGAGAAATCAGAGAATTGTACATTTGAGAATGCAATATTTGTCCTATGTGGACAATACGAAATCTCATAAGGGTAACTCATACTGTCGTTGAGTCCTCTGCTCCCTCGGGAACTAGAGGCTCGGCCAAGAGGGTGGGTTGGGCACCGCTTAAATCAGTGACAGCCGCCATACAGAGCAGTCTTACTACTGTCACGGCGTATGTGGTATTGAATTGGGCAGTCGGGTAGATGCACCGAACAGGGCAGCCAAGTGGGAGAAATCGGAGGTGCTTGGGCTTATTCCGGGCTTGGGGAATAATACGTAGTCGTACAGATAATTTTATGCGGCTGCAACCCACACACAGACGATGCTAACAGCACAACAGCAAATGAAAATGCAAAGGGCAACACCAACCTACAGAGAATTGGTGAACAAAAAAAGTAAATTGTATGTGAGATGTAAGATGCAAGAAAGCCTTCAGACAGAAAAGCAGCAAATAAAAAAAATGGTCTGCAGGACAGGCGGGACGTCGTCCACTGCCAGTGACAAGACAACTTGACCGCTTTCTCCAAACGAAGCCCTGGTTTACATGGGCTCGTCTGTTCCCATGGTGAGGGACCCATCCTGGCTGGATAAAAGCACGTCCCAATCCCACGACATGGTCAACTGGTTCATGGATGGAACCAAATTTGACAGTCAATCATAAAAATCCTTACCTTGGTGACTCAAGAAGGCCATAAAGCCAGCCTTGTCACCCCCGCCTCGCCGACGGAAACGGTGGTTGAAAGCGAAGTCAATCACAACGTCACCAATGGCGTCTGGTGATCACACCATCGTTTCCTGTTCTGTACGGAGTACAAGATAATTGCGTCGTCTCTTCTTCGTCCTGCTTCTCAAACATTGCTCAGGCAATAGCCGCTCCGAGCGCCGGCGACGTCGGACATCGATTGGGCCTTGAAGGCAAGACAAAACCTCAGGACTTGGTATCTTGGACCAAGACCTCTCGGCATAGCTTTGAAATGGAGTGGCAGGAATCGTTGCCTCACGAAGGCATTGCTTCTGCTGCTGCCCGACGACAACAAGACAATGAGACCCTTTGGGACTGCATGTACCAGGCCATGGTCGGGGTGCATCGCGGACGGCAAGCTAATCATGAGCAGAGGTCGTTGAGAAAGCGGACCCTTGATGCAGCGGTAGGTTGGGCCTCGATGCTGAGTTGGCGTTGCGGAGCCCATCCAGACCCTGGCTGAATAATGACACAGCTCAACCATTCAGAAACCTCTTCCCTGCAGCCCAGGTTGGATTAGTACAACCAGGCCAAGGGGTGATGGCATATTCACACCTTTTGATGCAGCAGTTTGCAATCAATCGTCCCAAGAAGTGTGATTCGAATCCTCTTGCAATTTGTTCCCTCGAACAGTCAACTGTGCAACGTGGCTCGTCTCCAAAGGCCACGGCTGCAGGACGAGGCGGAGACATTGGTTTGAAAGCTGCAGTTCGTATGCATGAAGTCGGCGTTGGGGAAAGTGCTTCCGAACCAGATACCAGAGAAGGCAAGAACGAAGCAACCTTGGGCCTTGACCCTGCTTGTACTTACCTGACCAGACTCCATATGGGCTCGTGCCTCGAGCCCATTCGACGAGGACCGGCTCGCCTTGGCCTGGCCCGTGTGTGCTACACTTCTTTTCTGCGTCTGCGTATTCTTATTCTTCTCATCATTGCAGCATCCATACCTACTCCGTACATGTGTTTGCGTCACTTAAATCTGCCTCTGCGTCACCCATTCACCAAATTGAACTCCCTCATGGAGCCATTGACTCCCGAGCCTTGGGCCAATTCAGTCCAAAGGTCCCCAAGATGGCCCTCCACCATGCATAAACGTTTGTGCCCAAGCAGAGGTGACGATTTCTCGAGTCCTCGTCACCGTCCACTTTTTCCAGCCTGTTTATCAATTCGCATGAAGTAGCATCTCCGGTAGCAAAGGGACATTGCAATGACCGTAGACAGGGTCACCGATGCAGACAAGGTCCGTAGGTCAAGACATTATGGTCTCCACGCCAGTCTGAGCCAGGCTGGTTCACCCATGAGATTGTATCCACTTAGACAGAGCGAAAGACGACCAGCCTCGTCAAAAAAAAAAAAAGCGTGACCGCAACTCCTGTAATACAGGAGCACAGAGACTTTGTCTCGTTTTTGTGCCGCTGGTGGTACTCGTGGTGCTCCGTATTTCTGGGACCATTGGAAGCCATGTCATCTCGGTTTTGGGGGACCCTGGTAAATATGTGATGCGGTCTCGGCGGTGAAGCACAGAGGATGGGAACAAAACAACCGCCACAACCAGCTTCAGTCTGGAAAGTCATAGCTTGATTCAGAATCGGGAATCTACATGAACTAGTCATGCGAGCTCGGTTTATGATGCTGCGAACCCCACGATGGCGTTACGGTGAGGGAAGTACACGTGCACACTTGCAGCAGTAAGTGCAGAGCAGACCAGAGACGCACAGATGGTGGTATCGAGAGAGTTGCGAGAATAGATCAAAGTAAATAAACATTTTTGCGCAAACGACCTGGCACTGACCAGCTGCAGAGTAATTTTTGTATCCCTTGCTCTCTCTCATCTTCACCATTACATCATTTCCTTGTCTTGTGATTTGCTTGCAGAACTGTTTAAAATCTGATATTGGTATCTCTTCATGCATTGTTCCACTCCACTCTCATGACCAAAGAATAGCAACGAATTCCAATCCATCTTGTCTCGGACAAGTTCTAATGCCCTATACCATCCCACCATTGTGATTGATTGACCCTCGAGTATGGGGAATCAATTCACCAAAAGGTAACCATTGGCTGTGCCGCAGCAGGCCATGCCTAAGAAGCTGATGCGGGTGCTGGCTGGTTGTCCTCCACCTTGGGAACATAAGCGGCTTGTGCGCTATTCTTCTTGATAACTTGCTTGACCTTCTCTTCAGCCTCATCCCAATCATCCGTGGGCAAGTTAACCAAGTCGATACCAAAGTGCAATGCGATAGCACTAAGGGAGTCAAAGCTCTTTTGATCATAAACGAAGCTGATACTGACGCCAATGCGACCGAACCGTCCAGTTCGTCCAATACGGTGCAGATATGTCTCAGCATCGGGCTCGTCCCCTTTCGGCCCAGGCTTCATCGGAATATCGTAGTTGATGACCATGGAGACACTAGAGACGTCGATACCACGGGACAATAAGTTGGTCGTGATGAGGACCTTGCTTTCTCCGCTGCGAAACTTGGCGAGTAACTCTTGTCGTTCATTGCTGTCGAATTCACCATGCAGAACAGTGACCTTGTGGCCGTCATCCGTCATGCGCCGCTGGATTTCATTGGCACTTTTACGGGTCTATTTGAACGTTGGTTTTAATTCCAAATGGCTAATAGTGTGCAATGAACCACATACCTTTACGAAAATAACCGACTGTCCAATAGTCATCAGGCCGTAGAGTTTGCAGAGGATATCATATCGAGCGTTCTCGTCCGGGCAGTCAATAAACATTTGAGAGATGCCCTTGACCGTGAGCTCTTTCGTCTTCAGAGTCAAACTGTTTGCGTTGGGGGCAAACTTGGGAATATAATCCTTGACACGTGCTGGGAACGTAGCGGAGAAGAGGAGCACTTGGATGCTCGCCCTGGTGTCGGGGGGCAGGAGTCTAATATGGTTGTCAGTTCAACTACATTGACGTAAGATAGAGAAAGATTGGTCCTCACTGAAGCTTCACACGGAGACATTGATCACCTAGACCAGCCTGGTCCAACATGTTATCAGCCTCGTCGAGAACGAGGACCTTCAGCTTGGAGCCATCCAGCTGCTTCCGGCGACCCAGGTCCAGGACGGTGCCTGGGGTACCGACAACCACACTGGCACGGACTGCCTCGCCTCGGGGAATCCTCTGCGGAATGGCAAGCGCAACCTTGAGGTTTTCGATAAATCGTCCAATGGTATGAATGTTCCTGTAGATCTGGTCGGCCAGTTCTTGCGTAGGTGCTAAGATCAAAGCCTGTGGCTGCTCAGGCTGGGTGAAATCGATACGGGATAAACTGGCCGTGAGGAAGGCAACAGTCTTTCCGGTACCAGACTGCGACTGGGCGACCATGTTCTTGGGAGGATTGCTCAGCATGAGGGGCAATGATCTGCCTTGGATTTTGGATGGCTTCAAGAAGTTCTCCGCCAAGAGACCCTTCAGGATATGCTCTGACCTATGTCAAAAGTGGTTAGCAATCCAGTAGCGAAGCTTCCAACTCCTTTCGTTGCACGTACAATCCCAAATCATCCCATGTAGAAGCCGAATATATAGGAGCCTCATTGTCACCACCGCTAATGGTGACTTCTACATCACCGTCTGCTTCGTGTAAGGCTGAGCCGCCGATGGCGGCAGATGCACCGTCGACCTGCGCGTTTGAAGCGGCTGAGGCATCCTTGGCAGTATCAGTGGTCGACTCGTTGGGGTCCGTGATGCGGCTTGCGAGATCAGCCATGTTGTCTGTGGATTTAGTTGTGAAATGGCTAAATATTGGTAAACTTTCGCGGGTTCCAGGTGCTTTTTATACGGCGTGGGTAGATAGGTCGCGGAGTGGCAAGCGCCGGTATTGATATTGTGCCGAGAGGAGAATAAGGTGGTTGGTAAATTGAAGCCGTGCAGAAGACTAGTAGAAATCAACGGGCAGCTCCAGAGAGAGCTGTGTCCCCTTTATATAAGACGGTGAGAGGACGTAAGGTTATGGTTTGTCCCTTTCGAAAGCTTGAGGATGATGATTTATGGTTTGCACGGAAATTTTGGCGGGGTTTGGTGGGGCAAGCAACAGTTGAACCTTGAATGTCAAGCTCCAAGGCAAGTTGAGGTGCCCCAGGAGCCAATACTGAGCAAAGCTCCGCTGTTTAGCCGACAGCCACTTTGACTCTGAGTTGGCTTGTCCTGCCAAGCATGAGCTGCCTGGTGGTGAGTTCTACCAAAGATGTGTGGATTATCAAAGCAACGTCCAAGTTCAAACGTTGACATTTGATTGAACCTTCAACGATTCTCCGGCACTGGTCTGTCTGCCTGCTTCACCCACCACGACCTGCAAAGCCTTGGTCAGCTGTAGACGGCAGCGAGCTTATTTTCTCGCAAGATTGCAATGAGCCAATAGCATTTTCGAACATTGAACTGTGCAACGGTCCTCTGTTGACGGTGTAAACTCACAATGGCAGCACCACCACCTCCACCGCCGGCAAAGGCGCCTTTCTCTCTCTATGATAACCTCATGGATCCTAATGATCCAGCTCCAGCCACAATATCTTCTGCGCCAGTTTTATACAATCAAGGTGAATCGGGTGCCGAAGCAAAGAAGTCTCTGGATCCAGCTCTTCGGTTCCAACCCATTCGTCGCCCTCCCATAAAGCAAGCCAAACCGAAAGGCAGCGTATTTCCAAAGTCAATATCAGCTTCAAACCCTCCAAGTGCGGCAGAAGCAGGTACAAACTCAGCACAATCAGCTGATCCTACCTCTACAACGTCAGCCACCGGACTCCCCGCCAAGAGTACTCTCGCTGACTGGGCTGCCACGGAGGACGATGAGTGGCGGTATGGTGTTGGAGAAAAACGGCAGCGTGGTGGACGTAAAAAGAAGAAGAAGCAACAGCAGATGCAAGCTGAAACGGATTGGGATGAGATATATGATCCCGCCAGACCTACCAACATTGAAGAGTATTTGAGAAGTGATGAAAAGATAGACGAGGTGAGGGAGTGGAAGGCGATGCTGTACCGGCACCGGAAGAGACATGACGAAAGCGATATATCAGACGATGATGAGGAGGACTCACGACCAGTACCATCAAGTATGTATTTAATTCTTGCCCTCAAGAATATTTCAACGTTTGCTTTTACTAACACATCTGCAGACCAATTCGCACCTCCTCCGTCATATGGCTTTGTACCCCCTCCTCCGGCATCTCCTCCTTCAGCACCACCACCAGAGGAAAGTGGCGATGATGCCTACGCCCGCCGCCTAGCTTTATCTTCAAACAATCAACCTCCACCGCCTCCTTCACCACCCGCACAAACAGGTCTTCCTCCGCCCCCTCCCCCACCCACAGACTCAGCAACCATATCACGCGCTCCTATCCGGTACAATCAGCCCACAGATTCCCAGGCTCACAACGAAGACGACGCCTACTCTCCACCGCCAACTCTCGGCGGCGACAACGATGGTCAGGATGACCCAGAAAGTGAGAGACGTTCGAATCGTCCTGGCCAAGCTGGATTTGCCCACCGGCTCATGTCTAAATACGGCTGGACTCAAGGAACCGGTCTCGGCGCCAATGAGACTGGTATCATAAATCCTCTCCGAGTGCAAGTCGAAAAGCGGCGTAAGAAAGCTGATGCCGACGGCGGTGGGTGGGCAGAGCCTGGTGGCAAAGGCAAGATCATCGGCTCCAAGAGCAAAGCAGAACCCAGCAAGTTGGGTGCGATGAGCGATGTCATTGTCCTACAGAACATGCTGGAGAATATGCCTGACCTGCAAACCGAAATTTCTGATGGTTTGGGGCAAGAAATTGGCGAAGAGTGCGGAGAAAAGGTACGTGCAATCCTATCACCAACCACAATATTTGGCTGACATGTGTGTAGTATGGCCGCGTAGAACGTCTCTACATCGACCAACCAACTCGTCAAGTTTTTATAAAATTCACAGACCAAGTGTCTGCCCTACGAGTACGTTGCTCCAATCCATGATTCAGTGAATGTCAATATACATATTAAACATGAAAAACAGGCAGTCAACGAGCTAGACGGTCGCGTGTTCAATGGCAACACGATAATACCCAAGTTTTACGATTCCGAAACATTCGAGAAAGGCGTATACACCCCCTCATAATCCGCTCTGCATCCCCGTTTATATCTCACATAAATCCATCTTCTCGTCTTAGCAAAGACGTTGGTCGTCTAGCATGTCACGGCTGCAAGGCACAACCACAAGCTGAAGAAAGATTCCGTGACCTCCATAACTGCCGCGAAATACCACCTTCCAACATATATGTCATTTACCAAACAATATTAGACGATAACATAGAAGACGTAACACTAGCAACACTCATGATAAATATCAAATCCCAAAGAAGCATACATTCTCAAAGAAAAGACACATGCACATGACATGAACAAGCCCATAACCGTGATGAATAATCATCCACGCAAACATCTCACGAAACAAGATTCACGCCATCCCGTCCAGTACAGTAACAATCCAGCCAATCGAGCCAAGCACAACAGCAGTTTTCTCCGCCACAAAGAGTGACTCATCAGCCTTACTTGCCTGGAAGGCACGCCAAACAGCACCATGAGATTGTGCCACACTGCCTTGTAGTACGGTAGATAATGTGGATAGCCGTCGTACACAGCAAACACATGACGACACTACCAAGTAATCAGAGTGCCGTTGCCATCCACGACATTCTGTGGTAAATGATAACCAGGTCGATCGTCGTTGTTTGACGTTCCAGTTGTCCAATTGCGGGACAAACAAAGCGGCGCTTCGGTAAATACACGCCTTTGGAATGTTGCACACCCCACGCCATAGTTGCTTAGCGACGACCATCCAATTTTTTTAGAGTTTGCGTGCCTGTACCTGTTTGACAAAGTTGGGTGCCTAACTTTGCATGGCGGAGGTTTGTGAAGAGCTAGTGCTGTCCGTCGAATTTCACCCAACGGGGTGATCAACGAAAACGCAACGACTTTACAGTAATGCACCAAGGCCTCTTGTCACTTTACAAGTAGAAACAAATACAATCCATTATTAAGTCCTAGCATGTATGAGACGTACACAGGCATGTTCGCCTTAAGGCACTCAGCCTGCCCTGGTACAGGTGGGGAGGATATACCGCGAACTGTCGGCTAAAGAAAAACGGGAAAATATATGGGGAAGAACAGCTCAACGACGCCAATTTCACCAAGTCGTATCCTTTTCTACCCGAATGTCTTAAAACAATTGCGCAAATCCAGCAACAGCGGCAAAGCCCAGAACGGCGTGGTTCACGCCTAGTCCCATGGCAGCAGAGTCAGTGTTGTTACCACTTCCAGAGGTACCGCCCTTGCCACCCTCGTTAGCCTTGGCGTTGTTTGATGTGCAGCTCTCCTTGCCCTGGATGGCGTTGTTCTTCTTCAGATCGTCAAAGAAGCTGCAGAAGCTGGAGATATCGGTGGTGGAAGTGACGGTAACAGCACCCTTGATGTCGTTAAGCTTAGGGATCTCGACACTATCAGAGAGTACACAGTTAGAACAAAGGCCGCAGAATCGAACAGTAATACCCAAAAAAAAAATGTACGTACGTGTCGAAGCTACCAGCCAAGAGCACAGCACCACCAATAGTCTTCAGCTGGGGGAACTTGTTAATCTTAAGGAGAGCAGTGTTGTTGCGAATAGTCATATCACCACTGATCTTCTCCAGAGAAGTGAAGGAAATGTTAGCAAGCTTCTTGTTGTTGTCCAGAGTAAGAGAGTCCTTGATAGAAGTCAAGTTGTTGGCGGAAACGGAAAGCAGATCGGGGCTCTCCTGGAAGCTGAGACGGTTGGCAGTCTGCAATAGGGGAGCATCGAAGCTCTTGATGGATCGGAAGTCGAGAACGCCCGCGGATTCAAGACGGGACATGTTAATCTGCATGCCGCCAGCGTTGTCGACGACGGAAAGAGTGTAGGTGACGTTCTCAAGCTTGGCGTTGAACATGGTCAAACGGCCATTGTTGGCAATGGTAATGTTGTCGGCGGTAGCGACATTAAGACCGCTAAGATCGCTGATGAAGGTGTCCTGAATCTTGATGGAGGTAGCCTTGGTGACACCGGAGGTACCCAAAGTCAGACCGCTCAGCTGAGCCAGGTTAACAAGCTCGAGGCTCTTGACAGATTTGAGGGCCTGCATGTTGAAAGAGCTAAGGAGCTGAAGACCTTGCAAGCGAAGAGTGCCGCCAATGGCGTTGATGGAAGACGATGAGATGCCAACAAGTTGAGTAGCGTTGTTGACAATCAAGTCACCTGTAATCTGCTTAGGTCCCTCAAGGCTCAAGCTACCGGAGACAGCTTGGTCGATGATGACATCGGCATCAACGACATCGCAGTCGATGACGGGCGTGGGCTGGGTAACCTTGACGTCCTTAGTGCAGGTCGTGGCAGCTGTATCATCTCATTAATACTTGAGAGCGCCAAGCTTGGGAAGAAAATCACCTACCAGAAGCAGCGCCAGCGACGGCCAAGACGGCCGAGAACAACTTGACAGAATGCATTGTTTATCTACGCAGAGAGATATTAGTAACCAAACGAGAACCATCGGTGCAACATGAAGCGATCAGGCAAATGTGACGGGCTGGCGGAATAAAATGATCGAAGGGGTTCGGTCGGTAGCTGACTTTGTTTGATTTCTGGGGGTATATAAAACTCTATCGGCTGCAGTCCAAAAAGGGCCTCGACAGCTTGCAAACGATGCTTGTCGAAACAAATTGCGTCCCAATGATGCCAGGATCGAGAGATTGTTTTCGGGTTATAGCTGTCGTTCAAAGCGCAAGTCGCGACCCCAATCACAGAGAAGGCCGAGGCACAAAACGAAAGGAGCGAGCACAGAAGAGTACGGCTCGGGCGTAAGACGGTGGTGAAGCGGAGGAAGGTGCAGAACAATAATCAATGGTTCAGGGAAGGAGGGAAGGAGGGAGGAGGGGAAGGGAAGGAAGTATGCCAGGCACAAAAAAAGCTAATGTATTTAAAAATTGGATGAATTGGAATTGAGGGAGCCGCGGAGGTGGCTGCGAGGGCAACGCGAGCGCAGTACCGAAACAACGACTGAGACGTACCGTCCAAAGTCAATCAATCCTAGCTTGCCGATTTGGTGCTTCAGATCGAATGGTTGTGTTTTCTTGGCGGAGATTGAGGAATTGGTCGAGAAATAAACCGGCGGTTATTAAAAAGGCGATATGCAGCCTAGCGAACGAACGGCGGGAATCGAAAAACGGAAAACGATGACACGACGGCGACGACAACGAGAGACGACGGCGACGAAAGGAAGAAAAAGAGAAGGGGGATGAACAGGAGGAAAACACTGCCAGGTCCTTTTCTTGTCTTCGAACAGCGGACCAAGTGGACCGGGGAGAGGCCAGGCAACCTGGACAAGTGGACATGGAAGTGCACCACAGAGAGTATCAAACAACACCATGCCATGCCAGGGGGCCCATCGCCATCTCAAAGGCCCAGGGGGCACAGACCAAGACTGTACAAGTTCGTCTTGAGGGAAAAGGGGGGCGTGTTGGTGGTCTTGGAGGTGTGGCATGGACACCTCTACACCTCCGCTCACTTGGATGCACTGTTGATTGGGTCTTGGGTGCGGTCTTGGGTGCCATTCCCAAATACCTCAAACTTTGCCCTCCAACTCTTGCTTGTTTGCAAAGAGGGAGTGGAGTTTAACAACCATCTCGGCGTGGACCGTGGAGGCACAGCATCTTCTCTTCCCCATCTTGAAGCCCATAGTTTGCGCCGTCGACTCATATTTTTCACCACCAAAACGCGCTACCAAACGGCACAGATGGCTGTTGAGTAACACCAGACAACTGGACGGTGCGGCGACGACGACAACCCAAGACAGGACTCACTCCCACACGCCCATGCCCGACGATAGCATCCACTCTTGGACCTGGAAGAGGCACAATCGCTCCACAGCCACCAGCGCCACCATCGGCCAAAACGGCAACCTTGTCGCCGCTCTGCAGCTGTTGCCATTGTCCAAAGAGACTTTTGGAGATGGGCCAGACAAATGCCAATCGAAAATCTTGATTCGATTTTAGCGCAGCGACACTTGGTTGAGGGCAACAAACCTTAGCGACATGTCAACATGGCATGAGCACATTTCGAACAGTTAATCTTTATTGTTTGTTACAGTACCTCTCTAGGTAATAATCATATGCTACAGCTCTGCAGATGTGTCCGTGAAGAGCGTTGCGGCGTCTGGTGTGCTCTCCAAAAACGGATGCCATCGAAGGAATTGGAAATGGACAATGCAGGATTAATGAATGGAGAAAGTGAGATTGCTCCTCCGCAGGTGCCTTCAACAACCCTGGCCCGTCTTCGAGATCCTGCCGCCCCTTACGACGGAGTGTACATTGTGCCAACCTGCACCAGGCCGGCCCGACATGTGGTGCGGGTTGTGCTCGCACCAATCCAACCCTGCTCTCAAATTAGGTCCAGAACAAAATACGACATGTTCGCAGAAAGAAAGCATCATTGTCTCAATTGACTCTGACGCGCCATTGCTCGTGATGCCGCGCACTGCTAACAGTGGTCCAAAACTGTCATCGATACGAGATTTGCCAACTGGCCCAGCCTACGGAGTGCTCATCAACGTCAACGGCAAGCGAAATTCCTGGCCCCGTGAATCCAGACTTTCATGCGCACTGTCAGCAGCGACTTTTGAGGTACTCTGTTTGGCCGATAAAGAGGTCCGCTTTTTCTTACCACACTCAAGAAAACCAAGAATGATAGTGTTGATTGCGTGGCCGTCCCAAGCTACGCTGTGGCGTCGATACATCTGCGGTACGATGATGTAAGCCAAATCTTCACCATCAACGAACGCTGGCATATGTACACATCAAATGCAGTGGAACAACTGCCACAAAAGAGTAAATGCTTCTGGGCTCGCTTCCCTTTCTTATGAGTGGCATTGAATTGTACCAGACGAGCGAAAAGAGAATAAGTCGCCGTATTCACCTACCCCCAGCAGTCTAACAGCCCCCTGTGATTCAAAGACAATTAAGTTGCAGCGTATCTTACTCTGGCCTCGGGGTGTATGGTCATGTTGATAAACATCACGGCGGACGGACACCAGGTTACGGTGAGATCTGAAATGGCCAATGCCGCTTTATCCTTGCTCAAGAGCGGGTAATGACGCACAATGCTCTGAATGGAGTCATGTTCTCAACATTTGAGCACCAAACGAGCTGAAATACGGGTTGAAGACCTCAGCAATGTAGCCAGAGGCGCGCCAAGCAGGAGGTCATACGATTGAAATGGATGACAATCGCCTTATCATTTGGCACGTACATGAATGAACAGCATGCAACACCCACGCAACGCCCCAAAATCGAACTGGCCTTGGACCATTGGCAAGTGGTTTATTCACTGTTACTGTCTCTGCCTTGTTGGTCTTTCCATTGGTGCCAATGCCGCAGCTGGCCTACCAACCTGTTGTTCTGATAGGGTGTGGCGCTTCCATCAGGGAACTGGCCGGCCGGTCGAGCGCAAGTCTGGTCTGGGGCTAAATAATTTCTGGTGTGGCTCTGAGGCCAGGTCACCGTTTCTGGACTACCAGAACGGCCAGACGTGAATGTTTGACCACATATATCTTGGCCTTGGGTAAAAAGGGCTGACAGTGGTTTGACAGATCATTCATTCGCATCTGGATGTCGCGACAGACCCTGCACTGTGCAACTGACCTGACAGGCCATTGTCAAATGGACGATGCTGCTCATACTCCGGACTTTGCGGTTGCCACATGTCCTCCAGCGCACTCGTACCAGGATCTTTTTATTAGGTTTCTAGTGCTGCATGTGGTCCGTAGCATCCGCGTCCCTTCATGACAGCATGGGCGGCTTGACCCCCTAAACTAACTTGTCGCTTCTCCAATACCCTGGCTAGAAATTAGCAACAGTAAGATGCTGTAATTTCACCCAAATCCTCCACTCAAATGGCCGTGGATTAGCACGACGCGATTACAGAACTAAGTCATTGAATTACGAGGCATCTCGGTAAATTGTGTCGCAATCAATGGTGTGGTCTGGTGGATGTGGACTACGTGAACAATTTCAAACCCAACATGCCGTTGCACATACATCTTCGAGATACAAAGTTGAAAGGCCCCAATTCCAGACTGACACGGAAGGTTTTCATAGTGATGTCCATTTTGTGCCTTGGTTTGTGGAGGCAATCCTAGTGGTTCCTGGCCAACATGCGATAGGTTCGGGACGCATGACGGGAAGGCCGGAGAGTAGCGGAAGTTAAATCCTGGACTAAAAAGCAAGTCAACGGACTGGGTACTCAAAGTCTGGTGCAGCAAGCGCCAAAGCCGTCTTGATGAATGGTGAGTGATCAGTATTGCTTCTTCTTTGCAGCGAAGACGAAATCAGGACATGGTCCACCAAACCAACCAAACTACTGAGTAATAATTCTTTTGACTCCATGTCATGGGTCATTGACATTTTCATAACTAGCCCCTTACGTTCAACTGTCACGGAGTCACATGTGCATGTCCGAGGACAGAATGCATGAGCACTGTCTCAATGGCTTTGAGAGGGGTTCCCCCTGCCGTCCCTTTCCAGGTATATCTCGATCGACACCGATCGACATCTCAGCGTCTCAAAGTAAGCCTATCGCAATGAAGTTTCCGCTTTAGAATGCCCAGTCCACTAAAAGAATACCAGGTCCAGCCCAAACAGATTGATTTTGTGAAACAGTGGTATGTCGACGGAGAGCTGAGGCTCTGAACTTGTCTTTCTATTTCTAAGTGCCGGATCCTAGCTGCAAGCGCAGCGGTAATTGAGATCTGAAACACTCTCCCGACGCGTAACAGTATCATCCTCACCCAAAGCATAGCAGATATGACGTGATGCTAATGAGACCGACCATCGGACAAAGCAAGGGAAGGTTCTCTTGAAGCAACGACTCGTTCCATCGTTTCAAATACGGAACAAAAATGGGAATCCCAGCTGTACTCTACTCCAATGTACTCACATCTGTATAGCTATCCTCAACCCTCCACATCAACCACATAAACAAACTTCTATACGGCGCAAATTTCTCAGATATCTCCAACATTTCCTTCTCCGACATGTACTTCCACTTGCCCCCCTTGGATTTCAACTTTGCCACGTCCCTTCCCACAAACGCCGCCATGCCTCTCTGGACGCCTAGATCCCCAACAGAAAACACATCCATTCTCTTCAACCCGAAGCAGGCAAACATCTCAACCGACCATCTACCCAGTCCGCGAACGGAAATCAACTTCTCAACAAGCTCCTCGTACGGAGCCTCATGTAAGATTTTGGTGCTCAGCTCGCCGTTTGTAAACTTCTCCGCGAGACCCTTGATGTATTCCGCCTTGCGCTGCGACAATCCCGCCGTGCGAAGCTTCTCAATCGACATGGGCGCAACTTCTGACGGATGAGGAAATCTTGACCCTCCCTCCGGAGTATCAAACAGCGCAACGAACTTGGCTTTGATGGACTTCGCCGCCGCCCCAGATACCTGCTGTGATATGATACCGCTGGCTAGACTCTCAAAAGGGTCAATCTTCTCGGCCAGTCCTTCAGGCGAGAACATCTTGCAGTGGTTTCTCTCTACCAGTGGCCGCATCTTCTCATCCACGCTGATCAAGTGCGCACACGCAACGTCTAGTAAGTTATCCGTAGTAATTCTAGAGCCAGGCTTCTTGGATGGCGATTCAGGCTCAATATCCTTGGATGCAACGACCCTGGATGTCTCTGGCGAGAGGAGCGTGGCATTAGTAGCCCGCGGGTCAGCTAATCTCGTAACTGTGGCATTTCGAGGTTTTGGAACTTGTGCTGGTTCTGCAATGACTCTTGCCGCGCTGGGCGTGGGAGTCAATGGCGGCGCCGGCTGGATGTGTTGCGTTCGTCGCTTTGTAGGTGTCACTGGCGCTGTTGCTTTTGATGTGGAAGCCTTGCGCTTGCGATTATTCTGCTTCGAGTTTGGAGGTTGGTCTTTTGGCGGTGGTGGCATTGAGTGTGAGGGAGGGGGTTTTGCGTCTGATTGAGCGCTGAGCCGTGATGATCGTCTTGTTGCGGCCATTGTGAGGGTTGTGATGTGTTGTGTCTGTTTGGATTTGTAAGAGAGGTGAGATCTCAATGATGTGCTGAGGAGGAAGGCTAGGTGTTTCTTCATGAGATGTCTATGCGATTTCGTAGATGGGGCAGTCAAACGGCATGACAACTTGTCGGTTTTACGCAGAGATGATGCTTGGGGGTTTGAATTGTTTGACATGAGCTGGAGGTTTCGTCACCGTGAATTCTACCGTTGATCGATGATGTATTCTTCACGCCCTAGTTGTCGCCAGGGGCTTTGCAATGAGACTTCCACTAATCCTAATTGGTCGGGTTGTCGAGCTCAGGAGCTAGGTCTATGCTGAATAAACGATAACAAATTGATGTCATTTGATGCTAACAATCTGCAATTGTCAAGGCGAAATCGATACATTATGAGCACGATTATTGGGAAACAGCAGCAAACAATGAATATTCCTCGCTGACGCAAGGTAGAGCTATATCGGCCGCGAGCCCCAATCTCAGAAGCCAATTCTCCCGAGGTACCGGGTAGCACATCCACAGCCGGAGTAAACCCGGCCGCAACGCGCCACGCTCAGCGGGCAAATTTTACCTCAGGCAGCACCAAGGTCCAACTGCAGACCAGACATCGAAGCTATCTCGAAGCCTTTTCGCGATCGCCTCCCAGCCCAACCACACACCAACAGTCAACACCATGAGTTTCGTACCCGTTAACCCGCGGCCGATGCTGCAGGACCTCGTCAACAAGCCAGTTTTCGTCCGCTTGAAGTGGGGTCAGGTTGAGTACAAGGGCACACTCGTCTCTGTCGACAGCTACATGAATCTGCAGTTGTCCGGCACCGAGGAATATGTTTCCGACAAACCAACTGGTCTGCTGGGACAAGTACTGATCAGGTATGCAATTCTGAAGCTTTGGGTTGGTCTGCGTATTACGGCAGAGTGGCTAACTGAACTTGTGTAGATGTAACAATGTGCTCTGGGTTCGTGGTGCGGACGACTCCAAGGACGCTGCCATGTCGGGTTAATTGTCGATAACTTGCCGAGCGTTGCGGACAACCGAGGGGAACAAGACTAGCCATCAATTGATATCTGTCGAGCCATGTCTGACGAAACGCGATACGCATTGCACAGCTGGATACATGGTTGTCCGCGCTTGGAGCACTGTATTATACTGGATGAAGCAAAACGCTGGCCTTGGCACTATTTTCAATCAACTCTGGAACCAGGGGACGCTACGGGCATGCGGACGGTCTAAATGTCGATATGGCAGTTTATAGAGGGGTCAAACCACTTGCAACGGAATGTGAAGGGCCACAAAATGGCGTGTGTTTGGACAGGAGGAAAGCATCATGTGCAGTGTTGCGTCGACGGTGGGAGGAAGGCGAACGGTGTTTTGGTATCCGAGGGCGTTAGAGGAAAGGAACCTCAGATGTTCGGCCTAACTGGCCAACATGAGTAGTGTCCATCTAGCTGGGAGGAGTTCCTGAGAGACTCGATACACAATGGTAGAATATAAATAATGATACCCATGATCCAGATAACTTTGGGGTTTCTCTCGCCTGGCGTCTCAACAATATTTGGCGTAAGAGGGCATAGGCATGCCACCAAGTACACCATTGTCAACTGGTGTTCCCTGACATGACATTGTGTGCTCGACGAAAGATGAAGGTTTCTTGACTGTTAATGTGGTGACGGAAACTGACCTCGTATCTTGAAGCTGTCAATGAAACCAGTGTTTGGCCAAAAATATGCGCGTGCTTCAAAACTCAAAATCGTGATCGAGATGCGATACGAATGGGTCAAACCGCCAAAGGATGAGACGCAATTACCTACATATGGATGTAGCTCATCTTTGAGAGCTAGCAACGCGTGCAGCAATTTTTTAAACTTCAAGTTATCATAGAGCTTTCACGTATTCACAGCTTTTGTAGGTCACGGATGTGGACTCTTCCAACATTGGTCCAGTGTCACAGAATACGAGCCAAGGCAAGCGAATCGTCAGCACTGCCCACTATTTGAGCTCCCGAAATAGGTGCGAGGCTAGAAGATACAGGGGTTCGATGGCCTAAATGACAAGCTGATGGCCCAATTTTCAGATGACAGGAAGATTGGTTGGAGGGTGAAAGAGGACGACGCGGAGGATCTCCTCTTTTCTGATTGATCGACAAAGTACGGAGTAGTTGCAACGGCTGACGGGCCGGGTTTGCAGGCACATGGGCATTGTGTTGTGCCAGATGAAGCAGGTAGTTCAGAGCTTCAATGGACAACCTCCACGGTCTGGTTGTGTTCTTCGCGAAGAAGGTCAACTGGTTGGCACTGGTCAATATTACTTGCCATCAGGGCGAGGGCATGGACGCGGACGTTGGGAATGCTCAGAAAACTATTGTTGGTCGCTGCCCTTGTTTGGATACAACTCAATTGGTTCGGCTCCCTGACAATCCCCCTTGTGCCTGGTTTTTGCTGGATTTCTCATTTGATTTGATCCTCTGGCCCTTCAAACCACGGACGTGCTAGTTGCTTGCAGTGGTTTCAGTGGCAGCCTGGCACCACATTGGAGTCTGGTAGCGCCAACAAGCCTGGACATGGCACCTGGGAGCTGCTAAATTCGGGCGCGGCACCAGACCGTTCCGGAGTTGGCGTGAGACCTGTGAGATACTTGCCCGGTTGTGCGACGTGAGTTTGGCGCCAAGTCATTCGGATGTAACCTTGAAAAGTTAACCTTTTAGTCCGATCATATGGGTCATACCAGGACTTGGGGTTTCTGCTGTTGGCAGAACTACTCCGTGCCATCAATGGTAATCACCTGGGGCGAGACATGCCTGGAGACCGCAGCCAACAGCGCCATTTACAACTAATTTGACAGTGTGCCCAGTGGGCAATGCCCACCAAGGAAGGCTGGGGCAGATTGTACGAGTGTGACTGCTCAAGTGCTCAATGCTCAAGTGGACACATGGACACTGGGTCAGTGGGCAGAACCTTGGAAATCTGCAGTTTGCAGTTTTGCCTATCAGCACCAGACCAACCAGACCAGACCAACCAACCAACCAGACATCCATCCACCAAGCACCTCCACGCCTTTGCGCCTCTCAGCCTCTGCCCGCCCACTCGAGCACGTTGCGCAACGCCACGAGGAACCAGGCCTCATTCAGCACTCAACTTGTCAAGTTCCTTTCGTTCCATTCTCACTCGCTTTTCTCTTCAACCCAACTGATAACGTCAAGTATTCTCCAACAACCATTCGATCCGCCGGCCTGCTGTCTGCTGCTGGCCATCCAGCTGCCTTGATTTAATGTGATTGTCGAGGCAGAGAAACCATTGCATCCGTATCTTCCTTTTCTTCTTCGTCAATCCCCTATTGGCACCCATCACTCGTTTGGACCACTTTACCTTGCCTTCGTCCACGCAATCGCCCTCCCGAAACTCCTTGGTTCTCACGACACCGGGAGCCATCCTCGACAACTCGAGTCCATCAAGCCCGCGCACGAAATTTATCGATTGATCATCTTGTACACTTACCACACGTCCTTTTGATCCGGTTGTGGCGCACGGCCCTGCTCCCAATCGCCCATCATGCTTCTTCCTAAAGGAGGTTTGAATTGGAAAGCCGCCAGAGCACAGCTGCCGCCCACCCGTGTCGTCTGGAATATCCTAACGCGGACGCGGTTTTTGCTTCTAATTGCAGTCACTGGCATAATTCTGTTGTTATGGCGCGGTATTCGCAGCTCAGCGTCGGAAATGCAGAGGTACGAACATGTTTGAGTGCAGATCGCTTCCCAGGGTCTCTCTCTTCAAACAAGGGGGCAATATGACTGACACATGCTCGTGATGTAGCTTTTACTGCTGGGGTCCGTCAACACCGCCGATAGAAATGTCGCAAAACGAGTACGCCCGATGGAATGCGCACATGCAGACGCCCGTCATCTTTAATCACCACGCGCCCCTCAAGGTCGAGTCTCCAACGATACAAAACGTCGACTTGAACCCAATCAAGTCTACCCGAAAGGCCGTCGCCAACCAAGAGAGAGTCCTTATCCTCACCCCGCTAAAAGACGCAGCTCCTCACCTTTCCAAGTACTTTGAGCTGCTTGCCAAGCTTTCCTATCCCCATAACCTGATTGACCTTGCCTTCCTTGTCTCTGACTCCAAGGACGACACTCTTGCCGTGCTTGCCGCCGAGCTCGAACGAATCCAAAAGCGACCGGATAATATCCCATTCCGAAGTGCTACCGTTGTTCAGAAGGACTTTGGTTATCACCTTAGCCAGGATGTTCAACAGAGACACTCGTTTGAGGCCCAGGGTCCTCGCCGCAAGGCCATGGGTAAAGCCAGAAATTACTTGCTGGCTACTGCATTGAAGCCGGAACACTCTTGGGTCTACTGGCGAGATGTTGATATTGTTGAGAGCCCGAATAAAATTCTCGAGGACTTCATTGCTCACGATAAGGACATCTTGGTTCCAAGTACGTAAAAGGACTCCGGGCTGTGCTATGACTTACCCCCATTCTAACTAGCTGTGTTTAGACATTTGGTTCCACAGATATGAGAACGGTGTTGATATCGAAGGTCGATGTACGTTTGCTTACTATGCGTGACAATTCCACACAGAAGGGGATGCTGACGTGTCACAGTTGATTATAATTCGTGGGTTGAGTCGGACAAAGGCCGCCGGTTGGCCGCTAGCCTGGATAAGGATACAGTTCTCGCCGAGGGTTAGTCGCGCTATATGACGCGAACTTATAGACGAACATTTACTCACATATTCTCATTAGGGTACAAACAATACGACACCGGCCGCACCTACATGGCAAAGATGGGAGACTGGCGAGACGATCCGCATGAGGAGATTGAACTCGATGGTATTGGTGGCGTTAACATTCTTGTTAAGGCCGATGTTCACCGATCTGGTATGTGGATTCTGCTGCTTTTACAACACGTTGGACTAACGGATTGGTAGGCATCAACTTTCCGTCCTATGCCTTCGAGAATCAAGCCGAGACAGAAGGATTTGCCAAGATGGCGAAGCGAGCGGGCTACCAAGTGGTCGGCCTCCCCAACTATGTCGTATGGCACATCGATACCGACGAGAAAGGCGGCAACTTATAAAATCGACAAAGCCACCGAATAACTCCCCTTTCAAGGGTTATTACTTCAACTACCATAACAATACGATTCAAATGTCTGATATTTCGCCTGGAATGGTTCGAATGGTCTCTGTGACCTGTTAATGGTGTCGAGACAAATTATTGTATGAGCGTTCATGACATTTTCCAAAATTCCTGGGGGCGCAGGTTGGCTGCAATGGACGGACTGGAGCTTCTTTTCCTTTTTTTTACACCCTCGGGTAGGTTTGCCGAGGTTGACTGTTTATTCGTGGCCTTGAGTTGCTATTGCAGGGTTGTTCTAATTTTGACTGATGGTGGATTGGACTGGGTTGACGATCCATGATGCTGGGCCGGAAGACGACGGGCCATTTCACTCATTCTCACGCCAGTTAGACGCCGACATTTCATACATTGGGAGCCTTTGCGTTTTGCGTTTTACTTCCCTTTTTTGTTTTTTATAAAATGGTCGTGATCGACTGTGCTGTGGGTCAATTTAAGGATATTACTTTTTTTTTTTGGGTGTGGATGGCTACTGTAAAGCAACGGCGGTTTACACATAATAGACACAAAGCTATTTATATTTCATTGCGTGTAATTTTGAGATTGAGTAACAGCAGGTTGGCCATGTAGTCATTTGGCTGCTCGCGTTGGTCAGCTGTAACAATTGCGTCACATGACGGACGGGTGAAACGCGGCTAAACACGGGCGCCCATCAGGTTGCTGGGTGATTGGGGTGCCGTCATCGCCCAGCAGGGTGCGTGCACTGACCTGGACTGGACTGGCTGGACTGGACTGGCTGGACTGGACCAGACTGGAGAGGCAGCAATGCCGCCACCACATGGGCCAGTCAGTCCTCATTTTATTGCATTGTAGCCTACTTTGTCCACGCAACCTTCTTGACGACGACCTTCAAACCCGGAGATATTAATTCCTCATAACGATTTCCACCCGAGTGAGATTCACCTGAAGGCATCTACTTCGCTGCCTCGACGACCGTGGCCGGCTTTTCCGACCCGTAACGCCAGAACCCGACACCACGTCTATTGTGTCAAGAATACCCCACCAAACGCCGCATCTTATCAACCAACGCGACAAATCTTCCAGCCTCGGCCGACACCTAACACTTCTCTGACTTGGCTATCGACGAGGTTGACTCTATCTACAAACACTCTTCTCCTAATCTTAAATCTTATACAAACTCGGAGCGTCTCGCGACAACTCGGACAGCCAAGATGTGGAGCTGGTTTGGTGGTTCTTCCGCCCAGAACCGCAAAGACTCGCCCAAGAATGCCATCCTCAACCTCCGCTCGCAGCTCGATATGCTGCAGAAGCGAGAGAAACACTTGCAGAGCCAAATAGAGGAACAGCAGAATATCGCGCGCAAGAACGCAACTACAAACAAGAACGGTAAGGACTGGATGGGTGCCTTCGCCCCTCTTCTTTCCCACTGAGGCTTCATAATGCGGGGTGGGAAAGTTGGGATTTCAAAATGTGGTGAAGATGATACTGACGATGGTTTGAACTCTAGCGGCCAAGGCAGCCCTGCGGCGCAAGAAGGCGAACGAGCATACTCTGGAGCAGACCCTGGCGCAAATAGGGACTCTGGATACACAGATCAACGCAATAGAGTCGGCCAACATCAACCATGAGACTTTGCTGGCGATGCAGCAGGCAGGCAAAGCCATGGCGAATATTCATGGCAAGCTTACACCGGAAAAGGTGGACCAGACAATGTGGGTGCCTACATCTTTTATGCGGCGATTTTCCTGTGTTATGGCACCGCATGGCTGTGGGAAGTTGGAGATTTGGATGGTGCTGACGCTGGTTGTTACAGGGACGAACTTCGAGAGCAAAACGCACTCAGCGAGGAGATTGTCAACGCAATCACATCGAATCCTATTGGCGAGGTCATCGACGACGACGAACTCGAGGCGGAGTTGGACGAGCTTCAACAGGAGAAGCTGGACGAGGATATCCTCAAGACGGGAAGTGTACCCGTTGCCGATATCGTGCACAAGATGCCTTCGGTGGCAAACCAGGAGCGTGAGTATTTTCCCTACGGAGTTGAAGGACGATTATCGTGTGAACTTGGCTGACGTTGGTTTGTACAGCCGTCTCAAACAGAGCCCAGGCCGTCGAGGAGGACGACGAAGAGGCCGAGCTGAGGAAGCTTCAGGCGGAAATGGCCATGTAAGGATGGAGCGTCAGCATCCGCAATATATCGCATAGCATACTTTGACGGGCAGCCAGGGAGTCGACTCTTGAGATTGCTGGGAGGACTGTGGTCTTGAAGGGGCACTCGTTTACTTGGTGTCGTTTGCTCGCTGATGAGGTGTTTATCTGGCGTTGGCGTATCAGAGGTTCCTTTCTGTTCTCTGTGTTTTTACTTGTCCTTTGAGCATAGTTGATGTGTTGGGGGCGAGTAGTAACGCTTGATGCTTTTTTTTAGCAGATGGCTTTTTCGTGGGGGCAGAATCTGAATATTGAAATAGAGACATTTACATGAGGTTGTTATACTCGTGGCTGAGGAGTCGTAGAAACGTGTGTCGGTGTATCGAAGCAAGGCGAATGGTTGCAAATATTCGAACCCAACAGACAGTGCCCCAAGAACAAGACTTCCCTAACTGTTTTACAATGTAATAAATACATGGTTGCAGTGTAGGCCACCACCAAAACCAACCCAGCTGAATAGTCATCCGGTCTCATTCACCTCCACACGACCACCGACACGCCCAAATCCAACAAATGTTTCGAAACGACCACAACGCGCGACCACATAAAACGACTATCCCATCCAACCAACCCATTCCCAAAAAATCCCTGCGCTAAAATATCCCAATCCCACACCATTGGGCCGTGACACAAGGCTTTTTTCCAAAATCCAGGATTATTCCCAGCGTGTCCAAGATGTATCCACGTGACGTGTTTCACGAACCCAAGGGGCCATACGGAAAGCCAGGGTCGACATGGTTGGTGGCGCTTACAACGAACGGGCGCCTAAACGCGAAGATGGCATGGCAGCCACTCGATGCCACATGGAAGCGCTGGCCCGCCGCTCGTCTCACGCAAATGGTTGGCTGAGCGGACTTGCATGCGCAGATGCAGAATGATGATGGCAAGGTGCAGAGAGAGGATGTGATGATACAGTATGGGCGGTTGCGAGGCGCCGACCAAGAAGTGGGAGGGATGAAAGGAAAAAGGGAAGGACACATATGGGAGGCGGTTGATATTGTTTATCGTTTACATTGTTGCTCATTGTTTTTGCGAAAATTTCGGTCTCTTATTTTCTTTGTGAACTGTTTCTTTTTTCCTTGCTATTGTTTATTGTGGTGATGTGGATGGGATGCTGGTCGTCTCGCACTAGACGGTTCTGATTTCTCTGGGTGAGTATCAATCTATTTGGAACGGACAACGTGATGTATTTTGGAATTGAGGATGCTAACAATTTGTAGATGCCTCTTTATAGAATGTTCCGTCTCGGACTCCTACTACTGTCACTCCTTTCCACCATTTTCGCTGTAGATACTTCCCGACGAACATCTAATCTCACCGCCGAGCTTGCCTGCGTGGTGCCCGCCTGCGCGGAAGACTGCTTCATTTCCTTTCTCGACGCAAATTATGGACTTGTACGGGGTAAAGGGATCCCGTCCCTCGAGGAATTGTGCTCCACGGATGGGGACACGGGGTTTACTGTCGGTGAGGGCGCGGTGCAGTGTATTGCTGCGGAACAGAGGCTGGGAGCGTGTCCTGAGAAAGATGCCGGTTGTGAGTTTTCCTTGCTCTTATACGACTTGAAGGTGAGACTGACGTGCTTTAGCGGTGATATCCAAGGCCTACCGAATGTGTAGTAACCAGCCCAATGCGATACAACCCACTCACGGCGTCATCACGGCTACATTGGTGGTGCCGCCTTCAGGAGGCGGACCAATTTCATATCCGCGGCCCTCGAGGACTCGCAGCAGGTCGTTTACAAGGACTGGTCTTCCGTCGACATTGGTTATTGACACGCATACCCCTACGGTGACTACATCCGGTCTAGACACTACGCTTAGGACGTCAGTTGTGAGCACCACCACACAAGCTGCCGAGACGAGTACCGCCACGGGAGAACCAGCCGCCGCTTCTAGTTCTACCGGTCTTACTCCTGTTCAGAAGGCGGGTATTTCAGTGGGAGTGATTGGATTTGCGGCCGTGGCGGTCGGCTTCTTGCTGCTGTTCAGGTTATATCGGGCGAAGAAGAAGCATGGCCGTCATACACCCCTATCAAGTACGCCGCCGAGGCGAGATTCCTGGGGCTACAGATTCGATAAGAGCCGCGGCGGGGATAGCACTGAGCCATCGTGGATGGCAAACCCTGTTCATCCTCCAAATGATTCCAATAATGGCCCATCTGCAGCTGCGGTGACGGCAGCAACGGCCGTAGGAACAGCAGCGGAATACGAAGCACAGCCGGACGAACACCACCACCTCCAGCAGCTACAAAATCTCCCATCTCAAGAGCATATAACCGTGCGAGTTGGCGACCCAGCCTCATCGGCCTCGCAATATCACCATCGCACTCCAAACACACAACTCAAGCTACAACGACGCCCACACCAAGACCGATATCAAAACTCCTTCCTGCGAAACCAATCCTCGCTCTGGCTATTCCCAACAAGCCACCCTCACCACCGGCAAAACATACTCCTCCCACGGGAACATCGTCGGGGAGTCAGATGGACACTCCCTCGCCGGAGTACACACGGATATCATCTCAACCGCCTGTTCTACCGAAGCTACAGATTCCACAGAGAGATGACTTCCTGCACGTTGCCAAAACGACGAACAAGCCGCGTGAGAGTACAATGACGGAATTCGAGGAAGACGGACACGAATCATCCTTCATCTCACCAGAGGGTCAGACCTGGGGCCTTGTCTCTGCAGAACCGCAGTCCACGACAGCGTATTTCGTCACCAACAAGTACTCGAACTGGACGACCAACGGGCCCAAGCGACTTTCGCAGACTGCCGAACTGGAGGGCACAACACCAACGCCCCTGAGCGCACACCCAAGGTTAGCGACGAGCGTGACAATCCTCCCCGTCATGAATAGCAGTCGTGCAAAACAACCAGCGGCCACAATCCCCGACAAACGACCCTCCCACCGCCGCTCATCATCTGCGCCTATTCCCCCACCGCCAAATCACCAGTCCATACGAGTCGTGACCGAACCATCCTTCAGATTCTCCGATGCGCAGCAGGACGCCATCCCAAGGCCCTTGTTCTCCAGCCCCCCAAGTAACCCCCAAAACATGTTTGTAAAAGGTTCCTCCGGCCGAAACCTGACTCGACCCCGTGCCCCCTCCGCAGACAGCGGCATCACCACCATAAGCACGTCGTCCGAAGACGACAACCCGCTACAACCACCGGGAACAACACAAGTCAACCTCTCCCCCGTGGCGGAGTCCCCCCGCTCAGGAAACGGACGATCACCCGTGTCGTATCCCAAGATTCCGGGGAGAGAAAACGGTCCCACCGGTAAACCTAGGTTGGTGCCGCCGCCGAGGATGCCCATTCTATACAAGTCGGCTCATCATAGGACTGCATCGGGTGGCATAGCTAGCAGTGCGGCCATGCCCACGCTCGGAAGTCTGTCGAAGCAGGCGGCGAATACAATGGAGACGGAGAGCATAGCCGTCAGTGCTGTGAGCGCTTCCGTGCCGGCTATCAGGCCGATTATTCCTACTACCATGGTCACTGCGGCTTCTCCTCACCACTCGGTGATTATGTCGCGGCAGAAGACGGTTCAGGATCCGAGTCTCCTGCGGACGGGGTCTCCGACGATGAGGATTGTTGAACCGTCTCCTGAGCCTGAGGATGATAGGGCTGCGCTTCCTTCTGCTCGGCCGCGTAGTATGCTTAGACAGCAGATACAAAGACGACAGACGCAGCTGCAGCCTTCTCCGTTGGTGGTTCCTCAGCAAGGGAGGCGGCTAGAGTTGGTGAACTCGCATGTATCTGAGCAACATAGTCTAGCCATACAGCCGTCTGAGCAGCCGCAGCGACTGGAGATTCAATCTCAAGCGCAGATTCCGGGGGTTGTACGTGAGCAGCCGTATGGTTGGCCTCATCAACATCCCATCCAGCCCCAGCCTCAACCGCAACCGCAACTACTGGATGGAGTCCGTTCACAACAGCAGGGCCAATCTCAACCCCAGACTCAACCTCAGAAGGATGTTCGTTCAGAACAGCAGGCTTACCCTCGACCTCATAAAGACGCCCCTCAGCAGCAAGCTTTGTCTCAAAATCAAGATCAACGTCAGCTTCAAACCCAACCCCAGAGAGACCATCATCCACAGCAACATCAAAAGCAGCAAGCTCAACATCACGCACAACTTCAACAGGGCGCACGTCCACAACTGCAACAACTTCAACCCCAAACTGAAACTCACGCTCAACCTCGAGAGGTTCACGCACAACAGCATCAGCAAGTTCAATCCCAGCATCAGGCTCAACCTCAGGAAGCACCACGCCCACCAGAGCACCAAATCGACTCTCAAACCCAAAGCCAGTCTCAACCAAAAACCCAACCTCATGACGCTCATCCAAACCCTCAACCACAACCACAACTTCAAACCCAACCCGAGAAAGAACTCGTCCCCCAACCTCAAAGAATCACACAACAACCACAAACTCACACTCAAAGACCAGAACCACCGCCCTGGATCCCCGGCCTCCCAGCACACCCACACCCCCGTCGCCCTCAACACACATCAACGCTCTGGCTCCCCCCTCAAGCCCGAAAGAACAAACAAAAGCACAAAACCATGGAAACAGAACCAGACCACCACTCCCACTCACCAATGCGTCCACAACGCCAACCTCACCCTCAAATCCCCCAAAGACAAGGTCCACAAACGCAACCCTTCCCACCGCAAAACCACATCCGCCGGCCCCAACAACACGCCTATCCCTATCCCAACCCGAGACCCCATCCAAACCACCAACCAAAGCACCACTATCCCCCGTTCTACCAGCAACAGCAACAACAACAGCAGCAAGTACAGCAAGCACAGTACCAGCAACCACCGTTGCCGCCTGCGTCCCTCATCGCCAAACGCCTCGGCCACGATCGGGCTGTCAACATGTCCATATCCACCGACCACTCTTCCTCCTCAGGCACGAATAACTGGCATCGAGGGAGCGGCGGGCCAATGTACTTGTCTCCAGAGGTTGTTACTCCACGGGGATATCCGGGGGATTTACCATCTACGCCGACGTGGGTGCCGAGACTGACTCCCACGAGGCGTGGTGCGGATTTGTACCTCAATGTTCAGTAGGCTACACCATCATTTACGGTCTTTTGTTTATTAGAAATGGAAGGAGAGCCGTTTTGTAAATTACATACACTTTCCTTAAAGTTTGATATATAATGAGAAAGGGGCATCTGGTTAAGAAATGACGAGATTCACACAGAACATGACGGAATAGAGGTTTATTAAGTATAGGGGCAAATTTACTGTATAATAGTGTCGAAAAGGGGTGTAGGTTTGATTATGAAGCTTTGTTATTCCTAGCATTCAATTTATACCACCTTGTTTCTGTTTCTTAAGTGTGTACCATCACTTCCCTCATCCGAGGTGCGGCTCAAAGCACACTCTCGCCTGCCTCGTCGAGTTTGTTGTGAGCCTTCCTGTTTTCCTTGGTCCTCTAGGTTTCTCATCTCTATAGGTTGAACAGCGTCGCTACTCTCATCCGTTCGACGCAGCCGTCTTGCACTTCGTCTCGTTCCGTGAAAGACTTGGTGTGCGTCTCTTCGGAAGTCGCTCAACTGGTCATCCAATGCGTCCATTCCTTGATCCCAAGCCTCTCGGTTGAGGTGAGCGCCGGCATCAATCAGTTTGTTCTTTTTCCGAATCTCTTGCCAGCGAGTCATGCTGCCGAGCTCGAAAACATTCATCCGGCGTCTTTTGCTTGTAGGGTTTCCAATCATGGCAGGTCTCCACGCCCTCTCCTCGTCAATGATGGCTTGCGAGTTATTCGGCATGGACACTCGACGGATTGTCGAACGACGGCGCGCTTCCACCAGTCTATCCATTTCTTGTGATTTGGATTTTGGGACTATTTGAACTTCAGTAAAACGAAGAAGGGCGAGAAGTAACAGAAACGTCAATATGAGAAGAATCCCGGCCACCACACCAGTGGCAACCTGCTGTCCCAAAACTCTGGTAACGTGCCCGCCTAGGGCGGTAGAACCGGCAGCCAAGAGGAATGCCAAGGCGTGTATGGATGCAAATCCGGCTGTAACTCTTGGAAACGATGAGTAGTTTGTCTTCTTCTGCTTTCTGCCGGAACCGCCTCTTTGGCGCCCTGTCATTCCTGGAGATAGATCAGAGCAGTCGAAAGCCTCCATGACCAGTCCATTGCATTCTGCAATAGCCAGGCTGGAGAAGAATCCAACGAATCCTGAAAACAGTGTCGGTACGCTGACATGTATTGGTGGACCGGAAGACACCGCTGCGTAGCAAATACCGGCGAGCGGCAGGACGAGAGTGAACACTGTACGGCGAACAAGATGAGATGACCAAGCAACTTTTCTATCCAGCGTAGCTAAGTTGCTGTTTAGCTGGGCCTGGCGGGAGCGAGAGAACAAATTGGCTTTTTGGAATGGGATCGCAAGCAAGGCACCCAAAGCCATGCATCCAACGAATAAACCGACAAAGGTGGATTTCATACGATAGAATCGTGAAACCAATGACCCCAGCAAGATGATGATTAAGACAACTTGAGCGTATATCCAGGCAGAGTAAATTGTCATGATTGCAAATCCGGGTTGGCGGAGCATTTCCAAGTTGAGTGCGATTCCATGATACACCTCTTGTCCCCACCACTTTGGACCTGTTTTCACCCGATGCATCATGATTTCGCCACGAGCTACTCGCCGTGAAATATCTTCTCCGGTTCGGACCTCGGCCACAGATCGTCGATATGCTGACCGACGAACTTCCGGGCAAACAACGTTTAGGACGAGGACAACGGCAATGATTATGATGCTGACATAGAAGCCCCAAGCTGGTGGATAGCTGTCAATGATGCTAGCACCAACAAGAAATCCCACGCCCAGAGATCCAATCCAACACCAAGTCCAGATGCCTAACCAGACGCCCATGCCGCCGCCATGTCTCCGGGCATCAAAGTCGTCGACAACTTCCTGATGAGGGTTGCAGCTCATCAGAGACGCCCCAAACAGATCAGTCAATGTCGAGTGAAAATTCATGCTCGCAAACCCAAGGGAGGCTCCCATGAGGGTTCGGCTGGCTAGCAAAACGCATCGCCACGTAATCGCATCACTGAGCCTCTGAGAATTGACAGCAAGAGCTTGCGGGAACAGAAGTGGCATGGCCAAGACCAAACTAGACAAGATGTACGGTTTCCTTCCATGGAGCAAAGGTAATGGCCATAGAAAAAAGGTTGGCAGGGCTAGACCGAGAAAGCAGCCCGTGTTACCGTGAACAATGACATGGGATTGATCAATAACATAGTACTGGATAGAGGGAACTAAACCAGAATAGATGCCCAGTATTATACCAATGAGAGCCGTGCTAGCACAAGCTACGGAGGCGACAAATCGCTTTCGAACAGGCGACTAGTCTCGAGCAATTGGTTGTCGCTTATGTGACTTGGCAAGACTGAACCCTTGGGCTCCTCTCAGACTGACGTGCGATCGTCGACGAAGACTGATACCGTGATCTGTGTGTAATGACCTGCCAGCAATATCTCGTTCGGGAAGCATGTCATCACCTGCTAGTGGCTGTCGATGAGTTGGATGGTGTTGATAAGCAGGCCTTGGCCTCGCTGCCCCTGGTTCATGACCTGGAGGCCTAGACATTTCGTTACGTTTTGTCGTGAATTTGTTTCCGGGGTTTGTCATATCCAGGTGACCAGCTCGAAGATGAGGTTTGATCCCTTGACTAGCTTGCGTAGTGGATATTATGGCCAATTTCTTGCTAGACTTTCTGCGTGGAATTTTGAATTCGCCAGCTCGGCCAAGGTCTTGACTCTCTCGTTGCCCGATTTCAACTCGAGGAACTTGACCACGAGCAACACCGTTTAACATCGACCCTGGCAGCGCAATGGATAGCTTCCCTTCCTGGCTGGCATCTTTGTCGGCATTATTTTCGACCTGGGTGAAGTCCCCACCGCTGCCATCTGCACTTGGTGAACAGAAACTAGCCTTGGAGCGACTGCCTTTCATGAGTTGACTAGTAAGGCTATGGGCCTGTGAATAAGCACTTGTAGATGGTTGCTTGTCTCTCCCCTGAGTAGAGCTTGAAGCTGGATGGTCCACAACCTGTGACGCAATTGCCAGTGCCTCATTCAGGAGTCTCTCCAAATCACTAACGGCACGTTTAAATCCCATGCGATCGAATTTCGACGACTGATTTTCGGACAAGGTCGACTGTTTGTTTTGGGATTTTGAGGAGATGATGCAAGACAGTACTGACCTTTGATCGGGCGATGTGTTGCACATTCGACGGCGCTGGCCAGGGTGCTTCGTATACTTTGGTGGGTGCGTCTCGGGATATCTCAAGACTTCCTTCAGCCACTGAGCTGTACGCTTGTAATCGAACATGGAGTTTAGGGCCTGAGTGTGTCCTGAGGAGCCGGTCGAGTATAAAGTCTGAGGTCTTTTGCCAGGGCCTAGGTCATCCGAGCCAGTGTCAAACTAGGACCTCCCAATCGGACGAGTTTCCCCCAAAAGTTCCAAAAATGGACCGACTTTGGGAATCGAGCTATGTCCACGTGCTTGAGAATCGGCTGCGTAATCCGTCGGGAAAGACGGGCGGAGCTTAGATACGGGAATGGGTGCGTACAGAACTGGGGAATTTGTGGCCGGAGTAGCGAAGTGTTCGGCTGCTTGCCTGGATTCGGATATCGCCAAGTCCCCTTCGGAACGGGTGTTTGAGGGAGGGCTTATCTGTTGAGCGTAATCATCTAAAGTCGCACCATCTGATTTAGACATTGGTGATGCTCTGGGGGCTGCTGCCTCTATGTCGGTCACTTCAAGGACTTCGCCACTTGATAGATCGCTATGAGAGGGCAACAGAATAAACTCGTCGGGGCGACTCAGACTTTTATCACTAGTGAGGGACAAGTTGTATGATGTAGGGCAATTATCGATTGAGTGGTCACCACTTGTGACTGCCGTGACTTGCTTCGGTAGAGACGCATGATGATGACCCTCATGCGAGCCAACAGTGCTGAACGAGTCGCCTCTACAGGAGACATGCTTACCAGATGAGAGAGGTGTTTGCTCAAAAGAAAAGGGCCCTGAAGTTGTACCTGAGGAATTGGGGTTCAGGTTATCCAATAGGGCAAGCTGGACCTTGGGGCCAAAAGTTGGATAGTTCGAAGCGTGCGTTTCCGAAGTTGGCTCTAGGACACAAGGACGAACCTTGGAAATGGGTATTTTCAGCATGTGCCAGGGCATGCCGGCCAAAGCTTCTGAATCGTCTTTCTCTGCCATTGCTAGTTCATTTTTGCCTTCTGAATTTGGGCCTGGCTCGACGACTGAGCTGTGAGACTCCTCCGTAGAGTTGCCTTGGGGCGATGTATCCTGTATCGCACTTGAAGGACTAGTAGTTGAAGGTGGGGATGTCAACATTTCGTGCGGAAATCCCCCCGTGCCACGTCCATCGTTTGCTGGATCGAAAGGGGCAACCTTGTTGCGGCTTTGTTGATACTCCTGTCCCCGGCTTTCTCCGACTATGTCGGGTTGGCGAGTTGGGGAATTGCCTTCAGCCGGCCGAATCTTGGAAACCAAACTATGACCAGGGTATTGGATCGTTGTTACTCTTGATATGTGAGGAGAGTGTGAACGATTTTCAGAAGACGTTGCAAAGTCATTGTCGGCCAAGAGGTCAAGCATCGGGCCTGCACCTGCCATCGAAAAGGGTCCTGCGTAGCTCGTTTGACTATCTAGTTGTTTATCTAGCCAAATAATTAGTATTATTCATAAGTTCCCCTCATCGGCAGCAAAGACAAACACAGAAGAAGAGGAAGCGAGCTCGGTGTCGTAGCCTTTCCTGACCAATCAACGGTTTCAAATGCAGGTATGCTCGCTGTAGTGGGATATTTCTGGTCGACCGGGTCTTGTGTTGTAAGTTCTTGGTTCCCAAAGTACAGCCTTGAGGCCACTGCTTCCAGGCCTTTATCGCAAAATGCCTGTTTGGCGTGATGAGCTGCCACGAGCTCCTGATTGCTCGCCGAATTACCACTTCTCTCAGCACGATTTAAACGATGGGATCGAAAAGTAGTAACCTTGGCATTCGGCACTAATTTTTTTTTCTCTGGGGCACGAGCTACCAACAGGGAAGGTCGGCTACTTGAAGGAGGTGTCTTGTCAAAGTCGCCGCTGCCCACTAGAGTGTCGTCGACAGGTTGGTAGGCTATGTGATGGCTGAGAAGCGAAGGGAACATTCCGAGCGATTCTGATCTGGCACATACGAAAAGAGAGTGTATATGATGAAGCAGGGCAATCCCCGTGTGAACGAGGCTCGGAGTATCGGCTGATCAGCAGATATGGTAATGTTTTCTGCCATTCCTCAGTGAAAGAAAGCCCGAAGACATCTGAAATTTGGGCCTGATGCGATGTTGGGCGAGATCTTGTCAGGGTCAACAACAGAACGAACGAAAGCGGGAAAGTATATAAAGATATTAAGTATAAGTAATTTGCGGTAAAGAATTGAGAAGGGAAGCGGTATGGAGGACGTCAAAGGTGGCGGGTGAGAAGAGGGGTGATGATGACGGTCCGCCAAGGGAGATTGGGATGGAGTGAATGAATGGTAGAGTTGGAAGCTCGCTTCGAAGCGATAGTAGTGTTTGCAAACATGTCAAAATGACGCCAAGCTGGCCATTGACCGCACAGCTTTGCACCTGCACATTCTGTAACACTTGGACTCAAGCGTCATGCGTGAATGTGCACCAAAACGTGCGTTCTGCGACTTCTACAGACGTGCGAGATTGCCATCGTTGCTAAACCAAGATATCGGGAAGGAGCGGGGGACAGGAGGCTCAGGATGCTTCTTTCTCGCTTCGACCAACTTTTCGTCGTTCCTTTGCTTGGAGAAACTGAACTGTCTCTAAGAGAAGGCATGTCTGGATGTGAATATGTTTGGTGTATTAGGAACTTGCTATTTCTAAATTCGTAGTCCGTGCCTGTGTGCTGTTAATGATCCCAATGCGCTTGGATGCTATCAGCCGTTCCGGCAGCCCATTCGCATTCCCGCCCTATCAACCCGCCTCATATCAATCACAAAATCTCAGCAACATTTGAACTCCAGACAATACACTCCAATCTTCATCAACCCAAAACACAACAAACGCACACTTCCTCATCCATGAATCCAATCTCCAGTCCTTACCACAGCTTCTCCCGCCAACAACATTAGACGATTTCCCAAAACAAGCATGTACTCACGCTACCCACCTCGCATCGCATCGCTTCTGCACGACCAACTCCATCCATGCCAAGATGCATGTCCCACCGCAGCGCATTAATCCCAAACACCAACACCCGACCCTCTGGCACGGCACCACATCAGACGCTCCATGTCGACATTCATCCAAACTCAGATGCATCCCTGATCGCTGCCTGGCGCACCACCCAAGCCGGGCGGAGGGCGCCAAGCGGCTAATCCCCCATGGCCTTTCCGCACCGGAACCATCCCCAAAACGACTTCTTCCATTTACTTCCAACAAATCACGCCCTCCGGACACCCACCATCCTTCGGCACTCCACAGCACGCAAATAGTTCATGGCAAGCAGAGAGACTGGAGGTAGAAGCCATTGCGGCAAATCCCCACACACCATTACGCCCGATCAGGCAAGCATACACTTCTCACTTTTGTGAGGGAAGCTATTTTTGGTTCAAGCCAACTCGCGTGGCTTGTCCCACAGTTTTTCTCACTCTGCCAAAAGCTTGGCTCCGGGAAAAGGGAATACCTAGGTGAAGGTTTGAAGGTGAAGCTCGGCTGCGGACTGACCGTTGCACATGCTTTTCTGTTTTGGCCGTGGACCCAGGAACTCGGGATGATTCAGGGATTAGAATCCTTCTTGTCGTGGGAGAGGCTGGGATATCATTGACTGTCAGATCTGGTTTGCGATCTGGAGCATGGTTACTTTGGGTGCTTGATTTGTTCCAGGTACGATATATGCTCAGGTAAGCAAACGTACATCTACCGGGAATGTAGCCAGTGTGAACCAAAGGAGGCAATACAACGCAATACAATGCAATGACATTAGAATCCCGCAACATGCCTAGGTACTTTCCAAAGTGCTCCACGTCACAGGAATAAAGTCCAAACGTTGAGAGAGACGTCTAACTCTTCATGTTTGTTTGTTTGTCTACGTGGCAGCCAGTGCCACATAGCTTCTGTACTAATTGTATTCGCCACGATTCCAGATCGTAGCATCTTGATTCTGCGCCCAGCACAGACATATTGGACGTGATAACATCAATGCCCTGACATGTTTGCAATAATAACAAGAATAGGGAAAAAGTAAAAGAGACAAAAGAAAAGTGGAGTAGAACGCTTCGTCTGAACACACAAAACCCCAAAAAAGCAGAGAAGTGAAGCAGTCAAGGGATTGAGCAATGTCTGGAGCCGTGGCTCAATCCTCCGTCTTGGAAAACAAAACAAAAGGATGTGAGAATTTCCGCGGCCTACAGATATTGATCGAACCCGACCAACAAAACATTACCGTGTGTCGTAAACATCCAAACGCCACTGTATATCCCCCATCTTTTGTTTTCCCAGTACATGATCACGTATCCGTCCGTAAGCAAAAGCATATCCGTGAGGTAGTCGACTATGAAGACGAAAAAAATCTAAGCCCAAGTCATGTCCAATGTCTCTCGGCCGAGGCATATAATCTCAGGCCAGAGAGGTCTAAGAGTCATAAACGGGAGACTAGCTTGCCAGTTCCATCATCAGCCAATAATCATGAAAGGCGTCTTATGGTTCCAGCCGCAAAAGGAAATGAAGCACAGCCCAGACACAGAGCAGGGAATTTCACGCTTAAAAAAACAGTAATAGGAAAGAAATCAACGCAAAAATAAAACAAGAAAAAAACACAAGGCACCTCATGAAAGATTGAAAAGAATGGCCCAGTTCCTAGTTGGAGGACGCCGGACAGTGTTTAAGCTGTGCCAAGGCTCCAGGCCACTTTGATCCAGTATCTGACGGAGTGGTGTATAGTTACATCGGTTCAGGTTTGAACCGCGTGACGCAGATGGGAGGGAATCGAAAAGTCGTAATCTCATATCCGTGTCTTCGATAAGGTTTGTTGCATAACTCATGACGTAGTCAACGAAGGTGAACGAGGCCGTGGAAGTGTAGACAGGAACTCAGCGAGTCACATAGGTATCTGACCCATTGAAATTGACACTCTCTGGCGGCCGTGGCCGACAAGTAGAGAAGAGAGCCGAGATGGATTGGATGAGTACAGGAAGCTCACCCAATCTTGAAACTCAAACAGTTCCAGCTTGGTAAATCGCCATGACTGGCAGCCCATCACCGAAGACAAGACGTTTCACCGGTAGCTCTTGCGACTGGATCGAGAGCTATAGTATCCTGAGTCAGAATACGAGTGCGATGAAGCATACTGGGCGCTTCGACTTGAGTGTGCACTGCAGGCATAGCCAACGTAGATTGTGCGTTGTTGAATGTCGTGACCAGGTCTGCCATAGGCCGCACATCGATCAATTGCGTGTTGGTAGTAGAGACACCGACATGCTGAGTATAGCTCGACCAGTTGGTAGCACATATCTACTTTACTGTTGTAGTAGTTGTTTGAGAATGAATCGCAGTTCCTGCCTGCACGGATCACTTTCTTCACGGCCGCGCCGAGCGGCAGCTGAGGTTCGATTATCGGACCAAAAACAATAAATTAACTTGTGATTGTATTCGCTTGTTTGTCTCCGGAAGCAAGAGCTATGACTTTGTCTTGTGGTGACGGGCGAGACGTGCGTGAGATGGAGTTTGTGTTGAGTCGTGATATAAGTAGGCTGGTTGGAGTTGAAACGAGAAAGACAACACGATACCGTATAAAACAAACAAAGACAGGCAAGGAAAGGGTTTAAAGAGAGCGTCGTGTGCTATGACGAATATAGTAGAGGCAGACCAAGGCAGGAAACGACGAGGCATCGTAGCCTTATAGGACTGGCAGCCTAGAGGAAGGCTGGGTCCGGGAGTCGAGGTACAAAGAGAAAGAAGCCCACGAGGCGTCAACTTTGAACTGGCATATATCGGCACGCCCTCCCAAACTGGATGGGCGGAGACTCTCATCAAGCTCACACCTCTCTTACCTCTGTCCTGCACACCTCGGAAGCAGTGTGTGAGAGAGCACTGAGAGAAACGAGGAGCAGCAAGGCATCAGCCAAGCCGCAGAGTACAAAATTGGGACGGCTCTGACTAACCTGACAGGTGACTAAAGGGTGGAAGACGGTCTAATGCAGCCGTACGGTGATGGGGCAAGGCCAGCCAGGCAGAGGGCGAATGGACGGCTGAGGAATTCAATGTCAGGCCCAGGCGGAGCACTCAAGCAGCACAGCACAATGAGAGATGGCGGACAGAGCAAAGAATAGCTCCATGTCGGCGGAAGAGTCACTTGTGCAGGGCATTTAGCGAGGGGGGGGCGTGGGCGACATTGAATGCTCAAATGTTGCGGGTACTTTGATAGCAGCGTGGGGTCAAGTGCCTTCGCTGAAGCCGGAGTTGGAGTCCTTTTTGCGGACCAGTTCGAAGGGACGGGGCGCCAGTGGGGAGTTTAGGGCCTCCGAATGCCTGCACAAGAGCAGACTAGCAATAGCAACACCATGTCTTTCCAGGACGACACAGGCGTTGACCTGCAGCAGGGCTGAACCAGGGTGTGTGTGGCGGAGGTGCTCAAGAGTCAAGCGCAGTCGACTGTGCTGTCTTGGGAGAAAAGCGCAGCAGCATCTGGAACAAATGACAGCAATCGCTTTGCTCAATGTTTGGCTACCTGACGTGGAGTAACTCGTCAATCAGCCAATTGAATAGAAATAATTGAGAATTGCTGTTCAAACGATACTTGCTTATTTACTTGAGTCCACTGGCAAGGCATGTACAGCTCAACTCTTTGGTATGGCCAAGCATGGAGGGTCTGGGTCGGTGGTAGTGCGGATCATACGCTGCTTTGTCAGACTGACACGCACATCTCGTCCTAGCGCCGATGATGACAATGATCCCGGAAAGACGGTTCTCTTGCTTTCGATATACGTAAAGTAGTGATGAGAGTTGCGGAAAGCTTCAATTATCAATCAAATTACCCCAGAGTGACAAATGGCAGACTCAAGAACGACAGCAGGCCCAAGGTTTTCTATCTTCTGTCTTGTGACCCTTGCCCTTCCCTGACGGCCCATTTGGAAGCTACGGCCCAGACAAAATGCAAAGGTGCAGGTGCAACCAACATGGAACTGGTAGTTGCCTTCAGCTACCTAGGTACCTAGGTAGGTATATTGTCTGACTGATGCTATCAAAATCTTCCATCGCCTTCCCTTACGTCGACCGTCGCCATGTCCAAAGCTCGGGGCGCTGAACCAAGTTTCCGAGTCACCAGACCTACATGGTGCCTCGGCCTCCCTTGGAAACATTGAACTGCTACCTCTGTTTCTCGCTGCTTCTCGTACTCGCAGATCACCTTTTCTACGCCCTTCTCGCCTTCATGTCCCGGTTTGTTCTACGTTCGGATGAATGCGGTGCAACGCAACTCCAACAATTACACGTGGCCTGTCGTTGAGTGCTGGCAGGCACCGATGCTGAGCTTGGTAATTGTACTGCCCTTGTGAACGATTCAATGCCTTCATCGCAATCAGTAACCAAAAGGATAGTCAAGCCGGCGTGATGACGGCATGAGAGGACTGTCAGGGCCACAGCCCAGCCTCGCACAATGCCTCACCCCACCATCCACCATCCGCATCCACACGGCGACCAGGGTCATCGGACTGCATGCTCCCACAGCCGTTGCAGAGGTAAATATCCAAATCTTGAGGTAGGTGTGACATTTGGTTGCGCCTGGCTGGCGACGATAGTTGTGAATCATTATGTGTGCTGACGGAAGGGATAGTTAGCTACGTAGTTGAACAGTATAAGCCTCCCAACGACGTCTTCGAAACCATTCGCCTTACATAACGAGATGTTTGCAGTCTGTCCGAGCGACCCGGTGCACTGATCTGATTACAACCCAGGAAATGCCTAGCATGCGGCTCAAATGTCAGACAGGACGGCCATCTTGCAAGGGTAATGACACAACCGCAATAAGTTGATACTTGTATTCTGCCATCAAAAAGACATCCATCCCGTGATAAATCAGGGCCGAACAGACTTCTGCAATCTTGAAGATACCGTTCCTGCCCCGTGAGAAACCAGAATCTAAATGGCAGTTCCATTGGCCTGTACTTGAGGAAGGCCGTGGTCCCATGGGGTCGATACACCCTCCATGTTCCCAGTTCTGCACCAGGACGTCTGGTAATCACAGGTGTCGTCATTGTGCAACCTTGGACGGTACCAACACGGGAACCGGTGCTCCTGCGTCGGAGTGTCCTTGGCCGAATTGAGAAGCCGAACGTTTCGAAAGACCAAAAATCTGGGTACATACTTGTCCGTCGTTCATTTTTTTTTTTTTTTTTTTTTGCTGTGCCAGCCTTGGTGGCAGCCTAGCACAACACCACCTCGGATGGCTTTGCCATGTCTCTGAGCGGCATGCATGTCCTAGACATGCTGATGTGTGTCTCAGAAGTTGACTGCGTGTCTGGCAACTTGAGAATTCCTGTGGGACAGGACGGTCGCTAAATCCACGCCGCTTTCCAATCCGTGGATACCGGTTGCGCCAATGGCCCTGCATGGCGAATTGAGAGGGCCTGCCACGAAGGACTTCGACCCCAGAGTGGTGACAATCCCCAGCGCAGACAGAGCACTGGGGCTGCACCACGGAAGAAACTCAAGGATATGACTAGACTTTTTCCTACGGAATCTCTTCGACAATTACACAGGGCAAACATACTTCTTGCTCATAGAATTCGATCTGATCTTACTCACCAGTTCGCCTTTCAAATCACGGAGCTGAGACGACGAGGATACGGATAAGGTCAACTCGTCCGAGACACTTCTGGGATTCGTTGGGGGCTAAAGACGAGCCAACTCCATAGACTCATGAAGTTGTATCACTTGTGCGTGTGGACTGTAATTATTTGTCGAATGCAGAGAGTCTTGACAGGGTGGTGTGAGCGCCTGAATTGTTGTGACAGCACCATGCAGTCTCCAAGAGCTACCCAGGTACGCAGAGCTAGTGGGGAGATGCTCGACACTTACTACAAAGCAGCCAAGCTACCGTATCGGCAAAGTAAACGACCAGACATCGCCCGGCTCTGAATGCCCGCCAATGTTCGACGTAGGCAACCAACTTTGTCTTTGCGCGTTGCTGACCTCGGTCGTCTGGAACGGAGAGTCATACCTCCTTTGCAGCGTTCAATGTCATGAGCAGGAAGATGCCGCATTGGAGGCGCATTTCAAGCAAATCTGGGGCTATCACGATGCAAGTCCAAAAGCTTGGGCCGTGTATCAAGTGGCCCTCGCCGCAAGTCACCCCGTTTGGTTTCATTTCAATTCGCCAATCTCTCACAATTTGGAACTGGTCGGGAGATGAAGCTGAGTCAACATTCAAAGAGTGCCGTTGCAAAGTGACAGGGACGAAGCACCATGCCTTGCTTGGATGATGGATGCATGAGTCGGGCAGGCCGCAAAATACAGCTGACAATATTCTTGCGAGATCATACTGACTCGATTGTTATTGCAATCCAAGTATTCAATCAACTCTCTCGGGCGGCGACAGTTTTGAATCACCTGGGGAGACTGGTACTCTGGATTGTTGGTTTCTGGCTCACAAAAGTTATCATCCTAAACGACATGGACATTCCCACACACCACCACTCTGTGGAATCAGCATCTGCAAGTCTGACCTTGAGTTCACCACCCACCCGGATCCCAGGCTCCGGCTCATGACCTCATGGCTCAAGGCCTTGTCAACAGCTTCAGCCTCGTCGAGTCCCACTGTGGACCACATTGGACCCTGGAAACAGGCAGTTTATGGGCCACTAGTTGTTCAGAAGACTGCGAAGAATGGGGGGTGGGCTGCGCCTCGTCCTGTGGCTTGCTGGGAACACGTCCGGTTGGGGTCGTTATGGCAGATGGATTCTCATTTGGAGAAAGACGTTTGGTCCAAGGAGCTTCTCAGAGTTGTAGACAACATCAAACGGAGACCCGCTCTCCGCCCGCCAGCCGCATCCGCGCCGGAGTCGCCGGCGGGGGCTGCGTCAAGTGAGCAGGAGGTCAAGAGGTCAAATGGTTCGCGGGCACATTGTCCCGGAGACAACATTGGCCATCCCAAGTCGTCAGAAGCGTGTCACTCTGTCCTCCTGGTACCAGACATCTCTCAACGTATCAATGGAGTATAGCAATTCCACATTTTCCTTCATCTCTTTCCAGTTGCAGGACCCCCCGGCCGAGCAGGGGGCGTTGACTCGTCTCGGACCGTGCTCCAAATAGCCCATTGACATATTGCTTCCTTCTTTGCCGAGTGTCTAGCGTTCTGCAACCATGTGACGCTCGCCGGAATTGACGCCTGTGTTCGGTTTTCTTGACAGCCTCACCGTAAACCAAGCTGTCGAACAAGCACGTCTTCCAATTCGGATATATGTCCGACCGTTTCTTTACTATGTTTATCTTACGAATCGTTTTCTCGCCCACATGTATCACCAAGACCCATCTCTGTCTCAACACACACCCCTCCTCCTTGAGGTAATCTGGTATCTGGTTCATCCTCAACATGTCAAACCATGAACGGGAGAAAACCACTAGCAATTGCTACTCCCAGACTACGCAAAGGGCATACGCTTCCTTTCATACATATTTTTTCCGAGCGGATTTGGCCGGCCGAATTTGGCATCTGAGACATGCCTCCCGGCATTTTCGCATTTGAGACAGGCTAGTCTCTCACTACAGACTAGCTTCCGATGCACCAGTCATTTTTAACATGCATGTAAACCAAGGCATCAACGTACCAAACCCACACTCTCAAAGATTGCACTCTGTATTTTCTTGTTGCATACTACGCCCGACTTTAACCTACAAACGGTCAGGCAACAAAAAACGATATTTCTCGCAGGTCTTCCGTCTCACCCAACTGCCGCTGCCAAGCTTCCTACATGACCAACGTGGCATAAGGTGACCCATCCTGCGGCCTCCGATCGATTGCCCCAGCCTTACGGAACCTCGAAACAAGCTCGAAACGAAACATTATTGCAATCACACAACGCCCTTACCTGCACAGGTGGTAAGACTTATTCCTTGTCTTATTACATGGTATTGCGGTGCTCCACTGGATTACCTCGGTCTTTCTTCTATTGCGCCTATCTCGCCTAACCCTTTTCCTCAGTTCTCGTCTCGACGCCGCATCCAAACGGTCTAGCCCCTTGCCCACAAGTTGTTCGATGTCTGGAGACGCTATAAGCGCGCAGTTGTGGCTGACTGTTTCCTCCATCTGCTCAGCAGCCACCATTGACAGTGGCTCCAATAGTTACATGCATGAGCCTTGACAGTTTCACGACACTTGACATTTACACACAGCAGTGGAGGCCTCAAAATGTGCTTGTTTTTGCAGTGTTCCACAATCTCTTCTGGTATTTCTATGCTTCTTTGATGCGAGCTTCTTTTTTTCGTCATTATGTGCAAAAAGTGACCACCACGTGCATCTTTCTCAATCTCCAACCCGTTAGTCGCCTTGTCTGTATGCTCGAGGCTCTTCATTGACTCATAAAGCCTAGAGCCAAACTAAAAGACAGCACCTGCTCCGCCATGCAATGACACATCATCCACCCGCCACGACATCCGGATCAATCCTTTCATGAATAGTATACATGTCATCGAGAGAGGGGAAAACAAATCAAAATAAAATTAAACATGAACAAAACCCCCCCGGCAAGCCACAACAACGCGCAATTCGTAATATGATGTTCCCATCCGTTATTTGTCTTGTGTCTGTCTCGGGAAGTGTGAGTTTTGAGCGTAACATTATTCATGGTTCCATCACATCTGCCACCGTTCGTTCCTTTGGTATATCTTGGAGTGAAATGATAAAACGATCAAGGAAATCAGAAACAAAACAAACAAAAAAACTAAACTCGCTTCGACAATATGCCTCTAGCAATCAGTGCATGCTGAATTGTTTGGCGACGAATCTTCAAGGTTATGCTTGAAGTATCGACAGTCTAAGTTGGAATAGTATAAACGCCTTCGAAAACAGGGGCCGATTTGTCCCATCAAACATCGATGGCTCCCGGGGCATTAATGTAAGTTCATCAGGGAGACTTGGTACCGTCATAATGCAGCATTACAATCGTTATCCTCGTCGGCTCATTGCGGCAGAAGCACCCGCTGCCGCCAGGTCCTGTTTGCCACTAGCAGTTCGACCAGCGGCACGGGGAAGGCTGCTGATGCTACTGATGGATCCGCCAGCACTAGTTCGTCTGTTGATGCTGGCAGCAGTAGCAGCGGTCGCGCCGGATGTTCTTCTTGAGGTGCCAGACACTGGCTTGTGGGGACTGATGCCAGTTCGCAAGGTGCCGCCGATTCCTTTTGTCACAACTCCCGGAGGGTCGGGCAAGGGACGTGGTGTTGACATGGGATTGAGCCGCTTTGATGGTGATGCCTCTCTTGCCGGGAGTCTTGGAACGATTGCGGGCAGTTTCTGACCCGTGATGAATTCATGCCGAACTGCGTCTTCAGGCCTCAACCGTCTTTCAGGATCCCATCGCAGGCAGCGAGCAATAAAGTCCAGGAAGGCTTCATCATCACATTTTAATGCTTGCTGCAACGTTTTAGAAGATGGGCGCCGGCGGCGGCCCTTGGACGATACCGTCAAGCGTGGCTTGCCCATGGAGTCGAAAAATAGCTTCTTTCTCGTGCTCTTCTCAATCAAGTGCTTCTCTGGAGGCCCAAATACCTCCATGATGCATGCCAGCTGTTCCTGCTCATTCTCGCCAGGGAAGATTGGAACACCAGTGTACAACTCTGCCAATATACAACCCACACTCCACATGTCAATCGGCATACCGTAAGTCATGCCTAGAATGACCTCCGGTGACCGGTAGAATCTTGACTGGATGTATGTATATACTTTCTCATGCTCGAAGCAACTCGATCCAAAGTCGATGACCTTGATCTCAGAATGTATAGGATGTCTCAGCAGAATGTTTTCAGGCTTCAGATCGCAGTGAATAACCTTGCGTTGCTTGAGGAGAACCAAAGAACTTAGAATCTGCTTTGTGAAGCGCCTGATAATTCGCAGAGAGAATCCACGGAAAGAATGGGCCTTGATAAACTCATACAGGTTCATATCCAGGAGTTCAGTTGAGATGCATAAGTGACCGCGGAAATAGAAACTCTGGGTAAAGTTGACCATGCTGTGCTTATTTTTGGGATCCTACGTCACATGTTAGTGCATTCTTTGCCAAATATGCGAGCACATCTCTAGGACTTACCCATTCGCGAAGTTTTTGGAGAATATTAACTTCGACAAGGGCTTGTTGGTGAAATCTCTTCTTGTTTCTAATGATTTTCACCGCCACGAGAACGCCCAGCTTGTGGTCAATGCATCGAACAACCTGTCCAAAGCTTCCCTTTCCAAGAACGTCCACAATCTCATATCTGTATGCAAGGTGATCACCAGGAACAATAGTGTAATCGCCGCGGTCATCGTCGTAGCCAAAATTAGGTGCATCAGACTGCAGGTTCCCCACAACCTTGCGGGCGTTTTGCGTTCCACAAAAGTATACATCGTTGTAGTCAATGATTTCACCTCGCTCATATATATTGAGCATGGCAATTCGAATGGCATCTTGAGACCCAACGCGCTCCTTCGGCGTTGCTCTCTTCTTCAGAGCATCCAAAGTTCTGCCAGCAATCTCTGTTTCTTTGCGTCGAGACCCGAGCTTGCGCATCTCTTCTTCCGCGGCCATATCATCCTTGTCCAGATCGATGGTCCAAGAACTCACGGTGCGAAGAGCGTTCACAGATGGCTTGGGCTTGACCATCTTGCTCGGTACCCCACTAGCACTTCTAGTTGAAGGGACAGTAATGGAATCAGGGCCATCTTTATGGGCTTGCCATGTATCACTCTTAACGCGACTTGGGGGACCATAATTCGTCAAGCTAGCTGCAGAACTCTTTCGTCTTCGAGTCTCAACATTGGACCCGTTGGGGATTGCATTCACAGCGGGACTTGGGTTAGGCTGTTTGATGCCAGAGTAGCCGCCCACTGCAGCAGATGCTGACGCAGGAATTCGCGGGGGAGGCATGTGATCGAATTTTGAAGCCTGCTGAGCGCCTGATTTGTCTGCAGTTTCACCGGAACTGGACTTGGAGTTGCCTCTCTTCCATGACAAGCTAAGCTTCCTTCGCAGCGATGTCTTGGAAGAAGGACTTCTGGGTTCCTGAGACTCGACGGGTTCGGGAGGAGGAGATTTCGGAGTAGGCTTATCCTTGTTCAGCTCTCGAGGACCAGCGGGTTTCGACTCGATAGTGGATACGACAGTAGGGCCGAAGAAATTGCCTGTGATGGTATTATAGTCCCCCCCAGTCTTGGATCTTTTCAGGTGGCCTGGCTCAAAGCCACCCTTAGGCAAGGACGACGATAAGAAAGGTGAGATGCTCGACTTTTGGTTCGGTTCAATCAGGCTAGATGATGAGTCCGAAGTGGTGCCGTCAGGAGGTGTTGGTGTAATGCGGCGGATGTGGTGAGTGGAAGTACTACTCCGAAGGGACGGGAGCTCCAATGTCTCGTCATATCGACTTTTAGAGAAGAATGAGCTCTTTGAGGCCGTCATGGGTGTTGTAGGGGTCTTGGGAAGTTGTCTCGACGGGGGCGGGCTGAGGTCTCCGTGAGAAGTACTTTGGCTGTTAACTTTGGAGTTGGACGGGAGGTTTAAGGGCCCAATATTGAGAGGTGGTAGCCTCAATGGTTCCAGTTGTTTCCTTGCCTGGTTCGCTTGCTTCTCTGATTCAGTAGTAGTTATGCCCGCGTACGAGCTCTTTCTAATGCTCGACTTTTGTTGCGATTTGGTTGGCTCAGGGTGAACTGGCATTGATATGCTGCCAGTAGAATTGCTATGAATACTGGTAGAGTCAAAGGTGTTGAGGTTCGACTTCTTCTTCTCCACAAAATAAGCCTCGGCTTGAGATTCCTTTGGTGATTCATAAGCCTTGGGTATAGCAGGAACGGGAGGAACATCCTCATCGTCCTCGTTCTGCATGTTGTTATGTGTGCTGCCATGCTTGGGAGCTGGTAGCCGAGTCACAGATGATGACGGAGGCAGGCGGGGTTGAACAGATCCCGTGGACGTCCTCACGGTATTATAACTAGCAGTGGAACCTATTGAGAGGCCGGAGCTGTACGACTTTCGATTATTGATGTCTGGAGTTGTTCGGGCAGAAGACGGGGTTAGGGAGGCTTTCCGTGGAATCATCGACGGAGAACGAGAGTCGGCTCGGACGTCCATTGATACTGGCGGAGGCGGCGGAGGTACGTTGGCAACCATATTCAGACTCTGTGATGTCGGCATCATTGATAACCGTTTCATCCTCCGGGTGTCAGTTGGGCTGATTGTCCGGGCTCCTAGCCCAGTGGCGTGACTACCTGGCATCATCGACATCCTTTTGCTGCCGCTAGAGGACGGTGTGCCTGCCTTCCCACCAATACGTGGAGATCGCGGAGCCAAGGTGGAAAAGCGATTTTGCTCTGGGGTAAGAGTAGAGCCTCCTAATAAGTTTGCCTGGCTGGTCCTGGGAGGCGGTTGCACCGACTTGGCTTTGGTCGCCCTTGTGACTGGCAAGTTGCGATTCGACTCTGAGCCGAGTGCAGAACCACCATCAATAGAACGTCTTGCAGAGTCGCGCGATCCAGTTTTGTCTCCCAACAGACTAGGGCGCCTAGCATGTCCATTCCGGGTGGCTGCATCTGAATCCGTCATGGCTCCTGGGCCCATGGATTTACGCGGCGGCCGAGGGGCGACAGCCGTGTTTGAAACCGGCGGGTATTGGCTCTGACGACGAGTTCGCATGGAGGCGGACGTGGTGGAAGCATCTACCGTACCAGATGAGGATGACACGATCGAGGACACGCTTGTTTGTCTGCTCGAAGTACTTGGTCGACGCAGAATGGACCCTGAGCGACCTGGCCGGCTCGAGGGCGGGGGTATGCTTCCACGCGTTGACCCAGCGTTTTGCGCCATGGCTGGTCTTTCTGGTAATTTCTTTTCCATTAGTCCTTTGGCCTCGAGGATGCTTCCTTCACCTCCTGGTGACGGAAACTGTGTAAGCTTAAATTCGGTGGAAGCCGATTCGATACTCGTGTGCAGATCATCGAAACTGACTGATGGGAGAAAGTCAAAGGATCCGGTCGATTGGCTGGTGTGACCGGCGTCGCCATTTCGGTCGAAAGACAGCAGAGAGTGATTTCTAGATGAGGATGCTGACAACATTGGAGCGTTGGACAACAGACTGTGGGAGCTCGAGGTCGGAGGAAAGGGTAGACTTGAGTCGCTATTGTTCCTTCTGCAGAATGGGAATATTAGTACATGGATGTGCAAATGAAGGCTGCAAACGACGCAATATTGGGAGAAAGGCTCGGGGAACAACTTCTTCCGCTCTTTTGATGAGGGGTGAACAGTGAATCACATACAATCGAGTTGGAGAATTAGCTGGTCGAGGCCCAGCACGTCCCTTTTGCGTCAATGTCATAGAGGAGCCTTGTAGAGCCGAGTCGACAACGCGAGCAGACGGCGTCGTTGACGTTGGCAGAGCGGCTTGGCCCGTCGTCGCAGGGACAGCTGCCTCAGTCCGGTCAGGGAGCTGAGTTCATTCGAGACGCTGCCTCATTCCGAACGGGAGGTGTTTCTCAGGAGGCAATCGTCGTCGTCAAGGCAGTGGTCGAGAGACGGATGTGAGAGTTGCAAGCCTGAGTCGAGCGCCTACGGTCGGGTTTGCGAACCCAGATCCTGCCTCAAGAGGGTCTAGGATGGGTGTTCTGTGTGGTCTAGAGAGGACAAAAGAGCGATGGATGGATGTGTGGGAAACGAAGATGTCGTCTGGTTGTTTTCGATGGCGTCTGGTCTCAGGTGAGGGATGGCTGCACTGAATTGGCTGGGGCGGCAGAGTGCGGAGGCCAGTGGAGCTCGCTGAGTGGCCAGCCCTGGCCAGTGGTGGGTGATGGTCCCTTCTTTGCCGTAGCAATGGGAAGGAACAGATCCATGATGCCTGTCCATTTCTTTGGATGGCCATAAATCTTTCATTCGCACCTGCCGCGTGAACTACGACTACAAGACAGAGCGGCAATGAGCAAGGCAAGTGCGATTGACTCATTAAGCAATCAAAATCCATACGCCAGAGTTTACAGGACTCTCTATACATAGAACACTGCCCGTCATGACAATGGAGATTAGCAGCGCTTGTTGTGCTTCACCCAGTCTGCTTCAATGTTGTTTCTCCTTTTTTTTTCTCCCCCCTCGAAGACTGGCAAGCTTGGCTGGCACTTTACGGTCAATTAGAAAAACAAGAACGGACCCGCCGCCAAACATGCGGTAGGACCACCACATCCAAGCCCGTGTCTCTCCAATTTGAGCAGTGGGGTCTCGAGGAAAAACATAAAATAAATGACTGCCAGGTCCACCAGACAGCACTACTGCGGACGCGGGTCAAATGCAGGGCTGTAGATAGTGTCAGTGCAGGAGCCTCCAGGTCGAAGGTGCTTAAGGGCTCCGTACCTGCAGCAACTGGCGGGCGAACCCTTTTTGCATGGAGAAGATTTTCGGTCGTATTCCTTCTGTAATATGCTCCAAATGCTCCCAATGCTCCCCTGAGGCTGTTGATGGAAGCACACAAAGTGGGGAGGATTCATGTATGGAGTCTGGTCCATGGAAAAGCATTGATATGCATTGTTGGAGGCGGACGCTAGTCGCCTTCCCGATGGCGTCTACCAGACGACGCATCACATAGAGCATGGAGCATGTCAACTGGTCTGGTGCGGCTGCTTCAGGCACGCGGCGGTCAGCTTCCACACATGCATGCATCAGGGGACCTCTGGACCAAATGATAGGCCAGAACACATGCAAGTTTGGGGGCTGCATCCAGTTTTGATCATGGAATATCAAAGCGGTGCATCTTTGATAACACTGAGAGTTGCCTTTCAGGCCTTGCGCAGGATGCTCGCATAACCTTGGCGACGGATGATTTACTTTGGGGTTCTCAGCCAGGCCGTGTTTCATCTGTACCCAATCGTCCAGAGTTCAGAGCATTATTTATGAGCTGGGTCCAATAAGAAGATCCGACGGCTTCATTGTTTATACTGGCATCAACGGTCAATCTGTCAACACCAAATAGGGCACTAAACTCTACACGCCTGTTTACATGTCGGCGAGCGCTTCAAATGTTGTCAACATCACTCGCTCCTTCCCTGTGGACCAACCTTGAATGTGTTCCAACTTGACAGCCATTCAATGTTGTTTCTCAACAGACTTTGGTCTCGTTTTGTCGCCTGTGCCGCCCCTTTTCACTATTGCCAGTGTCAACTTTGAATTGATCAGACGCATTTCGACAGATAATGACGCCGACCATCACACGCCACGCCTGGCCAAGCACGGAGTAAATAAGTCTCAAGCTCGGCTGTCTCTCACCTACTGTCGAATTTCGTTTCCAAGATGCTGACCATTCAAATTTTGCGTCAATCACGAGTGAAAAGCTTGGTGCCGCACATCATACCCGTGGCCTAGTGCTTGACGGAGTGGTCAAACCAGATGTGAGACAAAAGTTGACCCTCTGGCGCATCATCCATGTTCTTCGACAAATTAACGGTATGGAATCATATAAAAATATTTTCTACGGACGACGCGTGCGGAGCAATACTGCTCAGCAGATGGAAATCATCAGAATTTCATTAAGTTGCATTATCCCTAAGCCGGACAAAATTTTTGCATCGAACTCGGATGCAGGATTGTCTGTCCGCACTATGGCTCTCTCATTTCGTTTGGTCAAGTCTGTTCCTACGTGGCTCATCTCTGTCTGTGCTCACCAAATCTGCCACCATTTAGGACACTGTGGTCAGTGAACATTTCCTAACCTCGGGAGATTCGTGTAAAACCATCATTAGCGACAATGACAACCGAGTCTTAATCGCCTAATGGAGCACTTCAGCCAACAATGCACAGCATGAAAAGTCTCTATGGTTCTGCACACAGAACAATCATCAGAGCCACCACTCCTCCGTACTTGAGCCTTCATTGTTGATTTTCTGTCGACAGGACCGCAAGTCGCTGTAGCGTGCTGTATTCCATCAGAAACGTCAACAAAATCCCTCCCATGACCCTAGTTCCACGCCAGTAATTGGCCATGGCATGGATGCAATTCATGCAGGCTAATTGTCCTGTTTTGGGCGAGCGAATCACTGGCTGGATCGGATCTTGTTTACATTTGTGTTGCGACGTTTGAGATGAAACTCTTGCCCTTGTGAAGCAGGATGACCTTGGTCGTTCATGTTCCCTTACTAACCAAATGTAGGTGGAATGAGTCCAGGGGAGATTTGAACCTTGTCCCTCTCCAATCAATTGTTTAGAATGTGTCAACAGGCCGCATGGAGAAATGACCCTGCCACCTGGTTTGTTGTTTGAAGTTTGTGTCTTTGTACTGTACGTTTAGGTTCTATATGATACCGATAACCTCTGCTGGTACTTGCGGGTATTGTGTCGCTGTATCATGTTTAAGCCACTTTGCACTTCTTATGGCGGATGCATGGTTGCTTCCATCAAGGAAGGTATACGAACGCGAGGAAGGCGTTATTCGATGCCTGGATGACAGAACACGCTATTTCTTTTGGCTTTAGAACCAAGTTACCTGCAAATCCTCATGGAGGTCACGAGAAGAGCCCTGCCCACCTCCGCTGTACTCCATCCACCGAAGAGGGGACATGCCGACCTTTTGGCTTGTCGTGGAGGTTAGGCTCGACATCTAACAATGCCATTAGGTACCCTCATTTTTTAGTCTATTTTCCTATTATACTGCCTGAAACAAGCCGTGAAATATTCAATAAACCCACATAAGCTAGAAAATTTCGAAATTTGTCGCTTTTGGGTTAGAATGTACGCTCACCAGGGTGACCGTGTCTGCTCCAGGGTAGGAGTACACCCCAAGTGCACAAGTTCAGCGATCGATAAGTTATTAGGCATCACCTTGTGATGCAAATTCAACGTAGAATGTATCAGTATGGTATGCATTTGGGCTGCAATACTCAGTAGAAATATCTCGGCAACAAAGTTCCGCAGAACCCAATTGGACCCTGAAATATCGCACCAACTTTCAAGCTTGACCGGAGCCCGCACCCCAGAGAGACTCCGACCCTCCGAGTGGTCAGTTCCTTTCCGGCTGTGAGATCATCGGCCACCCACCTCGTCACATGGCAGCCGAGCTTCAGTTATGACGAGGCGCCCGGAGCTGCGACGACGACCACTTTTTGTCACCTTTGCGACCCTTGCCGTGACGCGAGTAGTTGCGCCAGCGTAGCGCATCTGTTTTCCTCAATGGACGACTTTACGACCGAGATTATTGCCTCCGCAGAGGACGCGAATGCAGGCGAGGGCGGTTCACAGCCCAGCCAGCACGACAAGGACAACCAGCAGCAAGCACAGAAGAAAGGATGGGGCGGGCTGGCTGGTTTGCGAGACAGGACGTCGCTTCAAGACCGGTTGGTAGACAGGTATGTGCTACGGCGATATTAAAGTGATGTGTACTCGCTGACTATTGAATCCCGGGACAGGCTGCTCCAGCAGGTGATGCCAATCGATGGCTCGGTACAGGACAACAGCGAAGCGGTGCCGAACCCTTTTGAACGGCCCAACTTTAACCTGACGATCATGTCCAACAACTTCCGGCGGTTCAACTCGCGTATCGGAGTTGTGTTTCGGTTCCAAGACAAGGTCGAGGCTCTGCTGTCCTGGCAGACCACCTCGCATACAGTTTCCTACCTTGCCATCTTGACATTTGTCTGTCTCGATCCTTACCTACTTGCAGCGCTGCCCATAGGTATCCTAGTGTTTGGCATTCTTATACCGGGATTTGTAGCGCGACATCCGGCACCCCCCAAAGGGACTCTATCAAGCGAACAGAGCATAGGATACTCCCCAACTGGACCACCCTTAGCACCAGCCGCAACGCCAAAGCCTGCCAAGGAGCTCAGTATGGACTTTGTACGAAATGCGCGAGATTTACAAAACCAAATGGGCGACTTCAGCAATGGATATGACAAGGTGGTGGAACTTCTGGTCCCCATTGCCAACTTTAGCAACGAGGCACTATCGTCGACTGTATTCTTATTCGCTGTCCTCGGGGGCATCGTCATGATCCTCGCCGCACACATGCTCCCATGGCGGTTCATATTCCTCATCGCCACCTGGACGCCTGTAATTCTCTGCCACCCAACTGTCACAAAATTACTCCACGAAGCCCGGAAGAGCCAAGGCAATGTTCAAGAAGCGCTGGCAAAAACATGGCTAGACAACTGGATCGCCGACGACGTGATTCTTGATTCCGCGCCCGAAACGCGCGAAGTCGAGATTTTCGAGCTTCAGCGCAAATCAGCGGCCGGCGAATGGGAATCCTGGGTATTCTCCCCCAACCCCTACGACCCGCTCTCTCAGGCTCGCATTACGGGTGACCGACCGAAGGGCACGCGGTTCTTCGAGGACGTGATGCCGCCTACGGCGTGGGAGTGGAGCGAGAAGAAGTGGGCTTTGGACCTCTGGAGCCGCGAATGGGTTGAAGAACGTATCATTACGGGAGTTGAGGTTGAGACGGAGGGGGAGAGGTGGGTGTACGACATTTGGAGCGACAAGGAGGAGAGGACGGGGGTGATTGATACGCCTGAGCCGGTGAAGAGTAAGGATATGGCGATGCGGCAGACGAGTTGGGAGGAAGGGGAGGATACCATAGAGAGAAGGGGAGACTGGCGGAGGAGGAGATGGGTGCGGTTGGTTAAGCGGAAGGCAGCTCCGGACACTTCATGATGTGTGTATGCTTGAGTCTGTAGCCTTTGAATGAATAAGAGAATTTAAGGAATTGCCTTTTGACATCGGTAGAAGCTAAGGCCCAGACGTATGCCGGACACATGCGTAAGACATGGTGATGTTTCTGCTCGCATAATAAGCTCGCATCGAGGCATGCCGTGGTCTGACTAGTTTCACTTCCAAAGACATGAGTAGTAATGGTTATATCAACGCTCAAAACTATGCCTACAGATGTACGCTAATATATGCCAGAATGGAAATACCCACTACCCCAGACGCCAATCGCTTACAAGCTACCATTCTTTGTCCCATTGCCAACAAGTAAAAAGAGCCTTAAAAACTTGCAAATCCCAATCCTGATATCAAAAGACATAAACGGCACATACTCACTTATTATCAACAACCATCCTATCCAAAATCTTTTGCACGCCATCTGCCTTTCCATCCCCGCCGTCCATATCAGCCGCCATCTTTCTCGCCCGCGCGATCAAAACACCAATAACTTCACGCGTGTACTCGAAGCTGCCCGTGCTTTCCATGTACGACACAGCATACCTCTTCACCTGGACGTCGTTGGTCTTTTGCTTGAGGATATTGATGAGCTGCATGTTGGTGGGATCGGCTCTGATGCTGTGAATAACAGGAAACGAAAATTTACCCTCTGTCAAGTCCTCGCACATGCCCTTGTTGTCGCTGTACTCGCGACTCGAGAGATTCATGTAGTCGTCGCGGATCTGGAAGATGAGGCCTATGAGGTTGACGAGGGGCACGCAGTCCACGTTAGAGCCCGACTCAACCTGCATGAGCTTGATGCCGAGACGAAACAGGCCGCCCGTCTTGTTGCCTACCATTTCGAGGTAGTCGTCCTCAGTGGGACAGGTGAGTGTGTCTCGCCAGAAGAGGTCCATGCCCTGGCCGCGGTGGAGGTTAACGAGCTCGTCGGCGAAGATGGCGATGATGGACGGGTTGTTCAGCTTCTGTAGCTCCTGGAGGGCGAGGAAGTAGATGTAGTTTGCGGAGTTGATGGTCTGGGGCACACCAAAGATGTTGTGGGCGACGGGGAAGCCGCGGCGGAGTTCAGACGAGTCCTGGACGTCGTCGACGAGGAGGGACGACTCGTGGAGCATGCCGACTGCCTTGGTGATGATTTCGAGGCGGTGCGGGGGCACTTGGAGGAGGGCGTTGAAGGCGTTGATGAGCTGGGAGCGGAAGTCTTTGCCGGGGTGGGAGGCGACGTAGTCGAAGGGGGCGCGGACTACTTTTTCCTTGTCGTCGGTCCAGGAGCGCTTAGGCGTGAAGTTGAGGTCTTCGTGTTCATAGCGCCGGGGGTCCAGCGGTTGCGAGGGCTGCTGGGAGTGCATGACGACGCTGGAGATGGGTGTTGCGGGAAGTCTTGTCGCATACGGGTGAGATTGCGAGTGAGAGGGCGAGTGAGAAGGTGAGTGAGGGTGAGAGTGGTGGTGGTGGTAGTGAGAGCGAGAGTAAGTCCGTGAGCGGTGCCGGTTGCCGCCAAAGAGGTCTGTTTCTACGACGGAGCTGAGAAGGTTCGGCAGTGGAGCGGGCTGGGTGAAGTTTTGATAATGGCTGCCACTGCTGGCGGCGGCTGCTGCTGAAGATGAGGCTGCGATGCTGCTTCTGTTGAGGCCGGTGCTCGAGGTTCGTGGGGGGATGGTGGGATTGGAATTGGGTGGTGAGGAGGAGAGGATGGTAGGATTGGAAATTGAGGTTGAATTGGAATTGGAACTGCTACTTGTCGCGGTTGTTGTCGTCATCTTGGGAGACGTGGCAGATGGGGTCTGCTCCGACGACGGCATCCCGGGTGTGTTCTTATACGGAGGTCGTAAGCGGGCGAGCGAGTGAGGCGGCCCTGGGTGAAGGGGCGGGACGGACGGGGGATGGAGGCAAGGAACAAGGCCGACACGAGGTCTGGTGGTTGATGACTGGAGTTGTGTGGTTTTGTTTTCTGGTGTCGTGGGGCTCTGCCTGGCATGTGGGATTTGATGGTGGCGGAGGGGGTCAGGCCAGCTTCGAGTTAGAGTCCACGTTTCAACTTTCAACTTCGTTCTAGGCACCAGAGCAGCAGCGCATTGACGACTTCAAAGGACTTTGGAGATGTTGGTCGAATATCTAGGATGATTGGGTGTTGCGTGCATGCGGTCGGTCGTGGAGAGACTGACAGATCAGGTCTGCGTAATAATGGTCGTAATATCTTTTGGTGCCGTGGACAAGGGCAAGCTTTGCAGCCAACAAGACAATTTGCCTCGCGTCCAGGCGGAACCAACAGCGACCGGAAATCGACCGTCAAGACACTAGAGGGTGCCTAACACAAAACTGTAGAAAGAAAAAAACCAACGGTCAGCACTCTAATTGTCTGGTTGGCAATGACATGTGAAAGATGCGGCAGAGGTGCCTGATGAGGAGACCCGTTTCTTCGACTACATATGTAAGATTTGACAAGTTTGGCGTGACGGTCGCTGCTCAATGGCTGGAAGCTTCAAGCCTAGGGTCCTTGGATGGAGCCACTGACGACATTTTGGGACCTTGACATTCGCTATTGATGGTCCTGTCATGCACGGAGACTGTCGCTGCTGCAAATGCCGGCTTTGGTCTTCAGCTCAGGCAGCGATTTTGACAAGTCGACCTGCATGCATCAGTAGCGTAGATCCTTGGATGCGGGGAAATCAGACAATTCTGGTCCTTGGTAAAGAGGGGAAACTGTCAAAGTTGGCTCTCGATTGAGCAGAGGTCAGGCTCCAATGGATGATTTCTCATGCTCTGACCTTTGTTGGCTCGATGCTCATCTGTTTTTGCTTTCGTGTATGGGCTCGTTCCGGTCGTCGATAAGGTTGTTGGAAGCTCTGGTGCGGGACCTTGTGATGGGGAGCCAATGGAGTGACGAGGGTGTCGATGCAGGCCAAGGGAGTTGAACAAAAAAGAAAGGAAAAAAAAAAATATTTACGTACCTGAGGCTGTTTGGTTAGATTCAATGCCAATAATTCGCCATGTTATCCCTTCGAACACCGCCGTGATATGCAACTTCCTGTGGATGGAACGAAACAGCAGCAGACACATCGATGATGGGAAATACAAGTTTAAAAACCCTTCGACAAGCCCTCAACCTCCTCATATTCCGCTGCCACGCTAAATGAACACATGCAAGACACTTGATATAAGCGATACCCTCTAGAGACGAGGGCATGCGCCCCGGAACTGGTGCCGGTTGGACAACCCAGCCACACCGTTAATGGCGAAAACAGAAGAATCATCAAAGCACTGAGATCTTGGCTGTTCACCAACATCAACGAGGACGAAGTTGTCAAGAGAGTGAGTGGTTGCTGGTGTAGATCTCTTGGTGGCGGAGAGACATGCGCTTGGGGAGGGTGTGCTGTGACATGATCTCTCACTTTGTGGCTAATCTACGAAACATTTGTGTTCAATTGCTGTGTTGTTGTGCCGCGATGGCTTGCAATTGAGTCTGTTTAGGGCCAGACCAGCGCAAGAGAGCGGCTCGTTGACAGAGGCACAAACTAATTTAAGTTCCTTGCTTGTACAGCCTGTGGTGACAAGGTCTGGTATTTGACCATCTCCAGGTATACGCTAACACATCTCAATGCGTCTTGGCATATAACACGGTGTGCTATACCTCTGACTCGCCTTGTTCAAATATAAATACTTTTGACTCCCCCACTGTAGATCACACCTTCTGTTTGGTCGCTTCATCGCCGCGAGATTACAACCACATGGCATGGCGTAGGGACATCTCGAGTCAAGGGTACTCCGTACTGTCTGGTGTACGTCTCGCTTGATCCACCAAAGGCAGAGCACTCCGTATCCCATCCGATGAAAAAGATGAAAATGCCTCCAATCCGTTCATTCATTTTTAGCATCTAGAATCGCATTAATGACATGCATAATGACTCCCCATTTGGTCAGTTATGATGCAGGGTCATGGCTAATTAAATTCATCCTCAGACATTCCCCAGTTTCCGTCCTTGTCGCGTTGGGCCGAATCTCGTTGCCCTGGAAACCACATGCATGCACTAGCAAACGCCCACAATGCACATCTGTGTTTGCGACGCAGCACCATGACCCTTATCCACCAGAGCTTATCCAGGTCGTAAAAGTGCATCCCGTATTTTTTTTTCTTTCGATTAAAGAACTGGTGTCTTTGCCATTGAGTTGCGAGAGCCTTTTGACTTTTCCGCTCAGATGCATTTCTACTCTGACTACTCGCAGTAACGTTTTTTGCGCTTTGCGCTCCGCTGGGCTTCGTCCCAAACACCATCTTCTACAAACCCGCAACTATTCGGCACTCTACAAGAACAATTATCGTCTTTATTTCCACACTGTCTCTTTAACAAGACTCCGTAACCCGCCGTCTACCTTCCGTGTCCGTCCCCAACACGCAATTCCCTTCGCAACTTCGATATACTATAATACAACATGGAGGCGCTCTTATCACTAGCCTTTGACAACCTCTCCTCCTACGACGGGCCCAAAGTTCGCAAGGGCTTGCGCCAAGTAGAAGGTCTTTTGGCGCAGATATGTCTGTCAGACGGTAGGGCAGCACAGCGCCAAAAGGGTTTTGTGGACGACGATGGAGACACGCCGATGAGTCCGCCGAGGAAGGACCTCGCTGAGCTGTCGCAGGATCCGGCGTTTCGCGAATTCTTCAAGTTGCAGGAGGGATTTGAGTGGAATGTCGCGATGCGGCTTATTGGGACGCTGGACCGGCTGATGGCCAAGGGGAGCGACGGCCAGAACGACTTGTTGATTTTGAGTGCCCTGGATTTGATTCAGGGTGTCTTGTTGCTGCATCCGCCGAGTAAGAGTTTGTTCTCAAGGGAGCAGAACATGAATGTAAGATGAAATACCGCCTAAGACAATGGAAACTGTGGCTAACCAGGTTGTGCAGCTTCTTCTGGACTTACTTGAGCCATTCAACTGTCCGGCCATTCAGTCCGCAACGCTTTTGACTCTTGTTGTCGCTCTCATCGATACCCCCAGCAACACACGCACTTTCGAGGGCCTCGACGGTCTCCTAACGGTAACTTCGCTCTTCAAATCGAGAAGCACCTCCCGAGAAGTGAAGCTGAAGCTCGTCGAATTCCTCTACTGCTACCTGATGCCTGAAACGCCCTCGATACCACGGGCGGACCAGCGTGACTCTGTGCCCGCGATGCTCCAGCGCAGCCCTAGCAAGCTTGCTGGTGCATTTGCAGCCGAGAGTCGACGTAAACGCACGAACAGCTCTGGCGCGGTGACGTTGACAACGGAAGAGAAGCAGGAACTTCTCAGTCGACACCTTAGCAGCGTTGAGGATCTAGTGAAGGACCTCAAGAACTGCGCTCCCTTTGGGGGCGTTGTGTGCTGAGGTAAAGGTGGTTGACATTGGATGACGACCAATGTTGTAAGATTGCAAGGATAACTTTTTCACTTCTAACATTGTCTTTCATTTGTTACTTTTCATAACTATGCTGGCCTTTCCATTTTCCTTTGCAGGCGTTGGTTACAAATATGCGAGGAGTTTATAAGACTGCAAAAGCATTAATTCGCGCTTAGCATGTTTTGTTTTGTTTTGTTTTATTTGGTATGCCTTTTATGAATATTGTGTACGAAAAGGTCTGGCGTTATATAAATAGACATGAATGTTTCTTGGTTCATTAAAACTTTTGATAGGTTATACAAAAATGTTCATGGTAATATGACTACTATTCAACATGTACGTTTCCCATTACGCCGCCTCTAGGTACCCGTTCTCTTTTCATTATACATGGTATCGCTCTCGTCTCAGTGAAAACAGACCTGCTTGCTACAGTTCATTACATCACATCTTGTTCCAGTGGCTTGGGAAGTATACATTCGGCTCTGATGGGGAGGGTAGCGACGGGCCTGGGACTTGGACTTCCGACGCATCCAGCTCGAAGAGCCCGTCGATGGTTTCGACCTGTGCACCATTTTCCCATGGAGAAGCTGGCCGTTCCTGCTCTGGAGGCTGAGCTGCATCGGATGCCATTTCTAAGGGTGCGGTGGTCCCCTCAGCTTCCGTCTGCGCTTCTTGACTTGTTCTTGTTTCGGGCTGTGGACTTGGCTCCTGAGGAGCAATTGACTCCATGAGCTCAGCGCGGTTCGTTGGATCTTCGTCATGGTTCTTGACCTGTCGTCTCCGTCGCTTGTACAGTATAAATGACCATGCCACCAGCGCAATCAGCAGAGACGTGCCCAGCGCTATGCCGACGCCAATACCGGCTCTCGCGCCTGGCGATAAGCGATCGGCTTCGCCTACGGGAGGGCTCTCCGTACTAGATCGTGTGCTTGACTGTGATGGGAGGAGCAGTGTCGTCGAAGGGGTATACTTGCGGACGCAGTTTCCGCCTGTTTGACAGTTGGAGCCGTAGGGGCAGCAGTTCCCACCTAGGTCAGGCGGGCAGAGATAGTAACTCGTCTGAGGGCATTTTCTACCGCAGCACCCCTTTGTGGTGGAGTTGCCGGTCGTGATGCTGGGGAGGGTTGTGGTGCAGTAGAAGTGCTCGCTTTTGCAGGGAGAGTCGTCGATGCAGTTGGACCCGATGGGACAGCAGCGCGGATCGTTGGAGAAGTTGATGTAGCAGTAGCTTTGGTTATCGCAGCACTGTCGCGGGAAGTTGACGTCGAGACCTAACAGAGTTAGCATTAGATCTTGGAAGGGGTTGTAGATAAGATGTGACGTACAGTTGTGGCTGTTCTCGGGGCAGTTGCCATCTCGCTTGGCTAACACAGGAACAGATCCGGGAACAGACGTAGGCGACTGTTTATAAAGGATCGCCGGGGAGGAGAGCGTCCGGGACGGAGCGTTTCGCGACATGGCGGCAGCGGCTGCAGCGGCAGAGAATCGCTTCTCCGAGACTGGAGTTTATATACTGCTTGTTTTTCGGGCCGCTCACGAAACAATTTGGCATTACAGATCGTGGGGTTTCTAATATTGGCTGTGCAAATTTGATATCTTGGGCGTCCGAGACTTGATGGGCGACTGCCACGTCGCGACGGTCAACTTTTGTTCGAACGGCGTTTGGTGCTGTTGGTTTTGGCTGGCTGATGTAAATAACATTGAAAATAATATTTGAGAATACACGCTCGAGGTTCTTGTCTGTGCGTCAATCGCCACTTTTTGATTGTTTGCTATTGTGTAACGCATGTCGAAGTCCAGCCAAACTTGGGCCAATGACGTGGCGGCTGTTGGTTCGGATGGAAGCAAGGCGGTGTTATTTGGATGGAAATGGTATTTTTAGAAGGGGGTCTCGGAAATCTTGTTTTTGCTTGGCGAAATTACGGGAGATGGAAATAGATTTGTGATTCCGGTTGTCAGGTAGGACGAACTTGAGTCACAATACAAGACGTACTTTACGTTGTGAGAAGAGCAGAATATTTCTACCAAACTGTGGACACCTTACATCTATTTAGAGCATTGCAGAAAAACATAAACCAAAGAAATAGCTGAGCCGCCAGATATTACCGTTTCCCACTTGTCAAATCACCTTCAGTCCATTTCGTGTCCCGGCTCCCTCCCAAATGGCTACTCAACTTCCATAACAAGCCTGTCAGGCTCCGGATGAAGCATACCCGTCTCAATAAACGGAAGATGCTCAGCAACAACAGTAAAAACACTAGGAAAGCACCCACCCCTCCGGCACAATGGCCCATCAGAAATGATGCCAACAACCGTATCATTCACAATCACCGGACCGCCGGAATCGCCCTCACACGTAGACGACCTCCCTTCAGAGCAGGCGTCCGCACAAACCTTGTCCCCCTCAACGTACATAACATCGTGGAACCGTTCGACACAAGAAGCCGTGTCTGTGATCGGGAGCGTCAACTCCCTCAACACATCGGACTTGTCCCCCCTAAACGACATGACTCCGAACCCGACGGCCGTGGCAACCTCTCCCTCCCGAGGAACCTGTCCTCGCGTGGGCAGCCTCGCGAACTGCGTGATGTTGTGGTCGCCCTTGAACCAAATGAGGGCGATGTTGTACTCCTGGCCTATGTGGCGCCAGTTTCGCGGCGAGGACCATCGGCCCATGCGGAAGAGCATTTTGTCCCCGCGGGGCAGGAACTTTTCGGTGGAGTTGAGTGCGATCTTTGTCAAGGGTTTTCTGTTGAACTGGAGGCAGCTTGATGATGTGAGGACCAGGTTTTTGGAGAGGAGGACCCCGGTGCATTGGTTGAGGGCGCGATGTTTTGTAGCTTGCAGGTCGGGGCGGTAGATGCTGACGATGTAGGGGTATTTTCCTGCGGGGACGGACTCGCCCCCGATGATGGCGGATGCAGGGGATGCGGCGAGGATGCCGACGAGGGAGGCGAGGGATGCTTTCATGGTGGTGGTGTTGTTGATGGTGGTGTTTGATAGGAGCGAGATGTGTGAGGATAAGGAATGGTGTGAGAAAAGCAGGTACTGTGATTGGGGCTAGGGGCGGTTACATAGAAGGCTGGACGAGTTTAGACTTTGTAATTGCGCGTAGTGTCATGAGACTATATCGTTGAAGGTTTGAGTTAGATCGTTATCATGGCTGGTAGCTCGGAAGCATCGTCAAGTTGAGTTTGTGCTTCATTTGCAACAGGACTTGGGTATTGAACGGAAAGGATGTTGTACAGCCATCATTGCGATATCGTCGTCAAAGTAGGTCATCTCCTATATCAAATGCCCTTGGGAATTTAAACCATCTCACTACCTTCTCATTGTTCATCTGAGTCTGTCAGCAGGCACGCTATCACTCTACTAGCGGCATATAGTTGCACAAGGTTAAATTTCTGCACTCAGCGCAACCAACACGGAAACGTGAAACAAAAGGCAAACCAGTATTGACATCTAAACTTGGCTTAACCGTCGATTCCCCCAGCTGCGTTTCAGTAAACCAACAGCCGCGTAGACCTGCTGTCTACTCAACCACATCCCGCTGACGCAGTACATCATGAACACTCAAAGGATTAATCTCCGGAAAAGCCTTGTTGAGCGACTCATCCACGGGAATGTCAAACCTTCCTTCCACAACCCAGTGGCCAAGTATAGCCAAGAGTTGACGAGCAAACGCGGCTGGGAACGGAGCAGCAGCAAACTCTTTCTCGTGTGAGGGGAGTTCTGTGATGTTTCCAGCAGCCAACTTGTCAGATGAATCGTAAACCACGTCAAATGAAGCGCCTGTAGAAAAGGCTGTTAGTTATTTAGGTTGAATCACACTTGGACAGTTGGAACATACCAGTTACCTCCTCCGCTACCTTGACGAAATCATTCCACGTAATCCTCTCACCATAGCAAAAGGTAAGTTCGTTCCACTCGGAAACATCTAAAAAGGCAGTCACAAACTTGGCCAAGTCGTAGGAGTACGTAAACGCCATGGGTTCGTCGCCTGTTCCAGGAATAGCCGCCTTCCTGCCAGCTATATCGACGACAAAGGACAGTGGAGTGAAATGAGTTTTAACGCCAGGTATGCCGTAGTAGTCGGAGAAGTAGCCGTTCACGAATCTCGTCCACTGAAGGTTTGACTTGCGCAGTTCATCATTAGAAACCCGCTGGAGGGCTGTCAGGGGTGATCTACCTTTGTGGTTAGCTTCTGGGTCTGATTAGGCTTTTGGCTCGCAAACGTACGTTTCGCTAGGAATGCCGCCCCAGCCACTGGCGATGAACCTTTTTACAGAGGACGACGAGTCTGCGGCTTTGATGAGGTTGACTTGGGCGGCTGAGGCGTTCTCATCGGTGATTTTTAGGGCTGATATGATAGTGTGGACTTTGTGCTCTTCCAAGAGTTGGGTCGTTGCATCGACATTTGAGTAGTCGACTTTGACAGTCAACGGACCTTCCAGACTAGAAGAAGCCTGCTATATGTCAGTTAAAGTTAGGCAATTCCAATGGTGTAAGTCTTACTTTGCGGGCTAGCACAACGACTTGGTGTTTTGTCTGCAGCAATGTTTCGACAATGGTGCGGCCAACATTGCCTGTACCACCGGCAACAGCAACAACGACCATTTTATATAAAGGTGAATTTAAGGATTTAAAAGTGGAATGTTTGGGAGTCAAGTCTGTCGAACTGATTTCTGATGCGTTGAGGGCAAGACGGTGACTTATATATACTTTTCAACCACAACAGTGAATCTCAACGACACATTGCTTATGAATCAACTTATCGGCTATACGTCTTATTCCTACATTTTCTCGTTTGATGAGAGCATCTTCAATGGGAACCTAACTTTTGTCGGCCAGCGCGCGAGTCGTCGAGCTTGGTGTGCATTTACAGTAGATCAGCTATTGCCTAAAACGGCATGGTCGCAATGTGCATTTATGGAGAATTGTTTGTGATGCGTGATGACCCATGAATTACTACTTCTAGACACGTCACCGTACCTGCTATATACTTCTCCAGCTCACAAGTAGCTAATATATCTGCTTTGGATTTGCCCTTGATTTCCGGGATAATTAGATACTAAGACTCAAATTTAGCCTGTGGTATTCTAATTTTAATTTTGCATCTGACCGTACATATACTATGTCGCTGCACTTATGGAATTTAGTTGGGAGCGAGGTACCTTGGAATTTTAGAGTGGAGAAAAATGCCCGCACTCCGAGCAATCCAGATGCCCATGTCGTCTATTTATCTCCAATATGAACATGACTCCGTTGCCTTGCAGTAGTCAATTCACCATGATTGGTTTATTCGGCTAGATCAAGCCTAACTAAAGTAAGAAAGCGCGCGTTTGCATTGCGCTCGCTGTCTTTACGAAGAGATCTGAGCCAAAATTTCTCAGATCACCAGTTTCAATCTCACGTGCGCGGGACTCTTCACGGAAGATGGATGTGTTGAGTCAGAAATATTCTCAACCCATGAGTGTACAATGAGTCCCGCTTACACTTAAAGCAACAAGACTCTCTTCCCTCCAACTTCAAAGCAGTCTGACATGCCCCATTCCTCCCGACCTAGCTGACCACGGAGCCCCCATACTCGTTCCAAAAGCTGGAGGGCCTGTCTCGCAGCACCAAAAGCCTTCAGAGGCCCCAGCGCCGAAAGATACTCTCTGAACAGTGGTTCTTGTTCAGGCGTGGCCAAAAAGCCAGAAACACACAATGGCCACAGGAGACTGCGCAGACAAAGTTCTGGTGAGAGTTGTCCGAGGAAGAGTAGGGCAGATTCCACGTTGCTCCGAATCACGGGATCATTTGGATCCCACCCTTTCTTGACTGTGGATAGATATATTTTCGCAGCATGTATCCATACCTCTGTTACGGAAACCTGCTTTCTGGCTGAAGCGTTGAGATAGGACCTTGAACGTTCTTTGAGAACATCTTCACCGTGTTGCAGCTTCAACTCAAGCACTCTGCTGCGTTGTTCGAGTTCCTCAGCCTCACAGGTGCGGCTCTTAGGGGACACGGAGCGTTTCCATGCGTCCAGCGCGGATATTTCGCCAACGAGAAGTAGAACCCATCCCTGACACCCAATATAGTTCTCCATCTGAAGTGTCCGTCCCGGGCCATCAGCGCTCTTAGGCTCCTCATGCATATCCTCAATCAAGCCCCTGTAACAGTAGCGCAGCCGAGGAGCCGTACCAAGCGAAACACTAGAGATAATATCCGCATATATAAGTATTGCGGAGTAAAACCGCAAAGCAGCCTGATTTGGATCCAAGACAGGGACACTAAGTCTGATGGAGTCAAGAATAGAAGGTTTGTGCATGGCCATATCAACAGAAGGAAGATGGCACACGCCATCTCGCGTACCGTGTTCTCGAAAAATGTCAGTAAAGACAGCCACCGCGGCGGATAGGTGAACATCCCAGTCAGCACCAGTGGCCATGGCCGTTTCCAAAATTAACAACTGTACAACGCCTTCGAGAGCGCTGGCCCGTTGAAAGACGTCAGTTTGCTTGGTCGTGTTGAGGTTATCCATGTCCCGTCTAATGACCTGCATGGACGTGTCGACGTGCTTCGCCAAGCTATCCCAGACGTACTGCTCGCAGGGCGTGCGGACCGTGTGGCTTGCTTCTTTGGCGATCAGAAGGGTGAAGTAGTACAAGCTGAGGCTCATTGTTGTGTGGAAGATGGCTTTGTTGGCCTTGAGCACGACGAGAATCCAGCTGCGTCCGCCAGATAATGCCGGAGGCTGGTACCAAGGGAACAGCACGGGAAAGACGGTATCTAGATATAACGTTATGAAGAAGTCGTCTGACGTGTCCACGGTTGGGTAGCCCTCGTGTGCATTGTCGCTGGCTGGGGTCTTGGCACTAGGTGAGGATTTGCCTGCCGTGAAGGATCTTGGCTTTTCTGAGGGTGAAATATGCGAGACTTGATTGGATTCCGTCGCAAACACCTTGATTTTGAGGTTTGACTCCTTGCGAGACGAAGCACTTTGCTTCACTTGGGCTTTGATGGCTCTCGCCATGTCTTGCTGCTTGTCACCACCGTCCATCCAGTCTGGTTTTGTCGCACTGTAGTGACAGGTGATGGAGAGCTCTGCGCACGACGAACATATTGGCCTGGCTCGGTTGCATTTCTTGCGACGTAGTCGGCACGTCCAGCAGGCTGAGGGAGGCATGATGGAGGAAGTGGTGCGTGTCAGTTTTGAGTTGTTGTCAACAGTAAAGTGTCGAATTGACATGGGCAGGATGGATGAGCTAACATGATTGACATGTACTTGCTGCTTATTCAGACAAACCGCCCCGATTTTTACGTCCATCAGCTTCACGGTCAGATCTAAGCTTCAATTACAAAGGGACCCCCAGTAAGAAGACTCAAAAACCATTTTATAGAGCTGTGAGATACTTGATGACTTAACACGACTCGAATCTTTCTATTAGCGCGCATTTCAAGTGTCACGACGTGCGTTTCCAGCAGTGGGAGGGCAAATTCTCTTAGCGCATGGTCAAGGCGGTTAGCTTCACGGCTTGCGGGTCTCTCTCCATGACAAATGCTTGATTCACTTACACTGAACCAATGGAATCCGACAATGGCTGTGTGAAATAAGGGGGATTGTGAATGAATTTGGTGTGTTGGGTAAGACATCGTGCCAGTGTCAAGTTGCAACAATTCACTAACAGGACAGGACTTGGAAATAGCAAGAATTAAATATGCACTGGCAACTGTGGAACTAACTTTGTAATGCGACTACACGAGTATTGCGCAACTGTGCAAAGCACATATTTGCCTCTTAGCATGAATGTATGACTATTCTGGTACTCAACTGTTCCAACCACGGGGACTAGAGCTACTAAAAATGGACGACCTTACACTTTTTTTTTTTTTTTTTTGTTTTTCTCTGACTGACCATTCGAACATGGCAGCTTGAGCGACTTCGATTCACAAGTAAACCCGCGTCGGACGTAGCAGGTTGAGAGCTGAACTCTACACAAACACATCTCACCACGTCGCAACACCAAGGAACCAAAATAATAGAATAACTTTTTGCTATCAAACATCTCTTTATATACACCCAGCCACACCAGCCTAGTTCCGTGAAACACCCCTCTCAGCACAATACTTGTCAACCTCCTTCCGCAGGGTATCCCGCTGCCGCAACGCACCATCCATAACATTCTCACAAGTCTTGCCCAAACCACGCGCATCATCCTTGTTCGCAGTCTCATTGATGTGCACCATCTCAGCCAACACAGCCTCCAGCTGATTCGGCAACCACGTCACAATAGGACTACCCCCCGTAGCAGTAGGATGAGAAGTCCTCTTGAGAATATACTCCCTAGCAAAGCACCAATGCCTCCAGCGGAAGTCACGCACCTGATCCAAAATCTGGAGCCACAAGCTGCGCGACTCGCGAACCAGGTCCTTCTCCTCGTCCGTCACAGGCTTCGCCTTGAGAGCGAGCGCAAAGCTGCGCAGGTCGTTGCTCTCCGAAACCTGCTTGACGTGCATCAAAAAGTCCTTGTGGTTGCTGGGCCTGTACTTGCGGAAGTCCTTGAGGATCTCGGTGAGCGGCGTGTTCGGCATGGGCACCTGGAGGAGGTTGTCCATCAGGGGCACCATGGAGTCGTTGGCGCCGCTCTCGCCGCGGAACGACATGGGCTTGTTGTCGTTGAGGCCCTCGTAGACGACGCCGTTGGGGAACATGGACTGCGAGGTGATTCCGAAGATGAAGGTGCGGAAGCTGGTGTACTCTGTGGGACGGGACTTCCCCCACATGGTCTCCATGACGGAGTTGATCTTCTGGAGGGCGCCGAGGATGTCGGCGAGGCCTTCGTTGAAGGTGGTGCGCTCTTGCACGCTGCCCAGGGGGGTGGAGATTTTGGAGCCGACGTCCAGGCACTTGACTGTGCCGGCGACGAGGGGGCCCGAGTTCTTGACCATGTCGATGTGGACGAGGACGAAGCCGGCTTCTGAGGAGGTTGGGTCCAGGCCGTGCTCGAAGGCGCGGATCAGACGGAGGTTGGAGTACTCCAGGCCCTTTTCGGGGTCTTCAAGACGGTAGTTGTAGAGGGCGTAGGACCCGGCGTATTCCATGAAGGGCATGAAGCCGGCGCTGTGATGGTCAGAAACTTGGTCATATATTGTGTAAGAGGTAAGAGGGGGCATAAAACTTACATCTCTGCGCAGCGAGCGATGGGCCGTGAAATGTTCTTGGGAAGAGTCTGTCTGCCGAGACCGTACTCTTCTCCCCTGACGAAGCGCTCGTGGCAAGGCTCAAGCAGGTAAGCAGAGGCCAGGAAGGAGTAGTCACGGTACAGGGCATTCATCATGGGCAAGTCATCCTTGTACTTGTCCATCTCGTCCGCCAGATCAGGGAACTCATTGTCCACAACATCACCCAGCTTGCTGTGAGCGAGGAGGCCAGGCTCGCCGGACAGAGTCTTGACAGGCATGCGCTGCAGCAACGACTCGAGAGGCTCAAACTCCTTGGGCAGGGTGACGACGGGGTTCATGCGAGGAAGAAAACCGCGAGTGGTAGAGACCATGAAGGCAGGGAGGGACTTGTCGTCCGGACGAGGGTCGTCCAAGACTTGGAAGGGTGGAGTGGTGCCAATGGAGCCCATTGTGGTGAGTGTGTGAGTGTGTGAGTGTGGTGTTGTGTGTAAGTGAAGATGCGTGTAAGTGGTGTAAGTGGTGGCTAGTGCAAAGGGTATAAGTCAGGCACGAGATAACAAAAAAAAAATAACAACTTGCAAGTTCACCTTGATCAAGTGTGTCTGTGATAAAGTCTAAAGATTCAGGGTTTCAAAACTCAACACCCGGACTCGCGACGCCGCCTAAGTACCCGTTGGCCGGAATGCATTCCGGCCTCACGAGCGGGGATACGGCGACGATGTGTAGCTATCTCGGAGGGCGAGACCCTCCGCCCAACTCGTTTATTGGGAGGGGGGGCTAATCTCATCGTTTTTGCATTTTGGCCACGTAAGAGAAATTGCAATGTAAAGTTGAGGCATCTCGTTGTCGCGGCGAAGAGTTTGATATGCCGGTGAGGCTACTCGGCGGTTCGGGGGCACGATGATCATCTCGCCGGTTTTTTTCTTTTTTTTTGCTCCTTTGTTTCGGCCGGCCGGTGAGTAGGAGAGCTGCCCACGGCGGCCGGTGTGTGTTCCTCACTATTATGTTTACTGCCGTACATGCGTATAGTATCCTTATTATGCCACAATCTGGGGTAAATGGTCATGATTTACAATGGTCTCCCTCGCACTGGTTGTCGTGTGTGATGGAGTCAAGTCGTGGTGGAGTCACGAGGCCAAGAAATAATGGAGTTTGAAGAAGGAGAACATGAAGGAAAGGACAATGGAAGCCAAAAAGACCCACATGATGCCGACTCTGCCCGGCCTTAATTTGTCTGAATCTGCCCCAATCTGCATCGCATCTGGCTTCTCGTTGGTTCATTGGCCGGAATGGTTCCGGCCACTGAAGACGAGATCGGAGCCGGCCACGTTCCCACACCTCCACACCAGACCAAACTCCTTGGCTTTTTTCTTCGCACTTTTCTGCCATTTTGTTGCCTGAAAACGAGGAGCACCTTGCTGGTTAATCTTATTATTGGGCTTCTCCGCCTTTTCGGGCCCTCCGACAAATACCGTGCGAACCTTCCTTCCCGCTGCCCCTGCAGCTTGTCTATCCTCTTACATGGGTTGGGGTAAGAAGCCCGACTGAGACACTGCCTTTGTTCTTATTACGAAACAGAATTCACAGACCACATAACCTTGATCACACGAGACAAAGTAACCAAGACAGTTCAAGCAAAAACAGTCGAATAACATTTCTTCGTAATCCGTGCGAACCGTGTACTACCAGAGTCGGGTGTCCCGCCCACCACGTATTCTCCACCACTCATTATCATTATAAAGCCCAACGAATCCCAGCAGAAAAAATAAGTACTAGGACCAAGCGCGCATAACTGCCGAAGCCCAAGAAAAGTCCGAACAAAACAAATTCGAGAACTGGTACAACAACACAGTAAGCAAAATAAAAGTCGTTGTCAATCTGATGTCATTAGCTTTACTGCCCCTCCCACCATCTTTCCCTCCTCTTGCCTCACCTCACTTCCTCAACAGTCGCTTGGACATGGGCGTCCGGACTGTTGTGAAGCCGGTGAACGGTCTGGGGACAGTTGCGTTGGCTGGTGTTGCGATCTGAAATGGCTTGGGCTTCTCTGTCACAAAGGTTGGTGTTTCGGTGGGAGCGGTCCATGTGGAGGACTCGTTGGCGGCCATGGGGACGACGGTGATGACTTGGATCTTCTCGGGGGGTTTGTTGAATTCCCTGATGGAGGTGGCTGTGGCGGTCCTGTTGCTTGATGTGGAAGTGCTGTTGAAGGACTTCTGGGTTGTGCTGGTCTCATCCGCGGCACTGGAGTTGACGGGTTTCACCAGTTCGTGGTGAGAAATGCTAGTGGCAGCCTTTTCCTTGGAGACGGTCGCAGTGAAATTCACCATTTTGAGATGAGGAGTGTTCATGGCCTTGCTCGCTGTGGTGTGGCGATGGGCAGAACTGGCGGAAGTGAGGCTCGCCGTCTTGTGGTGAGTTTTGCTATTCCCAACGCTGTGCTTGGTGGGCTTTTCGGCCGCGCTCTTGACGTTTGCCACCTTTTCATTCAAGGTACCATTGAGAGGCTTCTCATCAATTGTCGCATTAGCAATCTTTTGGCTTTTAAGATGGACTTTGTTCCCCATAGTGCTGTTGGAAAATTTGACAGTGCCGTTGGTGAACTTTTTGAAGCTGCCAATGCTGGGGGCACTAGGGACATTTTCTGATGTTTCTGTCGCTTCAGCATCCTTATTTGCCGCGCCCTGAGGCTTCTTCTTGGTCGTGGTTAAAAATCCAGTGGGAACGACTCTGTCGTCGTCGAATTTCCCATTTCCCGTAGCGTCAGTCTTGTGCTGCAGTGTGACTGTAACAGTAGATCGTCGAGTAGTTGTCTTTGTGATCGTCGTGGTCATGTACTTGCCGTTGAAGGGCAACGTCTTTACTTCAACAGTCTCTTCTGTAGCTGATACAACTTGCTTGGGTAAATCGGAAGGGACTTCGGTGGCAGAGATGGTGAGTACGGTGGTGCCTTTGTCGCCGCCTACCACATTCTTCTGCTTCGCTTGCGGGGAACTGTCGTCGTCCATGGAACCTGCTGATTTGTGGGTGTTGGGGGATGCATCGTCTGTAGAATAGGGAGCATCAGAGTCATCTGGGACAGTGGGAGGAGTCTCGGCCGATGGGTTCATGTGCTTCTCTTTCGAGGCCAGTGGAGATGGAACATCTTTAGCAGCACCTGAAGCATCGTTTGATGCATTTGGAGGTGCCGCATCACCTTCTCCATTGGATCCCTGCGGAGAAGCCACGATGTTTCCCTTGTTTGATGGCCCAGTAGTGGATGGCTCTGACGCATCAGGAGAGCCCGTCTCACCAGAAGCCTCTGATGAACCACTTGAACCGGCTTTGCCACCCTTCTTACCTTTGACAGCAGATTCCATGGGGCAGTCAGCATTTCTACGAAACAATGGGTGCCCACTTACCTGTCCATCCGCGTCAACAACAGCCCGCGCGCCCAAGTCATACAGCAAATTCTCTGCATCGCAGTCCTGATCGGCTGCGCTGTCCGTACCATACTTCTTGCTGGAAGTAGGCGCAGGACCAGATTCCAGGCCGGGAACAGGCGAAGTTGCAGTCGTAGGGGCATCACCCCCTTTCATCAACGCCTTGACCTGCTTCTCCAAGTCTTCAATCTTGGTCAAAATGCCCTGCAGTTCCGACTGGGCCACAGTCACAGAGGCATCCCGGTTCTCAATCACACTACGCGCTCTCTTCACAGTGTGATGTAAGCGCTTGAGGTTTGCAGCATAAGATGGGATATCTCGTGCGGTGTGGCCATGCAGAACTGTGCTTTCAGCGCGGACGAGTGCTCCATTTTCGTCGGAGCGAAGACGGAGAGCTGGGTTGAGCCCGAGGCTCAGGTTGAGGAGGTTCCCCAAGAGAACCATGTTGAGTAAAGCGAATAAGCAGAGTCAATCAAAATGAATGGAAACTAGCAAAACGATACATAAATCAGAACGAAATAGTGGTGATGATACGAAATGGCTCGCCGTTGAGGGTAAAGTAAGCCTTTCGCTTGAAGTGGTCACAGACTGATTTGTCCTTCATGGCGTTCAGAATATATCTTTTTTTCTCGGAGCTGGGCGTTGCAAGGAGCAACGCATTCCAGTCGCTTTGTAGTCAACGGGACAATGAGATTTGTATAGTTGGGTGTTTTATCGGGCCAATTTTTGTTCTTGGGTCCACACTGAGGGATCTACATTCCAGCGGTGACAACAAGCGGCAGGGGCTGAGAACTGTGATGTCATGATGACTTTGGACTTGGATCGTGATTTCAATTTTATTGAGATTTTCTTATGCCTGTGATGGATTATGTTCGTGAGTTGGATACTTTTGTGGATGTTTTCCCTTTGGCGACACTTTGATGATGATGACGGAGATGCCTCACTCTCACACTGCGCGTGTATGATAGATGGAGAAGGAAATAAAGAAGAAAAAGAAACAGACAAATCTATCAAAAATAAATACAAAAGACCAAAAAAAAAAAAAAAACATACAACACTAGGTATTCGCTGGTTGTCACCAACCCAGCTACTAATCTAGCGCTCGCCAGTTTCTCCTGGGAGATCGGACGGGTTCCTGAGCTCTGCTGGCGGCTGTGGTCGTATGTGATTGACCAGGGAGCACATTTTGCCTATGAATCTTCAATGTTTTTCTCGTTTGGCCAGATGGATTCGCCAAATTTTCAGTTGAAACATGGCCACCAGTTGAAGTCTTGCACTCAACCTCTTCCTTGAGCTTCGGTATTGTGTCTGATAGTCCACTGCACAAATGCCTTCATGGATTTTCTGAGGCGTCCGGTCAAAGTGAGGCTGAAGGCACCAGACTGTAACAGCCATCGTGAGAGTTACTTTGAGTCAATTCAACGTTACCATGGACTCTCTTTAAGCCAACCGGCAGCCACCCGTGAGTTACCGCTAGCCGCCCGCTCAACTACCGCCGCCACCAAACCGGCACGACTACACTCCGTGTCATCTATTGGCAATTGATATGTCTGGTACCTGGATGACGCCAAGCAGGGGGTTTGAGTGTTGTCTGGTTCTTGCGGGCATCGGCATCCCCAACCTGTGCTGTTCACCCCATGCCCAATGGCGCGGGAATGCTGCATGTCTCGGTTCTGCCATGTTGAAAAACGAGGCTGACATCCTCGTGATGAGGCCAAGTCATAGGCAATCGAGACCACTCATCTGAAAATTTATTGCCAATACTCTTCACTCTTAGCTGCGGCTGCCTGATCCACAGCGCCTACGCCTGTTCCATCATACATCACCAGCAGCCCTACGCATCTTCAACGAGGACTAATCAAGGTCAGATTTGCGCTAAGCCCAAATTTGAGGAGGATTTAGCCCCAAAAAGGCCAACTAGAAAATTGTAACCATTGTTGTATCGTGGCGAACTGTGGCTGACTTTCCCGAGCTCAGCTGGCTTTGCAAGTACGTGGTCGATATTTTGTAAGAGCTGAGTCGAAGCCATACTTGTGGCTGACTGTACTGTTGAGACATGCCAGAACAAGGCTCGAAGATGGATCTAAATTTAGAGAAACAATCCTAGCATCTGAAGATGAGTGGCGAGCAACCCGGAAGAATGCTTGCATGCCATCCATCGATTTGAGCAATAAAGGCTGTTGTAGAAAGTGAATGAACTAAGGCCCCGGACACTTTTTATAAACCGCCCTTGTGTTTTGGATACCACAGAGCGAGTAGTGATGGTTGGACTGCGGGGCGATGTGTGCCAGCCTTATGGCAACATATATGGCCTTCGCAGCGTGTGGCTTATGTTGATAGCCACAATATTGAACTTGTACTGCGTAATAGGGCGGATGTAGTGAAATTCTGGCAGTCTGTTCTTAACATTTGAATCATTTGGAGCCTAAAAGCCTTCATCAAGGTAGCACAGAGGCAGTTGGCTTTGGGTTGATATAAATCGAGCGTCGTGAAGAAGTTTCACTATTGCGGACGTAAGATTTACTTTTCATCTTTGTTCATATGCTTACAGCTCCAACAGACACCGCGCTAAGTCCCAGATATGCTGTCTCGATGGCTAGTGACCTGCCTCTTGGCAACAGCCACCTTCTTGGCAAGTGCATTTGGTCAAGATCTAGACAAGTTCGAAATGTGCAAGAACCGCATTGATCGTATCATGAACGGTACCGAGACCTTTGGTACCGTTAACAACCGTACAATCGCCCAGTACTTGTACAAAGGCAAGGTGGGCGGCATGAATCCTGAGTACGCGCGGACGTCGAGACACAAATTCCTCACCCTCAAGACCGAAGGTATGTGTTGCCGAACTTGACTTTGACACCAACCCGGTAACTTCTCTCTCTGATTTCTTGAAAACAAAAAAGGCTGCCGAGTCATTTGCGAAGACCCCATCGACTGGTACTGGCAAACAAACATCTCTCTGACCCTCAGCATCATCTCCAATTGGATCCTGCCCATCATCGCGTTGCTTGCTGCACTTCCTTACGACTCGTTGCACAGAAGAAACGCCGGTGCCTCTTGGAGTAACGGTCGAGGTAGATTCTGGGGCACATTCACTGCCGTGCTGAACTGGCTCGGCTCACCGCAAACAGCTCTCACTGCGACCTTGTTCAACATCCATCAGACTCGGAAATGTCGCGACGAGACCTTGCCATCAGGCCAGGGTATATCTGGGAACGACGCCCTCCGGCCGTTGAAGAACGATGCTTACTACGTTTTAACCTGCGTAGGCCAGTTCATGCCTCTAGAATCTGATGACACGGGTCGGGGTCATTTCCTGACAACCCTCATATACGGGCTATTTAACCCTCTTTGCGATATAGAAGAGGGTGAACAAATCCATGCCGGCGGAGCTCCTCAACAACCGATGCTCACTCCGCCCAAGGCGGGAGCCAAACAAATGACTACAGAACTTCTCCGAGAAATGGCTTTCCAGCTGAGAATGCTGCGGCGTCGAGGAGTGTATCCCATGTTTCTCAGCATCTTCCTCTTCTTCATCGCTTACGCTGTGTCCATAGTGCTCGCCTTTGGTGACCTTGGCGGGCGGACGACAGCTCACTCTCTCGCATTTGGTATCTTGATTAGCTGGCTTCCGCTTCTAGTCTTGTTCGCCATTCTCGACAGGAATCCCATTTCTGCAGATCGATGTCGGTAAGTTGATTTACCCACGAGGCCGTGCCGCTTCCAGTGTACAGAGCTCACTAACGGTTGGGCCATAGAACACTCATCTCTCGTTGGATGTGGAACGTGGCAGCAGTAAGGCAATGGGTAAACGACGGAGATGGTCGGCCAGAACATCCAAGATGGTGGCCTCTAGAGAGAGACACAACAACCCAGGGCCAAGGGAATGCCCAGGTCGACTTCGATACGTTTATGTCCGACTTCGTAGGCCAAGGTAGAAAGATTGGGTACAACGGGCTACCATACGCGCTTAGGCACAGCGTATACAGCTCCTTCAGGCACGACCGAACGATGAAGTCCCTCCGGGATATTTCTCACCAGCTAGAGAAGCACCTCAATAGTCGCCGTCCTAGATGCTGGTGGATAATAGCCTTCACCTCCCTAGGGCTGATCTGGCTAGAGATTGGAATGGCTTTCATGATCTCATTCAACATCCCAACCGTCGGCATTGGCTGCAGATCAGGGTCGTATCTTATCTATGGTGCTCTCAGCAGCGTTACCTGGTTCATTCACTTGTGGCGCCCATCCCGTCCCAGGAGAGTAGCCTGTCTTGTATTCTGCTTGTTGTCAACGGTGGTTCTCGGCTTTATCGTTTTCGCCGCTGTAAGTCGAGCTGTTTGCATTTTACCCCAGCGGTATATGGACTGACACCTCATTTCAGTTCAGTGGGATTATGAAGAACTGCTTGTGTAGAGGCGGTCTTTCGGGCTACATGGACTTTGAAAATGCTGAGTTCTACAGGAATACAGCCCATTTCGACGTCGCTACGTGGTGGAAGGCGGCGGCGATTGTTGCGGCTCTTCCCCTTGTCGTTGGCTTTATTGCTGCGGTTGTCTTACTAGGGAAACTACAGGGTTTATGGCAAGCATCTGAGCAGAGCACTCGGAATGCCCAGGTCGATATGCAATGGCTAATATGAACGTTGCATTTGCACCTAGTGGATCTATGGTTTAGTCGTATCAGCTAGGTATACGATTTCATATCAACTGACAAAGGCTGGCCTTTGTCTTTGAAGGATGAAGGGGCTAGACAAACCCAGAGATGTGGCAGCTTTTGGCCAAGAAGCTAATGAGTAGTCACAAGGAGAATTTGAGGTGGGTGCTGAGAGATATCTGAGTGGAGCATGTATATCGACCGACATCAGATCGTCATGCGAAGAAGTAACTACTTCTGGTTTGGGGATTTGGCGATATTTGAGTCCTGCACCGGCGTTTCTAGATCTTGTATAACCCAGCTGAGGGGTCTCTATTTAAACTATCCTGGGGTTCATGCACATTAGACCATGATTCAATCCTCCCAACCCTCCACCCGCAACCATTTTACATGGGTTGTGGCTGCCCAAGTGCGTTAGACATATCCTTATTTGCGACTCACATGTAGAGTTGAGGTCAGCATCTCAAATCTGATTCGAAAGCTCCAGAGTACCAATGTCTTTGCACAATCTGTCTCGCGCTGGCTAAATGGTGACAACTTGCAAGCGTCTTGAAGTCTTGCATTCCTGCTACTGCTGCCGCGCTGTAACTTTACATGTCTCATGATGGAATGGCAGCCAGCTGAAGAAAGTGCGGGGAAGTTCGTCAGATAAAGCCAGCCTGCTCATCTCAAATCATGCAGATCAGTTTGGTGGTATGCCCGAAACATGGGAAGCTCGTGCTGTGTGGCTCTCTGGACAACCGCTTGGAATGTAAGTGGGCCAATCATTAACACGAAACAGAGGAAATACAACGGCATTACGGCAAAATTTGAGACATTAGTGTAACAAGCCTACCGTTTACAACATCGACATTGTGGACTGAAATGTTTGTTGGCTTTCTTTCATTTTGGGGATGCAAGCTATGGTAATGTCTAAACTGCTAGTTGAAACTAGAACCACAGAACCACACGGAAGATGAAATCTGCTGTGCTGTATGCTCGATACTGATATCTAGAACTGTGGACCTGTACATGCCGTCTCAAAATCGCTCAAAGTCTCCAAAACCATGTTGCTTCTCCCGTTTAAACCTAGCTTGAGTTGATGGACAGGATGTTGTTCTGACCGGGCACGTTTTGGGGAAAACGCGAATTGAATCCAATCACTGATCTTGCCTTGAGGAACGTCGATGTCTGAATGGACATCTTCTGGTTGGAAACAAGCCAACGAACGCCTTCAGTACATGGTGGAGTTGTCAGGGAACCCTCGTACCTGTTTCATCAAACTTAGTCAAGGTTCTACTACATAGCAACCAAATTACATAGCGGGAATTAACTTACGTCTGGAATGACCCCGATGACAGCGCCTGGACCAACTCCGACATGACCAGAGGTTGCGTCTTAGTCACTGTGCCTGGTTTGGCAATAGCGTCTACTGAGCCAAGTACAGTCTCCAGGAGGGTAGAAGACTTCATGGCCCCAGACTGCGGAGCATTAACGTGAAAGAAGGCACCTTCCAGCTCTGGAAGTTTGGTGTTGTTAGATCCCTCTGCGGGTTGCTGTTCCTGTTCCTGTCTTGTTGCCAACCGCCTCTCTTGCAGTGAGGAGCGTTTCTTGCCAGCGGCAGCGACGGGAGCGCCGCCTCCATTCGCACCGTCATTGAGGTCCACGAAGAAGCCTGTAACGGCAACCTGCCCGGCAGCCCCCTGCCAGACCATGTGGACTTCCATAGCCATGCTGGTTCCGTTGTCTAGATGCTCGCTGGGCAGGTGGAAGTGAAACTGTTGCAGGGAGTACTGGACTCCTCCAAAGGACATGTTTCCTCCTTTGGCGACTACTTCCACTGTTGTCCCAAGGTTTTCAAACTCAGTACCCTCAGGCATATCTGGGATGGTCATAGCCAGCTCAGCGCCTGGGACTACGCTGACTGAGCCGGGGACCATGTTAATTGGGGATTGACGTTTGCCGTTGGAGCAGAGGGCATTGGCAGCCGGGTCCAAGGCAATCCAGTTAGCTGGACCCTGGTACCGTTAGTAGTTGGTCATAGTTGACGTTCATGTCGTGGGGTATGGAAGGAGTCATGTTATGGAAAGGGGAGCTGATATCAACGTACCGTTGAGCCAATGTATCCAAAGTTGTTTACTTTGACAGTGCCATTCTCTGCTCGGGGTTGTAGTATGGTGCCGTATCCACAGGATGCGGATGCTTGGGAGATGTAGGTAGCCAGTACCAAAGTTTTGAAAGTAGACAGAAACATGCTGAAATATACAGGAAATGAAACTCTAACCAAGTGTTTAATGAGATGGTAAAATATACAATGAGAACCAGCTCTGCGAAATGAAGCGATCCCCGCGACTGTCCAAACAAAGAGCCAAGAAAACGATCTGGCAATAATATCATAAACAGGCAAACATGACGGACAGGCCAACTATATAAAATAATCGCCTGTTCGCAGCCACGTCAATCAGGGGAAACTAGCAAAGCCATCGCCATCAGATCCGTGTTACAGGCCACGCCGCAATGAGGCCATTATCTTGCTTGAGGGAATAATCAGCCAACAGTTCGTATAGCATGCAAAAACCTCCTGATGACGAATTGCGTGGTGAGGGCATTCGCTGATTTGAGACGCGCTTCAAACAATGGGCCATCAATCCTCTGGTTTGTGGCTGAATTTTAAGCATGATTTTAGCCTCTAGCGCGAAACGGACTCCTTGCAATAACATGGCGGCGGTTGGTAAACTCCCGGGATCTGACCATTACCAGTGTGTACTGTTTGGTGGCGCTTCGTCGAAACTTGGGAGCACAACGCGTGTTGGGTGGTTGAGTTTCACGGCTGGTCATCGGCCGGCTTTTGCGCCGACATAAACATGTGCAAAGGGAATGTCAGAATATCAAGTCCCAATGTTAGGGAAGATTGATAACTACTTGGGGTTAAATATTTTCGTGTCTGTTGCAGAGAGGCAATTAATTGTCAACGTAGGGCGTTCCAGCTAGACGACTCTAATGGGTTACACTATTCGGGTTGAACGCTGGGAGAAGAACCGGAACTTGTTGCGAATTCATCGTTCATACAGTAAACAGGCAACTCGCTTTAGGCGTGGCGTCCACAAGATGTGAAGAATCGTACGATAAGCTTAAGTGTAGCTCCTGTGGCGTCGGGTGGCGCCGTTTTAGATGTTAGCCTTGCAGACGGGGAGTTTGGAAAAGCCACCGTGTATTATCCGAGAGATATAATTAGATGTAAGAGCTAACGAATACTCTAAAATCCGTAATTCAGAGAGATTTGTGAAAACTTGTCTTGTTTGCCGGATGTCGTGAAAGTTCTTTGATGCCAATGACCAAAGTGCCCGGCAAGACCCGTTTGAAACCGTCACTCAACATCTCAGATGGACTGACCAATAAGAAAATGCGGAGAAGTTTCCAACAGATTAAAGCCAAGCTCGGATCATCCAGTAAGTCGCTGGGATGGGGATTTCATCCTGACAGAGTCTGCCTGTATTGTCTTGGCCTCGTCATCTGTGGCCTGTCGCCATAAGCCTTCAGACTTCCATGTACACACTAACATATTACCACGTATAGTGGACCACCATGTGATGTGAGGGACTTCTTGGCGAGGTGAATTCTTTTCACCCCAGCTGCATGTGTCAAGTTATACCCAACTTGGGATGTCAACTTGAGACAACATCTCCACGCGGCCATGGGATGGGTGTGGACTCTGTGGAGGACTAGGGGTGTTTGAGCATCGCATGAAAAAAAAGGGTGCAATAGCCAAAATGACACACGCTGCCTGCTTCATTCTGTATAAAATTTAATTATGTGGCAAAGAGAGGTTCATTTCGCCTTAGTGAGAAACCTTGCAGAAACCCTGGAGGGCAAGCTTCTCTGGATGTGACAACGTATTTAGGCTGTGGATCGAACTGCCGGTTGCTTTTTTCTTTCACTTCTCTTTTAGGAGCTTAATAGTGAGACATGCGGAGCTAGGAGGCTATTAGGTACTTTGCTTATGTTGTGCAGGACATGTCATAAGTGAAGGGGAAGCCTGTCTGGATCCAGGAACTTCTGGCTTGTTGCAAGGGGAGTTGAGTGTGGTGGGGGTTACATTGGCGGACTTTTACAGTGTGACAAGTGTTAATGAACCTTAGAACACGCTACTTGAGCACTTATCACGTAATTGGACTCCTCTTGTAACCAATTTTGTCAAAAATTATCACATCAATTGTGATACGAAGCACATGAGCTCATCAGCGCTTACATATAATCCTTGACATAAACCACGTAAACTAGGTGAAATTATGAACTATAAACTGCGAGCTGAAGCAACCTGTCACCATGACCGGCTGGCTCAGAGCTGGCCTGAACCCGTGCACGAATCGACAAACCGAAGGCCGAAATGACAAGATTTCCATCAGATCATGCAGCCAGCATCGGACTTGCTCTAGTACAGCGAGACCTTCTCTTCGACATCTCCTCTTTCCTCTGTTTATCCCATTAGCTTCTGTCTCTGCTCGTCGCTATCGGAACATACTGATATAATAGCCGCCGTAGCCCTGGGCATTGCGCTGTGGCGCCGGATCACGTTCTATTACTTGTCAAAACTTGCGATTTCGTAATTCTTCCGCGGGTTCTTCCTCACTCTCGTTCCGTTCTTCTGTAATTTCGTCTGTTAGCTGCGTCTGAGGCTTTTGTCGGTATCAGGTACGTACTGATGTAGTAGCCCCCATAACCCTGGGCGTTACGCTGTGGCGCCGGATCACGACCTTGGCTCGGTTAACATAGACATCCACTTCCCGGTGCAATAGACTCTCTTACCGATTATGTCCGTAGCAGCGGTTGGAGCCGATGAGGCGAAAGTAGCAAGGGCTACAAGAAAGATAGAGGAAAACTGCATGTTGAAAATGTTGTGAAGGTGTCAAGTTTCTTGGACGGAGTACAGTCTTTGAGGTTTGTGGTAGAGATGTATACTGTTAAGCTCTGCGGGCTGGTAGCTTTCGATATATAGCCACAGAATCAGGAGTGTGACTTGCTTGCTCGTGACTTTAGTAATTTGGGGGATGAATTACGTGTTGACCACGAGATGCCCCTAGGAATTCCTTGTACCTGACAGTTTTCTTCACGTACTTTCGACTTCTCTCGTCATAACTAGTAGGCGGATAATGACAGCTGGAAATGTAATGATGATGATGAAGCTGGTATTCCGGTTGACCATTGCATGATATGGCTGATGAACAAAGATCTTTTGCTCCCGGAATCTCACGACACATAGCTGTAGCCTACCCCTGACAGTAGTCGCAGCCTGTTCTGTCATAACTCGCACATCGCAATAGTCATTCGGCGATTGCCAGTCTTGCTTCATTGAAGGCTGTCATGTACTTTCAGTCTTACGACACTGGAACAGTTCTTATGTAAGATACAATCAAAGACTTGGGAGATACGCCGGCGGTATGTCCTGGGCGTTTTGCGTCATCCGCCGGCGGATGAACGTTGGACCATAATTACGCCACCAGGGCTAGCAGTATGTAAGATGCTTGCACTCCTCCGGCCATTGCTCCGCCTAGCCTCTCTCATGTATCGAACCATGGGCGTTTTACCCCCTGGGTATCGAGAATAGTGTCAACACTCCATTGGCTCAGCGGCCTAGGATGGCTTGTCTGTGGTCTTGATATCAAGGTCTCAAGAAAGACCAAGCGCTTCATATTATCTACCTGGTTTCATATGCTTATCAGCATCGGTTGCGTGGTCATCACGAATCACCTAAGACATCAAGTAACCCATTTTTCGTTCCACTCAAATCCCGAGAAGACTCTCAAACGGTTTTGCTGACGGCGCTCGACCCAAGAATTCACCAAGAGCTTGCATGTGGTTTTGGCATCCACCCTTTTCAAGAATGACCTGACGATATCTTTGTCCTTGCTCGCTATTTGTGAGGTCATCTTTGAACCCTGTGAAGAACAGATCTGCCGCGAACACCTGTGAACTGGGAATCAACAATGTCAGTATTTCCGTAGCTTGTATGAGTGGGTTTTAGATGAACCCACAATAGACAGGCATAGTACCCAGCAGAATAATCATCCTGCATTAAATGGGAGAAGGTAGCGTAGCCGTGTCCCCAGGTGTATCCCTGACCAAGCGCTTCAGGGCCATCAATGAGTCTAATTTCCCTGTGGAGCCTGTTCCACACGGCAGCTGGATCAAGTGATTCGGCTTCTTTCATGTTGGATGGCTGATGGATGGCCATGTCAAACATGCTTCGCTGCAGCTGGTCTAGGTAGAACAACGGCCCAAAAGTAAGGCGTCTAGCTTGAAGAAGAGACTGTATCATCTCATCTGGCATATGTATATCCGGCTGGGTAACACCAGCAGCTTCATTCTCCGTCTTCCAGAGCTCAAGCATGCCAGAGTCTACATACGAGTAGTGGCAACTGAGGGCTTTGAGCTGCGATGGCATCCAACACCACTGTTCAAGCAGTTGGCTTGGTAGTTCACCAAAGTCAACAGGGACGCCATCCGGCCCGTGGAAGCGGGAATATTGGGTCTTACACACAATATCATGCATGCTATGGCCAAGCTCATGGAACATAAGTACCACTTCAAAATGCCACAGGAGACTTGGTTTTGTCGAGGTTGGTTTAGGGATATCACAGAGAAATGCCACTGCCGGAAATGAACGTGACCCATCCTGCCGAGTAAACCCCTAGAGATGGTCATGAGATGGGATTATTTGGGCTTGATGAGGATGCTCTTACTGGCTGGAGGTTGAAGCACGATGCTTGTGCATATTTGCCTGGTCGGTGAAAAAGGTCAATATATAAATGTCCGAGGAACTCGCGACCACGCTCCCGGCTTTCATGAACTCGAAAGACTTGGACATCTTCGTGCCAGAGCATGTGCGGGGTCTTCTCGCCTGTCTGCAGTTCTGTAAACTCCAATCCAAACAGATGGGCAAATATACTCATCATGTTAGCGATGGTTGTTTGTACTGGGAAATATTCCCTCAATTTCTGCCTGTCGAGCGAAATTTCCTGCTCGAGTATCAGGCGGTGGTAGAACTGGTAATCCCAAAGAAAAAATCGGTCGTTATGCTGGTCTGCCTCACCCTGATTACTGAGATGGTCCCTCTTCGAATCTTTGAACACCTTTAATGAATCTAGCCCAGTTGGTGTGATCTTGATGCGTAAATCCTCCAGAAAATCGTTCACCGTGTTTGGAGTTTCGGCCATCGTCCCCTGAAGTTGACGAGCAGCGTGGTTTGGGAATCCAAGCAGACAAGCGGATTCGTGTCGGAGAATGACAGCTTCCTTGAGAAGAGGCCCATTGTCACTACATCTATTCTGGCTGGCAATAAACATACGTTTTCTCGTCTCGCTCCTCGTTGCGTATGAAAGAATCTCCGTGTGGCTAGGATTAGAAAGCATGACCTCGTACTGGTCCTGTGGTGCGCCCTTTTTTTCCAATTTTGCTAGGATCCTATCGGGAACGCCTTCCAGCTCGGCCAAGGTAAAACTGATAGTAGTCTTATCGCTAACGAGATTCTCTCGAAAGGTTGTTTTTATTTGGCTAAGCCTTGCTTGTATGGCCTGAAAGCGTTGCTTCTGACCCTCGCCAAGTAACCCGACCCCCGTCTGGATGTGCCTGTTGTATACAAACGTCAATAGTGACGCGAACTCCTGGTCAAGATCCTTGCTCTGGTTGTGCACTGTACGGACCAGGGTAAAGATGTCCTCACGCATCAACAACTCGGTGAGAAAGGCATTAAATAATGTCTGGACTTTGCTTGATGCCGCACGGATCTCAGCGTCTTCAGAAACATGTCGATAGAAGCAGAGGATATTGGACTGAAGGGCGAATTCGTTTTCCATGTTGATAAGAGGGAGTATAACATTGGCAAAGGTAGCCGTCGACGGAGTGACGGTCTGAACCAAATCATCGTGGAAATGTCGTGAACGCTGAACGAGTCTCTCTGCATCTTCCGCAATCGAATCTGGCGTCGCCGCAAATCTTGGCAGTGGCTGAATCTCTTCGTTTGAGGCCATTGTGCATAATCTTGTTTCCGCAGCTTCAGCAGCTAGGTGTAATCCATGGACTAGTAAACAGCATCAACATCGCGGATCCTTATAAATTCTGCTAGCAGCGGACGGAGGCTTTGATGATCGGAGGCACAGTATCTACCACACCCAGCGTGTCTGCGAGTTAATCATTGTGGATTACGTTATGCATTAGGAAGGCTGACGTTATGCCGATGAATGGCACCCAGTTTGTGGCGAGGACGATGCATTCTCTCTACCTGCGGTATGCAGTGCCACGCGACCAGTAAAAGAAAACAAGTTATCAACCAATAATGTGAGTATGGATGTACGGACGGAGTAGCTACTAAGACGGGCGTGAGGCTCTTCTCAGATCGCGAGTATCACATCTTCTATTTTCCTTGTGATTGGCCCGATCCATTACCGAGCCTCGATTCTATTATTTGCGCCTTGATAAGAGCGCCTCCCAGGATTCCAAGCACACCGCCGTTTTGCCGTCAGACCTGCCTCGCGTGACTCTGTCTTGTTCCTCATGCTTTGAGATAGACACTGTTTTCCGTTGCAGCAGGAGGGCAGTTTGAGTTGGTTTTGTGAACTTTTGATCTGGTATACTAGACCCGACTCCGTTCTTCAGTATCTATCCTGGGTGGGAAGCTGACCAGCTGCTCCGCGACGATGGTCCATGCCTATTTAGATATATGATTTATCGTTTTTGTTTTCAAACCATTTTCCCTTTAAAGTGCTTTAGTGTGTCAAAGTAAAGATGGAGATAAGTTTTAATAACCTTACCCTTGGTACTACAGCTGGTTTAAGTCTTACCAGAAACCTTGCCCTGTCTTTGCTAACGTAGGAGCCTCTATAGGCGCCCTTTTCGCTTACTTGTAATTCATTGCCAACAAACTGTCGCTGCTGGATCGTCGTGGGACCAGTAGCATTTTTCCAAACTACATCTTTTGCCTGGGTCCCTGCTCCGTTCTTTGACCAAGTCCCCGCGTAATTGAGTTTCTGGTGGTTCGAATTTGGTGGTGATATTTGGAGTCTGATGAGTCAGTTTTGAAGCGGCACACAACGATTTGGATAGCGTTGGCGTTAAAGTACCTTCGGGTTAGGAACTAACTAAAGCTTAGAATCGGAGCCGTTAACTATTCCATTGGGTAAATCATGCTTTCATGCGTTCACATCGGCCCGAAAGGAAAGGAGTAGCAGCGCAATCGGGTCAGCCGAGATTTGCCAGGAGACCCTGAAGTGTAAATGGAGCATAGCATCGCCAGCCAGTAGCTCGAATGCCAATTCGACTCAATATTGTGTATAAATTAAGTTTCACACTCCTTAACTAAACTTCAACGACCGTTGCCTCTCCCATGACCAGCTCCAGAAACAGGTATTGGGTCCTCGGGGTCCAAGATAGACGCAGGTACACGGCCACGACCACTAGATCCAAGACCAAATCTATGGCCACGGCTCCGACGCCCTCTTTCCTCCTCCTCACGAGCTCGTTTCAATCTCTCAATATGCTCTTTGCCCCGCTCTCTAGCTGCGGCAATAGCCATCGCCTCAGCAGCCCTCATATCCGCAAAGGTTTGACCCTTGTTATTTACCAGTCTCTCATTTGCTCCGGCCACAAGCAGAAGTTTTTTCAATTTATCGATTCTCATATCTTCTCTTTCCCATTGTTCAGATTCTGCGGTGTCGTCGGGATGCAAATGGTCCGGTGACAATAGTATGTGATGCAATGGCGTGCACAGGTCCTCGTCCGAAATATTAGGGTTACAACCAATAGAGAGCAGAACCTCTACCGTGGTAATGGAAGCCATTTTACAAGCAATAATAAGTGCTGTCTCACCATTGACGTTCTTCTCGTTAGGTTTGAAGCTTTGGTTCCGGGTGAAAGCTAGCACTAACTCTGAAACCACGAGAATATTCTCGTCATCTGCGTGTATAACATCCCTGGCAAATCCCTTCTGGGCTAATGCGTGCAACGCAGTGTTACCTTCGTTGTCTTTCACACCGCAATTTGCATTCAAAGATAGGAGTTGGATGATAAGGCCGACGTTTTTGAATCTGCATGTGTAATGAAGTGCTGTTCTGCCACAGCAATCTTGCGCATCAATAGCGACTCCAGTTTCAACCAGGTATTTAGACATTTGTAGGGCAGGGTTACAATCCAATCCCGGATCAGACGTATAACCACGCTGTTTCGCCCTTTGCTCTTCCCTAAAGTTGGAGTATTCTTCATCGGACAGAGCAACCCAGTGAAGTGCCGTTCTCCCAGATGCATCTTCCCTTGGCTGTAGTCCGCTTTCAATCAGTTCTTGCGCACCTAAAAGGTTGAAATACCTGGCAGCTATGTGCAAATATCCAACGCCATCACCGCCGCAAGTGAATTCGGGAGGCGCTACATCGAAATGCCTGTTACTAGATGGTGATGGCTTGTGGTGATATGTCTCGTCGATATCACAGCCAGATGTGGAAATTATTCGACGAATAATGTTTGGTCCGGCCCATCTACATACACCATGAACCAAAGTAGCATTGTCTTCAATGCGCCTTACAGTGGCGTCAGCTCCAGCATCGAGCAAGCTGTGGACGAGGCTTTCTCTGTGCCTCAAATTATTGGGCAGTGCCCATGCGCGAACAAGGCCAGAACCTTTATAGCCAGAGTAACCAAATGCTTCGCAAAGCACAACTTGCATGAGGACTGTACATCCAAGCTTCGGAGAAAGGTGTCTTGGTCTCTCAATTGAGTCAAATGGATTGTAATGCTCATGCACGGGAGAAAGTCGCTTGTTGATTAACTCCACAGCGCCTTTTTGCAAAAATACATCAACGACGCGTTCATTTGCCATGGATGCTGCCAGCTGTAACATATCTATATAGTCGCCAATCTTATCTTGGGCCGCTATGGCACAGTCTAAGAGGAATGCCACAGAGCCACCTCCATCGTTCATAGTCGCAGCTTCGATGGCCATCTCGCGTAACTCCGTCGTGTTTATCGCTGATCCAAGTGGATCAGCTCCAGCACGAACAAGAAGCTCTAAGATTTCAGGACTGTCCTGCCTTGAACAAGCTGTCCAGATAGCCTGTTGAGGCCAAACAAATTGATGCACCATGTCAATAATGACTGGGTCATGTGGGCCTAGGGAACATGAAAGAGTTGCTCCCCTCTCGATGAGAGTCCTAACAATCGTAACACTCTCTGCTGGGATATCGCGTGGGACACATGACGCATCCTTCCAGCTGTGTGCTGTCGCGGCAAAAACAACAGCCGGCTCGACCAGTCTGGGCGGTGTTCCATAAAACAAATCGCGTGGGGTCCGACAACAACCCATCCCGGCATTTTGATCTTGCAGCCATTTCTTGTACAGAGGGCCTCGATGTGACACGAGGTTGTTTGCCAGATCCGGCTTAGAGTCGAGAACCTTATTCACTGCTTGGAGGTCCTGGTCGAATATTGCTTGGACAAGCGCCCCAGACGGCGTGCTGAGGTGAACGACGATTGCGGGCGGCGGTCGATCTTGCTGCTGGTGGTGTTGTCCTGAAGTGTTTAGCACAGCCCATTCAGACGCGTTGGGAGTTCTGTCATGCATAGCAGCTGCTAATAAGTCTAGATGATAGATTCAAGCAAGAGACGGAGAAGATTGTAAGTTGGGAGTAGCTGAAAGCTGCCTGTTCGATTCAAAGGGGCCGGATTTTGCGGCATTGAAGACCTGTGTAGGTGGAGGATTAAGGTCACAGATGAAGGGAAACATGGGCTCAAGGCAATTTGGACTCTGTGTCCCCTCTCTGCCCTCATGTTAAACGGACGATGAGTCACATGACAGGTTGAGGGTTTCATACTGAAAAGACAGGGACAGCCACTGGGACAGGATAACAAACAAGTTAACATTTTAGCACCTGGGCACCCACTTGGGGAAGCAGTTGCAGTCCATTCCACCATAAGTAGAGTGATGTAGCTAGCTCGTTTGTTCAAGAAACTTGGGAAAGATTATCAACTCAAAATCGTCTCAGGCTTTGGAAGCGACCAGTTTGGCAAGGGCCTCTATTACGGATCAAGTCCAAAGCATTCAGTGGTTACTTGGATACCCCCGGCAGCTTTCAGTGCCAATATCTAGCGCAGCACGTCACTCGGGAAAGGTATAACAAGGAATATATATATATATTGTAGACACAGGATGTCCTCGAATATCAGGCAGCTACATGGTATATTCTGGACTAAGGGATGTAAGGGTCATCAAGAAGATCCTCTTGGGCAGGATGGGTTGGATGTACAGGGGGAAGAGGGCGAATATCCTCAAATCGAAACATGAGTAACCCATCGGGACCAAAATTCTCATACAAAGCATCACCTACAGCCCTAGGTTGTCGATGAGGCATCTGATTGTTTTGTGTGTTTGCGGCTCCGAGAGTATCTGGAAATATATAGGTAAACGAGGCCATGTTCGCGATTTGCCGTTGTACGAGATGTTGTCCCCAGGCCGCGAGTGCTAGGGCATACGCATTTGCTCCCGGAGGTGCTGGCTGGCCAATGTACCATCGCTCTTCGCTTCTGTCACAATCGTGAACTCCAAAACGTTGGTTGACGCCGGCGTTGTCGCTGTAGCGGACACGGGGGTCTGCATTCGAGAATCCTTGAATCGTCGATCCGTGATAGATACGGACGTAGGTGGCTCCAGAATAAAAGCCCCAGGAGTTTGATGTGCCGGGGATTCGGTCAAACATACGCTGCCGGGTCAACCCGTTATTCAGTCTTTGATTGCGTGCCGCGTCGATATCATTAGGAGCGTCGGATTTGAAGTGGATGTGGAAGACAATCCACCGTTCATCGCTTCTTCCCGGAGTTGTATATCTATTACGTATTGTCTCTGATGGCGCAGTGCCAACTTGTGGCCCAATCCAGTAGGCAACTTCCAGTGCAAAGTAGCGCAAGCTTCTAATGCCTCTCAGCCAAAGCCATCTTGCATAATGTAGTGATAGGTCACCGTTGACCGCACCTTCCAGGGCTGTTTGTACAAGTGGCCGACCATTACCGCCAGATCCAAATGTTCTTTCATCAAATACATTAAAAGGTTCCGCAATAATGCCTTTACTGTTGATGTCAAGGGCAGTAGGATGCTTTGACTTTAACGCCAGCCGCTCTCGTTTGACTAATGAACTTCCTCAAACCCTACATAATTGGGTTTGTGCATTGTAGCGAGCCCGCATTGCGGCAGTGACATCCATAGGATTGCATAAGAAAGAGGAAAAGAACTGGACACCGTCCTCTTGTCAAACCCGCCAAGTGTGCAACTTGTCCACCGTGGCAATGCCGCGCGAAAATCCAAAGTAATTTGCTACCAGATTTCGCATGTCGGTGCGGATAGTTAGGGGACTCAGAGCTGCCGATAACAGAACTGTGAGTGTAAGGAAATTCTCATATCCCATGCTACCACGTCTTATAAGGGCCCTTCTCGTCAGCAAACTAATGCCGGCTGGGCAGGTCGGGTTCTTACTGTAGGACTCAAGGTAATATTCGAGTTCCTCGAGCTGGGCTTTAGAGATGCCGGTGCCTCTCTTCTTGTCCGAGTTTGGTTCATCGTCTGAAAAGCCACCGGCACAACAGTAGCCGTGGTGCGTTAACCAGCACTTATTACCATGCTTACTGTTTCCGGCACTCCGTGCAATTTAAATCTGTCCCGCGGGACAACTATCGTCACACATGATCTCAGTTATGGGCTTTTTGAACTTAGACTGCCACTTACACCTCTGGAATGCCTTGGGCGGTTCTTTGCCTTTACAGCATAGGCTTCAATACCCCTAGTCACAGGCAGGCATACCGCCAGATCCATGAGTGGCTGTAATAACGAATGTTAGATAGTCAGATGGATAAGTGTCGGGTCCAGCGTACTTATCTTCAGAGCATTTGGGAGCTATACCAATCCACTTACACTCTGCGTAAGGGGCCGTCGTTTCCACATTAGTGCAACAGGCAGTAACATATCCCAAACGAGTGCACCCTCTGGAATTCGTTCGCACTTCGGCCTCACCTTCTTAACATCCCGGCTCGCATGCGCTGTTGTTCTTAAAACCTCGCCAGCGGCACAAGGGCCAGTTCAACTTTTTGGGACAGCACCATTTACAAGTCCCTTTGATACACCCAGAATCAGAGACCATGTAGGTATTATCCGGGTCGAAGGCGCTGCTATCTGCCCGAATTATATCACCGAAACCGTTTGGACAGTCTTCGTTGCAGTTCGTCCAGCGGCAGTAGTTATCCTGATCGCTCATTGTCATGGCTGTTGCCACAGTTATGTATGCGCTTCCAGGAAGCTTAAAAGGAGCCCGGTTGACAGCATCGGCCAACCCTGTGGCATACTTCCCATCCACCGTGTCGTGGCTAACTGCCCAGACCATCACACCGCCGAGGCAGAATGACTTGGCAAAGTCGGCCTTGATTTTAAAGGTGTCAGCGTCGTCGTAGGAAACCCATTGGTTTCCACCCCAGGAAATCCATTTTATTGCCGCCTCCTTGTCAAAGTTGGGTGTCAAGGAATTCTCCTTAATGATTTGGTCAATTTCCGTGTTGAGGAGAACTCCAGCTTCGTTGCTGCACAATCCAGAGAGACCAGCTGATACAAACTGGCAACCCGGGTTCACACATCCGGGACTTGCCGCTGTTGCACTGCGGCCGTAGAAGGCAAAGCCTAGAGTCACCATCTGGGGATTAATGTCGTTACGCCACAGCAAGTCGAGCATGTCCCGGATCTCAGTAAGATTGGTATGTGCATTAAGGCTGTTTCTGTTAGCATTCCAACCGACAGAATCTCGTGATAAGGCATGTTGTGTACGTACAACGCCCCGTGCTCCTTTCCATAATCTGTAGAAGGATCCCACTTTCCATAGAGGTCATATGACATGACATTAAACCAATCAACGTTCTCCTAGAGACTTTTGATATCAAAGTGCTGCAAATACCAGAAGCTAATTGGGATGGTAATGGATATGCCATATTCTGGATTGGCATTTTTCAAAGCTGATCGCAAGCGGCTAACAAAGACGGGAAAGTTGGCATAGTCCGCTGCGATCTGCTGCTCTCGGATACTCCCTGTCGTAAGCATTCAACGTCAGCTAGATCTAATCAAGAGCGTGTAATACTTCCTCAACTGCTAAATAGGATTTCATACCAGTCCAGGTCCACTCCATCAAATTAATACGTCTGCATAATACCAATCAAGAATTCGAAAAATCAAGCTTGTCTGCTCTCCAACGCAGCAATATCAGAAAACGTCATCCTTGTGGGCTAGTCGTCGTCATTAAATGTCCAGCCTCTAATAGCAAGCCATATCTTAACTGCCAGGTCGTTAAACCGTACAGCAGTCATCCTGCGCCAGAGGTTCACATCCTTGGCCCCTCCTGGTACGACAGAAAATGACAAGGCATCTACGCTGCCAAATGCAAAATTAATGTGAGTGTAGACACTAGCGGTAATATCTTCGGGACGGATTCTATTGCACGCTCTATTCTAAGCCCATGCCTCATAGTACCCAATAACGCGGTTAACCTTCTAGGACTTCGCATCACACAATAGCCGCTTGACCTTTTCTTCGCCGCAAAACTCTTCAGTCGTGCCACAGAAGCCGTGCTTTAAGCAGCAGACATTCAATGGGCAAGTGCTATAGTTTAAGTACGCCAAACCCCAGCCAGGGTCGCATTGTGATTTTGTCTGGCACCCAGCAACGCAGTTTTCCAGACTACAAAAGTCACCGCTAAGTCCGCAAAAGCTAAACTTCAAGCAGCAACCAAATTTTCAGGGGCGACTGGCGTCACAGTCCTTCTTGGCATTGCAATTATTAAGGCAGCCTAAGCCGCAGAATTCGTCTCCCCATCCGCAATAGCCAAATTTAGAACAGCAGCCTGTCGCACAAGGCTTCAACGAGCTACACTCCTTAGCACTAACAAGAGAAACTGCAAGAAAGAGAAGAGATAGAAAGAACGTGAAGAAGCGGATTCCGCCTTTAAAGGAGGAACCTTAAGATAATATCATCCTTAATCGTCTGTCAGATAGGTGTCAGTACAGCAAGTTGCAAGGATAGAGAATAGAGAACAAAACAGACTTCCACTATCTTGCAGATATCTACTCTCCTATATAGAAGGGTAAGACATAAAGCCAAGGCAGAAGGGTAGTAGTTAAGATGTACCTATTACCCTTGGTCGGCTAGATTACTCTGACAAGCACAAGGCAATGCATGCCAGAAGGACTAAGCCAAATAAAGCAAGCAAGAGAATAAATAATTGAAAAAAAGAAAGATATTATAGCATGCCGTATAATGCCGTATGTAGGAAAAGAGAGTGTATGCCGCCTAATTATTTAACAAAACTGGGATGGGTTTAGAAATAGGAGCCTTTAAGAGGTTACATTAGATCCTAATAGTGACTCGTTCACAACGTTGCCATCTGCACACAATGCATATAAAGTATCCATAACCAACAACTAGCACTTTTTTGGTATTAGTGAACCAGTTCCATTGTAGATGGAACTCTTCACAGTAGTTCTCACCACAAACCTAGAGGCAGCAGTTAGCCAATCCCGGACAGAGCAAAGATAGGCATTGCCCAGTCCACCAATCATAGAATGTATGCTATCGTGCAATAACCACACAAGTTCTACCGGATTACCAAACCTTATAGATATTTCAGATACCATTCTAGATAGAGCAGGAGTTACGGTCTGGACGGTTCAGACCTAGTTGTTTTTTGAGCATAAGGTTATTCTAGAGGCAGGTCTACAGTTCCTAGGCGAGAGAAATTTAATTAACGTATGTGGAAGGGTAGAGTTTTAATTTTGTTTCGCCTGTCTTGTCTGCATCACGTTGTGTAGTAATTCCCTTTAAGCGAGAGCTTAGTATGCTATAAGGCACGTTATAGATCTTACAGGCGGCTTAAGCGCTTAGATTTAGGTTATTCTAAATAGCTTAGCAAGCTAAGATTATTAACTTTCTGTATTTGAGGTTTTTATAATTATTAGCTAAGAAATGTGAAGTTAAGAATAGAGAGTTCTATTTAGCAGTAGCGTGTCTAGCTTATTATGCAATCACGTTAGAGTCTTTATTTTTGTTATTAATATATTTTATACCCTGCAAATAGTCGGCCGAGCTTAAACCCTAAGGGAACTCCATACAACGGCTATAGCATTTCTGTTTAGTTACTACCTAAGCCCCGATCCCCCTAGAGGCAGCGTCAATCCCCCACACAACCTCCACACAGATAGATCGGGTTATACTAAGACTCCCGAGACACAAGAAGACAGAGACCCCTCGCATGCCACGCAGCCCCACCCAATAACCGCTACATAGCCCAGTTGCTAACCTCAAATTAACAGAGTTATCCCAAGTTAAGAATACTTGTGTACTATTGTATAAGTTAGCAGTTAGGTTTTAGAGTGGAAGAAAGGATAGAGTTAGTACCTACCTCTTAGCAGCCTTTACACACGCTAGTCTGGCATGCGACTGTACATCCGGCTGCACCTACAGGCGAAATATTTGACAGACAACGTTGCTGACAGTTGTGGCAGGCTTGCGAATTACAGGCCGCTGGCGCAGGCATAGCTGTAGCTATGGCAACTAGAGTAAGACTAAATATAAACTTAAACACTTGCATTTTGCTTTAGAAAATAATAAAGGCCGCAAAAATACTTGAGTAGTAACTTTAGATTTTTAAATAGACACAAGAATTATCTTAAAGCGCGTAAATCTGGCAGAGCTATTATAATTTATAGTTTCTACAGTCGAAAGCTTAACGTGCAGCTTAGAATACCAACCATGTTAAAGTAAGCCTTTGTTCTAGACCGCGCGGTGGAAAGGCGCGGTTGCATGACAAATAACAGGTAAGCAATCTTGTGGGAGATTGCCTAAGGACGTTTTAGGAATACGGCTTATTAACTACTATATTACGCGTACGCGCGTTGCGCTGTGTGGAGAGTAATAACCGACGGTTAACAAGTTGTGATTAATTGCTAAACGATGCCAAAGAATGGCCGAACTAGTGCGGTTTCACTCCGGAACAGAGCAATATTAGGTCCGATAATAAACAGGTCGGAGAATCGGCACATAGAACTCTACAAATCCCACTCGGAGACATTAAAAACTAAGGCCTAGTAGGGCCGCGCCGGCTAGGTTGTCTTCTTATTGGACATTATGTGTCTAGGTTTTAACAAGACCTCCTTAACCCCTGCTTATCTAAGACCTAATGAGTTTTGCCTCTCTGTGTGCTGCAATCTTAGGATACAAAGCTAGTTAATCGCTACATAATTCTTTGCCATAGTTTGAACCTCACGAGATGTGCTAAGATTAATACTTTATGTGGCTCTATTCTCTTTATGTAAATGCTTATCTAGTTCTTCTTTTGTGTAGCCACGATAGATGTAGCCTCTCACAAGGGAGCAAACGAGAAACAGGCATAACGCTATTCTCAGTAGTATAAGGCATAGACGTACTTATAAATATTAATTTAACGTTGGGAAAACCGAAAGAAAGTAGCAATCTCTTCTTTTAGAGCAGTTCCAACAAATAGCTATAGCGAACAAGTTTTAAGCGATAGTTATCCTGCTTGGGAGGTTACAATGTAAGTTTATTCTTGAGAATCGTAGAGGGCAATAGAGTTTGTGTGACTAGTAGCGGCGAAAGTAGACGTGTGGTCCGCAGGTTAGAACAACTAGGAGAAGATGCCGTGGCATTTTTTTTTAAATTATTTAGCGATAACTTCGTGCTCACAGATTAAAGCGACCAAGCGAGAGACAGAGGCAGACCGGCCGGTCGTTTCAGGCGAGGTGTCTATCCTTTTTGCCTCTAAACTTGTCGGTCCTTTGTGACAACTTGACAATCAGGTATTAAATGGCGACCAAAATAGACCTAGCGAGGCTGTTTCGTCTTCATCCCTGGAGTTCACCCGCACAGGCTCATCAACCTCAGTCTGCCTCGGGTGCATGTGAGTCCCTAGGAAAATGGCCTACGACAAACCTGGCGCTACTACTAGGGGAAGTATCTCTTTGGCGGTCTCAGTTTAGTGCCTATTGCGGATCCTATTTATAGTAGATTTCTGTATGCGACGCGCCTTCCCTCTCCCTTTTCCCAACCGGCGGCAATTGGACTTCAATCCTGTAAAGGGAACACTATGCGAAAAAACATGGAAGCCGAGAATATGTAGAAATAATTATCCAATAGCGATCACTAGATTATATTGCACCTGAAAGACTTAGCTATTACGATAACTAACCAGTTAGTAGACGTTTTCGTTATTTGTTTAGTTGTAACAGGTATAACCAGTTATCTACCGAAGGTAGTAGAAACGACATTCCACATTCACCAGTCACTTGCAGCCGACTGTTAGTATCACATGCTTTCGTAAGATTGAAAAATACCGCAGTGGTTTAAAGGGCCTAAGAATATACAAAGAGACAGTGTATTTAACAGTTCACGAAAGGAGCCTCTTGAGATCTTCCTTAAGGGCCTTACGCCCCTCACCCCAACCCTCTTCCAACTTGTCCCCAAAATTAGCAGAGTATCGATTGCTTTCGTTAAACAGTGCAGCTGTGCCTAACATCCGGTAAGCTTGGGACCCAAGCCGATCTTCTACCCCGGCTTCCGTATCATGATGCCACAACTCCTTGGCGTTATCGATGAACTTATCGAGCCTGACATCCACAATGTTCCAAACATTGCCCTTAATTTCCTTGACCAACTCAATCAGCTCATTAGTTGACACTGTATGGCTAGCGATGTAAACGGGCCGATTAAGATATTTATCTGGCGCCTTTAGAACAGCCACTACAGCCTCACCACAAACTCCTACTCGACTGATACTTATCTTTTGATCTCCCGAGCCAAAACGGGTTATGCGGTGAGACTCTCGGTCGACCCAGAATTTACCATTCTCAATTGCCCAGTCGTACCAGGCTCCAACGATAATGGCAGTCCAGGATATGCCAGCGCGTTGTAGCTCCTGTTGGGCTTTGAGCTTCGGCTCAAAAATATGGAGCTCATCCACGTACTCGTTGAACGTATCAGAACTGAAGTCCGGCGTGATAACATGGGATATCCTAGCTGCGATGGCTGCCTTCATTATCAGAGCTTGGCAGGTCGCAGCCGCCGGGTTGAATGCCTCGATTATGGCGTCTTGGTTTTCAAGTGCAGCAGTGAGGGCTTGTAAGTCATCGTAGCAAGCCGTCTTGACGGTCACATTGGGGTAGCTGAACGGTTTTCCGGGTCGACAGATAGCGGTAACGCTAAAGTTAGAGTTAAGCAGCGCTGGTAGAAGAACATGCCCAAGAGTTCCGGATGCCTATCAACGTTAGCTAATAGATACGTCTAAAATGGGAGGCCTCACGTACGCCAAAGACGGCAACGTTCTTGATAGGTGCCATTGCATCTACTACTGAAAGGGCCTACCGCGATCAATTGCAGGAGGTGGTAAAGCGTCGTTGTCAGTTATTGAATAGGTATATTCTCAACGTTCATGATTTCCATAGTAGGTATATGCTTTTCGGATGCTCGGGTCTGTCTGTCCACGACTATTTCCAACTCGGCTAGATTTATCAGCAGCACCGGCGGACATTAAGAACACATATCTGGAATTTATAATCAGTATCCCGCAGAACGGTGTCCACATCCGGGAGCTACCGGAGAGCGGAGAACTGTATTGCTGCCGCTATGCTATAATGAGCTTCCACGTTGCTTACACTCCGGGTTATAGAAGCACTACACGGAGATTACTCTCGCTGGTGAAGTCGGAATTTGTGAGCTTTGAGCTCCGACATACGGATTTAGTTCTGGGTATAATTGCCTTCCAAACAGACCTTAAGCCCGCAATACGTCTTATTCTATCCTAGTGGCTAAATTAGAGGATCTGTGCATTCACCTTACGTACTTCACCGCGTTTTGTAACGACTGATAGAATAACCTTTCCGCGGTAAACACCATTCCGTATTTGCCTGACCATCAGAGGATCCCTCTGACTGATCGTCACTCCCAGTCGAACTTGCTGATTGCACCACCAAGTTGCAAAGGGTTACCCTAGCAGACCAATGTCAGGCCGTTCCCCCCCGGCCGCCTTTACTAATTGCCATGTAATGATATTCTCAATTGGCAGGGATGGCATCGCTCTTTGCCAGCGACATACTGAATACCGGATGGCCCGCCAGAATCTCGATGGTTAGAAAAGGGGGAGCTGACATGCTTCCAGCAGAACATCCTATTGGCTGCGTCGGCAACCAAACGTCCTGGTTGGTCAATTGGTCTGGAAACCGCTCTTAACGATGCCTGACCATGTAACAGGGTTTATTGGAAGATCTAGACCAAGGCGTGAGTAAATGCTCATAAGCCGCGGGAAGCCAAGTCTGCGTCCCCTAGTAGTTCAAAACGCATCATGAAGCTGAAATATGCATGGCTCTAGCATCTCCGTGAAACCTCTATATACCTGGACGATGGCAAGGTTGTTCAGGTAAAGTTTTCGGGCCGATTTATGGACAATCAGGTAAATAAAACTGCAAAAAATATTTGTTTATAGTATTAAATACTCTATTTTGGTTTCTAAGTTAGACTCGCACACCTGTTAAGCTCTCCAAACATTAGCCATAAGCGATTCAATCCATCCATATGCATTCCATCACTGGCCGGCAAGGCTATGCTGAGCACTGGCAGATCAGTGCAGCAGGATATTCTGGGCCTGAATACCCGCTTCCAAAACTCGAGCGTCTAATAAAGTGTCCGTCCTGCCTCGTCATGGTTACCGCGTTATGAAACAAGTTAGTGATACGGCGTTGCGATAAGTAAGTAATTAGTAACCATTAACGAATGCTGCAATTCTAAACATTTATATCTAGATTTCAGTTGACACAATCTCGTATTAAAGAGCAATTTGTATATTCTTGGGGACCTAATAGAATGCACGACTCTTATCACTTCTCGATTCCTCTGCTACAGCTGTCCAGTTTTCGCCTGTATGTCTTTTAATTATTTCCCAGCAGCTAAATCTCTAGTTTCTTTAATTCTTTCATAGGGCTTAGCTGCATGTGGTGCAGCCAAGTTCCCTAATGCTAGACGTACGCGAGGATGTTTGTTATGTACTGTTTTCTATCTTGATTCTACTTCCTAGGCTAAAACTCCCTTAGCTTTTTTATTGTACATGGATTAGTGGTCTCTTAGTTTGGCTAGTGAGTAATACTCCCTATAAACCAGATTTGTGTATTGTTGAGACTCCTTGTCGAATACGCGCTCAAGACAAAGACTGTGGTTTAATGGGCATGTCGAGCTAGACTAGACCGCCCTGGTGGCCGATTGGGATGAGATATTTTCCGTGATAATTTTGTCCCACCTTTCGGAATAACATAATAATCCGTTGTCTGCCTGCATACTGCCGACGAAAGAGGATGGTAACACTCCGAGGCTCTGTCAAGGCTACCCTCCTTCATCACTTCGCGGAGATAAGAATGCTAAGTCCCTATAAAAGCTACGTTCCATCCGTGGAATTGCTTATCGTGTCTTTTGGACTGCCCTTTTAATTTCTCCCTTGCCCGTGTTCTCTCTACTCATCTATCTCATGCGCTCCAATTCTCTAGCTATGGCAACAGCATGGCTAACTCAAATGTGGCCCCCTAAGCCGCATTTTACAGAGACAGACGTCGGAAACTTGTCTGGAAAAGTAGGCATAGCTCTCTTCGCTTTCCCGTGATCTGTATATTTTTGATGTAGCGCCTCGTTGCAATCTCTGATTTGGATGTATAGGTTTATATTGTTACTGGCGGAAACGCTGGTATCGGCAAAGAGCTCGCTAGCATACTGTATGCAAAGCATGCAACAGTTTATATAGCAGCTCGAAGCCCTAAGAAAGCTATGGCGGCTATCAACTCTATTCACAACAAAAATCCTTCTTCGGTCGGGCACCTAAAGTTTCTCGAGCTCGATCTTGCCGATCTCGAGTCCGTGACGAAAGCAGCTATATTATTCCTCGCGTCAGCCAAAAGCCTTGATGTTTTATTCAATAATGCTGGCGTCATGCATCCCCCTAAAGGTTCCAAAACAAAACAGGGCTATGAGCTACAGATTGGTGTACATAATATTGGCGCTGTCCACTTTACGGAGCTACTCACACCAGTACTTGCAAGGACAGCATCTATCTACTCTACTTATGGCAAGGAGGGTTGCGTCAGGGTGATATGGGTCTGCTCACTAACTGCGGAGAGGTCTCCTTCAGGTGGCATTGATCTGACAAATTTAAATTACTCACAGAGGGACGAGACCAAATACACCAAATATAGTTTAAGTAAAGCTGGAGTCTACTATCAAGGCACTGAATATGCCAGAAGGCATAAGGACGAGGGCATTATCAGCGTGGTGAGTCGAGTTGATCTATTCCTCTGGTACATATAGCTCAAGTCTTTTCAGCCCCTAAATCCCGGCAATGTCAAGTCGAACCTTCAGAGACACCACCACGGTCTTGCCTTCAGGGCCATCAATGCAACCATTCTGTATCCAGCTATCAATGGTGCATATACTGAGTTATATGGCGGACTCTCTCCCGAAATAACTTTAGATAAATCAGGGACTTATGGTAGTTGATTATACTCTGCTTTATTTTTTATTTGCTAAGGATATTTCTAGTTATTCCCTGGGGTCGATTTGCTAAAATTCGATCAGATCTTGAGGAGGGATCTCGAAGCATTTCAGAGGGCGGGGCTGGTATAGCCAGAAGGTGGTATGACTGGTGCCTTGAACAATCAAAGCCGTACAGGCGAGGATAGAATGGGAGGAGGGTAAGGGGGGTTAAGTAGGTACATTTTTAGATTAATTAGAGAGAGATGGAAGAAATAACGTTAGTACCTAAATAAGTAAGCTAATATTGATATCGGAGCTGGGAGGACCTTATGTAAGTGACCGTTAGGCTCAAATATCCATTTTAATACTGATCTTATCATAAAGTTAGTGGAGATAACCTGATAGTAATAAAGCAATAAAAAGGGTTATAGAGTTGGAAGAGATAATTTCAACAACAACACAGAGGTAGTCGTCTTAAATTGTTAGATACTTATGAGAATTAGACCTGTTCGGTATTGCTTAGCCACTGCGATTTATTTGTATCCTCTCTTCTTCTGTAGATAAAATATTGAGGCTAGAAATCAAGCAAATCACATTATCCAGTTACACTATCAACTGACCACGGTTTACAACGCACACCTCCTCACATCCTAACCCTAAGAGAACCTTGCTGCTTTAACAGGTTAGATCCCTTTGACGACCGCGGTCCGGGCTTCTTACTCAGTAGAGTTTACCGGATACGTGCCGTTCTTATTGGCCAGGACCAATACAGGGCTTAAGAAGATCCCCACCGATTAATTTACCAACGTTACAAATTTAGCCCAGTTAATAGTTGGGCTAGCGTGTCAATTCCTTTCTTATTTTTGTTCGATGTTTAAATAACAAGGGGGGATAATATACTCCGCATACTTACGGCATATATAATTAACGGAGGGAGATTAAAAGCAAATCTTCCGTTAAATAAACTAGCCGCTACATAGTTTGAAATTTCGTCTGCTCTCTTTCCTTGAATTACTGACTAAGTGAGTGCACACAAACGCTTGTCTTCGGCTTTAATACTTTTTGAGCGCTTTGCATAATAATATATATAACAGCCTTCTCAATCTATTCGTACCCTCGATCATTTGTTCCACTTAAGATGCTCCCCTTGAATCCATCTGCGCCTGATTGGCGAAACCCGAAACTTGGCCAAGTCAAAGCACACTCGCACCCCCACAGTGTTAAGCAGTTCCTCATGGAAATGAGGTCAATGCGTCAGAGCTCTTGTTGACAAATTGCGGAAATTCAAGATGTTTTTAGGCGCTATTGCAACAGTAAGTGGGATCCACGAAAGTATCTAGAAGCGGAAGACTTTCGTATTTGTCACGGTTGGTAATCCTCATGTCCGCATGCGAAGCGAGATCGGGCATGGCTGAATTCCAGACCACATCGCATTCTGGTTAGCTCAAACCCGTGTCGCCTGGGGTTTGGCCCATGTTTGGCGCCGGATCTCGGCCATCTCAGTACTCGTGCCCCGCCCCACCTTTTTTGGGTCTCGGATTCCTCGCACCACCAAAGGAAAAGGTGGGGCGGGGCACGAGTAGTGACAATAAAAAGGACATCTGGCTAGACCCCTGCATCGATCTTGACCAATAGAATCAAGATTTATCCGGTGAACCCCACTAAATTAATTGGCTTCTCCCAAGTCGCTGGGAGGCTCGACGATCTCCTCCAGACGTCATGTGTGAAAGACAGTTGCCTAGTCTTAACAGCATCTAACCCGTCAAAGTGACAACGCTCTCATTTGCTTACTCGAGACTAGTTCCAACTGCGCTTCTCACGGTGACACGTTGTTTGGCTCTCCACATACGATATCAACGTTGTGCTGAGCGTGATTGCTCAACGCGTGTGAAAAGTTATCCTGTCTGTCCATTCTCAGCACATCTTCCCGAGCATCCAACGACAAAATAATTAGACCTGTGGATAGGGGGCCAACTACAGGACCTAATGATAAAATGCCGAAGACTCGGGTTAAAAGTGGCTGCCGCACATGCAGGTATATTTTCTTCCCTCAGCTAACTCTCCTTGTGTGGTAGTGTGTGTGTGTTCAAGTCCACAATTAACCATTTTCCCTGAAGATTGCGGCACCTGAAGTGTGACGAATCCTGGCCTACATGCAAAAGATGTACATCTGCCAAGCGAGTTTGCGACGGGTATGGTATCTGGGGTGGTGGGAGTAACCCTTCTGCCAGCAGATCGCGAGTTTCTACCCGTACTATCGACACGCTTCAGCCATATAGGAGGACTCTTCTTCCAGGACTTGGTCGTATGTCTGCCGATGAATCTAATTGCCTCGACTTTTTCCGCTATTGGTCGTCGGAGAGGCTCTCTGGAGTATTCCAATCCAGATTCTGGAGTTCGAGGGTGCTGCAGCTCTCGAACAATGAACCTGCTGTCTTTCATGCCTTGATTGCCCTTTCGTCGTTCCAACGAAGTGAAATTACAACTGATATGTCACTTGAAGGCCCAAAATCCTCCAAGAGTCGATCATTCATCGACAAATGGCAACAGCTTGGGTTGCAGCAATACAACAAGGCCATTGAGAGTCTTCACATTCATTTCGCCGCGAAAGATCACCTGTCCATTAAAGTCACACTCGCTGTGTGTATTTTGCTCACATGTACTGACATAATTCGAGGAGCCCGCGCTGCTGCTAACACACATATTGAAAACGGTATCAGGTTATTGTTAGCTCTTTATCGTGCCGACAATGGCCTCCAGCAGATCGCAACCCTTACTGCCAATGCCCGTCCCATGAACAGCATGCAGGATCGATGTATTGAGCTGGATCTTATCGAAGCAGTTATACGCTTGAATACACAAAACCTCGTATTCGGTCACCCAATTCGCGTGCTGTTAACAGCTGCAGGGCTTGGCCCTCTTTATCCACTCGAAATGCCGCCCACCTTCGACAGTCTCGGCGAAATGAGAACATATTTAGACAGAATCTTGAACTTGGTGCTTCGGCCACCCAGAAAGAGGAGCCAAAAGGGCACTTGGGAAAAACTGTCACTTGAAGAATTCAATTGCCAGCAACATTTTTTACAACGAGCCTTGGATAAGTGGCTCAGCGCATATCAAGCATCAGTCCCGGTAGTTCAGCTAAGTTTATTATCAAGACTGTCGCCAGGAATCGAATTGCTGCGCGTTTACTATGTCATGGCTACAATCATGCTCTCAGCTCGAGATCCAGGAGGGGGTCTTGCGGGATCCCAAATGACGTACGACTCGCACTCTGAAACCTTTGAAGATGTGCTGGAAAGAACAACTACAGTGTTTGGGATACTGAACCAAGCAGAATCACCAATACCCGGCTGCGACTGGATCCCTGATCAGAGAGGATTGGACCTCAAAGCAGACATGGGTATTCTTCCTCCATTATCCTACACTGCGATAAAGTGCCGACAGCCTTTCATACGCCGGAGAGCAATCGAATTGCTCGTTAGAGTTAGCCACTGTGAAGGACTTTGGGATGGAGTTGCTGTAGCTGCTGTCGTCCAAAAAATTATTGAACTGGAAGAAGGTGACTTTTATGCCACAACTTCAGAACGACCCTGGTACATGTGGGGTTCTGAGTGTCACAGGAGTAAACCCGGTCCTACGACGATGGCCGGTACCATAAGGCAAACTGTTGCAGCACTACCAGAAGCTTATAGGTTCCAGGACGTGGAGGTGATTTTGAAAGAAGGGACATCGCCCACCAAGGCAAGGGTGGCTTATCAATGTCGACGTGGGGACTCCCTGCTGCAGGGTGAACACGGTATTCATGAATCCAAAAGCATCGTGTGTAATCTTTTGCATAGGAATAGGATTGGCACTAGCCTCCATTAATGATTGTTTTATAGCTTTAAAGGCTCGCAGCTATTTCCCTGTCGAGGGTTATCGCACTCGATAGCAACATCTTCGCTTCTCATGGACCAGCAGTTCCTTGAATATATTTCCATTATATTGCATACCCTCGTTATTAATATACTGTTCTTCTGGTCCCAAAATTTCTCCTTCCATCAATGTCTTTAATAGACTGTCTCCAGAAAGTTTAATTGCTTCCATGTACCACAAAAATCCCCGGTATTATGCGTAATCAGTGGTAACTTAGGAGAAGAGCATTGAACAGGAGCAAGTAGTGTAGAGGGAGCAGTTTATACCATTTCGAACTTTAACACGAGACTGCATATATCCTTCGACTGGGGTGTTAACCAGTGTCTAATATGTCCAAATTGGGATTAGAGGTTGAGGGCCCGCCCTATTTAATTTGTGTACCATGCAGTGTTTCTCTAACTGAGATAAATATGGGAAAAACTGCTTAGAAACTTTCACAATAGGTGTTAACGCCTATGTGACTAAGGATCTCTCTTAACGAGGAACTCGGTAGCTGGTGATCTAACTCTAAAGGTTATCACCAACCTCCTAATTTACTGTTAAGGAGATAAAGAGGAGGACCTAATTCCTAGATAGATGTGTTAATTAAATTTCGCATCCATTATCGAATGCACCTGGAGCAAGTCGTAATGTGACACTTATCGTTAGACATAGCGCACAGTCGCTACACTAGCTTGTGTAGGAGTAGGAGTAGGGTTAGGGTGGAGGGAAGGGAGGGATATTGGTAGAAGACGTCTTAACCCAGTCCTTCTACCGGCCTTAGTAGTAGCCGAGTTATAGTGGAGTACTCAATTGGAGAATATTCGGCCTAAGAGAACGATTGGCTTGGATAACTCTACCGAAAAAAGATCTGCTCTTGTTAAGGGAGGAACTTTAAAGTTCCGTTTTACCTGTTGCCCTTTCTCTCACTTTGTCATACACATTAATCGCAATGTTATACAAGTTTAGTTAACTTTTGCCATAAAGTTAAGCTGATCTATGGCTTTAAACATTGCATCTTTGCTATCACAGCTAATATTGCGCTGCTATTAGCAACATCGGCCGCCAATATTAAGTCGAGACTTTTGAAATTAATCTTTAGATGATTGTGCAATTTATCAAGGGCTCTTGAATATCTGCTACTGCTCAAAAACCGCAACAGTAGCGCAGAAGGAGCTTAAATTGTCTGCGTCGTGCACCATTTGAGCGCTTCCGTTATTGTTGATGATGTTTACACTGGCCTTGGTGCTTACTCCAAATATTTTGATCTTGGAATGCTGTATATCAATAATGCTTTCCTGGCATGATTCCGTATTTAGGCAATCTTGGCCGTAATTGTCGAAAAAGCTATAGAGGCCGCCGCCGTATAAAAATACATCCTCGCAGTTAAGAACCCTTAAGCCCCAGGTCCGTGCGCAATTATTAGCAGAGCATGAAGAAAAGTCTGGATCATCCCAAGAGGCCTGGGATTTGAAAGGAACCCTAGCGTCTGGATTCCCCTGGAAGTATGCGGTTTCCGTTTGTATCGTCGCCATATACACATTTCTGGCGTTGCGAAGTTGGTAATTATAGAGAACATTGTGCTCGGAAGCAGTACCCCAAAGCCATGTACCCTTGGTACTCTCTATCATGATTCCTCGTCCACTATAAATGTTGATCTGTGAATGGTCAGGGAGATCCAGTTCGTGATCAGCAACCCAAAGCCATGTGTTTTCCATGTATATTGAGGCATCTGCTGTAACGTGAAGGAGCATCCAGGCACCAAAACACTCAGGTTTTGGTGTTGTGGTTAAGTCGGGTGATTTGCCACACGTGTCAGACTGCAGACCAGTACCTGCGGATCCCCCAACACGGAAATGCACATCCCAGAGACCTGTAGAACCTTTGCTTGTAGCCCCAACATTCCATTCCATGAGAATAGCACCCGGTTGAGGTCCTTGTGTTTCGAATATAAGATCCGAGATCTCAACTATTCCGACGTCGCCAGGCTTTCCAATTTTAAAAACCGGTTTAGGATGTGCAGGGTTATTAAACGAGGTGTTTCCGCCAGCCATAATAAGCGGCCAGATTTCGCCCACAATTCGCACATTAGGCGGCACAAAAACAGTGTCGGTGATTAAATATGCACCGTGATCAAAGAATACAACCTCGTCTGGCTTGATTGCATCAAAGATAGCTTGGATGGCCGCTGTGTCGTCACTTAGCCCGTTTCCTATGGCGCCCCGAGCTTTTACCGATATAAATTTTGACGCATCGACGTTGAGATACTGGTTTTTGCTTTTCGTAAAGATATTTCCTTTGCTGTCAACAAGTGCAGCAGGTCGCTGTGTTGCTGGGTAAGCTGCCTGAACAGACCTGCCCTGTTTACCAACGTAAGCACGCCCCTGAATCCATGAGGCAATGTTGGCGCTGCCGTGCAGGACAACCTTCCCAGAACGGGTGTTTTGTACAGCCACAGGAGTATGTAAGAAGTTAACATTATCCAGGATCATTGTACCATTTGCACCTTCCTGGCTGGGGTCGTACAAAGTTGTAATGCCGATGCTAGTATTGCTGAATACGCTATCCTGAACAATGATAGAACCCACACTCTGAATTGGGTCACCAGACGTTATGTCAATACCGATGTCGCAATTGTTGATAGAGAGTCCATGGTATGTCCAAACCCAATTCCAGATCTGGAAAATGGCAGTTTGGCAATTGTTAAACCTAAGATTGCGCGATGTGAATTGCTCACTGCCTAGAACCATACCGTACCTTCCTCCATTAAAGGTCAAGTCGGTCATAAAGCCACCGGATCCATTCTCCATGAATATGCCTCTTTGTGAGTTTTCTTTGTTTTTGCTCACAATCATGTTGAATTCAATATTTTGCAATGACGATGCCTGTGCAACTTGCCAGTGAATCCCAGTGCCTGTTGTCATAGGCTGGCTGGTTAAATCTATTTTGAAATTGCGAACTTGACGAAAAAAGTTGTTTTGGTTGGTAAACCAATTGTTACCCTGGTCGTTGTATGGATCTGCATCAATAACCGCAATTCCGGAGAAGTTGGATGAAGCTTTCAGTGTTGGAACGGAAGAAGCATCGCCAATAATCTGTGTGTAGTAATACGCGACTATCGGTGAAGAGACCAAGTATGTACCTGGGGGGAAGTATAAAATTCCCGGGGCTGTGGTGCTGGAATCACAGCCCTTGCCGCACCTATTCCCCCCAGCAGTAATTGCATGATTGATAGCGGCTGTGTCATCGACGACTCCATCACCAACAGCGCCATAATCCTTTACATTGCGGAATATAGTGTAGTTGTAAGAGGGAATAAATGGAACAGTGCCACGGCGATCGATCTTTGCGAACCACCAATCTGAGGTACTTGGAGCGGAAGAATTCCATGTATTGTTCGCCGATGGCCAAAGTCCTCCAGGAGTTGAGAGCGCAACAGCTGGATTTATCGACCCGACTGAAGCGGCAAGCGCAAGGTTGAAATAGTTTCGTAGTTCCTTCATGGCTGGGGCTTAGTATGTTTTGGTTGGTAGGCTAGGGCAGCTTAAAAATTTAGTGAATACTTGGAAAATTTGCGAAAACAGATAGATTAGGCGTCTGTCAGGTACTCGCTCGACTTGGATTAACACGAACAATGTGAGGCTGCTTAGATGAACTATGTCCCTTTAAGTAAATCTTTAGATGCTAAGAACTAATTTAATAAATCTAATAAGCTTGCAGTCTGGAGGGAGCATGCTCAAGGATAGGATCACCATGCCGGATTTCGATCTTCACCACTGCATCGACAACATACTCGAGAATATTCATTTAAAAGCTAACTTCACGCTGCTGTTTCGGCCGCTCCTCGGTCTCACACATGAAACTCTTGCAATTTCTCATAAAACTTCGGCTGAATATAATTTAATGCAGCTATAGACATCAATGAAAAGATTTGTCACCACATTTAGGCCATCCAACCAGCCGCCGCTAATTCCGAGCTGTGGCGATATGCTAAATATTGTGGGGAATATAGTAGAGTGAGGGAGATGTATGCAACGGTGATACGAGTTTAACAAATTCGTTCCTAATCGGGCCGGTCCAACACTTACCCTCTCGCCGATCTTTACTTATCTGGACATTAGCCAGTTACCTAGCTGGTTACCCTTGTTTCGATACGGGCCAATCGGAAAAAGCCTAGCACGGGGTTGTGGTTTTGCCTAACCAATTTCAGAGTACTACAGATACATACACAGACATTTACCTTGCCGACAACCTATTATTAACATCAGCCAGCGGCTAACTTTCCGTCTGCTTGACTAATATCCTCTCTGTTGAAGTTAAGTAAGCCAGCAATATTAATGTACACCAAATAAGACTATTATCAATTATTGCAGAAGAAATATAACGCGAAATCTCTAGATAAAATGAAACTAAATAGCACGATCTCCTAGGTACAAAAGCGATTATACCAAGGGACTATTAGATGTAACTAGAAGGATATTTTGGCACTTATTTCACTAAATTGAAAGACGACTATACAAGGGAAGTAGATTCAATCCAGCTTTATGAAGAACAGTGAGCAAGAATTTAATTATTCAAAGAAACGCAGCTCATAACTCGGCCGGGGGGCTCTTGACAGCGTTTTTGACTTCCTGGAACACGTGGGAGTCTCAATGTCTAGGACAGAGATTCTCTCATATGAGCGGTATTGCCCTTCTTGACACACAAGATGTACCAACCCAGTGACTTCGGAATTGCCAAAAGTCACAAGACGGCCCGAACACGCTATAAACTTATCGACCCATCCACGGAGCCGACACTGAAGTGCTATCTTGGATTTAGGCGATGCATTAAGACGGAGAGTATCTTACGATTGGTTAGTGCCTGTCTTCTAGAGTCCGCGGGTTGAGCAACTCTCGATCCTAGTCGAGTCACAAATGAACCTGTTTTAGAGACAGAGTCGGCCCTAACTGACTTTTGGGTTGCATTCTTTCTGATGAAATGGTGGACAGTATCCGAATAATTACCCTGTCGAAAAGCACCCCTGATATATGGCTTGATGCCCGTCCAGCCGAAGGTGATTTTGAACCCTGTTCCAGCTTCCCTAGTGCGTTTTACAAAGCTACTCAAGGGTAGAAATACACTGGCATTGATTTAGCTCCTTGAATATTTATGTCGGGCCGATTTATTAAAAGTGTCGGGTAAATGCACATGTATGCCAGTGATGATTCGCATGAGTAATAGTCTCGGTTAAACACTATATCTGTTAGTTTCAGTGGCTTAGGGAAGGCAAGTCTAAGCTTATAAAAAGTTCGAAGATATCCGCTCATCACTAAGCGTTACTATCCTGTAATCATTTTCATCAGTATTTATTCTCAGAATCACGGCATCTAAATTCGCGATCAAGATGGTAAAGTTTAACATTTTAGCGGTGTTGCTACCTCCTCTTTCCTTAGAGTTTGTTCTTGCCGGGGCTGTTATCGAAAGGAGAGTTGCCGTTGATGGTGGTTAGTATCGATTTTCTATTTTGACTGTGATAACAACACTGCAAATGCTTATCTAATGTGCCAGTTCTAGATACTACCTTAAATCCCATCGCAACTGATTCGGCCGAAGGAATTGCGGGAGGTCTAGTCAATTGTGTATCACCTCCGTTAAATTCATTTTTTGCCGGTTTGAAACCACCAGTGAGCAACACGACCAAATCACATTCCTTTTTTCCTTCATCTTTTAGGGCTCGCACAGATTGCTAACGGGATGCAAGTATCCAACAAACTCCTGGTGGGCTCCGTTTGCGGCCCCTCCTGGCAATGCCACTGCTGCAGGCCCTTTTCCGTATGAAAGCTCCTTAGATGGTAATGGTATCGTGTTTGGCATTAGTACCAATAGGCAAATGGATGGTACCTCAATTAAACAGCCTACCCAGAAGGACTGGAAAGCATCATTTATCGAGCATAGCGGCAGTTTTATTAATCATAAGGCAGTCGCGTTCGACACTCAGTCCGTCACCATACAGTATTTCCAATATAATGCGTCGATGACGGCGTATCTGGTACCGGGCTCGCCATACCTGACCTTCCAATACAATGCATCTACTCCAATTCTAACAAGCAACAATGGAGGTATCAAGGCATTCAATGGCTTGACCTTGAAAGATGGACAAAGTGGTAAGTCGCCACAATAACTAAGACTATATAGGCTCTAACGTGCAACAGTCAATGCAACTGGTACTACGTTTAATGTAACCGATAACAAAGATGCAACATACATTATATATGCTTTGTCACCAATTTCCCTGACAGCAACTTCCGGGCAAGATGGAGGGTCGATCCGAGCTAACTCAATCTACTCTGGAGTTCTACGTCTCGTCAAACTTGACAAACCGGCACATCAAGCTCTCTTAAACGAGCACAGCAATGTCTATCCTACTTCAGTAAAAACAAGTTATTCCTTTGCGAACAATACGGCCATTCTTTCGTTCGATTGGAAGGTCGTCGGAGATGGAGGCCGTCTGTTGATGCTAACTTGGCCTCATCACCGCCAAACCTTGCAAAATGCCAATTATCCAGATACAAGCTCACTGAGCTATCTCACCACCAAGGTATTATATTCCCAGAAACCACTAACATAGGCCTAGCTAATCGGTATAGGGATGGATGTACCCCGCAATTGGTAACAGATGGCAAATGCTCCATCAACTATCATCCGTCACTTGGAGCCCCGGACGGAACTTAGATGAGTCCTGTGTGACACCTGTTCTTCAGGGTTTAGAATATGAAGTTGCACAATTAAACGTTTCCGACGCACCAGTTCCTGGGGACTTCTATTTTTGGGGCGGCACTCTTGCAGCCACGGCACGGCTTGCAATAATTGCGTATGTTATGGACTATCAACAATCAGGATATTTCGCTGACATTAATTCGTTTTCTAGAGATGATTTAAAACGCACAGACCTCGTGAAGCCAGTGGTAGAGTACCTAAAAGCGTCCTTCGACCACTGGTTTCAACCCTCCTCAACAGTACTTCCAGCATACGAGTCTACTTGGGGAGGGGTTATTAACAAAGCCGGTGCAAATAATGTCTGGGTCGATTTTGGTAATGGATTTTATAATGATCATCATTTCCACTACGGCTATTTCTTGACAGTAGCTGCGGTAATTGCCAAATTTGATAAGGAATGGCTTAAGCAGCACAAGGATTATATCAACTGGTTCGCAAGGTAATACTACCATCCGTTGACCTTTAGAGTTTTGGCAGAAGACTTACATAAGAATTGTTTTAGAGATATAATTAATCCATCCGATCAAGATCCGTATTTCCCTATCACCCGCTGTCGCGATTGGTTCTCAGGGCATTCCTGGGCATCAGGGATTGCGAATGGCGCTGGGAGTCGGGACCAAGAGTCTGTAGGCGAGGCTATTAACGGTTACTATGGCGCGCTCCTATGGGCATCAGTGGCGCTTTCCTCAGAATATGTTAATTTTGCTAAGCTTTTGGTTGCTACTGAACAGCATGCTGCGAAAGTATATTGGCACCTCTACCCAGACCTGGCAGAGTCAGATCGAGACAATGCCTATCCCGAACCAGAGATCCGGAAGCTTGTGACGATGGGCAATGTTTTGGACTGGCAAGCTGGTGCTTGGCTCTTCTGGGGTAATGAGAAAGTTCAAATTGCTGCCATTCAGATTCTTCCCCTGACACCAATCAACGAGGTGTGTATTTTCTACCCTGGATATAATGCTTGGTATTGCTAAAGCTAAGACGCTGAGCAGGAGCTTTATGATGACAAGTGGGTTCGAAACGTGTGGAATTATACGATGCCTGAATTATTAGATCCCGCAATTGGCGATGAATGGTAAAGAACTTTGTTGAACATCCGCTGGCAGCGATTTTGCTAATTCAGCCAAGGAAATGCGTCATTATTGCTGCTTATGCGAACTCAGATCCACAGACCGCTGCTGCCTGGAGTGCCAATTTAACAACCTGGGGTAAGCTAACAGTCAATGTCTTATTTAGTTGCACCTTCTGATAGGAAAACAGGATCTGGGAACACATTCACGAATGAATTGTACTTCATTGGAACCCGCCCGAATCCCAAGTTAGCTCCAATCTGCGGAACGCTTCCTCAAAACCCAATTGGAAGTTTTCGATTGCAAGACTCTGCAACCGGACGATACGTTGTTGCATCAGCCAATAACACGAATCTGGTCGCCTCGGATACAAATCAAGAGTCTGCTGCCGTATTCAAAAGTGGTTATGCCCCGAATTCAGGAATGCTACAGTTGGTAAGCACTGGTCAATACGTGACCGCGGACCAATCTGGTAAAGATACTCTCGATGCGGCACGTCCCAGTGCAAATGCTTGGGAGCGGTTTGTGATCCGACAGAAGCCAGGGGCGTCGCCTGGCATCTATTCTATCAAGGCAGCTAGTAATGGTCTCTACCTCACAGTTGGTGCGGATGGGTCACTTGTGAACAGCGGTACCAATGAAAGTGCTGGTACCGGCTTTAAATTTCTGAGAGCATAGACTTATGCTTTCTGCGGTTGGCAGCTAGTTACTCAAACAGAATACCGGACTGCCATGTTTGTGATACCGGGCAAAATGGCAAACTGGGAAAATCATCGTTCCAAAGACAGCCAGGTAAAATACGCCTAAGAGGTAGCTCAGTTGCAATTTAATTAATAACTGTGAATTTGCCTAAGCAAGTGCAACTCAATCTTGACAAACTCTTAACGTGTATTTTAGCTATAACTTAATAAGTATCTAAGTGCCTCATTCCATGATGGACTAGTCATCTGTAATCTTATCGCATGAGAACTTGGGAACGATTAAACCTGTCCGTTATAGAATTTTTCTATTCCGTTAAAACTATAAAGCAGCTGTTTTCTAACATTAATATTTTATACCCAAGAATGCAGTTCTATTTAATGCCTCCATACCTGCTGGTAATACGGCATTTATCTGTTCACGTGGTCTCATAACTTCCGAGAGCTCTAGGCTGCAATATCCCGTCATGTTCGACAGTTGACGGCCCCTGGGCGGTGCGTGGAAGATACCTCAATCTTTTGCTAATTACTAGCAGAAAAGACGAGAAAGATCCTTATATCGACATCGCATAGTTTTAAAGGTCACTATAAGTTCTGAAATGCGCCCCCTTAGAGGATTGTGTGAAATTCTCTTTCAATTTTGAACCGCCGCTCGTTTTCAGCTACAACAAATTTCCGCCTCTTCTATGCGGTTGACCCTACTCAGAGGGCTATGCCTCCGTCCACCCACATGCAATAAACGGTGCCACTCCTATTGTTTACAACAATCTCCAGGCCCATTATCTCTCAGTTCTCAATGAGTGTAACTGGTTGGGCCATTGATGTTAATAAAGCCACCAAAATAAAGCTCTCACAATCTGTCCTTCAGTTTGGACTACGTGACAAGAATGCCAACCCTTCGAGTGTTTAGAAGATGTTACGGCATCTTGCTACACCGTCTTTGTTGAGAAGTGCCTCTGAGTCGAGAAGATTTAGCGAACTAATAGTGGTAAAAGTCATGGTCACATAGCAATCCCCCAAGTGGTTAGCAAAATAAGAGTCCCGGCCATCACTCCAATGTCATGCGTCATTTGTGCCAAGACTTCCAAGCCTTTTTTTCCCGTAGGAATTGTTGCCGATGGCCGTAGATAGTCTGTGAACTGACAAGAATCCGTAGCGGCGTGGTGCAGGAGAAACTTAAGTGGGTTCCAGCTCGTACACGAATGAACCAATTAGATAACGCCATTGCCGAGCTTACCTGTTATTCCAGTTACTTTTCATGCGTAATTGCCGTAATCTCGGACGACGAGACGCCACCATAACAGCGAGGCCCGGAACGAATAATCAGAGTTATGCCAGTTCCGAGCGTTCGAGGAATCCTCAAGTCTGCCACAAATTCGGGCATAGTCCACGAACCGCGGGTTGAGGATTTGCGCATCGCCTGATGTGATATGATCCCTGTGAGGGAATCATGTGACCTGCCCGTTTAATGAATGTCTCACTTTGTGAGCATTGTGTAAATAGCTTCAGCCAGAGTTCCTTTACGGGTTCTCTTTTTCTCCTTGTGAATAATCGCTTCATCCAAGTCGCACTCGACCTTGTTCGTGCACTCGTACCGTTACAATCCCCACAAGCCGACTATGGAGTGTCTATAAATTCCGTTGGATCTCTCGTTCGAGAGGCTCAATTCAATATCGTTTCATTTTTTCAGACCGTTATCCTAAAGCTTTACCAATACTCTCTTCAAGATGAAAATTTGGATCACTATTTTCGCTAACTTATTGGTTGCTGCTCAGGCGGTATTCAATACCCATATAAGGCTGCCCACGATTGACTTGGGCTATCAAGTCCATCGTGCTATCTCATTTAATGTATGGGTAACATAACCAAGAAAGACATCGGATTATAGAGTCATAATTGACATTCCACGTTAGGAGAAAACCCAGATGTATAACTTCACCAACATTCCTTATGCTGAGCCCCCCCTAGGCAAGTTGCGATTCGCGGCGCCAGTGCCCCCAAAGGGGTATAAATCTAGGGTCCAAGATGGAAGTGTGGGCAAAATATGCCCTCAAGCATACCCGGATTGGCTTGCAGTTTCTATGTTATTTGCCCCTGCGTGGGCCGCAGGACAGCCGTTTAACTTTACGCAAGCTGTAGAAACAGTGAAGCGTCTCCCGCCTCAACCTATTGACCATCGAATGACGGAGGACTGCCTTGTTTTAGATGTATTGGTCCCGAAACGTGTGTTTGAAGCTAGAAATACACAGGTGGCGCACAGCCCAAAGGGAGCTCCTGTCATTGCCTGGATTCATGTCAGTCTCCCCTTACAACTACAAGCCCTTTTTGCAGACCATCGGCCATGACGGGTAGACTAACTGAGCTCCAGGGTGGTGGGTACGTGTTTGGAGAGAAAGGCATGTTCGGCAGCCCTGACGATTTACTTGCCGCGACTCAGCGCGGAGGCGCCGATGGGGCGATTTTTGTTGCCTTAAATTACCGACTTGGCGCATTTGGCTTCCTCTCAGGACCAACTCTTCAAACAAACGGTTCAGGCAAATGCTGGATTACTGGATCAGAGACTTGCTCTTCAGTGGATCCAGCAAAACATTCATAAATTTGGTGGAAACAAAGACGAAGTCACCATTATGGGCGTTTCATCTGGGGGAGGTTCTGTGATGCACCAGCTCACAGCTTATGGTGGTTTGAAGCCAGTTGCATTTCAACGGGCCATCCCTCAATCGTCTGGTTTCGTACCGACCCCAGGCACTCAGATCCAGGAGGAAACTTATGCCAAGTTTCTATCTAACCTCAATGTCAGCTCTATCGAAGCGGCAAGAACTTTGCCATCAAACGAGCTGTTGGTTGCCAATGCCAAGCAGGTTGGTGATTCCTTCTGGGGCACATTTACCTTTGGTCCCGTTGTAGATAATGATTTTGTTCCTGGACCTGCGGCAAAGCTACTTATGCAAGGCTCGTACGCAAAACATGTGGCTATTCTCTCTTCCCACACAGCTAATGAGGGCCTTGTCTTCACGGATCCCCGATCAGCCGGGAATAATACCCACCTGCGCATTCAGCTTCGAGACATCTTGCCTACCATATCTGAAGAAAACCAGGATTTCGTACTGGAAAAGCTCTATCCGCCAGTGTACAACGGATCCAAGCCTTGGAAGGACCCTATTGGTCGCGTAATGACGTTGATTGGGGAGTTAGCACTCACCTGCAACACCAACGCCATGGCCAAGTATGCGCAACTGCATGGAACGCCAGCATTCCATTTTGACTTCTCGGTTCCACCAGCCTTACACGGTGATGACCAGCCTTATACTTTTGCTAGAGGTTCCGTACCTGGAATGGATCCCGAAATTGCAAGCATAATCCAAAACGCAATTGCTGGGTTCGTAATGAGAGGCATACCGGCTAGGAGTCCCATTACGAAGGCTTCTGTGGTTCCAGCTTACGGAAGTGAGAACAAAGTTCTCAATTTGGCAGTTCATGACACTGCAGCTGTTAAAGATCCTGAGTCGAATGAAAGGTGTGAGTGGTGGCACAAGGCTCTGTACTACTAGTTGTTGACATTCCTTACCCTATTCTCTCTTTTCGCACCGTTGTCTTGAGAATTGACGGCCAGATGTGATTTGATGTTCAGTCTAGACTGTGCAGTAAAGACGACGGTACTGTAGTTCTTAAGTAGTAATTTTACATTATTTGCGCCGTGAGGGCCGACCGACATTGAATTCAACAGCGTTTGCCGTGTCAACTCCTTTTTCTAAATTAGATGTTTTCTGGCAATATAAACTGCATGGTCTTTCATACAGTAATGATAGATAATATGCCGATCCTGTATTTGTTATGGGAATGAATATGTCTAACTACACAAGTAGGGTCCTTCTTATACTACCATAGCTTAGCATAATCCCCGGGTTTACCGCCTATATCTATGAGGTACGAAATATAATTTACAGTCCGTTACAAGAAAGGAAGCTCATCACCTCTTGAAAGGCGCCTACCGCATTGAGGTGGAGGTTGAGCCCGTGGCCAGCCCCAGAATAGCTGACCGCCTTGAATGCCTTGGACTTTGAAAAGATGTGAGACGCGGGAAACTCAAGTACACCGTTGCAGCTAAGAAATTGTCAGGAACTGTGCTACCCAATAGCTAAAGTCTTACTCACTCTGATGTGCAGAAGATGAAGTCATACTCCCCGGAGATTATCTGCCCAAGTTATTATCTCGCACGGTCGTTTGGTCTAAGCTCACATACCATTGTTGGGCCGGTGTAGTTAAGGGGCTGAACCGTGAAAGCGGAAGCAGATAACAGTTCGGTAATAGCAAATGGCTGCTTTGTATTTTCACTGTACTTCGATATACCGGTGTCATAATTAGGTTTCTTAAAGAAACTAGGCAAAATTAGCTTTTACTGTATTAGCACGCACAACTCACACGGCTCAACTCACGTATTTACGTTTGAATAAAGGTCTGCTGTTGTTAGATAGCCCTATCTTCAGTTAGGGATGTATTTGATATCAACGCTGGTGCTGAATCCTACTGACAGTATCCAGCTGACGCCACTTCTTGGGGTGCTGTTTGGCAGCGATCCTGGGCTGCGACGCCAAGAAAAAGCCAATACCGTTCAAGTAAGTAGCATTGAGACTATAACCTGGTACAGGACTAAGCACAATCCATGGTGAAATGGTCAGACAGTACCTACCCGTAAGAATCAAACCATCAGCGATGGAGGGTTCTGCCGTAATTGTGGCTAGAGACAAAGAACTGCCAAAACTATGGCCAACCAGAACAACGGACTTTGGCTTTCCAAATCCCTTGAGGTATTTCCCATTTCTAATGAGGTGAGTGATCTTTCGAAGGATGGCGACTTGGTTCGACAATTGAGCAACGTAGCCTGAAACGCTGTATAGATTATTTAGCCTCGCTCAGATATGGGCTCCCAAGTCACCTACCGCGATGACTGACCAGTACCAAGCCGGTCGTAGAAGAAAACAGAGTAGCCTTGGTTGATAGCAAAATCCACAAAACTGTAAAGATCTGGGCGCGGTTTCGGATCCCAGTACCTAACTTGAGTTAGTTTGACGACTCAATTTCAGGAATGCTGTTGAGCATCTTACCATCTATCAAAATTCAAACCATGAGTCGCAATGAGAACAGTTTGGCTCTTGCCATTTTTGTGCCCCGGCCCCGGTGTACAGAATGTCCCAGCAATAGTGTATGTTGCTGTAACATTTCGTGTACCTGAAAAGATCATGGAGGATTGGGGTGGCGACCTGCTCGAAATGTTATCAACAAAATCGGCCACATCGAAATCAGTTTCGAAAGGCGGTAAGGCATAGACTAAATCTTCAGACATGACCGAGATGGGAATTGTATAGGATTCGCAGACTCGACGGAATGTAGTTTTTGCCACAACGGTGCATACCAACGGGCCTAATGCTAAGAGTTTCATGATGATCACCGAAAGTCTCAACTGACTATGCATGTTCATCCTGGATAAGAGTTTACACAATCTGGTATAGGCATACATTAAATACTAGTACGGTACTACCGCGAAGGCCCGTGACGTGCTCTTGAATGGTACGGGCAAGATCTGACCGTCCTATCACATGTTGAATCATAGCCAAAAAGCAGGTGGACAAGGGGTAGCGCCAGCATATTCTGTAACAATAAACAATACTATAATGTGCTAAAGTTGTTTTGCCCAGCTTTAGGCTATCCATTAATCGGTCTGTGTTTTTGTCAAAGATTTGTCATAGCCAGCCAGCCATTACGTAAGTTTTGAGATATGATATCGGTCATAACGAGGCCACGGGTTATAAACCCGGTTTCCTTCCGCTATTGGAGTGTTTTGGTCAGAGAAGAGAGCTTGAAAGCCGGTTTGTTGACCCATCGGCCCGAGAGGGTCATGGCAGCGTAGGGTTGAGGAAGAACTCCTCAGCAGGGATGAAGCTAACTCAGTGGTGCTTGTCGGATAAACCTTAATTCTATTGGTCAAGATTAACGCAGGGGCTGGGTCTAGCTAGATCTTTACTTTTTTGCGGCTAGTATGGATGGCTGAGATCTATTGCCAAATGAGGACGTCCGGAGTGCCGACCGTGACAAACAACCAACGTCTTGCAGCTTCTAGATAACTTTGTGGCTCCTACCCACTGCTGGAATAGCGCCCAAAGCACAGGTGCTCAGGTGAAACATTATTTGGAAGCCGTCCCTCCCGACAGCCTAGTAATAACATTGAACTACTAGCTCCGAACAAGACGCTTGTCTTAGTGCCGTAACCAAGGGCCGAAGAGATAATACGAAGACCAATAGCAATGATTAATAGACGATATTTTCAGGATTAGCTAAGGCTGTGCCTGCTAATGGCGTCTTGCGCAGGGACATCTCAACAGCCTGTAGCCCAAAAGTAGAGTCGCTACTCTCGATTGTCCTGTGCCACAATTTTCATAGGACGGCAATTATTGTTTTTCAGCACGAGCTGACGCCAGGTCTATTTGATTCGAGGCAAATTTTTCTGGAGTTATTACTTGTCTCCTGGCCACGGAATGGTCGGGGTTAGCCAAATTAGCTGCAAGATGGTAGAGTTGTGGATTTTACATAAAAATTGGGCACCCCAAGATTTAACTAGAGATGCTTTCTGCTGACTCGGTACAGATTGCAGTACTCTCTACCTCAATATTAACTATGCCTATTAATTTAACCACACAAGATGCTCTACCACATACAATATACGTGGATAAGGCGAACCGACCACCGCCGCCAGCAGGTCTTCATTTGGAGGAGACCAGACAACCACAACTCATCGCTATTGCGGTCCTGACATGGCTTGCAGCTGTGGTTTCTGTTATACTTCGCATCTTCAGGCGAAAAGTAAGGAACAACCCGATATGGCTGGACGAATGGGTTATTATTGCCTCCCTGGTGAGCATCGCTAACATTGCTGCCGCCGCACGACTTTTTCCTGACTTCACAATCAGCCCTTTGCTACGGCCTTGGTTTTTAGTTTAGCTGGTTATGGTACGTACTAATAACTCACGTGTTATGTTGTCATTGCAAATAAAAAGTTCGAAAGAATTCTTAGCTAATTTAATGTTTAGGTGTTAGTAAAGGCCTGGGGAGACACCTCTGGGTGACAGCTCCGGAATCGCTATACGCTTGCGCCATCGTCATGCTTATTTCTCAAATAGCCTACCCAGTAGCGGTAGTATGTTTTAAATGTTCTATGCTGGCATTATATTGGCGATTGTTTCATTTTCAACCATATCTCAGAACCCTCATCTGGATTCTTGCAGCGATAAACTTCCTATGGGGCCTGGCTGTGGTTAGTATCTCTGTCCGACTGGTACACACGGATAAGCTTCAGCTGCAGGGTATACTACACCGTTTTGCTAACTTCGTGCAATTACAGATACTTGTTATTGCCATTCGATGTCAACCAGTGTATGCGTTTTGGGCCCAGCTTGACACTGGAAAACCCGTACCTCTGGATAGCTACAACTGTCACATTCCTCCTAAAGCTTTCTTAGTAGGCAACGCGATCCCAACTCTCGTTACTGATTTACTATTGCTATTACTTCCCTTACCTAGCATCTGGGGCCTTCGGCTACCCCGTCCTAAAAAGATTGGAATAGTCGCGGCCTTTGGTATCGGCCTGATGTGCGTAAACACTTAAACCACGACCGCCTACAACCCTTACGCTAATCAATACGTGGAATGTACAGTAGTGTCCTTATTGTTTCCATTGTTAGACTTAATTTTCTCGCCGGCCACATTTTTCAAGACCCTGACATAACCTGGAATTCTACCCAAGTTATTCTCTGGTCTGCCGCCGAAGCCAATGTCGGCATCATGTGTGGTAGGTCTTGCCTTTTCAGGTCACGGCATTAATACTGCTTGCGTTCTCTTCTGTATTGAATTTTAACCATCGAAGTAGTATGCCTACCGCTGCTTTTACCGGTTTTATCAAAACTGAAGCGCGGACAATTTTTTGGTGCTGAAAGAAGGCGTAGTAGAGGCGCTGGAACTACGATTCAGTTTAGGGATCGCGACATCTACCGGCTCCGGGACGAGACACAGCATGGTGCGCGTTATGCCAAGGTGGAGGGCGCCAATAGCGGTGGTACCAGCTCTGAGGCCCATTTGTTCCATATTGCTGAGGAATAAAACCTTGCTATAAGCCTACAGATCTCTAGAGAATTAGGCTGAGAGAGAGCTACCAGGGCGCTTTTCTTTCTTAATACGGCGCGTCCTGGTGTATTATACAATGCATCCTTTAACAGGTTAAATCTACGTGGGTAAGTAAAACGCAACTCTATAGCCCCTGTACATGCGGGCTTCCACCAAGTTGCAAATGAACTTGTAATAGACCCCAACTAAAAGTAAGATAAATAGCCAGAGAGGGTTGATTTCATACGACACTAGATAGGCTTGACGAACCGGCATGTAATACAACCCGTTTTCACCTTTGGAGCCCATCTTTTCTGCCGTGTTGTGGTACTCAGTGCCTATCATCAGGCTAGCTGTCCCCTCTAATTCCGTCATGTCACCTCACCTCGTCCTTGACAACTCACTGTCGATCGCGACGTACGTGACGACTTTGTGGTAACGCCGAAACGGAGAACAATGTATTCCTATTAATTTTGGCCTGTATCTGCTATGTCGAAGGGCATTTGGTTCAATTTATCTTTGAGCTCGGTCTTGGCACCTCGGTGAAGAAGCCACTCGGCCGTGTTGAATTCAGTGTGCGTAACTGCTACATGAAGTGTTGTGTTGTCATTAGAATCCCGAGCGCCAACACAAACACCCTTATCGAGAAGAAGGGCAACTATATGTATATTATAATTTTCAACAACCCATTTAAGAGCAGTTCCGCCAAAATAATCTTCATTTTCCGGGTCGGCACCATTGTTAAGGAGTGTTTTGGTTATGCCAAACTGGTTGCGCCCTTGTCGCAACTATGAACGGCGTAAAGCTGGCCTTTTTGGTTCTCGCTTCACGATCAGCACCCTTTGCAATAAGGAGGCGAATTTTGCTATCCCTGAAGCTAGACATAGCGCTAGGTAACTCATTAAGGTCCCTAGTTGCACAATTAGCTCATTCGCCGGGAATTTAAATGGTTTCTGTACAACCTCTTAGATAGCTGTTACTAGGGTGCTAGCTGCCATTACCTTGCATTCACATCTGCTCCTGCTTCTAAGGCAGTTTCTATGGTTTCAGGACTGCGTTGCTCGACACCAATCAGCGGTGCCCTGTCCTGTTTGCGCTTATACAGTTGTGCTAGTTCGGGTGAAGGCACTAATAGAGCATTTATTTAGGGTCTCTCAGCTCAGTTAAATTATTTCTGTCGGCAGCGGGCCAAACAGGCTTACTTTGTGGCCAGAAGTAACGTAACTATCAGCATTGCCTTGACTAAATCCCTTTCATTTTCAAGATCTTGAATGAGAGGTTTTGCAGCGCTTTTTAACAGGCTTTAAGTAACGAACCGTGGTTAGCGGTATACACTTGTAAACACTTCCGGACAAAAGGTGTGGTGGTGGTTTATTCTATAGTGGAAGCTAGTTGCCTTTTATAGTTATTCTAACAGATTTAAACTGCTAATAGCTACTATTATCTTTTAATAACTAACGTAGGTGCATAGCGAGTCGGACAACATAGCAAGTCAGACACCTAACCATAAAAATAGAACTATCCCTTTTTAATCGCATATTTCTCAACTATAAATTATGGAATCCTTAAGTAAAGAGAATCATTTAATCTTAGCTATTAAAGCAATATAAAGAGACTTAAAGTTAAGCATGTAAGCTGCTATAAAAGTGTATAGCATTAGCTATAGTTTACTTTATAACTAACATAACGGGAAAACTGCGCAACGCAATACTACGCCTAATTCTTAAAAACTTATAAATCTAGAAGAGTTAATAATTATTAAGTATATACTTAACCTAGATTTACGGTCTTTTCCTCCCTAACTTAGTAGTATGCAAGATATAGCAAATTAACTACTTACAGATTGTAATGTGCCTCCTGTGGGATTATAATAGGCTTTAAACTTTATTAAGCGCTAACTACAGCTATCTATACATTTTACGCATAGATATAACTATTAGAGGGCCTTATATAAAGATCTAAAGATAATTAAGCCTTAGTTTAAGCTTATATATAATACTATTATAAAATATAGCATATAAGATAAGGATTTTTATAACTTTAATAAGACTAGCTTTATAATAGGCATAATTTTAACTATAATAGTAGTTATAAGCTTAGAAAGACACAGCAAGCTAAGTTTAGCTTAACTAGGTAATAGAAAATAGGTTTTAGTACTCTAGTCTATTAATTCCTAAGGTAAAGCTATCCTGCTATTTATTATAGCTATAAGGCAGTTTTACCTTAGAAACTAGTATAAAGATAGCGCGCTACTAAAGGATTAGGTTATCTCTATAACTTATAATAGCTAGACTATAAATAAGAAAGCTATAGATTAGATCTAGCACTTTAAAAAGCATACTAAACCTAAAAGTTACAGTGCATATTAACTTCTTATTCTAGATAGACACAAAAGTTACCACTTAACTAAATTTAAGGTATTCTATAAAGAGCATAAGATTATCACGCTTTACATGCTATCTTATTTATCCTATATTCTTTAGCTATTAGATGTTAGCTATTTTAGGCTGCTAAAGAAGGTATATAGCAAAGAAATTAAAGGACTTATAAGAGCACACATTACACACATCATACAGGCTAACTTCTTTCCCGCGTTTTATACTGCCTTTAAAGCTATAATAACCAAAGAAAATATCTAAGAAGCTTTTAGAGGTATAAGTCTTATTCTATTTAATCTAAATAGTATTCTATTGCGTCTAGATATAAGGCTATAGACTCTAATACCAGTTAAAGAGGCACCTAAGCTACTAAATCTATAGGTTCTAAAGACCCTAAATAATCTAACTAAGGTAACTTTACAGACTAACTATATTAAAAGATAAATTAGTTACTATTAGGAAAGCTTACTAACGTTAATTTTAACTGCTATAGATTAGATTATAAAGGGAATATATAGAATAATACATTAGGTTACACTCTTAAAGGCTAAGGTTAACTAACTTTAGGAAGTAAATATACTACTAAGCAAGCGTTATAGAGCTAAAAAAACACAATTATATTAAGGCAGTAGCATAACTATTGCTAAGGGATAAGCTCTTTAAGACCAGAATAATATAGAAGAGCAGATAAAGCAGAAAGATCGCCAGACTAGAGGTTATAAGCCCTATGATAAGATAAAGGGTTAGCAATATGGTATATACAGGAAGACTAGTTATAACGCGCAAACTTATTAGATTAATGTGGAAATATCTAATAAAGAATATAGCAGTAAAGATTAATTAATTTCTTATGCTGTGGTTATTATTCTGTAGAATATTTGTGATAAGGTGGTATTAGGTGTCTGACTTGCTATGTTATCTAACTTGCTATGCACCTATATTACTAATAGATATATTACTATTTTAATAACCTTTTAGTTATTAGATTGCTAAAATTATCCTTCTATCCTAATTTGTGTTAGCATATACTATATAGCTTATCTCTTTTATAGCATTATATTTCTTTATTTATTTTTAGAATAGCAAACTATTTTGCTCTATATGCATATCTATTACTACATTTATAGCGGAAGTTACGCTAGATGTGAAACTTAACATTAGATCTTTGTAACCCAGTATATATATCTCTATATATATCCACTTCCGGGGTCACCCTCAAGGGACCTAATAACTGGAAGCCCTGGATTTAGGAAATCGAGAAATTGGCATTAAATCAAGGAATCTGGGAATACCTTAACCCAAAGGCTCCTACTAAACCTGAATTAACCTGCCCAAGGGAACCTGAAGTCAGCGATATCAAAGAGTCAGCTATAGAGCCCTCTGAGTTAAATGCTGAGGAATATCAGAACTTTAAATATCGGATTGATAGATATCGCTATTAAATTTGGACCTTTGAGTTAAAGCAGGCAGCGTTTTTAAATATCCAACGACACATCCTGAGGACTGCATGGGAATTCCGGGAAGTGATAGCCTTAGAAACCAGCGTTCCAAAGCAGCTAATCCTCCTTCAATCCCGTCTTTGGGCATCTTCCTGGGTCAGGGAAATGGAAGTCCTGAGCCGATATCAGTCAATCCTAAGGTCCCCTAACCGTACCAAAATAGGGACCTGGATTTCAAGCTGGCAGAAGGTCCTCGCGGAAGGTCAATTCGGGTTTGGAAGGAGTCTTCGGGTCAAGATATTCCCAGATTCCTTGGTTGGTGGCCAATTTCTCAATTTCCTGAATCCAAGGCTTCCAGTTATTAGGTCCCTTGAGGGTGACCCCGGAAGTGGAAAGGATGATGTTATCCATGATAGAAATGGGTGTCTTCCTTTGGAGGAAGACTTCAAGGAAGGTTGCGATAGTTCCGAATTTGCGGTGGAATTTAGCAGCAAACTGGGCTCATAACTATCGCAAGATAGCTACGGATTTAAGAGATTAAGGGCAACAAAAGACTAAATTAAATGATATCTACTTGACTGACTATCTGACGGAAAGAGGGAAAGGAAGGAAATTATGACCCTTTTTATAAGGCGTTTCTAAGGGATATTTAATAACTCAATTAAATAAGGATGTTTAATCCTATTGAATGACTCGGTTGACTTGGTCCGTGATGATCCAGAGCGGCTCTCGTTGACAGTTCCCTGTAATACGAGTCACTTTGACTAGGACCTTTGACGAGCTTACCCAGACAATCTTGGATGTCGTCACAATTTCTCAAGTCCAACCAACCAGAAAGGACAGAGAGGTCGTCGGAAGGTCGAGGACAGAAGACCCTTCAGACAGCCGATTTTGGTCATAGACTGTAGTTGTCCGCGAGGAGCCATCCATACATTCACTTGTCCCGACTAGCACAAGATGAATAACGCCGCAAGAAGGCATGTTGGAATTCAAACGCCCTACAAAGAGGGTTTGATTACACAATAACAAAAGGGATATATAAACTTCACAAAGGGTGTATGTTTTCGAGCCACATCTTGCCATCAGGTCTTCCAGAAATATTCTTGTAACGTTTGATACGCCACCCTCGTGTCACGTTCGCAAAGTAAAATCGACTCTATATGTCAGTACTACTAGCAATGTATGAAAGACTTCTTTTTCCGATGAAACGATGATACAAAAGAAACATTGCGACAAGGCCAGTTAAAAACGGTAAGATGCTATGGAGTGAGTGGCTTAGGGCCAGCACTCGATTGTGCTGTTAAATTTCCAAGTTGATTGGAAAATCTTCTATGTTGGACCCAAAATATCACACCATTCGCACCCTGAAGCCCCGAAACCGGCTCAACATGTCTTTGCTTGAAGGTATTCATCTGCGCCGTGGCACCAAATTAAGAACTGGAGACGAATTGCTCAGGGGTGCCGTAGTGTGACGTGCCCTCACGATTGTAGTCTTAGACCGGCCACCCACCATGACCAAAAGGCATGGCCGTATATCTCATTGTATTTAGTGGTAATTGGAGCTTCGGGCTAAGATCGAGCACGTAGCAACCAAGTATGGCTTCACAAATATCAATAGTAACATGACTGGCACTGACCATCTGTCACGCGTCCAAGGCTTCTCCTAAACCAACAAAGTCCGTTTGCAGCAAGTGCTGTCATGGTGGCGTCATCAGAGGCAGTGTTAGTGACTTGACTTCAAATCCGGTAGATGGCTCTGGGGCAAGAGTTCCAGGAGGCACATCCGCTAGTTGGCTGCCTTTTGGCGTAGTGTTGGTCACAAGAGCCCATTCCTGATCACGCCGCTAATACAGCGACCAACAACCAGGCACAGTCTTCGTTACGGAGTATAGGCACCCCGATTTACGTTGTATGCGGCCACACTGTTCCTAATCTGCCGGGGGCTTTGACTGATTTGAACTCGACTCTAAGCCCAGTTTGGTCTGCGCTGAAACTGTGTAGTGGTGTACTCATTGCCAAATAAGGGACAAAGCTTATTGGGCTAACCTCTCTAATAGCGGATGTATTATAATAGGGCTCTGCCTTCTCAACTATTTTCAGCCACCTTGGAAGCAACACGAGTTTCAATTGGTGCTTTTGGGCTGCACCGCTTTGTGCTCCAGGCTCTTATTTCTGTCATGGGCGTCAACTACGGCGTCAAGGCTCAGGCGAATGGTCCTTTTAGGTTCGTATGTAACTCGAACTTCTCAAATTAGCACCATACCTGCTCTGCCGGATAATGAAACCATTCGAGGAACTTTCGAGGCACATCCGCTGACAACAAATTGCATCACAACTGCATCATCGCCGTCAGAGAACAAAACGGACGACAACAAGCTATCCAACCCACACCACCCCTATGTTCAAACGTTCATGAATGGCCGACTCGGGCAGCAAGCAGTCTGGTCTCAATGGTATTGATTGTTTTACATGCCACCAAACGGTTTCAAGTGGAACAAGGCTCTACGAGATGTATCGCGCCAGACCGCACCATGGAAAACAACGTATGCTCCACTATGGCGTATCTCCGAAAACTTGCCCAGAGTGCCACAACACGAAAGAATTTTCAACACAATTAGCAGTAGCTGAATAAAGACACAGCTGCGGGACGAAGCTCGCTCGCTCCGAAATTGTAGACTTGGCGGCCGATGACTAGATACCGCAGTATGAACCTCAAGAAGGGTTAGATGTCTACGGAGCCAGAAAACAAAACAAGTCCATCACTTTCTCACTCACTTCCTATATCATCACCTCTTTTTCTTCTTTAAACATATTAAAAACAATGTGACTGAAAACCACGGGCCGTGTAAGAAAGCCAATGTGGAAGACAAATGTTTGAACATTTGCTTGCTTGGTCTGAGCAAAAGGGCCATCTCCTGGTTGTAAGGTTGTACAAAGCTAGGGTCTCAAAAGCCGATGCTCTAAAAACAACTGCGATGCTAAAATAAGTATCTTGTTAAAAATAATGGTCTTGTTCGATTCATACGTGTAGTGAAAACAAGTGTTGCTGACGCTTAAACATTTCAAGTTCTTGGATGTCAGCCCCTTTCGACCCCGAAGCTACTACCCCATTCAATGTTGGCGCTAGGACTGACATGGACCTGTCAATGCATCTTTGACGTTTGTGTAGCTGTAGCTTGGGTAAGTTTCATACAACATTGAAGTTCAATGTTGGTGGTAGCAAGGCTCCAGTCGGGAAACATCAGGCTGGGTATGTGCATAGCAGGGTCAACGTAGGTGCGAAGCCGCGTACTGCTTTCGCTTCACGTTCATCACCTCAATCCATGAGATCGTGCAGTTGACGACGTCTATAAAAGGCACGATGGCTCTGAGATGTTCAATGTTTGCTCATACAACCTGCAATCGTTAAGAATTTCGTTTTTCCAGTTCGGATATCACTTCACCTATATTCTCTTCTCTCACCTACAAGGTTTGTTAATCTCTCAATGTTTCGACGATCTTATCCCGCTGAAGTATAGGTAGTTGACAAGATGTGCATCGAATTAATTCATTTTCGAAAATACATGTGCCGTCATGAAATCGATGAGCCGTCGGTCATTAGGGAGTATGCGGACTGCAAAGACTGTGGAGAGGTGAAAACCAAAGCCCGCTTGGGCATAAGCACGATACGCACGCCATGCGATGATTGCAAAGAGTCGGGCGCGTGGGAGTTCCGCGATGGGTGGTGGCAGGAGGTCGAATCGGCGACGTAGGAGACTTAAACCAGGTTCATTGTGAGGATTCACAGTATGGAGTAAACTCATGTGCTCACATATCTTGATATCAGTCACATGAAGAGGGGGGGGGGGGGGGGTGGATGGATCTTGCACTGTGCTGGCACAGGTGCAGAGGCTTCGGGCGGTTCAGAGCGGGGGAGAGGGGGGGGTGGGGGTGTTGCTCGGGGTGTAGTCAATTTTTGCTTGGAGTGCGCAACGTCCCACTAACTACCCGACCAGATAGTTGCCTGGAAGGGAAGTTAGTGGAACATTGCACACCCTGAGCAAAAATTGACTACACCCCGAGCAATACCCGTTCAGGGTCTGGTATCGAAACATTGAATGGACAGGCATGGTTCAGGCAATCCCTAATTGGGATAGGTGCCGATGCTTTCTTTAGGGAGTCAAGGTTCATTTGGTAGAAATATAGAGCATCTGTTGCACGATGTAGTTCCAAGGGATATGCCCAAAGTGATAATGTACAACGTAATTTTCGTATTCCGTAAGCTTGCAAGTTTGAATCCTTATAAGACATAAGACCATCTAAAGCACGGTCCAAAGACCGTGCTCCCATTTGATAGTTTTACTCTTGACAGCTAGCCTACAGGGTCCACCCATAAACATCAGTTGGTTAGTCATCTGGGCTCATAAATACAACCGTTGGCTCGGAGCATGCAAGTTGGCGAACCCTGACCTGAATTGCTCACTCCTCTCCACGACATCCTGCACAGCTTATTAAATTATCACTTTAATCGCCATCAAGACATGTTGATTGAGAAGACTCCGGCATCGATATGCAAATGCAAATTTGTCTCTGGAGGCGCCACTGGGTGGGTTTACGAAGCTGCTCCTGGCATTGCTCTCAAATACTGTGTGCGAGGCCGTCTAGACGAATTCCAGGTCGAAAACGAAACATACGACCTCATCGAGCGGAGCAACCCTCCTCCATGTTTCGTTCTGAGTTTTCTACGACTGCCTGGTATAAACTTCATGCAGATGATGGCCGAAAGCCTAGATGCTCGTCTTATGCGCAACCAGCGTCGAGACTTCAAGCAACGCATATGTCTTGAAGTCCTGCGTTTGGAGCCGACCTCGAAAATCGAGCAGTGGGCTGTGGAACTGGCTGGAGCTCTCGCTTGGCTAGAATCCCTTGGACTGGTCCAGGGAGATCTTCGCCCAACAAATCTCCTTCTCGACAACGATGACCACCTGAAGCTGGCCGACTTTGACAGCGCCGCTAAGATGGGCACTAGGAATCCGGGCCTAGCACCGCCGTGGGCACGGCTGCTTGGCAAAGAAGCCGGAAACCTATGTGGAGGGTTTGGACTGTACGGAGCAAAGAGTGAGCAGTTTGCCTTTGGTTCCATCTTATACAACTTGACGCGTGGTGTCGAACCATACGAGGATAAAGGCCCGGAAGCTGTATGCCTCTTCCGAAATATGGTGTTTCCGGAGTTGTCCGACTCCCGGTTAGATATATTGACCCTTCGCTGCTGGAGGGGTGACTTTGCGACCTTGGCTGATCTCGCCCAGGATGTTGCCCTCCTCGACGGTGCTAAGTGGGCAGCAACTGCAACCGTGACGGATGATGAGTACGTGGGCAAAATGAAAGAGACTTGTCAACAACTACTGCAAGACAAATTTACAGATTTGGATGTTGAATCACTTGCCGAGTAGGGAGATGATCTCTGGGTAGCATAGGCATGCCGCTGGCAAACTCCTACAAAGCAGCTTCTAAGGACTAGAGAGATGTCCATGTCTTCATAAGTCTGTTTATAGAGTGAATTACCATTTGTTAGAGACACCTCACGTCCCTCAGGTCCTCAGTAAGTGATATGATGAGTTACAACAAGGATCAAATTGGGTATATCAGCAAGGTCGCTACAATCAGCCACGAGATTCACTCAAGGCAGGCAAAACCAATATTTAACCCCTTGTCCGCCTCCCTTTCAAAAAATACAAAACCCCGGCAAAAGTAACAAAAACGCTGAAAACAAATAAACCCGGACGGCTGCTGATTTGCCCCAAGACCCAAACGTCCCACCCATGCCACGACGAGCCGGGGTAATGCTCAAAATACGACACGGGTGACATTCCGTATAGCTCGGGTGGAAGAATGGCTACCGGAGAGTCCTCCCCACCAGACGGCACTTTTTCGAATGTTTCGCGGCTCTTCTTCCGCAGAAATTTCACGAGTACCCGCGTCACAAACATTGGTCCTGTCGACATCATGACTGTTGGATACTTGGTCCCACGATAGTGATTCTCCGCTTCGAGTGACAGGACGAGCAGACGAAAGAGCTCGTACCCCTTCTCTGAGCCCATGACGTCGTTACTCACGCCATATGGACTCGTTTTGCCGAAAAATGCGTGATGTCGTAACAGCGCTGAGAGGTCTTTTTTGCAGCCCACGTCCATGTCAAGATAGATGCCGCCGAAATGGTACAGTAGCAAGTACCGAAGCGCGTCGAAACGCTGCACATCGTAAGGGTAGCTGTCATATACGGGCAGAAACCAAGAGTAAAAGTTTGTTATAAAGTTTCGTGCTTTGTCGTCTGTCCACAGTATGTGTGTCCAGTTTCCGGGAGGATTTTGGTCCATGCATGACTGGTAGGCTGCGGACCACTTCTCAGGTATAGTGTCATTTTTGTATATCTGATGAATTACCCGTGGTATTCTTTCAGTATAAATCGTAGAGGGTATATTGTTTGTTTCTTGTGTGTCCTTGATAAGGACAAAGTGGCGTTCTAAAAGTGTCTCACCGGTTTCGAAATTGCAGATTAGGGAGACTGATAGGTAAACAAGGGATATTAAAAAGAGCAGCAGCAGAATCAATCGGCTTTTGAAGCTGTTCCGAGGCAGCATCTTGGCGTCATACTCTGTCGATGGAAGCCACAGGTAATTGTTTGGCAGACAGTTCAGGCATCTTCGAGGGTTTACTGCTGTCATATATGCTTCCATATGCGGTAATCTTGCTTAATTCTCGTAGATTGAGGCCGATACTGCATAGAGCCGCATTGCTGCGGACCTTATGCAAATTGTCTGAAACCAAAATGGAACTCGCTGATCCTGGTGCTCACAAATAAATGTCGATTCGTGAGCATTACCGCCAAGGCCTGAGAGTAAGTCGTGGTCGTCCTTATGAATCTGATAGCTCAAGAGTATACAACTGAGAGGACCTGTCATTTTTGGTGTTCAAGTCGTACTCATCGCGTGAATACGTGTGAGTCAGCTATCTACATTCTACGGCCAACCAACAGTGTAACGTTCTACAATAATATCCTAGACTGAATACAAATCTCGTATAACCACAAAGTCCCTCATAAAATGTCATTATGATAGCAAAAAGTCCATTCTGTCACCAGAAAATCCCAGCCAGGACCGGTATGAATGACCTCACTCCCTTGTCTTGGCCACGCGTCAACCCATCCGGTGGCCAGATCGAGCCCCATGTCTCTGCCCTTCTCAAGTTTATGTCTGCGGGGCAGCCTTCCAAAAAAAATCCTAAATCTGTCCCAATTTGGAAATTCATGACAAGCTACTGAGTATGGGGTCATGGAGTTGTGGCGGAGCAACTTGATACACGCGGACAAGGCACACTGCTACTATGCTCTGTATAAATGCATAAGGAAACTCTCCGTGGGTAGAACGTGGAACCCTGTTGTATGTGGCATGCATGGTGAGAGGTGGTCGTCAGCCACTGCCCTTCAGGCGCATAGCCTCGTATTCAAGTATCGACTCTAATCATCTTTGTTCTCGATGTAGTCCGTACCCTTGTCCGTACCCTTGTCCGCGCCCTTGTCCGTGTCCGTCCGTCATTGGAACCAATATTGGCAAGGACTTGGATAGTCGTCAACCATTCCGTCATTAGGACGCTGAAAGAATGCGGGCAATGGTTTGAAATGCATTGGGCTTATTGGGTTTTGCGACTCCAGCAATAAGAAGATTGGGCAATTTTCGCGTAGAAGCATCGCTCAGAATCTATCAAAGAAAATAACCGCTAGGTCACTCCAGCAAAAGGGAACGCTCCGCTGATTGAGAGAGATAGTACAGGTTATATTCCGTTAACAGAATCCCACATTGACAAGTTCGGCACGAGAGCCACCTCCGTCAATTATACGCTGCGGTGACCCCAATCAAACTTGTGCGGCCAAAAGTGATGCAGAAACTATTCCAAAGGTAAGAATTGCAGATACTCCTCCTGAATGTCATACTAGTATATGCTACTGTCGAGCAGTCTACAGAACCACTCTCATCAGCTGTGGTCAACCAGACTATAAAAATCTACCATTAATGGATATCAACGGATATAACCGAGACCATCTCTCTGCATCAACGGAGAGTCCCCCCGCCGGTCAAAGCACTTGGCGGTAATTTCCCTTGATGACTACATATAAGCTACCCTTCTAAACTGGTTGCACTCAGCATGTCTTGTCTAATATCGAGAGCATTTCGGCGTGTTCATCTCAATCTGTCGAACAATCACTACTGCCCGCGCCAACACTTTCTTATCTCCAACGCCACTGCTACTGGCTGCACCGAGGTCCTGCATAATATCTCGCAAGGTACCCGTAATTTGTCGTCGTATTCTGACATATTCAACACTCCGTAGGTTTGAAGCAACCCCGTCGATCTTAGCTCGAGCGCTGGCAAGAACGTCTCGATCCTTGAGCAAGCTGGCAGATAGGTTGATGGAGCCTTGTCTGATGCCGAGACATTCCAATTCCAAAAACCTCACACCCTCGCTGAGAAGGCTGTGCTGAGATTTTTGGAGCTCAAGAGTGGGAAGCTGATCACGGAGGGACCCCGAGGAACTTGCGAATGTTGCATTCCCACTGCAGCGAACCGCGCGATGTCGCACGACCTTGGATGAGCCAGGCATCCGCACAGGAAACAAGGTGTGCGAAACCGTTCTCTAATTTGCTGCAATCTTTGGGCCTCATAACTAGTAACCTTTTCCGTCCTTTATGCCCACCTTACATGTATACTTCATGCCACTGCGAACTTGAAAATTTGCGCTAGGTATGTGTTAGTAAGTTAATTAACTACTACTAACCAACTAGTTAAAGTTATTAATAGAAACTTATCTTTAACAATATAACGTGGGTGCATAATAAGTCACGCAACATAATAAGTTACGCACTAAATAGTACCTTCTTATAGATATTTTATAAAAGAATAACCACAATATATAAAATTAATTTAATTTTTACTATTATTCTCTTTATTAGATATTTCTATATTAGTCTAATATATATATATATTATAACTAGTCTTACTATATATACTATATTGCTAACCCTTTATCTTATTATAGGGCTTCTAACCTATTATTTAGTAATTTTCTTGCTATATCTACTCTTTTATATCTTTCTAATCCTATAGAGCTTATCTCTTAGTAATAATTATACTACCTTCTTAGCGTAAATATATTTTTCTAGCTTTATACTACTTACTTAGTAGTATATTTACTACTTAAAGTTACTTAACCTTAGCTTTTAAGAGAGCTATCTTATATATTATTTTATATATTCCCTTTATTATCTAATCTATAGCAGTTAAAATTAATATTAGAGAGCTTTCTTAGTAGTAACTTATTTATTTTTTAATATAATTAGTCTATAAAGTTATCTTAGTTAGATTATTTAGAGTCTTAGAAACCTATAGCTATAGTAGTATTAGGAAGGCTATTTAAATAAGCAGAGTAAGGGATAAGGGGAGTAATCTTGTATTTATAGCAAAATAGCAGATATCTAGTAGTTAGAATAGTAATAGTCTTAATCTCTAACCTTTCTTAAAACCCTAAAGATCTCTTCTCCCCTTTCTTTTATACTAGGAGTAGGGTAGTAGTATAGTGTCTGCTACTCATAGTTAGCCCCTCTTTGGGATAGCTTCTAACAAGTAGCTTAATAGCCTCTTAAACTAGTAATAGTATTTATAACCTTATATCTAGCTATAATAAGATACTTTTTAGGTTAAATAGAATAAGTTTTATACCTCTAAAAGTACCCTAGATATTTTATTCTATTATTATAGATTTAAATATAGTAAAAAATATAGATAGAAAATTTGCCTTTATAATATATATAATTCCTACTCTTATTAAGCCTTTAATTTCTTTGCTATAAGCCTTCTTTAATAGCCTAAAATAGCTAATATCTAGTAGCTAAAGGATATAAGATAAATAAGAGAGCATATAAAGCATAATAATTTTATATTTCTTATAAAATAGCTTAAATTCTATTAAGTAGTAGCTTTTATACCTATTTATAATTAGAAGATAATATATACCTTAGGTTCTTAGCTTAGTATATTTTTTAAAGTACTAAATCTATTTAATGCCTTTCTTATTTATAGTCTAGCTATTATAAGTTATAGAAATAACCTAGTTCTTTAGCAGTATACTATCTTTATACTAGTTTAAGAGGTAATATTATCCTACTATAATAATAAATAGCAGGATAGCCTTACCTTAAGAATTAATAGATTAGATTACTAAAACCTATTCTCTATTACCTAGCTAAGCTAAGATTAGCTTAGTATATTTATCTAAGCTTATAATACCTATAGTAGTTAAGATTATACCTATTATAAAGCTAGTCTTATTAAAGTTATAGAAATCCTCCTCTAGAATGCTATATTTTATAACTATATTATATATAAGATTAAACTAGAGCTAAATTATTTTTAGATCTTTATATAAGGCTCTCTTATAGTTATATCTATATATAAAATATATAGTTAGCTCTTTATAGCGCTTAATAAAGTTTAAAGCCTATTATAATTCTATAAAAGGCATATTATAATTAGTAAGTAGTTAATTAGCTATATCTTATATACTATTAAGCTAGAAAGAAAATAATTATAAATCTAGGTTAAAAATATATTCTAAAATTATAGATTTCTCTAGATTTATAAGTTTTTATAAGTTAGGCATAATATTATATTATATAGTTATTCTCTTAATATAATTCCTAAATATACTAGAGAGAACTATATAGATCTTTATAGCTTCTTAGATGCTTAGTTTTAAGTTTTACTATATAGCCTAGTAAGCTAAGATTATCTATTATTCTTAATCTAAAGTTTCTATAATTATTAGGTAAGAAATAGATTATTAAAGGATAATAATTCCATTTGGCGTATAGAGTGTGCAACTCGTTATGTTGTGCGACTCGTTATGCACCCACGTTATGTGTAATAGGCCAAGCTAATACTCGTGCCCCGCCCCACCTTTTTAGGCTCTCGGATTCCTCGCACCACCAAAGGTGGTGCTTATCACTAAGGCGGCCACATTAGTAAGGCGGCCACTTTTGCGATAGAATAGCTTAATTATCCCCTTTGCACACTACGTAACCCCCTTTCGTCGTAAATTACTAGGAATTCTAATATAGATGTGTGACGCTAAAGATGTGCCTTTTTTGCGGCTTTAAAAAATACCTATTTTGCGAAGTTATGGCGTTTCTTCTCTGCTGCCTTAATAAGCTGTTCTGCGCGCTAGAGCTTATCTTCTTCCTTTTATATAACTATCTTGCGAGCGTTAGATATAGAAATAATGCTGCTAGTCTTAAGTATCTTATTCTTTATAGCTCTACGTTATTGTGATAGTAATTAAGCTGCTTTAGTCTTCCCTAGGTTCTTCTTTATCTAGATAAGCTCTATTGCGGCTGTTAGGAAGCCACAGATAAATTAAGAGACATTATAGCTAAAGTTAGAATTAAGAGATTTATCCTATTATAGCATAAATGCTACCTTATTAGCAACCTTATTAATCTGCCGCAGTATTATTAGCGTCTTAAAGTCTAATAAATTAGGCCTAGAGGGCTCTAGAGAGAGCATTTAAATTGGGGCTCTTTAAGATAGCATCTTAAGAATTAGCTAAGAATTAAAGGGCAAAATTCCGGTTTTGTAAAAGGTAAATATAATAGTAGAGCGTTTAAAAGCTTGCTTTTGTACAGACTAAATGCAAGATAGGAATTTAATCTTTGTGATATTAGTAAGGCTATCACGGACTATTACGTTAAGTGCCTTTGCATGATAGTGCTTTAACGGTTAAAATACCACCACATCTAAGGGCTAAAGAATATGTGTAAGATTAGGGGGCATTGCAAAGGGAATTATATTGTGTTAGTTGTAGAATTTAATAAATTTAATTGTGTGATGTGAGCTGTAACCGTTAAGGATTAAAAGGCAATATTTGCCAATTGCCTTTGCATGCTTATTAAAATAATGCAGCTAACTAAGAGATATCTGGTTATTAGTGTATCTAGAAGAGGATAATGCAATTTTTATATTATCTTTAAGCTTCTTTACGTAATACTACTAATCTATATGCTGTTAGCTGGAAAGGATTATAAACGCAGGGATAAACTTGCTGCCTGTAGAGATGGCTTTAATTCTAGTTGTAGCTTCCCAATTTTCGGGCATTAAGAAGAGATAGGCCCTTTTCCTCTTTGTAACCACAAATTAGTCTCTTCTAATTCCTATCTGGTAGCTGGTTTTATCTATATTCTATATATCTTTATTAAGAATCCTGTATTCTATGATGGTCTCTCTTAGCTTTGCGTAATATTAAGAGACTTAGGTGATATCCTTAGATGCCTAGCAATTAGAATTAAGCTTCTTTTGTAAGACCTTTTGATATTAATGCTGTTAGATAAAGCGTATAGTCTAGAGCTTCCCAATAACATCCAGGGGGTCTGTTAAGCTTGCTGGGGCTCTCTCTTTTAGGATATAATTTATAGCATCTGTAATAAGTTTAGGTTAAACTGTAAAGTTAATATTATTAAGGCAATTAATATAGTTATATACTATAGCTTCCTCTAGCCTGCTAAGCTTTAAATTGGGGGAAGGGTAGCCTTTTTGTGGTGGAATTCCCTCTATCTAGCATTATAGCCAGCTGCGTGATACGTTAAATACCCGCGCCACTGTTGCAATTTTTGCACCTGGATTCTTATTAATATAATTAATAGCCTTATTGACACGGATTTCTACTTTGCCTTTTCTTGCTTGGACGCTATTTACAGCTATTTTCGCGGTTATTCGCGTTAACAATTAATAAGTGGCCGCCTTACTGATGTGGCCGCCTTAGTGATGAGCACTACCTTTGGTGGTGCGAGGAATCCGAGAGCCTAAAAAGGTGGGGCGGGGCACGAGTAGCGGCTTGGCTTGCACTCTCGTCTTTATCTCTGACCTTGTTACTAGTAATCCCGAGCAACAAGCGAGATTAGCAGAAGTAAGCTTATAAGCCTCTCAGAGCCTGTAGAGCTCCTCCTTTCTTACTCTCCTTTTCCTTTTCTTCTTAGCTTTAGGTAATTATTTATGGTCGCCTAGCCAGTTAATAATATACTCGCTTGGGCCGCTACAACAGAAGTCAACCCGTGTAGCATTTTCTATCGCATCATCAGGTATTCAGTTATTAAAGCACTACTCGAGCCTGAACTGTTCTAATACATTTGGATCCATGCCGCTAGTCCTGACTACATTTGACATGGCCACACCAAAATGTTGGATCGGAGCCCCATCCGGTTCCACTGTGATAAACTCTTCTCGGTTGTCGCCTTTCATTTGTAATCTCGATTGTACTTCCATTAAATCATCCGCGCACGCATCTTCGCTATGGCTCCGCGTAAAATGTGCCCGGTGCCCTATACTAGACCTACTCACCGAAGTGTCTATAGGCGGAACATCAACACCTACTGCATTTTTGCAGCTCTGTGCTGGAATCTTCTGTGATTGCGGGTGGGCAGAAGGCTCCCTTGATATGCTAGGGCTTGTAAAGGATGTCGGGGAGCTTGAACCCGACTTATGAGTCGGGTTGGTAGTAGCTGGCGCTGTTTTGGTGCGCCTGAGTCGTTTTGCTTTCTCGTTTTGCTCTCTAGGCGGGAGTTTCTTAGAACTCTTGTCCCCGGATCCGTGGTGATTAAATTGACTTCTTCTATTTTGATTCGGACTCTCCTCAGACATCTTATTAGGTTTAAAATTGGAGGCAAACTTGTTCCAACGGCTACCGGAACTGCTGGCGTCTGAGCGTGTGTCTTCACGCTTCCCAGGCTGAGAGGCGTGCTGCGGATTTTGCAAATGCTTGGTCGTTGAAATTCGAGAAGAAATCGCTGGAGAGGTTGGCTGCAGGCTTTTATCACCTCTGGTTGGACTCCTCTGGGTCTTAGATTGCTTTAAATCCTGGGTTTGGGCGAGTTCGTGAATCTGGTGGCTTGCTTCCGTGTCAAAGACGAGGAGGATTGGCTTGACCAGCGGCAGGTAGTCTTTTTCTTCCATACCCACCTGATCTATGCCGGGGAATAGGCTACAGAAGACGCCGCTAAACGCCTGCGAAGGGTCTGTGTCTCTCCATTTGACAATATCCTTGAGAGCACAGCCTTGAAGTCGGCCTTCTTCTGTGCTAATCTGGAGCCGAAAGTCATCAGATTCTGTGATGTCGTATTCGATTGGCGAGCAGGCGATAAATTGTTGGAGCTCAGCAGCCGGGACGAGCACGCTAGCCTCCAGAGCTGGAAAGTGTCTCTCAAGGATTTCAGAGTCGAGAGAAATTGGCTTCTGTGAAAGTTCCTCCAGCAACCTTCTCCGAACGTTTTGCATTTGTGACGCCTTGTCTGCTTTGACCATCTTGGTTGATACTAGCGCTACCATTGCTTCGGATCTCCACTTATTCGCTCGGAGGATGGATTCTGTTCGCGTTCTCAGTAAGCCTGGGTCTTTGCGGGACTATGTCAGCTCGGTTAACAAGACACAAACCTTGGGTCGGTTTTCCATCACTGTCGCCTTCTATGGCCTCTATCACATAGTCTAAGCCCTTCGTAACAGAATTGTGCAGTCCAAGAGGGTAGTTAACCTTAAATATATCACTGTATAAGCGACACCAGATCAGGCGAGAGAGAACAACATTGATGCTTGTGTCAAGCTGACCCAGCCAATTGATCTTCGCAAAATCTCTGCTGTTGCGGTCCCACGTTGAATGTACGGATTTAGCCTTGTCTCTTTCTCTAATACCTAGATCCAAGAGCAATTTGTGGTGATTTTCAGACAAAACTATCTCGTGGAACGCATCTCGGAAGTTCCGAGAGTGTCGCAGAAGGTCCAGTTCTATTTCCGCGACCCAATCCTGGATGGCGCTGTAGAGTTTCTCGAATCGCTTCTTAATGTCTCCACCTGTGATATGCTCAGCACCTCCCTGGAGCTTCATTAAACTCGCGAGGGAACGATCCAGTCTGCTCTGTAGCTCTGCGTTCTCGTTCCGAAGTCTTGCAACCTCGCTGATGTTTTGACTCTGCCAGCCTTCGGATTCTCTCATAGCGGAATCAGTTTTCGAACACATCTTATCAGCCTTTGTCGCCTAAGTAGTTTGGATTTGATCGACCGATAGACGGTGAGTTGTTGCGGCTTGCTCTCGGAGAAGAACCTGAACACCGGCAGCGACTAACGGGGAGGGGGTTGGTGGCCAGCGTGCAAGCAAACCAAGAGAGATCTGCCTCAATCTAGTGAAATAATAGAAAAAAAGGGATTAAAACAGTAGGAAAAAGTAGCGTTTGAATCGACAGATTCACCTCATGCCCGAAGTTAACATTGAACCACGCATTTGAAGCGGTCAGGCGCAAATGGAACTCGCCAAGGGCGGAGCGTTGACGAGAGGTTGACCAGACATCGAATTTGATTTGACTCTGAGGAGTGGGGCATGCACGCATTTAGGGGCCGCACCCGGACCAACCCGCCTCCAAAATCATTACTGGGAGATTGGTAACTTATTGATGAAGCTTTGATCTAAAAGCTGCGGATACCAGTTTCAATAATCTTGTTTTGATGCCACGGCGACAGTCCTACTACACTTGCTCTATATCTACTTAATCCGATGCTATAGTGTAAGTACAAAGTTGGTTCTGCAGCCGCCGCATTCTCATCTCATCATCAGGCGGCCAACGGAGACCGATCCCTGGTTGGTTGCCTTATTCCTTTACCCCAAGCGGCTGAGCACTTCATCCGCTCAAACTCCTCTCTGAGATGGCATAAGTATTGCATAAAGGTCAAGCCCCTCACAGTACCTTCGTCTCGGAGCTGGTTGCCACCTCCTCGTCCCTCTTCCGCTCTAGCCTCACATGTTTGGCCTTGCCATGAGAAAACGACGCACAGGGTGAATACAGAAACAAAACTTTGAGTAGTCTTTGAGGCGAGAAAAAAGCTCCGTCATGGATAGAAGTCAAGCTTCAGCATCTCGCAGCGGTGAAGGTGGAGGGGTATATCAGAATCGTATGCGGATCGTGGTGGCTGTTGATTTTGGTATTTATCAATGCTGAGTTCATGGTTCCATATCAAGCACTGCTGACAGACTGGGATCTTAGGAACCACCTTCTCTGCCGTTGCGTATGCCAATACTCACAATGTACGCTGTCACATTTCCCGACTGCCCTGACTCCCGTATCTCTACATGCACCAGAGACTTACATAACCCCTCAACTATTTTAGCCGTCTGTGCAAAAGCTGTTGACCAGTTGGGGAGATGGAGGAGTGACACAAGATAAGGTCCCGACGTAGGTACATGGCTGCTAGCTTGCTGGAGACCGATTCGTCGTAATAACCACTTCGCCGTTCCCTCTTTAGAATTCTGCGATACGACAACCGTGGTACCACTGGGGCATATCACTGGGGACTTCGGGTCCAGAAGTACATTGACTACGGCGAAAAGGTCCACGAGTGGTTCAAACTGGGTCTTTGCAACGATTTCGAAGAGCGTCGTTCCCGCGAGTCAGAGTTTATGAGTAAGTATAAGAGTCAAACTGCCCAACCTCCAGTCAAAGGTGAAGTGTGCGAGGGCTTGGTTGTCAATTATCTCCAAGGTATCAAGGGAGCCGTCGACCACTTCTTCATTAAGAATTTTGACGAAGACGTGGCACGGTGTCCCAGGGACTACATTATTACAGTTCCAGCTCTTTGGGATCATGCCGAGCAGGAGAAGACACGGCGGTGCGCCGAGAGGTCTGGCATGGGAGAAGGTACCCAACTTCAGATCATCTCGGAACCTGAAGCTGCTTGCATATACGCTATCCAGACGATGCTCTCAGCGAAGGTCAAGGACACTTACGTTATTTGCGATGCCGGTGGAGGGTAAGTTTATCTAAGGAAAGCGCTGAGGTATTTAACTAGAAAATAAACTAGAACACGGCTGACTGTGATGCGCACAGTACTGTCGACCTCGCTTCGTACACCATTACGTCCTTGTCAATGAACCCATTCCACTGCCAGCTCGCCGGGGCGGCGACGGGATCAGGGGGACTCTGTGGAAGCAGTTTTTTGAACAGGATTTTTGAGGAATATCTTAGAGACAAGTTCAAAGACTACGACGGTTGGCATAAAATGTATATGATCGACGCCTCCAAGGCTTTTGAAGAAAGAATTAAACCTGGCTTCACTGGCGACAACGAAGACCCTCACATCATTAGGATCGGGGGCCTGAAGCCAAGTAAGCCTCACGGAGTCGAAAAGAATTTTCTAACTTTGACAACCAAGGAGCTGCGGGAGAAGGTGTTCGACGTAGTCATTACCAAGATTCAGGGTCTTGTTCGCGACCAAATTGCCAACACCGACGGGCGAGTAAAGGAGGTCTTACTCGCTGGTGGGTTCGGGAAGAATCGATATCTTCAGAAGAGACTTACAGAAATCGAGTCCGTCGTCCAAAATAAAATACGGATCCGCGAAATTGAGAACAGGCAGGTTTTATGGCAATATTGACTTCAGTTTTTGAAAACCCCTTATTGACCAGCGACAGCGACACGGCCATTGCACGTGGTGCATTAATGGCTGGACTGGCCGGACTTGGCAGAACCCACAAAATTGAAGACGATGGTGGCTTCAACGCATCTCCCGCTGGCACTAAAGTGGTGTCTCGGATCGCTGGTAGGCACTACGGTACGACTGCCTACTACGACTTTCAAGAAGGCAAGGACGAGAACAGTAGAAAGAGCGTCTGCTCCCATCCTCCTCTATGTGACTCTGACTAATTTTGGAAGCAGGCTAGATCGGGACGACGGGGCCAAGATTGAGAAGATCCAATGGTTCGCAAAAAAGGTACACGATGCGCCCTCAAGCGCTTGCAGTCGTGGAAGTTGCGTTTGCTTTAACCACTTAGGTCCTTGCTAACAGAAAGAAAGGGCGACAGCATCCCCGACGGGCGGCCGGTATCATTTGAATTTTTCAAAGTGGCGAAGGTGAGATCTAACGTTCCGGCGCACGAGGTGTGCAATCCGACAGTCCGCATATATACGTGCGAAAAATTGACTCCGCCCGAGTACAAAGACGATCCAAGTACGTCAGTCAATACAGTGATGTGTCAATTCCTAGCTTACAGTATTGTCCTATAGCTGTTTGGGAGATTGCCAAGTTCAAGCTGGACTTTCGTGGCCTTAGCATTCCGACTATATTGATAAAGGGGGAGGAATTTTATAATGCGGAATTTGCTATTGAGATGACTTTGCGCGCGGCAAGCTTGTCGTTCCATGGGGTTTACAGTAAAGGCCTTACAGTTCCAAAGCGGTTTCCAGCGAACCATGTTCAATTTCGCTAAGAGGAGGAAGGACGTTGCCACTTAGTGCGGTGGATGGAACGAGTTGGCGCGTGGGTTACTTAGAACGTGATGTTTCATGTTTCTTCGATGCCTCGTGCCAGGTCGGTTGTCGTGGCGAGAGACAAAAGCGGTCAGCTTCAGACATATATTGTGCACAGACAGGCATACGTAGCGCGTACCGGCCGAAGATTTGGTTACTTTCTCTTATGGAGAAGGCGCCTTAGTTTTTACCAGCATTGAACCCCCCGGGCGAGCTCGAACCTGATCCTCGGTCTCTCCCGCCAAATCCCCTTGATGACCGCACATTGCCCTCACCGCTAATTCCATTGAAGCCCCTTGCAGTACCACCCAGCCCGTCTGCAACGTTATATCCTCCATCCTGGTTGTTAGCTGGATTAGAACCAGTATCGCGAGCGCTAGAATTAACCGCGTTGCTGACTCTCCATCGGTTTCCTATACGTCGGCCACCTCTGATTGACCCGCGTTCCTGGCCCAACGGCGGAGGATTGTTGAACTCTGAATGGAAACGCCTGCCAGGACTGATGTGTCCTTCGCCGTCAACTCCTCCTAGGGTGGTGTTGAACCCCCCGCTGGAACTCGAGGACCGGCTGCTGCTTCGCTTCTCGACATCGCTACTGGGTCCGACTATACATCGTAGCCGATACAGGCAGATGCCAAACAAGACGCCAAGCGCTACGTAGAGAACGATGATGATGGCGATAACGGTATTTTGTTGGACCATGCTGTTGGGGTGGACCAGTCGTACCTCGTGAAATGGGCCAGAGTCGAAGAGATTTGGCGGAGGCCAAAATCAAGTCTCAACTTGACCTAAGTATCCCGTTAGAAGAATTGTCGCCAATACAGCATTAGAACAACAGAATGCACCGACACACAAGCAGGACCGGTGACTCGCAAGATTGGAAGGTTGCCACTGCTCCTAAGCAAGCACATACTCGTTACCACTTCCCACTTCAATGTTAATTATTCGGGATTCTGATTTTTTGCGGGGTATAAATTGGTTTCAGACTAGGCACGGACCGAGCCGAGCTTGCAAGTCACACTTACTCCCAACGTGTAGATCAATAAACCAAGCTTCGGTTCCCACGGAGGCTTGCTGTCTTATTGGACAAAATCTAAAATATTCCCACTTGTCGTTCAAAAGTTATAAGAGGCGAAAACAGCGTGTTACGTGGTGTCGTGAGATGGGGGGCGAGGTGGACGCAAGCAGCTCTGGGAACTGTGACGTGACTTACCACGCGCTCGACAAGTCATTGCGCGACATTAGGCAGACGCAAACATTGTGTAGTATGTTAGTTCTCAGGCGCTTACATGCAGTTGAGTGAGCAACTGCCGCCTGATATCGTTCTCAGGCTGTCTCTGGAAAGTGGCACCAAAGACTCTTCACCAATCATGCACGGCTCGCTTATGCGGCGTGACGTGGTTGAACAGAGGGGTGGCAGGCGGGGGCTATGGTTGCTGCGTGGCTCAAGTGTCTCTGGTCCATTGGCTGTACCCTCAGTCCCCTTGTCAACAAGGGCTTTCAGTTGTTATGTGGGCTAGCTAATATTAGATCGAGTTGGGTTTGTAACGGGCTGAACCCGATGGTGGCTCTGTTTGCATACAACGCCTGTATTGCTCTTACTTAGCTCTTTATCTATTCTGTGCATCGTGCTCGTTACAGCTAGCTCCTACTTAGCCTAGAGTATCCAAAAACAGCAAGAAATAGCACATAGTTGTTAATGGACACGGTTGTTATAGTATGACCAATGCGGGAGGTATTAGCTTAGATGAGTTCCACCGAATGAACACTGCCGTGAGGTTAGATTGTATCTAGCTTTAGATGCAGTATGCTGTCTGTGTCAGAGAGTAGATGGATGGTTTTAGTGCCACTTTTATTATTGCTAGATTTCTTCCTCAATATGTTTAATAGTAGTCTTTATTATACAACTTTTAGTTTAAAGCAGACGGAAGTTGTACAACTCCTCCTCTACCTGTAAGTCGAATCTTTCCTCACTTATTGTAATGGTCTACGTGAGTATGTTAAAAACTAGCTAGGCGACTAAAATAAGTATCCAAAACTAAGAAGGAGAGGAAAGAAGAGCAAGAATAAATAAAGAAGCTCTACAAGCTCTTATTAGCCTGCAAGCTTGCTTCTGCTAATCTAGCTTGTTTCTGGGAGTTACTAGTGATAAGATCAGAGACGAAGGCGAGAGTGCGGGCCAAGCCACTATCAGGCTTAACCCGTTACACTAATCTTGCTTCTCCTTAACTTTATTATCATGTTTGTTTAAGCCCCTCTATTTATTTCTCTTAAGGTGTTTGTTAGCTTTCCAGCTGTGGAATTTCGCGCAGTCTGCAACTGTCGTAAGATTAGTTCGTTAGAATTATTGCTTTAATGAGGATAGAGTCACACAAGACAAACGGGCAGTAACTAATAATACTTAGAAGAGGATAGTAGCAAAACGCAAGGGTACAAAGGGAAAGGGGCTGGCATTTAAATTGCCATATTCCTCCCCGCCCCCCCTTCTCCCCCGGTAGCCTGTGTATTGTTGGTCCAAATTAGTATTTCGAAAAATTAGATTGCAAATGTTAGTCATAGGATGTTGCATCGCACGGTGGCCGCGCAACCTTTTTTGAGGGGGCTCATCAATACATGGCTCACCCAGTCGTGACTGCCTGGCCTGAGCCAAATTCGCATTTTCCTCGGAGTCTGTAGGGACTCAATTTCCGTCGTGAGGTTCGAAAGTTTGTCTGATAGAGTTCTCTGCGCCGTCTGGAGTTCCGCAATGCTGTCTTTTAAGTTTCTATCGGGATTGCGCTTGTTGGGCTGGTATAGGGACGATAAAAACGGGATGACTTTTGGAAGAGACTCAACCTACGAGCCTTGAATAGCAGTTCCAGTGCCAAACGCAGCAGCACCAACTGCCGCGAATGCAACCGGGGGACAGAATATGGAAAAGACGCCGAGACCAGCAGCACCTATGAAACTCACCACCGACGTCGAAAGTCATTCAGAGTTAGCAAATAGGGATCATGTAAGGCAGATACCATGTTTTCACTTACCGTAACGGCAGTTCCATGGGCACTTTCAGCGCTTTGGCAAGCAGCGTGCGTTCTCGCCAGGTCTTTGTTGGTCTGAGTAATGTTGGACGATACTTTGGAAACCTCGGCTTCCTTTTCATGTATCTCTCTCTCGACACTTTTTCTCCTCAAAGGCATATGCCATGGGTTCGGCCGTTGAATTTAGCGACTCTGTGGCTGTCGTCCCAGCACAGAATACCAGTCTTGCTCCCTGGCTTGAGGAGGCTCCTCGCCTTATCCAGAGACTTGGCTGGTGCATGGCCATTGCTTCTACCAGGGACGTTGCTCGCATCAGATTGACTTCAAAGGCAGTCAGGTATCATGAGAATCCCCTATCTCGACTATGTTTCAACTATGCTTGCTCTAATGCATTGAATAGAAGTGCAGATCTCGCAAACAATCTGGTCCGTGTCGCCGATGAAGGCCAAAATGCATTCATGGATGCATATAGCGACCTTCTTGACATCGGCAACGGGACAAAATCCATGATTCGAAAGAATGGCTACGTAAGTTCCTTTCAAGTATCCAAAGAATTGACAGTTCGGGTCCTGACTCATCAATCAACGGACAGTTTGACCGACTTGAAGAAGCGCTGGGGAAGAAGCACGGAAAAAGACCAACTGATCGTGCTCTGGAACAAATCAATAAGACAATTGATGAATGCGACAGGAACGGGAAGCACACTGCCCAGATTTTTAAAGACTGGTGGCGGACGCTGCAGAACGTGGAATGTGCTGTCATTGAGACTCAGAGTACGGACACCAACTCTAGGAACGGCTCATCTTCACATGCTGACTTTGGTAGGGGCCACCGGAACTGAAATCGACAAAGTAGACAAAGAGATGACGGCCCTCAACAGTGACCTCAAGTATCAGGAAATTTCTATGATACAGAAAGCAAGTCAAGTCAAGGGTGCTATACAGCGTTACCAGGAGGTCCTCGAGGTTTATGAGGCTCGAGAAGCTAAACTTGAGGAGTACAGTGCCCGTAAGTGACGGTGCTTTGTGTGAACTGTCTAGCAGAGACCACTTTGACTGAGTTGTGTCATAGATGCCATCACTGGTGTCACACTAGGAGCTGCCACCACTGGCGTGCTAGGTGCCGTTTTGGCGGTGGCAGGGTCCGCAGTCTTGGTTAGTTCCTCGAGACAAAAGCTTTCTACTCTCGAACAAGACTTAGAGCGCAAGCAGCAGCTCTCTCAGGAGTTGGAATTGCAAATGGCCAAGGCTCAAGGCGTGATCGAAGGAAAGCAAACTGAGGAGGAGAAATTGGTACGTACGACGGACGTGCGACGGACGATTCTCCCAGGATATGACAAAGTTTTACTAAAAGATATCTTTTCAGAAAAGCATGGCCAACGTCATCATTACAGTTTGCTGTCTCCTTCAGGGACTCTGCAATGACATCCTCAACCTTGTGGCCCAATTCGCCCATCTCAATGCAACTATCAAGCAGCTCGTCCAAGAGCACCAGGACACCAAAGACAATGTTCAAGACTTGCAACATGACCTCCTGCATGCAGAGAGTGACGACGAGCACCCGGCGATGAACATGCTGCAGCACAAGACCTTTCTTGACCAGCTACGTGTCATGCGCAGGCTATGTGCTCAGATTAACGCCGTCTCCAATCTCTACGCCGGCGTCATTACCGACGTCATTAACCCTGGGTTCAGTCAGGCTGTCGAGAGTGCCTACGAAGACGGTGGAGAGACAAACATGTCAGTCGTTATCCACAACAAGACACACGGAATGAATGAATACCTGGAAAACGCGAAACATACTTGCCGAGCAAGGGAGCTGGATGCTGGTATTGAGTTGAGGCGGTGGTTTGATGATATCGATACTGCGTACAGAGTAAAGGAGATGGCTTGGCAGAAGAACCGAAACAGAATGGGTAACAACGGGAAGAAGGCCAACATGAGGGCAGGTAAAGGTGGTGTTGGAGGTAGGCGGTTTGGAATTTTCTCGAAGTTGTTTCATCGCAACTAGTTTTGTTTAACCTGGTGTAGCGCGAAGTGGAAATGATGTACTATATTTACTTGCCGCCAGCATTGTTGTTGTTATATTTTGATCATAACGCCCTCAGAAGGTTACCCCACAGCAAGAAGATATTCTCATATCAAGTTGCCTCGGCCATGCGGTATCTACTAGATACCAACTTTTAAATGAGAAAAAATGATCCTAAAATATGAGCGAGGAATAATTCTATTGCTAATTCATCCCCTGGTGGCAAACTTTCGATATGACCTCTTGAGCTGGTGAACCACATGGTATCCCAACCACGGGCTGCGCATCATTATCAAAGTCTGGAAAGTCCGCATTGTCACTCTCTCCATATTCATCCACTTTCTTCAAACCAAACGATGTAATTGCCTGATTTGCCTCCTTGCCCGTTGAACCAATGTCAAGTGAGCTGTGTACCAGCCCGTCAAGTGCAGCAACAACTGCAGCACATGTGTCATTAACCGGAACACTCCTACATGGTGGAGCATTGATTCCGCTGTTCTCTTGATAAAATCATTCTACTCTAAAAGAAACCTTCAACTTTAAGCAACAGCTCTTAAGAGAGCTAGAAATACTAGGTATAGTATGACGATTAACTGCGGACAAGTTGCAGAGGGTAACAAGATTGAGTTCCTCTCCAGGTACGCAACGCAGGGTTAAGTAGCGCTTTAGATAGCGACTGAAGAGAATGGCTTATAGTGTAGAGTAATGAGCGGAATATCTTATGCGGGTGGCATGGATCGCAGAAGAACAGAGAGCAGATGACGAATTACGGTAGCAAAGGCTTGTCCTCATAGATTCAGGAGGATAATCAGAAACTTCAAAGAACGGTGTAGTCTAAAGATGTCCCTAAGCAGCGTCACGGTGCACATGATGCGGCGATCAACATTACATGACTTGAGGGGATGATAGTTCTGGCTAGCCTTTGTCTTTGACACACTGTGACGCAAAAATGGGAATACAATAAAGCTAGACCTACTTCTCACTCATTTGACTTCAACTGCTTTTGTTGTCTTTCGCTCATCATGTCATACCAGAACCATTGCCTCACTTTAGCCGTCATTTCTGCGATACCCTCCTCGGTGCGTCTATCGCGCTTAGGGTCCAGCCTATCTACAATGGCATCCAACCAGTCAGCCAACCCATCGTTTCCTACAAGACGAGCCTCGGCGATAATATCACGACCGGCACGGTTCTTGGTAAGAAGCAGCATCAGACGAGGCGTAGAGTACTCTTCGTCGACAGTGATGGGATACACATCTTCCTCAGGGGCATCCGAGTCATCTTCCGGGCAGACTGCTGACCAGTGGGGATCTATGTAGCGGTATATCATTTTCATGAGTAAGAGGTTGCCGTTACGCGCAGCAACATGGAAGACAGTATCGCCATTATAGTTCTGATGGGCAATGAAGGCATGGTACGCCCAGGTATAGAACGGCCGCGGGGGTCTGGGTCTCCTTGCGCGGTCGAACCTTTCCATCAGCTTGACCACGCCGTCCATGGACCCTGCCCGGACGGCTACATGCAGTAGCGAGTCCCCCGTGGTTGGGTCTATCGCCTGTGTGAGAGTAAATGCCTCAATGAAAAAGTCGTGGTCGTCAGCGCGGACCAATTCAAAGACTTCTTGAATCTTTTCTGGCGTCAAAGCCTTGCCACCGATGCGAAATTTCTCGCGATCATCGTCTGTGACGAGGTACGGGAGTGTTGTGCCGTACATGGCGAGCTGGAACTGGTTTAATACGAGTTTTGCTCCCTGGTTGCTGTTGCCGTTGCCTGGCTTAGTTGGAATATAAGCTCTGTCTGAAACTCAATATTGTTGCTACAGCTTGATTCCAGTGGGTGTCTCCCTGGCTTCCACAGAAGTCAGCTGATATCACGTAATGAGGAGGTATATGTAGTTTTAGGATATTGGGTGTATGTGTATTGTGAGTTGTCGAATTTCCTGTCTGGTCTCCTTCTGTCGAAAATACCAAGCTACTTCCGCCTTGACTACTACCGTGCTGTCCAACAAACATATCCTTTTAAGCGTGACCTCTTTGGCGACTGAAAACTACTATGCCTAGTTACCCACAGTTAATTTGATGCACCCCGTATGTGCTAGGGCCAGTTCGCGGCACGTCAACGAAGTTCTTTGGGGAAATAAATGTTCGTGGTGTCTTAAGCCATTGTGACTCGGCCACTTCCCCCTTAGGTTAGGACAGAGACTAACTGAGCCTCTGTCGTTATCTTTGTTGTGGCAACGACAAAGTCCGCATAACGTATTGCACCAGACAGACGCTCTACCAAGGAGTAAGATTGAAGAAACCCCCCAGTTCCACTAACGAGTTACGCACCTTTCTTCCATGTCTACTAGCGATTAGTGATAAGTCCGGTTTCCTGCCAGTGCCAGCCATGAAAGCGGGACGACCCCAGAAAATACCAGGGTCAAGTACTAAGTTTGCGGAATCCATGTCCCTTTCGGCGAGTGCTCATTCGGCTATCCGGCTCTTTCGGCCGCCACCGGATCGGAGCTCGAAAGCCCCACGCCCGGGAACAAGCCGACGAGAAACTACACGAGTATGTGCTTCATTTGAATCAATTTCTGCCTTGTCAAGCGTACTTATGTAACTGTAACCATTGACCTTGAGCTTTGCCAATGTAATGGAATGATTGTGGTCTCAAAGACTGAACCAACAACCAACCAACAAGGTCCACAACTGGTTGCATAGATTGCATATGCATCTGCAGCAGGATGAAATGAGCATATGCACCAGAGAACTTGGAGTCCACGATACCAAAAAGGTTCGCTCCGAAGTCATGAGCCAACGAGGGCACACGTCAACATGCGCCCAGCGCTCGCCCCGTTGTCTTGTCTGACGCATCGTTTAAATCGTTCGACGGCCGGATCCAATCCATGTGATTCTATGCAATTAAGCAGCAAGAACGAAGAATCTAGTGCCTTTTAACCTAGGATATAGCACAGGACACCCTCTCACCCCGTGCTTCTGCAAAGCTATTGGTTTTTTTGTCTCCGTGTTGCAATGCTCGCTCTTCAGTCCCAGAGTCTTTAATTTCGGTCTCTTAACATTCATTTCGAAGAGTCGTTGAAGTTTCTCGTCACTCGCTTCTCAAACGTTGCTCCAATTCTAGCAATTTGTGTTGGTCCTTCTCCTGCTTTCTTTTTTGGTGGGAACAGACAACACCCATCTTCAGACGGGGAATTGAACCCCCAACTCCTGTGATTCGACAGGGCAAAAGGGTAGTGCGCCAGAATATGGCGTTTAAACTTCTCTTGTGGTCTTTGGTTGCATTCAGTGGGAGTGTCGCGGCTGACTTGCCACCAATTCAAGTCAAGGTTTGATCTTATACACTGCCCGAGTTTCTGGTTTTGTTCTGACTCAACGTCGCATCTCAGGGCTCCAAGTTCTTCTTCGAGAATGGCACTCAATTCTTTATGAAAGGTGTAGCTTACCAGCAAGACGCATCAGGAGCTAATGCCAAGGCCGGTGCAAAGTACGTCGATCCGTTGGCAGATAAAAAGTCGTGCGAGCGAGATATCCCGCTTCTAAAAGAACTGCGCGCAAACACAATTCGCGTCTATGCAATTGACCCAACTGCGAACCATTCCGCCTGTATGAAGTTGCTTCAGGACGCCGGAATATATGTTATTTCCGACCTCAGCGAGCCTTCTCTCTCGATCAACCGTGACAACGCCCAATGGAACACAGAACTCTTTACGCGATACCAAAAGGTCATCAATGAGCTCTCGCAGTACCAAAACGTGATTGGGTTCTTTGCTGGCAATGAAGTCAGCAATGCGAGGAATAACACAGGTGCTTCTGCTTACGTTAAGGCCGCAGTCCGCGACACCAAAAAGTTCATCAAGGAGAACAAGAATATCAAGCGGTGGGTTGGTGTCGGGTATGCCGCCAACGATGACAAGGATTTTCGCAACGAAATTTCCAGCTACTTTAACTGCGATAAGCCAGAAGACTCTATTGACTTTTGGGGCTACAATATCTACTCATGGTGCCTTGAGAGTAATCTAGAGCGATCCGACTATGCCAAGCACGCCGCCTACTTCAAGAACTACTCCGTGCCCGTATTCTTTGCCGAGTATGGCTGCAATGACCCAGGCGGCGCTGAGGCTCGCATTTTCCAGGAGACGCCCGCTCTTTACTCCGAACCCATGTCCAGTGTGTTCAGCGGCGGCATTGTCTACATGTACTTTCAGGAAAAGAATGATTTTGGTATTCCCCCTAGGCGACACCAAAGTCTTCACTGTGGATGGTATACTAACCCCATCACTCAGGTCTTGTTGAAATCAAAGATGGCGAGGCCACCAGAATGAAGAACTTCAAAGCCTTAAAAGAACAAGTGGCCAAGTCTGACCCCAAGGGAGTTAAAAAGGATGAATACTCCTCATCTAACAAGATGGGCGAGTGTCCCGCGCTATCCTCCAACTGGGAAGCTAACAAGTCGCTCCCTCCAATGCCTGATCAAAGCCTGTGCGATTGCATGATAAAGTCCCGAAGCTGTGTGCCAAAGAAAGACCTTTCACTGGAAAAGTACGGCGCGATATTTGGATTCATCTGTCAAAATGACAAGGCGGCATGCGCTGGCATCAACGGGAACACCAAAACAGGCGTGTACGGTGCTTACAGTATGTGTGACGACAGGGCCAAGCTTGCTCACGTCCTAGATGAGTACTATAAGAACCAAAAGAGCGCGGCAAGTGCATGCGATTTTAAAGGTGCGGCCGAGATACAGTCGCCTGATAACGATAGCTCATGCAAGGATGCTCTGGCAAAGGCTAGCAGTGCTAACAAGATTGCTGCGACGGCTACTGCACCTCCCGGTTCGGCTTCTACAGGAAAAGACAAGGACAGTGGTGTTGGTCGGGATTTGCCCGTGACTTGGGCGTTGATGTTTGGTCAACTCGTCGTGGTTTGGTTGTACTCAGGTTTGGCACTGCCGTAGCTGCTGTGTAATGCATGGCCGGAACCAGTTCAAATGGCATGTGATAGTTCAGGTTTATCTTCAAACATGGAACTGTCTTACCCTTGATGAGCGTTCCGGTCAATGAAACGAGTACTACAGTCGACTCCAGTCGATGAGCCATAACACCGTGCGCTTGACCCTGGCTCGACGGCCATGGAGGCAGATCAAATATAAACGCATCATAGACGAATCGAGACTTCGCGCCGGATAGTGCTTGCCGTCATTAAACCTCATAGGAGTTGTTTTCAATGCCATTATCAATGAATACACGCCCGTGATATCAGTAGCATTGCCGTAGTTGGAATTGCGAAACTTAACGCCACTTCGCTTGAACGCACTCAGTGTATCATAGAACGTATTATGTTCGGCAGTGGTTTCGTCTTCGATAAAGATGATATGAAAAGTGTGTACTGAGACCTGCAGGCATGATTTCTGCGAGTATAGGAGCAATAGTGATGTAGGTCAATACTGTCACAATACTCCTGGCTATGCAGTAGATCGGCGAAATACACCTCTTGCCCCGTGACGAATTCCAGCATACCTACTAAGGAATCATGGGACTGAATTGCAGTTGCAATTTGGCGCGGTGACCTGCGTTCCCTTCTCAGGCACATTCTCTTGTACATCGTGGGATTACCGGAGTTCGACTATGTTGCTATGTTGCCCACGTCGTGACATGAGATTAGATATCTAATACGAACTGACGTCGACATGGCCTTTATTGAAGTTATAGTGAGGCGCTAACTTGTTTACAGCTTATTCTTCCATCTTTCCCGGTAAGAGTCGCTATTTCCAGCCTCATCTCTCTGCTTCACAGCAGCCTTAAAACCAGACTGCATAGCCGTGCTCTGAAACGCAATCCCCTCAGGCGAATTCCGCGTGATGCCATCAAAAATAGTTGCCAGACGCTGACTCGATCGTACCGCACCCTCAATACCACTATTAATAACCTGCTTGTGCATCCAGAGTTGATTGATGGGCACAGTCTTGATCCTGTCCACCAACAACCCCACCGTTTCCTCCAGCTGAGCCTCTGGGACAGACTTCAAAACAAGACCCATGGCCGCGGCTTCCTTTCCGTCGATAAGATCACCTGTGAATAGCATCCTCTTTGCCTTTTCCGCGCCAATCCGATGCGCCCACATGGCTGTTGTAGGGCATCCCCATACTCGGCTGGGCGGGTATCCGATTCTGGCGTCGTCTGCCATGATGACTAGGTCGCAACAGAGCGCGATGTCGCTTCCACCTGCGACAGCTGCTCCGTGGACTTGGGCGATGGTGGGTTTGTGGCTACGAAATAGCTCCGAGTAGCAGTCTGTGGCTTCGCCCATGAAGAGGTAGTCCTGGAACGGGTCGTAACCTTTGCTGAGATCCTGACTGCCTTCGGTTTGACCGCGCTGGGCACGCTCGGCGTATGTACTCAAATCGTAGCCTCCACAGAACCCTGGCCCGTTGCCCTTGATGACAATGCAATGAACATTTGGATCGAAGTTGGCCAAGCGGACTGCAGCTCTCAGTTCCGTTGGTATATTCTGGTCAATTGCGTTGAAGTGTTTGGGGCGATTGAGAGTAATGTACGCCACCTTGCCGTCGGGTGAAGTGGCGTAGATGATGGATTTGAAGTCGGTGTTGTTCATTGTAGACACCTTTGTTCCGAGTTGACTTGGTCTAGATGGTTGGTGAGTGTGAGATGCAGACAGGCAGATACCCAGGATTAAATCTTTCGGTAATACATACACTGGGTTGTAGTTTAATGTACGGGGGGTGAACCGAGGTTAGAGGGAAGATGAGGTTGATCGTGCCGCTCGATTAAAGCAGTCGCCCTTGGAGGAAATGTTGTATACATGCAAGGCTCCGGTCTTGGTCGTTTGCCCGTGAAGCCGAATTACCCCACACAACATTGAAGAGGCCAGACATATTCCATGGCAGCACCCAGTCACCGTGCCTGGCAATCTTGAGCTTTCTCGATTGTGTTCGACAGATTCACAGAATTTTTGATGCCTCCGCGCGACTGTCTTTCACAACAGTCAGCTCGTCGCGTAGGGGCAACAGTTCTCGTCGATAGGTTGGCGATGCTTTCAATCATGCCAATTGCGGAGCCAACACTCATTGCCTCTGCTCCTCGACCAGTTGACTTGCCTGCTCCACTGACGGAAATTTATTCGAAGAAAGACAGCTCCGGATAGATTGGGACTTGCGGAATGCTCAGTTCGGTTGTGTATGGACCTGTTGCCTGTCGACTGCTCAATCCATCTCTGTGGACCACACTGGGACTGTAGATCTCGTCTGCATCTTCGTTCGTCACTCAGCTGGCGACATCAGGCACAGCGAAAATTGAGGAGTATCAAGCTTATTCTCATCGTGATGGACTTGCGTCTTGCTAATGTCGGTGCAAGTCGATCATCACATCAGGCACCATGTCGAGTGCCATGGTCCTATTCCGATTCATCCATGGGAAGCAGAGCGAGTCAGACGTGTGACCGTTGTGACATTGCCCATGCAACTCTCACAAATACCTCGTTGCCAAACCAGAGCTTCGTCAACGGCGGCAATGCCTGCAGATTCTGAGGTGGTGGCAAGTAATTCCCAGCAATCATCCTTGGCGCCTGGCACCTGGAGCCTGAGGCGTGGCTGGAAGGGCCTGGAAGCTGAGATGTTGAGATGGAAAATCATGACACATTTGAGCAGTCAGAAATAGACGTGGGGTCCAAGTCCAAGTCCCTCCTCGTTTGACCAGCATCACATGCATCTGCCTTGAGTCGGGTTGAAAGTAGCACATAACAAGTCGGTCGAATCAGATATGGTTTGCAAAATGTCATGGCGCAATTTCTGAGCGAAAACTGACCAAATAATGGATACGGACGGTGCAAGTTTCGCTATGTTGCAAGACTGCTAAAATTCCTTTGTTCTGTTTGTTTCATCAGGTGGTACTTTGCCCAAGTCTCGCTGTAGCGATGCTATTCGCGGCCAAGAATGCTCCTCACATCTCCGGGCGATGACAAGCTGTGATTGGGTGCAGGTGCTATAGGTGGGGCTGAGGCGGTACTTGGCTGAAGCAGTGGAGTAGAGTGATATCATTGCCCCGCCTTCTCACTCGCATTGTCTGTTAGCATATACTTTATATGCTGTGCTGTGTTCGCTCCTGCCCAGATACACCACAGACAAGCGCCCCTTTTGGTAGGGTCCTGGGACGCTAGGCCTCTTTTGGCGGCGTCACTCAATTGGAAGCAACGAGAGCCAGGCGCCAGGTGCTGCACTACGCGGGAAGGGTCTGGTCTGGTCTGGCCGTGCTAGTGCTGGTGCTCAGTTCAATGTTGTCAGCCAGGGAACTCCAGTCCAAAACCCACACCCCCTTCGCCTGTTGGTCTTGGGTGAGCGTCACGGTCCAGCCTGCGCCAGCGTCGAGAGAGAGAGAACCTTTACCCGATTTCTTGTGCGCCGCCTCTGGCACCGAAAATTGAGGATGAGACCATGGCCCCAAAAGCCTACAAGACAACGCAACCCCAGAAAAAAATGAAAAGGCCCTCCCTGCCTCCGTCCCCCAACTCTCCCCATCCATCATCATCATTTTCCATCACCGCCATCGCCGACTCCATCACCACCGCCGCCGTGCCTTGAGAACCGAGATCAGAGTGCACTTGAGCATCGCTCCAGCTCCGCGCCGGCCCGACGAAGGCCCCTGATCCCTCTTGGGCTTGATTGACATTGTGCTTGATCACCACCACCGAAATAAGCCTTGCTAATACATCAGCCCTTTGCTTCGATTCGTGTCCAGAAGCACCACCAACCACGAAACGAACAACCTTCGCCCTCGCCCACTTCGCGTTCCTGAAAATTTCATCAACTCTATTCATCACTGCTCCGCCAACCAACACCTGCATCCACGGTAAGTGGCAAGACCATCTTTGGGAGCGAAATACGGCGAGGCAATGCCTACATTTTCTTCCACATCCCGAATATTCGCTAACATATTGTGATATCTTCAGGCATACGCGAATTTTTCGACTGCTACAAGACGTGTGCATTGATCCGCTCCAAGCGCCGTGACAACATCCTCCGAGTCGACTCTTTCAAAACTACATTGCAGAACAGCATTTGGCGAAAATGCCCCCCAAGGCAGATAGTCGGCGCAAATCTGGCGGCAAGCCAGGCTTGCTGGTGACGCTTAGAATCCCTGCGTCGAAGCTACGCGAAGTCATCCATGGCGAATCTTCTGATGCTGAGTCGCCAGTTCCAAAGGAATCCACTGAACCCAAAGACTCTGTCGACTCTCCTGCCCCATCTGCTCACTTAGCAGCGTCTGGCCTCTCAAACGGTGATAATGCCTCTGATTCCAATGCTGCGACGCCGGCAGCTGAGGGCACACCAGCACCGTCGTCCATGGCACCGCCTACAGATGGCCGAAAGAAAGGCGCCAAGAGGTCTGCGACCACAATAGATGGAATACCAAAGCCTCGTGGAAAGCCGGGCCCCAAGAAGAAGCCCAGACTGTAAGTCTCCTGCGCGACAAAGCTAGCCTTGATGACCGGCTCATGCTCTTCTGTGGTAATATGCTCAAAATGCTGACATATCTATTTCTTATAGGGAGGATGGCACCATCGATCACGCCGCTGTCGCCAGAATGCAAGCAGCCAAGCTCGGCCCCAAAGCGAATCAAGGAGCCATCAATGCCGGTTTGAGAGCGCTCGATCGGTCCGGCAAGCCTTGCCGCAAATGGGCTCGGGGCGGATTCCAGCTGAAGAGCTTTACTGGCGTTACGTGGGAAATTCCTCGCTGGTCTGCCCCGGCCAAGAAGCCTGGTGAAGACGACAACGACGAGTCGGGTGCCGCCTCGGCCTCTGCGGACAATAGCAGCGGCAAGGAGAACAAGGCCAACGGCCAAGAAGAAAACAGCGCCAACAACAGCAATGCTGGGGGAGATGTCGAGATGAACAGCGTTCCCAGCATCAATGCCTCATCACCGGCGCCCATTGCCATATCCGCTGCATCTTAGATGGCCGCTGCTTGTTGATCTCTTATTTTGCTTTCCCTTGATGTCGGCTCAATGTGCTTGTTTCACGTGGCCTGACCTGGCGTTCAAACTTCATCATACTTCATACTACTTGGCGGCTGTGGATTGTAGCCGTATTCTCACTTGGTTTATCACGGTATTGGACCGTCGGCGTTTTAAGTTTCCTGGGCAGGGCAAATCATATTCGGGACAGCTCGAGGGAGTTCGTGGGTTTATGGCTGGTATGCGACATACATGTACATTAATCTTCCTGTAGAATTGGATGTTTATCAATAGCGAACTGGAACCTACCTGGAAGACTTTGGGTGTACAAACAGTGCATTCATCTTTGTGCAGCGCTTGTTGTCAATGTCACTCGCTTCTGTAACCTCCAACTATTCATATTGATCATTTGCACCAGACATATGTCCAGACAAGGCATTAAGTCTGCCATCGTAAACATGCATCAAGTCATAGCATGCCTCAGGACATTTGGTGACGGCGGCGACTCTTCATCAAATTTCAGGTGCGACAGGAACTGATGCAACTGGGGCTGGGTTCCTGTGTTTGGCAAACCTGTTAGGCTCAAACAGTGCCTCACGCCCTAGAACTGAGTGTTGGAGTTTCAATGGCACAGCCTTTCGTTGGTGGTTGTGAGAGAGGCGTGGTGCATCCGGCTTAGTAAGCTTGTGGATGGCTGTGACTTGACGGATTCGGTGTTGGCTGTGTCAAGTTGACCAATGTGGTGGACTGGTGGCTGTACGAGGGGTTTACATGCATCGTGGTGAAGGGGAAGACAAGACGGAGTATTTCGGGATGAGCACAGGCGGTTAGGATTGGGGATTGAAGGTCAACTGGTAGGTTTATTTTGTTCCCCCGTGGATGATGGGTATCTGAAGTTGTATGTTGGCGCGGAGAGTATAATGGAAAGTATCGCAGTTTCACGGAGGCTAAACATCAAGGCAATCAATGATCAGCTCAATATGGGTTGGTAAAATGGGCAAGAAGGTCAAATCGGGAATTCGCATGCATTGCGATGTAGAAGTGATCTCCTACCCTGACTGACGCACACTGGCAAGACGAAGCTGCCAGACCAACATGAGAACGTGCCACGAGATTGAGGGGAACCGTAAACTGGACAAATGTCACCTTCCGGAGACAAGAGGGCGACCAGACAGAATCTAAGCATGGTAAATTGGACCAGACAGTTGAAACGCGGGCCATTGATGCTACTCTGGTACATATGTAGCCAGCGGGCGCTGAAACCGGCAGGCCGGAGACGCTGGATGAACAGTTCAAATGTTTAGAGAGTAAAGAGATAAGTCAAGTTGGATGAGCGCGTGATGGATTGCCCGCCTTCCGCAATGCGCTGGAGACTCTTGGTTGGCGCCTCCTCTCCACTTGAATCTGCAAGAGGATCGCTTGGAATGCGGCCTGGAGCGGGATACCTATGACGGGATGGTGTAGATGTCGAGCTGTTTGTCCTTGAGGTTGGGCTTTGAACTGCAGGTTTGCAAGTAGTTGATTATGTGATGGCGGTTTTCATGGCACGAGTGAGTCGTTGATACTTAATGTTCCGAGCACGCCGTCATAATCACGACATGGGAAGGGCAGATTCGACATTGAAACTTCAATGTTGGGTGTGGCACGAGGTCAGGCTTGATTGTGCTGGGCGCTTGAGCGCTTCAGCCAGAGACATGGCACCTGGGAGGTTGGGGCAGTGGGTCCTGGTGTCCACAGTTGACGGCTTATCAGTGACAGCGGGCAGAGCGCTAGAGCAAGAGTAGACATCTGCAGTCTCAGTGCCTGCAAGTATGCTGGTTCGGGTCGGATTCAGTGGCCTGTTCGGTCATGTCAAGTCTGATGTAGGCGGTTGGACAAGGCATTACGGACGCCCAAGGCCCTCAAGGCGCTCGCCCGTCCACTCTGGTACACCTGGCTGGAAGTCATTGAAGTCAATCTGCTCGTGCGTGCTGCCGCCAGTCTCTCATCCAGCATTTGCCGGCAGCCACCAGCCCAAACGTAATCCGTCGACTCTCCTCCGTTCGACGACTCACCAAGCGTTTCAATCATCCGAACATACCATCACAGCAAAAGACTACCCGCACGACTTGAACCACGGCGCTGTCGCAGCGAGCCCAAGCTTCCTTGCGACTCAAGCCAAGAAGCAGAGTGGTACACTGGTCTCGGGCAAGCAAGCTGCATCTAATTGGGACCCAGCAGAGAGAGACATTGATGAAGCTCTGACGTGCTGTGCTCTTGCACCACCACCAGTGACCACCAGACCAGACCAGTCCGTCCACCACCAACACGACCAAACAGACTTGACTGGACCAGACCACTTTGAACGACTCGACATCACAGCAACCACCGCCCGGCCCGCACCACCCAGCCAGCCTGCCAGCTAGCCCAACATTGAAAACCTTCCAGGCACGCAGAACCTCCCTTCCCACTTCCTGGACCTGCATATCATGGCTAGTCTGGAGCAGCATGGCTCATCTGGTTTCTCAGACTCAGACTCGTCGGCTGAAAGCTCTGGACGCTCGCAATCCCGCAACGACGCCGCCGCCTACACCTCCGACCCGCCGCCTCGCTCCGGAACCAACTCGAATTTCTACACCCATCCCTCCCGCACATCGATTCTGAGTCCCAGCGGCGGACTGCTGCTCGATCCGATTCCCGGCCTCGCCTCGGCGACGTTGCGTGGCGCCGATAACACCAACATGGATAGCTCTGGTCATGACGACGTGGCCAGCATCTGGAAGACCAGCGGCAGCTTACCCTCGTTTTCTCGCGGCTTCGACATGTTTATGAGACCCGGACCCTTATACGACCTCGTTGCCGAACCCTTCCTCAAAGATCATGATTCCTTCTTCGTCCCGTCCTACCTGGCTGGGTCGAGCTACGTCCGCAAGTTGGAAGCTGCCCACGCGGCACGACTAAAGGCTCGGATCGAGGCGGTGAGAGAACACAACCGGGAGATGGCGACTGGACTGCCTCGAGGGCAGCCTGGTGTCGGGATCCATGCCTCGCCAGTTGGTGCCGGTGCGGGACTGTCTCACGCGAACCTCGAGCGGCTGAGTTACCAGAAGATGGAAGACGAATTGATGCCCTTGCCAAGTCGATGGAATCCAAGTGATTCCTATGGCCCTCTCGAGTTTCTGGAGGCTGGTCGGGCGTTGAAGTTTATTGGTCAGAGGAGTAGTCAAGATCGGGATCACGAGGCAGCTGCGGTACGAGCAGATCACGCTATGCCGGCTGAATGTGGAATATACTACTACGAAGTTCATATCATGTATGGAAAACGCGATGAGTAAGTTAAAGGGATCTGGATGTGCCGTTGGGGGAGCTCGTAAGTGGTAGGAATGAGCTGACGTGATTGTAGCACTACAATTGCCATCGGATTCGCAACCAAGGCTGCGTCCATGTCACGACCGGTTGGGTGGGAACCTGAATCCTGGGCGTACCATGGTGATGACGGCCGCTGCTTCACTGGACAAAATATTGGCCGGCCATTTGGACCGACGTTCAACACGGGAGACATCATTGGCTGTGGCGTGAATTTCCGAGATCATACTGCATTTTTTACCAAGAACGGCGTCAAAATTGGTACGTGTGCTTGATTACGAGAGATATTGGATGCGGAGGTTACTGACGCGCTTTGTGTCCAGGCGTTGCTTTTCACGATGTGGCCAGGGGGAAACTTTTCCCAGCGATTAGTCTCAAGAAGCCGGGGGAGCAGATCATGGTCAATTTTGGGCAAACACCTTTTGTTTACGACATTGACGATATGATGAGGGTATGCATTAGACAAGTGACTTGCGGTATGCCTTGCTACGTTGCCTTACTGACTGAGAAATAGGAACAACGGAATAAGATTCAGCAAGATATCGAAAACACCGACATTTCCAGACTGGAGCCAGGGTTGAGCGAAACAGATCTCATACAAGCTTTGTGTTTGCAGTTTTTACAACACGATGGCTATGTTGAGACGGCTCGTGCCTTCGCGGAGGACATCAGATTGCAAAAGGAAGCGTTGAACTTGGATCCTAATGTCACTGTTGACGGAATCAATATTAAGGATGATGAAGATGCAAACAACAGACAAAGTACGTGTGATATTCGCAATTCGCTAGCTAATGTGGGATTGGTACTAACAAGAATCACCAGGGATTCGAAGAGCTATTCTGGAGGGTGACATCGACCGTGCTCTTAAGTACACGTCGGCCTACTATCCTCAAGTGTTTAGAGATAACGAGGAAGTGCATTTCAAACTGCGTTGCCGAAAATTTATCGAAATGGTCCGCAAAGCAGCACAGCTGAGGAGCGGCAGCGAGTCCAAGAAGAGCAACGGACGTGGACCGGCCGTGAGCTCTATTTCTCAGGACATGGATGTTGACTTGAATGGCGGAGACAATGGGTCCTGGCACGAGAATATGAGTTTGGATTCCGAGGCGCAAGACCCCCAGGTGGAGTTGCTCAAGCTAGAGCAAGAGATGCTCGAGTACGGACAAACTCTCGGGGCGGAATATGCGGACGACCAACGCAAGGAGATTAGCAAAGCTCTCGGTGAAATTTGGGCCTTGGTGGCATACGCCAATCCCCTCAAAGAACCGAAAGTTAGCCACCTACTTGATAAGAAGGGCAGAGGAGTGGTTGCTGAAGAACTGAACTCGGCCATTTTGGGCAAGTACCTCCGCCGCAATCTACCAGTATACTTGTTTCTAACCTATACCATAGCATCTCTGGGCAAGTCGTCGCGAGCATCGTTAGAAAAGCTCTACGCTCAAACGAGCGTCCTTCTCGACGAACTCCGGGCCGACGGCGGTGCTGGTGCCTTCGTTTCTGTGCAGGATGTGGTGGACAGCATCAAGACGTTGCCACAGTCATAGGGAGGCACGAGACGGAGTTGGGGAGCCATACCGCGCCGGTGAGCCACTGGAGACTCTTGTCATTGTACTGCATTACCTTGGGCGGCGTTTAACGGCGCTGGATAGTTTTCAGCTTCATTTTGTTTCGTTTGTTTTGCTTTGCAGATTCAACATATTGGGCTGGGTGGATAATGTGGCAGTGAGCATGTGATATCTGGATTCCGCGGCGGCGTTGCATGAACTTTTTTACCTGCGCTCATTTGTTTAAGGAAATTGGATCGCTGAATTGACGGTGTCGGTTGAAACAGCGGTATCCCGTATGGTTCCCATGAGATCCCTTGACAGCAGGGAGAGGCTTGGTACATATCGCTTGGAGGAGACCTGGTGGCCTGTATGTTAGCCGAGACTGATAGCGTATATGGAGTAGCCAATAGACGGTCTAAATTAGCCATGAAGGATACTGCAGAGCAGTGTATCGCTTGGTATCTGTGTCTACCTCTGCCTAGTGTACATCTCTCATAATATACAGTAATATACAGTATCTGTCCGTCTACATATGCACTCAGTTCCAACATCTCTCATAAAGTCTCCGTCTATGTGCCACCAGATTCTCACACCCGCCCACACAATCCCTCAACTCATCGTCCTGCCATCCAAACTCGGTATCCAAAATCAAGTACGTATACGCAAAAACCTCCGCGTCAAACAAGCCCGGTTCAGAACCCCCAAAGAACCACTCGACCTTACCAAGCGCCGTATCCAGCGCCTCAAAAGCCGTCCTCGCCTCGTCGTACAATTGTCCCGGGAGAAGCAAGTGTCGTCTCGTCGCTTTGAGAATCTCCTCTCTCGCAGCGGACCGGAGCGTATGTAATAGCGGGGTGGATAGGAGGGGCGATGACGGAAGGTATAGTTTCGTGAGGAGGGAGGTGTGAGTTGGCGAGAGGTACAGCGCGTAGAGCTGATTTGTTAGCTGCGAAAGTGATGACAGGAAGGGGAAGAGAAAAACGTACCCATGCTGGACGGATGGATTGCGCTATTAGAGAGAGGTACGCTTCTGCTTTTGGGGAGGGCGCATCTCGAAGGGAAGAGTTCTTTTGTGCGTATTGTGATATTTGGTGTCCTGTGAGTGGAATGTCTGGTCTCGAGTCGGTGGACGGGGGGAGGAGGTATGGTAGCGAGCCGGATGGGGAGGCGTGGTTTGTGGAGGGGATGAGGTCGGTTCGTATGTTGGCGATGCGGAGGTACGTCTGTTGTTTGTTAGTGGGAATTGAAGCTGAGGATGGGGATTTGGGGGGATGACGAACCTGCCATTTTAGACATGTTGGGTTGAAGCTGGGTCGGTTGAGGAGCGCGTCTTCGGGGATCGAAAAGATGTGTAGTTTGGCGTGGGTGCGGGATTCGGAGGGCGAGCGGGCGGGGAGGGGTTCTGCGTCGTAGGTTTGAAGGGGGAAGAGGTTGAAGAGGGAGCGGATGGGGGTGGGAATGGTGAATATGCTGGATGAGGTGGTTGTGGCCATGATTTGAGATGTGAGTGGCAATGAGTGTTGGCGCCGGTGGTTGTATGCGATCGCTGTCGGGGACGGGGTGAAGCCGGATCGTAGAGGATTGGGTGGTGGGTGGTGGGTGGAAGTGTGTTGTTGGAGTTGGAGATGGAGTTTCGCGATGTTGGGCTTGGATTTTTTGGAGTTGCGACGTCAATTCGGGATTCAGGAGTGGGGCATGAGCTAAGGCATGTCGGGAATCCACATTTCTACAACACCATATTTTTGGTCTTTTGGATATTATTATGAGCAGAGCAACAGGCCTCGTAAAGCACCATGAGGCAAGATGGGGAAACGAAAGCGTAAGAATTAGTGCACGATGGTATGTTACTGTGTGGATTGTAGGAGTTCTTTATGCTATTATTCGCTGAACAGGAATCTAGGATTATCCATCTAGGCTTGTCTACAGGATCCCCGTTTACTTCGCAGCTGGCGAGGAATCTGGCAATGAGCAGACATACCAGTTTTTGAGCCGTTCACAGAGTTGTATACAATCCTCGTGCAGCTTGACTGTATTCCTCGTCCGGCTCTTCTATGAGGCAAGATTCTTCATTTCAGCAACCAGGGGTTTCACAATTCGACAAGGCAGGAATTGTCGTCAACTCATCTGCTTTGCTAGTACTCTGTTTTCTACACAGGCAGTGAATATTCGAAAGCTTTTCAGCAGCAGGTGGGAACCATTGCTTTAAATGACAACATCAACCGAGCGATGGACAAGAATTCATCGTATCCTTGTGAATGTGATTCTCGGAACTCCTATTCCATGTACCTAGATTCCTTCAACCAACAAAGAATCACTACCAAGTCTCCGGCCCAATTGGTGCAGAAGTATTCAGATCAAACACCTTTGTAACCGCACCCCCATTATAGTCAAGTGTAGTTTCGACTACCGAGTTCCCCCACCAAGAAGGGAACTGAAAGTTGCCAAACCCCATGATAAACCCGATGAACACTCCGCAAAGAGCAGCACCGATATCCAAACCAGCAGAAAGAATGTAATTGTATTGACCTGGCCAAGTTAGCAAATGATCTGTATCGCCGATATTGAGCACCTACTCCACCAGCCAAGATACCTCCTACGAATAAAGTAGTTGAAGCAAAGCCCAACAATCAGCCACTGGAGCAGGTTGTAAAACGTCGCAGGAGGCACATATCCCGCGGCGGAGAAGACGACCGGCCAAATGACATATCGTGCTGCACTTCGAGGATACTTGCGAACTACAAAGTATGACACGAGGGGGAGAACAAAGCCAATGAGCCAGAAGTAGTTTGTCCAGGCGAGAACGCCACCAGCGCCGAATATTCGTCTAGGTCCCTGCAAGATGTCAATAATTTTGTAGTAGGTATGCGAAGATTAGGACGTACCACGACGCCCCAGATGACGCTTGAGTTGTAAAAGACCCTCGCGAGTGGGCAAGTCCAACCAGATGACTGGTGAGGCGTGCAGACATTTTTAATATTGCCAATCATGTAGTTGTACGTGCCTATTTGGACGAAAGAAAGCCAGATAGTCGCAAATGCTTGTGCTGCAAACATGCTCCGGGGTGGAATCTTCATGTAATGGCCGACTTTCATGTCTGCAATGTAAGTGAGGCCGTTGAAACTGACCATTGTGCCCCAGCCCTTGAACACCATCATTGCTACAGGACGACCGGGCAGCCTACTCTTGCATTAGCTGCTTGTCACTCCGGTTGCGCTTCCAAATAACTCACAAGTAGCCAATGATCATTTCCATAAGCACATTCGTCGAGGTCTGCGAACTAGTCACAGCTTGAATAATACCCACGGGTATAAATAAAACGACGCCAATGGCAATACACAAGATGTACGCCCACCAGGGGAGGTGAGTTGGCCACACCACGCTGGACACAAGCCCGAATACAAAGCTCACCACAAAGACGACGAAGAACCACCACTCCGGTACTTCCTTGTACTTACGCATCAACTTGAGATGAACGTCCGGCTCGTCGTACTTTGAGTTCCTGACCCTCCTCCACGTATCTGCCCCGTAGTACAACACCGTGTGCGTCAACGTCGCCATCAAACCCGCAAAGCTAAACGCATAAGTAAGCGAGAAAGTCGCCGGTATCAAAATCGGCGAATATTCCTTGTACGCCGTCTCATTCACCGTATAATCCGGCGTAAGTATCCTCGACACATTATACGGCATGGCATATCGGTCAAAATTCTGATTCGCACTACACAGCCACATCAGTCATATACCTAGCCCCTTGACATAACTTGCCAACTTACACAATCGGCAGATATCGATAATACTCAGGACCGCCAAAGTACAGCCCCAGCCCGCCAACCAAGCATAAGAACATCCCGATCGCGAAATTCGCCAACGCAAACGCCGGCACCGGGAGCGGACTGCCCACAAAGCCCGCCACCGTATTCCAATCAAACGATATAGGAAGCAGACCGAGCCCGGACTGCCCACCGAATAACTGGTTCACAACAACATTGTTCGGGGCCGCCCAGGTGGCAAAGTAGAAGAACTGGAGGAACGTGGCAAACACCTGCGGCACCCATTCCCAGACAAAGACGCACGCGGCAACAATGAGGAAGAACTTGTACCGGCCGATTGTCCAGCCGTGCGTGGCAGCGGGATCTGCTGGTTTGTGGTTGTGGAGGGAGTGCATGACGGTGGTGGTGATCAGGGTGCTGGGCCATACCATTGCGGAGGGCCAGATGAGGAATCGGCGGGATATGCCGGCGATTCCAAGACCCATTACGTTGGTGGAGAGGATGAGGAGGATCTGGAAACCCCATTTGAAGTGCTGGTGGTAGAATATCTCTTGTGCGAGGAGGATGTCGATTGCGTAGCTGACTGTTGTGCCGGCGGCGGTCATGACAGTTATCATGGTGTGTTCTTTGACGTTGAAGGGGCAGGGGTTGAGGTCGATTTTGTGTCCGAAGAGGGTGAAGGATTTGTTTGGCATTGCTTTGGCCCAGAAACATCCCATTCTGATGATGATTTAGTGTGGGTGCAGATGGGCTAGATGGGTTAAACTCACGGGTACGATATAAGTTGCACGACGCTGGCTGAGATGGACAGCGGTAAGCGTCGCAGCGATAGTAACACATTGCATGACGCAACTACTGTGCACATTAACCCTCCGATTACCCAGGCCCGAAGTGTGTTTACAGGAAAGTCTTCGTCTGTTGGCGGGACCTGCTCGACCAAAGGTATTACTCAGATGATTCATAGATGGTGAGAAGCGTAACCTACCGATGCCCTGACTTCAGGATACGGCGAGTCCTCTTGAATCAAGGACTCATCCACGGCAGCCTGCTTCTCTGCGTTTCCTGAATTTAGCGCCTCGTCCACATTGTCCAGTTTGTTGATGTCGAGGAAGGGGTCCCATTTGTGCTGCTTCTGGAAGTTTCGCAACTCTGTCGCTGCGTCGCTTCCAGTTGTGATAGCATCCTGGGCATGGTTGCGTCTAATTCGGTGAGCCCACGACATGTTGCTGGCTCAGGTATTGGGTTGTGAAAGCAGCGTCTTTGATTTTACATGACACGATCATCACATTGCGGCAAGTGTCTAGGTTTATATTTACCAGGTATCACAACTTCAGTTTGTAAATAACAGTATCAGAACCCTGACCCCGCGTACCCTTGTTACGAGATATGCGATGCAGGGACTTTTGCGGTTGCATGGCACTACAGCACAAAGGGCCTGAGCAGAAGGAATTTTTGACATATGGTCAGCAAGGTATCTGTACGATATGAGCGAACAACTGGAGAGTAAACGAATAGGCATATGTTTACCAGACGCATAGCTCAATCCCCTCATGAGCCTATCCAAGTGCTCCAATTCCATGTTCACATCACGGAAGCAGAAATACATCCCACGCCTTTCACCGTTAAAAAGGGCCACGCAGAACTTTTGTAGTCTGCTCTCTGACGGACGTAAGCCGGCTTGAGTATACGCCGCACCAAAAGATCGTGCCGCTCCCCGCAGACGCTTACCCGAATTGATGGCAACCTAGCGCACTTTCCAAAAGAAGCAGAACTTTGTCGAGATAATCGGCAGAGAGTCGGATTCAGCTGCGGGCATAAGTGGTTGGCTAAACTGGGTGTGTCCAACCGGCTCTTTAACCATGCTTGTCTTGGCGGAATGTGTGTAGCTGGATCGTATCTACGCGAGATTGGCCTAGCCCGTTGATGAACATAACAATCTGATAAATGAGATTCTGGGTAGGCGACAATGTCATTGGATTGAAGAAATGCTCCCAGGCTTGGTGGCTCTCGCTTCTTGTGTAATGTTTGTTACAGAATCCACGCTTCTCACAATCGCAAATCAAGGCCTACTTCGAATTGCGTTCATCCCAGCCACAGGCAGTACTGTATTTCAGCAGGCATCCTTGAAGCTCAACATTGAGAAGAGCGCCCAGTTTACTGCCTTGGCGTGCATGTCGCAGCACTTGCAATGCAATTTGATGTCACTAATCGCCTCCAACTTGGATTCTATACATTGTCATTCCAGTTAGTGGTACGCTGCACTAACAGAACTCCGGCAGAAAGCACGCATATTTTGTTAGAGTGCCGGACCTTGCAGCGCCCCGAGCCGGAATTAAGCGGCCTTAAGGCTCGCACCGTCTCATCTCAATGACGCCAACCGATGTTAAAGCAGGGAATTCATCTACGGATTTAGCTTTATTCGAGGCCGAAACCGATTCTAAAGTATCATTCCGGTGCCGAAATACATCTTTGGCCAAGACTCCGGCAGTAATGTAGATTAACCTGTAGAAACTCCCGAAATCTCCGGCCGTCAATCCAACACCTACATATAAATATCTGCCTCAATCTCATGTTGAAAACCTCATTGTACCATCTGCCCATGTATTCAAAACGTCTATAATCTACTCAAAATACGTAATCATGCCCACCATCACCGGCAAGCAAGTCGGCCCCATCGGCTACGGCCTCATGGGTAATCACCCTCAACCTCCACCTACCATATCATGTCCACGCCCACTAACAAATCCAGGCCTCACAACCCGCAAAACTCCCAACTCAGACGACACCAACTTCGCAGCCATCAAAACCGCCATCCAATCCGGCTGCACATTCCTCAACGGCGCCGAATTCTACGGCACAACCCCCCACGAAAATTCACTAACCCTCCTCCATCGCTACTTCACAAAATACCCCGAAGACGCAGACAAAGTCGTCATCAACATCAAAGGCGGGCGGGACTTTGAGACGCTCAGCTTCAACGGGAGCAAGGACGCCATCACGCAGAGCATCGAGCACTCACTCGAGCAACTTGGCTCGGTGGCACGTATCGCCCAATGGGGAATTGCGAGAAAGGATCTAAACCACGACTACGAAGATGAAACGCTCGCCACTATAGATACGTACGTCCAGAGCGGTAGCATAGATGGCATTTCGACGAGTGAAATCAACCCCCACACCTTGAGAAGCGCGGCGAAAAAATTCCGCATCACGGCGTTGGAGATTGAAGTTTCGCTATTTTATCCCGATGCCATTACGAATGGGTTGCTAGCTACATGTGCGGAGCTGGATATCCCAGTCCTTGCATATTGTAAGTTCCCCCCCAAAAAGGGTCCTTGTAGAGGCTAATAAAGGCAGCACCTCTTGGTCGTGGACTCCTCGGCGGACAGATCAAGTCCATCGACGACCTGGCCCCCGATGACATGAAGCGCCATATGCCGCGATACAAAGACGGCAATCTGGAGGCTAATCTCAAGCTCGTCGAGAAAGTGGAGGGTCTCGCCACGAAGAAGGGGTGTACGCCGGCCCAGATCTCTATTAATTGGCTTTTGGCGCTGTCGAAGAGACCCGGCATGCCGGTCATTATTCCTATTCCGGGGTCGTCGAATCCTGAACGAATCAAGGAGAATGCTACGATTGTTGATTTGATGAGTGAGGATCTTGCCGAGATTGATGGTATGTTGAAGGGGTTTGTGGCGGCTGGCGATAGGTATCCTGCCAGTTTTATGAAGGATTTGCAGTTGTAATACTTTTGGGGGGTTAAAGGGCTTGTTCTCACGGGATATGGTAATGTGTAGCATTCTGTCATAATTAATCGTTCATGGAGTATAGGCTTTGTCTGTTGCGGGATGAAGGGTTGATTGCGACCTTGCGGCAAACAAGCAGAACAAGACTGTTACAACGAAATTGTTGGCAGCTTTGACTATTTGAACCGACAATGGTGCCCTACGATGCATGGCAGCTATACCATCGTGTCTGCTTACATCTCTATTATTATTACTATTACGGCCATATTAATCGTATTAAAGCAAACACTTCCACGGATATCAACACGCAAACACAAGCCAATGCCAGCACAGACTCGCACAACAACAACACGCTCAGCACACAAAATACACAAACAAAGTGGTACCATGTTAGATCAAAACGTAGACCTAATGGACACTCTTCTCGAAGAGTAATCATAAAACCGCATAGAATGCCCCGACGTAGGCGAATTCACAGTCTTTTGCAAATCGTACAACGCCTCCTCCACCTTCACCCACACCTCAGGCTCCAACTGGCACGTCATCCAAAAATTGCCCCCGATATCCCTCCCCAACACGGCACATACATTCTCATTAGGACTGGTGGCATCCATCAAGTAATACGCGGTCGTCATTGTTCCCGGGGGATTGAACCGCGGATGTGCGAATTCTCCCTCGCTAATGACAGCAGGCGAAAAGTCGGCTGCAGAGAAGAGGTGCAGCGGGGAAAAGTTGTTGAACTCAAGACGCGGGAGACTTGAATTGTAGTAGATGGGCAGTGGGTTCTTGCCGCGTTTCTTCTTGTCGATGACGTGCTTTGCCAAGGCGAGCATTTGGTGTTCTGACGTCTGGTCATGCATGATGTGTTTGTGCTGGAGAGACATTGCGCCAATCGTGTCAGTAGCTTCGTCTGGGGAGATATATGAGTAAGCCGGTAGCGTTAGAGTTTGAAGATATTCCCCTGAGGGATCTCGAAGGGTGGAGATGCGACATCGTAGGTTGACCATACTCGTGGACAGGACACCCCTTTGTTTGATGTCAGCTGTTGCCTGCAGTTTGGTCATCCAAGCTAGGATGATGTCTGCAGCGGTGGTAACTGGTCGTTGATCATCGTCCTCCAGTATGTCAGCAATGTCTTCGCGGATCTCGGTCATGAAGTCGTCATAAATCTCTTTGGGGATGTACACCATCCTGCTTTGCAGTGGGTTATGGCTTCGTCGTCGCCACCAGTTCGGCAAAATACCCTGTGACAAGGCTGTGAGGTTCTTGTTCATCCTGAACTCGTCTAGTTTTTGCTTTTCTTGAGCGTTGATGATGAGTTTCTCAAGGATATCTTCTTGCGCTCCATAGACATCGGCGACCTCATGTCCACGCCCAGCCATGCATAGCGACCAGTTCTGCAGGAGGGCTTTGAAGCCAGCAGTGTCCATGGTGTTTCGTGGCCACGAGACTGTAAGGATGGTCGCGTCTTGAAAGGACAAAATGCGAAGGACTAGCTGCGAATACTTCCCATCAACGAGATCTTGCACCGTCGACGGAACTCCAGGTGGAAGGAAATGCTCTCTGTAGTCTGCCGGATATTTCTGAGTGAAAGCGCGTCTGTTTGGGAGAACAAAGTGTTTTCCAACAGGGTCACTTTCTATAGGGGTGTTGAACCATTTCGCGTGGAAGAGCGTGCAGGCAGGCATCCTTGAGCTAAATCCTATGGGGGCATATGCCTCCAAGGAGCCATCGTCCTACGCAGGTCCAGTAGTCAGCGTCTTCGGATCCAGATACTCATGACATCGAATGTCCATAAGTGCACACAAGGGCCAATAATGAACTCACCGTTACTCGTAGCCGTGCCCCTAGCTTTCTCCAATCTCCAATCTCGAGGAGTGTGCAAAGAGACTGGTGTAATGAAATTGCAGACAGCACATCGTTGAAGCTCAGCACCCACGTCACCAGTTCCTCATCCAACGTGGGCCGATCCAACACATGGAAAGGGTATACCACCTCATCAGGCTCAGAAAGCGATCTCTCTGTTCCAGTTTTCTTGGGCCTTTGGCCGCAGCACGATATCATCATCTCGACGAAGCGTCACTTGCCACTCGCATCGAACGCGATTCCACGGATGAAGAAGAACAAGACAACAATGCCTCGAAGCATTTTGCAGTTCCTCGCGCGATGGAAAAGGGTCGACACGCGCTTTTGTAAAAAGGACAAGGTTTGCGCAGTTCAAACCATAATTTGCCTAGAAGCTCAATTTAGGGTGCAGAATAAACGTTCCCGTCAAGACAACCCTATCCTGCCGCATCTTTACAGAGGACCGCAAGGAGATGAAAGTCGTACAGCTATTTCATGCTAATTTGAGACGTTCTCAGAAGCGCTTCCAATTACCTCGAGAGCGGGAAGCAGACGGGTATGCTCAACATGAGACATTCCGTTAGCGGACAGGGTTCTCAGAGATGTGTGTGTTGATGCTTCGTCGCATCTTCCCTAACCCTAGTGCCGCCTTGGTGCCTAGACTAGACCCGATCAAATATAAGCTTTCAATTCACCTGCCCGCGATGTCAGGCTTGAAAAATTTAAAGGCATAAATCAAATTTTGTTCCTTAGCTCATTGATTGAATGTACTCGCGGTTAGTCTTGCATCATCGCATATTTGGTTGGTGTATCCCCGGCCTGTCACGGTGAGGCACAGAGTGTCTGGTTGGTGAGACATTGTCTCACCGCTTGCGGGAGCCAAACAACACCACGCGCGTTGGACATCAGCGATGCGAATCTTCATGGCCCCAATTATGAATTCGTACTGGATGCGCATATTTATGCTCCAGGCGGCTGCTCTATAGCTTCTCGGCATCAATGGAGGCGCCTGTTCGCAGCTGCCTTGGCGCGCCTCTAGCTCTGCATCAGGGAGTCTAACCTCGAGCTTGGGATGGCTTTCACGATGGTTTAGTTGGACTCCTTCCGGAAATTTGGTGCACAACTCATGCCTTAATCGTTGCTCTGGCGGAAATAGCTCCGGGGTTCTCATTCTTCCCTGCCTGCATGTCGAGACCTGGCGACAAAAGCCCAAAACACCGCAATGCGACCAGTACCTGAGTCAGTGCAAGCACGCTCAGAATGACTGTGATACCAGAACCCGACAAAAAAGAGCCAATGACGCTGCCGCTACCGGTCCTATATCCTGCAGTTTGCGTTAAATAGCGATTCAGTGTTTTATCATCAAGACACAGTCTGTCCATGAACACCCATGAGAGACCGACAGCTTGGGGGGCTCCCGATGGCAGAGTCCAACAAGCAGAGGCAGAATCATGTGCCATGGATGCTGTCAATGTATAGAAAATAGTCTCATCGGATGAAGATAATGTATTCTTTAGATATACTTTGTCGCGTCGTTGTGCAAGTCAAGTGCACCGTGGATGTCGTTGTTGTTGTTGTTGTTGATCAAGGTGATGTGTCAGCGGCGATATGTGGAGTGGGGTGGAGCAAAGGAACGAGGCCAAGATGAACTCCGTGCCAGATCGACCAAATCAGCAAGGGCGAATTTGGGCCAAGATTCCAAACATGGCAAGCACGACCCTGTGTCGCTTGCGCAACAGCAGGGGTGGGGGATCCGGGCATCACGCATCGATATTTCAACCTCAACGACGACTTTCCTCCAAAGTAAGCTGCAAACTTCCATTTCATTGACAAGTCTGACTCGGCTCCGGCTCGCCAGCCACACAAGGGGTATCAGGGGCACCCTTGAGTGCACTGGTGGCCATACTTTGCTTCTCGGGCCTGACCACCACCTGTGAATGTGGAGATGGGCCAGACAGCCTTTCATACGATAGGTCGGGTGGCGGCACGCTGACGCAGAACCCAAGACGGGTATCCGGCATGATCCCATCCTTCCTCGTCCTCTTTGCCTTCATATTGCGTTAAAACAAGGCGAACAATATCGCATCACGAACACTGTGAAAATTAATCGGCAGAGTCGGCTTGCCAAGCCACTTCATGTTTAATTGCCGCGACGCTACATGAGGCCGAGTTCCGCTCAAGCTACGGGAAGCAGCTGGTGATTCTAGAGCAGTGATGCTATTCGATAAACAAAGGTGGATGATGAGATGGTTTGCGAAGCAGGGGCCTCCTCGGGATTATTGCACTCATGCAAAGTTCACAACACGAAACGAGACTCTCTCATGGTTGATACTTGAGAAACAAGGGAGTCGACAGGCACTACAGTCAAACTATTGGCCCGGACAGATCTAAATGGGGCGACGCGTGGCGCAAATAGCTGGACACGATCACTCCATGGGTCAAGTTATGCTCCTTCCAGACCATCCGACTTTGCCGCACCAGCGGGGGCATGAGGCATTGTGGTGCGGGAGGATGGCTTCTTGCGTCAGATGGGTTGTGTGGGCAGCAGGGCTGTGCTGAAGGTTTCGCTCGTTCTTCCCAGGTCTCGGCTACGCTGTGAAGCAGCTTCGAAAACTCGTAAATTCCGGGGACCTGGCACTTCTGTGGCGTCTTACGTTTTGAGTTCTCTCTGTTATTCGCGCGTGGTGTTCTTTGAGCCTCGTTTCCTATTGTCATTGTCATTGTCAGTTGCCCATCAGAACGCTCGCTGTTGCAAAGTTGAGAATAGTTCTTCTCGCTTCCAGTCGCTCTTGCAGCAAACAGTTGCTGTTTCCAATACCTCTCCGTCTCTTTCTTACACTCTCTTGAGGCTTCGACAAGAAGATTAACCAAGGGTCCTTGGTCTGACAAGGCGTCGTCACCGCGGTTTCAGTCCCGCCAAGTCCGTCGTTCGCGCAGATCGATCCGACGATCTTTCAATTCATATTTATCCCGACTTGGCATCGCGCTCATCCACAATCGCTGCAAACTCGAAAAATAAAATGGTCGCTTCAGGTCTCTCTTTATCTCTTTTGGCTCTGGCAGGCGTCGCGCTTGGCGCCGACCTGCCATCCATTCAAATGAAGGTAGGGACGCAGCGCTAATAGACTCCCAAATCATGGACGACAACTGACTAACACGGCACTCGCCATCATCTAGGGCTCCAAATTCTTCTATCCTAATGGAACTCAATTCTTCTTTAAGGGCATCGCCTACCAACAACAGACCGGTGCCGCCGGCTCGACGCCCACAAACTCGAGTTACATTGATCCCCTCGCTGATACCAAGCGCTGCCAAGCCGACGTCCCTAACCTGGTTGCGCTCAAGACGAATGTTATCCGAGTTTATGCAATCGATCCTACCAAGGACCACTCGACTTGTATGAAACTTCTCAATGACAACGGCATCTATGTCGTTGCCGATTTGGGCGAGCCAAGCCTCTCCATTAACCGCGATGACCCCTCCTGGGACACTGCGCTTTTCACCCGCTATCAGCAAGTTGTTGACGAGATGGCCAAGTATTCCAATGTTATCGGCTTCTTTGCTGGTAATGAAGTCAGTAATGCAAACAACAACACTGGCGCTTCTGCATATGTCAAGGCTGCTGCTCGTGATACCAAGGCCTATATTAAATCCAAGAAGGGCCGATGGATGGGTGTAGGCTACGCCGCCAACGATGACAAGCCCATCCGTGACCAGATTGCCAGCTATTTCAACTGCGGTCCCTCGGAAGACTCGATTGATTTCTTTGGATACAACATTTACTCGTGGTGTGGCGACAGCGACTTTGAAGCCTCCGGATACAACCGCCTTATTGAGTTCTTCAAAGACTATTCCGTTCCCATGTTCTTTGCTGAATATGGTTGCAACTTGCCTAACGGCGGTGCCGCCCGTACTTTTGACGAGACGACCGCTCTGTATGTCAACAACATGACTGAAGTCGTCAGCGGAGGCATTGTCTATGAGTATTTCCAGGAGACAAACGACTATGGTAAGTTTGTCTCGCAAATTGACGCAAGACGTTTGCAGTTGTACGGGTGAGAATTATACTAATGTGTGAATCTAGGTCTTGTTGAACTCAGCAGTGGCGGCTCTGCGTCCAAGATGAAGGATTTTGCTGCCCTCCAGAAGAAAATCAGCACCGTCGACCCCAAGGGCGTCTCAATGAGCTCGTACAACCCGACCAACAAGGCCATGGACTGCCCTGCTGTCAACTCATCCTGGCAAGCCAGCTCATCCCTACCTCCTACGCCCAACAATGCTGCCTGCGACTGCATGTTCAAGGCAGCGTCGTGCGTTCCCGCAAGCGACCTCAAGGCCGAATCGTACGGTGACATTTTCGGCTACATCTGTGGCAGCGACAACTCCCTGTGCGCGGGTATTCAGGGTAACACCACGACCGGAAAATACGGCACGTTCAGCATGTGTTCCAGCAAGCAGAAACTTGCTTATGTTCTTGATGCTTACTACAAGAAGAACGGCAAGGCCTCCACCTCTTGCGATTTCAAGGGCCAGGCTCAGACCCAGACGTCTAGTGGACAAACTGGTTGTGCCAAGTTGGCCCCGTCAAACGGCAACTCTACTGGTGACGGCAGCGGAAACGGAAACGGCACCGACAGTTTTGCTGTGATGGGCGCTCCTCTTGCCCGGGTTGGAGGATCTGCTATCGGTCTGTACCTTGTTGCTGCTGTGTTTGGCGCTGCCATGGTGGCGTGGTAAGAGTTGCGGGATGTGATGTGATGTGTGTTGGTGTTGGAACATTTTAAGCATCTGGGGTGGGAGAGTTGTTGTGATTAAGATGCAGTTGAGCGACTGAGCAGGCATTGGTAGATTGTATTTGCGAATCGTCGAAAGTTTGTATAAATAATATAGAATTGTAAAATTCGATTTTTGCCTAATACTCGTCGTCGGGTGGTCCCTGGGTAATCTCACAATTCTGTACGTAGCCGGCCGGCCGGACTGTCTGATCAAGGACAGTCCATAGCATTGGTACTCTTACGCAGTTTCAACAGCGTCTGATGTTGCATTAACAGAGTTAGTCGTCACCCAACGGCAAACGAGCAATCGGGGTTCATCGTCACGCGATATGGGGTTCAAGTCCATTCAGGGTCCTATCTTGGCCTGATAACCACTTCAAGCGAGCCGACCCACCATAAAGCAGTGATGCTAAAGCGAGATATGAAAACCCGACTTGTTCCGGGCCATGAATCGTGAGAAAAGACCAATGCATGTCATGAATAACGACACGGAAGGTGCTGTTTTTAGCAACGAGTTTCGAATGTAATTGGATGTCTCCGTGGTCTCCGCCATGCATATTCTGTGTCACAATGTGGATGCTGGGATGATTCAGGATGAGGCAGCGCATGCATGACCTTCAGACTTGACAATAATACAGTACTGTACTACAGGCGATTGATACGAAAGGATTAGTGGCGCATGCAGCCAGACCAGATGTTTCCGTATACTCTATTATGTACTATACCGCAAGTATGTAATTTGTTAGGAAAGAGGTCCGGTATCTATTAGGTCCCGCAAGAAAACATTTTACTTGCAAAACGGTGCGGCATCCATAATGTCCCGCATCTATATAATTTACTAGGGAAAGGGTCCCGTGTCTGTAGAGTACCGGAGGTAGATAATTTGCCAGAAAAGAGCTCCCGCATCTGCCTACTATACAGATATAACAGACCGGCTGAGACATTAGGAGCACATGCATCTGCTAACTGAACCTTCCTTCCCAGGCATCTGCCACATGCACCGTGTCCCTGATCTCAACCCTGTGCGGGGAGTTGCGTCGATTGAGACTCTGACAATGCTTTGCATACAGCCTGCACTGCAGGCAGTCATTCAATGGCAGCAAGCTTGCCCGTCAAGAACAGTTGCATCGATTGTGTCTCTTCTCCGAGGCCATACGGACAAATCACTGTCGGAGCATCTTCATCTTTATTCAAGAAACTTAAGCGGACCACTTCAACGACCGCATCTCCACCGACAACGCCCTTCGGCAACTCCATCGGTGAGATCCGCAAGCTTCAATAGCAAGGCAGCAGAATGTGTGTAGCGCAAGATCGTCATGAAAACTAGACCTCAATACAACCACTTGCCCCAGTCAGTGCCACAATATTGCCAATCCCTTGGCTACACAAAGAGAGCGTTGCATTGTTGCCCCAAAAACCCCCACAGTGTCTGGGGTTGGTGACCTTGCAGGGGCAGGATTTACGCTTCAAGTTGGCTGAGAGCCATGGCTGGCGCAGCTAAATTGAGCCGCTATGCAAGATGAGGTGAAGGTGCATGTGCATGTGCATTTGCAGTTGCAGTCGCGGAGGGCAAGCCGATGCCCGTGAGTGAGATTTAGGCAGAACGGGGAGACGGGGAGGGTCCTTGTGATGGGATGGTGATGGTGATGGTGATATGAAAAGAGGGTTATATTTACGGCAGACATGAAACCGATGCGCTACAATATAACGTCGAGCAGCAGATGGCATCACCAATTGAAACTGTTAAGGGGTCAACTGGTAGAGCCACCAGACGCTTTTACCGCGATGCATCTCCATCAGGGTCCAGGGCACCTCACACATCATGACCACTTTCGAACTCGACGCCCGCATAAAATGCCACATCAACCACAAACGAACTGACCCAAACCCCATTTGATACCAGACTTCATTTCATGCCAAGTTAGTCCCCACCGCAACCGGCTCCTGCACCAAAGCCCCAATATTCCCATCCAGAACAACCATCCAAAAGGCGGCGACCAGCGACAGTGGCTTCGGCCCAATTCGCAAGGAGAGCGAGATCGAAAAAAAAAGCCCCTCATCCATCAAACCCAAAAAGAGACAAATCTCCTCGTTAAGCTTTTTCCCATCGGAACCGGCAACTCCTTCATTTACTCCTCATCTCATCAATCATTTAACCACCTCGTCTTGCCCCAGCCGTCTTCCTGTCCTTACAGCACGTTGTCTGCTTCCGAAATATTCCCCCCGGTGGAGGCATACGGAGAACAAGCGATTCATTCACCTTGTCACCGTGGAACCGGTGATTGACTCCCCGCAATTACCGCCTCTGACGTTGGCGACTTGGCAATTTGGGGCCATGGTCGGCAAATACGGGCTTTTCTGAAAATTCAACCCCCATTCTCACACGAGCGAGATCTTGATTGTCGGAAATACCATCTTCTTCCTAGCATACACGTCCGCTCCTTTCAGAAACGTCTGGAATCGCGACCTTGGAACAGGGGAGTTTGAGGCGAAAAGTGTTGCCCACCAGACAACTAGGCCGAGGCTTCACGGATCCGGCGCCATCGCGGAGACACCATTCACAGACCTACGTTGCACCCACGAATCACGCATTGGACTCCGGTAGCACGGGCAAACGGGACTATTCACTCATTCGTAAGTTGATTCATTTTTGTCTCCTTTCATCTCAATCACCATTTGGCTTGTACCCATATAACCTGTTGGTTTTTCCCAGCCCTCAAGCGCTCGACTCTACACACACTCGGCTATTGACGTCGTCGCTCCTTCCGCATCAGGATCCAAATGTCGCTAGACCCAAACCATCACATGCACGCCGACTAACGAAAAAAAAACCAAGGTGTCCTGAACCATCTCACTCTCTATCAGGCCGAATCACCATCTTCAAAGACAATTCTCACCATGAACGCACCGATCTCCTCCCCCAGCGCCGGCTCATCAGCCACATCCTCGACGCAGCAGTCCCCCACAAACACCCAGCCCTCGCAGTCCATTCCCAGAATCCAGCCCGTGGAGATCAAGGCCCCCTCCACAGAGACATTTCTCAAAGATGTCAATCTGGTCGCTGAGGCTGCGAAGCGAGCCCAAGTTGCGTGTCTGACCCGCGATTTCGAAGACTGTGGACTCTGAGCGGAGATAAGGATGTGGGCTGTTCACTCTTTTTTTTTACATGGTCGCGGTTTGATCCTAGACTTGATACATTAGCCGAGGAGTCAGTTTATGCTTTTGTTTTTTCTCGACTTGAGTGGTTATTCATGGCGCATGAGGGCATATACCTTGGAAGGAAACGGTTACTTTGGCTTGGTTTTGTGATTATTGGCATGGCAGGCTGCTTTGGCGGCTGCTTTATATTTTACTCTTTCGGTGGAGGATATGATGGGTGATACCCCTGATCGGTAGATGTTGATGAGGTGATGGTCTAGAAGTGTATTGTGTCGTTGTGGAATACTTGTTACTTGCACGTCAATCAATTTCAGTGAATTTTATATTCCACTCGTGTTTATTGCCCGTTTTACAGCCCTATGCTATCTTTGCCACATTTACTGCATTCCAACCCCCGTCATATACTGCTCATAATGGTGTTTCTACATAAATCTCAGCAACGCTTATACTGGTCGTACATTCCACGCCTAAATCTTGGCCACCAATGACGCTCCTCCATCAACTCTAATCAACGCACCATTCAGGTACGCCCTACTCATGTTAGCAAACTACTCTTCAAAAACATTAAACACCGCGGCGCAAGGAGGCCAAAAAAAGAAAAAAACTCACCCAGCTTTACTCGCCAAAAACACCGCCGACCCCGCCACATCCTCATCCCTCCCAATCCTCCTCAGCGGAATATTCTCCCTCAACACCTCCCCCGCCGCATCCAGCGTCGCCCTCATCATCTTCGTCCTAAACGGCCCACAAGCCAACACATTGCTCGTGATGTTCCTAAACCCCAAATCCCTCGCCAGATGTCTCGACAAGTGGTGCAACCCCGCCTTGCTAGCCGAGTACGCAAAGCTCGCCATGGTCGGCACGCGCACCCCGTCAATGCTGCCAATGTGAATCACGCGCGCGGGGTCGTCCTGCGTGCCCGCCCGCTCCAGCAGCGGCAGACACAGCTGCGTGAGGGTGAATGCGCGCTGGAGGTTCAGCGTCAGGAGCTTCGTCCACGCCGCGTCGGGGAAGGTGTCGATGTCGGCGCCCCAGGTGGCGCCGGCGTTGTTGACCAGGACGTGCAGGCCGGAGGGCTCGAGGCGGGTGAGGTCGGCAGCGAGGGACTCGCACTCGGCCAGGTTTTGGAGGTTCGCGGGCAGGGCGTGGATGGAGCCGTTGAGGCGGGCGAGCGGTTGGAGGTCCGAGACGGTGGCGTGGCAGGCGGGTGCGTCGCGGCCGGTGATGTAGACTTTTGCGCCGTTGGCGATGAAGCCGGTTGCTATCATGCGGCCGATTCCTTTGGCGCCTGGGAGGGTGAGGGTGGTGTTAGTGGTGTTTGGGATGTGGATGATGGGGGATACGGACCGCCGGTTATGAGGACGACTTTGCCCTGGTTTGGGGGTTAGTTTTGTGGTTTTGGATGGTTGGGGAGGGTGGTGTGTACCTGGACTCCGAAGAGGGTGTTTACGTCCATGATTTTGCGGGTTGTATTGGTGTTTTTGGTTGTGGTTGAGGGTGAATTGGTGATGTTGGAGGTAGATTTGCCATGTTGATGTCGATGGTGTTCAATTTGGAGATGAGCTTGAACCGAAGTGTGACGTGCCGAGGTTCGGTCTGGCCTTGTCTGGTATTACCGGGTGCTGTCCGAGTGGGGCTGTGGGAGTGGACTCAGTCGAGCCGCAATGAGCACTTGAGGCATAAGCGAATGCAAGTGATTGATCCATTTGAGTGCTCAAGGCGCACAAGCAGGCAAGAATTGGCTCAGGGGAGGCTTATTGCGTATTTTAAATTTTTATCTTGTACTGTCTACAGGCATAGGTAGGTCCTGGGCAAAGAGTAATTATACCCCTCTCTTAACAGTAAGATACTGGAGCGGGAAGTCTCTTAAATTTGTGGTATTATTGGCTAATATCCCTGCATGCAACTTTGCTGCACTTGAGACAATCAAGGGATGTCAAGTGTATGTGATTATTACAAGACAGTTCATGCAATTCACAGCACCTAGATGCAGTACATATTCCTAATTAAGTACGTAGACACATATGTACCTAGGTAGTTGATTAGTCTGCCAGTGCATTCAATGTTGCTTCTGCTGGATAGAACACCACAAGAACCATACGAGTCAATGCCCATCCCTTCACCAAACTGGAAAACAGAGAAATAAACAGCCCGCAACATTCACGCAAATTGTCCCAGCATCCATTTTTACTCGTCACACTCGTTTGAAGGCAATGCATTGACCCTGTGCCAGGGTTCATCCGCCATCCATAGGGCTGAGCGGCAGCCGTTTGTCACACAAGCACAACCAGCCAGGGCGGATGCATGCATGAACTGCTGCGGACGCACATTTGACATTTGACATTTCACCAAACATTGGTCAACCTCGCTCTTCTGTAGCATTAAATGCACACTTTTAAGAAAATCAATATCAAATACAGCCAGATCAATTCCATAATGCCCCAAACACTTCTTCATCCAGATATCCTTTCTCTCTGTCACATCCACCCCCACTCATCAACCTTTGGCAACCAGACCGAAAACATCGCCGAATTCCGGCACCGTGACGTCGGATAGCCCCAGCCCATCTACACCTCCTCCATGCAAACGAACCAGACTCAATCAATCACTCTCCACCCCCACACAATCACACTCAAATCAAGTTTCCCATTGCTTACCTATGTACCTTCATCCATACCACCATACGTCCATCATCCCACCGAGGAAATACAGCTCCACTGCCCCTCCATCTCTCAACACCACCACGCATCACCACCTCCACCCTTTCTTTCTTTCTTTCTTTCTTCCTTCCCTTGCTCTCCCTCCCGTGATTCCTGTTCCTCCACGGCTCTGCCGTCCATTCCCTCTCATACACCAACACCAAACCCCAACATGGCCACCGCCGACCCCCCAACCCGCCTCCGCCAAACCTTCGAAAACCTCGCCTTCTCCGCCCACGGCGACACCTGGTCCTCCTTCTACAAAGAGGGCTTCTACCCATGGGACCGCGACGGCCCCTCCATCGCCCTAGCAGACCTCCTCTCCCAGCGAACCGACCTCGTCCCCCCCTCGCAAGACCACGACCAGCGCGGCAACCTCATCCGCGACCCCAGCGGCGCAGTATCCCACAGAACCGCCCTCGTCCCCGGCTGCGGACGCGGCCATGACGTCCTCCTCCTCAGCTCATTCGGCTACGACGTCGTCGGTCTAGATTTCAGCCCCGACGCAATCCGCATGGCCGAGGAGAATGCCCAGCAGCAGGGCCAGTTCAAGTCTGTCAATGGCCTGGAACAAGGTACGATCAAGTGGGTTTCAGGCGATTTCTTCTCAGACGATGTTCTCGCTGGACTGGGAACCAATGGCTCCGGCACATTTGACTTGATATACGACTATACGGTTCGTCACACCCTCCCCAGGTTAGCAGAGGTGACTAACGAAACACAGTTTCTATGTGCTCTCCCGCCCGAGGCGCGGCCCAAGTGGGCAAAACGCATGTCGCAGCTGCTTCACCCGTCTGGCCGACTCATCTGTTTGGAATTTCCGTCGGTGAAGCCCCTTTCTGAGCGTGGCCCGCCGTGGGGTCTCTGTCCAGAGATTTATGAGGCGCTGCTGAGTGCGCCGGGGGAGGACGTTTCGTATAATGAGGACGGGAGCCTGGTTGAGAAGACGGCGGCGAAACCGGATGCGAATGCGTTGCATAGGCTGTGTATTATTAAGCCGACGAGGACGCATCGTGCTGGGACGAGTGAGGATGGGACGGTGAATGACTTTATATCTGTGTGGACGACGTGATGACGGCGGTTGGGTTGGATAAAATTGCATTTATAGATTTCAGTATGCAAATAGCAGTCTTTTATTCGAGTATGCTTCATGACCTCATGGTTCACTCAATGAACTTACAGGCCCAAACTATCCTGGAATACATATTCAACATCCATCAACATCACAGCACATCACTTCCTCCTCAAAGAATTATAATGCTCACCCAGCCCATACCCATGCCGATAATACGCCAACCACAACACCTTCCCCGTCTCCCTCCCCTCCTCCTCCCCAATCCTCTCCAACCTCCCATCCTGCACCACCCGAATCTCAACCCCATACCTCCTCGCCAGCGCCATCAGCTCAATCTCTCCCCCCCACTCCGCCGTATCCCGTATCCTCACCACATGCGTCCCCAGGTCCCCCTCCACAAACGGCGCAAAATCACCCTCATTCTCCGTCATGAACGCCGCCGCTGCCCTCCTCACCGTCCTATACTCCGGCTCGCTGCTGTCCGTACGACCGCTCGGGATCCCATTTTGCGAAAGCTGGTCCGCCACCGCCGAAAACAAACAATGCCCATCTGGCTCTATATCCTTCTCCACGAGCCCGTGCGTCGTAAACATCTTCTTCATGTATTCGCTCTCCTTTGCACGGTGGTCCGTCATGTGTGATGCTTCCTCTTCGGCCTTTTGCGCTGCCGCCTCTTGCTCTGCTGCGCGGCGGGCCATGCGTTCTTTTTGCCGGTTTCGCTTCTTGCCTTGTTGTTGTTGGGGCGGTGCGTCGTCGGTACTTAGTGTTAGATTGTCTACTGCTGTCTCTATAGTTTCTTGAGTTTGTGGTTTCGTGTCGTCGAGTCCGTTGGGTTCAAGGCGTGTGTCCGCCACGGGGGCGGATTCGGACTCGGATTCATTTTGTGATGGGCCGGTCAGCGCAGCTATTTCGGTTGCTTGTGTTTCTCGTAATTGGCGTTCCATTTCGCTGCACTCGTCATTGACTCCTTTGCGGGTCTTTTTGCTTGCGTTCTTCTTCTTGTTCGTTATTCGGCCTTGGAGGTCTTTGAGCTCTCGCCTGTGGCGGCTTTGCATTTGCTCGAGCGACTCGGCCTCCATTCTGTCTGAGTGCCCGTAGTCCAGCTGACGGGATAATAATGACTCCAGTTCGCCGTTATGTGAATGAATTGGAAGACCAATGAGTGTTTGCCAAGTTGTCGCAGTCTCGTCTGAATCGTCGTGAAGAGGTGAGGTTGCATATCACAACTTTTTTCTTGGAGGGGTTGACAAGGAGCCGAGGGGCAGAATGTGGGGAAGGAAGCTCTGCCAAGGTTGACGTAGTTGGACCCAGAGCCATTCACCAGACCCATCTTGACTTCGTGGGTATGCCAAGCCCAATCACCAGACAATTTCACAACTCTCACACGAAACGAAACACAGCTGACACAAGCAACCGCGGCGCAACAGCAACTTTTAAATATATACAATTACACACAACTATCCAGAGATACTGCTGAGATTCAGAATGATTTCTCACCAGCTTAAATGTTGTCGCTAATCTTATAAACAAGAGACTACTTTTCTTCCCCATCCCTACAATAGAATAAAAAAGACCAATAAGAAAACAGGCGTCTTGCTACGATGACATTTCGTCATGTACACCATTCTTGATCCTGGTATACAGATATTTGCCCAAAGAGTCTATTCGCCAATGGCATGATATGGCCTTTGAGAGGAGAATATTGTGGATGGGCGGGCGTGTAATGTCCCAAAATCATCCAAAACACCAAACGCCGTGCACAAGTCAGTAATCTCCCGACAGAAACACAACTGTTACCAATAGCCGTCGTTTCCAGGCCGTTAGAAATCCGAATACAAAGAAGAACAGAAGAGGGTATCCGTAATGGTGTAAAAGTTGGGGTATATGGTAAGATTCAAATAGCATCGATTGCAAAGTGTTGCATGTGTAGTTTTCAAGGCCCCCATTTAAAACCCCTTGAAAGGGTCGTCGCGAAGGAAGTAATCCTCCTCAGCTTGGTATCGTCCTCTTCCGTAGGAATCTTCGCTTCGTCCTGCCCGGTATCCGTAGCTGTCTCGGTGGCGGCTGCGACTGTTCCTTCTGCGAATCTCCTTGCTCCTCCTCCTTGCGACTCTGTGAAAGTCCTCACTTCGGTCATCCGGGTATTCATTATACTGAGAGTAGGCGAGTGGACTAATGAACGCTTCCATTCGAACAGTTCCAATGGCATCGAAAAAGTTACTGGGCCGCGAAGATGCTTCAGACGTGCGCTGTGACGCCGTCTGGCTCATATTCCACGTCGTGTTGGTGGAACCCTGGCTTTGGTACACCTCGGACGACATGCTCGTGTCGAGACTGCCATTCGCCGTGCTGTGACCCGAGTAGTGCGGTGCGTTGCCTGTTCCTGCTGGTCCTGAAAACCCTCTAAACGACAGCGGAGGAGCCACATGGCCCCCCGTGTTACTTCGCTTGCGGCCATGGCCCGCCGCGGCATGTGCACTTCTCTCCGAAAAGCGAGGAATGAATGGCGGTTCCGCTGCCTCTCTGGACTGCTCACGACTGTGGCCACCAGACAGTGCCGAGGAAGAATCAGGAACACGGAACCCAGTGGCCTCGCTCATTCTAGATGAAGGGATACTAGGAATACTCGGCACACTAGGAACGCCCATTCTGGCAGCTGCTGTTTTCCCCTTTGCGAGTCTGATGGAGTCTCGGATTCCGCCTCGCTTTAGCCTGGATTGTGGTACTTCAAAGTCAGGAAGTGGCTGGTGTTGCTGGAGTTGTGGTTGATGTTGTAGTTGTTGCTGCTGCGGCTGCGGCTGCTGCTGCTGCTGCTGTTGTGGCTGCGGTTTTACATTTGGGTGCGGAGCAGAGATGATTTCCGGCACCGCTTGAGAGGAATGCGCCAGGAATGACAACGCTGTGAGCCAGAGATAGTGTCTCTCGGCTGATGATGCCGTGAATTTCAGTGCTCTCTGGGGTGTTAAGATTAGAATTGATCGATTGAAAATAGTCGGCATCACCTTTGGAGCAGGGTTATCGTCCTTGACGTCCAGGACTGACTGGATTGTCACTGTAGTTCATTATTAGAAATCTGTCCCTGCGTCCCAACACGACTCCATCAAACTTACATTTTCGGCCAGTTTTGCCCAACAATGCGCTGCCTGATGATGGTTGCTTGCTGCTCCACAAGATGGACCGTTCATAAGGCGCAAGCCACACCCATCTCTTGTGTCGGTCGTTGCTGCTGTCGTCCTTGCCACTATTTTCAGTAACACTGAAAGACTTGCGTCGTCGAACATATTTCAGCATCCATTCGCCCACCATGGTTTGAGCAATGGCGTCCACAACACCTGTCGTGTGAGACGCGTTTGTATCCGTCGTTGGCACAGTGTTGTTCGTGTTATCCGTCGTCGTCGATAGCTCATGTCGGTGCCTTCGGTAGCTTGGGGGGGCCCTCTCACGTCCATTGCGAGGTGTAGTGATATCGTTCCGAGGCAGAGGGGGTAATCCTGGGCTCTCCGGTGCTTCGGTGGACGGCGACAAGGGAGGCGGAGACCTGCTTCCATGTCTGCGATACCGATGAGCCCTCGGCAACGCAGCAGCAGAACGAACCTTGCGGATGCTGTGGGACTGGTATGATGACCGGCTACTACTGCCTCGACGGTGCCACATTTCTCCTCTGGTAGGACTTTCGCGCCCATCACTGGGCGTGTAGAGACCAAGTTGAGACCGTCGCGAGCTTGCGCGATTAGGGATTGGGAACGGGGGGTATTTGCCGTCCGGAAGGCTAGGGCTCCTGGAGCGGCTTTGTTGAGTAACCATGCCACTCTGAATGATGGCAGCTTTTCGCATCGCGCTGGTCCGGTTGGAAGAGTTTGACGACGGTGCTGGGGGAGGCGCCTTCTCATACGTCCGGCTCGGCTTTCTAATATGGCCCTTTGGCATGTTCTCTTTGTCTGCAAGACTAAACGAGCTATACAGCTCAGTTCCAATAGGTTTGATTGAGCTCTTGGTCAGTGGCTTCGACCGTTGCTGTTCCGGAGACGTTGTGACAGTCCCAAAAGATCCGCGTTTCGCCGTCTTGGTTGACGTAGACTGTGGCTTAGGTGCAGATAAAGCCGTTCGGTATTCCGAATCACTCACATCCACATCTCCAAATTCGTCACCTTCATCAGAGCTAGCGGTGTCAAACCCGGCAAAAATGCTGCTGATGCGGTTGCTTCGCTTAGGGGCTCCCTTTTGGCCAGACAAAGGGTGGTCGTCAATCAAGCTCAAGTAACTATCCTGTAGGTCCTCATCGTCTCCTGGGGATGTAATGGGAGATGACGGAAGTTCAGGGCCGTCATGGCTGTTTGTCAGTCGCCTTGGATTACGGGGTGGGACTGGTGTGAAATCATTGTCTGCCCCAGGCTTTGATACATTTGGCGAGGTTGGTCTGGACGTGATGGCAGAGGGTTGGAGATGCGCTGGTAATAAAGCCAACCTCTTGTCAACTTGGATACCCTCGGTCTGTACCGAGGCATCGCTGGTCGACATGGGTGAGGAAATATTCACCTGGCAGCCGAAGTGTTTGAAGTGCTGCGGCAGGCGAGGCTCCCGCGGCGTCGCAGGACGGCTCGTCGGCGGCTGGATGTTGATAGTAGGAATCTCCAACGGCGGGGGAGACGGAGCCAGTCGGGATTGTGACAGGGCTGCATCATGAGCAGCGGAAAGTGGTCCATCGGTTTGGGTTGAAGATGTAACCATCAAGACCGGCGTAGGCTCGGGGACTTGCAACTCAATAAATGGTGTCTGGGGCGTTTTGGGTGGGCTGAGCGGCATCTCCACGGTCTGAGCTGCCGCAGAAACCATCTTATTGTCAGGCTTTGGTGGTTCGATAACCAACGGCCGTGTAATGTGCACTCGTTTTTTGCGTTGATTTGCCTCAATTTCAGTATCCGCTCGTGCAGGACTACCACACTCTGGTGTCTTCACACGCTGGGAAGCCATGTCTGGAGTTGGTGATTTGAATCGAGGGATATCTGGTGAAGGCGGTGGTGAATATTGAATTCCAGTATCCGTATAGGATGCCTTCAACAGTCCCGTCTCTTGCACTTGTGGTTCATTTTCTTCATCTTCGCCTTCTAATGCTTCAAGAACAGATGGATTCATGAAGAGTTTGCCTCGCGCCACACTGCCCGGTCGCTTCAGGCTTTCAATGCTATGGTTTCTGCGGTGCAACCTACTAGCCACACTGTCGCGGCTGAAGGTTCGCGTATGCTTCGGGCTTGTCCGTATCGACAAAACACTTTCACGGCCATCGGCATCTGTCTGATCATCGTCATCAAAGTTGAGTTCGTCAGCCAAAGAGTTGCCAGGATGCAAAACCGGGCCACTCAATAGGGAATGTCGAATGCTGTTAGTCATACTCATGGTTCTGACACTGCCAGCATCGTTATCTTTGCCACTCTCTTCCGTTTCGCTCTCGTGATCATGGACGGTGCCATTTTGGTTTCCGTTCATATGGTTGGCTTGATAGACGGCGACTTCATCGAGAACCAACTTCAGACGGCTCTCAGCAATATGCAGCTTTCGTTCATATCTGCGGCGTTCATCTTCCCAGTTATCCTTCTCCTGTGCCCATAAGTCGTGAACTCTCTGAGAGTCATCTTCCTGGCTACGCAGCTTCTTTTGCACCAAGTCAAGCCTCTTTTTCGCATCAGAAATAGAGTCAACTGCCTCGTCTCTCTCCCTGGCCAGTTCGCCCAATGCAGACGAGGTTCCACCTTCAAGCAGCGATAGTTGTCGTTTAAGAGAACGACTCTCCTTGGACGTGACTGTGAGACTCTCCTGCAGTTGTTCATGCTCTTCCTTGACCGAATGCAAGGCATTCTCCAGGTTCTCTATCTGCTTCGTCTTCTCATCTTGATCCCTTCTCAATGCGAGAATCTCGGAGACAAGATTGGCGTGCAATGTTGGAGTGAATCTGCGAGGGTCAAGAATGCTAATCGTCTCATCATTTGTCACGTCTCGAGACGATCTCTTCTCCGTACGGTCGGTAGCCATTTTGCTCGGTGATGGGCCCCTTGCCGGAGGGGTCATGGATCGCCGAGATGATCGTTTTGACTTTGCCGAAGGCGTTCGAGAGAAAGATTCCTTTGGGGTAGTTGATAACGTAGAAACTCCATGCCCCTTTGTCGTGTACTCATCATCTGTTTCCCACTCCGTCATGACTCTTGATATGGCCCCCCGATGTTGGGGGGAGTAACCATTTGAAGAAAGTCACCCTCGGTTACTATGAAATTAGGCCACGCACCAGCCAGCGCCGTGGTCAGATACAGCTCGCCACCGGGGTTTCGGGGCAAGACAACGCGTGCAAGTGCTAAGGAGAGGTGCGGTTGATCCCTGCAGCTGAGAACTGACAGCGAGCAACTCTCCCGGTCAGCAACAGCGCATCTGCAAGGTAAATGATCTCAGAACCTTTTGCTCGCATTAGCGCCTAGTAAAAAGCAATGGTATGCAACAAACTCGCATCCACGACATCCGCTATGGGAAACTGATGCGTGCCGTTTGTAAGAGAACGTACCGCCTAGAGCAAGAGAGCAAAGGGCCCAAGAAAAATCGAGAACATGCGGCGGTCGTATCGTAGCAAAAGCCGAAGGGCAGGCAATTTGGCACGCCTGGACAGCTTTCATTAGTACGTTGCTCGTTACACCAAGCGAAGAGGGGGGAAGAGGTCTTACAACTCCGTCTGGTATTGCCAAATATAGTTTGCGAAATGCCGTGTCTCAGCAAGCTCCCCAAGTAACCAACAAAAATAAGCAAACGGATGGTCAATTGAAGGCAAGTGGGGTTTTCCCAAATGACGTGAAGATTGTCGTTTCGCTCGCTTGAGTAGTAAGAAAAAAGCTGCCGGCTGGTAATAATGCTGTATCAACTAAAAGAGCGGTTCGTAGCGGTTATCCTGTTGCGTGGCGCACGCAAGAGCTCAAGGTGTCATTGAGATATCTCTCGGGATCTGAGTGGCGCAAACGAATACAAAGAAACAACTGATGGAGGAAAGAACAGTATGGCGCTACAAACTGTCCGGATTATCAGTCAGCATGTCACCATTCGACGAGTAATGGCTGGTGGTCACTGAAGAGATTCGTGGAGGCCCGAGGTTTGCAGATGTGGATGACTTACAAATGAGACATGCGTTGCCCAGCCCCAAAAGGGGTCTAAGGCTTCCTCGAGGTCTCGGTAATGTCACGTCGATCTACGGCGCGACAGTTTCTGGGAACAAAGAAAAACCCAGCGTTGTGGTCAAGACAGAAAGTGAAGGATGGAAAGGTCTGGCGTGGTGGATGTCCATAAAGCTTCCATCAACAGACCACCTTTTGCTGGAAATTGGATCAAGTCGAGGAGATGACGAGGTCCCGCAGGGTTGGTCCCGTATGAATGAGGTACAGGCCTGTTTTGTATCCACTCGACGACTTGGCGAGATATGACGCTCCAGGTCACGGTCGTGACCTAGGACATCATTTGTCGACCCGGAGTGGTCGGTGTGGCCCTTGGCGATCCCAAATACTCGGGAACCTCTGGATGACAGGCGATGGGAGCCAGCTCCAGGCCACCAGCAGGATTAAGGGGCAGGCGTTGGGTTCGTGCTTCGGTTCGGCGGTTCCGCTGCCCAAGGTTCTCCCGTGGTCAGGAAAGTTTTCTCCATGCGTTCACAGCTCCAGAAACGGCATTGAACGTCCCCAGGATAAGACAAAGAAAAAAATAACAACTCATGGCGCCAGTGATACTGTTTAGGCTCGAAGTGGAATTCGCTCCGCAGGTGCTTTCCCATATCCTAGCTCTGTCATGGTTCATCTCCCAGGGTCTCTCAAATTTAGATGGAGTGAGTGGACTGAACTCATGGCCATTAATTGCTTTCGACCAGGGATCTGCCCCATCTCCTGCAGCCAGACCAGGCCTGAGCACAAATCGTCAAGCACCAAGGTGTGATAGTCAGTGGCAATAGCCTCTCGGATGGCATCCGCAGGAGGAACCAGACAGGACGGGTGGACAGGCATGAAGAAGGTTAGGCCAAGGCTCAAGGCCACGGTCCATGGCCAAAGACCCAAAGTCGCCCAGGGGAGAGGAGACCGCCACGATGGTGCCCTGACAATTTGGCAAAATGCAGCAGTAAAAGAACTTGAAGAAAACCAGACGGCCTGCATGCGCCAACAACGCAGGGAACGAGGATAAATTGGACGTTGACATGGGCTGTTGTTCGATACCCGGTTTTTTCGAAAATGGATGAGCCCTGAAGACCCTGTTGACTGGAGACACTGCAATTTCCTTCCGTGATGCCGAAGAGGAAGCCGCGACCTGGCGCGCCTGCCAACCCACGTTGGGTGCAACACAGGGTGCCTATCCTGGCTCTTGCTTTGCTCAACTTGGGTGGCACTTGCCTGTCACGGCCGTTCTTGCCATCCAACCAACATTGGACCTCGTGCCATTCTCCAACTTCATCCAACCGCGGAGGGTCGGAACATGCTGAAAATGCTTATATGGAGCAGCACATCAGTTGTGTTACTGCACGACTGCTCAAGTTTTCTGAGTCTGCTGTTGCTCAGCCATGGATGATCCTCGCATTCTCTCAACTTGCTAGTTCCTGTTCGGCCACCAGCTTGTCGCTGGTTCTTTGCTTCTTCCACAATTGGTGAGTGCTGATGACACTCGTGCTAACTTGTCTCTCCCCAGAGCTGCCAATTGACGCCTCGTATCCCTCGACGATCGTCCTGTCAAATTCGTGAAGCCTCCTTCATCTCCAAGGACTTTTTTTAGGTCTTGCGGCAAGAGGCGAAATGCATGGTGGGATGCAAAACAGCAACACATGCTATCTCTTGTCCCAGGTTAATCAATTCTCATGCGAGTTTATCACAGGCTAGACCACGGGTCCCCTGGTCAAGAATCATCTCAACGCCCGCCCAGCATTGTGACATTCGGCCTCGTTGGACGGATCATCTCGAACCCCTGGTAGCTTGCACTGTCAACGGTATTGGTCAAAGGAGGCAACGATCACATTGTGATCCGTGTTCTCGGTACTGACGAATCCACTGGACCACTCCAACTTGTCCATGCATCTTGCGTGCATACATATGCATGAAAAAGTAGTGCTGCTGCATTGTGCTCACTGTTTCGTATGGAGGAAAGAGCTTTTGTGGCAATTGAACAGAGAAATGGCCATGAACATAACACAAACAGAGTCTTCTCACAAGAGTCGTCCCATATTTACAACGCCTCGAATCTATCTGAGAGGCTCGGCACAAGCTGCCAGAGTCATCTGTCCAAAAAATTCAAACTGCTTGGTGCAGTATTACAGCCACGTCGAGGCGGGCAAGGAACCTATCGAGCCCAACGGCTTTGAGCCAAGCTGCTTCTGTTCACCATTGCAGATCAGCCATACCAGTCTAGCTATTGTTCCCATACAATGGCAGTGTCGTTTCAAGTCAAGGCTGAGTGGAAATTACACGGGGCTCGCTGTCTGCATCAGCCTCTGGGTTCGTGGACTTGTCCAAAAAGGCAGACGAACGGCGGGCGAATGCCTGGGTACTGCTTCTGGGCCGGCGTCGGACCAACAACATTACAGTAGGTAGGTTTTGTCATGTTGATGTTGGTTGTCGAATTTCACTAAACGTTCATCCTAAAGGCCGGGGTCGCACCACCCTTGTCAGGGGCGGATCCTCATGTTGAGAATGATCGTTCTGATTGCCGCAGCATGACGGACATTATGGCTGCGCCACTTCTAAGGGGCCAATTCTTGAAAGAAACGTTCAGTCGATTCTCTTTTAGATACAGTTGCTTGTGCATGATATTGGATATTCTGGTACAACATGGGCTGGTTCGTGTTTTCAAGGTCTGTGGACTCCATTCCCAGTTCAACTCCAAGTTCACCATGCATCAATGAGGTCAAAGCTTTTGGGGTGAGACTAATGCAAGCCAAGCTGGAGTTGCCCACAGGAACATCACCAGCATCATCAGCAGCCTTCAAGGCGGGGTGGCAAGCCATGTTCAGCTGTTGGCTGACGATTCGGCAGCTCAATCTGGAACACAGGAAGGTTGCTTTCGACATCCTCAAAGCAGAAAAACGTGGACACCTCCGCGCACAGCGCTGAAAATGAACATTGGTTCTGATGAGACATCGTTGGCCGACCTGTGGGTGTGTGCATCTGCCTTATTATCTGTCATTCTCAGAGCAGCCAAGGCAGGCTACTCCAGGCTGTGGAGAGTAAATGGGCAACATGGATCCGAGGCGTTGATCCGGGTAAAGAACAGTATTATCAACTGTGATATACACCTATGACGATCAGTCTGCCGATGGAAGATGATGAAGGCTGCTGAAATCCTTCAGCCATGCGCGGTGCTCCCAGTGAAATCTCGCTGTTAGTGGTCGAAAGGGCAAGGACTCAATCTCATTTCGTGATTCGCACACTGACCTTCAAAATGGCGTACTCCATACACAGAGTACCGAGCATGCCATTGCTCCAGTGGGATAGTTTAGCCTCTTTGAGTGCAAAAAACCTGAGCCAATGGCCTCCTCTCAAACAAAAGCTCCATCCACGGGTTCTCCATCACCGGCCCGTCCTCGAGCCGCTCCGCCTCAAGAAGGCCTTCTGCACATTGTACCACGCAGAGGAAAAGTGAAAAAGCAAGTCAAGGAGAGTAGAGCAGTTTTCTCCAAACGCCACTTACACACCTTTATTGAACCAGAGATAGCCGCGTTCGTTCTCCCGCCGTGTAACAAATGCTGCCAACCCAACATACGAATGGATGTGGTTCAGATACATGCGTAATTGCTTTTTGCTGGTCGATTTTTCAGTGGCGTTATCCTTCTCCTCTCCACATGGCATCCATGGTGGGAAGCCACAACGCCAATATCTCTGCTTATTGTGGAAGTGTTAGCGAGGAACGATATTCCAGTCGCCGTACTTTCTATCCCAACAGAAGGTGGAAGTCGTTTCGGAATCAACCAACATGTGACCTGTGCAGCTCTGCCGAGAAGCTTGTCTACGGCAGCTCAATGTTTCACGAAACATGGTGGTCCTATTAGCAGGCATTCAACCTACCAATATGAGTTAGATCTTGGCCAAACGCTTTGTTACACGTCAAAACAGTTTCCTTTTTGCTATGCCGCCAAAAACAAGAAGAAAAAATACACATGCTTCATGTCCAGGATGTTCCGATCCTCCAAGCTGATCAAGTTTGGGGTAGATGCATTCGACCCCTGTAACTGCATCTTAAGCCCAGGAATCCTCCATTCGTTCATTGTCTTTGAACAGGGCTGTTCCCTCCAGAGGCTGCAATTCCAAGCTTCAAGGGTGTGGGCAAGACAGACCAGAGACCATGAGCATATCAACAAAGAAGTCTGGTCGCACAAGCGTCGGGAACGCGGGGGTTCCTGCATAGCATGGCTCTCAATCACCTTGCATTGGTTATTTCAGCTGTCATCAGCATGAGAATATTTCGATGTCTGCCTCGGAAGAAAAAGCGAGGGTCAGCGCGTGGCTTGTTTCAGATACGAATTCATTAGAGGTATTTTTGGGCTTCCTTGACAAGCATTGTCGGAGACTCGTCCGACGGCTTACAGTGAGGTAATTGCCGTACTAAGGCTGCATGCATGCGAGCAGGGACTGGGGAGACTCTGGCTTAGCTGTGGCTGCTCCTCCAAGATTTATCACATTCCTGAAGATGCTGAGGCGATCATAGAATTGGGCGAAAATCCGAAACCTGTCGCGGGTAGTGTAGCAATTCATTCTCTCCGAGCTTGTGAGACCTGACATTGCAGCCCAAAAGACCACATTCCGAGAGTTACCGGCGACCTAGAAATCCATGAATGCTGAAGCATGGCGATACAATAGAAAGCTTGGTAGATTGGATCAGAGGTACGAAGGCTGGAGTAAGTTGCCCATATCCCTCAGCACACTAATGCAGGACACATCTGACAGAAAGGTCTAGGGTGGGCCAAATACATGGCGCCGTTCACAGATGTTATTTTCAACCCAAGTATTGACAATGTCAACATCTGTTCGATGAGTGCCGTAAGGACCCTAGCGTTGTCCCTTCTTTCAACGATGTAGTCGATGGCAACCAAACTGTGTGTGTTGCCGCCCTACGAGGCAGTCCATTTCCCGGCCCTCAAAGTCACAGAAGGCAGTTTCTTCCTGCTACTACTAGTACAGACTGCTTATACGTTGCGATTTGCTGTCAAACTTCATATTCACCATTCAGAGACGATGTAGATCGTGGACTGTAGTCTACTTTAATGTCGGCGGTTAAGCCCATGAACGACACGGAGTTGCCTAGTCAGACGCCGAATACGGTCTCATTAGAGGTAGTGATGGCCAGAAGAAGAGGTAGAGGTAGACGGAAAGACGGATTACTGTCATGCAAATTTCTCAAAGAGATCATGGTTGAAGGATGTACTAAGTTTGCATTTGCGGTGTTTATCGCATTGTGCTGTGTTGAATACATCCGCCATCATACTTTTATGCACCGGGAACTTTATGATGCTTTATACTTTTATTACCATGCTCTAGTTAGATACCCAGGTATGTTACATCCACCTCTGGTTTAGGAATTCCATATGAACTAGCAAGTTCAAAGGAACCTTTGTGCCTCGCCCGTGGTTCAATATACGATACAACCCAAGCCACTTATGCTAATATAATTGCGCCGTCACATTGGCACTCTGTCCAAACAGCAGCAAATTGAAATGGGTTTTTCGAAACATCCAGCCTCTCGGCTATCATTACCCAACTCGATTCTTATCATCAACCATCGTCAAGCAGAAAACACCCTCAATTCTCATCACAACACCTCGGCCACTTCACATGTCCCACCTCCACCACGAAGCAACTCCCCCTCTGGCCTAGCTCTTAATCACAACGCCATTTCATAACACCATCTATGCTCGAACCTATGTCTCGCATTAGTTCACGTCTTATCCCATCAAGCCACCGAGTTGTAACATCACTTTCAGGCCTAGCGCTACCCTACATCCCAAACGGCCATGACCCAAATCCGACATATATTCCGCCCATATTATCATCCATCAATATGAATAAATCTCCACATATAAATCCAGCATCCTCGGGTAATGATTCAACACCTAGACCCAAATCTGCAGACTACGTGGTATTACTGCACTAATCGGCTCATCATGTGATCTCATCTTCTCCGCGATTCGCTGTCCGATCCGATCGGAGTCATGTCATAACCTCGGCGACAGGGTTATGACACACCCAGCATCTACATCGAGTCATAACCCTCAACTTATCAAAACGCCATATTCAACTTCCGCCAAAAGCAAAGCACCAAAAGCCAAAGTCAAAATGTCCCCAGCCACAATACCACCTCTCTCATCCGTCAAAGCCCTGACATTCGACGTCTTCGGCACGGTAGTGGACTGGCGCTCCTCCGTTACCGAGGAACTCATGCTCCGTGCGTACCGCAAACTATCGTCCGACTTGCCAAATGTGCTTAAAGAGTGTCTGGAGAACTTGAAAGAAGATGATTGGGGACGGTTCGCACAAGACTGGCGAGACACCTATGTCCATTTCGTAAAGTCTTTTAACCCGGAGACCGATGCGTGGAAGACTATTGATGAACACCACCGCGACAGCCTGGTCGAGTTACTTGAAGAATGGGGTCTGAAGGATCTTTATACCGATACAGAAATAACCTCACTCAGTTTGGTGTGGCACCGTCTTGCTCCGTGGTCAGATACGGTCGACGGACTGAGGAAGTTACAGGATAGCGGGAAAGTCGTGCTGGCGACGCTGTCGAATGGCAATAACGAGCTGGTGACGGACCTGAATGACTTTGGGGACCTGGGGTTCCAGCAGTTATTTTGCGCCGAGACGTTTCGCGTGTACAAGCCTGATCCGAGGACGTATCTCGGGGCGGCGAGGAAGTTGGGCCTGGAGCCGGGACAGGTGGCCATGGTTGCTTGCCATATGAGGGACTTGAAAGGTGCCAAGGAATGTGGTCTGAGGACTATATATGTCGAGCGGCCGAGGGAGGAGGCGTGGGATAAGGAAGGCGATGAGTTTAAGGGGGCGAGAGATTGGGTGGACTTGTGGATTGCCGAGGGGGAGGATGGACTTGTTTCGATGGCGAAGAATCTGTTGGATGTGTTGTAGTTGGTGATCTCTGGGGATTACGTGAACGTAGAGTAGCAGGAGGAAGGACTTTCCTGGAAGTGCTACCGTTGGCGAATGCCCGACGCGCATTCGTCTATATTTGATACAGGTTGAAGGACAGGCTCAACGCTGATTGCAGCCATCAACTCTGCAAAAGAACATGGTTTAATCTGTTTTCTCCATTGTCCTTCTCCGCTGTTGTGGCAATTCACTGACGAGCAGATGATTCCACGGCATTGATTGTATACCTTGTGCCAAGTTGTACAGGAAAATACGAGACGGAATAAGTGGCATGCAATTAACCAACCCATTACTTTGATTAGCTGATTGCATAGCCATATAATTACCTCTAACGCAACAACTCGTCCTTCCTTACAATGGCCATGCCATGTCGGGCTGTTTTTGGAAACATGAGTCAGGAATCGTAAGATCTCACGTGGAAGGCACAAAAACACTGTAAAGTGGCATCGATTACTCCAAATGCTACAATGAAATCAGCCTCGGCTATTTGTTGTTGATGTTGGTTTCATATAAGTTAGGATTGTCAGGATTCAGTCAGAGTAACACGACTCATGAGAACTTTCTGGTTGGGTAAACTGCCAGCGTATCGCAAGCCTACCTCAATACAGAAAACCAACACCGAAAGGCAAGACACGGTTGCACTGCATTGGCTCTTACTTTGTCTCGCAGGTGCATATTATCCGGTCAGCGAACAGACATGAGCAGTCGAAGGGGAAAACCGTCCGTGTGAATATTGAGACAGAGGATTTGTCATGGGCGCGAAGAAGCGGCAAACATCGTCAAGACCCTACCTGACGACACCTAATCAGAAGTCCCAAGTCCGGGCCGTAGGTTACATGGTGAGTTCTCCGTAACAGCAGTTTCAACGAATGGCCAGTGGCACCAGGTAGTGCCCACGTCATAGCATGTCTTATATAAGTCCCTGCGGATGATCCGAGGTTTTGGTCAGAGTAGACAGCAAAAGATGGGATATGAGACAAAGGCTCGTGGTGTCTCGACCTCGGAGTAACCACTGGGAACAGAGTTGGATTCATGTGTTGGCAATGTATCATAAGGAGTCGGGAAGAGTGGTCGAAGTTGCTAATTTTGAGCATTTACTCCGAATAAACTGTGGTTGACCCAATAACACTGCATCTGTACAGCGAGTTGATCAGGTGAACAATGCGACTTAACGACACATTGCGCTGTGTGGCCAACCGGGGTATTTGCATCGCACTAGCGGATCGTGCGGTTCAACAAGCTGTAGATCGACAATCTTTGTCTTGGGCAACCTCCGTAGAGTGCCTCTAACGAATCAAAAGTCATCAAGTCTGCGCTGACAGAGAGACAAACAGAGCATCTCGTCAGCTGAACATGCCGTGACGGTGGAGTATATCAAGTTCGACTATTGGCGCACAAACGAAGTGTAGAGGATGATACGAGAATATGTGGGGTTCCGGCTTGATCCAGGGCAGACCATATCCAAATCGTTGGCAAAATTATCCATACAATATTGATAGTCGGAAAACTCTCCATCAACCCATGGAACCCATGTATTGCGGTTGGGCGGCACGGCCCTGTTTGGAGTTTATGAACCGAGGAATCTGCAGGGGACGGGGGCCACTCATTCTAAAGTTCCCAGTACCAGATCAGTCGGGGTCTTTTTGTTTGGTGGCCATTCCGTTGGAGCCGATGCGTGTGCCATGCAAATGCTGTCGGGTTGCCTGAGGGAGTCTGGCTGGTAGCAACATGGTAGCAACATCAAGTGGCAAATCCAGAACGTCGCGAGGCGGACGAATGAAAATTAAAACAGGGCATTGACGAACGGACTATTACATGTAGCATTGTTTCCGAAGCCAGGCGCCAAGCAGCAAGTAACAAGGCGAGGTGCTGATGCAACATGAACAGACGAGTGGTCAAACCAGCGCCCGGAACGACAGCCGTATGCACAAGACGTGTGGCCGCAGGAGCAGAGGCCCGGAAGTACGGAGGTCTAAAAGGTCTGATCGGAATAGAAAAATTGGACAGGCACATTACAGTAAGTACAGTGCGGTACGGTAAAATATGGTAGAGTTCCGATGAAGCACTGAGATGCGAGATATGAGGACCGGACTGGGAGGCCGGCTGGACTGGACTGACTTGAACTGGTCAGAAGTGGGCGGAGTCATGTCGAGTCCATGGCTGGTCGAGTCTGGACTGGTCAATTGGTTGATTGGAATGTGTCCAGTCAAGTCAACCAGACTGGTCTCCAATGCTTCATGCGCGCTTGGGCACTGGCAAGGTGGCTTTGGCAAGCGCCAGGACCACAAATGGCCCTTGCCCAAGTCTGCCAAGAGGCAGGAGCTACTTTGCCGCTGCGCCTGCCTTCTGTGCTCAAATCTTCCTTCGTTCGTTCAATGTTTCCATTTGAAGTCTGGCCTTTTGCTTTGCTTTGCTTTGCTTTGCTTTGCTTTGCTTCCAGATGTGTCTGTCAAGATCCATGTCTCTTCTCCATCTCACCACCACGAAGCACCTGCTTGCTGCCCGCACGTTTGCCCTTCTCTTTTTGTAGTCCCGATACAACTTTACTCGATGTAAGGCTTTGCTTTTGCATTGCACCCAAACGTTGCTTCGGTGTCAAACATGCTTCAAACAGTGTTGGTTTGCTTTAGCTTCGTTTTCTTTCCTCTCTCCCCTTCTCCCATCGCCTCCAAGCTGATGAAGACAATCTCCTTGCTTTTCCTTCGCCAAACTGGCCACGGCAAAGACAAAGCATCCACTGTGAGATGGTATCAACACAACGACGACCAGTGGCTGACATCCAGTGGATGCTTGAATCGCAGCAATAGACCCGCCCGGATGCTTGCTTGGACCACCGAGATCCATGGGTGACCTGAATTGGTTGCGCGTAGGAGGGTGCAAAGTTGCAGACCTGCAGGGATGCCTCTTTAGCCATCAGCCAAGCTACCACTCTGGTTCCACAACGACGTAGATCGACAAACTGCGTATTATTGTACAGAGTACGTACGTTGTGTCAAGCGTGGAGCTTTTGTTGGCGCCACGACTTGCATACTTTATTTGTCCAGCACTGCAGAGTACTGACTAGATGGTGCAAAACAGAGCATGCAACATGCAACCTGCGACAAGCGACACCTTCACCATCGGCATGGCAATACATGGCGTTTTGCCTCTTTGAGGGAGTGACAGAAACCCTGACAGTGTTCCGTTTGCTTACCTAAAGAAGTTGCTCCGAATAACACTGTTCTATCGCGAATTGAAGTCAACCAAACGTGGCACTGAGTATTGCAGCCTTACCAATAGGGCGGCTTGCGCGTATATGTCTCGAAGAATGCCAGACCATGTGTGAGTCGCTCGTGGTCACTCGATATCAATGGTTGGCAGGCTTGCCAATATTGATTTGCCCTTGCTTGTGGTTTCGTTCAAGTTGAAGCCGGGCAGGGAACCTGCCGTATCAATGATTGGACAGGTAGGATACACATAGCGTAAACGCCTCCTTGCTGAGCTGATTTCAACATGAAAATAGGGCCTCCATTGTTAGATTTTCTACATTTCTGCTTGCGTATATTTCCTACGCATCTCTCAGGCCAAACATGCTCCAAATATATGACAGCATACGTTGTCCAGAACACCATCGAAGACACCAAAGCGGCCAACAGTATTCTTATATTGGTCGATTCCCGAAGCGCCAGTCGATATGACCACACCACAAAAGGAACAAAGACCATCTAACCTCATATCTGCGCTATTTGCAGTGCGATTGCATTTGCCCCGTCGCTTTGCTCAAAGGGAGGACCCGCTTGGCCCCTCAAGGCCCCCTCCAGCTCCAGGCCTGGCCAACATGGCCTGGGTTCGCCTCCTCGCCTGGCCCTGGGTTTGCTTACAGCGGCGAGCAAGAGACCAAGAGACCAAGAGACCAAGCGATCCACTGGATGCCTGAGCTAAGAAGGCAGGGAAGTCAGGACAGCCTCCACCCCCAACCACATCCCGGCGGTGCCACTCTCCAGCTCTCGCTTTTCATCGTGTCGAAGAAGGCGAGTTTGAACATCACGCTGGCACGGCTTTTTCAGTATCGAACAATGCCAGCCGCCGTGGTGACTTGCTACCTCTGTGATGGGTTGTACGAATGGCAGAGACCAATTGCAAGAGACAAGGATACTACGCTTGGCTGACGGCCACGTATATTCCAATATCTATAGATCCAAAACCACTTCTCGTCATTCGACCACTACCTCAGTCTCCCTTTTGCTGTCTGGTTTGTCCCCAGCAAAATACTAAATACTGCCTCTCCTCTGTGTCCAACATCGGCATCAACTTCAGCCATTTATGTGAGATCAGCCCTGGATAACAAGCCCCCCCCCCCGGCCAGTGCAGGATATCCTCCAGCAACCGGCCGTGCACTCCAACAGAGTTCCATGTGCATCCAGCATCTTAGCTGCGAACCTGTCAGTCCTGGTGGCCAGTCTTTCCTCGGCCTGTGGTCTCGTCTCCCTATCAGCATTTGCAGCTCATATGGAGTACATGTACCAACCATTCCTGACTGGCTCTGTTCTGTTCTGTTCTGTTGGTGGCTCCCTTGTTGCGCCTCTACTCCATACAAAGCAGCAAAGACCCGCTTGCCCACTGACTCCACTAGACCCTCTGCCAACCCAAGTCCAGCAGCTCCCACCACAGGCAGAACGCCTCAGAAACATCTTTTGGAGAGTGTTGTTCTAAGCCTGAGCATTCATCTTTGACCTGGCCATCTTCCTGTCCTCTCCCATTGACTTGGAGCCGCACATTCACAACGCTGCTCTCCCTCCCCAAGCTCCCGATACGACACCTAGCTGTCCTGGGCCGACCTCCTCCCCTTCTCTCCTGATCGACAGCTTGTCCTGTCAAGGACGAGTGTTTCCTCTGCTACAGCTCTCCTCTCGGCTACCCTCTCAGCGCACAGCTCGAATTTTCTTCGCCCAGCATGGCGGGCCGTATGGTGCTATACAAGCTGGTGGTTTTAGGCGATGGCGGCGTGGGAAAGACAGCATTGACCATTCAACTATGTTTGCAACATTTTGTTGAAACTGTGAGTCTCTAGTCCAATGTCCCCACGATCTTCACCCTCGGAAGGCGGAGGCGGGGAAGCTTAAACCTGTGTCCTGAGTATGGCTAGCTGATGCAGTATAATAACAGTACGACCCGACGATTGAAGATTCCTATCGCAAGCAGGTTGTCATAGACGGCCAACCATGCATGCTCGAAGTTCTCGACACTGCAGGGCAAGAAGAATACACAGCCCTGCGCGACCAATGGATTCGCGATGGCGAAGGTTTCGTCCTCGTCTACAGCATTTCCTCTCGCTCCTCATTTACCCGCATCAAGAGATTTCACCACCAGATTCAACGAGTAAAAGAATCTTGCGCATCTTCACCATCGTACCCGGGCTCACCCCTCTCTGCCGCGAGCCCTCAGATGCCAGCGCCAATCATGCTAGTCGGCAACAAGAGTGACAGAGTCACAGAGCGTGAGGTATCTACACAGGAAGGGCACGCACTGGCTAGAGAACTGGGCTGCGAATTTGTTGAAGCATCAGCAAAGAACTGCATTAATGTTGAAAAGGCATTCTACGATGTGGTCAGGATCCTTCGTCGACAGCGGCAACAAGCGTCTCGCCCGCCGGGTGGCTCGAGCGGCCGCTCACGAACAGGCAATGGTGACATTGGCGGGCGTGAGCGAGAAGCACCGAGATATCGGCGCAACAAGGATGGCGAGAAGAGCAAAAAGTGCATTGTATTATGAGCACAATAAGTTCATTCATTCACGATATCCTCCTCGTCCTCCTCCTCAATCCTCCGTTGTGGGACGCAGGCGATTGGGGAGGGGTGGTGGTTGGTGAGGGGTCAACAAGCATTTTTTCCGTGGCCCCTTGGTTCCGTCTCGAATTTGACGCTACCCTCCCGACCACCATCAAATCGCCCTCCTCAACAAAGGAACGCCCCATACAGTAATGAAACGCAAAACACACACAAAAAAGCACATTTCTATTAAAGACTCTATCATGAAGGACACGACCCGCCCGCGCCAGAAGGGGGGGTGGAATTAATTTTCAGCGATTGATGGTTAGGTGTTTCCACCGAAATTTTTCCACTTGACGATGCAGCATCCCAGCAATGAACGAACGACATCACCTGAACCGGCGAATGGCGTATGAACCAAAAAAAGAGGCATATTCTGGGGCGCTAGGTATTTTTGACGACATTTACAATTACTTCTGCTATGTTTTGTTGGTCTTGGTGATGCCGTCACGATTATCTTTGAGGGCCGATATGAAGAGACGACCTGTTTTTATGCCTCGAGCTGTCTCAGCATCTTGTTTCCTCCCTTTTTTTTCTCGGTTCTTTTCTAATCTTTTGTTTCTTTTTGCAAAATCAATATTTTCGGAGCTCTCTTGTACGTCACGCTGAGAGGTTTTTTTTTTGGAAATAATGACGAAGCTAGTAGTTTGGTGTTGCTCGCAAGACATGCTAGCCTGCCAAGCAAAGGCTGCCTCGAACACTCTTCACTCAAATATTGGGATCCGAAGTTGTGTGTTGAGGGGCTCCGCGTCCACATCCAGTTGTGTCCTGTTGATTAGCACAAAAGGCATCCATCCACGTACTCACCCCATTTTTCATATTTTCATGGCAATTTTTACTCATGTTGACTTTTCACTACTGTTTTCTCTCTACATGGGTATCAAACCCCCTCGGCATTTTCACGAGGGGATTTACCACCACCTCAACATTCAGAGAATCACTTTGCCCTCGCGGGAAGAAGAGCAGGGAAACAAACGAAGGGAGTGGAGCTTTGGGGTTAACAGATGGCGGACGGCGGATGGCGGCAGTTGCTTCACCTGTCTATAGTATTTTCAAGGATTTTTGGATATTACATTTTCTGTTCTCACTCTGCTTCCTTCTTGGGAAGCACGAGAGGAACAAAGGAGAGGAACATGTCAGGTAGCCGAGGTAGAACATATCGAAAGACATGACTTGACACCAAGATACACATGAACTAGAAGAACTTGCCAGGGGTTGCGTCAATATGGTTCAGCAGTACGTTGTCGCCCGTGATGTCCGGAAGTAGATGCACTCGATCCATTTTCATCACATCTTCATCACATCGTCTGTATGGTTTCCGGCCATAAGAGTTTGCGAGAGCGAGAGCCATGAACCCCAGTTTTGGACCTGACAGCCGGGAGGGGCCGTCACCGTCGCTCATGTTACCACTTTCGGCCCCGCGAGACTCCGATCCATCACCAAAACTCCAGTCAGCATGTGAAGCGTCAAGGTCCATGTCCAGTCCAGCGTTGACAAGAGAGGGGGAATGCGGATTGCCATCCCAGCAGACCAGCATCCCATCCCATGCCGCACCAAACAAACAAGCCCAACTACTCCCATACCAAGCACATACATATCGTCTGAGCACCAAAACAGACAAAAAAGGAGGGGTGCTTGCAAAGGATACAAAAAAGCGCCAATTTGCTTCCCCGATGTCACATCTCGTTGGCCAAGAACAGAACCCCCAAACCATTTCCGTTTTTTTTTTTTCCTGTTCATGTCCATCCTGCTGCTCCCCCCTCAAGGAACCACCCATCGGACACGTAAATTCGTCCGACCCAAGACGCCATGGCGACAACCCAGCAAACCACCCTTAACCCAAAAACAGAGAACTCCACTACAGAAGCACTCTTGGCTTTTGGGGCTATAAAAGTTTTCTGCGCAAGTGCGCATCATCCGTCCCTACCCGCATCAGCCTAGGCGCCGCCTCCGCGGCCACGGCGGCACATGAGATGGGGGTTTCCCGACCACACTTGTCAGTACTCTCTGAGGGAACGGGTGCTTGGATAACGCGGATAGACAAATTCGGCGTAGGGTCGTTCGAGCTGTTTGTGCGCCACTTTTTAAGTAAACGCCTCCAGAAACATGTTTCCACAGGTTCAGACTTTGTGGGTGCATATGTGTGCGTCTTTTGCCCACGTAGAGACTGGGATGAAGTGCATGTGGCAGAAGACGCTTTTCGTCATATCGGGAATGTTTCGTTTCTCTGGCGAAGAAACATAAATGCGCACTAGGACCAACGAGGGTTCCTCAGGAGCACACCACCTGTGTGTCAAAAAGGGTTGGTGTAAAAGCATGGCCACACCCCATTTAGCCTGGTCTATGGCGAATTAGACTTGGATTGGTCTGCTCGTTGACGCACGAGACCTTGCTTGACGGTTGGGAGTTCGGTTTGACGTATGCCCACCACATTTGAAGATTTTGAGGGGGTAAAGCTTGGTTCGAATAGGTATGGGGCGGCCCGTCTGATGTCGAAGCTAGGAGGATTAGAATCCTTGTTGGGTTTCGACGCTTCGGAGACATAATGGCTGCGGGAGCTGAGTTGAGGGACCTATAAATGTCAGGAGATATATACCATGCATGTAAGCTTCGGTCAAGGTGATGGTAAGGGAAATTGTCTTCAATTCCAAGAAGTCATGGTGAGGTGAAGGCTGATGTCAAGCTTCGAGGTAGCCTTGTTACTTTTGCATGGCATTTGTGGCGCTTGCCTGTTGTAGACTTCCGAGGAGCATCAACATCGACATTGCAAAAGTCAAGGTTGAAGAAGCGAAATGAAATTTGTTCAGATTTGTGTCAGTCGTGCAGCTGCGAGCTGCAGCTGGCAAGTGGCAGGTGACAGGCAGCTGGCGTTACAAGCAGACATCTGGACTGGTTTGCCTTTGCTGCTACGAATCAAACTCGTACGGCCAAACCTTCCACGGCGCCAGGCTTCAACAAGGTTCCCAGACTTTAGCGCAGCATAAATATTCTACAAACACTTGGGAAAATATAGCTCAAACTTCACCCTCAATATCCTTCCATATGCGGCAACCGAGCCAACATTTCCATTGACATACATGTCATCAAGTGACAGGGGCAATTCGACGGTCCTTGAATTCTGAGTCTCTTCCACCTACCTAGGTACACGGGCACCTACCCAAGAGGATTCAATGTTACCTCAACGCCCAATGTTCACGGGCATGGGAAATGGACAGTGAAAATTGGCTTGACTGTGGAGGGGACGTGTGGGCGAGGTTGGCATCTCATGGGACATTCACAACATTTCATTCAAGGGCAATGATGCATCACGACTGAGCTCACTGAACATTCACACGCAACACATCACGTTGAGGAGAGAAATGTATCACAAATTTCACCCTGATCCTGGGCGCTGGACGCTGACCAAATCATTGGGTCTTTCGACCCTCATTATCATGCCCAGTTTGCGACTGAGGTCTTATCTAGGCTCTGCTGGGAACAGTACGGGGACTGAACACCCCGCCTGCATTTAGAGCCAACTTGGGACAATGATGACCATCACGTTCGGGGGATTTGGCTTCCTCCCGGAGGACTTGACCTCGATGACTGCTGAGTCCCAAGCAATGGCATTCCCCCAGACCGCGCCGGGATTGGAAAAGAAATGATGAATGGGTAGTGGCCAAAGATGGATGAGATGATTGCCATTTTCTCGGATTGTGTGTGTTAAGGAGGAAAAACGAAAGACTTTCTCGGTTGTTGGGGAGAAAGTTTTTGTGCTTGGGGCAGAAGGAGGTAGTTCCTTCCGTTTCTGTCACGATGTCAGGCTCCTTCCTTATGGCAAGTGTCATGGCCAAGCTAAGCGAGAGGAATCGTGAGATGACAAGAGCGATGCTCGCCAATTGGGAAGGAAGTAGCGTATGGACTTGTCAGACGTCTGGAGAATCCAAACAGTCACAGATTTGATGGCCCTGTTGCAGAATGCCACAATCATGAACGTGCAAGTCCACAGTATCAATTGATTGCATTTTACTACATTGTCGTATCCAGCTACACTTGCTGTCACTCATAAATGTCATTTTTATAAAAGAAAATCCATTCTACTTGATGATAATGCTGTGTTCTTGCAGGCACATCTGCTGTTATCGTCACCCAGTCACAACGTTTTGAGTCGAGGTTCATACGGTCATCGAGAACTAATGTCCTATACCTAGGATCTCAAACATACCACAAAGTGACGGTTTAACCAGGTATTCAATCAGACACCTTAGACTAACCTTAGGAACGACCCTTGCAAACACGACCTGGCCCTGGCAAAGACGAGCTGATGCAGTTCCCCTGCTCACCGATGAATCCACGCCTACGCACACAGCCTTTGATAATACAAGCCGCAATATACATACACATTACACCGAATATCAAATATCACAGACAATTTGCAATTATTCGACCGCATACAGTAATAGCGGCACTAGCGCTAGGCTCTATGAAGAAACTAACCTTCTGCAAAGTCGTTGTTGATGGTCGTAGATACTGCTGGTTGGTGTATGGCCTATGGACAGCCAATTCCCTGCTCGTCGCCTTCGATTCGCCGGCTTTCTGCATCCTGATGTCGAAGAAGACTACCTATTTGAGTCATTTTTGGGTGGGTAAATTCATTCAATGCAGATCTTGGATATGGATATCGAATACGACTGGTAAACGGTAGTTGTGCCGCTGTGGGTACGTCGAGGTGAAGATCGCGTGTATGGCTAACAATTTCGATAGAGATCAGCTCGACAGCATGGAGTAAGCGGGGCCTGCATCTCCGAGACATGACAGCTCCAACGCCAACGCCAACCAGATCTTACGTCCGAGCCGATGCCATGTTGACGGGTTCGCACAAATGAGGTGCTCATGCCACGATTGGCGGCCCAAGCACAACCCGTACCACAGCGAATGGCCATCTTCACTTTGCTTTGGGCACTCTCCACAAGAAGCTACAGGACTTCGTACACCACGACCACCTCGAAAACAAATACAAATGACGGAGCCGTGTTCCGTGAGCCAGAGCCATCACATCCCCATCGGCCATGGTCGACGTCGCTCCCGTTCCCATGTGGTTTTGACGACTGGCGCTCTGACCCCCACGCATTAGTCTCCTTCACCGTCTGCCGAATCCAATCTGGCTTGTCGTCTTCACGGCTCGGTTCCTCGTCTAATTCCGCTTCAAAACGCCATCTCCTTCTGGTGGCACATTGGTAGAGGTGAGCTGCAGACTCGGGGGCTGCTGTTACATATTTTAAGTTTGTCGCGGCATGGCCAATAGCTCCATAAACAGGGGGCCAAGTCGCCCAGGTTCCATAAAATCTCTGGGGTAAGTGAGGTCGTCCTTTCACAAGGCTCATCCCCCATTTTGAAACGGAGGAGCCACCATCCAATATCACCGAAGAAACCCGTGTGGCATAAAAGGCCATCGTTATCCCCTTTCGTCTCTGTGGCTTCCGTTCCATCAGGCTTGCCATGCGGATCGTCAAGGGCACCGCGTTTTTTTTTTCTGGTCCAAATTAGCGCCTTCACCGGGGGTCCTACCCGGGCAAAACTATCGAATGTCCGCGGCATGGGTTCCTCCTGCATCGCACAAGCGAATATTGCCCAACTACAGCGAGATCCTTGATATATTGGACATTGATTAAACGCGAAAATAACAAAACGACTCGGTCAAACTCGCAAAACTCAAAACACGATTGGTCCACCAAGTATCCTGATATATCTAAATCAAGTATATGTCTTAGTCGTGGCCCAATACATCCCACAACCTCCAGCCACACAACCACCAGTCTTGTCCGAAAAGATGCATCCCGCTGGCCGCAAAGCATTCCGCATCACCGCCCATTCTACTTCCACCGGCTTTCCTATTTCCATTAAAGGCCGGTCCATTAATTCACTCACCAACACCTGTTCGTCCGCTTTGGACCTCCCTGCATGTGACAATGTGGGTGACCGCATACACATGCACTCCCGCAGAGGTTCCCCGACTTCCCCGGTGCCGGTCCCGGTCTTTGCATGCAGCGTCTTGCCGTGCTGTCCAAAGAAAGAAGGACAAGTTTTCTTTTTGTCCGTTATATCTTGGAGAGGGGCGTCGACAGCATGCGTTATGTGCCTGCAGCCATCTGGCCTGCCGAATCTCGATTTCTAAGCAGTATGTCCATTGCGATTATCTGCGGCAAATGAGGGAGTTGTTGCGCAATAACAAGCGCCAGTTGCCGAACGGACTGTGGGTGTGTGATGAACTCGGCCTCTTGTTGAAACATCCATGCTATGAATTATCGGATTTGCCTCGTGGCTTTGATGCTCAGATGAAACATCCTGCCCTAGCTGTTTTGATTGATGTAAACCCACGATCTGGCTGGGGAGTCAACCATCCAAATCTACCCAGTATTGAAGTAACCCTATGTCCCCTCAATGTCCGTTCAAGCACAACTGCATATGCAAAGCCATCTATTCCATACCATACAGTGCAGAGAAATCCGTACTCTGAAAACCAGTAGATCAAGATGATCGCCAAATCATGCCGTTAAAGTGCGGATCTCCAACTACAGCACTGACCACTATCTACGTTGGTTGTCTCTGGACGCGGAACCTATCCCTCCAGCTACGTATATAATCTGTCATAGTTCTACTAGCCAATAGAGTGTAAGTTGAAATGGAAAAACATTGGTCTAATGCCACGTTGAGTTTTGAAACCTAGATTCACCTGTGAAAATAGCTCACAGATGGGCCAGTAGGTACAGGGTAAGTGCCTTCTGTGAAGCATGTCAGTGAGACAATACGTAGATCGATCACCAAACCAACACGTAGTCCACTAAGCCAATTTGTGAAGCCGATTTGTTTTCGCTGGACTGAAATTGTCATTAATTTCCTTGCCAAAGATGCTATGTATTACAAGCAGCAGACTCGTAGACTCACGACCACAACATCAAACCTTAGGAGACACGTTCAACAAGCAACAGGTAACTAGACACCAAGCGCTTCACACTGCATTCAAAAATGGAAATATCCAAAACTTGACCGTCGTCTCTATTCCAAAGAAATAAATAAACACACGTGGTAGGAGATAAGTACTACTAGCTTTGATATGCCGTTCCTTCATCCATTCCTAGCCAAGCATATAAACCCAACGCAAGGACGCCATAACCTTTCGTAATCAAGCCAAAAAGAAAAATGTGTATAATCCATCCCGCTAGAAGAATATAAAAAAGTAGCCAATTCCGCTCTAGCCACCAACTGAAAAAGAATATATGTACTTGGTAGTTGGTGCCGAGGGGTGTAGTGAAATTCCCCGCTAACAGCAGATGTCTGCTTTCAGATGCAAACGATCTCAGTCCTTGGTGGCATGGGCGTCGCTAAAGGGACTTCGACCACGGTCCCCGGAGCCGGGTCTGTCAGACTTGTCGACTCCTCGGCGCTCTTCAGCTTCTTCCATAACAGATCCCAAGGTAGGAGTGCTGATTACGTTGACCTTTCGCTCCGGTGGGTCTGAGAACGGCCCTTGGTCGCTTGATGGTGATTCTGCAACGATAGGGATGGCACCTGAGCTAGCCTTGGACGAAGCGGATGCTAATGACGTTGATGAGACGCTGGCATCAGACCTGGCAGCAATTTCAATCTTTTTCAATCCGCTGCCAAGCTTGACGACTTGAGCTCGGCCGTGTTGGGCTGTGTTTGCGTTGTTCAGATATGTTGAGCCGACACTGAAGTTGCTTGCTGCACTCTCAGGGCGACCAGGACCAAACCTCTCAAAGTCGATAGACGGCACTGGAGGCGTGTTGGGGGAACTGGTGCCAGCGGACTTAACGCTGACAACAGTAGGCTTGGCTCGCATGCCAGTCTGGGCGGGTGTTTGAATCTGAGCCTGCTTGCCGTAGATGGTGGAAGCAATACTGGATCGCGGTGCATACGAGGTGCGGTCGGAGAATGACGAGATGCCCGAGTATGTGGAGTCTCGAAGGTTGCCTGGGACGAAGAAGTGCTGATCATCCTGGGCACTATCGCGGCTGCCCTCGGAATGTTGCATGGGAATCGGAGGAACAGGCGGAACGAGAACGGTCGGTGAAGTTGGCGTGGCTCGGTTGGTGACACCAGGGATGTAAGCAATTTGGATAATATTGGAGGCTCGTGTGAGAACTGTTGAAGCGATAGAGTGCACCGTGTGCGTTGATGACCGGCGGGTCATTCTCGATGCATTGTCCTTTTCAATGCTACGGCTAGGGTTGGCTTCCGTCTCATAGACGGACTGATGAGGGTTCGACGCTCGCTTCGGTTTGATCACAAATCTCCAAATGAGATACGTGATAATGGCGATGGCGGCAAGGCCACCGATCACACCTCCTGCAATTGGGCCTGCGCTGGGGCCACTACTGCCTTTATCACCACCGCCACTATCGCCTCCGTTGCCAATAGGGGTGGTATCTTTACTGCAGAATGATCTGGGGCATTGTGAGCAGTTCACAGGGACGGTAAACTGGCAGCTCTCGCCAGAGGGGCAGGCGGGACATTTGAGCTTCGAAGTGTCGTCGCACTGGACGCATTTATCGTCTCGTCGGTTGAGGCTGAGGCGTTTGAGAACTGGTAACTGTTAACAAAGGGCATCAAGAGTCGTTGGTCACGATGTGGGATGAACATACTCTCATCCACCTCTGCCACGTCCCTGGCGACAAAATAAGGGGTTTGCTCAATCATTTCGAGAGATGAAGGACGCCGAGATTGAGACGTCGACACTGTAGAATGGTGTTTGATGTGAAAGGGTTCCGTTGCCGCAGGCAAAGCACCGGAGGGGAAGCAAGGACGACTTCAAACGGTTCGGATGACAAGTCGAGACAAACTTTGGAGCGGCGCAGCCGACAGAATGTTGACAGCAAAACTTTTATTGTTATGATTTACAGCGCCGGCGTCGCTGATCGTCAGGGCAAGCGAAGCCGCAATCAAGAAATGGAAACGAAAGTGCGGATAACGAGTGAACGGGGAGGCTAGCTCTTTGACAAAGAATGAAAATACTGATAATAGAATTGGAGGACGTTTGCGGTTAAAAGAAAGACATCATCGACCTTGGCGACTTGATGAACCGAAGAAAGAAAGGGAGCTTGTCAACTCGACGTTGGCAAGAAGCAGGTTAATTTCGACGGTTCGCGAGGCGTTGGGTTGCTACGGTTGAGTCGAGGCGGATGGTGAACGAAGCAAAGAGAGCCAGTGCAGGTCTCACTCGAGCGGAGACGGGAAGGGAAGGGGAAACGGAGACTGGATGTGAACAGGGACGAGAGGGAAAGAGGAGGCACTGGGAAGGATGGAGACTGCTCTGGATTGGCTGGGATGGGATTGGATTTGATGGGACCTGGCCTTGACCAGACGGAGCGGCTGTCCCTGCCCTGGTCCAGATGAGCCAGCCAAGCCAGGCACAATACGGGAGAACCACTGTAATTCTGACGGGTTGGGCGAGATGCCAGACCATTTCTCAACGTTGATTCGCTGTGTCTCCCAGATCACTGTCCTTTTAGCCAGTATGGAAGGCACCAGGGGCACACAGGCGCTAGTACGCTTGCGGCTTAGTGATGCAATTAACCACCGCTGTACAGTGCGCAATGCCTGCAGCCGGTCCCTGTACGTGGCGCCCGATAGCGAGGGCTGCTTCAGGTACAGGCTGAAAGTTGCTGGAGCTTGCGCTGAAGTGTGCGCCCAACGGGTGCCAATATCCCCGCTCTGTGCAACGGCCAATGTTCGGAGGCCCTGTCCAGAAACAGTACGAGCTCTTCCTGGTTGCAAAGATTGGCACCGTACAGACATGCGCTAAACACACAACCCAGCTTCCTTCTTCGTCTGCTTGTGATTATGCAATCTTCATCCGGTTGGACATGGAAGAATTTGGTGTTCAATTCTCCAGCCATTTTGCCATTCAATGCAGAAGAAACAAGTGCGATCAGGTGCAGAATGTACGGTGCTCGGGTAAGCATACTTTCACATGGTATGTACGGCAGCAGCGTGCCACAAGCCCCGTCACGATTCACTTTACGCGCTGGTATCGCCAACAGGAATGTGCCCTGTACCCAGTTCGCGACCGACAAACACAAAGGGCGAGATTTCAGTGCTCCCGAACTCCAAAATGCACACCAACGCACGCGTGCCAAGACTCAAAAACTGGATGTGGAATGTGCGACTTCGCTCTTTGTTGCTGACGCGGCATTGTGTTGTTCAAAGATGAAATCGCGGGTAACGGCTCCACGGCAAACAAAAGCCGAGCTGGCATGCTCAGAACGGCACCGAAAAGCTACATGTGAGTATGTGAAGGGTTCAAGTCGGACAAACTGATAGAAACGTCCCGGTTTCAGCATGATCTAAAAGATCGAACCAATCCCAAGTATGCCCAAGCAACACTTTTGAGCCTGTCCGCGGCCACGATGGTTCTGGGCCAATTCGTCACAAGTCGTCTCATCCAATCAACAAACTTTTGCGGCCGTTGAAATAATCAGACCCTGATATTGCACGCTTCGAACTGCACGTTTTTCTCCACAAGGAAGATACATGAAATCTATGAGCCAATTTTCTTTCGTGGACGAATCACCAGAGACGACCTGCAACTGCCGCAAAAGTCATTCATGCGCATAAAAGTCTGGCATCTCCAGTTTTGAACGGTTTCCACGAACCACGGAGCCGCAAAAGGGGCCGCAATGGAGCAACCATCGACATGTCATCCTGGGCTCCAGTAATTTCGCTGTAACGCTCTAGAGCCGGGGGCGTGGAGAATCGAGCGGAGCCTGGAGGGCGACTTCAACCACACGTTATCTGGTCCGCTTGAGTTTGAAACGCGTGGCACAAGTCTGTATGTCTGCCACTTTGGGAATGTTCAACCAGTCATGGTGAAGAGAAGGTGGTACTTATATGCCTCGCTGGAGAATATGTCGACTCATTGTAAAACTCTTCAAAGGCGACTTGCTGGTGGTGCAGAACAGTTGAGACTTGCAGCACAGTTGTGACAGAGGTGTGCTTGGTCAGATGGAGTGCTCGACTCGGGCTGCTATCCTTCCTCTGGTATGTGTATTGTCGTGGTTCAGGCTGTGAGAAGCGATTGACCTGCCTGTCTATCTAGCCCTATCCAGATACTAGATGAAACAGTGATTTCTCTGCAACATCTATATGTGTCCTGTAAGTCAATCATTAGCCCGAACGCTAATGCTCAAGTCGAACCAAATCGTCGCAATGCCTCTTCCAAACCCTACATCAAAACCGAGAAATCTCCAAAGCCTCTCCTCAACTGTTCAATAGATTACACTACTGCTGCACAACATGTAGTAGCTATTGTGTAATCTATCCCGAGCATTAATTCGTCTATCACAAAACGTGAGCCTGACCCGCCGCTCATGGACGCCATTACAACCTCCAGTCCAGGAGTCTTGACATGACCCCAATTGTGCCACAACATTCCCTATTTCTAGCTCGGATGTCTCAAGTCTATCACTTGAGTCTTGCGAATTACGCAAACCGTGCTAATGCTGGAGATGAAAGTAATGAGTTTGACAATGTTATTTCCGCCGACTTTGTCAATCAGCGGTATATGAGGCCCAGCGACAAATCCCTTCACGCCATGGCGACCACACGAATGGGCCGTACAAAATATATCTTTATTGCAATCGAACCAAATCGGCGAGTTGAGCACGGGACATAAATAGGCCACCGAGCGAAGTGGCTGCAAAAGAGCTTGAGATAAATATATCTATCAAAGGACATAGGGAGACATGACATTTGGCAATCCTGACACAGGCAAGTAGTGCTGCTGGCTTACAGACCATACGAAGCACGATATATCTACTCGCTGTGGAGTATATACTTACATTGTCAAGCACCGTGGTGTAGGTTACCCTGTGCTGGTCGAATCCCGACAGCTACGCCTCCGAGTAACACGCAGGCATTTACCCCACAAGAATACCAATTGCATTAAAAGACAGCCTTCGTCTCCCCTGGTGCGGGGCGAACTTTTCTCAGGGTTTCCGGTCTGGGGGTGTTACTACCGAGCAACATGAGATCTGAAGGGATGAGGTTGAGACAAAAGTTTGACCATCCGGCATCGTTACGTCACATCCATCTGTTGAGCCAGATAGAGAGGAACTTGGCCATCCATAGGGTGAGATGTAACCAAAATTTCTTACTCCTGGCCGTCCTGACTGCAGAGCATGCCAGGCCAGGGTTCATGAAGTTCTACATTGTTGTTTGGCCATTGTTGGATCACATAACCTCATGACAAAATCGCGATGTTTGCTGCGTCTGAGTTGTGTTCGCGCCAGCCAGAGAGTACGGTATCAGAGACTAGTACTTTTACAAATACAGGTGTATTTTTGTCTGAAAGGCTCTATATTCGAATGATTCCAAAGATGGCTAATTATGAGCAAATTGCCGTTCTGTTCTCATGTCAGCAGAAGGCTGTTTGTCAGTTTGCCGTTTGATCGGAGAATTCGTAGTTTGCGCCAGCCGCCTGCAGCGCGTCTAATGAAACAGATTGAAACGTTGCTCTTGGCTCAGATGACTGACGTAAAACGTCACTGAAAACATACACACAATCGGATACGGAACACAGGATTCGACATTGCCGATAGTTGTCCATCGCAGAAGCAAGCGCCTGACACGCAATTTCGAACACTTGAACATTTGGGTGTCGCCGGGCCGAGTGCACCGCCTCCACAGAATGTCAACTGGTAATCCACCAGCCACGTCCAGGGCGTCAACAAGTGTTGCTCCACGGTTCAAGCTCCGCCAGTGCTATTTTTGGGAGATCACCCTTCAATCTTGTAATGCAAAAAGGTGGGTATCCTCGTGTTGGAAACAGCAGACAAGTCTTTCGTAGCACCCAGACCCTGAAGGATGAAAAAATCTGCGGAAACGTATTTGTATTCCTGATGGAGATGGCGATATTATGCGTGTTGAAAATCTGGCGTCCATGCCTTGTTCACATGAAGATGGATTGAGTTTCGCCCATCTTCCAATTGGGGTAGATCCGTTCGGCTATTCCCAGGAGACAATGCCAGTTGGTACTTGACGGGTTTAGCTTTGGGCATTCCAACCGTTTACCCACTTTTGGTTCCTGCCATCGATTTTCGGAAGTCGACCAACAGAGGGTCTCTTCTCCTTGATGACTGCTTGATTCAAGCATGAACAATCTTCTATATGACTCTTACACACTATTAGCAGAGGTTGGTGATGGCATGACAGGATGACCAGCCCGGGAAATAGAACAATCCCTGGCTTTATGAACTGGCTTGCTGGAGTTTTGTCATGTGCCAAGCTTCCATGGGAGATCGGCAAATTGCACAACGGTTGGCGTTTGGTGGTTGCAAAGAGGCGGCTCTCACTGTTTGGGAGGTGTCCAACTGCCACCCAAACAACCTTATTGGAGGAGGCTTGAGACATTTGGTCTGTTGATGTCAAACTCTTCGAGATTGTCACCGAAAACCTGATGTTTCCAGGCTAACCACTTTGCCGCTTGCCACTGTCTGTGGCCGCCACAAGGTCACCCGTTGTAGGGAGTAGACTTGGGCTGGTTGCATGAGCTCGTAGAGTGGCATGCATTCTGGGGCCTCCGTAGCTATGGAGCATTTCGTACTCTGGGTGCTCCATCCTAATGGTCGTGTCCCAATTTGTCTTCCTGTTGTGCAACAAGCCAGGATGGGCATCCAAAATGCAAGGAAAAGGAGTCAGTCGGTCATTCTTCGTTGTACGTACTATCCTCCGTACCCAGGGAACAAAATAGCCGGGTTTTTGTACTTAGACTGTCTGCCCTCAACGACCAGGAACTGCGAGGGAGAAGTTTAATTTCCAGATAGATTACGGAGTATTTGCTGGTGAACATGACCCTCACTGCATGCACCAGCTTAACGCACAACACGATGGTCGGAAAACGGCTGCTTGACCAAGGGTCAAGGAGGGCTCCATTTGCCAGTGGGTCTCGTCTGACGTCGTCATTCTTGATCTTGAAATTCCTTGGTCGTGCCGGGAATTGGGTGGTCCCCAGCGTGTGTCAGGGAGGAGGGAAGCCAACTGCTATTCCAATGAGACACCAAATTGGAGGCAAAGAAGGAGGCGGATGGACCCACGGAAGAAAGCCCAGCCAGCAGCCATGGCCAAGAAAGCCAGCAGCGACAGAGGAACGAGGTCAGGCCTCTCTGTCTTTGCAAATTGGTGCCAGGCCCCGTAAACAATTCCACGTACGCGAGACCAAGCTTCACGAGAGCGTGGCTCAGCCCATGCTAGCGTCAGTCCCCTATTTTGGCTCATGCTGATATGCTTGGTTACGTCTGCTGCGTGTCGATGGAGTCTTTCCTTTGCTGCGGCATATGCTGACTTGCGGCCGGTGCCATCTGGTGCTGTGCACTGCTTTGCAAAGTTATTATAATACTTTATCTGGTCTGTTCGAGTCTGGTCTGGTGGTGCTCATGGACTGCATGAAAAGAAAGACGAGACAACCCCGATCAGCTGCGTGAGAGCTGTGAAACAAACAAGGTCTGGTCTGGTCCTGTCTGGCTGCAGCTGACTGGTCTGGTCTTGGTCAGGTCAGGTCAAGTGAACGAGGTTAGCAAGTACACACTTGCAGAGCTGCCTTGTCAAAGGTACTTGGTACTTACCTAGGTACTTGGCACTTCACTGGACAGCCCAAGCCGCACGTCAAGGGGATCGCCGAAAAAATCGCCTTCTCTGTGAACGATCCCCTGAGTCCGCCTTGATTTGGTCCCTCATACATTGACCTCTTTTTTTTATTCCTGACCTTGGTCAAGCACCTCGTGCTACTCTTCCTCTTCTCCATACTTTTTACTCCTCATCATTGCTCGTCGTGGAACTCTCCCCTTTTTCCCACAGCACAGCAACATCATTTTCCATCTTGCACCCAACTTTCAACGCTCGTTAGGGGTAAGCTGCATCATCCTCTCGTAAGCTGCGGCATCAACGTAGCTTCCCGAGTCGGGGCCTTGTCGCTAAGAACTTGACCGCAGCTGCTGCGTGAAGTGGGCGCCTGCTCTTTTTTTAGCCGCCTCCTGATTTGCTTGCTCTGGAATTGAAGAGGTCAACGGTACGCACCAACACCAGCTCCAGCTCCAGCACCAGCCTGCCACGCGGACCTTTTAACTGCAACAACCGAAGGAGGGACAAAAAAAAAAAGGGCTGACAGCTTTCTCATTAGCCACCCATCTCTTCGAGTCGGTATTTACCGAACCAACTATTTCTTGAGCATCGTCAACATTTCTACCCGAATAGTTACATCCGCGATTTCGAGCTCGAGAGAACTTGGTTTTTGATCCCATCATGGCATACAACGGCCAAGGTCACGGCCAGGGCCAGGGCCATGAATATGGCGGACACCCAATGCAAGATCTCCCGTCGGGCGGCAACGTATGCTAGCATTTCCTTTCCATCGCCAACCGTTCTCCACGTCAAAGCTAATCACAATCCTGTACAGTATCACATCCCTCCTCATGACCATGATGAGGATGCCCGTGGCTATTTGCTAAATGAACCTCCCCCACACGGCTACGATCACGACCGTCTTGGTGCTGGCACGCCCCCTGACCGACCCGTCTCCGCCTACAGTCTTACCGAGTCGTATGCTCCTAATGCATCACAACTCCCTCCAGCTGGCTCTGGTGGCTTCAATGATAATGGATTTGGTCAGTATGGACAAGCCCAGGGGTTTGGCAACCCTTATGATCGCCCTCTCTCGGCGGTGCATGATGAGGAAGAGAGCTGGATGCAGCGACAGCAGCAGCCTGGCGGCATGAGCCAGGGTGGCGGTCTGAAGCGCTACAACACCAGAAAAGTCAAGCTGGTACAAGGATCCGTCTTGAGCATCGATTACCCCGTCCCAAGCGCCATCAAGAACGCTGTTCAGCCTCGTTACCGTGATGTTGAAGGCGGCAACGAAGAGTTCATGAAGATGCGATACACCGCCGCCACCTGCGACCCCAATGATTTTACCCTGAAGAATGGTTACGATTTGCGTCCTCGTATGTATAACCGACATACAGAGCTGCTCATTGCTATTACCTACTACAACGAGGACAAGGTGTTGCTGTCGCGAACACTGCACGGTGTTATGCAGAATATTCGAGATATAGTTAATCTCAAGAAGTCTACTTTCTGGAACAAAGGTGGCCCGGCCTGGCAGAAGATTGTTGTCTGCCTGGTCTTTGACGGTATTGAGAAGGCCGACAAGAACACGCTTGACGTTCTTGCTACTGTTGGTGTTTATCAGGACGGTGTCATCAAGAAGGACGTTGACGGCAAGGAAACCGTCGCTCACATCTTTGAATACACCAGTCAGCTGTCCGTGACCCCCAGTCAGCAGCTGATTCGACCAACTGGCGACAGCCCTCAGAACCTGCCACCCGTGCAGTTCATCTTCTGTCTCAAGCAGAAGAATAGCAAGAAGATCAATTCCCACAGATGGTTGTTCAACGCCTTTGGCCGAATCCTGAATCCCGAAGTCACAATTCTCATCGACGCCGGTACGAAACCTAGCCCTCGATCCCTCCTCGCGCTCTGGGAAGGATTTTACAACGACAAGGATCTCGGTGGCGCTTGTGGTGAGATTCACGCCATGTTGGGCAAGGGAGGCAAGAAGCTTATCAACCCCCTTGTTGCCGTCCAGAACTTTGAGTACAAGATTTCCAATATTCTTGACAAACCTTTGGAGAGTTCTTTCGGTTACGTTTCCGTCTTGCCTGGTGCCTTCTCTGCTTATCGATTCCGAGCCATCATGGGCCGCCCCCTCGAGCAGTACTTCCATGGTGACCACACGCTGTCCAAAATCCTTGGCAAGAAGGGTATTGACGGTATGAACATCTTCAAAAAGAACATGTTCTTGGCTGAAGATCGTATTCTGTGTTTCGAACTTGTCGCCAAGGCCGGCCAGAAATGGCATTTGACCTATATCAAGGCTGCCAAGGGTGAGACCGATGTGCCTGAGGGTGCTGCCGAGTTCATCAGCCAGCGTCGACGTTGGTTGAACGGTTCCTTTGCTGCCTCTCTGTATTCGCTCATGCATTTCGGAAGACTGTACAAGAGTGGTCACAACATCATTCGCATGTTCTTCTTCCACATTCAGATGATTTACAACGTTCTCAACGTCATCTTCTCCTGGTTCTCGCTGGCTTCTTACTACCTCACCACTACTGTCATCATGGATCTGGTCGGTACGCCTGTCGTCGCCTCCTCTAATGCCGCAGAGCACCACGGCTGGCCTTTTGGTGATGCAGCCACGCCCATTATCAATGCGCTGCTCAAGTACCTGTATTTGGCCTTTGTCATCCTGCAGTTTATTCTGGCATTGGGTAACCGGCCAAAGGGCTCCAAGTTCACATACATTGCCTCATTTATGATATTCGGCCTGATCCAAGGATATATTCTTGTCCTGTCTGGATACTTGGTTGCCCGAGCCTTCAAGGACCCCATTTCGGAACAGATCAAGCTCGATTCCAGCGAGGATTTCGTGCGTAGTTTCTTCTCTGGCTCTAGTGCAGCCGGTGTGATTCTCATTGCTTTGATCACCATTTACGGCCTCTACTTCCTGGCGTCGTTCTTGTATCTCGACCCTTGGCACATGTTCCACTCCTTCCCGTACTATCTGCTTCTCATGTCCACCTACATCAACATTCTCATGGTCTATGCCTTCAACAACTGGCACGATGTCTCCTGGGGAACCAAGGGTTCAGACAAAGCTGAAGCGCTTCCATCTGCGAATGTAACCAAGGGCGAAAAGAACGAAGTCGTTGTGGAGGAAATCGAAAAGGAACAAGAAGATATTGACAGTCAATTTGAACAAACGGTCCGACGAGCTCTTGCGCCCTTCAAGGATGTGGAAGAAATCGAGAAGAAGGACGTCGAGGACTCGTACAAATCCTTCCGTACCGGCCTGGTTGTTTCTTGGCTCTTTTCCAATATTTTGCTTGTGGTTGTTATTACCAGCGACAACTTCAACTCATTTGGCATCGGAGTGAGTGTTGCCGTTGCATATCACGAATTAATTCATGTACTGACAAGTTTTAGAAATCCGCTTCTGTTCGTACTGCCAACTTTTTCAAGTTCCTGCTGTACGCAACGGCTGCATTGTCTATTGTTCGATTCATTGGATTCTTGTGGTTCTTGGGTAAGACGGGTATAATGTGCTGCTTCGCTCGCAGATAAGGCGTACATGGCAAGGACGGTGGAATAGCATTTGGAAAGAAAAATGGTGGTGTTTGGCAGGTATCATCATGAAAGTCGACGGTAGACAAATTGGCTCATATGCGAATACCTCTCTTTGTAACGTTTTTGTATTAAGTATTAATGCATGGGAAATATCATTTTTTTACGTATAGACGATTTTAAGCTGCCCCATTGAATTTATTTCTCCCGGCGAGATGTAAGTACCTACCTAGGTAGGTAAGCAATCAAATGCACTGATCATTTTGCAAACATCTTATAACTTCAAACGGGACAATGGCGTCATTCTGAACTTTGAACTGGTGCTAGAGCTTTGTTTCTTTGTACCGGTCGCGTAAACTGCGGATAAACTTGCTTGGTCTTGCTTATCTTATCGGCCGTCATGCTTGTTTCTGCTTTGGCGGGCGCGGGTTGGTGGGCTGTTCAGTTCTGGGTGGTGCCTGGTGGCAACATGGACAGACCATGACCAACACCAACATCTCCAACCAAGAACCTGCAAACACCACCACCTCAGCATCTGCATATGACTGTCCCTCTGACGATTTGTTGACGAATTTTGACCTATTAAAGGCCTCTGCTTCTACGTACCTAATTTTTCCATTTCCCACATTTTCGTCCCCTTGCTCAAGACGTGAGCTCTCTATTCCTCACCAAAGTTCGGCCCCCTCCTAAGGCGGGGCCATTAACGACCGACCAAGATGTTGAAGATATGGTCCATGGTATGGATGGCTCTTTTTTAACAGAATCCAGCTTTCTTGAAGAATCCTTGTGGCTAATGTGCTTTCTTTTCGCGCGTTTTACAGAAAAAGGAGCAGAAGCTGGCGGAGAATGCAGAGGGCCAAGCTGGCGGAGGAAAGAAGAAGAAGGTGACGGCCGCGCAGTTGAGAGTTCAAAAGGGTTCGTATGCGCACTACCTATGCTATTCACATCTACAGCAGAACTACACTCGCTTGGCAACTGGTTACGAGCTCACAGCCTCGGGTTGCGGAAATGTCGCCCGTAGAGAAACACGTGTGCTGACAAAAGGCCCTTTCAAAAGATTTATCCGAGCTGTCTCTTGGTTCAACGATGAGAACCGAGTTTCCCGACCCAGACGACATTCTCAACTTTGTCTTGACCATCGAGCCTGACGAGGGTATGTACCGGGGCGGCCGATTTACGTTCGACTTTGCGATCAATCAGAACTTTCCGCACGAGCCTCCGAAAGTAAGGTGCAGGGAGAAGATTTATCACCCGAATATTGATTTGGAGGGGAAGGTGTGCCTGAACATTTTGAGGGAGGACTGGAAGCCGGTTTTGAATTTGAATGCGGTCATAGTGGGATTGCAGGTATGGATTGCCTTTGTTGTGTTTGGACCGTGGGATCCAGCGTAGCCTAAGTGTTGAATCGTTTTGGTTGGCGGCTGGGCTCGCAACGTTGTCCGGCGGGATTTGATGGGAGAATACTAATTCCTGGATATAGTTTTTGTTCTTGGAACCCAACGCATCAGACCCTTTGAACAAGGAAGCTGCTGAGGATTTGCGGAGTAACAGAGAGGCATTCAAGCGCAACGTTCGAACGTCCATGGGCGGAGGAAGCATTAAGGGCACGCCATACGATCGGGTACTCAAATGAGCCACGGATGGTGGTTGAACACCAAGATGGAAGGCGATTTCGGGAGGAGCATATATCGGCACTCTCTACGGGTTGGGGGTGCTTGAACAGCGTTGGGATGGTACATACAGGCGGGACGAGGCAAAAAGCATCTGCTGGGCTGCGGTTCTCGACGTGCATCATAGAGGATGGTTATCGTTTTTAGCAAGTGAGGTTATTGGGGAAACTGGCATTTGTGGTGTCGGTGGGGATAGCGAATTAGCATAGTTGTTGGCTTAGACATACATCCTTTTGATTTTCGTTTGGAGTCGCAGTGCGAAATATGTGGACGGTGTGGGATTTGGCAATGAGGAGTTGGCCTTGTATTTTGGCTCGATGTGATATTATTCGACTCTTAAGGTGTTCTTTCGCTCTCATCTTGCATGGATGGCTGTTCAACAAAATAGTTGGGGTACTGTCCCCCTGCAGATATGTACATTTGGAGCATGCGTCGCTGTATCATTTCGCAAGTTCCCAGGCTGGATATGCTCGAGTCGCATGGCTACAGATGCCACCTCTGGTCGACCGAACGACGAGCGCATTCAAGACGCCCACTCCAAACTATCCGTCGAACTGTCGCATAGTGCAATGGGCAATTTGTGCGTCGTCGTCGCTCATCTCGGCTACATAACGATCGCCGCTCACCGTCGCTTCATTATCCCAACACAAACCCGTTGACAGAAAAAAAAGAAAAAAAGGAGTGAGAGAGAGAGAGTACGCAAAAGGGCATTCGCCTACTCATGAAATGCACAATGGATCGCAGCAGGATCAAATTCCTCGACGGTTCTCGGAGTCGCACACCGACTGGCGCCACCATTTTCACATGTACCAGGAAGTTGTTCGTTGAACTGGTGCGGAAGCGGAGCGGGACGTGGACTGGACCCAGACCGGAGGCAACTTCGGAGGTGTGGAAAGTCATACAATGCTGGTTTGGGCTGACGGGGACGGGGTGAGGATGACTTCAGGGTTGAGGGATGCTGAAGTGGTTGCGGGTGTGTTGTGATGGGTAGGATGGAGTTTGTTTAATGTGATTTGCGGTTGTTTGTGATTTTGGGTTTTGCAGCTGGATATACGGTCTTGTTTGAATCTTCGGATGGGAAGGTTGGTGGGATTGAGGGTGAATATTGATGCTTTAACGGATGTTTTGGGTGCTTGGCAAATGCGCTGGTAAGATGGAGAGCCAGTCAGACTCGAGGTAATTGCCATCACCGCTTGACAGCCGTTGGATGACTGGTCCTGTTGGTGATGGACATCTGGAGCTCTGGGCAAAATCTTGGATCAATTGACTGATGTGACGATGCACAAGCGAGGCTCCGGTTGCTGGGCTGCATCGACAGGACCCCTGCCCTCTGCTGTAGTGGGTTCAGTGGATGCTAAGCGTGCTGATGTACCGAATTGCGCCAATAACAGCCCGTCAGTTGAAGAAGTGGGTCTCCAAATCTGCCACTAGCAGCATCAATTATACCGGCCATGCCCCAGCCAGCACGCAAGCAAGTCCAAGCTTGACCCTGACTGCAGGCCACTGCAACCACTACAAGCACTCACCTCAAGCAGCCTGGCACTGAGTGTCCAGAGCCTGCCTTACTGTCCACTTCAGTCTGAGTCGCTACCGCCGACCCTCGCACTCACAAATTCCACCACCGAAATCGGCTCCCCAGCTCTGAGTGCTTTTCCCCCAAAAAAATCCGGTTCCGATCTCCATTCTTCCCCGAAGGTTAAACATCACTCACCACCAACTCTCTCTTCTCTCCTCCCACAATCTCCCCTCTACACCAATTCCAATTGCCCTTCCATCGCAAAATCTCCCCTCCCTCTATACACAATGGCCTCAAGAGGTTTCTCCAAGTCCCTGCGCGCAGCTCGCCAGCTGGCCGCTCCCCGTGTTCAGCAGCGCTCCTACATCGCTGCCAGACAGCTTGTCCGAGCTGCTACTGCTGCTCGTCCTGCCGTTGGCGTTGCTCAGCAGCAGGTTCGTGGTGTCAAGACCATTGACTTTGCTGGTCACAAGGAGGATGTCTACGGTACGTGGTTTTTGCTGTCCCAATTGATGCGCTTGAAGTGCGTGGGCTGACATGTGGTGTTTGTGTGCAGAGCGCTCTGACTGGCCTCAGGAGAAGCTCCTGGTGAGTCACTATCCCAATTGCTTCAGGAGAAGGCAATAATCCATCATGGGACCCTTTGTAGAGGTCAATTGGCCGGATTGAGGGTGCTAACTTGCCGCAGGAATACTTCAAGAACGACACTCTGGCTCTTATCGGCTATGGCTCCCAGGGTCACGGCCAGGGTCTGAACCTCCGCGACAACGGCCTCAACGTCATCGTCGGTGTTCGTAAGAATGGCAAGTCCTGGAAGGACGCTATTCAGGATGGCTGGGTTCCCGGAAAGAACCTTTTCGAGGTTGACGATGCCATCTCCCGTGGTACCATTGTCATGAACCTTCTCTCCGATGCCGCCCAGTCCGAGACTTGGCCCGCCATCAAGCCCCAGCTCGTTGAGGGCAAGGTATGCACGACCTGTTTACCTTGATAAAAAGTGAGCAATCCGAGCTGACATGTGAATTTTAGACCCTTTACTTCTCCCACGGCTTCTCCCCCGTCTTCAAGGACCTCACCAAGGTCGACGTCCCCAAGAACATTGATGTCATTCTTTGCGCTCCCAAGGGCTCTGGCCGCACTGTCCGATCCCTGTTCCGTGAGGGCCGTGGTATCAACTCCTCCTTCGCCGTGTTCCAGGATGTGACCGGCAAGGCCAAGGAGAAGGCTATTGCCATGGGTGTCGCCATTGGTTCCGGCTACCTGTATGAGACCACCTTCGAGAAGGAGGTCTACTCTGACCTTTACGGTGAGCGTGGCTGCCTCATGGGCGGTATCCACGGCATGTTCCTCGCTCAGTACGAGGTCCTGCGTGAGCGCGGCCACAGCCCCAGCGAGGCTTTCAACGAGACTGTTGAGGAGGCCACTCAGAGCTTGTACCCCCTGATTGGTGCCAATGGCATGGATTGGATGTACGAGGCTTGCTCCACCACTGCCCGCCGTGGTGCCATCGACTGGACCCCCAAGTTCAAGGATGCCCTGAAGCCCGTCTTCAACGACCTGTACAATAGCGTCAAGGATGGTTCCGAGACCCAGCGATCTCTGGACTACAACGGCCAGGCCGACTACCGCCAGAAGTATGAGGCTGAGATGGAGGAGATCCGAAATCTGGAGATCTGGAGAGCGGGCAAGGCTGTTCGGTAAGTTATTATCGCGCATTGGTTGTAAGTGTGTCATATGTCATTCGCTAACGGTATGTCTTTTCACAGCGCTCTGCGACCCGAGAACCAGAAATAAATCATCTAGTTATTTTTGCCGTTCGATTGTTCACACAAGGGAGTCTTTAGGAAAATGGGCTGGCTTGACCCTGATTTGTACTTGCTAGATACTCAGAGGGAGGGGATCTGCTATGCAGAGATGTGATACCGAATAAAAGTATTCAACCTGTAATATTGCATCCGATTGTGTCTGACTGTTGAAGCCGCATGTCAATCCGTGTTGTAGAAGTGTTTGGAAAAGCCAGGAACCGCGCCCTTTTGTCCTTGGCGGATCCCGATAGTCGGCGTGGGGGTAATGGGGCACTTGTCGACTGTACCACCATGTTGACATGCTTTAAAAACAACTCCAACTCACCAACATTACACCTCAATTCTAAACCTCTATCCTATACCTTTATCTCATAGCCATATCCCGCTAACATGGCCGACATATCCACCACCCTCCCTCTATCGAGGTCATCCGTCATCTCGGCCCACGAGCTCATCAAACCACACGTCCACCGCACGCCCGTCCTCACAAACACAACTCTCTCTACACTTGCGTCCACGCCCCGAACTGCCGACGACCTAAAGGGCACGCGCTTCGAAGGCAGGACACCCGCAAAGCCCAAGATCAGACTGTGGTTCAAATGTGAGAATCTGCAGAGAATTGGGGCGTTTAAAGTCCGGGGGGCGTTTCACGCGCTGGGACGGCTGATGCTCGAGGAGGGGTGGGTTGAGGGCGGTGGCAAGGAGAGGGGAGTCGTTACACATAGTTCTGGTAAGCTTGTTTTATATCCCCATGGAGGTAGACTGTCGTTTGAAAAACCGGGAAGCTAAACAATACAGGCAACCATGCCCAGGCGCTGGCTCTCGCGGCGCGCGAATCCTCCGTAAAAGCACACATCATCATGCCCACCATCTCTATGCCGCAAAAGATAGCCGCGACAAAGGGCTACGGCGCGAACGTCTACTTCAGCGGCAGCACGTCCGTCGAGCGAGAAGCCCTCGCCAACAAAGTCATTTCCGAGACAGGCGCACGACTCATACCCCCCTACGACCACCCGGACATTATGCTCGGCCAGGGAACCATGGGTCTCGAACTACAGGAACAAGTTGCGGAGCTGCAAACGAAAGATCCGTACTCGTCCGGGACGAAGGGCCTTCAGGGCATCATCACCCCCTGCGGCGGAGGGGGCATGCTCTCGGGGGTAGCACTCTCCGCAGAAGGCACGGGGATAAAGGTCTTTGGTGCGGAGCCGTCGTACCAGGGCGCCGATGACGGGAAGAGGGGGTACGAAAGCGGCGAGAGGGTGACGAGCGTGAGTACGCTGACGGTGGCGGATGGGTTGAGGACCCCGGTGGGCGAGTGGCCGTGGAAGGTGATTTACGAGAGGAGGCTCGTGAGCGGGATGTATAGCGTTACGGAGGAGGAGATCACGAGGGCGATGAGGTTGGTGCTGGAGAGGATGAAGGTGGTTGTGGAGCCGAGTGCGTGTGTTGGGCTGGCGGTTGCGTTGTTTGATGAGGATTTTAGGGCGATGGTGGAGAGGGAGGGCGGGGAGGAGGGTTGGGATTTGGGGATTGTGTTTAGTGGTGGGAATGTGGGGGTTGATGCTATCGGGAGGTTGTTCTCTGAAAGTTAATGTGAGGGAGATGATACTGTGAGTGTCATGTGGAGGATGTTGACGATGCTATGATTGTGATGTGGTGAAGTCGGGTAGATTAGATTTACGTGGAGACAATCGTGCTGATGAGATATGACTTACAGACTAGAATAGCAAAGGAACAAGATAAGGCATATTTGTGTGTGGAAAGATATTATAAATAAATGTCAATTCCTACGAAATAGATGCTATACTACGCTAAATGTAAAATGCCATATAACATGCAATTAGAAACACTCACTGCAAGTCATTCAATGCCCTATCCATAGCCTTCCTCCATCTGGGTGCATTCCTCCTCAACGACCATATGCCAAAATACCCGGCCACGATGCAAAAGCACGCCACCGTGGTCATGACGTATCCCACGCCAATGGCATCGATCCACGGCGCCGCAACAATCGTGCCCACGCAGCTGAGGATGTTGCGGACAAAGTTGTTTACAGCTACGCCGGCGGAGCTTCGTTTGCGGACGAACTCGGTGAGCATGGTTGTTGCGGCGCTCTGAATGACAGTTAGTGGTGCTGTAGAGTCACAAGCAAGAGGGGGCAGGTAGGGAAAGAGGAGGGAGTAGAGAGGAGAAGAGAAAGACGTACAAACACTAGCATCGATGAAATGCCGAATAAAAAGGAGCCGATGGACGGCACAAACCAGAATATACCGTAGTTGAGAGTCCATCCGAAGAGAAGCAGTCCACACGGGTAGACTGTGTTCGCAATCCACATGTTTTCCCGCATGCGATCCTCCGGCAAAAGAATGAGTTTGCCGTGCTCGTCGTACCGGTTCGCTTTCCGTGCCTCCCGGGCCATAATGTTATCGATCCATTTGCCGCCGAAGAAGGACGCCAAGAAGTAACCTATCCCAGGGGGAAAGTATAATAATCCCACGATAATTTGCTTAAAGTGATAGGGCTCCTTTCCAAACTCCTGCTGGATGGATATATTCGCCACGAAAAGAGCCCCAAACGCAATAGCTGCCAGACAAACTGTGATGAGCACAGGCGGGAATCTCAGAAACAGCAACACGGCCAACGGATCGACAAGAAACCTCTTTAACCCCTTGGCAACACGCTTGGAGTGGACCTTTGCAGACTCCCGCGTCGACATGCGCTGTAGAGTTTGCGGATCTCTTGCCTCATTCTTCCGCTTAGCAAGCGTCTCGGGCAGAAACAGAAGCAGCATAACCAGCACGCAGGCACCGTAAATTGCGAGAAAGTACATGCACGCCCGCCAGCCTAGATTCTGTGACAACACACCACCCAGTATAGGCGCGATAATGGGTCCCAGCAACGGTCCTAGGTAAAACATGCTCATGGCGCGGCCGCGCTCAAAACTCTCCCATATGTCGGCTATGGTTCCGGCGCCGACGGCCTGAACGCTGGCGGATGCGCCGCCGGTTAGGACGCGGAATACAATTAGCATGGCGATGTTTTGGCTGACGGCGCAGAGAATGGAGAAGATGACGAAAAGCATAAAGGAGATGAGGTAGATTGTGCGGCGGCCGAATTCCTCTGAGAAAGAGGACCACCATAGTGGGAAGATGGCCATGGAGAGCATGTAGAGTGCTACGGACAGGTTCACTATCGTAGAGGTTGTTTTGAATTCCAGGGTTAGGCCGTGGAGTGCAGCTGCATTGTGTTAGTGGACGTTGGATAGAGTTTGGATAGAGTTTTTCGGGTGCCGAAACATACGGTAAAAGATGGATGAGCCCATCGGAGCGGCGAGCGTTGCCAATGCTATCGTTGCCGTGATGCCCCATTTTGTTGAATTTTTATACTCGTATGGTCTTTCGACCTCTGGAGTAATGGCAATTCTTGCAAAGAGTCCTCTTCTCTGGGACCGTGGTACAATTGTCACGGCCCGTGAGCGAGTTGATGATGGTCGGGATGAGCTCCGGGAGGCTGTGAGACCGGGCGGAGCCTCGGCCCCGGTAGGTTCGCCGGAGGTGCTGACCGATGGGACGGCAGCATCTCCGGGTAGGCCCTTTTCAATGTCATGAACTGTTTCTGTTTCAGTGGTTTCAACAGAGACCGGAGACGCTGGGCGCTCTATTTCATTGAGACACCGCTGTGGTTGTGGTTGTGGTTGTGCTTTCTCTCCTTCCGTGTCCGCGGACATGATTTGAGTCCGCGGAGTGCAATGGCTCAACGGCCACGGGTTTGCGTGATGAGGTCGGTTGTCTAAGACAGGCCGCACGCATTATACAACAAGACGAGCAATGTGAGACAGGTTCGCTTAAACTTGAAAGACGCAAAAGACACTGCGTTTGGGCAATGCAAGAAATTTGAGAGAAGAAGAATTTTGTTCGCTTGGCAAAATGCCCCCATGGAGCTCCATTCTTTGACCCCGCGAGTCGGCAAATTGATCCGCGGTCATTGTGAAGCACTGTGGGCCGGCAGCGGCTTCGGAATCGGAGGAGGAGATACAATCTTCTGGGGTCAAGTTTCGTGTGGGGGAGGAGTTGTTCGAGATTCTGGGGTGCGTATCTCCGATTTGCCGTCTCCGAGGTTCTGTGGTCTACAGTTAGTACTTTTTGTCTTTATTTTATTTTGATCTTTCAATTGTTCGTATATCGGGACCAGACAAGTATTATCTGCGGTCCATGAGGAGTACGCTTATGCCTCTGCCTCATAACTGCTTCTGAGATCGCCATCACCAGTTGGCAGATGATACTTTCGGAAGGTATTTCGCCCAACTTTGAGAGCTCTGAACACCAAATGCATTTAATACCAAGAGCTGCTGGGATATTTTTGCCGTTCATAATGTCGTTCTCAAGATAACTTGGTTGTACCTTGTGATTTAAGACTTCGGATCCGAGACCACTATCCACTGTCTTGTTGAGTATTCGGAATGCATCCGCCCGATGACGGTGTGAACCCGGCCGATAATAAAGTGGATGCAAGTAACCGTGTTTGTTTCTCGCTCTTATGCGAAGTGTGATCAAAAACGGTAATGGTTTGAGCTGCAACCTATCGCCTTCAGGTTTTATTACGTAACAAGTCATGACGTTCCTCTCATTTTCCTCATACAATGAATCAAAGCCTTTATTGCTGAAGTGCCTGAATCAGCGGCTAACGAACAGGACATCATCGCACCTATGAAGGGTTTTGCTTTGCATACCCATATACGCAGGTCCTTCGACGTCTTGGACTACCAACGGTACAAATTTTGATCAGTGGTCTCGAGTGTTAGTTAGCCATGCAGTGAAACGGAAACATACCTAGGTAGGTAGCAATCTGCTTCCAGGTGTACAGCTGTGTCTTCTGGGTCTATTGGGGGCCGCCACCCACAACTTGACGTGTATCACACAAGATCGCGGCGGCTTGGCCTTGGCAAGATGCCAAGCCGGGAGTTCACCGTCCTTGTGTGTGCTGCATGTTCAGAGCGAAGTTCAATAGGAGCGATGACACCTTCATGAGTCTCAGATGGGGCTGAAACTAGCGGCTGGGCTCTTGGTGCAGAGGGGCTGGCAACTACAGGACTCGAGATGTCCCGCCCTTTCGTAGCTGCGAATCATCCTTCTTGAGGGGGCTCGATGTTGAAATATGGATAATACAGACTTCTGTCCGTAATGGTGGCTAACTTCGAAATAGTGTGGGCATATTGACATGGAAGTAAACGTCTTGAGGGGGCATTAGACGAAGATCTTTCCTCGGCTTAATGCCTCTGTCCGCCGTCCACATCCCAACAGTGGCGACGCAGTTTGAACAAAGCATTGTGATCTGAGGCTGAGAAAGTAAGGTCTACAAAACGGACAACAATGGCGCTGCCCGGGTTTGGGAGTGTGCAATATGAGCTTGATATGATCGCCGGAACTACCGGACGCCGCTGGCGCCTCCTCCGCCCCCCATTGTGGTAATTGGGAGGCTGTTTTCGGTAGTTTGGGTGCCATGGAGGTGGTTTCTCAATATTTTGTCGGGTTGCGTCTTCAGCTTTTGTTGCTCAATATTCCTCAAATGCCCCAGCCAGGAACTCGGCCCAGATCTGGATGCAGCCACGTAGAGCAGTAGCTTGCCGTAAAGACCCAAGGGCGGTTCAATTGAATATGTTGATTGGATCCCAAATATCAGGATTGAAGCCATCTCAATATTCTCGGACAGAGAGCCCAAGCGTGCCAATATTCGGTGAGTCCAAAGCCATTTCGATAGTCTTGTTGTTCCGCAATCGTGATTGGCCAAGGCTTTGGAGATGCTTAAAACGAAGCATCGTTATATAAACCATGGACTCCTTGCTCTTGTATAAGTTCGTCGGATTATATGATAGGATATTTCAATCAAATCAAGTAGCAGTCATGAACAAACTCACCCAGGTCTTGTTGCTTCTTTGCGCAATTCAGGTCGTGGCTCACGACGATTGTGTTCCTAGCTGGCGTGCCAGGGAGATTGTGCCAGCCTTCCAAAAGCTTTTCTCAGATGGCAATGTGAATCGAATCAAGGACACGGTTACCTCCGATTTCACGGTCTATTCTGATAGCCAAGAGTTTACCACGCCGGGGATCACTCCTGTATGCTGTCCCAATGCGTTCGAGTTTCAGCATCACAGCCGCGACTAACATCTTTTGCAATAGGTTTCCGGGGCCGCGGTTGTCAAAGGCCGGGACGCATTCATCAAAGCCAATCCACCTCACCCCGGTGCACCGAATGCGTTTGTCACGCTTGACACCTTCTACACCTGCAGAAAGATAGTTTTTCGATGGGTTGCGCCTGGCGGCTTTGGCGGTAAGAACCCCATTCGGGGCATCGATGTCTTGGAATTGGCCAAGGAAAAAGGTCAATGGAAAGTCAAGACCGACTATTCGGAATATAACAATGTGGGCTTCTTGCAGGGGATCGGGGTTTGCACAATCTGCTAAGTGTTGGGACCTAGATGGGGTACTAAAGAGCACTATCGTAAAATCGTAAGCTTCTTGCTGTTGATGGAGCAGAGATGGTCGTTTGATAATGAATTGTCATCTTTTCGTGCTGCAGTTGTCATGTTTAGCGGAATGAAGCGTGGCATGCCGTCACTTTGCCCACCTAGGGCGATATAATGGCAGTTCTTGTTCGTACGCGAATTTACTACCAACAGATGACTATTGTGCCATAATCTTGCTGAGCGTACGTCGGGCAATGTGAAGAAAGGGTGGAACTGAATTTTGACAAAACTGTGGTTTGTACTCGAAGAATGCATGTGGGTGGCAATTGGCTACCTAGGTAGATGCGAAGAGGCGACGGCCTGGTCATTTGGTTCTCCCTTGTCGAATTACGGTTTCAATGTTCTAATTTGCAAGAGAATAGATTGAGCAGGTGCGCTGTCCATTTTGCTGGCTCCTGCCAAATGGGTCAGGAACATCAATTACATCCATACACTCAGATTAGTCAACCCCGGGTCGCACACCTCCTGGAAAGCGAAAGCACGAGATTTCTCTCAAATACGCTTCACGAAAAGCCGTACTTCGGCAAGTCGCCATCACGAGCCAAGCATTGCTGCATGGGCTACGTTGCATGCCTGTTCTTCCCGAGAAGCTGCATAGGATGGCAGGATGGAGAGTTGCGGACATGTGAGAAGTCGAACATCTGGATACGAAGAGTCACGGCGAATTTCGACATGTTCAGACGCGGCTATATTTCCATTCACTTTTGGGGAATTACGGTGCTTTGATTTGGCAATTCTAGCAAACAGTCTTCATAGAGAGGTACGGTACATATTCCTAGCACGTCAAATCCAAAGTTGGATGAAGAAGACCGACTGACTCAATTGACAGACGCTGACAGACGCAGATCACTAAGCGCGATTTTGACCCCACGGCGGGGCAAATTTCTTCACCACCAACGTCATCGCACTTGGCTTGGTCTGGTTTCGCTTCATGTGCTTCCCGGTTCAGCCCACCAATCTGACTGAGCCAATTTCTATCCAGGCCAGTCATTCAAGTACATTCGGTTCCCCTGACAATCCCCCTCATTTCTTTTTCTTTCGCATCAAACCTTTTTCTTTCACCAGGTCTCGCAATGTCTCTCACAAACGCAACTCCAGAGGCCGCCGCCAAGGAGGCAAAGAACGCCTCTTTTGCTTTAGCCTCACTTCCGGCTTCGGCGCGTAATGCTGCACTTGAAGCCATTCACGCCGCCCTCTCTTCCGCCAAGGACGATATTCTGGCTGCCAACGCTCGCGACCTCGAGCTCGCCAAGAAAGCCGCTGCCGATGGTTCATTAAGTGAGGCTCTCGTGTCCAGGCTGGACCTGGGCAAGAAGGGCAAATGGGAGGACATGTTGAAAGGCATACTGGACGTTAGGGATTTGGAAGACCCAGGTATGTTTTGCCGCCTTGTCGGCGCACGCGTCGGCGACACAAACGAGAACAGCCACCTGACCCGTAACAGTTGGAAAGATTCAATTGAGAACCAAACTCGACGACGACTTCATCCTCGAGCGAGTGTCTTGCCCCATTGGTGTGATCCTTATCATCTTTGAGGCTCGTCCCGAAGTCATTGCCAATATTGCAAGTCTGGCTGTCAAGTCTGGCAACGCTGCCATTCTCAAGGGTACACTCTAGACCGAAGCCCTCGACTCGATTACTTGTATCATACTAACACGCGCTCTTAGGCGGCAAGGAGTCTACCGAATCATTCGTGGCAATCTCCAAGGTCATTTCCTCCGCTCTCGAAAAGACCGAGGTCCCCAACGGAGCCATCCAACTAGTAACAACCCGTGATGCTATTGCCCAGCTCCTCGCACAAGACCGCTACATCGACCTCGTCATCCCCCGAGGATCCAACGAGCTCGTCAGATACATCAAGGAGTCAACCAAAATTCCTGTCCTCGGACACGCGGACGGTCTTTGCTCCATCTACCTAACTGCCAAAGCGGACCCTGAAAAGGCAATCACGGCCATTGTCGACGCCAAGACTAGTTATCCCGCCGGATGCAACAGTCTTGAGACCCTCCTCGTCCAAGACACCGCTCTCAACTCCTCTTTCCCTGGCGTGGCCGCTGCTCTAACTGCCAAGGGCGTATCACTACGCTGCGATCCTGCCAGCAAAGCCGCTTTGGCTTCCCTCACCGATGCCAATATCCAGGACGCCACCGAGGCCGACTTCAACACCGAATTCTTGACCTTGACCCTCGCCGTCAAGACAGTCTCCAACGTTGACCAGGCCATCGAGCATATCAACACCCACGGCTCTCACCATACCGACTCAATCCTGACTTCTGATGCCGCCGAGGCCGAAAAGTTCATGAACCAGATTGACTCTGCAGGCGTGTACTGGAACGCCTCGACCCGCGTGGCAGACGGCATGCGCTATGGTTTCGGCACAGAAGTCGGCATCAGCACCAACAAGATTCATGCTCGTGGGCCCGTCGGCCTCGAGGGCTTGACTATTTACAAGTACAAGATTCGGGGTGACTACCAAGCCACGGCTACCTACGGTGATGGAGAGGGCAAGCGACCATGGAAGCATGAAAAGCTGTCCATTGAATAGTTTTGACGATATGAGAAGGATACCCGTATTTATCAAAGAGAATATCAACATCAAAAGCCAAATCAACATGTTCATTCGCATAAAAAGCTCCACGATACGAATGTTTTAGAATGTCAAATTTGCAAGATACCCATTTTAACCCGTAGCTAAAGCCCATGACCCACGACTCGTCTCGAGACATGCGCTCATTACGTTACGCACATTCCTTCTCCAAATCCGTCTTCACAGCCAGAAAATATACATGTTCATGCTCATTCATCAATCCTCAGTCAGACCACTCAAGCATTCATGTCATACTGCTTAATCATCTCAGCCAACTTGTTGCCCTCGCTCTTAAAGTCCAAGAACGAAGAACTCATCACTTGGTATCGGATCCTGTACACTTTGTCAGTTTTCATAACTACCAAATACACAAGGAGAAAACATACCTCTGCGTATCACCAAAGTTGTCCATCTTAGCTCTGCACCTGAAATTCAACTTTTTGCAATTCACGGCATCGAATGCAGCCATAAACTTTGCCTCGTCGTTTTCCTTGAGCTCCATAAGTTGGTTGGCAGACATGCCAAAGATGGCCTCGCCAGTCTCGTTGAAGCAGCTGAGCCACTGGTGGCTTGTGTGGTCTGCTACGTTGAGAGACGCAATGTATCTGTAGTCGGGACGTTCGTGAGACACGCTACACTTTTCGCAGTACCACCCGTCGCCCGTCTCCACAACCTTTTTATTGCAGCCTTCCTTGGAGCAGGCCGGGTAGCAAAAGTTGTCTTGCTTGACGAAGACAATGGTCGCTTTGATGGAGTAGTATGCCGGTTCGTCCATGCCGAGATTCTCATCCTTGACTTGGGCTATGGTCTTGTTCTCGTCTTTGCGGCCGGCGGCGTTGCCCATGCTCGCCATGTTTTGGTGCGTGGCAAAGTTGTCTGTTCGGCCGGATGAGTCGTACCAGCCCTTGAGGCGGTGGGCGTCGGGGATGTCGGGGTCGACGGTCATTGTGCCGGAGGAGAGGAGACTGAGGCTCTTGCCGCCAAAGTCGGAGACCTTGGTGCCTTTGAAGGCCAGGACGGATTCAGGGTTGACGTCGAACGAGTTGGCGGTTTTGCCCCAGACGGTGACGCGGATGGAGTAGCCAGTGTCGTCGACGAGAGTGAGCTCTCGCTTTTGGAAGGGCTTGCCTGATGTTTTGGATGTGATTTCGCTGACTTCGGCGACGTCCTTGAGTACACCAATGACATCGACGGTGTTGTCCTTTTCAACGTTTTGCAGGTCTTGGATGGTGCAGAAGTTGAATCGGAGCTGTGGCACGTTGGTTTGATCCTCGGCCTTTTCGATTCTCGTGTCTCGCTCGAATGCGATTTCGTAGTCGTTTGGCAGATTGGAGAATTGTTTCTTTGCTAGTGAGACGCGGCATGGGCTGGAAATGTAGTAGACGGAACCCTCTTGCAAGAGGTCATAAAAGGCGTCGCACTGGTCGTTGAAGCCTGTCGCCTTGATCTCTCCACTCTCATCGAGTAGGTTTACGCTGAAGAGTTTGCCTTCTCCTGTGGGCTTGTGCCATGTCTTGATGTCTGACTTCATCGTGACTCGAGCTTTGATCGTCCACTTATGTTGGAAGGGGGAGAGGCCCTCGATCGGGTAAATGTTGCCGCCATCGTGAACGGCTGGTCTTGACGGCATGGATTGTGGCTTGCTTTCTTCCTTCTTGGCTCCGTAAAAGTCATTGCCGGCGATCGTTTGGTCCTTGGCCGCGTTGGTCTCAACAGCTGTAGGGTTGCCAACCTTTTCTTGTACGCCCAATGATTCGATGACCTCGAGGTCGAGGATGACGAGGATGCTGATTAGATGTTAGGCCATGTTCGGGTTTGTCGTATGGTACACCAAGAGGGGCGGACTTACTTCTTGCCCTTTAGGTTTTGCGGGTTATACTGCTTGACGCGAGCAAAGCTACCTCGCACCAGTTTTTCATCGTGAATGACGTGGTTTGCCTGGGTGGCGAGCATTGCTTGAACGTAGTGATCGCCATCACTCATGACCAGTCTGTATCGTTCGCCTCCAGTAGCCGAAGCACCCATAGGCTTGACCTGGAGACATTGCATAACAGGGACGGGGAACAGTTTTGCAGCCTTGTCGATGTCATTGAAGATGACACTGGAGCATGATTAGTTTTGTTACCCAAGCTTCTATGGCTGGGACATAATGAAGGTTTGTGTTGGACGGGAGGTAAGGATGGACATACTCGAGACATCCCTTGGATAGGGCCGACGCAGCATCCATTATGGCTAAACTGGCTCGTATTAACGGTATGAATTGTGGTTTCGTCAAAACGAACAATATGTAAAGGTGGTGAGTAAGACGAGGTTCGGCAATGGGATGACTTTCTCAAATGTCAACCGTGAATTCTGTCCGCGACGCGTCCAGCGCGTTTAGTGGAATTTCGCCCCGCAGGGAACTGAGCTGATGGCGGGGTGCTGTGGCGTGCTGACTAAGGATCTCAACAGGGCCAGTGAGGAGTGGCGCAACTCAATAACAGTTTGCTGTTAAGTATTAACCTTCATCCGGTTGCTATATATGGTATTAGGTTACTCTTGGTGTATAGCTGTCAGTATAGCTTCTGATTGATATGTACAGAGCTTTCCCACAGCTTCTAATCTTGTAATGTTGACACGATCATGATCTGATGCCGTCGTGAAGCTCCAAGATGACGTCGAGCTCCAAGAGCGAGCTTCTAGGCACAGCCCACTTCCTGCCACATGCCAACAACAGCTTCGTGCAGCTTTCATTGTCCAGCATCTCAACTCGCCACGGTCGCAACACTTACAACCCTTGAATTATCCAGTAGCCCAGCATGACTGACGCCGAAAACGCCACCAAGGCTCCAGAAAGCGACGCGCAGGAGCAGGCCGAGCCACAGACTGAGGTGCAGGCTGAACAGAAGCAGGAGACCATCATCCCTGGAGATACACCCGCTCAGACTGGTCCCTCGACGGGCGTGGGAGAGCATTGCGTAACCGACCGTCCAACGCGTGTGTATATCATCCTATTGCGGCCTCGTTGTACCCGCTACTGACCCAGCTTCTAGCAAGCGGACAATCGTCAACAGGCGAAATCATCAAGCTGAACGATGTCGACGTAGGCTTCCATCTACCCCGAGCCTCAGCTACACCAGGCTAACCACATCTTAGGTCTACATCTCCAAGCCAGCAGACTACCCTCATGCTCCCTCCAAGCTCCTCCTCCTGCTCACTGGCGGCACGGGCATCAAGTCGACGAATAACCAAATCCAAGCCGACAAGTTCGCCTCAGAGGGCTACCTCGTACTGATGCCGGACCTCTTCGCAGGCGACAGCGCGCCCGTATCCACAGCCATCACCGACGACAGTTCGTCCATAATCGAACAAGTGAAGCTCCAGGCCGTCGGCGTAGTCAAGTCCTTCTTCATCGACATGTGGTTAGCCCGCGTGACCCCAGACAAGGTCATGCCCATTCTGCACAAGGTCATTGAAGCAGCCCAGGACGAATATGCGGACGCCGTCAAGAATGGCGAGGGCATATACGCAGTCGGGTACTGTGTTGGTGGCCGATTTGTCCTCCTGCTGGCTCAGGAGTCTGAGGAGCAAGGCAGTGACGAGGAGACGGGTGCGTTGAGGAAGGGACCGTATATCAGGGCGGGAGCGTTGGCGCACGGCGCATCCGTGACACCAGATGACTTTAATAACCTGAAGGCTCCCTTGAGTTTGGTGTGCGTTGAGAACGATAATCTCTTCCCGGATGAGGTGAGGACTACAGGCGAGGATGCCATGTCCAAGGCGAATCTGGAGCATGAGGTTCAGGTGTACCCTGGGGTTCCTCACGGTGAGCATACTCCTGTGTCCGTTATCTGCTGGTGCTTAGGCTGACTTGTTTAGGATTTGCCGTCGTCGGCGCATACACAGATAGCGCCATTACCGAAGCGCAAACGACCGCATACGACCAAATGTTAAAATGGATAAAAGAACACTAACCCTCATGAATATAACCGCCAAGTCCAGGAGACTTTTTTTTTTATTTCACGCTCGCCATAGCTCGGCCCATGATCAGTCTTGCATTTCCGTTCAGCTACTATTCCCAGACCCTAAATATACCATCTTTAGGAAATAGTACAGACTATCTTGCCAGTGTTCTTCGCATCCTCCATGTACTTGTGCGCTTCCTGAATCTCCTCCCACGGCATCACCCTGTCCACAATAATCTTGAGGCTGCCATCCCCAAACTGAGGACAATACGTCTCCAGCCGATCCCTCAACCTGCCCTGGTAATCCTCATCCCTACTCCGCAACGTACTCCCCTCAATACGAATCCTCTTAAACAAAATCTGCGAAATATCCGCATTCGGCACCTTGCCACCACTCAACGTCCCCAGCATCACGATCCTGCAATCCCTCGCCGCCACGTCCAAATTCTTCTGAAAGTAATCCGCACCCACAAAGTCAACAATGTAATCCACGCCCTTGCCCCCCGTCTGCTCCTTGATCTCCTTGGCCCAATCCGTCGTCTTGTAGTTAAACGCCGCCGTCGCCCCAATCTGCCCCGTCACAAACGCACATTTCTCATCTGACCCAGCCGTCGCGAACACCGCCGACGCCCCCGCCGCTTTGGACAGCTGAATCCCCGCGATGGACACCCCCGATGCGCCGGCGTGCCAGAGAATAGACTTCCCCTTCGTGAACCCCAGCACCATGTGCAGGGCCTGCGTGGCGGTGATCCATGTCTCCGGCACGGCGGCAGCCTGCTCGAAGCTCATGTGGTCCGGCTTGTGGAGCAGCATCTTGGAGCTGACGGCGATGTACTCCGCGTAGGCGCCCCCGTACGCTAGGCCGAGTACCTCGTCACCGACTTTGAAGGCGCCGTGGTCGCCGGGCCCAAAGGACTCGATTGTGCCGCTGAATTCTACGCCCAGCGTGAGGGGGGCCTGTGGTGGGAGCGGGTAGAAGCCGCGGCGTTGGATGATGTCCATGCGGTTGATGCCGAAGGCTCTGATCTTGACAATGGCTTGGCCTGTGGAGGGGGTTGGTTTGGGTGTCTGGGCGTTGATGAAGAGGGCGTCTCTTTCGCCTTTGCCGCCTTTGATATCTGGGATTTTGTTAGATGAGTTTCGGGGCGGGCGGGGGGTGACGTACCGACTGCTTTCATTGTTGTCATGGCTGTTGTGGTTTATGGTTGACTGGCTTACTTGTTTGGATGGGGAGGTTTCCTAGGATGGATGGTTTATGGCTTTGGGGGAATTTGCAGTGATTATATTTAAGCTTGGTCGATTGTAGTAGCTGATGGTGGTGGTGGAGGTTCCGAGGATGTTGTGGCTTCATTACTAATGTCTTGAGCTTTCTGAGCTTCCGAATGCCGAAACCTTGGTCGGCAGTTGACAAAGTTTGGTTGAACCAGCGATGCTGTTCAAATATCCACTTAAATGAGGATCGAGCTAGACGGAGCTCAATGTACAGTTGTATTTGTCAAGGGGACTTGTCTACATTGTGCCAACTTTGGAAGCACAAGTTGAGGTGAATGTCTCAATGGCGGAGTTGGAGTTGCAAATCTAGCAGTCATCCAAGCCGACTAATGTCAGTCTACGTGAGGTCAGTGGAAGCGGCAGGTGAGTATATCGCGCGTAGGTGCAGCCTATTTAGTTACTGAATGACCTTTACAGAAATACCGTCACGTTCGTCCATGGCCTGAGAAATCTCATGGAAATGTCTGTCGTGGCTGTGTTCTTCGGATATGGTCTCAAGTAAGCCGGAGTGTCTGCAGCTTGTAGTGTTTGGAAATTCATTACAAGCTCACAAGTAATGGGAAGTAGAATCATTCAGCGACCGTGAAGGATCTAGCCTAGCATTTAAGCCTTCCGGCTAGACTCAATGGTTCCAGATTAGACATTTGGGTTCAAATGAAATAGCGTCCAGGAAACCAGTTGTTGGCGTCCTTAACAAGCCTACATTTCCACAACACAGAAACTCGGTGAAATCACCACCAAGCCTGGACGAAATGTCAAGGCGCAACATAAACGACGTGGGACCAACCCATCAATATCCGACGGTGCAAATCGTAATTGCTGCCTCGGCCAAGGTGCTGGAAAGTCTATGTGTAAGTATCAAATGCAAACACTTGTCAATACGGCCGTGCATGTGTCCTTGTATTGAAAGACTTAGCACAGATCCCGACGCTGCAAATGCATTCCGTATACTCGACTCTGACCCAGCAGATAAAGCATTCAAGCACCACATCTTAAATCGATACACCTTCTGCAACCGGCCCTTCGGATGCTATCCCAAGCAATGGCTGGCGCTGCATTACTTGCCAATGTTCGTTTTGCATGCCCCGATCTGCGGATCATGCAAATCCTAGGAAAGCCCAACGCGCAAGACTGCATATACAAATTTCGTATCGTTCGTATCGCTGAAACTTCGCTCCGGAAAGCTTAAGAAAAGTCGATGCCCTTTCGGACAGACTCGTAAATCGCCGCGTACGTCGCCCATAACATCACCGCAGCCTCGAACCAGCCCGTCCAAATCCCCGGACTGAACAGGGCATCAGAAACAATCAAGCATCACCCACAAAGTTTCAGCACGACCTCGAATCTGTTTGTCAATGTGCATCAAAACACTCATATATCGGAGACTGAAATGGGTGGTCTGCATGGAACAAGCGAGCAGGTCGACTGAATCGTGCAAGGCGACAGGCTTGGCAAAGAAGAGCAGAGGATTCACTGCCGCCCATCACATGAGTATCCAGCACATATAAATAAACTCGGCCGACGAATGCTACGCAGTTTTACAAGTAAAAAAACAAACATGTGCTCCTGACAAGGCTTCCAGAAGCTCGGCACATAAGTTACCAGCATTGAAGCGCATCCGGCAATATTAGCCGTCGGGCGTTGCATGAATCGCAGCTGGTCTCGACTCGAGGAGCTTGGATTTCCAATATCTCGGAAAGGGAAATGAGATTGCTGCTTCGGCCCCAGTTCCATGCATTATTTACTCCGCTGATGCTGTGATAGAGTTCAGCTAAACGGTCCTCGGTATGCGAGCTGACATTTTGCTACATGGATGGGCATGGATGGGCATAGACCTAGGGAGTAAAACCGGCGAGTTGCAAAATCTGGTGTTCCGTGATCGCCCTTGCAAAGCACCAGCATGGACGTAACTCCAAATGTCTCTTGAGGACTTGCTCAGAAACAGCACGCGACGGTTTCGTGATGCAAATTATACCCAGTCCAAATCAAACGACTGTTGATAAACCGCGTCATAGACTAAAGACCAGCTTCCAAAACAAGGACTGCCTTTCCAAGATCGCATGTAGCAATCTGGGCCATGGAAATTACAAGCCCCAATTAATCCGGCTGTGGCTCTCACTATCGGTAAGCCATGATTATTCTTCACGCACCAGAAAGGCTACAACGCCCAGAAAAGGACGCTCCGCCCAAACGAGGAATTAAGTGCTGTAATGGAGTAGGGGGCGTGTGTTATTGTTAGCGCCAGACTATCCTCTACCAGAGAGAAGCTTCCACAACAACTTCTCTGACCGGCTGGATTCAATACCTGGCGCGGAAAAGCCGGCTTACAAGGATTTTGAATGGATCCGTTTTGAGGTCTGCCGGCCCGCCTTTTGTTGGACCTGATAAGGTGGAAAGGAACCCTTTGCAAGACGAAGCTTGTAATGTTATTAGCACTGTAATTACAGCACGAATGTGGCAGACAAGAAGGAGATGGCTTCCTTGCTTGGCTGCCGAGTGGGTACATGTATGGATTGTTGGTGTAGTGTTGGTGTTGGCCCATGAGGTTGCCACGGCGCTTTGCACGGACTGGCACTGGGTGCGTTGTGGCCTTATCAACGGCTAAAGTGAATACGAGGTGCACCATTTGATTTTTTGTCTTTTTTATTTTGGCGGTTACAGATGGTACTACTCCGTACTTTATATGGAGCGGGATTCTGCATGTCTAACTGTGAGTGCACAGAGACTGCCCTGGCGAAGCCCACCATATCAACTGAAGAGCTCACGATTCTCATGGTGAAATAATAGCTGCTCAGGGAAAACGCAATGTGAACACAAAAATTCACCGATCGATCAGCACGACGGGATGTTCGGATAGATTTGAAGTCTTTTTGCTCACAGACAATCTTTAGGAGAGTCCACTTGTATGGGGACATTTGTCTCTGCTAGGAGTGCTTGGCTTTTGGATTTGGAAGGATCGTCGTGGAGGTGCCAAAAATGAGTCTTGTCACTGACAAGATTGTGGGAGCAAGTTGCGGACAGGCAAATTTACCCGGCAAGCGATCAGGATCAGGATCAGGATCTCTGATGGAGGCAACAAGGGCCGCTGCTTCACACCAACGGGGAAGCACGGCCTGGCGATCGGCCAAGAACAAGAATAGCAACGACTTTGTTCGTCCTTTCAACTCAATATCAGGGACGTCGAAATGATGCAGAGGCCAGAAGCTTAGATGGGGAAGTGCTGCTTGTTTCTGCATGTTGCAGTAATACGGTGCAGGTGACGACGGCGCGTGATGATTGTAATTAATCGTTGTGTGTTGTTGGTCGTGATGTTCTTGTAGAATTTGATGTCTTCCTCCGGTGGTGGACATTGCGTGAAAAACCTGGCTTAATGCGTGTTGAAGCACTCCTCACAGCGAGTAGTCGCGTTCACCTGAATCAAGGGCACTTGCTTCGTGATTCAGAAAGGGGCCGAAATTATTCCCACAGAATAGTAATATTGTATCTCGCCAAATACCTTCCAGACACGAAAAGCGCGGGAGAGGCCCGTCAAGATAGAGAACCTTGTTGAATTCCGTGGAGAGCAGGCTCAAAACATGGACTCTGGGTTCATGTACTCCGTACCTTGACCTGGACCATGACCTTGACGAGGAAGAGTCAAGGACCAGGCCTGGTCTTCGATGTGGATAAGGCGCCGATTTCCACGAGACCAGACGGCAGGTGGATGGACTGGGAAATTGCAGAGGGGTCTTGGGCCGCATTGGCCTTACTCTGAGGCCAACCAGCGCTGTGGAAATGAGCATTGAAATCCGAAATTGATGAAGTGGAAGTGGACGGAGTGCCGCCGTCAAATGGCTGATGGGGGTTGGCGCAGCAAACAAACAGTGAACTGCACAGGATGCAGGAGTGACAAGCAAAGACCTGGCAACGTGGGCGATGGTGCATGTAGCGTCCGGTCTCTTGTCAGTGTCAGAAGCAGGGAAGGAGCGATTCTTGGGCAGCGATCGTCTAGCCATGTTTGGAAGCGGCAGTATCAGCTTTAGCCAATGGCAGCGCAGCCTGACACTTTGACCCCTGACAAGCTGGTGCTGCTTTTACGTAGGCCAGATACAATGGCTACACCATGAAAACACACTATTGCTCTTGCGGTACGAGCGATGGGTACGTACCAGTGATGACTGGCAGGAAGGAAGCGCCCAAACAGACAGTGGCCAGGCTCCCGGCCTGTCTGTCGATAATGGAAAAATTTTCGCCCATTGCCATCGTTCAGTGAAAAGGATTTCGGTCGCGGACCGCCAAGCACCGCCATCGTCAAAGCAACTTGTCAGCATTGACGAAGCACGAACCTGTGGGATTAGGCATCACCTCTGGCACAAACTGCTGGGGGAACCTGGCTTGGCTGGGTGATTGACTCCCTCGCCGTTTCTCGCTCCCTTGCTGGTCTGTCCATCGTCTCATCAGTCCAGAATCCATATACCCAAAAGCCTTGCTTTCCAACAGGGGGCCAACTCACTCAAAAACAGCTATTCGATGTGTCCAACACCAGTCGCCACTCACGAAACAGCACAAAACAGCAAAAAAGCGGTTGAGCGGCACATAGCAACAGCTTTCTACTGGTGCGAGTGTCAGAGGCGGATGTGGCGACAGCCTCTCAACAACATTTGTTCCTGCATTAGCGCTGCCGGGCTTGGGGGTTGCGCGTCCCCCATCTTGCCATCCAGCAAGCAAGCTGCTCAAAAAACTTGCCGTCTTGCATTCAAGGCTGTCCTGTTGTGCCACCACATTGACTTCCCATCACATTGTGGCAAGCTGATAACAGCCCAGTAGCCACGGAAACCCCATGGTGACTAAAAAGAAATCACCCGAGGCGCTGCACTATTGACTGTTGGACCTGAGTCGCGAAAGACGTCGCAATTTGCTTCTTGCAATACAAATAAATGCCTGGTACTTGGGGGCCAGCAAGTCAGCCGTATTGCCATTGTACCACGTAATATCGCATCTCAGTTATCACTCGACCACTGTTTTCCTTTCTTGAGCTTTGAGCCGTATTTACGCTTACAGGCCTCCTCTCTGCTTTTTTTTGTCCCTGTGTCGCGCGGGCACCGAGTCTCACACACCCCCTGGCATTGTGCAATCTGACTGCGTGACTAGACACAGGACCACTCCTCATTTCACAGCCAAGACCTTGGTTCGATGCTGAAGACCACTAACAGTTGGGTTTTTGGCTTTCTTCGTGCCGTCGGTTGGCTCCGTCATATTGATCATGTTGATGCGTTTTCCTTCAATTTCTTTATACGAAGAGTGGTCACCCAATTGAATTTGGTGGGAAATATGCAAGGCGGCCCGGGCTAGGATGTTCTTGGTTTCCCAGTTCCAGGCTAAGATGAACAACCCTGGTAGGGCTTCATGCCTTGATCAATGTTTCTCCTTGTTTTTTTGCTACCTTGCCGGCATCTCTCGCGTGTAACCGTACAGCCTTAATTGGTGGGACTTCGACTTGACTCTCTTTCGGTCCCGGTCTGAAGTCCCCGTTGTATACCCACAATGTTCGGCCAAGACCCCCTTTCCAACGTGGTGAAGATGCTTTGCGGATCGTGTGGCCTGGGCTGAAAAAAGGAATGCTCCGAGCCTGCAGACATGACTGTACTTGTTGAAGCGGTGTATTCACGGGGTGTACTGGTCTAGCCGTGGAGGAGAATGCAGGACTCCGTACGTCTGAGGGCATTTGTGGTACAGTACGGAGTTGGTTGAGCAGAGAACCTCGTCAGAGCCTGTAGGGAGGAGTGGTAGAGTCCATTTTCGGTGCAACGCCTGAACAGAGTCAGAGCTTCAAGCTTAGGTTGCGTCTTCGTGGTTGATTGGCATGGAAGTGGACGGCGCTCGGCTTGATAACAGCTGGCACGGTGAGAAGCTTGTTGAATAAATTGGGGACAAAAATTGAGCTTGGTTGGCTTGATAGCTGTTCCTATCACCGCAATACAATGGCAATGACTGGCCAAAGGCATCCGCCGTATCCACCGGAGCTGGCAATCGAGCATTTTTGCTTTGATCAGTCCAGTGGCGGCGTGGCCAGCTGTGGATGTGAATGATCAACGATGGTTGAGAGTTGGCTGATGCCATGGCCGCCGGGGCGATACAGTGGCACCAAATTCTCGTAAAGAGTTACACGATCGGTACTTGGTGTAGCTGCATGGCAAGGTATCAGCACGGGTACCTTGCATCTCCCATCACCTGCTTCCTTGTGCCTGCTGTGCCTTCACTTCGGTCAGCGTCCATTTGAGCAGGTGGGTGCGGGCACAGTGTCCCACTTTTCACCACGAACAAGGTGCTTTGTGTTGTTGTCTCCTGAGATCAATCAAAGTCATTGTCTTGTTCAGCCCGAGACAGCCAGCGACAGACTGGTAGTCTCAATTGCAGTTGGTCGCTGGTCACGGTGGAATTGAGACTGACTGTACCTCGTACAGACATCTGGAGTGCAAAGTGCCGAGTCGAGAGTACACGTTCTTCTGCACGGTGCATTATTATTATGTCGAGTATGTGCATTCGAGTACAGACAGTACATGCACTCTGAGGGCAAGCACGACCGGCCCACCATTGCTGTCGTCTCGTCCCATCAATTGGATTCATCAGTCTCACGCCCGTCCAGTTGAGGGCCAAAGCTTTATCCACACCTCCAGCAATGACTTGATCCGTTTATCCAGCGAAATATCCACCGTCATCAGGCGGGCACTCCATCTCAACTGGCCGAGTCTGGTGCGTTTCCTGTCCTGTCTGGTCTGTACCTGCGCCTGTGCCTCTGCCTGTGCCTGGCCCACACCCCCTCCCCCCTGCTTCTTATCCACCAACCCCTGCAACATTGGCTTTTCTCTTCCTCGCCCTTTTCCTGTTCCTGTTGTTCACGCCTCGCCGCTCCGTCGGTGACTCCCAGATTAGCACACCAGCATCATCACACACACCAGACTGGACAATTTTCTTGCTCTTCATCTCTCGCTCACTTTCTCTCGCCCCTGTCCAAGTTTCTCGGTCCCGCCCACACCCCCGTCCCAGTCCCAGTCCCACGGTCTCTCTCGCTCACTCACCATGTCCTGTATAAAGATGCTTCTCCAGGCCGCTTTCTTTCCGATCCTTTCCTTCCTCTCTCACCCACACACACTCGCTCAATAGCAACTCTGCATAATCCGACTCTTTAGTCAATTACATTCGTTAATCCACGCCAAACTCTTCGAGTTATCTCAACCGACAAAATGAAGTACACTGTTGCTCTCATCGCTGCTGCCGTTGGCGCCAACGCCTGGGCCAAGAACGTGACTGTTGTCACTGAGGTCGTCGACCAGTACACCACCTACTGCCCTGGACCTACCCAGATCACCCACGGCACCAAGACCTACACCGTCACTGCCGTAAGGAACACCCCATATCAGATCAGATCTAGATGTCAGAGATGGAGATGCGGGAGCATGTGTGGGGAGCTGGGCATCTGGCATCTCTGTGACACGAGACACAGATATTGTGATGCCTGGCTCTCGGCAAATGGTCCTGGTCATCCTGGCAGAATTCGATGAGGTCAAAATTCAAAGACACACTATGCTAACATGTCTTTAGCCCACCACCCTGACCATCACTGACTGCCCTTGCACCGTCACCAAGCCCGTGGTCACCACCTCTGCCGTTGTCTGCCACACCTGGTAAGCCCCTTGAAACCAGACTCTGATCACGAAAAACACGATGCTAATTCCTCCCAGCGGCGGTAACTTCCCCAACACCACCGTTGTCCAGCCCACTGGCGGTGTTACTCCCACCAAGCCTGGCAACCCCGTCCCTACTGCCGGTGCTGGCAAGGCCGCCGCCCTCTCTGGCGCTGGTCTGGCCGGTGTCGTCGGTCTTGCCGCTTTCATCCTGTAAATCAACTAAGCTGTTACGCCTCGCGCATCCACGTCCCCAGCCTGCGATTTCATTTCTTGTACAAAGAATAAGCATGTGAGATTCGTGGGAAAGCACACGATAATGTCAAGTTTTGCAAGCCTCTGCCAGCTTTAACGAGTCTGGAGGAGTGTTGTGGGAGAAGTTTCTAGTTGTTGGTTCACGTTGAATGGATATTGCGACTTTTTCTGGATGTGTATAGACTTTTTGGGGAGGAAGGTTACGAACATATCAACACCCGAGGAACTCTGGTGGGTTCGATGGGTTTGGGGGTCAAAGGCTCGCAGGTCATACCCTTGGAGGATAATTCTCAACGGCTTGTGTGCGGTCTTAATAACTCTTTTTTCGGCGCTTGGATTATAATGTGCCTTTATCAGCACTGATAGGAAATTTTGGATCTAATACGACTTAGCGTTCGCGGTCGAAACCTATTTGACAAATATTATAAAGACGCGTTTCCATTTGCCGAACTTTTTTTTGTTTTCAATTAGAGGGCAATCTTGGGATCTTCTCACCCGCTGGTTCATGGTCTCGAGATTCTCTGTTTCGTTTCCTGTGCCTTGGGTGCTATTTGCACGGGACCCTTGTTAGTCGGGCGTGTTTATAGTCTTGTCAAGTCAAATACGCTTGTTTCCTGTATGATAGCTCTTTCAGTGTACAAGTAAGAGGCTAGTTTTGGCCCGGCGTTTTATTACTGTGTATTCCGTAATGTTGGTGGCTTTTGCTATGCATGTCCCCTCACAGCTTGACGTAGATCATCTCAACCCATGTCTGTTTTGTTTGCTCTGAAATGTTTTGGTGTTGATTGTGCATCATTTGACTATTGCCATGACATAGCTTAATGAGGCTATGTATTTTCCCATTAGAGGCGCAGACGCTCACGTATACGCAACAGCTACGTGCTTCTGACTGAGACGTTTCGCGAATGTCGTACCTATCTGAGGCAAGTTGTGCCGATGTAGGACTGTGGCTTGTTCGAACAAACGAGCTATGATGGGGTTTGGGTTTTGTCAGTGTGGCGTGGGGAGTGTCACGTTGCATGAATTCTGGCTGCATGTGAAGGGGTGTTTGGATGGAGGTTGGGTTTGGTTGATATGATGGGAATGGTGAGAATTGTTGTTGAGGTTGATGATGGGGATTTTGTTATTTGCCTTGAGATGGAAACTCGTTGAGAATTATGGGCGTGTACTTGAGGATCTGATTTGAAATATTTACACGGCGAGTGTTTTTATATCGATGTGAAGGGTTGGGCTTTGATTTATGAACTTGGAAATATACACGTTGATGATGGTAACGGTGTGGCGTTTACTCTAAGGAGGGAGGTAGCTACCCTAGACTTATGGGGAGCGGCGTTGTGTTGTGTTGTCCTTGCGTTGCGCTGTTTTTATTCTTCGGTTGGTTAATTGACTATTATTATATTGCCATATATGGCACTTCCTTGTGATGTCTGATCCTGCCCTGTAGTGAGGACCTTCAAGCATGCCCAACTTGCATACCTGCTGGAATCAGGTCCTCATATGAAGACAAGACACCAGCGGAGATTGTGAAAACATGGGAGGCGTCCAAATGACTGACATCAATTTGAACCTCGCTCGTCAAAGCATCAAGATGACCAGCCAGATCAAGGCACTCAACCAATAGACACCATACCGAGACATTCAAATTAATGACCAGATCGCAGATACAATACAGGCCATCTGCCGACAGCATCCGGCTCCGGCTCATGATCCGGAGAAGCGGAACTTTAGCTGTCACAGAGCGGGGCAGCCCCTTTACGAGTTAGACCGTCATCAATTCCCCACCAGAGCTCAGGAGCTCCTTCCCATCTGTAAGACGGACAAGATCATCAGCCTCGCATAGCCGAGGATAATAAATCATGATTTCTCTCCAGACAAGAAACGCAGCAACATAAGAAAGGCTGCTCTGCTTCTCAAAAACACCGATTGTCCACTGGGCCATGTAAAATTGTCCCATCGACTCGCCATCGTTGCGATCAACCATCAGCCCAATTACAACTACCAAAACCTCCTTTCTCTACACACAAGTTCAAAATGGCTTCAAGAGAAGCAGGTTCCCACCTACAAGACGACGTGCTTCGGCACAGCCTGGACAAACCCGAGGAATTCTGGGCCCACCAAGCTGAACATCTACACTGGCACAAAAAGCCGAGCGAGTCGTTGCGCCGGACGAGACGGTCTCTCAAGGACGGCAGCGTCACCCACGATTCGTGGGAATGGTTTCCCGGCGGCGAGATTTCCACATGCTACAATTGTATTGATAGACATGTTGAGGCGGGGCGAGGCGACAATGTTGCCATTTATTATGACAGCCCTGTCACTCGAACCAAGGAGACGTACACGTATCGCAAGCTGTTGGAGGAAGTTGAGGTTCTGGCGGGTGTGTTGAGGGCGGAGGGTGTCAAGAAGGGCGATGTTGTCATGCTGTATAGTAAGTTTGGAACTATTCCGAGACGAAAAACGAGCATAAATTAACGGATATGACGCTAGTGCCCATGATCCCATCCGCCTTGATTGGCATGTACGCCGTTAACCGCCTCGGTGCCGTCCACGCCGTCGTCTTTGGAGGATTCGCCCCGAATGCACTCGCACAACGAATTGAAGCGTGTAAACCCGTTGCCATACTCACTGCGTCGTGTGGCATCGACGGAAATAAACCTCCTATTGCCTACCAGCCGCTCGTGGAAGAGGCGGTTAGGATTTCACCACACAAACCTCTGCGAACACTCATATGGCAGCGCCCTCAAGTTAGGTGGAATCCTGACCGGAACAGCGGGCAGGCGACGTGGCAAAAGGTCGTGAGGAGCGCTCGCGCCAGGCAAATCAAGGCGGAGTGTGTGCCTGTTGCGAGTACAGACCCGGTGTATATCATTCACACGTCCGGGACGACTGGCGCTCCAAAGGGTGTGATGAGGGATGCTGCTGGTCATGCGGTGGGCTTGAACCTCTCGATAAGCTACCTGTTTGATATTCATGGTCCGGGGGACGTTGCCTTTACGGCGTCGGATATCGGATGGGTCGTCGGGCACTCGTACATTGTGTATGCGCCTTTGTTGGCTGGTGCTTCCACGGTGCTGTATGAAGGCAAACCAGTTGGCACACCAGATGCCTCGTCGTTTTGGAGAGTCGTGGAAGAGTACAAGGTGAACATGATGTTTACGGCGCCGACTGCCCTGCGAGCCATCAAGAGAGATGACCCGGAGAATAAGTTTCTGTCCACCGTAGGCGGCAGAGGAGGCCTGCGGAGCTTGAGAGGGTTGTTCCTGGCGGGAGAACGCTCAGAACCCTCACTTATATCCATGTACCAGGACCTATTGGATAAGTATGCCGCGCCTGATGCACATGTCATTGATAACTGGTGGTCTAGCGAGTCCGGCTCGCCGATGACGGGTCGAGCACTGGTCCCCCACACTGGTAAAGACCGAACATCTAGTGTCCGGAATCACCCTCCTGCCATTATCAAGCCGGGGAGTGCTGGCAAGGCCATGCCTGGATTTGACGTTCGCGTTGTCGACGACCAAGGTCGGCAGGTTGAAAGGGGCAGCATGGGCAACATTGTCCTGGGCATGCCGTTGGCTCCTACTGCTTTTCGGACGCTGTGGGAGGATGAGGAGCGGTTTTACAAGAGTTACTTGAAGAGATTTGGCGGCCAGTGGCTGGATACAGGGGATGCGGGTATGATTGACGAGGATGGCTACGTGCATGTCATGAGTAGGAATGACGATGTGTTGAACGTCAGTGCTCATCGACTGTCGAGTGGTAAGTCAACCCAGCAGTTACGTTGTACCTAGCATGTCCAGCGACTTGTAAGGGTTTAATATGCTAACACATGTAGGTGGCATCGAGCAAGCAATCACATCGCACCCTCTCGTAGCGGAAGCAAGCATCGTCGGCATCCCAGACGCCATCAAGGGCCAACTCCCGTTTGCCTTCATCACCCTCTCCACTGCCAATCACCCGACCTCAGCTGTGCCCGATGAAAAGATTGCCTCTGAGATTCAGGCCCTAGTCCGCAAGCAAGTCGGAGCCATTGCGTCGCTGGGCGGCATCATCCAGGGCAAGGGCATGATCCCCAAGACGCGGTCGGGCAAGACCCTGCGACGGGTGCTGCGCGAGTTGGTTGAGAATGGTGTGCATGGCGAGTTTGACAAGGAGGTTACGGTGCCGAGTACAGTGGAGGACTCGTCCGTCGTGGAGGTTGCGCGGGAGAAGGTGCGTGAGTATTTTGAGAAGAGCGAGGGTAAGCATGCGGCTGTAGAAGGCTTAAAATCAAAGTTGTAGGCAGCACAAGTGTAGGCTGTATGGTAGCCGTTGTGTTTTGGATACGGGTTGCTCCATGCTCGTACTTGGAATAGAAGTATCTGTTTGGTCTTCAGACAAGAAGCACCATCCTAGTGTCGTCATAAACAACCCCCATCGTCCGATAGTATTGCAAATCGTTCGTTGCATCATCCACGCATTACATATCCACGTTCCACCGCCCCCAAACGTCCTTACACAAACACCAGTACCACGTCCTTCCCACGAGGCCACACATCACAAATCCCCTGTGAGACAGTTCCCCCGTCACGCACTCATTATAGCCAAGCGCAGGACCGTTACACCACCAAGCCGGGGGTGCGACTGAAACGCATGAAGTGAAGGTGTATCATGCTGTTTTGGTTCGCAGGTTCTATCGCCGTTGATGTACTCCGTAGAGCGGTCAGGATTTTCGTATTGACCTTGTACTATGTTGGGCGGTGAGGATGTAATACTTAAGCTCCTGGTCGGGGACATATGAAAGAACTGTTTGTAAAAAGGAATAATGTATGATTGCCGGAACACCGTAACACGTAAGCCAGTAAAACTGTGTTTGCACACTCTTATCTACAACGCCAAAATATGCATCAAGACGCACCACCGCACAATGCGTACACACTTCCCTGCCCCTTGGCCGCAACTTTGACGTTTGAAAACCTTGCTTCTGGTAGTCGTATACCCGCCTTTAGACTCTCCAGCACCCTACACATGTTAGCTTGAATACACAGCACCAACATCAACACTCACCATTCAACACCCACAAACCGCACACCGCAGCCCCCTATCCTTCGAATCTCCCTCTCCATCTTGCCTCCTGCCAAACCCCCTCCCGCACCTTTAACCGCCCCGCCAGCCGGTCTCCCCAGTATAACGTGCGTGACCCTCCGTCTCCCCAGGTGTAAACTCGTCTGGGCGCCGTTCTCACTGAGCAGCTGCTTCAGCTTGTGGTCCGAAACGAGGGGGTACGTGCTCCCGTTGACGTAGATTACACAGCCGGCGAATATGCCCCTTTCTGAATCTGCGCTTCCCGTGTCCTGTTGTCCATCTTGAGCTCTATCAAGGGATTCCTTCATCAGCCCTGGCTTCTTGAGCATGTCCACCACTGAGTTTGTGCTTGTATTTTTGAAGTTGTGGTCTGCGTTGGGTCCCCATGTGTCACTCATACGGTGTCCGCCTGTAGGTCCGGATTGGAACTGGCTGTTTAGTTTCCTGTTGCGTGAGTCGCGCCATCCTGTGCCGAGTTGTTGCTCTGGACGCTGGTGGCCGGTGGAGGAGGAGTTCCAGGGGTCGAAGGCCGTGTTGCGCGGGGGAGCTGGCTTTGGGAGTGAAGGCGGCGGTCGTTTGGGCATTATGCGTGTTTGGTTTGTTTATATATTTTTTGGATGCAGTGAAGTTGTGTTTGTTGGTGTTTTGTGAGTGGTCTGTGTGGGCTACCCTAGAGCGTGAATGTGATGGTGTTGGTGCATCATTTGGTAGGGAAATCTTGGGAGAGTTGGCTTTGAAAAATTGTCGGGTGTGAGTTCAGAATGGGTTTCTTTGGATGGTGTGATTTTACAGTGGTGATATTACTTGTTGCGCGTGGTGGCGAGCCCTTTTTCTCATTGTCTTTCACGGCCCTATTCAAGTCAACCAAGGCGATGAATTGAGAATTTCAGCGTGACGTGCCCAAAGAGTCGAGTCTCCATCGGAGCCGAGACATGAATGGGGATTGGCGGCTATGATTTAGCATTTTTGCTATTCATCAGAGCTATGAGCAAGTCAGTGCAAAAGACCTCCATCCGCGACTGCAATACAATAATAACCCTGGGATTCAACTTTCCAGCGCAAGCTCGAATGGCAGTTTCTTGTTCGTGATATATCCCTCAAAGGCCGCGTGATGCAAATAGCTCGACATTTCATCTTTGACGTGGCACTCGCATCGACCAGGCGCTTCGCTCGCTATCACTCATCACTCACTCCCCTGTACTGTACCCAACGCTGCTAGCTAATCTGGGTCATATTTTTGTGCCATGCCAGGCCATTTCGCATTTCGTCAACGTCCGATGAGACACCGTTTCAATTCCGGCCCCCTCTTCGTCCATCCTCCGTCCAGTCAGTCAGCCAGTCAGTCAGTCCGCTCGCTGGCCTGATGGTCCATGTCCATGTCCTGGTCCATCCACACCGGTGGCCAGACCCTCCACCAAACACTCCCATCTTTTTTTTTTTCAGCCGTCACCGCTTGAACCTTGACTTGACTTGCCTTGGTCCTTGGCTTGGTCTGTACTGTATCATCGAGCAACAAGTACCACACCATCAAGACCAAAAGACCCAGGCAAGGCCCTGACACCCATCCAACCATCCAACCATCCAGCCGAGCAACAAGCATCTCGTCTGTCAAGGGACCCCGGGTCCAAGCCAAACATCCATTCATCTCCATTTCCCTCATCACACCAAAGCGCAACGCCGCACCGCCCAGCTTGTTCCTTCTCACACCGTCCGTTGTTGCCGAACCCCCTCCCCAACTCTCCATATGCACATCCTTCCTTGTCAATAGCACAAGTCAAGTTAGCCTGTTGAGAATGCAATGCAGTGGTCTGCAAACATGATCCGCAGCCTGCTCACACACTTAGATCGCAGGTGGAGGTGGGTCTGGTCTGGAGCCCGGCGTTTTCCTCTCCCGAGCTCTAAAGCATGGAACATGGTGGTAAACTGCTCCGTATCTTGCTCGTACATGAACTGACATGGCTTGGAAACTACTTGCCAGACCAACTTGTGCATGATCTCGCCGCACGCTGTTTTGTCCGGTATGTATGTAGTCCGGAACATGCCTGACCCTGCTTGTGCTTTTGCGTCAATTGTCTGCCTACCTGCCTGCCTTTTCAAGGTGGATGTGGTGCATTCGTAACCGACATGCGTTTTGACAGCTTGGCCTATATTGTTTCAGTTTGGAGCAAAGGCGGTTGAAAGTCGACGGGCACATTGCCTTGACATCGACGTCGACATCGACTTCGGCTTCTTTCCCCTCTCAATACCAATACCAATACCAAGCCCAAGCCTAAGCCCAAGCCTCGAGAGCGAGTAGCGTTGACTTTCCTGATCGGGACTCCAGCCTCTCCAGTTCGTCCACCAAAAATAACGCCATGGAATCGGCCAGCCCGTCTGGTCAAGTCTGTAATGTACCATGTGCCCCACTGAGCAACAATGATTTGAGGTCGAAAGGTTCCGTGGTATACAGTTACGCGCGTGGTACCTGTACTCTGTAAAGTCCTCCCGCCTGGCATTAATTGTCACAAGGAATTACCTCGGATGGACCAAAGCGGTATGATGATCGGACCGCACGTCACTCAATCTCTCGTAGAACTCCTCTCATCCAACGAAAACACCTTGTCAAACCCCCAACCTTCTGTTGAAACCACCCTTGTCCTGTCTACCTCCATCCAGCCACAGTGATTTTTTTTTTACTTTCCTTTGCCAAGAACCATAACCCGATGGCTAACTGTTCAGCCATTATCTCCTGGTTCCAACAACGTTCCTCCAAGGACGGTTGGTGTATGCCAGCCTCGCTCGCATCATCCGTCAGCTTTGTGACATCGACCTCGGATGACGAGGAATTCCCCGAGACATGATACTTGATACTGATAATGGCTGCAGCAGGCAAACATGCACCAACGCTGTCAAAGTCGGATACCCCAGCCGAAGTCTTGTCGCCTATCTGAATGGCTGCGTTGGGAATATATGCACATCATGCCCGCAGCTAGTCGAACCGTTTGAAGTCCTTACCTAGGCCTGTGGTCTGCATACGAAAATGCAGGCACCATTCCTGTTCAAGCATGTCGGTTTTTGAAATCTCAATACAGACACCTGGTGGCCGGTCGTTTGCCCTGAGAAATAGTTGCTGTCGGTTGCGATACTCGTTTTCTTCGAGATGATAATGACCAGCCACCGCAATCGCGGTCAGGCGCAGATTTCAACAGTAACAGATGTCTGCGCAAGGCCCGTGGAAACTATTCCCCAAGCCTCCTCCTCTGGTACGCCAGGTGAAGCCCCCAACCAGAAGGAAACTGCAGCCAAAGCACAGATGGCCAAAACGTATCGTGGGCTTCGCGTAGAGTGCATTCACATGGCTTGTTATCTCTCAGTCAACCAAGGCTTTTGACGCAGACTTTGGCGGGGCGTGGAGGCACATGCATCCAGTACTCGGCACAGCCATTTGGGGTTCTGGAGTGCAGACAGGAGATGTGTAGTATGCATTTGTACATTGAGCCATGCAATGTACTCAAGCACCAGGCAGAGAAATGGAGCAGACCCCGAGCAACATCCACCGTAGAACCACACCCTCATTAGCAAACACTCAACGCCAACGAGTGGGCCGATAGTCATCCTGGTCAATGTTATGCTCGCGGACGGGAGAGCTAATGCACATACGATAGCCCAGCCCAGGTAGTGAGACTTTTCGTCAGATCTGCCCAACCCCAACAATGGACGAATCGGTTGTGGAATTGCAATCTCACCCATTATCCAGAAGTCAACAGACGTCCACCTTGTCAAATGGAGAGCACCCCGTACCTTGGAGCAGATTTGTCTTGTAGTAGACTCCTTCTCCAATTTCTCATATTGGCTGGACTGACAGTAGAGAAGCGACACTCAGGGTGAGAGAGCAGATGATGTGATGAGGTTATGGTGCTGGTGCTTCTCACTGCTGGTCAACATCCAACTAATGGATGGTATGGCGGTAATGAAATACTGTTGTACGTAATCTTAGATGATCTGACCAGCCCCATTCTGCCAGTTGGACAGGAGGGGTCGGGGATCTGACCCAGGAGATTTCGTGTTGGAAAACAAGCCTCAGGCAATAGTGAGTGGATATGCAAGGGAGGGGGCACGATTGTTTTTGGATTTTTTTTTGGCGGTTCCTCAAGCAGGCAGCCGATGCTGAAGCTGCGCACAGTTGCCAGCTCTTTGATGTGAGCATGATGCTGGGAGAAGCGCCAGGTTAAGAATAATAAGCGGTGAGCGTTTCTCAAAGACTCCATTTCGGCAATGGACCCAAGCTCAGATCATTAGAGATCCCTGACCCGAACCCTACATGAAGTACTGAGTACCGTTGCGGAAGTTGTTTTCCAGCGATTTGGACAATCACATCTCGATAGACCTACTCCGTACAATAGGCAAATTTAGCAAGATTCGCTCAGGTTGTGTGCCTAACTTGGTGGTGGCCTCTGTGATGCCATTGTTCGAAACCTTGTGACATGTCCATGAGGCTCGGCGACATGATCCATGTCTACGGAGTACGTGGAAGGGACGTTGATTAAACAACGGGTGAGTGGAAGACAACTTGGGCGATGCCTTATTACCCCAATGTTGAATGTCGGATGGAGTACTCCGCGCAATGGTCCGGTAATGAGGTGGTAGCACACTCAGTCTTTTACCCTGAGTGCCCATCTTACTGTGTCGTCGTTGCCGCTTTGTGTGTCTGCACGTCGATAATTGCGGATATTTTAGGTGGATGAGGCGCCACGCTGACCCTGCCAGGCCGTGTGTCCCCCACAGGCAAGCGGAGGAGACTGAGAGGGAACAATCCAGGCCTTCCATCTGTGACGGACCGGCTTCCACGCATGTAGGGCCGAGCCGATTTGTGGACAGTGGTGTTGCCTTGGCTTCAGGTAAGATCAAGGGTACTTTATTGCAGCAATGCTACGCTTCCGTTGAGCAGGTGCTACGAGTCGAATGATTTTACTCGCACTGTTATACTCCGTACTGGTCAGTGAGTCTTGACAATCCGAACAGTGGAGCTCTTGTAAGTAACACGCTGAACTGACCACTGTTGTGATATGACGAGTTTGATGTTCGGAGTACTTTGGGTCAGGTTCGCAGAACATAATGAGTCTGCAGATTGCTAGCGCCACAAGACAACCGCCACTCATTGTTGGAAATACGTAGTATATTAGTATGTCTGCTATCGTCGATTGGTTAGGGGGTAAGCACGGGGTCGTAGTTGCTACTTCAGATTGTAAAGCTCCTTGCACGTTTGCTGCAGTAAATATTGGGCTCCGTGATCCAAAACGTGAGACTGAACCGACTTGGCTGAACAATGGTCTTTGGAGTGGGTTGAGCCAGTGGCGTGGGGTAATTGAGGTGGTGTGGCAGAGACGTGGTGCGGTTTTATTGGGCTGGCCACCGTCCAGGAAAGAGCTATTCCGACTAGTTGCAAAACCGTTGGTAGCTAAGCATCCACGGAACTGATAAGCAACGCTCAGGTGGCGTCGGAGCTTCGGGGCGATGTGTTGTTAAAACGCCTACCAGCCAAGGAGGAAGAAGCATTTGCCGTTCGATGCTCTGTACCCCCGCACGATGCTTCCGGATAATTGATGAGTTTCACCGAATGTTGAGGGTTACGTGACGCATTGTGGCCAAGGAAGGATAGGCGCCAGTGTTGTCAGGAAAGCTGATTGAACCAAAAGGAAATGTCCGTGTCCCATGACATGACACAGGTCGCTTTATTTTCACACGAACTCTTCGACAAAATGGTTTGCTGTTTTGCACCTGCTGTTTCGCAGAGCCGGAGCAGGGGAACTTTTGAGGTACGTACCTGGAAGGAGTTAGGGTGGGAAGATCTCGACTTGGCTTCCCTCCATGCTTGATGCGAGAGCGGACGGAAGTATGACCTCGCATCCGGGATCAGAAGAGACGGGAAGACTAATGTACGAGCAGCCAAACCAGAGCACCCTTCTCCACCGAGGATTGCACAACCAGCGTCCACGACAGCAGGTGGTTGTAAGTGGAGTTGCAGGTCAACCAGTTGTGAGGAGTGGGAGCATCTGATTGCTCAAGCAATCTAGGCCTAGTGGCAAGCTTGTCAAGGCCAGGTGCAAGGGGGAGTGCTGCTGTTCCTCTTGGGCTGATGCTTGTAGCTGTACTTGACAATTTCCACCACCAACCTCTGAAACGGGTGAGCAAGGACCCTTGTCCATAGGAGCAGGGAAAATAGTGCTTTCATTGGCCAGGTTTAAGGCATACATAGCCGCTGTGCATGACATGCAAGTGTTGAAGCCAGCATCGCGACTTCTTCCCGGAAGGGCGGGAGGGCCACGGCTGCAGGGACTGGATACTCATGGGTTGTGGGCTCTCACAACCTGGCCGGGAGAAGCGGCTAATTTCGATATTCTGACAATAAGCCTGTGATGTGACAGGGTGCATTTCTCAGAGTCGATGGTATTGATTGATATCAACAATATCGTAGGATAGCCGGATTTGTCGAATTTTGGCATTGATAGAGAATATACCTGCCTGAAAATGGCACCTGCATACAATTGACATGAAGTGTCAACATCGGTGCACGACAAACTGGGCTTGCCAATGGCCAACAACGACCAATTGCACAAGTGGCCAAAGTTGAGAAAGTGGGTTGAAAAGTCCTTCAATATTCGTGAGGCTCTTGGTAAATGTACCGAACTTCTCTTTGGTGGCGGCGTTCTCAGAGACCTGTTGAATACCATCAGCACCAGACGGTACACGACAATTGCGGGAAGGATGCTGAGTACTCCGTACTCCGTACCTACTTAGGTGTTGTGCGATGTGCTCCTTTCCAGAACCTAACTCGTCACGAGGCTGGCTCTCAGAGTATACCATCTACGGCTCTAGCGGAGTAGACTGTCGGTATTCCGAAAAGTAGGCAAGTCCCTTTGTCGAAAGCGTATTCCGGACTGCCGCAGGAATGAACTGGCAGACAAACCTGTGATGACATTCTGATTGTGGCTTGAGACAGGAACCCAAAAATAATCCTCGTGAGGCGAGGTCGTAGCGGGGAGCTCTTCTGGCTTGGTCGCCTTGTGGCTTGCCATGTGTTCATCAATGAAACGAGCCGGGCCTTTGACAATTTCTTCCACAAGTCTAGTGGTTGTAAATTGTGTTGGCAAAGCAAGACATGTCAGCAAGGCAGGTTTCTGGATAGGCTCCTCGATCGGCATTGCGGCAAACTTTGAGGGATGACACTTTCCAGCATGAAAGAGGTTTGTTTTGGGTACTCACTAAACCTTGATTGTTTTTTGGTAGATGCCATATGGATTACTCTGTAGGCTGCCGTCGTGATAGATGGGCCAGCAAGGTGCCATTGTCATGGTGTTTGTGTGTGGCGCACCATTGCCCAGCCACAATGTCGCCAATCCTTCCGTGGCAAAAGTGGCAGAGGGCATCACAACTTGAAGAATGGCATGTGGACTTGTCCAGCGGCAGCCCTCGACGAAAAATGGACCGAATTCCACCTCTAGGGGTTGGAGACTGCATGTGTGGTGTTGAGGCTGTCTGGCTGTTTGACACCTTAAGTTTTAGGCGTATAAGTTGGGGGTAGTGACACGGGAAGGTGCGACTTGTCCGTAAGTTGGGTACGTAGGTATTGGAAAGAACCACAGTGATCAAATGGGGATCTTGGGATTTTGGGATTTTGGCTTTCATCAGTACTCTCTTGTCTTGCGCCGGTGGAACGTATCTGGTTGGGCACCTGGAACCAGCCAGTCTCTCCTGGGGTTGAATCTTCCTCTCGACATCTGGCAGATTCTCGATACTTTTTGTTACTGGTCAACTTTGATGCGTGTGCAGCCTGACGGGTCATTGAGGCAGCTTGCCTTAGTTCCCGCGCCATCTTGCATCTTGCCAGGTCCAAACTGGAGGCGCCTTCACGCACTATCAGCACCCCACAACAGAGTTGGGGAGAATCACCCTGAGCTGATGTACTCCGTATGTACGAAGAATGGAGCACAGGGAATGGAGTCTGGTGTGCGAAGAGTCAAGTCTTGTGGTCACTGCGGAGTGGAACCTGTCCTACGTGGACGCAACAAGCTCAAGATTGTCGTTCTGGCCAAGCGTTCCAATTCCCGACCATGGCGTTTAACAACGAAGTGGCCAACGCCGAGTCAATGGGCAACATGAAGCCACGTCGATTACTCCGCACATTCAGATGCTCGGATCAAAAGAATCCTTTGATTGCTCAGCCATTGCCGGGTTGGCCCGTCGTTTTTGGACTTCATGGCGTTTCTTGGTCGTCTGTGGGCGAACAGCGGTGTGCAAGCAATTCCCGGGATCTAGTCACACTGTCTCAGCCACAACTCCACGACTGAATCGAGAGTCTGCATTTGAGCGTCTGATGGATTCCCCATAATTTCAGCGAAGGGTTTTTCCAACCGTCAGATTGTTGACCAAATTCCGCAAATAGCGCTTGTATTTGGTGTTGGAGTGTAAACCAACAGTAGTTATGCCACGACAAGAGATGATGTCGAAGAATTTCATGGTCAATCAACGACTCCGCATCTACAGCGACTTTCAGCCCAGGAGACGAGGCTTACTTGTGCCAATCACATCATCAGGCAACAACGACCTGTTCGTGCATTATTCATATCTTGCTCATGGTGTGTTGAATTGACCACTGGCTGGCTATGGACAAGGCTTCCTTGGCTAAGCCTACTTCAGCTGTGGGAATCGAAATGATATCTCAACTGTCGGGCAGATGGATCAATCATCTGTCAAGCGGATATTGTTCCTTGCAGCAGGCTTTGCAGCTTCGCCCGCGATTGCGTGCCGTACATCGACTGCTTTGGACGCAAACGTTATGTGCGGAGAATAGAATAAGCACGGAGAACCAGATGTATGTATGTTGCTGCCGGCGTCAATAGCTCCATTTATTCATGCGAGATCGACATGAGGCGGAATGCAGAGCACCCAAAATACTTTGGGGGACCCATCAAAGCAACAATTCGAGTGCCCGAGTCAACGCCTAAACCACCGTCTCATGGAACATTGTGCAACTCGCAAACCAGCTGACGCACAACGCGACAAACCCCGACTTCATGGATGAGCTTTGTTGATGACTCGCTGCCCGCAGTTGGCGAGCTTTGTCCAATTGAGCACGGATTGCAGCCAAGATCACTGGAGTACTACTAATATCTACTCTGAGGTTCGAAACCTCTTGATTATTGTTCATGGCTGCACCACCAACAAATGGAGCTCGTTCGGAATGCAGTTAAGCTTCTCTGCCGACGGATAAGAAAGATCTCATTTTCCCTTATTGCATGCCGCCTGCTCGCTGCCTTACGTGATTCTGGAAGACATTTATCGGAGTTGACAGGACTGTCAGCTTGGCTGGTGGAGGGCCGACCTGACACAAATGTAACACTAATAAACGGCCGACTCCAACAAGTCTCATTTAGGGTTTTGATACATCAAACTGTTGTGTTGTGTCAACATATGGGCGAATGATTTAGTCGCCGGATGCCTACCTTTCCTTGTCTGGTGAGGGGGGAGATCTTGTGGGTTGACTACTGGCACATGCTATAAGAGGCTGCGGAGAATTGCCCCGGCACATACTGCATTCAGACCAGAGTGCTAGCTCGTTGCTGGTCTATTACCATTGTATGAGGACTTTGGAGGAGGCGTGCCATGACGGAGTTCTGAACCCAATATGGCGAAAGGCGTGGAACCCATGGAATACTCGGGCCATTTCACCACTCAGGCAAGCCGTACTTCGTCACCTTGACATGGCCATCTTGTATGGAATGAAAAATTGGAAAGTTCACTGTGCAGTTGACTCGGTAAAATGTGAAGATGAGGAAAGAATTCAACCGAACCACGTTTTTCGCACGAGGTTCGGGTTAAGGATGCGACTTCATTGGCAACCCCCCTTGTGCTTCTCAGAGAGTATTATGAGACAATATTGTATAACCTCGGGAAAGGAATGGCCCGCTGTGAATGCGACCCAACATACGGAGTATGGGTATCGGGAATGAAGCAAGGAAACCCTGTGCGAAGGATTCGTTGGATAACTACTCCGTAGGTCATGCGAGGGAACAGTTGCGGGAAAGCATTGGCTTGTCGGCGATGACAGCAGTTGCAGGACAGTCCTATTCGTTTGGGATGGACAAACATGAAGGCAAACATGGAGACATCAATTACCTTTGTCGTTGCGGGCTTTCGACAAGATATGGCAACGCTGCCTCGCGGGAAAACCGCCAGTTTGTATGAATGGTTTGGCTGTCAATTCTCAGCACAGCACAGCTAGGCCCGATATGCACGGGCATCGACATTATGCTCTCAAACTTGCATAACACCATGCAGAGATCCAGACCCTCCAACACCTTCTGTTGCCTATCTCCGGGACTAAATCTGGCTACTAGTCTAATTTAGGCTGGAAGGCTTTAAGCACTCACACGGGTTCTGTGACCAAATGAAAAATTGATGAGGGAGAGAGACGGATTGCAATTGTGCCACGCAACCGGTCTGTTTCCAGATTCAACGCCCAAGCAACTGTCAATCACAGCCTCGCCATCGGAAAAGTAAGGACGATCAATTGGCTTTTTTCGCACCCCACTTCCCACGGCTGAACTGTCATTCGTTCTCTATTGCTGACCTATTGAGAGTTCGTCATGCCCCAGCCGATTGGCAACTCGTCAATTGCCTGTCTTGGTATCGAGGTGTAAAGATTAGCGCTGGGATCCCTGGAGAAAGAGGCAAGATGGTTAGCAAGGTTCCACCATGGCCCGGAGCCAACTGGGTTGGTGAGATCAAAAATGGTGACATATGGTATGTGTGGCACAACCTCGTGCTCCGCGGCGTGGCACTAGTGAACCAGCCAACTTGGCCAACAAGAATCAAAGCTGGAAGGTGTTTGAAGGTCGAACGCCCAACTACGGAGAATCATTATACAGGTACCGGACGTCCGCCGAGTACGGAAGGGAACATTTACACCATCACATTTAGAGGCCCTGGATGGGAAAAGAAACAAGATTATGAGAGCCGGACAGCAGCTTTTTCCATGCGCGAGTTGCGAGCCTTCCAACCTTTCACACGCGAGAGAACTGAATAATGACTTAAGCCACTCTGTTATACTTGACATTTCTGACTGGCTCAAAGCCGATTTGCTGTCCAAATCCTCCGGAAAACACACCTAAAAATACCAGTGGAAAGGTCTGAGAAAAATGGCGTCGGATGGCCGCTGAGCAGCCATGTAGAGAGCTATCAGCCACACATCACGATCAAAGTGGTGAAAGAAGTGACAAACTCTCGTGGAAATGCCGCACCTAGTGATTTCGCCAACAAGCGATTCAACATATGAGGCGGTTGGGGAACGCCAAAGCCCAATTTGACAGATACCTTCAGGTCAATCGAAAAGTGGCTACACAAAAGATACCCTTTTGAGAGAAAATTTGATCTTGATAGACGTTGAAATATCGATCACGGCAACCGGCCCAAAGCTAACTAAGTACGTAGACAGTGAGGACGAATGTCCTTGGTATGTCCCTCGTCCGTTCTGGAAGCTCTTCTCACAGTGGTGATATTCTAGCTTGTTTTTGCTGGTGCCAATGGCTCGTACAAGCATGGCGGGTATGAAGCAGCACAGAGTTTCGCCTTTTGGCCCTGGTTAGCAACTTACCACTGAATGAGCAGAAAATACAAACAAGTTGAACCCTATGTTCCTTGTAAGCTTTATTTTCGGCCATTTGCCATTACTCTGGCGTTGGTTAGGGTTCTAAATGCGCGTCTCTAGATGTTCGAAACAGTTGCAACACGTGTTTCGATGCACTCCATGCCTGTCTGGGTACCTTGGTGCTTTACATTGCCGAGAATGGTCATGCTATCTGAATGTCCGAATATGGCTCCCCCGGACCTTGCGCCTAACATACAGCCAGCATGTATGTGAAGCAAAAGCAAAGCAAAAGCAAAGCGGAAGCAAAAGCAAAGCAACGCAACGCAATGCAAGGCAAAGCAAGGCGGCACGAGGCGAGACCAGGCAGGAGCTGTGGGGGGCGCCGAAGCAAGCAGCAGGAACGTTGGGCGCGCAGGCTGGGGTGACTGCTCAAGCCAAGTGGACGAGCAGACGAGCAGACATGGAGCAAAGCAAAACAAAACAGAACAGAACAAAACATGAACGGCTTCAGAAAGGCACCAGACACCAAAGCAAAGCAAACACAGCGATCGAGTAACCACCAAGAACCCAAAAAGAAAAGGACAAAAAAAGCAAGATGCCCTTGTGCAAAGGGCAAGTGCCAATCCTCAACAACAGATGTCGACTCTCCCAAAGCTAAGACCAACAAGAACTTGACCCATCGCAATGAATGACTGGGGGCCCCGACACTGTCTGTTTCTTTTCCATTGACGACCAGACCAGACTTGACTTGACCAAACTCGACGGTTTATCGATTGACCCTGCCCCCTGGCACGGCCGGCCACAAACCTCGACCATCACCACCTACCCAAAGTTGAATATTGCTCAGTTTTCACCACTAACATCCCGCCTGAGGGGCTCAACCCGTGCCGTTCATCGTAAACATGGTGCGACCATGTTCCGGCCACGCCGTCATCTTGCGGGCCAACACACCCCCAACTTCTCTCAGAAAGCCAAATACGGGGATGTGGGAGAGCAAAAGATGCAATTCCTCTTTATGCCCGCTGATTGCGTGGCTCGAGGGTTTCCACTACATGGCTTGATCGTCACGGTATGGGAGAACTCCTACCATCAAGCATTGTGTGACTACTGAGAGTAGGTGCAAATATCTTTTCTTACATGTCTCCAACAACACAGTACTCCGTGGACGCACCGTGTTTGGTGAAGTTCTATCACCGTCTTGACTCTTGACAGTCCTGATTTAGCGCTGCACCCCTTCGTTCCCTACTTTACCCCCTGTCAGCGAAAAAGGTGGTCTTTCTGCGACCAGTGCAAGGCCCAATTGTGGATCATGGCCCATCGAAGACTTGGACAACGCAGCGGGAGCAAGATTGAACAAAGCCAACCCCCTCCACCAGCTACCTTGACACGGCTTGAAGCCCGAAGGGAACAAGAGCGGCTGCCCTGGTAGACATTGCTGGTACGGACAAAGCGGCAATCAGGTCGGGGAGATGGTCCTCCACAGCGAGACTGCGATGCCCGGAGAGCGAAACATAGTAGGCTGGTGTCGGCTGGCTATCAGTTGCACATCTTCATGGGTTGGTTGTGCCAAATTGCCAAGCACAGCTCGTGCTACAGCAATGTAGTTGATGATAATGTGGTATAGTTGATGAGCCCGACATCACTTGGCCGGCTACGTCCTGTTGCGATTGCTTGAGGTCCTCGGGCTACCTGGATTGAATTTAGTTGCCGGACACACCAAGCGCCATCAAACTGAATTGTCCCTGACTCGGAGAAAGACTGTCAACGCTTTGGTGCTTCGTCAAGTCTTGACTTCGATTCTCCAAGCGCCTGACAGAAATCCAATTTTGGCTAACATGGATACAAGGCATGAGCGAGCTTCCCTGCTTCACGGTGACCACCCACATACAGGATAATGGACGTTACAGGGACAGACATGTACCAAAAACTTTGCGCCTCGAAGCTCCGAAGTACCCTTCCTGGGGTCACACCCCGTCTCGCCTTGCCTTCCCCAGCATGGAAAGCCCACAGAGGTTGGACTGGATGGCCAGGTGTGATTGACAGGGGGACGAGATGGGCTCGGTTCGGAGACCTTTTTTATGTTGTCATAAACGGAACACAGAGGGAATACTTGGACCTAGCCGACCCCATGTGCTTACCCCCAGGCGGTTCCTTTTGGACTGGCGATTATACATGAAGCTAACAGAGTACGGAGCAATCGCCGAAACAAACCAATGTTGCTAACAGGATCAGATAGCGTGGCAATGGCGCTGGTGAAGGTCTGCTTTCGACCAGAGCCGGAGAGGTAAAGCAAAGTGAAGTAAAGCGAGGCGAGGCGAGGCGAGGCAAGGCAAGGCAAGGTAAGGCAAGACATGGCGAGACATGGCCACATTCAAAGATGGATGGTGATGAGACTGATGACCTGACGAGAGTGACCAGGCTCGGTTGGTCAGCCAGGCGTCATATCGCGGGCCAGCCCCCATCAGGGTCAGAGTGAGAGCCAAAGACAGGGTGAGGAGGCGGCACAGAAAAGCCCACACCAACTGGCCAGCTGGCTGGCGACCCAGCCAAGTGTGCGCTCCAGCCAGCCAGTAGCCATTGTCAAGGGAGGGACGGGATGGAGAGAGGTTGGGAAGCTGACTGGCCGTGATGGTCTCTGTCGTGGCCGATTGTGGTCTCATGAATTTGAGGGAACCATTGAGGATGGTTGGTGACAGTCCTCGAGTGGTCGACAGCCTGAGACTTGTGGTTGCACATGAACATTTGCATTCACCATATTCCAGAGTCCGGCGTGCTTGAATTTGATGCTGAAGAAAGCCTCGTCTTCCGGCTTTCTCTTTTTCAGGTCTGGTTGTATTGAAGGGATTGACGAGACAAAAAAAAAAATGTTAGGAGTACGACCTTGACGCCTCCGCTCACACTGGGGTCAAGTAGACATGGATTTTCAGTCTGGTTCAGAATGCCACGCCCAGACGGCCGTTGACCCTTCGCCGCCGTGCCACCTGAGCAGCGCAGGTTTTGGCGGGGATTTTTTTTTGGGGCGCTTTGGAGCATCCACCTTCAAACCATCCACGATTCAATGTCTTCCCTGTCTCGTCGCGTTGTCGGATTTATTTTGCCAACCACCGTCTATGGCGAATGGCTGTTGGAGCGAGGACCACCGGATCAGACCCAGACAAGATGAGAGAGACGTCCACAATTCGGAAGCTCACAGTCCAAGTCGCGGTCCCAGTGCTTATTCAACAGGGAGGTCTTGTGAACCACACAGCTTGAGAGCCCTTGGCTAAAAAGCCTACCCAAAAAAAAAAGGCGTTCCGCATCCTCGGCCACGAACATGTTGGCATGTCTCAAGCATACGAAATAGAAAGCAAGGAAAGTCCATATCTATGCCGGCATCTGATATCTACAATATCATGTATGCAGGATGCACAATAATTACAAACAAGGGACATTCACTTGTGCGTGTGGTCACGATTCCCTTCTCGCTGTGCCGCCGGCCCCAGGGCTGTGCTACGACCGGACCGGCACTCCACACATGCATGCACCAGACTGGACCAGAGTCTGGTGTTATTTTTTTTTTTTGGACAGAGGGCTCCAGTGTTCCTTTCCTTCCAGTATCCACACGCTATGCTACATCCATCTAAGCTTGCGCGCACACCAAGCCAGACCAGATGTCTCTAAACCTTAAGTGTACATGTACGAGGGCATGGCCGTTGGGGCTCCTGGCTTTAGTCCCAGCAACTTCTGCGTTGGATGCTTTGGCATTGTTCCAACCATGTGGTAAAAGGTTTACGCCAACCACGCGAAGTAATTGCTGCAAATTTATGTTGGCCCGACCCAACGGTCAAGCCGTTACCAAAACCTTTACTTCTACCATGTAGCAACCCTGTGAGCATTTTTGCTGCGCAGCACGAGGAAGCGGCAGACAAAACGCTCAATGGCAACGGAAAGCCGTCTGAAGTGGTTGGCACTTGAACCGACCAGACTTGGTCGAAGGTCAGGTACCAGTACACAAGCCAGCTGGCGCGGTACATGTGCGGACCTGGGCTGGCTGGACTGGTTGGACTGGCTGGACTGGAGTTTGGTCTGGTCTGGTCTGGTGCTAACCGCTTCAACACAGCTCAAAGTGCTCAAGCTGGTGGTCTGGTGCCAAGTTCCTGACAGGGTTCCAACTTTGATCCACTCCTCACTCCTTCGCTCGGCCGCTGGCCGTATTTTAGTTTGTGCCGTGCCGTCTTGTATCGTACATACATGGATGGAGTCCGGTCAATTGACTTGTGATGGAATTAGAAGTCAAGTGTATCGACGGACCAGGTATACTTGTCCATGTCTACGCACGAATGGGGTACCTGCTTCCGCGTCAATGTCTGAACCTGGCGTTGGCCTTTTTGAAGCGCAGCCCTCCAGTTTCGGACCCGACTGGAGATGTCAAAGTACTCAGACCAGACCAGACCAGACCACTTGCACCCAGCCCAGCCCAGCCCAGCCCGCCCAGCCCAGCCCGGCTTGCATGACCCTGCCTGCCTTCCTACCCTGTCCTGCCTGCCCTGCTCTGCCCTGCTCTGGCCTTTCGCTGGCTCTGCGTCTGTCTCTGTCTCTGGTCTCTGCCCTCCATGTCTGCCTCTGCCTCTTTCTCTCATGTCTTCGCCTCTGCCCAGTCCAGTGCCTCTACCTGACCCTACCACCATCCATCCCCTGCAGCTTTGAATGTCCCTCACCCCCGACCAGACTGGACCCCCGTCAACCCCCGTCAACCCCATCGAACCCCCCCCAGTCAACCACCCCGACCCGACCAGACCAGACTGATTAACTCAAGTGGCGGCGCTGACAACAAAACCATCCACACGCCTGGCTTGGTTTTCTGTTCCGTCTTTTTTCTTTCTCTTCTCGACTCTCGACTCTCGACACTCGCTTGTCCTGGTCCTCAAAAGGCCGTCCTCCTTCCGGTCTCCCAATCCTCCGTCGCCTCGCCTCGCCCACTCTGTCCATCAACACCAAGCCATGAATCACCAGAACCCGGAGATGTACTTTCCCCAGCACATGTCTGGGGGCCAACCCCCGCCCTCCCAGACCGTCACCTCAAGCAATCTCAACTCCTACCAACAGCACTCGCCGCATCTGATGCAACGGGGAAATGCTAATTACAGTGCTCCAAACCCATATGGACAATATCCTCAGTATATGAATGGCTTGCCGTCGCCTTCAGCCGCCCAACCAGTGTCGAATCCCATGGGTGCTACCCCTTCAGTTCTACCACTTCCTGGAGTTGCTGGACAGACGTCCATGGCCAATCACTATGCAGGTTTTGATACCACTGGCCAAAACCCCCCTCCGGGCATGAAGCCGCGAGTTACTGCCACGCTGTGGGAGGACGAGGGCAGCCTGTGCTTCCAAGTTGAAGCCAGAGGAATTTGCGTTGCCCGACGTGAAGGTATGATGCTGAAGAAGGGCCGCAGAGCCTGGAGAGCCTGGAGAGTGGAGGTCGTCTCGTCCCCGGTTGTCGTCATAGTGTCAATTGACATGGACCATGGGCTAATCTTTCTTTCTCCAACACAGATAACCACATGATCAATGGCACAAAACTGTTGAATGTAGCTGGCATGACCCGAGGCAGACGGGATGGCATTTTGAAAAGCGAAAAGGTGCGCCATGTCGTAAAGATTGGCCCCATGCATCTGAAGGGTGTCTGGTATGTTGAGGCTCCATTGTGTGTGAGACACAGGGAAACGTGGCAGAAGGCTAAGATATACTTGCAGGATTCCATACGAACGGGCCCTTGACTTTGCCAACAAGGAAAAGATCACAGAAATGTTGTACCCGTTGTTCGTTCACAACATCGGAGCTCTGCTGTATCATCCCACGAACCAAACCCGTACCAGCCAAGTCATGGCGGCTGCTGAACGCCGTAAGCAAGAGCAGAGCCAAATACGGCCTCCTCCGCCTCCTCCCCCAGGCCTGCCATCAATTCAGCAGCATCAACAAATGGCTCTGCCGGGCTCTCAACCGCCTCTACCCTCTCACAGCAGTATGGCTAACCGTCCAACTCTCGACCGTGCTCATACGTTTCCTACACCACCAGGTAATCCCGCCGTTGGCGGCATGGGCGCGTCTGATAACTTCGGCTGGCAGGGTCAGGCAATGAATGGCGCACAAGGTGGCAATCCGCTGGCTATTGAAACTGGGTTGAACAACGCTCGCTCGATGCCAAACACACCAGCCACGACACCTCCCGGTGGTCAGCCTATCCAAAACATGCAGTCCTACCACCCAGCTAGCCAGGGCTACGACAATTCACGTCAAATGTATGGGACGCCTGCTTCACAGCAGTCGCCGTACCAGAACGCGAATCCTGCTAGCAACGAGCGCATTTACCAGCAGCCTAGTTCTTACCCTAAGAGCGATATGGGACCGCCGTCTGGCCGTCCAGCCGCCCCAGGTCAGCCAGGGGATCAACATGATCCCAAGGCTGGCAATGGAATCATGGCACCTGAGCAGTCAGCTCATGGCCACGAGGAAGAAGGCGAGCATGAGCACGACGCAGAATACACCCATAATAGCGGTGTTTACGATGCGTCTCGCGCCGGTTATAACTATTCTGCCCCGAGCGTTGGCAATTTGGCAAATGATACCAACATTAGTCCTGATATGACTGGTTCTCCAGGTCATCCTTCTGGCTCAGGGCGAGCAACACCCCGCACAGCCGCTCCTCACCAGTCATACTACCCCCAGAACACTGGTTATAACACACCTCCTCGCGTTCAGCAGACGAGCAGCAACCTCTACAACATCGTCAGCAATGACCGTGGCCAACCTACTGCGGGACCGGGTGGAGATGTATATGCGCCAACTGCCGACATGTCGAACCCTATGCCCAACGGCTATGCACCTCAACCACCTCTTATGAACGGTTCTGCGGGAGGTATGAAGCGGGGGCGCGATGATGACGAAGACTTGTCCCAATCGGGCAATGAAGGTGCCAATGGCATGGCAAACGGAGATCTTAAGCGACGAAGAACAATGATTGAGAATTCTGTTGCAGCTCCGGCCTACGATGCGTTGAGCCGACCGGCGACGGCCATTACTGCGCCTAGAAGACGGTAAATGCAGGGGGACTCCACCAAACGTGCCACACACCTTGGGCTTTTGAGGGACTACTCTTGATTACGATGCGTCGTGGCGACCTTTTTTCATTTTTGATTGTGCGATACACTCATGTATTCGTGGGGTATTGACATTGGAGGCGTTTAGTCCTGGCAGCGACGGAACAACAGGGCCATTGTTGGATTTCAGCCTGGGCAGCTCTAATCCGACCAACATGGCTAATACGAGACGAAAGCCCTGCCACAAACTCGCCACACAAAAACAGATACATTCCTTGTTTCTGCTATTTCCCTCCCCGATTTTATTTAGGCAATTGTTCTTTTTTCATTTTTTTATGTCATCTTTTTTTTTAGCGGGCCTCGGTCTTGTATTTTGGCAAACGCATTGGCAAGTTCTTTCGGATGGAAGATTTTGTTGACGAGCGATGACCACTACTTCTTGTTGCTTAACATACCTGTCACGTCTGTACATGGGTGATGAGTTATGGTTTGCATGGAGGGATATTAATCTTTGTTGATAGCTTTTGGGGTTTTTGTTTTGAGTTTTGTGCTTGGAGAACGGCCTCAGACTATGACTCCCCACGACTACATTTTCCAACCTCAACCAACGACACGAGCGCATCAGAAGAGAGCGAGAGCACGTGAAGCCTGTTACGATCCTCAGGCGAGAAATGATGATGAGTTGGTTTGTGGGCATTCCCACGCCGCACTACCTCGACACAACTTTGTTGTCCCTTTACTTTTTTTTCTTTACTTCTTCCTCTTTTCTCTCCATTTCTTTTTTACCGTTCAATTAGCTTCACAGGGGTCTTCCAAAGGAAGACGTGTTTGGAAACGAAAGAGACATCTGGAATTCTGATGACTTTACGACCACCTTTGTTCCCCGTCTTGTTTTGATTGCGTTATACAAAAAGCGCCAAAGAGGGTGTGTGTTGGACAATACTACTTTTAGTAACGACTTAACGATATGACCAATAAAAGCTCTTCAATATTTCAATATACATGATGAAGAATGAAAACTTTTGGCGAGTGCGCGACATGAATTAGAGTTGGCGAGGTGCGCGCATGCGTGAAAAAGCTGCGCTGTGTACCTGCATAAGCGTAGGTAGCCCCATTCAACGTTGATGCAAGACGTACTCAGGGTTTGGTTTTGAGATGCATGGTCACATATTACATACATGTCGGTGAATGCAACTTTTGCAACATATTTCCGTTGAGAGGGATGCATGGCGCCCGCTGCAAGCGAATGGCGTGTGCTGACGCCGCCATGACGAGAAACAGAGTGATTTCAATGCAATCCAATTGACCGCAGATACCAAGGAGCACATTGACGCCCGGCTCCAGGTTCACTCAATCAAGCCTTGCACTGTTTCGTGTGACATATTGATGTCATCACAAACATGGGCTGCCATTGTCACCCGTCCGCAGTTGGTTGACACAATTGACGACTTGGTCTTTGGTGAAAGCTTACTTTGGGACTATGAAGAGGTCGACCTTCTAATTGAGAATCCAGACTAGACTAATAACGTACAATTGAGCAATCAATTAGAGTTTCGGCAATGGCTGACTTTTGTTCCTGGTGTGATGTGAAGTCAAAAGTATGCGCCACGTGATGGTCTCGTTGCTGGGCCAACAAGCGGGTCGCATTGCAGTTTGTGTTTTTGGACTGGGATGGCTGTTTGTTTTCTTGGGTTGCAGACGCAATTGTCAACATTACTTCATTTTTGCAACTTACGATACGATACGATACGGATTGAATTCTTACGTGCAGAAATTCAGTGCCGGGTTTATTGGATGAGTTCCTTTTTTTGCTTGGCGTGACATTCGATTGCTCAGAAGCTACTGAGCATAAACACGAGCGGTGTCCATTGCATTTCTACGATTGGGGCAGGCGTTTGAAATACAGCCATGGCTTCTCCGTTATCGCCTGCTTGCGAGGCGAGCATTAATAGGGCTACGCCTCCCAGCAAGCGAAAGTACGATCAGTACGAGGTCCGCACATTTTCGACAAGTACAGAGGTCAGCGCCGAGACTGCAGATGATTCAGGCCACTCTTCGCCGTTTGTGTCCACCGTTACGGAAAGCAATATCGACCAGGAGAATATTTCCCCGTCAAAGAGTCGACGTAGTCGTGTTCTTTCCGGGACGGAGTTATCGCCGCTGAAGATTCTTGGCGATCAGAGAAGTACGAGCGGCTCGATGGGACCACCGCCGCAGCGGAGCCCGAGAAAGGTGTCGCCCGTGTCGAGGTTTCCCGTCAAGATCAGCCCCGTGGGAGAGGACGTGAGGGTCATCAAGGAGAAGGAGATGAGTATGGAGGATGTGGTGAGGGAGAATGAGGGCCTGAAGAAGGCGATTGATATATTTGAGGACGAGAGCGATACGCGTGGGGAAACGAGTGCCGAGCAGGAGAATGAGGATGCTGCGCCTGATGAGTCCATGATCAGCACGTTTAGCACGTTTTCTGTGGTGCCGAATTTGACGGTGTTTGCGAAGCTGGGACAGAGTCCGAGCAAGGATGGGTACGCGAGGGGGAAGACGCAGGGCAGTTCGGATAGTACGAGCAACACTACCAATTTGCTGATGGATTTTACGGAGCAGATGAGGTTTTCGCAGCAAAAGTCGCCGGGGAAGAGGGGGAATTTGTCGCCGTCACGAACGATGCCCAACGTGGCTGGGACGCCGAACCGCGAGATTACCAACTTGATTGATTTTGATATCCCGCCGATGCCTACGCCCCGGAGTCTGCCTTCTATTACCCCCCGCGAACTGGAGTCGCTCAAGTCTGGGTTTCTGTCGGAAATCAGCTCGCTAAAGGCTTCTTTGAGCGGCAAGGAAGCCGAGGTTCAGTCGCTCAAGACGGCGGTTGGGGATGCGGAGAAACGGGTTGGCGAGTCGATGGAGCAGTTGCGCGGGGAGCGTGCCCTCAAGGAACAGCTCTCTGCTGAGAAGGAGGACTGGGAGAAGAGAGGGCGTGAAATGGAGACTGTGCTGCGCAAGATCAAAGAGGAGGTGATGGCGAGTCAGCGCGAAAGAGAAGAACTCGAGCAGAGGCTCGAAGAGAGCGAGAAGCGCAGAGAGGCAGCCGAGATGCTGCACCAAGAAGCGGAGAGCAAAATGGCCGGCATGAGGGCCGGCAAGGACAGCGAACGAACAAGAGACCCGTCTGCGTCACCGGAAAAAGCAAAGGCCACGTCAAACAAGGATATTGAAATTGCAGTCGAGAGAGTCGCACGGGAACTACACGCGCTGTACAAGGGCAAGCATGAGACCAAGGTTGCTGCGCTGAAGAAGTCGTATGAAAATCGTTGGGAGAAACGCGTCAAGGACATGGAGAAGCGAATCGAGGAACTAGGCGAGGAGAACGACAGGCTCCGTGAGAACCACGAGGTCAATATGACGAGACTGGAGCCCGATAATGCGGAGAACGAGGAGCGCAAGGCGCAGGCTGCGAAGGACAGTGCCGCGATCAAGGAGCTTAATGCGGATATTCAACGGCTGGAGGCGGTGGTTTCGACGGTGAAGAAGGATAATACGGAGCTGAGGACCATGTTGGAGAGGGAGAGGGTAGAGAAGGGCGAGTTGGTGCAGTTGGCGGAGGAGATGATGTCTATGCAGAGCTTCGTCGGTCAGCGCCAGCCTCAGCAGCAGCAACAGCAGCAGCGGACGCAGGAACGTAGTGAAGCTAAGACGCCGAGAGCTTCTATGTCAACGTCGGGGGATCAGGTTAGGAGGAGTGGTGGTTCGGGACTCAGGGCGCCTCAGGCTGGGTCGGCGATTCGTCCTGGACATGTTAGGAAGAGTAGTGGTGGTGGTGGATTGCCTCGGCCCGGGAGGAGTGGTATTATGAGTTCGATTGAGAAGATGGGTAGTTATAGGGGGAGGGGTCAGGAGTGACTTGACTTGACTGTTGACTTGGATGAGTAATGAATTATGAATTGTTAGTTTGCGTGTGATTTGTGTTGTGAATCGTGGGTTGAGTGATGTCTGTGTTGTGAGTAGGGTGAGTTGGTCATGAATGGAGTGGCTGTCTTTTGCTATCATGGCATAGTAGCTTAAATCCAAAAGGGCGAATAGCACGATGACCCTTGTTCTAGGAGCATAATTAAAAGTCTCCTTTGTGTAACATTAACTATAGTTATCTTTCTAGTTATCTTCGCATTCATCATCGCAAATGAGCTGTAAAATTGGCCGCAACATTTTGCTGCAACCTTTGACCCTGCCGCTGGCCCTTCCTTGCCCAAACAATGAACTGCAAAGGTATCTGTAAAGATGACTGCAAAGATAAGCGGACTACAGCCTTCTAATTACTCCTAGGATAAGGGTCATCGTGCCATTTGCTCCTTTTTTGGATTCTTGCTAAGGTGCCGTCGTATTTTGCACTGTGTCCCCTTAATTTGAGTGTTGACAGATATGACTGGACTATCTCTCTGCATTAAAGGAGTGTTCCCTTATGCTAGTTGAATGACCTAGCGGTCTTTTTCTTTGATGTTAAGTGAGTGAAAGCTCAGAGGTCAACTACCTTCAAGCATTAGATCCATACTTTAGACACTTGACTTTTTGAAGATGGATGTAACTATCGCCACTAATTCTGCTGCAAGAGTATTCAAAATCCGATAACAGGGATTGCGCTGGGGTGTCAGGACTGGGCAGAATGCCTCCGAGGAGCTTTTGCACTTGACTTGCGGGGACTTGTGAATAGTGACTTCAAATGTTGTGATGTGTGTGGTTGGACTGCTTGTGAGGGAGGTGGATTGACCTGTATGGTCTGGTTTATCTGGTTCTGTAGGCTGGAGCGGGCTTGACCTCGTGTGTACTCCGTATGTATGGTGGTGTTTGATGGGGAGGTTGGATGGATAGGAAGCCTTGTGAGTTGAAACTGGCGTTGGGGAATGGCGGTATTATGTTGTCGTGATGTGGCTGATGTTTATATCCGGTGTAAGTGCTGAATTGATGGACTCCGTATGTTCATGTGCGAATCAGGATGTTGTGATGTATACCTTCATTCTGTGATAACACTAGATGCCGTTATCTGTGCCGCCTGGTGCAAGTAGCTGAGCATGATGTATGTTGATGTGCGAAGAAGGAAGCTGTGATTGTACATATTTATTCTATCATAGCACTAACTTGCAGCTATTCATGTCGCCTAGCGTAGGTAGCAACCCGGAATAATATATGTCGTTTGTAGTGTAAATGAAGGGGTGGTTGCAATCTGTCCTTCGTTCTGTAAGATAACTGAAAGGCCGCATCTGCGGCGTTTATGGGAATGACACGATGTTCGCATCGCATTCATGACACAATGAATGATGGTGGTTGTATCTTCATGGACGAAATAGCCGGATACTAATAGTTGTATCTTATATATAGTAAAGAATATTTACTATCAACATGCTGTTATAGCACCTCGTTCATGTGCAAGCGAGGAGGTTGTGATTGTACACATTCATTTTGTGATATCACTGACATGCGGCTATGTGTTTTGGAACAGACACGATATTTGCATGTCATTCTAACAAAAGTGGCTGACTTGTCGCGTCCTCATAGTGCGAAGAAGCAAAGACTGTTGTATCCCATTAATTGCGAGACTATCAACTATGCTAACAGCATGTTCATGGTCATTAGCTGAATGCATTCTACCTATGGATTTACTGAAACCTGACTGCAGGCTGAGTGGTGAGTCCTATTATGGACCTTTAGAAAGTATTATATTCACCAAAATTCAACTGAACAGCCTTTTCATCAGAACCGTCTTCACATCTCTACTAAACGTGGTATCCGTCACCTTACAAATTATACGCCTTCTTGGCGGTGCCCCCAAAAATCATAGCCCGTTCCTCATCCGGCAATGTCGCCATCCAACACATCTTCTCAACAACCTCCTTCCACTTCGGCCACGCCTCGTCACCCATTCCCTCCAGCGTACACACAGGCCAATCGCTGCCATACATGATGCGGAAGGGACCAAATGTCGCCAGCACAATGCCCAGCCATCCCAGTGTCGATTGGAAAATGTGACCGGGTTCCTGTGTGCGCAACGCCTCGGGCATTTCGGAGAAGCCACCAGACAGCTTCATGTATGTGTTGGATGCTTTGCTGAGGGTGTACATGGCTGTGCGCCAGGCGTGGAACGCAGGGTCGGAAGTGATGTTGTAAATTGTAAGATCGGGCTTGCAGAGGTGATCTAAAACCCTTAGCACACGTAAAACACCGTTCAGAGTGGGAAAAAAAAACGTACTCAAAATGAAGGTCACCTTCTTATCCTCCTCAACACCATCGTGAGCCCGGTCAATCATCTCCACCAATTCATCCAGCTGCTTCTTCCCACGCCTATGCTGATCAACACCCACCTCAAACACCAGCCCCCTCCTCCCCAGCAACCTTAAGCTCTCGATGAAATCCTCCGTCAGCATCGTCCCGTTCGGCTTATCCTGCAGGAGGTACCTAAATCCCTTGACCTTGGGCCACGCCTCGCCCGCCTCCTCCTTCACCCTGTCCAAATACTTCTCCATGACGTCCTTGCCGCTCGGTAGCGGTGCCCAGGGGATAATTCCCAGACAGAGCTTTGCGTCGTCGGCGGTGTGGCCCTCCCCTTCTTTAGGTTGCCCGAGGGCAATTCTCTTGAGCCAGTTGACTTCTTGGAGGGGAGCTTCCCATCCTGAACCGTCGGTCTTGCCTGTCTCTAGGTCATTCTTGCGGTCTGTCTCGACGAAGACGAAGCCGAGGAGGGAGGGGGCCGACTTGGTGGCCTCTTTGTATTCGGCGATGGAGCGCTGGCCGTAGAGGGGGTTGGATGGTGAGCACCAGGCGAGGGAGTCGACTTCGGATTTGGGGTAGAGGTGGATGTGGGAGTCGATGATGGGGAGGATGAGCTGGTCGTCGGCCATGATGTTGGTGGCCGTGGATGGAATTGTGGGAGAAATTGATGAGTTTGTTTGTGGATTTGGAGAATTGGAGGTCTCCTGGTGGTGGAATTGCAGAAAATAGAAAGTGAAAAAAAAGAAGCAACAATGCGAGAAATTGTTTCTTGCCAATTTGATGAACAGAGCAGAGGTCAAGCTGGCTGCCCAAGTTTCGGTCTGAACTACCCCGCTACTGGTCTCAGTGGTGGTCCCTGAGCGCGCTATGGCTGTCAAGCTCTCCACCTGTCTTGAATTGTGCAGCGGCAGAGCGGGGCGATCTCCACTGTAGCTCAACGACCTTCTCGGCCACGCTCGACGTCTAGGGATATGAGCTCAAATCGTGTTCTCATGAATTGTTTCCCTCGGCCCCAATTGTCACGGCGCGGTGTTACGGTGGTTTTTTGAGCTAGAAATTTTTTTTTTTTTTTAAAAAAAAAAAAAAAAAAAAAAAAAAAACCATTTGCGGCGACTTTCTCAGTCTTGTATTGGCCGTCATGTTGCGCCGTACCGATGCCACTGCGCTACCGTGCTCAGACCATTGCCGAGAAGAAGGCTCATGTGCTGCCATTTTGTAACCGAGCATCCAATTGCTCCGTCTATCGAGTAGAAAAGTTCCCAACGCAGGCCTAACTACGCCATACCTAGGTAGGTACATGTATACAAATGGGAGCACTTCATAGTGCGTCCTGCTAGCTCAGGACACTTCCGATGGAGACTTGCATCGTTCAAGTGAGGACCCGCACACCAGCAAAAAGGCGACGGGTAATTAAACGCATCATCCATATACATACATACATCCCGACGTCACTCATCGATGCGCCAATTAATTAATTATGAATAGATTCAACCGTCTTCTATTCAAAGGCAGTGAATCTGCCTCAGTCTATCTACACCTTTGGCTAGCTTGAGACCCTCCCAGCGCCGGGTCCTTGACCACATCCACAAAGGCATCCCATCCCAACCCCTTTCCTCCATCCCATCGGAGCCGGTCCTCGATCTGTACCACGAGGCTGTCCATACTTGACATTTAGCAATGAAGCAAGGAGGCTGAAGACCTACTTCGAAGCCCCCTTTCTGTCCAAGAACTAACAAACGAGAACTACCTGCAGACACGAGTTGGCCATGTGCCTGCAGGGGGCCGCAGCATCGACCCATTCGTCTTCACCCGCCATCGAGACAGCCAGCGTACTCCAAGAACCTGCTTGGCGCGGCGTACTCGCTGCGGTGAGGGGGCGTACAGTAAAAACGGCAAGCGAAAAGTTGCGCTGGTTTATTAATTTTTACCACAACAACAAGAACTTGGGAAATGAGACGAATAGACGCCAGTTTGCAAGCGTCTGTCCGCTCAAAGGAATGTATAGCCGGATTTCTCTCATTCGGCCTTCCTCTGATGACCAACCCCTCCAATTTTCACTCTTCACCACATGATCAGGGTCTTCAAGTGACGACGATGCCGTGGCGGCGAGAGTGGCTGTGGGAGTATTGAACCTCGTCCTCTTCGCCCTCGCTGATGTAGCTTGAGCAGTCAGAGCTGTCGTCTCCATATCCGCACCTGGAGCCGCCGCAGTCGAGCTTGACGCGCTCGCCTTTGCGGGTGATTCCGTAGCGCTCGCAAGTGCATGAGCTGCAGTCTGAATTGGGTGTGCTGTAACCGGACATGGACGAGTTCGGAGATGAGCTGTCGGAGCGGTAGGACAGGGAGGAGCCACTGGATGAAACGGGAGAGGTGCCAAAGTTGGTGATGACATCTTCGTCGTCGATGCCAGCGCTGCCGAAGCGTGCAGTGAGCTCCTCGATTTGCTCATTGTCGTAGTAGTCTGAGTCGAGAATATGCTTGGTCGCGTGCGGAGACATGGGCTTGGGAGCCTGGATCTGGGACACTGAGAGGGGACGTCCCTTGGGGATGTCCACTGTGAGTGACGTTCGGCTTCGCGAAGACCTGTGACCATCCTTGTCCTTGGAAGAGGAGTGATGGCGCGATGAGCTTTTGCTGCTCGACTTTGACGATGACTTGTGATCCTTGGAAGACGAGGAAGACTTGTGGTGGCGGGAAGAAGACTTGTCAGATTTCTCAGACGGCACGTCGAGGATATTCAGCTCGCGGCCGGTGGTGGGCTCAGTGGTGGAGGTGACACTGGGGTTGTGGGCGACATGATAACCATCGATGATGTAGTAATACCAGTATCGTTGGCCAGCCTCGAGAGTAGAGTTCTGGAAGCGGAACGTTCCCTTCCAGGAACCAGACTTGGAAGAAGACTTGTCCTTGGAGAGTGGGAGCTGACCAACGTAATTGTCCCAAGAGCCGAGAAGGTGCACAGTCTTGACGCCAGAAGAGACGCGAAGAGAGAAAGAAAGTTGAATAGCCGACATTTTCGATTATCTATCCTTGTAGTTGGCGATGCAGTCGAATGACAAAAGATCTTGAACAATTGAATTTTCGATTTGAGTTTGAGTGTCGGCGAGCAAGTAAAATCCACAGAATTCTGCTATTAAAGGGTAGTGTATTAAGGGTGACTAGGCAAATCAAATGATGACAAGAAACAATAATGCAATAATAGTGGTTAAAGGAGTTTTTTTCGCCTCTCAAGCTGACCAGCAACTTTGAAGTGTGTGTAGATTGTTGGCGGGAAAGCGAGTATCCAGCTAATCGAGACGAAAGGTATATTAGAATAGTAAGTAGAGACCGGCTCTACGATGCAATAGCGAACAAAGGCAAAGGGGAAGGGGAAACACAACACACAAACAGAAACTAGGATTTGAGTTGAAGGAACTTGCTGAAGAGGGAAAAGAAGAAAAAGGGAAGACGGGAGGGGGTGTTGGTTGGATATTATATGAATTGGCCACCGCGTGTTGGCCATACACATACATACTGGCGGTGGCCGATGAGAGTGGCCAGCTTCACATTTCGGCTTCACAAACACGGCATGGCATGGCGTGGCAACCTGGTTCACGAGCCAGGATGCATAACTACTTTGGAGACATGCAGCAATCGCAAGACGCTATGATTGTGAGTGCACGATTTATCCAGCCGGTTGTCCAATGGTAGGCTGGACCATGGGATCGTCCACCACGCGCGAGAGGCGGAAAAGGCGCAAAAGCAAGTTGCCCGACGCCGAATATCACATTTCATTATTCGGGACAGGCGAGAGACGAGAGACGAGAGACGAGAGACGCAAGCGGGGGATATCGAAACCAGGCCAGCTCGAGAGGGGATTCTGAGATGTCGGCGCTTAAACGGTGGCTTGGGACAGGACAAGGACACATCAAGGTGCAGTAGCTTGCCGATGGACCAAAAGGATGAGAGAAACAAAAGGTCAAAAGGTGGGATGGGATGGATTCAATCTTCCCAGTCTAGCCAGTAACGGGACTTGGGCAGGCACACTCATGGATGCCGGCGTCTAGCAGTGCCGCTTGATTGGGTCGGCGCCAGGGAGTGGTTCCTCGAATCCTCACAGTCTTTTTCGACCCTTGCAACGTCACCCTGCAGCTCTGCCAATGGCAAGCTACAGACGACCTCTTGCGTCTCTTGTGAGCGCTCCACTGCTTTTGCGTTTAATGCCTGCTCAACTGCCTTGGTGGATTGGCTCTTGACGAGATGCATGTCTATGCGTCAATACGACCGTAAGAATGTTTGAGTAGAACTTTGCCAAAGTATTTGGGGTGCCGCTTTACTGTCCTACGGTGCTTTCGGAAGGCAGGAGCCACGCAGGCCGATTCGATACGTTGCTGCAGGGAAAGCATGTTTCTTCCTGTTACACCTGCCTTGTTTGACTTGCTGGAGGACCAAAAACACCACACGACCGCAATGATAATTGCATTCCTTCATCAATGTTCGCAATGGCTCCGCCTGCTCCCATCCTGCAAGCTTACCCTTTTCCGCGACGAAATAAGCATGTGTTTACCTCTTTCAATTTCATTTCACGATATTCGCGGCATGAGATATGCCGAGTCAGACATTTTGACCTTGGTATCCCACTACAATGGTTCTCGGCACCTTTGTCTAAAGCAGCGTCACCACTAGTCAAGCCCATCGCCATCGAGGTGGTTCAGCAGGCTTGACTCTGATCGGATCGCATCTGTGCGGCCAAGTAAGTCATTGGCCTGCCCTGCTATTTGCTCACTTGACTTTACAAATTTGATGGAATGAGGCTTGGCATTGAATATTGTCTCGTTGGCAATATCTGTCAATGAGGCCCGGTTTATCACAACCAGCAACATAGAAACCTTCGCCGTTCAAGCATTTGTTTTATTCCTTCCGACGTAGGCAACAGTAATGCAAATAATACTTTGCATAAAGACATTCATCCCCAATTCAACTGCTTTCTCTCCACTCACACTGACGGAGTATCCCGCTCTATGCGGCCCGTCCTCGTGGCCCCCGAGCTGAAGCCGCAACACACCACTTCGACATAATGCGGCATATACACGACTTTCACAACCAAAATCCGTGAGTCTGCCTGCTTGAGTCGTTTGAGTTCCGCACAACCACCCGATTTTAGCGTCGGCGGGTATGTAAGGAGGGTCACACGAAGAGAAAGTATGTCGCTGATGTTGTATATTGATCCCGCCGACCAGTTTGCAGGAACCGGTTATTAGCCCGCAGCAACCAGCCTCAGACGGAAAGGTTGCATTCAAGACAAAGCACCTGACGAGATATAAGTTATAGGTCGGAAAGCCAAAGTTCACTATTTGCCTTTGCGAACTCCTTGGCGCTTGCGTTTACACTACTGGTGTCAACTGGCAACCTTCATAGTGCCATTATCCGGCAGATCAATGCCTATAAGACATAGTCTTGATGGTAAATATGCTTTTGTGTGGTCGGATGATCAATGGTGGATGACATATCAAACATATGGAAGGTTTGTATGGTCAAATTGCCGCCCACGCTTCTGTGCTTGCGGAGTGCTTTGGCCAAAACGCCACGGGACATGTCCGCCTTCCATCTGGATTGCAATGAATGCAACATAGTGACGACTTGCCAAGACCTCAACTATACAGCTTGCCAGAATGAGGCTGTTTGCTTGAGACCATGAGCATACGGTAGTAGAGGTCGAGCCACACTATGTCCCCAAACGTATCGGCGATGTTCACCAACCCCAAACCGTTGGTTGGTGCCAAAAATCTAAAAGTTGAGTCTAGATTCTGGGCCAATGCAAAGTATCGGAGAACCTTCCATGTGCGTTTACAGCAATGGCTTTGTCGTGGTCAGCGCACACCCTGATGGGGAAGTGAGTCCGCTTTGTGTTGCCAGAATCGACGCCTTCAAAGTAAGACGCTGCCAAGGCTGTCAGCAACTTGACCAACTTTGAGATGGAACACCGAATTATAGTTTGAATCAACTAAGACACGGTGGCAACCAACTATCACTGGACAAGGACGGCCCAATGACCTCACTTGTGGGGATATATCCAACGCTTGCTGGCCATATCAAACTGGTTCTAGCTTTAGTTGAACGTGCGTGACAACATTTTGAACGGTATGTTTGAGACACAATCCGGGGTCTAGCAGCAAGCAGCGCAAGTGTCTCTGAAGCGAAGCGAGGCAATTGGTAGGAAATTCTGATACATGCACGTTTTCACAGGTCCCTATTCTTACAACCGTCGGGTGTAGAACCTATTGAGCAGTTTCATGTTGTAGCTGCAGCGTAAATTGCCCTGCAACATGATGGTAAGTGAGGCAGACACAAAGTGAGACTGTGACTTTAGCATTCATGGAACTGAGCTTAACCACATCAAAAAACGATGGCAGGCTGCGTCAGTCGCGCTTAAACGAACATAACCCCATAGTCAAGAAGCTTTTACGAAAACTCACGGGCAATTCTCGATTAGAGAGCGAGTCCGTTTGGAACTAATCGGCTGTCAAATGACGTACCGCAACGGAAATCGGCCACCCATGACTCCAATGAACAGCCGAGGCATACGGAGTACGAAACACGGGGATGGTGCCGGATCCTCGTGCAACGATATCGGCCAGGCATGACTGCTGCGGACCGTCGCAGCTTGCAGCCTATACCCTGTGAGTATGCTGTTCGTAAGTTCATGGACTGCCTGAGTAGTGTAATACCTATAAAAGTATGGGCACATGCTTGTGAAGAAGGTAGTTGATTAGCTTAGGCGTGTCCATGACCAAAATGCTGTTGCGGTGTCATCTTGAACAGCAAGGAGAGCCACAGTCGACGTACTCAAACTAGACACTAGCACAAAAAGTATTTATGCAGCAATAACTGCTGATGAGACCAAAATCAACTCTTAGTTTCTGCCCATAGGGATACGAAAGACATTCAGTGGCCACGATGTTAGTCACAGCGATATGGCTTTTCCACTTGAATGACCCTTCTCATGTTAGTTGTATGTATATACTATCGAAGCACCTTACAATGAGCACAATCATAGCATATACTACTACAAACGCATTTCCAACCGGCGACGAGACCATGGCGTCAAGTCGCGAGGATTCGTTTTAGACGAGACGGAAGTCGACGGTTTAATAACAAAGAAAGCGGCCTTACACCGCCAAGAGTACCTGTTCGTAAATAAATGGCCTCTCAATTAACATCAAAAGTACCAATAAGCCGGACCAAGTCAGGATAGCTCAAGGCTTTCTCACAAAGGAGTCAAAGACCATCTCCTTACCTCTGACTTGGCCAAGCCAACAGCTCCACCGCCGTTTAAGACACCTCACACAAGACGGCCTAATTAAGTGAGCACGCGGGGAGTTGGAGAAGAGAGACATAAGCAAGTCCGAAATACGACAGTGGCTCAATCCCATTGTGGAAGCTGCTTCTGCTTCATATGCCGGTGATACCCACTCCATCTGTAGATTGAACCCAGAATAAAAAGAACGGACGTAAAACATACCCAAATAGAGTAACATGTCTAATTAATCCGAATAAAGCGAGATAGCGCTATGTACCCGAAATACGGGGTAAAAGTATCGGGTAATCTGTTCTTTCCTGACCGCGACAAAAGCTGACATTTGATAGCCACAGAAAGTGAATAGAATTGGGTATAAATATGGGTGATGTCGCCGCGTCAAGTGTTTTATCAAGCTCCAGATACAGTTCATCCCTCGAATCACTTCAGTTTATATCTTCGTATCAGCGACAATGAGACTCCTCGCTCTTCTTGCCTTGTCGGCTCTCGCTACGGCCGGAGTTCTCGTTGAGAAGGATGGCGTAGAGGTTCGAGCCTGTCCTTTGGACTGTGGCACTGGTTATATTTGCTGCAACTGTGGCGGTGATCAATATGGTTGCAAACCTAGAAATGGGGGCGTAAGTAACATTCGTGACTAGAGACTGAAGTGTGCTAATAGACTTTGATAGCGATGCGCGTGCCCTTAGGCTCAGGATGTGAAATGACACAAGATGTCTATGGCGGCAGGACGATATCTCGGGCTGGATACGAAAATGTGTTGTCGAGTGAGATGGGCTGCAATTGCTACTTGGATCTTGTCAGCAACTCGGTCTGGTGATGAGAAAGGAACAGTCTCTTCGTTCCCGATGGAGGTCAATAGCTGTATTCATTTCACCTTGAACACCTTGTATTTGTTGACTCACCTGTGCCTGTGTACTTATGCCGTATATGCAATCAGAAGCGCAGAGCGATGTCCGTACTATTTGCTAGTTTTCTTGGCCAACATGCAGAGAATGGCAGTCAAGCCGAGCAAGTCGTATGTATTGCTGTTGCAGGTTCAGTCTGCTGCAAACAGAGCATGTCTGACAGCCATTTTGGTCACCCGTATGCCAAACCGCACTGATTGGGCTTCTGTATTTGATCTCTGACAGTAGTAGTTCCCGGTCTGTGCAAAGACACCCCTCAAGAGGGCATGGAGAATCACCATCTCTTACATTTAGGACTTGTTTCCCCTGCTAACGGAACCGCGGCTTCTATTCGCCTACGGTGTCCTCTTTGGCTTTGAGACAGTCTTGTCAGCCATGCTCGTAATTTGGGACCGGCACACACGGGGACGTGGAGTTTTGATCTGAAGTAACTGAGTTGCTTGCTTCAAGCCCGGGGAGGCTTCCATCTCATCCAGGAATCAGGCAACCAAGCGCACGGTAAATAAGATAGTTGATTGAGCCGTCGAAGCCTCAAATTGAACCACAAACAAGCCAAATATTGGTTAAATTAAGTCTTCTCTAAGCAGTTTGTTACCAATGTTGGACGGATCTTCATTCAAGAACCGAGACGTCAGGCCGCGGGTATGAAGACGGAAGCCAAAGTCCGTCGAAGGCACAAACTATTGCAAATACAATTCCAGATGCCAGGTATAATCAACAAGAACTAGCCACATCTAATAACATGTAATGTGATACCAAACAAGCTTGGCATACTCTCTGCAATGCCCCAATTGGGACATTACCACACACTACATGCACCACTACACCAAAATAGTCGATACCGATCCATAAATGTTTCAAGCCACGAGACCAGTGCCCGAAATCCTGCTTTGGAACCAGTCGCCCATGCAGCCAGGCTATCACCAGTGGCCAGGCATCGGTTCTAGAAGCAGAGGCTGGCTGTCACAATGTCTGCAACCCAGTACGTTCTTGCTCCAAACTTCAGATGACGATAGCCCTATTCCTGCCAGGGACACAGCAGCCAATTTCGATAGTCACATATCACCACGCCATGTGGCTGTTGACTTGGGACATGGCACCTTCAGGCTAAATGTGGTGACACTGCGAGGTGATGTCGCCTGGGCTTAGGCCAGGGGCCCCGGCTACTGTTTTAAAAATGCGGCTAGTTATTTGACAGCCCTGATGACATTTGACACACCAGGGTTCTCTGCTACATTGTTGAGTTTCTGATGTGTGTTTTTGGCGCTTGGACCTGAGCTGCGGCCGCAACTAACTGGCGCTATCTCCAAGTGGCAACTTTTTGAGTTGTGGCGTGTTGGTGGGAGGGTGTGAGTTGTGATGCTGGACTGTTGGTATTTGTATTTGTATTTGGCAATTTAGAATCATGTATTCAATGGATGAGGAATAAAGAGGTTGAGGTTACGAATAGCCTACTGTGAATTCCTAATAACTAATTGGGTAATACTAACAGACTCAACCCAACTCAACTCAACTTAGAATTGACATACTTAGAAACATAACCCACACGGATAGATATGGAACCTGGTAAGCTTTCCCCACAGATTCTTCAACGATCCACCTTCTTGCTTCCCCCAGCTTCGTCATTTTCAACTCCATCATGTTGCCCTGTAGTTCCTCCGTTCACAAAACACAATCGTCTGTCTGAACGGACGCTACAACATCCGTCCCATCCCCGGATAACCCTGATCCCAGCCATGTAATAAATTATGCACGTCTCCATCACATCCGGGTGGGTAGTGTGAGTTTCTTCCCACATCACAAAAAACGTGGGGTTGCAACATGCCAGACAAGCCACTAGAATAACCGACGAAGCTTTTGGGCATTCTATTGGAAGCATGGGGGACCTGTGGCAGACCTTGGCATGCCGCTAGTAGACTCAGCCAGGCTGCTCGTCTTCTTTTCTGCCAGCCATGGTTGATCTGCGACAGTAAGGCTTTCGTAGTTAAGGGGGGCACCTCTCTTTATCGCCGACTAACTTCCTGGCATGTCTATTCTGGACATCCAACTTTCCGGAGACATCGACTGGTATCGATTGGTGAGAATGTGAGGTGCATAGCAACCGTTTCGGTAACAGAGTATCCCAGGTCAGTCGTTCGATTGTCCTTGTCTCACCGTGGGTCGATACTCTGGGCAGCCAGTCCATTCAGCCATCTCTTCCGCAACTTGAGGAAGCCTAACGGGTTGTGAGACAAGGTCAGGGGTGGTATATTACATATATAGGTCCACTCTTGCTGGTGGTGTTTCCTGCAAAGGGAGACAAGCAATTGTGTGCTGGTCCGTTGTCATTCTTCTGCGACGGAATGCCATCCTTGGGCAATATGTTGTTCGCGATATGGGCTGTCCTGGCTTCGGTGGTAGTTGTGCCAGTTCTGGCTGATACTTCTACGGGTTTAACGCTTCCTGCATGTGCGGTATGTGCATCCCACGACGTGTGACGGGCCTTGCTAACAACTAGACAGGAAACTTGCTTTACGGATGCATTGAAGACTTCCGACTGCTCTGCCGGCAGGGTAGAGTGTCTCTGCACTGATGCTGTGTTGTACGGAGAACTCGTTTCCTGTGCAAAGGAGAGTTGTATGCCAAAGGATACTCTGGGTGCGTTTGCTTCAACAGCAGCAAGATTCGGCCGTCTGCTAACATCACCATTAGTGACTCTTAATACTACATCTACTACTTGCCATCTTCCCATCCGTGACGAAAGACCGCCACTGGTTCGCATGGCAATTGCATTTCTTAGCGTTACCAGTGTCATAGTTGGTCTTCGTATTTACCAACGCATTTGGTTTCGTGCTGGGCTTAATTCTGACGACCATCTCATCATACTATCCTATGTAAGTCTACTATACTTGCGAGCTCCTTTGATACCAAGTTGCTAACGAACATGGCTAAAGCTTTGCGGGATACCAAGTACTGTTATTCTTATCGTTGGGCGTACGTGATTCCTCAACACCCCGAAAGAATTTCTACTGACGAGCATAGTTGGGGGAAATGGCCTTGGGCGAGACGTATGGACCGTATCCTTTGACCAGGTCACCAACTTTCTTTACGTGAGCTTCCTACCAAGTACCCCTTTGATCTGCAAATGCTAACCCTGACAGTACATGTATATAAACGAAGTGCTCTACTTTACACAAGTATTCACAGTCAAGTTGTCCATCCTCGCCTTTTACCTGCGCCTCTTCCCCGGAACCACAATCCGCCGACTCATCTGGGGCACCATCGGCGTCACATGCTCCTTCATCCTCATATACGACTTCATCACCATCTTCCAATGCCAGCCCGTGACCCACTACTGGCTAGGCTGGACTGGGGAACAAGAAGGACGCTGTCTCAGCGTCAACGCTCTCGTTTGGGCAAACGCTGCGTCGAGCATCTTCCTCGACGCATGGATGCTGGGCCTTCCGCTATCCCAGCTGAGAAGCCTACAATTACACTGGAAGAAGAAGATTGGCGTTGCCCTCATGTTTAGCGTGGGAATATTGTAAGTCGATCATAGGCATCACACGTATCAACGTCTAATCCGTGGGTAGTGTCACCGCCGTCAGCATCCTCCGACTCCAGTTCCTCGTTCGGTTCGGAAGCTCCGCAAACCCGACGTGGGACATGTATCCAACCAGTTACTGGTCGTGTGTTGAGTTGAACGTCAGTGTATGCTGTGCGTGTATGCCGAGCATGCGGCTTGTACTGGAGCGTTTGTTCCCGCGGATGTTGGGCTCCACGAGGGATAGACTGCATGATTCGCCGCCTATAAGTCTGTCGAGGCATCGACGTGCCATTCGGAGTGCGGATCCGGACCCGACCTCGAAGATTATACAGTCTAGGGAATTTCAGGTTGAGTATTTTACGGATGGGGAGGGGTCAGAGGGGAGTAGGAAGGAGGTTTCGAGATGGGAGACGAGTGGCCGGAGGGCTGGGTAGGTGACTTCTAGGTGGGAATGAAGGAGAAATTGGGCGGGGGAATCAATGAGTAATGAATATTATGAAGAAGTTTGACTTTACGGGACTGTGCAGGCCGTCATTTGACGTAATTGTTAGTATTGTATACCTAAGTGCTTGAATTCTCTACAGACTATGACCGGGATTTCTCAACGTATTGAATAGTTCACAAAGATTGATTTTCAATGACGCTAACACCTGACTTGTTAGGAGACGGTTCGTCCACAGAAGGTAATGATACAGGAGTTATGGGTAGTTCGTCTTAAACACCCAACAATTGCGCTCCATGAACTGGAAAGACGAAATCAGCTCATGGTAGTACACTCCGCATCTTACAGGATTGACAACCTTGAACGAGGAACCGGGACATGTGGATTTAGTCCTACGCCCTTTCATATAGACGACGCGCGTACACTTGGAGCCGGACGTGTCGGATTCCAACGTCTCCAAGTCAGCCTTGAGAGCTTCGGAGCATCCAGAACCTGGTAACAATAGGATGTTGTGGTCCCAGCACTTTCCGCGTCAAGTGCCAGCCATGCATGTGAAAAGAAGCCCACACAGAACTCAAAGTCATTCATTCCAATCCCTTCATACGAACCAAGTTGGTCCGCTAATTCAGGAGACTTTGTTACAGACTTAGGCATAGGACGTCCGGTCTGTTAGCAGGTCACCTCACGTAAACAAACCTATTTATAGCCTGATCAAGTCGACCATGAGGCACAATCTCGTCATGCTAATACTGCCTCAAAGACCTTACTCTATCTGATGAGACGCCAACTCATACAATATCCAATCATCCAAGACACTCTCTTTCAAAATACGACCCTTCGTGCTCTCTCTTCTGTACATGAGACCGTATGCATAGCTACCCAAGTGAGGATGAAGTAGTATTGAAAGTGAGGCAAAGACCCCACCGATCACTTCCTTAGTCCAATTAGGAAGTAATTCAGAGTCAGCTTCGCTTGTTGCTAGCATTATTTGAACTCCTCACTGTTGAAGCCAATTTGGGCTATTACGCTTCCTATATCTACCTGAACACTGTACAACTCGTAAGCGACATGGAAACCGACCGAAAGCGAGAAACGAGAGACAACTGTTACCCAAAATGTTCAATCAGATGCAGAGGAACCTGTGCCTAGTCGGCTTGAGAGCTCAGCCTTATCAGCTGAAATGCAACGCTGGAGATCAGTTTTCCACTGCCGGCCATAAGGTTGGGAGCGTTATGCAAGGTAAGCACGTAGGTAGTTGTCTCCCTATAGCAGCGAGGCGAGGGTCCGATGAAATGATCGACACGGGAAACGGCTATTAGAGATGCGTCCACCAATTATGATGCTTCGGCTCAGAAATGTCTCAGGTATGTCGTATTATAGTTGTTGGTCAGACTACTTCCGAAATCATCATGACAACATAAACGTATTTCATCGTACTTTCGTATTATCGTATTAATCAATGAAGTTGGAGATGTAAAGTCAAGTGTGAAAGTGAGGCTCTGCCCTTCCGAATAAGTATATAAATGTGAGAAGGGCACTCAACTTTTCATCATCAAGCACTCATCAATAAGTTCATTCAAACAATATTTCCTTCTACAATGCAGACCAAGTTTCTTGTTCTCGGCCTCGTTGCCCAATCTCTTCAGGTCCTGGCCGCTCCAGCACCAGACGCAGGAAAGGAGGTGAAAGGTATGCAACCAGCCTTGCCATTCTAGCCAGCTGTTTTGTGAACGGAATATAATCTGTACTATCTCTCTGCGTCAGCGGAGCATTCCCCTTTGCTGGAATGACCTGGCGGTCATTTTTTTTTGTGATATGTTTCTTTGCTAATGGTCTACTAGAATTCAAGTCTGTTCCATCCGACAAGCAGCTTGTCAAAGCTCACGCAGCCTCCAAGGACTCTGTAATTGCAGATTGTAAGAAATATACAACTTTTCGTCTTCGAGCACAACTAACGATGAATCATAGCCTGCTACTGGTGTGGCTCTCCTTGCGGCGGATACTATTGCTGCGATCCGTACCCTTACTGTGGTTATTATACCAACCCATTCCAATGCGTGTGCTACGCCTAGATATTTCACAGCTGCGGTCGCTCAAGACGGTATTGATATAAAATAGATGACAGTCTGTTCCAGGTAAAACTACTAGGTACGCTATTAGTTAGATTTTACTATCAATGCAGACTTGAATCTACAACTGTGGTCCCATGCTGATGAGCCTGATGTATTTTTACGTGACGTCATTGGCAAAAGCTGCTCAATCGGTTTGTAGTGGTAGCTCGAACTGTCTTTCCAAAGAGCGAGGCGTAATCATACCCCGTTCATGATGGTGTTTCCTACATATTGGTTGTCTCCAAGTCACCTTATTTGAGCATGTCCATTAAGATTGTTTCATCTTATCGACAGGAGCGACTCCAACCTGTATTTAGGGCCTTCTTTTGGCGGCCCTGGGGTCAGTCGGATGTTTGAGGTCATCTGTCATCGGACATCAGAGGTCTAGCGGCTCCCGTTGACACCTCGTCTTGCTACAGCTTCGAATGGGAATAGTACTCTTGCTGTCGAGTGTCCCGTTTGTCAGCAATCTTTACGGAATTGGCTTTATCCAGAACCTATTGTTCAACAGCGTGAAATGTAGGCCCTAGTATGTTGAGGAAAGTAAGAGGTGAAGCCCAATGCATCCTGGAGCCTGAATGGATGAACCTCGACGAGTAATTCCCACCACCTAGCCATGAAGCCTCGACTTGCGCATGCGGCGACGTGGTTTTGCGGCCCGACTGGCAGCCAGCCTCTGTTACTGTATCATTTCTGTTCTTATAAGGCAATAAGACACAAATATTCTTGTAACTATAGCTCTATCCATATGATGTTCAGGGACATTTACTGCGCTAGCAATCATAAAGTCCCAAAGCATCATATTAGTCCTTCTTCTCATTCTATACCATAGTTGTTTATAGTTGGGCCAAGTCAGAAATTAACCAGCTTATATGACTTCACTCTCTTTGCTCTAAGAAACTGTAACATAAGCCCTAGGGGGATACAGCAATTGCCCAAGATCTAATTGTGATCCCGTAATCCTGAAGCCAGATAGACAGCATCACCGATTACTTAGCCAAGGAAAGAATATTAGATTTGACGCTCTTGAGATCGCACCAAGAACTCATCCCGGTCCATTTTGCCAAGAGTCTAAAAGGCTGGTTGTCGCCGTCTAATGCCACAGCTCAACAGGACGCAGGTGTAGTCTCGTCGCCGCTGTGTCTTGTTATAAATTGCGTGATAAGTCCAATTACTGCCGCACATGCCAAGTTGGCATTGTCCTTGGGCATTTCTATAATTTCGCATAAGCTAGCTTTTCATGCCAAATAGGACCCATCTTCTTTTTACCTCTAAAGCCACATGTATAGTATGCATAAGAGACTTCATTTGGTGGTCCGGTTGGTCTGGTACCCCTGCCTTGCCCGTGGACCAGTTTATAATAAACATTATATAACACGCGGACAGGGGGCCCCTTGGCTGACGCATCAAAGGTCTGTATACGACGTATCCAAGGTATTACCGTACTCTTTGTATGTGTGTACGCGTGAAAGACAATTATTCAGCAACAATGGGCCGAGTTACCTGAGTCATCAATACGGCCATTTGATTCAGCCAAGTGTGGCAGTCGCTTTGCACGACTCTTTCAAACTTATAGCCAAGCCCTTGTGTAATGCTATATGCTTTTAATGTTATGTAAAGCTTAATAGATTGACAGGTGGCTGCCTATATTGCACCAGCACTAGTAAGCAAATGGGCTTGCCGCTTGCGCCAGGAGTACGAGCAACTCCGTCACAGTGTAGGCTCTCCCTCAGCGTAGACGCGAGAGGGCGACTCTTGCGATGCGAGTCTACATGCAATTCAACTTGGACTCCAATAAAGAAACTCCAAGGGCCGTTCGCCCTAGCTGTAGCTGGCGGCTATAACTTGTTTTCCTTGCATAGTGTAGCACCCTATAAAATTGGCAAAAACATATTGCAACTAAGCCAAGCAAGCTTGGACGCATAACGTATGCTAAAATGTGCTATCTCGGAGTAACCATGCCAAGCAATAAGGTATTCTCGAGCAAGTCAAGTTCTCTGAACCGATGCATTAGTGATTAGGCACATATCATGCTATCTCTAAGGCAGTGCTATTGTCACTATGTATATATAGACACAGGTTTGCTGCACTTTATATAAAAAAAAAAACCAAGCAAACCATTACATTCATTCTTTTACTAGCTTCTGCTTCTTCTCATCACTCTGTGAAGACAGACACCACCACACTCGTTTACAACTCGCGAAAAAGCAATCTCGAAGCTTAACCTCTGTTGTGCCAGTTACTGGATCAGTCCTCCTCTACATCGAGTCCACGTCGTTATCCACTCATCACCAAGCTTCATATTCGTGCAAAACAATCGCTCAAAATGCAGCCTTCTTTAGTAATGGCCCTCATGGCAGCCGGAACTCTCACCGGCCTGGCCACGGGCACGCCACACCTGGGACGGCCCAAGGGTTGGTGTGACAATGCGGACTGCAGCAAGGTTCCTGCGCCCTTCACCCGCCGCGGCGTCGTTTCCGCCCGTGACGACCAGTGCCAGTACTCATGCCACCTGCGCAGGCTGCGCGAGGCGGCGGAGAAACGCGCCAATGCAAAGCCGGTCGACATGGGCATCGTTCCCAGCGCGGAGGAAATCACAGTACCAGAGCCGGACGACGCGGAGCCGTCTAAAGACAACAAGAAGAAGCGAGCCGCCGAGGATATGAACATGCCCGACGCGCTCCAGGGTGGCAGCGCCGCAGCCTCCATCTTCGCCTCCAACCCTAGCCTCTTCAGGCGCGCCGGCGAGACTCAAGCTGCTCCGCAGGTACCCGTTGGCCAGTTCGACGTGGCCGTCACCAACATCCCCCGTCGCAGCGAGGGTCCCTGCAAGTTCGCCGTCGACGCCAGCCCCCAGCCCGAGGAGTCCGGGGCCGGCATCGTCTGCCTGGGCTCCGCCGGCCAGAAAATGATGGAGAGCATGACGCGCGCCACGGTGGCCATGTTCGCAGCTCGGCTGGCCGTCGAGTACGACCGCAGTTGTGAGCTGAAGTCCGACACTAAGGCTCACTTTGAGGGCCAAGAGGACAAGTCCGTGTCTCCGTTTGATCCTAGCAGCACCGCTGCGGCGAGCGCTGAGGTGCTGGACGAAAACACCCCGGGAGGGCACACCTTCTTCCTTAGCTGCGGCGCTGTGTTCCTCTACCGCCCGTTGTCCGGCCCTAGCGGCACTTCCGTAGCTCCTGCGGTCAGGATGCTTCGCGACGCGCGCGGCTTTGTGCCTCTGATGGCCGAGTCGATTCCAGCAACTGTATTCCCTACCAAGCAGTCTGCTAGGCGCCAAGAAGGCGGCGCGGCTGCAGGTACGACCTATAATGCCTCCAACCCACCTCCCTGGCTTAAGGCGGCCCAGGCTGAGGCTGGGACTGCTCCTAAGGCTTAGTTGGACCAGACCTGTTTCCGCCTGTATTTCTTTTCGCCCGCAGAGGATGTATTAAGCTTGCTGTCGCTCTTTTCCCCCCCGGGTTAAAGTGCTCTTGCCTGAATTTCTTTTCCTTCTTTCTTTCCATTTGATTTGATTCAGTTCGCTTTAACAGAGAGAAAAGACAAAAAAAACTTGGAAAATTTTAAAAAAAAAAAAAAGTAGATATATACTCTATAAGCAAGTAGAACACAAGCGAGTAGAATACCTTACCTACAATTAACAATACTCTATTTTTAATTCCAATTTCTTTAATCTATAAGCATGCAATGTATACAAAAAGAGAGGCAGTTAGTGCTAGCTATTTAGGCTAGAAAATAAGACCAAAACCTTGGTGCATAAGCTGCTATAAAAAGGAACTCTCTCCGGGGAGTCAATTCAATTAATTAATTCACTCACCTGACAACTGGTATCCATAGCATCTGCGATAGATTGATTGTCAATGAGAGCCGCTTTGACCTTTCCCTTTTCGTCACATCTGACCATTTCGTCTCAACCTTCCATTTCTGACCTTTCCTTGATATCAGCAACTCAAATCAGTCTACAAAAGGAGTCATGTTTTCCTCTTGTCCCTGGATAGTCAGTCAAGTAGATATCATTCAATTCAAATTCTTTGCCCTCAATCTCTCAATTCCGTAACTATCTTGCGATACACCTGCCGTGAACGTGTGGCGTGGAGAGTCGAGACTGTGTGCACCACGATTCAATCAGCGGCGCTGTTAAAACAATTATTTGCTACAGCCACCAATTGATTGTCCCAATCCGTTGACACATCCATTGAGAAATCACCCGACAGAAAATGCAAAAAGACACGCTGCCATACTCTACTCTGGATGTTTGAGTTGGTAGTTGACCACGTGAACACCCGTCGCGTCGTGTCCACAAAATTTCCCCTCAACGCGCTTCCATCGCCAAAAAAGGCGACCATGTCCGAATCATGCACGCTACGAAGAGACCATCTGTGGGGTTTTACTCACTTTTCGCAGCTAAAATGGCATTGTTGCGGTATTGATTAGAAATCCGACTGTCAGATTGGCCGATATATACAAACTGGGTAACCTCTTCATCCTACGTGGAATTCCCATCGTCTCTTAATCAATCTCCATCATCGAGTCAACATCCACCCACACCAGTGGCAGCACAACCACAATGGCCGACTTCACCATCGACGACGCCCTAATCGCCAAAGTAACAGCCTACGTGGAATCCTACATGGCAAACTACGACCCCTCCCACGACTTCAACCACATCCAGCGCGTCCTCCGCCTCGCCAAACACATCCAGTCCACCCTCCCCTCCACATCCGCCGGCATCGTCACCCTGTCCGCACTCCTCCACGACGTCGGCGACAAGAAGTACCTCAAGCCAGGCGAGGACTCGACCCGCCTCGTCTTCGACGTGCTCCGCTCCTTTGGCGCCTCTGCGCCGCTCGCCGAAAAGGTGCAGGCCATTTGTCTGGGCGTCAGTTACTCCAGCGAGGTGAGGGACCCGGGCAGGGTGGTCAAGCTGGTGGAGGAGCATCCCGAGCTGGCGGTCGTGCAGGACGCGGACCGGCTGGATGCCATTGGGGCGGTTGGGATAGGCAGGGCGTTTGCGTTTGGGGGTGCGAAGAATAGGGATATGGGGAACACGATGGAGCATTTTGAGGAGAAGTTGGTGCGGTTGGAGGGGATGATGAAGACGGAGGAGGGGAGGAGGTTGGCTACGGAGAGGACGGAGAGAATTGTCTTGATGCAGAAGTGGTGGAGGGATGAGACGGCTGAGGATGGTTTTGCGGTGGTATGCCGGTGAAGGGGTGAAAGTATGTTGCTGATGGTTGGAGAGGTATATCAAAAATGAGATTCTAAATTTACGTATTAGATTAGACATTAGACCATCGTCATATCTACCTGCTCCTGCGATCGTTCGTCCTCCGTCTCCTCCGAACAACCAAATTATACAATGTAAACCCCGAACATCCAAGCCATATCACCACCAAACAAACCACCAACACCGTAGACCAAATCTTAAACGCAGCAGATGGCAATATCTGACCCAGCTGGATCGCCGAATTCGAATAAACTCCCTAGACCCATTAGCATAAGTCAAATCCCAACCAGCATCAAACACTCACCCACGGAAACACCATCGCCCACGAAGGCAAATGAAAAGCAACCTCCCTCCTCCTTCTCAGCCTCCCAACCACATCCCTCACAATACTGATAACCGCAAACGCCCACCAAAACGTGCCCTGCCCCCAATTCACAAGCCCAACAAGCATGCTCGCAAACGCAACCGTCTCCGTCCCGCGATCCCCAAACAAAACCACCTCGCCCTCACCCCCCAACTTCCCACCCAGCTGATACACCGCCCTCCCCAAGCTCTGCAACGCAAAGCTGCTCTGCCCCCACGGCCCGCACAGCACCATGTGCGAGTAAATCTGCTCCGGCGGAAACTCGTGATTCTCCCCCGTCACCTGGCCCCACGGCTGCAGTATCCTCGCCAGATACAGGGCATCAAATACAAGTGACAGCGGCAGCGCCAGCCCAATCTCCAAATAGGCCACCACTATCATGGGCACTTTCTGCGCGGTGCTCAGCATCGCGGACTGGCAGAGCGTTCCGGCGCCGGCGGCAGACGTGAGCGCCGCTATGAGGGGGAGTTGTGTGGCGGGCGTGAGGGCTCTGGTGAACCCGCCCTCGTGGGGGATGGAACTGACGAAGATGTTGGGGATGCCGATGCACGCGAGGACGGCGAGGAAGCAGTTTATCCACCAGAGTATGTAGACGGGGAGACTCCATGCGTGGCCCCAGGAGGGTATGACGACGAGGGAGAGCATCTGGATGGCGGACATGAATGCTATGCTTATGCTGGCGAGGCATGCTGTTTCAACGGTGGAGGTGGTGATGGACTTTATGGTGGACAGGGGCGATGTGAGCAGGCGGACGAGGAAGATTGTGAGAAAGACGGCTAGGAGGACGATGTTGATGAGCCAGAATATGATGGAGATTGTTTCGAGGCCGTGGAATTGGTAGGGCAGTTGGTGGAGGACGATGGCGAGGATGCCGGTCCCTTGGGGGATGAGGAAGCATACTGTTGTGAAGGAGGTGAGGGAGTCGCGGGGGAGTTTGTATATCATTTGTGCATTATTTCTAGGACAATGGTTAGTTGATGGATGTTTGGGTTGACGAGTGTTTCTGGTGAAGTTTGAGGTTTGAAGCGATAAAGTTAGTTTGACTGGATTCTGACGTCAACGTTTGGTCACCATGTGGTGGTTGACTACATTGTGGGCAGGACAAGGAATAACGAGCTAGTACGGAGTACGGACTGGAATAAGAATACAGTTCAAAGTTGACATTAACATTTACATTCTGTATCGTATCATTGACGTGTGGTGAATATGTTCCTGCGTCAATCGATCTCTTGGCAGTGTACAGTGAGACCATCAGGGTTGCATCACCAATTGTCTCACCAATTGTCTCCAGCCTCCACCAAACACATATCACCAACAAACCATCTCTTATCCAAAAGCCACAACACTGTACAGTAAAACTTCCACCTGCACCTTTCAACAATTCCAAATCGTCAGCACTTAAAACCAGATGCGAGTGCGAAACCGGACACTCATCCACAGTCACAAGAACCACCCACGTGCCACTGCCACTCTCACCCACAATCATCATCAGCCCTACGAAATCAAATCCCCATTTCTTCCCGCCATACAATCCGGACCCTGACCCCGAAATCGCAGACCCTTGTTCCCCGAATGGCCAAATTCCCATAGTAAGCTCACGTCAGTCCAACTGCCCCACCGCCACCGCCAGTGAATTAACCCACCAAGGCGATATCCCGCGATGAACAACACCGTCAGCCGAGTCAAGCACCCTGATGACCCTCAAACAAATATCATATAGCCCATCCCTCTTCCATATCCCAAATCCGCCAAACATGCCAAAATGAACTCCCTACCTACTGAAATCATCCGCGAAATCCTCCTCCATCTACCGCCCTCGCCCTCTACCCGCCTAACATGCCACCTCTTCAACGCCATTCTCGCACCCCAAATATTCACGACCATCCCATCTTTCACGGACCTCAAGACCGCGATGCTGAAGCTTGAAGAGGGCGCTAGTGAAGCGAGGAGGCGAAACGTCACGTCTATTTGGTCTCCGCGGTGTAGCGTCCCGGAGGATATACCCCTTCCGCAGAGTTTCTTGCTCGCTGCGTTTATTGCGTTTCACGGTAGACAGTGGAAACCGCCGAAAGAAGTGGAGTGGGATTCTGATAGTGGAATTTGCTTGGATGACGAACCGGAGAGTAATACGAGGGAAGTGACGGTTCGTGATGTTGGAGATATGTCGGAGGAGGGCTTGAAGGCGGCCATGTTTCGGTACGCCTTGTATTTGAGTTATTCGTATCGAGGCGAGGGAGAGGCACCGTCGTTGTGGATCTTTGATGAGAAAAGCTGGGCGGGCAAAGAATGACACAGGTTGAGGTACATTGCTTAAGAGGCGGATACCCTGATGGATACGATTTATGACGGTGTACAGGTTTAGACTGGCGGGAGTTTTTAGAGCATCGAGGGGCGTTTGTTATTTTATATACTACCATACAACTCGTTACTAAACATGATTGCTCTCTACTACATTAATGATATCGTGCTCGTGTAACCTCTGCATCCTTTGTCAAAACCGCACCATTAGTCGTGTAATACGTCGACCCGTGGATATCTTCTCTGGTTAGGGTAAATTAAACTTTTGCGTCTCGCGTCTCGCGTCACTGCGTCCCGCCGGCTACTTCACCACCTTTGCTCAACTAGCAGACCGAATGTGTCCGTATTATAGTTCCTAGGTTAAAACAAGAAAGCAGCGAGGAATCCGGCAGCGGCCAGAGCACCGACGGCATGATTGGCATTCGCACCAGCAGTGGGAGTTGTAGTCTTGGAGGTAGTCTTAGTACCAGGAGGCGCAGTGGTATTACCAGGTTTGCCAGTGGCAGTAGAAGATGCTGTAGGGGCAGGGCATTCGTCAGATTCAGTAGGCGACCAAGTACCAGTTGAGGTCAGCTTACTGGGGGAGGTAGTAGGAACGGTGGCAGTTCCCAGGCTCGTGCGGGTGCCGGTGCCCTCAGGAATAGTCACAACGCCGGTTTTCGACGTGTTGGATGGGGTAGTCTGGGTCGTTCCTGACGGCTGGCTGGCGGTACCAGTGGAGGTTCCGGTTCGAGTACCAGTGGAGGTTCCGGTTTGAGTACCAGTGGGATAGAGGGTTGGCGTAACACCGGCAGTGCATTTGTCGGCCGCAAGGGTGGATTGTTTCGGGGTGTAGACAACACACTGTTACCACATCCGTCAAGTGGTTAATGCAAGAATGATATCTAACAGTTGGAAGAAAGAACAACTTACACTCTTTTGGCACACAGCATCAAAAGCCTGAGGTCCTGATTGCCAACACAAGGCCGTACGTCCAGCAGGGGGGTAAGCAGCAAGGACGTCGTTGCAGTTGCTGCGAGTGCCAACGGCGTTGGCATCACAGTCCACGATGGTAGTGGCGTCTAAGCAGAATTTCCCATTGGCCTTGGAGCAGCTAATCTGCGTTCCTGGCGGGATACCTCCATTAGGAGCGGCAGAGACAGCTGCGACGGCAGTAGTGAGCAAAACCAACGCAGTCTTCATGATGGGAGCTGTTGCGAGATGCCAGTGACGTAGGTGGTGATGTGGGGTGTGTGTAAATCGGTGGTGTTGTTGAGGACTCAAGGAGTCTGCTGTATAGGTGATAGTGGTAGTATGCCAAGATGCAAAGCGAAGGACACAGGTTTCGGTTTGTTTGAATCGATCACACACGAGAGTAGGAAAGACACGATGCGGCACTCATGAGGCGGCTGCTCGGTTCTTATAGCATACGCGGACATGACCATATTCATGGTCGTACACGGGGGGCTGCTAGCTGCGGCGATGTGCCACCGGACCTCCTGTTTGGATTTGACTGGTCACTGAGCAGCACAACTGCAGGGTGGGCAATGTTGATGCACCAGACCGTACAGCAAGTGCCGGGGCCGTTGAGGTCACACCCAACAATAGTCTAGGCTAACCAACTAAAATGGTGTCTCAAAAGTCGGATGGCAGGGTCATTTCGGCCAGTTGAGTTGTGACTATGCACGGCAGTCGGCCGAGGTGTCGTGGCTGAGAGTCGATGGATGTGTAAATCAGGGAAGCCTCTGACGAACAGACCTTGGTATCCTGAAGGAGCTGGTATGGCCTTGCTTTGATGGGATCACAGCGGCGCTTGATGGGCGAAGTGCGCTTGTTGGGTGACCTCTACCTCAACCATCCATCCAGCAGAATGAGGCCTGTGCGTATACGAGAAGTTGGGCACTTCGGGTTTGTTATTTTTGATGCTGCCTTCGGAGAGTTGAAGTGCGTATTCGGTGAATTTGCTTTGACTAGTTGTGGCCCATCAAAACTGGCATCGTTACTGGCCGTTCCTGGCAGAATGTGAGGGGGAGTGCGTAAACGGCTTCGTTCATGTGGCAGTTAGTGTATTTGTTAGTTGGCTAGGCATTGGTCGCCGGGAATGGTGTGGACAGAGCCATCAAGAGGATCAAATGGAATAATGCAGGGACTTGGTGGCGTTGTTCGAACATTTGTTGATACATCAAGATCAATGGCTTATTTGCCAGTCTGTGAGTCTGTGGAACACGCAGTGCACAGAAGGGAGACCCGTTTAGGAAGGATGTAACCAGAGCATAGTGGAGCCTTCCTGTTGGCCCCTGCTCAAGTGCTCCTGCCCAGTGCTCCTCCCATGCTCCTTCCTGGCCCAGTTGACCATCATCACTCCCCCAACTTTGTACCAGGCAACTTCGGAGTACATGGCCATGCGCTCATGTCGTCATAGGGTCACTTTGTCCTCCTGACAAGATGTGAGATGTGCCAAATTACGAACAAATGCTACCACAGGGCGTTTAGTGTGTTTTATTTTTTGTAATTGACTCCTTCATTCTTATTCTGTTCATGGATCCTATTTAGTCTGTTTCTGATGACCCTGCACTCTGTTCAGTAAGGCCGAGCTGGCGTTGATCTCCCACTCTCTCGTTGATCACGACTCCTATTCGCCTTGCTGACCGGAAATCATCAAATTCGAGCGGCCGTCTATCCGCCATGAAGTACGTCGTCGGATGTCCTACTTGCTATCTGTGCGTCGCACAGTTTCTCAATCCCTCGAGTCCATCACATTTATACGAGAGCTTGTACCCCCTGTCATCTGCACGTTTTCTGCGGATTATGCCCCATGCGCCCACAATCACCCGTGCTGTTTTGCCAGATCTCCAATAGCCGGAGGCTGTTTCACTACTTTCCTCTCATCTGGTTTCCACAGACTCCACAAATCCTTTTTCTCTTCTAGGTTGTTTCTTTTAAGCGTAATATGGCGGCCGTTCCTCTCTTTGACATGTCCCGGCGGGCTGACACGTTAGCTAGCCTTGACATCCAAACTCATTCCAAATCACGCTCCAAGATCCGTATTCCATAGCCGCAAAGTATTTATAGCAAATGCTACCCAACGTTGGTCCAGTCCGCAGGGCTTGATGCCTTCCGACCTGATGCTACGTTGGCATTTTGTCAAAATCTAAGGAACATGAGGCTGTTGTGCTTCATCTGCTTCGAACAAATGAAGAAGGCATCATGTTCTTGACGCGTTGTAACCAATATACTGGCTGCTGCGCCTTGAGGCACAACTGACGATGCGTGCAGCCCCCCGGGAGCCAAAAAGCTATTTCCGCCCCATCTCATATGGTTACATTGTTTCAAAATCCATGATGGCATAAAGGGTCGGTAGTTGTGCGTGGCTCTTGTCACAGCAACGACATCATCCTCCAGGACAATCCTTGGCTATCGTCATTAACCTGCCCAAGGCACCGCATTTTGCAGAACTACATCACAGACAACCTACTACGTACCAATATCATTGTCATCCGATATTCTTCCTTGCTCCTCTCCAATGCCCCCAAGTTACTTCAGACGAAAAGTCGCCTTTCGGGACAAACCCATGAGCTCTCAATCACACCGCAGCTGCACCATCCCGACCAGTTTGTCTCACAATAATACACGACATGCCTACCAATGACGATGCTCCGTGTTACCACTTTTGTCACAAATTCCAAGACATGACCGTTCGTAAAAACTTAGACCTGGTCTCGTATGATGCCCTTTGTTGGTTCCTACCCTCTTGGCGAGCTCGACCAACACCACTCCATAATGTGCTGTCCAATCTACTGGGCAATTTATGGTGTACTCCATGCCTTTTCGTTGATTGTTTGCTACTCTTAGCGCAATGTAGTTAGGATAAGAGCAACGAACGCCCGGATCGTCAACCAATCCTCGTGCGGGGACTACTGCATTTCCAAGGAATTGACAACCGTGGCATAAGGCATTCTTCGCTTGTCATCCTTTCTATTGTGTAATGTATGTCGGTGCGACGACGGGCAGGTCCCGATGTTGATCAACATTGTCTGGGTAACTGGAAATTTGCATGATTTATTGAAGAGGGGCTTGCGTACATGGTATCTGCGTACATGGTATCTGCGTACATGGTATCTGCGTACATGGTATCTGCGGCATATGCTTACACTCTTGTGTTATGCTGGCGTGTGACGGCGGGAGCAGAGATGTCTATTACTCCGTACTCCGTAGATCATGGGTTGATGTGATGAGACAGAAGTTCTGTACACCTGTAACAGCAAGTGTTTACCCATATCCAAGTATACCAGACATTAAGATGTCTTGCTATGGCGCAGTATTTCCTTTGTTGCTGATCTAATAATGCCACTGTTGTAATACCTGCTTCCTGGCGCCTAATACTCGCCCATGGTACTCCGTTTAATTGCACGTAAAGGCGGCACTCTTTCAGAGCGGTGCCAAGTTGTCGTCGCTTTTGTGATTCACCTTGAATGCGGAATCCTCTGAACAAGGTCGTCTTATCGAGCGTATTGTCTTACCAGGAGACATTGGGGTCTGCCATAGTGCCAGTCATGCCCATTCATGGTCGTTGCTTAACAGCCCAAGTTTCACTCAGAAATCACAATACTGTCTCCGAATATGTTCCATCCGGAGCTCATGACGCTTCGGCTCCAAGAATGTATCTACTGCACTCTCAGTGAAACCATTCACCGCAACGCTCCTGGCACAAGTATACTTCCAATAGTAGGGGAGCCACCCTGCTGTTTCCCAGTCAATAATGCCGACCACTTGGCTTCCCTCGACCAATACATTAGACTTGCTAAGGTCTCCGTGCGTAAAGGTAGGCATGCCGAATGATTGTCGATAAAAGCGAAATATTTCTGACAAGTTTGGCGGCATAGTCTCGTAGTCTGTCTCAACGCTTATGTCATTTATCAATGCCTCGTGGAATTCGTGAATTGATGTATAGAGACCCCAGAATAGCTTGGAAGTAAACGACAATCATAAACGGGCCGCCGGCTGAATTGGCAATACCTATTGTCTTGGGAGGTTTGATGAAGCGAAGTTCTTGTATCATTTGCCGTGGCTGCTGGAGTATACGAGCTTTCGATTCCTCGGGGAGGGCATCCCAGCCGTGGGAGGCTATGTGGCCATGGATCATGCTCATGACGATGTACGTTGCGCCTTTGTCGGTGAAAGCGCAGTATACTTTGGGTACTGGGATGGATGTCTTTTCGGCCACGAATCGCATTGTATGAGCTTCACCCAAGTGTTGGAACGGTTTGACTTTGATGCATAGGTTGGAAACAGACAGATGGCCTGGGCGAGGTTTCCAAACCTTCCGCGCAATGTTCTGATACCTGATCTTGATGAAACAGACCGTTCATAGCCGTTTCAGCGGTTCAGCGTTGATACGGCCATCGTCAAGTGGCATGGCTTTGGTCGCACGCGGGAAACAGCTAGATGTTTTGCTGTCAGAGACCCCGGTGCTGCCCTTGGCGGGCATTGCGGCATCATTAGCCCAGTGCCATGATGATTCGACAGCGATCAGGCCCGTTAAGGGTATCGATTTGAGTGTCTTGTCAGAGTTGAATGTAACGGAAACAGGTTATAGCATTAGGACCAACGTGTTTGCTTGAACAACTCATTCGAAGTCCGCCATATTATATTTCCGGTTGGTAATACACATCAAATCGACCAACACTGCAATTCTCATCAACAGACATACAGCCGCATCCCTCCCAGTTTCCCAGTCTGTGATGGCGTTTCCGAGTGCATTGCTGTCAGAACAGCTGTATGAAAAGGACATGGAGGGTTACCTGCCAGGGCGAGAGAGCTTCTCGCGTGAAATTGATGGCGGATGACTCCTTCTTGGGGCCAATTGAACAATATGCGCCCAGTAATACCTAATTGTTGTTAGAATCAAACGAAAAGTTTCATTGGCATTTGGACTTCACAGTGAGCAAACCTGTTTGGAACACCTCGAGCGCATAACCCAACGTAGAGGCGGTCTTTCTCCAAAGGCATGATAGTGTTCTCGGGAGTGACACTAGAGAAAGGTATGGTATGTATAAGTTCAATATTCCCACGCTGAATTGCTGTTACAATAGAGTTGGGTCACTATTTATGTTATGTACTAAAACCACGACAACCACTAAGCCTTATGCCGCACTCTATGCGATATACAATGCGTGTTACTGGGCTAAGCTCGTTTGACCAGCATAATTCTTTATCTGGGCGCCATCCTTGCTAATGCTGGATTCTAGATGTGTTCAATTGATCAACCTTGCCACGTATGAGAGAACGAGCTGTTGAGGTCAGCGTTTGCTTCGCCTTGGAGAAGAATATTTTGCCACTAACTATAGGTGTGACACAGCATTGGAGGCATGACAGCACCATGAAAGGGTTCGTCCTTTATGCACACTTTAAATACACTGTCAAGCTTACTTAGGTTGTTCCATTAACTGTAGACACTCTATTACTGTAAACTGAACACTCAAAGTAGTTCCCTATTCCGATCCTCGCCAAATACAACACTTTGCGCCATGTATGTCCTTTCTGTACTTCCTTGTTGTTTAGTTACCGTATCGAGACATCCTGCTCAAGTCTCTATTCTTCCAGAATATCACCTTCAGATCTTCATTTGCAATTTGAGTATTCGCCGCTCCGACATCGTACTCGCACAAAATTCATACAATAGATACTAGTTCCATGACGGCTTAGGCCGACCGCAAGTTCTGTTTCATTTATCGTCAGCAGTAGGCACTGGCTTCTCCGCTGTCTCGTCAACCCCAGCGAGAACGAAGTGCTCCCTAGTCCACCCAAAGCGTCGTGTAAGTCGTCTCCCAATTTCGGATCGCAGCATAATGGGATCAATCTTCGGGACTGGATGCGGGCGATGGAAGATGATGGACTTGCTCTCCGATGTTGCTTCATCTGATGTGTCCTGCAGTTCGAAGCGTACGGCCGAGCCGCCGCAGTTGATGGCCACACAGCCCGCATGCTTCATGGCCTGCACGAATTCGTCCCACGAGACGGTTCTGCACCTTTCTTCGGCTGATTCGGGGAAGATGAGGCAGAAAATCTCCAGGTCATGTTTCGCAACTGGGCGTCGTTTTACGGCCAGGATCTCTGTAGTATCGCCGTTTTCGGTAGCAGACTCCAGCTCTTCTGATGCGGTGCCTCTAGTTTTGATCTTGTTGGAGGTCGTTACAACTTCAACGATGCACTTGGATTTGTTGGGGCTACAGACTTCAGAATAAGCAAAGCGGCTTCTTGAGGGCTCTGTCTCGGTAAGTAGGGTAAACGACGACTCCTCCTGTCTCACGGCCTCAGCGTACTCAGGCGTGAGATGCAATGACAATGCAGCCAGCCATTTGCGGGTGTTCTCATTACTGTGAGAGTAATCGTGGCAACCTTCCTTCAATATTTTCCGCATCATCTCCCAGAACTTCTCAATTGCTTTTCGTTGACTCCTGGACTCATTGAGTCGAGCCAAACCTTTGGGGCCGTTTGGAGCTGGTTTGTTGTAGAAGAGGGCTAATAGCATGTATTGGCCATCTAGAATAAACTTCATCGGCAGCTCAAAGTAAGCTAGTGGAAAGAATCTCAATGGAGGAAATTCAAACCCCGGAACTATTTGGCCTTCGGCGAAGTTCTTTACAAACCGTCGTGACCAGCTGCTTTTAAACCGCCTCAAGTGATGGGTGACTTCGCTCACAGCCGCTATGTTGCTGATATCTCTCCTTGCGGCAGGATAAATTCTTTTCGATTCTGCAGGATTGCTTTTGAGATGGCGTTCTAAGTTTGCAAGAAGGTCCGCCAAACCAAACTGCCGTAACCCTTTAACTCCGAATAGTCCAAGATGTAAAAGATAATAAGCCAACGGGTCTCTCCAGTATATATCTGCTATGTTGTATTTGATTCCACGCACCCGTGGGTATAAGGCTCCACCAAACTTTTCTTTGGCCGGGTCATGGTTGAATAAGTCCTTGAACCCAGGGGAATGAAGAAAGTCCCAGTACAATTCTGCACACTAGGCAGATATCTTTTCCCAGAGAGCATTTTCCAACCTCACAAAACCGTGCTCCTGAACTTCAAGCAGCCGCGGCTCATCTGCACAGGGAGGGTGACTAAGGATGTGCTTCAGGATGGTAAATTTCTCCTGAAGCATTGTGAAGCTGCAGTAGCTGTCCGTTTCTCTCAACAGATGTTTGACCACGTGTGCGTCTTGCCGTACATCCCATAGGAAGGTGGCTTTGTCGTTTATACTTTTGATGTATTGCCTTAAATACGCGGGGGAGGCTTGAAGATGGGATAAGTAATCTTCCATCTCTTCTTGGCGGGCTCTCAAAACGGACGCAATGTAATCCAGACCTTCTCCAACTGGGTTGGAAAATGGTTGGTTGGCATAATTAAACCAAAACTCGGCTTTCCCACGGTGCTTGAATCCTTTGGCTACTTCGGATCTCCACCTACGGCAGCCATGAACAATTAAAGTGCTGACGCCATGCAGAATACCGCTGACGATGTCGCGAAGCCAACACATTAAAAGTGCTTGTGTTTCTAATACCAAGGATGCATAAGGATATTGGAGAATGGCGCCACGGACGGCAGCATCACGGTCGTATTTCACAATAGAACCGTAGTTTGATCCATGCATTGAAGCATATTTATCGGAGCATTCGGGTTTGAGGTATCTCAGCTTCCATGGCTGCCGTAACTGGCTGTGGTCAAAAGCTGCCCACTCATATAGAGCATATTCGGTTCGGAAATGCAACAGAGCAAATAGCAATGATTCGTTGGCTGCAAGTCGATCAATGGTCATCCACGGGAGTAGAATCTGATTCCGCGTCGTGTTGTGCATATTTCCCAAGGAGAAAAACACTGGGCTGCAGAGACAACATATATCTAAGCCCAGTAGTGGTCCAATGGGTGGTTGTATTTTGCCAAGAATCGCTTGGCGCTTTGTTTGGCTCATATTTTCCCACCGGGACATGATTAAATTACCATGTTTCTGCAGTGTATCTTTCAATGATTCTTTGGCAGCAGCAGCCTTCTCGATGAACCCAGACAGGAGTAACGCCAACTTCGGTATCATTGAGAGTGACGTAGAGCTCTGAGGTTGCCTCAACATCCTCGCTTTCGTATTCGAAGTCGATTTGGCAATCGTTGCAAGTGCATCTTGGTAATTTCGTACGATAGCTCGAATCACTTTCCGCGATCCTGCTCTTTGGCGTCATCGGGACGATTGCTGTGATGTCTCTGGGGATAAGACAGGGCACATAGGCACCGAAAACTTTTATAGATGGCGGCCGATAAGTTGGATAGTGCTGTTGACGAGAAAGGGCTCCCGTTTTTTTCGTATACCAAAGGAAAATTGTAAACAAATGGCGCGGAAACTGAGAGAAAAGTGAGAAGAAAGTGAACACCATGTGACTACTCATCAATTCACTATGGTCAACACTCAAATGTCAAAAAGTAAGGCAGACTCGATCATGGTTCTGATCAACTCGTAATTACACGACAGGGTTGTCTAACGGTTCTTTGGCAGTCGAGAAGCAGCGAACAAGTGCAAATATTCGCCGTTTGCATGTCATGTACAATCTTAGCGAGGCCGAATAATTCGAACATGAAGTGGGACATGGAGCGGGTTACCCTAGCATGCAACCTGACGGATGCCTCAATCGTATTTCATTGTCTACCTAGGTACGGTATGTGTTTTTCAGTGTTGACGGACACACATGTAGTTTGATAACTCGAGTAACCCAAGAGAGTATGTGCACATACTGTGATCGATTACGTCTAGAATTTCTCAACAGTTTGCGTACACATCGTGCTTTGGTCAAGGAGGTGGTGCGGTTTATCTTCACTGGTCAATACACAGGCAACACTGGTTGGCAGATTGTGAGGAGAAACTAGGGCACATGAGAACCTTTAGCATCGACACTGCGTTAGGAAACCAGTTTTACACAGGGCAAAGCAAAGGCTTGGCTCTCTTGCGAACATATGTCACGGGATCCAAGGCACATTATAGCTCTTGAACCCAGTGTCCACCCAACGATAGCATGCGGGCAAACTGCACCGATGTGTTCTGGGGGTCTGAAACAAGCATGCTTTGTATTTGGTTTGCATTGAAAACGTGTGCTGATGATGGAGGGTAGGAGTAGCCCCGTGCCATTCTGCCAGCGTGACTGGTCTGCATCCCAAAGGGAGGGAAGGATTGTGGTGGAGGAGGTACAGAAAGGAGGGGGTTGGGATGTCAACTGCACAGGCTAAACCGGAAATCCAAGCAGACGAATGGAGGAAGGCCTGCGTCGCGCTCTGGTGCTGGTGAGGAAAAAAGGCATTGATTGATGGGAAACAGTGTGCTGCAACTCGGCCAGGGTGGTAACACACCATGAGAACTGTCTGCAGCTGCGGGCTGGCAATGCGGTTGCTAGTTGGTGTATCGGATATAGAGTATTGCTGAGCGATGGGAATGATAAAGGCGGTCCACTTGTCTGCACGTTCTCGACCAGATTATTGTCACAGGCGAAGGGTTGGTTGGCTCATCGGTTAAAAACCGTTGAGAATGTATTCCGAACGCAGGCCGAGAAGGATGGAAGCATAGGATACTGACCTATTGAGACCAACAAAACTACTGACGCCGCCATTTGTCGTGGATCAATATAGAGTCTGGTCTGAGCATTCGTAGTGGTGGTTGATCGGAGTGTCCTGGCATCAGTCATCAGTTGGTGATGCCTGTCAAGACCCCCTCCACCATCCCACTTCTGAGATATTTTCTAGTAGCGAAGTTGAGTAAATTGTTTCAGCAAACAATCCAGCGCGTTTCGAATTAGAGAAGGAAAGAAAGAGAGAGAGAAAGAAGATGAGAGAAAAGGGAAAAAGGAAAAAAGAAAGCGCCCCTGTGATGCCTGACAAAGGCGGACGAAGCTCATTTGATAGATTCAGTGGTCGCTGTCGGGTCACAATATGCACGTCTTCCTCCCAGGACCCTCCGCGGGTCACAATTGAGAAGCCCAATTTCATTTTTCTTTGAAAATCGCGTCGTGTTCCGCGCCGTCCCGCCGGCGGCTTTGGTGGCGCCAACATTCAAACCTTGCCCTTGGACGAAGCCAGGTTGAGTGGAAACTGCCAGAATAGGGATCTGGATTTTCAGGCTCGGCGTGGGCGGGGAGAGGGGAAGGTGAGCAGAGCAGAGCAGAGGTTAGAGGATGAAGGATGGAGGAGGATGGACAAAGGGCCAAGGGGACGGGCAATGGACGGGCACTACGGGCAAGGCAGTTGAGGCCCGCGCCGCCGTTCCTTCCCACCATGACATCTCTTGCACCTTCCTGTCTTTTGGCTACCAGGTTGGTCTATTCGCCGTTTCTTGCGTCAGGGACCCCATTCGCCCATCCACCCCATGCCCGGCTTTTCACCCAATGACGTGCAGTAGAGGCTTGGTGGTCCTCCTTTTGCTGCCGTTTCGTTCCTTCTTCCTTACCTTCCTTGCTCCCAGTCTCAGTCCCACTTGCCCACTCTGCACCGGTCAGCATGAGCATGAGCGTGAGTGTGGGCGTGAGACCGTGAGGAATCTGCCAGTCATCGACGACCATCCTCCCCTCCAGTCCCATTTGAAGTACCAAGACTTTACGTGTGCTGGCATCATCCTCAGCGACTCCATCTGCATTGAGTTGTCCAAACCCCCAAAACCTTGTCGCCCATCGCCCGTCTGAGGCCATCGTCGCAACTGTTGTGCTGCGCCGCGTCGCTATGGCTTTTGCCTCTTTGCTTTTCGTATCCTATCTGGCTTCGTAACCTCGTCCCACCTCGGCGCACGGCAGCCCTGAGACTTGCCCGTATCATTTGTTGGAATCATCGCCCCTCACTGGCTGCTCAAGTTTTGTTCCTCTCATATCTCACCGCGAGCCTGGACCTGCCAAGTCACACCACAGAAATACTCCCTTAGGAACCCGTCTCACCTCTCTGGCTTGGTTCGCCTGTTTTACCACGGCCCCTATTCACCATCTCACCCGGTGCTATTTTGAATCCTGCTTGCTTGCTTCCGTGTCTCGGGACCGCATCCAGCAACGTCGCCAATATCCGTCGTCTTGATCAAACGCATACACTCTCACCCGTCCATCACCCATAAGAAACCCTCCTGGCGCATTAGCAGCTGTTTGCTTCATGTTGAGCCATCTGTCCAATTGAATGGCGTCGCCAAATACCGACCAGTCCGTGTCCAGTATGCACAGGATCCCTTGTTTCAAGACAGCCGCCACCAGAAAACAGCATCCAAAACTCTCTTCCCCTGGCTCTTGTCACCTCTCTCGTTGAGCATGCTCGAGCCGAATGCCGTCATTCCATCACACACAATGACGGCACCGACATTGCCTGAGCATAACCAGAGCCCGTTGGAGGCGGGCTTACATGCTCAACGGCAGTTCAAGAAACACAAGGTTCTCCCTCACCCAAGGAATGAACGAACCGTCGACGAAACTCGATCAGTACCCACAGCGTACGACCTGCTCATCGACACATCTGCTCCCCTTGGTCTCCTTGATTCACAGCCCTCCAGTCCACGGACATTGAAGCACCAACCGAGGAGAATAGGAACAGGTCCAGATCTACCACCGACTCCCCCAAGCTACTCTCGTGCATCTTCTGGAAGCCATCCAGCTCAATCATCTAGTCCTTCACCTCCAGATGTCATTATCCAGACCCCCCAGGCTTCGTCAAAACGACCACCAGCAACACCACCAGATCAACGTAGCCCTCCAACCCCGGATGTGACGCCACCGCAGCCTGCCAGCCGCCCACGCGCCTTACGTCCTGCTACTCTTGACCGCGGTAACTCTAGGTCAGCAACTGCCACGACAGATTCTCGCACGGAGTCGTTTAAGACAGCCCGGGAAGAACCGCTGTCGTCCGACGATGAAGCCGCCATGTCCACTGTGAAAACCGCCTTGGCTTCTTCGACGCCGTCGCAAACTACAGTTCTTCGAGCACCGGTAGCTGGAGGTAGTCGGGTCGTTCAGCCTCGGGCCTTGGACCTTGCCCTCGAGCGTCTTACTGCGAACAATGATGAGAGCTACACTCCCCGAACCCGAGGCGAATTGGCCAAGTTTGACGGTGCATGGGGCTCACCCGACCAAGTAGAACAAGAATGGGATGATAACCTCGAACGAATAGTCTCCATAGGCAGACGTGGCCCAAGCATTGTTACGCCAAAGACACCACAAACAAATGGGGGTAAGCGCACAGTGGTGGAAGACCATATGATAACCTCCACGAATGCGACAAAGGCTGTCCGAAGCATGTCGCTTCAGGACGCACCTACAGTCAAACCATCACCTAAAACAACCCCTCACAAGCAGAGCACGGGATTGGGCAGCACACGCTCAGAGACGTCGGGCTTTCCAGACTCACGGAGACTCTCTGGACTATCCAGCCAGTCCACGCCATCGACTGTGATAGAGGCAATTTTGGTGGACAATCAAACCACCCCTCAAAGACAGAGGACCTTGCGGCACGTCCGCAAGCGCAGGGCGCTCAGAGAAACCAGCCCCCCGGGCCGACGAGTTGTCACAGATGACTTCGAATTGCAGCAGCCCAAGTGGCCCTCAGCACCTGCACTGCGAAACGAGTATGGCCATCGACATGACAGCTACGCTTCAACTGCTAGCTCCAACACCATGGCGAGCGGGCGTGCAAGGCGCGAAGTATGGAAGAATGGAGGCATACCTGTAGTGGTGATCCCGGATCGACGGTCATCGCATAAATCCAAATCGAGGGAGCCATCACTCAGATCCACATCAAGCCGACACTCTAGAACTAGAAGCGTTGGGTCCTCTCCTCTCGATCGGTCACCTCTTCCAAGCGATGAGGTCTCTTTCGAGAGGCAGTCACGGTGGGATCGGTCTACATCTGTATCAGATCGCTCTGAACAGCGAACCATAGATTTTCCGCCCACTATCCCAGCACGTTCTTCATCGTTGTCGGCTCCAACCAGCCGAACTACATCGCGGACAGGTTCTCTGACTGCCGAGAGTCTTAAGGCCTTGAACGAAGTACACCGACAGACTGCAAAGGTATCACCACCGAAGACGGTGCCCGCAGCACCCGTGGCGGCAACATCTGCCACCAAAGCACAACTAAATCCGCCGCTACCGGTACCACCAGTGCCAACATCGCCCGTTGTCACAGTGCACTCGCCAAAAAGCCCTCGCTCTGAAGGCGGAGGTTTCACAGTGGACACCCTTGGCGTGGACCATCACGATGACGCTGCTTCGGCAAGAAAATATTCATCTCGCACCACGCCATTCTCGATAGTTTCGGTAGAAACCAACTGGACAGCCCTCGAGGTTTCGGAAGCACAAGCTGTCCACATGTATCCCCATCAAAATTCGTCGGTCTTGATGGTTGATCACTCTGCCCGGCCATCAGATACGTCTGATTCGACGGAGAAGGATGCCACGATAGCTGAGTCAAACGAGCTTCCAATAATCACCACCACAAACCCTGCGGGAGGACTAGTAACACCCGAGCAGCGGCAATCGTTGGAGGAAGTTGACTCGCCACTTCGAAATCCTCGTGCACCACCGGAACCGCCTGTACACCCACCGGCCATCAACTTCATCCCCGCTACACCTTCGGGGCTCACGCCGGCTGAAGAGAAGACGAAACAGCTGGGGGATTTCTATGAATCCGTGGCCGAGAAACCTAGCCGACGGCCTTCTATTGTTCGAAGAGCCTTTAGTCGACGAAGACACTCCATAAGCTATCCCCCAACCGCTTCAAAGCAACCAGGCTTCCTCACTCGGACCTTTTCTCTCTCTCGATCTCCTCGGAACTTTTCTGATCCCATCGGACCCAAATCGATCAACCCCGACATGGATCCATATTACGGGGAAAGAGATGACGAGCCTGTGGAACAGGATAAGCTGCATCCTCATTGGCGACCACAGTGGGATCCTGAGGATAACTGTGATTGTGACGAGTGTCGCTACGAGAAGGAAAGGGACACCGAAGTCTATCGATATCCTCCAATCGACAATCGACCAAGGCCACCAAAGCGGAGGCTTAGCACAAAATTGAAGCAAACATTTGCAATCATGCCAGCTCGCGGAAGTCAATATCAAACCGACCTTGTCATTGGGCCGGAACGCCGCACTATTCGACGAACACCTAGTGGGAATCTGAGAGTGATGCGTCGGCGAGCGAGCGCTGAATCGCTGAGGCATCGTGTGAATTCTCGCGACTATCAACGGCCGGTATCGGAGGGCAACCCACGGAAGGGGTTCTGGCGTGGTCATTCCTTGCGAAAGCGGTCAAGTCATGAGAAACTACGCCGGTCTTCCTCGCTAAGCAGCAGACTCGAAGGATTGCCCAACCTGTCGCGAATGTGGAGTGAGAGAAGACGAGAGAAGCGAACACAGGAGCTTCGACAGATGATTAGCGGACCTAGAGAAGTTCGCGATGGTGTTGGCGATGTCATCAGAACCAATACCACCAAAGATCCTCCAAAAAACTACCCTGATCGGATTTAGACAACACAGGTGGGAAGGGATTCGTGTGTCAGAAAAAATGTCTACTTTATTGAAGTAAAAACGGGCAAAATCGAGAGGGAATGGTTCGTGGGAGACCCAGATATATGATACGACGCACACATGGATGGTCCAGAAGGACAATTTACGAGCGACATGACTTTGATGTTTTACGATGCCATTGAAATTTTATGATACGAAGGGTTTATATCCAGCTTAGGTGGCAACAACGTTTGGCGCCTACTTTTGATTCGGCTGATGCGATAATGATTGCGAGATTGAGGAATTTTGATGGTTTGGTATCTGTTTGATTTTTTTGATTGGGGCTGCTTCAATTGCCATGAGTCGTCATGGGCGTGGCTGTTGCTCTCATGAAGCGTAACATCATATTTTTGCAGACGAGATTTTTTACGAGCGTCCATGTATTATAGATTTTCGGAGTGCTGGAAATGACGTGCTGTCGTGTTACCATTCATAACCCTTTGCGGAATGAAACAAAAATTTGTGCGCAATGAAAACGGTCTTTCAAATTTTGATTCCATCTAATATGCCTAAGGAGTCTGCCTACTCCAGCTCTTCTCGGCCGTGCATACTGGCATCGGTATCAACGTGCCATGTTTCATGTTTAATTCTTACATTCCAGTCAACCCGTAACGCCAAGTAACTCCCTAATGCAATCGCGAGTAAAATCAATTATGCCATCATTTATCGCCTGCCCGTGTTTGCCTCGGCAGTAGTCTCTACCTCCTGTCCTGTCCAGGCGCGCCAGGTCCGCCGGGGAAACCAGGTGGTGGAGCAGATCCAGGTGGGAAGCCTTGACCTGGAGGAGGCATTCCCGGCACACCAGGGAAATTCGGAGGAGTGCCAGAAGCTCCTGGAGGGGGGAAAGGAAGACCTCCGGGAGGTGGAGGGAAGGGCAAGCCTCCGGGAGGAGGAACAGGTAATCCATTAGGTCCAGGTGGGAAAGGAGGCATAGGAGGCATGCCGCGACCACCGCCGGGAGGAGGGGGCATTCCATGAGGGAATTGGCCAGGAGCTGCACCAGGCATGCCGGGAAATGGGGGAGGGCCGCCTGATAAATAGTTAGTTGATTTGTGTATGGTCTGGGGGTCTGTTGGTAATCGTACCTGGGAAGGGAAATGGCGGGGGGAAAGCATTGCCGGGCTGGTTCTGCGGCAGCATTGGGTTCGCGTGTGCTTGGCCTTCGGCGGCGTAGGATGAAGTGATGGAGTCGATGACCGACTGTGCCTTTTCGTGGCCGATTTCTGTGCCCAGTTAGCTGGTTGTGTGGTTTTCGTGGGGGAGGTGGTTTCGTACGTTGATAGTAGTCTACTACATTGCGCAAATGGTTCTTTCCGCTGTTGTGAGCCTTGCGCACGCTCATGGAGTCGTGGGTAAGGTAGACATCGCAGTAGTCGCCTGGATATGTTAGTTGGTATGGTCGAGGGGATTTGGCAGGACGTGGCGAGGATTGAGCTTACAAAAGACTATTTGGCTGGTTAGCATGCGCGAACATTGTATCTGAGAGAATGGTGTATGGATGCAAACTTACATTTTGGCATTTTGGCGGTTTTGCTCTGCAATTCGTGCCGGAGATGCGAGGATTCAAGCTACAGAAGCTCACGATGGTGTTTTCAGCAAAGCCTCGTCGCGGCCGTTGATGCAGTCCCAGGCAAGGCTACGACTGAGGTTGACCCCACACGTGACCTCAGATCGAACTCTTGACCTCTGACATTCTTGCGGCGCCACCTGGGCCGAGGCAGCTCTGATTGGATGGCCCCTGGTCCCGTTCAGTCCATGCCATTTTCGCAAACGCGACACCTTGCAAGTTGACAAGCCAGAGCCAAGGTGGTGCTTTTGTGGTGTGGATTGTGTGAAAGTGTAATGGGACCGACCTCCTTTCCCTCCGTGTCCAGTTATCCCTTTTTGCAAAGTCAACAACGTCAAGCTCATCGACGCATCACAACAACCATGGCAGTACAACGCTCAACGCTGCAATGGCTCTGCAGCCTGCTGGTGCTGGTTGGAGTGGCCAACGCCCTCAAGTTTGATCTGGTTGCGCACAGCGGCGGCGAGAGCCACAAGAAGGAGAGGTGTATCCGCAACTTTGTCGGACAGGAGACGCTGGTTGTGGTTACAGCTAAGATAGACGGCTCCAAAGGCGACGGAATGGTTGTCAATATGCACGTACGTCGAACCACACCCAGAGGAGTTTGCCAGGGGGAGAGATGCTAATTCGATGCTAGGTCCGCGATGCGTTGGGCAACGAGTACGGACGGCCTAGAGATATTGTCGGCGAGTCGAGAGTGACGTTTCAGTCTCACACTGACGCTGCTTTTGATGTCTGCTTTGAGAATCTGCTTTCAGGATGTACGTGGACCGGTGTTTCTTCGCTGTGGGAGAAGTGCACGCTGACTGTATATAGCCCGTCGACCTAACCCTGCCTCTCGCCACGTCGAGCTCGACATTGACATTGGCGCCGATGCCAAAGACTGGAGCGCCATCCAGGCCACCGAGAAGCTCAAGCCTGTCGAGGCCGAACTCCGCCGTATCGAGGAATTGACCGAGGAGATTGTCCACGAGATGGACTACCTCCGCCAGCGAGAGCAGAAGCTTCGCGATACGAATGAGAGCACCAACAACCGCGTCAAGTGGTTTGGCGTGACGACCACGTGGATTTTGATTGGTCTTTGGGCTTGGCAGATTATGTACTTGCGTGCCTATTTCCGCTCCAAGCATCTTATCTAGTACCCTGGACGGAACAATGTCATCTTGATGCTTTTTTGGGCTCGTTGCCAGCGTTTGGAGATGTGGAGGCTTAATAAACTCCAAGGGACTAGAGTCGTTGCGAGGGGGGTGGTTTTTCTCTAACTGGGTAGTTTCACGGGTTGGCCGCCCTGCGGTTTTTGTTTTATGGGCGGCAAAGTAATAACCTGACATGCTGGCGTTTGTACATCATGATGGACGACAAGGGATGGGGGGATATTAAAAGATCGATATTAAAAGTGGTGGGCTGTTTGTGTGGGTAGCATTTACGGTAGACCTGACGGCCATAATACGATTGCTGTACTGCAGATGGCACATGTGATAAATTCCAGTGAGAATATTCGCTACTATGAGTGCCTGCCAATTAAACGGCCATTAAATTCAAGCAAGTCATGCACCATCAAGTTCCCATAGATCGTGCCGCAGATCCAGATCCATCGCCACAGGCCCACTCGGCTTCTCGGCAACCTCAAAGTACCACTCGGCTTCTTCACCATCAACCTCACCTTACCTTGACACAATACAAAATCTGAACCAATTCACATCGCAGCACAGCACAACAACCACAAAAATGTCCTTCCTACGCACCGCCATCCGGCGCTCTTCCCTCCTAACCCGGCACTCCTCCACAAAGGCTCACCCCGAACTAGCCGTCGGCGAACTCCAAGGCATCAAATTCCGCGTCGCCCCCATCAAGCGAACCAACGAAACAGACGACACCAAGCGCGCGCGCCTCCTCTGTACGTGTCCCTCTCCCTCTGATACTTTTTTCTTTCTGTTTTTATTCCCTCCACTAACAAGCGCAGACCAATCCCGCAAACGAGGAACCCTCGAATCAGACCTCCTCCTCTCGACATTCGCAAAATCCCACCTGCAGAACATGTCGGGCCCCCTCCTCGCGCAGTACGACTCGCTGCTCGACGAAAATGACTGGGACATATACTACTGGGCTACGCAGCGCGAGCCCTCTGACTCGTATACGTCTACGAATCCGTCTGACGTGAGTGCGTCTACCGCAGGGGATGCGTTTGTACGAGAGGAACCTCCAAAGGGGGAGTGGGCGCAGACAGTGGGTAATTTTCGACCGGCGTATCGGCCTGTGCCGGTGAGGTGGAGGGGCAGTGAGGTGTTGGATATGCTGAGGACGCATGTTCGGAGTAGGAGTGCAGAGGGGGAGGGCGGTGGTATGGCGTTTATGCCAGCGTTGGAGGATCGTTGATGGGGATGAATGGGTGTATGATAGATTTGGTTGGCTCTAGAAATGGGTTTGTAAGAGACGTGGCATACTGTGGTTGTACTATATGGTCGTAATAATAGACTTCATCGGACACTCAACCCAGTTAAGCAGTCAAGCAGTTCAGCAGTATCAACATGATATATTCCCACCGTCCAACCAAACCATGCGCCATGCCAAAAAGCCTACCTACTCCAACGCTCACATTACCCAAATGACATGAAAAACCTTCCATTCACCATGCCTCCCTTCCGGAATTGCTCCCTGTGGTGTGTGACCAAATAACAAAAAGAAAAGATGCCTCGTAGCGTCATCAAACTCATAAAGTGACAAGCGGTGCCCTCGAACACTGGGCAATTTCACCCCCCTCCCTCTGGTAATATGTTGCTCAGACTCCTCAGCACCTCCATCAAGGGCATATCCCTTGTCCCAGCGCTCATCTTGTCCCTATCCTCCCGCTCCTTCAGGCGCGTCGCACTATGACGCAGCACTTTATCGGCCTGTCTGCCCGCCACTAGCACCCTTTGCTCTAATTTGTGCACATTGTCCGCCAACTGGTCCACTTCAAACTCGAGAGATGACTGGATTTTGCGTATCCTCTCTTCTGTCTTGGCGCGCATGTCGGCAAAGGGGACGAGTTCGCCGGCGAGGTAGCTCCGTATTTTGACATCTTCGGGTTCCAGGAGGTTGAAGTCGGGGAGTTCGATTTTCGGCGGTTCGGAGGAGTTGAATATGGGGGGGATGTCTGGGGGTGGTTGCCGTATTGCTAACCAGGCTTGTTTTTCTTCTTGTAACCTGGTGGGTTGTTAGCTTGATTCTGCGGTATGTACGAAGAAATGTCCTTACTTTTTTATCCTCGCTTCCAAATTGACCAACTTTTCGTCTAGTTCGATATTCCGGGGATTCGGTTTTAGAATAGCCGCTTGCTTCGGTCCGTCTTCGTCCCTGCTGAACCAGTTTGAAAAGTCTCCTCTTTGAGCAAAGTCTTTTGATATTTGGTCTTGAATTGCTAGTGCTGTTGATCCGTTAGCAAGAATAACTTCAGTTCACTTCCCCCGACCTATTCAAAGTACATACCACCCAGTATTGCATTCGCATTCGGCGTCCCGTGAGGCGGTTTATCTGGTAATGCGCGCTTGCCGCACCACATCAACAAGTATCGCATCCTCTCTGGTTCCACCGCCTCTGCCTGGATATGTTTGTAGAATTCCGACGTATCCACGTCGCGGTGCGGTAATGCTGTTTGCCCATTCTGTATGAGGGAGCTTGCTCTCCGCCCGCGGGATCCCAAACTGCTCCGTCTGTTCCCTTTCCCGCCCTTCTTGCGCATCTCCTTATTTCGATTAATAATCGGAGTGTCGCTCATCGGAACAGCAATCTTGGTCTCTGTCGGTCTCCGTGGCGTTGGTGAAGGTTCCCATCGTCGTGGTTTCGATGGCTGTCCTCTATCCGGGCTCGCTACTTTCGTTCCTGTTCTGCCATGCAGTCGTGAATCCTGCGCGCTTTGATCCGCTTCGGCCGTAGCTGAACGCGTGCTTCTCCTCGTTGCTCTCCTTGGAGCCTGAGTCTCTTCATTTTGATGTACGTCATCCGCTGCTTTCCGTCGCGAAGACTTCCGTCTGCCCGGTGTCGCCGACGTTGATAACGGAACCGCATCTCTCGTCGGTGGCGCTGTAGATTCCGTCACAGCCTGTGCTGATCCTGTCCGGCTCTGTCTTGTCGTCCTGCTCCCAAGCCCAGTCTCCTCCGTCTTCGTCTTCTTCGCCTTTCGAACAAACTGGAAATCATCGTCGCATTCAAAATCAGCCGCGGCTATTGGTCCAATGTCAGCACATCCCCTCAATGCCTTTGTTTCCCGCGATAGACCTACCGGCTGGGCGCTTGGGTTGTCGGCGATCTTGGTGGTTGCTCATGCTAAGGTGTTCTAGCGCCCGTTGAGTCGCCACGAGAGTCGTCATGGATGGCTAATTGGGCGACTTCATGGAGTATATGTTGTATTTCGCGTGGAGAGCCGTAAAAAATACAAAGGTCGGCTGGTGATGGTTGTGGTGGTCAGCCACCCAGCTGCCGTCGTCGTCGCGTGGTGGATGGATGGCCGGATTGACCTTCGGAATCTCGCAACAATCGCGTAAAATGCGTCGCGTTTCGCCCAACTCCCAGCGCAATAAAATTTCCCTTGGTCCACCTAAACTGCTGAATTGGCGCTTGATATTCTTATTTCCCTGGGAGAAATGATGTTCTGTCGTGTGAAAGCCCGGGCGCTCGGGAATGGCGATAGTCTTGTCGTGGAGAGGAACTTGGCTCTTGTTGTTTACCTTTGAGAGGTGAGGGAACCACCAGTATCCCGCTAAACCCCTTTAGGCCATTTGCTCCCCACTCTTGCAGAATATCCACCAACGGCTGTGATTGGACCATCAATTCTCACAGCTTCCTCCATGTTTCTTGTTTGGCATCATTTTGGACCTCTCAAATTACGCTGGCTTTCATGCAAGTCGAACGTTTAAAACGGCCGCGCGATTACAGGAAACACTGAAACGGTACTACAGGAGCAACAGTAACGTTAGCGGACAGTTCTAGACCGCTCGTAATTTATGGAATTATCGTCAAAGACGGTAGCCAGTCCGTATTTCCTGAACCTCATAACATATTACATTGCAATATATACCTATCATTTCTATCGTCTCAAAAGCTTTCTCAGTGTCACCACAACATGATACTATAATCGGAGCCTCATATTGCCTAACGCTGCCGAGGAAAATACTAGAACCCTAAAAACACCACGTACGTTACCCGCAAGAGTACAAGTTCCTCCTCAACGCCTCGAACAAATTCAAAATCTCACCCTGTCAAACACCTTTTGATGTGCGTGTGCTTTAAATGTACATAATTGGATATGCAACAGGCTGACATATTGTATCCCTCTCTAAATGAGGGGCTATGCCACGCCACGTTAGCCTGAATGAAGTCGCGCAGGACAGCTACGGTGCTGCCTCGATAGATTTTTCCCACTCTTGTCCCCGCTCACCGAACCCAAAGGAAGCGTCCCAGATTTCATCATGTGTTTGTTGTACAAGCCAACGCAAATATGACCGAAAAGATGTATTGTATATGTCCTCCGCCGCAAGAGGATCACCACATCAACACATCATCGCTTGGGCTCTCAGAACAAGCTAGATTTGATGGGACCGGTTATAGAGTCCGTGCCACCCCACCGATCATCACAACAAAGTCGCATGAAGCCCGTCCATGAAAGAATCAAGGACTGGTGGGGGAGACAATATCGGTCGTTAATTGTCTAGAAAGGGGTCCTGGTCATCAACTGGATCTGTCTCGTTCTATGAGAATCGGCGTTGGACTCCTTGACCAGCCATGACCTGTTGTTGGTTGGGCATAGGGCCGGCCATTCCATAGGGATTCATCTGAGCATTAAAAGGCTCGACAACCCCGGACATGAAGGCGCCGTGAAGGCCTTGTTGCTGAGTAACGGGGCAATCTTTGTGCGCCAACAACAAGGTCTTTAGGTTCACGACTTCCTCTCTTAGCTGGGTGATTTGAGCAGTGAGGGCATCGTTCTCGCTGCTGTACATCTCAACCTTGTTTTGCAGATTGGCAAGCCACTGCTTCTTACGTTGACGACACTTGAGAGCAGCAACACTAAATGTCGGCGTTAGCACACAAGGTGTTTGCATGAAATAAAAACGAGGTTGTCAACATACCGATTACGTTCGAGAAAGTTCTTGCGTTTCTCTTCATCAGTCATCTTTGTCCTGGAATTGGGGTCATCTCCATCATCATCCATATCGTCATCCGACAGTTCGGGTGACATTCCATTTGCCATGCCAGTATTGCCCTTGAGCTTCTTGTTAGGAGGTGCCTTGGCGGGCGGATCTTCCGCTTTCCTTCTACCATTGGCACCACCTGTGGCTTTCTTTCCTTTGCCTTTAGGAGCTGGCTTTGTGGCTTGCTCGCTCTCTTCGGACCCGTTAGTGCCTTCACTGACACCCCGCGAAGCCGCATGGCTGGTCGACATTTTTGGTGATGTATTTGAAGCCTGAGCTGGTGCTGGAGCCGGGTGAGCGTGGCTAGGGGCAGCTGAGGTGCCAAATTGGGTTGATGCCTGGTTTCCGTTTCTGGTTTGCGCACCTTGCGCGAGCATGAAGAGGCCGTTGGCGGCGTCGTTATCGTGTGGGTCGAAAGGTCCGGATGCCTGTTTGGGTTCTGTTTTAACTGTAGCAGTTGTGCCGTTTGGCATGTCTGCCGGTTGTGACGTTGCGGGTTGCGGTTGTGCTTGTGGCTGTCCTTGCTCGCGTTTAGCGGCAGCCGCGCTCATAGCAGTTCGATGGAAGTCGATTGTGCCTGGGGTCGCGCCTCCGCTAGCAAGCTGTGCGAAGATTGCTTGAGAGTTTGGGCTTGGCGCCGGGAACATAGACCCGCTGCCTCCAGGTGTAAGTCCAGATCGTAACGACGACTCGTTTGGTGTTGGAAATCCGCCGCGAATGTGGTGCGTGTCGCTGAAATAATCGTTGGCGGGTCCTGACAACATTGCAGGACTTAGAGGACCGGTGCGCAGCGAACCTCCTCCCCAGTTGAACGGTGTACTATTGCCGCCGGGCAAAAGCGAAGACGGCGAGGTCAAGGCCGCGACAGAAGGAAGTTTTGTGCCTCCTGGGGTTTCTGGGCCACCACCACCCCCGAAAGACTGTTCGAATGGATTGGGCTCCAGACTGAGAGATCCGCCAACTTGGCCAGAGAAGTAGTCGGGAGTATTATTGCCTTGTGGTTGTTGACCAGGTCGAGGCGGCGGTGCGAGTGGTTTGGTGGCTTCCGCATTAGACGCGCCGTCAGTCTTTACGGCGGAATCGGTCTTGGATTTGGAAGCTGTATCTGGAAAAGCAGAAACACGTGTAAGTGACGATGTTCAAAAGCGATGACTGGTTGGGACAAACCGACGGGTACTGTGACTCGAACGATGCTCAGGTGGAATAGGAATAGGGTTGTAGGTTGGGAACTGAACTGAAGCAATATGACGACAGGTGGAGAAGGATACAACAATGTCGGATGGAAAAAAGGCAGAGAGTGGGTGACAATGGGCACTCGGGATGGAAAAGGAGGGATGGGAGGCCCTGAAGAGAGGCTCAATGTGGCTCACCTTGCCGTGATGTCTTGTTGCCGGACGATTTGGGGGACTTCGACTCGGTCGCAGGAGAAGTCCCCATGATGACACAATGATGTATGATGTATTAAACTCTGGGGGAGGGAATGGCTTGGGTAAGGGTGGGGTAGACGGGCGAGCCAAAAGGTTGACAGGCGACGTGAGAAGATGCAAGAGACAAAAGAAAAAGAGGGCTGATGAGGTCAGAGACGACGACAGATGTCAGAGGCGTTTATGACCGGGGAACCGTAATTGTGTCAAGTCGGGTCTGGTGCGGTGCGGTGCGGTGCAGGCAGTATGTTGTTGACGGTCGCCAGCGTTGCAAACCCAAAGACGCTTTTCTGCACCGGGTGAAGATTTACACCACAACAGAAACTAAGGTCTGGTGCGGATGGACCAGGAGCCAAGAAAACTCAGTGCGTGCGCCCAGAGTTTTTTCGGCGATTGGCCTTACCAGGCAGTTTCCCTCCCAACTAAGATGCGCCCGGCTCTAGAAAGCTGGGCTTCGAAGCGAAACTGAAAATAAAGAAACGGTGCGGTGCGTCGCAAGGCCGTTATTGCAACCAAATGCGGACGACGGCGCGCTCTGTTGTGTGGGATTGTGTCGAGCGACTGCAAACAAGACGAGGATCGTGAAGGGGCTCAGGCTCGACTTTGGGGGAGGAAAGACGTCAGAGATGACGTTGTGAGGAAGCAGCGAAAAAAGAAGGCGCAGAAAAAAAAGCGAATGGCGGCGCCTGGGGGGTCTTGGAAAGGCTCTTTGCTGGCATCTGCTGTGCAAGTGGTGCAAGTGGTGCAAGTGGCCAGGCTTGAGCGGGTCCAAAAATTTGGGGCCAGCGCCGGGGGGGGGGAGAGACAGACGACAGGGAAGGAGCAACGGCCGTGGACTTGCACGGATTGCGCACTGCTCGTCTCTTGACTGGCTGACAAAAAGATGATTTCTCAGCAAAGTCGCACTGTGCGGGAACTCGAGAAATGTCGGACAGAGAATCTTCGAATCAGACTGCACCGAGCAGGCCAGTCAGGTTGACACCTTGACAGTCAACGCTCCCTCCAGTCCCTCTTGCCTCTCGACTTGACACCACCGGTTGCAAGTCGAATCGGCCGATGTGCCTGTGGATCGCACGTTGGTGGCAATCAGATTCGGCACGGGAAGAAAAAAATAACAGCAACCATGTGTGCCATGAAATGGGCCAAAGGCCGAGATAACGACAACTAGTATAGTCCGCCAACCCTGTGCGCACCGTGACGATGTTGATTTCTTGGAGTTTGATAAATCGTCGTATTTGGCTCCAAGCTCCGTTGATGTCTATTCTCTTAGTCCGTGGTCCGACTTGGCTGTTAGTGCGGGCGGCGGCGTGGACTGGTCTGGTGCAAACTCGGGCTTGACTAGGCTTGGCCTGGGCTTTCCTTCACGGGCTGGGCAGGTGCTGGTCAGAATAGGGGCCAGGGTGCGCGAGCTGCGGCCCTGGGGAAAGTGCGACCTGGCCGCGACGAGTACTTGGCGGCGAGACGGCAACCTCAGCCGATATGCAGACCGTGGGCAAGTCAAAAACTGACTGAGCTGACGGGCAAGAACCTCCTTGTGCACCGAGCTCCTGCTGTTGGTGGCCGCGTCCAAGAGATACGAGTTGAGCGAATGTCTGTCCGGTCCCTTGGATACTTGATGGATCGAATGGATCAAAAGTCGGTGGAAAGATTTTGGATATTTGCCTCCTGTTCGTAAAATGGCTCTTTTGGGTACCGTCTACGTCTATTCCATCCGTCCTGTCGACGGCCCCCGGGTCAAACGGAGCTTCTGCTCCAAACAAGCAGGCAAGCAAGCACACGTCAAAAGATATGGCCAACCAGCACCAGGGCCCCATCGCATCAAATCGCGTGCTGAGCGATGTGGTGATTTTAGCACGGGATGGTATTCACCTTCACACACACACGACCACCTGGCACAACATGCTGCCCAAACCAAGAATTCGTCTCGCACCGTGTCGCGGCTGACGCATGTAACATTTTCTGGCCAATACCGTACCAGACGGTGCTCTGGATGCATGAGGTGGCCGGGGATGATCTGCACAATATCCATTCACGTCTTTTCTGACATCAATCAACAGACGTCCACTTACAATCCCGGCTTGTGTCCATGGACTCCACCGCACGACATGTCGCGTTTAACATCACCAGCCGACTCCAATACCGTCTCAATCTCACGCGTGTATGGCAAATTGATCGTGGCTTCCGTGGCAAAGGGCAAATGGAAAGGGCAACGAAGGGTCCTCGCATCCAACTATTGTATCCTACCCCTCAGCCCTGTGCACCGCCATGCCCGAGCTGGAGACGGAGTTAGCCACAGTCGGGGTTTCCCATCCAGAGATGCGGACGCAGTTGAGAAGACAAAAAGCCAGCGGCTGCGCCAAGCTGGGAAAACTACGGAGGATATTGACATTATCGAAGTCGAGAACCCTCGATTTGATAGCCCAGGGGGTTGCATCAGAATCTCTCAGCTTTGGGATGCCGCTAACGCGGAGTGACGAACAATTACACATTTGAGCAAGAGAACCCTTTCATGGACGGCGAGCCAGTGGAAGACCATCGACCTATCAGAATGCTGCGCTTGGGGCCGAATCCATTTCGTGGTTCTCGACTTTGGTTTCAACTTCAGCCTTGATTGTCTGTCAGTAACTCAGACTAAACAGATTTGCAAGTCTGGCAGTCGAAAGCCATAACCGGTGCCCATATCAAAATTCCGAATAACTACAAGTCAGAGTCTAGAACAGCGAGGTTATGATGTGGCGGCCTAGTCAATATTTGTCGCCTCCCTGCAGATTTTGCTCAACTTGCTCTGACAAATGAGGTGACTGCTTCACACTAGTCGCATCTGAGCCCCTGGAACTCACAAGCCATATCGTCGCTGAAGTGAGATGGGACTGATTTATGATGACCCTTTTGGAGGAGCAGTGGAGGAGTTGTTCTCCCGCCGCATGTTTGGCCTCACAGAAGTTGTCTCGGTGACAACTCGTGTTGCTTGTCCTGTTAGAAGGAGACATGCAAGGTCAAATGGGCCAGAATGGCAACGCAAGCCAGAGTCAAGCCTCCCACAAGCCATGCAGAACAAAATTACAACAAAAAACCATCGGCAGTTTTTGGCCCTTGATCTCAAGAGCCCAAATCGGCCAAGAGGTGCATGCACCCCGAACACAATTGATGCAGAAAAAATTGGTTGGCCTCGGTTGGTTTGGCTCTTAGCTGGGCGACAATGCGACTGATCTGACCAGACCAGACCAGACCAGACCAGACGAAGCCGCAACTCCCAACATTGAACACCACACTCATCAGTCACTCAGACTCACCAGACACAATCACTCCATCCCGGAACATTGAACCCCCCACATACAAGCACACACAAGCACACGGATGCAAGCACAGTGCAAGCCGTGTCACGAGGACCCACACTAATCCGGCACTGTGCAGTGTCTTGGCAAGGGGGTCTCTGTGATGATGTCGCGCTATGAGGACTGCATGACGTCAGCTCCATGCCCTCAATATCGACCAGGCATTGCCTCTGTGACTGCCTTGGTTTGTGTTTCAACAGGATAGCAAAGCTTGATGAGGAGAGTCGGCCAGTTCCCGGTCGCATGGCATGCGCCTTTCATTCTTGCCCAAAATTACATCTTGAATGGCCCGAATAAAGCTTCCTTGGGGCTCTTTATCCCAAAGTTGGAGCATGACACAAGTTACGTCACTGGCATGCAGCCAGCCGGGAGAGGCAACATTCACACAGGTTGCAGCTTGATCATTTGCTGGTCAATTCCGCCTTATATCCTGTAGATCTCGAATGCTTGATAAGGTACATAATTTTTCGAGGGCGTGACTATGCAAGACATGCTGTGTGAAGTGATTCGACAGTTGTCACCCATGCACATGAATGTGGACAGCTGTGTCATGCAACAGGTAACTTTGCGGGCGAATCTCACCACTTGCTTGGGATGATCAACACAGCATCACGATCCTCAAAGGTGCATCTAGCCACATCTTGTTTGTGCAGCCCAATGTACGCGAGTGTTGGGAAGAATAGTCCTGCTAATGCTCATATGAGCCCTGAGATCAACATTGAAGGATGAAATACAACTTGGCGTGCTACCGGTCGTATCCAAACGTAATCTGCAATGCAGGTGTCAAGACGACGCATCCTATTGTCCATGTCCTCCCAATACCACACTGCACGCTTTTATATTAGCTGCACTTGCATATTGGCTCCCATTATGGCATCTACATCTATTCTAAATCCGTTTATCCGTTCTGCAACTTCCCCGCCAACTCATTCGCATGTTTCTGTCATTCCAAACTCTCAAAGTCAATTAATAACGTACAAGGTCAGCCTATGCCATGCTGATTATCATGCAGGTTTAAGAGCGTCAGTCTCGATCAGCACAACGTCTTGGCATACAAAAGTAGAAACGCATATGCACTCGACATAACATGGCACTTTCAGTCCGCGTAGTCGTAAATGGACTTTTATAGTACCTCCACGTAGTCCGTAGTCAGCCGGTCTAGCTCTTCAACCAAGAAGTGTAGATATCGTGACCAAGAACCGAAATTCTCAAACTGCCTTTCTGTGTGTTAAACTACCTCCATAAGGTACCCCTAAACACCAAACGATCTTGTTGTACAGCCCATTTCGAAACCTGATTCACCGTCTTGCTTGCCCAGAGAAGATGGGCAATATTTCGCAGTGACAAGCTGCTATATTCTCGTGATAAACATGTCTTCCGCTCCCAAGGCGGACACCGTAGTGTGGCGATGTCCATGTCATCTGGTCATGCGATGGACGGATTGGCACTAAATTTGGTGATGCCGACCTGTCTTGGATTAAAGGGTTACACTATGTTGACGATGAAGCTTACCAAGACCACAATGCCGCCGTATCTGCGGTTGCTGGAAAGATATCTAGAACTGACAACTGGGCATGTAGCACGTACACATATCCTGATAGACCGCCAGCATTACGGGATGAAATATTCCTCGGCATTATCTTTACATCTCAACTGGCGATAGAACCACGCAAGTAGCCTCGTGTACCCGCCATTCTCAAGTCTTATATTTGTCCGGCACGGCATGATCCAACACGTCAGTGCACACTACACCTGGCGTGTATCATATTCTATGTCAACTCGTAGCAGGTACCTTGTAATAGTAAAAATCTGTACAAATTCATATCAGAGGAACGTCCCCTCGACTATACTGATCAGCACAGGTAGGTTTTGGTTTCAAGGCTACGGTGGTGCTCAACATCCACAGACGAGACTTGCAATTCTTCTTTTACATGTCATTCCAGGGGCTGTTTGGCTATACTTCTAGTCAATACAGAGCTTTTCACACTGCGATTCCACCACTTCCTTTATTTGTGGTGCAAGGGTATATAGTACAAACACTAGGCACTGGCTTTGTTGGTGTTGATCGTAACTCCTATGTCATAAGGTCATGTCTGGCACAAGACTCGGCCGTGACAAATGCTTTCTCTACGGGTCTTCCATAAGTAAAACTCAATATATAAATATAAGCAATCTGTATCGAACAAGCAACACAATATACACGTGACTGCGTAATACTAACGCACAATCTAGGGTAGTGTCCCGAACAACAAAACCATCAAAGCCCATCAGAAACACCAAAGGCTCGTGTATTTCCATCCAACATAACATTCACTCCCATCTACCTATCCAGGTAGATATCCAACCATACAATCTAACCCAACAGCAAAATCACACCACTAAATCCCACCCCACATACTCATCACCACTCACCTCATCACATTCCCATCCTTATCTTCAAAGCCTCTCCTCCCTCCCCTTCCGAATCCTAAACCCATGCCTCGGCGCATGAACCCTCACAGCCCCCTTCTCCCCCCTCGTCTCATAAACAACCTCCTCCGCCGTCAACGCAACCAACCTCCCCACATCCCTCCTCACGGCCCCAAAATCCGTCGGCCCAACCGTAATCTCATCCCCCTTCCTCAACCCCGTCTTGACAACCTCAAAATCCCCCTCGTCAACCCCGCCCTCCCCCTCATTATACTTGCTCTCCAAAATCACACTCTCGGCCTCCTCGCCCGTCAACGTCTTCGGCTTGCCAAGCGCCTTCTTCGCCCGCGAAACCGCCTCGTCGAAGCGCTGAATCCACGCATACACCAGCGGATACACCTCCGGCCCAAACTTCTCCTTGGGCAACGCACTCGGGATACCAGCCATCCAGTGCAGCGGCCACACGGCCTCAATATCCGCCAGACTAGGCGACGGGGTTTTGAGGATCCATTCCCGCCCGTCAGCTAGGAGGGTGGTCTCGAGGAAGTGGAAGACGGAGGCGACTTCGCGGAGGGCGACGTGCTTGGGGTCAGGTTTGGGTTGGGAGCCGAAGAATTCGGCGCGGTCCTTTTGGAAGGTTGGGTTTTTGAGGAGCGGGAGGTCGCTGGGGAGGAGGGAGGCTGCCCAGCCGAAGACGCCGGCGTCGGTCATGAGGGTTGAGAGGAGACGCTGGATGGCACGCTGGTCTGGCTGGCTTGCGCTGAGGGGAGGGTTGGGGATGTCGAGGGCTTCGAGTTTGATGAGCTGGAGGCGCGTGTCGAGGTAGACGTCTTTGCCGATGGAGAGGATGGGGATGCGTCTATAGGAGATGCCGAGGCGGGATATGTCTGGGCGAGGCATTGTTGGCGGTTGGACCTTGGTAATGTTAGTTTGGAAGAATTGAGACTTTGGGAGTCTGTGATGAAAAAACATACACATTGTGCGTGGGGAATGCCGCGAAGGGTGAGATACCACGACACTCGGCGGGCGTATGGTGAGTAGGCGTAGTGGTATAGGATGATGTTTTCGGCAGCCATTTTAACGTGTTTTTCCGGAAGAAGTATGAAATGAGATGGCACTTTTAGGTTTATGTGAGATCCTTAGCAATTGAGAACGTTGGCCTGTTCAATTGATGGAATTGAATGAAATATAACACTGGGCTTTGGGGTTGAGTTTATGCCGAAAGGCGTGTTGACCGTACCTCGGCTGCGTGCGGGGGTGGAGTTGAGGAGCTAGCCAATGGCGTGTTACAGATCTTGAACAACATCTTTGCAGCAACATGCATCATGAACATGGTAAGAGAATGTGGCATATGACTCTTCGATTCATTTGAGCTAAACACTTGAATATTAATCACCCGTCGTCCACGTCAGCCTCATTCATTTGGAATCCTGCCGCCATCAAATCATCGTTCGTATCGGAGGCAGCGTACCCATGAGCCCATAACGCAGTCAGAAACCTGTTCCGCGAATAAAATAGCAAAACACCAAGGGCACATGTCCTCTGCAGGTAAGACCTGTAGATGGAGCATTTTATTGATGTGAGGAATTACCATCCACCATTCTCGACTGTAAATCCGTTGGATTGGCCGCCTCCATCGCCACTTGGCCATGGGGAATCAGCAGGTGCTGCTGACGCATTTTCAGTAGCATCGGGGAAACCACCATCATCCTCGGCAACAAGGGGCTCCTTGCAGCGGACTTTGGTGTGTCCGTACTTTTGACAGTTGGAACACTGCACTTTGCTCCCTACGGGAGGTCAATATGTCTGGAGTGGCAGGGAGCATGTAGTACTCACAATCTTTAGGTTCGGGGCAGTCACGGCTGAAATGGCCATTCTTCTCGCAGTTGCGGCAGGTAACATTGTCCATGTTCTGAGGCTGGTCGCACTCTTTGGCTATATGGCCTTCCTGGCCGCAATTGCGACAGGCTCGGCCACCCCCCTGTGGACAATCTTTACCCATGTGGCCCTCTGGAGCAAGTTAGAATTTGTTTCATGAGTTATTCACAGCGTTACCTACTTTCACCGCACTTGCGGCATTCCATATTGTCCAGGTTGGGCGGTTCTTCGCACTCGGACGCTCTGTGTCCGGATTTTCTACTGTTGTCAGCAGTGTTGAGGACGAGTATCTCACACCTGAGCACTTACCCGCAGTTTCGGCATGCAAACTTGTCAACCCGTGGTTCAGGACCTAAAAGTCATAAGCACCGTTACATCAGAGAGGTAGACACAGGAACGTACAATCGCGAATACGGTGGCCTTCAGCACCACAGTTGTGGCAAGAGATGACTGGCGCCGTACTCTTCTCGGCCTTCTCCTGAGTGCAAAACTTGCTGATGTGTCCTAGTTCGCCGCAGTTGGTGCACTTTCGCAATCCACTGTCGACCACCTCCCCAGCATCGTCAAGCCTCTCCAGAAGCTCCTCCCGACTCTTTGGGAATGACTCTGCTTCACGGGGCCGCTCAGGTTTCTCCGAGAACCGGTACGAGATGGAATACTTTTTGCCAGTGTTGCCCTGCAAGTCCATGTTGGTGAAGACGTTGACGAGCTGGCGCTCTGCAGCAATGAGCCAGAGATTGACACCTTCTTCAATGAACTTGGACTGCAGCTCACGATAGGTAACGTCCCCTCCGACTGCCTTGACGTACTCCTGAACAGCTTCCTTGGCATCGTCCACATCTCGTTCGGAGCACGCAGTCTTCATCTTGGCAATCGCCTCCTGAGGCTCGACATCTGCGATATGGTCCCTGTTGATGACTCGCGCATTTTCGCAGGTTTTACGCATGTGGCCTGCGTGTATTCAGCGAAGATGCCATGTACATTAAAAATTTGCAACTCTTACCCTCCTGACCGCAGTTGTCACAAACCATAGGTGGCTTGTCGGGACAGTCCCGAATGACATGTCCCTCCTGTTTGCAATACCGACAAGCCGTGTCTCGAGGTGTAGGGCAGTCGGCGACACGATGCCTTTTGGAAAAGTCAGCGACATACTCCATACCAGGGCGAAAGATAACTTACCCGGTTTCACCGCAGTTGAAGCACTTGTCATTGACTCCGCCATCACCAGCTTCCATATGCTTGTTCGGGCAATTGGCCTCCTCATGGCTGCTAGTGGTGTCAGTTACGGCACAATTCTCGGGAAAAAAGTTGCCTACCCTTCCTGGCTGCAGGCACCACAAGTGACGATGGGCTGATTCCATCCAGAATCGTTGCCTCCGCCTGACCCCCAGTTGCTGTTGTTGTTGTTTCCCCAGTCCCCCATTGTGACTGATGGCTGGAATTCGCGGGGACTCGCCCACAATCAGTATTTACGTGATGAAATCTTGTAGTGTTTGAACGGCAAAAGACTGGCGGAAATGAAGGCAGAGAACTCACTAGCAGACGAAACAGAGGGAATGTTTCTGCGTAGACTCAGCAGAGACTTCTGACAATTCTCAAAGGAGCCCGCAAAGACAAGGGCAACGGCACGAATGTCAGGATGCAATTATCACAGGAAGCGACGAAATATGCCACCGTGATGGAGTGGAAAGGAGGGAGAAAATAAAGAGGCGAGCGAGAAGCAAAATAAAAACAAATAGCGCAGCTGCTCGTCGAGTGTCTGACAGTTGGCGAATTTCCTGACAGCTGGCAGAGGCAATGTGCACATGAACTCCAAAAGCTGCGCTTGTTAGTCTGTTTATTAAATAACATCGACGCGTATCAGAGGAGCAGAATACATACATAGTTACTTAGCTATAGATACCCTAGGCAGGCATTCATTCTGTTACATTTGCTGCTCAGGTACCTAATGCTCCTCGAGACGATGGTACAGGGACACCGACTTCCTCACATCACACACGCATCGCAAATATATAATTGACAGCTGTCCATTAACTAGCTCATATATACAACAAAAAGAAACGCGCCAAAACGCCGTGATGATTTTGCCTTTTCCTGATGCCATTTGCCTGTCGACATGACGCCTCCCGCTATGAAATGACATTTACAAGTTCCTCTTATCCGAGTGTCCTTGCTTGGTAGCCTCCTCCTCTTCCTCGTCGCTGTCGTCCCCGATGCTATATTTGCCCTCGCCGCCGCGGCCGATTGACTCCTGCAATTGGATGTTATCGACAGTGGTTTCATCAAAAGCAGCTGCCTCCAAATCACCACCGGCATTTTGACGATCATGGAAAGCCGCCAGTCCCGTTCTCGACTGGTCAGCTTCATCGCTGCGCAGGGCAGAGTATGCGGCACCCTTGCGTCGCTGACGCCAAATGAAGTATCCCCATGCTGATGCAGCAATGATAACAATGACAAGTACCACTTCGCCGGATCTTCTGTATGCTTGCCACTTGGCAGCATCGAGCTTCTTCTTTGCCTCATTCTCGTGTTGCTGTGTGTGGTTGGTCGCTCCGCCGACAGAAGTGTCTGGGCCCTTTTCGCCATCAATCCGACTGTCTGAAGGCTGGCCACCAATGCTGCTGATGTCGATCTTCATGAAGCGGTCCAGCATATCTCGTGATCGTCGCGGGTAGTCAAAGGGGACCATGTGTGAGGCATTGTAGAAGAGAACATAGGTCAGGTTTCGAGCTTCCTGCCAAAAACCGGCAACCTCTCCCTCAAACGTCCATTGCCTGCGGGGAGCCCAGTTACCTGGCGTAACTTCGAATCCCCGGCCACCATTCCAGTCCAAATTACTGATCAGCTGCTCCGTGCCAATATGATTGCAAATCAGGTCCTCGGCTCCAGAGAAGAGAAGAATGGGGACCTCTTTAAGGATGTCAGGGAACAAGCCGATGGCGGCCGTCGAATTGCGGTTATTAAACGCAGCATGCACTTTGCTGTTGCACTCCTGCCACCCAGTCGCCCGTTGCCTATCAAGATTCAGCCCTGCCATGACCAGTGGTTCGCGCAAATATGGCCCGACATTATCCAAGTCGGGGGGCCAATTCATGCCACAGGCGGGTGAAGAATCGCGGAGCCGCACATCGTACATGTTGATGCACGCCTGGTCACCAGTCCCCTTTTTGGTAACCTGGAGGATCCTCTGCAGAATGCTTTCACAATCGTTGTAATCGACGTGTCCAGGATCAGAGGCAAGTTGCTTATCACATATTCTCTGCATATGATGGAGCTCCTTCGACGCGTCCGACCCCTTCTCAATCAGACCCTTCTCCAGACTAAACTTCAAGTATGCGTCGGACTGGTCTCGTGGAGAGATCCAGCCATTCCCAATAAGAAGGCCGCTAAGGTTCCACTGTTCTTTACGGCTCTTCACCTTGTTACGATCGAGGATGGCTTTCGCGATGTAAGGAATATGTTGTCCGGCGTACGACTCTCCAGCGAAATAAAGCTGGGGTTCATATTGTCAGTAAAAAGCAATGCAACTTGTCCTGTTCTGCAGGTACACTTACATCATCGTGCTCGTATTCTGGGAAAATAGCAAAGAACTTCTCCAAAAAGGTAACAAACTGAGTCGACATGGTGCTCAGCTCATGGATATAGCTATTCGTGTCGACATAACTGAAGCCAGTACCGACAGGATTGTCGACAAAGAGCAAATTGGCAAACTCATTCCAGGTACCGTTATTCAGAGCCAACGTCTTGTCACTCTTGACCCTATACGGGCCAACCTCCATCAAGGCGCCATCCTCGGAGCTGCACCCGGGTCCACCATTGAGCCATATCACGGTTCGTTGGCGGTTCGCAATGTGATTGTTTTGGAAGTGCCAGAAGAACAAGTTGCCATTGTGCTCTGGAACGACCTCGATGTGACTGCAGGCCGAGGGCCAATATCTCGTTAGTCTCGTTCTCGTACAAAGCCATTCATTTCTGAAACGTGGTTCGCAACGTTTCTGGTCAAAGGATGGGTTGCCTCACCCTGCATGCATCTTGATCGGAGGAGCATCTTTGGGAAGACCAGGCAGCTCGCGGACGTAAAAGTCAGCGGCAGATTTACCCTCGGCCAGTACTGACATGGGCCAGAGTGCCAGAACGGTGAGCGCATGCCATGATCTGGCGAGCGCCCGTGAGGACGAGGAAAGCATGTCGACCCGACCGTCGGACACCAGACACGGACGGACACCAGAGGAGGGAGGGAGGGATGGCTAGCCGGCTGCGATGGCGAGCGCGCCCAGGGGGCACAGGGACGGCGAGGGCGTGGGCGGCGGTCAGGAAAGGATCGAAGTATGGTCGGTCGCTGCGGTTTCTACCTCATGCAGATGGAAGTGTGAAAGGATCTCGATGGTGAGACGATTTCAGCGTGTAATGTTGATGGTCGTGATGTTGCGAATTAGGGACAGAGGCAATGTGGCTTGTTAGACCCCTACGTAAGCAAGCAATGCATGTGGTCGAGTCAGACGGGCCAAGTTCTAGTCTGGCGTTGATATGGAGAGAACATGGATGAACATGAAGGGGGCTAACCAAGTCGAGTTCTGGTCACATCAGTTCCATGTCCCGTCTAGTCAACTGGTGGAGGCGGTGCCAGCACTTCAATGTTCAAATGTTGAGAATTGCCAGGCCCTGTTCAGCCTGGCGGCTCTGGAGGAAGCCGAGCTGCAGCACACATTCAGCGATCGATACGAGCCCGGGCCCCTGTTCTTCCGCCCACAGCCACTAGTATGGGGCATCGATGTCCATGTGTTCAATATTTGCATTGTCTAACTGTGGCTGCGACAAATAACCACCGCAAATCCATCACGGCAGTTGCCAACAAAGCATGAGAATCAACCATCCATTCCCGAATTCAGTGTCAAGTTGCGATCATATGCCTGTGCCCATTTCCATGCCAATAAATCCCTCGAGAGCCGATCCTCATGCCGCTGACCTCATACTCGACACCTCGGTGTGGCTTGGCCTCTCAATAAACTGGCGCTTATTGACCATCAGATCCCATTTGATCAGACGTCAGAGCTGTCTTCTTCCTGTGCATTGAGAGTTGGGGTCACACAATGAGAAGGCCGCATTGAGCCCAGCCGCAAAAAAATAAAACAAAATAAACACCAAAAGACAGAAACGGGAAGCCCTTTTAAAATTTATCCAGTGATATTGCAAGACAAGAGATGAATATAAAATCTCGAAATGTAGAGTACAGTGCCGTCTGGTGTCTTCGTAACCTGATATCCCAAACACACCAGCACCAGACATTGGCTTCTCCACCAGACCACCACAAACCCGCCGCATTTCCCACACTCCAAACCTCCAATCACCAAACCTCACATCCAGTCTCAGAAATTTTCCCCAGAACCAGCCCAAAAGCGAAGTCGCTCTCATCCCAGCCCCAGCCTATTCACGCATCGCCACCTCCTCAAGCCATCCCTACCCTACCATCCCCTCGGCCCATACACACCCGGGAACAAGAAACAAAAATGGCTTCCGGCAAAACCTTCATCGTCGAACATCTCGACCCCGAACTTGGCCCCTGGTCAGAACTAGAGTACATTGCCATTGCCAAAGAAACCCAAGAAACAAACGGTACCTTCATTTTATCCAGTTTACCCGCTGAATTCAAAGTCCCCGCCGGATTAAACGACCTCCCCGCATTCAAGCCCGAGCATCGCGGCGTGGAGGAGCTGTACGCCGATACCAAGCCAAAGGTGTGTCTGCTGGACCCTGCTGCCGCAAAGGACCTGTCTCCCGAGGACGGGAAGACGTTTGATGCGTTCCTCTTTGGCGGTATTTTGGGTATGTTTCCTTTTTATGCCGTGTCAGTGAAACGAAGATCCGAGACTGATGAAAACGTTGAAAGGTGATGACCCGCCGCGAGGTATGTCAATATTTGCGACGGTGTTTTTTGATTCCGTGCCGCTAAATGAGTGTAGATCGAACCTCGGAGCTGAGAAAGAAGGGATTTGAGGGAAGGAGGTTGGGTCCCAAGCAGATGACTACTGATACTGCTGTGCGGGTGACTCGCTTGGTTGTTCAGGATGGCAGTATGTCGTTCTACTTTGTTTTATATACGCCGGTCATTTGTGTGTCAGCTTTGCTAATGAGAGTAGTCGCTCTGGACAAGGTCCCATATGTCGACTTTCCAGAGCTAAAGTTCAATGCTCATGAGAGCACACAGATGCCATTTCGCTATGTGACGGACAAGGAAGGCAATCCTATTATGCCCCAGGTAAGTGAATGGAGGAGTGTACCATGAGGAGAGACCAGAAACTGACAGTCTACACAGGGGATGAAGGAGTTGATACAGAAGGATGCTGATAAGTCTCTCGATGACTTGATGTAAAAGATAGATATGAACAAAAGTTATGACTTGGCCCCTAATAATAAAAAAAGCAGAAAGATAACTTGACCGTGTGGTATGGACGTCCTTGGCAATAAGCAGAAACTCCGGAAACAATTATTGGGATTTTCTAGGGGACATGAATCCTCAATCACTTCAGCCTGCCCTTGACGATGCCGCCAATTAGTACCAGCCAGTTACCCTACATGAAACGTAAAGACCTAAAACAATGAATGTTCCGAGATCATCCACAGCCCAACCAACTCAAGCACGAAATCTTTCTTACCTACCCTACACCGCAGTGGGCTTGGGGAACGCTTTTCCAGGTTCATGTTTCTCCTGTGAACAAACGCCAGCCTTCTGGTATCGATTGTCGTCCAGGACAAAGGGAAGAGCCATTCTTGGAGAAACCATCACACAATGCCACCGTTACACCTGAACACAGTGACTCCCCCATCAGAACAAACAGATATATGCGTCAACGTCTCATACGATAATTCTCCGACGCATGAGTGCATGACACTGGTACCACAGTCACAACCTCTGCATTGAATTTCAACCAAGCAGGCAAATGTCCCGACCAGACTTGTCACGACAGCGCAGTTGTAAACCGTTCTGGCTGAACACACAAACATGCACACCAGACTTGTCAACCAGAAAACACCTTTGGTGACACTGACACAAAACGACAACTGCGAGTCCACACACATCATGAGCAAGATACTAAAAAAAGAACGCCGGAATACACAGACATGGCTGTGGACCTCGGTAGCCCAGCCCTGAAACAATGGTGACAACATTGAGTTTTTGGGGAGCTTCCCCTGCCACAAGCCGTGTCGGAAACAGATGGTCTTAAAAGTGGGACGATTTAAAATTATCCTTGAACACCTTGCAGACGGCGGCGAGTGAATTAAAGAATGGACGTTTTGTTCCCGTGGCTCTTTTTTGGGCTGGCTGGTGATGCCGCTGTGGAGTCAATAGAACCATGTTCTGGCCAGGCTTGGATGACCGATGACCCCCCAGACAGCTCCAGCCCTGCCGAAGAGGATCAATTGATCGTTTCTTCAGCGTTGGTAGGTGATCTGATATCTGACGAGCAGTGTGGTCCAATTTGTTCCAATGTGCGTGGCAGGATGACGAATTGGGCATCCCGTGCTGTCATATTGACTAGTCGAGAAAGAAACCTGCGAGTCATCCGCGATTGTCCGATGTATTTATTCATCGAGTCAGGTGGCGTCTGATAGATTGGGATGAACTCGCATTCCGTGGGATCTTGCCCTTTGATCGTATTGCAACCCACGCTCATTGCACTCCGGAGTCCGGACAGACACCTGCGAAAGGCTCGTCGATGCTCAACTTATCAAGAGTTACTTCAAACTCAAGTCTACCAAGCGGCTCAAAGTCTCGCTCGTGTAAGTCACTTTGTCAAAGCGCCTTCGATGGCCACATGCTTAGAATGCCACTATGGAGGGGCCTAGACCACTCAAGGAAGACGATACAATGATTGGGGTATGCCTGCTCTGAAGCTTCTCTTCGGCCTGAAACATTTCAACAAGTGTTTCCACCGAGTCCGTGTTCAACTCTGGCCGAAATCTTGATCTTTGCGCCCTGAGGTTACGAAGATTTGCCGGGCAGTGAATCAAGTGAGATTCGCGTAAACAGAAGAAACACATTTGGCACAGATATTGGCACGTCCATACAGGATTGGTGGACTGGTTTCTTGTAAACACTCTGGGTTTCGTCGTACCCCAATGCACAGGCCGAACCTCGTTGGATTTTTGTTATTGGGAAACACACCACAAGCAACTCCTTTTGATCGGAATTCGGGTTTGCCGGCAGGTTGTGTACAGGCTGTGTTGCGCTGCAGCTCGATGCCACGCTGTTTTTGAAATCAGAAGACGGGAATCCAAACACTGTTGAGCCGGGAGATTAGAGGAGTCTGGAGATGATGCCCCAGAGTGGATGTGTCTGGGATATGGCAACTTGACTTCCCCGGAAGCACGAGCCACTTTTTGGCAATAGTCGCGAAGTCAGGTAGCACTAGCATTGAGTATTGAGATCCCGTCTGGACATTAGCAAAGTCCTGAGAGGAATATGTTGAATGATTGGCCTGCAATGCATCCCGAGCAAGTTCTACTTGGACTGCGGGCAGTAAGACGAAAAGGGGTCTTGCTAAGGCTATGGTTCCGTTCTTCTGAGCCTCATTTCGTTCAATAAGACCACAGAACTATTGACCCAATGCTGAAGTAGGCAATGGTTAACGAGGGCTGGTCAACGAGAATATAACATCATCTCACACCACATCTACTGTACCCTTGATGATCAATCTCGAGATCTCCAAAACGTTCGTCTCATGACCGACTTCATATTTACGTGGAAATTTGTCAAATGCTGACACTGCCACTGGTATGATGGTCTCAGGCAGTGGGGAATGGAATGTTGGTGAGCTGGGCAAAAGCGGTGCGTGCTCCGTGTCATCTGGTCAAGCCGTTCCACAAAAACTTGAGATGAAACCATGCTGCCCTTTTGCTTTCTTGTCGGACAAAATTGGACATTCTGGTGCGTTAGCCTTGTGGTGGGCTTGGGACCTTGAGCCATTTGCAGCTCGTGGCTGGATCTGCGCAGGGATACTGCCTGCAGTAGCAATTAATACTGGAAATAACCAACCATGTTCCTCCCTTTTGGGCTTCCCCCCAGAGTAATCAAATGTACATAATGTGCATGTTGAAGTCAACATGTTCAGGACGGAGCAGGAAACGCTTGGTATGCGGCATATTTCGTTACTGAACTTTGCCATGCTTGAGCAATAAATGAGCCGATGAATGACCTGAGATTATGTCAATGTTTTAAGGCACTCTCATGTGACGAAGGACAGCCATATGATGGCCCCTGGCTGATGGCACAGTGAGAGATGACGGGGTCACAGGCGCAGCCAGGCATATTTCAGATTCTGAAGTTACTCAACCTTTATTGCATTTCCTGTTCCCTTGTTGGATCCTTGAAGTGAGGTGAAATTGAACGGTGATGCTTCGAGTTGACGACACTGCAAGCTTCTTCGTGTATTGGCATAATAGCAATGCAGACTGAGGTTGCCAAGTATTGGGTGCGGTAACATCTGAAAGCAAAGCAGCGCCTCCAGTTACGTTGCTCCACATACCAAAAGTAGAACTTGATGGTTGCCGGCTCAAGGTCTTTATTATGTCCGGAAATATTAGCCTGGATAATAGGTAGGCGGAACTGGGCCTGCCATGTGAGCGGTCAGCTTTCTGGGGAGAATCGCCTTTCCAGATCAAATGTTTGGTCTTTGGTACGGCCGAGCGGATAATATTTGTGTCTTCTGAGTGAGGATTTCACGATTTGTATCTCAGCCCGAGACATGGCGCCAGCCGAACCCTGACATGGACACCACGTTCGGCGAGGCATACCCTGCCTGCTTGCATCTAGCCACGACTAAAGTTACGGATTGTCGAGAAACCGTGCATCACAATCCAGGAGTGCCAAGTCATGACATAGAGTCTGCGATATAGTTCATGTCTGTCGCCCATTGCTATCGGGCGGCCTCTAGGCTTGCCATCAAAGAATGGCGCCGGCTTGGTCATCGTCTCAATCCCGGTCCCATGTCATTCACTGTTGAGCCGTTTGACAATTGCCAGGATGTCTTGTGAGTCTGTGACACAAGCCATGAAACATGCATCTGAAGGTTGGGTCACCCCAAAAGCGGTGCAAGTTGAGACGCTGCTTGGCCTGAACCGTCAGCAAGGGGAGAGTGGCCGCGACTAAAACGCAAAACCTGACGGACCTATCGCTAATCTTGCTGTCATTGGCATGGTGTGGCAGCAATTACCATATCAGATCATTTTTTATAGTCGTGGCTTCAAGGACCCTTCTTGTTTATAGCGGTTGACACATTGGGCCGTGTACGTCAAGATCAACAAAAGACATGTGACTCTGATGGCCGCGCAACTTTAGGTTTAGTTAGCTCCAATTGATTGTATGTTGTCTGACTTGTGTTTTGTTACATGACCGCAGCTCTCTTTGCACGTTTGCAGGAGGATTGATGGGGTCAGAAACGGACCATTACTCGAGCGTGAATCAGGACATCTAACTCGGAAAACACTGGAACCTTGATTGGAAATGAAGAATCTGGTTACCCTGCCCGTGAATTATTGTGAGGCAACGTTGAGATCGAAAGTGCAATGCGCTGATATCAAGGAGAGCTCACACCCGAGTCATCTGAGTAAGAAAGTGGCGCGTCTTCGAATTGCAGTGTAGTTTGCTGTGTCGTGCACAATGCATTTCGTTCAAACGAAGTGGTTCCAAGGTGTAGACAATACCTAGGAAGTGAGAGCTGCTGTCAATCTGACTTCGTACCGACTCGCACCCTAGGTCAAACGCTTGGCGTGTTGTAGAATCAAATGATGATGATGATGATGATGGCCACACGACCAACGCATCCTTTCTGGCTTGAGCAGTCGATGAAGGTGCCTCCTTCCCGGTGCGTTGAATATCGAAGCAGCATGATGATGTCGTTCGCACTTGCCGTTTAGGATTGTAATCGTATGGGCCAGACCAGACCCTAATGACCACATGTGCAGACATCTGGTCCCTCTGCAACTGCAACTGGAGTGAAGCTTACCAAGCCAATTGAAGTCAAGTAAAGTCCTCGTCTTCTCCGCGCCAAAACAACTTGGCACTTCTGCAAACACATCCCACGACGTTTGTTTCGTGATCAATTGATGTCCTTCCGTGCTGAACCACCAAATGATCTACCCACCCATCAACCCACAACGAACCACACTCAGCCTAGACGCATGTTCAATTGATGCGCACAGAGGTCGTTTACTCTCCAAGTCCCCTATCTGTTGTCGGGTGCTGCTCATGGGAATCTTGCTGCATGATCAGGCCAGACAGGGGACAGGTTCAACGGATCGATTCCAAGAACAAACTTTATGTGCGGCACACTTCACAACAACACATCCACGTATCTCAAGCTGAATCCCAGGGCAAACTGAGGTTTCCGCTCAATCAAAGCCCATTGACTTCACCAATGATGCGTTCTCCTGCATGTTCAATCACTCTTACCTGCACCTGGATCCGCAGTCGCCTACCTGGGTACACATGCATGCATGTCACTTACTCAGTCTTCATTTTCTCATTGGATGTATTGACTCTCCTTGCAGCACCATGCAATGCTCCTGCATTATCCTGGATGGGTCGCGCTTCGTGCGAACTGGAACCCTGTCACTAGACATCAACGTCCCAATTGCATGACTTGCATTTCTGCAAGGCGTCTGGGGGTGCCGCCACTACCGACAAGCACGACAATGATGCTCCGAACATTCTGCTTTGCTCACTTGGCCTCTCCCTTCACTTGTCATATCTGACGGGATATTACTTTCCAGCCGCCCCACGGATGGTGGGGAGTCCGATATCTCCCTCGGCTTGTCCCGACTCCCGACAACTTTGAGCCAGGCTCAAGACAGAACCAACAGCAGGTTTCGAGTGCCAAACACACCACCACAACTGAGCCGAAACGAAATGTTGAGTTGCGAAAGGTTGTCCCATGTGCCGCCTTGCTACGGCTGACCTTGAAGCCGGTCGCACTTCGTTGTTGGTACACAGCCCCCGTGGAGGCGGCCTTGTCCATCAGATATTACCAAATGCGTGCCTGTGCAAGTTTCATGCTTCGTACTGGGCTGCTTCGTGCGCTTGTCGTACTCTGTCTGTTCTTTGACTATTCGTGACAGCTGGGCCAGGACAATTTTAAACTTCGGTCGCACTAGCTGGCAGTGTGTGAACTCAATCATCGTCCCTCTTCGGATTGTTCTGATCGCTCGGAGGCTGTCACCCCATCCCTTACAATATGACTTCCATGGTCAAACACACCCGGCCTTGAGGGCCCCAACGCTCGGACGCTTGGCTACATTGCCGGTGCGCATTGGTTCGGACGAGCTTTGTCCTTTTGCAAGTTGGCGACTCTTCTGAACAGCCCACAAGCCGAATCAGTGCATATGGCCTGCAAGGGTCTCCCTGTTCTTTCAGTATGCAGTATCGCAAATGACCTTCTGGTACGTACTCCATACTGATGGGCTGTTTGGTGCCTGAGCACGGCGGGTTGCCGTTCTATATTGGACAGTTGTGGGCTCGGAGTCTTGTTGCAGCCGATGGACAGAGACGCTCATGGTTAGTGAGTGCCCCATGTCCATGGAAGATCCAATTCTCCATTCGAAATGCGTGTATTTGGTCAAGGTTATCGTAACTGTAGGCGAACATCCACAATCCACGTCAACCATCGACGCATGGTGATGCATACCAAGCACCCTCGGCGTTGCCTTCTTGGTCCGCGACTTTAGTAAAGTCTCCTCTAGGAACTTGGTCGACTTGGGCCAGCCTCATGTAACCCACGTTCTTACCACTCAGCGTGGTTCTCAAAGCCCTGGACGACTTACTATGCAGCAAAAGGTAAGAACTTGTCCGTTTGTATTCGTCCCTTTGTGACGGCAGTTGATCCTCCTTCAACTTGACGATTGATATAATAACCACAACTCCGTAGCCTCTACTCGACCATTAGTTACTCGTCAAGTGGGCTTAAAGTCACTCGTTGTGATTTTGGTCTGGTCTTATCTCTCTCATCACTCTCTTTGACATCTCCCACACAATTCTATCTCTTTGTAATACCTAGATCCCCACAGCGCAGACTCAGAGCTAGTTCATTACTACCTTTTCCTTACCATGTGCTCGTATCCTCAGTGAGAAGAAATGGTGAGACAGAATTTCCTACTGTTGCTCGAATTTCCGTGTATTTTGCCTGGAGGTGGCTCGTCTGTCCCCGCGCCTCAGTGGTGATGCACTGTTTGTCTCATGATACACCTCAACCCCCTTGACTCGAAGTTGCGCGCTGCGTTTTCTCAAGTGTACCAAAATAGGATTTCATTTGACTAGGAAGTGGATTCCCCCCAGTTTGATTCTGATTTATACACAGCCACCCGTTTCAGAGAGGCTGATTTGGAGTCTGTCGAAGCTTTGGCTTAATTCCAAGTTGCTCGGGCCGTCCAAGATCTTACACTCTATTACGGCAGAGAACGGTGAGAGCGCTTTTTCAAACCACAACTGGTTGGACTTGCCCCAATATCACCAGGTGCTTCTGTGTTTCGGCTGTTTCGATCTACTCGGATGCGAGGCCGTCAGCCGTCAGTGCGAGCGATCCACTATCCACTCGGCGTCGATCGCATCAACGAGTCTGAAGGTTTTCTACAGTACGGTACTGCCTCATGTTAGTGTTCGAACCTGGTCCAATGATCTGTTCTTCCCTGTTTATCTGTTTTGCTGGCGTGCCGTTGAACAAATAGCATCCAAGAGCCACTCCTCCTTCAACATCAGACGCCACTGTTCTTTGAGCATCCCAAGCACAAATCCCCCTTCGAGCAGAGCGAGACCATAGGTTTTCATGATTGACTCATGTGTCTGGCGGTCTTGACTCTACCTGATTCACCCTTAACAGACACTGTTTGATCGGAACCCCGTCACTCTGATGCTCAACTTGAGTTCTTTGCAGACACAAAGGCGTAAAAACCAGCCAGGAGACAAGACACTCGTTTTCATTTCTCTTTTTGTTTTCTGAAATAATTCATGAATGAGCTGAGACTGAGGCTGGTGCTGGGACAGCAAAGAACAACTTCTTTCGACTTATAATATCCGTTTACCCGCCGACCTGTCTGGCTGGTTTCAGACTGAAAAAATGGATGTTACATCACTGCTGAATCAAACAGCGACAGCTTTCTGTTGCAAGAAGCCTCAAAGAGAAATCACACCGCCTTCTTTAGTATTCCAACAAGACACCTTGACGTCCGCCTCGTTACCAACTCCTTCGCCAGACAGGACAACGCCACTGCAGGACTGGGAATCCAAGGCCAGCAAAAACAGAACACCATGGAGCGCAGGTGGCTACGCACTACCGTTGCAAGTTAAACCCAAGATTCGATCGAACTCAATCATTTCACTTCGGTCAGGAAGCGATTTACTTGATTCAGATAGTTCTGTTGACTCTCTTGGTCGTGGGCGACACTCCAGAGACGGTTCAACGGATTCAGTTTCCATCGATATGGAGTCCTCGCAGATTTCTTTGCCATCAGCTAGACTGCAGCAAGACCGGTAAGCCCATGGATGCTGCCTTTTTTTGTTTCTATTTTGGCCACAGCAATCTTTGTGTGTTCTGACGCAAGATTCTAGCCCGAAAAATAGGGAAGAATCAGACCAGGCGTGTATAGAAACCCGTGGACCCGTGGGTCACAAGTTGTCCGATAGTCACAGCAGCCTGTCGTCGTATACCTCGTGGAGATCCAGGTCTCACTCCAGAATATCGTCCGTGACGACTGTCGGTGGGATTCACAGCGCTGGTCCATCGCTGACGGAGTTACCATTACTCGAAACTACCATGGCACCACACAGTGAATCATACCAAACTCCAATATCGGCCAAGACAGCACCCCAGTCATATGGAGGCGGATCATCATCACACAACCGACATGGAGACTGGCACACATCCAAAAGAAGTGGGAGTCCGTCGGACGCTGTCCTGAACATGAAGGCTGCGGCAAAGCCACTGCAGACTGAAGTTGCACCGTCAAGGTAAGTTCGACATTGTTCGTTCCAATATATTGCAGGCACTTGTGTTCAACCAGTCTGAATTTGCTTCCTCCCCACCCCTTTTCCAAATAAAGCCAAAATATGCAGCATTGTTCGCCCGCGGTGCCTATGCAAGTATGGTGACCCATATCCAAGGGCAAGACATATTCAGAATGGGCTTGCGACCTGTCCGCCGTGGTCCCACGACAGAAACAGGGCATACATACTACGCTCGGAGCATTGTTCTGAGAGAAGCTGTTGCTGGCCCCAGCAATGCCGAAGTTGTTGCGGCAAAGTTGGTCTGATGTCGACTCGGAGTTGCTGAAGTGTGAATCACACTCTCTTGCTCATCTACTCACACTTTTCCTCTCTTCCGCATTGACGAAACAATTTCAATGTGACTGCGACACATTTGATGGGATTAACAGTTGATCAGGCTTTTCTGGTCTCTTGTCACTCTCTCTTCTCCTTTAGCTCTATCCATTTTGTATTTATTCTCCGACGTCTCAACTTGGCCTGGAGCTGGTGTGCAGATCAGGCTCAGGCTCAGTTTCAGCTACATTACTTTTGTCCTTGCAAGTTGCAAGTCAAGTTGCCTCTCTACGTTTGCCTGCCTTTCCGTGCATCTACGCTCAAGAAAGAAAAACAAAATCACATCACTGTCAATCTGCTCTGCTGCCACAGTACTCGGCTAATCCGCTCTTCAAGTAACCCTTCCTCCAGAGCACGACGTCTCTCTGGCATATCAAGTTCACACAAGCGAGCCATCTCTGCCCCGGACCCCTCAATTGCCGCCAACTATTCACAATTCAACAATCATCGACATCCACGTTCTGTACTTCCTCCTCCTCCACGAATGACCATGGCTGTAGCTGGTCGTACGAGTTCTCCCACGGTGGGACCTGTCAGCCTGACCAAAGTCGGCGCCGAATACAGCATACCAGACAATGAGAGCTGCAGTGAAACGGAAGACGATGTCGTCTCGCGTGTTTCTGCTCCGAAACCGATGCGAAACCTTTCGTCTCCGGCTATTTCTTCGGCAGCGCAGGACCATGATCATCATCAGACTGTCCACTCCCCAAATACGTCCATTCCCTTGGACGAGAGCCAGCAGCTAGTCTGTATGTTTGTGGAGAATTGTGATACTGGGTCACAGCTGCGAAAGGCTATTTCTCATTTATTTGGTCGTAACAAGTCATGTACCAAGCTGATTCCACCAAATCTATGGGTAAGCTATTGTCGCAAACACTACCAGAGGATCCGCTATCGCAATGCCCGGACATATCCTATTACTCAAATGGAACTAGTCGAGACACAAATCGAACGACTCAAGGCTTGGAGTAAACGAAACCAAGAGAGCGGAAAGGGGGCCTACATCCAGTCGTGGACGTTATCACTCCGAAAGCGAGAAAAGAAGCGCCGCGAGGGAAAGAAAGGAGGCAATGAAGACGATGAGGATGTATCCGCCCTAGGGTCAGAGCAGATTCCCTCGTTTATTACTGACGAACTACGCGAAGGCCACAGTACTGACACCATATTCGCACTCGCTTCGAAGCTTCGTGAAGAAATTGAGAACGGTACCTTGAGACAGGTCCCTGAGATTGAATTCTTGCCAGTTATTGTTGGTGGCGAAAAAGACAAGGAGAAGGCCAAGGCAACCCGTCAACCAAGACAGAATGCTTCGACTGCTACGAGCAAGCCATCGAAACGAAAGGCACCAGACTCGCCAGTCATTACTAGACCCGGTCCAGCGTTCAACAACATGAGCTACGCAGGCTATGCTCATGACGGCGGATATGACGCCGACGGCATAATAAGCCCTTCAGGAAAACGACCACGAACTGCACGAGCTGCCATCTTTCCACACCACCGGCCATCAGAAGTACATATGCCTCATTTGGTCGGCCCCGTCTACAATACGTCGCCATACAGCAACCTTGGCTCTTCCGGTCCCCCACGCGCGGAGGCCACTGTTCCCAAAATCCAGGACATGACCTATGGTCACCCGTACCCGCACAATGTTGACGCTGGACGGTACGGTCCCGATGGCCCTACACACGGCCATGTTCGAGTCGCATCCCACCAGGGCATACTTGGAAGGCACGACTACGGTCACGAGTCATACTATCATGCCAGTGTGCCCAACTACGCACAGGCTCCAGTGCCATTCTCAAGCAGCCAGAGCAGTCCGAAATCTCCTCCCACTCTGCCTTCTATTGCGCCGCGAACTCGTGGTGCTGGTTTATCATATCAGCGCCGTGACCGAGCACTACCGAGAGCTTATATGAGTGGCTCATCGCGGCCCATGCATCAGAGATCTACCAGCGAGTACACCTTGAGTCGCCCTGGTTTCCCATTCCCAGGCCGGCCAACCAGCTCTGGCAACTCTAACCTCGGAGAGCATGGTAGATACGAAGCCAGCGGACAGGCGCCACCACCTCCGGCGGTTTATGGTGCTGGACACCACGAACCGCCAAGCTCTGCGGACGGTGAGCTGCGACACCATCAGTACGATGGAAGATCTGGTTGGGCGCCTTCTTATGAACAGGCCGCCCCTTACCACGGCCATCACCCATACCATCAGTATGCCAATAGCCCCAGCTATATGCCATCTGCTCATGTGGACTCGAACGCTTACAATGATGCTGCTGCCGATAAGAACTGCACGTCGGTGTATCCTGAGCCTAAGGGGCCATCTGGAACACGATCTGCTTGATCTCCGCACATGACGGCCAGCTCACCAGATTCAGGCAATAACTGCCTTGTACTATATCATTAACGTCTATACATGCTTAGACTTTTTCATTTCTTCTGCGGCTACATCATGTCGCTTTTGCACTGGGACTAGTGGTCCCCAAACACACTCCTTGAGAGAGAATTGACGCTATCCTTTTTATACCATTCATGTTTACGACTACCCGACGCGTTGGCAAGCGGTGGCACATTGAGAAATTTTGGCAGGCGAAGTTGGCACACTTACGATTAGCGGGAGAAAGAAGAAAATTACACAGGGAAGAAGATGAAAGAAGATAGCGAAGGGCGAGGCCCAGGCACTATGCCAAAACTTGTTTTCACCCAGTAGGATTTCACACAGTAGGAACAATCAGGAAACATTAGCCCGGGGAATGAACAATATCACGACATACAGGGCACTCCGGAGGATAAGTCGGCTAGATATTTCTAGTTGGTAGGAGCCAACAACATGTACTAATGCGCAAATCAAAAATTTATACCCAATCCATCTCTCCACGTACATTGTGAAACCTAACCTCCCTCATCTATTGTAACCAATGCAAAATACGCCAAGCATCGCACCGCTCACCACGCCACCTACTCCCTAAACATGACACTCCCCCCGTCCCAATGCCTCAAATCCCCGACATTCGCACGACAAACCTCCTTGAATCCGTACTTGGGATAAAATGCCTCCACGCTCTTCAGTCCAACTAAGTAGGACGCACTGCCCGCCCTGTCCACCACCTCGAGACCTTCTTCGACGAGGGCCTTGCCCAGCCGTTGACCCTGATAGACCGGATGAACAGACAACGTGGACAGGTACCAGGCCTGTTTTCGACGGGGTGTAGTCAGGAATTGCGGCTCAATGGAGTGAATTACCTGAGCGAACGTGTCGATGGAGTGGGAATCAATTGGCGATCGGAGAATGAATGCCCTGAGGGAGATGTATGTCCTTACGAGGGGGGCGAGCCAAGCATCTGTCACATTAGTCTCTACTTGCGTAAAAGTCAAGGAGCCACGGCCGAAAAGAGCAAAAGAGAACAAAACAAAAGTGAACAAGAAAGAAAAGACCTACAAGGCGATATCCACCGCTCCCAGAAGGACATCTCCCCCTGCGGCTTCAACCACCACGTGAACCCAACAGGCGCACCAATCGTCTCGTCCACCACGACCGTCAACCGCCAGCCAATCGTCCACCACCGCCGCTGGAAGTGTCTGTACAGAAAGGTCCTGACTTCTTGTGGGTGCTGCTTCCGCGTGGGGAACATGATGTCCAGGATGCGGTCGTGGCTGAATGTCGCGAGGTAGAGGTTCGTTATGGTGTGGATGTCGGACGTGGTGCCGGGGCGGAAGTGGTACCCCTGTGGGAGGGACATTGCGGCTGATACAGAGTGAATGACGAGTTACAAGATTCAAGTGAATTGATGTTTTGAAAGAATATAATTTCTGGACGTGCTGAGTTCATGTTCGGAGTAGTGTTGTTGATGTTCACGATGAGGTTGATGGTGTTGTACCCACTTAGTTGCCGAATGAGTCAACTCAACTCAATTGAGCTAAACCCTAGCATAACCAATATTCAATCTACGTGAATCATACATTCATCCTCATGCATACAATTAAACAATCATAATATCAACGCACAACCTGAAGCCGAACCCGAGTTGGCCAATATACTCACGGTTCTCGTAGCCGCAAGTTTGGCAACCAACTCTGCCGATCATCGGACCTCACCATCCATCACCAGTCAGCCAACAATACACACCACAATGACAAAGCCACTCGGTTCTCGGAGCTCGGTTGGTTCACACCCAATTAAGCATACAACAAGGCGCAATGCCAAGTCTGCCAAAACCCATTCAGCGGAATGACGTGTGAACAGGTGACAAAGCAAGGGGGGGTGCGTGCGATGGTTGCGACTCTTTCACGCTGCGGCTAATGTACCCGCCCGTATTGAGGATCAGCCAACGGCTTCCAATACGCGTCAATGTGTAATGCTGTGACTCGGCAGTTTCGTCAGCCCTGTTTAGGTGACTGTGTTTGCGTGGACATGGCGCGGGAATGGGGACCATAACGTCATGTCAGTTTGGCAAGAGAGATATATATATCTGCGTGCGGTTGACCTCGTTGAGACAACTGAAGCATTCACAAAATTCGATACAAATCAAGGCTTCTTGAACAACTCCATCTTCAATCTCATTGTATTTACCTGCGAGGCCCTCCGCCATCTAACATATCGACATTAATCATCATGGCTTCAGCTGCCAAAAATTCCCACCCATATGTACGCCTGGAAGATCCAGAATCCAATATGCAATACAATCAAAAAGAGGCAAACGCTACCTCCTCGCCAATTTCGTCATCATCCAAATCCCAAACGCCAGCGTCCAAGAAACAGCAGCGAGACCAGGTCAAGGAGCTCTCCAAGGCTCAACTCAACCACTTCAAACTCCACATGTAACTTTTTTGCCTATCCTTCATGGTGCATTGCCGAGGACAAGAACAAGAAGCATGCCGTTGAGAATACACGAAGCGACAAATGCACTCGAAACCATCAGTTTGTAAGGGATGGATAGCGGGTCTCGGCGATAGAGCGTCATGCCCAGCCCTGAGCCGGCACAGAACAAACTGATCATGACACCCACCGTCACACCAGCGTCAACCTCTACACGGAGCTTGCGTTTGCCAGTGAGGATGAGCACACCCGCAATGCCGAGCAGTACAAACGACACCACAAAACAACCAAGAGTTCCCCATTTGAGCACGTTTTCTCTATACCTCTGGACTTTTTGCTCGCTGATGCTCGGTAAGGCGTAATGCGTCGCATAGCCAAACTGAGGATATCCATCTGAGCTGGCATATCCTTCCTCTTCTGAATCCGTGTTAACCGCGGTGGATGCGTACCCGAGACTGCCATGGCTGCTCGGCCCGGAAGCAAGAAGGGGTCGGTTCTCATGCCCCGGACGCCTCATCTTGAACCACTGCTTAGCCTTCTCGTATGGCAATGACAATATGGCATTCACATATGCAAAACCAGGGAATCCAGTTTCATCTTCAGGATTGATATATATGGCATAGTCGTCTTCGGGGCCTCCTCCTTCACTGCCATCATCGTACTCGTTCCAGTACTTAACCGGAGAGTCCATTTGTGCAGGGGGGAGTGGTTCAAAGTCAACTTGCCGAGGACGACTTTGTCCAGGCAAATCCGGCGCTGCGTTCTCGTCAGATTCGGGGGAGCTGGGTTCACTAAGGTGAGGCATTGTGTCCTGCAGGGTGGTGAGGATTTCATCATGCCGCCGTTGCAAGTGCACGAATGTGCGCTTTGTGAAGCTCTTGGGGTTGCTAAGCACGGTTTCGTTGAAATGACTAGTCAAGGTTGTTGATCCTGTCCATTTCTGTATTTAAGATTGTATTAGTTGGTCATTCGATATACGGCATCAATAAGTCTCATTATAGTCTGCCATACCTTGTATTTTTTGAGTATCTTTCTGAAAGCGACCACTTGCGCATTCGCAAAGCGTGACAGAGCGTGAATTTCCTCTCCACACCGTAACAGTTCCCGTTCATACTTGGCGAACCGTCGTTGTCTTTTCAACGAAAGGGTAGAGTCGTTAGCATCAGAGTACTTGGCTACCCAACGCTGTATCTTGCTCGCAAGATGTTCTGTGGCAGAAGGTAGAGTTGGTCAGCAAAAGACACGATGCGCAGAAATGTGAAACTCAGACGCCGATTGCCTATATGACGTACCTAACCGCCTGGAAATTTCATCTGCCTTACTTGTGATGAAGAGATCAACTCGGTCATGTTGGCGACATAATTCGGCATAGAGACCATCCTCAAACTTTCTCAGCGAAGTGTCTTGATGACCAGGGATGGCAATGGCCATAGCCTGGTCCCGCGTAGTGTGCACTTTAATCTCATGCTTCAGAGTATTGTAGTCAAGATTGTCTAAAATGCCGCGAGCAAAAAGGTTGAAGCGTTAGCAAGTGTCGGGGGTGCGGAGGGAAAGGATCGGCAGACTATGCAAGAGCAATGCGTAAGACGTGGAGATGGAGACAAGCTATTAAGGAGGTTTTTTATTGAGTGTGCAGATTATTCGTGTCAAGTGGGAAGGTACAGAGGAGGTGTGCTCAGGCTTTTTGGCAGCGGCAAGAGCACAGGATGCACCTGCCAGGACAATGGCCAAGATCCAACTCGAAATAGAATCACAAAGCGACTTACGAAAGCTCCATTCTGGAACAGACTCTTGCTCCAACTGTTGCCCGTATTTCATGCTTTGCTAACGGGATCTTCGTAGGAGGTTAAGTTTTTTGGTGTTGAGGGTGTTATTGCATGCCGCGTGGCTGCATGAGGTCTGCACAAGTGCGTTGGTGTGTTGGTGTGATGGTGTGACGGTGTCTGGATTTCAACAGCTGCAAACTAATCTTCGGTTTGCCTTGCCGGTTGCAAGTTGAGGGCAGTTGCGATAACGAGCAGTCGAGTCGAGCCAGGATGACGTATGAACCAAAGAACCGTCTGCGCAACAATAAGGCCAAATACTGTCGGCAGGGCCGAGAATTGAAGACCCAGTTGGTGTAGCTTGTGATCGATGCAATTGGAATGGGAGAGTTCCGGCTAGTAGTCGGCGAGGCGGGCAATGGCAATGGCTCAGATTCGGTCGCTTTCTCGGAGGCCGCTGAATGAAACAACAAAACAACAGACACAGCAGCAATGGAGGGGATGCACGGGTCAAATGGTCCTAGTTAGAGGCGGCGATTGAGATGCGAAGCGATACTTGTTATACCAAATGGAAGTCTGTGCAGACCGTGATAATCGGGAGGGAAAAAGCAAGGAAAGGCGGGTGGCGAGGATGTTGGCGGAGGCCGTCATGATAAGAAAACGGATGGTAGAAGTGATGGCGAAGCCGAAGGCGGCCGATTGACAGAGCCCAGACACCAGACACCAGACACCAGACTGAGCTCGAGTCCCTCACACCAAACATTGATCAGACTCTCGCTGTCTGTCTGCCTTTGTCCCTAGTCCCTGGGGCCAGGTCTAGCCTGGTGGGCTGTCCGTCTATGGGTCCAACACTATGTCTGGTACTCCGTACAAGACCAGTTAACTCCATACAAAATAATACGCTGGGTGGACGCCACATTGGCAACGACCAATGTTGGCAACGACCACGAAAAAAGGTTATTGTATCATCCAGTCCTGCTTGAGTTGGGTCTGGTTGGGTGGAACACTTGCCATGACCCCAGGAAAACTTCAGCCAGCTTCCAGTCCATGTCCACATCCACACCAGACTCGACTGGGCCAGGGCCAGGCCAGACAACGCCCATGCCCACGCCAACATGAACGCCTTGCCAGTTTATCTGAGGTCAATCTGGTGTTGACTGGCTGGTGCAAAGCACTTGGGCACAGTTGCAAGTTGATGAGGCAGGCAAGACGGAAGGTGCATGCCGCAAGATGGAAGGTGCATGTGGGCCGCGCAGGCAGTTGGCTTGTGGGTACTCCGTACTCCGTACACATGCATATGTCTGGTACTTCCAGGTCAACCGGCGGCGTTCCAACTAGAAGTTCCACCCGGCACGCCTGGCTGCTGACTCCATTCTCTTGCAGGTCTTGTTCCTGCTCCTACAGACATGGACTTGACATGCTTCCAGTCCCAGTGCAGCTTCTTCCTTGATCTCGAAAGAACCAGACCCCTTCCAAGACCCGATTGACATCAGATGTCATGCCGTCAACCTGTCGTTTTGCAATCCCTCAGCTCACAATGGTCAACTCAATGGCCTCAGAAATGTCATCATTTCCGCTGTCAATGGCGCTGTGGCCACGTCGTCCATTGGGTTTTGTCAGAGCACGCCCATGGTACTGCAATATGCATGGTATAGTACATTTCCGCCTTGGCCAACAGGGAAGCAATACCTCCTCCAGACAAGAAACGTGTAACGAACGCACAAATTGGTCTTTTTCACGCCATCATTCAATCGTATCTCATCCTCAGAGCAGGTGGCCGCTAATCGAAATCTGGAACAGGGGTGAGAACGAGCTAAACAGAAGAGCTGCAGAGTTCCACAGAAACCAGCCCAGCAAGTGGATGCATCTTGACGACCCAACTAACTGCAACCTGGGCGATTAGCTTCATGTTTTGCTCATCCTTGTCCGAGGACCATGACAAAGCAAAGCTGTCCTCGGCCAATTCCTGTTGGCCCAGCACCAACCACCAAACACAGCCAAGGCACCATCTCGATGGCACGGAGGAGTATGTATATGCTGAAATCTGGCTCGGCTTTTGACAACGCCGCACGCTGAGGAACCTGATTTACTAATTATATAATGTAGTGTTCGCTGGGCAAGTAGAAAATTGGGTGACAAAGCTTGCTAACGGGTAACAGAACGTCAATTGATTGATTGTTCGGTGGCTAGTCACTACCCATTTCCTAGTCACCACAGGAAATAACCCGCAAATTTTGAATGCAACCAGGTCTTTTTGAACTCCCCATACTGACGACTCTACCAGGACCATGAAGACTGTGTGGAATTTATTGCAACCTGCAAAGGAAGGACCGGAGATTTCGGCGGTTTTCAGGGACTGCTGCACATATCTGGGTACAGACATTCACACGCCACATACGACAAATTGATCCAATTAGCCGTAAAACGCGATCATCCGGCCATGATAAGCATCCTTGCATCCACATGCTCCGTTCTCTGACACGGACATCATCGACTGTGACTCTACTCTGTTCACATAGTTCGTCCATGGCGTATGCAGAATGATATGAACCTTCCCCGCACCGCATGATGGTCGAGACCCTTTTCAAGATGTCGACCCAATGGAAGGCACCCCTTGGATCCGGCGAAAGGGAAAAAAGGTTCACAGCAGAAGTACTGGCCAATTCTTAGTGACAGTTTCGACACTCGCTGCCTCCTTACGGCCCTAGGTAGGTTCTGAGCAGCTTCCTCGGAGACCTCAAAATAGCCTTTGGGGCTTCCCAGACCCAGGCAGCACATGTGCTTCCAACAATCTCCGGCAGCATGGCAAAGTCACCAATGGCGACAGTGAAAGACACAAACATCACCATTCGACATCGAAAGCATGGTCACTGGCCATTGAAACAATATCCGTCAAAATCATCCTGAAGTACTGTGATACATCCGGCCAGCAAAATCGAGATCTGTGATGCGCAGCTTTCAGTTGGCCACATCTAGTACTTGCACACGTACTCCCATGGTGCCACTTGAACAGCCTCCCATCACATTTATTGCCCCTGCACTTTCGTGGAACAGATAACGCAAGTGTCGCGTTGTGACTTGGGCCTCAACAGCGAAGTCGCTTCTCCTCCGTGGTGGCACAAAAGTGTAATTCAGCAACGGCCGAACCGGTCCGGTCACTAGTACAGTAGCGGCAGACGGTCGTGTGCTTGTGAAACAACACGGCTTCCGCCCTGCAACATTTTCCACTTCGGCTTCGAAGCTCTCGTGTTCTCGGCCGCTGAATTACGACTGTTGTCTCCAGGGTCTGTTTGGCCTGGGCCTGTTGTGTCTTTAGTTCGTGGAGCAATTGGCGTTCCTGAGTGGCCATGCAAGACGCCATGATATCCACTACCGAAACTACTGCATGCCTCGAGCCAGCCACAGGACACCTGGTTGGTTGTGGTGTCGACTGGTCATTGACGAAAGCATTTTTTTTGAATTCTTTCTTCACCAGCCGGTGCGGCCAACGATGTGTGAATGACCAACTCCAGAATGGAAAGAAAAGTTCCTTTTCACTTCCACGAGTCGATTGACGAGTCAAGTAAGAAGAAACGGTTTTCAGTTGGAGTCATATTTACTTGTTCGTGTTCTCGATTTGCGTCAACTGCGTCCCACTATGCCTTGGATGCCTTCTACTCCTACGTTAATTAGATGGGATACTTCCACGCACACGAACGACCCTTGGATGGAAATGCATCTTCACCAAGTTCTCCTGGCCGCATTTCTATCCGGATTAAAATTCACAACGGAAATGTACCGAGGCAACCAAATGCCCGGCCAATGCAGCCTTGAACTAAGTGGTTCGAAAGGTGCCTAAGATCTAGATTCTTCACTTTGACGCAGGGCCATTCTGTTCCATGAGAATCCACCAAGAACGCAACGACACGGCTAAGCCATGCTTCCCAAAGCATTCGGGGTTCGTATCCACTTGCAAACGACTGCTCTGTTGCGCTTGAGTTGAGAAGCATAACGACGGAGTCACTTGCCGCTATGAACGTTCCCAGATATATCCATTCATGTCCATTCAAAATTAGCGGCGAAGAGTGTCGCGTGATGAGTTTCCTCAAATGAACACCTCTCGACAGCCACCGCAGGTTGCACAGCATCACGACGGCACAGCATCACGACGCGATCCATTACGAAGATTCGAGACGATCAACATGTGGTCGCCTTGTCTCCGCTGGCGATTCCGTTTCAGTCACCGAGTGCAGCCAGGCAAGTGGAGATTGGTTTCCCGCAATCGCCACGCCCAGCAGGGTTCTTTTTTTTGCCTGCGGAGTTCTGTGATGCCTCCATCGTTATTGGAGGTTGATTACCAGTATCAAGATTGCAGCCCGCAATTCATCTGGATATCCAGCTTTCAATTATATCCTTTTATTTATTTGCCGCATGCCTAGCCAACTAGCCTGCCGGGACCAAGACGCTAAACATCAACCCTGTGCGTGGCTACAGATCTTGGACAGAGAGCATAACTCTTGTTTGCAATTTTCGCATCTCTTTTACCCGGTGGCAACGGACAGGGAATAAGATTGAGCTAGCGGGAGGCGTTTCTGCAATGCCAAGTGTAGATGTTGCAGGGCAGTCAAGCTGCCCGGTTTGGCTGTTTGAGATACTATTGAAGCTTTTTTCCTGTCCGTTTGGCAATTGTGGCCATATATTGAAGCGGCAAGTGGTCACATGGGGCCAGTCGCGTGCCTGCAGTGACACACGGGCAACCTCAGCGTCTCCATGCTTGTATTTTTCCTCACAGACAAGAGTGAACCTGCAGAGGTGGAGACGATACATGTGGATGACTGCCAAGGTGACGAGATGCAGCATCAAACAGTTTGCAGCGGCTATGAAAGCCGAAGAACCGCTCGCCGAGAATCGGATTTAATCAGTGCGGCCTTTCGTGGTACAGAGTAAACGGAAACTGGTTTTGTTCACGCACAAGCGCACCCTACGCCAGTCAAAGTGACATGATTTACATTGGCAGGCCATAAGATCTGCCAATCTATGCTAGGTTTGGCAAACACTTTTGACCACAGACCGTAGATGAAAGTTTGGCCCTCTCTATATTCGACCTATGCTGTCGTTAATCAACCCGAGGAAGCCACCAACAGTTTGGCATATATCACCGCAGCAATGCAACATGAAACCCAGCTTATACGGAGTAGGCTGGCTCATGTAACCTCCGGTCGGCCCATGTCTCCCCCACGGCGATTGTCCCTGTCATATTTTTTCAACATCTGCGACAGGGGCATGTACATGCTCAGACGTCGATGGGTATTCACCGCTCTGACAATAATTCTGGCACACCTTTGTATGGAGTAGCCGGTCACGATCCCTTCTTATTGTTAGAGTGGGTTGTTAATGTAAGCTTGCACCAAATATGAGTTATGCGAATTCTCTCCCTCATCCCACAGCTGAGAGGTATTCCAGCAAACATACTCCGTACTCTGTACCCAAGTACCGGATCCTTCTCCCTGTGCACATCTTGGCCTCACGGCGGATCCGCCCGTACCAATATAGTTCTCGGTCGGTCAGTTATGGAGAAAACGAGCTATTGCGTGCTTTTGCGTACCGAAAGACAGTCAATATTGGGTGGACGCAGTGGTTGCCCACCAGACGTGAACACGAATTTGGAAGTTGGGCTATGGCGCTGCAGCTGAAACCCGAAATGTCCAATAACAAAGGTTCTTTACGTCCTCAATATGGCTTTCTTTTACAAGCGCATGACCCTTGTTTCTTTCACTTCTTATTAACGCCAGTTTCTGTTATCTAATGTATGATTCTGGTCTAATACGCGTAATCATTTTACCCAACGTATGTATGTAGGTATGTATGCATTCCTTTGTACTCATCCATTATCCCTTGGATAGAATGAAGATTTACCCCTCTCAAAAGGGTTGGCTGTTCTCATGCGGAACAATGTAAATGAAAATCAAGTCAAGTGCTGATAAGATGGCAGCCGATTCCCCAGAGCCTTGCGTCGTCAGCTCACTTACTTATGCATAGTGTGACTCAGCGTGACTACTGCCGTTGTGTAACCTCGAGAAGCTGACATGCTTCCACCACACCAATGATTGTCTCTCCTTCAGTAACACAAATTATGGACTCCGGTCCACACGAGATACCATCAATGTTATCGCCGCGAGTTGCACGGATTAAGTTGCCGGCCCGGTGGGTTGTCATGTCACACGACATGGTAATCATGTCGTGGCGAGATACGAACAGGTTTGGCAACTCTTCAACCCGCTGATTCAGTCCAGTGCTGCTAATCTGTCGAATCCTACTTGGTGCTGCAACTTGGTCTCCCATTCTCACCCAGCCGGACTTGGAGTCGAACGCTGCTCGGAGAAGATCGATGCCCGTGGCCTCCGAAGACGGATGGGTGTTTTTTAAAGAGGGGATATCTGTCATGGGAATGCATATATTTCTCATTGTTTGTGGTGATGATGCGGATGTTGCTGCTGCGCCAATTGCACCTCCAGGGTGGTTTTTTGCAAACGCAGCCGACACATTATGACGCATCTCGTTGGCAACTGTAATGGCTAATGCATCCCCTAGTGCCAGCGCAACAGTCGTCGATGTCGAAGGTGCTGAAACGCCAAAGGATGCTTGCTCGCTCTCTGGAATAGGTGCTGGCAAGAGAATGGTACTTGGACGTCGTTTGATGAATTCGCAGGTATCATGGTGCGTATGAGATGTGAGAAGAATGGTTGGTAGAGCGTCGTCCAGGTGTGGCAGCATCATCATCAGTTCTTGGGTCCTTCCGGAGAAGGTAATGAAGAGCAATGTATCGTGGGTGTCAATTATACCCAAGTCTCCGTGTAACGCCTCGGTTGGATGCAGGAACACGGCCCGGACATCTAGGCTTTGTAACGTGGCAACTAATTTCTTGCCAATATGGCCTGATTTCCCAACACCAACGACGATGAGCTTTCCTCTTGTTAACTCTTGCCGTGTGATAGCCTGAACGGCTTTGTCAAACCCTTCACGCGCCGTTAGATCAGTCTCATACAACTTTGCAAGAGCCGCCAAAGCTAATGCTTCCGTGTTCAGAACATGTAGGCCACGCCGGAGACGACTTTCCTTGGATGGGGATTCTTGGGGACATGGTTGATGGCTGAGCTGGTGGGGTTTCGGCGCATATTCCTCTTGTTGCCGTTGTTGATTTTGCTCCTCTAGACTGAATGGCTCCGTTGGCTCAACCAGTGCACGATCTGATGGCGAGGCGCATGGTGTTGGCGGAGATGGCGGAGGGAGCGCCGGTCCATGTCTTGCTCCGAGTACTATCACGGCACTGGTTTGAATCGGCCGGCGTTCCGCTTGTCGGTTCTCGGCCATAATGACTGAGATCAGACAACTTCCAGCGAGGAGAATGAGCAAAAGTGTGGCTGGTGTCGATAAATGCCTCCAGTGTCTTACTCAATATCGTTCTAGACCCGTGTGTTTCAAGCAAGTCAACGGAATCTTGTTCCAAGACCTCGGGGAGAGGTGCAACACTACCCTGAACTAAGATATCGTGTATGACTGAGTCTCCAGTCTTTCTTTCTTCTGCCCGAAGGCAAAGAATATATTCAATCTTAGAGCCGGGAGGGTTCAGAATGTGGTGACTTTGATTGGCTTCATTCGGATATCGTTGCGCCGTGCCGCCGGCGTAACCAAAGAAATGGCGCTTACAAATGATGCCAATGTCTCTTATTCGATCTCAAAAGGTGGCACATCAAATGGCCACGAGGCGCCCAATCTGAGGAGGAGCCGTTGCAATTCACCCAGAGGCCGGTTATGATGGGAAAGAGAGAACCAAGAGCACCATGCTTCGCAACTCGAATTTAACGGCGTCTTTGATCTCGGCGCACCGAGTCAATTACGTGTTGGGAAAAAAATGTTGGAGCAGGAGGGTCCAAGGATGTAACAGTGGCCGCGATTGGCCTGTATCTTTCGCATACCCCAAAACAGCGGTAGCGTCGGCTTTGGATGGGGTTTTGCATGTGGCTGATAAGTGAAGTAACGCTTCTATTCGCTCATCCGCACACGATCTTGCTACTCAGGCAGATCATGGGGAGATAATCTAGGGGTCATTGATCGGCTCCTTATCGACAGCAGCAAGGTACCTGCATTTGGTGGACGATTCGTGGTGTCCGTATTCTCGTTCTTCCTTGGCTTTTGCCTGGCCGTCCGTCAAAAGCCAAGGCAGCACAATGGTCATGATAGGCATGGCTTAAAACTCAAGTCTTATCGTATCCAAAGCAGGAGTACTCCGTATATCGAGATACTTGATGTCCGTTGACGAAATTGTGCTGGGCTTGGACAAGCTCGGACTTAGCGGGTCACGCCATCGGTCGGGGGATCTGCCGTGCTCACCAGTTCTGAGTGGGCTCGGAAGTATGAACAAAGCACCGCAACAGCGTTGCAGGGAGACCGCAGGAAAGACATTACGGAATTGAAGGGGTAAAGGGAGCGGACAGACTTGCACACCAGACAGTTTGTCGTCTCGAGTGAGGACAAAATGGACCAAAGTTGTCAGTTGACAAAAGGATCAACAAGACAAATCCGCCTGGCACACGTGTTGACAAGGAAGGAGCAAACATGATTGAATTGCCGTCACCCACATCAATGAAGTACCCCCGCGAGCTACTTCCCAGCTTTTTGCTGGAAGCATCATTCGGATTGCTCATTACAAACGAAACCAGACATCTCGGTGCTATCATGGTCCCCTTGATGGCCATAGGCATTAGCCGCCCGTACCGTGACACTGCGACTGATCGATATTTGACGAACGCGTTTGCTATGTTCCACCTGGATGCGAAAGCTCGTCTGGCATGCCGCTTTCTGCTGATCGGCAACTAGAACTCGTTCCTGGCCCCCGCACCAAACCCCCGTTGAGGTCTCTGAGTTCCATGGACCAATCAGGTGTAGCTGTCATTCAAAGGGCTGAACATTTGAAGTCTGCAGGGGTTCACGCTCCTCTCGAGATTGCACCGTCTCAACCTTTCCAACGTTGATCTGCATCCTCCATGAGGAAGAAAACAAGCGAGCAATCAAGCATACCTTTCCTTCAGCTATCCGCCCTTAGCTGATGAAGGGTCCAGGATCTGCAAAGCAACAGTGGAATCAATGCTTGCAGCACCACGATATGTCTCGACAACAATGCCTCAGACCACTCGTAACCGATCAGAGTATGTCGCGATCATCGCAGGAGAACGGCGGCAGTGGCTTCGATCCTACCGTTGAATTGTAGCTCAGAATTCTTCAGAACTCTGTACTGAGCTATGGCAGCAAGGTCTGCCATGCCGCCTCCACAAGAAATCTCGGGTTCAAGCTGGGCTAGAATGGACAAGCTCAAGGGTGACCAGCCTGGCTCCTGTCAAATCCAGCATTCCCTCGTTTTCAGGGCGAACTCGACGGAAATCAGGCTACGCGGCACTAGGTTTGGCATTTACCAGAACTGGATGAAGTTGGCGACTCTTACAAATTGCCCAGATTATAGAGATCCATACAAACTTGGCTCAGGCTTGGACCCTGTGACTACAGCCATCCTTTCGAGCCATCTACGCAAATGGCCACCGTCCTTTCCCCTTCAAAAGCCGTGCCGCAATACCAGATGGTGGCTATGAAGCAGGCGCCATGGAATCGAAAACTCTTTTGTATCCCGTCACATTCTTTTCACTACCTAGGGTGTTTTGAATGCCCATGATTGAGCTAAGTAGTCAGCTGCCATGTCTCACCACTGAGGACAGCTAGTACAAGGAATGCTGAAGATTGTGTAGAGCTCACATTGCAAGACACGGTGCACAAATTATGGCGTTGAACATAGGCATGCGTTTAGGAGGGTCTGAAATGCCTTTGACAGTGTTACTAGTATAGTACACTGCAGGCCTTATTCATTCTTAAACCTCGTACAATGCGACTCCGCATCTCATCTCATCTTGGGCTGTTGGTGATGGGTCACCATAGCAGCTACGTTCTCCAACCGCTGCTAACTGAGTCGATCAACTTGCATTCCACGAGAAGACCCCGAGAGCTGGCCGAGATGGTGCTAATTGCCTCGCAAGCCAGACGATAGGTTCAGCAACTTACCCCATGTCCCAGATGTTTTTTCTTCGTGACCAGCGCCTGGGTATAAGATGGACGCTATGGCATCCTGTCTTGAGCTCATGTCTCCCCCTTGTCTTCCATCTTCACGATTCTTGCATTGCCGCAGTTGCACCCTTTCAGACTTGTCAATACCACTACACATTCAATACCTCCAACAGAGTCTATCATTAAGCCAGTCAAAATGAAGGGCCCCAACGCTGCTGTTCTTCTCCTCACCTGCCTTTCCGGCAGTGCTTTCGCCGCTCCCGCTGGCGTATCCACTGGCGTCGATGCTCTCAACGATGCTGTGTCTTTCAAGACCACCATGCAAGAGAGAAATGCGCCTCCTGCCAAGTTCATGAATGAGATGGAGGCTAGGGACGCCGCCAGTGAGCAGGATGTTAAGGCTCTGCGAAAGATGCTTGCCGAGCACGCCGATCTCGTCCCTGTTCTCGAGAAGTTTCCTGTTGTTGGCTCCATCATTGCCCAGGTCGTTCGTGGTGGCGTCATGAAGAGGGATGATATCACAGTCAACGTCAGCGATGATCAGATCAAGGCCCTCCAGAAGATGGTAACTGAAATTCCCATCGTCGGTGGCCTGCTCAAAAATATTCCCATCATTGGACCTCTCATAGATGGCTTGCTTGGAGGTGTTCTCGGAGGTGGAAAGGGTGGTGTTGCCGGCATCAACTTGGGGGACCTCACTGGTGCTCTCAGCGGCGTTACTGGTGGACTCGGTGGTCTCACTGGTGACCTTACAAAGCTACTTCCCAAACGCGAGGAGTCTGCTGAGCAGGATGAGGCTTTGTACATCCCCCTCATCACCAGTTTGCTGGACAAAATTCCCATTGCCGGCCCTGTTGCCAACGGAATTATTGACGCCACCGATGGTCTCACTGGTGGTCTCCTCAGCGGAGTTCTCAACCCTGCCATCGACATCGCCAACGGAGCCACTGGTGGCCTTGTCAGTGATATCGCTGACACCGCCGGAAATGTTGTTGGTGGTGCCACTGGCGGTATCCTCAAGCGTGCAGAGGTCACTATCACTGAACAGGATGCCGAGATCCTCAGAAAGTACGCTGAGACCATCCCCATCCTCTCAAGCCTGCCTGTCATTGGCGATCTTCTTCGGTCTTTGGGTCTCTAAAGAACTAAACTTCAATTGTCTCTGCGAGGCTCGCTTCGAAAGAAGAAAAAAATACGTATCTGAAAGTGGACAAGTAATGGAGGATGGATAAGTAGGAATACCCGTTGATTTTAATCATTCACGCGAGCATCTTTCGATGTAGCGACGAAATACTATTCGTATTCACAAAAACTTGATGTACCTTGAGTTGTGACGTGCAATGTGTTTTGACACCTGAATAAACGGCGACAATGTAACCTTACGAGGCATTCAACTTGGAGCTCAGATTGTGTGTTGTGCGGCTTTCAATCGACATTATTCTCTAGAGGGTAGAAAACACAACTTTTCCATTGATTATCCTACAAGAAATGCTTGGTCGACTCGTCAGATTTTATTGTAGAGGGCCTGTCCAAGGTAGCTAGGCACCTGGGCTTGTGCTCTTGGTTGCACAATACTTGCACAGGTGAAGCACATGCCAAACATAAGCAAGTCCATTCTTGGAACAGTACACAATCTTGTCTCATAATGTATTCGGCATTCGCCTTGGATTGGTTCCCGTTATAGATGACCCCAATTGCGGAACCTTTGGTGAAACCACCTCGTTTGCTCACCTTGTGCGGGTGGGAAGCTGGAGGGACAAGATGACTGACTGGGGGTTCGAAGGCGACTCGCTGGGGATGACGTGTTGGGTGCAAAGGACACGGATAGACCCTGGCTGCCATTTCCTTGAAACCAGCAGGACTTCACATGCCTGGCCATACATGTCAAGTTTGAGGTGGACAGTGCTGTTTGATACAGAGGCCTTGCATGCATTCATCAGAGCACGGACGATTGCTCGAAATTGCCGAAGCGAGCGTGCTTGTGCAGCTGTAACCTGTTCCTCAACATAAAGAAACGCCAGACTTAAGCCAAGGATGGATGAACATGCAAGTATTACCGTGTGCAATATAGACAGGTCCATCTGGGGAAGCATGTGAGGCTCGTATGCTCCAAAGCCCAGGCCATCGAGCAGGGTAAGGTGAGCCTCATCCAGCCTAGCCAAGTGCTGATGGGTTCAGATGTCAAGTGCTCCGTACCGACCCTGGTGCCTGGACATCGGCCACCTTTGCAGCTTCAGGTGGGCCGATCTGGCACCATGACATTGACAGCGAGGAATTCCAGTGCTGTTGGCGGCGTTTTCTGGACGAACTTGGAGCGGCCATGACCACCAGTGGACACTTGTCGCCTTTCGACGCCTCGGCACTGCCGGGAACGGAAGCGAAACGAGACAAATGGTGTGCATGCATGCATGCATGTCCATCGTGACGAAAAACCTCACCACTGTGATGAGGACATAACATTCCCATCCTGCAGTCGACACATCATTCGGAGTCTGCTTCTCTCGCAGGAGCTTCCTTTCTTACCTTGTTCATCCTCCACATTTGCACCACCTGTCGTGCAGCTTGGACAGACCATATTTGAACCCATGTCAGAGCATTTTTTGCCCTCTCTTACTTTTGCTTGAGCGCACCATCGTCATACCATCATTCCTCTGGTCTGAGGACCTCAGGCTCGTGATGGCATCACCTAAAGCGATGCCGGAGAAGGTGGGCAGCCATTGGCCCGCCTCAGTATCACAAGGCGCGCCTGAGGCCGCGCCTTCCATGCGACGCCGACAGCTCTGCGGTCGAAATTTGATGATTTTGCTTGTGGTAGCCGCAGCGTTTTGTGTTGCTTTATTCCGGGCATCTGGCCTCGCGACAACGGCTGTACTATCAACCTCCGCAGCCTATGCCTCGCTGTATGGCGGATCTGACAATGTGGTTAGGCCCGGTAACAAATGGGCAGCGGAAAGTTTGCCAAAAGGCGACTGGCCCAAGGACCAGTATCTCCTTGGGGTTGGCAAAGCAGATATTACTGGACCAGTGGTGGAAATCAACTTGATGGGTTATGCCGATTTTGCTCAAATTGGGAGAGGTCTGCGGCAACGACTGTATTCGCGAGCTTTCATCGTCGGAGACATGAATAATCCGGAAGACAGGTTTGTCTACCTCGTTCTGGATATCCAGTCTGGAGATACTGCTGTTCGATATGGCATCCTCCGCGGATTACAAGCACTGGGACCGCGGTATTCCATGTACGGCCAGGACAATGTGGCTGTAACGGCAACCCATTCTCATTCTGGCCCAGGGGCATGGCTGAATTACCTCCTCCCTCAGATCCCGAGTATGGGATTCGACCAACAGAGCTATCGGGCTATTGTCGAAGGGTGTATCCTGTCCATTCGACGTGCACACGAGAGCCTCGCGCCGGGACATCTTAGCGTGGGCCAAACCAAGATTATGAATGCGAATATTAATCGCAGTTTATTTGCCTACCTCGCCAATCCTGAAGAGGAAAGGGCGAAATACAACATCAGCTCAGAAGATGACGGCTCGGTTGAAAAGGACATGACCTTACTCAAGTTCCAGCGAGCGTCAGATAAGAAGAGCATTGGCGTGCTCACCTGGTTTCCGACACATGGAACGTCTATGCAGGCCAATAACACGCTTATCACCGGCGATAATAAGGGACTTGCGGCAGACATGTTTGAAAAACAAGTAATGGGCCACGGCCGAGAAGCTGACGGGTTCGTGGCCGGCTTCTCCCAAGCAAACATGGGGGACGCAAGTCCGAACATTCTGGGCGCTTGGTGTGAAGATGGATCTGGTCAGCAGTGTGATTTCAAGACAAGTGCTTGCAGCGACGGAAAGAGCAACCGGTGTCGTGCAAGGGGTCCCAAGTTTGGCAGGAACGACTATGGAGCCGCCTCTTGCTTCGAGATTGCTCGGTTGCAACATGAAGGCGCAATGAACATTTACAACACCTTGAGTGACCAGAAACCAAATATCCGAGGAACAGGCGTCAAGGCTATCCACAGATTCCACGACATGTCATTTTACAAGTTCAAACTACCCAACGGAACGGAGGCACAGACTTGCCCTGCAGCCCTTGGCTATGGTTTCGGAGCAGGAACATGGGACGAGCCTGGTGCTTATGATATTTTGCAACATGCTAGCAATGCTTCGAATGCGCGTTTCATATGGAGATTCATTACTTGGCTCCTCAAATCACCAACCAAGGAGCAGGTCGCTTGTCAACATCCGAAATCCATTATCCTGGACGTAGGTGAGGTTAGTCGACCGTACGCCTGGACGCCAAATGTGGTTGACATCCAAACGTTCAGAGTGGGACAGCTTTTCATAATTGTAAGTCCTGGCGAAGCAACGACGATGGCTGGGCGGAGATGGAAGGAGGCTGTGGCAAAGGAGAGCACTCAGGCTTTATCCAACGAGCTGGATGGACAGGATCCGGTTGTTGTACTTGGCGCACCTAGCAACAGTTACACTCATTACATTTCAACGCAGGAGGAATATGGGTAAGCTACAAACCACCGGCCAATTTTTGCAACCGTGCTAATGAAGTACAGTATTCAACGGTATGAAGGTGCCTCTACGCTATATGGGCCGCATACACTCGCTGCGTACATAGAACGCACAAGAGCGTCCATGAAGTACCTCAAAGCCAATAGCCCCACGCGAGAGCATCGGGTAAAGAATAAGTACCCTCCAGACAATAGCGGGCGATCTATCAGCTTCATAATCGGCGTGCTATTTGACAGGACCCCGATGTCCAAGAAGTTTGGAGACATAGTGTCCGATGTATCCAATGCCAAGTATACAAGGGGCGAGAAGGTGTCGGCGTCTTTCGTGGGAGCCAATCCTCGAAATAACCTACGCCTTGAACAAACGTACGCGGCTGTCGAGTATCGGCCGTCGGCGAGTTCAGCTTGGCGGCAAGTTCGAGATGATTCAGACTGGGCACTGAGTTTCCACTGGCGGAGAACCAGTAAACTGCTCGGTCTAAGCGAAGTTGATATTGATTGGGAAATCGAACAGGATGCCCCCGCAGGAGAATATAGACTACGGTACTATGGAGATTCGAAGTCGATTCGGGGAAAGCTGTCGACAATTGAGGGAGTGAGCTCTGCATTTAGCGTCGTGTGATGGCAAGATATTCACTATAACGCCAGCGGAGTTTTTGGGATCATTTTGTTTGTCGGTTATGCATGGAATTTGGAACTCGGATAATTTGTGCATTCAAGAGTAGCGCTGGGATATACATCATAGATCTGCATGCTGAGTAGCAGTCTGTAGACAATCACGTAATATTTGAGATAACATTAAACGATGTGGCTTGAGCGCTCAACTATGTAGCTCAAGTTGGGCCAACGCCTTATAATATGAATTGCAATAAACTCACCACGCCTGCGTATTATGTCACTTGTACCTTGGCTGTAGAACCTCGTACGACCTCCAGGATAGTAGCCTAATCCTCAGCCCTTAATCTTCAAGTCCAAGTAAAAAAAAACCAGTGGACTATCGGTAGCAATTCAACACTGCATCTTACGGTTAGGGCGGCATCCGAAACTCAGTAATGCTGACTTCCCGCACCTGTTCAACATCTGGACAATCGGCACGTCGCCAATTCCTACAACGTCGAGAATAGAAAGGAGCTATAAGTTTCGCTAACCTGCTGAAGCACTTCAGCTTTCGCTAGGTTCCCCTCACTTCAATTAGTCGTTGACGAAATTTGAGTGCTTAGGTGATATTACAAAGGGAATTCAAGGTCTGAGACACGAAATGACAACAGTTACAGGACTCAAATTGGCTTGTCATTACGAATGAAACGAGTTTGTAGAGAAAAAGACGGGTATAAAGCCTTGACAACCTGCCAGCAGCTCGTTTTCTTGAATGCCTCGCATCCCCCATTCACTTTTACAAAACTTCTAGTCACACGGTTTTGGGCATCTAACGTTCATTATGGTCTCCGTCATTAGTATCCGCCAGGTCATCGTCGCTGCTATCCTGAGCATGATGGTTGCCGGCGCTGTGGCCAGCCCAGTCGAGCTTGAGAAGAGGTTTTGCTGTGGTCCCCCTGACAAGTGCCCAGCTCGTTGCACTCAAGTATGTTACAGTGCCTTGGATACAGTCAAATCAAGATAATTGCTGACTTTTTGTAGTGCATGTGGTGCGACTAGGCTGGGGGTTGGAGTAGGCTGGGAGATGGAGAACCGAGCTGTGTGTGCCAATGACTTTTGGTGGAATCATCAACAATTAGGGTCACGGACTTGTGAATCATTCCAAGTCTACCGTTATGACTTTGCTGGAGGCAATGTTTACCAGGCAGCCAGTCGAACCAGGCATGTTTAGCTGGAGGGGAAACATTCTGACATAATTTTGGTGGCCGGAGCTTGGTTCGTATGACGTCAATTTAGGGCTCTCCTCGTTCACTGAGTGACGGATAGACAATAAAGTTGGTTTACTTGTACAACGATTACACAACTCTGGGCAAGTACAACGAATGTTGTATCGTGATTTCATTTCTGAATGGAGGTTTGCAAAGGAAAGGGGTTTCCTGGCGCCGCTAGATTATCAAAGTCCTCGCCGAAACCTGACAGCTCACTTGGGAGAGCTCGACTTTGAGAATTCCAACTCACAGACGGCTGGTGGTATAACAATTGCAAGCCATGATCACAGCATGGTCTCAGTGAAGTGAAGTGATCCCTGCCCATGACGATCGACCACTCATCTCCACAACCGAGATTCACATATCCATGTTTCGAGGCAGTGCAGTGCCAACAGGGCAGGATGAGCTCTGACCTTGGCATTTCTTGTCGGATCAGGTTCGTCCAATGTGTTGATGTCGCGTCATTGCTTGAGAAGTACTCGGTACCAAGTCAAGTGTGAAAGTTTCGCCCTTCCTGGAGCTTTGCAGTGGAGCAGGATGTTGCCCATGCGCCGGCATTGGACACCAGACTTGTCTTGAACCAAGGACATGTCCATTCCTACCAATTGATGCTCATCTTGGTGCCACTATGCAGCCTCCATAGAAACCCTATTTTCTTCATCGTCCACGACGCCTCAATTCGCGTGGCTGCATATATATCCGAAGGCAAATAAGTCGGTATGCGGAAAGTGTGTTGCTGCAAGTCTCACCTTCCTGATTCGTAGGTTGGATAAGGTGCTTGAGCAATTGGATTGGCGGCCCCCTCATCTCATTGTTTTTCCCGATTTAAATTGGCCACTTGTTCCCGCAAGCCGATGCGTGTCTCGCGCCGGTTTCTTTGTCCAAGGTCTGCTTGAAGATCTACAACAAAGTACGGAGTAGAACAAGACAAAGTACCAACCAGCACAGGAAGCCATGAGGACGGTTCTGTGGATCGTGCCCCTGGTGGCGCAAGTCTTGGCGATGGCTCCCGCGCGCCTGGGACAACGACGTGGTGATGCAATGGACGCGCCGAATCAAAAAGGATTGCTTAGCTTGAGAGGCTCCGCAGGGTATCCTGATGAAGCTTTGCAATGCTTCGAAGTCACGAACCCGGTATTGTCCTCGAATGGCATTGTCGACGGCCATGAGCTCCTGGACGGCTATCCTGGCAAGGTGCCGCCCAAGTCATGCCAGATCCAGTTGATGAGCCATGTCTTCGGGAATAGCTATGGTCAGCCGTTTGTCGGTGAGTATGGGCTCTATGCGATGATTGCATATTTGTCCGCTGTCTGGCTGTGGCTGTTGTTTCAGAAATGAAGAGTAACTGACTGCTTCTCTCCTCCTCTTAGCCGACTATACACCGCCTGATGAGACGAAATGTCCTTTCAACAGGGTGGTGATGAACTTTACTGTAGTCTCCGAAGGCCGCCAATTTGATCGCTTGGCTATTATGTGGCTAGGGGACACAGAAATCTGGCGGACTTCTACAGCAGAACCCAAGCCTCGCCCTGGTATTGCGTGGACCTACTGGAAGGATATGACAACGTACCTGCCATTATGGAAACAACCCCAAAAGCTCATTTTTGATCTTGGGAATCTCATAAATGAAAAATACACGGGGTCTTTCAATACCACGCTGACTGCCACGTTTATACAGGATCAGGATTTGAGAGGGCCGGCAGCACCACCAGCAGACAAGATTGTGCCCTTGTCGGCCGGTAAGGGGGCTTCTGGGCAAGGAAGCGCGTTTACATACCCTGATGAAAAGGCCGAGAAGTCAATCACTTTACCTCGCAACATTGAGCGCGCTGTCCTGTCGGTTGCTGCTACTGGCCAATCGGACGAGGAATTTTGGTGGTCAAATGTCCCAGAGAGCGCTGTCAACAACTGGAACGGAACGAAATTGCTTGGCAAAGGGTCTTTCCGTGAGGTCAGACTCCGAATTGACGGCCAGATTGCGGGTTTATCTTGGCCGTATCCGGTTGTCTTCACTGGAGGCATCTCACCCCCGTTGCATAGACCTGTGGTTGGGCCTCAGGCGTTCGACTTGAAGGAACAAGAAATTGACATTACGCCCTGGCTGGGAGTATTATGCAATGGCAAAGCACACACGTTTAGCCTGGAGGTAGTTGGTGCAGACGATGCTGTGGTAAACAGATACTGGCTACTCTCGGGCAAGATCTTTCTCTGGCTAGATGGCGAGGGCTCAGTCACATCGGGATGCCCACCAAAAGTCACCCTGAGCAAACCCAATTACAACCCGCATCTAGCTGCCATCCCAAATAAGTCTCTTAGATATGATCAGACGACATCACGCACATTGGAAATCAAGTCCAAGATTAAGCGGACTGGCAAAGTGTCTAAGGCCACTTGGTCCCAACACTTCGCCATGCGGAACACGGGCTATATGCTAGACGCGGGCAACGCCCAACAAGTTGACGCATCATACGAGGGAGAAGACAAGGCTACCAAAGACGCGACCTCGTACTACTATGCTGGCTATTCCTACCCAATGTACACGAGCTACATTCAAAAGGCTCCCGACGGCGAGTATAGTCTCACGTTAGATACCAACCTCACCCAAACAATGGACCTTGCAGTCACCGGGAGCACAGTCTTTTCCAGTGGTTTAGAACCTTTCCTCACTCGCCTCCCAGACCGGGTGTCTGGTTCCGGAACTAAAACGACCAAGAAAGGCAACGCATTCTTCTGGCAAAAAGACGGTGGTAAAACCAGTGGAGGTTTCGGGAGCACACATCAGACGTACGACTTTGGTGCCAAGAGCTCTTCGCAGGGGGACAGCGTAGGTTTTGCTGGTTCGCAGCGTTTATATTCACGGGAGGTAGTTGTGAAGAATGAGACAACAACGCTTGATAAGCAATGGATTTTTGGCAAGGAACTGGTACAGACGGGACCACAGGAACAACCAGGGCGAGTGAATGAGAGCAATGGGTTTGCGGCCAAGTTTATCGGAGGAAAGAGACTAGGCGCAAAGCTTAGCATCAAGTGGCCGAGGGAGGCAAGTGTTGATGTCAATGGTGGGAGGTGATGGGGCCTGAAGATGTGTATGATGTGTTTAAGAGAGGAGTCAGTTATGAATCATCTTGGACATCCATAGTAAGCCAGATAGGTGTGTTCTGGGTAATCAATAGGTAGTATTAATAGGTACTGGCATGCCTACGATTTCCCAAAGTCAATGCTTCAAATTGGCAGGAGGAAATGCTACAAATGAAATGTGCGTAATTGCCAAATGAAAGAGTTGTCGTCATCAGGGATGTTGACAAGGAGGTGGATACGCATGGGTCATGGACTCATGGTTCACTGAAGCTTGCCAGGTTCTGAACCAAGACAGCAAAAGATGAGGAGAGTTTGTTTTTATTTGACTACATTGAGTTTACTCAATTCGAACATATTTAGTTCGTTCTGACGGAAAAGAAGAATAAAGGCAAAACAGAGTCGCGTCATCAGCGCACAGCTGAGCAGCGGGAATAAAGATGCCGATCATGCCGGGAAGGAGTGAGGAACGGCGTCCGAAGTATGGAGTACTTGAGACTTGGCCGTCACAATGATGATGTGGCCCCCTCGAAGCCACTTTAATGTGTGGTTCTCTGTACTTCGTATATGTACCATAGGTACCTGGACTTAGCAGAGTTGTTCCCAGTTGCCAGTCAAGAAAGACCTTGGCTGTTCTTTGGTTGGCTCTTTCCCTGGGAACTGCGTCTGATTGTCATATGCAGACTCGGCAGGAGCTCCCCACTGTTTACACAGTCGGCTCAGCCTCTCCGTTTCCGCCTCATCATCTGAAGTCTTCTCTTCATTCCTTAGATTTTCCTTTTTAAAATTTGAATTGATTCGCTTGAATTTCGTCTCACGAATTCTCAATTTGGCCTCCAATTAAAGGGGTCGACACAACTTCGGGGCTGGTCCTCTCCTTTTACATCAAACCTACTCTTTCTCTCCTGCATTGTCTGCGCAACTCTACAGCTCCGACCGAACCGGCACTGGCTGCGTATGGTGATTCCTCTAAGCGAAATTGACCAGTTCTCGGATTTAGACGCTATTATTTATCATCGATGACAATTTGATATTGGAAGGGAAATTCTTCCCGCCTATTTGGCAGTCGCCTACCCCTTTTCAAGATGCCTGCGAGTCCGGCGTTGAGACGCCTCGCACTATGGGTATCCAACCTGACGAGGTTGCGCAGCCGCATGACAACATTAGTTCTTTGCTTTGTCATTCTATTGATGTGCCCTCTGGTGCAATTATACGGTGTTGGTGAGACCAATTTTTACACGCGGTACTGGCCGGTACATTCTAGGCAAGTCCCCAGAGCCGGTCATCCGCAGTCAAGTATCGATTCGCCGTGCCTGAACGTCCCTAGCTCAAATGGAATTGTCGTATCTTTGAAGACCAGGGCCGCGAATGCCTTCTCCAAGGTTCCTCCGCACTTTCTGACTCACTTGCAATGTATTCCTGATGTTTTGGTCTTTTCAGACATGGTGAGTCTACAGACACTAATGCTTGTCAACGGGAATATGTTATCTGATGTGTGTCACAGGAACAAGATATTGCTGGACATCACGTCCACGATGTTCTTGACCGTGTCAGTAAGCAAATCATGGTGGAAAACAAAGAATTTCGCTTCTATGAAGACCAGATGGACTGCGCTGGTCCTCAGGAACAGTGCGAGGATGATCCCGTCAAAGCGATAGAGTTGGAAAAGTACATGACCATCAACATGGTTGCACGTGCTTGGGAACTTCGACCAGGCCGCGATTGGTATGTCTTCATCGAGGATGAAACATATGTCATATGGCCAAATTTGATTCACTGGCTGCGCAAAAGGGCGCGCAGGGACCGTGATCCCTTTGTGGGAAGTGTCGTCATGCTCAGTGGTTTTCCGTTCGCCCATGGTAGTAGCGGGTTTGCCGTCTCCGGGCCATTGATAAAACATTGGTTGAAAGAGTTCCCCAATGCCACCGACACGTATAACAAGTTAGCCCGCCAGATGCCATATGGTAGCCTAGTTTTTGCAAAGGCTTTGGAACAGGCAGGGGCTGGAATCAAACAAGCGCATCCAATGTTCAATGGAGAGAATCCAACCACTGCGCCGTTCGGTCTGAACCATTGGTGTCAACCAGTGTTTACGATGGCGACTATGAGTATGGAGAAAATCAGCAATGTGTGGGAATATGAAAAGTCAAGAAATGATACGGTACGTTGCTTATGGGCCGCTTGATTCTGCCGTCCTCCTGAACCTAATATTTCTACAGAGCCTCATCCAATACAGACACTTGTATCACCAGTTTTTCGAACCACACATTGCCTACTTCCGCAGGAATTGGGACAACCTCTCCAACGGCGTATGCTACATTGGTCCTGAAGACCAAAGTCGATTGGGAGAATGGTACAAAAGCCAACAGAAACCAGAATCTGAGAAGAACATTGTCGAAAAATACGCTCACCGGTCAGCAGCTGCTTGCGCCAAAGTTTGCGAAGCAGAAGGCTTGGATATATCCGATGCCGAGTTCTCGTCTCTCGGAACCGAAATGGAGAGGGGAAAGTATGTTCGTGAAAAGTACGAGAAGAAGGCCAAGTCGGACACCTTGTTCAAGCTGAACCGCAGTTTTCAGTGGAAATACGAAAATGGAGTGTGCTTTACGTCTCCCACTTTTACGCTGGGCAATCCTACTGAGAAGCCAGAGGAGGGGAAGGATGCTGGCACGGTGACGAGTGGTTGGTTTGTTCAGGGGATTAGCGATTGGGTTGAGACCATGGGGAACTGTGCGCTGGATTGGAAAGAGCCAAGTTCTCCTAAATAAACTCTATGGTGAGACGGCTGGTTCTTCAACTCGTATTTAGGCGTTAGGATATTTCCGTTCCGGGTTGGGGCATCTGGAAAAGTACAGTAATAGCATGGGAACACTCCCAGTTGGCGTTGGGGGACATTTGTATATATGGGACGTTGAATAGTTCTTCCCAATTGCATTACTCACTTTCATATGTACACTGTGTACTTTATCTCTATCCTTGTCATATTCAATATGCTAGTTCAATTCATCTTCATATGCTATCAGCACAAGCTGCAGTAAACCAACCCTAACCCACCCGATGTGCGACTTCACCCGTCCAAAGCAGAATGCACACAACGGTCCGAGCCGAGGTAGCTCAGGGAGATGTGTTGCATTCAGCATGAGTACCTGAGTGCCATTCCTCTTGGCTGCCTTATATAGGTCTGTCCATCTCACTTGTCTGTCTGGTCGACCTCTTTTCTCAGCATGGTTGCATGTCGACTATGGAGCACTTCATACGGGCTTATCACCCTTCATGCTGACCTTGTTGTTTTCACCTTACACCTGCGAAACAATGTGTACTGGGTATACTCTTTGTATTATTCTAGTATGAACATTATATGTACTTCTTTACTCTTGTACTTTCGTCATCACTGATATTCCGTATGTCGCTGTCTGAAAACAATATCTCGCTACCGCCGTCCAGATCAAACTACGCTTTATGAATATGCGCAAAACCACAACGCCGATGAATGACCGCTCTTGAAAACCGAGACCCTTTCACCATGCCCGTATGTCCCGAATTTCTTCTTTCCAAGAGATACACGCCGAACCTCAAAACACAAAACTCGAGTGGGGATTTTAATTCTTCTTCCCTCCGTGACGACCACACCGATGCGGATTCTTAGGCGAGCTCATGTAGCAATACGACTTGGCACCCTCGTCGGCGGGTCGGCCGTACATCTTTCGAATCTCACAGTACTCATACCCGCTGCCCATCCAATCCTTTAGATGGCGATGGAGTTCACATCGGGAGACGCCACACTTTCTGCAGTATACCTGACCTTTGACGCGAAGATTCCCGAGCGCCTTATCGGTAACGGTCAAGTCGCTGGTTTCCCGGCGGATTAGAGGGCCAGCACCCCGCCAAGCCCATTCCCTGTCGTTAGGTCCAGAGTACCGACTTGACAAGGAGACCTTGCCGTTCTTCCGCCGGTGAATCGAGTATAACCGCGAGTGGGCAAGTCCAAGGCAGGCGCCATCGATGGGGTCGAGGAAGTCAAACAGAGCATAATGTAACTCAGATGGAAGGTCAAGTAGGTTCATATTTGCTGGAAGTCGTGGCTGGTTGCTGGGCTCTGGCTCCTTGTCTGTCACAGACTGTGACCGGCGAGGGGGAGGCATCTTCGGCCGGCGAGGTATCTGGACCAGTGGGCCAACTGTTGAAGATGCTGACGAAAATGTCGAAGATGCCGGCGAATCGGGTCTAATAATGGAAGACTGTAGGACAGCATTCTCGGGAATGGGCGCTTGTCGTTCCACTTGGGAGATGTAGTGAGGATGGTAGTGAGGCATAGATTGGTGCTGGTTGTCATGGTAGTCGCTCAGGGACCATCCTCGTCGTGGTGTTCTCATCATGCTGCGCTTCAAGTTGAGTTCCTTCATGCGCTGTGCGTGTTCTTCTCGGGATGTGGTCGTCGCTTCCTGCTTCACAGCACTAGCACCAGTGAATCCATCCGTCTGTTCATGGGCAGATGCGCTGCTGCCAGGCGACGAAAGGGTCGGATTAACCAATAGTTGGACCATTGTGGATGGCAGTCAATGTCAGGCAACTAAATATGCCAAATCTGAGGTTTTGTGTGTCGAATAATGATGCCTTGACGATGTCAAGACCCGAGAACTTGCAATTCCGTATCTCGCTTCGGTTCGTCTACGAGTGGTGCGTGCGTGGGCCGCGTGACCAGATTCGTGAAAGTGAGGCAAACGTGGGCGGCCCCTTTCAAGAAGGTTTGGGGTACCCAGACGTTGGGGGTATAATTGGCAGACGACACGATAGTTGTTTGGAGTTTGTTCAGTCAATGTGGCAAAGACTTGTGGACAGGGTCGTCTGTAAGTAAGAATGACATGCCATAGTCACTACGATTCCAAGGGGGCTACGAGGACTTTATTTACCGCCGTCGGTCTGGGGGCGGGATCCTGACAGAGGCGGTCGGTCGGTCTCGGCGATGGGGTGGTGTGCTTGAGTCTGGCGTTATGGAGCCTCGGTGCCCACATCGTCCACATCGTGGGAAAGTTTTGGGAAAATTTCCCCTGGCCTGACTGAGCCCACATCAACGGCGACATCCATGGCCATGTGCCATTTTTGGGTGCCGACACCACCACCAGCTCCAGTACAGAGCATATGTGCACGGATTTAAAAGATGTTGCCGTGACCGAAGCGTCTATTTCTCTAGGAGGTTCCGGTCGATGCGGCGTTTGGGGGAAGTTGCCGGCTGCCTCACTCAAAGCGTCGACAATCCCAACTACTTGCCCAGGTCAGATGGTCAATCGAGATCCTGTCAAATAAATGTTAGCAATGCGATCTTCGAATTGGCACTGATGAATGCGGATGCCCTGTGAAGGACCCTTCCAGCGCATGCCCCAAGTTTTGTGGCAAACCAACCTGAGCGTTGCCAACATTAGAAGGTGAGCAAACGGCTATCTGTGGCCGTTCGCATGATGCAACGTCTATAATTGGCCCTCCAGTCGAGTCTGGGCGTGCTGGAACAATGGATCTTTGTGGGTCTGTCTGCTTCTGTCTTACTCGCGGTGACTGCGACCGACTAAATGTCACGAGCAACGGTTGGGGTCTCGGTTTTTTTTTGCAACTGGCCTGCACCGATCAAATGGAGAAAGCTGGTGGGACCATCCAGAAGTCCACCGTTCCAGCACAGCGCCTAAAACAGGACTTCACGTCACTGCGGAGTCTTTTTGCTCCCATGCTTGTAGCGCCAGTACTCCACGATACATCGAATAGACGGCACGCTGATATTGAGATTCCATTAACTGACGATAGAAGCCATTTGAGGCTCTGAAGAGGCGGCGTTGAGCATTGCGTGCGTGGCTGTTCGATCTTCAGGCACGAGACCAGAAGAGAATTCCGGATTTCGAGCGAGAGACACACCAAGAAAAATTCTGCTGGTGCAGCCCAAGCAAAGAGGCGGTGCGCGGGATTCCCTTTGTAGGGCAGCCAGACAGCGACAACGGCGCTGCATTGCATTGCTGCAAGGTAAGGTGTGGCAGGGTAGGGAGTAGTGGTGTGCTGGTTACCGAGAGTCCGGCCACTTGCTGCTTGTCTCAATCTAGAAGATGATGAAGAAGCCTGTTCGGTGGTCCGACTCTGTGGTGTCGAAATCCGAAGTAGACCGATGCCAACTGCATCAGTGTCCCAGTCCCAGTCCCTCATCGGTGACGTGGAGTGGGTGATTGCTGTGTCATCCGTTCCTAACACTTGGGAAAAAAGAAACGCATATCCCCAAGCTGTGGTGTGGAAAACAACAAGGACAAGATCTCCAGTATCGCGTGAATTAGTGGTTAAGGGTATCCTGCACCTTGTGCACCAACAGAGGATCAGATCAGTGTTGACTCTCTCACCAACCAAGGAGATCGTGTCGATTAGGGTCGGCAGGCTCCATTGTCCCCATGATGCTCCACAAGGAGCTGGAGCCAAGTGTTGGTGTTCAATTTTGCGTGGGTCATGAAGGCCCCTAGATCTGCAAAAGACATCATTGCGGAGCATTTCTCGTAGGTGACAGCAATGACGGCATGTGGTGGTGGCACCCTTGGTAGAATCCTCAGAATGGTCTTGAATGTTTGATACCAAGTGGATTGTGAAGCTCAAGTTGAAATTAATTGAAAAGGGTGAGTGGCAGAAAAGAGGAGAAGCGGTCTGGTAACAGACAGATTGTGTCGAGTCACAGCCGCAGGCCATGAGCAAAATACAGGAAGGAGCGGGGGCCGCATACTTGGTTGGCAAATTTCAAAATGGCAAGAACGACGAAGCAGGATTTCATTGATACCAGACCAGACCAGACTCTGTTGGCATGATTTTGGCCCAAAGTCGATGTCGTGTCAACTTGCCATCTGGATCGAGAGAGCGAAGCGCTTCATGTCAACACCACACTGAACTCCACCGCATGCAGCTACCAAAAGCGTCACCAAGCAATGACCACGCCACCTTGGCACAGCTGCAGCCGGGGAAAGGGGTCCAACATCCCGTATGCAACCTTGCACGCCTGCATGCATGTATGCATCAGCATTTCGCTGCCAACTCGACCTCTGCAACCTATCCTGGCCGTCCACCTGATCTCTCATCATTCCTGTATCTGGTGAGGCTGGTGAGGAGAAATCACGTCACATAGTCCGTCGGCGGGGTTTGTGGCGATATCTTGACAAGCATCAAGAACACATCAGATCGGGCCATTGACTGATACCTCTGTCCACTTGTTCAGATACAATTGACGGATCTGTGGAAATTATTCGAACCGAACCCGTTCACTAATGGCCATGCTCAGCAGGATGAGCTGCAGCCACGGACAATGAATTGGGCATTATTCTAGCTGTCTAGGCTCTGCATTTCAAGTTTGGGTAGCCTTCTGAATGATAGTTCGTAGACTGTGGTAGCCGTCGCCCTGGGTTAATTGAGAACTGGCGATACCTTTCTGGACACCAAGGGGCAGCTCAGCGAAACGTCCCAAGCCGTGGCTAGATTAAATCAAGGAAGTATAATATCGGGTTTTGGTGCTTGAGCCGGAACGGCACGGCTTATCAAATCGATCAAGTATCATTCATCCTTATCAAAGGCGAATGCAAGTTTATATCAGGCACATAACTCCCTAAAACAGGCCCATCAATCTTCAACTAATTAACTCAAGAATCCCGATGTAAGAGGCATCATCAATGCTTAACCGGCAGATAATGTCGCATCTACCAGGCCTGTATTGTCGGTCACAAGCATATATTTCACTGTCGGCTTTACCATTGAATTTTTAAGGACAACCAAAAATTTATTTGCCCTTCAAATCTAACCCGGGGTCTATCAGGCCCAGGGACTTTGGTACGTAGCAGCACAACCCTAAGGTGAATGGGGTATGAGACACCGACACCACTATGAAAGCCATGTTTTAATAGGTGCAAGAACAGTCTGCACTATTCACTATCGTTTCCCAAGCAATGGCTTCCTTCTGTTGAACTTCGCTTAATGATTGACCACTTATTACGCGAATCTTGAGCAAAGCCATGTGCTACCCTATACCAATATCTTGCCAGATCGTTTCACGTGTAGGAATATGTATCCAGAAAGTTCTACTACAAGATGGCAAGTGGAAATATCCCAGTGCACAAGCGCACTCTGTAAGATGTTGGCTTTGGCAGGCAACGAATACTCAGCTGACTCGAGCCCAGCAGACCGCTACCAATCCCACCGCAGCAACACATGTTCCACGAAACCACACTTTTCTCAACACTGTACTGCAAAAGTGCTCAAGTCCGAAACAAAACATATCATAACCTAATCCAACATTTCGCAAACATCACCAGCAGCGGGGGCATAATGGAGAGACAGTCTCAAATAGTACATATCTTTGCTCCTGAAACGCCATAACAGAGCAGGGTGCCTGCCCAGCTAGCTCCCCTTCGTATCCCACGCGGGGTTCACGCTGAACTCCCCATCGACCAAGCAACCTGTAACTTTGTATAATAGTCTAGATGCCAATCCAAATGAGCATAATGACAACATCCATGCCCTTACCCTCGCCGCCATCGTACTTGAAGGTCCACATGCCGTCCTTCTTCTCGTCCCAATACGCGCCCGTGGCACTGTGCATACCGCGTCGACCAACGTGCGGCTTGCCATCCGTGGCAGTGGCCTCGGAGCTCGTCGAGATGTGAGGCTGCTCTTCCTTGACCTCGGTGCCGCCGCGGGCTTTGTTCAGAGACGACGTCGGCACAAGGTGCTGGACAATGGTGCTGTTGCAGGCGAACTTGAAGGACGGTGCGGATGCTCCCTGTGGTGTTGATTCGGAGATGACAGCCTTGAGCATGGAGTTCTACATGAGTGGTAAGTGGTTGGTCGATACTCGATCTTCAAGTGCCAAGGCAGAGGGTTGCCTGGGAGGAGCGTACAATGATGGTAGAGTTCCATTGCTCGGTCTTTGCATGGTCGTAGAACTCGGCGCTTCCGATGGCATTGCTGCAAACCTGTTATATATCTGTTAGAACCCCCCTGGATGGGAGCCGTGGAATCATAGTCGCTGGTAAACAGGTTGATTCGACGGGAGGGATGAGTGACTTCGTACATCGGTAGCAATCTGCTTGAGACGGGTGAAAGGAATAGGCTACATTAATAATTAGCAAAGCACTGTCAATACAAGACTGCAAGCTCCATAGACGAAGGGCTTCACTTCACATACTGGAGTAGACATCTTGACGGCTTGTGACGTTGTTGATTCAAGGAGCGATGTAGGTGGAGCGGCGCCGAAACGTCAAACGTAAACAATCGGTGCGAGGGGACCACAAAGCCGCGCGATAACCAACAAAAATCTGGAGCCAACCAAACTGGCCGTATTAGTGGCCGTTGAAACAGCTCAATCTAACAACAATTGTATCTACTCGCAAGTAAAGCTATCACCAAAAATTCTAAAGCCAAAATCTTTGCACACGCATTAGTCAATATTTGATTCTTGATTTTTTTTTGCTTCAAATCTCACAGTCAAAACTATCGAGTCCATGTCCACGATCGGTTTCCCCTTTTGGCACCTCGCCCATCTCCTTGCTTCGCGGGGCAACCACACGTGACTGCCAACCAACCAGCCAGCCCACGTGCACAGAAGCTCTCCCAAAGCGGTTATCATGAGTGGGGTCGAACCATAGAGTCCAGCGGTTCCAGAGCCGATAGATACACCAAGCCGGCTGCAAGAAGCTTTTTTTCTGCAATTGAGACGCCGCAATTCCCGCTCTCCTTCGATTGCATACCTCGTTCCTGATTCAATCCATCGGCCTCGAAGAATCCGTTAGTCTGTAACGTGCCCGAAAATTCGGCTCCAGAGCGCTATTCAATTGAGAAACCTCACGATCGACATCCAAAGCTCCAAAACACCAGCGATCAGTACATTGAGTGACGTCCTTCCCCCTCACCATCAATTGCCAACATGTCTTCCCAGCCTCTCCTCCAGACTTCTCAAGGTATATCCGGACCAACCCTATCGTTTGATATCGAGACAATCGCTAACCACGACTAGGCAAGCGCATCGCTCTGCCGACTCGAGTCGAACCCAAAGTCTTCTTCGCCAACGAGCGTACGTTTCTGTCATGGCTCAACTTTACCGTCATCCTGGGAGCCCTGGCCATTGGCATGCTCAACTTTGGTGACCGAGTAGCCTTCATCTCGGCCTTTCTCTTCACCGGCGTGGCCATGTTGACCATGCTGTATGCATTGGTGACGTACCACTGGAGAGCGAAATCAATAAGAATGAGGGGCCAGGCTGGATTCGATGACCGATTCGGTCCTACGTTTTTGGCTATTATTCTGCTGTTGGCCGTTGTGGTCAACTTTGTGCTGCGTATTACGGACCATTCTAACAAGCAGAAGCACAACTAGGCTTGACGGAGTGTGCGATTTGGACCTGGTCCAATCAGACATGTTGACTGTGTGTTGGAAATTGCATGTGGTAGAATGAGGAAATGGAGAAACTCTGCATAGGAGATTGTAAGAAGGGCAAGGTAGGAGTTGTTGTGGCGTGATGAGGGCATGTATCTTGGGTGCTTGGCGTTGTCATTTTAGTTACGTAGTTTGGATAATCAGTATTGAAAGATAAATGCCATTTCGAATTAAGCGAAAACTTATGCCAATCAATTGGGTATCTCGTAGCTTCTATATGCCATGAAAAGCAGTGCAAACCCTATAACGCCGTTCCATGCAAGTCAACCATTACCTAGCTCATTGCAATCATTGTCAAATCAAGCACCCTCGCTCGACTGAACCGTAACGCCTTTCCTGTTCTTCAAGTCCCCCACCTCTCCAACACTCAAAAACACCCTCAAAGACTTAACCACCCTCCTCGACGGCTCCGGCATAACCGCCTCCTCAAACCGACTCGCCATGACCTCAAAATCATCCCCATCCGGGTCCTCGTCTTCGCCATCCTTTTCAAGAACCGTCTCCTCAACTACATCCTTCCTCTCCCTCTCCGGCACCTCAAACATTTCATTGTACTGAAACCACGTCTTCCCCTCCTCCTTCAACAGCCTCTTGCATTGCTCCACAATGGTAATCATCTTGCACACCTCTCCCGTTCGCGAGTGCAGCAACACCACGTTCGGCTGGTCTGATGCGGAATTCAAGTGCGCGAGAGTTTGTGAGACACGCTTCCGGATCTGTGTTGACGATATTACAGACGCAGCGAGAACGTGGTACTTTGGTTGGAGCTCGGCGATGATAGCTTCGTGGGGTGGGATGAGGGTTGATTTGGACGTGGTTGTGGAAGAGGGGGGCTGTGATCGAGGACGCTTGGATGGTTGATCTGCGGAAGGTGGTTCTTTGCGTTTTTGGGGCACGGGTGACCCTGGTGACGAGGGCTTGGGAGGCATGTTTGATTGATTTGGACGAGTTTGGTGATTTTCTGAGATATGTGCGATTCGGTGGTTTGGATAATTTTTGGAGTAAATAAGGCTGGGAAGATGGAGCTGGACATATGTGGGGCGGTGGCTTGCAGATGCATGGCTGCAAGTCATTGAAGCTTGGCTTGGTATCTTTGTGAGGAGAGGGGAAATGCAGAAATGTAAGGCCGATGGCATACACGTTATCTTACTAAGGGTACAATGAAGTGCTACAAAGCTGTGATATGTTGAGGGTAGAATTTCACGAGTCTTGGGTGGGACAAAACATCGTCGCTGCAAAATGGTACAAGGTTTTACATGGTGAGCTGTCGGATGATGGCGAGATATCGAAGAATACGGCGGCAATTATTCCAAAAGAATTTAAAGGGGGCTTCAGAAGTATCCAATGAACCCGGGCGCCGAGGCAAACAGTGAAAATAGAGTAGTTAAAAAGCATCTCTTGAAGCAACTTGCGAATTCACATGCTCTGTCTAACCCCAACGTGCTGGCTAAGCTCTTCCCAGAAAAGACGGCCGATTCGGTCACCGGGGGGGTTCACAAGTCTTCACAACGAGTAGCGTACATAGTACATAATAGCCAGCAAACGGCCAGATCGATGAGACCACCAACCCCTCACGGCTCCTTTGCCGCCAAAATGCCCGAGCTTCAATATGTCTCGTTCGTCACAAACAGACAATTTTTGCTCTGATCGACGGTTCTGTACGTTTTGACCAAGCCAGATAACATGGGCTGACGATCAGGAAGCTCTGATAGTATTTCCCTCATACCGCCCACGGAGACATACATCGCACAATATAAAGTTTTACATCTTCAACTTGCGTACATGATTGGGGCTGAGGTTCCAACTGGGCAAGTCAAGGAGAGATGTCGCTGGCCTGCGCCATGGTGGGTCATATTCTGATGTGCCTCTCCATGTGGCCCAGTCGACACACAATCCTGCAGCCGTACTCCGTCGAGCAGAGCAGGGTGCAATCATGATATGGAGATTTTGGAGTCAAGTGGGACGACGGTGACGTCTTCCACGGCCAACTGGGATCAAACTGCTCGTCGGATTGGCAACATCTTGACAGCCATAAGGAACAAACTACCATGATATCGTGGGAACTCCAAGTCTGTCCCAACGTCTCCTATTCCAGAAAAATTCAGGACCTGGGCACGATGCTCAGTTTGCACCAGAATAAGATATTTCGGCGGCATCTGACACATGCACACAAGCTTGAAACTTCTCTCCAGCTCTGGGAGTTTGGGTGACGACGGGGAACACGGACCAGTCTTGCGCTAGGAAGTGCTCTATCTTCTGCTAGTCTGGGTGGCTGCATTGGACCAGACTCTCAACCTTGGATGCAACGCCACTCAACCGGGAGCCTATTCACAGGCTGCCAATCCGGAGCTGTGACTTGGAGTCTGGTTCAATATCTGTTGGCGAGGTGAAGAGCAACAGATGGTGCTGACGTTTGCCGTGCCTTTACGGTTAAACCTCACGGTCTGAACAGCCTTGCAGCTCAACTTGGGGCTGCTTTCTGAGGCAAAGGAGACATCAACATAACGCATCAATCTGTTGTTCGCATTCCATCCACCCGGAGCCAGTTCTTGTGTCAGACAACATTTTGCCGTTGACTTGCCTTGGATCCAAAGTCTCGGAACTGGATCCCTGATCGACCTGTCTGCCACTCACGAGTATCAGATGGAGGAAAGAGTGGGTAACAGGGAGGTCGATGTTCCTTCCAAACTTTGAACTCGAATGTACTCCGCAAGGCCGCTGCTTTGGCCAAGCTGTTCATTCCAAAGGGTACGTGTTCCTGAACACACCGTGAGAATCATATTCTTAACGACGACTCCGAGCATCTTGTATTAATACGATACTCATTATGTGCATCCAGTGCATTCTCCGTGCAACACTGGTGCTCCTGCATTTGCCTTCAATGTTCTCCTAATACGGACTGGGTGGAGACGAACCGCACAACCGGCCATCCCAGGACGTTTGAGTGGGACGAACAGTCGTCCCATTCAAGTCAACAAGGTGATTAGTGCACAATCAAGCTGTCGGCTTTTGGTTGATGTACCCCTGTCCATGGGCATCATTCGGGTGATGTGATCTATTACTTGCCAGCAATGACCTGAGGAGCGTCCAGGCTCTGCTGCCAACAGCGGTTTTGTACCTTGTGCCTTGGCCAAGATATGCACCGTTCATCGCGCTCAGGACCGAAAACGTCGAGAAAAGTCTGGCAAGTGACTGAAAGGCTCCAACCGTGAGTCGTGGCCATGACAAACACCGAGGGGGCCACAGCCAGACATGGACGCACACAGACACAGGTGCAGCGCAACGCAGAGACGGGCCGGGATCTGGGATCTTGCACCAGACACTTCAAGCTGCTACTTGTGCCTGGGGCAGAGTGATAAGTTGGAGCGGACAAGGTGTGAGTGAGGATGAGGAAACAACAGTCAGTCTCTTTGAGCGGCAGTACATTAACTGCTGGCTCGTACAGGAAGCACTGGACTCTTTTTAGGATGGATGCCTGAACTGATCTTTTCTTTTGGTCACCAACCATGTTCAACGTTGACACGACGTGTATTGGCCTTGATTCGCCACGAGCGACCCGGCACATCTTGACAAGTACGGAGTACTTTGCACTCATCATATCCATATCAGACACTTCAGTTATTGTCTGGTACTTGTACTGGGTGGTCCACACCCCCTTGCAGTGAGTGTGGTGGATTGGATCACTTCCGAGCTGCGATGTTGACTTGGTGGAAACCAGCCCAGTCGTCCAGCAAGCATGCTCCAGAATGTCCATGCCCTTATTACTGGTGCTGGCCCACATGTGCCCCCCAAAACACCAGAATGTCCAACACTGATTGACTTGATTGAGTGACGAGTCGACTGTCAACACACCCAAAACAAACGCCAACCTGCGCCAGGCAGGAGACACTGTTGCCTTGAATCTCTGATGTGTCGGCTTTAGCTCTCGCTTGAGCCCGTGGCGCGGGTCGCCATCTCGTCCGCCGAGAAGAGCTGACAGTGACTCGGCCTTGTTCACGTCCTTGTCCTTGCCCTTGCCCGGTCCTGTCTGGTACAGATAGCTCAGCACAGATAAAGTACGCACCAACCTGTTCTCTCCCTGCAAGTGGCCGCCATGTACGCCTTGCCTTGTCTGTTGTTGGGGAACATGCTGTTGTGAGGAAATGTCTGCGCAACACTTGTACAACTCTGGCTTGCTGGGCTAATAACCAGAATGGGTCCAGCCAAGTCTGGTACAATTCCAATTCCAATTCCATTCAATGTTCCCGCCTGGTCCTGTTCCAGCACAGGTGGCCTCTGGATGTAGCCCAGGCACTTTCCGTTGGAACGGTCCAGTCTCCTCGCCCCCATTCGTCTTTCGCACCAGACCAGACTCCTGTTGTTTTGCCTTGCCTCTCTACCAGACTCTGCCATGTACCAGACCTTGCCTCTCAATCGCTGCCTGTCCTCGTCCTCTGATGCCTCCATCCCCGTCCACTGTTCCCACTGGCTGAGCTGGCTTTGCTGGGCCCAGCGCCCCCCTCCACCCTCTCAACTCAGAAGTGCTCAAGCTGATTCTCCCAGCTTCCAGTATCCAAACACCACCCAACACTCGATCCTCCCCCCGTTTGCTCCCTCTTTCACTCCTTCCTTTGTGCTGTAGCCCATTAATCTCTTCACTCTCAACCGCCTCTCTTTTTCCCTTTCCCTTTCCCTCTCTTCCTCTTCAGACTTGCTGTCTCAAAAAGACACACGACTCGAGGCTTTTGCTAGCTCTCGATCATCTTGCTCAACAGCGCATCTCTCCTCGTCTCTCTCTCACTCTCTCTTCTCACTCCTCACGGTGTCGCCGTCAGACTTGTCTGCCTGCCTGCCTGCCTCCTCTTTCTGGCTGACTGGACCTCCTGCCTCCCCAGCTCTGTTGCCACACACGCCTTGCTCTGACACAGGCCAGTCCGCGTGTCCGACCTGACCCGACTGCCACACCAGGCACCCCCTTGGCCCCAACTCATCGCCCCACTCTTCTGTTTACGTCAGCCGTGCTGCCGTTTGGGACCCACTTTTGTGATCGTCGACTCTTTGTTTGTCGCAAACATCAGAAGACGCTGTCGCGATATTCTTGTCGCGACTCATCAGGCACTCATAGTTCCTCCTGACAGAAGCTCTTCATGTTTCGCTTCTGGACCTCCGATTCTAAGGGGAGCGAGCAGTCTCTGGAAAAGTCAAACCTCTTGTCAGACACGAACCAACATCTCGGCACACCATCAAGGCTACTGTCGCAAACCGCCTCCGGCCTCCCGGCTCCAAATAAGAGGAGCTGGGACGCCTTTGATGACTCCAGCGAAGTTTCGTCTGATGCATCGCTGAGGAAGCGTGTTAAGCTACACTCTGACATCTCAGATTCGGCCTCGGTGTCGTCATGCGACGAATCAATGTCTTCTGTCCAAGTTGATCGCTTGGATCCTGCACGCGACATCATCAGGCACCAAATGGGCCTTGAAGTGCTTCTCAAACACGATGAGCTGCGCTTAATTAACCAGGAGCTTGCCAAATGTCAAGTCGCGCTAGAACAACTGCGCCGCTGTCACCTGATCCCGTACCCTCAACATTGTCCGACGCCAGACCAGATGCTAGATATCAGCAGCGGCAAGGGTCCTGCAGTCATCACCCGATTTGGTGAACCCGTCCCTCACTGGGCGCCACCATTTGGAGTTGTGGACGGACCGTACGCGAGACACTACGCTAAGTGGCTTATTCCTGATCCCTCGTTCGATGGTGAGCAGCCCGAGTGGCAGTTCACTCCGGAATACACGCGCGCGCGTGTATCCTTCGCCGAAGGCAGAACGACGAGAAATAGTTTCACGGAGATCGGCCCAACTTCAAAAGGCAGGCCAGTCCGTGGCAACGCAGGTCAGAAGCTTCAAGCTCTTTCGAACGGATACCCTCAACCCAAGGACAAGGCTGGTCCTTGTATCCTGAAGCGGTCCGATGGCCAAACCGTCAAGCTAGTCTGCCTCGACTGCAACCGTGAAAACTTCTCTAGTACTCAAGGCTTCATCAATCACTGTCGCATTGCCCACAAGCGAGATTTCAAGAGTCACGAGGAGGCCGCAGTCCAAAGCGGACATCCCATCGATGTCGGGGAGACTGGTGGTGCCTCGAGCGGTGGCACGCCAGAAGACAAGACTCAAGGCAACAACCCGTCGTTTGCCACCAACGTGCACCCCCTTGCCCGGCAAGACACGTCTGATCAGCAGACGTACGCCGCCCTGCGCTCTCGAATTGCCGACTCGCTCAAGCTGTATCACCAAGGTAAGCTCCCTGGTGTTGGCGCAATTCCTTCGAGGACTACGGGCGCGCATGCGCCTGGTGTCAAGAAGTCAAGAGCTGCCGCCACCAAGTTCAACCCCGCTGGCGAGACGCCCTATTTGTCTCGATTGATGAAGAGCCGCAACTTCAATGGCGACCTCCGTGATATCGTTGCAGACGCCAAGACCAAGATTTCCATCGCAGACATGACTCCCGACGAAGAATCCGACGACACAGGCACTCCCATTACTGCCTTTGACGGGCCAAATGATGCTGCTCCTGCCAGAACCCCCGTTGTCAAGCGTGTTCCAGCCCAGAGCGGAAAGACGCCTGCTGCCTCGACCGACTCACCCATCCACACAAAGAGCAGCAAGAGCCGCGCCGCACCCATGTCTCTCGTATCCCCCTCCGGTTCTACTCTGGATGTGATGTCCAAACGTGGATCTGATGCTGTCTTGTCCGATGAGGATATGGACATGGAAGAAGCCAACCTCAGCCCCAATACTCTGGTTAGCAACAATGCGCCGTCTCTTGTTAGTGACGATGGAGAATATGACGACTCCGATGACGGATCTTCCATGTCTGGTGGTAGTGATGAGCTTGAAAACGAGTCTGTGTCTGACGTTGCTGAAATTACGCTTGACGAGGACCATGACCCGAGAGCCCTGCGTCGTGGCTCCAACGGCGTTTCAGGTACTGTGAGGCTACGTAAAGACGATTCCAAGAAACAGCATGTCACCTTTCTTGGGCCTGTGAAGAACCGCGCCAAGGATCGAAGAACGCGCAGGACATGAGATGCCCTTGTCTGGTATTCTGGCGATGCTTTCTGCGACAACTGCTACCTGAACCTCTCAAAATTTCTCCCAAAACTTGACAAATTTCAAATGCACATATGCTTCAACGATCGGTAGCACACCATGGGGCTTCCTCACCTACTGCTACCGATACCTTTTTAAATCCTCTACTCGACTTTAGTTACCTTTTCCTCCACACTTGTTTTAAAAAAGAACCATGGACGCGTGCTATAGCGAGAGCACGGCCATGCGCGGCTTACTTTTTTCATCACGGGGTTGAATCAACCTGCGTGGCACACTCGCAAAAAAATTAGGATTTCTTTGGCGTCTAAATGACTTATAAGAAGGCAGGGTCGGGCTTCAGTCAACTTCATGTCGCGGTTGTTTGTAGAGATACTGGTCATGGTTATTTTCTTTTTCATTTTTGCTTTACTCGGCGCAATGGGAAAGCGGGACTTCTTTTTCTGAGAGATGGGCTTTCAGATTTAGCGCGGCTGCAACTAGTGGTTGTATGATTTTGGACCACGGGACACAGGGAGAGGAAGAAGAGCCTCGGTTGTATCATAGAGTTTGGTTTAGGCGGTGCTGTAGAGGACTGCGAACATGGTTGACGTGGCTCGAAGTTGAGCATACAATCTGCGGCTGTGGATGTTGATAATGTGACTGACTGACTGACTGACTGACTGGTGAATGGATCGATTTGCGGAACGGTTTACAAGAATGTGACACTTTTGGACTTGTGGATTTGTGGATTTGGTACAATTAAGGCTAATAACTGAATAAAGCATGTTCTAGATTTTGAATGTTCATACCTGTCACTAACAACAAGGGTGTGTATAGTCGCCGTGGTTCGAGTTTTCGACTGCAATGCACAACATACAATACCAAGTGCAACACGTGAGTGATACAACTGCAACCAGGTACATGTGCCGCCACTTTGTTACACCCATGGAAGCCAGCAACGTGAATAATGGAAACAAGTGTAACAAAAAAGGGTTGGACAAAGGCCAATGTTATTAAGAAATTAAGCAAGTACTACCTACAATTCAAATTAAACGTATCCGTATTTCACAACCTCCCCCCCTGGTCACAACAGCATGACAACCATGAAATCCATCACATGTCCCCCATCACCCCTCAGCTGTGCGACTTACAAGACAACAGCCACGGCGCCGGCCACGGCGGCAAGCAAACCAGCAGCATTGCCAGCGAGGCTCTCCGCACCGCCCGTCTTGGTAGGATTGGCGGCGGAGAAGGAGAGTGAGCCGCTGGGCACGTCGGTCGAGTTGGGAGCCTCGGTGGTGGAGGCGGTTGGGGTTGCGGTGGAAGAGGCAGTGGAAGTGGTTGCGTAGAGGGAGGCGTTACGGCAATGGGCGTTCATGGCTTGCGTGGCGGAGGGGGCGCGAATGTCGTTGGGGCAGTTATTGTAGCAGCTGTGGATTCATTAGTTATTAGATTGTTTTTCTGTTTTTATGTTTGCAGTAAATTGAGGGGGTAGGGAAACGTACGTTGCAATGGCTTGGGCGGCGTAGCATAGACATTGGTAGTCGGTGGCGGAACAGGCTGCGAGCTGACGAGATTGTTAGCTTGGGATTGCGTAGTTTACACGGGATTATGTGTACCTTGTCGTTTTCGGTTTGGAGGCACTGTCTGACAATGTAGTTGGCGAGGCAGTCCTTGTCGCCGCCCTCGGGGATGGGAGGAGCTTGCGTGTTGGTTGGAGGCGGGACGGTGCTGGCGGCAGAGACGCTGGTGATGGCGATGGCGAGGGTGATGAGGAACTTCATTTTGAGGGTTGAACACGGGGATGTTGCTAAATGCAGAGCAGGTTGATAGTGACAGACGATGCTTCAATGCAGGTGGGATGAACGTTGAACGCTGGGAGGAACGAGAAGCAGTTCACACGCAAAAACAAAGGTTCAAGAGGAGATTCAAAAGAAGAAGCGAGGAGATGGGAGAGAGTCCTGGTTTAATATGCCGTACGGATAGGCACAGGAGATTCCAAGACGGTGGCGTGAAACTAATAATTTCCAAACCGAGATGGTGGAGAGCTGAGTGCAGGACGGAGTAGTAGTTCCCTCAACAACACTGGTCATTGAAACAAGCAAAACGAATCCCTTTGAACTAGGGATTGCTTTCTTTTTGAACGACACCGGTGTTGGCTCTGTCTAGGACATTATATTGTGCTTATCAAGTATTGCAGCTCATTGTTAGCGTTGTCTCTGCCCTTGTTGGTGAAATGGCCAGCCAATTCTACTTGGTCGATAAGACTGCTGCTTCTCCAATTGTTGTTGTCCTGGGCTCCTGCCAAGAAGGCAACCGATGCTCCGAGTGTCTGACAAAGGCTTCCAAGATTGTTCGGGGGCATGGAATGTGGCCCCAAGCCATTGGGTGGTATAAGTGAGATATGTCACTGCAGGCCCGTGGCATCGCAGGCCAAGTGGACAGACGGTGGCAGGGATGTGCATGTGTCCCTGAGTTGCCGATGGGTGCCCGCATTCTCCTGGGGTGATCTGGCAATCTGGTAGGCCGAACAAGAAAAACAAGATGCGATTTTCGCTAAAAACGGGATGAGTTACGTCCAATGGGCGTGGATGGTGACAATTGCTTTTGCGACAGTCCCTCCAATGTAGCATTGGAGGCCGTCCGTGATTGGGCAGCCGGATGAGATTCAGAGACACCGGAAATATGCTGTCTTGGACAGGATTTGGGAAGGACAGAGTCATTTTTTGCCATGGTGCGTGGTAATTTTGAGAAAGGAAAAGGGAAGTCAGTCGAGCGTCAAATGTTACCTTGATGGCGGCCATGATACGTTTTATTAGGGTCGTGGTCGCTGCTGATGAAGGCGTCCGTGTAAGTCATTCTCCATAATTTCATCGTCCGGTGAGCGAAATGAGGCACGGCCTGCCGTGGTTGCATGGTCTTCCATATCGGGCAAGCCTCCAGTCTGGCCCTGTCTGTCTATCTTGTTGTTGTTTGACCTGCAGCCGGGATATTCAACCTGTGTCGTGTGCCATCTTGGGGAGACGAAGCAGCAATCTGCCCCCTAACCTGAATGGCTGCCTTACGCCAGCAGATTGACAGGGTAGATTGCACAAGGTCGAGTTTGAAAAGCCCTCCTACTTTCGAATCGTACTAGGCGTCGTCTAGGTCCAAAAATACCCATGCCAAAAGGCGCTGATATATTTTGATGGGTCGACAAGCTTGGGTTCGTTGCCTGAGAGGATGCAACAGCTGCCTTCAAGGCAACAATTGTGCCTGTGGATCTGCGATGGCGATGAATCGGAGCATCAATTTGCAAGGGAGTGAAGATGCCTATTAATAACTTGGCAAGTTTTGGCCTCCATTGTGTGTCGCGAGAGTCCGTTTCGTGTCAGGATTTTCTGTCGATTGATCTTGAACACAAAAGGAACAAATTAAAAATACCTTGAACGGCAACATCAAACTTTGGCAAGCACGACCTGACCCAAGCTTCCCAATCTGGGACAGCAGGAACTCAGACTTCGACGTCATTGGCGGCCCCTCCAAATCAGTGTCCAAGCTCCAGCCAGGTACCAGAACTGACAGCTTCTGACTTCGGGCCTCTTTGTCCCTTTGCCCCTCCTTCAGCTTAAGTAGTCTGTTACATCCTCCAACTTCATAACCCCACCAAAACCTCACAACTTACGACACCGGGAAACCAAGCCAAGCAGACATTTCCTTAAAGTTTCTTCGAGCGTTGAGCCACCAGATTGGAGACACCGCCATGTCATCTCCGTCCATTACTTTAAGCCGCATTCTTGCGGCGGCCCCGACTTCGGCGAGAGCAGAATCGGTGCAGCTGTCTGCTGATCCAAAGGGCCAACGATTAGCTTACGCGGTAAGCCCCCCTCTGCCCCCTACAACCGTCATTTGCCCTGCATGAGGGCTTATTCTCTAAAATGATACGTCTGTAAACCTAACTCAGCGGGTTGTAGTCTGGAAAAACCATCTATGTTCGCTCGATCGATAACCCCGACGATTGCAAGGAATACACTGGGCATAAGTATCCCACGACCATTGGTCGGTTTTCGCCTAGCGGTTTCAAAGTCGCCAGCGGTGACAGCAGCGGATCGCTTCATGTGTGGGAGCCCGAGAACATCAGCAAAACACAGGGCGAATTTTCGATCATTGCCGGCCCTCTGAACGATATTGCTTGGGATGGTGAATCTAAGCGTTTGATAGCTGTCGGAAAGGGCAAGTCCACTTTCGGCCGCTGTATCACAGCAGATACCGGTAACACGGTAGGACAAATCACTGGACACACAATGGCCATCAATGCCGCCACCATAAGACACCAGCGTCCCTTCCGTGCCGCAACTGTTAGTGATGATGGTGCCATGGGCTTCTATAAAGGAGTTCCTTACGAACTTGACCAGACCCACAATTTGCGCAAGGGATTCATGCTTGCAACCTCATTTTCTCCTGATGGGTCCATTCTTGCTACTGTGGGCTCTGATAAGAAGATACATCTTTACGACGGAAAGACTGGAGAGCCGGTCAAGGATATTGGCGAAGGCGAGCACACTGGCAGCATTTATGGCATCTCTTGGTCACAGGATGGCAAAAAGATTGCTACTGCGAGTGTGGACCAGACAGTGAGACTGTGGGAGGTTGATACAGGCAGCTTGATTCAGACTTGGAAGTTTGGCGAGGGTGTCAGCATCCGTGACCAGCAGTTGGGCGTCGTCTTCCCCCATGGTCGAACAGACGGCCTCATCATCAGTATCAATTTAGCCGGAGAGCTCACTTACCTACAAGAAGGCAAGGAGGAGCCTCTTAAAGTTCTCCAGGGCCACCAGAAGAGCATTACCGCTCTCCATGGCTCATCTGATGGGAAGGGCTCCGCTTTGTGGTCAGCTAGTTTTGATGGGCGCGTTTGCCACTGGGACATCAAGAAGGGCGCTGCCAGTGTTGTGGACGGCGTGCCTCATACTAATCAAATTGTGCAAATGGCGGCACACGCAGGCAAGATCTACACCGCTGCGTGGGACGATACGGTGAAAACCGTGGACGAATCTGCCGTGACATATGTTGGCAAGCCAATTAAACTCCCTGCGCAGCCAAAAGGCGCCAGTGCATCTGGCGACGTGCTTTATGTCGCCACAGTTAAATCTATTGCGGCATACTCTAACGGAGAGTTGCTCAAAGAAACAGAACTCAAGTATGCTCCGACGTGTATTGCCGCTTCCGGCAACTTGGTTGCTGTTGGAGGAGACCAACATTCGGTTAAGGTGTACACGGCGGGTTCTGATGGATCTTTGGAGGAGCTCCAAACGCTGACTTCAACTGGCGGAACCTCATCTGCACTTGCGTTTTCCAAGGATGGCTCACATTTGGCTGCGGGGGATACTCTTGGCAAGATTTATCCATATAATACCAAAACCTGGGAAGTGGCCGCCAATCGCTGGTCCGCACATACAGGGCGTGTGACCTGCATCGCCTGGGACGACACTGGTGCATACGCGGCGAGCGGTAGCCTGGACACGAACATTTTTGTCTATTGCCTGGCGAAGGATAAACAAGGAATCCGAACCAAGGCGCCGAACGCGCACAAAGACGGAGTCACTGGCATTTGCTGGATAGAGGGCGGGCAGCTTGCGAGTGCAGGAGCAGATGCAAACATCAAGATCTGGAACCTCGAGAACTTGCCTTGAGAAAATATTCATAGTTTATGTACCGGCCTGGCGCCTTTTTGTTATGTCATCATCCTCACGGATCTTTTCGAACTGTGACAATGTATTATGGCCGAGTGACATGAGATGTGAGTCAAATGACCAGACATACTCCCAAAACTCCTCCTGCAATGCAAATTTTGAAGCAACCACCTCCAAATCATGGTATGTACTTTGTGTCCGTTTACCTCACACCTAGGCATGCCCCGACTGAGGATAAATGTAAAGGAAGAGATATCGATAGAGACTATGCGCCTAGTCATGAGCCATGTGCGATATTTCTTCCTTTTGTACTTCCCCGGGCTTGATATCCCACAATCGAAGAGCTTCCTTCTTCGTGCCTTCGACCTTGTGAGCCGGCCAGCGGGTCGTCTTATTCTCTTCCCAAAGAAGGACCGCCTTGTGAATCGCTTCCTGAAGATCAAGGCGACTTGATAAAAGTTAGCCCTAGATACTGTGCTATCAACGAGATTGTATCCGGATGCTTACTCCGTGGAGCTCATTGTTGCGTAACCCTGCTTCATTAGGTGCTTAGCCATTTCAGTTTGATGGTCATTGAGCAAGCTAGTATTGGGCACTACAACAAGCGGTAGTCCCATTTTCCACGCATCAAGAATCGTCCCAGTTCCTGGTGTTTCGTAAGGATGTGTTTTGTGTAGCATGCGTCGTTGCTGATACGTACCCGCATGTGAGATGACCAGGCCTTCAGCCCTCTCACCGGCTCGAGCTTGGCAGAGGACCATTTCATCCTTCATCAGATTATTCTTGACGTCAAAAACATCAATTTGAAACCCTTGGGGGAGTTTCCCCTTTTGATCTGAGAATATGGCGCTCGCCCAGGAAATGTCTGGTCCACATTGGATATGGAGTTCTGTGAAACCCTTTGAGGAGAGGAATTGCCAAAAGGCAGGCTGTAGGACTTGTTTTGTCAATTCTTCAAAGCCGACGGTTGCGCCGACGGTGACTAGGCAGTACCTGTCGAGGATGCTTGAATCCGTCGTCATTTTGGGAATTTGGCCAGTCTACCTCATTGTGGAAAGACGAGAGTGTTCCAGCTAGGTGTAAATGAGGTTGTACACGGGTGGTGGAACATGTGGTTGAGCTTGGAGTAGCTCGATGCATGAGTGGAGCCGCAATGCGAGTGCCACTCCAAACACCAGGGGTAGCAGGCGGCAAAAGCTCGGCAAACATTTACTTGCAGAGTGCAACCAATTGAACCACTCCCAAATTTTTGAAAGCTCACGCTTCAACTTGAGAGTAGCACGTAGCATCCCAGTGCTGCTACGACTCACTCAATTCAGCATGGCGTCGTCTTCAAATGCCGCAAGGCTATGTGCCCTGGCATGCCGTCGACCCCTTCGAGTGCAACGGCTGTCACGGGCACAGCAAATTTCCCGACAAAGTCTTCCCACCCGGCGAGCATTCAGCACATCGCCTGCGCAATGGACAGACGAAAAGCCCGAAAAGGAGGGACGGGAAGACAGTGAGGCAAAGACCCCTCAACATCTGGAATTGAATGCGATGGATAAGGCGTTCGTCGAGAGTGCTACCCCTGAAGGACTGCGACAGCTGGACGAACTAGCTAAATCGAATGGGTACAATACGATTGACGAATTCTTGACAACAACATTGAGGCAGACGCCTGGCTGGGCTTCCGAGGACAGAGGATTGGAAGAGGAACTGCTTAAGGATGACATTGGTGATAAGCCTAACAAGTCGTCGTTCTGGTTCGATGAGGAGGACCCCGAAACGAACACGGAAGAGCATGACGAGTTTGACGAAGATGATATGACATCTATGGCTCATGGCAAGCTGGAAGAGGTAAGGGACTTTAGGCATTATGCTCGATTGGCAGTTTGGGAGATGCCTCTCCTTGCGAGTGAGTTTTAACTATCCACTCTCTATGCAGAGACTCAAACTAATTACATGGCGTTGTCAGAATTCGCCAAGCCCTTCGTGCCCCCCAAGGACAACGAGGTCCTTCGATGGCGATACACGACCTACATGGGTGAATCGCACCCCGCTGAGCGAAAAGTCGTTGTCCAATTCGCCCCCGACGACCTGAAGCTCACGCCTGTCCAGACAGAGAAGCTAAAGAAGCTCGCGGGTCCACGATATAACCCCGAGACAGAGCTCGTCAAGATCAGCTGCGAGAGCTACGAGCACCAGGCGCAAAACAAACTCTACCTTACGGGCTTGGTGGACGATTTGATTGCCTCGGCCAAAGACCCCAAGGATACCTTTGAGGACGTGCCCCTGGACCTGAGACACCACCGCATCAAGGAGAAGCCCAAGTTCCCCGTGGAATGGAGAATGACTGATGAACGACGGCTGCAGCTGGATGAGCAGCGAAAGGTGGCGGCTATTGCGGACATACAAAAAGCCAAGGGCGGGTTGTTGGTCGACGGCAAGGAGGCTATTGATGGTTATTTGATGAAGAAGTTGGCTGAGGAGCAGGAAAAGCAAAGGGCTGAAGAGGTTGCAGTGAGGATTGGGAAGGGCTCGTTTGGCCAGAGGGCTAGGAGGTAGTAGTTGGCGCGTTGTGCTTCGGTGGGAGTGTGGGCTGTGGGGGCTAGATTTGTATAATTAGCATGCGGGTAGCCTGGGCTTGTGTGCCTTGGTGATGTACAGTAAATATAGAAGCCATGTGTCATCTGGATACAATTGTTGTGCGGTAGTTAGGTATTCCCACAAAGCATCATTAACTCGTGCAAGGAGTGTGTACATCCATTTGCCCGGAAATATGTTCAACTCTGCTCATCAACCCTCAGTGTCACAGCAAATGAAATACTGCACAGTACTGATACCCAGGCTAATACTCCCTCCACTCTTCAAAACACCCAATCTGCGGCAACGAGTTCAACGTCCCGTGGCGTAAAATCAGATCGACATCGTCGGCCATGGCTCTAAATAGTAAGACCATGCATTCAGCCTCCATCCACCGCAGCCCCAGTCAGTCAAAACCTTACCATGAAAGTATCTCTTAATGGACCTCCTTCTCAGTCATGGACTTTTAGAAGGGTTGCTAAGCAGGCGTCTAATATTTCACAAAGCCGGGTGGTTTGCTTACCCTGCCGGGTACTCACTGGGAGCCCGGCCGGTAATCCGATTAAAGTAGAGCGTACCAGGTCCAGCATAAGCTAACGGATAAACACACTAATAAGGTACCCCTATTTGACAGAAACAGGTCGAAATTCTTATTACGAATCGTGTGAGACCCCAGCCTGTTGGGTGCTGTCCGCCTTCGTGTAGACGACACCAATATCAGCCTGACCAAGACATGACTGAAGTCTGAGTCAAGCCACAAAAGTGCAGTAAGCACAGTACTTTTCCAATAGGGGGTTAATACCGGAGCTCCGGCATATGACGATCGAAGATAGGCTATGTTGGGAGACGGTGATCCCCTCCATGGGTTACAAGAAACAAGTCCCAGTTTGTGGTCACTGTGGGGAGCTATTGGTGTAGAATCTCATGTATTGGGAATAGGTTGCGAATACGACCGGTTGCGCTTTTTACCAACCAACGTATAAATCGTTCAAGACGTTGATTCTTAATTGCTATAAGACATCTTGCGACAATTATCGCGTCCGCAGGGTCGAGCCTCAGCCTCCGAGCTTTCAACCCCCCACCATTGCTTCGAGATCATGATGTCGCTCGTACCCGGTCAAATGTACTTAGAATTTGGCACCATGGATGCCTTGCTACTGTGTTTGGCCGTCTTGGTTATAGTCTACATCATCAATTCATTCTACTTCACAATCCCGCTCCCTCAGGGGGTGACCCTCATAAGAGAGCCTCCGGGGAAACGCAGCTTCAGCTTCAGGACGCGACTCGAGTATATCAACGACTGTGAAGCTATATTTCGTGAAGCTTATCACAAGGTACGGTTATTCAAGCAATGTTATAGCATCTGTGTCGTAATTAACATGTTGTGACAAGTACACCAAGAAAGGCAATGCCGTCATTGTCCCAGGCATCGGGTTTCGCTACGAAATTATCCTCCCAGCGTGCTCCATGCGCTGGGCACTCACACAACCCGAGAGCATACTTGGCGTCAATGAGGCATTTGTAGAAATCGACCAGGTGTATTACAGTCTCGGTCATACAAAATATGTCGGCGATGCTTGGCAAGCCAATCTAGTGAGGGACGAGATGAATGTCGTCTTGGAAAACATCGTTACAGCAATGAATAACGAGTTGCAAGCTGCCTTTGATACTCGTTTTGGCACAGACGAGAAGAACTGGAGGAGAGTTGACTTGTTGGAGACGGTGCGATTGATAGTCGCTCAAGCAGCTAGTCGCTTTACAGTTGGCTTGCCGTTGTGTAAGTACTACCAAGAACAAGCAGCATTGTCAATACCATCTCAACTAAACCTTCTTTTTCACAGGCCGCAATGAAGAGTACATCAGAGACGCCTTGGATGCTGTGGATGGTTTTATCATCACTGCCGGGCTTACCTTTGGCACGCCTGCTATACTGCGTCCAGTTGTTGGCCGAATTGCCGGTCTGAAGGCGCATTTTGCACAGAAAAAGGTCAAACAGCACTTTGAGCCCACCTACAGGGCGCGACTGGAAACACTAAAGCACACAAAGGACGACGACCGGGACACTGAACCCCTAGATCACTTGCAGCTCATGCTTCGGTACGCTCAGCGAGAACGACCACACGAACTGCACGATCTAGACGTGATGTCAGGGCGCCTCACTGCTGCTAACCTCGGCTCCATGCATCTGACGAGTATGCAGGTGACAAATATGCTCTTAAATATCCTGGGATCAGACGCAGAGCACAGCACCATCTCCATCTTGCGGGACGAAGTTGCGCAAGTTATGGGCAGCGACACAAAGTGGTCAAAGGGCCACATCTCCAAGATGATCAAGGCAGATAGCGTCGCTCGTGAGACGTTACGGTGTCACTCCTTCGGTGGGCGTGCAATCTTTCGAAAGGTAATGGTCGATAACTTGGAGACCGACACGGGCGTTAAACTACCCAAGGGGACGATAGTCTCCTTCCTCGGACAGCCAGCGCAAATGGATGAGGATAATTACCACGAACCGCTGAAATTCGATCCGTTCCGATTTTCGCGTGGTCAGCAGGGTGAGGGTGCGACGTTTTCTGCCGTGGTGAAGAGGCAGGCATTTGTGACGACGGCCCCGGATCATTTACCATTCGGCCATGGAAAGCATGCTTGCCCTGGGCGGTTCTTGGTTGATTTTGAGCTGAAGATGATAATTGCTTACGTGCTTACACACTATGATCTTGAGTTTCCGGAGGAGTATGGCGGTAAGAGGCCGGAGAATAAGTGGTTGACGGAGGTTAATATGCCACCGAAGGGGGTTGAAGTGTTGGTGAGGAGACGGCAATGTGTGGAATCGTAGGAAGGAATCATGCCATAAGAGATAGGGTTGCTGTCTTGGAGAGATACGGCGTGTAACCGTTTTGGCTTCATTATTACCTTCCATCCGCAATGACTCCAGTAAAGCTAATTCATGTCTTTCGAAGAGTTAGTATGATAAGATGTATGTGTACTCTAGCTTCCCATATAGCTTGCACTTACAACTTGGCGAACCCATTCATCACGAGAAACTAAAACTGCTTCCGGGATGGGGAATTTGCCCTCTGGTAAGTATTTGCTTCCCGTCTATAAGAATTCAGAGAACTTGTCTAGAACTAGGCAGTAGTTTGGCAGATGATCGACGGTATATATGTTCATAATAACCTGAGTAGCCTGTATGATACTTTGAACCAAGCGCAGCTCGGCCTGTACATATGCCTTCGATGTCTGGAAATACTGCCAAACCATAGATGTTGCTTGGCCGCTATTTTTGGATCACACATACATTGCGCGAATTTAGTGAAAGCATCACATACGGTCTGCAGTTTGTCCTGTATAGCAAGAACTGTGAGCCTCACCGGGTCTTCGTGGTGCTGTGAAGCCTTATCGGTAGACTGAGACCCAATACTGCAGTAACATAGTCAATGTTCATAACACATAGCGTATGGTCACTTAATGAACCTGCAATGAATATTGCCACGTATTTCTTTCCTATAGCGTCGACAAGGCAGTACAGCTATCGAAGTTGATGTCTAAGTTTCTCCGCCTCGGTGGTGACCAGAAAATGATGGATCGTCAGCGCGGCGACCAACAACAACAGTTCACACTATGTTATTAGATACCAGGAGCAGCCTTACCGCTGCTGGTTTCGATATGTTGTTTCACATCCCGTGTAAGTGCCGTGCTTACCACATCTTCAGCGTGGGCGTTTGTGCCACCCGAGTCTGTAAGCAGTCCGAGTATTTCTTGGTAACCTCGTCGTCCACTGAACATAGTCGCCGCAATGTGTAGCGCTGTGCGGCTGTCAGTTTGGATGGCGGTCACACTATCTTCAAGGCCAGTGATATTGTGGAGCAGGATTACAAATATATGGCCCCTTCCAAAGACAGCCAGCGGGCGTCAATGTGCCATACAGAAAATGCTCCTAGTGTTCATGGACCAGAGGCTTCATGGGTGGCTAAAACAATCTCAGAAAGGGGTCAAGCGACAAGGATCTAGGTGGCTTGGGACTTGGAGGGGTCGACGCTGTGTTGCCTCGGTCCGTATTTGGACTGAGTGGCGCCCCACGGCAAGCATGTGGCATCGACAAGTTGTACAATCGTCGTTGGTACGACAACTTGGTTTTAGACGAGGTTGCCCAAATATAACGTAGATTTAAATGGGAGGTAGTCAAGCCGGCCAAATCGTCCCCGCGAATGAAGTTGCTGATGTCGTATCATGGTTTCAAGCCTGGTCTGGAGAGCTCTAATAGCTCATGATGGACCAGATGTCTTTCAGGTTCGGCTCCCTGTTGGTATCGACTTCGGGCTGGGTGGCGCCCAATCCAGGTTCCAGACATGGATCGGACTACAGCACCACAAGGAGCTTGCTGTCCTTGTTCACTTATGCATGGATATTGATTTTGCCCCGGAGTCCCGTGTGTCGGCGAGATTCATGCTGGAATCAGGGAACTTGGGGTAACTAGCATGAAGTCAATGACAACCTTCGAGGATTATGCGTGGAGCAATGGATCAGGGTGTCGAGATGTGGGAGCGATTTGGTCAGAATCGAAGGAATGGGAGGCGATTCCGAGATGAGAAATACTACCGAGGGGCTGACAACCAAGTGATGATTTGATTAAATATTGTACATGCCCGTGTTTGAATGTACGTACGATGTGGAGTGGAGCGAGCGTTCCTGTGGGTTGCTGCGTTTGCGGGACCTGCAAAAGGTGAAGAAGTTGAAGTTGGGTGTCGAAAATATTCTGGGGCAAGGGGCAGTTGATGGCCGTGGCGGCCAGTAGTGGCCTTGTTGAAGATTCGGTAACTCGGGCTCTTGCACGAGCTCAAATTGAACGCTGGAGTTGATACAGATTTCGAAAAGAAGGATGGACTCGACATCAATTGATGTTCCAACGCCGAGTCACCGATCCTTGATGGCTTTCTGGAGTTCTGCATGAACCTTGAACCCACTTTTAGACAAAATCTGGTGCTTGCACTAGTGCATCATTACAGGCCTGGTCTGGAGCAAACGAGGCAAGGCAATCGCCCCTGGTGGTTGCTCCTTCCCGCCGGGGTCTCATCTGGATCCAATGATACATGCAGGTTGGCTGGCTGGCCGTCTCTCATAGATCCTTGCACCATGCATCACTCATTCGACCGGCTTTTGTCAATAAATATCTTGCACCCCCCTCTCGCGCTTCACGTCCACCTCGATGCTTCACCTGTCACAAACAGCATTTAGTGTGACTTGTGACTTGTATCATCATTGAGCGGTAGTCAAGTTCATCCTGTTTGCTGGGTCTGTTTCTTTGTTTACTCTGTACGAGAGCAACTCATTGGTCTGCTGCTTGTCCCTGCCAAGCTATCACCCGGCCGATCCAGAGCTTTGAAAGCTACAGCTTCCCTTGTCAGGCACGTTGTCCACGAACTGACATAATTCGCCGTCAGCGTCGTAGTTCATACTCTCGTCACCACGAACAGCAAAACTTTGCAGAGAATTGAATCTTGTCGGCCTCAAACCTCTTACCTCTTTCACCATGGCTCAACTCAAATCCGGCCCCATCCCGGCCTTTGAGCCTACGGGTCTCGACGAAATCACTGCCAACGTTGAACGTTTACGCAAGACCTTCCGCACCAACAAGACCAAGGATATGAACTTCCGTATGCAGCAGATTCGCAAGCTCTACTGGGCGGTCTGCGACTATGAGAAGCTCATCGAGGAGGCTGTCATGAAGGATATGGGCAAGTGCAAGTTTGAGGCCCACCTCACTGAGCTGGACTGGGTCAAGAATGAGGCTATCAACGTTGCAAACAAGCTTGAGACCTGGGCCAAGGACGAGAACATTGTCGACTTGCCCATGACCTACTGGCCCATGCGACCGCGCATCAGGAACGAGCCTCTAGGTCAGATTCTCATTATTGGTGCCTACAACTACCCATTTCAGCTGAACCTCACTCCCGTCATTGGTGCCATTGCCGCCGGTAACTGCATCGTTCTCAAGCCCTCTGAGCTCTCTCCCCACTCAGCCATGATTCTCAAGAGAATCTTCGACGAGTACCTCGACCCGGACTGCTATGTGTGCATTAACGGTGCTTTGGAGGAAACCAAGCACGTCATGGAGCACAAGTTTGACAAGGTTGTTTTCACTGGAGGCAAGAAAACCGGTGCCATCATTGCCACCAAGGCTGCCCAGTCTCTTACCCCCGTGCTTCTCGAACTCGGTGGTCAAAACCCTGCCTTCATTACCAAGAATGGCGATGTCAAGCTTGCAGCCCGCCGTCTTCTCTGGCAAAAGTGTCTCAACGCAGGACAGGTTTGCCTGTCACACAATTACGTTCTTATTGAGCGCCCGGTTTTGAATGAGTTTATTGCCGAAGTCAACAAGCAGTATCGCACATTCATGCCCAATGGTGGCAAGAACAGTGACTTGTCACGCATCGTGAACAAGGGCCACTTTGACCGATTGATGCGAATGCTGAACAACTCCAAGGGCAAGGTGGTCATGGGGGGTGGTTCTGATGAAGAGAAGCTGTGGATTGAGCCAACTGCCGTTCTCGTTGACGACATTGAGGATACTATGATGGCTGAGGAGAGCTTTGGGCCAATCTGGTCCATCATGCCTGTTGATAATCTCGACCAGGCTATTGAGATTGCCCACAAGGTCGACCCGACTCCGTTGGCCCTGTTTACCTTTGGCTCCGACGAGGAGAACAAGAAAGGTATGTGACTTGTTTGCATTTGCGTTTGCTCATGATCGACAGATATCGACTATGTGAAAGCACGAGATGATAGTAATGCAGCTAACCTTGCGTCTTAGTCCTTCTCAATGTCACTTCCGGAGGTGCCACCGTCAACGACGCCTTCTTCCATGCCATGATCAATGCCACGCCTCTCGGAGGTATTGGGTCCTCCGGTCAAGGCAATTACCACGGATACTACTCATTCAAGGCCTTCAGCCACCAGCGTGTTATCGCACAAGTGCCTAAATGGGCTGATAAGGTCCTCCGCGTGCGCTACATGCCCTACTCATGGAACGAACTAAGCCGTTACCACAAGATGAATGGCCACAAGCCCAACTTTGATCGTGACGGCAATGTCACAAAGGGTCTCAAGTACTGGTTCGGTTTCGTGTTCGGACTCGGCGGCAAGAGCACGTCCGGGTCAGCAGTAAGGTGGGGGATTCTCTTTGCCTTGATTGCCACGTACCTTCGGCTGAAGAGAAATTCGCTAGGCCTGTAAACGGCGCGAAACCATCGCTCGAGCAAGACGATTGAGAAATCGTCGAGCAAATCACTCTACGAACAAATATCTCCACCAAATACCCATTTTTGCGTTTTCTTTGTTGAAGGAGGTACATGTATGGAAATATAATGTGACGGCAAGGTCGACGACAGACCCGATGGATGGGCGAGCGATGGTGACGAACATACCTTTGGGTGGCAGGACAACAGGCTAACAGTCGATGTCTTATTTTGTTCCTTTTTTTGTAAATCCAAAATTGGGAGGCTATGTACGTTGTGTAAAGCGTCAATCGAATTCAAGGCAACAAGAAATCTACCATTATGCTGTTGTGAACGACAATGATACTTGATACTACAATTGAAATGCCTTACAAATATATCATCTATTATGTATAGGTCCATCACATATCAGCTACCGTAAAATCATGGAAAGTAGCCTCATAAACAATGCCACTCACACACAACATGCAACTCGAACTGCACTACTTGTAACTCATATCATCATTTCTTAGTGGCCTGCCAATATTGCTGCCAATCTAGCCCCCTTTTCACCTCCCAGATACAAATCATCACTCTCGTCCTCCCTCGCCATCTCCACCGCCTCCATGTACCCCCTACTAACCATATCTTCATCCACCCTCACCCCATGCTCAACCATTGCCAAAATCACACTCCTCACTCTCGCAATCTCCCTCATGGTCGGCACGTCAATCTCATCATTCTGACTCGAGTACACCCTGCTGCTCACACTCTCCTCCATCTTATTAATCCCCGCCGCCTCGGCGGCAATCTCACTCTCAACATGCTTACTGATCCAAATATACCCATTCACACCCAGCAGCACGTCAATCTTGCCCGCCGAATTCGCGCCCTCCATCGTCCACACCTGTCTCTTCGACCTCACCACCCCGCCGCCGCCTCCCGTCCCCGACACGCTCACGAACACCCCGTTCCGCAACTTGCCGTACTTGAGCGAGCGGGTGTGCAGGGACGCCGCGCCATCTTGGTGCAGCTGCTGCACCTCTGCGACGACCAGGTCGCCTTCTGAGAAGAAGGACCGGATCTGGAGCTCGTCTGTCTCTGTGCGCTTGCGGAGGATCCCGCCGGGGAGGTTGATGGCGCTGATTTGGAGGATGGCGAGTTGGCTGGCGGCGACGTCGACGCGCCACCGCTTGGCTTGGACTTCGGTGATGCGGCCGACTACGAGGTCGCCTATTTCGGGGGTGTAGCGCGCGCGGAGGGGCCGCACGGAGAGGAGTTTGTTGGTTTTGGTGAGTGTGCCGGCTAGGGAGGAGGTGATGGACTGGGTTGAAGGGGGGAGGTAGGTGCCGTGGCCGCTGGTGAGGTTAGTAATTGTGTTTATGTTTATGGTGATGTTCATGTTTGATTGGGGGGGGGGGGGGGGGGGGGGGGGGTGAGGTTTACGTACCGCATCCATTGGGGGTTGGAGGTTATGATTGTGCCTGGCGTGAGGATTTCATCTGGGTCTATGCTTTGTGTTTGTTTGGTTCCGCTCATGGATACATCGCCTTGGATGTCGACGCCGCCCTCGGAGTCGGAGTCTGAGTCTGGGGAGATGTGGGATGTGAGAGGGCGGTGGGCGGCCGGTTGTGGTTTGAGGATGGTGATGGGCATGATTTGAGATTTGCGGCGTGTTTGTCTTTGGGAGGGGGTGGGCGCCGCTGGGGCGAGGTTCAGAGATGATGCTATGCAAATGTGCTGATTGACGTTTCTTGTCTTTCTGTTTGTCGGTGGTTTCCTGGGTTGGGGTGGTATACTGAGTCTGGGTGTGAGTTTGATGGTTAGATGAAGTGATGTCTGAAGTGGGTCTTGATAGAGCGAAGATTTTCGTTGGAGTCTGGGTCTGGTGGATTGGTGGTGAGTGACCAACACGGGTGAATGAGATGGTGCTTGGGTTTTAAACGGTCACGACGAATTTATTAAATGTATGAATCAGATATGAACTCTATTTATTTTGTTTGCCATAGATCGAATGCAGTTCAGATCATACAATCGTTGGGCTGACAGCAGGGAGAATGAGATGAGACGCTGTATTCATTCGAGTCATAATACTTTACAAGATGCTACAATTTTGTACAAACCACTGTCCATGACGAATCACCGGAAAGCCCTCCAAAGACCCATCCATACCAAGCCCAGTGAAATACCAGTAATTCCGAACCTGCGACTTCTCATGCCAAACATGGACTTGCTCTGCAGGATGGCTTGGCGCTGCTTTTCCAGCTGTGACATGCCAGAGAAATAGCTGTATGCAGCCAGTCCGAAGAATGCGCCGCTCCCTAGGAGGTATTCCATTAGAATTTGTGTCAAGCATCTTTTTGCTCAGACTCCATGAGCTTACCAACGACTTTGCAGCTTAAACAGTCATCACCGCGGTCTTGACGCAATAAGCCTTTGAGATCTTCTGGTCTGTCGAGCGATTGAATGGTAGGGGGTTTGTCGCCTGCCATGTCTGCGATTGTCGACTATGCTATGGCGTGACAGCTAAAGATATCAATATCCTGACGTTGATTCTCGAAACTTTTCCAAAGATGCTGCATGAAGCTCCCCTGCTTCGCAGCTTCCAATGTATGGCGCTATTGGTCACCAAGCTTGCTTTGGTGGTTAGTCAGCACATGCTGGACCTGCTCCGTCATACTTGACTGGTCGCGTGGGGGACGAGCATCTGGAAGCACCTAACAAGCTTCAAGCTGTGGCAGTCGCCAAAATGAACGGCGTTATTGAGGCGCTGCACATATACGATGATAATAGGTTCGTGTTCCATGGCCCATTGATGATTGTCTGTAGTTATTGACAAGACCTAGGAGCCCCATTCTGTCGCATACCTACACTGGCCGGCCACTCTCAGGCACACATGTACTGCCCCTCTATCTCGAGCATCCGACTCCCAGACCGAACTTGATATACCTACCCAACACCAGCCCTGCCACCCTTGTATTTAGCTTAACCCACGCGAACCTTTTATTCCTAGCGACCTCTTCTACAGAAATCGAACCACTCCTTGTTCTCGAGTTTCTACACAGGGTGATCGATACGTTCGAGGACTTCATTGGTGCCCCGCTTCTCGCTGTCAAGATTGAGAATAACTACGATGTTGTAGCACAACTGCTTACGGAGATGTGTGATGCGGGGACCATAAGCACCACGGAACCAAATGCATTGAGGGAAAATGTTGAAATAGAAGGTTGGATGGGCAAGTTGCTCGGGAGCATAAACCTGCCAGGGTACGTCGGTGCAAGTCTTCTGAACGAGGCTACGAGCTGTTGTGGACTAACGAATTCGTGGATAGCAAAACACCCCTGGGCTCGAATTTCTCGAATACAAATACCCCTGCTTTACCAGCACCGAATACGCCCGCGTTACCTTGGCGACGAGCGAATGTACGACACACGTCGAACGAAATGTACGCCGATGTGATCGAGACTCTTTCCGTGACGCTTGCACCGTCGGGGCGACCACTCGCCGCATTTGCAAACGGCTCCATTGCATTCACAGCAAAAGTTACTGGCGTGCCGGATATTACGTTGACTTTGAGCAGCCCGTCGGGGAAGCACAATATCGGGGGCATCATGGAACTGCCTGTTTTCCACCCCTGTGTGCGTCTGAATAGATGGAAGGAGAGGCCTGGGGAATTGAGCTTTATACCGCCGGATGGTCGGTTTATTTTGGCGGGATATGAAGTGGATTTGCTGCCGTTTACGAGTGGGAAGAGTGGCAGCTTGAGCGCGAATAATCTTAAACTACCGGTCAATTTGGAGATGAAGACTGGGCTAGGCCCAGCGGGGTCGGAATTTGAAGTCAGACTACAGGTGAACAAGATTCTGGGGAGCCAGAGCTCATCGGGTTCAAGTCAGTTTGGAAGAGGGATTGGGTCAGGACGAGTGGGATCACCGCATCCCGGTTCCCCTGCTTCTCCCTTACTAGAGGAGTTGACCATTACAATTCCACTACCGGAGGACGTGAGGAACCTTTCTGATATTCGGCCGAGTCGCGGGGACGCCAGCTTCAACCCTGGAGAAAGAGTTTTGGAGTGGCATGTGCCCACCAAGGAACTGTCAGGACCGACGACGCATTTCGGGCTTCGCTGCACAGTGGTTGGGTCATTAGTTGATGAGGCAAACGAATTTGACCCAAGTGGATTTGCATTCAACAACGACTATTCGTACAATGAGCCATATCAAAGTGCGACGGCCAAGACGGAGAGCAAGCCGGACAACAGTAACGAGCAGGACGCGAAGAAGGTGGCGCAAAACAAGATTCTCATGCCGAGTTCAGTGTCGGCAAGTTTTACGGTCAAAGGGTGGCTGGCGAGCGGATTGAAGGTGGATAGCATTTTGATAGATACACGGAAAAGCAGGGGTTTGGGGGAGGGCATTAAACCATACAAAGGGGTCAAGTATTTGACAGTTAGTAAGGGTGGTGTAGAGCTTCGGTGTTGATGGCATGATATGAGGAATGAATTGAACGAATTAATATTCTTGATGGTAGATTTGAAACGTGAGGCAATCTACGGGCATGTCTTTTACTGGGAAGTTGAAAGCAGGCTTGTGTCTGACAATAGGCTTGAATTGATGCAATGGGGTGGAAGCATTGACTCATTTACAGCTCGGCCCAGTGAAGCATTGACTGCAAGCACTTGAGTGGTTTAACTGTGCCCCAGCAATTCAATCCAGAGGTGCATGTGCTGCAAGATTGGGGCGTGTGGGGGGCGGCCACTGGGCCTTTGGGGACATGGAATTTGATGGCAAATGCAGCCCCTGGCGGCTCCATTTTGGCGGCTACCATCGCTCCAGTCCAATCTCAGTGCCATTTGATCGAAATGTTGATTTACCAGTACTGTGACTTGATGCCCCACGTGCGATGCCCGGCTTGGCCTCAACGACACTACATCATCACCAAAGGCGTTGGCTCCTGCGTTGTGTCTTGTCCATTGCCAGGATGAACGCATTGCTGTGAACATTGGAACTTCACAACCAAAGCCGTTCGGCACGGCTATGCAGCGCCTTTGTAGTAGTGCATTCCGCCCCCGATGGCGGCATGCGACAACCAGGACGCCGTGTGAGCGCTTACCCGGCCATGCCATCGCGATTCTTGCGGGCAAAGATGACGCCTATTCACAAGGGCGACGATGCATGTCCAAGGTATCGCGGAGGTCTAGGAGGCCGCAGACGGCTATATTCTTTCCAGGTTCGAAGCCCAATTCCCGTCGTTAGACAAAATTTCACCACATTCATTGACACTTCACCCAGGCCAGGGAACCCAGAAAGTCGGCATGCTAACCCCATGGCTCGAAGCCTTCCCATCCACCGCAACCGAACTCATCCAAGAAGTCGACCACTACGCCGGCTTCAAGCTCTCCGAGGTGATCCAAAACGGACCCTCCAAGGTCCTCACGCAGACCACCAACGCCCAGCCCGCCATCATGGCCACCTCCATCGTCATACTCAAGATCCTCGAGCGCGAATTCAACTTCACCGTCGCCAATAACTTCGACGTAACCCTCGGCCACTCACTAGGCGAGTTCGCGGCCCTCGTCGCCGGCGGCTACATCACATTCCAAGACAGCCTGTACCTCGTGAAGCGTCGCGCGGCCGCCATGTCCGACGCCACGAAGCAGGCGATACAACAATACGGCGGGGAGTACGGCATGGTGGCCATCATCACGGAGCCAGAATACCTGCGGAGTTTGATCGCCGCGATCCACGACTTCGTGGGACACTCGAGCGCGGGGAACAAGGGCGAGAGCAGCGAGCACGTCCCGCCCATTGAGCAGGTCCTCATTGCGAACATCAACAGCAAGAACCAGATTGTGCTGAGCGGCAACATTGAGCGCATCACGACGCTCATGGCGCACGTGCGACAGTTCCTCGGCCATGACCCCCGCGCTGTGAGGCTGCATAGCGATAGTCCGTTTCACAGTCCGATTATGAAGCCGGCTGTGGCGGTGATGCAGGCCCTGCTGGAGGATACGAGCCGCGTGCCCGGCAGGGAGGGCGAGGATATCATCACGTTTCCCGGGGATATCCCGTGTATAAGTAACGTGACGGCGAGGCCGTTTCGGAGTAAGGACCAGTTGAAGGAGTTGTTGGCGAGGGGGTGCCTAGAGACGGTTCGCTGGTGGGATAGCATTCGGTATTTGGACCAGCAGGAGAGGGTTCGGCGGTGGGTTGGCATTGGGCCTGGTAAGGTTGGGAGGAACCTCGTGGGTAAGGAGGTTGGTATGAGAGGGAGGGATTCTGTCAAAGGAGGTGGGGTTTGGGCGATTACGGATCCGAGCGAGATTGAGGAGGTTTTGAGGGCGTTGGAGGAGACGGCGGGTGTTGATGATGAGTGAAGTTGGTTTGTTAGATATCCGGTGGGTTTTATGGAGTAGACATGTGTGTTTGTGGTTGATTAGCCGTGCTAATACTGTTGAATACATTGTACAATGGACACTTTCAAATTCGTCTCTTCTCCCTAGGTACTTATTGAACTTTTGTGTTGTTATATACTGCTTCCAAACTTCAACTTGTCGTCGATCAAAGCAGCTAACCCCACGCCCCACCACACCTCCAAGCTCCCCATATCCAAGCTCCATCATCAAAACCTCCTCCTTACCATCACCAACCTCAACCATGACCACCGCAATCCCCTCAATCGCCTGCCTAGGCATCATTGGCCGCAACGTACGTAACCCCCTCCTTCCTCATCGCCACCAACTACTCACAAAACGGCAGAACAACCCCCTCCACATCTCCATCTTCCCATCCCACGATCCCACAACCAACACCTTCACACCCATCCGCACCCCGCTCCAGTTCTCGCTCCTCCTCTCGTCCACCATCGACGTCTTCGAGCTGCGCGCCAAAGCAAACACCGCTTCAGGCGTCGGCCTCTCCGGCGACGTGGGTCTCCTGCACGCGATCGACGACCGCCTCGCCGCGTACGGGTACGAGACCAACACGGGAGTGCGGATGGTGTGCGTGGTGGACATGCGCGGCAGGACGATAGACGCGGGCGGGAGGCAGGCCGGCACGGGGCTGCGGGACACGGAGATGAAGCCCGTGTTTAGGGCTATGCAGACTGCGTATGTGAGACTGTTGCAGAACCCGTTCTATGAGCCGGATGAGCATGCGCCGGTGGGGGGAGCGGGCGGCAAGAGGATTGTGAGTAGGCGGTTTGATGGGGATATGAGGAGGATTGGGGAGGCGTGGACGCCTGGGGTTACGAGTTTGTGAGTATGGTTGGGGAATCATGGCTGGCGTTTGGGTTGTATATGATATCCGGCAGTGTTTATTTTATGTACTCCCTTCAGTGGCTTTATGGGGGGTTTTATATACATTGGTTTTTGTTAATTCTCGCCTGCGGATTGTTTCCGCATGTCGTCTACTTTCCATTTGGATAGTCCTGCGACTTCGATTTCTATGCTTTCGCCCATTTTCTCACCAGTGTCTATTTTCTTGGGGGCAATGGAGTCACCGGCTGGTTGGGAGATAGGGCCGCCCTCCCAGTGTCTAGCTTCGAGAGGTAGCGGTTGCCACCAGTCTCCTGTTCTGGCGTGCCATGTTGCACTGCAGAGCTCCCAGAGGCGAGAAATGGCTCGCTTGTAGGCAAACCGCTCATCTTCGCCTGTGAAGGTACTAGTGTTGCCGAAATCAACGCTCTTCTTTTGCAGTCCAAAGTCGGAGTCTTGGTCAGGGTCATATTGGGAGGTGGACGATTTGGTGTCATAATATGACACGTTTGGCCGGAAGGGGGACATTTGGTCCTGGTACACTTCTGCAATGGTCTCGGAGTAAGTTGCGTCGTCGTTGGCAGATGGATTCTGAGCACGATTCAGGCTGGCGTTTGGATTGGGTTTGCTTTCTGGAAAAAAGAGGTCATCGGGGCCGGCTTGTGCTCTGATGATGAGTTTACAGCGTGCTTCGTAGAGGGCATCGAGGAATGTGATGAACCGGCGGGCTTCGTTCTTTTGCAGCATGGTCAACGTGGGAACCTGGTCGATTATGAATGTGTGGTATGATGAGGCCATTGTAATGTAGTCTGCTGGACCGAATGACTCGACCAGGTGGTTGAAGGTCCAGAATACACACCCGTTATAGTGTTGGGGTGTGACAACTGGGCGGCCGTAGACGGTCAGGGTGGATGACATCCAGGGGATATGCCCCGGGTTATTCCATCCGACGATGGTTTTGGTCCGTTGATCGAATTCCGGGCCCAGGCTTTCGGTTATGTAGTAGTTTTGTGGCAAGTTGCGCGTAGTGGAAACGCTTTTCTCCACGCTGTTTTCGTCGTGTGTTGCACCAGGTAATCCAGCGCCATAGTCAGTTTGAGTATACACCTTTGCGCCATCAATATCTTCTCTCCTCCTCCAATCCGTAGCTCCCTCCATTTGCCAGAAATCGCATCTAGCTTTCAAAACTTCTAAAAAGTTTGCAAAGTCGCTGGTTTGGCCATACAGTTCTCCCCTGTACCGAGTGCTGCCACCGAAAATCTTGCTCATCAGTCCCTTCGCAGGGCCAGGGGTATAATCGATACCTGTCGCCTTCTGCAGTTCTTCTGGCATTCGATTCGATGACGCGACCAGGACACCGCCCAACTGAAAGAATGCAATGAACAGGTGGCTGAGAATCTTGCTTGCTGCCCGGTCGGGTAGTTGAAACTCATCCAGAAAGAGTATAGGAGACTCGTCCACGAGTTTCTTGGCCATCCATATCAGTGAGAACTCCGAATCAGGGGTTGCTGAGTTGACGTGCGATTCCCTATGTTTGTCGAGCTGCGCAAATGTGTAGAGCATGAAGGTGTTGAAGTGCCAGCGTCGTTTGCGTTTCGTCGGCAAACCATCTGCCAACAGGTCGAGGAGCATCGATTTCCCCGTTCCCACTTCTCCTGAGAGAAACAGACCCTTGGGGGAGTCTATTTCTATGGCAGTCTCATGGTTACTTAGCACTCGCGTAAGGGCTAGGCTATCGCGGTCTCCGGCAGCTGGGATAAGGTGTTTGAATAGTGGATTACGCCATATACTGTGATTTCGTAAGGCAAGAATATTGCCTGCTTCTTCATCGTCCGGGAGCTTCGGCTCTGTCAGACGTGCCGCTTGGTTTAACCTTTGACGATATTCTGTACGGGGTGCGTAATCTTTGATGCGCAGATAGATGTCCCTCAGATGCCGTGCCAATCTGTGCTGAGCTGGGTCGGGTGAATATATGCCGGTTTTGACTAGGGTTTGATATTTGACCAAGGGGTCGGTGATGGTTACTGCCGTCGAGAAACGTCTCATTTTGTTGTTTTGTGGGTGTATCCCTCATGGTGATGTCTTGTATGAGGCACCGAGCCCGAGATGAGAAGGGCTTGATGTTCATCGAACAGCGCAAGTTATCATATTGGCAGAGTATGTTTGCAGCTATGTTCGTGACTGGCCATGCATGTATAACTTGAAATTGGTTTATCGAAAAAGCATTTGTCCGGCTGTCGACCTGTTTTGCGGCTGCAATGGCTGATTGGCTGTACTTACCAGATTAAGATGTGGTGTGGTGACGGATGAGGCTGAATGAGGCACGAGGCACGAACACAACGTCAAGTCCAGTCAGCAGAGCTGTGGTATGGTGGTACTTGGTGAAAGTACTTCGGTACTTTGAGTCGCCGCATCCCCACCGGCCCGCGGCAGGTACTGCATGTGAGCTCTGGCCTGAGCTAAGGCTGCTGCGCGACGACAAACCAGAAGGCGGTCACTCGCAACTTTTTTTGGTAAGACTGGCAGGAGCTGCCTGCGACTGGCTGCCACTGTACGGAGTACACCAGCGTCGATTTGTTTTTCAAGCACAACATCGGGCCAATAGCTGATCGCTACGCCGCAAACCAGCACCTTGAGGCCATTGCTTCTTGAGTTAACCAGAATTGGACTTGGCCACTTGCAGTTGACACCAGACCTTGACTCTCTCCACCAAATCTTGTCTTGCTTCTCATCTGCGCTGCTGCCCTACCATCACCACGCACGCATCGTTGCGCATTCTGTTTTGTTCATCCATCCTCCTCCCCTGGGCGCTTCATCCGACTTGTCGTGCCTTTTTGCGTGGCCATCTCGACATGTCGATCTGACTTCGGTCCGCCATCTCGTTGCCCCCGTTTCCATCTTCCTCCCCATCACCACACAAATCTAGGCATCAATCGCGACTACCTGGGACCACAACAGCCTCCCAAAGCATTCGAAATGTTCAATCCCTCGGTCGGAGAGGGCGGTCCGGCCACCGCGACAAGATCTCGCCGTCGTCAGAGGCCCAAGAGCTCTGACAGCCTCGTTCAGCAACCAAAGGCTAAGCGCCAACGCCTGCCTCTCACCGAGCAAACTTTTGTCAACCCCGATGTACAACCAGAAATGGTCGAGGCCGCCAAGGCAGATAAGATCGCGTCCTTGGACCCTAAGCAGGATTCCCCTTCAGAGAATTTTCATCCAACGCCTCGTAAAGAATTGAACGTGCGAGCAAAAAAATCAAAACATGGAGATCGTGCCGCCAATAAGGGCGATGGTAGTCTCGTACTGGTAGGTTCAACGCGCCAGTCACTGATTACGCTTCCAGATGTTGAAATCTACCCGTACCCCTTCGACGCTAACATTTCAAATAATAGACGAGCACGAGCGCATTCACCGTTTCGAAATTACCTGCCTTGCCAGACAGAATACGGTCCGACTGGTCAGGTGAGTGATCCAAGTCTACCTAAGTTCTTCTTGCTCTGTCATCGCTAACTCATTGTCCAAATATACAGGCAGCCAACAGGCCGATATATTCTCCAACCCTGGATACGCTCTGAGCCTGACAGCAGCACATGCCATCGTTTGGGCTTACAACTCGACTTCACAATCTCCCGAAACCTTCACATTCACCCTGCCGTCTGCATCAAAACCAAGCGATCCGCTACCCGTAGGATGTCTTGTCTCACCCTCGGCGTCATCCACAGAACCAGGTCTTGTCGTTGTCATGTCTGGGAGTGGCAAAGTCGTCTTTTGGGAATCGATATCCAGCGCTGCCACTTTTGCCTTCATCAAGAAGGACCGCTCTGGAGTCGAACATGTGATTTCTGGAATGTCTTCAGGGGAAAAGGTCGTTGGCATTACCAATGCTGAATCTGCAGGTTTTGTGTTGACCTTTAACACGGGAAGACTGGCGTACATGAGCGTTCGAGACAGCCACGGACGGCCAGCGATCTCGGTACAATTCCTAAGAACAAATCTTTCACCGACTTCTGGAGGTATCTTTGGAAGCATTCGTCACGCATTTTCCCATTTGTCTCTTCGAGGCGACATCGCCGCGGTCAGAGCCGACAGATCGTCGCGCGTTGGAGAACGAAATATTGTCGCGTTAACTAGCAAAGGTAAACTGCAAGCTTGGAGAATTCATCGAGGCGGCCATAATGAACCAATTGGCGAAGCGGACATGCGGGATCGACTGGTATCCGCGCTTCAGGAAAACGACCCCTTCAGCAAAGATTTCCCGGCCGAATCTTTCGAAGCCTTGGACTGTACCTATGTTCCCAAGGGTCTCGAGTCCAAATATTTGGAGCTCAGCAGATTAAGCGATGCAATGGCAACCGATAACCCTTTGGTACAACACCTATTGCTGCTGGTGTGTCTGACTCGACGAAGTGTCTCCAGGTATGCACTGGTGGAGGTGATTTTGACCCCCAAGGACTGCCAGGTGGGAATGATACGTCCAATTACCTCGTATTCAACCGCCATCACCGCCTCGGATCCGAATCAAACCATCAGACCCCGTGTGTACCTGCCTCGACCTGCTCTGGTAGCCTTTGCTGTTTTCGACCGCGCTGCCGTAATTGCGTCCGTCGCCATTTCCCCCGAATCGCCAGACTCACAATTACAATCGGACAATCACATCCTGACGCCTTCCTTTGAGGACGTGGTTGACTTTCGGGAAGATAACATCCACGAAATTGTTGGGTCAGGCTTTGAAGAACTAGCGCCGTCCTCTGGCCATGAAGAGAGCCGCACCATGCGTACCAAGATCAAAAATCCTGCTGTGGTGCTGATGGTGCGCGGCGCTGGCGTTGTACGCATTGTCACGACTGATGTAGACAAGTTTGCGAGCGAACAACCCCCCAAAGTATCAGCTAAAAGCAAGTTAGAGCAAGCCGTGTTCTTTGGAGCCAAGAAGGACACTCCCCTCAACTTTGACAAGCGACAGGATATCAAGTTTACCAATGAGCAGATGTGCGAGGCCGCCCTTCAAGTTAGCCATGAGATTCTCAGCTCCACCACCACGTATATATCAACACTTCCAGCATCTGTAGAGGACAATCTTTTGGCCCGTTCCAATGCCCTGCAGAGACTCATGCAATACCTCAATACTATTGGCGCTGACCTAGATCGCAAGACGCGGTGGAATCTGCTTTTTAATGCAGAAAAGATGCAGGTTGCCGCCATGCTGTGGAAACGCCACGAGGTCTTTACTGCCGCTCGACCGGCCGAAGACAAGAAGAGCATCATTGGGTGGATCGTCGAATTCATTCACCAGGACCACAAGAGTAACCCCATCGCCAGCATTGGAGAGGTCGATCGTGTGCGCCATTGGTTTGTCAATGACGTTTTCCGACTTGAACTATTCGTTGCTTTTGCATATCAAGTTATCAAAGCCCTCTACACCGAGAAGCTGCTGGATGACATCAAGCTCAATGTTCTACTTCGCGAAGCTGTGGAAATCAACATTACCGCACAGGCCGGGGCACACGAGTTTCGCAAGAGAAATCTCTCCTTTTACGGACTTGGAAAGGAGCAACTGCGCATGGGCATCCTGCGAGATGGCTACAAAGGATTACCGGAACCTTGGACCGGCTGCGTACACGTGGCGACTGGTATTAGGCGACTCTCAGAATTGTGTGAGCAATGGCTCAGGAAGCATGAGCACTTACGAGATGGCCCAAGCGAGCCCAACATGCCGGACCCTGTCATTGTGGGCAAGATTTTTGACGAATTGCCACTGTTGACAGACACGATGCTCACGTCTGTCTTAGAGTGTGCGAGGTGGGGAATGGTCAACTCTACCGCCAGAGCAACGGTTGAAGACTTTGCCAAGGCATACGACACCTACAGAAATGATAGGCCAATTGCCCTTGGCCGAGCCGGCAAATGGGACCAGGCTGCAGCGATTGCTGACAAGCACGGGTGTCTCAACGCCTTAGCCGTGATCCTGCTTGAGCACATGGAAGTTTTGGAGGGCAGCTTGGAAGACACATCGCTATCTGCTGCAGAAACCCAGAGCCTGAAGAACCTGAAGCAAGCCAAGAAGACTGAGCTGGAGGATAGCTTTGCCAGGTACGGCGAGCCTTTTGCCTTCCCCGTCTACGAGTACCTGCTTGACAAGCATGGCGTCGAATCGGTCTTGGAGTTCGATCTCGACACCCTTGGCTTCAAAACGAAATTCCTCCGGAGCCGGCCGGAACTTGCTCGAATTTCCTGGATCAACGATGTTCAACAAGAAAAGGACGTCGATCACGCTGCCAGTACCCTGGTTGACCTAGCTCTCCAAAATGAAGACCAAGTGTGGAAGAAGAAGATTGAGCTCAGTCTCGGTAAACTCGCACTCTTGGCTGAAGCCGAGGCCGAGTCTAAGGAGCCTAGCTCATTCACAGTCAAGTCTGACGATGCGCGTCGCGACGAGCGCCTCCGCCGAGTTGACAATGAGCTTATTGTTGTACGAATCCAGGATCAGCTCTACAGCCAAATCGCTCCGTGCACTCGAACCGCCGTCGATAAAGCTGCCGCCCTATCATTTGCTATCGATGGCCATAGCACCAACATCCCTCGACGACAAAAGGCACTTCTTCAATTGTTCTCCGATGGAATGGAGAAGCTCCTCGACCACCAAGCACTCCACCCCATGTATCTCATTGACATGCTGACCCTCGTATCTCTGAAACCTGAGGCTAGGGATGAGATTGCGGATCCGTTTTGGTTGGCCCTCAAAGTTGCGAATAACAGTTGCCACTCTGACGAAATCAAACAAGCCAAGAGACTTATCTGGAGGAGGCTCTTCATCCGAGACGACTGGGCTAAAATCAATGACACTCAACTCAAGGACGATCGAGAGGTTGTTGAGCGACTTGCTGAGACGGAATTGTTTGCTATGCTAACGGACTGCATCCGGTACCGTAAGTGCTGCTGAGTCATGACAAGTATCTCCATTGAACGACTGTACTAACATGATTGTCACCAGAGGACCCTCGCGATCCCTTCCGGCCAATGCAGCCCCAAGAAGCCCTGGGTGCCTTTACGGATCATTTAGACCGCCGTTTCCAGGGATTCGCCGACAACGAGCAGTCCAAATTGATCGATGCCATGAATTGGGAGGATAAGCTTCTCAATCAGTACATGGAAAAGAACCGTCTTGCAGACTGGGTTCGAGCAACATTCGAAGCCGCTCAGATTGAGGTTGCCAACGCAGCCGACGAAGTCACACGGACTGGCGCTTCTGTCGAGTAGGCTCTCTATTCAGCAACACTGTCGACGCCAAATCCGCTTTGTTCCGTCACTTGTGGACTGCTGAGCGGGGGACACGTATATTTGTCTTTTCACAATCCATTGGGCGGCGTTATCTCCATAAACAGCAACAGAATTAGGGGTTATGTTTCCTTTTTCAAACCTAGTGTGGTATTACCGGTATTAAATGTATATTAAGAGGAACTCGGTTACATGTGTAACGCGAGGAAATAAAAGGGGAGAAAGACAGCCACAGTCTTGTTTCTTACGAGGGTTTCAGGCGGAAGGGTTGATTGATGGACATGGCATTTCAGTTTCACTCTCTTGGTTTTCCTTGGTTTGGTTATGTGGTAGGGGCATGAATACATATTTTGCAGGTGCTGGTGCACTTGCTACCCGATTTGTTTGTGCTATCGTGGGATGTGAGGTTGTTTGCTTTTGCGACGTATTCCGTGATAGTTCGAACGTTTGATGGGTACTTGATCGTAAGATACGCACATTCACGACTCCCCCAACATTCACGTCACGTCAAAATGGGTTGGTATGCATCCGACAGCGCATTCACACGAACTTAAGGTAAATAGGGTTGAACATGCATCATTCCGGCGTGATATACATAATAACCCATCGCCAATCCCACACGCCACACCATGACCCCACGCTATCTGTTACTCTATACGGGTGCTTTTGTAAGCTTTTGTCAATCTTTTTTCCCTCGAATCCTTTGTATGAAACATTTTACCATCATTGTCCAAGAACTCCCCTTTCCAGTCTCCCTAGTCACAAATTTTGTTGCATCCGCCGTAGACTAGCCGCCTGAAAAAATCCCTGCTGCTTCACGACAGCCACGGTAACTTTTTACACAACTATATCTGAAAGTAATTCCGTTGACGAAGGAATGAAATTACACAGTAGAGAGCGTTGAATTAAAAAGACATGAAGAGAGCCAGAGGCAAAGGCGAGTGAAGCCCAGATCGGAATGGGTGACGAGTGGTTGGCCCGGACATCTTGAAGGTGATATCGTGGTGACGGAAATTAACCCTGCATCTTCTTTCTCTTGCCGACTTGGGCAGAGAAACCGGTCTTGATGGCAGTAACGGAACGTCGCGAACCGCAGTTGTTGCAGGTGACGAAGTAGAGACGGTTTTCACCTTTGCTGAGCTCGGTGTCGGGGGATTTGCAAGTCTTGCAGGTGACATATTCGACTAGCAAAATGTTAGCACATCTGTGTCTATTCGGGGGGTAAAAGAAGAACCTGGGGTGGGCAACGTACTGATGTATTTTCGTACCATACCCTCAATCTGTTTTTGCTGGAAGCGACCCTTGATGACCAATCTCCTACTTCCGTCAACAGAGCCGTTGGTTCCCAATTCTGCAAAAAGATAGGCAGTAAGATGGTCCTCGGTACGCTTCATGCGCTTGCAAATATCGGCAATGTTGGCAAAGACGGTTTTTCTGTTGCCTTCGCGCATACACTGCGGAGGAGGGATCTTGAAGCTCTTGGCACCAGTGAGGGTGTGGTCGGGGTTCTTTTGTGACAACTGGTGGAAAAAGCGCTGGAGGAGAAGGGTGTATCCAATGTTCTTGACCTCGTCATGTGCCCAGATACCAGTACCAGCATCCATATCTCCAGCGTCCTCTTCGATGTCGGCGGGGGCCTCCTCGGCATCCTTCACCTCGAGCTGCTTCAACTTGGCAGCAAAGTCATCCTCCTCTCCAGCGTCCTTCTTGACCTTCTTCTTCTTCTTTTTCTTCATAAGGGACAGATCGAGACCACCGTCGGCTGGCGGGGGGACATCGTCGGTAGCGGCTTGAGCTGAGGCGTCAGTAAAGGCTCCCAGGGCGGCGGACAACGGCGGCGTACGAGGCGTATGGGACTGAGCCGTCTCCTTGGGCTCCTCGGTAGCGGTCACCATCGTGACTGAGCCGTCGGCGTCAACTACGAGTTGTTCGTCGGTGAAGGCTACGGATTTGCGAGACTTTCGCTCTGCTGGGTCCTGCAAATCACAGGCAAAAGAGTCGGTAATTAGTACAGGTAATATTTCAATCGCTTCTGCAGACAAATTGGACCAAAATTATGGGATTCGAGCGTGATAAAAAAAGTCCTAGGGGTCAATATTTCGTTGGGGAGGCAAAAACGAACAGTACTATTCAAATGTTCGATTCGAACGCACTAACGGTCGGTCGTCGTCGTGGAAGGGGAAGGTACAAAAAAGTTGTTTAGGTAAAGATGAGTCAAACTTGAGAGATCCAAAGGACACCAACAGGACCAGAAGATTCCTCAGTAGACACCAATAGAAAGCGGGTGATGTGACAGAGTGGGAGGGATGATGGCAAAAATGGTGGATGGTGTTGTGGATTTGGCCAGTCAGAGGTGAAGGTGGGGTAAAATTATTTGTGCTCGTAAGTATTGTTGTGCTCGTGTGCATTTAGCACTTGTGCAAATCAGTGCATGCATTGCACTGCACTGTCCTGCACTTGCGGCCGGCGTCGGGAAGGAGAGATGGAGGGGCAGCAACGGTGGCCAGCCCAGCCCAGCCCAGCGGCGAGGGGAGGGAAAAAGAGGGGACCTCGGATTGGTCCAGCCAGGGCTTACACAGGCAGACAGGCAGGCATGAGCTCACTGAGCCAACTGGCGCCCACGTATCATTCCATCAGACCAGACGAGCTGCAGTCCAAAGAACAATGGTACATTATTCCAACCCAAGGTGCAAAAAATAGCAGTGTTATGTAAGGCAAACGTCGGAAGAAGATGAAAGGAATAATTACTCACTTGGCCCTCCATGATTGCCGTCCCAAGCCGCCCAAACTTTGATATATCTGCCCGTTTGTATCAAGTGCCACCCAAGTCTCGTATATGTGAGTCAGTTGCTGCAAAGTCTCGCTCAGTCGGTCTGACGCTCAAGCCAGGATTATGCAAGAAGACGCAGCGCACTAGTTCAAGCCGTTAGAACTTCAGCCGGTCCGGTATTGCTGCGGAAGAGGAATTATGAGTGATGAGAGGAAGTTCAGGCGAGCCGACCAACATCTCGCCAAGTGCGCCTGCAGTGATGGTGGGCTGCTCAGGCCTGTGACTCGACCTGATGGCCATCAGGTGAACTATCACGTGATTATGTACTGGATCTGGTGGCCAGACGTGATGAGCCAATCATGAGGTAAACAGCGTGTGTTGAGGGAGCTGAGCCGCCAACACGGAAGGCGAGCATCGGAGAGCAATACGCATCTCCAATTCACAGCCAAAGCCGCGTCGTAGGATCGCTGCAGGGAGGGCATTCGAAGCTGTTATCGGGGCTGTCGTCACCCACAATCAGATGCGCCAGTATTCTTGAATACCGCTTCCTCCTTCTCCGCCCTTACTGGTCTCACCGTCTACCTCCTCGTCCAAAGGCACCTCGCCGCCCCGACCATCACAATGGCTGCCGCCGAGTCCCTCATCGACCTCCAAGATACTTATAACGAAAAGGAGGACGATATAGACTCTCTACCCTCAACATCGACAACCACAAGCGATATTTACTCCGACGCCGACTCCGACGCCCAGGCCGAATGGGACCGATCCCTAGAGCAGCTACAACTGCTCTTGACCATGATGATTGTCCCATGGATGGGGAAATATTTTGGCAGAAAATTCGCCTACTGGAGTATGTTTTTTTCTTCTCCTGTCTGTCTTTGACTGTGGTCCCATCTGCGGCCAAGGGACGGCAAGTCTACAAGGACAATAGAGCTAACCAACCACCATCAGGCTGGGGAAGATACATGGAATGGATGCATGGAGTCGAAGTGCGGTGGACGAACAAGAAGGCCTTTAAGGCTGTTGGCATAGCAGAGACGGCTGCTACCTTATAGAAATGGCAGCAAAGCAACCTGCAACATTGTAGAGACGCCCGTGTCCAGGAACAGCGTGCATTATGGCGCACGCCGCGTGGATGTGACGGAGACTCCTTGTACATATCATCACCACAATTTCGTGCTCAGGCGTTTAGGTAAACATATGAGCATATCTTCGATAGATCACCCTAAGTAGCACAATATATGCGAGCACTCACCTACAAAATATATTTGATCAAGACATTCTTGAGACAGCTTACAACATGTGAGCATCAAGTCATTGAAGAATCATAAACGAAGATAGATTAGTAAAATAACTACAGCAATCATAACTGTCTATGTTTGCTCCATGTCCACAGATGCCCTCAAGGCGCTGCCGTCATTAAGTTTGGTATACACAATAGCATTATTTCCACATTCCAAAAACCGCCGCACCATCCCAACTCCCAAGCGAAGTTCCAGATACCTCCCATATCCCTGTGTGGTTTTGAGAATTCGTAAACTGGCGATTCGCCTTTTCGTAAGCCCTAACTTCTCCAGCCAAAACACATTATCTTGGTATACCCGCGACTATGAGCTATTGCTTGGGCAAAGCACAAAAGCAACACGGTACTGCTAGTTGATCATTGAATTCGTAGAAGCCTCAAACGCCTGGAATACTTGTAATTAACTTCAAACCCGGAAAAGAGTCGATTTGGTTCACGGCGAGAAGAAAACAAAATGGAAAGGCAAGTTTCCGATTTCTGATTTCCGGCTCCTTATTGGGGAGGGATAGGCTTTTAGACCTGGGACATGTTAGGCCTACCAGAGCGCATCGATCCACCGAATCCGCCGCGAGCTTCCTTGACAGTGAAGAAGAGCGCAACGCAGAAGCAAGCCCAGAGAAACCACATGAATGCAGTGCTGGCCTGGATCTCTCGGCACCGCTTCTCAGTGTCTCCGGAACCAAAGCCGATCCAGTTGTCTGGAAGGTCGGCGTGTCTGAGGTTGCCACAATTTGGTGCCCGAAGCTTGGCAGCGAGGACAATGCCATCGATAAAGGTGAAGAGAACAGCCAGGCCATCAAGGGCGAGGAGAACAATGGCGACGCTCAAGCTCGAGATGATGGCCGAAGCAATGCCATACAAGAGTGCGACCCACGAGAGGGCGGCGACAAACATGGTGAAATTGATGGTGGCCATCGGTCCGTTCACATTACTGGCAATGACGTTACCAATAAGGGCAGTGATGAGTAGGGTCCATAGGAGACCACAACCGCGGACAATGACATTCAGAAAGCCGGACATTTTGGCGGATGGTATGAGTTATCGAGAAGTACAGAGGGTGGTTTCCGTGCCGCCTTGTGAGGAGTTGAAATGTCTTTTAAGTATCGAAGAGCCTGCAATGAGACGGAAGGGTTGGCTCTTGGCAGGTGGGTTGATTCAGTGCGTAAAATATGGTTGTAGCGCGCCCAGCAGAGTAAGACAATGACAGGGCGTAGTGAGGGTGATCAATGAAGTAGAGGAACGCTACTGGCTGAGATGAGCGTGGTGTTAGTCGTGGGAGATGTTCTCAAGATGTCACACGCGGAAATCGATATTCGCCAAAGCAGTAGAATTATTTTGCTAATGGATGAAAATCCGGGAGGAAGAGATCTTTGGGAGGCAGGCGACTGGGCCCTTTTTGTCTGAACCAGGAGCTTTCGGCCATGATGGCTGCTGTGACTGTTTGGCGCTGCTGGGGAGACCGTCTGGACTCTGCCTCTCGGAGCGATCGGCAGTTGCAAGGGGGTCAAGCAAATGGATGATGTATGATGTATGACCTCACCGGGCTTGCCTGGCGCCGAGAGACCAAAACCCAGTTTTTGCTGCTCGTCCAAGCCGGCTTGTCTCCGCTAGCTATGGCAAGCTCCTCCAGCTCCGACCAACCATAAATGCTTCACCAAGCTCGCTAATCTGTTTTGGACCAACGGCGTGAATCCTCTGGTCGATATTTCCCGCCAAAGATGGAGGGCTTAGTGAAAGGAGCTCCAGTCTCTTGGGCATTTGCGCCAGCATCAGAGCACGAGTGGTATGATTTCTCAACAAGCGCCTGTGATTTTGGTAGACTGCGCCGCGCCATGATCAGACTGGCAAAAACGGTTGTTTGTTCCATCTGACGCATGTAAGGCGCATTTGGCTGCCAGAGGTAACCAGATTGCCGCCGTTTGTTTGTGGAAGATGTGCATTGACACACGCGGCCACAGGGTTGCTGCTGTGGCTGTTGCTGTGTTGATGGCCAGTCATCTGGTGCGGGCAGCTTGTTGATGAGAAGAACCCTGACACGACCTGCACCCCCAACTGGGCTCTGCCGAACAAACACCAAACACTTCCAGCATCCTCACAGCCCTGTGGTTTCACCTGCCGCCAGCTATCCTTGCTTTCGTGGCTGCGCCATCTCCATGTGTCTCGGGACCTTCAGATGGCCGACCAGCGACTGGTAAAGCTATGTTCGTTTTGAGGGCGCCGGATGGGGCCAAACATGAACCTACCGGCTCTTCTGTGGACCTCATAAAATGCCACCAAGTCCCAACTACCAGCGCAATGGTGTCGTCATTTGTTCTCGGCCGTTGTTTTGCCAATTATCGGCCTTTGCCATGCCAATAATGCTCCCTCTGAGGCGGAGAATGGGTTGTGAGGGTTCTTTCCGGATCAGCCGAAGCGGGTCCAACAGCCCCCAATGTCCGAAAGCATCAAGTCATTCTGTGGTGAGAGCCATCGTTGACTACCTAGGTAGGTACGCATGCTTCAATTCGGCTGTGTTGTGTTGAATAGCAAAGAAATGATTCGCGTGCTGACTCTCAAGGGGTTTGCCCCTGATGCTCCATGCTGGCAGCTAGATCGTTCCATGCCTTGATTTACAAGTTCGCCGTGCTGTAGTGAAATTAGATGTCTGCTTATATCGGGGCTAGTCTTGGTTTAGTGCCGGTTGGCTCGAACCCGCGGGAATAGCTTTAAAAAGGAAAGCATCGTTGGGTAGTCCGTGAGGGTCAGTGGGGTCGTTCATGTCCGGACTCCGGACCGATAATCAACTCTGCACGAAAGGTTCTCGACATCAGCAGTCTTGTCTGTGAAGTGTTATTGCGTGTTGGAGGTTTCTGGAGTTGTTCTCCGTCAGGAATTTTGTGTGCGTCCCCGGGACCCAGGATACTAATAGCCCTAAACGGTTCTAAAAGGCAACACTGTGCAGTGCAATACATCGTGGCCATAGCTCCTTCCTGTTGACGGCGTTAGAGTGCTGGGGGACCTTTCGCAGGAAGGTGCGATCGTCGTTGCACTTGGGTTGCCAGAAAACACCCAATTCCAGAGGAACAGTCATTTGCAGGCTCCACAAGTAGTATGCAAAGGAAAGCTCGTCAATGAAGGAGTTAATGTCTCCAAACAAGATAACCATTGGTAAATAACCCGAATCAGTGACGCTGCAATACATTCAGCTGCAAGCCGCTACTATCGAAGCCGAGTTACGCCATGATCCTCTGTCGTGCGATCCTTCATTCAGTGCTGGACACCCGAGGATAAGGTTCAACAACAAAAGTGCGCTCGAAGAGCTGAACGAATGTGGCCAAACTTGTACCCTCGACAACAAGTTTGAGTTGTACAATATACTGCTAAATCTGAACTTGGATATAACGACAGACGGGGACTGGTAATGGCTCTTAAATGAGTGTTATTTGTTCGGATAGTCCAATTTTTTGCATCCCTATTACGGTTCTTCTATGTGCGCTCGCCTTCACATCCTCTTAATTATGCAAGCACGAGTAACCCGAGTGTCTAAATCCACGGCAACTATGGCTTCTCGCTCGTGACAAACTGGGAGTTGATCCGAAATCTGCGGTGCCAGATAAGCTTGAACACATCCTGTCTACCATCCATGCTAAAATATGGAAGTCAAAGGTGTACTTTCCGACGTTGACAATATAGATGAAATAATTCCAACTCGACATTCCCGACGAACCTCTCTGTTCTTCGACTACTCCTTGTTTCCATATCAGCAAAGCCAAGTTCTTGCTAAATTAACTCAACGGCTGAGCCTACCTGGAGGTATTGGGCTTATCAATCAGATACGACATCCATCGATAAGCTTGAAGCGCTTCCCTTGGAAACACTGGGCTACACTGCCATCGTAGTTTCGCCTCGCCGAGCTCTCTAGTGCGTGACTCCCGACATGTCACTCCCAGATAACTGGTATCAAAGATTAGTAACTTGAGTGTCACCTACGAGGACTCTTATAGAATTGGAACTGCTACCAGCAATATGTGAAGGGGTGGTCCTGGTGGTTTGACAATTATGTATCAACTGACCAAGCTTGGAAAGGAACAGTCAAATCGGTTCTGTGTCCTGTTAGTGTTGTTCAGATGGCGCAAGTAACAGTTACATTGCCGACTGACAGCTCGTAAGTCATATTTAGATACATACGGGTTGCAATAATGCACCTCAATCTGCAACCAAACGTTACATGCAGTAGCTAGGCAGCACAAGATCACTTTCAACACAGCAAATCAGTCACCTTGAAATAATTTGGTGAGTTCTGGTGGCAAGCTGTCTGGACTAAGATCGTGGACAAAGGACGCAAACGTTGGCTCATTTTCGGCCTCTCCCATATAACGAAACCCCAAATTCTACATATTCATCCTCACAGTACTCTTTATATGATGCACAGAACTATCCAAGTAACGCCCATGGTCTCCAAGTTCCATTCCTCCACAATTGGGAAGGCATCGTGCGTATTACCGACGCTCAGCACATTCACCAAACTTCTCAGGGGTCACGTTTTCGGTGTACATACGATCACGGTCTTCAATTTCACGATTTCTTGTGCCGCCGCATAGTAGATGACTTAACCAATCCCCAATAATTCACAATAGTTACACAGTATCGAACATTCAATTGCAAGAGTCCAGCTGGCTATGAGTTCTGGAGAGTCCTAGCTACCCTGCACCGTCCACGAATATAACCGAGTCAAAGGTTCTAGTCTCGTCTAAACTCGGATCTTCTGCTTAGTTTACAAGCTCTCATGATGGCCATCGTACCGGTAACTTGCATAGATAAAGAATTCACCCTCAACGCCCAGTATGGCCAGGAGAAGACAGAGTGTATCCTGTTTACGAGTCGATTCACGTAATAGACGACACAGACAGATGATGCACCACCCTGCACATGATTCATTCGTGACATCTGTAGAAGAATTATAAATCATCTTTCAATGGCAGACGTATATCGGGTGCGCAATAACAAGTCTATGCTCCGACTAGTTAGTCAAGGGGACATCATGGCTGTCCTTACCATGACAGCTTCGAGAGGCAATCCACCAATCGCAAAGCCCCTAGTGGCTTTCAGGTGTCAAGTTGCCTCTGTTGTTTACGTTGCAGTCCGGTTATGGCTTTGCATATTAGATGAGAGGACAAACATGAAAAGACTTGTATCATGAGAAGACTTAGAAAGCCAGGAGTTGTGATCATAGAAGCATACGCAATGGAGGCTGTTTCATGGAGTACGGAGTAAGTATCTTTAAGTCAGTAAGTATGCTTGTGGGTGTACATGGCAAAACATGGCAATGAAAGACAATGGTATAATATTTTCCCTAGGTAATTTAGAGACGATGCTTTTTACATCAGCTATGTATCATCACCAAAGGTACGAGGTCGTTAGACAATAAATCTAAGCCCCAACATTATCACGATTGACACATCACCCTGGACTAGAAAAGACGGATAGTCTCATCACCTCTCTCAATCCGTTATCTAGTCTTGATACTACCGAATCGCCCCCTTTTTCATCGTCACTCTGCAAAGTTAAACTTCGGGCCCCAAGAACACACGAACATCAATGCCCAGTTCCAGAAAGAGAAACATCCTCACACATCGGTCAACTTCAACAGCTACCACACACTCAAAGCGGCTATCCTACAACACAGAAACACTGGCCAGTGATACAACGCATGTGCCCAGTACAACACATTCCAATTCTGTTTCAACGTCCCAAAGGAGAGGAAGTCTACCTATCGCATCACATTTCCAGAGCAGCCACTTACCCAAAATGGGAACCAGCACCGGTCCCTGTTACACTGGATCTTTACGAACTATCAGAAGCTTCACCGTCGAAATTACTCACTCCCTCGGGTAAACAGATGAGACAAAAAGCGGTCAGACATTTTGTTATTTGCCGGAATGTAGCTCCGGCTACGACACAGTGTATTCTGTCAGATGCCGGCCGGGAATCTGTCATATTTCCAGAGTAAAGACACCGTAGACTTTACAGCCTAGTAATGGGAGCCAATTCCGAAGATCGGAATAGAAGCTCGGAAGTAATGTCAATATGGTCTGACGTGGGATTACCGTATCTCGTATCTTAGTTCTGTAAGATTGCACTCGAACCTTCAGGTTGTGTACAGATGAGACTGCTTGTGAATGGCAACATCCAGCAGTTACATCCATATACCGATGAGTAAATCCAAGCTCAAGATTGACTCACTCTCACCGACAAATTCGTTCCGTACCCTCCACAGCAGCAACACCGTCCAAACCTTCATCCGCCAACAAAAGCATCCCCAAACCTAGGCAACTCATTCAAACCACAAAACCCCAGCAACACCAATTCGGCCAACTCTATAATCCCAGCCCGAAACTCCCACTCGGTCCCCCTGCCAAACTCTCAATCCCAACTCCCCTCCCACCCATCACATCCATTCTCGACTTTTCACAAAAAGACCCAAAACCCCCTGTCCCTGTGCCAAAGTTTAAAAACACACAACTCCCCAAACCCCCGTCATACACCCCAGCCCCGTGTAAATACATGACACCGTCCTATCCACACCCACCCCACGGCCCTGACTCTTCCGCTCTCCTCCCCATCAAAAAAATCCCAAAGTCCCAATGAGCAAAGACGAAAAAAAGACGCTCCCCAAAACAGCATCCTTCTCGAAGCATCATCCCCCTTTTCGAGCTCCACCGAAATAGAGTTTGACCGTTCCCCCCTCTCAACCACTTATCATCAACACAAACCCACTGAAACGACTCCATATCAATGACGACAGAAACTGTAAAAAGAGGTTACACAAAAGACCAACCCGCCAACAGTCGGCTACAGAGACCGGTTCTTAGCGGGTTGCTCCAATCCCCCCGCTGTTTTTTTTTTTTGTGGTTTCATCGACACATCGAGTTATGGTACCCAGAGCAGCGGCTCAGGTACGAAAAGGTGGTTTCCACGAGGTTTTGCGAAATTTGGGGGAAAGCTGAGCGCCACTGGGTCAAAGGGGGGAACCAAGTGCCGTTCCTGCGGTACTTGAATCAGTGAACGGTGTTTGGTTGTGGTTATGAAAGAGTCATTGCACTCAAACTACGGTAACATGTGTTGTAAACTTACTTCCGATACAACTTATCGCGGCCGTTGTTGATACTTTCGCCAAGTCCCTTTATTCCAGTAACCACATATACCCAATCCATCTATACGAAAACCTTCACCTTAAATCAGACGAGCAGCATAACACAAACTCCCACTGAAAACTTTATGCCCTACAGCTCGAGTAAGCTGCCCCATCGCAGCAAACTCATCTCGATAAACTCAAACCTCCTCTTTGGCATTCTTGGCATTCCGCCTGTGCCTCCCATAACCTCGTCAACAATACCGCAATACGGAAACCGCACTCCTCCAGCTAATGATGCAGCCGCCTCATTTCATCATGCATACTACCTAGGTACTTAGTACGGAGTACATAGTGACATCGTCGTACCCATACAATAGCAATGACATGCCAGGCTCTGATTCAAGCAGCCAGCTGGTCGTTACTCGCGAAGAGCAGAGGGAAACCTGCGCAAATGACAACGCAGCAAGGAGCAAGGTCATCGTCGGCAATATTCATCATCTCCTGGCCATTCAAGCACACGTGATTCCCATTGCAACTTTACTGCATCTACAGCGCCATTGCGGATTCGTCGATAGCAAGCCCAGACAGACATGGCATGTCATAGAGTCACGAGTTGAAGTCAATTGCCAATATGAGGCGTTTTGCATGACGGATACACCACTTTCATCTCATTCACCAGACCTAGACCATCCTCGTAACGCAGAGGCCATCAATTGATGACTCGATGAGCAAGATTCCCTGTCTCTGCCTTGTGCCAATCACGTCTTGCCGTCGCTGAAGCATTGTCAATCACAAGTCATCCCTGACCAATGTCTAAAGTCAAATTAATGTTGATGTGTATGAATTGAACATGGTTGAGTGTGGTCGAACCACGTTTGCCATCGTTTGCACAAGTCAAAGTGAGGCTCAGCACAAATCTCAATCTCAAGAGTCAAGACATGTGCCATACTTTGGCGCCACCAATCCCCCATAGCAATGTTCGGCATTGACATTAGAACATCACAGGGTCCAACATGGTGTCGGCCACATGCCTCCTTCGAAAAGTCACGCAGAATTTCTTCATCAAAGTAGAGCAAGTTTCATTCAAACATTGTCATTACCAATGCCCTAGCATAATATCTAATGTGTGCAAACTGTAACAATGTATCGTAAACAGGTCATAAAGCCGTCTATAAGTCCTTCATAGAAATCGAAACGGCAGGGGAAAGAAAATTCGTAACTCATAATTGGCTTGTGTAGCCAAGAAAATGTACATCAGTTATGCATGGGGAGGGGGTCCATCATAAAAACGAAAGCTCGGCATTCTGCCGCACTCAACAAACATATTCTTTCAAGGTAACACCGTAAATGCTCGTCTGCGTGGCTTTGTGCGACCATGGTTGGCGGTCAGGCTCTGGAACCGCACAGACCGTCATGGGTAACTCCAGCAGTGCCGAGGATCATGATAGATGAGGAGACGCCTCCGCCAACTGGAACAGCTGCAGGTTGCAAATATGCACGGTTTCGCAAAAAACAGCGAATCGTGTCTTGGGCAAGGGGGTTGTTTGTAAGAGGCAGGATCCGGCTCTTGGTGTAACCACCCATCTCATGTGCATTTGTTGTGTGGCCAGTGAAAGCCACTGGTGAACCAAAAGAGGCTTGATAGATGTCTCTGTTGAGACCACGTCGAGAGAAGTGGCGATCCAGGGGTAGCTTGAGGGTGAGGCCAGGATGGGAGCAATGGAATGTGATGGGATGGGACCAGATGGTCAGGTAGGCTATTTCCAGAGCTGAGGGGCTGAAGCCCAAGCAAGTAGCAATCGATCTACTAGTCGGTGCCGTCAAACTCCAGTCCGGTCAAGTCTGGCCTGGTGGCTATGGCGGGGCGGGCCATGCAGCCAAGGGCCCCAACAACCCCAAAAAGTCACCAGACCAGATGTGGTGCAGAGAGCCAGCCAAATTCTGGGTCGATCCGGGCCACCATTCAGCCCCTTGAAATTCATCGAGACCGTTGTCCAACAGTAAACTTGCGCCCGTTGGCCACTGGTGAATCAACCTGGGATGGCTGTGGTTGTGGTGGGTTGTGTCCAAGAACAGGTAGCCCACCCCGGGAGAACTCGCCCCAAGACATGACCATTCTGTCTCACTCCTTGTATCCAGTTCAGAAAACTGTGGCTATCGCACATTTTGGTTCCACTAGCCCGTCCCGCCAAGATCGGGTCAAGCCAGGAATCGTCGCTGGCTTCTAGTGAGCCAAGTAGGCATGCGATGGGGTTGATAATGCCCCATCAGCGGTCGTGTGTAAGTAAGAAGTCACGCCTCTTAGGCGCGGCAGTTATCCCAATATCGTTTTCGGGCTGCAATAGCGTCCTTGTCGCCAATGAATCGGTGCTGGAAGAAGTTGAAGACGGCAAATTCGTCCCTCGTCATGACAAAGGAGCTGGGTTGTGATTGGACTTTGCCCCATATCTGGGACAAGGCATTTTCGAGAATCTTGCTGACGGTAGGGTCTGAGGCGCCATCTGGGCTCTCACGAGCAATCTCTAGTGCCTGAGCAACAGCAGCGTCTTGGGAGTTCTTGCCTGGAGCAGGGGAGCCGCCCACGGCAACGCTCATGACGGGGGTATCTTCGCGGTGAGGCATTGGACGATAGTGAGCGTAATATGCCTGGTGATGTTGGTTTGGGTGATAGTGATGGGTGTCTTGAGTGGCGACAGACAACATGTTTTGAGGAGGAGAGTTGGAGACGGTGGGCGAACCGCTCATGTATATATATGTATGCGGGTGCTCTTTCGAAAAGTTTGTATCGGCGGTTAAAGCGCCTTGAGTATGGAGGGACTGTGTGGGTACAAGATTGTGGAAAGCGAGGCAAGTTCAGACAGGGGTGTGTGATGGCAGCAGTATTTTGGGGCAGGGGCCAGGATGCAACAGGAGACCAAAAAGGAAGTTCTCCTCCTTTTCGGAAGTTTCTGTCTGATAAAGAATGTCTGTCCCAAGTGGTGGTGGTGTTGGTGGTGGTGGTGGTGGTGATCGCCTGGTCGTAGCAGTCAAACAAAGCAACGTTGTGCAACCTTGCTTTTCTGTCTCGTGGCTGCCCACACAGAACAGGAGATGTTTCTTTCCCTACACGAGGCGACGTGACGAGAATGTTTTTGTAAAAGGAGTCCACCTATGGCGGCCAGAGGTGCAGGAGCCGGCGTCTATAGTCTGCTCCAAAATGGACTCGAGATTGGGCAACGAGAAAATGGTGGCATATGCAGCGTTGCTTAGAAGGCAACCAGGGGGGCTTGTAAGATGGCTGCAGGATGGGATGGGTCTTTTCCAAGAATCTGGAGCAAGCACTTGATCCTTTATAGATGGGTTAATGGAGCAGTACTGTATGGAGCGGTCTCCGGTTCGAATTCAAACGCCGGAAGACATGACCCAGAACATTGGGATGGCGGAACAGACATGGAGACCAAAAGCTTAGAGCCCGAACCTGAGTAAGTCGTGGCGAGCACTGCACCAGGCGTGGCTGTAAAGACAGACACAAGGTCGCCGGGACGTTGGGCCCAAGGGGCTGCGCTGCATCAAAAGAATCCATCACCGGCTCTCCATTGTTGGTACCAAGCTTTTCGAGCCACTTTTCATCGGCTTCGTGGGGCTCCGGCCACGCTATTGTTGGCGACACACCCTGGCTGGGTCGTCGGTGGTCGTCGGACAATATGTCGGGTCCAAGTCCGTCCAACATCTGGTTTTCCAAGTTGTAATGCCTTGGCTACAAACCCGCTGGTTGATGCCAAAGCAGCACTTTGACATGCAATACGCATTTCCCGCCAAACTAGGCCGTAGTTTTGCCCCCGTTCGTCATCATTACTTCGCTTTCGACTCAGACAAAAGTTACTTGTCCTCACATGACACGTGCGTTATGGAGATCCATGGCCGTGGATGCCGTTTTGATACTCAAAGTCCGAGATTAAAAATAAAACTCTTGCTCCAGGCCAGGCCGTGGGGAAGCCGACAACGGCCAAAGCACAGCTGGTCGACAAAAGTCTATATGCTCGAGTCGCATGGCCCATTATACTTTTGATTTTAGGCTCTGCTGCTGAGGTCTTGACTCTGTCCGCAATACAAATGACTACCGCTTTATCGTTTTGAGCAAGCCACCAACACTCAAACAGAGTTGCGAGCTATGACGAAACTGGCACTGGTCCGCGTACCAGGGTAGTGGCGTCACCCCCATACATCCATTCACACATTATACACGCGCTAACCAAGCTTTTGGGCATGACACTGTGGCGGCATCCGTGTCAGAGAAACTGTTGGCGACGAAGCGGGTGCCAAATGAATTTCAAGGGTCTCGTAATCGGGATGCTGAGGCAGGACTATCAGCGCTGGTTGAAGCTTGATGTAGTTATTATTACCTGAATTTTTTGGCTGATAACCGCCGTGTCCAGCAAGATTCCCCTAGACGCCATGCCGTTGACGAAGACTCTCCTCTTCTGCAGCCATTCCCTTGCACGGATCTGATGGACCCTTGGCAGGAGGCGAGACGCCGAAATACCATTCATGGAAAAAGGTACCGAAGGACGTCGCGGGATTCCAACCGTCAAACAGACTGGCTAATGATCGACTGTGACCGGCGGACTGGACCGGACTGCTATTTGCTGTCATCATCGTGTTACCAGGTGCGAAAGGGTCGTAGTTGCTCAAGGGTCCATTGGCCCAGACTTGCACCAGGTGATGCTAGCCAGACCGTAGCCTCGGACTCCTTTCCTGTACAGTCGAGTAGATTGCTCGTCTGGCGAGTGCGAAGTTGGAAGAGGGATGGACTGTTGCCGCCCGGGACTCCACGCACTTGAACAGAGTTTGGACGGTCTGGGGCCGTCGGTCAGGATACATGTGCTGGCATGTTGACTAACAGCCGGACGACACGAGGATGGCGACAATGATCGGCTTAATCAGAACCAGGTTCAGTAAACATGCCGTCACTAATCAGGGTTGCACTGCATTTGAACGAAGCCCTCAAAAAAAGCGATAGGAAGTCACGAGAATCGTCAAAAGACCTTGGAGTGTCGGTCGGGCAGGCAAGTCCAACGAGGCTAGAGAAGAAGGTGCGATATTATTCTCGGAAGGAGCGGGCGACGAGTGATAGACTGGAAGGAGGTAGTCTGGGACAAAGACAGTGCCAATTTGAACCAGGCAAAACCCAAATCTATATGTGTGTGCATATTTGCTTCCAGTGCATGTGTGTTTTTGTGCGTCTTTGACAAGCATCCATGCATTTTTTCGAACTCAAATACCAATCTTGCGTGTTGAGATGTTGAGACGCAGACAGGGAACCCTGTGTGTTGATCCTCGGGCGGGTGTGAATCGGGTGATAATGCACCTGGTTTGTCATCTTCAACCACATGCCCAGGTACAGAACACATTCCTTGCTGGCTCTCCCAAAACTCCGCGACAAAGTGCTGACAAGGGGGCCCTGGCCAACATGACAGGCGTCAATGGATTTGACACTTGCGACGCACCCCCTGTTCACCAGACTACCGAGCCAAGACGCTTGTGAACTTGACAGACGGGGGATGTGGTACAGAGTCGAAGATGTCTGGCGTCGAGCCGTGCAGATGGGGACTGCCCACTCCGCCACCGCAAGCGATTGGTCCTTGGTTGTGAGGTTTGCCGTTTCTGAAGCCGCGGAGAAGTCAACACAGACTGCAATCCATGTTTGTCAAGTGTCGGTGTCGGAGTGCTGACGGAAAGGCTGCATCACCTGCAAAGTCTAAATCCCACCAAGATGCCCACTTGTCACTATTTCCACCAACCGCCTTGGCGTGCAGAGCAGGGCAAGGACGACAATAGCCACACAGACTGCGCCCAGAGCGAGTAAGTTTGGTATTCATGACGAGGCCTGCGAACAATGTTTGTTGAACTCATGTGCGATCCATGCTGTACACCAGTAGCCTCGCGTTGTTGTCTGTCACCCTCAAAACTCTCGTCGCTTCCGCGCTCACATCGCCGGGGATGTGGTGCCTCCGTTGGTAAGAAGTGGCTCATACTGCCTTTACGCATCTCAAATATTAATCTCGAGCTGAATGAAATTAGAGTTATGACTACGTATGCTGGCAATTGGAGCCACGTACATACGCGGTTCCCCGTCTCACGCCGTGTGCTAATTTGGATTTTATACACAGTCATGTTCGAGTATCAACTTAAAAGGACCATCCGCCATCGCCAAAATAAAGAGACGATTGTCGTGATTAGGTTCATGGCGCGGCCAGAAGCTTTCAAATGCGTCAGCCTGCACTGAGGACGAAGCGGCCAAACACAGAAGCTCGCCAAAACGTCCCAGTTCGGGGTTGGCAACTACAAATGCCGGTGGATACTGAGATGACCAGGGTGCAATGAACCAGTTGTGACTTATTATTCATTAGGCCGGGGCTGCATCCCTGTGGTCCAGCAACTGGACTCCGCCTGGGCAACTTTCAACAAGCCATGTACGGAGCATTTTCGAGTGCCTTGTCTCGGAAACGATCAGAATCCTCCTCCTTAAGAGATCCTAGTGCAATGTACATGCATAAACGACGCCGGCCAGTGTTGCAAAAGCACCAACAGAGGTTGCAGCAAAGCAGGAAATTAAAAACCTGCCAGCTGTACTCCATGGATATAACTTTACACCCGCACAAGGGCTGGCATGGCGAGCTAACCGCAGAGGAAATGTCTGTTGTCTTTCATGCTTATCGATGTCTCTTTTTTGCGGCGTTTTTGCCGAGTACACTTGGCAAGCTTGCCTGCAGCCTTTTGCTCCACGTTATGTGATATTTCGGTTCGCACTTTGTTTGTCTATTCTCTGCTTTCAAACATTGCCCACAGGTGAATTAGGTTGACCACCGACAGATCTGGACCTAAATAGTTTGGGGTACATGGATGAAAATGCCCAAAGGGAGTGAATGGCAGATACTGGGTCCAAAAGGCAGTTCAAGGCTCTGGCATCATACTTTTGACAAGCTTTCGTTGCACAGCCCAGCAGGCTGAGCTTGAATACAGCTGGGCTATTGAATCTTATAAGGCAAAGATGATGTGTCGTCGTCTGGGAACTCTGTTGTCCATGTCCATGTAGGAAAGGAGCCGATCGGCACATGTACGCCATTCTGAACAAAGTGGCTCGTATCCTGGGGCTTCGATGGGTGAAACCAAGGTTCGTGTGTCCAGCCAGCGCCGCCACCAAAGGGCATTCTCCGTCCCTGTTGATGGCGAGTTCGGGGACCGCTTCGCACACAATCACGGCCTGTTGTGCCATTATGAGAAGCAAAACAGGATCGACTATGACCACACCCAGACTGGCTCGGGGGAGGTACAAGCGGTGGACCGTGGTGGCATTTCTTCCAATGTCCAGGGAGGATAGATGATACTGTGCTGTATGCACTTGATAATCTTTTGCTGGTTATTCTACCTACAGATGAGATCCATGGGCGTGTTGCCAGAACGGACTACCACCATGTTGTTCTGGGCGCCGCTACTCACGGCGATGGCCCGAGGACGACGCAGGTCCCCGTTGCCGTAGGGTGTCTATTTGTCGCCCGTTGCTGGCGGTTGAGCTACTGTTGCTAGCGACAGAACTAATCATTGTATCGAGATCAGCCTTCACCGACTCGGCGGCGCAGTGGCTGTCAGTTGGGGGAGTGTTGGAGGAGCGTTGACGCCGGTTCGAAGCCAGCAGGAGACGGTCGCCCTTGATGGATGGAGAGACCAAAAGGAAAAGAGATCATGTCTCACTTGACCCACGGAGACTGACAATTTGGGCCAGCGACCACGACTAGCAGTCTCAATGGATCAATGTAGCCGCTCCTTCCCTGCAGCAACTGCCCAGTTTAGCTAGGGCAGGCTTCCACATGGCCCTGCCTTTTTTGGAAGAGTGATGATTGACTCCGTAATTTCCACTGTGACCACGCCGGTTGCTTCAAAAAAAGTTAAAATCCTCAACGCAGCCAATCCACGTCTCTGCAGACGCCTCAGCCCGCCCAGCCAAACTCCATCGCCTCTGCATCGTGAGCATCTAGCCCCCAAACATGCTTTTCCACGCATGCGTTCCGTACGTTGTCTCGACTCGATGAGAAGAGCGGTTTTTCCGATTTGCGTCAGGTGCTTTTTGTTTTTTCTCTCTCCCTTGTCTCTTTGCTCACAACCTCTCAGACTCCACCGATCGAAAGACTCTCCTTTCTCTTCCTGTCATGGCCCGCCGCGGATAGAACCCATGGCGGCCGCACTATCAGATGTTTCTAGCCACCGGTTCCCACGACTTGCTGAGTTTGGACGACGTGCGACAGCACAGCTGTGGCTTTTGACTCAGCTGGACCCCAGCTCAGCCAGAACCGCCCACATGGGTCAGGAACACTTGTGGTTCAACCAATATTGTATTTGCTTACCGATCTGTGGAGTTGATGGGCTTTTCGATGCCGTCTGCACCCTGTGTCTACATACCTAGGTAGGCACGGGCAACTGTCGCAACATGTTCTGCACATGTTGTACCAAGTATCTCCAGGATATTACCAAACCGGACCTTCGGGGTTCAACCTGTCCAAGACTTTGGTGAGATGGCTTTACAAAAAGTTTCTCAACATGCTTACTGCCAACACGGCCACAATTCCGCGTTCTGCATACCACTCGACTGCTTCCCGTCCCACGGAGGCTCATCTGGTTACACACTATTGGCCAGGAGTCACTGACCGAAGATTCAGTGCCCAACACACGTCTGGTTGGCTTGAAACTTTATGCGTTGGTGTGACTACACCGTATCGCACAGTATGTCTTTGGTGTGGGCGACGTCAGGTATTGTAAGCCATGCTCAGCCATTGTCTCAACATGTGCCCGTTGTTGGTGTCCTCCCAAACGGGGCAAATTATGCCGGGACCTCAGAAAAAAAGACGCCATCGTGAACTTTACAACTTGTTTTGATGCAATGTGTGTCCATCTCAAGGAGTCCGGTCCGCACGCCGGTCGACCTATAGCAAGCTTCGACTGCGCAGCCCTTTGCATTCAGCATGCAAGCCTTCGTGCACCAGGAGATCTTTCGTCATATGCAGCATCTAGACATTATGAGCTGTGATATGCTACATTACTATACAACCTGTATTATTCTATGTGTATGCCAGTGGATTATCTAAGTCTCCCTCTCAAGCCGAGCGGTGATGAAGCAGTGAGGTAGTTCAGTTATTCTCCCGCAGCCCTCATATTATACAACCAAACATGTTACACGTGAACAGTTGCTCCTTTTGACTTTCTGAGCCTCGAGCACCTAGCGCGATGCGCGTTTTCCAATGTTCCAGCCCCAAGATCTCAGAACCTTGACGACCTTGGGTGTGACCGCGGCAGTAAGCGGCACTCTCAAAAAGATGAAGCTCTTGTGAATGGCATATGCAAGTGCCAACTGCGTTCCCAAGCCTGCGAAAAAGAAAAAGCCGAACAAATTAGCCGCTGTAAATTACCCAGAGTCGCATTTTGTAGGGAAGATGACAAAAAATACTCACTGGCTTCTTCCTTGTTCCGCTCCTGGGCCTCCTCGACTCCCCAACCAGCCATTTCCACCCCGTCGCTGATATTATCATTCCCCAGCGTCTCAACCTCCTTGCTCTTAATAGATCGCCAATACTCATGCCACTTTTGACGAACAGACTCCGGAATGAACTGCTTGACCGTCGACACAACGTAGTGCTCGATTTTCCCTGACATGCATTAGCACCAAAGTCTCTTTCACCTCGTCTCCTACAAATACACCCTTGTCTCCGTATTCCTTCGTGGCAAGAAAAGAAACAAGTTAAATCACGTACCAATCGTGTCCGTTCCCACAACCCGCACGAGGAGGAAGCAAAACGGGAAATCCAACACACTCAGCGTCAAGTAGACGCCCACGGCTGACCAGCCGTATTCCTTGGAAAGTCTCTTCAGTCGCTGGCTCAGCGTAAGCTTTTCCTGCGTGCCGTTCTGTGTCGTGTTTCGACGCCATGGGGAGAAGCGGAAGCCACGACGTTGTATTCTCGGGAGTGACAGACTGGGCCGGCTTGCCGACTGGCGGGTGGTGGTGTTTCGCAACATGTGAAGTCTGGCTAGTTGTTGGGTTCGAATGGTTCTGAGAATTGGGTTCGTGGTTTCTGAAAAGAACATTCTTCGCCAGGCGCCTGTCCATGCTGGCGATGCTGGACTGCGTAGCCCGAGTGCGCGGAACATGGTTCGCGTAACTGCTGAGAGCTATGGAAGCTCTTCTCGTCTGCTGTGTGAATTGTGATGTGTGTTGCTGACGTCGGTGCGAATCAGCAGCTGGGTGAGCTGCTTTCGAGGCTGACCGAAGTCAACAATGTCAGATGTCGGCTCGATCGGACGGGGTCGGAGCTGGAGTTAAGGCAGCGCCGCTGATCTGAGGCTCTACGCACAAAGTTACGCCTGGATGACGGACCAATCCCCCTCGCTGAGAATTGTTGCGGTGCGTGCTGTTTATTCTGTCGTGGTTTTGGCAGGAAGGAATGGTCTTTTTGAGCAGCGAAATTTTTTGACTTGACGATCGCCGAAGCAAGGGTCGTGATGTCAGTGAGCCGCGCGACAGCCGCCACGCGAGCTGCCACAGGGGTTGGGCGCAGCTGTGGGGGCCGGAATCACGTGCGTCCCTCGTTGTCGTGGACGTTCTATATGGGATTTTAAAATGATGTAAATTCGGAGTAAAGGAGAAGGTATGCTGATTCTGAAGCTCTTTTTCTTCTTTTGGAATGATTTGGAGATGTGTTGCTGGAGTTGATGGCTTCTCGGATGTTATATTCGTCATCGCAGTGTAATTATGCCATCGATTACCCTATAAGGATTGTAGATCAACGGCATGAATGATGACGTTGCTGGGCGACGATATAGAGTGGCGATTTGATGATATTAGGGAATTTGTGTATTGTTTGGTTACTTAACTATGGTAGGTAGGTATTTGTGACTTGGCTTTTGCGAGCTGGTGACGCTGTTCATCCAACTTACACCAGACGGAGGGCGACCAGACAAACCGACATCATTGACCCTGAAAATCGGATAAGAAATCAGTCCATTGTACAATTGCTGTGCAAATAAAAATAACCAGGTACGTAGCTGACATCCACGGAAGCCACATAGTGTGTGATGCTCTGTAAACTGCGCGCCCATATGGTGAACTTGCAGTATACAACTTGGCAGTCGGCGCATCTACATGGCCACTTCACTCAACAACATACGAAACAACCAAATAAGAAGGAGAACCCATCACCTGAAATCCATCATGCATGGATGTGGTGAATGTTGCTAACTTATTTGTGTGATGAGACGTTGCCAACGTTTGAAGTCGACGACGAACAACGACCGCCATACAGCTGTCTGCCACTTGGCAAACGACATCGCCAGCTGCGTCAAATTAACTATCCGACATCGCTCTCGACCACGTGGTTGCCTACAAGGGCAGAGGAATAGTGGCACCATTTTCTCTTTAACTTGGCTGATGATGTATTCATCTAGTTCCTTGTATTCACCGTCGTCTGCACATGTTCCTGTTCCATCTCATACGCCTTTGAGAATTTACAAGGCATTTCCGTCCCACGTTGCAGGTGCGCTTCTCGATACATGTCTCTTCTTTGTGACATGAATACGAATCGTTCCTTCCTTTTATTCTTCTTCAACCACGCGCGTGACGCAACCGGGAGGTGACGGAATGGCCTTGACGAACTGCCATGCACCATCTTCCTGTCGCTCCTTGAATCATACAAGCCAAGGTTTTGCTTATCACAGCTTGCCGCGAAGGCCCAGCCAACACTCTGAATAGCAGCAAGCATTTGCGCTGCTTGTCCACTCGTTTCTGCGTTTTTTTTTGAACTGATTCATATTCTTACTTGTTGCCGTTCGTTTTCGCCTTTCCGCTGCTAGTTTGCCTTGAGAATGGCCTCTGCACAGGCTACATATGGGAGGAAGAGAAGCTTGCTCCGAACATTTGGGTCTCGTCGTAGACAAAAGGAATTTGCAGTTTCTGTGCCAAGTTCTGATGAAGGTAATATTCCATTCCCCCCCCATGAACACGCCATAAAGCTAAGCAGAACAGTTAACGTGGTGGCACCGACGCAACCAATTCACATGACCGAGACAGCCAACACTCCCGGAGCTGGTCACAGTACGATCCGCTTTGTAAAGAGTGGTGGATGTTCGATCAATATCGATGAACAGCGGCAGGATGGCTCGGCAGGAATTCGCGAAGCCGTACCTCGCAACACGGAAACGCCATGCAAACGATACGAGGAAATGAGACAACAAGGCGGCATGGATGTTCAAAGTCCAACCTTCTCACCGTTCGAGATGCATCCGGTTGTTTTTTCAACACATGACTCTTTGGTGGAAAGACCGGCGAGACTTGATAGTAAGAGAAACTCGCTCTGTTCTCCCCAACTGAGCCAGGCTATTCATCACAGCCGCCGACACACTACGAATTCTACACAACTAGAGAAGAGTGGCGAGCTACTTAAGCTGCTGGAAACCTCAACCGTTACAACAGAAGACAGTCTCACGCCGGATGACACCTCCGACCCAACAAAAGCTATCCGACCAACATTTCCTTTGCGAGACGAAATCATGGGCCACAGATCTTCGTCCTTGAAAGCTCTAAGTGGAGGTGCACACAAAGCGAGCGCCGAAGAGATAAATGGCAAAATTCGCGAAATGCTGGCAGCTATGGAAGCACTCAAACCGGCTACGCCATTGAAATCCCAAGGGTCGAGGAAGCTGTCTCGTGTGACAAACTCCAAAGTCTTTGCCAGAATGTCGGATGCATTTGGCCGAATCTATAGCAAATCAGCTAGTCCTGAAGCCATGACTACTGACCAGGAACGGAATTCTCGATTAGGCAATAAGAGAATGCCGCTGACACGATCGTTAAGTCCGGCAAATGTCAGTCAATATTCTATTAGATCAATCGAGATCCGGTTGAACGAAGGTACGAACCTTAATAGGAGCAAAGTTCAACAGATGGTTGGCAATCGAGTGTTTAGAAAACCCGTCGCTTCACAAGGGAACTCCTTCTTGTGTCGTAGGGTCAATGATCATTTCAACGACCAAGAATCGACACCGTCAATAGAAGAATATCACTTAAAAAGGCAGTCGTTCCTATCTCCAATAAATCCCTTTGAGACGGAGGAAAACTTTGAGCAAAATCTTGAGAACGGCATCTTGGACGTGTCTCCGGCCGGTTCATCAACGCCTCGCAATGGCATGCGTCGAGCGTCGGGATCCAGCTTTGGCGACGCCTCTCTTGGCGACTTGAGTGGATCAAGTATTGGCCAAGTCGATTTGGCTAGGATAATGGTCAAAGTTGGCACGAAAGATGATGGAAGCCCCCAGATACGAAAGCTTAATCTTCAGTCATCAACGGAAGTACCGAGGCCTTGGCAAAGCTTGAAAAGAGGTCGGGATGTGCAGCAGGATGACTTTGCGAAAAAGCATCCCTCGCCGAGCAAAAGGGATCTTGAGGCACTAGAGCTAGCATTCCAGCAATATACCATCCCTAATGGACCACCTGTGGATGGGGATGCGGACGAGCTGGCTGGTAGTGACATGTTGCTTGGAGTGGCTCTGACCGACAAGGACCCGAACAGGAGATTGTTGAAGCAAGACGCCAAAGGCAAAGGCACCTCGAGCCAACAGCGGGTAACGTCCAAAACTTTTCCATCGAGGATTCCCCTCCCTCGTGGCCAGCTCGGAATGAGTGAAGGCAGCAAGATTCGACTTGCGAGAGACTTTATACCAAAGAATGCGGTTCCAGGGGAACTTGACGAACTATTGTAATGAATAGAGATATTATTTCGCGGATGGCTTGATATAGTAATGACTGTTGGAGGCAATGACGGTTTTATGGCTCGAGACTAAGGCATGATGGGTGAAACGTCCACTGAGATGGACATGTGGCATCTGATACGGCTGGTTGCAGAAGACAACATGATAGTGGACATGAACATATGACGGTAGTATGGCATAAGCACAATATAACTAGTATTAATTTCATTGATTCTTTGGCCCTGAGGCCGTGTAAGGAGTGTATGCCGTATAAGCTGGGGTATAATAAAATTCTAACGCTCATAACAGAAGTTTCATCTCTTTCGTCTCCCATCAACTTGTAGATCTGTGTGTCATGGCTGCGTTATCATCCGCACATGTTCTTCGTGTAAATTAGAAGATGTGGGCATGCTTGTGGTGACCCCGTCCATCCGTCCCATGCATACGTCGAGTCCCAGCAGCCTATAAATGTTAGTATTCTTCACGACAACTCCACTTACATCCCATCAGTCACGTACCTTGAGACCAGGGCGTCTAGTCAAACTACCCCGAATTTTCATCAACGCACCGCTAACCTTGTCTTTCATGGTAGGCTTGCGCTTCTGATGATGGACATGGCGAGGGCGACGGGAGAAGAGGCCACGACGTCGGGGGCGCGTGGTGGTAGTGGTGTGGTGGTGGTGGGTTCTGCGTCCGAAGGGCATGATGTTTGTTGTTTATGATGTTTGTATTTGTAAGATGTTTAGATGCTTAAGATGTTTAACTCTTGATTAAGTTTGTTGAAATCGTGGGGAAAGAAGGTGGTTTATATGCATTATTTTTGGGTATTTGGCTACATTTTCCTTGGATTTTGGAATGATGCCATTGTCTGGGTGTTTCCACTGATCAGCCACACTTGTGATGTAGTTTGTGGTACAGGAGACAGAAAAACAGGGTCGCTGGAGTTCAAACTTGGAAGGATATGTGGCTTGCGCACGTCACTTTTTGAGGGGAGGGGTGGTGATTGGTGGAGGCGGCGGATTCAGGGTCTGGTGTGGCTGGTGGGGGTGATGTCATTGTGTGATTGTTGTAGGGGAATGACGAAGGTGTGCAGCTTGGGTTTGGGAAATCGAGATGAAGCTTGGAATTGGGTGACGAGGGGATTACAGGGTGAAGAGGAGGTGAACAAGGGTGTTTGATGTTCATGAGCGGGAATACCTCACTGTGCAAATTTGGTGACGTTGTGCCAAGCAAAGAGTATCAATATCGCACATCTAGTTCAAGCTGTGTAACTCTAGTCTACGAACCGCAAATTAGCCTTAATCTTCTGCAAGTCACCCTCTGAAAACCCCAATCCACGCGTGACATAGCCGTCCCAGCCGCCAAAGTCCTCATCAAGCGCCTCCTGGAAGCGCTGCCAAAACACAGGCCGCAGACTAACCAGGTCATAAAACCCGGGCGTCTCAGGGTCCTTGATGCCAAGGGTGCTCATGGCGTAATGCATGAGTTTCTCTCGCGCCGGCTCCGTCCCGATCCGTGAGAGCATGTAGTCGCGCGTGGATGCGTCGGCGGGGGAGGCGGCCAGCGCGTGCAGCAAGCCTGCTACTACACCTGTGCGGTCACGGCCGGCTTCCTTGGAGTTAGCACGGAACATAATTCCAGACTCGGTGACGTACCTGTGCAGTGGAAGAGGACCGGCTCGGCGGGTGTATCGCGAATATGTTCCAGGATCTTTCGGATGAGAGGGCGATAGGCCAGCGCGCAGTTCATGTATTCCTTCTTCCAGGCGAGTTGGCCTCCGTCGACGGCGAATTCCTCCAGCGGAGGCATGGGATATCCATCTTCGACGTCCAGCCATACGTTTTCGACGCCGGGGATCGCTGGGTCGGGGGCTGATTCTCGCTCTTCAGGGATGCGCAGGTCGAAGATGCGGCGGACGTGGCTGGCGAGCCAGGCTTGAGCTTCGGGGTCTTGGGCCGCGCCTTGGAGGAATCCGGAGCGGTAGAAGCGCGTGGTGGGAAGGGCGCTGCCGGGGACGGCGCCGAGGTCGCGGAGGTTGAAGAGGGATCGGGAGGGGATGAAGGGCGCGGATGTTAGGACGGGGAGGAGGACTTCTGGCGCAAGAGGTTCGCGGACGTCAGTGGCCGAGAGGGCATCGAGCTCGTCGGGGGAGAGGGGCATGGTTGACTGCGGCGTTGTGAGGGGATTGCGATTGCGAGTGAGGTGAGTATATTGGTGATGGTGATGTTCTAGCGGGGGAGGCTAAGTGTTGAATTGAGATACAGCGCGGGTGGTTTCGAGGCGAGAGTACTTGGCGTGAGTTGGTATCGAGGTCTTGGTAGTATTATATTCTAGTTATTCGTGGTCACCGACTCGAATTGAGTATGCCGAGGATACAATCTGTCTGGTTTGGTCTGTTGGTAAGGCGACATCGACTGAAGGAGTTGGCTGGACCCCCACATCGGCCGACGGACCCCGGACTTAGGTCGTAGAGGAATAGGCTAGTACGAACTTGGATATGTAAACTTACGAAGAATATGAATTAAGAAATGCCCAATCCAATAACCTGTTGTTCAACCTGATTTGGCATGAGCGCCATATTGACGGCTTCGTGAGGACATGAATACCCTGTACGAGTGTCACGGCGAGATGTCTTGGCACATGTGAAAGACTCCTTGTATACTCACCAGCTTCGGGCAGTTACGTTATCTCGACTCAGTTCCATGCTATCCTTACCTATCCAAAATTGCTGCCAAGACTCTTCTTTCTCTAGACCTTGAAGAAGACATGGCCCACGTAGCGATGGCCTGCTTCCTCACGGAGAAGTACTCACTACTACAATCTCACGGCTGAGGACCTCATGCACAACTGTTCTGAGATGTTACGACTGTTCGTTCTTGGCTCTTCTGAGCGAGATGACGCCTTCAGGCTTTAACGGCATCTGTGCACGGCAAGAGACTCTCAATTGACCCTAGAGATATTCTTTGATAGTACCCCAAGTAAGCCATCTCGTGGTCTTTCTGCGAGGAAGTGCGGGTTGATGTGAACCACCCGTGGACGCGAGCAGTACTCTGAAGCTGACATAAGATTGTTGCAGTCGGAAAACCATTTAGAAAAATACGAGCCGGTTGCCTTACAATGTAGCAAGAGGGCTAAAAATTCCCAAAGATAAGCGCACATCAAGGAGGAGTTTATCTGGTAATCTGCCAATTCAATCTGTTCAATGTTGCGAATGGCGTCACTTGGCGGGGTCAATTCAATGTATCTGCTCATGTTTCAACAAAACACAAGCCAATTCGACTTCCCCATTCAAACTAGCAAATCCCTCGCGAATTTAGGTTCCCCCAAATTGGACGATCTAAATTTCGAAGCCATCTTCCGCAATAGCGTACTGCCAAAAAAAATAAAATGAAGTTTCTCCCAAAAAGGACCCTTTGAAACTTTATTGCCCCGCGGGAGCTGCCGCCACAAGCCACAGGCACCGAAACAACCGCCCCTGATTGGCCACTTCCCTCATTGTCATGAATTCTTTCCTTTTGTTTCAACTCACTTGGTCCACTTGACATTCACAGCTGAGTCCAGTAGCGACATCGGCTGGTCTGCAGAGTTAAGACACTCAACACACGCATATATCGTTGGGCAACGACTACATTTCAACCCAAACTTCCATTCTAACATTTCTCATGATCTAACCTTTGAGTTTGGAGCCGTCAAACTCCAAGTAAACTATGTTTGCGTAGTTAGGGCCTCCCGCCCACGACCTCTAACCCCATTCATCATATAAGAAGCCGAGCCGCTCCCATCCTTCACCATGACAAGCCAACCTCAATCCACCGGCAGAATGTTCGCCACGCCCCTACCCCGATGGGGATTCATCCTCTCCGTCATGGCGGTCGCTCTGGCTGTAGCAATGCGTCTGCAGCAGCAGCCTATCACGGATGCTGCCGACGCCAAGACGTACTGCTACAAAGCAGTGCGAACGCACGACAAGAACCAAGCCACTGCGTCTTGCTTCTCCGTCCAGAATGGCGTATTTAATCGTGTTTGGGCAGAATCAGACGACTCGGAATCTGTCGTATCTCAGGATAAGGCTATAGACGGCTATGTGATTCCCGGACTTTGGGACGGCCACGGCCACCTCATGGCGTACGGTGAATTCCTCCACTCCGTCGACCTATTTGGCGCTAAGAGCCTCAGCGAAGCCAAGGATCGAATCAAGGTATATCTCAAGAAGAACCCAGAAGCAGGCACCAAGGACCAGTGGGTGCGAGGCGTAGGCTGGGACCAAGACGTATATGGACGCATGCCAACTGCTGTAAGTCCCGGTTCCCAAACAACACGAGCCAAAGCTAATCAACATATCCAGGCCGATATTGAAGAGGACCCTGCTCTGAAGGGCATCTACATGATGCTCGACCGCATCGACGTCCACTGCACATGGGTATCCCAATCCGTCCTGGACCTCCTCCCCGCCGACCTCCCCGACATCCCAGGCGGCGAAATCATCCGCGACCCAGGAATGGGCGTCTTCTGCGACAACGCAATGGACTATGTAGTCAAGCGCTGGCCAAAACCAGACAGCAAGAAGAAGGCCATGGCTGTCAAATCAGCCCTCGCCAAACTCAACGAAGTTGGACTCGTGGGCATGCACGACGCCAGCTCCCTACCCGAAGACATCAGAATCTACACCGACATGTCCAAAACAGAAGACTGGACCCTCCGCGTATACAGCATGCTAGAATGCTCCAAGCGAAACACATACTGCCCCTCTGAAAGCGTCAAGATCGATAACCCGAACTCCATGTTCACCGTCAGAGCCGTCAAACTCTTCGCAGGTAACACACTACTCTTCCCTCAAACACCAGACCATTGAAACTAACATCATCAGACGGCGCCCTCGGAAGCTGGGGCTCAGCAATGCTAGCCCCCTACGCAGACCACCCCTGGACATCCGGCACGCTTCTCATCAACGCAACGACCCTCACATCCGTCACCAAGTCCTGGGCCTCAAAGGGCTACCAGGTCAACATCCACGCCATAGGCGACCTCGCCAACCGCAACGCCGTGGACGCCTTCGTCGCCGCCCTCAAGCAGCAGTGTCCCGATGCCACCACGGACGCCGACCTCGCCAACTGCCAACGCACTCACCGCTTCCGCATAGAACACACCCAAATCATGCACCCGGACGACCAGGCCCGTCTGCACGCCCTCGGCATCATACCCTCCATCCAGCCCACACACGCTACCTCGGACATGAAGTACGCTCTGGATAGACTTGGCCCTGAGCGCACCGACACCGAGGCGTATCGTATGCGGTCGTTTCTTGATGCCAATCCCATATTGGGGAGTGACTTTCCCGTGGAGCCACCGAACCCATTTCACGGAATCTACGCGGCTGTTACGAGAAAGAATCCCGCTACTGGGCTGGGCGTGAATGGTTCGCACAAAGGGTGGCATACCGATGAGGCACTGAGTCTTGACCAGGCCCTGTGGGGATTCACGGGTGCTACTGCGTATGGAGCGTTCCTCGAGGACAAGGCAGGCCAGATTAAACAAGGCGCATTTGCTGATTGGCTTGTTTTGGATAAGCCGATTGAGTCTTTGGATATTGAGCAACTCCGCACTCTCAAGGTTAAAGAGACTTGGGTTGCTGGGAAGAGAGTTTACGCACGAGATGAATAAAATCCTTCGCCATGTTGGATTATCTGGTTGAAAGTTTGATCAAAATGGCCTACGTGCTTGGGATAGTGATGTCAAAAAGAGGCGGATATCTGGTCAGGTTGAATGTAAATTAGATCTATGTCTACTGTGACATTCTAGATTCGAGTCAAACCCTTTGACTAGCTAAAACGGCCATCTTTGTTAGGGAAACGCCCAGATGCATGCTGTGACCCGAAATAGACTGCCCCGATTATGAATCACACATTGACTCAAAATTCTTTTTAAAAAACAAAGTCCCATCTGGTCTTTTCCCCTTGAGACAGTCTAGCAAAGCTCCCAAAACGCCGGCCGTATAATGCATCATCACCAATTTGTTGCCGATATGTACAACACCACTCCCACCACCGTGATAAATCTGAACCACTCGTACTACTTGAAGAGGCCCTCAAGATTTTGAAATGCACTTGCTCTCGAACCATTTCGCAAACTTGACAGTGGGAATGTCCACAGCTCTCCAGAAAACATCCGCCCACCAAATGACCGTGGGGATGACGAATGCTGCACCCAGAAAGAACCCAGCATTGTACCAATATCCCTCGACGCCTGTAAATCCATAAGCCATCTTTTCCCAATGATAGCCAACTACATGCATCGCAGGGCCATGCATCAAATACAAAGCATATGAAATCTTCCCAAAGTATTGCACAACGGGAGAATTGAAAAAGCGTTGCCACGACCGGGAGTGACCAACTGCTAGAACAAAGACAACTGCGCCAGTGGATTGCCAATATCGAAACTTTTCTTCTCCCCACCATTTAGGAATTAATGATGTCAAATATATCCATCCTGGTGCAACCTCGCCACCGTCGTCTGGCTGTGACATGAGATATAAGCCAAGAATGCTGATCAATGTCCAGAAGAGACTCTTGACCCAGCTACGGCCCTTTATAGGTTGATTTTCTCTTTGTGGCAAGGCTGGAGAAGGAATGTGCGCTCCACGAATGTGATCCATTTCTGCAAGGAGCATCCCACAGAAGAACAAGCATAGCTCCCATCTAGAATGACGGTAGGTAAACCACATAATTCCTCCAACAGTCAAAAATCGAATGGTAGTCCTCAGACGGGCGGTGCCAATAATGGTTAGGAACAGGTAGAGTGAGCATCGGAATTCGAGCGGAATCGTCCACAAATGTACATCATATGCTGCAGACACAATAGTTAGCAACTCTATATCTTTAGCCCAACGGACCATAATCTCTTACAAGTGCTTCCGCCGTACTTGTCCCAATTAAAAACATGGACAAATCTGTACATATGGAGAATCCAATCTCTAAACTGAGCATATGATGACTCCATCCGTTCAGGATGTGGCTCGACAATGTTTTTCATATACTTTCGGTCCTTGGCGAACGCTCTCGTCCACTCGTACGCCCCGACTTGTAGCAGACATATAATCATCAGTGTAGAAGTAGCGGTTGGTAAGTACAGCCGAATTGCCCGACGAAAAGTAAGGGAGCTCATGGTGGTGGCAAAATCAGACATAGCGCCATTTCGAATCAGCTTCAACGGGCGATAGGACAATGCGTATCCTGAGATCACGAAGAACACGCATACTGCCGGGGGTCCTTGATACCAAAGTCGGAGAAAAGGGAGCTTCAAGAAATGGTAGTTGTCTTCTCCAGTGCCCCAACTCTTGGCAATTGTAAAGGCTTGATACGAGTAATGGCAAAAGAAGACAAACAGAGCAGCCAATCCTCTCATACCGTCGAGGTATGCCGTAGGTGCCAATTTTGGAGGACATATCTGCTCGCGGGCATGTCTTCCCTGGAAGAAGCTTGGTGTCAGAAAGATGGCGAATCGAATCACCAATACTCTCCATGGAGCCGAGCGTAGCTGTGTTAATGGTGTTGTGAAAGCTGACGCATATTTCGAATAGTTGGGGAAATGGGCTTTCACTCCGAATCGAGAATCGGTATCAACACCACTTCCTTCGCTTTCAGAGTCCGAATTGGTTTTCTCGTCCAACAACCCCATCTTCTCTTCTTGGGAAAGGGAAGGAGTCAACTGTTCGCTGGGATTCATTGTCCTGCAATGAATCTACTCATTGGTGAGAATGAATGACAGCGAGGCCTCTCAATGTGAAATACAGACACGAAACAAAAACAGTGTACAATGAGGAACAAAGTGTCAAAGATCGAAGAGCTGAGCCGCACGCAGAAACGTGATGCAATGTCAAGGAATGGACTGGGTTAGTGAGAGAGCGGATAAAACAACCGACTTGAGAATGGAAGGAGGGAAAACCATGCGCATAGGTAGGTGAAACGAAGGTAGTCGCTCAACCGCCTCTCCTTCGTACAGGAAGGATGTCCACAAGGGGTTGTACGGAGAAGAGTGAACAAAGTGAGGATTGAGGACAGAAAGGGAAGAAGAGTCGGGCTGGAGATTAATCACAGGATTCGATGGAAAAAATGGTCCTCGGAAGGGAGAGGATGATCCCGACCCAGCGTAATAAGTACCTACCAAGGTAGCGAACCTGGCACTGCTCGTGTCGAAACCCTACAAACGAAAGAAGAGGGAGGTAGATGTAGCATACAGTGTCAATCATTTCATCTTTGGACAGGCAAGACAACAAAGAAAAATGCGGTGCACCTGCCGTCTGGTCTGCATACCTTTCAAGGCTTGCTTGGTTTGCACCTTCCTCTCGCACCCAGTCGTGACTATCACCAGGCATTACAATCCAAACTTCCTTGGCTTCGATGGCGACGTCTTGCCTCCATGTCTGATACTCTGGAACCGGAACAGCCAATGGGCGTATCAGCCCATACAAACACTGGAGCTCAAAGTCTTGAGAAGTGGCAGGCGAGATGGACACTGGTGATCATCGCGTTCAAGGGGAAGGAGCGTTTGGAGACTGTCGATCAGCACGGTGCGCAGCCGCTGGTCTCGACGTCGTCACAGGGGAATTTTGTCCTCATGCAGACGTTGTTGAAAGGGAGGGGACGGGCGTGGCGTCTTTCGGGATTATTTAGGCAAGGCACAGATTTCACAATTAACAAGCGTAGATGTAATGGGCGATTTACTTCATTGTCGAATACAAAGAGCTTGATAACGCGCAAGGGCACATGAGTGATGTCGTGGGAGTGAGGGAAGCTTTGACTGCCAGATCAAATGTGACTGTGGAAACAACTGGGTTGGTTTCCCTATTTCCGGTCTTCCGTGAGACACTTGGACCAGACTGTTTTGTCCCACCACACGACATCTCTACAATAACACACCATTAGCTTTAAACAAACATTGCTGTGAGTTTAATCTATCAAACAGAAAAATCAACCGATGTCTTTGTTACGGCCAAATAGGAGGCACTGTATGTGCGACACAAACTTTTCTTTCCTCATTTCAAGCCATCAGGCCAAATCAGTTACAGAGATGGGAGCATGTACTCAGTGTGCGAGTATGTTTCGCACGTTATACGCAGGAACGATGATCTTGTAACCAGGAAGGAGCAGGCCACCCACACTTGGCCCGCTGCGACTCTTTGGAAGTCCGCACAGAGCAGGTTTTCAAGAATTGCGGCCCCGGTGGGTTGACCAAATCTATATTCTTTTCTCATTCATTGATTGCTTGACACCAAACTTTCTCGCTCGTGGCAGATACCTTCGGCTCTTAGCTTCAGATCGATCGGGTCCGTATTATTGCCTCTTGCTATCATGGATATTGGCCCAGCGAGAAGCAACAGCCAACCTGCATGAATTTTACAGTTGCTTCAAAGAGAGCAACACCGAATCCCTGGGCTTGACGCCGGCACCAGAAACTTGGCATCATCACAGGGGACCTATTGGCTACATGACACTCGCCAAAACGCCTCCCGCTTTCCCCCAGGCACCCCGGCGTCCCACACCCCCCTTTGGCGGTTCCCACATGCTGATCTGTGTTTCCCTTGGACGTTTCAAGTTGGGATTGGCATTGCAAAATGCCCGTTGTGCAACATGACTGCTCCGGACTCGACTCGAGGATCCTGTCAGAATCAATATCCAACATATCCAGCCCCAAGCCCGCTGGAGAAAAGCGGAACAATTGCTAATTCGGTATTAGCAGGTGTGATCCCCTGCACCACCTCCCCATGGCGAAATATCTGGTTCGAATGTGTCACGAGACCGAGGTTCCTTATGACGCCCAAATTGAAGATGTTCAGGACGCATTTAACGTACGATCGATGACAAGCTTCCCCCAAAGTCATCCATAGGGTGAATTAAACGGTCTTCTTTGTATAACAGAGAAATCCGGACATCGACATAGCTGCTTCAAACAGCCTGTTCTTTCAGATCTAAATTGGCCACTGAGCCTAGTGGACAGTCGAGTTCCGACTTGTGCGGGTTTCAGATATTGGCCAAACACTCAACTCATTACACGTGTTACAGCTGAGTAGTTCGTGTGTCAGCATGACAGCATACCCAAAAACTGTCATCTGTCGTTATGATATTCGAACTGTACGGAAACAGAGTGATGCAAAGATATCAAGATTACTCCGAACTACTGATAGCTTCTGATTGCTCATCTCAGATGCTGACAGTGTACCCTTGGCCTCGAGTGGTGATGGCGTACCTCCCTTGCTTATTGGCCCACAAGCTATAAATGACCTTCCGGGATGCAATATTTTCTGGGTACCGTACGAAGTACCACTGCAAAACGGGAGGCAGCTTGCAGATCCCAAAGATAGGAGTCCTTGGACTGTCCGCCGAGTCTGTAGGCTGGAATGAGATATTGTCAGTTGCGTTAACGGACGGTGTGGCTTTTGGCTCACTACCCCAAGAACTACATGCTATGTCCCAAAGGTTATTGTAATGGTTAATCTGTGGAGAAGATGTGATTTTCATTTGCAATTGCTGCTTTGCTATTTTTATGTACTGAAACATGGCATTTTGCTTTTACCATATACCACCCACCGGTTCAAATCTTCCCAGTCATTACTTGCCTTCTAGATGCCACCCCAATTTTCCAGTTTTTAATCGTCCATTGCATAAAAAATTCATTACCGACATGTACAACTCGCTTTCAAATACCAGTTCATATTAATGCTCCAAACGCCATTCATGTACCCAGTTTCGTGTAAAACCCGTCATCACGTCAACCATTCCCAAATGCAAGTCTAGTTCTCAAGCCAGTCCAGGAACTGGGGGGTAAAGTAGCTGACGACAATGGTAGCACCAGCTCGTAGAATACTCTCGGTTGCCTCAAATGCAGCGCTCTTGAGGTCGAATACCCCCGCCTTGGCGGCGGCGTGAATCATGGCGTATTCACCACTGACCTGGTAGGCAGCAATTGGAAGGTCCTTGCCGAGGTCTTTGGCGTCGCTAATGATGTCAAGGTACTGACCAGCAGGCTTGACCAAGATTACATCCGCGCCCTCGGTAATGTCACGGACGATGGCACGACGAGCAAGGCCACGACCACTGGGAGGGAGCTGATAGCATTTGCGGTCTCCAAAGGATGGCGCAGAGCCGGCGGCGTCACGGAATGGTCCGTACAGGCATCCCGAAAACTTTGCAGAGTAGGACATCAAAGTGGTCTTGTGAGCGATACCTTCTTCAATGAGCTTGAGCTTGATGGCACGAATACGCCCGTCGTTCATATCTGAGGGTGCAACGCAGTGAGCACCGGCCTTGGCGTAGGCGATAGCAACGTCAGAAATGCGGTCGACGGAGAGCTGGTTATTCAGGCTGCCGTCGTCTCGCAGGATGCCGCAATGGCCGTGAGAGGTATACTCGCAAAGGCAAACGTCGGTGCAGATGTAGAGCTGCGGGAATCGGCGGCGGATGAGGCGGATACTTTGAATAACAGGGCCCTCTGGGTCGTCAGCAGCGCTGCCGAGAGCGTCCTTGGTGCCAGGCTTCATGGGGACACCAAAAAGCATGACCGAGCGGAGACCCTTGTGGACAAGAGGCTCGAGGAATGACACGAGCTTGTCAACGCTGATCTGGTACTGGCCGGGGAGCGAGGCAACCAAGTTCATGTCGTTTTGGCCATCGGTAATGAAAATTGGGTAAATGAACATGGACTGAAGGAATTCGTGTTAGTGGCACATTTTGAATGGGAAAGAGTCTTCTCACTCTTCGGCACTCACCTTGGTCAGTTGGCGCTCAGCCTGCCACGAGCGGGCTAGAGGGTGGAAGTAGCCACCATGTAACTGACTGCCAATGCCACCAGAGATGCTCACGCTGGTGGCAGCCGTGCTGGTGTACGACATTGCTCGAGATATGTGTGAAGTTCGGTCATCGGCAGTGGAAATGGATGGTGGCGGGGCGGATCTGCGAGAGCCATTGCTGTCGCGCAGCGAGAGGTCCTGAACAAGACTGGAGAACGACATTGTGAATGATGATGTTGGATACGGATTCGCTCAATTGAACCTCGTTGATAGTGAGGATTTGTGGTTTGGCGAGGAATCGGTGCTACAATTGCAAGACAATTGTGGCGACGTGTGCAACTGGGCGAATAGTGAGGACGGAAGAACTTGCGACACAACTCGACACAAACACACTCCTGGCGAGTGGATACGGTTCGAGTTTGCGAAAATTGACTCTTGTTAGCTGGCGAAAGACTGACAATCAAGAGGTCGCGGGTTTGCTGGACAAAACGGCCGGCAGAAAAGTTGTTGGAAGGGAAAAGAAGGTGAAAGTTGTGGTGTGCGGTTGAGATGATTTTCCTCGAATTTGCTTGGCTGCGGCTTCATGCAAGTGTGGAAGGCGCAATGCAAGTAACAATGCTCGGTGTGCGCCTTTCGTAGAGTGTGGAAGTACCTCGGAACTGCGGTGTTGCCGCTCCGGAACGGCCGTCGGGTCTTGAAGGACGGGCTCGGTCCAATCAGCATGGCTGAAATGGTAATGCGGGGATAAGCGGCGGGCTTTGAGTCAATCCGTAGTGGCACTCGGATGCTCGTGATTCCGGCGTGGAGGCACGGCAATCAATTATCATTTTTGCATTAGAATGGGAATTTCGACAGGTCAAGCTGAGGGTATGGTGGGTTGACTATGATCTTCCGTCGAGGTTATGTGAGAATGTTTGCCATTGCAGATGTTGTGAGACCTTGACCGTGAATGTTGTCATTGACTGTGAAGTGTCACCGCTACAGTCACATGCCGAGATATCTCCATGCGGTATCAAATAATCTCAAGACTGATTGCCAGCTGGTGTGATTGTAAGCTGACCAGCGTACAATGGTCTTTCATAGTATAAACCTGTAGGGTGACTTGAATTTCCTTTTTAAAAGGTCAAGATCGAAGCACATGTTGAAAGGGACATGGGTCTGTGCTTGCATATTGGCGAGCAGGTGGTTCATGCACAGATCACGAAGTATAGCTTCTACAACTTGTATCCCGATACAAGCACAAACTTACCAAATGGCACTGTAATTTCAATCCAATCATGTATGTCTGATGCAATCTCTTTCGCGACATCAACGCCCGCGTTGCAGAGCAAATGAGCACGATTTGACATTGCCATGTCACCTGCTACTCGTAACGACACACCTTGTGAACAAAGAGCTTGATTTTTCCTAGGCTATTCCCCAGAGAGTCAAATAGGTTATTTCTACATAGTCGTGAGAAGTTGTCTGTTAGAATTTGATAGCATCTGCGTTCGTTGCTTGGGTGCGTGGCAACTTGGTACTTATACCAACCTGGCTGTCCATGATATGCACCGAAAGTTCGACATCAGCGTCCTTCTCAACACTAGAAACCAAACTGAACTATCCCAACATATCCATTGACTCTAATTGAATCTCTAAAATCGTAGTAATACACAACTCTACCCACCACCTGAGACGTATTTTCATTTTTCAACAAAAGAAAAGGTATAATAGGCCATCAAACCAAAGCCATCTATAATCCCCTAAGAACCGTGTTGTCACGCTTATCCATTTGAGTATACCTCTCCTTCAACACTTGCGCGACAGTACGCTTATCATTGCCGGTTCTCTCAAATCTCTGATCCAGAGCCTTTGAAACAGGGCTTACACCCAGGAGGCCAACCGATCCAGGAGCGGCACCAGCACCTGATAGACCAACGGCCGATTTAACCTTGCCCACAACTTCGGTAGCCTTCTCCTTGCCCTTTTCCAGCGTTGAAGCGAGAGCACCTCCAGCCTCTGATGCCTTTTGTCGGGCCTCGTTCTCAGCCCTTTGGGCTTCCCTCCAAGCAGCCAGTCTTGCTTGCAGAGCGTTATCCTTGACCTTGGCCTCGAAATCTTCTCCTTCCACCTTGGCTTGCTTGAAAGCCCCCTTTGCCCTGGAGGCAATTTTGCTTGCCGCGCCGTCTGCGTCCATCTTGGCCTTGTGCGACAGGGACTGGACCTCGCTCTTCGCTTTGGCGGCGCTATCTTCTATTGATTCTCCGAAAAGCGTATCCCACAAGGCCCCAATGCGGTCCTCGAGACCCTCGCGGACTTCTTCCCAGTCAGTGTGCTGTACCCATTTCACAGCGTTTTCAACCTCTTCATTCCATCGCTCCTTGGCAACTTCTACAGCCTCGGCTCGCTTGGCGGCAGCGACTTCAGATCGGGTAGGCGGTAACGGTTGAGGGATGGGGTCGATGAGGCTCTGGATGGCGAGGGCTTGAGCGCGTAAAGATCGGCCTTGTTGCTCGCGATTTCGCTGGTGTGCGAGGACGGAGAGATAAGCCAGGGAGAGGGTCAAGGTGACGCCACCAGTCTGTAACAATTGAATTAGTACGAATCGCCAGAGTGAAGTGCTAGTCGGAGAGTATATAGTGACGTACAAAGCCGGTAACGAAACCCATCGTGACTGTGTTGTAGAGCCAAGTCCTAGCTCGGAGGTGAGGGAGATTCGGGAGCCTTGTGCTCGGAGCACGAGATTGTCAGACGGTAATGGGAGGAGACAAGAAACTGCAAATTCCCGTCTATTTGCTCAAGTTCATGATGCGCAGCAGGCGTGTAGCTGTGCAGCAGCAAACGCAGCGGGTCAATTGACACTCGCGAGATTGTGATGCGCTGGAATTTGTGTTGCTGCGTGGGTTTTTTCGGTCCTCGACTCGGTTGACGTCGTTTTTGGCGCTGGAGCTTGTTCGAGTTCCCGCGCCCAGAAAATCAACCGGGTTTGCGGCATGGCACAGGTCCGCTCAGGCCAAAAAATTCGCCTCAACCAATCCGGAGCCGTGTTTGCTCACCACCTACCCAAAGTGCATGTCGACAATCAACATCGACCCTTTTTTTGGTCTATTGAGTACCAGTTGAAAAGGTCCATCATCACAGCGCGCCAGTACCAACACGCCCAATTGCACCGAATCGCTGATTTCTCGACGACGGTGACTGCAGAATGGCCGGTGGTCTCGTCAAATACCGGCATCTCAGCCGAAACTCATCTGCCCGAAAAGCTCTGTTGCGAGGCTTGGTGACCCAACTTGTGCAATATGAGCATATCCAGACCACATATGCAAAGGCAAAGGAGGCCCAACGGCTGGCAGAGAAGCTGATTACGCTGGCGAAGCGAGACAATGAGCCGTGTAGGAGATCAGCACAGGGGATTCTTTACGTACGTGGACTCAAATCCTACGATCAAACCATGCGCCTATTGAGGTCGCACTGGACATCCAGTTTTGGGGAGTTGGAAAGCTGACGAAGGAAATAGACACCACATGTACTGCTTCCCAAGCTCTTTGGCGAATTGCGAAACAGATATATCACCCGAGAAGGCGGCTATACCCGTGTCGTCCGTACCGAACCCAAAAACACCTACGACCAAGGCGAGAGTGCTATCCTCGAATTCGTTGACGGTCCCAAGGATTCACGGTTCATGATGACAGCCAAAGCAATTGCCAGAGATCGTCTGCTGGGTCGCCAATCTACGCCCCTCACGTTGCAGAATACGAAGAAGGTGACGCAGTTTCGCGGAGCGCAAGACCTCGAGGACTTGGTGCAGCGGTTTGTGGCTCTTGAAACATCTGACTCAGCTGTTGCGGATGATGGACACAGTGTGGAGGCGGCACAGATGGCGGGAGAAGAGAGTGCAAAGGTGCAGAAGCTTGCGGCCGACGTGCAGACACAAAAGGAGGAACAGCCAAAGAGGTAGATGGATGAAGGATGGGGGAGAAGAAAAGGCGAGGGCGGGATTATCCGCCATGTACAAATATGCTGTACGTTGTATTTTATATACCAATATCATGACTATCAAGTGTACGCTGTGTAAACAGGGGCAAGTGAAGTAGATTTTCAAAGCTAAACCATTGCTTCTAGCCTCACCTGGCAGGCATAATCTCACAGAAGATTACCCAGGCCCCGAGAAGATTCTGAGGCGTATGACACCGAAACCTGCATCATAATGGCTATCTCGAACAATGCCTTCCAGTCAAGCCTTAACTGCGGTTGCCAGTAAAAAACTTGCTACCTTTCTTCACAATTTCCTTCGCTCGAAACTTCAGACCGCCAAATTCCTTCCTATTCACCTTGCCCCTTCCTTGCGTTTTATCCTAAGAAACACCCAGAGCGGACTCGAAAATAGGCGATAGGTCATGCGAAGCGCAGATCGAGCTCCCAGATCTCTTTCTTTCCAAATCCTCCAGGGCAAGCTGGAGAGTACCACAATAGTTTGGGAGCTGGAGAATCCTGTCTCTCGTGGCATCATCAAAGTATGGAGCCCCGATGTAAAACTTGTGACCGTTTCCTTCTAAACGAGCTCGTGAACCCTTATTGTTACCATAGTTTCGGAGGTCATAAATAAACTCCAGGCAACCTTGGTGAAACCGTGGGTTATTGGTCATGATTTCGGAAAGCATTTCTTCTTTCTTGGACTCAGCCCGAATGAAATCGTCCCAAATCCTAATGAATGGTTCTTTCCATGGTCCTCGGAGTAAGTTTCTCTGCCAAATATCCGCGGTAAGCTGAACAGGCTGCGAGATTCCACTAGGTCCAATAGAATGGACAGTAACTTCAGTTGGATTTTTCAAGTCCGTAAGCTGGGATTCGATCCAACCTATCATCAATGAATTGTTAGCATGTCGTAAAAGGTTTGGGGTAATACAATATTTACCCAGCAAGTAATCCTTTGTGAAAGTCATTACGTTCTCGTTAGAGACCATCGACACCATGTTTCGTTCGTCCTCAATCTTCTCCATAGTCTCCATATCAGTACTCTCCGATCTGTGTCGTATTTTTGGCTGGATAAGTACTTCGGGCACAGAAATTCCATGACTTGCGGACAAACTTCGTCGCGAGGAACGAGAGTTTGCGTGGGAAGGAGTGCGGGAAGAATTTGGGGATGGCTCAGTAGCTTTTCGAACTATCACAGTTACCACATTATCTTTCGTGCAGTAAAGATTGTATGTAGCAATGATACTTTCGTCATTAAGCATTTGCACTGCGGAACTCATACTGTCGGAATGAATGTAAAAAGAATGTTCCTCGACGGTTCCCTTGCCTCCACTTAGCTTAATGCAGGTTTGGAGACTCATGGTATGCTTTTTGACCTCTTCAAAGGTATAAGCGCCTTGGGTGAAAGAATTTCTGTTCATTCCTTCATTCAGAAAGAACCATAATTGCTGACGCCCATTTCCAGCCTGTTTCTGGCTTTGGGTCTTTGTTTTCTTGGGGGACATGCTGGCGAGCGTCTCAGGCGCAGTCGCAGGTTAGAGTTCAGTAAGGCGAAGTTTGACAGTGGAAGAAGATGGTTGGAAAGTATGTGTACGTTAGAGTTCTGTATAACATATTCCACTAGACAATCACAAGACTTTATCGAAGGCCCTATTTATACCCCAACCTGCCTTCACATCAAGCGGTCCCTGCTCTTTAGGCTCTTCACCAAATCTCACTTTCTCACTTTCTCACTTTCTCACTTTCTCACTTTCTTCTCAAGTTGATTTCACAACGCAGACAATACTAAACACTATTCCTATTGTCGTGACAGAAGCCACGTGGGAACAATGGCGAAAGGAAAACGACATGGAACAAAAGCGAGTCGCCCACGGGCATCATCGCCAGCACCTTCAACAATACCTCAGACCACATCGGCCATTAGGACAGATTCCAACCTAGGATACAAGGTCCGAGTCCTAATACACGACCTTCGCAACGTTGAAAAGAATCCTTCTTCTGCCAGAAGGCTGAACGCAACCATTTGCGAACAATACATCAGTTCACCGTATTTCACTGCTCAGGAAGCCGAAGTCGTGAAGAGCGCAACGGTTGATGTGGAAGTTGGGCCCCAAATCACCTCCGTGGCCACAGAAGCTATTATCGGAAAGTCTTTGGACGAAGCGATTTGCAATGTACTCAAGGATTTCCTTGAGAAGCGGCGGGCAAGCGGTGATGCCCGGCCTTGTGGCCCGCATCATCTTGCGCCGCTTTATGCGGAACTATTTGGCATTAGGATGGAAGAGGTGGAGGATGAAAAGTTTCTGGGTAGGTTGAGGAGGCAAGGGGTTTAGGAATGGTATACGAAGGCTGCAACCCATACAATGACAGATAGCTGAGTTCAGCCAAGGTACATAACATTCGCACATCTGAGTGGCATTTTGATAGATAATACAACTTGATCATGCATTAGAGTCGGTGGCAAATGCATTCCCCGGCTGAGTCTAGACTAAAAGTTACGGCAGCCAGTGGAATATCTCGTTGTATATACTCCGTGTTACCGAGTTAGTCGAGTAATTTGCACTCCCTTCATAGTATTTACACAAAGTCAAAAGTATCGCCACGCTCCTGAATCATCTTCCCAACCCTCTTTGAACCCACCACCCTTTCCAGCTTCATAACATCATACTTGGAAAACATGACCCGTACAGTGCCTTGCGCCGGTTCAATCTTGAGGTCCTGCTCGCTCTTAGCCAGATACTCACCCGCAATCTCCTTATAAAAGAGGTGATTATCCGGCAATCCATAGAATATGACCCTTTGCACTCCGCGAAACTGGTACCGTCTGAAATGATGCGCTCGCTCCGTGTACAGCAGCACACGGTGGCGGCCAGACAAGAAATGGGAGCGCGCTCGAGAAGCCTCAGGAACGTCGGTATATTCTGACACGGCGCCAAAGGTCACGTCGCTCATGATGGGCGAATTGGCAAAATAGTTACGCACGCGGACAAAGTCGAGATATGAGGGAATGAAAAGCAGCGTGCCAGTTGTATCTTTGACACGCTTGACAAGTGTCGGTACGATGGTCGAGACAAAGTATTCGAACCTGGCGTCAGGGTCCTTTTCCACGGATGATGATTGGAACCGTGAGAATGTCTGCTTTGCCTTGATGCCCAGTTGTTGAATCATGCCTTGGTATTCGGGCTGCAGGCGAATCTTGCCAGCCCAGTTGTGACAATATGATCGTTGGAGCTCAGCCAGTTCAGGTGTGTTGAAGGCCGACAAGACAATGGTTTGTCTAAAGTACTTTGCCCAGTCTTCGAGGTACCAGTTTCGAAGACGGCTAAAGTCGCAGCCGTGCGCATCTTTTGGCTGCAAGTTTAAGTGCTCGAAAATGTACTCTATGTGTTCCCAATTTTGCATGAGCAACGCATCCGCCTGGTCGACAATGACCATCTCAATGGAACTCAAAAAGTCAAAGTCGGTCTTCTTCTTTTCCTCCTCTGAGCCAATTGCCATTCGGAGGCCGAGAGGGCTTGCAAGGAGTATGTCTGAATTGTAAAATTGAGAAAAGTACTTGATTGTTTTGCGGGTGAATTTGACTCCGAGTCGAAACATATCGTCGTCATTGCCCTCAAATAAGTCTCTGAAATCCTCTGGTCTGTCCTGGCCAAAGTTGTTTTCTTTGTCGATGTACGATTCGTCAAACCGTTTTCGGTTTTCTTGTTGATCAATATCACAGAGATCCCGAATGATGTTGACGATTTTGGCGCAGGAATTCCTTGTGGGTAATAGGAAGAGGACCTTTGGTCGGGTGAAGCCTTGATCCCGAAGTTCTAATTCCGTGTCGTCGCCTTCCTTGGCTAACTTGTAGTTGTTCTTGATGACACGATCTCTTGTCCTGGGCAATGTTAGTGAACTATGCAGCTCCAAGTGCTCAAGAGGCAACTTACTTGAAGACGTGATTCAAAGCATGCAGACACGCCGCTTGTCTCAACCCAGTAGAGTTCTTCACCGTTCGATCACAGTGAAAGATATCCTTGTATCCAAATAACAGTGGCAGAATTGCTTTCTGTGCGTTATCCAGCTTGTCCAGCTTCTTTGCAGATGTCTCCTGCAATTTTTGCTTTAGCTTCAAGCCTTCAGTACCGCATGGCTGAGGAATATCAATCTTGCTACTGGAACCGGCGGACATGATGGTAGCCCGTAATGATGAAACTAGCGCTCGTTTCGTAGCCCATTCGTCATTCTTGATTGCTTTGACAGCCAACCCAACATCCTGGTCATTCGGATGCGCAAAGTGAACATCAAATGGATCTGTAAGCTCTTCTTCATCTTCGGAATCTGGCTCTTCCTCAAGTTGGTCGTCATCGTTCTCAGCATCCTCAGTTTCATCAACTTCATCGACATCGTCTCGCTCTTCATCCCCTGAGTCATCCATCTTCTCATCCCTAGAGTTTTCGGTTGGATTTGAAGGTTCGTTGTGACCTAATTTCCGTCTCTTTGCTGTGGGAGCACTGATATCGTTGAAGCTCTGCAGTAAAGCCATGTATGGCCTGGCGGTGGGCTGTTCCTCTTCATCATCAGAGGCGCTGTCGTCCACATCATCCAGGTGCTCATCTTCCGAGTCATCCACAGACTCAGACTCATTTTCCCTACTTTCATGATGAGTTTCCTGAGTTCAGATGAAGTATTCTTATGTAAACATGCAAAAACTTACTCATCTTTGTCTGCCAGACGCTCACCATCAAATCGCCTCACTGGTCCATACCGAGTAAATCCTCTTCCTCTGCCACGACCACCACGGCCGCCGCGACCACCTCGTCCTCCCCTGGCACCTCTTCCTCTAAAGTTACCACCTCTGCCTCGGGGTCCCATAATGACTCAAAATGGAACACAAGGAGGAAAAGAAAGGAACGGGTTCCGGCGACAAAAAATAAGATAAAACTTCCCAAGTTTCCCTAACAAATAACCACCCAAAGTCGAGACCCGCTAAAAAAGTTCAAACTTCAAGTCCAGCCTTGCATTGGCGAAGACGCAGCCTTGTCGAGCCACAACCATGGTGGGGGCTCAGCCACATATTCCTTATCGTGGCTTATCAGCGCGCACAACCCCAGGCAGGAGCCAGCCAAACCGTGCAAATCGAAAAATCGGTCCAAAACTGAAGGTGGGCATCGCGAACAAATTGAAACGACCCAGGACAGAGCAAGACTAAGCGGGCCCTCTTCTTTTACTCAACCTCCCGACCCCCCTCCACGCCCATACCGCATCCTCGAACGAACGAAACCGCTTCGTCTCGACAAAACTTTGCCCAGTATGGCCGCCGCCGCTACCGAGCGCTTCATACACCTCGCGCGTCCTTTGACGCATACCAATGCTGGGCTTCAGTCGAGCATTGCCCCGCTTACCGTCAACATCCAGCCTCAGGTACATAGATGCCCCTCCTGCTTGGCCATGAAAATCTTTGGTCTCCGAGTCCATAGCCATGGCGAGAATGTCTCTTGACACTTCATCTGCCCATTCTCATCTGCACAAGACAACAAACTAACCCTCACCTCCCCCGCAAACAGGCTGTCTTTTCTGTTCTCGATCATGCCGTCCGACGAGACTCCCGCGAAAATGCCCAGTCCACCCGCGTAATCGGTGCCCTCGTCGGCACCCGCTCCGAAGATGGCACCGAGGTTGAAGTCCGTTCCTGCTTCGCCATCCCCCACACCGAGGAAGAGGACCAAGTCGAAGTCGACGTCGAATACCAGAAGAACATGCTCGCCCTGACCCTTAAGGCCGCTCCCAGGGAGACCCTTCTCGGCTGGTACACCACGTCCCCCGAGCTGAACAGCTTCAGCGCCTTGATCCAAAACTTCTTTGCCAGCGCTGAGACCGGCACGGCCCCCCATCCCGCCGTCCACATGACCATTTCCACCGAACCCGGCCAGGACATCCAGACCAGATGCTACATCAGCGCCCCTGTGGCTGTCAACGCCGAGCGCGCCGCCGAAAGCTGCCTCTTCATCCAGGTGCCTCACAAGATTCTCTACGGCGACTCCGAGCGTGTTGCCCTCGAGGCTGTCGCCAGCGCGCAGAACAACGAAAACAGAACCGCACCCCTCGTCTCAGATATCGAGAGCCTCGGACGATCCATCGAGCAGACGCTGAACCTGTTGGACCGCGTGAGCGAGTGGATCAACGGCGTCCTGGACGAGGAGGAGGAACCTAACAACGCTCTTGGCCAGTACCTGATGAGCGCTCTGTCTCTGACCCCCAAGGTGGACGCTTCCCAGATTGAGCACGACTTCAACAACCATATCCAGGATGTTCTCATGGTCAGCTACCTGGCCAACACTATCCGCACACAGATTGATCTCTCGCAGCGTCTGGCAGTTGCCAACCTAGTCAGCAGCGAGAAGGACGGCGAAGCGAAGGGCGACGGCGAAAAGGGAGGTCAGCGTGGAAACAAGCGGGGTGGTCGTGGTGGTGGTAGAGGCGGTGGCCAGCAGCGAGAGCCTCGGGAACCCAGAGAGCCCAGAGAACCAAGAGAGCCACGTGAGCCAAGGGAACCTGCGGAATAAGACACCAAACAAAAGCAGGCATGAATTACATGTGTTTTTTATGATAGTGGGTTCGGTGGAGCCCCAGTACTAAAGAAATATGAGGGAGGACGCTTGAGGTGTCCGGTGGTATTACGAAGGGGGCCGGTACTATTCATGGCCTCTCTTTTATTTTATACGGTGGTGAGAGAGAGGGAACAAGGGAAACCTGGGCACCGTGTTAATGCAACACATCATTATGGCGTTGTGGTTAGCCGTATTTGACGCGGCAGCTAAGACATTAGAACCAAAAAACTTGAAATGGAAAAATATTTTTTCAAAATTCGTGATGCAATCTTTTCATTGAGAAGGTGATATGGTTAACAATGTAATGTAATGCTCTTCATCTAGTGACAATGCGTTTACCCTACGGAAAAAACACAAGACGTGGAGTTTTTGTATCATCCTATCCACCGATAACGCCAAAGTATAAAAAAAAGAGAGAAAAACATGTAAGGAAAAAGCCCATTCATGCCCAGATGCGCCTGTATGACTCGGCCAACTGCTCCCTTAAACACCGTATGGATGCACCCTAAATTCCGGTGGCCGGCTTCTGTGGTAGACTCGCCGGGTTACCGTAGGTAGGTAAATGAGTAAATATCTGGCCGGACCCCTGAGGGACATGCACTGGAGGCCGGCCGGGAATATGGGCCGGAGAGGCTTGAGGTAAGTGTTGCTGTGGAGGAGGAACATGAGGCATGGCTGGCATGGAAGGTAGTTGAGGCTGTTGCATGTGTGGTGAAGGGACATGCGGAACAGTGTGATAGCCGGGCATTGAGCTGCTCGATCCTTGCCGTGCCATGACGTACCCTCCGCCAAATGGTTGAGGAACAGACGGAGGATAGGCACCGTAAGCTAAATGAGGCGGGGTGCCAATCTGTGGACTGCCGTGATGGGATCCTGGAGCTGTGAAGGGCGGCTGTGGAGGTGGCACTACCGGCATGCCGTTTCCACCAGGAACAAACGACTGAGTCTTGGGATTGAAAGCATGGTTTCGGTTGTAGCTGCCAGGGATTGGGTGCTGGCTTTTAGGGTCATTGGGGTTGGCGTTGGCGGGGAGTTGTCCATACGCATATGGAATTCCAACCTGAGGCGGACCGGGCGCAGGCGCCGGCGCTCGTGGAGAGAACGAGGGTTGGTTATACCCTGGCTGTGCCCAAACTTGCTGTGGTGGTGCTGCGCCAGGACCAACAGGAGTGCCGTATGTTGTCATAGGGCTGCCACCAGAAGGGAATCGCTGCTGTTGTGGTGGTTGAGGTGGATATTGCTTGGACATCGTTAGCTTACACATTTCTCTAAGAACGGTCTAGCCGGGAGCTTCTTACCGGTGGCATGCCATAGCCGGGATAGGTCGGTGGGTTGGGTGCCATGACTGGCATATTGGCGTAGCCAGCAGCTTGTGGGTTGTACGCTGGAGGGGCTTGGGTTGGATATGACGTTTGAGGCTGGGGAGCAAATTGGCCGGGCGCTGAAGGGATATACTGGCCTTGAGACTGAGGTACCCATGTCTGTTGTTGAGGTCCCCAGTAAGCGGTGTACTGATGTCGGGAGTCGAAACTGTCAGAATCGTCTCGACGTTGCTTCCCAGATTTGGCTCTTTTCGTGTTGGCTGCCTTATTGCTAGCTGATATTGAACTTGTGCGAGACATGCCAATTTCACCCTCGTTCTCTGGATCCGATGTCAGTTGCGGTTAATCTAAGGTGGACAGTGATGACGAGATTGCTTACCTGGAATGCTTTCTTCCGAGTTGCCAAATATGCGTTCGCGGGCCAGCTTATATAACTCCTCGCGCTCTTCTCGTGAAAGTCTATGCGAATTAGTTGACCGTCCTCAGTGTTCCAAAGATACGCAAGATATGCTTACTTGGGATTCCCAGCCAGCCTATTGCCGTCCTTGATTTCACTTCCTGACTCTGATGTAGGCTTTGAGGCGTTGGAACTCGCCACACCATCCCCATCCTGACCACGTCGCATGATCCTCCTCGGAAAGACGGCAGGGGGCGGCGTGCTACTCGTAGATGGGTTGGATGGAGGAGCCATATTGGCCAAAGATGGCGGGACCCGGCAGAACGGAGTTCTGAAAATTCGAACTGACCCAATGTGAGGTTCATAGGAATGTGTCATGTGGTAATAATCGGCAAGTTTATGCGTCAGCATCCTACAGAAGGAGTTGGATGGCGGCAAATCCATGTACGGTTCCCTGCACGGTTGTTAGCGGGCACAAGTTAGGTCCCTTTTAGGCCAAAAGGACGTACTTGGAATCTTGAACGAAGTCAATCACATCCTTTTCCAGTCGAAGTAAAAAGTACCGATCTCTAGGGCTTGCCAACGCATCCAGAAGCTTTTCGTCGGGAGCCTGTCGGTATATCACGTTCAGGGCATCGGAAGATCCTTCTGCACTCAGGGGGACAGCTGCAGCGAGAGGTTGGCCACGTTCAGACGAAGCACTCTGTGGAGTGAGGATACCATGAGGAGGGACACCCATCGCGGCATGGGCTGCCCGTCGCTCGGCCAAGTCTCCTGCCAGCATTCCCTTGGTCCTAACAGCTACATCCGAGCTCATTCGAGAACCAGCCACCAGCGAACCACGGATGGAAAAAGTGTCATCGTCCTCCGCCGCAGCCTTAACACTAGCACTATCGTCAGGGCGGAGTGACTCCTTTTCGTCAAGCGCAAATGTCGTCCCGGACGTAATGCTCTTCCCGTCTAAACTAGGTGGCTTAGTGCCCAGTTCTGAGCTAGAATCGCATTTCTGAGAATCATCTGAACCGCTCTCCTTTCCTGGTTGGGATCGTTGACGTTCGGCTTCGAGCATCGACCCACGTCCATCAACCACCAAGCTAGGGACTTTTGAGGAGATGCTGAGGTCATTTAGGGATGATGTTATGGCGGCGGCTCCATTTGATTTGGATGCTGCAGCTCGTTTGCTCTCGTGATTGGACGAACCATCGGCAATGACGGCTGTGATGGGTATATTTAAATCATTTTTGGCAGCGGTAGCTGCTGACGCAGGTTCCTTTGTGACAGAGGCCGCGACCTAAATGGCACATTGGGTATCAGTATTAGGCAAACATGTAGCGTTGAAGGAGTTTTCTCTGTTGACCTACCTTTGCAAAAGAAGGCTTGGGCAAGTCCGGGGAAACTTGTGCGGTCGCCATGGTAAAGTCTGACGCCAAGAAGAAGAAGACGAAAAAGTTGGGTATCCAACAAGAGGTAACGCTGATGACTTCGAGGAAGATGATGAAGATGAATCGGACAAAAAATTATGTTAGACTACAAGGGTGCAAGGGTCGGTCCGATGAGAATCGCAATTCGCAGACCAAGGCGACAGGAAGCGACAGAAAATGAATCGAAATCAGAAAGCAGAATCGATCGATACGAGACAGCGGACAAAATTCAGAGTGGTGGTAATCATCGTCGTGGTTAAATAGGCATCGCTTCAAGCTGCTCAGACTTGATCGGGTAGCAGTGCGCTGCGACGACGGCCGGTCGCGCGCATCAACAGCGGCCTCCTTTGTCGAACTCAACAGGCGGACGGACCTAGAAGAGGACAAATTTAGAATAGGCTATCCAAACACCGGACCGTTGTTCAAGATCGGGTGCAATGGCGATGGACAAGATGAAGGGTTGTTGGAGGGGAGGTTGACGGTGGGGGTTTTCGCTGTGGATGGAAGAGTTCGAATGCCAAAGTCGGATTTCCGCGACAGAACAAAGGCTGGGACTATGGACGACACTAGACTGGAGGTCAAGACAGGACTGGACACAACTACTTACAGTGCCAGACCGCACCAAACCAGATGCCAGTGGAGCACTTCGAGCTCTACGGCCTAATAACTTTGTTTGCTGCGGGCGGTCCGAGAGATGCTTCAAGCCGATTGCAAGGGTCGAGCCGAGAGGGGGCTTGCGTTAGGTCTTGGTCTTCAAGCAACACCCAAAAAAAGAAGCTGGGACGTGAGGCTGTTGCCAGAAGCGAAGGGTGAGGCGAGCGAGTGAGCTTTCAAATGTGCTGGCTGGAAAATGACTTATTAGCGTCGGTAGATTCCTCAGCCTCCTTCTTGCTCTGGTCCATCGCCCGTCAATGCTAAATCTCAGAATGGGGTTCTTGTGTGAATGCTGACTAAGGTGGAACGGGCTGGTTTACAGGCATGAAGACGGCATATTCAGTAGATCATCTCAGGCGAAGTCAATGCTACATGAAAGGGAACAGAAAATTAGTTTACCTGGATTTTGTTTCAATTTCTTCAAAATAATTTCATCTAGCCCTTTTTCCTTGTTGTGCGAATGGCTATTGACAGCCAGGCCAAGGATATTTGGATGTCACGTGAGCATATACGCCATGGCCACAGTGTCAAATGTCTGGTAGCACGGCAGTCCACCCAAACCAGTTCATGGCCAGCAAAGTGGTATCTGACATTGCCACTAAATTTTCATTTACACTTATTTTGACACAATATCAAAGTCATCTCTCCAGTAAATCGCCAGGTGTAAATCCCATTGGAGTCTTTCAAAATGTTCACTTATCGAGGCCGCGGCGGCCCTTCTCGCTCAACTCCAGCGAGCGTTCAATGCCAAAAGTGTCTAAAACGAGATATGTCACCAGACCTCAATGTTAACAAAGCTCAAAACACTAACTTCCTTAGCACGGCACTATTCTTACGAGTGCAAGGCTTCCTCACAAGAACGTCCATATGTATCTCGTCCTTCAAGATCACAACAGCTCCGTAATCCAAAGCTTCTTCCCAAACTCACAAGTGATACTCCCAACCCTCTAGAAAAGAAGTGAGTGCTTTCCCTAATACTAATTCGTTTGAAGCAGAAAGCTAATACGTTCACAGAGCTGGTGTGGCGGATGAAGTCCTACAAAAGAGGGAGGCAGAGCGCGCCAAACAGGAGGCACGGGATGATTCAGAAAATGAGAGCCTGCCACCATCACCGAAACGACGCAGGTCAGCCTCATCAGCGTCTGTTTCCACTATTTCAACAGATGCATCAAGACGGTCTCGTTCACCTGCTCGCGACTCTAGGTCTCCTCCTCCTCAGAGACGGAGGCGGAGTCCTGACATTGACGAGGAGCAAGGCAGACAATCTGTTGAGCGAAGCTTGAGCCGTAGCCCGCCGCCTGTCAAGCGAGCTGGACGATCTGAGTCAAGAGACAGTCATTCACCTAGGCATGCACCTCAGGAACGCCGTTATAGGGACCGCGAGGACGTAGGAGATGCTGAAAGCAGGCCAAGAAGGTCGCGGCCTAATAGCCCACCACGACATGATGCTCAAGAACAAAGACGGCGTGTATCATATGCCTCACAATCTCCAGAGCCAGATGAGAGGCGACCGCCTCGCGGATATGATCATAGGGCTCGAGATCGGCGCAACAATCATGAACGGAGACGAGACACTGGCCGTCCTCGACCTCGAAGTCTCAGCCCCTTCAGTCGAAGGCTAGCAATGACTCAGTCCATGAACCGTGGGGGCAGATAATGGGTATCAAATTTTGTATTCTCCTTTTAGATTGTATAGAAAACTAGGGGCACTGAGTGCCGATGCAAACTCCAACCAGAATAATGTTGCGCAATAGAGATTAATATATAACTTCGTCACGGCTCACGCCAAAAGAGCCTCGTCCTCTGCTCGCTCCCTCCTCTCCTCCTCCTCCTCTTCTTGCTCCCTAACCCTCAAGCCTTCCACGAGAGCAACTCCATCCATGCCCACAGCATCGCCGTCAAGCTTTGCGGTGTCTACTGCCGTTGATTTCGCCGCTGCCTTTTGAGCGCCAGATATCCGGTCCCGCACCAGTCGCGCAATCGCATTATCCGTCCGAACGTTAAGAATGTCCATTTTCGATTCCAGGCCTCGTTTCAGATCCCAATTGGGCTTCTTCGGTTGCAGCTTAAACAGATCCAGTCCTTTATCGTTTTGTGCCTCCTCGGCGGCTTGTTGTCTGGCTTGCGATTCGACATCGGCGGCCAGCTCTTCTAATGTGGGTTTGTCCAGGCCCTCGTTTGGTGCCAAGTCAAATCCCAATCTCGGGCCTCTTGTTTCCGGATCATAGTTTCGCCCGGACAGATGTAACCGGGAGACATCTGCTTCTGGAGTTGCTGAGGCCGACTCGTCTGCTGCTGGTTCTGGTGCAGCAGGCTCTTCGTCGTCATCGGGCTTTTTTCGCTTGAGATTTCTGAGGGCAGCAAGTCGGGCCTTGCGGTCCTCTGACGCTGCGCCCAGAGTATTAAGTGATGAAGACATGGCGCAAGGCTCTACAGTCGCGGGCTAAATATTGCGACGCGTGAAGCAGACTTGGTGTAGAGCTTTAAATGTTGAAAAGTGAAGTCTGTTGTCTGGTGTATTTGGTTTGGTTCCATTGATCGATGTTGGTGGGGCAGTGGCCTAGCTAGCAGTTGAAAACATTGGAGGTCCGCAGCTGTGACTCTGGTGCTGTGGCGCCTAATGCTGCGCTAGCTGAGCAGAGGGACGTGCTAAAATATTTTTGATGGATCCAGTCTCATCCTGGTTCGACTTCACTGTTGCAGCAAGACGACGACTTCAAATCTACACCACATCGCCTTGCATGCGGCGTACCGAAGCTCGATGCTTCCTTCGACTAAATAATATGCCAGTACGAACATGACAATCGAATAGCAACTGTAGCAACGAAATATGCGAGCAGCCTGCCTTTGTCGAGCCAGCTGTTCGAAGCTTGGTCGCTCACCTCGAGGACAGCCGATCGTTCGTCCAACGTTGGAAACGTCGCAACGGCGTCTTTTTACAGCCTATGCTCCAAGACTATTAGCGGATGTGTCGCCAAGCGTCTCTACAAGCCAGACACATCACATTTTTCAGGCCGATGCCGGACTCCAGGCCAAACACACCAGCCTTTTAGATGAATCCTCGGATCTTTCGTCAAACCTCAGCAAACTAGAATCAAATCATTCCACCGTCGATGAAAGCAAAGGCAAACACAAGTCTCACAAAAGGCCACTGCAAAACGATTTAAAGAAACCAACAAATGGTGGCCACGCATCCCGGTTTCGGAACGCAGGCTCACAATCAAGATCGTCCAGTCGACAGAAGCAGAGCCGATTAAAATCCCGTAGAGCAAGGGTTGGCAGAACGCAAAGGGACAGCATTCGACCAGAAACGTATGTACAATGGGGCTTTATCCGACATCAACACTCGGGCAATGAACTGCTAGCCGCGCGGAAGGCGTTTCGATTGTGGAAAGTGAAGGTGAGGCACTTGCTTCAAAAGTCTGAGCCCGACTGGCCTTGGAAGCAGGACGCCCAGTGGCTAGTGGAGTATAACACTGTTGCAGGCATGCGCTCGGCCTGGCAGGAACTGGACATCCAAGCTCGAAAACAGCAGTGGCCGCGAATCATGCTCTCGACGATGCGTCTTTACCCTGCGAAGGCAGGCATGGTTCTTGAGGCCACACTAGACCCATGGCCACCCGGGTATGCGATTCACGACGTGTTGCTCTTCATAGTTCAACGTCTTGATCCGGCCAAAGCGAAGAATATTCGCCAGAGAACACTGGAAGCTGAAGAAGCGGCGGATTTGCTGCACAAAGTGATGACGGACAGCCCCAAACAGCATGTACCGCTCAGTCAAAGGCTTTTCGGGTTATTTGCGAAGAAGTTACCCAGTGAACAGGTATTCGAGTTGTTTTCCTTGCTTCGGCGGTCAGGGTTCAAGCTTCATGCAAATACCTTGATACACTTTGCCAGCACATTGGCGAAACACCCAGCCCATAAGGAACATGCTTTTGAAATACTAAAGGCGTTATCAGAGAGCGGAGCCGATCTGAACGAAGCCCGGCCATCGAGTGTTATCACTTCGTTGCTTCACTGTCAAGTTCCAGAGGGAGCAGAATCAACCCAAGGCAACAGCTTCTCTCACAAAGATGCGCTTCAATATTTTATAGAACGAGGCTTTACATTGAACCTGCTCAGCGCCACAGCGTTTCTTGACACCCTCACCCAGCAAGGGGAAATCGACGAGGCGATACGGCTCGCTTTGCTCTTCTCTGAATCCGGCATTCGACTGGACAGGAAGGCATGGGCTACGCTGTTCAGAGGAGCAAAAACCAGTCGCAAGGTTGAGACAGTTGCCAAAGCGCTAGACGTAGCCAAGGTGGCTGATGTTCCATTCGTGGAGGTGCTGAACAATGCTCTACATAGCGTCTTCCACTTTGCCGAGATGGAAGGGAGGGAGAGGAGGCGCGAAGTTCCTTCTGGCCCGGCGCTTTTTGCAACTCTTTTGCGCATCTTTGCCAAAAAGTTCGATATGGAACCGCTTCAGTGGTGGTTGCCAGATTCTCTGCCACTACTTTTGGCGCAAGGTACTGGCAACCAGAGTCTCGTACCTAACGACTCGTCACAGACAAGATGGCAGTTTGACGTCACCATTGTTCCTTTTGTTGATCAGCTGTTTTCTTCCGGCGGCGACACGAAGCTGAAACCAAACTTGACGACAATTGCAATCATGATGCGAGCCTATATCAGAAGCCTAAGAGGGCCATATGATCTGATGGCATATTATCAGTTCTTCAAATCCAGATTAGAAGAGCAGGGCAAGAATGCGTCTCTTCCGTCAGCATCCCGACTTATTCAAAACCAAGGCACTCTCATTCACGACACCATCATCTTCGCCATGACTGAGCACAAGGAGCTTTCGCGGCCCGCGCTCCAGGTCTTTGGTGACATGCTTAAGGACCACCATTACTCGAATAACGGAGATGTGGCGAAAGCTCACGTAGGAAAAGATGGGCTAGTTGCGAGTCGGCCAATCCACCCAGCACCGACGGTGTTGACATTTTCAATCCTGCTGCGGGGTTTGTTGAAGAATCATGATAAAATGTTAGCACGACAAGTCATTCAAGTTATGCGAGAGCACGGCATCGGACCCAATCGAGTGACGTGGAACACACTGACAAGTGGCTATGCCACCATGCAAGATGTTCCCAAGACGGTCAGCACGTTGCAGGACATGGAGGCAGCAGGGTTCAAACCCGATGTCTATACATTCAAAGCGTTTGCGCGGTTGAAAAATCAAGAGAAGGCGCTCCAGATGATGGAGCAGGTGATTGATACGAATAGACAGAAGATGGTGGAGGAGGAACTCCATGACTAAGATTCTGAGTGGCTGTAAGGAAGCCAGACGGGTGGGAACACATGATACCATATAGAATTGTATAATAGAGATGAACATGTACAAATAGATGCGTCACAACTTATAAAGACGTGCAATTCTTATTATGCTTACAAACCTTTACCGGTGTTCCTGTGTTTGGTGATGTTGGTTGTTGAGTTCAGCCAATCAATAATCGGCCATCGAAGCCGCTTATGTCCGATTCGACTGCACATGCATGCTTCCAATCAGAAGCTGACCCAAATCACTTCACTTCTCATTACCAAGAACCAACGAATCAATCCCTCAACCCAATGCATGATCCGAAGACACGGCACATGAATACCGTTTGGCTCTCATTCCCATTTCCTATTTGGCTCGACTAGATCTAACCAAATCCATCACATCTTGGTTTGGCATCAACCGCATCGACGTATTCTCATCCCCAAATCACGACATCTACTCAACGCGACAAACCTCAAACATCTCATCAAAGTCGCTCACTCATTCACTCACTCACCCATCCCCCATGCCAGAACCAAAACTAACCCCCTTCACAACCGTTTTCCGTGCCGACGAAACCCACCGGATAAGGCGCAACCGCTCTGCCGTCTCATGCACCGCCTGCCAACGGCGCAAGTCAAAATGTGACCGTCAACAACCATGCAGCGCCTGCGTCAAGCGCAACGACGTCGCCTCCTGTCATTTTGAAAAGACGCCCACCAGCGGCAGCGGCAATAAGAAGGAATTACAGGCCAGATTGTCCAAGCTAGAGCAGATGGTCAAGGGATTCGCATCAGATGCTCCTACAAATCCAGCACAGAGCAGCCACAGTGGCAGTTATGGCATTTCTGAAGAAGGAGATGATCACAGATCTTCTGATCACACGGTTTTAAAGGGACTGAACACGGCGGACGGTGTTGAATCTTCTTATCATGGGGCTACGTCTTGGGCGGCGCTTATGAGTGGGATCCGGGACATCCAGACACTCCTTGCGGCAGATGGATCGTACGACGCGGAGGATGAGTATGTGGAGGAGTATTCCGAGGATCCAGACTTGTTGCTGGGAGGAATTCCGTCCATCACGATTGAAGAAGTCATCCATAGTCTTCCGTCGCGGCAGGACGCAGATAGGCTTATAACAGCCTACTTCAACGCACGATTCGTCGCCCTGCCGTACATCCACGCCCACCAGTTCCGGCGACGCTACGAGGCATTCTGGCAGAACCCGCAATCCCTCGACTTCCTCTGGATAAGCATCCTCTTCTCCGTCTTTGCCTTTGGCTCGAGCGTCGTCCAAACATCCTCGCCGACGACACTTCCCACCGTCGCCAGCGCCAAATTCTACCTATCCAAGTCGGCGCAATGCCTCATCGCGGGCCACTACCTCCGCGCAAAGCCATACGCCGTCGAGGCCGTCATCATCCACGCTCACTGCCGCAACGTCCACAAGGTCGATTCCGATTCCACCCTGTGGTCGATATACGGCATCGCCGTGCGCCTCGCCCAAAAGAGAGGATACCACCGCGACCCGCGCGCCATCGCCCTCCAGCTCAGTCCCTTTGAAGCCGAGATGCGCCGCCGCGTCTGGTTCGTCATCCAGTCGTCGGACGTGCTCTTCTCCTTTCAGCACGGAATGCCGTCCATCATTGACGACGGCCTCTGCGACACCCTCCCGCCATCCAACCTCACCGACGAGGACTTTGACGAAGATTCCCTCGCTCTCCCTGCCCCTCGGCCACCCACGGATCCCATCCCCATCCTCGCATACGCCAACAAGGCTACTCTCGCCCGTATCATGCGCCGCGTCGTCCGCAATGCCCTCTGCGTAGAGACCCAACCCTACTCTCAGGTCGTCACACTGCAAAAGGACCATGAAAAGTGGTACGCCGCTCTGCCCCCGTGCCTCAAGATTCGAACCATTGCCGAAACTTCATTCACCGACCAAAACTACACCATCATGCACCGTCTCATGCTGGAAATGATGTATCTCAAAAGTCTGTGTGTTCTACATAGACCCTATCTGAGCAAGCACAAAACGGACCCCAAATACGACTCCTCCCGCCAAATCTGCCGAGACTCCGCCGTCAAGATCCTAAACCACCACGTGGAATTCGACTTGGCGATGCGACCTGGCGGCAGAATGTACGACGATAGACATATGGTCGCCAGCCTGACATACCACCACTTTCTCATGGCAGCCATGGTTCTCTGCATCGACCTGAGTGAGACGTCCGACTACAGGTACTATACCCCTACTTACACCCTCAAAATCCATCATCACTCCTAACAACAACAAAATACAGCTTCGAAGACCGCTCCTCACGCATCCAGCTCCTCCACTCCATCCACTCCATCTGGGCCGCCCGCGCATCCGAGTCCAGAGACGCAAAATACGCATCCCAAGTCCTCCGCGCGGTCCTCAACAACGTCGACACCCCATCCACCACCACCTCCTCCGGCGCTACACCCTCCACCTCCACCGAAACCTCCAGCGCAGCCATATCCGACGCGAACCCCGACTTCACGCTCCCCATATACGATCCCAGCTTCTCCGCAATGTCCATGAACTTTGACGACTTCCCCCGCATAGACACCCTCTTTGGCAACGGCACCGAATCCGTAGACTGGGTATTTTGACCATCTCCCCCCTTCTTCGTCTCTCTAACATCCCGCAGCGCTCGCTAGACCAATACCTCCGCATGAACCACTCCCTCATTGACCTCGACACCTGGGACGCCTAAGTTTGCCCGACAAACACCAGCGCACTCAACACTGACACCCATGTGTTCATGACGCCCCAAAAGTCCGCCCTAAGAACAAAGGAGCGGTCTGCAGCTTCGCACTTTTGACACGGGTGGTTGCGCGAATAGGCCTCAAGGCTGCATGGGGGCCTGGGCCGCAGGATGGCCAGGAGGATAGGATTCCATGTATGTTTTGCAGACGGGCGTGCCGAGGCGGACCTGGTTTCTGTTTATGGTGAGGCCGCCGATTCGCGTTGTAGAGATTTCCGATTTTGAATAGGGCTAGGGAACAGGGATGGGAATGGGGATGTAGGATCGATCCGGTCATGGCCACGACGCACTGATGCTGAGAAAAATTGCTCGCGTGCCCGAGACACACTCGTCTAGAAATTGTATGATTCATATGGAGTAAACAGTACGGAGTACAGTTGACTTGATTGGTGTCACGTTGGTAGTTGGATAGATGGGAACTGCCGAGTCTCAAAGTAGAAAGTAAAGTATGCAATCTCAACAGTCACAATACATCACATCTCCGACGGAGGAGCAGAAACACATATCCACAGCAGCGACATTGCCAATGATATAGTCAGAAACCTAAAAGTCTACTAAAATCCCTCATCTGCAGCTAATAGCAACGTATTTTGCATAGCCGCATACAATCAAACTCCAAACAGCTGCGCTTCCTCGTCATAGACCTACTGCATTGCAGCTTTTCCGCCATGGACTGCACCAAATCGATCTCAATAGTGGGGAAATGACCATTACAATACTTTTTGGGGGAGGCTATGGCCTTGATTATGTAGATCTAGCCTAGTATGATGGTCATGATGGATGCCATGACTGGGCATACGCCGCTACCGAATCAAAATCATTCCAGGCAATATTGTACAAAACAAAAACATCTCGGTCGTACGCATGGGTATCATGACACGAAATATAAAAAGAAAAGAACCAACGACCCAGGTCGCCAAATCCCCGCCGTAAACTATGGCGCTATGCCGATTCCTCGTAGAACACGAGCCGGGTTGCCAGCAACAACAGTGAACGGTGGCACATCCTATGTCAACAGTCAGTCATTGTCTTTGGAGAGCACATGTCCTGCGCACACCAACCTTGGTAACGATAGATCCGGCTCCCACGGTACTGCCCTTGCCAATGGTTCGGCCGGGTAAAATGATGGCACCGCCTCCTATCCAGCAGTCTTGCTCAATTGTAATGCCTCGTCCAAATTGAGGGCCCTGGCCGCCTTGACGTTTCTTAGGGTCAATGGGTAGCGACGTGGTAAAAACACTGACGTTGGGTCCAATCACACAATTGTCCCCGATCTTCACCTCACAAACATCGTTAATGGTACAATTTCGCCCAATGACCACATGGTGACCAATAGAGATATTGTAGCCATAGTCACAGGTGAATGGCGTCTCAACGGCGACATGCCGGCCGACACGGCCCACGTTGGTGACAGGAGATGCCTCCGTAGGGGAAACTCGCACAGGGTCTCGGGGCTGCAGGATTTCCAAAAACAAGCGGGCACGTTCGTCAGGAGACACTCCGTTCGTAGGTGGTGTAGTCAAGTTGTTGAATCGCCAACATGCAGCAGCACAGCGTTCCCGTTCTAAGCACAGCTCTTTATCAAAAGGATAAAAGTTGCGGCCAGATAGCATTTCCTCCTTCTGCGTTCTCCTCTGGGGATATTGGGAGTGAGACAAGGCCAACTGCGCTGCAACTTGAGCATTTGACGATGATGTCTGGGTATGCGGTGTTGGACTGCTCGTACGGGTTGGATGCAAAATATTGATTTGGGGTAGGTGATTCCCGGGGTGTGGTGTCTCGGGCTCATTTCCTCTGCTGAGGTCATGCAGAGGAGGCACTCTTTGGTAATCTTTCGACATCCTTTCTCCAAATGGGGGAGGTTGAGTATTGGCGCTGACTGGAGTAGGGAAAACATTGCCAGGAGTGTAAGGAATGGCGGATAATTTATTCTCTGGACTTGTAGCAGACGCGCTTGTCATTGTTGATATTGTTGATGCTGTTGGTCGGTCATCATCCGTGACGACCAGAGGCCGGCCTTGTGGGGGGTCTATGCGAAGGATCTGGCCGCGATAATGGGGTAGCGGTTCCCTTTTCACTGGTTGCGGTCCGTATGTGCTATGCTGTGGCATGCCGTATGCTCCAGGAGGAACATACGAAGGATCCTTTGATTCGAGGGGTACCGCTGGTGCTTTTGCATCCTGCTTTGACCATCCGGCTCCCCGCTGCGGTGGGTATCCGGCACAAAGAAATCCTCCACGAATACAATTGATGCCTGTGACTCTCGGTTAGCTATCCCGTAGCCCTGGGCCGTGGCTGGCAGGCAGGCAGTATGACATCTGACTTACATTCAGGCTTTTGCTCGTCGCATTTTTTCTTTCGTTTGCGACATGTCAAACAGCCTGTCTTGGTCCGGTTGCTGAAATTTCTCTTTCGCTTTTTAGGGTCATGTTGAATAATGGAATCGGATCTGTGTTCAGTTCCATAGGGGCTGCCATAGGCAACCCCGGATCGATCTTCGGCATCAGGGCTGTTGTTTCCATAGTCACTGTGGTCCATATGGCCAGTGGCCCTTCTGAGAGCGTCGCCAATCTGTTCCTCGGTTTGTCCTCTTGGGGATGTAGCTGAATTCTGTTGTGAATCATATCCATTTCTTTCTTCCCGTGATTTTTGTTGACTCCTCCATGAGGATTCCTTCTCTCTCTGGTCGTCACCATAGTGCCTGCTTTCTCGTTGCGGCGTACCATACGCCTCGCGGGCATCATTGCGGTGTCCTCCGGGCGTCCCATCCGGAGTGCGCTCCTGGGCTGTGCTGTCACGTCTTAGCTCGGCAGAATTGGATCGCTTGCGCTTGTTCGGTCCTTCGCCCTCTGGATAGTGTACGGTTGGATAGGGTTGACGATCGGTAGTTTTTCCCTGCCAAGTGTCATTGCGACTGGCATTGGCCTCTGGCGACCTACGGCCGTAAGATTTTCCTGGTGCTTGAGCTCGTTCATCCCCAGAAAATGTTCTTTCTGAGCTCTCGACAGGCACTTCATTTGCCTTGGGAGAGCCGCCGTTCAAAGCTGTGAATGCAGACATGGCGCCGCCGCGGGTCCCGCAGATGTCAGACCAAAATACAAGTTTCCAAGTTCAAGTTAGCCAGGCTGACTAGATACGTTCTGTAAGCAGCGACCAATTAGGCTGGAAGCTCTTGAATGCGCTGAGTGTGTTGCTGGATATTTGACAAATAATGAATATTGCCGCTCGCAATTCGCATAACGCTTCGGGGTCCAGCCCACGGCTTGGTTGAAACTTGAAAGAAGGACGATTTGCGCTTAAACTTGCTCCAGACCAAACCGTTCGGTTGTGCCGTTGAGTCCAAAAATATACGGACGCCTCACCTCCCCGCAATTTCCCTTATGGCCAGCAATAAGGAAATAGCTGAATGAGCGTGTCCGGGAAACAGAGATTTGAACTTAGTGTCAGATACCGATCGATCGCATAGCTCAAGTATTCATGGGAGAATTGGCAGTGCCGGTGGTTCTTTAGTGTCTTCTCTACCAAAAGTGGTGAGGGTAGTTCCTTGGTTAGGCGAAAACTACGCAACGAAGCGCGAGGCGGGCAGTGTAAAGGCAGCCTATCTGTGAACGCAGAGTTAAGTCGAGGTGAAAGCGACAGTCTCGCAAACCCGTAGGAGCGCGCAATGGGTGATGCGAAAGTGCAGACAAGACAATCTTGAAAACTGAAGAAGCGTGCTAGGCCTGGAGTGTTCTTTTGCAGACGAATGAACAAGAGGTGGGAAGAGGTCGAAGTCTGGGGTCTCCGGTGAGGTGGACGGACGAAGACGAATGAACTAGGATGGGTCCAGTCCAAGCAAGGTTGCAAGGTGGTTTGGTGGTCGCTTTTGAGGAAAGTACCAGACTTTGACTTGGCCAGACTTGCTGCCAGGTTCAACGTTGAGTCCAGTCGAGTCCAGTCGAGTCGAGTCCAGCCGATTTGCAGCATCCACGCACTTTTTGAGGACCCTAGCAAGCTGGAACCTGTGTGCGGCAACCAAACCACCACTTTCAGACGGACGGGCAGACTGAGGTACACAGGTACTCCCAAGGTACTCCGTACGTTGTTACGAAGAGTACGACAACAGCGGGTGAAGGTCCGGCGGGACAAGAAAAAGAGCGGGCTCCGTGCAAAGAGGCGTCGGCTGAAGGCGTCGCCTGTCGAAATCCATGGGCGGCTGGGCGTGAAAGCAAGAAACCTGGGAGCAAACCTGGGAGCTTGGAGCACGGAGCAAAAGCATGGGGCAAGGAACAAGGCAGCATGGGAGCATGGCACCATCAATGATGGGCCGCACTGGAGCGCTGTGATGGCGTGTACTCGAGAATGAAGCACCGGCAGGGCGCCGAGACGATCGCTAAGCCCGGAAGCCGCGCTTTTGTTCGCTAGTTTCGCGGCGCACAATGGCTGTCATCAAATGCTCTTTTGCGTTGAACGGCTTGGCTCTCCTTTGCCTGCGGTGTTGCTGGTGCTTTGCCTTGCTTCCCATATCCTCTCCCTTCTGGCCTTTCAGCCACGCAAGTCAGTCATCTAATCTGGCGTCAGTTCCATGACGCGCACTTGCCAGTGGCATCTGCCATGAACTCCTGCTTCACCACGCATGGTCCTCCTCCGAATCTCCTCCATCTTGGCCACCACAGGCGACCTTGTGCTTCGGTGCGCTGCCATGTGCCTGACCTGCCCCTCCAACCCTCCAACCCTCCAGCCCTTCTGTGCCTCCAAGACGTCGGGCGGCATGGCGCTTGGGACCGGGGTTGAGATAGGGGTGTGTCTTCTCGACAGGCCTAAGGTCCCTTGGCTAATTGCTCCATGCTGTTGCTCACATCGAGTTGCTCGGAACCTCATTTTACGTTGGAGAGTGCGCTAGACAGGGCGCTAGACAGTTTGTAGGTGGGCCGCGCCGAAGCCAGGGGCGTGGCCCAGGGTGCATTGTTGGCACACTGAGGGTGTGCACGCAGTTATCAGCTTGACATCCTTGATACAGTGGAACACGGCACAATATGTTGTTGACTTTGTGTACGGAGTACAGCCGCTACGCTCTTCCCCAATCCCAGCAGGTTGGCATACCGGGCAGACCAGAGGGAGCGGCCAGCATCAAGATACCAGCGACATGCAGAATGCAGACGGCAAAATGCAATACACACACCCGTCTCGGCCGGCAGACTGCGTTTGTGGACATTTGAAAACATATTCAGCAGAGGCTGGCCACTACTCTGGTTCTCGTTCTCGCCAAGTCTGGTGCTCGCAACTCGGTACCGCGACTGTGCAAGTGAACAAGCAATGCCAATCCGTGCGCTTGCTGAGCCACCTCGTGTTACGCCGTGTTGTGTCGCCATGCGTCGAGATGCATCGCTGTGCGTGGTCTTGGGGCTCGGTCGGACCAAGATTGACCTAATCAGAGAGTATTACACAGCCAATCATGGAATTGGAAACTGTACCTTTCTTCGGTTTCCATTGCCTTGAACCTCCTTCGCGCATCTCTACTGTCCAACGAGATGCCCCATAGCCCCAATATCGCTTCCGGTAGAATGCCACATACAATCAATACATGCCGAGCACAGTCTATTGTCCTGCTATCCATTCAGCCAACTATCTGTTGGCTCGGAGACAAAATGTTGTCCGTCATATCTCTGCTATTGATCGCATCATGCCGGGTTGCTTTGGCCAAGCCGGGCCTTGAAAAAGCATGGCATGGCATGGCACCAAGTGTCTCCCCTCATAGTTTGATCAATTTGTTGATGCTACCTCGGACTTGGGGAGCCGATTCTGCTCGATATCATCTCTACACGTTCACCCTTATTTTTTTTCCTTGTCTTGTGAGAGGATGATGAGACTGTTTGTGGTCAGTTCTCGGCCGTACATGAATCCGACCATAGGCTGGCACATAACAAACCTGTACCACCTCCAAGACAGCACTCGGTTTAAGGGGGGCGGACAGAAATCTCTCGCCTCTCGCTTCCAGGCCATGGGATGGCTGATGTTCTCTCCCAGTGTGATTGTTCACTCTGGAATGGAACTGTGGTGCGGAACGAGCCCGTCTAATGGCGGTAATTCTGTAAACCTAAAAGCGCTCGTCGGCATTCGCAATGACCAGTTACAAACGGAAGACTCACTCGCCTGACCAGCATGCGGCTTCTATGTGGCAATCATCCCCGGTGTCAAATTTGCCTGGACATGTGCACTGATGTGCAACGCACGACTGTTCGCCAAAGTCAGTGTTCGTCAGCAGGCTGGTTTAAGGGGTCAAACCGTGCAATGGTCTGAGCTATAGCAAGGCGCACCTACAGACATGAGCTTGACACCAGCAAGCTGAGCACTGGACTTGAGCTGCCAGGCCCTTACTCCATACTCCATACTCGAGACAAGAAAACCAGACAGAACCGAGACAGAGACGAGAATTGGAGGTGGGGTGAGGCGTGGCCGCAGTAAGGGCAGTTTGCCGCGGCAAGGCCGCCTGGACGACTCCACCCGCGACAGCGAGCGAGAGCCCTGGCTTTCTCCACCGGGGGCATTTGCGCCCTTGCTCAGTCAAGTCAGTGCAGTGCACTGAATTGCAGCGCAGGCCTGTCTGGCTCAGGCGAGGGGAGGGGTTTGGCATTCTCTCTCTGTACCGAGTATCAATGCATTGAACATTGCAATTCGGGCAATCTTGTGTCGTGATGAACAAGGCTAACATCGTGATGTGCCTCAGTCCGGCATTTACCCCTCTGGTAACATTGAGAGGCAGCACTTGCCTTGAGGCTCGCTGGAAGGTGCATACAACGGGACCAGACACCAGACCTCCTGCCAATAATACCTGACCCCCACGTCTTTCCTTCTCCCATCTGGTTCCTGCCAAGCTTACGAACCGGACTTTGACTTGTCCAGACAGAACAGTGTCCAACACCAAAAGCAATTTGTCAAGATTCACATCAAATTGCCACAAACACGTCAACATCTCCCTGTACGGTGTACCTCATCGAGTATGCCAATGCCCGCGCCATTCATTTGCCACGCTTCCCTGGTTGGAAGTTGTGTCCTGGCAATGCAACCCTGAGCAGGATATCAACCAGGCATCAAACAAGACATGGGGTGCCTACGTCGAAATTTGGACCTACTGCGTGATGCACCGAAACAGATTGCCGTCAAACCAGCGTCGTCAAGTGGAGCACGGTGCACTTGTCTACTATCCAGAGATATCCTCTCGACAGGTTCTGTATCATGCATGCCGAGTACACAGATCAACACTATCGCCATTTCCTCCTCAAGTTATAGCTGTGGACATCAAAACCATCTACTGGCATGACCCCTAACGGGCATCCTGGTTTACACTTCATAAATTCGGCCACGAGCAACTATTGTCATATTATAACGGCACAAAGTCTATCGACTGTCATAGAAGCTAAGTTGTCACCGCTTCATCTTTTCATCTGTTAGACTGGTCCAAACTGCAAACAAAACGAGCTTGCAGATCCGAAAATGCTCCCGCCGCGACATCCTACATAATCATCTCGGTACTATGTAGTCGAGATCCTTCATAATCCGACAAGACAGGCGTTCAAGAATCTCGGACTGCATCTAGTACACCCAGCGCCGACTCATTAAGCTTATCAAGTGAGATGACCAGACCGTCCGATGTAGAAGCACACCTCTTCTCAAAGGGAAAACACTCGAGTGCCAGGACCTGGACCTCTTTGGGTGCACATAGCATGCATTTGAACAACTTGCAATGGTTCGACTTAGTAACTCTTGTATGTCGTTGTGTTTCCTCTCTTTCCGAGCAACCTTCGTACGCCTTTTCATCAAACCAACGTGCTCTCCATTATTCGAGTTATCCAGTACAATGAAGTGACACTCCGTTGTCCCAGACACAGAGAACCAGCCGCCAAAGTCCATTACTGAATGAGAACCAGCCAATGGGATGCTGAGAACAGGGGGGCGTCAGAGATAGAGCGCCATTCATTAACGCCGCGTCTAACACCGTCTCGTATCGCCGTTCGTCGCGGCTGTGCTAAGCCTCCTCCGGTAAGTCAGCTGGTTTGCACTATCCACGTGTGGCCACCCCAACTTGGCATAATCCCAACTTTCAACCCACTGAATTCTGCTGGTCAGGCATAGGCCCTAGAACGAAACATTGTGTCGGCCACGACGACTGTGCTGGTCAATGGACCAACTCGAGTCACTAAGCGAAATTCAAGACCGACGCACGACCAGAGCAAAGAGGATAGAGATGCCAGCCACAAAGGTTGCGCAGTGCACATTTTACCAATAACTTTTACAGGGACAATTCATAGACTGTGCTATAATCGATTTGCCTCTGCTCATTCCCAAATTGTTCCGCTTTTAGGGAGTGTCTTTATTAGGCGTTTACCAAGGGGAGTGTGCGAGTTCTTCTTGGGAGTCTTCAGTCAATTCTCAGCAACAGTTGTTGAGTCGGGTGTGGCACATCGCACCGATACTGCTCCGTTGCCATTAAGGTACATGTTAGCTTTCGAAACAAGCAACAATTAAGTCCAAAGAACGACAGGATGCCTGAGTGTTCATTGTTAGGCGTGGATTCACTGGAGTCGACAATTAAGTTGGCGCTTCAAAGGAGAGGCATACGAGAGGTTTTGCTTGGGGCGTTTGCTGACGAGGAGTCTTGTCGCGAGTATGTTCACCATGACCAAACTAAGCGGCGTCTTCACCATGATCGCGCACCAATGTATGGTGAACTGTCTTGCCAGCGCCATGTGTCGTGGTCCATACCTGGATCAACTGGCCCGTGCCGCCACACATGGATTCCGCCATGTCCACATCTTGCGGCCTGGCAGTCAAAAGGTACTTTGAGTGCCGCCGAATGAGGGAACCCGGCACGCAGGAATATGATGCCAACAATTGCGACATATATGAAGTATTCCTGGTCCTGAATCTTGTGAGAAGGACATCTGAGAGTCCAGTTACAGGTTTCCAAGAAGTAACAACAACGGTAAGCAGTCTCTTGTTGGACGGAAACTTGTGGGACAGCGCAGAAAATTGCTGGATGTGGACAGATCAGGATCAGAGCCACGGTGATGCTGACCACAGCGTCCAGGTTCCCGTCACCAATTCCACGCTCATCGAAACATACCTCACTCACATTGCGCCGGCAGGGTTGACACCAGCAACGCGACCAGGGTTCCTTACACTCAGCAGTGATGGAACTAAAAGGAAACTTCCCCCCGACAATCAAAGTGACAATGCGTGATGACAGGGGAAAGTAGGCAACACAGGTAAAGAAACGGCCAGCCAGAGCACCGAGCACCGAGCACCGCAGGTACAAATTGCGAAGGACCCTCCAAAAAGCATATGCCCGCTGGTAGAGAGAAGCCCTTTTTCAATGCTTCCTTTGACATCATGCCTCCCAAAAAGAGACCGCCAAAGCCGTCGTGAGTCTTTTTTTAGACTTTCCGGTGATGGCGGTTGGAGGAAGCAGTTCCCGGCCGAGAAGATGATGCCAGGTGGGGACAGATGACAAGAGCCAAAACGAATTTGCATGCCCAACAAGCACACCAGACACATGAATGTCAATGTGAATGTGATGACAAGGATCTTCTTGCAGTCGTATCCACTTTCCGACGGCAGCGCGGTTGGGTCGGTTGTTGACTGATTGGAACGTCACCAGTTGTGGCTGTTAGTGCTGGAGAGCACGGCGTGTTCCCAATTGGGGATTTGTGGTGCACTGAAGGGCCGAGTTATGAGACAACGGGTAACCAGACATCAAATTATTTCGTCCTTCATTCGGAGTACAGGACAGGTACGGTTAGCGGGTGCTGTCGCCTCAATTACACGGACGCGTTACATGTTACTCCATCCGTGAGAGTCCAGACGAGTTCTCACCGAGGAGGTGAGTGCGTTGTTTTCCGCTTATGCCTTTTGCAACAGACTGGTCAGCAGTAGACTCTCGACGCTGTGCCTTCTTGGGTTCTTCCATCTTGGCCAGATTGAAAATCTGCTTGGGCCAAGAACAAGCTGAAGGGGTTGTTTGAGAACGAAGCTTGGTTTGTGGACCATGCATCTTGGCCAAATAGGATGGGCAAGGAGGCTCCCCATTGGCTGTCGGCCAACTTCCAGGACCATCACAAAAGTGGACTATGCGCCAGGGCGCTTGGAGAGCATGAAACTTGTCGAGTTGGCCGAATCGTGGACAAACCAAAACTTGTGCTGAAGCGCGGAACTGGACAGGGATTCTTGGCTGGAGTCTCCACATTGATGACCAGCACTCATCTACAATTGCTACGACACAGGTGGCCATCATGCTGTTGGCCAACTTGGCAACTCTGGTCTGGTGCGATTGAAATCTGCCGCTGTTACAGTCGCGGGGATGGTCATATTAGCTGGATAAATATGACTGGATGGATGCTTGCAGAATACATCCGCATTTTGCAGATATTGATGATATCTAAGGGATCCATACGGAGTACACCATACGGAGTATCCAGGTGGCAGTCGGTCGCATCAAGCCAGAGGCAAGAAATACCAAGTGCCAAGACTAATAAGACCGAACCAAACTGTGGTCGCAACGACGGTATACCGAGCGATATTATGTGTGATTGTGGTTCGGATATGAACGAATGTCGATTAAAGGGAGTCAGACTTGCTTGTTGCTCTCCATATCGCCATCTACATATCTTCGCATAAACCAGCGTGTCAGCTTCGGGGGGGTGATAAACCGCGTTCCCGACATAACGGCTGCGTCGCACGCCTTACGCCGTCGGGAGAGCCGCAGCTCACTCGGCTGGAGCCATTCCAAAACAAATCGATGTCAAGCAGTACAGTAGCAGCATTCTATTTTCAGAAGCTTCAAAGAGTATATTTAGCTTTGAACGGCAATCTTGCATCCAACTCAGATGCTTACATGTGGAAGTGAGCTCGGAGGGGGTCCTTGGCCAACGAGCACAAACACCATTACTTGGACTCCGTCCCAATCATCGAATCCCGTGTGGGAATATAGCCGCTGTGGCAAGCGCCAGCCCAGGCACCAGGGGTAAGCTCTCGATTCTGCAAGACCAATACGCCCGGGCCGGGCATCAAGATCTGGGGACTGTGTAGATCTTCAAGACTAATGGTCTCGGTCTTCTACTGCCAACCTCGATGTCGTCAAAGTTATTTTTATCCGACTGCAGATGGTTGGCCTTGGCCCTTGTACAGGAGAAAGCAAGTCATGCAGATACTACGTGCCCGATCTCTTGGTCTGTGGTCTTTCGGGTCAGCATTCAGAGCAGACCCCAGACCCCATTGCAAGACTCCATCCGTGGAAGGTGAGTATGAGCAACCAATGGCATCAAGGACTTCCTGATACTCTACCTTTCTGGCAGCGGGATGCCTCATATCCTGTGGTTTCGAAGCGCGGCGGCGTTCTAGTTAACCCCTTGATGTCCGTTCTTCTGCTCTCCTTAGCGCCTATCACCATGATAGCTTCACCTACTCGAACCGCACTCTTGGTCTAGATCCAGATCTATACATGTGTCCAGGTACGCGCTCCAGCTAACAGTGATGCTCAAAAGAGATTCGACGCACTCAATGATTGGCCGTCTTCCTCGTGTGATCCCAAGACAATGGGCACTCATTTCTGTTCCATGCACACCCCCTTCCTCCAACGTCTCTAGTCTGTTAGCCGCTATCTTCCATCTTTGTATCGTCGGACAAAGATCCATTTCTACCGGCATACGGCATGTATGTCGATTGGTTCCTTTTGTAGCCTGCATCTTTTGCAGCCAACATACCGCAACCACGCGAGCCAAGCACCCTTATCAGGAAGCTTCTTCATGATATTTTTAGATAGCGACTGCTATAATAAGCATCATGATCACTGCAACCGCCCATTAGATGCAGCTAGTCTTAACCAGACGTCATCTGTCATTACAGGTTCCTATCCCAGCCCTGTCATCTCATTATTTAGACCCTTTATAATGGCACTGAACGGTACAGTAGTTAGATCTGCATACCCAAGCTACGGAAGCAGCTGGGTTATCTCGACACACCGCTTCCTGATCAAGGCTTAGTCAAGATTTGTTGGAAGCGCCGAGGCGTGATGTATCCACCTTCACCAGACGTTGTTCGGATCATCTCATTGCGAAACAGAAAAGCTATATTGTGCATTTGCAGGGAGGACATCACCTCAAGCGCTTCGAACTGCAAATATCCATACATGAGTCACCATTACTGGCCAATATCGACGACAAGAACGTAGTAGAGGCTGAAAGGTGCGTTTCAGAGTCTATTTTTACAAAGTTCCTGGCTCGAAGCTCGGGGATATTATCTGTCTTTACCCTCATGTCCTCTCCGCATGCACCGTCTCCATGGGGTATACGGTCAAGGTTCTACCCTGACCCTAGGGCCTTTGCCTCCCCGAATGACGAAATGTCATCGAATCATGCTGCATCTTGCATTTCGTTTTCGAATTCGAACCACTAGGCCAAACTACTCTTGGTCCTGGCCCCCAGCGGCTGAAAGGTCCTAAACAAACTCGGCATTTCCGAAGCTAAATGGATGGTGTGATAAAATAATCTCGCATATTTATCATTACAGTTATTACAGCCTCCCTTGTTCCATCTGTTCACACACGCCCTCACCACCCTTGCATATTCTGCATCTTGAACCCTGGGAAAACATGTTTCCAAAGAACATCGTCCTGCGTAATGGCCACGATATTGCCAACTTGGCGCGTAGGGCTAGGTAGAGTGTACTTGAAAGGTACATGATTATTTCTTTTGTCGTTTGGCGCTCTTGTCGCTCACGGTGCTCAATACACTGGCACTTCGTTTATGGAGACCGCTGCTGCTTCCTGGTCGAGCACTCTTTTCCCGTTCCCGCTCAACATCTACTGGCTTTTCAGTGGCCTCTTGGTCTTGTCCTGGTTTGGGGGTTGATTCTTCCGCTGCATTCTCAACTTCCTCGGACGATGTCTGTCCATCTTTGGCATCTTCGGCATCTTCGGCCTTGTCCTCACCTGGCTCACCACTACTAGCCTTGTTGTCGGCATCTGGCTGATCTTCAGAAGAGGGGGGGCCGTCATCAGGTTTTTTGACCTCGTCCTCAGTCTTGGTCTGTCCGCTCGTTGAGGTATCTCCCTTCTCAGAAGGCGGAGGTCCGTGGATCCTCTCACGCTCCGCCTTTTTGGCTTGTTCGATCTTGATCTCGCCATCGAGTTTGTCTGACACCTTTCTTGCGTCTAGAAGACTATTGACAGCAGCCAGGAGCTGTTCATATTGCAAAGTCGTTGCAGAAGTTGGCATTGCCAACTTGGCGGGGACATCCAATTCGTTGAGGGTATTATTAATACGCATCTGTTGTTGATTGGACTTGTGTGAGAAAAGTTTGTTGATCTTTTCGGTTCGGAACGTAGGCCCTGAACCAAGTCGGTCGTGATGTGTAACACCATACACTGCCTCTTCTTGGCTGTTGAGCTTCCTCCGCTCAGGAGGCTGTTGCTTCTCTTGTTGTTGCTGAGCCTTCTTGCTCGCCGCGGTGGGCGTTGATGTTGCAGCTGTAGACTCGCGAGTAGCAGCATTAGACACCGCCGCGCTGTCTCGCTTGCCAGATTCTGTCGCTGTTGCGGGTTGTGCTGCGCCTGGCGCTGCACCGGCCGCGCCACCGGCCGGACTGTCAGTGCCCATGATGGATTTTCTCTTCTTTGTCTTGTCAGCGGTCATGAGATTCTGGAGCAAAGTCTGCAACCCAGCCGACGACTTGAATGTGTTGATATCCGTTTCTGCCCTGGGATAATCCAACCGGTTGTACAATTCCCTCCTCTCCTCATTGAACCGCTCATTCCTTGCCATGATCCGTTTGATCTCCAGCAGCAGAGACTCTTCCTCTCTCGCCTCCTCCTTCGACCGTGACATGGTGTTCATCGCAAATTCCTTCCGCAGCTTCTCCTGCTTGGGGTTGAAATGCGCCATTGTCTCATGCAGCGCATACTCCTGCTGTGTCATGTACTGCACTGGCTTCTGGGCCGCCATCATCTTCGCCGCCACCTCGTAATACCTCGCCTTCAGATCCTCCACCGACCGAGGCCGCGTAGCCGGGACAATGGCCTTACTCTCATCCCCGTCCGCGTCGGCCGCACCATTCGTCGCAGGCGGCTGGTACTCGTATCGATCCCAGATGAGCGGCCAGCGGAGATCGAAATCGCTCGCCATCTCCATCAAATAATCTGTTTCTTCCTTGGTCCAGTAGTCACTCTGCAGCGAGACGTGGTACTGATCTTGAGAGTACTGTGGCACTTGAATCCGCACGTTGAACTTAGCAAATGCGGAATCCTCCAACTCGCGCTCTACACCCTCCTTCTTATCCTCATCGTATTCCTGTCCCTGCATCTCCGACTGTCCATCCTGCTGCCCCTCAGGCCGTTGGCCGTCGCCGCCAGATGCATCAAGGCCCTTGGTATCTGCCCTTCGCCAGTGTCGCAAAATCAACGACCCATCGTCGCGCCCTGAGTTGCGAAATTGTCGAAGCTCCCACCTCGCAGCGGGTTTGCGGCTCGCCAGCCGCCTCTTTTTGAATTGGTTCGAGGCTGGTATTATCGACACGGGGTTGTCGCCGCCGAGATTGAGCACTTCTCTGGCCAGACCTTTGAGGTTGGGCTTTGGTTGTCCGATTTTCTGCTTCTTCGTCGGTCGGGGGCCTGAGGAGCCGTCTCCTAGGTTGAGAACGTCGCGCACATCAGAGGATGTCATTTTGGCTCGGTTTCGTAGATGTCCAGGCGCGATCGGAAGGTGGCCGCAGATGGGCAAAAAGTCGTGATCGAGGTTTCCGAATCCACAGCGTTGATGCCATCCAAGAAAATTGTCGCTTCTCCGTCCAAACTTGTTTCCCCCAAATGAAAAAACCGTCTCTATCAAAAACAGTCGAATGCCAATCAGTCCGTACGTCGCAGTCGATAGCAGCTATCCTGTGTTTCGCAAATATTTCGACGAAAAGTTCAACCTTGCATGACGCGAACCTACACATTGAAGTTGCAACGGTTCAACGCACGTGACCCACCCACCCATTTACGCCAGCCTGCTGCTCGCCCCCTGACCTTCCCGCGAAAGGAGGTCCCATTTTTTTGAATGAACGTGGCAGCTTTCGGTGGTGTCCATGATACGCACTCCCTTCGATCAACATCCCGTCTGTCATTGCACAACACGGAGTGAAGCGCCTCTCTCTCTTTTTTTTCTTGGCCAGCGCCAGAATCGCCCTCCTTAATCCCAGGAGAATAAACCCAACAATGAAAGGCCTCCTCCCGCTCCTGGGTCTGGCATCCGCCGCCCAAGCCCTCTACTTCTATGTGGACGGCGCCTCGCCAAAATGCTTCTTCGAAGAGTTGCCCAAGGATACCCTCGTTGTAGGCCACTACTCTGCCGAAGAGTACGACGACCGCATCAACGCCTGGCAGCAGCACAACGGCATCTCCATCTACATTTCCGTAGACGTACGTCCATAATTGGTCCCCCCGAAAAGAAGAAACTAACAATCTACAGGAGGTGTTTGACAATGACCACCGGATCGTCTCCCAGCGAGGCTCCTCCTCCGGCCGCTTCACCTTCACGGCCCACGAAGCCGGCGACCACAAGATCTGCTTCGTGCCGTCATCTACGTCCGGTCGATCCTCGTGGCTGAGTGCTCACGGTCCCAACGGCGGCATCAAGATGAAGCTCGATCTCGTTATCGGCGACACGGGCCAGATTGAGAGCAGCGACAAGGACAAGTTGCAGGATATTACGTCGCGTATCAAGGACCTCAATGCCAGATTGAACGATATCCGTCGTGAGCAGGTCTTCCAGAGAGTATGTCGCCCCCCTTCGTTGATTAAAGTAGCCACTAATACCGTGGAAATAGGAGCGTGAAGCCGACTTCAGAGACCAGTCCGAGTCTACCAACGCCCGTGTCATTCGATGGATCATTATCCAGCTCGTCGTTATTGGAATCACGTGCGCTTGGCAACTGTCACATCTCCGATCCTTCTTCATCAAGCAGAAGCTTACGTAGTCACTTGATTGGGGGAGTTGGGGTGGCTATTTTTGCGCAGACATTACATTGTTTGGCTTGCTTTTGATTTTCCAGCAGGGCTCCGAGGATACAGTTATGTTTTAAAGTCATGTAAAACGGTCCATGGGATGGGAAAGCTTTGGGATGCAATTTACATAAAAGGGGCACCTGGGACACCGACAATGGTGTCGAATCCTGATGATTGTTAATGCGGATATTTATAATGCAATCATTACAAGAATCGAAATGTTTCGAAAATGGAAAGCAAGCTATGATAAGAAGTGAGACCTTCACAGAAATGAAATGCGGGCGAGCGATACTTGATGTTACTAAAAATCTTTATTCCATTACGATGTATACCATAAGAGAACTCCCAAACCTCCTTATATTCCCATCAAACGCTACAAGTGCCGTCGTTTCTTTCTCTTGCTTCCCCTTCTTTGATGTGCCATTGACAATCGACATTTCCGCAACTTCTAGCAATGCACCTCTTGCACAACCCTGCACCTCACTAACGCCGCTCTACTGCGACCAGACAAGAATACAAAACATGAAGCCCTTGCAGACCTTTTATTACAGAATGGCGTGGTAGTAGAATAACTCTGGGAGTAGGAGTGACAGGTGTGTCTGTATATGAAGAGAGAGTGTGTGTGTGTGAGATTGAGAGAGAGAAAGGCCGTACAGTAAGACGAGGAAAAGAAAACAGCTGAAAATGACAATATCGCGAGTAAACCCAATGCTACCTGTCGTGACCGTCTTGCGCCGTGCTTCGCTGCACATTGAAAGTGGCTTTTAAGTATGGTTTCGTTGTGGAATGCCTGACGTGAAAAATAAATAGAGCTAAGAAATGCCCAACCCTTTGCTTCTCGTGGCCGTCTTTCAAAAAGACTGCCTCCAGTTTTTTTGCCGCTTTTTCTGAATATTGGTCGTAAGATGAGAATGCGCCGCAGTCGATGCAAGAGGACAAGGATACGATAGTTGCACCGGCATTTGTGGATATGATTGCAACCTTGCATCTCGCTGCCGCTGCTGGCCGATCCCATATGGTCGTCCTTGCTCAGCACACCATGTTCGCCGACATGGCATGGCAGGGATCTTGCGACGGCTATAAGGGTCCAATGGTGATTTGCCCATGCCTTCTGGATCAAAAGCCAAGTTGTTGCCAAGGTCCGGCTCTTTCGTCGGTGTTCGATAAGGAGAATCGTGTTCTGTGACAGATTGGTCGTCTGCTAGCGTAGCCTCTGGAACGCTGCCGCCGCACTAGATGCCGAAGCAATCCCGGAATCTGACGGGAGGCATCTAACCACAGCAGATAGTCTTCATGAACTTCTGGAAGCCGCTAGGCTGAGGCTCAACGGGTCGAGGGTTGGGTTGGCCTGCTGCCACCATGGGGCTCTGTTGCTGCCCTCTCTGAGGCAGGTTCTGGGTGCTGTTCTGGAACTGGGCTTGAGTCGAGCCAGCCGGTGTACCCAAATCGCCTCGGAGACCCCCCACGCCGCTGGCCCTCTGCGCCGTGGCGCCGAGGCCGCTTGGCCGATCTTTCCTGTTGCCCATCGGTTTGATCGGTGACGGAGGGGGGGGTTGTGCGGCGTTTAAACGGCCGACAGTGAGATTCTGTGCTTGCTGGTGAGAGTTGGTATTCCCAGGACGATGGCCACTGTGCAGTTCCATTTGAGAAGGGCCGGGACGAACGTTTGGGTTGTGGAGGTAGCCAGCTCCATGGCTCTTCATGTCCCATCCCTTTCCCGAATCCTTGGTAATCTTCATCCAGTCGTACTCTCCATCTTCGACCTCACCAGTGTTCTTTAGCGCTTGAGAAAAGAGCTCGCGGAGGTAATCGTAGTCGGGGGTATCTTCGAATCCGAGATTTCGGACATATGTCAGGTATTTAGAGAATTCTTCGGGGAAGCCCTCGCAAAGGTCTTTGATTGCGGTGGTCTGCTTCTTCTCGCCAATCTTCTCATACTTTTGCTTGTTGGTAGCAGCCTTGAGACCCTGCCAAGGCAGACCGCCCCGCAGGAAATACATGAAGACGTGGCCAAGAGCCTCGAGGTCATCTCGTCGGGACTGTTCACGGCCCAGGTGAGTATTAATGCTCATATATCTAGCGGTTCCTGATAAAGATTTGCGTTCTCTGTAAGGAATATGCTGCTTGGTCTTGGGATCGCGGTATTGCTTGGCCATGCCAAAGTCGACGACGTGGATGACATTGGAGGCTTTGGTGCCAGGACGGCCAATCAAGAAGTTGTCGGGCTTGATGTCACGGTAAATCAGGTTCTTCTCGTGGATTGTCTGGACTCGAGACAGCATCTGCTTGGCAACCATGACAACAGTCTTGATGGTGAAACGGCGTCCGCAGTGGTCAAAGAGATCTTCGAGAGACGGCCCTAGTAAGTCAATCACCAGAATGTTGTGAAGGCCCTCTTGTCCGAAGTAGTAGACATTGGGGATGCCGGCTGAAAAATGGATTAGCGTCATAGTAAATTACAAGCGAGCAAGTGTTGTTGTTTGCTGAGGATGAGGTGGAACTTACGGCATCCGACGAGGATTTTGTATGTGCGGTACTCATCTCGGAGTTGAGGAGCGTCACTCTTGCGAGGTTCCTAGAGGCAATTGTTAATGGCCTGCGATGTTGATGATGGCAAGAGACGGCTCACAACGAGCATCTCAGAGTCAAACTTACGAATTTGATGGCCACCTGTTGGTTGTTCAACAGGTTGGTTCCCTCAAAGATGACACCAAAAGAACCCTCTCCAATCTTCTTTCCTACACGATAGTGCACACCGACAACGTTGGAAGACGACGAGGCCATGGTTTCGAAAGTCAGTAGCTCGCCTTGAGACAAGCTCGAGGGCAGCTAACGAAGGGAAGTCGTGAAGTCGACGTCTGGCGACGAGGAAAAAGTTGCGTCGTCAGCCCGGGCGGTCTGGTGGACAGGAACGCAGAACGCAGAACGTAATGAGCAACGAACAACGAACAAGCGGGAGCTCGGTGGAGCAGCGAGGCTCCTAGGCGACGGGTGAAAAGGGGTCGGGCCAAAGCCTGATGCGTTTGGTTGGTTGGCCAGGCTCTTGGTGTTCAATGTTGGCTGCTGGTGGTAGAGCAAAGGGCGAAATTGGGTGTTCAGCAACAGCGAACAGAACAAGGCATTTCTGAGGCGCCGTGCAAATGGTGCTTTGGGAAAGTTGTAATGCAAGTTAAAGTCTGTCAGTCTGGCTGTGATGGCCCGGTGTGGAGGAGCGGGTGAGGAGAGGCGGACAAGAGAGGCTGGCTTCGTTTGGCCTCTGGCTGTTTTGGGGGGGAGAAAGGACAAATTCTGGGGCGAGGGCAAAGTCTGCTGATGAGGCGACCAGGGCCAAGCCAACGAGGTGTCTAGCCAGGGGACTGGGGGGGATGAGGGACGAGGGATGACTGGAGACAGGAGATGGGGATGGGCTTGGGCTTGGCTGGGTACATGTTGACATTTGGTGGACCAGACCAGTTGACCTGACTAGACCTGACTGGACTGGACTGCCCGGTCTGGTCAAGTCTAGCCTGCCTGAGAGTCAGTGAGTGACCTGAAGCTGGACTGAAGCGGCAGCCTCGACTGGCACAGTGCCGAGTGCATGCAGCTGCAGTTGGGTCCGGTCCAGTCCAGCCAGTCCCGTCTGGTTGACCTCAACCGCAAACCAGTCGGGACCAGACAAGACATAGACTTCACTGTCAGGGCCGCAGGTGGTGGGTACCATGGCTTGGAGGCTGGGCGGGCGGCAGGGGCGCTGGGGCCAGTCGACGGCTCAGCATCAATAGTAGTGGACCGAGTGGCCAGCGCTTGAGTCGGCCTCACTGTCAATCGATGTCCCTTTCAGACTCAATTTGATGTTCAGACATAAATCCAACCTTGTCCGATCTGGATGTTGGTGAACCACACCAGATCCGGTAGGAACAGAACAGTTTGGTGGCATCCTCCGTGTTACCGTCTGGAACACCAACTGACGTGTATTTTTACAGTCTGGTGGCGGCTCGTTTGCGAGTCGTCGCTTGTTGGACCAGACATCTGGACGTTTGAGGCAACAGCCATCGACTGGCCCAGGCATGGCATTGGCATGGCATTGCATTGCGTTGCTTGCTTTGCATGCATTGTAACCGACCGCCACGACTACCGTCACGACCATGACAAAGACGTGTTTTATTCATCATGGCTTTGGAACCTGGCAGCGAGATGCGTTGGCCCATTGCCCATGATCCACGGCTGACGGCCATATTACAAGTCCAGCTGTTACAATCTTGACATTTCACTTGTCTTTGTTTCGCCTCAGCGCCACTAGCCACAACTCTGCTCCAGCCAGACCAGACCAGACCAAACCAGACCCAACGCCAGCCATCCAACACCTACGGAGTGGCCGACTGTATCTCTTTTGCCTCAAACATGGCATTCATTTATCCAGTTCGGATTCCAGCTCCGTGCCGACTTAAGTCTGGTGCTCCTTTGCTGCACGTGCGCGAGTCAATTCTCCAACTTCCAAAATATCATCAATTGAGCAGCATCTCGTTGCTGGTGCTCGGCGAGACACCGCAGATCTTTACTCCCTTGCTGTCCTGCAGCTGCTCAGGTGGGCATCGAGGCACCAGACCACACCGCACTCGATCAGACATGGCGGGCACACCAGTGCATTTCAGAGGCAAGAGAGGCAACATTGAAAGACATGGTTCACTGCGGATCGTGGCGTTGAGACTGGAGACTCTGTGCAGGAATATCAATCGGCATTGGGCAAGGCATCATCAATGGCTTCTTGTACACTTCGCACCATTCGCAGGGCTTGCCAACGTTTCCAAACCGCAAATTGCAAGCAGTGAGCATCTAGCTTGACGTCTTCTTCTGCTGCTACTTCTTCTTCTTCTCGCCTGCCCCATCGATCATCATTCAGCGCGTTCTGGCATCAAGACCGAGGACACCAGACTTCGTTCCGTGCCTTGTAATTTTGCATGTGTCTGGTCTAGGGCTAATAAAATGACTCCCAGATTGGTCTCGGGCACTAAGCCCATCTCCGCATCGTGCACCGAAAATAATGAGAGGCAGGGGGTTTGTCCGGCAAGCTATTACAAGGTTTGTATTAAAAACAGTGCGCTTGGATGAGGTAAATAAACACAGAATACCACCGAAGCGTTAGTTGTAACTAACCAGGTGCTCCGCAATATATTCGCCATGCATTCATTCACCAGGCTGCAATTTACCCTTAACAGTCAATGTTTCTTGCATTCGCGCGGGAGCTTGCTGAAGTCAACATTGAAACCACTTGCCCCAGGAAAAAGCACAAACAATTATGGACGTGGACCACATATATCAAGCCTCGTTGGATATTTGGCGTCGCCGGGTACCTGAACCTACGTGTACAAAAAGAAACACACCCATCTTCACCTCCAGAGAACTGAAGGGCTCCCCACAGGAAGCCGATTGACTTTAGGACAGAAATATTTTAGGAGTCGCTAGCTCGTGTGGTTTGGCATTGACTCTTGGTTGTTGTCCTCCCGTCTTCATCAACGGGTTGTGTATCCACTGCTACGAGATGTTTTGTGGCACCCGCTGAGGCAAAAATGAATGCGTTGTATGCCAAAAACGTTCACCGCATGGCCTGATATTGTGATATTGCGTCGCCTATTTGGCCGGTGCGGACGTCAATTTGCGTCTGTCTTGGCTTCTGACGAGATCACAACACCACCGCCAACAGCAGACCAGGATGCCTTGGGTATCATTGAAGAGATGGTGTAACGTCGAGCATCTACAAGGCTGCGCGGCGAGGCAGAAATTGCACCGAGCACAGAGCAGAGCCACGCAGATTTCGCAAAATTTCACTAGGCAGAACCTTAGATGCTTGTTGTTGCTGCTCCCTCTACGTGCCGGCTTCCCACTGGCATGTAGATTTCATAGCCCCGTCAACCGCTCGACATGGGCCTGGAAACATGCACAACAGGCAGGCACAAGCAGGCTCGCTCACGGTCAAAGGGGAATGAATACCTCCTGCAACTTGAGAATTTGCTCACCCCTACCTAAGAGAGATGTCTACTGCGCGATTCCGCCCGGGACACAAATCAGCCTAGCCAAAGCCCAAGGCAACCCCGAGAAAAAAAATCGATACTTGCAAGAGTGATCTGTGATGTCGTGCCTTGATGTCAAGCCTTGATGTCAATGGCAAAAAGACGACAACACTCATGAGGGTGGTGTCAAGACCGTGCAATTTGATTTACCAACCGTGGAGATACTTGCTTTACAATTGTCCACTGGACACATGTTAGAGTACATCTCCAACCTGGCCCCGCACTCCCCCCCACGACGTTCTCGAATTCCATGAGCATCTATCAGATCGAAGTGCCAACAACGACATCCTACGCTAAATGCACTCTTTCATATCTTTATTCCGGCATGATTCCTGGATGTTACACAGCGGCATCGTGTAGATGACTTATTGAGCTCTCGGTACCCGAGTAACAATAAGCCTACACGATCGCAGAAACAGGGATGCTGCATCACAGCAGAAACGAAACGTGTTGGTGATAAAGGGTACTGCGCTGCAGACAAACATTCCATGCAATGCCACACCATGCAATCATTCAGAAGCATCAATATTTGTATAGGCAAAATACTGCTCACCGCCTTGATTCTCCCTGAGGAATCCCGCTGGAACAACAAACTATCCCAGTAGTCGGTACCGTCAATGCGCATTGCTCCTTTAAAGCATCCACAAGGGAAACGTCTCCCCATTGCCCTCGAGACATAGGGTCCAACAAGGTTCCGGGGACAAGAGCATCGGCATTTTGGTCCTATGCTTCAAGGTTTGTTATACGGAGTAGTTATACAGCCATCCCAAAACAGTATCCATTTATGCAGTCAATCTCATACCATTCCCCTCACCTAGTTATATTGGCAATTTGGGCTAAATCTTTGTTTCAATTTTGCTACGCTTTGAACCTTCGTGAGGTTGGGGGACTCCAAGTACCCCAGGGATGAGACTTTTTCAGTGTTAGACTTGGAATTATTGTATGGAGTAGATAATACCGCCATTGCGTGTATATTGACTTGATATTTTAACTTGCTCATTGGTCTTGACTCGTTCCCGTGACGGGATGTGGTGGTTAGTGGCCATGCCACATACTCGGAAGTCGAGTAGGCGGAATTCACTCAATTTATTCTATAGTACAGAATGACGTTGTTAATGTGCCATGCAGTTTTACCATGAGCACCTACCTAAGAATCGGCCACTATTCCGAGTTGAGACGAGAAAATGCGCCATGAAACTGATATTACTGTGGTATCGGACATTGGAGCTCGATATGTGCAACTTACCCTACAGCATATCCGAACATTCTGTGCGCCACTTACATTCAGACGCCAAATCGATAGTGTGGTCTATAAGGTGACTATTGATGATTGGTAGGCTTCTTGGATGGTGACAGATGTTGCATGCCTCGATGGATGAACGTATTGGTGCGCATGGAAATCGAGGAGATATACGACTGCCCATCTCGGCATGTCACCATTGGGAGGTAAACCCCTCGTCCGGAAATAAAACATTCATAACCCCGTGTCAAGCACAACTTCTTGAGGCGCAATTCGATTACAAATCCTCCTGCGCAATATATCCGCAAATGACTCTACACCGGGAAGCGTATCCGGATGATAACCCACAGCCCAAAAGCCACGATATCGGCAAAGTTGGCCAGAGAGCCGGTGCGGCCAATTACTTGTGCCAATGGACCACGTTACGAGCACCTCGAGCAGATGGATTATTAGGTAAGTTTCCTCGAGCGGCAGAGCTAGTTGCTCCTTTTGGCGTCAGAGCTGCGGCAAAATGCAACAAAACTGGACGCCATGTTATTTTGTCAGGGTCGAATTGATGAGCAGGACCCCCATTCGATCCCCATTTGGCCGCGGGGTTCTTTCCTAATGGCGATTTTATGAGCACAGAGGAAAGACCTAGAGGAAGGCATCATGGTGGGGGTTGAAGATTGCCCCGCATAAATTGGACTCGGCGACATCATCCATTGTTGCCTCTTTGTCTAGCGGTTTCGCGTGGCGGGGGTATAAAGTGAAGGTCCAATTGCTGTTCATTCCGGAGCTCTGAAGAATTTGGAGTCTTTGCTTTCACAATTACTCCCTCTCAATTGCAATTGATTCGAAATCAGGACTCGCTGATACAACCGCCACCATGTCCAAGCCAGACGATATGCCACCTATGACATACAGATTCCTGGGCCGTTCTGGTCTTCAGGTCTCTTCTATTTCGTTGGGAGGATGGCTCACTTATGGTGGGCACGTTGATAGAGGTAAATTAGCTCGTATTAGCTTGCGTTTGAAGGAAGTGCTGTGCTGACAAGGCGATAGAGGGCACCTTTGCTTGTATGAAGGCTGCGTATGACTGCGGCGTCAACTTCTTCGATTGCGCTGAGGGGTATTCCGGCGGTGAGTCGGAGGTCGTCATGGGAGAAGCCATCAAGAAGTTTGGCTGGAAGAGAAACGACCTCGTTATCTCGACTAAGGTGAGAGAGCACACTTGCCTCCTCCCCTATGCCAAAACCAGACGAGTACTCATCGTATTTGCAGATCTACTGGGGCCAAGCCAATGGCGACAACGTCGTCAACAACAAGGGCCTCTCCCGCAAGCACATCGTCGAAGGCGTCAACGCTTCCCTGAAGCGAATGGACCTCGAGTACGTCGACGTCATCTTTGCCCACCGACCCGATCGCTACACCCCCATGGAGGAAACCGTCCGCGCCTTCAACCACATCATCGACAGCGGCAAGGCCTTCTACTGGGGCACATCCGACTGGAACGCCGACGAAATCGCCCAGGCCTGGCGCTACGCCGACAAGCTGGGCCTCATCGGCCCTCTGACCGAACAGCCCGCCTACAACATGCTGCAGCGCGAAAAGGTCGAGACCGAGTTCGCCCACCTGTACAGCGAGACTGGCGGCCTGGGCCTGACCGTCTGGTCTCCCATGCGTCAGGGCATCCTGTCTGGTAAATACAAGGACGGCATCCCCGAGGACTCGCGCTTCAACCAGACCAGCGTCGAGTTTATCAAGGGTTACTGGAACCGCACGAGCAAGGACACCTGGAACGGCATCATCGAGCAGGTCAACAAGCTGCAGCCCATTGCTGACAAGCTGGGTATCAAGATGAGCACGCTGGCTTTGGCGTGGGTTCTCAAGAATCCCAATGTTAGCACTGCCATTACGGGAGCTAGTCGGCCGGAGCAGGTGTATGAGAACTGCAAAGCGGTGGCAGCGGTGGAGAAATTGACGCCTGAGATTATGGATGAGATTGATGGAATTTTGAACAACAAGCCTCCTGCTATTACTATGAGGTTTTAGCCGCTGAGTCTTGATGGGTATATAATAGATGAATAATACACTCCGTGGACGTATTGCCTTGTTGGCCAGGCCAATTGGATCGAATAAGAATGATGAAGAAGGAAAATTGGAAAGTGAAGAGGACAATGAAAACCCCACTTCATATGCATCGTGTCAGATCTGGCTGGATGTAAGCTTATGACATCGGCTGTTTCCCTACAAATCTCATCGTGGCGTTACTCCACACGGTACCACCTACACATCGATTTGTAAGTGCCTTCGAAGTCATTTCCTTTTTATCTCCTCCATAACCAAGTTGGATTCTTGAAAGGGAAAAAAAAAAAAAAAAAAAAAAAAGGAAACTACAACTCGAGTAAATTCAACACAAGAAACACCATCATCATGTCCCCCGCAAAGCTGCAAGAATGGTTTCCTTGGACCCAATCACCCATCATTTCCAATGGCCCAATGATGGGAGTCGTTAATCCCAAGCTGGCCGCGGAAGTAACCAAAGCTGGTGGACTCGGTAAATCTACCATCCTATCTCATCTACGACAATTCTAAACCTAGCATAGGCTTCCTCCCGTGCGTATTCGATATTGCCCCCAACTCAGAACACCTCTCCACCCTCACCACCAACCTCAAAGAGAGCAGAAGCATCCTCGGCCTCAACCCCAGCGACACCCTCAACCTAGGCATCAGCTTCCTCACCGGCCACGGGTCCATCACCAACTTTTCCGAGACTATCATCCCTATCGTCGCGGAGTATCGCCCCGCAGCAGTATGGCTGTTCGCCCCAAATGAAGATGTCAAGCCCCACGGCGCAATCATCCAGGCGTTGAAGAAGCTAGATCACTCGCCCAGAGTCTTCGTCCAGGTGGGCAATGTAGCCGCCGCAAGGGCAGCAGTTCGCGATGGCGCAGACGTGCTCGTCTGTCAGGGCATAGATGCCGGTGGACACCAGTTCAGACGGGGCATGGGGGTGGTGAGCTTCGTGCCGGAAGCCAAGGCCATGTTGGAGGAGGAGTTTGCGGGGAGGGAGGTTGGAGTTTTTGCGGCGGGCGGGATCGTGAATGGGAAGGGGGTTGCTGCTGCGATGGCGTTGGGTGAGATTTTTTTGTGCTCGATGATGCTGGGTGTTTGCTAATGGTTTGTAGGGGCGGGTGGTGTTGTGATGGGCACGAGGGTAAGTTGTGAATGTCGTAAGGGTGTGATGCTTGCTAATGGCGTAGTTTACTGTTGCTCGGGAATCTACGTACCCTGATTTTCGAAAGGAAATCGTATTGAAGGCTGTTGATGGAGGAAGTTCTACATTCAAGTACGTCGAGTACACATGCATATTCACGTGTCAGTCAACTTACACGTATAGGTCCCCGTTCAACGATGAAATCAACAATAGCGCTTTGTTCGATACCCTATGGGGCACGCACTACGATGGCCGTTCCATCATAACGAGTATTCATGAGAAATTTCTGGCAGGGTCCACGTTGCAGGAATTGCAGAAGAGTTTGAAGGAGGATTATTCGAGTGAGGAGTCGATGAGGTTGATCAACACGTGGGCGTAAGTCACCACTTCACTACACAAATACCCAGCAATATAAGAGTGCGAATATTAACCATGAATTGCAGTGGAACGGGCGTAGGTCTCGTCAACACAGCCCTGCCAGCAGGAGAAATCGTCAAAGAGGTCCGCGAGGATGCGAAGGAAACGATTCGCAACTTGGCAGCACAACTCTGATACTCCGCAATCAAATACATGTATCTCACATATTATAGCTGTAGAAACGTAGACACGTCACAAGAAATTGCGTCTTCAACAATGGCATTTTGGTATTTCGTCTATGCGTAACGCACATGATACAAACGAGGAACTAACCCCGTCCCACGTTTTATGATACAAAATAGCGCCCCTTCCACATCTATATCCAACCGACCAATTTATATCCCCCCCCCTTTTCCGGCAAACGTAACCATTTACAGATTAGCCTTAGCCTTGGCCTTCTTCATGATGGGGTCCAGCTTAGTAGCCTTCATGATATCACCCTTGATCTTGAGCTTGCCAGACATGAACAAGCGCTGAGGGTTGGCAGAGCCGTCAACAAGCTTGCCAAAGTCCTCCTCGGAAAGCAACAAGGTGACTACACACGTTAGCTCTTATTCTCGACCCGTGCCCTCCTCGTAAATAACGTACCGGTAGGCTTGCCAACACCGGTGCCCACACGTCCCGACTCCTTAAGGTCGACGTGCCAGCTCTCCGTCTCGCCAGCCTTGTTCTTGAGAGTGAAGGCGAAAACACCGTTAGCCTGCTTAATGGCGTCCTTGCGCTCGGCGTCGGAGCCGGAGAGCACGCTGTCGATGACGTCGAAGGCCGCGGAGGCAGGGAACTTTGCTATGGAAGTTTAGTTTTTGCGACTCGGTGTTGGAACGCGGTGTACGTACCGTTTGCGAAACCCATTTTGATGTGTTGTAGGCGAAGAGGAATTTTGGTTTTTGAGAGTGTAAGGGTAGGTACTGGAAAGGGGTGGGGAGTGGGAAAAAGGATGCTGGAGTAAGTTTAAATGCTTTCTGATGGTCGGTTGGCGACTGGGGGATTTTGGTGCAGGAGGCATGTGATGGGACCTCGGCCTGACATCATGTGCGGTGGTGATTGGGGGATCCACTGGAGAGACTGGAGAGTCGCGACGCTGACCTCCTTTGGTTTGGGGCTGCTCCGTACTGTATACTCCGACTACTTGGACGCTTTTTTTTTCAACTTTGGAATTGAGAAATTGGTTTGACCCCCGCATGTACTGGCCCTCGGCAAGTACGGTTTGTGTTCCCCTCATCCCCCCAGGTTTCTCCGCTGGGGTAACTGGCTGGAATTATGAAGTGCCTGTGTGTGCAGTACTTGACCATTTTGACGGAGCTGTGCACTGGGCGGCCAGCCACCCGCTTCTGTCCCCGAACGGAGCATCGAGTTATACCGAAGGGACGGAGTAGGCCATTGTAGTCGACGGCACAGTCAGCACAATTGATCCAGCAGAGTACAACACTCTGCGTGCTTGCAGAATGCGCGAGTGAGCAAGACCCTGCTCGGCAATGTTGTTGCAGGCAATAAATGGATGCACACGACACCGGATTTCGGACTCGATTTGCCTGCCATCTTGCGGTTGCCGTCTCAATCTGATCGTCGGTACCCCTGTATGAAATTTCACCGTCCATTCACATGCATGCGTGCAATGTCAGTATCATTTTAATCAACTCTATTGCCGAAATCTTGATACTCTAATGAAAATAGAAATTGATACAGAGTTTGGATGTATTGTACAGCAGAGATGCGACATCAAATGCTCTTCCGTCTATGCAGTTTCTCCCCATGTTGTGCTTTCCTTCTTCTCTTAAATCACATTTACATAATTTTACAAAACCGCACATATCCCTATCCCAATGCTTTACAATTCCCAATCTGGGACTGCGAAATCCCGTCGCCGCGGCCAATGCTGGGGTCTATATTCACAAACCGTTAGCTTGACGTTCCGAATCCCGACTCGGCCACTCGGCGCAATCACATAATCTCCCCATCTGGACTTCACAACCAAAAAATGAAGGAGCAGAACTCACCGCGTTAGTAACAACGTAGCCATACGTCGTCTCCGCTCAGAGATATCCTCCGCAGCCGTCAACCGCAACCAATCCCCCAACCAGCTCCTCAGCTCCGTCTCGCTCTTCCCCAAAACATCTATACCTCGCTCTGCGCACGCGATACGCAGCTCCTCCGCCTCCAAGCCCATCGGGCCACCGTCCTCTATCAGATTCTTATCGTCGCCTTCCAGGAACGCCATTCGTAGTCTGCCCTTGACCTGCCACATGCCGGGGGGCGTGAAGCCCAACCGATCCCACATCATCCCCGAGAGATGTAAGCTCTTGAGAACGTGTTTCCTCGCTACGGACGGGCTGAAACGAGGACTTAACACGCCGTGCGGGTACTGTGCCTCCAGGTCGTCAAAGGCTGTTTTCCGACGCTGCTCTGCCTTTTGCAGGCCCGAGTAGAGCTGCTTGGGGATGCGGCACGTATATGGCACCACGCCGTCCACGTAGATGACTGCCAGGGCGGTGAATTCCCCAATGACAATCAGCATGAGTCCGAATAGCGGCAGCCGCAACATGTCATGTCGCACGCGCCATAGGAGAACCCAGTCTGCGCGGGAGAAGGTCTTGGGAACGTAGTGTGGTTTGAATACCGAGGGTCGGTCCTGCGCTGGCGTCCGCTCCAGCTTCTCCTTGAGGAGTCTCCGGTTCGCGAGCACAGCCTTCAAGCCATCCTTGTAGAATCGTAGATATCCCTTTCCGAGCTGGAAGAGGTATTGGAATGTGGAATCGAATGCCGCTCGTGGCTGGACTTCTAGTGCCGGCGGTCGAGTCGAGGCTGGAGGATTGAGTAGTGGGCTTTTCGGGGGTGCGGTGTCACGACGTGGCTTCACTTGGTTGTGAGCTGCTCGCCATTGATGCGTGGTGAGTGCGGCGTAGGAGGTGTGAGATTGTAGGATGGATGGTTTGATTGCGATCAGGCTGGTGCTGCGGTGGGATATGCAGTACCGCCAGGGAATTTGCACACTCATGGCGCTTGATGTCATGAGTTTTTGTGGTGGTGTATTTCGAAAAATGATGTTCCTGGTGCTTTGAGCTCCGATGTCGTGTTAAATGCATGCTGTTCATTGGTTGGTGGGGCCGGAGAGTGGGTACCTTTGAACATGCATTTCGAATGAATAAGATGTCGTGTTCAGTTTTTATTTCAATCCTCTGAATGTGTAGGCGTGCCTATGAGACGTTGAAATTCAATTGACATGAGTGTACTACCGCAATAACAAGTGTAGTGAATGTTGGGAGAAACACCGTGTAGAAAAGGTCTCAAAATTGGCAACTACATGAACCTACATAGGTACCTAGGTACCTAGCAGATAGAAACCTGGAATACATGTTCATTAGCAAGCAGCGTGTATATTGAGGTACCCAATTGTTTGAAGAATCAGGCAGAGAGTTGTTCTAATAAACCAAATGTAATAATTCATAGCTTCAAAGGCACAATCTGCCATCAAAGTGTGTAAACCTGCAACTGCCGTGGGGAACCGGGATCCTTTTGGTGACTAATCTTGGCGTCCGTTGAAGAAACTAAACCCACATTGGAAAAATCACGACATCAACCGCCATTACAAGTTTGATCACAAACTCTCATAATCATTTTCAGTCATTTTCACTCATAAAGGGCACTGAAACTATCAAGCACTGAAAGTAGTCAGCATGGTAAGCAAAACACCTCACTACGACTCATTAGTTCAAGGCGTATTCTAACCTGTATAGGTACACGCCGATGCTTCCAATTTTGCTGACGGCGTCACGAAAGATGATGCCTATGAGCAAGTTTTAATGCAAGCCGAAGGTTTATTTATAGATCAACGCAATTGGGTAAGTTTTTCACGAGACGACTCCATTCATACCACCAGACACGGTGAGCACTGACACATTCGACAGGTTTGGTAAGCCACAGGTGAACATATACGTTAGTGAGGGTATCTGACCTTGGCAGCAACCTCGCCAATGCCGCATCATTACTATGGCACGCTTATAAATCCCTACCGGCTCCAAGCAGAGACGTAAACTGGGCAGGTACGAAGTCGTCTTTTCATGCAATTGTCTAAATATAGCGAGGAAACGTCAAATAACACGCACAGGCTTCTACGTACTGGACCCCTCTTCCACAAAACCTCAGCTCATATTAGGCCCTTTCCAAGGCAAGGTTGCGTGTCAAACCATTGAATTTGGGCGCGGAGTATGTGGTGCTGCCGCCGCTACCCAACAGACACAGCTGGTAGCAGACGTGGACAAGTTCCCTGGCCACATTGCTTGTGACGGCGACAGCAAGAGCGAAATTGTGGTACCTATCCTGGCGGACACGGATGGAAGCGGAGTGAAGAAAGTGGTAGCGATTATTGATATCGACTGTGCTGTTGAGAATGGGTTTGATGAGCTGGATAGGAAGTATTTGGAGGAATTGGCGGGTTTGCTGGGCAGGAGTTGTGATTGGTAGCAAAGGGTAGAATGAAAATACAGTTTTCCCAAGTGATTCAGGTTTTATATCGTCATGACGCCGTATGGAATTCAGAGTGACCTGAAGATGCCGGCATGGGCATATCGTTTGTTGGGGGTTTGAAGGACAACTCGCCGCTATGAGTATTAGAAATGGACATGGGTGGACATTCTGGAAGCATTTTCCATCCAACAGATTGGCCACATTTCTCACCGTATCGAATCCGGCATGGGACCCTGAAATTGAGACTGAAGCGAGTGGTGAGACATTGTGGCCGTGGCGACGGAATTGAGGAGTGTGTCTCAGTGTGTTTGGCCCTGGCAGACAACCTCAGTGAATGATGGGGCGTTGGAAGCTAACAGTTTGCTTGCTGGAGTGAAAGTGAATGGATGTAATTCGTTCATGGTGCAAATTTTCACTTGAACCAATGCAAACAAGTTGCGTTGGACTCATTTGCTATCATACATTTACATGCGTCTGGCGTCTACTCGGCCAGGATCCGCTTCTCTACGCAGCAGTAGGTACTAAAAGAACCAGACAAGACCGATGGATGGGCAATTCTACGCAAGCTCTAGTTATTTTTACCTGATCTCGCACAATTCCATCCACAAGTAGTCAGCACCATGTCGTCTGATTGGTGTGATGAATGGCGTTGTGCATTATGCCGTGGTTGGGCAACGTCAGCGTCCACGCTAGCGAAACATTGAACACGCCAGCAATCGAGGCGCTGCGCAACCCCAACGGTGGGAAAAAAGGGCCATGCTTGTAGATCTCGGTGGAAAGTGAGCAGTGACAAACAAGTTGACGCCATTTGTAATTCAATTCAATTCGGAGCTGGTTTATTTGTCGTGTTGGTTGAAGTCTATTTTGTCTTGCACAGCTGGATTGGTTGTCGTTGCCAGGGAACAACTGGAGACATTTTTCCCCTGCATAGCTGCGATGAATCTTGGACCTGTGTTGAGTGGAGAACAAAACCATCAGTGATCGAGCCATGACAGGATGACGCCCTGAATCATGAGTGGCCTAGTCCCGAATGGGTTGAGTTCAACGTGGAATGCCCACTGAAATGGGTTGAGCAGACCAGTGACGATGAGAATTGGCAGAGACAAATTTGAACATTGAAATAATAATCGAAAAAGTCAAGTTGGGTTGACGACATCTGAGACGCAGTTCCAGGAGCATGAGCCGCTGCCCTTGCAGCTCGCGCCTCATCCGCTGGGGAACAAAGAGCCTAGCAGCCAGTCAACCCCTGTTAACCTTGAATTGCTGCCACTATCCCTGGACACCAGCCACCTGGTTTTGACAATCGCCCCGCCCATCCAGCCACCCTTCGAGTTCTAAAGTTGCTGAGCGCAGCACTTGGGGAGGGATGTTAGGCAATTGCCCAGCGCTAGCACTGGCCGATGTCCTTTCCAGGCTCAACTTGCAGGGGGGTTCTTAGCGATCCACTCATCATAGCAGCGCCGCATCCGGACTCCCAACCACTCACACTCACGGAACCTTGCACAGCTCCGAATTCCAACTGCCTACCAACTGCCCCGCGACGAATCGCGTGCAAGCCAGTGCAATCTGGTGCAAAACAGGCCAAGCCGCCGCCTCGTACCTCTGTGACCTTTCTTAGCTCATCCATTGACGCCTCTTTCTTTCCCTCTTTCTTCTTGCATGCCATTGTCTTCTCTCCGACGAGGACATTGCCTTGACTTTTTCGACAAGCAAAAGGCTTCTTATTTGAATATTTACACATGATTTAAACATTTCTGCACGGCTGTTTGGCTTTCGCTCTCTTGTCCCCGCCGCTCTTTTACAATTGACGTAACCCGGCAGATGCCGATGTAAACAAACCACCAAACACCAACCATCGTCATCGACTTGATACGGGCAACGAAATCGGGTCCTGGAGCTCCCGAGTCAACAACACAAGCGTGGGCGAGCTTCTCCCGCGCAACAGAAGCAACTACACCAGTGGAAATGTCCACCAAGACAAAGTCGTACGCCCTCAATGGTGCTCACACGGCTGGCATCTTTGCAGACATGTCTATCGATGGACCTATAATCGGCACGCTGGTGGCTATTGTCGATAGGGCCAAGAACCTACCCAACAGGAAGACTATTGGCAAGCAGGACCCCTACTGTGCTGCGAGGCTAGGAAAGGAGGCCAAGAAGACGACGACAGATGTTCGGGGTGGCCAGACTCCCAAGTGGTAAGTGTTCTAGTTTGGCTTGCGTCTCGTCCAGGATATAGTTCGCATCTCTGCCTTGTCGTGTATCTCAAACTAACCATGGAATTTTTAGGGATCAAGAGCTTCGTTTTACCGTCCATGATTCCCCGGATTACTACCAGCTCAAACTGTCCGTCTTTACCGACGATAAAAAGACCGACTTGATTGGAGAGTCATGGATTGATTTGAAGGGCATCATTGTCCCTGGAGGTGGTCAGAACGACATGTGGCAAGGTTTGACTTGCAGGGGCAAGTACGCGGGCGAAATCAGAATTGAAATCACATACTACGATACCAGACCACGACCAGAGAAGCCCGTGGCTAAGCAAAGGCAGCAGGCTGTCACCACAGATCAAGATGCCACGGCTCCCATGAAGCAGAGAACGCCCGTCAAACGACGACCTTTGCCTTCAGATCCTGTAACAGGGGAAGCACCCGTTACCCCCCCGGTTGCAATTGCTTCGCAACCTGAAGTACATCAGACCACGCCTCGGTCACACAGCAAATCCGCCTCACATGCCGGTTTCATTCCCAACCAGTCACCGCTACAGTCGGTAGAGTACAACACACCCCCTCCTCACCCGCAAGGAAGCAGACAACCGGCAGAGCAGTATACGCCTTCACCGCATTCTGCCCACCGGCATGGCCATCGATCTAGAGAGTCGCACGGCACACCAATGCGTTACCCGGAAGATCGCGGCTACTCCCAGCGAGGCCAGCCTTCTCCCTATGACCAACCGGGTCCTCGGTCAACTCAAAGTTCCTTTTCCGAGATTCATGAACTGCCTGAAGATTTGGGGGGAGCACAACCAGCCTTCGACGACGACGCTCCCCCACCGCCCCCAGCTCATAGATCAAGGCAAAACAGTGCTGGCCCAGAGTTGACGCACCGCGGGTCGTACGATATCTCTCCTCAAAAGTCGCCGATGCCCATGAGAAAGGATGTGCTCAAGAGCGAGGCCCATAGGCATTCTATAGCTGCATATCCCGGACAGCCTGTGTTCAAGGCTTATGATCCAGCATCATCCGCCCCAATTCCTATTGCTGCCCGAAACGATTCGCCATACGAATCTCCATCCTCGCGGTACCAGGCACATAGCCCTAGCTATGCTCCGCAGCACAGGTCCATGCAGCCAACCGTTGAAGATGTCCCAGAATCGCCCACAGCATCGTACGGACGCAGCACACGGGCGGCAGCTTATCAAAACGAAATGGCATTTGACGCTCCCAACGGTCAAATGCCGCAGAGTCTGAGCCGCTCGCCAGGTACACCGCAGTACATGAGCGAATCTCCATCATATGGCAACGAGCACCAGGATCGTGGCGTGTACCCTAGTTCGGTCTCGCCTTTGTCTGTTCAGGACTACTCGAATACGTCGTCCCAGGTATCATATGCCTCACAACCTGGTCACCACCAGCGCCCCAGCAGGCACAGTGATTTCGAGCCTGTCCACACTCGGAACGCACATAGCTACGGCCCGCCTGTCGTTCCTCCGTCGCTATCTCCTGGAGTGGACCTCGCACTGTCGCAGGAGTTTGCTGACCGGAGATATGATGATCGTGGTTATGACGACCGCCGGTATGAAGCTCGGTATATTCAACAGGATGTAGCGACCCCACCGCGAGGTCGCCATCGAAGCGAAGGACCGCCATCGTATTCCAATTCGCCTCACTCATACACGCCACAGTCTCACGATGGACGTGCCATGGTGACCTACAATAGCCGACATGAGACGCAGCCCGCCAGGCCACGAAATTCTCCAAGTCCAAACCCCAATCCACAGCATACCATTCGCCGCAAGTCGGTAAGCCCAGCTCCCCCACCAGCGGAGAACAGAAGGCAGTCGGGCATTCCCTTTGGACCGGACTCGTATGATGCATTCAATCCCAGCATGGGCTCACCGGGCGCCAGCGCCCCTGACTCTAGTGCAGAGCGAGCGGATCCAAATGCCAAAATCATTTCTCACGATGGCCGAGAGATTGATCCTTCTGATCACCTTCCAATGGACACCTGGGCTCCTGAGCCGGAACCCAAGAAGCAGGCATCTCCCGAGCCTCGTGGCAGGCCGTCACCATCGGGTGCGCAGCCCATGCCACCCAGCGGACGAAGACCTCTCCGAATTGCCGCTCGTTCGGATCCGGTCATTACGCAACAGCAAGCGCTGCCGCCACCACTGCCTACCTATGGTCAAGCGGAGGACCCTCGAACTCCTCCACATAGCGGCCGCAATCGCCTGCAGAAGAAGGCTCGAGGGTCAGCCGGGCACAATAGCCTGCCACCGCCTGCATCGAGCCCACTGGCTCCAATTTCGCCTGATAACTATCAGGAGAGGCAGGCACAATATACCCCTACTCGTGGAGCACATCGAGGAAGCCCATACGACTATCCCAACGAGAACCACGCTCCGCAGTATTACGGATCAGGGCCACCAATTCCGGCCAAGATTCCTTTGCCTGTCATGAGCGGCGCAAATGGAGGCGGGGAAATGGCATTAATGGAGGAGATGCAACGTATTGACATTGGTGCAGGCCGATCTAGACGACGCGGAGGATACTGAGATGGCGGGTGATGAGATTGATCTAAATCTTTGTAGAGATGAGCATTGTACATTACATTTTGCATGTTGGAATATCGACACGGCGTTTTTTGAGTTACACCCAAGCACATATCTGGGTACATGATGGGTATACAAGAACTAGATGAAATTGGTCATATTTATTACTTCATTTATACTTGACGTTGAGGTCGAGCTCTCTCTTATTGCATTACCCGGCCGTGCTGTATTGTGATGAAGTCGGGCTTACTGGTGGAGTCAGGGGCCGGCCATGAAGCTAAACCCTTTTTGGAAGAGTGCCCCGCCACATCTTTCCCTGTTGCTTGACCGCCCGCCTTGAATCTGCGATGGCAGAAAAAAAAAGTTCAGCAGCCAACCACGGCTAAATTGTAGACGAAGAAGCGAGGAAGCGAAGAAGCATCATTCAGACAATTTGCACAATTTGCGACAATCGCCAACGCAACACAACGACAATGGCAGCAGCTCAGGTGGGACCTCTCCCACAGCTCAAGTTGCCATCTGGCCCTTCGCCGATAACCGCCGAGCAGCGATACTGGAAAACGTTTAAAAACCAACTGTTGATCCCGTCACCCACCAGCTACCCCGTCACGCACATCTCGTACAACAGCGACTCCTTCGTCGTAACGACTGGTACCCGCGTCCAAATCTACTCCAACCGCACTCGCAAGCTCGTCAAGACCATTACCAGATTCGGGGATGTGGCTAGAAGCGGAGACATTCGCAAGGACGGCAAGGTCCTTGTTGCCGGCGACGACACGGGCAAAATGCAAGTGTTTGACGTGAATTCACGAGCGATTCTCAAGACGTGGACGGAGCACAAGCAGCCTGTCTGGACGACGAAATTCAGCCCTACGGAATTGACGACGCTGCTTAGCGCCAGTGACGACAGGACGGTGCGGCTTTGGGATCTGCCCAGCAATGAGGCGACGACGACGTTTGTCGGACACGGCGACTATGTGCGCTGTGCGAATTTCATGCCGGGGACTATGTCGAACATGGTTGTCTCGGGAAGTTATGACTCCATGGTGAAATTGTGGGATCCTAGAACGGGGAACAACTCGGCCGTCATGACGTTTAAGCACGCCGCTCCGGTTGAGGATGTGCTGTCTCTGCCGTCGGGGACTACTGTTCTTGCTGCGGCAGAAAACTCGGTCAGTGTGCTGGATCTGGTTGCCGCCAGACCACTGCACATGATTACCAACCATCAAAAGACGGTGACGTCGCTGAGCCTCGCGTCGAATGGACGGCGGTTGGTAACGGGCGGTTTGGAGGGCCACGTCAAGGTCTTTGAGACGACGGGGTGGAACGTCGTCAACAGCGTCAAGTACCAGTCGCCTATCCTGTCTCTACAAGTCATTCCTTCTGGGGATGGAAGCGACGCCAGCGACCGCCATCTGGCCGTGGGCATGCAATCCGGTGTGCTGAGCGTCAAGACACGTCTCACAGGTACAGAGGCGAACCGCGAACGGGAGAGAGAAAAGGAAATGGCGGCCCTCATCGCCGGGACGATCAGCTCGCACGACGCGAAAAAGTCAAAACGGAAGCGAAGAATCGAAGCCGCCAACAAGCTGGACATGGTGGGCGAGGGAGCGGATGTAGTCATCGCCAACGAGCCTCGCGTTCATCGGAAAAAGGAGCGTCCCTGGCAGAAGGATCTTCGACACGCGCGGTACGCTCGTGCGCTGGACCAGGTGATTGATCGCAAGTCACCGGACTACGCACCGCTTAATGTGCTGGCCCTGCTGCTGGCGCTGCGTCACCGCAGTGCCGTGCGGGATGCCCTTGAGAACAGGGACGAGCAGAGCGTCGAGCCGGTGCTGCATTGGGTGTGCGGACATATTTGCGATCCTCGATATGTCAGCGTCTGCGTGGAGGTGGGGTTGCACCTGATTGATATGTATGTCGAGTATGTGAGCGGATCGGCGGAGTTGGCTGAGAGTTTTCGAGTTCTTCACAGACGGGTCAAGACGGAGGTTGAGAGGGCGCAGGTTGCTTGTCAGACGGGCGGTATGTTGGAGAGCTTGATGATGGGGGCTATGTGAGTTTGGAAAACGGACGATGTAAGGGGTTACTTTTGGCATTGCAAAGGCGTTGGGGAATTATGTTGTTTATGTTTATATGGTAGATGGGCGTATATAGTCTATCAAGTTTTGATCATCCTGTTTACACTCAGTATTCGCATCTCATCCAAAGATATCCAAACACGACAACTCAAGACCACCCGCCAATCCACCTCCTCACAATCCTATCCGTCAAGCCTCCCTCATCCATAGGAACCATATGTCCCGCGCCATCCAACCCAATAAACAACAACTCACCCCCCTTACTCACCTTCCACTCTCCCCCCTTGCCATCCTGTCCCATCCCAACACCCAACTCCTTCAACTCCCTCCACGCCTGACTCCTATACCACGAAGCCCCCGTCCAGGGAATTCGCTCCCACGCCCATTTCTGCCCTGGTGTAGAACACGTCCCGTCCAGATTCCCATTCAGAACCAGTACCCGAATCGGACTCTTCTGGTGCTCATACAAGACGTGTGCGTCGAGCACAGACGTAAGTACATCCGTCATGGGCGTATAGGCGCTTCCTGATGTGCGGAACGCAGAACTTGCTTTCCCGTTGGCGAATGAGAATTCGAAATCTTTGGAGAATCCGAGCGAGGATAGAATAGCCGGCTTGTTGAGGTAGTCGTTATATGAGCCTTGTGTGGGTGGTGTACACAACGGAGGATCCTTACAGCCTCGATCGACTGGAATATATTAGCATTCATTCCCTGTTTCGAGTAGAAGAGGAAAATACCATTATGCGTGTCCCGTATCCCCGCGTCTTCTTCATCCGCCAATATTCCCCACACATCGAGATACTTGTCCCCCAAATCCCTACATGTACTAATATTCCCAGCATCGCACTGCACCTGCATGACATCAAAGGCCGGCGTCTTCCGCTCAACCAACGAACACGTACTCTCGTTCCAGCGCACAGAATGGCCCCTGTACGTCGTACACATGAGCTGATACAACCCGTAGTAGATCTGATAATCCACCAGCACAGGACTAACAAGCACCACGCTCGTAATGTTCCCCCAGAACGCGTCCCTGGCATTCACACTCCTCTCATCGAGGATGTGCTTCACCGTAGAAGGGACATAGTGCCCCGCGTAGGACTCTCCCGCAAAGTGAATAGGGAGATGGGCACGTCCCGGAAACACGTTTTTGAAGAACAGCGTTAAGAAAGTGGCTAGGTCGGCCGCGGCCTCTTGGTCGGTTTGGACGTACGGGCTTGATGGGTGGATTTGGGAGAAGCCCACGCCGGCGGGTTGGTCGATGAAGAGCACGGAGGCGGCGTTGTTGAAGGATGTAGGTCGGGGGGTGGACGTGTTGGACGGGGAGACGAGGCAGGGTCCTAGTTCTTGGAAGAGGGCATTCATGGAGGATGCTCCGGGGCCGCTGGAGGAGTTAGATAGATCTGTGAAGCGGAGGTATAAGTTACTTACCCGCTTAGGAATATCAAGATGGGATCTGTCTCGGGGTTGCTACGGCTATCGAAGAACCAGTAGAAGAGGCGTCTCTTGTCTGAGATGTCGACTGTTCCGGTCCATTGCTTCTCGTTGTACGTGTGGCAGGTTGTTTTGTTTTGGGGACGGATTGTATACTGACCCTTTTTGAAGGTGGGGTTGTCAGAAGGGCCATTGTGGGATGAGGTTTGGAGGGAGGAGGACGCGAGGAGGAGGAGAGACCAGATGAGTTTCATGGTGTTTTTTTGTTACTGTTACTGTTGACTTACTATAAAACTGAACTAGACATATGAGGGTATTATATGCACTCGACAACTGAATTCTTCCCTAGTAACCTGGTCAAGTAAACCTGGATAATCAACGAATACCAACGACAAAAGTACACAAAGGTTCCCCATTTCGTTCCTAAACCGTCCTAAATCCTAGATAAACTAATTATACACCAACAAAAGTGCGGGGAGTTGCCAACGAATTGAGAAAGACGTGCTGACAGGAACTTTGGAAGAATCCGGTATTTGCCCAATTAGGATGGACGCGGCGACGGGGGATCCTCGCTTAGGTGTGATATGAGGAGATGAGCGTGATGAAGTGCGAGGTATTGTTGAGTTAAGATGGTCTTGATGATGAGTTACTTAATTTGTCACATGATCGGGAGAGTATGTGCAAGGTTGGTGGTTGTAGTTGGTGATATTTGACAAGAACGGGTGGGGAGGCGAATAGTCTGTTGGTTGATGGAACTGCCAAGTTGAGTCTTGGTCATCAGGTTCTGTTGGATGGATATTAAATGGATAAAGAGGACTCAAGGCCGAAAGTTACCACACTTATACCCGTAACTCATTAGTAGGGTTGACAGCTGCGTGACCGGTTCACCTCCTCCAAGTTGGAAGTCAATATACTCAATACACACCAGGTATCTAGACATATTCACGCCTCACTCTGAGCAGTCCCTGGTTATAAACCTCACTCACATCACCAGCGCAGTCACGTCACACAGACAATCCCAAAATCATACTCACCATCCATGTACATCCAAGACAACACCACCATCAACACAGCTAATTGTCTCATCTCCAACCTCACTCAATATCCATACCCACCAACACCATCACCACAAACATCTCCATCAACTAATCACCCCATCATGAAATCGTAACAAAACATCTATTCACAGCCATATTCCAAGCCCAAACGCCAACCACAACCACTATCACAACCATATTAAACCCCAAAAGCCATCCGCGCCATCCGTCACTATCCCTGCCCTCCCACGCCCGCACCTCCCAGCCCGCCCGCCCCAATCCTCCGTACCAATTTTCCGGCATCAAAAATACTACCCAATCGCGCCTGACAGACCCGACACACTGGAAATGAAATAGATCTCCCCTCCGCCTCCCTCCCCCTCCCCGTATCTGCGTTTGGGGTTTCCTGGGGTTTACTCGGGTCGGCTCGCTGCTCGGTTGAGGCACCCATCCATCCATCCATCCATCCATCCATCCATTCACCCACCCCCCACCACTCAGTTGTCTTCTTTTATCAATATTCCGTACCTCGTTCCTATCTCGAGAACTCTGCGTGGCTATGCCCTCACCTGTCGTGGTACAAAAGGCGGAGAGACACCTCGGTGGTACCTGGACGCCTTGGATGATGCTCTGTGTGGCATTGTGTACCCTTCTGTCTGACTGCCATGCTGATTCCCTCCCTGCCTGTACTCCGTACGTGTTTTGCATCCAATACCCCTCCTTCATCTTCCAGGAATTGAATCGACTCGAATGCGTGAAATCCGTGGCGTGGCTTGGCGTGGCTCTTTGCTAGCCCACATTCATCAATCTCGCCTGCTCAATATGCTGTGTTATACTGTACTTTGTACCTGAAATGATGAAATCACAGTCACAGACGTCCAACGCCGGACAGAATACGGAGTACAGAGTACTGGTTGAACGAACCTGGTCTTCATTGCTTGTCGCCTGCAACTCGCACACGTCCAAACTAATATCCTAGAGTATCTATCTTTCGACGGTGACCAATCATCACCCAAGCCTCACTCACCCCCAATCTCTGCCAAACTGTGATAATCCTCCATACGCCTATCCTCTGTCTGACCCGCTCCGTCTCGGATGCCGGTCGCCGTCTTGGTATCTCCTCCACGTCCAGCCTGGGGTATACACAAGGTATTCCTGCCATGACAGCAAATGGCAAGCATATTGCAAACAAATCATTAAATAGACAAGTAAAATAGGCTGGACTTGATAACAAAAAGAAAAAAGGGGGCGAAAGGGAGAGAGAAAAAAAAAACCGGTTCAAGTAAAGTGTAATCCGAGCCGAACCTTCGCCAGAAATGCACGCCCATGATCAAAAATATGGGCCATGATGCAAGTTGTATATAGCATGTAAATCGAGTCCAACCCAGACAAAAATATAAGAACAAAGAAAAGAACGCAGCAAGTCCTTCCTTGGCTCCAACCAGTGATCCATAAGCATTTGCATGCTTGCCAGTATTGCTCAAACATGCCCACCATCTTTTTTTATCTTGCATGTTGCCTTTCGAGCCATCAAGTTCGCACCTCGATTTGTAGAAGCTGTTCCGTTCTGCAATGCGCCGCCCAAAGTATAAAATGAGACCAAGTCCCAATGTTCCGATAAGAGACGATCGACAAGACACCAAGGAAACTAACATAGACTGCCACATGGCCGCCCATCTGACCGAGCATGCAACATGTACTTTGCCAAATTACCGACAAGAACGACCGACCAAGCCTTTTTCTTTGTATTTAGATAATACGGCAAAAACGAGGGGAGGCGAGGCGTAGCGGCAGCTCAGCGAAGTATTTAAATCTCGCTAATAAACCAAGCAGAATATATTCGCCAGTGGCGGATCAATTAGGATTCGGTATCGGTGGGGGAGCAGCCATTGGAAGTTTCGGTGTTGGTAAACTTGCGCTGCTCGAGAAACTCCTCGACATTTTCGCATCGCCACCTGAGGTGAATAAATCTCGCTGGATCCCTTCCAATATATGCATGTCGGTTCTCAGAGACCCTGTTGCCGTACTTGACTGTCGCAGGAACTGAATGGTTCTGGTGAAAAGTGTCATGAGAAGGCCGGCGTCAATCTCTGATGAGAGCACCTCATCTTTGAAACATGCGGACAAGACCAAGAGATTTCCCCATTGACTGTATGGCCATCTGTTAGTACGTAACTTCATCATTTTCAATCTCATCATCTGATATGCAAAAATAGTCAACTTACGCATGGGCTGTTCCAAAAACATTTGTAATGATTGGCCGTTCCGATCCCAGACTGTGGAACGCTCTAGTGCTCTCAATCAAGGCCTTGATGCCTCGTTTCGCATATTCAATCACCATCGGCTGGATATCCTGCCGAGACTTCGCAGATGGATCGATGACAGGTGCCAAAATGCCTTGTCGAAACTCGGACACTGGATGCATGTGCGGGCTGGATGGATGGTTCTGCATCTTGTCCGACCAAATCAGGATTTGTCGGATAAACGGGCGGTAAGTAATTACTTGTGCGCCCCAATATTTGGCTCGCAGTCGTGCAGCGAGAATTTCTTCTGCTGGAGGATCATCCTCCTTGAAGGCAAAACTTTGTGCAACCCACTCCATGCTTGACACGGCATCTGCAACCAATCCAACGTTATTGAACTTGGGGTCGAACTCTTTTGGTTCTGAATCGTCCTTGTTCTTGTTCTTGTCGGGGGCGTAAAACATGCGGTGGATGCTATTAAGATGCTTTCGAAGATAAAGCTGTGCCAAATAGCTATCGAGGACTCTCTGATCAAACCCTTCCAGCAGGCTCATGTTTGGATGCGGCATGTTTTCTTCGTATGTGAGTAACCCAGAGGGTGGAAGCTGAAGTTCTGCAATAAGATCGCTTTCGAGCTGCAGACAGGACCAAAACGTCAAGGCTAGCTGGTTATATTTGGCGTCTCGTATCATTACCATTTCCTCCGTCTTGATACGGCGAAGCTTATCCAAGCTCCTATATATGAATTAGTATGAAAACCAAAATAATATTCACGATGGAGATCCACGGTCGAACTCACGGTCTCATAATGACCTGCAATTTGTGGCTAGCTTGGTGAATAAACGCGAAGCTCTCCATTGGTCGAGCAAGCTGCCCATGGTAAAGCCCGGCGAATATCAGAGCATAGATGTTCTTCATATTTTTATAGGCGCCGGCATGGTTCCCGAGAATATCTGTGGCAAAGGCAAAGTATTCTAGCCCAGGGATTGCCTGATAATTCTTCTTCAGCCCCAATCCGGATCTGTTGATTCCAGCGCTTCCTCCGTGAATTGATGACCGTCTACTCTGAAACCCTCGCTCTGTTTCTTTTGGTGATGCCGCCGGTCCGCCTGAGGAGTAGGAGTGAGAGGACGTGCTTGGCGGTGAACCCTGGCTCGGAGAAGGCGGAATTCCATTTTTGGCCATGGGACTACCGTGAGGTAAAGGCTCGAGGTGGTGAACCGCATCGTAGACTCGGTCTCTGTGCAGACAAATTTTCCCCAGGGCCAGTATTGTGAGTATTAGAGCATTGTGTATAGATCTTTCTGGTCGTCCCGACCTCCCCCCTCCAGGCGTCGATGGGACCTCCATTCCATCTGGTCCCGGTGACCTTTTGCGCTTTGAACCGGTAGTCTCCGTCACCATATTTGTAGCCATTCCACCTACGGCAAAGGAAGAAGCTCCCTTGGGTAGTTTGTGGGGTTTCGAGTGCGTTGACATAGGCGGCAAGGTATCCAGAAAGTGCCGCACCCATTCGTGAAGGACCTTGGGCTGAATAATTGGATGCATGTTCAAAATATTTCTTTCAAAGCTTTGGACATAGTCCCATACTTTATTTTCCGAGAAATCGGGGTTTCCATCGCTGGCCAAAACACCACCTTTGTACTCAACCACTTGATCTGCAGGGCTTAGTCCACCCAGATGTCCCCAGTCGGCAGCGGGAGATGGAGATGCTGTGTCAGAGGAGTCGTCAACCATATCAAGTTGGCCGTGGTCCGGAATTTCCCGCACATGTCGAGACGGATGAGAGTCTTCTCCGCGTCCATACACAATAAGAACACCTCGGTTTTGTTCGTGGCTAATAGGATATTCACTGATGTGTCGAATGCCTTCAGTGTCCAAATGCGGCTTGACAATATCCTTGATAATCGGCCAGTCAAGAAGCAAGCCGGCAAGTGTGGTATGGTTGATTGGAATCGCAGGCTCGCCTGGAGGCACTGGAGGACCTGGTTCTGCCTCTAACTCATCTTCTGCCATGAGGCGCATGGCCACGCGCTCGGTAGCTGGACCCAATAGATCACGAGGAGTGTCGTTGTAGTAATGCGGTGTAGTCTCGCTCTCGCCTTCAAAGGGACTTCGAGGCAGCGTTTTGAGCTCTTCTTCCGCGACAGGATCCATCTTGACGTAGTTACTATTCGGATGGCTCCCCACCGAGGATTCCAGTTTAGCCACCCTACTGTCCAGACGTCCAAGCTTATTGTCCATACGTCCCACCTGCTCCATTAAGCTATTGATACTATGCGAGACCATGGTAATGCCTTCGAGAATATCAGCTTGAGCTTTGTCGGTCCTGACGGTTTCTGTTAGCATTCATTTCATGTTTTATTTTTTAACCATTCTCTCGAGATTGTCACTCTTTCTGCGTTTGGCAAGACGTACGCTTTGGGTACTGGATCGCGGTATCGACACTCTGTGCCCTTATCACGGCAAGTTTTGCACGGCTTTGTTTCGTCGCATTTAGCCTTGAGTTGCCGGCATTGATCACATGCCTACAAGAGACCAAAAGTTAGTATCCATACTCACGAGCCCAAAACAAACGGCAAAACACTTTGCACCAGAACTTTTCTTCAAAGCTTGGCGGAGGGAAACCTGTTACCTGCGATGCTCTCGTATTCTTCTTCTTTGCCGCCGCCGACGAAGTGTATACACCGTAAAAGGGCTCTGCTGCCGGGGTGTAGTTGCCGTGGGATTCATACGAAGGTTGGTGTGTCGGTGTTGGTGGTGGATAGCTAGTAGGACGATACACTCCCGGTGTGGGAGGCATCGACGGCCCATTTTCGTATCCCATGTGCCGTGGTTGTCCGTCTGGCGGATATGCTACCGCCGGTTGATGAGGTGGAGGAGGATGAGAGGCCGACACAGGGTGTGGTGTATGAGGTAGAGAATCCGGCGCATGTCCTCCAGCGGAATTTGACCGTCTCGGGTCGTCGCCAGACTCTCGCTTTATGACAGAGTCCCTTGGAGGGTATTGGAGATATGGGGAAGGATGTGCTGGTGACGGCGGTTGATTTGGGTGGTGATGACCCTGTGGCTGGGGAGGAGGACCTGGTTGGCGAAAGTGATCTTGCATCGGAGCAAGAGTTTCCTGGTCAAGATGTCGCCGGTCAAGATCCGGATGTTGAGGTTGCGCATGACCATGTATAACAACTGGAGCTGGTGGCCCGGATCCAAGGTCGTTTGCTCGGGGCGGATACTGCTGCTGATATGAAGCTGAGCCTGGGTGATGATGCGAGTGAGAGACTGGAGGGGGAGGAGGAGGAGGAGGAGGAGCTGTCCGTGGGGTTGTTGAACTATGAGGATGAGGAAGAGAAGTTGGAGTTGGAGACGAGGTAGACCACGACCCAAGGCGAGGACGTTTGCCGTTTGGTCCCGGATCCATGCTTGTGCGTGCAAAGTACAGCCACGGAACACAGACACATTAGCATCGAAGCAAATGGTGAGGCAGGGACCAGAGAGGGTCGGTTTCCATGGGCTGGCTGGCTGAAGGCGAAACAGCAAAAAAACGGGAACCAGCACCAAGCAGCAGCAACAGCACCAGGGGAACAACGAAGGTCGGGAAATGAGGCTCAGAAGCTCAAGTAGAGTCAGTCTGTCGATTGCTACTGGGTCCTCAACATTCCGAAGTCAAGGAACAATGGCTGGCATGGGGTGTGTGTACGAAGGAAGCTGGTTGAATAGTGTGTACGTGAGTGGTGTGCGAAGGTGTATGAGAGAGCGCGAGAGCATGAGTGTGCGCTTTCGTGTGTACGAGCCTCACTTGGTTGGCCAAGCTATGATGACATGAACCAACCGATTCCCAGTCCAGGCAAGTATCTTTTTTTTCAATGGCCACTGAGGTTGCGGAGACAGAAGAAAAGAATTTGGCGCAGACAAAAGATACTAACCCTGGGCTGATCCCGAGACGCGGCAAGGCAACTTTGACCCAGCAGTTGGGCAGAGACGGTTGGATGCCGAACACAAGTAGTTGGAGCTATCCAAGAAGAGGAAGCGCGAAAGTCGAAGTTAGATGGAAGTGGGGCCTGGAGAGATGTCTGTGGCCAAAGACCTGCAGTCTGCAGTCTGCGTCTGCGGTCTGCGTCTGTGGTCTGCTGTCTGTGATCCGTGTGGCCTGGGTCTGCGGTCTGCGGTCTGGTCTGTGTGGTCTTTTGGTCTGTGGTCTGGTCTCGTCTGGTCTCGTCTGGTCTGTGTCTGTGTCTGTGTCTCCGCGTCTTGCCTTCTGCGTTTGAAGCTGCTCTAACGGTTGGTCCACCGCGAAATGCTCATGTGCTGTCCAGTGCAGTCTGGTACCACTCGACCTTGCTTTTGGGCTGGACCTTGGCTCGGTCGGTACTTTGTACACTAATCTTGTATTTTGCTCTGATGATGAGTGGGACGTACAGCACGTTGTGCTCGTGCGGGTAGGTAGGATACTGGGATAATACCTGAATCCCCCAGCCTAGCATCCGAGACTCCAGACGCCAGATGAGCACAAAGGCACCGAGCAGCAAGTACTACTTGTGTTCCCTACTGTGCTACCCAAGCTCACGTACGGGGATCTGTTGCACCACAAAGGCAACTGGACGAACGGGGGACGGTGTGCGGCGTGAGTAAGATGCGTTTCGTCGGGTACTTGTACGGAGTGAGGTGTGGCCAGGCTAGAACCCCAGGTATCGCCCAAGCGAGTGGCTGGCAAAGGTTCAAAGTGTCGCCCAAGGACTTGCAAGGGACTTCCTGGTTTGACGATCCAAGACCAAGGGCAAATTTGGCCAGCCAGAAACGTCTTGATGCTGCCTCCAGAAGAAAAATAGAGAGGGAAACAAAACAAAGAAAAAAAAAATAAAGGATGACAGATGAATTCTTCTGCCAGCCTGGAAGATGGGTGGTACTTGTCGCCAGCCAGTTCAGCTCGCCCAAATTGTCTCTTTCTGGATTTATTTCGATTTTTTTTTTTTCTCTTTCTCCCTCTTCCCTTGTCGTATCGACCCTGCGTGGGAAAATGAGCAGCCACTCAACCATTTGGACAGAACAGAACGGAGGACCCTAGGCACCCCAGCTTGTTTTCATATCATCAACCCAAGCTAGTTTGACCAGGGGTCCAGCAAAGGCTTGAACAGCTTTCAATCACAGCCCACGGGGGCGGCGTGGATGGAGCAGTCTCAATACTGCCTCGACAGGGGGACCCAAGGGGGGGTGAGCCAGCTGATGAGCTGGAGATGACGATGACATGTCTGTCCACCACGCCCCCTTCCCCGGCTGATGGGCCTAGACGCTTTGCCGGACATGGTTTCTGGCAACTCGTCGTTATTGTTATCCCCTTGTTCCAATCAAAGATTTTGCCGGCAAGTAGCTGCCAGTCAACAGCAAGCAAGAAGAAGCTAGCTGCCGTAGTATATTTGTGGTAATCCGTCGGTTTTATGACTTATGAACCCTGGTAGAGATAGCCATAGCCCCTTCGCCAGTTGTACCAGGGAGTACTGTTCCAAACGTCCTCCAGAACTGGCACCTTCGGCCGACTTCACTTGTCTTGTTTAAACCGTGAACCGTCCGTGCCTGGAATTCGGCTATGGCGCTTGCGGGGTCAAGGGGATGAGGTACCACCATTATGGCCCGTCAACCAGATAATATCTCAAAGTCAAAACACGGAGTGCTGGATGGAGCAACTTACAGTACTTGAGAAGTGTCCGTGGTACCCATTTGGGCTCCATCCCCTGAGGCATGTACGTACCAACACCAGACATAACAGCCAGCACGAGGAGTCCACGCCTTATGGTGGTACTCGCTAGTGAGGAAGAGTGTGATCGTGAAAAAGCAACCAGCCTAAGAAAAGAAAAACCAATCGATGTAGAGCAAGTGACGCGACTGTGACCGTGACCGACATAGACACCAAACGAACGAGTGGCCAATGGGGGGGAAAAGAAAAAGGAAAACCAGTCCCCCCTTCTGTTGCCCTCCACAGTCTTAGAATTCAATAGTCGTCGGCCAAACCAGGCAGATGGAAGCAAGCAATGACATGCGTCCATGACACAGCTGCACATGGATGGCTTCTCAAGCATACTGGCCACCAAACGTACAGAGATGCACCTCGTGCACATTTAGTACAGTACTCCGCAAGAAACACCTGGAATTGCCAGGTCGCCGTCGGTGACATCTAGAGGTTCGTGCGCCAAAAAGAATAAAGGTCAGGGCTTTGGTCTGATCTGATGCGTATCCTCATTCGTCTCAAATCCGACGACCCTTGGCGTTGTGGCCAAAGCTGCCGAAAAGCATGTATTGCACGGACATATGTACCTGTACTCCGCGTGTGCGTACTGCCGAGTACGAAAAGTCAAGCACCAGAACAAGAGACCAGACTTTGTTACCTTTCTAGTCTGATGGGGCAAAAATTCAGGGCCAGGTTGAGTGCTTGGGGGGACAAATTCGACAGCTGGAGTATTGATTATTATGAGGGAGTAATGTCAATGGCTTGATGCGTCATGAGCAGTTGAGCAGTTGAGCAGTTGAGCACTCAGCTGCGTGTCTCGCGCCTGCCGCTTCCTTGACTGTAAAACCATCCCGCATCGCAACTGCAGCCGCTTGGGGAAAGAGCCACCTCAAAGTCGGGCCTCACCTGCCATGCCAGCTCTTTAAACCCTTGACAGCGGCAGGCATGCGGCAGCTGTGGAAAGCTCCATATCATCTTAGGATAATAACAGCCTCCATATTAAAGCAGTCAATGGCCCTTGGTCAGCCAGTCGAGTCGCCAGATACGGTCGTACAAATCACTACGTACTCGGAATGCCTGCTGCACCATGCGGGCGAGTTCATCGAGCATGGAGCAAGGGGCATACGGTTTCAAGCAGTCCGATATTAACTGATGCTCGAGCCTGACACGGCAGCCCTCGCTGGGGAATCCGAGCTCTTCATGCTCTTCTGAAGAGCTCATCAAGCTCCCTCGTCGTTTTGATTAATCCCGGAAACTTTCAGAACTCGGCGCCACCTTTTCGAGCGAGGTCCTGAGCTGTTGGAGCATGGCGGCGCAACCACTACGCACAAGTTCCTGTCCGCCACCGGGCTTCTCAACCAAACATTCGGGAGCAGGCATTCCCTGGCTCACTCCGCACCAAGAAGAGAGCATCCTCAAATCAACTTTCCCATCTCTCAAATAATTTCTCCCTAGTCATCCTCCAGGTCAACTGGCCCGCCCAATTGCCACTGGCCGCCACTAACCATGTCCACACGCCTGGTCATTGGGCCTGGTACTCCGAACGTATCTGGGGTTCGAAGCAGCGGTGACAACAGCCTCGAATTCTGGGCTAGGTACCTAGGTACTTGGCATGGTCTCTCACTCACTATGCTCGCCACGCTGAAAGTGTACCCGCCTACAATAACATTGAACCAATTCCCAACTGGACTCCGATCTTACTCTTGCTTACCTCTGCCCCTACGCAGTGAGCCGACGTCGTTGCTTTGCCACCTCTAAGCAGGTACGCACATGAGAACAGGCAAGTGGCTTCGCCAGCGGCCCCTGGCTTATTGTGAAGTGGTCTTGAGATGCAGAGTCCTAGAACAAAGCATCCAAATTGGGGGGGGGAGTCTAGAGCAAGCAGAAGTAGGCGATGTTGCTGGGGCTATGGGGCTGGTATCCCGTTTCTAATACCGCCTTCCCAGGTGGTCACCGCTCGGTCACCGCCCGACACATGCTTAGAATGACGCCAAGTCATTTTTTTGCATTTCGTTCTAATGATGAGTGTTGAACTTGGGGGCCAACCTCTCCCAGGATGAGGATGTGGATATCGATGGGACGAGACGAGACGAGAGCGGGAGGCGGAGCGGGACGCGCCAACCACCATCACCGTGACCATGGACTGACATTTTTGTGTGAATATCTGTGGTAGTGGCGTGGAGACGGTGTCAAGTGGCGCCTGACGTGGCGGCGGTTCAGGGCGAAGTCAACTTGTCTGAGTCTGGCTGTCGATCGATGTGCAGCAAACACACTTGTATGGGGTAGTGGCATACCAAGCACATGGTGCTATCGAACTGCATGGAGAGGATGTCGACAATTTGTGACCACTTACCTGAATTTGGAGCTTCGGAAGACGTTCACACCAGAATGCAGAGCAGTAAACTACAGTTTGGCCTGTGACTAGATCTACCATTACGGTGAGAGCAGTGTTACTGCCGAACTCAGCTGTTTGGAGTATTGAGATGGAGGTCAAGGATCTTGGACTCCACGACTGATATTTGGCATTTGTCAAGGAGGCAAAATGCACACAAACAAATCGAGAGGCCACAGGGGCAACCCCCATAACACAAGGACCTGCGGCTGCTGGAATGCCAGCAAGACAACGATCCATGTCACTGGGGTGCGGGTGGTTGAGATTTCACCGCTGAAGACAGGCTGGATGCATGAAGATCAAGCCATCCCAGCTTTCTGTGATGGGTTGGAGCCAATTTGGGACAGATATTGTCCACATGCTCTCTGCCTTCTGCACACAGTGTCCGCGAGATAGATTGCCTTCATAGCTGGGAGGAGAGCATGTAGAAACCCCTGCAATGAGCCTGGTTGCATTGTGCTCTGTTATTCGGAGTACCCCAGTGTTCAAGCCTCGAGCCGTCAGAGGAGCTTGACGTGACACAGACGATCTGCAGCAAGGTTACGTTGTAACTCTGCATCGAGTTTGGTGAGATACAAACAACTAATACGTTACGAATTATGACACAGTCTCAACAGTGAGGTTGTCTCCCTACAGACGAAACTTGCGAAACGACATTCCTGTCCACAGCGTTCAGATGTTGAAGCCTCCAGACTCATATCCCTCGACCGCTATTTCGTCGAATTTTGCCTGGCAGCGCCAATCCTTCACATCAAGTCAACTGGTATGGCTCAGCACGTAGCCACTACAAGCAAGCCATCGGATGGCGATGCCTTCGGCCAACCGGCGGCCCGAGCCCTCTTTGACTAGCACGAAGAGAGTCGTCGTCGTCGGACGTGTTGCGAGAGACTGCCAACTTCTCAGGACCTGGAAGCTGGTGAGTGACAAGTATTCGGTACCCCAGAGGCGGACCCCAGAATGTTGCTGTGTCCAGACTACCCTGACTCCAGGCACAATCCTCCGGACGGATGATGCGGACTGCCCAAAATCGCCGGTATTCCATGTCCCAAAGGAACGAACCAGGCGGCCAGGGTTGGACGCAAGATGCACGATGCCACTGGGGCTCCAAGTCACCAGATGTGTCGACTGGTGGACCACTTCAACGGTGATATCCAATCCCGCATCTCTCAACTTTCGTTCCATGCACAGATGGCAAGCGAGAGTTTATCAATTGCTCACGAGGGCCACAAAGTCACATTTTGGAGGCTGCAGGTAGTCAGCTACTGACCGGCCTGGAACAAACACGTAATCGACAACGGAATGCCCATGGCATCCACTCAACAGCCCTGTGACCGCCACTTATTACTTGCTGGAAACGAGCACAGTGCCCATGCCTGGAAATACTTGTTGGTGCAGAATGCGGCTCAGACACGCATACAATGCTGCACTTCATCGCATTCGACTGGTAGCTCAGTTCAGTTGGAGTGTGGCTCCAGCTTAACTTGACGTGACGAGTTTTATCAGCTGGCCAAATCTGCCAAGAGGCCCTATCATTTCTATCATAAATCAACTTCGTTGTGACTCTCGCTTACCCTGCCCAGGAGCTCGAAACTGCTGGGCCGCTGCAAAGCCTTGCTACGAGGGGCCGTGTCCACATTCCCAATGGCAGTGATGATGGTGTCTTGGGTCGGTAATTACCGAATCTGTGCCGAAACGCTGGCATCGGATCCGGGAATTGTTGGTTCTGACTTGGTCCTTGCAAGACATGCTTAAAGTTCAGAGTGCCTGTACGGAGTACTCCGTACTGAGTGTTGAATCTCCAAGATTCCCTTTTGCACGATTGTCTAATACTCGCGGCACTTCAGTGGACGCGTGAACAACAGATATGTCGTGATAGACGAGTCACACAGCCTTCATAATGCGGCAAATACATATCGCCCCACGCTCAGAAACATCAACAAATTGGCTCTCTGCTGTTGCAATGCAGGTCGATGTTTGATAGGTAAGGCCAGGATGCCCGCATGTTTGTCTTGTCCAATGCAATCCCAGTTTCGGCCGTGCGCGCAAGGAGACTGTGTCAGAGCCAGCTAGCCTCTGGGCAAGATGGTATCCTGAGACTCGTGCAATGTACGGAGTGATTGCCGAGGAGTACCAGACTATACTAGCACAAAGCCACGACTGCAGTGGTCGTTGGATAATCGCTCTTCACAGTTGCTGCCCATTAAACTGAAGTTGACTTCGTCGGGAAGATGTTGGCATTGAAGCATGCTTGACATCGATATCTCGCCCCCAAGCCGGCCGGGTCCAATACGTGAGTATATGAGTATTGGTACCCTGCCGCGGCGGCAGAGCGAGACAGAAGCTGGAAACCAGCTGCAGCTCCTTGCGGTCAATTGGTTGAGGGGCGCTTTGGAGTCTGGATTTAATAGGCGACACTTGCGGGCCTCAATTTGCAAATCATCTGCTTTGATACGGAGTAAAGGGGAGGGGGTTCAGGGGGAAAAGAGCTGCATATCACTCCGGATTCTCCAAAGCCTTTGATTCGGACGGAATGGCAAGCCAGGGACTCGGACAGGATTGCGTGGCGGCCAACGTCAATGCTAATCCCCTCGGAACCGCAGGTCGCACCGCTCATGTGAGGTTCGCATATACCAGGATGATTACAAGGCGGCAAAGCGTGCCAGACTCTGTCAATAGCTACTCCGTGGACGGGACATGTTGAATGCTCTGAGAATTGAGTACATCGGCAGAATATCATGCTTGACGATGGAGCACTGTCCGCTCATTTGCTGGGGATGCGTCCAATGACCATGTTTGGCGCTCTATCAAAGGTCGGCATCCTGGGAACCTTGGCACGGGCACAAGGTCACGGTCATTTGTGTAACAGAAGAAAATGTCACGGTTCGAAAAAGAAGAAGCGGCTGTCGTCACATTCTGGAAACTGCCAGCGGTAGATGCAGTCCCGACTCAATTCCGGGCATTTTCCCCCAAGGACAGCCTATCAGAGGGTGACAGAAGTTAGTTGCCATGATGAAGGTGGTCGGCCACGTTTTTTTATTTGAACTCTAAAACAAACTAAACGGATGAGCCAAGATAACATTCAACGAAGCAGCAAGAAACATTACCACTCTTTGTCTTTCTTGTCGTTTGGAAGAGCATAATCTAGGGCATATACTTACTAATCCGCTTGTTCGTTTGCCAGAAGCCAAAGGAAAAAATAAAAGAAGATTGAGTCCCGTGCTTGTTGTAGGCGGGCCAACACGGGTGGATTTCAAATTTGCTCAGGGACGACCGTTCTGGTTTCCCCTGACAGACAAGTCGTGGATACATGGCGAGTTTCATTAGCCTCCCTGGCTAATTGATAACAACAGCAACGGCGGCACCGAGGACACGGATTCGGGACTCCTCAAGCCCCTCCTCACAGGCCATCCTCAGCTCCTGGTCAAGATCCCTGCGATGGGCGAGCCATGGCGCGCGTTGGTGCTTACACCCCGGTTGCTATCCTATTCAGACGAGAGCTGGCGACCTTGGAAGGGTCAGCAGTTTGCAGGGCTGGAACCGCATCGTGTCGAGAGAGACGAACCCAACGAATTGTGACGATATTACCGGATGACATCATGAGGTGCCTTGGAACAAGAGTCCCGTCTTTCCGACCAGAACCAGGTTGGGAACATGACCGAAATCCCTGTCGTCCCATGGCCCGCAGACCTGTGTTTAAAAAAAAAAAAAAAATGACAGCTGAGTCCTCTATACAGCCTTTTTCTGAAGCTGAAGCTGCCCCCGTCGGTAGGACATGTCCTGGGGATTGTTCTGACAGAGCAATGACCCGTTTCCCAGTTTGTCGGGTTCATCTTGCGGCTCAGATGCAAATGCGCGACGTGCATACGCGGATGTCTTCCGCCTGCGGAGAGGGACGGTTGATACCTTGGAGTTGACAAGGCTAAACGGCCCCCCTGGTCGAAGGATGGCTAAACACATGACCAACGGCCTTGTCCGCTTGCGGGTCGTGCAATACATGCTTTGGCGAGGAACGGCTGTGCATGTCTTCAAACCTGGGAGGGCGGGCTAACTCACGACCACAGTGTGCAAGAGTACAATAGTTGTCGACGTCGCAAGGCGAGGGTTGTGAGACAGGGGATCGACACAACCGTCAAGAGAGAGTTTGGTTTTCCCAAGGGAAAGGAGACCACCCCTGTTCTTTGGGCTCGTGGCTCCCAGTTTGTCTGGAGCATCTGGTCAGGTCTGGTCCATGTGTGGTCTGGTCTTGTCTGCAACTCGTACTCCACGTTTCCTAACGGCAGAAAGGCTTGAGAGACATGGGCAGTCGTGTCTCTGTCATTCAAACTTGCATGCTTTGTCAGGACCAGACGGAAACTAACGGTCGTCAACCAGCTCGGTTCAGTTGAGACATGAGAAGCCAGGCGCCTTGTGTCGGCTCGCTCTCGTTGACGTCCTTTTTTCTTCCAACATGTCTGTGATGGGCTTGATCAGAGAGAGAGTCATGTGCAAAAATATGGAAAGACAAGACCCTTTGATACTTTTAGTTCTCTTTTCTCTTCTCCGTTGTAAGTACTGTCCATATTCCCCCCTTTTGTTGCTTTGCCATTCAAGACCAGTACCCCACCATCTGTTCCTGCATTGCACGCGTACATACTCTTCGCAAGCACGTACTCCGTACAATACCTGCCTAGCTGGGTATGTAAGCATGTATCAATGGTAGGGAATGATCGCATCATGGCATTAATTATCGCGAATGCTCTTCGTCTTTCTTCATTCTTAGCATGACGTCTACTCTGGTCACAGTCACTTTCGGATCGTAGCTGAAAACGTTCTACCTGATTTGGAAGACATACTGTATGCTTCAGCTCCTGTCGCAGTATTTCCGGCGACAAGCTGTTCTTTTTTCGCGTCATGATGCATGATGGGCTGGTGGGGATTGCGAATAAAAAGCAATTGGGTGTGGGATGCCCTGCCCCCCTGGTGCGAAGAACTCCGTATTGCTCTGCATGGAGTCCATCACGCACAGAGTTGATGTGGTAGTTTTGCTTTGTTTTGTTTTTTTTTTTTCCTTTTTTTTTCGTCTTCCTCCCTGAGCGTTGTCCTCTCTTACAATCTTGGTTAGTTGCGATGTGCGAACATTGAAACCTTGGGGTGCCTGCTCCACCATTGGCCGTACATAATTGAATGACTTGTCAACTTTTTTTTTGCCCTTTGAGCGCGCCGCTCATACGTGTAGACTTGAGAAGTCGAGAGTCAGAGAGGATGGGGTGGTCCCTCTGCATCCGAGCCAATTTTCGTTAGTTTGACAATCCCATCAACACGGCACGTTGGCGAGGAAGCCAAACTCAAAGGAAAAGACGGTATGGATGGATATTTGGGCTGGGTTATTTCTGATGACCCTGTTCCCTGTCGCCTTTGTGCCTGACTGTGTCGAAAAGTACTTGATAACACGTACTATTATCCAATGTTCGAGTTGAGAGTGGCTTGCGTTTTCAGCCTACTGTCTGGTCTGGTTCGTCTACACTCGAGTCTGCAGCTGCAGTCTAGCTTGTCCCGACGTACCGTACTGGTATTTATGCAGGACACAATGGAGTCTGACGAGTTTCCCTTTGATGATGACTGGTGAAGTCAGCATGGTAAAAACAGCCACCTGCAAGACATGGACTTTACAGGCGCCATGATCCATCCACCCAGACAGGCAGGCAGACAGGCAGACACAAGGGACGGCCCGTATGAAACTCGTCCTGTTGTGAGCAAGGTCCAAAAGTGGTGGTCTAGTTTGCCTGCTTGCACCTTTTGACAATAGTGTACTTCCAGCCGAGAAGGCTGTTTTGAGATTGATCTTGGATGCGATAAAACGCAGGAATATTGTCCACCGGGTTGTCAATTAATGCTCTAGTAATGGGACTCTAATAATGGGAAGGGTGAGTTGTCGATAATCTATTCATAGAATATCACGGCCTGGACCAACGGCAATAGGCGATGTAAGCGATCAGCCTTACACCATCCATACCACCCCCGGCCAAAAGCTGACTTGAACGATAGAGAGGTTAGTTCGTCGGGCTTGAAAAAAGTTGCCAGGAACAGTTTGGAAGGTGCAGAACTGCATTATTACCAGGGGCTCCTTGGCGAGCAGATTTGTTTCTGCCCAAGGACCGACTTGTCTGTATGTACGTATGCATGCACGCCGAACAGGGGCAGGCCTCAGGCACAGGCACGGGTTGTCCAGCACGAGCACGAACGTCAAACTTTGATATGCAGTACGGAGTACAGGACGGAGTTAGGGTTATGTGAACGGACTTCAGCTTCAACCCCAGCTGCTACGGTGCACGGAGACACTTCCGACCATTGTGGTCTCAGCAGCAATGTTCACTCATTATTACAGTATTGAATTTTCTTATTATTGATATTAATATCATCACGCGTTATACTCCGTACACAAGCTGCAAATGCTGGGCATTGCGATTCAGCCGTGGCAGGGTGTTATCAATTCGGAGAAAATAGGTCAAGGGTAGGCGACTTTGTTTCCGCGGCCTGACCATCAATTGATCTCGGCATCGACGCGGGTTCAAGATGCTGCTCACTCCTTGCATCGACAGTCCATGTCCAACAATTTAGTTTGGCTCGTATTTTCTGAATATCCGACACATCAGATATCACGGGAGGGCATATCACGGCGCTACTCGCAATTGCAGCCTCGCAACAGATGGGGCGTATTATCAGAAAATAGTCAGGGCCACAATCGCATCAACGTCCGCAGCAGGAGGCGGAACGCGTTTCCGGCCGGGGGCTGGCTTGTGTGAGAGCGTCAAGTAAGGCAAGAGAAGGGATAATCAGAGGAGAGAAGAAAGGAAAAGAGAAAAGAAGAAAAGGAGATATGGAAAGATTTCTCAAATGAGGGCCGTCCGAGGAGTGCATCGGCCGTATTATTCGCGACGAGCAATTCCTAGTCTGTCTGGCGCGCACCAAACGAAACAACTGCGGCCGCAGGAAATCAAGGCCGGGAGAAAAGATACAGCGATGATTGAAATACGGTCAAACAAAAATAAAAAATAATAACAAACCATGCCAAAGGGCATGCTTGAATGGCCTCCTAATCCGTCAGGTGACTGTTCCAGACCCTGGCTATGCTTGTCGCTGTCAACTTCAGAATTGAAGCACAGCACAGCCAAGCCAGCAAATTCTGACCGATCTCCGTGCCTGTCAGATCGTGTGGCGATCGCTCACACAAAGGGTTCGAAATCACGCGTGGCTCTCCTCTCGATGTGCATCTGCTTTTGGTCCAGAAACACTCATTTGTGCGACTTTGCCTCATGCAACCCTTGTCAGCCACACCTCGAACTTCATCTGGCAATCAAAAACACGCATGACGAGAAACCACACGATTTTTGGGAACTCAAGGGTATTATCCCTCCCCTCCTCTTCCCCAATTTGGTACAGTACAGTATGTATCAACACACCGAAAAAATAAAATAAATTTTTTTGCCATGGCTGACTGAAAATTTCTTCCTCTTTACGGAGTACCTACTCTACTCCGTATTCTAAAATGTCATGTTTCAAGGCTGCCTTGCCTCGCCTTACCTCGTCCCACCATGTCACGAAAATGGTGAAAGTGGCGGCGGCGGTAAGACCGGTCGTCGAACCGCACGTCAAGAACATCCAATATCGCTCCGGTTACATTCAACCAATCTACTTGTTCGAAGCAGCTTTTCCCCCTCTCACCGTGAAGAGAAAGACAGCATGTTTCCTACCGATGGGTATCATGTACTGCTACAAAGCGTGCGTCAAGGACATCTCAACTTCATGTATCGATACCTCACATCCGTTCACCACTCTCTCCCCACACCCTCACAGACAAAGAAGTTCTAGATTCTTTTTTGTTTTTAAAAAAAAAAAGTTCCGACAACGGGGGGGAGTGAACCATACTACCCTGTCATGTCATTTGCCATGTATGTACCAAGTATGGACTGTTGGACATGCTTTGGTGCTACGACAAAGACACCGTCGCATTGCATCTTGATGAACTTGGGTTTTGGAAACTCCATATTCGAGCCAGCAACCCGTTTTGGCAGCGACCAGAATAACCTTGTGCAGCCTCTGACACACTCTCCCATACACACTTTCCCTCGTGCGGCATCTTGATACAGTACGGAGTACATGCTGCTCGTTACGAATACAGAAACGGTGCTCTACACCCTCCACTTTCTGCAAGCACGACTCTCCATCCCTGAGGAAGTGTCCTAGCGTGCGGTGTGTGAAACAAAAGTCGAGTGCAACTCTGGGATTTGTAGAAAAAGCCGATCACCAAAGGCGTATCTCTGTTTTCACATCGCAACTGCCGCTTTCGTGAAATTTTGTAAAAAAAAATGTTGTTGCGTACGGGCCAGCTCCTGGTCTGATGATGAGGAGAGCATACACTGGGAACCTTTGTCACAGACAACGCCTTTGTGTCACAACAAGGAGTTGACGGTCAGAAAAAAAAAATTCCCCGTGATTGTATGAGAATTTTTTTTGTTCCGATAGATGGCGGAATGTTCCGTATGTGATGATTGCTGCTGTCGACGGAATTTGCTGATTTCCAATGCCCGTACTCCGTAGATTGTCTGGCTACTTGGTGCAAACCAACACGTAAATGAATTTGTCGGGGCTCTACTCCATAAACACCGCTACATCTATTTCAATTAAATGTGTCAGCATCACCATCAGCCTGAATAGCTTCCAAATCAGAAAAACCCAATTACCAACCTAGGTAGGCAGTGTACCACCCATAAGATTAGTCAACGTAATACGGAGTACGAGACCCCAAAACGAAAAGACGGAAATTTTCCATGAGAAACACGGGAATCTCACAAAGTTCCCCATCAGCACCTCCCCCCGTTGGTACTACAACATTTTTTTCAGCTAGACCCTAATCTTGTGCTCCCTCCAACTCCAAATCTGCCAATCTCCTCCTCTTTGGCAATCTTGTTCCGGCGACAGCGCCGTTGTTGGCTCCCCTACTCAACGACGACGTCCCGACATCTCGGTAACCAACCGCAGGTTCCGTATGCCGCGCCACTTCATCTCCGCTTGAACCGTCCGCCCCAACAATCCCCTCCGTGAATACCAAATCTCCCCGCCGGCCAAGGATCTCCCTGCCAGCTTCTTCGAGCAGGATCCCAAAGGCGAGCAGCGCAGTCTCGTCCATGCTCTGCTCGTCGACGCTGCGTCTCCCCAAGGCGCCACTACCAACACCACCGCTCTCCTGAGCTCTCTGGTTTCGTCTCCGTTCCATCGCCCCGTAGAACCTGCTCGAGTACGCGTGCACCGACGTGAGGAGATCGCTGTCCGGGAGAATGTCTCGTCCTGACTGCGGTAGATCTCTCTCATGCGCATTGTACACGTCCTTCTCTACATACCGCTCCGGAGCGTCCTTGCGCCGGAACAGAACTTCATTGGGCGCTATGGTCGCGCCGCGAGTAGAGTGTCTGGTGACATTGGGTTGTAGTCTGCTGTGGTGTCCATGCCCAGATGTCTCCTTTTGGCCTGGGTTCTGATTCCTGAGAGCCTGGTCCTGGATCACCCTTCCTGCATCATGTTAGTCTCACGTGATGAAATTGATTGACTCGCTGAAACTGAGAAAAAAAAAAGAACCATCATCTTTTTTCTGCTTGGTTCATGCTGGGTGGGGGGTGTGCGCGGGTATAATTTACCTGCGACAGCGTCGTAGACGGTTGCCAAGCGCCGACGAGGCAGGGCGACCTTTTCGGCATCGGAATGGTACGATTCTTGGGCGTTGTCCTCTTCGGCTGTGATTGAAGGGTGCTCCCGGTCCTCTGTGGAGGGTTCCATCGTGAGACGTGTTATATCAGTTTAATGTGCAAAATTTGAAATTTTGCAGAAGGTTGAAATTCATGCGGAGTCTTGTGTGATTTTCGCGCGTCAGGTATTTGGTCTGTGGGGTGATTTGTCGCGTAGATCTACCTGTCGGATTGACATTGTTCCGTGAAGATGATGCTGCCAAACACAAAGTGAGTTGTTGCGTTCATGCCATGAAATATGAAGTCACGTTGATGATCGAGGTTGGGACTGATGTGAGAGTTTCGGATTGAAGTTGAAAATGGTGGGGACAAATGTGGAGCCACAGATCTACGCGGAGTCTTCATCCTCAAACATCTGACATCACATATCATCCCACCTCACATTCACATCACTCACTATCAGATTCAACAGCTACATCATCTGCGCTACACCAAACGGTTGAGTGTTTCAACAAAAATAACTACATGAAGCGTCCAACTGCGCGCCAAGTCGCGTATACCTCCCGATGAATGCAGGCCCGCCTCCTCGCCCGAGAAACGGGTGACCTCAGTCCCGACGAAACCTCCACATCCGTGAATGCCGACCTCCTTCGCAGCTTTGCGCCGGCACCACAACACCGTTTCAACGGCGAAATATCGTCTCAATCGGCTCTAGAAGAGACCGAAGAGCGAGCGCACAACATTCGCGCCCATGGAGCGGGAGTAAGCGGGCTTGCGCTCGAAAAGTTTGACGGCCGCATCCTTGTATCAGGCGGCTCAGAAGGATCTATCAAGATATGGGATCTGGAAGAAGCGTCCGCCCCCAACACAAGACATGTATTCCGTCCCGTGAGCACAATAGCTCGCTCTGCTGTTGGAAAACGAGGAGACGGCCACAGCCACGGCATAACACACCTGTCCTTCTACCCGTTTGACCCAGAGGCATTCCTCTCCAGCTCCTACGACAAGTCGCTCAAGCTCTGGGCAACACAGCGCTCTGCTCTCACCGCAGAATTCCATCTCAATGCCACTATATACTCTCATGCCATGAGCCCCATTGCAGACCACCTCCTCGTGTCCTGCGCAACACAGCACTCCAATGTGCGTCTCGTGGATCTCAAATCAGGCTCCGCCGTGCAAGCTCTTGTTGCCCACGGCGGTCCCGTCCTCTGCACGTCATGGAGCCCTCGACACGAGCACGTTCTCGCGAGCGGCCATGCTGACGGAAAAGTGCGTATATGGGACGTACGCCGCGCAGGCGGTGTCATTGCGCAACTCGACCAGGAGGATTCATTGGGGCTCGTTCACCGCTTCCGGCACGCGACAGCATCGGGGGCAGATTGGAGCCGCATGCCGCACTTTCGAGCGTCTGCCCTCGCGCATGACGAGGCGGTCAACGGACTACAGTGGACTGATGATGGCAAATACATTGTCTCTGCAGGGCTGGATCGCAAAATCCGCGTGTGGGATGCGGCGACGGGGGCGAACACTCTCGCCAGCTTTGGGGCCCTGATTCAGAACCAGCATGCGAAAACGACGGCCATGATTGTCACACCACCCGGTCTTTCTAGCAGCAGCGAGCTGCTGGTTTGGCCGAACGATCAGGAGATTTTGCTGTTGGACTTGCACGATGGCACTGTGATTACGAGGTTGCGCAGTCCTGGTACGACGAATCCTGTAGGACCCCGGGGCGGAGAAATGGGCAGAAACAGGATAACAACGATTGTGTGGCGTGGATCGGGAGGAGGTTCCGGGCAGATAGGAACAGTCATGGGCGGTGGAAACTCCATAGGCGCGATTTACAGTGCTCACTTGGACGGGCAGATTCGCGCTTGGATGCCACAGATTCCAGGGCCAGATGATATCGATGAAACAGACGAAATAGACGAGGATGAAGAAGCAAGGAGACGGAAAAGAAAGGCCGTAGACAGCGCATACAGGAGTCTGATGGGTAAACAGATTACATTCACAGGTTCTACCCGCTAATCTTTGCTCAAGCCAAAATATATACATCCCTCATCTACAACCCCGTCATCCATCTAACGTAAAGTAAAAACAACGCTATGAAGTTCTCCCCCTAAGGAACCAAACGCCAGCATTGCAAAATACCACACAAACCACCTAATCTAAACCGTCACCACCAAACAAAGCCACCCATCAGGATACGCCGCCTCCCGCATAAGCTCACCCAGCGGCGCATCAAACGGCACGCCCGCCCCATGCATAACCACGCCAGCCAGCACAGGATCCCTACTACTCGGGAACAACTTGGGCATCATGTCCTTGAGCGCCTGGCCCAGCAGCTTCGGCCTCCGATCCGCACTCGTCGCCGGCACGAGCGCCTGGATAATCTTGAAGGAGCCCGCGTCCTCTGCCGGCGATGGGTCAGCGTGCTCCGGCGCAGAGGGGATGTATATCCGTATAGGGACGTGCTTGAGGTTTGTTGGCGCATTGAGCAGTCTGGTATTGACCTTTGCGAAGGAGCTGTGGTCATTGTCGATGACTGCGTTCCAGAGCTGGGTGGTGTGTTCTTTGGACATTTTCATAATTTGATTGGCGTTGCCGTTGCGGATAAAGTCCGCCTGTTTTTATTTAGTATGTTATAACTTTATAGAGAATGGATACATACCTCTTTGACACAGTTTAGAAAGGTGTCGCCGATATCCCATCCCATACCATCGCTGACGACCAGTCGAAACGGCAGTTTGGGCTGATACAAATCGACGAGCAGACCGACTGCCAGGTTTCTCAGCTGGACATCTTCAAAGTGGAAGCTCGAGCACGTCGAGTTGAAGTAGGCTGAGAGACGGGGCAGCAGCAGCGCGAGGTAGCTGAAGCGAGGGACGCTGGTGATGAATGGGGTGGTGGGCGATGAGGCGTGCGTGATGTATAGTGGGATACGGGCGCCCCAGAGAGTCTGGGGAATGGAATTTGCCATCATGAGAGAGGCATGGTGAGGATGTAGAGTTGTTGGCAAGTTGACGGATGCCTGATGATGAGTGTGGTATTGGTTGGGTGAGGCTGTTGCTGTTGCTGTCACTTGATGGGTTGATGGATTTGATGGTCTGTCGTAGGGTAACTACCTAGGTACCTAGTAATTGGTGGGGTGAAGAGACCCACTATCGTGTAACAGACGCTTGGACGTGACTGTTGAACAAGGTAATACGCTTGATATTTATTGTAGTTACTTGACAAAAATTGTGCCGTTGTAAATGGAAATTCTGCGGTGGAATAAACCGTGCATTTTACGATGGAAATATGACGTGAGCAGTTGTCATATTCACAAATGAGTCAACTTAGACTACACAACCATTTTCACATCATTCACATTCATCTCAAACAAAAAGTAAGTAAACAGAGCCAAATTAACCATTCAGAAAAATCCTAATAATACAGTATCGACTCATAAATCATTACCCACTGTTCCAACTTGTCCTTACAAACCGCGGTGCTGCTCCTGGTGTGAGATGCTATGTCTCTTAGCTCGGTCGTGCCCTTCATCAGCATGCTCAACCGACGGAGTACCAATATGCTTCTGCAAAACTGAAGGTGGAACCTGCGCCGCATCTGTAGGATCCTTGTGTGCCATAGACTCGCTCCTGTATAAAGTTGTTAATAATCCATTATTCAAAATCGGTAACACAATATTGTCGCGTGGTGTTAGCACCCACTCTTTAAGGCTGAGCGTACGTCTTGTCACCGCCAACGGTCTTGCTGCCGTCTAGGTTGCTGTCGACTCGAGGATCGACCTTGTTCATCATGTCGGACTTGTGAGGGCCGGCAGTGTTGGGAGCTGGGCCGGGGCCGGAGCCAGTGGCGCCAGCAAGCGTGTTGTGAGTGCCGTGAGTGCCGTGAGTGCCCGTTGTTCCAGTAGTGCCGGTATGAGTGCCATGGGTACTAGTGTGAGTGCCATGAGAGCCAGCAATACCAGTTGTTCCAACAGCAGCACCATGAGTGCCGGTGTGAGTGCCATGGGTGCCGGAGGTACCAGTCATGCCTGTCATACCGGTGGTGCCAGTAGTGCCAGTGGTCGCTGTTCCATGAGGGTTAGCACCCAGGTTTCGGCTGTGGTCTCGGTCAGAGTCAACACGAGGATCGGTCTTGTTCAAGAGATTGGAGTTATGAGGGCCATCGGTGCGGGTTGCCGGACCATCAACGCCGCGGTTGACACCGGTAGCGCCAGTAGCACCACTGGTAAAGAAGGCAGCATTGTCGCCGGTGCCGGTGCCAGTGGTGCCATGAGTGTGAGTTCCATGTGAGCCAAAGGCACCAGTTGTGCCGGTTGTGCCAGTGGTACCCGTCATGCCGGTGCTGGCAGTTCCGTGAGGGTTAACACCCATGTTGCGGCTGTGGTCGCGGTCAGAGTCCACACGAGGATCGGTCTTGTTCATGAGGTTGGAGTTGTGAGGACCGTCGGTATGAGTGGCGGGACCGCCAGGGCCGCGGTTCAGACCTGTGTTGCCAAAGGTAGAAGATCCAGTAGTGCCGGCGACACCACTGTGATGCTGGGCACCACCAATACCAGTTCCGGTAGTTGTTCCAGCGAAGCCAGCTTCATCACCGCGGACAGTGTGGCCAGGATGGTCCTTGACAGCACCAGCACCGGTACCGGTGGTGGCACTGCCCTGAGGGTTCATTCCCATGTTTTTGCTGTGATCGCGGTCTGAGTCGACACGAGGATCAGCCTTGTTCATGAGATTAGAGTTGTGAGGACCATCGGTCTTGGAAGCAGGGCCGGAAGCGCCACGGTTGGCGCCAGTGCCATAGGTGTAGTTGTCAGTGCCGCCAACGGTATTATGAGTTCCCGTCGCACCACCTAGGCCACCAGTCGTAGTGGTATCATGTGTGGAGTGAATGCGTGGCTCAGCAGTACCGGTGGTGGTGTGAGTGCCTGTGGGATGTGTCGACGAGTGAGTTCCCTCCTGGTGTGTAGTCTTGTCCTTGTCGGAGTGGAGAGCGTCCTTGACTTTGTTGACAATGGAAGACATCGTGGCTGGTTATGTCTTGACTGTTTTGTTTTCGTAAAGGGGGTATCTTTGTAAAAGTTATAAAGGCTTTCTTTGGTGTTGGTGTTTTTCTTAGGGTATAAGCAATTGTTGTATGATGAAGTGATGGAAAATGAGGGTGTAGAGGCCCATCCCAAGGTTTATATAGATCGTGAAGGAAACTTTCCCAAACCCAAGGCGTTACCCTTTTGTTCTGTACGCGATGAAATCATTATCATCCACTGCCGGCAATCTCTGTCACGAATCACAACTTACCTGATCTTCGGGACCTTCGTCATCGGGCCCTCAGTAAGAACAACTTGGCTTGACCCATTTTCGCCCAAAAACGCATGCCTCTACGTGGTCATCTTCGCATCTAATCATTCTAAAACACGCCATTGGCTTTCCATCATCCACCACATACCATCAAACCTATCACCAACTCCCGTAAAGTGGAGGGCAAAGATTTTGGTCAAGATGGAAGGCGTCATAACGGCCATCCGGTGACGTTGCCAAATCCATAAACAAGCTCCCCCAACGCCGGACTGTCGTCTCCGCTACAAAAGCTTGGCTGGCAATAGTGGGAAAGCTTAGCATGACACCTCAAAAGGCCAAAAGACGGTTACTAGTGAAACGCGGGTTGTCGTTGGATTCTGCTTGGAGAAAGCTGTGGATGCAAAAGGAGCTTGTGCCATGGTCGTCTATGCAGCATGGAGCTTGGATGACGCAAGGTGGGGTAACAAATTGGACGAAGATCAGAGCAACTTGCATCAGATATTGTGGCGGTGGTGGCAGAAGAACAGGGAAGAGTGTGGCTGCAGGCTGGTGATACCCAATGGCATCATAGACTCTTTGTGGCTGGTGACTTTTGGAGACAGTATCAGCACTTGAGCCGTTACTACGGAGTATCAAACTTGAGATTGACGAATTGTGCATCTGCATGCATGCATGGTTGGCTTGTCTCTCTGAACTACAGGTCGACGACGGTCTAGAACGATTGAGGCGGTGCTACTTTTGTGGTTGATCCTTGATTTCCCAAAGTGTTCTTACCACAGCTCATTTCCTGCTGGGTCCACGAGTGACGAGACAAGACAAAACGACCAGGGATCTCAGACACCTGCCTTGGAAGAGAGAGGAGCTATTCTTTGGCATCATCTGGGCCGTCTTTCATGCTCGTGTTTTCCAGATCTCGATCTCCGATCCGCAGTTTGTTAGTCTCTTTTCTTCGGCTGGGTCAGCCGTTGCGTGGTGACATGGCTTCCTTGGCAGCCGTTGCAGAAAATATTTGGGTAGTTCGTCCATGCCCCTTTGGTGACGTCTAGTTTACTTGGCTTGTGGCTGAGCAGCATCATTATGGATCTGGAGAAAGCGGTTCCTTGTGGCGCGAGACGAAACTTTGAGAAGACGAACGTCAGAGAGCAAGAATTATCCAACCTATAGCAGAATAGCCAATGTTGTGAACTGAGACAAAAAATTGTATTCATAGCTGTTTCCAAACTACACGGAAATACCATACTTTCATTGTCATTATCAAAATAACAGCGATATATAGCGTCATTACCACTCCTGAACCAGGAACATCTGGGTATCGTAAAAGCCAATTTGACATCCCACAACATGAACAATACTTCCACAACAAGATATGTCATAGCTTCGTAGATTTGCCCGCACAACATGAAATAAAAATTTAAAAGATTAAGCCACACAATAGCTGCTTACTTTGGCATCAAGTAGACCAGTTTCGACGTGCCTTGTTTGCTGGCTCCGCGGCGTCAAGAATCAAGACCCGAGCGACCATCGGGATTGTGGATCCTTTAAACGTAGCTTCGGCGGTACCAACGGCGGCGGTGATGAACCACCTCGGCTCTCGCACGGCGCTCTTGCTTGCGCACCCAAAAGATGCCAATAAGTGCAGATACGAGCCAGAGAAGAGCAGACAGAAAGGCAAAAGCAAGGTCGGCTTTAAATTTGCCACATTGATCTCCCCTGGGGGAAACGTTGTCCCAGTCGAACCAAGCACCGCAGGAATCTCCCAATAACTGTCGAGGTCAGCAAGCCCTTTGCGACATGAAAGTTGCAACAAGTCAAGTACACTTACATTGGCAAGTAGACCAAACACAACCCACCAGAGGATACTGATGAATATATCCACGGGCCAGTGGACAAATGTACTAGAGAACGGGAAGAGCCATATCAACGCTAAGAATATGGATATTCCTGCTACGACCTCGGTATAGATGAATCTTCCAAGGGCCCAAGAGCTCGCATTGGACTTGTGTAGATATTCGCCAGTAACTCCAGCGACGATGGCGGCGAACACAAGCTCAGCCGCTCTGAGAACGAGACTAACAAGGCGATCGAGAGCCATTGCGATTTATTGTGTGGTGACTGGGGTGTATGTGAAATGAAGAGTATGTTTGTTGGGCAGGATATCTGTGCACCTCGTCAGTGTCAAACGAACCACGGGCGAAGCAAGCCTTTTTATGTACCTACAATGAGAATGCAATGCTGTGACGCGCATCCCACATCATATCCTGGGAATGTCGGCATTGCTTGTATTCGATTGCGTACATGTCAGGCCACATGATGGGTTGCCCACAGAACCCTGCTTCAATCAAACCAAGCCTGCTTTTTAGTCTCAGCTTTCGACAACACACCATCACGAACTCGCTCATGCATCCAGGAGGGCAAGGAGGGTTGGCTCGATTCATCAGTGTATGGCATCCATACATGGAAACCTGAGCAGGCATTTCCCAAACAAAACCTGGCATCGATGTTGGCAAATCACAGTCCGCATGAGTGCCATGGGTCCCCTATCAATCACCCAAGGTACAAGTGCCAAAACTGTCGTGTGTTTGCAGAGGGCATCTAATGAGGTCATTTGAACCACGATGGTGGTGTGACTCGTCTGGGCGGACCAGTAGACACGCTGCTCGCAGCCACATCCGCCACTCCTGAGTGTCCCGGGAATTGTAAATGGCTGATTTAGTCCAGGGACCTGGCCAGTCCCGGACTCCGAGGCACATAACAAGTTTTTTTGTCTGTTTGTGTCGCCAAGCAGTCTTACATCACAATTGTGGTGAACATCATCAAACTTTCATGAATCGTTGCAGTGTCGCTGGAGGTCGCGCATGTTAGCCATGGAGAATCTTGGCGGGCTGGAAATAGGATACCAGTCCACTCACTCATACTCAGCCTGCCGCGTTACGTGGCTTGTGCTGTGCCTGGTGCTCCAAACTTTTGTGCTCCATGAATCAGTGTGCGCAGTAGAGCCCTACAAATTCATTCGAGTTTGAAAGCTATTGCCGTATGGATTTCTTCTACTTTTCTCCCGAGAGGCTCAGCATTGCCGGCAAGGAGCCGTGCAAATCGCATTGCAGGGGTATGTGCCGATGAGTCGCCTGTTTGTCGGTCTTCGAATTGCGGAGCTGATAGATTGCCGGTCTCGTACGCATTGATGCAGGTGAATTAGCTCAACGCTGGTAGATGGCCGCGCCAAACAGCATGCTTATCCCTAACTTGAAATTCACCACCCCCTCCATGTGTACGCATGTATTCTCATTGAAATGAGGCATTGTCTAGGACGACTTTCCCTTACAACACAAAAATTTGGGGCCGCCCCGCGAGGCAATGGCCGTATTCGTCACCCTGCTCCACGGCGTCACTCAGGCTAGAAGGCGGAGGCGAAGTTGGTGACGAGAATAGAAGCGTGGTCGAGACTTAGTTATTCAAATCAAATTCGATCGGCGGCCTCTTGCCTCTTCTTTAGGCGGTAGAGTTGTGGTGTCCCCAATGGCGTACGTGGGGCTTGTAGATGTCAAGTCTCGTTCACTTGTATGAAGTGAGGAACATGTACCTGCCACTCGTCGTTCACTCGGAAGAGGAAGGAGCATATGAGAGGACTTGCTCAGTGAGGGCTTGAGCACTGCGCGTACGCGTCTGTGCATCTCTTATGTGTCTGGTCCAGAGCTAGACACTCATCCTATTGAACTTGTACGAGTACCATGTGCCAGCAGAATGAACAACTACAATATCCGATTTCGGCGAGTCGATCAATTCAAATATCCAGAGATGGAGCATCCCAGGACAACCTGTCCAAGGCGGCGATGGAACTCCGCGGTTTGAACATTGATGGTTTGGCGGGGCATCTGGTATGTGAGCAATGAACAGTCAAAGTTCAAATGTTGAAGTGCTCCAGCTCCAGCTCCAACCTTGGCTTCATTGTTCTGCAAGCCAACCTTCAGCTTGAACTGTCCGGAGCCGCTTATGGAAAATCGAAATCCACCAGACCAGACATCAGCCCGCCGCCAAAGAGAGCAAAACGACAACTATGTTCCCCCATCATCTACTGCTATGCTTTTTTCCAACCCGCAATTTGACCATTTTGCGGAGGACCAACCCCGCCATCCGCCTTCTGGTACAACATCATGCCCCACCACATCTTGGGCTGATTTGTAAACTGACCACAGGCAGACGGACAGCCATTCGTTGACGTGAGAATTACCTTGACGATATCATCCCGGGTTCGCGGCTATTGTCCTCCCGTTCTGCCTTCCAAAATCTTAGCAAATTACAAGTCTCATTTCTGGGCTGCGTTGACCTCATTTTGGCTGAGGTGTTGGATACTTTCTCTTCGTTTCGGTTTCCGCCTTGCCTCTGTATCGTTCCAGTCGTCTATGCTGTTGTTGCCTGCCTCTTCTGATCTATCTCCGAGCCATAACCATGAGTGCTTCCAGCACAGAGCGCGGTGTGCGCATCGCCATTGATCGCGGAGGAACCTTCACAGATTGTGTTGGTGAGCAAAATGGCGAAGAAATCATCATCAAGCTTCTTTCTGAAGATCCAGCAAATTACAAGGACGCTCCGTTAGAAGGCATTCGTCGTATAATGAGCCATTTTCTCAAGCGAGATATTCCCCGCGGAGAGCCATTGGATACATCGAAGATCGACTCTATTCGTATGGGAACCACAGTCGCCACGAATGCCTTGTTAGAAAGGAAGGGTGAGAAAATCGCCATGGTAGTTACCAGGGGGTTCAAAGATTGCCTTGTTATCGGCAACCAGTCGAGGCCCAAGATCTTCGATCTCGCAATCAAGAAGCCCGACGTACTTTACGAAAAGGTTGTTGAAGTTGACGAGCGTGTGACTTTGGAAGATTACGCGGAGGACCCGGAGCGCAGAGTCACCGAAGCGGAAGCTCAAGTTGGAACTGACGAGGCAAAAGGGAAGACCCTCGTCCGAGGTACATCGGGAGAGACTGTTCGTATCATGAAAAGACCAGAGGACAGTCACATCCGGCAGAAGCTACAGGAAGTGTACGACGAGGGCATCAGAAGTATCGCCGTGTGCTTGATGCATGGTTATACCTTTCCCGACCATGAAGCCCAAATTGGGCGCATCGCCCAGGATATTGGATTCAAACATATTTCGCTGAGTCATGAGTTGATGCCCATGGTGAAGCTCGTTTCTAGAGCCACTTCTGTTTGTGCCGATGCCTATCTGACGCCAGCAATCAGACGATATATCGATGGCTTCCAAGACGGCTTCAAAGGTGGACTGGGAACACAAAGTGTCAGGGAAGAAAAGGGATCTAGGGGTGCTAGATGCGAGTTCATGCAGTCGGACGGCGGTCTAGTTGATGTCGATAAGTTTACTGGTTTGAAAGCAATCCTGTCAGGACCAGCCGGCGGAGTTGTTGGCTATGCTATAACATCATATGATGAAGATACCAGGACACCCGTTATCGGTTTTGACATGGTGAGTCTTCCCCGCTGCGCATTACACAATCAATACTAATCTTTCGTAGGGAGGTACCAGCACGGATGTTTCTCGTTACGGGGAAGGTCGATATGAGCATGTGTTTGAGACAACCACAGCCGGCGTGACCATCCAATCACCCCAACTTGACATTAACACCGTTGCAGCTGGTGGCGGCTCACGACTATTTTTCCGCAATGGGCTTTTTGTGGTTGGCCCAGAGTCTGCTGGCGCGCACCCTGGTCCAGCTTGTTATCGCAAAGGCGGCCCTGCTACTGTGACAGATGCCAACTTGCATCTCGGGCGTCTGTTGCCAGAGTTCTTTCCAAAGATTTTTGGCAAAAATGAGGACGAGGGATTGGATCCAGAGGCAAGCAGAAAGGTCCTACAAGAGTTGGCGGATCAAGTGAACCGGGAAACCGGGAAACAGTTAACCACAGACGAGGTGGCCTACGGATTTTTGACAGTCGCAAACGAGACTATGACAAGACCAATTCGATCCATCACGGAAGCCAAAGGCCACGACTCGTCCAAGCACCGGCTTGCAACATTTGGAGGCGCCGGTGGCCAGCATGCCGTGGCTATCGCCGATTCCTTGGGTATTAGCCAAATTCTCGTCCATCGCTATTCTTCGGTCTTGTCAGCCTACGGCATGGCTCTTGCGGATGTGGTTGACGAGCGTCAAGAGCCTGATTCCGCCGTTTGGCAAGATGATGGCCAAGTCGTTAAAGAGCTGCAAGCCAAGATGGAAAAGCTCAAGGAGAAGTCCCTGGCTGCTCTCAAAGATCAAGGGTTTGATGATAAGGAGATTGTCTTCGAAGAATATCTCAATATGCGATATCGCGGTACTGAATCTGCCCTGATGATTGTCAAACCCAGCGCTGAAGAAGCCAAAGAGCATTTTGGTGATAAGGATTGGCAGTTTGGCCAGGCATTTGTCAGGCACCATAGGTACGAATTCGGCTTTACTTTGGACGACAGGGACATTATCATCGATGATGTTCGTGTCCGAGGTATTGGAAAGAGTTTCCGCCACCAAGAGAAGACTGTTGACCAGCAGTTGAAGACGATCAAGCGCCGGAATGTGGCAGAGGATAAAAGGCACAGCACGCAGGAGGTGTACTTTGAAGGCGGGCGAAAGAAGACTCCAATTTATAAGCTGGAGGACTTGGATGTTGGAGATGTTGTCAATGGGCCAGCAATGTTGGCAGATGGCACACAGACTATTGTCGTGCCGCCGAAAACGAATGCTCTTGTCACAGAAACTCATGTCATCTTGGACAATGAGAAGGAGGGCGGTAAAGAAGAAGGGTATGTAACATCTTCCTTAACGCTCGAATTGGTATACAGCCTTGAGCTAACTCTACACAGATATCACCAACATAACACCGATCGTGAAGTCGACCCCATCATGCTGAGTATTTTTGGGCACAGATTCATGGCCATTGCCGAGCAAATGGGCCGAGCTCTGCAAAAGACCAGTGTTAGCACCAATGTCAAGGAGCGTCTCGACTTCTCCTGCGCCATCTTCGACGCAACAGGTGGACTTGTGGCCAACGCGCCTCATCTGCCAGTCCATCTCGGTTCCATGTCAACTTGTGTTCGTCGACAAGCTGAAATCTGGAAAGGTAGACTGGAAAAGGGAGACGTAATCATCTCCAATCACCCTTCGTATGGTGGGACTCACCTACCGGACGTGACCCTCATCATGCCGGCCTTTGACGAAGCCGGTAAAAATATCCTCTTTTACGCGGCTTCCCGTGCCCACCATGCCGATATTGGTGGCATCACAGCGGGCAGTATGCCCCCTCACTCTCGCGAATTATACCAGGAAGGCGCCGCTATTATTAGCGAAAAGCTCGTCAGCGGGGGGAAATTTGACGAGAAGAGAGTCATTGAACTCTTCTACGACGAACCTGCCCAGCACCCCGGCTGCAGCGGCACTCGCACCCTCGCCGACAACATCAACGACCTACGGGCCCAAGTATCCGCCAACCAGAAGGGTATTTCCCTCATTGAGGGCCTCATCAAAGAATATGGTGAGCCCACTGTGCAATTCTACATGGTCAACATTCAAAAGAACGCTGAGCTGTGCGTCCGCAACCTCCTCAAGGACGTCCACAAACGATTCCAGGGCAAAAATCTCGAAGCAGTAGACTACATGGATGAAGGAAGTCCAATCAAGCTCAAAATCACAATCGATCCAGAACAAGGCAGTGCCGACTTTGACTTTGCGGGCACAGGGCCACAAGTATACGGTAACGTCAATGCTCCCCAAGCAATCACCTACAGCGCCATCATCTACTGCCTCCGGTGCCTTATATCAGAAGACATCCCCTTGAACCAAGGCTGTTTACGCCCCATCAATGTCAAGATCCCACCAAAGTCAATTCTCTCACCGGCCCCTGGTGCCGCTGTGGTAGGAGGCAATGTTCTCACCAGCCAGCGCATTACGGATGTAATCTTCAAAGCATTCGAGGCCTGCGCTGCTAGTCAAGGGTGTTGCAACAACCTCACCTTTGGATTTGGCGGCAACCTTTCGGGATCAAAGGCCATCAAAGGTTTCGGATACTACGAGACGATTGCTGGTGGAAGCGGCGCCGGTCCTGACTGGGTGGGCACGTCTGGCGTACACGTTCACATGACGAATACTCGTATTACAGACTCGGAGATTTTCGAGCGCAGATACCCCGTTTTGCTGCGAGAGTTTTCAATTCGCAAGGGCTCAGGGGGTAACGGGCAGCACCGCGGTGGCGACGGCGTAATTCGAGACATTGAGTTCCGGATCCCCTTGCAGGTATCCATTCTCAGCGAACGGCGTGTGTACCATCCATATGGTCTAAATGGAGGAGAAGACGGAGAATGCGGACTAAACTTGTGGGTGCGAAACGTCGAAAAGACAAACTGGGAGAAGTCGCTTAAGCAGTTCCGGGAACCGCACGCCGCCAAGGACCCGACGGACGAGGTTGAACTTGAGGAGCGTTTCATAAACATGGGTGCCAAGAATAGTGCAGCCATGGCAGCTGGCGATCGGATTATCGTGTGCACACCCGGCGGTGGAGGTTGGGGAGCGCCTGGAAACAAGAGTCTCGTCAAGGAGCGCGCGGATCATACTGAGAGTTGGAAGAAGGGTAGCAGTGCTGCGAGAGAGGATACGGCTTTACAGGCATAAGGGCCGACGAATGATTTGCGAAGAGAGGCGAATGCTGTTGGGCTAACTGGTCAGCGGTCTTTTTATCTTGATTTAGATGAGAATGTTACCCTGAAAATAGAAGTCGTGATTATTCAGATCTTAGACTAACACCATGGAAAGATGGTAAAAATAAAACTCAAACTCAAAGCATGCAGCTTGCCTAGGTATATCTCGTATAAAGCGAAAAAGGAACATAGGAGGCAAAGCCTGACGCCACCGATCCCAACACAATACATGTGTTTTGTTGGTCCAACATATCGGGAGTCGGGGACTTATTCTGCATCATCTTACCAACACTACTTGGCGTTTTGGGTGTATGCTCGCAACCAGGTCGACCGTTCGTCTTGTAAGTGGTCACATCTTACAATGCAACCGATACGAGCCTACCATATGTTTGGCTAAAATGGGCATCTTCCGGCCACTAAGCCACATCTTTCGCCAAACCGCGACATACCCGGGTATGCGGACGCATCACCGGCAAGTTTGGCGTTTCTCCCCACAGACACACACGGCCGAATTACCTTGGGTCCTAGTCATCCATGTTGGTCATGACGGCAACCTGCAAACCAGTCAACTGTGCTTACTTTGCCCTTTTCAGTCGATCGTCAGCCCTACAAGGCGGCGCATGCCGGACTCAGCCTCAGATTATTGGCGAGGAGTGGACATATTTGGCCCCCAACCCTCCTTATTCGGCGGACCCTGTTCCTCGATCACCGTGACGTTCGTTTCCCGGCAATCTGATTCGCATGCGCCATGCACTTCCTAGCGTTGACCTAAACAGCCACCCGTCTGTTCGGCCAAACCAAAATCTCACATTTTGAATGTTGGTTGCTGGTAGGTTTGGCTGCCAACTCCGAAAGTTTGAAGCTCTCCGGATGGGTTGCGGGATGATTCTCCGGCACCGGGATTGAGGGTACTGGTCCGAAGGACATGGGTCAACATAATAATGACAGCACGAGATTTGGCTTGGTTCTCCACCCACCCTTTCGATCAAGCCAAGATCGGGCCACTGGAGTCTCGCCAGCGAGCCAAGAGAATTGCGACTTGCCAAAACCATAAGCTCCAAGACATGATCGTGTTCTGGGCGGAAAGACGGCTAAGCCAAACTGGGTGAAATCTGTCACTGGCCGGGACAATTCGTCGGAGCCGAGTTATTCTGCCTTTCAGATTCGAAACACGCGTCCAAGAGATTGAAACATGTAAGGCATGACTGAGGGCCTTTTGTGGATTTCAGCCTCGCCGTCCTGTATTTGGCCCCTGGCTCAAGTCTGACCACTTTGCATTGGTGAGATACGCAAACATGTGCCTCTATTGGTCAACTTGAGATTACTTACTGCAGCACGGAACACGCACCTCTTCTGGCCGCCTCACCGGTTTCCAGTGTTTTCCTTTCCCTGACGGACATGGTGACGGAAAAAAAACACAGGTCAGTTCCTATTTGGTTCTTTTGCCCGACGAAAACGCTAGAGGTAAAGAGAAAACGGCCAACTTCGGTTGGCTGAAACGAGCTTCGGTAAAGCCCGCTGCTAACGAAGCTTGCTTCCCCGACCGGACGCTTTGAGAGGAGGCCAGGCCAGGCTGGCTCTGGGTTTTGATCGCCCAAGATCGAACCACCATTCAGCCGATAGAACGCCGCGCGGGGAGCATCCAGTCCGACGCCATTGTCTTGTGGATGTCTGTCCAGCCCATACGGGCAAGGAGATACTTGTAGAGAAACCTGGGCTACCCCGCCATATCCCACTTGATTGACTGAGTGGTGCGCCAAGGGTGGTTGTGTCCCGTCTGGAGTATATTATGAAATTGTTCTAGGCCAGCGCCAGCCATCGCCATCCGTCCCCTGAACGCCCGCGGCCACTGCCGGAAGATAGGGGGCAAGATAAGGTCCGGTGACTCTTGCAGGCAAAGGAAGTTGCCGGCATCTCAGATAGCTTCATCTGGGGATCGGGAGAGCAACAGCCGGGCAATCCCCATCCTCAAGAATCTAGCGAAAAAAGTAATTCCTATCATCGCCCACATCGGCCCGCTCTGCCTACGGCCGATGTGCTTGCCCCACCAGTCTATGTAGGTTTCTCTGTCCCTGGATCATTTGAAGCAACCTCCAACAAGGTTGCAATGTGAGCATCCCAGCTAGCTCGGGAATCTTCCCGCAGTGGTCAAAGGTGTCCTGGCGTCCTGAGACCCTATTTGTCTCCCCCCCGTCTGGCCACCTGGACATGGTCACAAAAGCCGTAGACAGTGAAATACACAGGTCACCTAGTTAACTTGCTGCGCTGAGCCTAGCTCTTGGTCGGCCGAATCGCAGCGAATCGCAGCCCTAAGAGAACGGGCAACCGAGAAGAAGGCATTACATTCCCGCGTGGCGCTGGAAGGTGGTGGTGGTGTGTGCCATTTGTGTGTCCTCAAGCATGTATCTGTATCAAAACTGTGTGGTTCTTTGGTGGAGGCCACAGACGTTCGAATCCGACTCTGGACCTCCTTCCACTTCCTGCATTTGTCGGTAATTGCCTGGCTGTCCGTTTTCCTGCATCACGGATGTAACGTCAATGACGCGGAAGGACAAGGCTCTTCCCCCCCACGGGTTGGTATATATACGCACATGTGCGCCATATGCTTGGTTTATCTGAGCCAAAATCCACTCAACTTAGCACTCGCTTCATGCAGGCTTTCGAGGACCAACCTACCGAGAGGAGAGACGCAAAGAAGAGCATTTGGCCCGCGGCGGCCAGCGGGTTGCACAAAACATGATGCGCATTGCCGTCGCAGGTGGAGGTGGACTCGGATTCCTGCTGGCGCTGCAGCTGGCACAGGCAGCCAACGCTTACAATGTCGTGGTTTTATCAAGATCTGTTGGTTCGCCCAATTTCATGCCAGGCGCCTGGGCTACGATGTTAATGTGACGCAGGCAAGACCCGAATTCGGCCAGCTCGACGTCCAACTCCATGTTGTTGACTACGGCGACCACGACAGCTTGACCTTTGCTCTTCAAGGCGTGGATCTGGCCATATCGACCATATCGGGAACGGAGCAGCTCAGCCTCATCAACGCCGCCGGACGTGCCCGCGTCCGCGTCTTCGTACCGTCAGAATTTGAGGGCAGTCTGAGTCGCCGGCCATCGCACAACGACCCATTGGACCGCGGGTCGAGTCAGGCAATTGCCCTACTGAAGCAATGGGAGAACTCATCTCGCATGAGATACACCGTCTTTGCGTGTGGCATATTCATGGAGCGATTTCATCCCTACGGGTTGGGGTACCTCAACATTGGATACAGGAGCGGAGTCTCTGGCGCGGGAGACTACCTCCTCGACATCAACCATGCAACGGCAGAATATGCGGCGGACAACTCTAAAGGACATACGGTACGGGTGTGCTTGACCTCGGTCTACGATGTAGTGCGGTTCATCGTAGCAGCCATTGATTTGGGTCCACGAAATTGGCCTCACGAATTCACCATGCGGGGGGATAGAATGTCTGTTCGAGACGTAGTTGGAACGTGCAGTCGCGTCAGCAACGGTAAGGTGCCTGCCCTCCCTGCCTTGTCCTTGTGACTTCAATGTTGTGTCCATATCCTTGGCCGGAATGGCGAATCCCTTCCGCGTTCTGTGCGGTTTTTTTATTGTTCCTTTTTTTTGGCTTTTTTTTCGGTACCGAATGCTAACTGTGCCTGGTCAGTGGCGTTTGATCATCACATGCGGCAGGGCTCAGAACTCCAGGCCTTTTTAACTTACTTTGGTCAAGCTGGAGACGGTGACAAGGTCGCGTATTACCAGCGATTGATTGCCACAACGAATGGGCGCTATGATTTCTCAAGGGCATCACTCAACGATGCCTTGGAAAAGAACGGCCAGGGTGATGTGCAGCCCATGACCTTGTTACGGTGGTTCACAAATGTCTGGCAATCATTATGACGGGAGCGCCAAATATTGCAGGGCACGAGTCTGGTCCGCATAATTCTGGTCCAGTTGTGAAACGGTGAGCAAGGAAGACAGACCTTGCGAGTCGAGGCTGTTTGGGTATATTTTGGGGGACAAAAAAAAAATGGCAACAAGCGACAAGCAACAAACTGGGTAGCATCGATGGCATCTGGCGACGGCGTTCAATCTCGGGACTCTTTTTTGCTTTTCTTTTCGACTTGACATTGGTTTTTTGGAATTAACAGTGACAAATACCCCAATTTTATTTTTACTTCGGTGTTTTTTTTTGTTCCCCCTTTTGCAGGACGCTCCTGCTCAATCAAGGAAACGGGGGAAGGTGCAGGTGAAGCACCAGTCAGGAGCAGGACAAGGATCCTACGAGGTGGACGGCATTGACAGCAGTGGGCGATTGCTCCTTCCGCATTTGTTTCGATTCTCGGTAGAATGATTGATATCCCGCGCAGCAACATGGAGGCGGTGACATCCGAAAAACAAGAGTAAATAGGCGACTCTTTTCTTCTTTTATATAGTTAAATTCCCAATGGTGAAGATACAACCCTCAATGGCTTTAGCCCGCCTCGTACGTCATGGAACTCATCCTTAGTTGGCGAAGCGCTGTAGCTGTCGCGTGCACCAGCGGCGCTTGCGATGCAGCATTGCTGGTTCGCCTCTCCACGCATATTGTCATCGTTCAACGTTATTAATGCACGTCTGTGCCGGCATGCTGTTAAAATGTAACCAAGAGTGTGCCTGGCCATGCGTTAAGGTTCCTTCCATTACCCAAAGGGGCATCTTTTATCTACAATTATGGATCGTTCGGCTGTCGCAAAAAAGCGGTTGTCAACGTCGCATCTGCTGTCAGCACTTAAACTCACGGCTCGACTTCCGGGCTGGAACCGCGCAATGGGTCTCAACTCTTGCTGGTGGTTGGTGTACCTCGGCGGCGGGCTCCTTCAGCTTCTGTTGTAAAACTTGAACAAGTCTGAGGTGCTGTATTTTGCTCATGTAGTTCATCTCAGCTCCAATTTTCAACACGACCAGCCCATTTCTATATTTAGCCGCAGCGCTGATGTTGAAAGCCTCAGCTCCTCAGCTCTCCAATGTTGGACCAACATGCATTTCGTCGTCCACCGTGACCCATGCTTTCAGCTCCTGTAGGAACGGCCTTGCGTTGAAGCAATATCTCTCCAGTTGTGATTCCCGTCCCCAACGCCGCATACGTCAGCCCAATACAAGCACATTTTTATGCAGAATTATGCAAGCACATTTCCCTCCTCGATGTAAACTGTATGATTTATGCCTCAGCAGCAGTCTCATTCATCGTCTCCCTCTCTGGGTCGAACTCTTCACCGAACTCGGTCACAATCCATAGACAAAACTCCTCCCATTGAATTTGCCATTCTTTCAACCTCTGTGCCTTGATACCACTGCCTAAGCTGGCTTGACGGATATCATTTGCCCACGCCGTAGCGTCTTGGTCTTCAAAAGCTGCCCACCTGACACTGTTCTCGGCCAAGCTTCCCAAGCCCGCGAGTCCGAGATTATCCCAACCCTGGAGAGCCTGCCAGAAATCATGAGACATGCCAGCGGTATCCTGGCCAAGCATGGCTGGATCATCATTGCAGAGGCAGCATGCAACACCACGGGCTAGCAATGCGGGCAGTGGATGTGCTAGAACAGAACCACATAGTCGAAGGACTTCGTTTGAAATGGGGCACGACTCAACCAGAATGCGCTTGTCCTTGACCATGTTGATGAGCAACGGATGCTTGTATAAGCTGTAAGCATGGCCAATACGTCTTGTCCCGAGTAGGATGGCATCGAATAAGTTTGAATCAGTGCTGTTTCCATCACCAAGTGTTTCACCGGCGTGGAAAAAGAACGGAATATTGACTTCTTCCTGGGAGCACTGCTTTCGGAACCAAAACAGCTCCGGTACCACGTCCACCAGCGGCTTCCCAAGGTCCTCGGGTCCAACCAAGTCATATCCCGCGATGAGGTGGGGGAACTCCATTTTTGTCGTGATGCAGTGGTCCATGTTCTCAATCATTGATCTCGTATCGACACTACGCAGCGTCGTCCAAATAATGGTCAGCCCCCAGAAGCCTTCACCTTCCGGAGAGGCTTTGAACTTGGCAACCTCTTCTTCAATGACGCGGAACAGGTGGCTGTAATTGTCCTCGGGTTCTTCCTGCCGATCACGGCAATAGTTAAGTGGCCAGGTAAACCTAGAATGAAATTGTCAACATCAAAATGCCCAAACGCGATGGCTCCTGATACATACCTCAGCTCAACCCAGTTGACTCCATCCGATTTCAACTGGCTCATCAGGTGTTGCAGGAATGCACGGAATATGGGCTCGTAGTGAATAATAGTGGCGACGACGACGAAGCATTTTGCAAACTTTCGCCAGATTGCGTCGATACCATGATGTTGCTCGTGGCTGTCGGTCGTTGATAATGTACAGCGGCTTTTCAGCCATCGAAGGAAGCCCTGACGGCCATCATCGGGGAATTCGTCAGCAGCCTTGGTGAGCAGAATGAAGGTTTCGGGCTTATAAGACCCTTCCCAAAGAGAGCCTTCGGTTCTCTCCTTTGCCTTATACCGGAAATTTACGGCAGCACTTTCCAGGGCCACTTTACTGTTGAGCGGCCTGTCGCTTGACAGGTGCATTCCAGGGGTCTTGAGCAGCACGTCAAGGATATAGTCAAAGCTGACCATTGCATCCATGTGAGAGTGTAAGAGACAGCCCTTGGGCATTCTCCTGACAATCTTCCACAGGTTAGTGCTCTCCATACGGTCCTTAGCGAGCATGAACATCATTCCGGGAAAGATGCTCTGGTGGGAGCTCTGAGCCATGTCCTCCTCAACATCCGGAGTCCAGACAGTCTTTTTCTCATGACTGCGGATTCGGTCGACAATGGTGCAGGCTCTTTTGGCGATTGGAGAAAGAGATTTGCGGAAGGAAGCGTCTGAACGTGTCGTCTTTTCCTGATTGATAAGATGCTCACGGCCAGCCATGTACTTCTGAATAAAGGGATCAGACGCCGAGGGAATATCCTGGGAGACCTCCTCCCACACATCATTTGGCATTGCCATTTTGGGGGCGAAGGGGACTGTGAGTGGCCGGGTGCAGAATCGTTGCGTGCATAGATCTTGACTGGAGATTGGCACAATGAATAGCCGCAATGTACGAGGCTGAAAGAGAAATGTGACAGAAGTCGAGCAGCAGATCGATCCAATTAAATGGTAGCAGCGTGTCTCGGTTGTCACCGTCGTCACCGACACAGCAGTTTCCGAATGAGGACTTGAGGTTTCTCTTGTCCTTTCCGGTAAAGTATCCGCCGCGGGTTCCTCCGATTAGGTGGACAGTGGCAGAGCTTGGTATGGAGTAGCACAAAAAGTCCTGGATGCGTCAGATCAGACAAGGTAGCTTCGGCAGCGGGGGCTTGTAAATTCACGACTGGCCTTGTCCTATGTGCATATGCTGCAACACTTGGGAACAGACGGAGCACTTCACAAACAATAGCGTCTCGTAAGAGTCAGCTTACCGTGCAGGGCTGCCAAAGCTCACCAAAACTTCGAGGTGTCAGGGGCGGAAAAGTCAGTCGAGCTCGTGCTGGAGACGGGGCGTCAGCCAAAGGTTTGGGAGCAGGTGAGAAAAGAGCCAGTCAAGATAAGAGGAGGCATCATCATGGCGGGGTGACTGCACGACGGCAAGCAGCGGCGAGTGACGAAATGCTGGAGTTTTTATTTAGTGTGGGTGGATCGACCAGATTTTGGCTCTTCAAGAATGGAGTACGGATGAGAGGCAGCAGTGATAATCATGTAGCAATTGAATATTGACATGGAAATGAGGGAAACGGGCAATGATTTTGACACGCTTCCACGTCATGGGTCAGTTGTACTGACACGGCTACGTGCAGCGCATGGCATGATGTGATGTGACGAAGTGAAGAATTGAGAAGTCAAGTTGCTCTTTCTCCGCACAGACCAGACCACAGATGCACCTTCCTGTGGAACATCGGACGCCTGCCTAATCTCTGATCTGACCGCACTGCTGTGCCATCGTTACTCCATGTCTGTACTTCGTACTCCTTCATCGATGTCTGGAGACAACTTGACGCCTCCTTGTGCGGAGTACAGCAGCACATTGATACTCTCACATCTTCCTTCAGCAAAGACTCAAGTTGGTCCGTTGGTTCAAGTTATTTCCACCTGCAGACAAACTTACAAGCCACTAGCATGACAAACTCAATCCCCCAGCTGCTTGCCCGAGACACCATCACATCACGCAGCCTATTAGCATCAAGATGTGCCTCTCCACAAGTGCCGTCCATTTGCCTCGCCCGCACCACAACTCAATCGCATCACTCTGTTGGTCGAAGCCTCCCAGGTACAATCACGCCGTCCGGTCGAGTCCAATGGCTCGCCCATGAGCCATCACCACAACCACTTACACCGCTCCCTCTGGTCGTCACGCACCGTCTCTCCTTTCCAAACTACCGGTAGCGTCCTCTATCTCCCGCCCATTCACCGTCACCGAACTCGCCCTCATTTCATCACCTGCAGCCAACATCACAGGCACATCACCATCGGGCGCTTAAGACTTCAAGCCCCGTAGGATGACCTGCAGGAACATTGGCCAGTACTGAGTCAGATGTGGATGAAGTAGCTCGTTGCCCTTTTGGGTATGACCGAATGCACGTTTCACCTCGATGGGAAGCTCGACTTGACCAACAGCATTTGACGGGTGAGTCGATTTCGGAAGTGATGCATGTTGGTGATGGGAGCTGCATGGATATCGATAATTGATCCATTGGCCTTTGTGTGAGACGATGGGTCAATGATGTCTTACAAAAAGGCTGTAAGTTCCCTTTGTTTACTTGGATTTTGGTGCGTCCAAGTCACTCAAACAATCTTCCACATTGTTATCATATCGATAATTACTACCACAATGTTGCTCTTAAGCTTTCTTACACTCACTCTTCTCCCAGCAGCGAGGTCCCTCTCTGTCCCGCGGCAATACGTCCCGCCTGGCACATGCTGCTTCACTTTACATGATTCATCCACCGGCCAAATCGTCCAGCAGGACAGCGGAATCGGCTACACATACCTGGGCGGTTCTTTTCCCACCGGCTGGTACTGCATTAATCTTTCTGATCCCAACAAGATTCTCTGGGACGCCTTCAACAACGCATGCTTCGTCAACCCCGATAGCGTGTTTCAGTGCCTCGATCCTATTCCGAGCAATGATGCCTGGGCTATCCAGCAGAGCGGCGGAAATGTCTTGGTCGTGGTCAATGGTTCTTCAGAATTCAAAGTATGTCCCACGAATACCGGGAACATGATCTTTACCAGTGCCAAGAGGGACGGCAACTGCAGACCATTGAAGCTGAAGGCGCAGGGGTTGAAGGGAACGTGTGGCAGTTTCCGTGGCTGATTTATACCATACCAATCGACCTGCTGGCCAGGTTGGGATATATATTTTCACGCTTAGTTTCATAATTTCTTAGTCATAGGATGCTCAGTATGCACCGCTTATATCCATACAACTTCATGAGAACAAGTTACAACTTGGCAGCCATGCCTCTCGTCTCGCCATACACAATCTCCAAATCCTTCTTCAACTCCTCCTCTGTATTTGCCCTCACCCTCCTCTCCACCCCAAACTTGTCTTCCACAAACCGCGTAAACACCTCCTTCGCAACTACACTCCCATCCGTACCAGCATCGACATACGACAACAGCGAAGTAATGATGTCACCAAGCAGCCACACAACCTCCCTCGCCTCGCCCATCAAGTCCGCCTGCTCCGTCTTCTCAATCTTCCTCCTCAACACCTCCCATTTCTCAACTGGTTTCCAACCAGTCGGTCTTCCAATCTTGCCCCGAAACTCCCACGCCTTACGAATAACCTCATCCAACGCGGACAGAGATTCCGCCCCTCCGCGCACATGCTTCATAGCCCGTATCAAATCCGTGCACAGCACATCCGTCGTGCCCTCCCAGATGGGCAGCACGCACGTATCCCTGTATATGCGCGAAATGTTCAGATATTCCTGCTCCTCGTTGACGAGGTAGCCCACCCCGCCGAGGGATTCCATGCACGAAAATAGCAGTGCCACGGACGGTTTGCACACGTACGCCTTGGCGAGCTGCGTCATGATACGGAGCAGCGGCTCGACCAGCTTCTTCTGCGGTGTGAGGACGTCTAGTGCCGACGAGGGCTTCGTGTCCAGCGCGTGCTCTGACACGCCGAGGATGTAGGACGTGTAAAAGGTGACGAGCATGAGGCCGTGGTACTCTGCTGACATCTTGGCCAGGGTCCTCATGTGAAGGGGGCTGTCGACGAGCCTCATTCTCTTTCTGTTGCCGGCACCGACTTCTCGTACGAGGGCGTATGCTCGCGCAATTCCTAGACCGCGACCTACGCCGCCTACTGCTGCGACTGCAGAGTGAACTCGCGTGAGTGTGAGGATGGTGCTGATTTCGTGGATACCCCTTCCTTCTTGGCCAATCTTCCAGCCGCGCATGTGCTCGAGGACAAGTTCCGCAGTGGGGAGGGACTGTGTGCCGAATTTATTCTTGAGGCGCTGGATGCGGACACCGTTGAGCGTGCGGCCGTCGTCCTTGGGCTCGCCTGTTAGTGTCGTGGCTTGCGGATCGTGCTTCCGCATGGGAGCGAGAAAGGTTGATAATCCGCCGGCGGCAGTTCGAGCGAGCAGGACGGACATTTCGGAATCGGTAGCACTAGAAAACCACTTGAATCCGTTGATGGACCATGGCCCCAGAGGAATCTGATCCTGTTTAGAGGCGAATCCCTTGGCTCCCTCAGGCTGATATGTCGCGACAGTTTCGGTGAGGGAAACGTCGCTCCCGCCTGTTCGTTCCGTCATCCACTGTCCACTCGTCCAGGCATATCCGGGATCACGAGATGTAAGTCGTCTGTAGGCATTCTCAAAGACCTTCTTCTCTTCTGAGGATAGAGCTGCAGAGAGTTTTGGGTGAGTGAGGTGGCGACGAAGGAGACACGCTGCGCCGTCTTGCATGGCGGATGGGCAACCTACGTTTGCGCAGGATCCTACCCAGAGGTGGGTGCGGAGGAACTGTAGGGGCCGGGAGAATGCGCCATATGGGGTGTCATATCCAGTTGCTACCATTCTATAGTTTGCATCAGCATGTTGAAAGAGAGATCTGGATATGGTGAGAAAGAGAACATACCCCTTTGAGAGCCCAAAGTCTTGCAAATTCCGCCATCCCTCACCCGTTATCAGCTCGCCCTTCCATTTCCCAAAGGCATCTCTCCCTGAGCCTTTGAGATACGGCTTATTATGTTCCGAATCAGTAATCCACGTAAAGATCTGATCAGAAATGACATCTTGTCCAAACGACGATACTTCACCCTCTGCCTTGGACACTACATCCGCAGAAAGAAACACTACATGAATTCAGGTCAGCATACGCCAAACATGTCAGCAGCAACGGAGAGACTTACGCCTGAAGCACCTCTGGAACGAGGCATCATCATGAAACTGGTTCTTCAGAACTGGCGCCTTCTGAAAGAAACCCTTATCTGCCCCTGAAGACTCCATGGTCAAGTCAAGCCGTCAAGTTTCAGCGAAATGCACACTGAGATAAACGTTCAATATGTGTAAAAGAGCAATGGTGTCAGCTACCAAGATAGTATAAGTAAGTCGACAGTCACGAGCAATAAGGCGGAGTGGTTCCGCACATCGATAAAGTGGCGTCTGGAGAGACCGAGGCATGTTGACGTTTCAGTGGGAACACCTCCATCTTCCGGAACGGTTTCCGTGGATGTGGGATGATTACTGCAAATGTACGCGGTACTGCGCCGCGGGTTTTCAACAGCTCATCTTAAGTGTATGCGCATTGCTTTCCTATTCGGCTCGGATGCAACGGTTGTGCGGAATGGATGGGAGATGAGTATTCTCCATGAGAGCAGGCATGTGAGTGAGTGCGGGGAGATCTGAAGATCAGGGAAATTGGTGCGGAATGAAGGCCACCCCATAAGCAGAATATCATGAGGAAACGCGATGCAAGATGTGATGGTGATACAATACAATAATAGTACACCTCAATCAGAGCAGCTGAGAGTGAAGCTATAAATAATTAAAGACAACGCTGACAACTCATGTCAGACAATCTCACTCCCAAAATAATGCTAGCCTAGCTCCATGAGTCCAATTTCATTACTGGCTGACTCCACATGGAGGGCAACTGAACCAATCAGAGCCACGTGAGCACAGAAATCATCTCCACACAGATCTGGATACATTCTTAATAATTATTATCGAGCTCAACAAACAACTAAGCCGCAGTCGTCTAGGGGTAAGGACACCAGTTTGTGGATCAGCGAAGCACTGGAAACCGAGGTTCGAGTCCTCGCTGCGGCACGTTATTTTTTCGCCATTTCAAGCTCTGAAACAGCGAATTAGAATCCTTTCTTTTGAAAGCCGCAGTCGTCTAGGGGTAAGGACACCAGTTTGTGGTTTGGATTAATTGCAAGTCACTGGAAACCGAGGTTCGAGTCCTCGCTGCGGCACAGATATTTTTTTGGCTCATTGGGGATGCTCCAATATAAATATATCTTTTTGCTACGTGCAGGCATTTAGCAGCAGGTGCCTCCCTTTGTTGGCCAGCGTTGTTGTGTCTGCCCCTTGTACACTGCATATATAGTAATTTCATCAAGAAGAGCATGAGCTGGGGCTTCTTTTTGAATCCAGCAACAAGTAAACAGTTCTTCAGCCCTGTTCCTCGCCATACTTGATACCTTGTCGGCATCATAGATTCAACTTTGCATTAGAACCGCTTGTTTTCTGTGTTTGCATACCAGCCAGTCATCTTTGCAGCAGGAAAGGAGAGACCATTTCAGGATGCCAGCACAGAAGCGTATAAGGTGACAAATACTCTCAGGTCCCCTAGCAATCCGACTTGGCCAGACACATTTAAGCCTCTGTGTTGCGTGCACTGGGCAAGTCGGCACGAGAACGTACTCACGTTGCCCCAAATGTCCGTAAAAACCTCAATGAATGTGTTGGAATGTGAGTCTTTAGTCTCTGATGATCAAGGATCCGGGCTTACAACCGACCTCCGCTACACAAAGGGGTTGGCACCCCATACGTAGTTCAATCAGTCACATACACTCTAGCCGACAGGCATGGACCATTTTTTCGAGGTGCGTTCGCCTATCAGTCCCCGTTGGGTTCGATAATGAATACTCTGTGCTCCACGATAATGGGAAGTGACGGGACTGACGATGTAAAGTATTTGGCGGCCGCTACCTGTTGTGCTGCCCATCACCTACATGGGCCCCGGAGGAGTCAATCACAAGCTTGCATCCCAACACCAGCTTCTCCGTATATCAGGTGTATTGAAGGAAACACTCTGTGGACTGTTACTGTATACGGCATTGTGTTGTGCCCTTGTAGCTGGCGGCCTTATCAGTGTTGAGAAAAGATGCCGCAGGAAACGACAAATCACTGTTGAACTCTAGTTCGGTGTGTGCTAGGTCCTTGGTAGGATTATATAGCTCTGTCATCTATTGGGTCCAACGAAGTCAAGACTGGAGATGCATTGCATTAATACCGTAAAGCTTCAACATGGTTGAACGAAGAATCTGGCAGCATTGGTCTGAGCTGGCCAAGTCATATTGGCCCGGCTATCCGCCAGTCGGGAGCAGCGTACATGTACTCCGTAACTACAGGCCGTCCTGATCCGGGGCCTGTGCAGCTGAGCAGGCGTTACTCCGGACTCAAAAGTGTGGCAGTTGACCCGTCCAGTGGTATGCAGGACGACCAACCTTGACAACAACCCAGACCAGACAGGATATGAGGGAAAACGAAGTAAAGGTCTTAGCATTAGGCGCATGGCCTCAGCCGTCAATCCGCGAGATTCATTGACGAGTGCCGCCACTATAGGACAGAGCTTCATCAAAGAACACAAAATGCCGTCTCAGCATGGTAGATGACGCTGCAATGTACAGTCATTCGAGGTCTCCGGTGGATTCAATGGTCCAAAGCACGGTGAGAAGGTTAGCCAGATGCTCAGGTGACTACTTTCCCTTCGCTGTTGGGAGATCTCGCTCCCGGCACAGCCTGAACTGAGGATACGGGGTCGTCGGTGCGTCCCATCGGAGACTATCTTTCGAGATTGAGAGTAAGTCGCACGCGCGACGTTTACCTGCCATGAGTGCATTGTCATTTTCACCGACCAGCAGGATTGAAAAGGCCAGCAAATGCAATTCGGGACCATCTGACCATTGGAACCGGGGGTAGAAAGCTCAAATCCCCTTCATGCATGTATCTGGGGCATGCAGAAGCCACCAAGGCGCTAAAATGTAATCTTGACTGGGCATTGAACAATTGAAGAAGAAAGTCGAGCGGCAATCTACTGGGACCGCAAAGCTCTGGCCTTGCATGTGCAGACACACGCCCTGTTTGTACACCCCTCTGCTCGAACTCACGCTGGCATTCAGTCAAACAAGCCTGCCGTTCGCCTCGCCAGATGCCAAACACCAGACACAAGGCGCCAGGTATCTCCCGCAGCCGTTGAGATATGTGCTGTTGTCTGTTGGTGCAGGCTGCCACATATCTTTCGGCCCAAGTGCTGCGATATTGCAAGCCCAATATAGCAAACAAAAGCAAGGCCCAAGGCGGCTACGGCGCCTCTAATCAACAGAAAGTGACTTCCCAGGTCATCTACTACCCTGGCCACTTGTTACGGTGAAGCTGAGCTGGCGGACAAGCGGTGGAAGACTGTGTCCATGTTTCGCCAAGTATTTAACGCTCTCAAGTCAGTGACCGCCACGGTTGAGAGGCGGGCGGGGGAAGCGAACTCGTTGAGAGTCAATCAAGACATGGCGCCAGCCTCGACGATCGCAAGGTGTACCACTCGTGCGTGCAAGGAGTCCTGGCGAATGCAATCGTCTTTAAAGGTGATGTTTCTATGTAAGCAAAACACTCTGTTCGTACCACCACGTAATGTGGCCGTCACCACACACCTGCAGCTGATTGCCTTTCAGTTGCTGCCAGTTCGCCTTGACGTGTTCTTGCCATCATGAGTCTCAGCGGGACCAGACCGGGACCAGACGGCATCGACACCATCATGTGGAGGCGGACGGAGGTAACAATACTGAAGCAGGAAGGCGTTATTGGCGCTGGGCCGGCCTGGAGCAGGCGCTATGTCTGGTGAGCCGGCTGAAATTGATGGACCAACGTTTGGAAGAGACACGCCCCAACAGCTTCATGGCTTATCCATGGCAGCAAGTCACGTCTTGTGAGGCCAGACCAGCCCCAGCGCCACGACGTCACCACGGATGACTTGACTGCCACCGCTTTCGGAGGTCCCTGCTTTTCTCCATGTCTGGTCCTTGACTCCTTGGGACGGCCTCATACGACCAACAAGTGGCGGAGGACAGTCTGGTCGTAGATTTATCCCGTCCGCCATGACTTGTGCCGTTCTGGATGGGATCGACTGGTGCAAGGATGGCCACGGAAGCAGAGGAGGGAAAAGAATTAATGGATGCAATTCGCCCGGAATGAGCAGGGTTTTTGGTTGCAATTGGTGAAATTGACGACTTGGTTCGAGTGTCGTTGTCGTGCGCTTGCCCTGGGTTGCGACCCCTCGCAGCGGCAGGCGGTTTGGGACAGCAGCCTCGTGCCTTCCGCAAATATTGCTTTTATTGCACAAGCATGGAGTACCTGGGTACTTTATGAATCAGACTTGACTGGAGTAAGTACCAGACGGTCTGGTGCCAGACATCGTCCACACTTTGCTTTGCCTCACTTGGAGCTCGAGCTATGCGGCCTTAATTGCTTCGTTAACCGAGACATCACTGTTCCTCCGTTCTTTGTGTGATCAATTGGCTCATTGTCCCCAGGGTTTCGTCGTCTCCGGTTGTTCCAAGCTGTTCGAATGTGTGCCACAAGCCGTACACTCATTCATGGCTCCGGTTGCATGGACAAAAACGCACGAGTCGAGTCGACATGCCTGTTTCATCGCCATGCTTTGATCTTTTTCCAACGCGAGCCGCTCTATGCTGACGTGAATATCTATGGGACAAACTGCCAACACCGAGGCAGGCAGGTCAATATCTGTGCAATGCAATACAATTCCATCGGCCAGTCAACAAATGTTCATCCCGTTTTACCGTTCAACCTCAAGCTCGTAACGGGAGGCGAACCAACCGACCCGGCATCTCCACTACAAAAGTGGACTATCTGGAACCACACTCCTCTGCCGGGGGGGCGTGCGCCTCAAATGCTCCCGGCTTGTCTCTTCTTGATTCATCGCTCCCCGTCTAGCGCTTTCTCTCAGCCTTCCCTATAAAGGAGCCCATCCGCTGACGCAGTTTGCCATCAGCCTGGTTTGTAATCTCTCCCTCCGTTTGTCATAATCCTCTACTTTTGTGACCGAGAACTTCTCTCTTGCCTGTCTCTCTTCGAATAACCAAACTCTTCTTCCTTCATCAACTCTACATTCGTTTAGAGTCCTATCGTTGGCGTCCTTCTCGTTTGCCCGAGCCGTCGTCTCCGTACTCGGCGGATCAATCAAGCATCTCCAAGCTACGACATCTACCCCGTATCAACGCAACAGCTGCTATACATACGCCGTTCATCATGCCCGGAAAGAAGATTCGATGCGGTGCCAAGGATTGCCGAGAGCCAGTCCAACGTATCTTTGGCGACTGTGGCTTCTGCAATGGTCACTTCTGTGGCAAGCATCGCCTGTTAGAGGACCACAAGTGCAGTGGACTTGAGGACGTGAGTCAACTCCAACATTTATGCTGAACCCTCACCCTTTAATTGTCTGATAACGAATACTGACTTGTTTGCTTTTACTTTTCCAGTGCAAGAAACAGTCACACGAGCGTAACGCTGCACAGTTGGAATCGGAGAGGACGCAGGTCATCCGTGGCGTTTAACTGGGGCAGCACATGACTCTAGCACCGTACCAAGTCCGGCCATTGCCAAGAAGCTTCGAAGCTGCCATGGAAAGTCAAATCCGACCCGGACAAAGCTCCTCATCGACGAGAACCGTCCCGTACTCTTCTTCTATTTCATGAAACATGATTATACGACATTTTTGTTTCGAGCGATTTTAAGCTGGTGGCGTGGTCCCTGGGGAATTAGAGGCGTAACGGCCCACCATTGTATTCTACTTATTGGACACGGACAGATGTAAACTGTCGCGCGGCGTTCCGGATATCAATATTGTTGTCGTGGCTTTACGGCCAAATGGTTTTACATTTTGATATTTATACACTTGAAATAAAGAGATAATTTTCCCTCACTCTACTCCGTATATTGTATTGAATTGCATCTTTGCAGTGGTCTGTGGATTTGATGTGCTTGAAGTTGATGTTCCACCAGACTCCCTTGTTACGTTTCAGCGCTCCCTTCATTTCCTGTCACAGGACAGCCCCGGCTCCATCTCTTCCACGCAAATTGCCAATGCACCAGATAAAGTCCATAAGTGATCTTGGCAGCCCGATGTCGTGATGCAATTCTGGTCACAACTCACTTTTGCTCCGATAGTGGTAGTCTAAGTGGCCACATTTCCAGTTCTTGGGTTCCGCATCCCTCATCACGTAGGGCATTCATGCATCAAAAATACCAATGTTCCAGTCCGCTAGTCGGCAGCATCAAATGCAGGCCAGCGCTAGTGTGCAGACCGCCACACGTCTGCCTCTCAATGGTGACCAGCATAAGCCTGCCTGGTAGGGCCTCAAGCATCGCCAGGCAGTCAAGTACCTATCTACCTACCTAGCTAGGTAGGTAGGTACTTTTCCATCGTCTAGGACTTGTTGTCTCGTCCCTCGAAATTCTCAGCCCGGTGCTTTCTCATTCGCTGCCTCTTCCTTCACCCTCACTTCCTCTACAACTTCCTCCTTTTTCAGCACCGATCCATCCTCCTCAACCTTGACCTCTTCCTTTATCCTCCGCCCCTCGAGCACCTTTTTCCTCTCCGCGGCTTTACACAACCCGCTCAATCCCAAGTCGCAATCGCCGCACTTTCTCCCTACAGGCAGACAAACCGCCTGTCCGAACCCGACGAGCAGCCAGTTTATTTCGCGCCACTTATCCCTCGGTAGCCACGATTGCAGAGCCAGCCGCGTCTCTTCTGGATTCTTGGTCTTGTTCCATCCCCATAGGTTCGTGATCCGGTGGACGTGTACGTCGACGCCTATGCCTTCTGTGCGGTCCCACGCGGCCGAGAGGCAGAGGTAGGCCATTTTGGGGCCGACTCCGGGGAGCGAAGTCAAGCCGTCGATGGTGTCGGGGATGTCGCTGTTCCACTTATCTCGTAGGATGACGGCGGTTTGCTTAATGTACCTAGTATCGTTAGCTTGTGACCTTTGCGAATAGCTTTGCCAGTGGGATATGTAAAAACATACTTTGTCTTGTTGTTGTGGAATCCAACCGCCCAGATCAACTGATTCAACAGGTTTGCATCCACCGCTAGCACATTATCCAGGTTTAAGCCTACTGGTGCTCCAGGCTTATATGGCGGCAACTCAGTCTTCAGCTTCTGCATAGCCACGGCATTGACTGTGTCTTTTGTCTGACTCGACAACATCAGCGCTATAAGTGTGTGGAAGCGTTGGTCCTTGGGTGAAGCCTTCTTGTCCGCGAGCCTTTCGCAGCCCATTGTGTCTACGGCTGCGCCGTGGGCTACACCGCCAGGTAATCGCATCTTCTTGACTACATTGTACATTTCTTCCCAATCTGATGGCGGGGATATCTTCTCTTCGCCGGTCGAAGGGTCCGTTGTCTTCTTTGCTGGTTTCCGAGCTCGTCGTTTCGCAGGTGGCGACGGTATTGAGGATATGGATTCGTCGAGCAGTTCGGCTTTGATGGGCTTTACGGGCGAGTCTGTGGATGCGCGTCGGCGCCGCTTCGGAGGCGGGCTAATGCTGTCTTCTATATCGGGAGTTTGGTAGCCATTTTGCGGCGAGGACGTTGAGGAGGCTGATGTGTAGGCGAATCGTGAGAGGGATCGTGTTGTGCGGCGTGGAGGGGATGCTCGGGCGGCGGATATGCGGTCAAATATTTTGGAGGTGTCTTTTGATAATCGTGAGGACCGCATTGCCTTGGCTGGCCTTGAGGGCAATGATGTGAGATGCTTGTGAATGTGAAAGTAAATTTAGTGGTGGACGCGACGCGCCATTCTGATGCTGATGAATGGTGAATTAATTGGAGGGCTGTGGTTGGTTGGAGTACTACTCTAGCCGCAGTGCCAATATCAGATGACATACTGCAGTCGAACTTTGCTCAAAAAAGTTAAGTAGGAGGAAAATCGATAAAAATAGGATATGAAATTTAAAATAAAATCCGTACAAAGCTTAATTTGAAGATATACATACTCAATTAATCTCCCTCATTTGAGGGAATGTGACACTCGCCTCCTCCAAGTGAGGATGTCCAGGGTAGATTTCCCGTACCAATGTATGTATGCAGCCTCGAAGTTCTGAGATGATGTGCAACCGTCGTACCAATATTGCTGCACGTCCAAGGGATTTTACTTCACACGGCGCTTATGGTTTAATCCGTGACACTACGTGAATGTGTTGGCATTACTATGATGTACACAAGGCCATCAGGGTTCCAATCTAATCCGTGGAAGACCTGTATATTACCAGTGCTTCCCCGCCCCTCCAGTCCAGACTCCCAAGGCCATTCCTCTGAATGTTACAACTCCAGACTCATACCAGCATACTTGAACATCTCATCATAAATCCACTTTTGTGAAATCATGGCATGGCCAGCCAATTTACAACTTTCTCATGTCGACAACAGCACGGATGCAGTCTCCGCTCTTCATGGATTCAAAGGCAGAGTTCATCTCGTTTAGCGTCTTGCGGTGGGTGATGAATTCATCCACCTTCAGAGCACCACTCATGTAGTCGCTGACCAGGCCAGGGAGTTGAGAGCGGCCTTTGATGCCACCAAAAGCACATCCCTTCCATACTCGTCCGGTAACAAGTTGGAATGCTGAATCACTCCGTTAGCAAACTTGCGCTCTACGCGTGGATGGGCACACAAACTTACGTCGGGTAGCAATCTCCTGTCCAGCAGCGGCAACACCAATGATGATGCTCTCGCCCCAACCCTTGTGGCAAGCCTCGAGAGCAGCTCTCATGACGCTGACGTTACCCGTGCAGTCGAAAGTGTAGTCGCAGCCACCATCCGTCATCTCAACCAGCTTCTCAACGATGGTCTGGCCCTTCAAGTCATTGGGGTTGACAAAGTCGGTGGCACCGAACTTCTTTGCCCACTCCTCCTTTGAAGGGTTCACATCAACAACAATGATCTTGCCGGCCTTGTTGACCACGGCACCCTGTACAACCGACAGACCAACACAGCCGGCACCGAAGACGGCAATGTTGGAGCCCTCCTCAACGTTGGCAGTGACACGGGCAGCACCGTAGCCGGTGGTGATGCCACATCCGAGCAGACAGGTACGGTCCATGGGAGCCTCGGGCTGGACGGCGACAACCGAGATATCGGCAACGACGGTATATTGAGAGAAAGTCGACGTGCCCATGAAATGGAGCAGATCCTTGCCCTTGCACTTGAATCGGGAGGTGCCGTCGGGCATCACTCCTTTGCCTTGGGTTGCTCGGATCTTGCCGCAAAGATTGGTCTTTCCGGACTTGCAGAATTTACATTCCTTGCATTCGGGAGTGCTGCACAGAGGAGAAAAGCAGTTAGTAACCACGACGGCGGGACTTGATGCACACGTTTTGCAAGGCGAATCTGCGTACTAAAGAGCGACCACATGGTCACCAGGCTTTACATTGGTGACACCCTCGCCGACAGACTCGACAATACCAGCACCCTCGTGTCCCAAAACGATGGGGAAAGCTCCCTCGGGGTCCTTTCCAGAGAGAGTGTATGCGTCTTTTTTCCTATTGTTAGCAGAGAGGAAGCTCGTTCTGTAGGCATGGGAGCCCAACCTGTGTGGCAAACGCCAGTGTAGTAGATTTGGATTCGGACCTCATGAGCCTTGGGAGGAGCAACTTCAACATCCTCAATAGAAAGCTCCTTGCCTGCCTCCCACGCTACGGCGGCCTTGCAGGTAATGGTCTGTAGCTCAATGGTATGGTCAATGTTTCTGCTTCACAGAGCGCTGAGAGAAAGATGGTGGGGCTTATGGAGGGGTTTCGCTGCTGGTGTCTTTGATTATCGAGCTGTACGCACCTTTCCAACAGTATCCGCCATTTTGAATGTCGTGAGTTCCGGGTCGACAGTTGTAGATTTACGAAGATGTAACGGATTCAGCAGACTGGCCAAGTTCGTGGAGCATCAATCGGTGTTGACAAAGAAGCGTGAATGTGTGGAGGTAGAATAGCTTTAAAGTCTGGTTGGAGTCGAATGTCTGACGACACTGTTTCTCAGATGCCGACACGCCGAACAGCGCCGTTAGCTACCCCGCGCGGAACTCACCTGACAGCACTGGAGAGCGCAGAGGATAAGTCTCGTCTTGTCTGGGCGTCTGTTTCTGGCAGTATTTAATATGGAGTCAATGCCCACTCTGACTGGAGCTGGTGTCTGGCGCAAACAGTCAACCGCCCAGCAAATGTGTGGCTGTTGCTTAACTCCGCGTTTCTTGCTGCTGCTCCATCTCCGTTTACGGATGCACCAAGGCTTCTAAATTGGCCAATTCTTTCACATAGGCTCACTGTCCGTGTGCTTGTGTCCAGGATAGCGCGTCAAGCTGCATGGTTCTGGAGCGTGGCGTCTATGTGAGATTCCGGACCCCGAACATATCCCGACATCGCCCTGGAGGCAGATCTGCGGCAACTCTGAGCTGTGACATTGATAGGCCCCGCGTTTTGATGGTGTGTAAGTACCCTCGTCGTTTTAAATCCTATTTTGACCCAAAGAAGTAATCTTTCCCGGTACCTGATGAAGTTGCATTTGTCACTAGAAGGCTTCTTTGAAAGCTGGCTGTGGAGAACTAGTTTATCTTGCAAAGAGCAGCCTTACAGATGTGATAGCAACCAAATTTGACTCATCTCTTTGAAACGAGGAAAAAAAAAAACATCATGCTGTTCAATAATCAAGATGACGTAAACTGCAAAAAAATTATTCGTGAATTATGCTTCTATCTCAAGTCAAACCACATTGCTGGTTGGGCATCAAGAGAGCACTGTTGCCATGGCTTCCACGATCCGCTCGGCTAAATTACGGCCCGCTCTTGCAAAGTGATGGAGCTCCAAAAAATATACGGAGCGCGTCTTGGAAGCTCTTCAATACTACACCAAGATTGCATCAAATTGTTGTGCAACTCTGCAGCAGCCATTCATTTCATTTGCAAACACGACACGATACATGACCGCCTGAATTTAACCACTGAGCGTGTGGGAGACTTTCCACCTACTACCTCATCTTTAGCTTCCTCAGGACATTTAATTGTCGACAAGCTGTCGCAACAAAACCGTCGCAATGGCGCATCGATTCATGGTTCCCGATTCCAGCCCCGCGCCATCTACCCCGGATAAGAAATCGAAGAATGGAATGACCTTCTCATTCCTGGGGGATAATCCCTCAACCACACCAGCGGGACCTCCTCCCTCGTCACAAGCCTCCTTCACACCTGCAGGCGCCCCATCAGAATCTTATCTCGGCAGTTCAATCATGCGAGGTGTAAACACAAGTAGCAAGCCCTTTGGCTTCGCTGGCAGTCAATCACAAGGTGCACCAGGGAGAAATCTGTTTGGTCGCCCTGAACCCTCTAGTGCACCGCTGGGGCACTCCATCAGAGGAACTCAACGGCAACCTTCTAACCTCAGCCAGCAATACAGCATCAGCGATGAAGAAGATGAGGATGCTGAGGGTGAGGATGAGCTGCCACCACATAGCTTGTTTCGAAAATCTAGCGCCTTCTCGCGTCACGGCGACGACGACGACGACGAAGATGCTGAAGGCGACGACATCGAGGCTGAGATCCAACGGTACATTGACGAGGATATAGAAGGTGACGAAGATGCTGAGGGTGAAGAAGATGAATCAGAGGATGAGGAAATGTCCGAGGAGGGCTCTGAAGAGGGAGATTTGTTTCTCAATATGCGACACGACGACCGGCCATACGGGCAACCCATTATTGGAGAAGGAGACGACTTGATGATGTTGAATACCCCGGCGGCAACAGACAGAGTTCGCAAGGAAGCCGAAGATATTTTCCGACGATCATCTGCACGACTTGGCGGCTCTATGCGAAACAGAGAATTCCAGTTTTCGACTATTGCTAGAGATATTTACACCCAGCAAGACGCCGCGAGAATATCCGAGAAACCTGATTTGATCCTAAAGACAGAGGACCTCGTCTGCCGCCTCTACGATGAGGGAATCGGCGCTGTGGACGATGCAGAGAAGATGGATAACTCATTAGCCAACATTACATACCGGCTAGTCAAGCTCTGGAATGACTACGTCGAAGACTTGCCGCAACCTGAAGGAGAGGACTTTGCAACGATTGGGCCAGGAACTGACGCAGAACCTTTCGAAAGGGCAGCCTATGTCGCTCATTTGATTCTGCGCATGCATCACACTAGATTCGACAGTGACACGGAAAATGAGAAGACGCCTCCCCTGCCTGAAGTTCTCTTCGATTGGCAACAGGCTAGCCACAACTTGTATCCCGACCAAATTCGAGAAATAAGTCGCTATAAACCGGGACCGGCTTGCCATAGCCTTTATTGGCAGACCCTTCGAAACGCTTTGCTCAGAGGCGACGTCAGCGGTGCATCTCAGCTTTTGAAGAATGCTGGCTGGGAGCATGTTCGAAGAGGGCCAAGGGGCGACAAGGCGTACACCGGCAAAGCCTTGGAAAACGTTCGACGCTTTGCGGAAGCCACCTGCGACATGCTGGAGAAATGCCCAGCCATGGCCGGAGACTGGGATATCTGGAACAGCAGCTGGACTCTGTTCCGTGTCCAGGCTCGTGGATCCCTGGACAGGCTTACTCTTTTTGCAGAGGGCCGTGAAACACGACTGACGGGGCCCATGGACGACACCTACTCGCCAGAGCCACAGTCCATGTCAACAATGGCACGAAAGGCATCGAGCCAGATCCCCTGGGACGTGTATGAAAACCTGCAAATTGTTTACGGCATCGTTCTTGGAAACCATGAATCTATTTTAGAGACTGCCCAGGACTGGTGTGAGGCGACAGTTGGGTTATTTGGTTGGTGGGATGATGGCAGTCAGCATCACAAGAGTTTGAGGTTGGCTCAGTCTCGAGGCTTTCGAGCGTCGATTGGATCACAATTTGGAGCCTCGTCAGACTATTTTGAGCGCCTAGGCTCCGCATTTCGCTTGGTTCTCCAGTCAGACATGAGCCCGAATCCTGTGAACCCCGTTGAAGTTGCCATTGCCTCGTGCTTCGAAGGCAATGTGGATGGTGTCATTGGCCTGCTGAGGATTTGGTCGCTTCCTGTAGCCTCATCTGTAGCCGAGATTGCCTCACTTGGCGAGTGGCTACCGCCGACGGAAATCGCAAAGCCTTTGCCGATGGATACCTTGGACATGGACGATCTTGCTTTGCTTGGAGTAGTCCCACCGTCGACTGATGAGTTGGAAGGAATAAAAGATACTACTCTGGTGTTATACGCGCGAGAATTGGCTGGAATTGAGCATCTTTCTGCCCAAAGAGATGGGTGGGAAATGGCCATTCAGGTGCTTGGTAGAATGGACCTGCCACAGAAGTCGGAGGAGACTGTTGGAGAGCTCCTGAGAGATTTGCTTGCCACACTAGACGAGAATTCCAGCACAACAGTTGACCGGATGTGGAGAATATTGAATGATCTGGGCATGATTACGTATGCCGAGGAGACTGCAGAGGTTTGTTTACTCCTTCCCCTACGTGAAGACCCTATAACTAATCAAACGATACACAGACCTTTGCCGATATCTTATCCAAGGAATCACACAGATTTGGCGAGGCACTGTGGTACTACGCCTTGTCACATCGGCGAGACAGGGTTCGAGAGGTGTTGAATCTTCTCATTTCATATTCACTGATTCAGTCGTCGGCTTTCCCGCCTGAGAAGGACCTGGATGACGACCTCAAGAACTTACTTCGCAAGAGAACAGAGACACTGGAGGCTCGTGCGAAGCAAGATTTAGAGGCTGCACAGCTGTTGGGGCGCATGCTCAGTGGCTACGCAACCTTGCGAAAGTTTTACGAACTCCGTGACGAACTACGACCGGAGGAGATTTCAAATACAAAAGCGAAGACGCTGAAGAAGCAGGCTGGAATTGCTTTAATGGTTGTCATTTCTAGTTCGGACGATAATATTCGAGGAGGATTATACGATGAGACGCGGGATGCAGTTGTGAGCGAAGACTTTTTGCTAGCCCTACTCGGCGAGGCCACCGTCTTCATCAATCAGACGCCATCAGTTGTGTCTCTTGACCAGATTGAGATTCTGCTCAAGGCCGTGGAAGACGTACAAGCTGTAGGATCCCGGGTTTACGAGTCTTGCGAATCCTTCTTCGATTTGGTTCTCTCATCAGGCCAGGGCCTGAAGGGGTCCACTCCCGCGGACCTCATGAAGAAATCTACGGCATCACTAGGTGCGAGCAGCTATGTGATGAGTGGGAGCTCAATGCTGGTCAGCCACATGCACAAGTCGACAGTGGCTGGCGGCAAGATCACTCGGGGCTGGGACTGGAGGAAGGGATGGCATGTGTCGACCAAGGGCGAGGATGTGCTCCGAAAGCTGCGACTAGGACTGTCCAGGGACCTTGCCTCGCTTTGGTTGGAGGACGCGGACGGAGTTGCTGTATATTGATGATATTGGGAAGGGGTAAAATAATTCGTGTCGGTTTTAACATATGGGGATGGTCAAGTTTGCCACTGGGATAGTGCAGCATCGGAGTTGCTTGTAGGATAGAGCGTAAAGAATAGCACAGCTTTCGATTTCGCCACCATTTCGGGACCTTTCTCGGCGAATGCAGTGATGTTTCATATAGCAATCAATAATTGGTACTGACGTTGTAATATTTGGCGCCCGCTATGCATGCATTCAAATGAGATGTGATGGGAATGATTGCGTGATCCACATAGAAAGCCACAGGCATTCGCAAAGTCCAATCCGATGGCGCCAATTGACAATTGAGCTGAAGTAAAGTCCAGCTCAATTCAATCTTGTCCCAAAAAATTTCCTCCCCACTTCCCCCAGAACACCGAGGATACAGTCACTCTCACACCTTTAAATGTTGAGTCTTGGACACGCAACATTGTCGAGGTGTTAACTATGGCCCCAATTGAATTGGCCAGTCGCTCAGGCGGTGCCATGACGGTACGAACCATAGATCCAGGAACCTCTGTACATATTTTCCAATCAATAACTGACTTTTTCATCTCTGCAGACCCTCTTGCGTCGTGCAGCCCGCACCTCCGGCTCCGGAGCACATGCATCAACAGCCTCAACCTCAACATCACTGCTCACCCAACGTCGACAATTTTCGAGCGTCAAGTCCCTCCCGCCCACCTACGAGAAGCTCTTCACCAAGTACACCGATGTTCGAAAGGTCCTCGGCTCGCAGCGTCTCACGCTCGCCGAAAAGATCCTATACAGCCACCTCGACAACGTGGAGGAGAGTCTGCTGACCAACACGTCCAATGGGCGTGACATCCGCGGCAATGCCAACCTGCGTCTGAAGCCGGACCGTGTCAACATGCAGGATGCGTCTGCGCAGATGGCCCTGCTGCAATTCATGTCGTGCAATCTTGAGCGGCCTGCCATCCCGGCCAGCATCCACTGCGACCATTTGATCGTGGGCTCCAAGGGCGCGGGGGATGATCTCGAGGCTGGCATCGCCGCGAACAAGGAGGTGTTTGATTTTTTGGAGAGCGCTGCCAAGAAGTATGGCATGGACTTTTGGCCGCCTGGCGCGGGAATCATCCACCAGACTGTGCTGGAGAATTATGCGTTGCCGGGGTTGATGATGCTGGGGACGGATAGCCACTCGCCTAATGCGGGTGGTTTGTGTACCGTGACGATTGGTGTTGGTGGTGCTGATGCCGTGGAGGCGTTGGTCGGCGCGCCCTGGGAACTGAAGGCTCCCAAGATTCTTGGCGTCGAGTTGACTGGCAAACTTGGGGATTGGGCGTCGCCGAAGGATGTGATATTGAGGTTGGCGGGCGAGTTGACGGTTCGTGGTGGAACGGGCTCCATCATTGAGTACTTTGGCGAGGGTGTTGAGACGTTGAGCTTGACGGGCCAGTCGACGATTTGCAACATGGGAGCTGAGGTTGGCGCCACTACTTCAATCTTCCCGTACACGCAGGCTTCTGCTCGGTACCTCCAGGCTACTCGTCGTGCGCAGGCTGTCGAGAACGTCAATGCCCTGCAGAGCTTCCCTGATCCTGGAGCTCCTGAGGACGCTCGCTTCCAGTTCAAGGCTGACGCAGGCGCTGAATATGACCGCGTTATCAAGATCAACCTGTCTGAGCTGGAGCCTCACATCAACGGTCCCTTTACCCCAGATCTCGCCACTCCGCTCAGCAAGTTCAAGGATACCGTCAAGGACCAGCAGTGGCCCGAGAAGTTATCAGCCGGCCTGATTGGCAGCTGCACCAACAGCTCGTACGAGGATATGACCCGCGTGGAGAGCTTGCTCAAGGAAGCCGCCGAGGCAGGACTCAAGCCCGCTGCCGATTTCTACATCACCCCCGGCAGCGAACAGATTCGCGCCACTCTAGAACGTGACGGAACGTTGGAGACTTTCGAAGGCGCCGGCGGCATCTTGCTATCCAACGCCTGCGGTCCCTGCATCGGCCAGTGGAAGCGACAAGACGGCGTCGAAAAGGGAACCTCCAATGCCATCCTATCGTCATACAACCGCAACTTCCGCGGCCGCAATGACGGCAACCCCGAAACCATGAACTTCCTCGCCTCGCCTGAAATCGTTACCGCCATGGCCTTTGCCGGCTCAACTACCTTCAACCCCGTCACCGACACCCTCAAGACCCCATCCGGCAAGGACTTCAAGTTCTCCCCGCCCCACGGCCTCGAAGGTCCCCAAACCCCCTTTGAATCCGGCGTCCCCTCTCTCGGCGTCCTCTCCCAAGAAGCCGATCCCTCCGTCAAGGTCGCCATCTCCCCGACCTCCGAACGCCTCGCCTTCCTCGAGCCCTTCCCCGCCTTCCCGCAGTCCGACCTCAGCGGCCTCAAAGTCCTCGTCAAAGTAACCGGCAAATGCACCACCGACACCATCTCCGCCGCCGGCCCCTGGCTCAAATACAAGGGCCACCTCCCTAACATCTCCACCAACACGCTCAACACAGCCATCAACGCCGAGACGGGCGAAGTCAACGCCGCCTACGACCTCGACGGCTCCAAGCACACCATCCCCGAACTCGCAGAGCTCTGGAAGACCCGCGGCCAGGAATGGCTCGTCGTCGCAGAGCACAACTACGGCGAGGGCTCGGCGCGAGAACACGCCGCCCTGCAGCCGCGGTATCTTGGCGCAAGGGTCGTTCTCACCAAGAGCTTTGCTCGAATCCACGAGACGAATCTGAAGAAGCAGGGTGTTGTGCCGTTGACGTTTGCCAACGAAGCCGACTACGATAAGATTGCTGCGGGGGATGAAGTCAGCACGGTGGGCTTGTATGACATGTTGAAGAATGAGGGCAAGGGCGATGTGCAGCTTAAAGTGAAGAAGAGCACTGGCGAGGAGATTCTCATCCCAACTAACCATGCTGTTACTAGGGATCAGGCTGGGTTTATTTTGGCTGGTAGTGCGTTGAACTTGCTTTCAAAGGGAATTTGAACGGAACCTTTGGGAAGTGAGCATATCCACATGTTTATTGTGGCGTGCTGTGTTTGTTTCGTTTCATGGCGTATGGGACACTGGATATCCTAAAAAGATACATAGAATGTTCAATGGATTGGATCAATTTTACATGAAGCGTTACGTAATTGGCACGTGCATATATTCCTATATTCTTCCAACTGTGTCAATCATCTATCCCGGCTTCAAGGTCGCCACGATCATGATATTCATCAACATAAAGACCGATATCTCAAATGGGTATATTCCAAACGCCATCGAAAAGCCAATGCCGCCATTCAACTCCGTTCCGTCATGCACCAGACACTGTTCCTACTCACTTGCCCACATCTGATCCCAAGTTGGGAAGACCCCCTTGCGAAATGATCTTGTAGTACTCATTAGCTTCTTGCTCGCATCTTTTAGATTCGCGGAGTCGTATTTCTCGCATATTTTGTTGCTGCCTGAACCACGCGCAAGCCTTTAGCCAATCTTCATTCTGCTGTACGTCCTCGGGTAGTTGGGACTCGGGCACGTCGCCAAAGTCGAGTGGTCGGTTGTAGGTTCGTGGCTCGGGGTCAGACCGTTCTGGTAAAGCATTTTCATCCGGTTTTGCTTTGGCAGATCCAGCCCGCTTGCTCTTCAACCAGCGAAGGCGTGCTGCAACTTTGCCGAACCAAAACTTGCGGCCGCCACGATCCTGTATCTCCTGGGCTTTTCTGGCGTACCACACGTCAGGTCGATTGTGCATGCCGTGAATTGCCGGATTGGCATGTATGTACCGCCTCTGAGACTCTCTTGGAGTATAGTTTGGGAGGTGTGGAGCAACTGTCACCCCTGCTGGAGCATGTACCGCCCCAAGCTGCTTGTATATGGCTGTGTCAAACGCAGACGAGTCGAATTGAGCTGATTTGACAGTCTTTTGAAACACTGCATTTAGGGATGTGGTTGTACCGCCGTCTGTAGATAAATAAGTGCTAGACCGGCTGTGTTTTTTGCCAGTCTCTTGGTTTTGGGTCAGGTCGGCTGAAATCTTGGCGGATGCCGGAGAACGCGGCTTGTTTTGGGGCTGTTGAGCTCCATTTACAGTCTTTGAAGACCCGTTGAGGAGCTTCTGTCTCTTGTCTGGTGTGTGAGGGCTCTGTGGGACGAACGTGGCATGAGTATGCGGCGGAGGTTGCAACACGGATGACGCCCTTGCCGGTGAGGGAGATTGTTGATGTATTTGGTGATTAGTAGGCAAGCCAATTGTTGCGGCACCTGTGTCCCCTCCTCTAGACGTGATTGGATTTCCGGGTTCAGTTTGTTTGGATTTAGCTTCGTTTCCACCCTTGGCGCCCTTATCGGGACTTGATTCCGGGCCTGGAGCATCTTTGGTCAAGTCAATACAAACTGGACCACCATCTTCAGTGTGGCCGTTCCAAGTGAAGTTTCTTGGCGGAGGTTGGCTCCTCGGTACTGTTGTTGAAGGTGACCGCGACGCCTTGCCTGGCGAGCCTTCCACCGAGGCTCCATTTTCCAGCCTGGGTTTCTTCATGACAGGTGCGCATGCGTACAGGTTATCATGGGCACTATTTCCAGCACCCATTGTCCGTGGGTTGAATTCCTGTCGGGCATCACTTGAAATTGCAGATGTTCGGCGTTCTAGTTGGGGTAGTCCTTGGGAATGACTCCGTGAAGTGCTCGAAAACCAGAAATCACCATTCTGAGTTGGGTTGCGCGGACTTTGGCTCTGAAATCGCAACTCTGGCTGCGTGCTAGTATAGTATGGATTAGCGTGCGATGTTTGGGAGATTGGGATTGGAGTTGGGCGTTGAAATGCAGCCTCTCCTGCTGCTGCCGCCTCTCCAATCACTGTAGGCTTATGGGATAGCATATCGGCGAGCGGGGGGAGAGGTGAGTCCGAAGCTTTTCTGATGGTGCCTGGATGATGCCTGCGAGTTCTCTTGGCCATGTACTTCTGGGTTCCGGGTCTCACATCATCTCCCATCGAAGAACCCGCGACTGCGATGCCTGGGGGTAGGGCCGAGGGTGGTATCATTCCCGCGGTTGTTGGTTTGTTCATATTGATCGCTCATGTCCAGCCTTTCATCCGCGAGGCTCACTGTGGGAGAAACTGATTTTCCACGCATCCGTGCAGGCGAAGTTGACACGGGTCCCCCTGGTGCCGGAGCAAGCTTAGTAACGCCAAATCATTTGTGGCGAAAGCCCGTTGAATACCGCGGCGATGAGCTTGTTTCTAAATAGTCCTACACGTAGGCGTGTTAGTTATGATGGTAACGTGGCGAGTCAACGCAAGGAGGGGAAAAAAAGAGAACAGCGTCAGATCTTTTCAGTTATTCATTTGGACTTCAGCCATGGAACAGCAGCGGTTATGAGTCCCTTCTTTTGAAACTAGAAAAAAGAAAGTCTTCGTAGTTGTTGTTGGTCGCGGCCTTTGGTCTTTGGTTCGTGAGAGACGAGAATCAAAACTCCATTGTCGACGCGAAATGTACGCCGGTGTGCTGCCGCGACACCTCAAGGGCAAATGCCTTTGCGAAGCTATCGCGAACAAAACCTGGCGCCAGAAGAATCCAACTCTCAACTGACATTATGTCGTGTGAGTTGGTCTGCTGTCACGAGCACAGAGACTCAAAACTCAGAAGGTTCCGTTCGGTCAGACCTTTTACCATGTGGCATCACTCGCTGCAAGGAAAGAAAACGAAATAAGGACAAGAGAAATATGTACCGTTGGGCTCACCAAAGAGAATAGAGAGATAATAGTCGCTCGAGACTGTAAAAATTGCTGGGTGTTCCTTGTGCTTGAACGGCGTGGTCCGGTGAAGCGAATTTGTCGTCGCCAGAGAAGTGAGGCAAACCATGAGACACGCAAGTTGTGGAGCTGGGTGTCGAACTGGCAGTGCGCAAAGTGGAAGTCTTTGATCAACAGCCAAAACAACACCTAGGTAGGCAAATAAACAAAGCGCCGTATCTAGGGTATGTAGAGCCGAGACCACAGCGTAACCCGAAAGACTGGGACGTATGTTGTTGAAGGTTGTGAATCCTGAGTCCTGACCTGGCGACCTGACGGGTTGGAGTTTGGCGAAATAGTTCGAATAAAGAGAGGGTAAGTCAGACAGGCTGGCGCCTGCCGTGTTTGTGAAAGTTTGGTGCAGGTCTGGTTCGTTGGCGGGCGCTTAGCGGGGCGGATGCATACCCGGTGAGTGGAGTGGGTCGACATAGGAGCCTTTGTAGGTTGTACAATGACTTTTCTCGGCCGGCTGCTCCTTCCCGCTTCAAGTCGCAAGTCTACTGGCTGACAAAGTCAAGATTCATGTTCTCTGTACACTCCATTGTCGACTGCATTGCCTGGGCCAGGATCCCAGCGTCATGTTTGGATGTTCTGCTTGGCCACGTCAAACCAGGGTCGATTTCAGCCTCGTGGCGACACACGGCAAATATGGGCATGCAGCCTTTGTTGGGTATGGACTTGGCTCTGGCTTGAGGGGGGACGGTAGATCACCATGGCCATCTGGTGTCGACTACGAAGGTCCCAGTGATAGACAGTGGGGGGTCAGAAGTATTTGAACAGGGAAAGATATCGCATATCGCGTTGTGTGCTGAGGCATATTGAGCTGCGTGAGTGTATACTTGATTATTTTTTAAATACCTTTGACCATAGACTGTAAACCTGTGTTTGACGTAGCTGATGTGAAGGTGGGCATGGATTTAAGTACCTAGGTAAGTATGGTTTGCTGGTTAAATCGGTCAATCCCAGATTCAGACAGGCCATGAGCTGCACTGATGGTACCAGGGGACATCGACCCATCACCAACATCATAGGTTAGGTACCTACCTAGGTAGGTAGCTCGATATTTGTGTTGTATGCCCAAGTGACTAGTCTGTTGCCAGGCCCAGTCTAATAGGTTTAGACACAGCTATAAGAATCGTTGTGCCAACAAATGCTGAAGATCTGAAGAGATCCGCGGATGTTCCATCCCGCGGTCCACCTCATCTCATTGTCGCATTTGATCAAGCAATATGATTGAAGCCTGCGTCGGGTCTTAAAAAAGGGCAGACAGACCAGCTTTCAAAGTTGGGCGGGGCAAAAAAGGGACATTGCAGGGATGCACCAAGGCACCAAGCATTGACATGGAGCACCGCACATCACTCCAACCAGACCAGGCGCATCAATCAAGGAGGGGCTACGCGAAAGCTGGCCAGACTTGACTTCATCCATCCATGGCGCAACCTTGAAAAGCTTCGTGGCTACTTTGCGCTCGCGTTCGTCTGCTTGCTGGTTTTGCGAGCCGACTAATCTGCGTAGACCATTACGCCGGACGATACATAACCGCTTCGCCTGTTTCAATACCGACTCGACTGACGCATCGATTCGTTGATCATGGACTTTCTAAAGAATGCAGTGGCATCTGCCATTGCCACGGGACCTCCTTTTCCATATAACTTTGGCGACAAGGTCGACATTGACGAGTCCGTTTTTACTTTGTATAACGGAACAAAGAGGGTTCGAATTTGCTGACAACCCTGTAATTACTGACGCCAAAGACTAACTCTTGATGTAGGAGGACGGATCAAACTGCAGCATCTTCTCATTCGATATCACAGCCAATCGAGGCCGACTCCCCCTAGCTAGGAATGCGTTGAGGAAACTGCGAACGATGCGGCACCCCGGAGTTATCAAAGTGTTGGATACAGTCGAGGTATATAGTGCCGACGCTTCAGATAAACCAGACCATTCGGCTGAACCCAGACTAGACCGAAACGTATATTTACATAGCCACAGAGCGGGTGGTACCGTTAAGGTGGCATGTGCGGCGAAAGAGTCTTGCTCCCGAGACGATTAAATGGGGTCTGCATAGTATCGCGGTACGAAATCATCCCCCCGAAACGAAATGCAACTTCGGGCATTAATGCTTGCGCAGAGGACCGTCAAATTCATCAACACAGATGCATCCTCAATTCATGGAAACCTGAAAGTGGGCTCAGTATACACGTCAGAAAGCGGAGAGTGGAAACTTGGCGGGTTTGAAGTTCTAAGTAGCATCAAAGACGACGAATCTGCCATCTACGTAAGTTCAACCAAATCTTCAACAGGCGACCTTGGTCCGCTGATATCTCTCGTAGACATATGGAAGCTTAGTACCAGACTCGGCGCGGTATGCGCCACCTGAGCTGGCTCAGGGTGGATGGGAAGTTATCAAGAAGAACCCGCATTCAGCTGTGGACTCCTTTAACTTTGGAGTATTAATATTCGAGACTTTCAATGGCGACTATAACGGAAGCGATCAAGCCGGCCAAACCAAGAACGTCCCTCCAACAATGCAGTCTAGCTACAAGAGACTCTGCAATGCCAACCCGAAGGCTCGTATCGCAGTGTCTGCTTTCCTTGATCAAGGCAACAGAACTGGCTCGTTCTTCGACAGTCCGTTGATCAAACTGACTGACGGAATCGATAACCTGGGGGTGAAATCTCCTAGCGAAAGAGAGGAATTTCTGAGGTAACTAACCATTAGGAGATACTCTTTTATGGCTCCGGACTGACAATATGGCAGTGACCTAGATCAATTAACTGACGACTTCCCCGAAGAGTTTTTCAAAATGAAAGTTCTCCCAGAGTTGATTAAATCGGTAGAATTCGGTGGCGGCGGCCCCAAGGCTCTTGGTGTGGTTTTGAAAATCGCCGCCAACATGTCCAATGACGATTTCGAGACAAGGATAACGCCATTTATTATCAAGATGTTTGCGAATCCAGACCGAGCTATCCGAGTATACTTGCTGGATAATTTACCGCTGATCATCGAGCGACTCCCACAGAAGATTGTCAACGACAAGTTGTTTCCTAATATTGTTGGTGAACCCTGTCCGGTTCTCACTTCTGGCGAAAGCTGACACGTTCTCCTAGGTCACCGGATTTACAGATATTCAACCAGTTGTCAGGGAACAGACGCTGAAATCCGTGCTCCTTCTCGTCAGCAAATTGTCCGACAGAACCATTAACGGTGAACTGCTCAAGCACTTGGCAAAGACCGCAAACGACGAGCAGCCTGGCATCCGGACCAATACGACAATTTGCCTTGGCAAGATTGCTAAGCATCTTGGGACATCTTCACGCTCAAAAGTTCTTATTGCCGCCTTCACACGATCGCTCAGGGATCCATTCGTTCATGCTCGAAATGCAGCACTCATGTCACTTGCTGCCACCGCGGAGTACTTTACCGAAGAAGACTGCGCCGCCCGCATTCTTCCTTTGATCTGCCCTCTCATGATTGACAAGGAGAAGATGATCCGAGACCAAGCAAACCGTACCATTGACGCATACATGCAGAAAGTTCGCAAGGCGGCATCAGCCATGCCGGACACAGTTCTTCCCCCACCGCAGACGGGAGAAAGCCAACCTGCGAGAATGGGCACGCCACAGCAAACTGGTTCTGCGGGTTGGACGGGCTGGGCCATATCATCCTTCACGAACAAGCTGTCAACTGCCGCGGGTGACATGCAGACAGCGAATGGCGGATCTGGAGTCAACACACCGAAACCGATCCCATCACCTGGCCCCGAGGCCAAGCGACAGCCAAGTGCATCGGCATCTTCCCTTCATAGACAAGCTGTTAGCTCTCCGCCTCCCCAAGCGTCAGGAACGTCGTCACCGGGTGCTGTGGCCGATGCGTTCTGGCAAGATGACGGATTTGAGGATGCGGGTGATGCGTGGGGAGAAATGGGAGACGATGATGAAATCATACCGTCGTCTACTACTAATAAAAAGGCCCCCGAAAAGGCGACTCCATTTGATGATGGCGATGAACCAGATTTCGCTGGTTGGTTAGCGGCACAGGCGCAGAAGAAGAAACCGGGGTCAGCCAAACCCCTACCAAAAGGATTGTCAAAGCCAACGACAGCGAAGAAGCCTGTACCTAAAGCGACTGCGAAACCTGCTGCCAAACCTGTTTCTGCCAAGAAGATTGACATGAAACCGAAAGAATCGGGGGACGATGATGGATGGGGGGATGGGTGGTAGATGCACTTTACTTTTGCGGCTCCAGCAACAGCATTGCCAGGGATGCTGAGAGAAAAGGGGGGTCGTTGGGAAAACATACAGGCAGAGGCGCTTTACGTGGACCTTAGGATACGATATAATGTGATTTTAGCGATACATCATGGATAGACTCAAATGTCGATACTCAATAGACTGAATTCATATTCAAGCTCTGCTAGCTTTTGCGTGGTTCGTGCAGCGGGACTGCATATCATATAAAGTCTGGTGGTCATGGGCAGGAATAATAGGCACCACACTGAGGAAAATACCAAAGGAAAACGCAAATGCAGCGACTTCTCAGTACATGCTTGTAACCAGGCCATGACTGATGCTGTCGTGCTGCCACTATCGCCAGAAAGTGGAGCCCACCAAGCGGTCAACCAAGCACTCAATCCCGGCAGAAAATTGTCTCCAAAGGCGGTCGCCACAATTTCCAACCTCCCACGCACCCAACGCAAAAACCACCAATTCTCGCACCCTCAAAAGCCTCGAAACAAAAATTTCCCATCCAACGACACAGACGACCATAAAACCACAACCATGGCCCAAGGCACGATCAAGCAGTCCACCAAAGCCAAAGCCCCCAAGGCAACGCACTCCAAAAAGCAAGCATCCAAAGTGAACAAGCCGAAGCACACAAAGACGAGCCTCGAGAAGATGCACAAGAAGTTCAGCGCTGGGCTGACGGCCAAGACGGAGGCGCTGCTGGGCGAGAGGGCGGGCCACTTGGAGTTGATTGGCAAGGGGAAGAAGGGGAAGGATAAGAAGGTTACTATCAAGGGTGGATCGAAGAAGTTTGGCTGAGGGCGATATTTGCGAGTTTTTTGCAGTACGGGTTGTTTATTGCGCGGCTTGAGCGTGGCGTTAGGGGGTGTTTATCATTGGTTTTATGCTACCTTGATTCTATATTGCGACGGGAGGGAAAGATTGGGGAATTAGCAGTCCGCAGTGCCGTCAGCCACGGCATCCAATATCCGTGTCACAACTCCAAAGTCCCTCTCGATATCGACTTTCCAATTCGAAACGGCTATCCGAACGGCCTTTTCGCCCTTCCACTTTGTCCCAGAGACGTACATGTCTCTCGTTTGGTTAATCCTCTCGACCAAAGTCTCATTCACGGCCTGCTTCTTTGCTCTGAAGAGCAAAATCATAAAGATGCCTTCCAACGGCGCACCCCCATCAGGAAGGAGTTCATAGTGTGGCGAGTCGCGCAGATACACGGCCAGTTTGCGACACAACTCTATCATATTGGACAACAGCGTAGCAATACCGGGACGACCCTCGCTGAGGAGGACAGCATATGCGGGCAACGCGCGAAAACGGCGGGAATTTTCGAGGCCAATGTTCAAAGGGGAGGGGATGGTTGCCGCTGATGAAGAGGCAAGGTATGCGGCATTGGGGTTCACGAAGACGGAGGAGAGGGTTGATGCGGCGCGGGTGAAGAATATGCCACAGTCGTAGGGCTGGTTTTCAAGGTTGTTAGCTTTTTTCAGTAAATAGTCTTGTTGGAAGGGAACGTACCACGTTGAGGAGTTTGTGGCCGTCGAGAGTAATACTATCCGCTAGATGTATGCCCTCTGTTCGTTGCTTGAGCAGTTGATACTGCGGTTCATCGCCGAGAGCTCTCGCGAATACGCCCATAGCTAGATACGTTTAGTTTTGCTCTCCAAAATCGTTCCAAGAATCTTACCTCCGTCGACGTGAATCCACGCCCCATACTTATCAGCCAGTTCTCTTACCCTCTTCCACTCCTCAATGCCCTCCAACGCATACCCCCCGGTATTCACATCCCCCGCACTAATGGCAATGATGCTCGCCGTGCCATCCTTCTTCAAAGCTTCTTCCACAGCATCAATATCCAACCTCCACGGCTGGTCCTCACTCAACCCCAACTCCTTCACACTTCGTCTCCCCAGACCAACTACACTCGCCGCCTTAGAAAGCGAGCTATGCCCAGCACTCGTGAGCACCTGAATCTCCTTCACACCAGCCCTCATACACGCCGTCAGCAACCCCAGCTCGCCGACTCCCTCCCCATCAAGCCTCTTATTCACAATGACTTCTCGCCCGCACGCCAATCCAAGTATATTACTCCCCGTAGCACCCGTCGTGAACGTCCGCCCCGCCCACGTCACCATATCCAACCTCAGCAACCGCACGAGCATCTCCAGCGCCGCGTCTTCCACGGCCGTGGCGACCGTCTGCCCCGGTAAGTGAACCTGCACGTTTTGATCTGTGTGGGAAACGACATTGTCTGCCCATTCTGCGATGGGGAGCACCCCGCCCGTGACGAAGCCGTAGTATCGGGAGGAGTGGGCTTGCCCGGTCAGCGCGGGCACAATGTCCCTGATGATGTGGGCGGCTGTGGAGGAGGAGGACTGTCCTTGGAGGTAGGTCGCGGATTGGGGGTTTGGGAGCGATGCTTCGGCGGCGAGGAGTGATTCTGGCGGTGGGAGGGTTGGCCCGGTTGAGGAGGGGGCTTTCCGCTGTGCGAGCCGGGACTCTTGGGTGGAAAGATTGAGAATGTCGCTCATTTTGAGGTGGTGGATAGGGGATTGGTGTTGTAGAGGGATGGGTTGTTTGGGGATGTCGTGAATTGGGTTTGATATGTAAGTTGTATGTTGGGAGGGCGTCGAATGTTGCGCCTTTGCTGACGGCCCACAATGTGTTTGAGGCTCGGTTTCCGAGATTGAGTCGCGATTTTGGTGAGATGAGTCGAGGGTGTTATGGGAGTTAAATTACTACAAGGATTGGAGGTTGACCGAGTTTGGGATCGTCGTAGGTGTAGGTGTGTTGGTGTTTGGGAGAGGAGGCTTCTGATGGTGTATTGCCAACGGGTGACGAGCAATTCGTTCTTCGAAAACATAAAATGGTGGCTTTTCAAGTCATAGTTAGTTGGTGACGAGTCAATTCATTGTCCATCTCCGTAAACAATCATTACACGCTGCGAGAACACATCTCCGAGGCTGGATATTGGAATGGAAACTCTGCGTATAAAAAAGACCAGGCGTAAAGTCACAGCGAAGTTCGAATTCCCTCAAGACATCCACGTCATACTCACAAAGCCAAGTATTCTCACAAACAGCGTACGAAACCACTCGTCACAGCACAAGAAGCCTCGGTTTCGAACGCAAAGCAAATCCACATAAATATCAATAAAGTCGCTCAATAGCATATATTGCCAGTACACATCCCCCAGACATGCCATCTATTTCAAAGCACCTCCCCCGTCTAGTATCCAAATCTACACCACCAAAAGTAAAATGTACAGCCCTCGCTCTGCCAATTTCTCAACCGCCATATCAGCGGGAGTTTGTCGAATTCACCAACTCATCCACCACAGCATTGTCATTGTGACGTTTTTGTTTCGATTCCCAAATCATAAAGAGTAAGTCGCGTTTACAGCTTCGGCGCCTCGGCAACAGTGCCAATCTTGTACTTGTCGCCGTACTTTTTGAGCACGCTCTCGGAGTGGTACTTCCAGAAAGCCTTGGTTGCGTTCTTTCCGGCGAATCGCTTGAGGATACGGTCGCCGCCGGGGTGTTCGGGCAGGAATTCTAACCTGGTTAGCTGGGGACTTGAAGGTGCGTTTCCAGGGCAGTCAATTGCCGATCAATGCCTCGCACGTGAAGACTGACGATGCTGCGAGCGCTTGCGCCGTACAGGATCAATCGCCTTGCTGAAGGGCGCGGCAAATGGAAGTTCAGCATATTGGTAGGTCACTACATACTGGTAATGTCGTAGACGTTGTTCTCGACAATCAGCCACATGCCATCGGCCTCGGTCTTGTGCTTCTGCACATCGGCAATAGTGTAAGTCTCGGACATGGTGAATGGATGGTGGGCGTGGTAAAATGGTCGCTTCGTTCTGCGTCAGGATTCAAGGAGAGCGTCAGGTATGATTGTGAGGTCGAGGTTAGATCGGACAGGAGAGAGCGACAGTTTAAAGCCAAGGATGGGATTTCATGTTGAGTGAGCAAAGTGAGCATTTACCTCGGCTCGGGTTGGCCACGCGCCCGCTTTGGGGACTGTCCGCCCACTCATCCCCAATCCGGGGTGCCGGGCGAACAGGTCCGGCCGACGTCATGGGCCTGGATTGGAGGGAGATTGGGCCTATGAGGGGCGCTGAATTGCTAAGACAGTTCAAAAGTTGGCGGCAAGTCGACACGTGAGAGTCCCCGAGGTAGGCGAAGGAGCAGACCCTTGCTGTGTCTTTTGGATCGGTAATGAATAAATGTTTGCGGGGTGGTTGTTGATTACAGTACCTGCCCGAGCCTTTTACTGTTTATTCATCATTTCCCTTTGGTGCTTATGTCAATTGATGAGAATGTATCTATGAATGGTGATATGCGATGTTTGCCAATGTACATCGTCCAAGTGAACCCCGTCCAAACGCCAACCTGCAATTCCTGGCCAGAATAAGAACCAATATGCGCCTCTATCCCTCATCCACTCTACACTTCATGCACCGGAATCCCTCTCCTCAACGCAATCCTAAATCTATCCGCAAACGCCGATGTTCCACTACAGTCGCTCTCCTGCCTCTTCTCCATCGCAATGGGTAACCACTCGTGGATCTTGGCAATCCGATGCTCATTCTACACGGCTCATTAGCATAGCTTCAACGGCGACTTGCCACCATTGGTAGACTAACCGAAGGATGTGTACTCAGCATCTCGGGAATTTCCTGTCCTCCCGTCTTCTGGATCATCTCCATTCTCTGCCAGAATCCCACAGCCTGCCGCGGATCATAACACGCTTCCGCCATCATCATCAGCCCAATATAGTCTGCTTCGCTTTCCTGCTTCCGCCCCATCGGCAGGTAGTATAATAGATCTTGTAAGAAGAAACCACCCGCCAATGTCCATATGCCAAACAATGCCAGACCAGGAATTGCTCCAGCCAAGAAGAACAAACTCCCGGCTGTAAGATTGCCAACCCACGCGGCGGATAGCCGCTCCGCAACATGCGATGCGGTATTGTGTGCGATTTCGTGGCCGAGGACGGCGGCGAGGGCGTCTTCGTTTCGACAGACGTTGAGGATGCCGCTGTGGACAAAGACCTTGCCACCGGGGAGGACAAAGGCATTTGCGGTTCCTGTAAATCGCAACATTAGCTACCATTCGAGTGTTTCTTGGCCGAGAGTGACAAACTGTTGTCCGCAATGACGCGAATCTCCCAATTCAAGTCTGGCAACCCGCTCACGGGGATCAGCCTCTTCATAACCCTCTTGACCAACATGGTTCTAGGATCCCAGTCAGAGAGGAAATGGCCCCCTTGCTGTTCCACTGCTTGTATAATAGCATCGGCAGCCCGTGAGTGAGCTTGCTCAACTAGCTTATCTGACAGGAAATTGAACCGCCGTCTGCCCGTGACAGGCACCGTTTGCGAATTGTATACGTAGAATGCGATTGCGCCAAGGACGGCTATCACCACTACGGCTCGGGAATTGCGAGACCGGCCGGCTGAGGTGATTCTGCGGGCGATGACATTGGGAACGAGCGGGCGGGCATTGCGAAGTTGTTGGTAAGGGTCCTGGGAGAGTAGGTGTCGTGATTGCGAGAACGGGCGAGGATGGTGTATGGCGCTAGATGTGATGGCAATGACTGATCTTGCGGTACCCTGTGCGAGACACCGGCTGGGCCGTGCAAACCGAAGAGGTAGCATCACGAATTGACCCAGCTGGGAGCAATGGTGTCTCTGGCGAGGGAGAGGTGAGGTGAAGGTGGCAGTTTATCTAGACGATGAGCTTGGTAGGTCTAAGCTTAGCTTCTCAGGTGTGAAGAAGCGGAAGCGGGGCCGGGACATGATTGGTGTTGCTGGGTCGGCATGGCACACGACATTGATGTCAGTGTAAGCCACGAACGGGAATGAGACAGTCTGGTTCAATGTGACGACCCCGAGGCACTGTATCACATCTTCCCAAGTGTATTTCGTAAAGTTCGATATTTTCAGGCTCAAATGCCAATAATCAACATCTTCTAATAGACCGAGTCTCAATCACTCATTTCGTCCGGTTCGGCACATGGTCAGTTGACAGAAAGCCCTGGAGTCGATATCAATAAATATTCCGTACCAGAATACATGGAATAAATACCTGTCCTCCAGGTACTACGAGAAAGGCACAGAGTGATCTTACATGTCGAGCGTAAGTCGAGGAGTTCACCCTTGAGAATCCCCTTTTGCGCACATGTGTTCTGTGTTGACTAAAAATTCATCATGTACGTTGAGTAAAGATGGGTATAAGACAGGACATGACTAATGCTTTCATTTGGCCTCTTGAAAGTCACGATGCTTATGAAGAATTTCAAGACTCTTACCCAACACCGGTTTGCTATGCTTTTTCCATATCCAACCATTCATTTTCCAGAGCATTGCTTCCTGGTGCCCGAATGCAAACGCACCGCCCGTATGTAATATCATTACACAAAAGTGTTGTCACAAATATTCGCTCTCTTCCACTCGTGGCTATGAAAGGGCAAGAAACCGAATAGCAGCATACTTTTTGTTACCATTCTTGCTAAACCATCTCCCCAGGATGTGGCTTTCTACCCCATACCACGTAAACCGGCATCCAGGCGTGTATTCGAGGGTCCGAGATCTCGCGCCGCACATCAACCAAAGACACCTGTTAATAGTTAGGGGGGCATCGGATTACATGGTCTCAGGGGCCAGAAATTGCCTGAATCAGCGAGACTCAACTTACCTCCACTTCTGCTGGGCTCCTATTGAACACCCTATGAAATAGACTCAAGGAAAACCCACTCACGCCGGAGAGGAGGTTCCGCTCCCACAACTTGCCAACTTCCTTTAAATGCTCATCCTTTGCCCAGCCGTTACTGGGGATCTTGAAGATAATCTGTTGAACATCAACGAAACCGACCCGCTCGTAAGCCTCCTTCGTCAGTGCGCCAGTGATGGATGGGCGATTGCACTTCTCGCTGGCTATTGTGATGTCGTTCATCCACCGCACGAAGGCGCCGTCAACGGGTAAGGTGCCATCATCGCTTCCCAAGACACTATCAAACTCCTGGGACTCGAGATACCCTCCGGGTTCCAGGGCATCAAAAGCCTGCCGAACAATGTCCTTTTCGAAATCCGCCCAGCATCCACCTGTAACTCGAGTGTGAATGAAGTCGAACTTGTGCGAATAATCCCAAGGATCGGATCTGAAAAGTGATGGATTCGTGCAGAGTTAGCCGACGTTCAACGTTGTAGACCTTTCAAGGAGTTCTAGCATCGCCACTTACGAATCTTCGACATAGAAATTCACATTAGGAGGCACGTGGTCGGGTTGAATGGGTGACAAATCAGTGCCAACGACCTCCGCGGTTGGAAACAAGTCGCCCATCTGTATGGCCCAGTCACCGAGTCCCGTCGCTACATCGAGGATATGTCGCGGCGGGTTCGTTTGACTCAGAGGGGAGAAGAATAGTCTCCCGTCAAAGAGCTTTAGTAGCGCATCATTTTGTAGTGCAAGCCGATCGCGTTCAGGAACGTCGTTTGGGAAAGCATATGCTATCAAAAGGTGTTAGTTACTTTCGTAAGACTCTCGTCTGAGAGTTTTGCAATCAAACAACATAAAATATCAAAGGTGAGAAATACGTACAACCTGCTCGATAAGCATGGTAGGTGCGCCCGAATTCTTCGGGAAAGTTCTGCACACTATCTGACAGGGACTCGGACCTTTCTCTTGAGATGAACAATGTCTTAGCACATCGAACCATACAGAGCAACTCGTGCTATGGGGATTGGATGTCACTGTCCTAACATACCTGTCCTGTATAGCTGGCTACCGAAAGAAAAATTTCAAAATTAGCAATTGTGAGCAATTGGTTGACGATCTAATTCACTGTCAAGCTCTTACTTACATCGGGTTCTATGAAGCCGTTGGTCCCTGGGATAAAGTTGAATGTGAATTGAAAATTTTGAAGATTTGAATTCGATGATCCATCGTGGCCGCTTTCACTACCTTCCTGGCCAACCATTATATCTGTAGGGTTTCCTTGACCTAATTTAAATGTGTCCCTCGGCCGCAAGCAGTTTGCTCGGGGATAGAATTGGGGTTTCTCAGTGAGCGTAATGTATCTGGCTGGGTTAGATATTATTGAAAACTGTTTGGCTGAAGCCTTCGAACCTCGTTGGCAATGAAACAAAGCTAGAGTGGCGAGCGACGAACCGGTGTCAAACAAGTGGCAACACAACCAGTAGTCTGCTTTCGGAGGTAACCCTAAAACAGGGAAACAGGAAAACTATTCAACCGCCCAAAGCGACTAAGCTGGGTAGGTCAGAGTAGTTCAAACTGTCGGCACATATGTACAACCATGTTTCGTCGGTGTGAGTCGTTATATAATTTGGCGAAGTTCAGAGAAAATCCCGTCCAGATCGAAAGGGGCTGGCAAGGCAACTTTAAAGTACGGTCCTTTGCTGGTCAATTACATTGGCTGGAAGTTGCCAGCCAAGATACGTGAACACTAATTACCTGAATCGTCCACCGTGATAGAGAGATGATAGATTCGAATTTCGCGGTTTAGCTCTGCTCGATGGGCTTGGAGTGAATTGAGATTGGAGCTTGTCTGGCTGATGTATGACCACTGTGCCACTTGATGCATAGACGATTCGGCTGTGAATGCTAGCCAACGCCAGATGTGGTACATGCAGGTCGGGAGCAGCACCAAGAATTTTGTGAATTGGATCGATGGTTCGTTTGTATTGTCGTGGTGAGATATGTATGATTCTCAGTGAAGACTTGGTCCTATATGTCGGAGGAGTAACTGTCCATGCCCGCAATTATGTATGGACCAGACCAGACACGATGAGTAACTCGGGTAACTTGCTCGGGATTTCCTTTTTTCTCTTCACTGGAAACCATTGCCCCATTTCACTACTGCCTGGCTGAACGCCCCGCGGCTAGCTCTGCCTCTGACTTGGAGATTTGGGGCCTTTTGGACCCGATAAGTTGGTTCAGCTAATCTCTCACAGATGGAGGTGACAGCGGGGCGGGTGGACGGGGGATCCTGGCCAAACAACCAGGATCCGAGATGGCCTGACCCTTGGACACGGCATTGTGACGATGAGGAATGAGTAAGATGTGCATTGCTGAGCTCCTGGCCACAGTTGCGCTGATTACTGGACAAGGAGAGACAACTCGCCTTGGGTAAGTCACGACCTCCTCAGAGACCATTGGGAGACCGGTTCCCGACCGTCTGGGTCGGGTGTTCTAAGGCTGGTTACGCGCTGTTGAAGTTTCGTGCTACTGGGAGCTACTCGAGGATCACGCAGCCGAAGTTGTCTCACCGGCATGCAGGCGTGGTTACTTTCCAGCCGAGACTCGCGGGATGCGCATTATTCTGTCCTGGTGCTTCTTACTAGTGGAGTTCAACAAGGTAAAGTGTGGTTCTTGCTCATTGCTTTTTCCCCGCCCGATGCCCTTTCTGGTTGGTAATAACCCAAGGTTTTCCTGAATGTATTTCTGGAGTTACGTTCCGACGTTGCTGGCGGTGGTACGGAGCACAAGAACGTGAGCTGAACGAACGACATTGTCTCAACTGTCAACCTTTGAAGTTGTCATACCACGGCGGCACACTGGGTAGATTAAATTAAGTGGGAGATGAGATGCTGTGTAACTAATGTTTGAGACATTTTGTGGAGTGAAGGCTAGATATCAATCACCAGCTGGAAGTAAAACCTAAACTTTGTCAAGAATTTCCCACCATGCAAACGTCTCTCCTGAGGATCAGACTTCACTTCAGTGTCTTACCGGGAGACTGGTAAGACAACGCCAAAAGACGGATTCCGGCCGGCAATTGGAGTTTCCGAGTTCCTGGGGAGACATCCAGGGGACGGGCTGCACTAGACTGGAGCTTCTTCATGGCTGCTCTTTATGGCTGCAACGGGATGGCTTGATGTAGACAGAGGGCGGTTTCTACGGAAGCTTGGAGAGCTGCGAAGATTAGGAGTAGGAGGTGTCGTAATAATCTGAAGAACGGAGCACATCATTTCTGCATCTGCAAATTGATAGTAAAATTCAAATGATAAATGCAGAGCGCAGAGCGCAGAACGCAAAAACCAAACCATGGGAAGGCACAACAAAGCAAACCAACCAAGGCAAGGACACCCTGGCCAGGAAGCTCTTTCCCGCCTCGGCTAAATCGCGTCCCCAGGAGAGTATTATACCGGAAAATTGCAACTTGACAGGATTGAGAGTAATTACAACTCGGTGTTACGGCAAGAGCGAGGGCCGGCCTAACCTCAACTTCGTGGCAACCCATCCCCCGATGTGAGGGTTGAATGTGATTGAAGGAAAGAACCAGCCCACGTCTTGGCCATGGAAAGAGCTGCCTTGAGGTAATCACTTTCTTCAACTTCATTTTCTTTTTTCAAGTGGACGGAAATGTGTTTTCCAATAGTTCAATATGTCAGGCATGTGAGTTTGAAGCTATTCCCTCGCCAGTCTGCGATGCAACCCAAACGCATGTCGTCCGACCTGTCATTTTCGACGTTTGATGCAGCTCATTGTGGATGCCTGGTGGCTGTTTGGCGTCCGCAGCCACGTCCTTGATTATTTTCCAGCCAACAGACGTGAATTATCTTCACCAACCTGCAAGCTTCTGTGCCGCCTAAACGTGGTTGGTTCTCCTGATTCTTCTTCATTGCCTCAAATCACAATGGCCACGAAATGGCGCAAATTCAGGTCAGCACAAGGCAACCAAGGCGTCGTTTCTCCAGGGTTCCTGTCTCACCTCGCTCCAAGCAATAGCGCCGATACCGTCACACAGCCACCTCAATCGTCAATCGAACAGCTACCGTTTGACCCCGGTACGACATCCTGGTGGATGACTGACCCGACAATTTGGTTCTGGTTCAGAAGCTCAGGCCGCGACCGAACTGCAGGGAGCATGGCGCCAGCGTCTGGCAAACTCAAGCCTCTGGCCCCTGCTAGTGTCTTTGGCTTGTGTTTCGAGTACGCAAAACAACATAGTCGCATGTTTGTGATTTCCAACCACCACGAACTCACAGCTTCCGTTCCTGCTGAGGATTTGTCTGCCATACAGGCTCCTGGGTTGACTAGACCATGGTGCGGTCTGCGCGCTCTGCTGCAGCATGGCTCGCTAGCGCTGTCGATTGTCATTGCTCACGCCATGGTTCTGGGTTGCTGAAGAAGCCAGTGCGCAGGTCCATGGTCAAGATGACAAGTCATGCATTGGGAAACGCACAGTGCTGGATCTGGTCCCATTCTGGCGGTGCCGTCCCTGTGAATTTGGTGTGTCAGATGTCTTTGCGAACCAAACGATGTTGCCCGGTTTTCACTTGCTCCGTTCAACCCCAGCTAACTTCCTGCAGGTGGTATGGCTGCATGGCCCATCGAACTCTTCCCGTGAAAGAAACAGCCATCCTCTCATGACCGCAATTTCTCGGGACGTCTACGTTGCCTGTGCGCATATTCATAGCAGTGCTCTACTTGGCCCTTTGCCCGGGATGTCGAAGTTGAGCGGAAACTCAGTATTTTGTGGCATTTCTACTGAAAGATATTCCAGATTGTCGCAAGGCCATTGCCTACAACTAACTCCCTTCGCCTGTACAACCCATCAAATATCCTTTCCTTCATTCATCCGACGGACGTTCCCAGTACCACGGCGCACCCCTAGGAAGTTCGGCCATTCCCCTCTTGTAACCTATTGCATCCCTTGCTCATAAAACGGAGAAAGTGGACAAAGACAGCGGCAGCCCCGTCCTGACCCGGTCTTCATCCAACCCCTAGCAAGGTGGTTATTTTGGTCTGCTAGCCTTGGTCTCATTTTCCACATCCATTGCAAAGCAAGGATACCGGCCCGACAGTCTGGAGAGTGCAATGTCTCATTTCAAAGCAACACTCCACAGGACACTTCCGTAGAAACCCACTGCCATGAAGCAATTAACCACAGAAAATTACAATTCTTGAACATTACGTCAATCCAAGGTGTAGAAATAAAAAAATTCATCTATTCCCTAGTCATCCTACAAACTTAACGATATCCAAAGCCCAAACTATCCATCTGTCTTTAATCCCTCCTCATCAAAAATGACTTTCCGTAAATCTTTTTGCATTCCCTTCTTTTTCCATCCACCATTCGGGGGTATAATCTAAGTTTGGTCATCTAAGCCGCCAGTAAAAGTCTGCGTGAATGCGCGAAAAACAAGAAAACACAAAGTGAACAAATGAAAATGGCTTGTTTAAAACAAAAATGAATCGACGGTGCTTTCCCAATTATTAACGGTACGTCAAGGTCGTGAAGAAGGGGGAGGCTAGAGGCTAGTATTCGCTCCCTCGGTCAGGGCTCATGATGCCGCTGTTGTTGGTGCTCTCCGTATTAGACAGGTATGTCTGGTCGATGCGGAATATCCAGTCCATTTTCTCGCGTTCACTACGAGCAGCGAATAGCCACGTGTTGTCTGTGCCGTAGATGGCAAACACGGCTGCTTGCATGCGCTCGCTGAGGCGTTGTAGGCCCTGGCCCTGACTGCTGGAGGAACTGCCGCCCGTGCCGGTCCATATGGTGGAAATCACGCGGCCGGAGGCCGTGCGGCGGTGACCGGGTGTGAAGTCTGGGCTGGAGTTGTTTTGTGGCCCGTCGTAGTCGTCTGGCCCGTGGAGGAGGCCCAGGACGCCGGGTTGGCTGTCGACGCGGGAGTTGCGTAGGCTGACGAGGGCGATTTCGTCGCCGTCTGACGCGGAGTGGATGTGGAGGTATGGGCGGCGCAGTTCGACGAACCGCTTGACCCAGCGGGTGGAATCGTTGTTGGGGACGAGGAGGTAGCCGCCCTTGAGGACTTTGGGGTTTTTGGGGACGCGGATGATGGTGGTGATGAGGCTGGGTGGGAGGGAGGACTCGGGGGCGATGCCGTTTGTTGGAGGAGCGGTGTTGGCTGGGCTGAGGATGCTGGACAGCGGGTCGGGATATTTTGTCCATAGCTTTATTGACTTTTCGAGTAGCTCAGTTTGGTGGTCGTTGTACTCGGATTCAGGGGGGTTTTGTGCTTCCTCGGGGGCAGCAGCTGTGTCTGATGGAGCTTCATCTTGGGGTTCAACCTTTATTGTTTCCTCGCCCTGGTCCTCGTCGTCGAGCTCTTCATCGATGGACGGTGCTTGGGATGTGTCTGGGGTGTCATTTAAGAGGTCGTCATCGTCATCTGGCACGATTGCCTTCACCTCAGGAAGCGGTTCTGGCTCTGGTTCCGGTTCTGCAGGCCGAACAGTGGTAATGTCGACTCCCAATCTTTGAAGCGTCGTTTGCACCGCGCCAATCTCGGCTACCCGTCTTCTCTTCTTGCGTGCCATAATAAAGTCACTCACGAGGGAGACGCCACGGGGAGCCCAGCTCGTCAGATTCTCTTCACCCTTGACATAATCATGTTGACTGTTCATTCGCCACAAGTCACCAACTCTCTTTATGGGAGCAGGTCGCATGGTGAGAGTGAAAATGCCAGTCGATGAACGTACAAACCTCACGTTCTGCCACAGAGACGAGAACACGGATGTTTGACGCACAAATGTTCGTGACAAGATCTGCACGCACACCTTTTGGACAAACTTCATTGGTTCCGCCAACTTCTCGGAGCTAATCTCCCAGTGTATCGTCATTTGCACGCGGTACTTATCCGCGGTTACTCTGTCTAGTAAGAGTGAATTATGCAAACTCGAGTCCCACTGAGCGTACATGGTGATGCTCCGTGTGCCGTTGGGGTTTTCCCGGAAAATAGGATTTGAAGCAAGCTTCAAAGCGACATCAGGCTCGTGGGTGCCCATGTCTGGAGTCTTGCCTGCTGAATCGACAAGTCGTACTTTGCCAACGCGCACTGCGGTAACATCGCCCCAAGGTAAAGCATCTCCCGAGCTATGGGAGATGTTTATTCCAATTCGGCGTTGTAAACCTTGATGCAGCTGGAAGGTGCCAGTGTCCAACTCACTTGTCTGACTCACTTCCACGGGCTGATATTCGCCATTCTCGTTCAACTCCATAATCTGAATCCGGGAAAGAAGGTCGTGCTTTTCTTGGGTGAAAAATTGTGACTCGTTGATGCGCGATCCCTTTGAACCATCACGCATTGGTCCAGCATCTCTCATGTCGTCCCAACTAAGGAGCTTATCTAAGTGCATGGTTGAGACTTTGGCAAAGATGGCAGCCCGTAGCGTAACGTCTTGAGGCGCAAAGAGAGATACACTCATATTGTGGACACTTTCAAATCGAATCGGGCCTTCGTCAAAGTCGCTTATCATTTGTGTTGTGGTGACCCCATCCTCCTCTGACACGCCAGGGATGAAGAGCTGAGCATGGACTTCTGTTCCTTCTCGCTCGGCGAACCCCAAGAGCTCATGCATGACGACATTAAATTTCAAGGTGTTTGTCGGTGCCCGTGCATGAGAAGGCTCCAGAGACAACTTGACTATGCCGATGGCGTGCGAGGTATAAGGCGACAGGACATCGAGAGAGAAATCTTGGACGCGGCTCTCGAATACAGCTCTCAGCGGAACGTCAACTTCTCCCACAAGTGTATATGACGGCATGCAAGTCTCCACAAATGGATTGTCAAGACTCAAGTGCTGTGCGTATTCTGGCTGGTCGAGGTACTGATGCATCTGCCGCATCTGACGAACGCGGTCATGCAGCTTCTCCAGGCTCCAGAGGTGAACAACGCTGTTCTTATAATCAACGACGCGAACGCCAATGCAGGGTTTCTGGCTCTCCTCCAGTGCAGGATCCTCTCCTTCGCCAGTCAATCCATTGAGAACCATGTCGTAAGAAGAGCAGAGAGCGTGTCCTATATCCACAACGGTGAATTGGAACACAACATTCTCATCCAGCTCGTTACTCATGATCTGAGCCTCCTTCAGCACTGCAGCATTCTGAAGCACAGTTTCGGCCATTTTGACAAAATGACGACCGCGCCAGACTTTGATAACCTTTCTTGCTTGCTCAATCTCTTCTTCTGACAACTTTGGATTCGCTTTGGGTCGCTTGAGAGGGTCCATCTTGTCAATCTTTTCCTCGTACTGTTTCCGTTGCAGATTAAGTTGCTTCTGCATGTCCTCCTTCAGCTCAAGAAGAGCAGCTTCCATCTTCGCCTTTTCCTTCCTAATCTCTTCAACTTCGACGTTGGCCGCTTCTGCACTCTTGAGCTTTTCTTGAAACTCTTCCTTCTGCTTGTCCAGCTGGCTTTGCAGTTCCTCTCGAGTTTCTTTCAAGCGATCCTCTTGTTCGCCTTGCTTTGGTGTTGAGGGCATCGTCAATGCTGTGTCAAGCGAAAAGTTGTCAATGGTTCCAGTAGACATGTACTTTTCACGCAGCTGATATGAAGTGACTGACTCGGTGTCCTCGCCGTCTTCACGTCCGTTAACACGTTCGGCTCGGGCCCTCTGTACATCTTCGAACAAAGCATTGAGTTCTTCATCTGTCAGACTGGTAAAGTTTTGCTCCGTGCCGAGGATAGCACCCGCAGCCTCTCGACGGGCGAGTGACCAATCTGATTCTCTCCCATTTCGCAAAAAGGGAGCTGGCGATTCTGGTCGAGAGTCGCCAAAGTCTGAAACCCTACTCATTGACCTCTCGTGGCCGGGTCGAGGGGATGGTGTTCGATCCAAAGCCTGCAGTTGACTGGCCGTGATGGATTGACGAAGCAGACTTTGCCCAACCTCTGCTCTTTCAGCCCTCGCTTCCATCGGGTGATTGAATCGGAAAATATGAAAATCGCCTAAGATGACTCGGTATCCAGAGTGAAGCTGCTTAGGCTCCGTTATCCTCTTGCCGTTCACCATGACTGACGCGCCGTCAGTGGGAACCACGACGACAGTTCCATCTGCATTGTTTTCGAATTTACAGTGATCATGGAGAATTCTCGTTCCATTAAGCCGGATGTTGGCCTGGTGGTCGGCATTCGTGTCAACATTGCCAACGGTTGTAGTTCCAGGTTTCAGATTGTAAACAAGACATTCGGCAAGAAGAGGGTCGTCCGACAAGTTGACAAGATGGGGCATTTTCTTCGGCGTGTGTAGCCCGACAAAACCTTTTTCGATACTGATGCCGAGTTCTTCCAATGCCGCCTCTCTCTCCTTGTGAATCTCTTCTGTCTTTTGAAGCTTCTGCTCCCAGGTCTGGTTCAAATCGGAGAGCAGCTTCTCGCTCTGGCTGAGCTGTTCGGCGATTTCCGCCTTGGATACCTTCTTTACGACACCTTCGGCGGTAGTGATTGACACCATCTGCTGCTCCAGAGGTGTTCCCTCAGCATAAACTGGTTCTCCAGGGATTGGGGCTTGACCAGATCCAAGAACACCGCCGCCAAGTTTGCTTCTCAGAAGTGCAAGTTCTTCCTTCAATTCTCTGATCATACGGGCATTGGCGTCTTCGTTGATAACAGCGTGGTTCTTGATTCTCTTGGCAGAGTCCGCGTATCGCAAAGTACTGAGCGTCTCGTCATAGTTGATGTCGGCGGGACTGATGGCTGCTATCATAGCCGTCATGCTGTTTCCACCCAAGGAATCTTTCAAAAGCCATGTCAGAACACTATCACGGTAGGGAACCTGAGTTGCGCCCTTCTTTTTCTTTCCCGTGGACAAATCCGCCAACGCAGCAATGACTCGACCTAGTGTTGACAAAGATCGATTGATTTCAGCACCTTCTTTCAATCGAGCACCTGTAGCACCAGTTGACGTTGCACGTTCCGAACCTGCCAAATCGACAAGACTAATCTTGGCGACCTTCTCCATTTCCATCTTGGTCTCTGCGTCATACTTCTTTTGCGTCAGCATCAGAGTGAAAACAGCGTGACTTCGACTGGACGTTTCGTTCATGTTGGTAGCGGCGACAGTTCTGGCCTTGTTTCCTTCGTCCATCAAGTTTTCGATTTCTTGAAAACTGCCAACAACAAGTTTCGCCAAGTCTTCTACATATGGACCCGTCGATGGATGCTCTCGCACTTTCAGATTGCCCTTTGTCGCGGGATTAAGTAAATCTCGAACGCGTTCGTTGTAAATTTCGAGATATGACACTTCGACGGTGCATTTCGTAGATTTGTCTTCTTGGATGGTGTCTATTCGGTTGAACATTTCTTGGCAAATGTTGGGAATAATACCAACTTCTTTGCCGTAACCCATCATGGAGTAAGATTTTCCTGAACCTGTTTGACCATAGGCAAAGATACAATTGTTGTAACCTTGGAAGGCATTGTCGAGAAGCGGTGCTCCGAGATCATCGAAGAGGTTCGACTGGCCGGCGTAAGTCGAGTCCTCCTTGTTGAAGGACCAATATGATCGATCGAAGGCAAAAGTCTTTGCCCCGGTATCCTTTGCGCCCTTGCCACCGTGTCCGTCTGGCATGGCAAGGACGGTTTGGTTCTCCTTCATTTCGACAATACATTTCGAACCTCGGTCAATTTCTAAACGCGAGTTAGCCTTCCGTCCGTCGGCCGTAGCCGCCTTTCCATCCGAAAGGGAGCTTGGCACCACCAATGTGAGGCGAGTTTACTTACCTCTGCCATTGAACGGACGCACTCTCACCACCACCTTAATATTTCCTCCACCTCCCGGAGCCATGTTTGCTAATTTGTCTGCGGGGACCTGGGCTGGTCCCCTAAAGACTGAGCGTCTCTACGCGTAATGCGCCCGGTTGCGTTCCTCGCCAAGGTGCGGGTTAGGGGTTGCGAGCGGAAACCACGGCAATCGTCTATGACAGGTACATATAAAGAATCCGAGGCCAAGAATGCATCAAGGACCCGGGTACATGCTACTTTCGGTGCGAGTAATGTGTTCGCGGGTTGTCGAGGCGGAGTTGCAGGTTTGCGCCGTCTTGATCTGCCGTCAATCAGGGGATGGAAATGACGACACAACGGAAACACAATCTCGAGCGGTGCGAAGCGAGGGGTTGTCGCTGGCTGCTGCACTTCCAAATCAGGTCGCGATGCTGCAGATTGCCGCTGGAGCGTGCAGCGACTCGAATGTCGTACAAAATATGTCGTAACGTCGTCAAAGTCTGGGGGAATGTTGTGGTTGTTGGAGGGGGATCAAATTATTTTTGGATTGTTGCCAACGTACAAGGAGCGAGACGCGGTTCAGTTGGTCGCGCAAGTGTTGAGCTCTCCAGTCCGCAGTCTGGTCTGCAGCCACCAACATGTGGCACTAGTCAAGCACTTGAGCCGGTGGCAGGTTCACGTGCATGTGCCGTTGTCAGTCCAGTGCCTCAAAGCAGGAACTGCAAGGCAGAGCAGGGGATGTGAAATTACTCAAGTATGAATTCAAGCACCACATTTTATTGAACAGGCGAACAACGTGTCTGCATGTGGTCAACTTGCACTTCCAAATGCTGCGGGTCATGACCATCTGTCATGGCAAACTTACTCAATGTCCTCGCTCTAGAACGGTCCACCAGTACGCGTTCCTGGGGGTTTGATGTCATCGCGATATACGAAAACGTAAATAAACTAAGTTACCTCCTAACTTTAACCTTCTTGACAATTTTCGATAATTATTTCATCGTATCGTCTAGTCTCAATCGCCAAGCTGCCAACTTGAAACCAGGCACAGGGTCTTCCGCACATCCCATATTAATCCCCCGGCTCCATGCAAGGGCAAGCATTGACTCTTCATCACCGTTAATTTGAAGTAAGATTTCATCAACATTTCCCAAGTTCTCATGCTTCACTGCTGCATTTCACCCACCTCTGAATGACTTCTCAATCATAATTCAGCCATGAGACTCTTTTCACATTCTATTACAATCTACTCACCCAAGACGCGATTAACAATCCACCACAACGCAGCCAAGACACGCCGATATATTGATCCCCAAACGAAACATCAATGCAATCAATGATGAACAAACCGAAACGCCATGAACACCCACACATGAAACACCCGCCTCAACCTGCACCTAACATCCCATCCTCCAACGCCCTCTCATACTGCTGCACGTTCATCGGCCCCGTTGACCACACCATCAACGCCTGCACATGCGCGTCTGCCTTGTCTGTCTCCCCCACAGGACGCTCAACCACGTAGCCCACAACGTTGAGCCACTCCCCGATGCGCGTCATCCCCGGCTGAAGCGTTTCCAGAACGAGCTCGATGATCACCGATACCGAAATGTTTGTGTTTGGGGGGTACATGTGGCCGAGGGTTAGGCATGCTGTTTCGGTGTTGTATGCCGTGACGCTGATGAGGTTAGGTTTGTGGTAAGTTACTGTCGTGTTGTAGTGTGAAGCTTACCAGCCGAGAAACCTGACCTTTTCGCCGGTCTTTTGGTCAGGTAGAGATGATAGAAAGCATACTTTGGACGCGACAGGTCCTTGATACATGGTTTATGTTTGTGGCACGACTGTTTGTCATATCGGTGGACTTGTTGTTGCCATTATGTGCTCATCTCATGCCGAGGTGAGGTGATGAAACGAAATATGAATGAAGCTGTGAGTTGTCCCGTTGAAGTGGGGTCTGTTCATCCCACCTCCACAAACCTCACCCATAATCGAGTCACATCTCTCATTTACCTCAAACTCCAAACAAACCCCCATTTCAAACAAAATGTCCGCCGAATCGCCCCCCAAATACGTCTACAAAATAGTGCCAACCGCGCCTCCAGAGCCCATCCCCCAGGCGTTCCCACTCTCCGATCTCGACCGGCAAGATGGATTCATCCACCTGAGCACAGCTCAACAGGTCAGCAGAGCGTCATCCTTTGAATAACCAGATCGTAATTCTCACAGTGCCCAGGTCCCCCTTACTTGCGACAGATTCTTCTCAAGCACTTCGGCCCTCTGGCTGCTCAAGTTCCAGCTCGACCAGTTCGCAGACCCGATCAAGTGGGAGGACGAGTTCCCACACCTGTACGGCAACTTTGGCGGCAAGGATGTTGTATCCGTACAAAAGTTTGACAAGGCAGAGGGCCAGTCATGGCCTGAGAGTATGAGTGCTTCATCTTGGCTTGAATAGATTTTACATGGATCACTATAGAAATGCAAACGGTTTTCCATAATTTGTTTACTGCGTTGCTATGGACGCCATTTTATCTATCCCTGAATGCCTAGATCCTTCTCAACCATTCCCTTACAGATGGGGTGATAAAACTCCTTGTTCTTGGCAAATGTCTCGAGGGCCAACTCACGATTCACCTTGTTCAAGCCTCTGAACAAAGGACGCACAAACTTCATGCGGCCAACGGAGCCGAGTAGCTCTGCGACGCCATACACGCAGGTTGGGTCGTTGGCGTCCAGGGCGACGCGGTAGTAGGATGACTTGAGCTCCACGTTCTTGGAAGTGATGAAGTCGTAGATCTTGCCTAGCTGCTGGGCTCGCTCCGAGGAGAGGGGCCCAGATTCTTGGAGTTTGTCTAGGAAGACGATTTTTTGGTTGGCGGTGAAGGATGAAACGTCTTCGGGCTTGGGTTCGAATGACTGCGATTTATTAGCACGCTGCAACATTGTGCTCGAGATTTTAGGAGGGGAACGTACGGCATCTTGCCACTTCGTGGCTAATTCGTAGCAGGCAGTCACCATTCTTAGGTCGAAATCTGGCTTGGGAGGCAGGCCAGGCGTGTAGAAGCGGCCTTCCCAGTCAATCGTGGCAATCTTCTGCTTGATAGCCTCGTCGCCTAGGCCATTGAAGAAGTCCATAAACGTGTCACGGAACTCGAAAGAGTCGAGAGACTTGCCGGACCACTTGGTAAAGTAGTGGGGGATGAACTTGTCAAAGGCTTCGCGGCCGACTAGTCTGTCGAGGTAGTACAGGAAGTGGAAGCCCTTTTCGTAGGCAATGGTGCTGTAGACGTCTTCGGGATCGACGTCCTTGTGGCTGATGATGAGCTTGGTGTATTCGTGGTCCTTTCCGAAGAGTTCGACAGAGTCCTCTATTGAGCGTTAGCTTGTATGATCCTAGGGCTTATTTGATGACTTTTTGCGCACCAAGGGCTTTCCAGCCAATAATGGAGGAAAAGTCGAATTCAGCCTCGCCGTGAATGGCAGACTGGATTCTGCGTTCGAGGTAGACGGTCCATCCTTCGTTGAGCCAGCTGAAAGCTATGTTAGGACAGGATCACACCACGTTATTTGTTAAATATGACTTACAAGTGCTCCCAGCTTGCATTGGAAACCAGGTTACCGCTCCAACTGTGGCTCAGTTCATGGGCGATAACGTCTACATTCTGGCGGTCCCCACTGATGATGGTTGGCGTGGCAAAGGTGTAAATGGGATTCTCCATGCCTGACAAAATGGTTAGCAATTGTCCCTGGAAAGCACTGATACTGGATGAAGCTCACCTCCGTAAGGGAAGCTGGGAGGCAGAACGAGAACATTGTACTCTCCCCACTTATAAGGAAAGACAAGCTTCTCAGCAACGTCCATAAACTTGTCCATATCCCTCTCCAGCTCCCACTTGCAGTCATCCAACTCATTCGGCCCAGTAACAACCACGCTCCTGGATCCAATCTTGGCAGCGACAATATCACCAGAAGCCACGGCAAACAAGTACGAAGGAATGGGAACCTTTTGCTCAAACTCATACGTCTTCTCCGTGCCCACCGCGGGCGTGTGATCCCCAACCGGAACACCACTAGCCACGACGGGCAACGAAGAAGTCAACTTAAAGGTAAAAGTCGACTTGACATCAGGAGTATCCTGGCAGGGAAAGATGGATCTCGCATTAATAGCCTGGCATTGCGAGAACATGTACGGATGCTTCTTGTTGGACGTTTGCGCAGGAGTCAACCATTGCAACGCGGTGCACTTGGCCGTCGTCTCCAGATCAATAGCAACGTTGATGACGTCTCCCTTGGCAGCGCCCTCGGGAACAGAAACGTGGAGAGGAGCGCCAAAGGGGTCACTGTGAGGCTTCAACTCCCACTTGGTCTGCGTGGAATTGACATTGACGCCCTGAACGTTGATGAACCTGGTGTCGAGGATGACTTCCCTGCTCTCCTTGTCCGTTTGGCTTTCAAGTTGCAGCGTAGCAGTGCCCTTGAGGAATTTTTGGTCAAAATCTAGCTTGAAGTTGACGGTGGTGTGCTTGGTGCGCCAGGCAGAGTAGTTGGAGAGGGTGGTGGGATCGCGATTGCCCATGTTGGCGGCTGTTGCGAATCCGCGACGTAAGAGACTGGATGGAGCTGGTATCGATGAATTGAAAAGGAATGGAAGACTGGGTCTTTTGAAAATAGAGAGCCACGACATGTGTTCTACAAAAAGGGCCGGTTGGACTTCTCATATGGCTTGCAGGAACGGGTAGGAAGATGTTGCTGTTACCTCACATTCCTATTTTAGGCCGTCACGTGTGGACACTGCCCCACGTTGAGGTTGTAAGTTGGTGATGCATGTGTTTGATGTGCTATTGACGGGCAGCTTTTCTTTTTATGGATGTAGCTTTGTTTACTTGATTTGTATTTGTTAAATTGAGCTTGAATGTTTTCAATTTTTGTTTATATGTATACTCCGTATGTATGAGCAAGAAAATCTGCATACACCTCGGTATCATCAAAAACTCCCATCGGGTATGTCGGCCAGAAAAAGGAACCACAGCCCCGCATCCGAAGCTAAGCGTCCTCAACAAGCAAAAGTCCTTTCGAATTCGCATCTTAGCACCGGGAAAATATACAAATATCCTTTCAACCTTGATGCCGCAGCTGTAAGTTCACAAAAGCCCACATCAGTCAATCGTAATCTTGATGCTCTCGCTCTTAAAATCGCCCTTGAACGCATCAGGCTGAGAAGAGAGGTGCTCCAAATCCTCCGACGACACCTTGTCCTTTGACCTCGCAATCACACCCATCCAACTCCCCTCCAGAAACACCGTCGCCTTCTTCCCCAGCTTTCCCATGGGAACAGTCGGCTCCTTCAGCACCAAATCATTTGTCGCGCTGGCCCCCGACTCCAATCCAATCAGTGAATCAGGCATCGGCGGCCAGATCCGCGATGCTTTGATGATTTGCAACTCGACAGGCTCTGATGCTCCTTCTGGCGTGATGGTGAGTAGACCGAGAGGTAAGGCGATGGCATCCAACGGCGAGTTGTAGGCGATTATGGTTACGGGATGCGAGTTCCTGTTTGTGACGGTGACGCGCACTGTGGGTGGCGATGTGCTCGTCTGGGTGAGGCTGAGTGCCAGGCCGTCTAAGGGATTCGACCCTGAAGCCATTTTCATGAGCGCAATGGCTGTCGAGGAGTAGAATGTGACTGTTGCTGGGGAGGCGATGTATGTGATGGCGAGTAACACTGCAAGAGTGCTGAGAATGACGCCGATTGTGCGATGGATTCGTAGATGGGCCATTCAGACGATATGGACTCGTGAATGTGGAATGGCTAAGTTGCCGTGAGAAGGATGGGACGGCAGTTGCAATGTGTTTTATGTTGCAGCCTGTTTCAATGCTTCATCCTTTGTGCCAGTGTTTGTGACCAGTAGACGTGTCGTCGTCATTGAAGTGGGGGTGTTTTGGTTCTGGTGAATTCATGCTGAGGACCTGCCTTTCTGGGGATCTGGAAAGTACATCCAAGGATGATCGTTGATGGAGGATTGATGCGTCAGGCACACCAGGATGGAGGTGCTTCCTTATTGGTGGTGCCTAAGCTTTGAATCGGCTGCCTTCTGGAAGGGGATGGTGGTTAAGTTGATCCATTTTCTTCAATGTTGCTTGTTGGCCAAGTTTCGGCTTTTATTACCTCTGCTGTAGCGAGTGCCGTTGCATGAACCAGCTGAAAATGGAATGTCTGGTCATTCAATGTCATGTTTTAATTATCGTCGAGCACATTGAGCAGCTGGGGAGCAAGAATGAACCAATTGACAATACTCATGCAACAACTCATCACTTAATTCTTAGATGCACGAAACAATACATTTTTTTATGTATAACAGTGTGATAGTTAATGACAAAAAATATGTTCTCGCAGCTGCCCAATAAATTTTTGCAAGCTTGCACTCATCCGACCTTCATGACAATAACATGACCTTGTCTTTTCCTTTTTCCCCATATGCGACTCAGTGTACTCATCTTATCGCAGTCACTTTTTACCCACAAACGTCAACGCCCCGACAACCATGGCATCAATCCCAGTGTCCAGAGTCGGATGTATAGCCGGCGCAAACAGAGGCGAGTGATTCACAGGCAATTCATCCAGCGTCCCCTCCTTCTGATGATTCTCCCAAACATCACTCCCAGATCCGCTCCATGCCCAAAACATAGAAGGCTTATTGATTGCCGACGCCAGAATTTGGAAATCCTCACTCCCAGACAACGGCGTCCCAATTGTCTCGAATGAATCTCCAAAGTGAGCTGCAAACGACTGGCCAACTTTTTCCGTGACAGTTGCATCATTCGAAGTCAGAGGGAATGCGTTCAACTTCTCAAAACGGGGTTCCTTTGGGCATCTCCCAGCCTCACACTCGGCCTTCACAATGCGCTTTATCCCGTCGAGAACCACCTTTCTCCATTTCTCGCTCACAGTCCTCACATTGACCTGCATGACGGCCTCATCGCCAATCACATTGACAGTATCGCCGGCCTTCAAACTACCCACTGTCACGACAGCAGTTTCCTCAGGCGGCACTTCCCGACTCACAATCGTTTGAAGCCGCACCACGATCGACGCCGCAATGACAAGGGCGTCGATACACCGATGCGGCATGCTTCCATGGCCGCCTCGCCCGTAGATGGTGATTCTCCAACTATCAGCAGCTGCTAGAATCGGACCACTCTTGGTGGCCACGACCCCCGGTGGGATAGGGAATACGTGCTGGCCAAGAACGACGTCAGGGATCGGACAAGCATGTTTCTTTGGATCGTATAAGCCATCGTCGACCATGGCCTGAGCGCCACAGGCACGTTCCTCAGCAGGCTGGAAGAGGAAGATGAGTGTGCCGGACCATTCTTGTCTGGCTCTGAGGAGAGTATCTGCCGCGGCGAGATTGCAGGTTATGTGCATGTCGTGGCCGCATGCGTGCATGACCGGTTTGGTCACATTGTCCAGATGTGTGTCTTTCATGGTCTTTGTAGATGCGTAGTCGAGCCCGGTCTTTTCAAGGACAGGTAATGCGTCGATGTCGGCGCGGAGAAGGACGGTTGGTCCGGCGCCATTCTTGCAGATGGCGATTACGCCTGTTCCTCCGATTCCAGTGCGGATGTCTAGGTCTGGGGATAGGGATTTGAGGTGCGAGGCGATTTTTGCAGCTGTTTCGTGTTCGAGGGTTGAGATTTCGGGGTTTTGGTGGAAATGGCGATATAAGGATTCGTAAGTGTCGAGGTTGGGCTTGTGTTTCTCCAGGATGGCTTTGAAGGGTGATGACGTGGGGGGAGGCATCTTTGTCAATTTGGGTCAGTTGGATGAACTGGAGATGATAGCGATGCAAAATGAGTAGTAGGTGATGTAAATATTATGTATTGAGTGGTATTTCGCTCTTGCACCCGGATGAAGACCGATAAAAGCCTACATGTGAGGTTGCATTTGCAACTTCAAAGTTACTCACTTGCATGGATTCAGACCAGACACTAACACACTTGCTGCTTCCCCCGGATCCGTGCTAGCCGAATCCGCATGCGGATGCCATACACAGTTTTTGGTTTGTTCACTCCACTAGTTCTCGATCAATGAAAGTCAGAGGCAATTCCGATCTGTAATGTTTATGAAATTATTCTTGGAATGCGTAGCATTGTGGACTCGGTGATGGATACGAAGGATGTTCGTTGTATTATTATATATTGACTTGTAAACTCACCTACTGGCACTGCTGGGTGCTGGTGATGGTTCCATCTCGACGAGCAAGAGGCAATGGAATCAGAGTCGCAGCGTCAGAATGCAATGTTTAAGAAATATAATCATATATCTACTAGACAGCTCCAAAAGTTAACCCATGACTGCAAGGAGCAGGTCGTTTAGCAAAAGTCCAAACCGCTTCCACTTTAGGACCCAATCTCCACATCACACAATCGTCATTGCTTCAAACAGCTTGGCGCTGACATGACAGCCGACCGTGGGGACAGGCAGTGTCTTCACGTGAAGTCAGCATCAGCTTATTCATATTCCACTCGAACATGGAATTTTTCATTCCTTCATTTCATAAGGAGCCGAGCTGGATATTACTGTTCTGTCATTGACAATGGCGCATCCCGGGCCCCCCACAAACATCCCACATTCAGAGAATGTTGTATCTCTGTCCATCATCGACACAACGTCCACTATAGCCGCGCCCGCAAAGTCCTTCGTAAAGCCTGTGCTCAAGGGCCATGAAGTCTGGAAAGTGCCCGCCTACGCCTTTCTAATCACGAACAGGCAGCAGAACCGCACAATTCTCTTCGACTTGGGTGTACGCAAAGACTGGGACAACCTGGCGCCAGCATTATTCAAGCGCCTCAAAGCAAATGGTTTCGATGTAGAAACCAAAAAAGGCGTTCGTGAGATCTTGGACGAAGAAGGAATTGATACTTCAGCGGACAACATTGAGGCGATAATTTGGAGCCACGGGCATTTCGACCATACTGGGGATCCATCTACATTCGACTCCGGCACAGCACTGGTCATTGGGCCAGGAATCAAGCAGAATCTCATGCCTGGATACCCTACCAACCAGAACAGCAGCTTGCTGGATTCCGACTTTGAGGGCCGAGAAGTGCGGGAAGTCAACTTTGACGAAGCGAAACTGCAGATTGGCCGATTCACAGCCTTTGACTACTTTGACGACGGCAGCTTCTACCTGCTTAATGCGCCGGGCCATGCTCACGGACATATGTGCGCTTTGGCTCGTCTGACTAGCAACCCTGCTTCGTTTGTTTTTCTGGGTGGCGATGCGGCACATCATGGTGGTGAAATCAGGCCGAGCGAGAGGATGCCATTTCCTGATACACTGGCTTCCTTGGTTGGGAATGGTGGTACATTTTGTCCGGGCGACTTGTGCTCGAAGCTGTCTGAGGAATGTAATGATACCACGCCGATTTACCGGCCGACGGAAGCAGGGAGTCACTTGGATGCTCCGACTGCGAGAGAAACTGTCGGGAAGTTGCAGGACCTTGATGCGCTGGAGAATGTGTTTGTTGTTCTGGCTCATGATACTAGCTTGTTGGATATTGTGGACTTCTTCCCAAAGACGACTGAGGGGTTTGGGGAGAAGGGATGGAAGGGGAAGGCGCGGTGGGCATTTCTGAAGGATTTCCAAGAGATAGCCGAGGGATGATGGTAGGGTAATGGAGGTTTCTGGGTGGCAGCGGAAACTGAGATTTGAAGTGTTAGAGTATTTTGAGGTACAGAGTACAATGTAATGTCTGGTAGTACTGTGAGAATGTTGAGATATTGATGGCAGCAGCCGACTGGAGTTCTGGTCAGCCAGCATGCCAGGCACTGAACAGAGCAGCCAGGACAGTCTGCGCCACTTTGGACCTCCCCAGCCTCCATGTCAGTCTGGTATGTATACAGCAGCCACCCGCCCAACAATTACAGGCTAACAGCTGCAACCAGTTGACATCAACTTGACAGCTGCCAGACACCAGTTCAAATGTGAACGCCTTACAATTCTAAATTTGTCGTCACATTTCAACAAAGTAAGGCAGTTTCCGTAGGGTACTGGGCTCACATCTCAAATACCAAATTGTAAGGCCAGTTCTCATTCAGGGGGGAATCAAGTTCGATTCCCATGGGTTGACGCCATGCCTGATGTCTCACCCTGGCCGAAGTCTTCCATGGGAGCCTCTGTGAGCCCTAACACGTCCATAGGAATGCCAGAATACCTGGTACCTCTTTTTTTATTCCCCTTGGTTTGCTATTTGATTTTGTTTATTCATTTTTTTTTATTTCGTGCCTTGCATTTCTAGGGACAATCACAACGATTGCTTAGTGTTGCACTTCATGCACCTAGAAACATTGTAGCTGCCCACTCCCACCTACTCATACTCTTGTGTAGGCTCAGTTAGTCTTGATGCATGGTTCAAAGACATTCTTAGAGATTGGAGCACTTTTGCCTCCTCATTTATTGAGTAGAAACAAGCTTGAGACGTGAGAGCCAGACGGTCCCAGGAAGTCTGATACTTCTGGGTTGCTGCCAGCGTCAAGTATTGTGCAAGGTCCCTCGGCTGCAACACCATTTCAGGAGACAACCAGTTTGATTTCGTGCTGAGCATAACTAGAGATATACATGGTTTGATTGAATTTATGTATTTAAACCTCGAGTGATGGCCACACGTCCACAACAAATGGCAACTACAGCCAGTCACAACGAGCACCGCGAGCACGCCAGGACATCTCCCAACAGTCACATCATCTGCATGTTTCTTTGTTGCCAACAGTCCAATTACAGCCAATGTCTGTGCGTTGGGAAGAGTCAAAAAGCGCGAGTCCCTCAGTTTCTTCATGCCCAAGTAGTTCAGCTGTTTGCGAATCCAACGCAGCCAAAATATTCAACTATTCACATCTTTTCATGTTCCTTCCACCAGCCATGGAGATCGATTTATTGCGAGCCACTGCCGCTGACCTCCACGACCTTCTCAACTCGGGACAACTTACCAGCCTTGAGCTTGTGCAGCAGTGTCATCGTCAGATACTTCGTCATAACGACAGGTTGAAAGCTTTGATCACCATAACCCCGTCAGAGTATCTAGAAGATGTGGCAACGAAAATGGATCAGGAGAGACAGAGAGGCTGTATTCGTAGTCCTTTGCATGGAATTCCATTTGTTGTGAAGGTCGTGCATGTCCTAAGTTGCCGTCGGGTACATGTGTATGTACTAAGTATTTTTCTAGAACGCGTTCAACACAACTGAAGACATGAAACTGCAAACTACAAATGGTGGTTGGGCATTCGAAGACTGCCGTCCTCCTCACACGGCCAAGGTTATTACGCAAGCCATTGACGCTGGAATGATCCTCATGGGGAAGGCAAATTTATCAGTTAGTTACATCCCTCGATGCATCTTGGAAGGCAATAGCTGACGAGGGTAGCAATTCGGTAATTGGAAGTATGATTTACGAAGCGGCGGTACTGTCGATGGCCACTAAAATATAATAGAGCCTCGAATATGCCAGGCGGTTGGTCTGCTCGAGGTGGTCAGACTCAGTCAGCGTATGTGCGAGGTGGCGTTATCGACGACGGCATCTACGGCCACTCTGTAAGTTTCTCAGTAGCAACCAGCTCTAAGCTCTGCTCACATTACTCCTAGAATCCATCCGGATCATCCACAGGCTCCGCAGTGGCAGTGAGCGCAGGGTTTGCACCAGTATCCATAGGCTCAGACTTCAACGGTTCCTTGACGAATCCAGCCATACGGGCTTCTCTCTACACTATCCGCGTGACTCCCGGCATAGTCTCTGAAGCTGGTGGGTTCCCCTTTTCCGTAGACCGTGACAGTGTTGACCCAATGGCGAATGGTGTTGAAGATTTGGTGAACTTCTTGAATATCATTGCAGATAAATCACACCCACGAGTTCCGAGTCAAGGATATGGAACTGAAAAACGGCTAGGCTGGGGTGATTTAACAATTGCCACGCTTGATCCTCGCAAATGGTATTTATCCGAACAGGTGCAGAAGCCTCAGCCAGGAGCCCTCGATCAGATTGTGAGCTACGCAGGACTTCATTTCCCTCATTTTTGCGCGCGTTAACATGACTCAAGATCCGAGAAACTTTAGAAGCATATGAAAAGCTGAAAAGTCTTGCACATCGGGTCATTGGCCCAGTAGAGCTCATGACGGATGATGTACTATCCGCTACAAATGAGGATATGATGAAAATAATAAGTGAGAACTCCTATCTGAAATTCCAAGTGCCCAGCATCTAACATGACAGAAAATGATTTTTCAACTCTGTTCGATGAATAAATCGGTGGTTTAACAACACCGAAAGTTTCGTCGCTGTCTGAGCTCATTGCTTTCAATCAACAACATCGGGACATTGAACTGCCTGCCGGTAAGGGCTTCTCTGTTCTCATCTGCCACCGAGTTATTCTAACTCATCCTTCTAGCAGAGTACCCTCACCAAGACAAACTCGAACAAAGCGTGGAGTTTTGCAATTCACTTTCCAAAGAGGGGTATGCTCGACTCGACCGCGCAGTGACGGCGGCAGGGCTAGAGAACAGCATTGATAAGGTGCTGAGAGAAAATCACGCCGATCTTATCATCGCACCTGCGGATAGCTTTGTGCCAGACGTGACTGCGTTTGCTAGTAGGTAGCATGAAGGAGTATCGTGTTGCGTTTACTAATGCTGAGTTAGAGTATCCATCTGTGACACTCCCGCTGGGCTACCTTGACTGGAACGGTGACCATTTGGACTGCTAGCGGTGGCTGCTGAGTTTCAGGAAGAGTTGCTGATTGATGTTGCCAGGACTTGGGAGGGTGCCTTTCCGGCGCGAAGACCTCCAAACATGGTAGGCTAGCTGAAGTCAGGCGGTTAAGGATGTTCGAATTCTCACGTAGACTGTTGGCGGTATATGCTCGATGAGACTGCGATGTTTGAGGCAAGCAAGAATGTTCTATTCTAGAAGACAAATAACCCTTTCTGGATACCTATTACTGCGACTCAACTATATCTGTATGCAAAGTCGAAATCTCGTCAATGTATTTTGCCCTGACTAGTCATATGAAATGCCCCTGTGCTCACTGCAGGTACCCGGTAGATTGTGCAATTATCAGGAAAAGATACCGACAGGATTGTAATTCCCATCCCGAACGCGAGATATACAGGCTTCTAGATTACATCTTGTCCATCCACGTCGAAGAGCTTACTAACCCGGTACCCTGGGGGCTAAAAATATCTATTTAACGCTCATCACGACATAATGACGACAGATCTTGACAGAATATAAGAGTTGCGTTTGAGGCGTTGAGATCTACAGCGATCAAACAATGCCAGGTTATGCTCCGGGGAAAAATGCTTCCTTCAAGCTAAGAATAGCTAGGAACGACATTAAAAGAAGAACTGCATATTAATCGAAGGTTTGCGGTAAGTTTAAATTTAGAGTAATACTTTACCATTTACCTCGGTGAATCGCAGACCAAAAATGCGCCTCGACAGTCCAGCGCCGAAGTTACCAGGATTTCCTCAACAATTAATTAGTAAGACTAATTCAACACCATGCTAGGAGACGTGCGGGAGACTCCTATGTAATAGTTGGTGAGAGGATAGCTTCCTGCGGCCGATTTCATTGCAGATCATGGAAGAGTAGTATTCAGTCACATAATCCGATTGACGGTACTACTTGGCCATGAAGGGAAAGAACGGCAGGTACCAGCATATACAGCACTCCAATGTACAGGGCAACATAGTCTAATTCATGTTAGATTCTAATATCGGTCAATACAATGACCCAACGTGGTCGACAGAGCACCCGCATCAGGTCGAGCAAACAAAATCTTGTCAGCATTCCGTGAGAATATCGCGCAAACAGCCAGAAGTTTCCGGCCCGACTGTTGAGCATGCCAAATGCACCATACGCGGGGTTTTCTCCTGAGCTGAACGGGGAGATCGCGATGAGGCCACGGCTTCAAGCCACAATAACATGACAGCCATCATTGGCTCACCATAACCCAGAACCCAGCATTTGCTCGGAAGGTGTCCGTTTCCGAGCATAGATGCAAGGCGTCGGAGATGGAATGCCAGGAATAATGTCAATGTCTCTCACTTGTTTGCTTGAATGCAAGGAGTAAACGACGCCAGAACATCATGAGTCCAACCGGATGCTGCATCCAAGGACAGCCTCCAAGCCCTATTGCCAGAATCAGGGTTTCCTTTTTTAAAAAAGAAGCTTAGAGCGACAGCCGAGATGCTAATGTGGAAAAAGGTCATGGGGAAGAATGGTGGCAGGGGAGCCTGCTGCATAGTTATAAATATATGGAAGCCCAATGGAGGGCGTCAGGATACGAGGCCGACTTTGAAATCTGATAGGCGTCGATGTGCCGAGAGGCTTACGCCACCGAGTTGCCCTCTGGTTGTGGCATAGGGCTGTGTAGACGAAACTGAATCGAGTGCCAAGAGCTGCCTACGATTTAGTCGGTACGTGTGTTGTTGCCTTTATCTGCTAGATTTCGCGTTGTTTGAAAATAGGCATGTTGTGAAGGAGAAACTTCTATGTTGTTTCCGGTGATATACTTATCAAACAGCATGTAAGACGGAACTCACTCCCAACACCCTCGCCAACACGTCTGTCCGAACACGTTCCTGGCTATTGTTTCATCGGGGATCAATCAGCTTTCAGGGGTTGACTGCATTCTGTTCAACGTGGCTGTGGCTGCGCAAACAACGTCGGTCAACGGAAACTACCGACCTGTCGTGTTCAATGTTCGGCAGATGGGCGTATGGGGGCAGCCCATCAGCCGCCATTTTTACCTCATTGGAAACCAAGCAGTGGACGAGAGACGTCTGCAGTGCATGTTCATCTGTCCTCAGAAGAAAATGGTTGGCTTAGTTCACACCATATGTCTGGCCAGCTGATTTCAGCTTCTGCACCTACACATATGCAGGCTTCCTTTGCTATTTCGGGTATCCCTATGCGTATGCACGAATGCAGGACGTACGAGGCTGTTTTGGAAATCTCTCATCCCAAAAGGTACATATGATTGAGCCTTACGAGACGTGCTATACGACTTTATTGAATTAAAACGAAATATTGTTGTTCTATACTGGGATACGTACGATGATGCTTGATGCTGCGGCGGGCAGTTCAAGGCATAGATGCAATATTGACAGTTGGGCTCTCGTGATGGGAGCGCCTCACAACCCAATATCTAGGCAAACATGGCGGTGAACTTGCACTGGGTTGAAATTGTGAGTCGATTCAGCGTCGTGGTTGGATAGTCTTGATCAAGCCATCTCGCTAAAATGGCAAACCTATCCATGAACAGAAAGAATGAGGCTCACATTCGGTGAGAGGTCATCGTGTTTGTTGCCTTGCTCGAGATGTGTCATTCGAAGTGACAAACCATCGTGAATAATTTTGATAATTCAGCCGCAGTGGCAGCAGCCAAGGCATTCTCGGGGTTTGTTCTGAGATGATGGAATATATAAACTCTGGCTTCATCCTCGATATCACTCTCAGAAAACTCATCATCACTCAGCTTTCAATCATCAAACACCCTCCAGATCAGACACTCGCTTGTCATAACAAACATCTTACCCATTTTTCCATTTGCAACATTTCAAAATGCTTCTTCTCGGACTCCTCACCCCCCTTCTCGGCCTTGCTGCCGCTGCCCCCAACCCCAATGCTCCCTCCAAAGTCAAGATCCACGGTGTGAGTCTCCTTGGAACTGGCTGCCCTGCTGGCACTGCCGATGTCCAAGTTGATGCCACCGGTACCCTCTTTGAGGCTACCTTCTCTGCCTACGAGGTGCAAACCGGTCCTGGCACCAAGGCCATTGACTGGCGAAAGAACTGCAAGCTTACTCTCAACATGGAGTTTAGCTCTGGTTTCCAGTAAGTCATCACAACCTATCACATACTCTCTGTACTAACCACTCTTCAGATTCTCCATCCTCGACACTGACATGATTGGATTTGCTGAAATCCCCAAGGGTGCCAAGGGCCAGTGCACAAACACCTTCTCCTTCACTGGAAACCCACAGATGGTCAACTACAAGATCAACCTTCCTGGTCCCTACAGCGGAAACTTTGATCTCCAGTCTCGTGCTGGTATCGAGTCCTGGTCGCCCTGCGGTGGCAGCACTGCCATCCTCAACATGAACACTGCTTGTGCCCTTTCCCCCACTCACCTCCCAGCTCTCATTGCTGTAAGTATTACCTTTCCTTTCTCTCGTCGAGATTATGAACTTTGTATGAATAGTGTGCTAATTCATCAAACAGGTCGATCACATCAGCGGCAAGCTCGTGGTCAAGTTCTCCGTCCACTGGCGCCGCTGCCACAAGTAAATTACTACACATGCTCTTTTTGGCCTCCACTCTTAGGGAGCATCACACTCCTGGAAATGTGCTTTACAAGGCTCGGGCAGCCTTGTCTCACGGAGATTATACCACTTAGATCCTTTTGTTACGCAGGATGTCATGTTAGCACGTGGTTCATGTTTATGGGTTTACGAATCCTCTTATCGACTTCTTCAGTTTCATTCATTGCGGAATCTAGTAGAGAGAAAATACAGAAAAGACTGTTGGATCCAGAGAAAACTCTATTCACTCCGTAATTAGTGACTCCAGTGAATCTGTCAGTGTCAACACCTGATGTTGTAAGAGCCACCAATGAGTGAAAAGAATCGAACTGAGCTCGCATAGATGAGAACCGGAGAACCAGTAATGTTTGTGAAACCCTCGCCCCCAATTCAGCTGGACGCGTGGTGGTGTCGTGCGTCATCTGATACAGCAGTGAGAAGCCCATGCTTACACAACAGTACACCACATCTCTCCGTTAGCTGAAATGGAGCAAGCGAGTTGGAATCTTCTCCATCCAGTGTCAGCAGAATCCCGTAGTTCTAGGGATACCATTCGTTCTGGGGGTATGCGCATTATTGATCAATCTTCGACGCCAAAGTTGTATCTGGAGGTCGACATCCAACCACGAAGTATTCCCCCATCCTTGATGGTATGCTCGGCACCATGTTGTCGCACTGGCACCAAGCGAATCAGACCAATTCACCAAGAAGATATGTACAGTTTGTGGTAAGAAATATTTGCCCACATCCAAGTAGACACTAACACATCTCGATAGATCTTAGCACATAACGCGGTATGCAATACCTTGTACCTGTTCAAACACTTTTAACCCCCAACTGTAGTCTACATTAGGCTAGGTTCAGAGCATGGCTAGATAGATGAGAGACGTTGTTTGGAAAGCTGTAGTTTCTGGTAAGGTAAATATGAATTTGGATCTCCTTTCCTTTACTAGTTGAGTCGCTTCTGAAGTGTTTAATGATATTCTCTACTGCGTGCTATCATTCTGCATGTGTGAGTCTTTCTAGAATATGTACGAGACAATGTAGTTGAATTTGATAACACTATTAGTCAAGGTCATTGGCAACCACTCCCTTCTCCAGACTCCATTTAGCTCAACGGGTTAAGTGGTAGTACACTCGTAACAACTTGTAAGGAAATACAAGTGGCTACACACGTAGTCACCGCTTCAAATTTGACACTCAACTAATCTGCAGAAAGACTGCACTAACTACAGTGACTCAACACTCCATTTCCCCAGATTATCCCGTCTCCACAAGGTCTCTATGACTTACGGATTCTCAGCTTCACGTCAAGTCCAATAACCTGCCCAGACCGCAGTGCAATGGGTTGACAATGGTAGACGGATGCCTTATCTCTTGAGAACCTTGAGCTCTACAGTTCTCAGAACAGTATAAGACGATGCGGCAAAAGCGAAACCCAGCTCGAATCCTAAATCACCACCTGCAGCCTTCCCAGCAGGCCCAACCCACCAAGTCTGTTTCATACCAATGACCATTCCTGCAATGCCAATCACAGAGGATGCCAAAGAAGCGAAACTAGGAGGCAGCTTGTCCTTGTCATCCCAGTGTTCAGGATTGTACGCAGAAAAGCTGCGCTTGAACCAGAAGTGGTCGGTCAGTGCAATGCCCTCGTAAATCGCAAGCCAGTAGCCGATGAAGTGCATGAAGTTCTCGAGCACGGCTTCAAAACTGCTATATCCAGGAATGGCAATGCCAACATAGACTGCGGACCCGACGACAGTCCAGACAAAGCGAGGCACCTTGCGAGTCCAGCGCCCGAGGACCATGAGCGTCAATGACACAGAGTAGATGTTGGGACAGTTGTTGGCCACGATTGACAAGGCGAGAATGACGAGGCAGAAGCTTCCGAAGCCACCCAACGGGGGGGAAAGGACTGCACGGAGAAGACCCCCGACGCCGGCGTCTCCCCAGCCCTGCATGTATACGTTGTCGCCGCCGTTGATAGTCATAGCTGTTGCCACTGCTGCACCTAGAAGCTCCGTGAACAGGAGAGTAGGTAGAATACCCAACCACGTAGCGAGAAACACGTTCCTTCGCGGGCGGTTACTTGGTTGATACACAGTATAATCGGCAGCCAGACTGGTGTACCCAGTTCCGAAACCGAACACTGTTGAGCCATAGGATAGAACTTTCCCAATCTCGGCCTTGCCCGAACCCATAGGTGTATTGACAAAGTCACCGGAGTGCGCGAATACACCAAGAACGATCATGAAGACAATAAAAGTCGGAATCCAACTCCAGTACTCGTATAAGTGAACGAGTTTGTAGCCGAAGAAAACGATGATCAAGGTGCAAAAGGCAATGATGAGAATGCCCGCCCAGCCTGGGACTCGTGGATCGATGGCGTTGAGAAGCTGTGCACCAACGATGATGTTGGCTGCGGACCAGCCTATCCCGGCAAGAAGGTTGAAGAATGCAACTGTTCGCCAAAGGGGTTAGAGATAATATAAAGTAGTAAGTGAAGGTGATTTGGCATGCGTACTCAGCTTTACTCCCCACCATCCAAACCAGAAACGTGACAGAACCATCTGTCTGAGACCAAACGCTGGACCAAAGGTGGAAAAGAAGCACACCGTCGCCGATCCGAGGAGGTTGAAGAAGATGATGACTAGCGCACCATCTACAAAGCCAATTTGGTAGAGGGGCTGACCGAGAACGCCGATTGTGAATGAGGGAACGACGAGATTGGCAGCAAGCCACTGGCATTCAAATTAGATAATTATCTCTGACATTGCGTCGTAATCAGAGAGGTCAAATACCATCGTCCCAATGTTCCAGTAGGAGTTGTCATTTCGTTCATCTTCCGGAACGCGCTCAATACCTCGCTGTTCAACTTTAAACTTGCCAGCTAAGCGTTGCAATTTTCCGTATAGAGTACTAGTATCATAATCGTTTGAGGCGTCATGAGGTGTGGCAGCATCCGAGGCAGTCTTTGAAAAGACAGTCTCATCAACATACACACTTCCACGCCTCTCGATATCTTCTCGGTTTTCATCCATGGTGGTTGAAAGGTTTGGAGGAATCGTAGCAGACAATCATGTCACACTTCGATTACAAGACGGTGGTCTTGGAGAGTGTGAGTTGTTTCCCTAGAGAAATCAGACAAATAGAGGCAAAAGGAGGAAAACCCAGCGGAGAGACCAACTTCTTCTGAAAAGCTGGTGTTTTCGAGTCTTTTATATCCTGGAGCGACTAGATCTACGTGTATGGATGTTGGCTTTGGAAACACGTCGAGGCCAGACCCACGGGTACCTCCGACCCTACAAGAGATGTCATCAGGACCTTGAAACCTTGATTGATCCCCATGGGGTACGAGAGGAGCTGGGCATCGTGTGCGTGTGCAGAAACGTACCAATGCAGGGCTGGATCTGGGGTAATGGAGGCACAGGATCCATCTCATCTCTCATCTGCCACGGCACCCTCCACAAACAGGGATCGGGTGAGCTTGGATGGGAATTCTCTCACTGAAGCTTCTGCTATGCAACTTCAAACTCATATGGTTTACTGCCACGTGGATTTTCCGGGGAAGCGGGCTGGTACACGTTCTGTGATGGTTACCTATTTTGGCCTCTTCAGCTGCGACCCCTAACCTTGGATCCCGCATTGTATTTAACTTTTGGCTTCCGATTCGTTTTCAAATTGTCCGCTTCTCCACTAGTTTTTGGTGGATGTTGGGGGATGAGGGCGAAATCCGATCGTGATGGTGGTGTGGTGGCATCGGAGACCGCCGATGTGAGAGAATCCTGAGGCTGAGATCTGGTCTTGGCACAAGAGCCACAGATTTGTCTATTGATCAAAGTTCAGTTATCCAATGAATATTGCTATTTACTATTAGAGGCCTGTACTCTTTATGGCTACGTGTTGGAATGTCAGAAAGACAGATGGTTCTGGATGACACTACGAGTGGTGACATTTGGTCAAGGCTCTATTGAAGTCCATCCCAAGGTCAGGTTCAACCTGGACTGCAACACAAGCAGTTCTGCTTGTTCAAAAATATCTCAAATGATGGTCTGTGCTATGTTAGCACATCCATTTCAGGTTGATCGATTCCCTTGTTGGCCCCCAGCCGCCCTTCTTCTCGAGGCTGAGGTTAGGCGCAATTTAAGCTCCAACGCCATCTCGGGATTAGATGAATCCCTTCACTTAGCTAGCCGAGGTGGAACCTTCGAATGGGTGATGAAGGATAAAACTTGAACGGAGTGTTGTCTGGAATTGAAGTCGTCGTACATCGTCTGACACCTCCGTCTTTCTATGAACCATTTACTGCGATTACCCAATTCGTGCAGCAAGTTGGCGTGTCGATATGAACTCAAGCTTGCCCGTTCAAGGAGTTCTCGTACCAAAAGAACTAGTCCTATTTGCATTATTTGCATTGTGTGCATAATCGTTGGTTGCTTGCACATCACCGGAATCGACGGAACGCAGGCTTGATCAAGGCGAGCCAACAGCCACAAATTCTAATACAGCCTCCATGCAGAATCGCTTGTCACACTATGCCAGTTGGTAACCAGTTCGTTCGTGAATTGTCAATACTCTGTTATTTTCAGTTGAACGAACTTGCGTGGCGAAAGGTCGGTTCGGCCGCTCCCTTGGAGTGGACCAGGGGTCCTGGCTACCCATGCGGTGTGAAGCTTTGTGATGCTGTGACGCTTTGTATGACTTAAAGGGACTTTCTACGGACGGGAACGAGTTAGAGATGCTGTGTTTATAACAGAAGAGTCGTATTAAAGTTAGAGCGGAAGGAATTGTCCGGCCTCATGCGGTAGATAAAGTGGCCATATTGCATAGTAGGACCGCGAAGAAGGACAAACAAGTCTGCTTCTCTTATAAGCGTCTTTGGTCCTACAAAGTACTTGACTAGCCCATCTGGTTGCGATCTAGTCCAATTGAATCCAACACCGTACATTTCAGAGTCGAAATCACCGATATTGCATATCTTAAATTCCCGATCACTGAAGGACATGTTCGTGACAGGTGGTGGCTCCATGAGGCACTCGGCCCCGGGTAGAAAACTTTGATACTTTGCAGTCTATTCTGTTCCACCAAATCATCGTTCTATCCGTCACCTATACACCTTCCAAACTCTTATGTCAAGGCTTTGGCCGAAGTCCCTATGCATTTATCATGGAGGGGAAGCTTTTTAAAGAGTTGAGTATACTATTTCACAAGTAAGATCTTCTTTTAAGTTCCAAGAACACACCACCCACCGCCGTCTATAGCAAACAGAGTCAAGGGCCGCGCAAATTTTCTTCAAGTAACACACGGCAGAAGGGGGAACAACAACAACCCTAAGTTTTGCTATGTGGTGCTTTCCGCACAACTTTAGCTTACTGAACGTTTTTGGCCCATGATCTGGTAGGTCGTGCTGGATTGTAAACTCGCCTCCAATTGCCGTCAATTCTGCACCCCTTCTTCACAAGTCTGCCCGTACCGTCTCTGAGCTGTTTCTGAGTGTTTTAGAATACACATTAAAATGGCCCCCCAGGAATAACTGGCGTTTCCCAGATCACTTCATCCGGTAATGTGGACAATGGCCATAATCCATTGGTAGCTGATCGACAAGGGTGTCGAATTGTGGCAACGCTAGCTTATCTGTGTATCTCGAAACCGTTCTTATCTTCAGATTAGACCTATCGAACCAATTACCATGATACGGCAGTTAATCCACGTCAATGGTTATTGGGTATCTCAGCACTGAAGTTATTGTATCTGGCATGTGCCTTATATTGGGACCGGATGCCGAGACGGCATTGTCGGGCCATGGAGCTACAGCCAAAAGCAACGCCTCGCCGTAGCATGCTGGAATTTCCTAGAACACAACTGGTTTTAATGGGCGTACTCGAAAATCACCATACGCTTTATGCCAGCAACGAGATCTCGACAAGGATGTGAAGAGTGTCGTCGGCGCCGGAGGAAGTGCAATGAGGCAAAACCACGGTGTGGGCAATGTTCGGAATTTGACAGAAGTTGCACATATCCCCTGCGACTTGTTTGGAGCAACAACCGTAAACGCAGAGCCTTAGACGACAATCTGTCTTCATCGAATGAAGGTAGACCATCGGCATCGGATGAGGTCGATCATCTCGGCCCGGATAATCATGAGCTATTAAAAGTGATACCACGGCGACTCCCAAATGGCATACAACTCCCGCCAAAATACCAAAGGCTCATGAGCTACTTTATCGACGACATCCTCGCCTCTCTTTCATGTCACCCATCAATACACCAAGATCTTCGCATGGGGTTGGTGCCCGTGATGATGGCGTCTCCTCAGCTGATGTCAGCATGTCTCGCCTTATCAGCTGCGGGTTTCCTATCTCGTGGCATCTCGGAAGTAGATGGAGTAAACATAATGTCTATTTTGAGTCATTTGCAAACTTCAGGTCTTGCGTTGTTAAGACAAGCCTTAGGAACCGGACAGATGATTGAGACCTTACTGGCAACATGTCTCATTTGGTGTTTGGCCGACGTTTTTACACACCGACAGGGAATGTCGTCCTGGCGTATTCACTTACAGGGCATAAAAGCTCTTTTGGATGGTAATGAGACTCATCAAGTCTCTACCTCGCCTGGGTCCATCCAATCCGCTATGAGACACCTCTACCAGCTGTACTTGTCTCTTCAGACCCTTCCGTACATTCCGCTGGAATCTGCCGCTACTTCAACGACATTAAGTGTTCAGCTATCTCAAAACTTTCAGTGGGCATCAGTTGCAAGCCCGGGGATAGATGGATTCTTGGGCTATAGCAATGAGCTGCTGGATATTTTGCAACAAATCGATCGTCTTTCCCATGGTAGCGCTAACCTTGCTACTCACTCACCCTTTGAAGTCGACATCCTGCTCGGTAAACTCAAAGGCATGATAATTCGAGATATGAGCGACACACCAGAAGTCTCGATATGCTCGCCATTATCTCCAGAATATAGCCGCGAGTTCGCACTCTGCCACCAAATTTTCCAGCAAGCAACACTCATTCACCTCTACAGACAACTATACCGCCTACCATCGGGTTCTCAGCCCATACAACGCGCCGTGGCAGCAATGGAAGAAATGCTTAGTAGCATGATTCAGGGACAGCCCTGCCACACTTGGGTCGCTATGGCGATGCCTCTGTTCACATTAGGATGCGAGGCCTACACCGAGAAGCAGCAGGTCTTTGCGAGGGACAAGATTGAGAAATTGGAGGAATGCATTGGCTCACTGCATGTTAAACTTATTCGGCAAGCGGTAGAAGAAGTGTGGAAGCTCAGGCGGCATCTGGGGGATTTTGAAGGCGAGATATGCGCCAGCGAATTACTTGGTGAGTGCCTTTGTGAAATATCTCAAATTTCTGCTAACGTTTCGGCGATTTAGGTGAAGTTAAGTACAATATTATTTTGTTCTGAAAACATGTAAATTGAACCTTGATAATTGGGTATGCCAGATGGACTTTGAAGTTAGATCGTGTCTCAATCTAATTCAGTACTCTTGGCACAAAACTATATGACATTTCCCGCCGTTTCAACCTCATTGTATGAATCTTGTGGCGTGTCCACCTACAGCTCATAGTTTTCTTCCGCAGAGAGCATCTTGCTCAACGGCCCCTTCTTCACCATAATACTCATAACCTCATAAAGTACATCAGCAGCAGCCATAGTGGTGTGCTCGGCATTTGTGTCATAGGCAGGCTTGCATATTATGTTAGTCACTCAAACTTAGACCATCCCCGCGGCATTGAAAACTTACTGCAACTTCAACGATATCAGCAGCAATCAGATTCAGCTTCTCCAGTCCTCGAAGAATAGTTCTAAGCTCCCTAGTAGACCATCCTCCCGTTTCAGGGGTTCCAGTCGCAGGAGCAAAGGCAGGATCAAGAGTATCAATATCGATCGACAGATACACGGGTCTCTCGGTTCCAACTCTGTCGACAATTCGCTTGATGATTCCATCGGTACCGATGGTATCGATCTCGCGCGCTTCGACAATTTCGAAGCCGCAGTAACCATCGTTGTCGTAATCGCTAGGCCCGCTCAGTGTTGTTCTAATACCGGCGTGGATGTTGCTGTCATTGGCGAGCAGACCCTGCTGAGAGGCGTGGTAAAAGTAGGTGCCGTGGTTTATGGACGCAACTTCTGATGGAGATCCTCCGAAAACCTTTGGCTTCCCTGTATGCTACAATTAGTACGGTCAGTGGACTGGAAGGCGCAAACTTACAGGTATCTAGATGGCTGTCAAAATGAATGACTGACACTGGGCCATAAGCTCGGTTGATCGATCGCAAAAGCGGCAGGGTAATGGTATGGTCACCCCCAAGTGTGATTACGCGCGGTAAAGTTCGTCCTTTAATCGCGGGACCTCGCTTGTCGGCATCAGTTGCAGGAGAACGGGAAAGGATCTCGAAGTGGCCCTCTTCAATCTGGCGCAGGGCGTAGGAATTATCATACCTATGTTTGTGTTAGTAGCATTCACGATGCTGGCGAGTTCGACTCACGATGTTACGGGGATATCACCACAATCGAGAACAGTGGCCCAACTATTGAATGGGTTGGTTTTGAGAGGAACATTATAGCCTCCACTGAAACTTGGGTAAGTATCAGTTCATCGCAGTTATCGTCGAGTCCACGTACTAGAGATTCAATCGTCGGGAACCTTGTCTGATGCCGGATGGCCCAAAGCGAGCGCCTGGACGATACGAGGTTCCGGTGTCAAATGGAGCACCTACTGCGTCTTAGTATTGTGAAATCGCAAAGAGCTCTCCTTGTCTTACCAATGAAGGCAATATCGTATTTAGCATCGCGATTTTTTAGGCAAGGTTCGTATGGCAGACGGCCAAAGGTAGAGATGCCGGAGAAGACAGAGTCCGCCTGAAGTGTTGTTAACCAGTTAACGTCTTTGAACAACTGGGCGTTTCGGTCTCAAAATACCTGTGTGCCGCCATCTCCGGGTAGTTTGTTATACCATAATGATTCATGGGGTCCCGCGAGAGTCTTCTGATCATGTCCTGCGTGGGCAGACGCGAGGGCTACACAGCCAAGGGTCAGGAGTGCTGAGTACATTTTGTGACTGAATTGTGGTTGACGTGCGGGATAGAAAAACTTGAAGGTTGTATTGGGAGAAGCTGTTTGATGCTTATATATCACTTTGAAGTCAATTCTTTCACAGTTAGTATTGGTTTCTAACTTCGACTTTACTGTAACCTCCACCCAATTACACCCTCCCTGAGTTTTGATAAAGTCCCAATATCAAGCCTCGGTGGCTATTATACCAAAAAGACCTTAGCGTACCCGCCTCCACGTTCCCATCCATCAATCTACAACTTTGTTGAAACTCACCAGGTCCTATCGTGGCTATTTTACCAAAAAGGGCTTAGTGCCGTATGCAAGCCCTTTCATGATGGGAGCAATCGGGATCGTTGATACCAGTGATATCGATAACACTTCTATAAGAGGTCTTTTACGCACCTGTCCTTATCAATAAAGACTTGACTTCTTAATCGACAATGTGTACTACATGAAGATTCGGAAGGCTTATCGCGCATGATACAGTGCAAGAATGTTTCAGTAGTTGAAGATTGGCTGAATCAACTGCATGTGCGACACACCGCACCAAATGCCAATACCAGTCATAGTCGTGCAAGTTGCACCAGTTTCAACCCTTAAAACCCAGCTACTTAGGCTGTTGATGCCAGACTCTGGTCGCCTTTGAATCTCAAACTTGTCCCCTTTAAACCCAAGATGAACAAATCCCAAGCCCAGTTGGGCAGTCTGCCACCAGTTTACGAACAATTTCCGGACGAAACGACTCCTCTGCTTCCAGATTCCTCAGGTCGCTGCAATGAACCCCGATCAGAGTATATCAAATGGCTAGGCGAAATGTGGTTCTTGACAAAGGCGTCTATTCCCGTCATTCTCGCCTACATGCTTCAAAACAGTCTACAAACAACATCTATCCTGATAGCAGGACGCCTGTCATCCGAAGCCCTAGCCGTCTCTGCCTTTTCCTACATGTTCGCCATGGCAACCGCATGGTTGATCGCTCTCGGTGGAACTAGTGCACTTGACACGTTGGCATCAAGCAGCTTCACCTCTTCAAAAGACAAGGGTAATTTAGGGATTCTTCTTCAAAGAGGTATACTCATCCTCACCGGCTTCTACGTGGTGATAGTTGTCATTTGGTGTTTCTCCGAGCATCTTTTCCGCGCACTTGGACAGCCAGAGAATATTTCCGTACAAAGTGCCAAGTTTCTCCAACTTCTTGCCCCCGGTGGTCTCGGCTACGTCTGGTTTGAATGTATGAAGAAGTTTCTACAGGCTCAAGGAATATATCGACCCGGAACATATGCTCTTATGGTCACCTCTCCTTTGAATGCAGTCCTCAACTATCTCTTCATCTACACTTTTAACTTCGGATTATACGGCGCTCCCATGGCCACAGGCATCTCGTATTGGCTTTCCTTCCTCCTCCTGGTAGCCTATGCTGCATTCATTGAAGGGAGGGACTGCTGGAGCGGACTCAATTTGAGAAAGGCGTTGTCAAACTCTTGGCAATTTGCCAAGCTTGCTCTTTTAGGTTTCATTCACGTTGGAACCGAGTGGTGGGCATTCGAAATTGTTGCCCTCGCTGCTGGTCGACTCGGCACGACTGCTCTTGCAGCTCAGTCCGTAGTAATGACGGCCGATCAAATCATCAACACTATTCCGTTTGGTCTAGGTGTTGCTGAATCAGCACGGTTGGGTAATCTGTTAGGAGCCAAGAATTCTAAAGGGGCGAGGCGTTCGGCACATAGTGCGGCTGTCCTCTCCGTTATTTTTGGCTCCATCATCCTCACCGTTTTGCTTGCGACCAGGGACAATATTGGAGGGTTATTTAACGATGATGAACGAGTCATTAGACTTGTTGCTGATATAATTCCCTATGTAGCGTTGTTCCAGATCGCGGATGGACTGAATGGCAGCTGTGGTGGTGCCTTGAGAGGTATGGGACGTCAATGGGTCGGAGCAGTTGTCAACTGTGTAAGCTACTATGGGGGTGCTCTTCCTGCTGGTATTTACCTCGCCTTTCATGGATGGGGTCTTGCTGGTCTCTGGGTGGGACAATGTGTGGCGCTTTCACTTGTTGGTGTTTTGGAGTGGATTATCGTGGGGTTGAGCAACTGGGAGGATGAGGTGCAGAAGGCGGCGGATAGATTAGGTGAGGAAGATGGAGAGCAAAGTGTTTTGCCTAGTTAGTAGAATTCAACGATAGAGTTGAAAGCAATTCCAATTAGTTATTTCAAGTTGCTCATTTGTGCTGGTGGAAGCTCTTCATACTGTGTTGCCCAAGCCGGCGGCCACATTGTTTATTCCGACATCAGCCGATGAATCGTAAATGAGAAACGAATACTTTTATAGAAAGGTAACTAACTGTACAAGCACGTCTACCCCAATTATTGGTTTTGTGTCGAGATGGCTGACGACTAGCATGCATCATCTCGTATCCGCCAATCAGAATCCGTCCCCAACAAAGAGATAAGCATCTTCTCCCCGGACTTCTGATAAGGCGCGTATATTTCCATTCTTGGCTTTCCCAATAATCTGTCAAATGGGAACTCGGACGCTCGGAATATGATAAGCAGCCAGTGTTTCAAGCCACTATGCCAGTCGTCAAAGAATGTGCCTACCTCAAACCAAGGTTGGCTGTGATAACGCATCGTCAGATAATCCTGTGTCGTATATAGTCTCATGAATTATTATCAAAAGTGAATGAAATAGATGTATTTTAAAGCCTACAACCCTATTTCCCGTTGGTTTGGGCCATCTTCATCATCCAAGTCCGTAACTCATGTCCTAATATTCCCAAAAATGGATATTTCACAAACCACCCAAGGGGACATAAACGAAAAGCAGCCTTCAGCTGCTGCAGAGTCCAGCAGCTCAGTCGACAATGCATCAACAAGCCATGGAGAACCGGAGATAGTCCTAAGCAAAGACGGCTTCAAACTGTTTCCCCAGCCAGTTCTCGGCGATGATCTCGACCCTTTGAATTGGTCATTCTTTCAGAAACATGTAATTTTGTCCATTATTATGGCAATGTACGTTGCAATCATATTACAATAGTACTTCTGTTGATGAATGCTGATCAATATCAACATAGCTACTTCATGTTCACCTTCATCACAACCACCACCGTACCCTCATTCCCCGACTTGCAAGAAAAATACTCAGCCAGTTTAGAACAAATCAACTGGACCGTCGCCATTCCTGCTCTTGGTCTAGCCGTCGGCCCCCTGCTGTGGGCTTCCGTGGCAGATATCATCGGACGTCGCCCTATTCTCATTTTCGGCACCGTCATGGCACTAGCTTCTACGGTAGGTGCTGCTCTTGCACCGAACTACTCTGGATACATGGCCGCACGCTTCTTCCAGGGACTCGGTGTTAGTCCTGCCTCAAACGTCGGCCTGGCTGTCATCAACGACCTCTTTTTTGAACACGAGCGTGGTCAAAAGGTGGGACTCTGGGTGCTGGCAATTGATTTGGGTCTCCTCTTTGGACCTTTGATAGGCGGCCTGGTTAATCTTGCTGGTTACGCTTGGATTCAATGGCTTTCTGCTATTCTCTTTGGCGTCATTCTACTTGCCGAAATATTCTTTCTGCCCGAGACTTTGTATCCGAGACGTCTCATGCTATCAGCGTCGCAGGGGACAAACGAAATACAACCTAGTGCAGAAAAGTTTGCTGGAGAGCATTCTTCCATTGACAACACTCACGTGCCAAAGACAAAGGGTCTATCGTTTCTAAACGTCAAGCCGGTCCCTGGAGTTCAACATCCTAAGGTGTATGATACAGTGGTTAGGTTCATCAAGACATTCAAGTACACTGTGGTTCCTATCTCCATCATGACATATTGCTTTGGCTGGTATTGGTGGGTATTATCCGTGGTTACTTTGGTCCCAGTAGCGTACGAGACGTACTCTCCTCAGATTCAGGGGTAAGTCGCAGTCATTCATCAAACTATTTGGATAAAAGTTTGGCTAACCCCTATAAAGCCTACTTTATTTGGGTCTCATCGTAGGCACGCTCATCTCCGAAGTTTGTTGCTCCGGAAGCCTCAGCGACCTGATTGTGATCAAGCTGGCCAAGCGCAATGACAATCAGAAGACACCAGAAATGCGCCTCTGGCTTGCATATCCAGCCGCTCTTCTCACTGCTGTTGGACTGATCGTTTGGGGAGTCAGCGTTGACCGCAACTACCACTGGATGGTGGGTCAAGTTGCTTTTGCTATTTGTAAGTTATGCCAAGCTTCTTTATTTTACCGCAACTGACTCTTCTCGCTACAGTTGGCGCCGGGATCCAAATGGGAAATACTGCCGTCTGCTCCTATGTTGTCGATGCGTATCCCATGCAAAGCATGGCCACTATGACTTTCTACGCGGTGATGCTAAACTTATCTGCGTTTGTTGATCCGTTCTTCATTGTCCCGTGGGTGGAGACTGTTGGATTTACCTGGACGTTTGCTGGACATGCCATTATCACGCTGTTCTTTTGCGTTCCGGTTTTGGCTTTGCTTCATAGATATGGGAGACGGTTATCTGAGAAGTCTGGTTCCCCAACTTGGGTTAACCCTGAGTTTGAATAGTTGTTGTTTGTAATTAAATGTGACGTCTTAAGGTCACAGTTGTTATGATGACGAATGGCTGCGGTCTAAAATGTTGCGTAGTTTGGGTTTTTGAATCATGCAAGACCTTGGGCTCCAAACACAAAGTCGGGTTTGCCGCGGCCTGATTCTATCGAACAAATGGTTCTTCGGGTATATGCACTGATATGAGTCCGGCGATACTATGGTGTGGTGCCAAAAATTGATTGTACTCCAGCGTATAGGGTGTGTTGATTTTCGGAGTACGGCAAGCGGTGGTTGTTAATGTTGCCTGAGAGGATCAAATGCGTAGATTATTAAATCATGAAAGTAGTATGTGACCATTAACCGGGATACGTTTCACAACACTGTCTTTATGAAGCCCTTTTAGTTCTTGGTTGCAGTCAGTGTCAGGTTAACATGTTGTGAGTCAATCAAAGTCAGAGGCGGGAGCATGGGAGAGAGCTGTGGCAGAGTAATGACCTGCAGGGTTGCCACCACCTCAATTTTGAGGAGAGACACTTATTGCACGTAGTATTGCCATTGTGGCATGTTGGGTTGACCAGAATCAACCACTTTCTTGTCGAAAGGTTATAGTAACTAGCTCTGAGGGTGCAATGCGTTGCTTCGAACTGTTGTCTCTCCATGAACCGAGGCAATATCAATCTATGTATGATGTGCCGGAGAGGAGGAGCAGATCTCTGCCCGATCACCGTATCCCAGCTGGCAAGACACTTGATGACCAACTCAATCCTTCTCATTTGACCGAATTCAGCTGTGACCTATAGCTGACAGCTTTCTCCTGTATATTCTGCGCCCTCTGGGCGGAGTTCGGGAAGAGCCTCACGGAGCCGACGGCAGTGTTTAGTTTCGAGTTTGACTCAGTGTTGGATTATCCATGTCATGTTCTTCGGATACAGCGGCACTCTTGTCGCAATCATCCCGGATTGACGTGAATGCGCCAAGAGAAGCCTTCTAGAACTGTTTATTCGTTTCTTTACGTGATGGTAGATGTTTCCTTGCCGTTCATATCCCTGGTCGGTATTCTGCCTTCATGTCTGAGATGTTGTGATTCATTACAACTTTCTTTAAATATGCTAATTTATTTATGGCAACTGGCTGTAAACGACATAACAGGGTCTGTATGTCAGACGAGACGATGTAACACCCTTGGCGAACCGAACGTGTCTTGTTCCAACTGAGGGCTAGTTCAAAGTCGTTCCCGCCCCCAGCACAATGCGAGAAGCTCACAATTGGAGACAGACTCCAACTGCAGCCAACATCTCCAGGACGGATATGTGGAACTCGCATCAGTTCTGGAGACCCCATCAAAGGGAGGTCACATTGGCCTCGCATCCACCGTTGACCTTTAGTTCCGGTAGACTAACGATGCAGAATGGATACCAACAATATCCGTGAAGTATGGGGAAGGATAGTTATTGGATGAGAACATGGACGCTTGGTTGAATTCGTATTACGTTTATTGACTCTACACTGACTAGCTGGCTTTTCCAGAATCACCGGCCGAAACGGGGGGAGGGATGGCCAGCTACACAACCACATTTGACTTTATGCCTATGCCAGCCGACAACCTACCTTGTCACTGGTGTTGTTTCTAACCTTGCGAGCGGAAAAGAGCCGTGTGTTCCGTTTTCAATAGTATGAACAGCTTGAATGGCATATGTTTTTTGCGCCCTCCAAGTTGGCCAATGCGTACCGTGATGTTTCTTCATCGCGCCACTAACGCGGGACAAGATCCATCGACTCAACGCCCAGCGGCTAATACCCCGCATGGAACGGCGTGCCCGTGTGTGTCCACATAACCTGATTCTAAAGAGAGCAGTGGAGTCGTTGATGTGCTCTTCCCCAGGTGACTTGCACCAGGTTTTGGTGTAATTCAGACGCCGGTGGGGGCAAATTCACTGTCAGGAAGAAACGGGGACAAGACAAGGTTAAAGGACGAATGAGGATGAGGTTGCTAGTTGATTGTGTGAACCTCGGGCTAATGATAGATTCCTAGTTAGCATGGGCACATGTATGGTCGAGTGACATGTGACGGCTTACATTTAGAGTTGGCTGGCGTGTACCTTGGAGTTTCTACTTGAAGTTGTCTCTGTTGGGAGTTTGGAACACAAGCCATTGAAGCCAAATTGGTCCACGGTGACGAAGAGTTATGTAGGTCAAACCTTTTGAGGTCGACAACTTGGCTGCAGCCATTGACACATTCCCTCCATTATCTACTCATGATTCGCGGTTCGTGACGGATGTGGAATTCATGGCCCGATAGGGGTATGAGGCATTTGATTGTGTATCGGTTCATTGAGGGCGGAACAAAGACAAATTGGGGCATTGCTCCCTAGTTCCAAGTTCGTAGACCCTGTTGTCAAGGTCAAGGTGAAGGAACCATGACGGACTACGCCGTGGAGACAAAACTTCTTCTAGAAGCAGGACAGAAGCCTAGTGGTCAACTTTCACGCCACGATTTCCCAGCTGGACTGACGGGACCAGAGTTGGGGATGTTGTGACATTGGTGGTGGTGTTTGAGGTAAGAGATTGGCTTTCCAGTCTTCTTCTGGCCGTTTTAGAAGTTAGAACGAAATGGATCAAGTCAAAATGAGGCTCTCTGGAAACACAAAAAACTTGTCCATCCGGATCGCCACCATCCTTCGACGAAGCCTGTTCTGAGGCGAGACGAGGCAAGGCGAGGCGGCCCAGTGAGCTTATCACCAACCCAAATAATCTTCTCCCAAACTCTACTGTCCATGGCCCTTGGTCGGGTTGCCGATCCTTGCCCTTGGTGCTTACACCCCATGCTGACGCAAACCACCACCCCCGCAAACCATCACCAAAACTCGGATCAAAATTGCCGGCCTGATAACGCCACAACCAGCAATCCTGTCACACCTGCACTAGCGCCACCTCTTGAGCTGCCCAAAAGGCCCTCTTGGATGCGGGCCCCTTTGACGGGTCAATTTCCTCGATGCAGGGAAGACGGCTTCGTTTGCTGGGGGACATGAGAAGACGCGGGTCCCTTTGTGCCACTGACTTTACACAGAGAGACACCGTTTGCTCGGTCTTTGGTTAACCCAGACCCCCCTTGCCTCGTTAGTTACCCGTTGCCTCGCTTCAAATCACCCCGTCGTCTTCAAGTGCTCTTTTCTGGGCGAGATGATAAGCTAGCGCGGGCGTATTATGGGGGCTACGGGTCCCCATCTGAGGGTAGCAGATATGGTCGTGGCCTTACAAGAGGATACGATGATACTGTAACATACTGTAACACACAGTGATATCCGTCCAGGTACTCTGTCAGGAATTATGGAGCAGAGTAGCCTCGTCGTCACTCAATCTGCCATGAAAGCGGGCGCAGATAACAATTCAAGCCATTCAACGGCTGCGTCAAACGCCATGCTATTATGGGACTGAAGCCATCCCCAACGCGTTGCCTTCGTTGATCGTCTGGAAACGCCATTTGTTGCCACCTGGCTTAAGCTAATTATCCCGGCCACATGAAATCGATATTCCTTGCAACCAACCTTGGATGGATGCTCCGACGGCACAAAGCCAGGCCAGGCAAAAAGCAGGTGACCAGCTTTCAACTCGATCAACACTAATGGCTTCTGCGAGCTTGAACCATGGCCGGCCTGCTTGGTTGGAAGAGGAAGTCGCCGATCATTTATTAATCCCAATGCCACCCTTTCCTGCATGAAAGGACCGGGAAAAGCTTCCAGAAGAGCTTTATGAGACGTGGTTCCCGCACCTGTCGGCTCCCCTTTTTTTTTGCTTCCTGTTTACTCTAGTCGCGTCTGTTCTCGGAGGACTCATACGTTGTCCCTGCTGTGAAAAGCTTCATTAACTTGCCGACAAACAGCTTCTACAACATTGAAGTAGAGAGGCAACAATGTCGGATACGCACAAGGAGGTGGAAGCTGGGCCTTTCTCCGACGCGGAGAAGGGCCATACCCAGGCTCCTCTTGAGGGTACCACCACGATCATGACCAAGGAGTCTACCATTTGTGAACCTCATCCTGATTTCATGACCCGTAATGGTCTCAACCTCGAGTCGTTCAAGAAGCAACATTATGGATGGGGCATTGTTGAGCTGGAGCGTCCTATTCGCGCTCGCCATCTTAACATGATTGCAATTGGTGGCTCTATCGGTGCTGGTTTCTTTGTCGGTTCTGGTGGTGCGCTTGCGAATGGCGTAAGTTTATTTTTTCATCGTTCAATTGAGAGAACTGATTTGCTAATGCGCGATTGAATAGGGACCTGGATCTCTCTTTGTCGACTTCTTAATTATCGGTGTGATGATGTTCAACGTCGGTAAGTTGACGACTCCATGCATGAGAACCTTCAGATCTGCGGCTCATTCTCGCAAACAATCCCGCGCCATCTCAACACCTGCTAACACCCTACTCAGTCCACGCGCTCGGTGAACTCGCCATCATGTATCCCGTCTCTGGTAGTTTCTACACATACTCAGCCCGCTTCATCGACCCCTCATGGGGTTTCGCCATGGGATGGAACTACGTGCTGCAATGGGCCTCCGTCTTACCTCTCGAACTAACAGTCTGTGGTATTTCCATCCAATACTGGAACGCCGATATTTCCGTTGGCGTCTGGATCGCCGTGTTCCTAGTCGTCATCATCATCATTAACATCTTCGGCGCCCTCGGCTACGCTGAAGAAGAGTTCTGGGCTTCCCTATTCAAACTCATCGCCATTGTCGTCTTCATGATTATTGCCCTGGTTCTTGTTTGCGGCGGCGGCCCCTCTGGCGGCCGATACGATGAGTACTGGGGTGCCCGCTACTGGTACAACCCAGGTGCCTTTAAGAACGGCTTCAAGGGATTCTGCTCCGTCTTCGTCACGGCTGCGTTCTCCTTTTCCGGTACTGAACTTGTCGGTCTTGCTGCAGCAGAGTCTAGCAATCCCGTCAAGACTATGCCCAGCGCCATCAAACAGGTCTTCTGGCGAATCACCCTCTTCTATATCCTGGGTCTCTTCTTCGTCGGCCTGCTTATCGATGACTCTGACCCAGCGTTGCTGAATGCCGGTGCTTACAATGACCCCAAGGCATCGCCTTTTGTGCTCGTTGGTAAATACGCTGGTCTTAACGGATTCGACCACTTTATGAATCTGGTCATCCTTATCTCCGTCATGTCCATCAGTGTCTCCGCCGTTTATGGAGGCTCTCGAACTCTTACTGCCCTTGCGCAGCAGAGATATGCGCCCAAGATCTTCACATACATTGACAAATCGGGCCGACCTCTGTTCTCTGTCATTATCATTATTCTCTTTGGTCTTATTGCCTTTGTCAGTCTTAGCGCCACCGGTCCCGTCGTCTTCACGTGGTTGCTCTCTATTTCTGGTCTCGCCACTCTCTTTACTTGGGGCTCTGTCTGTGTAGCTCACATTCGATTCCGTAAGGCCTGGAAATACCACGGTCACACCCTGGACGAGATTCCTTTCCGAGCTGCCGGTGGAGTCTACGGCTCTTGGCTGGGTCTCTTCCTCTGCGTGATTGTCTTGATGGCACAGGTTAGTTTCTTCCCTCGCGGCTCTTCCACAAAGTCTGGGGTTCATCTGCTAACACCTGATAGTTCTACTCTGCCATTGTCGCCCCTCCTGGAGAGTCCGGTATGGGCACTGCCAAGAGCTTCTTCCAGCAGTATCTTGCCGCTCCCGTCATTCTCTTCTTCTGGGCCATCGGCTACCTCTGGAAGCGTGAGGGTTGGCTGCGTACTCCCCAGATCGATGTTGACACCGGTCGCCGCGAGTTGGACTGGGACGAAATCAAGGCTTATAGAGCCAGGGTGGCTGCCATGCCCACGTGGAAACGCTTCGTCCACAAGATGTTCTAGTTGGCGAGTTGGTCAGAGTGTTAATTCGAGTATGGCTGGGTCCTCATCTGCAAGCTTCCTTACTTACAGCCGCTCGGTAGATCTTCAAACAAGTCTGTATAAATTTACATTTCTTATTTTAAAGAACAGAAAACGTCGAAGTGAACATGACATGTCGTACAAACAAACTCATCCAATAGAAAATATTCGATTCGATATGGTGTCGGCTTCGTGGTCCTTGTCTAAACGGAGTCCATCTATTGGCCCACAGTCGTCTAGTGGCGGATACGCCATCGATGTTAATCTCCATCCGCGACCGATTCCACGCCCTTTGACAAGTTTATCTTGACATGCGGATGGAGATGCAAGAGCCTCATTGACATAGGGCGTCAGGTCCGCCAGGGGGTGAAGAGACTGTATTAAAAATGCTGGGTGTGCGGCAATCCTTGTTTTTGGCGAATCCGTGAAACGCCAAGGAGTCGCATTGATCGATCGGCTCGGGGCGCGAACCGTCTTGGCATTTTCTTTCCTCCTGCCCAAATCGACTAGATACTGAATGATGTGCTATTTCTGTTCATTCTGCCCTGACTCGGTGGGACTTGGCGGATTGCGCCTTGTACGCACGCCAAGCAGTGCCAAGGAGTTTCTGGGATGCCACTGATGATCCTCCTCACGCCACAGTGTGATGGAACGGATTTTGTGCGGCTACAATTTCTTGGCACGGGCGCATTGCAGTAACTTGTTCAGAAAGGGCAGGAACTATCAATCGACACTCGATGACGAACACAATGAATACGATGCGTACCGGTTCCCGGTTTGGGAGACTATCCAACGATGCCATGTTGCCGATGCATGACCGACATGCGAAATGACCGGCACCGACCCCAAACCTGTTACAATACAAATTTCTATGGACTTCGAATTGCGGTTGCTTGCCAGTGAATTCGGCAAGCTGCGTGTGTACGTTACCTGCGACCATATCGACGTTCTCACGACTGAAACTCCAATCAAATTGGTGACTGGCCGAGAGGAGGTGAACATTGCCGATGGATGAGCAGGATTGCCTGAGATCACGGATGACTTGAGAATATGGTCCTTGAACGTATTCGATTTGCCGTCGAACATTCGTCCTCCCCGTCCTAGATGTCCTCGAACGATGGCCCGCAACGCGTATACCTTTTTACTGTATCCCTGTGCCTCGAGCGCTAAGAAATGGCCGCATGAGTACACTCCGTTCTATGCTGGTTTGCATTTTCATACTTGGCGTTTGTATGCTGTCGATCGCGATGACTCCATGGCATGAATTCAGCTACGCTTGGAGAAAAGCAGAACGAGTTGGGTCAATGTCCCCGCATGCATCGCGCAGGATGTATGCGTTGATGCTGCATAAAACCTCGTTCGACTGGAGCAGGCAAGGTGATGTTCGCATTAGTCTGACGTCGTTGAGCGTATATGACGGAAAACTGACCCATCATTACCAGTTGAGGCCAATGCAAACCCCCTTGGCTCATAACGCTTCACCAAGATACCGGACTCTTAATTGTAGACGCGCGGGTTATGAAACCCGTCAGTCCCACCATTGATACCCCTTAACGTCTCAGTGGGTTTGTTATTGCACCAAGGGTTGCTGTCGATTTGCACGAAACATACATCGAGACTCTGCTAAATAATGTCTTTCTTGATAATGCGGAAAGAAATGATCGCTAAAGAGTATACATAAAGTCGTGATATCAAATAGCCACAGCAAATGCAAGAACAATAATCGCCAAAAAGGCACCCAGCCTGCTTCCCGATGAACTAGGCTTCCCATCTACCAGTGTAAACTGTTGCGCATGCTCCTTGTACAACACACTCGTGTCTATAACTTCTCCCGTCCGAGACCTAATAAAGTCAACCTGCAAATGCTGTTTATCCTTAAATTTTATCGTTGCGAAACTAAAGTCTTCCGCATATGCAAACGCATTATACGACACATTTTTGCCGATATGTTTCAGTCCTTCAATGTTTCCTGCTCCGCCCGCAACGATGTACATTGGCGCAGTGGGGTTGTTCATCCCTTTTGGATCGGCGACGCTGTCATTGACGGGTACGAAACGCTGCGAGTTGTGTACATGCCCAAAGATGGCCAAGTCTACACCGTACTTGGCAAATACGGGTTCAAACGCCTGTTTACAAGGTCGACAGACTTCTCCCCCACCAGTAGTGTACCATGGCCGGTGGGCGGCGACAATCAACCAGGGCGTCACTGTACGATCCACAGATGCCAGGTCGGCTTCCAGAAAGTCCAGTTGCTGGTTTGGAAAGCCAAACGGTCCCGAGTCGTCACCGGTCCAGCCGCCAATTCCCTCTGGAGCCTTGAAGAAATCAGTCTCCGTGTTGAACATGACAACATGGGCCATACCGTATTCGAAAGAGTACCAAAACGGCGGCCTAGCCAGCCTCTGTGCCGTGGCAGCTTTCGACTTCGCAGTAGCATTGTACGATGACGACGCAAACGCCGTAGGGGCAACAGGGCCAAATCGATTCATGAAGTCAGTAAAGTTGCTCTGGCCCGTAGGGCAGTCTCCCTCTATGTGACGAGTAATGTCGCATCCGGCTTCATGGTTGCCGGGGCTAGCCATGTACGGTTTGCGACTTGCAATTGGAGCCAGCTGCTGGTAAAACTGCTCTAGAATCGACGTATATGCAGCTTCCCCGTCTTCTCGATTTTTCGGGTTCTCATACCACTTGTCGGCGTATGCAAAGTCGCCGGGATGAATGATGAATTCGTAATCATTAATTGTGGTGGCAAGTCTGCCAATGGTTGAGTGGTTCAGAGAAGGCTCAATGGTCGGGATGAGGTCTCTCTTGTCGGTGGTGTAGCCATCAGCGCCGTAGACACCAAGGTCAATGACAACATTCATGGCAAACGGCGTTGTATCGCCTGCTATTCGTGGGCTCATGAATTGATCGACACTGGAGTTTGTAGACACAATCTTGTAATAGTATGTCGTCGCAGGCGTCAAGCCGTCCAAAATGACCGAGTTGAACCATGTGCGCGATGTTGGATATGTCACAGATGTCTTCGAGCATGCCCGCCTCGTTAGGGTGTCGTTACTGGTCCCAAATTCAACGCATGGTTCGCTCAGACGCTTATATGTACCCCAGGCGACAGAGACCTCTAGTAAGAGTGAGTTACATGCGTCTAGAGCGACAAGTCTGTGCTCTACATACCATTCGGGCCATGTATGGCGATGTGTTGTTGAACAGGCGTGGTCAGGTCAACCGGCTTTGGCGGATATCGATTATGAGCCACGACACAATCTGAAGTTGCGAAGACAAGGAGCACTAGTGCTACTGCAGCGCGATGCAACAACGCCATGATCCGAGAAGCTATTCAATCATGGGCACCGGCTGCAGCCAGCAACCAACTTTGTCGAGCGAGATGAGTAGGAGAGATCATTCTCTGGCACCTTGGAAGCGAGCTGATCAGCCCGTGCCGAAGCGGTCTGTGCATAAACGAGTTACGGATGGAAGAGAAAGGTTCATCAAGAATTGATGACATCGAACGACAGCCTGAAGAACGGTCTGGCCCAAAGGTGGCGCAACTAAGCAGCTGCAAGGCCCATTATATCCCGTGTTTTTGGCGAGACAGGGAACCGTTCGGGGCGCAGCCGACCAACCAGACCACAGCAAATGCACAAGCAGGCAGTCAAGTCTCAGGCAACTTGGAAGCGAGACTGTTGATGTCTGGTCGCTTATTCGACCCCCAGTGCCTGCATTGTCTGTTGGCAGGTGCAGACTGGACCCGGTCAGAACATTGAGAGAACATTGAATCCAATTACAAGCTCAAGACGTCAACTCTGGTAGTTGAACTCTGCAGTTGTTTTTCTCCTCGATACCAGAGCCATTGCGTCCATTCCGCGCGACTGTGATCAGGAAGGTCCCAATGCAGAGCATTGAACACATAAGGGCATAAGGGACCGTGAATGTCAGGTACGGCCGTACTGGATCTGATGCATTATTTGATCAAGAGACTCGCGGAAATGCCACCATCAATTGATGCTTGTCCCCCTCCCCACGAAAAGCTGCATGTCGTCCGTAGTTGCATCAGCCGCCCAATCAGGTCCCAGTGTGACGAGACCCATCCGCTGCTTCAACCCAAGCTCCCATGTCCCTGCGAACTTTGATGTCAGGCACCAGCACCGACTTGGTCCCCGGCTCCATCATGCCGTTCCGTAGCTCATACCAAGAGTATAAGCAGAACACCAGTTATCTACTTTACTGGATCATTAACAATTTTAACGCTCTTCTGAATGCCAACCCTCCCAACGGGCATGATGATGCCAACCTCGCAGCAAACACGACTGGGCAAACCACAGTGGCAGGGTTTGTGTCCATGGCCAAAGTCATTGCAAAACACTGTGACTCGATCCCATCGCCAATCTATCTCCTGTTCAAGTCAATAATAAAAGCTAGATCTGCCGCCCACCAAGCTTACCTACAGCTTGCGGCTACCAAGAATGACGCGGCTATCGAGAAAAATAACTCAACACACAAGCACTTTATTGGTGCCCTAACAGACGCATTTGACATCTTGGGTGGTAATCGCTGGCAGGATGACAAAGAAGCGGTTGACAAAGAGATAATCGACCACGGCGATGACGTCGAATCAATTATTTTTGCAAATAAATTCAGCACTCTCTCCGTCTCACATCCCCAAGGTGCCGAGCAAGATCAACCCAGCGATGTCGAAGATGCATCTGATTTGGAGCTTCAAAAGAAGGGACCTCCTAGACAGAAAAGGCAGGCTCGTCCTGGCAAGGGTAAGAAAGCTCGGCACTCAAAGAACAAGAAGACCCAACAGCGAAAAGGGGCAAAGGGACCAACTCTGGGCGATGTACCATTACAAAACTACGGCATTCTGGGAGAAGGAGACCACGACAAGCAGATCGACTACTACTTTGCTGCTTTGGATCTTTTCAGGCAGATGAGCACCCTTCGCGGATTTCTGCAGCATCAATGGCGCAATGTCGCATACCATGAAACGAACAGTGCTGTCGCTGGTACTATTTCAAATCTCGCCATAGCTTCGATTCAGCAGTTAGAGTTTTCGACATTGCTAGAATTTCCAGGCCGCGATAGTTTTGAAGCTGCGGTCAAAACTATAACGCATGGTGGGCTAGATGAACCGCGAAGCTCTCTCCACGAAAGTGCATACGGTCCACGACGGACTTGACAAATCCGTCTCTCAAAAGGCTGATGTCGACGTCAAGGAGCATTTCTTCATACACGCATATCTCAACCTGGTTGACTTTATAACCGATTTCCAAAAGACTCGCACCGGAAAGCCCACGAAGCCAATGTTGGCGCAAATTCGGGATTGGGACCCTCATTTTAACCTCCAACTTGCAAGCAAAGAGGATCGCATTTGATGGCGCCGTTCCTATGCCATCAACTGGCTCTATGATCTTGTCAATGTATTTTCGTCCATTGTAGTGCAACGGAATACACAACGAGGCGAATCCCACGACTTGGCCAGGGCGGACTGGTCAGTGAATGGCCCATGGAGTCAACACCGACGACTGTTTGGCCTGAACGAGTTTGCTGGCTTCGTCACTGGTCTCGCTATGCAGAAGCCGGGAACTAGTTTCCGACATCGGATCCTTCCGCATCATGTATTTCAACCTCAATGCATTCTCGACGCGCTGACTGTATCTCGAGGTTGGTCACTGAGCTTTCTACGGGGACACGTATTGGAACCTCCGGCTGCTGGGTTCCGCCCGAGGCGTGATGTGGATTTGTTCCTGGACCGCCAGACCCAGAACACTGGGAGGGGTTATATTCAAGCAGCTTATATGCTGAAGCAGGTCCTTGAAGAAGAAAGTGCTTACCGTCCCAGAGTGCTCTATGAGGTTCTAGATGCTATCCAGTTCGACTTCATCAACTGGCTAGGCGAGAGCAAGTATCAGTATGGGTTAAACACTATTCCACCCTCCCGCTTCGCCGCCACTGATTCGAATGGTCTTTGGGAATACTCCCCTTTTCCCTGCGGCGTGGGTTTGACGGAAGGTCTTGATATCGCGTATTCCAGCAGCATGTTTTTATGGGATGCCATGCCTGAGCCTATGCTTCTTGTGCATATTCACAATATGCTTGTCCAGAAAGGCTACATTGAACGGCCAATAGGCCTGTATCACGCTTTGGAGATGCTTTTCCCAACTTCTTTCTTTCGTAACGGCAAGGCTCCAACCTCCGACTTCATTTCTGCATTCACTGCCCGTGTTCGCGAGACCGGCAGTCGCCGCACCCTTCCCTCCCAAGGCGCCCCGTCTGACAGGGGCATGTATGGAATTGCAGATGGTCAGGCGAACGGCCTTTTCAAGCAGCTGTCGAATATAGCGGTATATCGCAGAGCTCAATGGAATGTGGGGCGTATCCCAGACAGTCTCTTACCGATAGACTCCATGCTTGCCGCGATTCGTCTAGGTGAGACGAGGCGAATAGTCGACGCAGAAACTGGCCGGCAGCGCCTTGCTGATACCGAGTTGACTGCCAAAGCAAGGGCCTCTGGTATGGACGAGCAAATTCTCCTCGACATGGCGAGTCATCTCGAAAGGTTGCATAAGTCCAAACTCTCTCAGCCAGATGTGCCGCCGTCTGTGCTCAACGAGCTCAAGGAATCTACACCCAACATCAAGATACAACAACCCACGACCTCGAGGTCGAACTCCAGCAAGGGAAGAACAAAATTGTCGAATCGTGAACTTCTCTCCTTTGTCGAATGGGATGTTTTTCGTGACGTCTCCGGTAGTGTGCCATTATCTGGCATTAGCTATATCGGGATCACAATAGCTTTCATGATGTACTTTGACATGATTGAGGACGAGCTGAAGCGCTTGAAGAACCCCGTGTACACCCGTGTTTGTACCACAGACGACCGTCTCACATACAGACAGAGGATAAATCTAGGCGTAGGTATCTTGGCAGGCGATGATGAAGAGTGCCTCGTTGCTACTGCGCGGGTGCTGGAACAGAATCGCAGCGGGCTCGTTGACTTTGTATACTGGGGCGACGTGGAGGATGCAGCCAAAAAGGAAGCGGCGACGAAATCAATTCGGGATGAGTTTGATGACCCGTTTGATGACGCCAGCTTTCATATTATGTAGGGTGAATGTGTCGTTTTGGCTGTCCGGTGAAGGACTTGAGTGAAGCTGATATATGTCGTATAGCATGTTGAATATACAGTGGGGGGTCAGAAGTATTTGAACAAGGAAAGGTATCGTATATCGCGCTGTGTGCTGTGGCATATTGAGCTGTGTTAGTGTATACTTGGATATGTCTAAATACCTTTGACTACAGACTGTATATGACCCAAGATGCAATAAATAAATTGAGACAGCCTGCTTGGTTAGTCATTAGATGGGAAACAGTATAGTGCTTTTGATTCATAGTTGAATGTCACGACGCTAGATTGGGGCCATGACAAGACGAGAACACACTAAGACTGGGCCGATTGGGACGACCAGCCTTGAAAGAGTAATTAAGAATCTGAAGGCTAGAGGGTTAAAGTCCGAATACTAGTCCAGAAACTGCCTGGCCGTCTGGTCCCTTCCTGGCGTTCCTGGCGACTCGGCCAGGGCGCACGCTACGGACACGAGGCTTTCAATGTTCAATGTTATTATAGCACAGGAGGAAATACCATTTGGACCTCCCTTTACCGGTGCTTTTAATTTAAACTTTGATCCGTTGCCAACACGCATGCCAAATTCTAACCACGGCCTTCATCCCCTTTATAATCTGCAGATCCCCAAACACAGCAAATTAGCATCGAATCTTAACCTCCCCCTTGACGATGTCGATCCAGGTCATCTCAGACCTGCATCTCGAGTCACCAAAGTGCTACCATGTCTACGAAATCGTTCCCAAAGCACCATATCTAGCCCTACTGGGAGATATCGGCAACATCGGTCCACACACGGCCGAGTATCTCGCATTTCTACGCCTGCAACTAAAGTCATTCAAGGCAGTGTTACTCGTTCCCGGCAACCACGAAGCATACCACTCCAACTGGGATGATACTCTCTCCACACTACGAACATTCGAAGATGAATGCCGGCAAGACACATACATCGGGGAGTTTGCTCTCCTGGACCGCACGACTCTTCGCCTACCAGTACAAATGTGGTCATTCTGGGGTGCAGCCTGTTCTCCTACATCCCACCCGATAAGCATATCACGATGGGTATCCACGTCAACGACTTCTCCCAGATTACGGACTGGACTACAGACAACCACAATGACATGCATGCGAAGGATCTTAATTGGCTGAACGACCAGGTGACTGAGCTGGAGAAAACGGATGTCAGCATCATGATCTTGACGCATTGGAGTCCCTCGCGGGATCCCCGTGCGATTGATCCGAAGCATATGAGGAGTCTTATCACGAGCGGCTTCTGCACTGACTTGTCAAAGGAGCCTTGCTTCGTCAGTGGCAAGGTTAAGGTGTGGGCATTTGGGCATACGCATTATAATTGCGATTTTGAGGTTGGTCGTCGCGGCGGTGTTGGACTGTTGAGGCTTGTGACGAACCAGGCAGGGTATGCCGCTGATTTGGCCGAGGGTTTTGATCCGGGGAAGACGGTGGTTCTTTGATGAGGATAGGTTGAAGTTGTATTGATTGATGCAGTAAGGAATTCTGATTTGAAGGATTCAGGCACAACTGGTCAGGACAAGCGTGATAGCGACTTCGTGGGGTTTAGAATTCTACCCTGTAGACCCGGATACTGACAACTTACAAGACCATAGGATTCAATATGTATAGCGCCGAGGCTCCGTCGGTGACAGCCCGTAGATCGGTAGTTCATATTGCAAAATGTGACATAATTTACGGCAACGCAGTGGTATATACTGTAGCCTGCGATGGGTGTTTTAAGACAGGGACTGTAAGACTCTCTTGATGGCTTGATAGCTGTTAAAATCCTAACCCGCTTAGGATTCCTTGGAGCCTTTAGATTGTGCTGATCTCTTGAGACCTATTAGAAACCTGTTAGAAATATGATGATTTTTTCACAAAAAATGCTGTTAGGGGTATTCCTGGAAGGTCTATTAATAGGAGAGGTCTGTTAACAGGAAAGGTCTGTTGGAGAGGAAGGTCTATTGAATTGAGCTATCTGCTGGAGCTACTGCTACTGCTACTGCTGCTGTTGCTGCTGCTACTATTGCTACTATTATTCCTGGTTCCTAATGGCCAGGAAGTCTCTGGCGGTCTTTGTTGTTGAAGGATGTAGAACTTGAAAGTGGGCGTTGAGGGGAGATTGTGAGTGTAAGGGAGAATAATCTTACAATTGGAAGGAAGGAAGGAAGATATCGCGAAATGTGCTGCTAGATTGGAAGACCCTGTTGGATTGGGGGACCTCTCTGCAGTTAGAAGACCTATTACTATGAAGATGATAGCAAGATAGATAGTCTTGTAGAAATTCACAATTCACAAGACCTTGCTAAAAGAAGACTCTTCTATTAGGTGGGATAACCTTGTGAAAGAGGGGGATAATCTAGTAACAGATGATTTCTCTGCTGGCACGCTTTAAAAGCATCTCCCAACCCGCGTCATAAAACAACCCCCACACGCGTCGGTATTAACAATGACCTAGAACAGCGGTTTCTTGTGATTTTCCTGCCAATGCTTCAAGTCAAACCTCCCATCACTCAACTCCTCACTTGCTACATCCCTCGCCCATGTAAATGTCAGACCTTTGACTACCTCTCCGCTTTCGAGATGGATGTCGCAATCTGCACTCTCGTACGCCGAAGTCTCGTACCGTTGCAATCTCAAACACTGAGCTATGCTGGTTGCTCGCCAAACCTTGCCAACAATTCGATCCTTAGCGTCAGGCCTTGGGAGAAGGGTCGGGTATATTCCATTCCATAGCTTCATGTCATATCCTTGGACCCACGCGTTCGACAGGTCTGGCAAGTCGTCGAGCATGGCAATTACCATGAGGACTTGAGGGTCCATCAAGGTCCCGTAAAAGAAGAACGCACACGGCTCGAAGTCTGTGTCACCCTCTGGATACGGTTCGATGATTTGGGGTTCTGGCGGGGCTGCGTAGTGAAGTGGCATTTGGCCGGAGTGGATTGCTTCGGCTAGTATCTTCTTGTCGGCTAGCATTTGGTCTTTACTGACTCTGGGATTATCTGAGGTCTGGATTCCTGTTGGTTCTATGGGGTATTAGCGCTGAAGTTGAAGAAATTGGGCATGGTTGACACCCACTGGCAATATTGTCATCGTGGCTCTTCGCTGCAGTGGCTTCATCGTCACTGCTCGTGCGGGACTGCATTTCCTGGGAGTAGACTGAACCAGCGGACGCGTAGATTGCCTGAGCGATTACTGTAGATTTGTCGTGTCGCTTTTCTTGATAGTTCTTGCTATCGAGGATAGGATGATCAGTGTGTTGGTCGATGACGGTGTGTATTGTAGAGTCGTGGTTTCCGCCCAAAGGCTGGTCGGACGAGATGGGGGTTCAATGTCGCTGCCTCGCACCAACTCATGGACTCAAGTCATGATCCTGCGGCCGGGTCATCCAAAAATGCATGAACAGGCATGTCCATAGAAACGCCGCTAGTAAGACGGCAAGACAGATTTCTAAAACTGAAGTCTTTGTGATTTTTTGTACCGGTGTATTGGCGACCAGCGTTCGGCTCAATTGGAGGCAACAATGGATGACATTTGGCGTGCATGGCATCAATAGCCATGCATGCTAACTAATAATCCCTAAGCCTCTGTTTAATGATGTATAAAGCTGTTGAGGCATATTGAGCTGCGTTAGTGTATACTTGGATATGTTCAAATACCTTTGACCACAGACTGTAGGTCTAGTGTTACACCAAATGTCGATAAACGAAGTCTAAGGACGGTGTTCCTCATAATTCCGGAGCTACTGCTGTGCCTCTGTTTACTAGAACACTCCCTTTCCCAAGAATATGGCGCAACAAACGGTTCCGTAACCAGTTGACCTGTCTCCAAATGATGCCGACGAACCGAGACTTTCAAGCTCCGTCACATATGAAACAGCTGTGTGCTCAATCACACTGCCGTCGGAAACCGTCCGACATAATGGAATATTGGAAAGGCAGATAACACAATGCAGTTGTCACGTTGTGCCGCTTTAGCCCTGGCGGCTCATTATGTCACCAAAGGGATCAACTCTCAGATAGCGGAGACGAGCCCTGCGATATTGATATGGTGCATCTATCGGTTTGATTGCATACGAAGATAGCATAGGCAGTGCATTTCTCTCAATCATTACCAACCCCTTGTATAAACTTGTCATAAGCCGTATTGTGCACGTTTGAAGAGAATTTCCAGCGCTCTTTATACCAGTTCCAAGACGGCCATGTTTATAGCTTGCCGAGATTCCACCAATTCTGCACCCCTTTGCCAAATTGCGGATAGAGGCAAGATATATATCTATCCTCTGGAGCCATGGTGGCGTCCGTCAAGATCAGAAATCCCAGCATTTGTGTATTGAGAAAGCTCTGTGCAGTGACCGCGTGGTACATCTGCGTTGAAGTCGGTAGAGAGTTCTAACGGATAGATCTTTTCTGTATTTCCGCTCAAGTGAGCCCCTGTTTCGTCAATGAAAGTCAAACCCGAGGTTGGGCTCTCCTTGTCCGATACTTGCGCTGAAAACGGACGTTTCTCAGCATTCCGAGACGAACTTGATACGATATGTTCACGGCTAATACGATTAGGTTTAATGACCGCCACAGCTCCGGTATCGATCATGACGGCTGTCCGGGAACCTCCGATGCAGGGCCGCGCCAAGTTACCACAGTAGGATGTAGCTTCAGGGAGGATTTCAACACGTATTAGGCTTTCCCTTTAGATGCACTTTATTGTATCTAGATGTGGCGGGTTATTCGCGTTGGATGTTGATCTTTGGAGAAGCACTACTTACGGCGGGACGGGTCTTATCCCCCAGTTGATAATAGCGGATTGGAGTCATATTGCTAGCTGGAGAAAGGCTTTTATATTTTGAGCTGTTGGCTAATTCTAGGCATGAATTGATTTCCACTACACCAATCAGCTCCTCCCATTCTGTACACTCACCAAGCAACCACCACGATAGATATCACTACAAACACTCCAATAGAGTACTGCCTTCTTCTCCTTTCAGGGGGTCTTTTCTATGTTAACGAGCCAGGCTAACCGGAATTATTCTCTTTACGTATTTGCTGTAGGGATATATCGTCGACCACAGAGTGCAGACCCAGGTAATGAATAGCGTCCCCGTGAGAGCCAATTTGATACGCCAAGAGATCTGTGTTTACTGTAAGCTCCCGGCGAGCATATTTATATGCCACCCTCTTCCAAGCGTTAAGGGCCGAGAGCTCCAGCTGTAAATCCCATGTCCCGCGCCAAGATAGTAAAGCACCTTGTCGGCGCCAGGTACACGCACAAGCCTCCCCTTTTGCTCCATTCCATAGAGTCATAGTCTCAAGCTTTGGCATGTGAAGTGCAGATTGCGCCGCGGCTTCTAGTAGCTTGCTGGTTTGGATTGAATTGGCCGTATACATTATCCGGGAGGTCAATGTGAGGGAACGCAGCTGATTCCATCGCCAATGAGGCTGACAAGCCTCGAAGAAGTCGTAGGCATCAGCTAGAAAAGCAACCGATAGGCATTCAAGTTTCCGGCTGTTTTCCGCAAATGCAGCGCCTACCACAGGAGTCGTAATCCGGACTCGGTCTGGGTTCAGGAACGTATGTATGCCTTGCGAAAGCTGAAATAATTCCAGATAATTTTCATTGAAGTCTTCGAATATTTTAACAGTCTTGACACTCGCTGGAAGTTGCTGGCTAATCATTTTCTTGTAGCCTACAGTTCAGATGGTTAGGCTTATGACGCGATAAATGTTAGATGCGGTTTCCTACCCAAATCCCAAAGGTCTTGAGAGACCACTTCAGATAACTGCCATGGCTCATAAATAATCTCTTCTAATCGGGGAAGCTTTGACCAAAGATATGATAAGGTCAAAGGGTTTAGTTGACGTCGACACTGTCTGCGGAGAAGGAATTTTGTTACGGCTTGTACCGGAGGGAGCTCTTCCTGAAACTTGGGCTCAGATGGTTCAAATGGTCGTCGTAAGGCATCCTCACTGGGTGCTTCAATCATGCGGCCGTGCCACCATCCGTGGCTAGGATCGTGAATCGCAGTCGCAGTCGCAGTCGCGCCGTTTTGCGGCTGGCTCTCAGATTCAAGGAACTGGAGCTCATCTTCATCCAGTGCTCCAAAGTAGCACCCCTTAAACCAGTGTTCCGAGTCGCTTGGCGAGTATGCATTAAGCTCAAGTGTTAAGCCCCCTCCATCCTGCTTCCAGTTGGCCAAGATGAGGAATATTCTCGTGATTGCTGCTGCTATGATTTTATCATTGGCAAGGAACCATGTCGCCGACTCCATTTTTCGGCAAATTCGGCAAGTATATCTTTTAAGCTCGATATTAAGCCAAACGTGCTTAATGAGCCCTTTGTAATGCTCGGCGAGTCGCTCAAGCGAGTCCAGGCACGATGGATGGAGCTTGAGGTGGCCAAAGTTCTTCTTCTCTATGACATGTCGCCATTCTCTTGAGACTGTGGCATATGGCGCTATGTTTTTATGATGCGTTAGTAGCTTTAGGATGATGGCGCGGATCTCGGGAGGTAATGAAGACCAATACGACATCATGTTGGCCTTTTGGCTGCAAGCTGATGATAGCAGATGTCAAGACTCAAAATCTTGGCATGTATATCAAGGCAAAAAGTGAATGACATGCGGCCAAGGGGGTAAACAGGATATTTACAGGTTAAATAGTTGATACGATGACTCACTGGAGGCACCCATTGACTTCATTAAGGTTTACTCACGCGTACCTAACTAAGTATTCAATGTCATTCGGCAGTCTTTTTTACTTTTGTGTCAATACTAGCGCCTTGCGACTCTCTGCTCACCCCCACAGACGGTAATCACCTACCTAGGTAGTCGATGTGCCTAAAGTTACTGTTCCCGGGCCTGGATAGCCACTCGTTAGAGCCTCTTTATACACAAAGAAAGATACGCATACATAGCTGAGTGATAGTCTTTCCGAGGGCCTTCCTGTCGCAAGAGCAATTATCTATGTCTAAACTAGCAGGTTGCAGCTGCGTACTAGAAAAGCTTCCATTAGCTTTGTGATTTAGGTGGCGCACTTCGAGAGGCGTAGCTATGAGCCCGCTGTGGCAAGCCAACAAGCGAGTTGACCACTTATTCTTATTGGCCCCAGTATTGGTGGACTACTAATTAAGGAACATTAAAGCGTTAATCCAAATAGACAAATGTAGCATGGCTTTAGTCAACCTTAGTATGATTTTTAGACCGCTTCTCTTGGCACTCCTAACGACAAAATAGCTATTAAGTCGCTTATTCTAATAGTACAAGACTAACCTAACTAGTCTCTTCTCGAGTTACAAGGTTTAGTAAATTCCTAAGCCTTAAGATCCTAGAAAGACAAATTTTGTACGCTCTTTCGTCGTAAGATTTTCAACCAGACATGATTTGCTTTTTCGAGACAAACATGTCACCCGCAGCAGCCAAGGTAGGCACAACCTGATTTGGAACCATGATAATTGACCTTGCTAAGCTTGCCGCTAATGTGTGCCATCTACACGGTCTGTGAGGTTATCTGCGTTCTGCTTCCGGTAAACAGTACCAACATTGGAAAGGATGCCCTCGGATGGCAAGAGGCCATCGTTGAGCTGCTTCTGGAAAGGGGTGCCAGCATTGATACCCAGGATAACGATAACCCAACACCGTTTTGTTGACTGATGACGCGAGGAGATAAAACTTAATTTAACTGGTGCGCAGTTAAATGTTAAAGAGGGCTAACCAAGGGGTTTAACATATATTTCCTCCCTTTTTCTTTAAGTTGTAGTCTGGGAGGCGCTGTTTCCCCCACCGGTTTTGGCGGCACCCCGATCGGGCAAAGCGCCCTCGCCGCCATTCGCCAGGACTTTACCAAAGCCCTTCCAGACCAAGCTGTGAAAAAACATGCCGAACTTCCCCTCGCAACACAAGCTTTGCACGGGGTACTCTTGACTTCAACTAATACTAATTCTTTTTCTTCTTCTCTCTTTTTTTACACCTCACGGTCTATATACCACCCTGCCCTCACATTTCATGAATGCCCGCTCATGCAGACCCTTTGAAGCACGGAAAAGCACTAGAGTCAACTGCTGCCTGGCAAAAATTCGTGCCTAAGCCTGATGGTGTCGGGAGTGCATCAATCAACCAGACCGTCCAGTTGGCTGGCTTCAGGCCCAGCCCGCCTCATCTTGTTTTCTACATCTCCGTAGCCAGAATTTTATCTTCTCCCCAACCAAACTTTCTCCATCGTTTCAATCATATGCTTGCTTGCTTTTCTTTCGAACGGCCTGCGCTTATTCCTCAAACCAGTGATCCTGCTTCCAGGACCTCGAAACGGCCTTCCTTCGAATGATATTTTAAATAGCTGGCCTATCCCTCTTTGCCTCGTCGAAATTCGAAAATATGATGCCAGATGCCAATGTTCATGCCTCCAGGCATATTTTGCACCTGATGAACCCATGCCGAGCAGCAACACTTCTGTCGAGTGAGAGCTTGATTTTTTTTTTTACGCTGACGCAAGCCCCTGTCAATTTTCAGACCTCCAAGGTGGGCCCCCTTCTCTCCCCTGCAGGGATCCTATTAACGACTCATTGTAGACCCCAGTGCGACTGGCCGTCTTGTCACACAACATTCTCCAAGAGGTCCAACCTCACTCGTCACAAGAAGCACATTCACGGTGCCACCTCGATCTGGTGCCCGGTCGATGGCTGTGCGCGCAGCAAAAAAGGCCCTGATCTCGAGCCGTTTAAAAGAAAGGATAACCTTGACGAGCACCTGAGACGCATCCACGGCAAGCACAGCTCCAATTTCAACCTCCTGGTTTTAGCTGATGTTGATGCCACTTGCTCCCTGCATGTGGTGGGGGTGGAGACACTGATCCCCAACGCCCCTGTGCATGTGGGGCCTCCCGTCCATACATGCACCCTGGCCGACCTGGACTTGTCAGTTGTCACCGACTCTTTCACTCAGCTCGAAGGCATTGCTTTGATGTCCGACTGTAGGACAGAACTTCTACCAACTGTTCCGCCGAGTTCCGCCAATACAGCTGATCTTAATGATACGAATCTGGACCAGTGCAACGCGTTCGACTCATATCGTGCTCCAGGCATGCCAATAGCCAGCCAGTCGCTGCTTTTGCGCCCATCAACTCCATTTGATCAGTTCTATCCTCGCATTGGTGCTTATTCTTCTCCAATGTCGAGTCCCGACGAGTCCTCCGATCATCTTTCTGGTCCATCTGCGTAGTCAGAAAACAGAGGTGGAATTCAAAGGGTGACGGGTGTGTGGGCGGGCGGAAGAGCTCACACTTGGGGGTAAGACAAGTGGCTTGGACTTTTCATTTGATCAACCAGCTGGTTTGCAGATAAAAGGGAGGCCCATCCCCCGACGGGTAAATTGAACAACAGACTTGACCGCAAATTTTATTTTTTAACCCTACCTTATTGCTTGTTATATCACTATGTGCTAGTCCCTCGCTGTCAAAGACGCCAAAAGCGGCGGTAGCTCCCGCCAGATTCGGCGGGCAGAACAGCGACTCCCGGATTCTGTCTGTATATTTTGCTTCCATTTGCGCTTTTTGTTCAGATAGCTCAATTTAGCTATGAAGACGCTCATTTTACCTCTTCAAGTATTCAGTCCACTCAATCGATTCCTTCCACCATTCAATGTTTCAATGACTGGAATCCATAGATGTGCTACACAAAACCTTTTCGCAGAGAGTTGAAGACCAACTGTCCTCAACAGTACCACGTCTTGGATGAACCTCAATTTTCAACCCTCTGGAACTAAAACTTAGACTCTTCTCAGAGAGACAAGGCTTGCAAAGGAATTGGATGTTGGTGTCCTTTCCATTCTAGGCCACACTACCCATACCAACGGCGATGAGACAGGCCTGTTATGATTGGACCATGTACACACGTCTGAAACCCTGTGGATAACCTCAGCAGAGTCAGCACAGTTCCAAATTCCTGGCCTGGTTGTCGTCTCGATGGTATAATGCAGACACACTCAACCTATACACCGACTGTTTGTTAGACTTCCGTGCCTCGAACATCATTGGCATGTGGGTTATCGTTTCTTACGTGGTCACATTACACGCAAATATCGTGGTCAAACTTGGCCATCATTACGCTGCGGATGGAGTATAAAACTGGTTCGAATCCTCAACCCGCCATGACCCAAAAGGCTACCTGGCCATCTTAACACTCATCAACAATGCTTTCTCATTACATAAATTACCTTACCCAACATGAAGACATCACCACTGCTCTACTCAATTTTCGCCCTCGGGCAGCCGTGCCTAGCCCAGATAGTGCCTTCTTCCCAAGTAAACATTCAAGCTGGGCGTATACAGTGCGGGGGGCTTCATTGTGGCTAACAGATACATCTTAACGGCGGCACATTGCCTCGTTCCTGTAGCCAGCCAGCTGACCAACCTCACAATACTCAGCTCTACTGCTCTTGCCGAGGAAGACATCGAGGTGGCTAGCATCACCATACACCCAGGCTACACTGGTCAGCAACAAGATGCCGCAAAAAGCGACATTGCCCTCATTAAACTGGCTAAACCCATACTATTGAATCAGTTCCAAGGACCTATTGCTCCGGTGACTACTTCTCCAGCTGCCGGCACCAGGGGTGTCCAGGTTGGCTGGACGATCCCGCTTGTTGGAGGCTTGCTGGGCAGTCTTCTGAAACAGGAAGAGACAGTTGTCGGTCTTGATCAGTGCCAGCAGGCACACAAGAACCTGGCACTGGACAGTAGCAATTTGTGTGCCCTCAGTAGCTTGGGGGTTGGTGGTTGCCAAGCTCCTGCTGGCAGTGCTCTGATTGTGAACGGCAAACTGGCGGGCATAAAATCCGGAGCTGTGTCGTGTTCACCAAGGGTTCCGGATGTTTATGCAAATGTTGCAAATCTTCTTCCATTTATAGAGTCACATTTGTCTGCTAACTAAGCGCAGAAATTGTGTCAACGGCAGTAGCCGAAGGACTTGAATTGAACGGCTGAAATATTCTATATTTCATGTCCCTTCTTTTCTCCCCATTGTGTGTTTTGCTTGCTGCTTTGCTTTCTGTTTTCACTCCAGCCGGCTCAACCCGGCTGCACAGAGTGCTCGTTTTCTTCCTCATATACCTAGGTAGTCAATTCAAGCAATCAATTCTGTCAATCCTTGGCACCCATAGATCTTTTGCAATACACTGTAATTGAATATGTGTAATGAAATCTTGACAGCTATGCGGTTCCGCGTATTTTTGTTTGGCTATTCCTTTGGATCATGTTGCTCCCCGGTGTGGATTGCTTCTTAAAATGTACATTACATCAGTAGAAAGTCAACCATCACGAAATCTTCTAGGTGTGGGCGAGGATATCGAGATTTGATGATTATGTCAAGTTTAACGTCCCTGCGATGGTCGACTAACAACATAGTGCTCGGAAGATCTAGTTGTCATTCTTACCCGCTTCGCCATGTCTATGAGCATTATTTCAAGGCGAAAACTTACACGAAGACTTATGGACGCACGTTTACGTTCCCATCTAAAAGAAGTGTGCTGTCGCATCTGATGCGAAAAGACGATGTGGAACTTACCTTTATCTATGCCCTTTCTTTCAAAGAACCAGAAATTAACTCTATAGACAAGTATGGCCAGTTCTCGCTCGGAAAATTTCCCCATCAAGCAAGCCTTCGTTATGGCGGTAAACATTCCTGCGGGGCCTCCATTATCTCTCCAACTAAGATTCTGACGGCGGCACACTGCGTAGAGGGCATGAATATCGATTATTTCCAAGTCGCAACTGGCACAATCGACGTCAATGGTGGTCAGCTACATAAGGTACTTAAGGCCGTTATACACCCAGGCTACACTGGCCAGCAAAAGGCTGCCTGGGGAAACGACGTAGCTGTCATCACACTAGCCGCACCTATAAAATATAGTCAGTACCAGAACCCTATTGCTCTGGCAACTGTTTTTCCATCTGCTGGTAACAGAGTTGCCTCATCTGGCTGGGGAAGGACCTCAGTCAGTGGAGACCTGTCGGACAAGCTTCAGAAAATGGGACAGGAGGTTGTCGGCTATAATGAATGCCAGAAGAGGCATGCCGGCATGCCACTTGACAATAGTCACCTGTGTGCCTTTAGTGGGAAGGGAGTTGGTTTTTGCCTTGGCGACACTGGCGGTCCTCTAATTGCGAACGGGATGCAGGTGGGCATAGCATCCTGGGTGCTGCCGTGTGCACAAGGCGTACCGGATGTCTATGCAAATGTCGCTTATCTTCGTAATTTTATCCTATCACAAATGTAATTAGACAGGGGTCTTAGGCAACTAGCAACCCAGATAAGCGAATAATCACAAACAGAGAGATCCCAAAGCTGTAAAGTTGTTTGCAGTCTCTCATGGTTATTCTCCAAGTCTCTCTGCTCTGATATGAGACTGGCTGCTTCATATTGACATGACAGATAGTGGAAAGTCCATCAATAGGAAATCTGCAAAGAAATCAGGATCTCCGCACTTTCATGCTTACATTCAGTTCAAATTCGCTGGCACGGCCGATTAATAAGGTAATGCTCTGAAGATCTAGTTATTTCCTTTGCACTGTTGGTTCCCATTGCCCTCCCGTGAGCGTGCCAAGATTTGTTGAGTGCTGGACACGAACTCGGCACGTCACGACATTAACCTCATCACTTGCCTCTTACAAGTGGTCATCATTCACCCGCGCTATGACGAAATGTTGGCTCAGGCACTGAAATCTTTACGCTTCAGCCACATAAGCTGCCACCGGATAATTCGTACGGCCAAGAAAGGATATCAAAAAAAAAATTCTTGATTAACTACAGTAAATGTACGGTTGAGCGGTTCTGAAAACAGATCCCAATCACGGAAGTTATCTGACACGGGTAACAGAAACACACAAGAGGGTGGAGGTGGAATAACCATCTCGGCGGTATAAATAACTCAAAATTACTCCAACAGTACGCATCTCGTGATCTACTTGAATCACACAGGGTCCAAAAGACGACCGTAGCTTACAACTACGGGCACAGGGTGCCACCACCCGCTCCAACAACCTCCTGAATCCATGGCTTCAGCTGAGTAAGATCGGTTGCAACCTCTGGGAACTTTTTGCAAGACTGGCCCCAAGAAGACAAACCAACAGCAAAGTATCTTCTAGACGTTGGTTCCTGCCACAGCAGCAAGGGGCCGTCTGAGGCATTATCACAAACCCCCTCGCCTGGTGCATACGTACAGAACTGCGGACCCCCAGTACCACGGACGCTGCAGGAATCCAAGTTGTGCGTCTCGAACTTCGTTTGCACAAGCTGTCCTTCCCCGGACGATGGTGACCCCCAAGCTAGCGCCGTAGCTGTCTGGTTGTTGAAGTCTCGAGGCTGGCTTGGTACACACACAATGTTTGTGTTTCGATCAAAAGAAAGAGGATCTTGTAGTTGAAGCAGTGCGACGTCGTAAAAGCGCCTCTCCGAGTCCCATTTAGGATGAGGATGAATGGCTGCGACTGTTCGTAATTTCGCTGATGGTACGTCGAACTTGTTTGAACCGGCATAGACACCAATGTTATTTGCTCGTATGCCGTTGACACAATGTGCCGTGATGAGTATGTGCTTCTTGTCAATGATTGCACCTGGGCACGAAATCCTCTTGGCTCCAGAGTTGTACACGACTGCAGCTATGAAAGGATACTCGTGGAGGCCGGTCGGTTTCCCGTTGATGAGCCTGGCGTAAAGATCATCCCGTTTTTCTGCGAGGCCGTCGTGTACGTCACGTCTGTCCAGCATTTCATCGGCATTTTCAGCCCGAGGAATGACGTTTTCATTTCTCGAATAGGCGCCATTCTGATTTGCCTGCCCGCATGTACAGGCACGGCTCCATACTCCAAGCGGAGCAAGGAAGAGGAGCAAACTATACTTCATTGTCAAGGTTAGAAGACCCAGAGATAAGAATATTTGGGTAGAAAAGATTGGGTTCCTTGCAAAACCTTTGATCAGAGGCAGATCTATTTATATTTTCGCTGAAACACACCTCCTGGACAACTGGAATGCTTCTGGCATTCCCTCCGTGAGCACTAAGCTTGGCGATGGAGTCTCGGTAAACCTTGCCGCAAGTCATTTGACAGGCATCTAAGACAATGTAACACAGCGACCAAGTTGCCCAATAAGGAAATGGATTTCGCGAGCTAGTTGAAACCCAAAAACTAGCTTTATGACAGCTTCATCCGTCAGCTGCTGTCAGTTGAACAACCAACAACCACGGAATCTAAGCGCCACGGTGAATCGTCCCATTGTATGGACAAATTTGCAGGTAGGTGAAGCTTTAAGCGTCAAGATGGACGCGTTCTAAATTTGTACTACCTCGTAAGCGTTTGCAAATCCTGAGAGTTATTGAAACCAGCACCAACAACACACACCTGTATGCTCGCCACCCAAACACAGACCACGTCTCCTAGCCCCATCTCAGAAGGGTTGCAGAATTCGATCCTTCTCAGGGGTATCAAGATTGAGGTCTTTTCGTTCTCGGTAAACGCGCCAGATATTTCACCGAAAAGTATCAGGTCAGGGTCTGGCCCGTTCGCGAATTAGATCCGGGGTACGCCGAATTTCGCCGGTGACGATCGGCCTGGTGCTACTCTGGTATGCTCTTCGTGAGACGAAAGATTCATCAACTACATTGTCTAGAGTTAAAGGCAAGATGGCTTTGCTTATTGACTTTATGTTCTCCGAGCCTTTTCCGCGCTTGGCGATCTCCGGTTGTCTGCCCTGCCGTTCCTGGGGCTGAGGTAAACTCATCAAGTCAGGTTCGCGTTAATATGTCAAAGAGAGTTTCTGGGTTTATATGCAGGGCTGAATATCGAGTAGGAAAATATGCATAATATCTGGAGTTTGTTACACGACCGATATGCCTTCTTGGTCTATTGACTGCCACTTACGCGAACCGGGTCATTGAGAAAGAGAGTCGCCAATGCTTACTCAAATTTTCAGCGAGGATCATTCAAATATCAACCAACCGATTTACACAGTTCCAGGTTTTAGCATTAACCTCCTTCTTGTCCATATTTCTTGCGCAACAGGCCTCAGTGAATGGAATGTCAGACTACCAAGAATAGCAACTTGTGCTCACTAATGTGTTAGTCAACGGCAATAACCAATTCAAGTATAGCGCACTACTGTCACAGTAATAGCGGCAACTAAATATTATAAGTTTTCCGAAAAGTCATTGTCAATGGATACAATCAACAGGCGGGCAAATTGACAGCACCTGTACGGGTCTCGGTGTATTTTCTAACATTCTTGTGGTTTTTAATGACGCCAAGTTCTTCGGAGAAGCCGCCGTACGGATCATTCACGAATCACTAGCAACTAACTTGAAAAAGCCGTTGCAGTTAGCTTAGTCAACTTTCGAATTACCCCAGTATTGACTGTTGACTCCATTCATTTGGAAGATCTCCGACCAGTGAGACGTCTGAAGTCGGCCTCTACGTGGCGGTGTCGATTGCCGCCGTTGAGCTTTCGTGGTCACATTTCACTAGTTTTCTCATCCGTTAGACACCTTAGAGTATGAGATGGGGTATGCAGGTCAACAAGGCGCCTAACAAATTGCTTAAATAATAGGAGTAGAGAGAAGAAACGAAGGTGGTTAAGTATCAAGATGAGCCGAGCATTCCGAGCATTTAAGTCTTGCCGCCTCCTCAGCCCATTTATGTTGAGTCGGTATATCCTGTCCTTGAGTGTTAGATGGCCACATACTTCCTTACGCTGGCTCCAAGCCGAATTAGACACCAATGGGATTCTGGCATGTACCTATACTGCCCGTGCTTACTCTCTGTTAGTCGATGATCCCCATCCTCAATGAAGCTAGTTAAACAACCAATAGCGGCAGCCGGCCGTTTATTTCATATTCGGGCCGAACTCAAAACCCCACGGCCAAATCGTCAAAGTATGCGATTGGTGTGGCCAGTAAGCTTGCTCAATAACTGTATTACCACGTAGCGCGCAGGGGATAAAACACCATCATGGTTGGGAAAGCTCCTAATCGCCCGTAGAACGCATCCTGTGCTATTGATGTGACCTTCCAAGGTTAGCCCAAGCCTGGGGAGTGCTCATCAAGTTACAGTAACACCAAAGTGGCAAACTTGCCTTCGGCTGATATATGTTAGCGGCTGCTGCCCGTGGTCTCTTGTTCATTTCACAGAAAGCACATACAACTTCTTCCCCGCACAATTAAAGTTGTGAAAAATATAATCTGGGGTAAGAGGGAATCCCCCGCAGCAGTGACGTCTGATCTGCTGCAACCAAGACGCCGCAACTATTATATCGTATTTCGCATTATGCCATAACCGCAAGTTAAGGCATGTGCCCAGGCCGACACGAGACTGTGTTAGGCTGACACAGTAAGAATACTGAAACATTGGAACTAGAACGGCCAATGGGGTCTCATTTCTATCTTGACTCAATTGCGAGGTTCGCAGCAGCCCACGCCCTCGGCATGCAATACGATATCGGAGAGTTCAACACTGTAGTACTTGGTAGTTTGATTTAATTTAGATTTCAGCGGATTAGAATTCAATTCGCCTGCTGACGCACATTACAATAGTAGCTACGAAGGTGGAGAAATAATAAATAGCCTAAAGGGAAAGGTTATGGTGCTCCAAGTTCGAAACAACTAACACAAAATGTAATAACTGAAGTGTTTCGCAATAAACTTTCTGTGCTTTTCAGATATAGCCGAAAGCTACATATTGTATAAGAGCAGCCGTTTCTTTACCTTTGAAGCTCACGCCCACGGTTTCTGGGCCGGACGCTTAATCGGACACATTTTTTGACAAACTGTAGCTACGTTGAATCCTAGCGCTCAATCACGCGGAAGTGACTGCGGCTGTAGTCGATATTGTGACTGGCAAAGTTCCAGAGCTAACACTGGAATCGTCTCTCCTTGAGCATTAGTTTTAGTAAAATCAATAATAGATGCACGGCTCTAATTTGGTATTCAAATTTACCCGCGAACGGCCAAGACGCTATATTCTGAAAGCGCCTTCGGACCTTCCTCGTATATCGTGTAGCATGGCAGAGTCTATACATCAAGCAACCTTCAGGATATACACTAAGAACTACTACTATAAAGAGGGCAGCTTACACCAGTATGTTGAATCCTGTTTCAACACAAGCTGAACTCAAGCAAATACCAAATCAGAAATCCAAGTTTTTCACGACCCATCGTTCAACATGCAGTCGAGCAACCTCCTTCTCCTTATTTTGTCAGTTGGTGCCATTGCCAGCCCTGTTGCTGCACCAAACGAGGATTCAACCCTTGAGGCTCGAGGTGGTCCCTATCCTTGCTCTTATTGGAGTGATAATTGCAAGAAAGACTGCACCGGAGGCAGCATGTATCTTAACTGTGCCGCTTCTTACGTACGTGGAAGAATATTTGTCGCCACTGCCAACGAAACTAATTGTTTTCTAGTGCGCTGGCACTGTTTGCAAGTGCAACTGCCATTATGGTTAACTTGGACTGCTTCCATGACTGGTGCAGATAAGCGTAAAGTAGAGGCGTGTATATCTGCCATGCATGGGAAATGGATAGACGAGTGGAAACACACCGATCAACGACGTCAGATGCTGATCGGTATGAGCCCTGAGCGTTTCTGTGGAGGACTGTTGGACAATATGCGAGCCGCACTCTCTGTGAATGATCTATTCCTGATTATGAAGTCATCCAGTTCATGGTTTGAATATACTTCCACTCTTGTGAGGCTATAAACATCTCATCGACTTTTCGCTCATTTTGTGCTCACTCGCTCTAGAGGACTAAACTGCGTGAAGATTTCCCACCATTTCTTGAATAATTGCTCCAGAGTCACATAATTATTTGCAGTGCGCATGAAATGATTAAAGCTTGAAAGTAATGTGACTAATATGCCGGCAGAGCGCTGTGAACCTCGCGGCCAAATGGATGTGTTTAATTACACCATAGGTTGGACACTCGCAATATGCAGTATCGAGACCTAGGTATTCTTAGGTGTTTGAGTGATGGCGTTCTCCTGTATGTTCCTGATTTTGACCACAGTTGAAGAGTCTTCCTTCGGTTCGAACCAATACAATTCAGTAAAAGTTAGATATATAAGGATCGTATGACTCAACTCCGGTGGTCAACCAAAACACTGATATTAAAGCATAATACAACGACTTTCTAACTAAGGTTAATGTATTATGGTCGATTGTCGCTATGTTCTTACCTCTCTGGCACAGTAGCTACTTAGGAGTGGCAGTATGAGTTTAACGCCACGCTTTGCTATTTATAGCTCTGGACTTGGGCGATAAAACCAGAAGCCAGAAGAGGTCAAGGACAACAACAGCGCCACAGCATTCGTGCAAGTATCTCTTCCATTCATAATCTATGCCCAGTGCACTGAACCCCTGTCTCTTCAGAGATGTCTTAGCATGCCAAGGAAAAAGTCGGCAAAGATGAAGCTTATTCCCGCAGATATATCCATGACCCAGCCATGGTGGATAGGTTTGCCTTGTGGCACGGCAAGGACCAGCCCTACGCCATGCGCACAGAGCACAATGAAAGTGGTGAACTAGTGAATATGAGCTTATAATTGGTAGGAATGAGGAGACTTAGAACGACTTATCGCGGCCTAGCAGGGGTTAATGTGTTGAAACCATTTCCACATACGGGCACTCGTGTTGGCAAACTCGGACCGGAGTCTCAGCCGTGTTTGTCTCAGCCGTAGTCTGCCTTCAAGTACCGTCAGATCAAGATAGGTGCCTGATAGATCTCTCACGAGGCAGACTAGCCGAATGACTGATCTGTATTTCATGGACATGCGGGATACATGATCCGGCTTTCTTCATGCCTACCTAATTTTCTTCCTCCCTTGATCGCCATATTGGAAAATCTACCCTCTGTCGACATCGTGCTTGTGTATTTTCGATTCCTACGGCCTAGATGTCAACTCCGACTTTGCCGTCTGCTTCCCCGGACACTGAAGCTCATGTTGCTGCCCATGCTGCGCCCGGGGCGCCGCCAGTACCGTCAGGTTGGCTAGCAAATTGGAGTCCAGAGCATAATGCATGGCAAGTACAACAGATCAGAATCACAGGAACAGACTGTTGACGTTTATCGCTCTAGGTTCTATGTCTTCACTGCCACCGGTGCAACTCAATGGGAGTATCCCGCTCCTCCTCCGAACCACCAAGCTCCGCCGACCGATCAAACTTTCCACACTCCCCCTTCACAAGGAGCTGATGTGCCAGCTCAAGATGGTGATCGCGGCCTGGGTAAAACTGCCCTTGCTGTAGGCGGGGGTCTTCTCGCTGCCTCAGCTCTCAAGCCGTTTGGTCAAAAGTTTGGCGCAAAAATGGCAGGTTTCTTTGGAAACAAGCCGCAGCAGCAATACTACTCGCAGTCGCCCACACCACAAACGCAAGTGCATGTATATCCCGTTTACGTGCCAGGGGCACCAGGAGCGCCGCAGCCGTACCATGGGCAGCCTCAAGGTATGGCTCCAAATCCAGGATATTATCCCGCTGGAGACGCCGGAGGTATGACCGCACCATCGGGCGTGCCTCCTCCAATGCCTGTGAATGCCAATGGTCCAAGTAACTTTACAGCTCAGAATATACCACCGCTGTATATATACGGGGCTGTTTTTGCAGACCAGGACGTCACGCAGGCTGTTAGGAGTCTAATCACTCCGCAACAAACGGTGACGCTGTCGGGGGAGTCGTTGGTCAAGCAATTCGGAGATCCTTGGCCCGAAGCAGAGAGGAAGATGTTTAATGTCTTGTACGCGTATGGTGATCGGCCGATGGAGCTTATTGCAGTTGAGTTAGTAGATCCCGTTAAGGAAACCTAATGACTGGTCAAAGCTAATAAGCTGGACGATAGCACAACCACTGCGATTATCGAAATCAAGAACGAGGCTTTATCGAAGAAGCGGATGGAGTTCTGTCAACCTCCGCCATCAAAGATCATTGCATGTGTTTGGGGTATGGAGAGTGTCTTGACGTAAGTATAACTGGATTGAATCCGTGCCATACAAACTCGGCCACTGCACTGCTCAGTCTGACAACAACTAATAATAATGTAGCTTGTCGAGATGCCAGCAGCTAGAAAAGGATGGAGAGATGGAAGGTTCAGAAGAGGATCTCGGGAAAGGTGGTTTCTGGCAATGGGAGCCAAGAACGCTCGTGTGTTATTTCAGGACAGATGATGGGAGTGTTGGTATCAAGTGCTGCAGAGAGGGCGGTACAATGCGGCTTCCATGGAACCCTCTTGCCAAATGGTCATAAAGCACCTTAGACACGAAAGAAAGCGTATTGTCTAGAGTGACGAAGCTAGCTGTCGAAGACAACTTTCATCCTGCCAGACATGGCGGTTTATTAATAACACCTTCATGATTCATTTCACAACTTAGTGGGAATTTCCATTTCACATATATTTTGGCTGAAATCTCGACGTTTTGTTCACTTGACAGTCAGTGTTTCTTTAGCACATTGTCAGAACTTCTCAGAATCATGCTCTGCAAAGTAAACGCACTCTCATCAATTTCTGGGGTATTACATGCGCCTCAAACGTAAACTGATAGACTCGCACTCTAAAAGCAACCCGGCTTGTTTGTTTCCATGCTTGTTAGGCGGTCCTACGGATCAGCCTGCAGCATGGGTCATGACGATCATCAGCACCCTGACCAATAGACTATTCCCTAGGCTCCGTATTGGGTTGTCAACCATGTTTCTAAGTTACTGGAGATTGAAGCGGGGCATCTTCTGAGGGCGTAATGTTGAGAGGCAATTTGAAGCGGTCAGCGAGCAGAGTTATTCCAATTAGAGTCGATAAAAACACCTTTATCATCATGTTTTCTGAGCCGGATAGTCAATGACAAAGCCTAAAAAAGGGAAACGACCTCATGCGAGAATAGACTATTATCTGCGTGCGTCCTCTCACCATCCTCAATAACGAATCAATTGACTTTGAACTCCAACACTTCACTCTTATAAGCGAAAATATCACAACCAATCTTCACACAATACTGACTCAGTACAACTCAACCCAGAGCTGGTAGCATATTCACATTCCTTCCTCAATCCCCCTTCATATGCTATCCCAAGACATCTCCCTCCTGCGGACTGATCTTCAACTCCACGATCAGCTACCACCCCACTTGCAGCAAATAAAATCGTTCCCCCCAGGACAAACCGGATCTACAAAGAGTTAACTCATGCTTAAAACGGGTATCTGTAACCCCAAATCACGAAACTTACCAGTGAGCACCGTCCCGCTACACTTGTTCCTCCACATACAAGCCGTGTGGCTGTCCTTCCCCGGACAACTGTTGGTGAATTCACAACCCAAAACATTAGCAGGGTCCGAAGGGCACGGATAGTTCCCAGGGCTTCCTGGAACAGTCCTGCCTCCCTTGCTCCTACAGTAGGTTTCATCAAGACAGATGCAGAATCCGCCGTAGCCGGGCGCACATGGGCCACCAGCTGCAAGCGCGATGTTGCAGCCAGCCATGATGAGGAGGACAACGGAGGTCAACTTGGCCATTTTGGATGTCTGATATGTAAGAACTAGTCGATCAATACTGCTTTTGAGTGCGGATGTAACAGGAGTTGAGAGGTAGTTACAGACAAGTCCATATTTATACATGCATCTGAGCTGTTGGCCATCAATGGCCTCTTTCTCCGCAACAAAAAGAGTGACATTTATCCCGAAATACGGTTGCAGTCTGCCTTTTATAAATAAGGCATTTTATTTTGACCTTCTAGTTTGAGACATGTGTGCGCTATCGTATTGATCGCATTAAGTATTGGAGTCGTATAAGGTTCTCTCAACCGGTCATCGGCTCCAAACTCGTCGGTGATTATCCCACACCCCAAGACAAGCTTATAACCTAAAGAGTATAGCCTGCACATTTCACTGGTGTATAATATATGCATATGAATAAGCTGTCCAATTGAGGCGTGTCTGGGCCGATAGTCGCGAGTTCCGGAACTAATTAGTTACCAGCCCTTGTTGATCTGGCCATGCTTGCCAAGCATCTAGAACAGAACCTGGCGCGGGGTAAAAGCGTACCGCGAGTTTGATCATTATATACGAACTTCGGGTAAGTCAAGAACATTGAACCGAGAGTAGGCGACAGGCTTTGAAGCCCAAGCCGGTTATTGTAGCCGATAAAAATTCACATACAGCCAGGTGTGTTACGTGTACCGACTTTCTTGACTTGGGTCTGGTGTCCCAACGACAACCGTAACAGATCAGGTATATCTCAAGCCGCCTATTCTCAAATGCGATCAAACAAAAGTAACGTTGAAGCTTTCCTAAGTGTTTTTTAACGAACCTTCCTTAAACGCGGCCCTCGCGCTAGCTTCATACTCTTTCCTATCTCTAAGCTTCTTCTCTATAAAGCCCTCTGCGCCAGAACCCCAGTACCAATAAAAGACTTCGTCAAAAATTTTCCGATCAGGATGTTCTTTATTGAACAGTGGCTGGATATGCCTATTGAATAGCGTATACATGCCTTTGGGCACTCGAACAGCATGAAAGTACCAAAAGCTCCCTCTGGCCCAGGTATCACGCTGGATTGCTACATCGACAATGGTTCCATTGCGCTTCTTTTCCTCAGCCTCGTAGATTGCCCAATATTCTTCCAGTATAGCCTCATAGTCGTCAATTGCAGCTTGGTCTTCAAAACTGTCAACCGCTATCCTTGACGAAAGCCAATATGGGGGCAGATGCATTTCCAAAGGCAAGGTGTGCGCCCACTCAAGATCGATGATTGTCTGAATATTCCAGTCTTGGTCGACAAAGATGTTTTTCTGGTGCAAGTCTGTCAGATGAAGGAAGAACGGTCCATCGCGACATTCTGGCCGGATAAAGTGGTGCATGGTGGCTCGCATGCCGGTAAGCGCGGCGAGCTGCAACTTGCCGTCTTCCTCATCATGTACTGCGTTGGGTTGGTGCCGAACTTTGTTATCCTGGAATGAGAGAAGATCCGAGAGGTAAGATTCGACTTGGGCGTATAAGCGATGGAGCGGAATATGCGTTGGAATGCCCTCGTTCTCCAACATCTGCAGATAGAGGCTAAGCGGCCGGTTGCACAGCGCGAGGGATCCATCTGGCTGCAACCTCAATGACCCAATGCGTGGAAAGGGAACCGCTTTCAGCGAAAGTGATATACGCGCAAGACTGCGAAACAGTCGGTCTCGGTATGCCTTCTTGTCATAATGATCTAGCCACGACCAGGCCAGCTTTTTGCCGCGTGCCTCGCTTATGAGCAGAAATCCAGGGGTGGTTGAGTGACGAATAGTCCGTTTAACATGATGGACAGGTATCGGGCGGCCAAGCAGCGAGCAGCCGAATCGTTTCAACATCCACCAAGCTTTTTCCCAGAAAGGAGTGTGGAGTGGATGTGTGAACTATATGCCATGTTAGGGACCAGGCATTGCAAGTGCCAGCAAAGCAACTTAATTGCCGAGGCTGTCTAGGAGTATGTTTACCGTTGACCCGTCAGGCAACCCAAAGGCATGCAATTCGGGGATTGGGATATCAGGGCAATTTTGACGCAGCCATATATAGGGGGCAATCTCGGTCCGCAATTTCTCTTCAACATTCCCCGGACAGTGGTCTTCGCCAATGCGATACGGGAAAGGGATGCGCATAAAGACAGTTCGAGTTTGCGAAATGAGGATGGGAAGAACGACGCTGAACGAGCCTGATCTCCAGACCTCTCGGACGCTCAGATGACAGGACCGAACCCCCAGATGGAGTCGAACTGTTGCCTCGATAACATCTTTCTTGTCCTCGAGGGATGCCAGGAATGCCTCCCTCAGGGCCGGGTAGCGCATTGGGACCAGAGCATTGTCGTCGTCGTCGAGAGCATTTTGCAGCGATTCCGAGTCGCTGAGGTTTGATTCAGGGACATGCAACTGCGGCTGCGGCTGATCAGACTGAAGCTGTCCTTCCCAAGCAGGTTCATGTTGGTCAGTTCGATCTTGATGTATCGGCCGCGCGGGCATGACGCGGGCACGGAATGGCAAAGTTCACTTTGATGCATCCGGGGGACCTTGAGGCTGCAATGTTGAATGGAACTGAGGCCTGCATGTAGTTGAAGCACTTGAGGTCATTTGCAGTTGACCAGGTTGAGTCCACGGCATGGCCAACATTAACATTTAGGGCAGGAGCGAGCGGGCCGAGAGCCAAGCATTGGTCCATTCGAAACAACCAGACATGGACTGCAAAGGTGATGAAGCAACAATTCTCAACCACGACTCTGTTGCATTCTTTTGTATCAATCTCCATACACTAATGACTAGAAAGTCGTCCTACCGCTGAGGTATTAGGCTTCCTCAACACACTCAACGTTATGGTAAACATCACACCAACGCGACCCAATTAATGGAGCTTGGGGATTGGCAGCCTCATAATATCACAATTCAATTCACAAAGTTCCATGTCACCACACATCAAATTGTCCCATTTCATCCAAGTACCTGCAGTATTTCCAATCCAACCAGACAGTCTCCAGTATTTCCAGCCTGGTCGCCATATCTCTCCGTCGCTCTGTACATTGTATCCAAACCTTCAGCTTGGACCCTTCCAGTTCCACTCCTTGAATCCTTGAACCAGAAGTAAGACCAGACATTTGTTGCAGTGCATTGTCTTATGCATGCCAACCAAAGACGTACATGTTAACTCAAGGCACTGCATGGCTTGCTAGCAGAGTATCAAGGTGAAAAAGATGGTGAGGCTCAGAACCGCATAATCGACCTCGCCCTGAAGAACCGCCGACGGTTCGTCCAGACTCTAAATGACTTGCGGCCCGGCAAGGCGCAAATTTTTTTCTTTGTTTCTAGATGTCTCGGTCGTCTATCAAATCTAAACGCCTTTTATCGCAACGCGGACAACAATCATGACGACTCGAGACGACAGGAATCAGCTCTTCGCAATAACCACATTTTTCTCGGAGGGAACGACGTGAGAATCTTCTGGACAGAGAGTGAATCAGATCTACCGCAAAATCAGAGTTCTTACTAAGAAGACCACGAAAACGTTTATTCTTGAGAAGCTCATTTATGTGCAGGCACGAAGCTTTCAGAATCAAGTCGCGAAGACCTCTATCCGTGGTAGATGTGCGCCCCCATGTCGTCTTGACGGCTTTTGAGAAATCGTCTACGCTCCAGCCAGGTGAGATGGCGTCCTTGAATTTTCGTCTCGCATGTTTCCTGAGTGCCTGGATGTCGTATTTGTCCGCAATCTGGTAGACCTTCGCGTCGAATATCATGCCAGGAGTGGGTGGTTCATGGCTGTAATCGAAGGAATACATAAAGCGCAACATAGCCCTCACTACAGAGGGCTCAAAGTCCGCGATCTTAATCTGTCTCTCTCGGGCCTCCTTCACCCTCAACAGTCAGTCTCAACAGCCAATGCCTTTTTTTTTTTTTTTTTTTTTTTTTTTGGGGGGGGGGGGGGAGGGGGGCGTAGAAAGGTGTCATACAACCCAATTGCCGGTCAGCACTGTAGCAAAAACCGTGGAATGTGCCGAGAGAATTACTCTGTGGGTGGGCCTTGAAGGTTTCCGTTATGGTCTTCGTTTCGGTTTGTTTTTCCAGCTTCCTCTTCCGCTCCCCTTTCCAGTTTTCTTCTTGGTCTTCGCAACGCACAATATGATGACGTCGGAGAATGCGTCTGTGTTGAAGTACCTGTACATTATGTTAGACACTCTTGCATAATATAAGTTGATTTTGGACGGCCAATACCCTTTCAGGGACGAAGCAAGCTCCTTAGGACATTCCAGCTCCCCTCGGGCATCCATATCGACTCAACGTGAGCTACTGTGTCCAATTAGTTAATGCAGATGATTGTTAAATAATTTTTGAAATCTGACCTGAGCCAGTCAATAGGATATGCCAAGAAAAATCTGTGGTGTTTGGCTGATTTAGGCACGTGTATAGCCGATAATGATGTGAGTTTCTAGGATTTAGTGCAAGTTTTTAGGAAAAGATGCAGAGGGAAAACTGAAGAACGATATTCTGTATCATATCTAAGAGTAGAGCTCGCCGCCGCTGCAGAGGAACGGTCCTGGGTTTATATGGTAGAACTTGGGATCTGTGAATGAGTTAAGGATGACCATCTGAACTCTCCTCAACTATCGTATCCTTTAATGACAGAGTAGTGGTATCCTTTGGCAGTATGAAACATGATTGATACTCTGCTTTCCTTTGGATGAGTGAAAGCCGACATCCCAGCTGCCAGCGCAAGACAGTGTGAATCGAGCGGCATTCTAGGTTATAATGGAGCTTAGGTTCGATTCCCAACGGCACTATGGGTATCTTCATTGTAGCTCGGTTTGAGTGCTTGTACTACCAGGCCCTTCAGTTAACGAAAACGCTTTGAAGTCCCGGTTTCATATCGACAAACCGTTCGTAAAGCAACAGCCAATCCCTGAAACGACAAACGTTACATAGATAACGAAAACACGGCAAAAACACATGGTATTAGTATTAAACACACGTCAACAGACGCGCAGCTCATTCAACTTGCCAACAAAGCACTCTACTGCTTCCATTCCTCCCTTCCAAGCCTAACAATGTCAGCCTGTTCAACAACCCAAAACTTTGACGGCGCTTTTCCCTCCCCAGCAGCAGTAGCCGCCGATACCGCTGCTCTCCCAATGATGGTTTGATCCTGACCTAGAGGTGTGTTAGCTTCATTTCCATATCCCCCCAACCACAGTGACGACAACATACCAATCCAGTCCTGCGCCCACTGTCCCAGCTTATTCAAGTTACCAACGATGCTCTCAAACACCGGGGCCTTGGACTTTTCTCTTCCAATAATCATCCCCGGTCTAAGGATGATTGCGTGCTCAAAGTCAAGCTCCTTGATGGCATCCTCCACGCCAACCTTCATCTTCGAGTACGGCACGTAGCCAGACAAAAAGCCCCTCGTCCCGGCACTTGAGATGAATACGTATGTCTTGACACCCGCCTCCTTTGCTGCCTTGGCGTTCTTGATGCACAAGTCATGGTCAATCTTCCATTGGTTCTGGATTCCACCTGCTGTGGCTCGCGTGGTGCCAACGGCGTTGAACACGACGGCTGGCTTGGGTGCCAGGGAGGCAATCATCCCGCCCCATTTTGAGGTGTCTGCCTCTTCGAGGGCTTGGAGCTTCGGGGACTGTGCGCTGGGGATGCGTCTTGAAATGGTCTTGACGGATGAGAAGGTGTCTGCGGCGAGCAACGTGGCCAGGATCTGGGATCCTACGGCGCCGGTGGAACCGAATACTGCTGCGGTTGTCATGATAGAGCTGGATTTTTTGGCTGCTTGATGGTGAAGGTGTACTGGTGAGAGAGGAGAGGGAGTGGTGATGAGACTGGGTGATGAAATTGGTCGAGAGAATAAAGAGACGCGACGGCATGTGAATGAGTGAAACATTGAGGTTGGGATTTGACAGATCGATTTGATCCAATTTAAAACGTCATTTAGCGGCGGCCCCGCCAAGCCATGAGTTGATCTCCGCTCCGCCTCCGCTCCACCATCCGATCGTACCTGTTGTGTCACAGTGGTGTGGTATTCGAAATAGGGTTGATGGTGATGGAATAAGAAGTGTCGAGTTCTTTGCTCTTTAAAAGCTGTGTTCACAAGATCTCACAATGTAGCTAAATAGAGAGTTTCTCGCCAGAACATTTCGACAACCTAAAGGCATTTTTTACAAGGGACATCGGCAAAGATATTCTGTAACCCATTTTATTGAAAGGAAATGTTCTATAATGCAGCCATACTCTTGAGGGTTGTCGTGAAAGTCTAATCTATAATCCACAGCCCTCTCTATATGCTTCCAAGTCTAGCCTCTAAACGCCAGTCAACAAAAGAAATCGCAGTTCAAAAACCCTTCACACCACTTTCTCATGTAAACAGAACCAAACTCCAAAACTCCATTGCAAAATAAAAGTTCAAAGGTGTCCCGCCGCTCTTATACCATCTACTGAGGGCACTGCTGGCTAACCTTGTCGGGATCAGCGCAGTGATACAGAGCATTAGGGCAGCAGACCTGGCCAGGCTTGCAGAAGAAAGAATCGCCACACTTGGGACCAAAAGTAGGCACGGCGCGAGCAGCAACAGCAGTAGTCGCAGGTTGAACAGCAGCAGTGGTGGTAGGAAATCCAACAGGAGGGCAAGTCTTGCCGGCGAAGCATCCCAACGCAAGGTTGCCGTTGTAGTAGACCTCGCAGCAGAGAGGCTTGTCACTGGGGCAAATGGTATCGCCGCACTTGTTAGGATATGGCTGTTCGCGGCGCTGGAGTTGCTGGGCTTTGGGCTGTGGTGGTGGGCATTGCGCGAAGCAGCCGAGTTCAGCGACGCCGTTGACGATGACCTCGCAGCACTTGGACTTGTCTGCTGGGCAGACCTGGTCACCGCACTTGTTGGGGTATGTCTGCCTGGCCTTGAGTGTCTTTTGTACGGGTGGGCATTTAGCGAAGCATCCGAGCTCGGCTACTCCGTTGACGATGACTTCGCAGCACTTGGCTTTGTCGGCAGGGCAGACTTGGTCGCCGCATTTGTTTGGGTATGCCTGTCGTCGTTGGACTTTTTGGACGGGTGGGCATTTGGCGAAGCATCCGATTTCAGCGACTCCGTTGACAATGACTTCACAGCATTTCGCTTTATCTGCAGGGCAGACTTGATCGCCGCACTTGTTGGGATATGCCTGGGGAATAGCGTTAACGACAGCGCTGAAGGCGAAGGCCACGAGAGCGGAGTGGAAGAGCATGTTGAAGGTTGTGGTTGCGGTTGTAGATGTAAGTGTAGATGGAGGTAGATGAGAAGCCTTTAAGTCTTTGTAAGTTGAATGTGTCTAATGCAAAGATGTCATTGACTGTTGTGAGTGTTGTGGTCCATTCATTTGATGCCGGGAACCGACTTTCATTTATAGTTGAAGAAAACTCATCTTGAAGATATTATATTACTCTGTGATGAAACTGAAGCATTGTGATATCACAAACGGTGTCGGCCGCACATGCCCCGAGCTGAAAGGACCGACTATCACGCCCTCGGAAACCACGAAACGGTATGATGGCACCCCAAACCGAGCTTAGCTACAAAGGAGCCGTGATGTTTGGAGACCACTGACTTCAACACCACCACTGCCGATTCTCGCAGACTGAAAGCTCATGGCAATTGTGAAGGCCTCAGCCTCTGATGGCATATATTGGTTGTCAGGTCGATGTCGTGGCGTTTAGCTCAAGCCTGTCGTCCGGGGCTGTACGAGCACGTCGCCTCCGTGGCGTTGACAGTAACCATTGACGATAGTCGGATTTGCTAGCCATCAATTCCATTGGATAGCACTTAGTAGACGCAGCATTTGTGGATCGTGTTGGCGGGAGTTGGCGCTGCTTCAAGTAGAGTCGAGCAAGGCGCCATCTACAGAAATGGCATCTCCATCAGAACGAGAGGCAGGAAGACAACAACCGTCCAGGTCCCCACGGGGATATCTTCCAAGGTTTTGGTGTCCAATTCGCTCGCAGTAGACTGCAGAGTTGCTCCAGTCTCAGCGCCCGTACTAAGTATGGCCCAATGACGGAGTCTAAGATCAGGCATATGAAGTCATCGTCAAGCCGTGCCCGCTGCTAACAATGATTTGGAAAGAACTACATGCTTGGATCACCGCTTCAAAAAAAAATTGCGGTGAAATGACCTGTAGCTCGCTGTCCCTGAATGAGAGTCATGACTTCGAGTACCATCACGGAAAAGATGCCGTTGTCCGGAGCTAGAAGCATCATGAGTTACTCCGGTTCGGCCAAATAGCATCACAGCACGGTGAATTTAGCAGCAATATGGTCCTACTTCGTCAACAAGTGCAAGATAGCTATCGCTGTAACAATATACCGACATGTTCTTGAGGTCAGTGCATTCACAGCCATAGCTGTCATAGCCACGATGCAAAGAAGCCTCGCAGCCCTGTATCACATAATCGGTTCTACCGGCAGTGGCGTTTGTCAGAAAGGACTTGCACCAACGAGCCCCCTATTCGGAGACCCCATCGATTCTTCATTGGTTCTTCTCCTGGGTTGGTAGCTGCAACGTTCCTCCTCCCATTCAATTCAGGTAGGCATGGCTTGACAGTACGGAGACAGCGAGCCTCCCCCTGGATGGTGGACGATGACCATTGACTCTTGGGGTGTTTGAATGCCTCACTTGGATGGCCCTTAGGTTGCTGGCTGCCATGATCAACCTATGTCAGCGGCAACGGATGGTGATCTCCCGTGTTTTGCCCATTTGATTCAAGCAACAGACCAGTATTTGGGGGGTTGTGAGTCGAATGCCACGACGACTTCAAGGTTCTTTTCTTTGTACACCACTTCCATCCCTTTTCTCAGTCTGTCGTCATTAGACATCACGATCCGAAACCGGCAGGGTTCCAGGACTGGCTGTTCTGCAATGTTTCGGCAGCTCAACACCTACCATTCGCAAGTGTACGTAACGTATCTTGAACCACGCAGAAAAGGTTCAATATCGTCAAGAAGAAAGCATTCGCTGCAGGATCTTCACTTCAGTTACAGTTGAGTAGGTCTCTCCATTGTCAGATATCCCACTCCACCGGTCGGCCATGACGGATTTGCAAAGTGTACTACCAAGCTTCCTCAGCCGTATCTTCTACAATGATGTTTGTCAATTGGGCCAGACAAACTGCGCGTGCTTCAAATGACTTACGCATATACTTTCTTGCTTGCGCTATTGTTCCGGTTTCCTAGGACCTCGTCGGAAAAGCACTCGCACGTATAACTGCTAGTTAGAGGGTATTCCTTGAATGAATGCAGACCCCTTTCTCGCCGAAACACACTGCTTAGAAAGTCCACATTCACATTTCATCTCTCGCGACAAACCCATTTCTCCTAATCGAGGCGTGTCAGTCACAGCTGGTTTGTAGAAACTGCCGACTACAGAACAGGCTGACGCCAAACTCGATCACGTTGAATAACTGACATGAACACAGACAGATACCGTGGCCACTAGAGACAAAATCTAAGCTCAATTAGACTGACAGGCAGACCTAAATCTTTGCCACACTTAGGATGAGCTTTCGACCGCCGGTTCTCATTGTAACACGGATGTCATCGGCATTTGTGGGAGCCTAGCAGAGAAGTTGTTATCATGGAGCCTGAGTGGGTATCAGAACTCACCAAGAAGGCTCCTTTTTTGACGTCTTTGGTACCGCCGATTCCGTCTATTTGGGAGACTCGTAGAATGTATATGAAGGAATCTGACGGGCCCGTGGAATTTACTCTTGTGTAACCAGCTGGGCCAATATGGTGATTTTTACTTCCTCGCAGGTGTAGTCGCGTCGTTGTCGCCATGAGCATGCGTGCTACCCGGCGAAGAACCTTCATCATCCTTAGTCTGAAGAACAATCCCGTCTGATACAATACCTCTTCTAATTTCAGAACGTTGTCAGCTGTCGTGGTGACATCGCAGTCTCAAACTCCGCCACCAAGCTACTCAAGTTCTCTGTTCAATTACCAAGCTCCATTTGGCATACCTTGAGATATCTCGTTTCAAGTCTCTATCTTCCACCGCACCTCAAAGTAAAACGGCCAGAAATCACCATCCGTTTAGCCACTATTCGATCACTTCGACAAATACGTGTATGGCCAAGACGCAGAATCCATGCCACCGGTGCTCCGCCGTTGCAATCCCGTCAAAGAAATGCCCATGGCTGAAGGTGTATGCCGAGCCCCAGAAACCCAGCCGCTTTCATACACCGTTTTTTGTATTGTATCCCATTCGGTCGGTCCTTTGTGCTACTTCTAATTCTGAGGAGCAGTTGATTAGGACAAGTGCCGGCATTGGCGTTGAGGCATGGGTTCGAATGTTCCGGTCATCTCGGCTGCTACGGCATATTATCTCGGAAGAAACTCTCATCTAATCAATTTTAGGATGAAAGGCAAACAAGCGAGGTCGTTTCAGGTACTCCATCTTTAAAATTGAAGAAATTTCCGCCAAAAGGCCTTATCAACAACCAAGGCGCTGGCATATTAGACGCTTTGATCATACCCTAGACTCGGCAATCTCTTGCAAAATGCGGTGTGAATTGGCGCTGAAAGACCCTGAACAGCGCGCTCAAGGCAGAACTGTTCCCAAAATAGCCTATGGTCGCTTACGGGGTACAGAAAACAGCCTTTGAGCTCGGCATATTACTCTTTGGCGCCGACAGAAGTAATCCCTACCTGCAGGACTTCCCAAGTTCAAGTGACCGTCAACCGGAGCCATGCATCTGTGTCGCAAACGACATTGGACCATGTTGACGAAGAACCTAAATTACAGTGCACAGATACTTTGACGCGGTGCTGGGGCATAAGCGCTGTGCCAAAAGCGATGGAATCTCATTGTGATATGTGCATTGGTTTGTGATGTTTTCCTACGACCCTAGCACTTGTTTGTCTTATTGCAGAGATGCATGAGGCCACATGGACGGTAACTCATCAAATTTTAAGCTTTTACTATTAACTTCAGTGGTTAGTACCTGTTAATTCTTTTGGAGTGATGGCGGCCCGTCAAACCCGGGAACAAACCCCATTGAGTGAGGATAGAATGCACAAAGGTTAATTTTCAGCTCAACTTGGCGAAGACTTTGCTCACTCTTGAGTAACGGGGCGAATCAGCTGGTCAATTGCGCCATTATCGCAATATCAGAGGGCTTGTTCGAGATATGTTTGGTGGATCGAAGGAAAGGACACGGACGTGACGGGAGCGCATTGTTCGCTTGAGCTTGCAGATGGCGTTAACCACATGTAGTAGTAAACAACAGGCTGACAGGAAGAGGGCGAGTGAATGAGTCGACCCAGACGAATAGACGATTGAGGCGTGGATACAGGCCATACCAGTTGGACATGGTCTTCAGTCGTTTGGATGTTGCCTCTTATTCGGCGGCGAAAGTGACACCGGTCCTACAATTTGCTTGAGCAGCTTTGAAGGTATCAGGAGTCCGTGCCCTTCGCGGTATTCTTCTTGGCTATTTCCACCACGGTTCCCGTCCGAGCTGCCCTTATGGTGCCGGCTGTATCAAGGTGAGACAGGCACGACGTTGGAATATCTCATAGAGATCCTGAGAACAATGAGCAGACATCGGGCGATCACAGAACATGGGGCGATCGCATTGTAGTGCGATAGCCTCAAAAAGCAACTCATGTACTCCGTGCTCCATACTCCGCATCTAAAAGCAAGCACAAAAGGAAACATGGAGATGATGCATCGGAACGCGATAGGCTGCATCCTCCTTCTGGCCTGGTTGAGAGGCTTAGGAGAGACCTGGGACTTGGTCCTTTGTCGGAACGCCACTCTCTTACCTGGACGTAACAGTCAACACAGTTTTCTCAAAGGCCGTCCGCCATGTTGTAGTCGGGCAAGCCGTCTGGTTGTCTTTCTTTTCCCTTGTCAGCTGAGTGTGTCCAAGTCGGGTTTCGGTCCAATGCGGCCCCACTTACCGAACCGAACATTGAAGCCGGCCACAAGTTCCCCTCAACTCTCAACTCCACGTTCAAGAGATGTGAACCATCAAGGTTGATGGGGGTTTCTTGCGGTCCTGTTGAGGGCTTTGCATGGCTTCATGTCTCGGGCAGGCTATTAAAAAAAAAAAACACAATGTTTTGCCTGCCAAAGGATGGAGGTCAACATGGGTTGATGCCACTCATACTTGGCTGCCCCTGGCTCTGACCAGTCTCACCCACAGCCACTAGGCCGTACCTGCGAGGAATCCCTGGCGATAGCTGGCCAAAGCGGTTTGGTTTGTGTCGATACCCACTAATCACAGACACTCTTGCAAGGGCACAAGAGAAAGAGTGTCCTTGGTCAACAGGGAACAACCTTTTGAGTGCGGAGGTTTGTCCTGGTGTGAGGTTAAAGCGTAATGTTTGCATTTTCCATAGCATATTGAAAAGACATATGTACCAGTTGACCTGCACTGTCAATACGACTACCCACAGAGCAATTTGCATGTATGCGCACAAACGGGGCCGCTCAGTCCCCGTACTTTGCGTAGCCCATAATAGATTACAATAATCAGGACAGTGGCTGTATCGACAGGCCAAGACCGTCACGCCCCGGCCCGGTGCATCGGAACCAGCATCAAACTTGCCCAAGGTGACTAGACATGCGTGAGATGTGTGGAGTTGAAACATTGTTTCAGCCTTGAGCCAAGCCTGGTACTTCTAATTCTCTTGTATGGTACCCGCTTGGACCTCCGCCCACGTTGTGTTGTGCGAGCAGCCAACTTGCCCAGAGAAGACAATGCATGCAAGCCAAGAAAACTGGTGGCCCGATTCTTCAGACGAAATGAACGTTGCACCGTGAGGGTTTGTCCGCTTTCATGTTGAGAGCCATCGTGGAAAATCAGTTGATTGGTACACCATATGATGGCCAGTCTTGACTGACTTAGAGGAACTGAGTACGGACGTGAAGAAAAAGATTTCAGAACCGCTCGAGTCCGTCACATTTTGATGTTGGATGCCGCACGTTGCATCGCCGCTTTCCTTGGCTGTATATTTCCTCCAGCCTATTGCAATTTTGCATAACAAAACAAGGGTCTTGCCCTAGGTTGGGTCACAGCCTGGTTTCAATGCATCGGGCAGACAAAGAACCCGGAACCATCATCACGCTTCATTTTCTCCGCTTTGCAGCCTGTCCAAGCTGCTACAGGCATGGCAGACAGACTTGACTCGTCAACGGTAGTTACTTACCCAAGAATGTTTCTGCAAGAGTAAAGTGCAGAACACGATCCGCCTGTCCGGGCAACATTTCGCTGTATTGTTTTTTCAACTTGTTATCTCAGGTTGCGTGACCTACATGACCAAAATCCCTGTTGCTCCATGCTCGATATCCTTCGCGCCAGCCAACTTGTATACCGTAAACAGATTCAGTGACATGTCTGGGGCGGCAATGCACAGACGACACAACAGCTCAAGAATCGAGCAATAGAGAGCATGAGCCCATTGCAGCTCACTCTTATGATCGCGATTTGCGCCCGTAGCCGGAACACTGTCCAACCAGTACCCGAACCCTCCGTGAGCCGGAGATTAGTGCTGCGGGACTCTTGAGGCGATTTCGAGTCCGAGCGCTGGCCATAGCATGTTTGGGCATGGGGCCATGTTCACATACAAAACGATGAAAGCCTTGTACGCAATGTCACAGGAGCGATGAGTTGCATCATTTTTGCATACCAAAGATCAAAGCAAACCACGGTGGTGTACACTGCTTGACGAGCCTCATAGCATACAGCCGATCAAATATTTCTCTTCGGCAGTGCAAACAGCCGAGACGGCGGGAATGTATTCGTTTGCCCCTAAGCTCGGAACTTTCTGGTTGACAGTTATGACATACCTGAAGATGGAAGCAGTTTGTCACGCCCTCAACTTCACGGAACGTAAACCGCAACACGTACGATACATGTTCTGTTGTATCTATGTGCCATGTAGGAATGCTTTGATGCAACTGTGACATGTCTTGTCACAACAGAACTGGAGAGCAACTCGACCAGATGGCGCTTTGACATCATCATGAAGGCCGTAGGAGAAAAAATGGCACGGAAGAAAGCGTCCCCTGTACTTTCCGTAGTCAGAGTTGCGCATAGCGCAGCATCCAGCAGTCCCAACACTCAAGGCATATCGCTGCGTCCATTCTACCCAGTTTCAGTTTTGCATTGGGATCGCCATTCTCCGTGAGATGAAACGGGGGCCGATTAATTAGATGCTATCGAAACGATTTCATCATGGAATATGCTGCTTTTTCGGAACTTGCGAATGGCATGAGAGGCCCTGTCATGCTGAATTGAAATCCTTGAGAAGTATTCCAGAATGCTTGAAATACCATCCTTCCACAAGGATAGCGTGAATTCAGCCAGAATACCGGGTATGATTCCCCGTTTGATATCTGAGAAGTGTCAGCATTTGTCCCTGATGCCTGCCTTAAATGATTCGGAGGAAGCAAGTTGTTTGCACAAGCGGGCCACGCGAACTACAACTAAACGCCAGCCACTTGAGGACTTACCCTTCTCTTTCGTTTCGTCAGAATAGAGCGTGGCTGGCGAATCGCATGGCTCTCTTGAAAGATGTCACAAAGAGACTGATAAGATTAAGCAGACCTCGGGGGGGAACGAGAATGCAATGAATTGTCCTCCAAGTTCCCTAGTTAGTGGCTTTTCTGGTCTCATGTCGCGGGCCCCCTCCCTTGAGCCACCATTTCATTGTTGGTTGAGCCGCCACCTGAAAATGTTATCATGAGAGTTGGTCGGTGGGCGTATGTGAAGCACCGTTGCCAGGGATAGATGTTTGGGCCATGGAGCCATCACGGAGCCTGGCGGCTGGTTCACCAAGCTGTTTCGGTAGTGGGATGACGATCATGTGTATCAATTGGCCCACGGGCGACTGACAGGGTGAGGAACTGTCAACTCGGATCGGCAACCAGGAGTTCCATGATTTTCTCGCTGACAGCTATGCCCACTTTATTGATAACGCTGTCCAAGCTGTGAAAAGTCAAGTTATTAGTCTGTATCAACAACTCACCACAGTGTTCCCCTTTGGAAACACTTGATTGTGTTGGACCTAATCCCACCACGCTCTAACACAGGCTGACTCTGTAACTCTTGCCCCTGTGTTCAGCGAGTTACACTAATGACGCCACAAGTCTAGAAGCCGAAGAAACCGAGAGTCAAGGCCCTCCCAACACGTGGTGTACCCAGGACGAGCAAGAAGGCAGTGTCTCCGGTGAATAAGGGGACTTGCCCCTGTGCAGCCACAGCGGAAACATGTTCTCACTGTTTGACAAGGCCGAAGCCATGGGCAGCAGCTCAGAAAAGACCACCGTCATGACTGGGAGACCAAAGCAATGGCGCCGTTTCTGCATGAAACCCGCGCCATCTTGTGTTGTACCCAAGAACCGTCCACATTTTGACTCCCCATGTCAGGTCAGTTCGTTAGTCTGGTTAGTCGAATGTCGCTTACCGTTGGGCCTAAGCCTTGACCATCGCTCAGCATGGGGCAATGTAGACGCACTATTTGGCTGGTGCACTGACACCCAGAGGCGCACACGGACAATGCTCCAGATTGAGAATGGTATGTGCATGATTGCTGGGTCTGCGAAAGAAAAATAAAAACAAGAGACAAGCTACTGTGCAGACAGCGCAGGACATTTGTGCCTACCCACGGTCTTGGGCTGTGATGTTCATGAGATTGTCGGGAATGCATCCCAAAAGCCTCAATTGTGGAAATGAAGGCTAGCCACAGGACTGCTGTATTGATGGACCAGCTGCCCAAAAGGAATGATGGCCACGATCTCTTTGAACCAGTTTCGTCCATATCCGATGTTCTTGCACCGAATCCCTGTCGACCTTCGCCTAACAACTCATTCGGCCGTATCGCTCATGCAAATCCGCGAAGGAATTTTGTGCTCATTGAGTGACCACAGCCGACCGAAACCGGTATGCCAGGAGATTGAGAAAAGATCCTCATCATGACATTTCGTAGCTTCATCGGTTAGACATGCGAGCCTCCATCGTCTGACAGGTAATGTGAGTTTGCTGAACAAGATCAGAGTTGCCCGTCTCCACTTGAGTCTCAGGATCCAATCGTCGAAACAATTTGGCAGGTACAACCCGACAAACTGTCTGGCAAATGGCAATCACGCCAGGCACGTGAGGCGCAGCCTGCCTCTGAATTGGCATTGTACAAGACTCCCTCCACAGGAAGCAGTTGATCTCAGGAGCATCCGCTCCTTGCTCAATTATTGTCCGTTCCCTCTGCCCATGACCCTGTCTCGCCGGTGAGAGAACTTGACACTTTGATACCTGAGGTGAGAGAAGTTCTCTTCTGATTGCCACACCTTACCACACCTGTTCCAAGCTTCACCAAGCCACCTCCTCTCCCCTGTTCTAGTTTCTAAAGTTGGTTGCAGGCCTGGACCACCATGGACACCCTGGACAGAGCTTGAGAATATCGTATTTCGTCCGGTGTTCTGTTGCCTGTCACTTTTCTCGCCGACTTTTTTTTTTTTGTTTTTTTTTACTTTTGCACTGCATACAGGGTCCTGCAAATGCAATCAAAATATATTATGGGCCACTTAAATTCAGGTGAAGTGCGACTGGGGCAGTGCAGTTTTGCATTACTTCACTTTTCACGTTGCCTTGAGCTGATCATCGACATCAGGTCTTTCGGGTGGCGTAGAGGAGGCTTGCGTCCTGTTCGAACCATTAACCAACTTGGAAGACGACTCCGGCACCAAGGTAAACGGCGTCAGATCGAGGCCTATGAAACGAAAGACTTGGCCTTTAGCAGCACATACCCCGCGACCGGCCATTGACAGCTACTCAGCTTGTACTGGTATCCTCCATCTATCATCTTGGGAGTCTGCCGGCAGAGAAGTCCCGATACACCTCCTCCACGCCACAGGAACCATGATTATGCCTGTTTCCAATACAACTCGCTGCAAACTTCCCACACCAGATCTATTTCTGCTCTGTGGGCGATTCTTCGTCGCAGAGGATCAGTTCATGCGCATAATGGCACCTAACCCACTTGGCGTCCCTTTGTGATGCATAACTTGTTGGGGTAAAACAACGGGTCAACGGTATGAGGACGTTTTGAAGAAGATCCTTGGACTTTAATAGAGCGATGCCCCCAGTGACTCGAGTTTGCTCCAACCGCACATATAGCTACCTGCTGGTAGCGTTACATTACTCGGTGCTTTGACCTGGCACGGTGGTCAATGCCCACTCACCACATGGAACAATTTTTGTTGTGTAATACTATTTTCAGCGACAGATATGTCGGACTACCAAGGATATGCTCCGTACAGGACAACGGAGCTTAAAGCAAGGACTCAGCAGTACGGCCTTGAGCTGGCATGCAGACCATACTGTCCGTCGTGCAGGACAATGAAGTTGGAGTTGGAGAGCTAATGTGCGTTCAGCGTTTGCATCCGTGTCCATTGCTTTTGATGTGATATCCTTGAACTGCTCAGGTGTCTACACTGAGATGTACACTGAGATGGATTAACTTAACAACTTCTCAATGTCACGGGCCAGCGCACTTCCAAACTTCGTCTATTCTTCTTACGATAGGCACTTTCATAACTCGAAAGATAATTAGCTCGGCAACGTCGAAGTTCAATGTTACCATTTAACCCCTCTTTCGCTATGGGGAACGGGTGATTCGACTTGTAATAATGCTGGAAGAATCTGGGCATTCCTGGATGATCCGGTGTAAAGTTTGGTGCTCGAGCAATTTGCGGTCCTGCTCGGCTGTCTGCCACTCTGCCACAGAGATGGTATCAGGCTCGCACAGGTAATCAACGATTCCTCGAGCAACGCACTGACGGCGACTGTCTCTCGCGTAATCTCGCATCCTCACCACCTGCAGATAAACAGTTGCTTCATTTTCCCATGGATAAATTGGCTCTCGTACGAGGAGGTTGTCATGGTGGCCGAGAGCCGGGACTGCCCGGCTTCGATGCTCTCATCTAGACTTCTAGCAGGCTACGCTACATGCTGTTGATAGCAAACTCTCTGTCGAAAGAATTTGAGATGGAGCTGACTACAACACTGACAATATCTGAAGTGACGAGCATTTGAGACACACGTTTCCGGAACAATCCCAGTCAATAGACACTACTTCTTGAAGAAATTTAGAAACTGTTGAGATGAGTTGAAACGGCCATTGGACAGAGACTGAAAGTCTGGGCGGATAAAAGGACATTACTATCCTATCCACAACTTTCACAGTCCCTCGTCACCGTTCCCTTAAAACTCAAGGCCGAACAAGATACCAGCCACAAATGCATCGCGTACAGATCTGGTCTTACAAAAATCGGGTTGACAGGGATTTCGCCCCTGTTGCGACACTGGCCGCCGTGGTGGAGTTGGGAATATGGAGACCGGACGCTTCAGTTCCTCCCACCACCACAACCACCAAAATCCATAACCACGACACCCCAGCCCCTCATGACTTCCTTCAGGGAATAGCCGGGTCGTCAGGGGTCTGAAGCTGTTTGACTCCATCCAGTTCAGAAAGGCGTTCCAGCCTCTTTGACCCTGGTTCCTGCCAGTTGCTCGAGCCTAGTCCAATTCGGACTGGCTCGCCGTCATCTAGTGGACAATGGTGACCTCGTGTTACGCCTTGCAGTTGGTTTCAACACCATGTATGTACTTTGATGTATGTATGTGCCCCGTTGCCTCTGCGCAAGTTGCAACCACCTGGGCCAAGGGAGCGAAGCCAACCAGGACAACTGTGACAAGGGCAGACGTCCTCTGCATGAGAAGGTGAACGGTGCGACTTTGGACATCCATCGACCTGCGTCAACCCATTCCCCCCCCACATATCAACACAGAGACTGACTACGGCCATACCCTGACCAAGGCAACCTTCGTCTCAGATTCCCGGCCGGTGCATGCTTCTCGATGACTTTGACACCCAGGGTTCTCTGGGACTGGGCAAGGGGCACGGTTCCCAAGAGCTTCCCGATGGTGGGCATCCGTGAGCGTGGACCCTCTTCTCTTCATCCAAGCCAAGGCTCAAAAGGTAGACTTAGGATGATCCATGCTAGTCACACTGCGCATTGAGTGCTTAGACCATGGCGTTCCGCAGATATATACCTCCAGTGCCAACATGTCAATGCCATCCCAAATTCATTGCTTGACCTGTGTGTTTGTTACTTGAGTTGTGTGCCTTGAGGTATCTACTTCAACAACATTGAAAGGCTCTGTGACGTCTCCCTACTAGCTGTAAACCTCTAACTGCTAGGCAAGCCACGCATAGTCAAAGGCACTTCTTCATTTCGATGGCTCACATTGCGACTTGTATCGCCAACCTGGAGCCTGGCTCTATATCAAAGCCATCATCTCCAGCACTATCGATGCTTTCTGTGAGTACTTTATCCTATGGCTTTCCAACTACCTATGACAGAAAATTAGTCTGGCTTACACGGCTTCCACTTAGACCACACCACCTACATCGTCAATGGAGAAGCCGTTTGCCTGGAGAATGCTTCCAACGGACCAAAAAAAGTACCAACTATTCCCAAAGGACAAACAGCTTCCGAATTTGAATATAAACAAGTCCTTAGACCCAGAAATGGCATTTGCTGTAGCCATGGGCGATAGAAATGACAAACAGGTTGCGTCTTCAACTTTGCGCCTTCGGGTCAACCAACATAATCCTATTAGACGACGGAAAATCAGCGTGCCCGAATTAGAACCCATGACTACCGTTCAGGAAATTGCAATGGACTCCCGTTAGTATCAACTCTTTCGAAGACTACTTGATTCTGACCCAACAGCTAACTCTGGTATAGCCACGATACCTGGACGACCACCTCTCCACGAACGCTCTGCCAGTGCCCCCGAGGACGCAAGAGAAGAGAGGCAACGGGCACCAATTTTCATCAACGACATCAGATTACCCATTGGCGACGAGCTTTCCATGTGTATTGACGAAGCTCTTCCTCCACACGCCTTTGGTGCCCCCGTCTCACAGTCTTGTGCTCGACGGTTGACTCCTCTAGTTATTCCTGCCAACGAGCTTCCAGCCCCTCTTCTGCAATCCAGAGTCTCCAGTGCCAAACTTAGGTCGGATAGCACACCCCCAATGACATCTTCTCGGAGCGCTCGCATTGAAAACTCACCCCTCAGTCGATCACGAATCACTCCAAGCACTTCCTCACCTGATCTCTCGTATCCAAGGTCTGCCACAATTGAGACCTCGTCTACAGTTACGTTACCAACTCCGATATCCGCTCCCATCATGGAGTCTCATCGTGCCTCCCCAAGACCCTGGGATGGGGCTAGCATTCGCTCAGCGCAAAGTGACCGAGGTGTGCTGCCGCCTCTACTGGACGAGCCACGGAAACCCAATGTGCACATGCATCGCCGTGGAGCATCAGAGTCTTCAACGTCCATGATGGACCGTGGAAGGCCAAGAAAGCGAGCCGAAGTTCGTAATAACAATGGACCCATCCTGAAATCCAACGACACAAAGAGGGCTATGAGTTGTGAGAGACGAGCTTTCGAGGAACTGCCAAAGGGATGGAAACCGTCGGAGGCAGTGCAAAAGCTCAGCGCGAAAGACATTACGGCCCTTCACAAACAGGCCTTAGGACAGGCGGAAAGGTTTGAAGTTCTCAAGATCGAGGACGTCGATGCTCTATCAAAGGAACTTCGACACCTAGATGAACGAACCGATTACCTGCGCCGCACATACACGTCACTGCGCGCCGGACGTCGCAATTTGCACTCACGCATCTGCCAGTACCTTCGGTCGCCGAGGGTGGCCAAATTTAGCCATGAATCCATGCTGAAGCAGGAGGAGGCATTGGCTGAACTAGACGCATCAATTGATGACTGGGTCACCAAGCTGGAACAGGCAGAGAATCGTCGTACTAGAGTTCGTCAGAAGCTCCTTGAGCATGTTGCGGCTGCAACCTTGCTCCCTGTTGCAAGCGCGGGACCTGGCGTGACAGAGCCACTTCAGCAGGTCATGTCTCCTGGAGGCCCTCGTGAACTATCTACACCACCGCGAAGCCCATCCAAAACAGAGTTTGCAAGTCGAGCTGGGAGCGCCTCACCGTCTCCTCAACGGGTCGTTGCTCAAGTCCCTAGTACAATTCTTGAGCAACCTGTTGTTGAAGAAGCTGCTGAAAATGGATCCAGTCTCAGCAGGGCCGACAGTGCAGTCACACTCAAGAGATCTGATGTCGAGAGTATCCGCATATATGCCGGTGATGACGTTTACGCACTTCTTGCTGACGTAGAGAACGAAATCTCCAAGATGGGCGCTGGCAGCTCGCCTACGCCGACACCTGAACCAACTACTGCCACTGCCAAGGAGATTCAACACCAGAGACAACGAAGCCACGAGAAACTTAGCGGCTGGGCCAATGGTCCAAGCCCTCCCCCTCTTGGCTCTGGAGCTGCATCCTCTACTTCTGCAGGTCCCAAAGAAACCACTCCAGGTACCATCAATACCACACCAACCACTACACCAACCGCTGCTCCTCCTCCTCAGCCCACACCATCTTCCAGCTCAAAAACCACGGGTAGCGTGGCTGCCGCGGTCGCTGCCATTAACAGGGATTGCAAAAATGCAACTCCTAGTCCAGTGTCACCTAACACCAAGGATGGAGGCAAAGAAGATGCCATTCTTCTTACTTCAGCCGTCTTCAAACCATAATTTGCTACGGAAACGAAGATGATACTCATACTGAATCATTTACATCATGCGAGATACGACATGACCATGACCACGACCTACCCATCATCTGTGGCATTATTTTAGCTTTTTGCAAACTGTATCCTTCCTTTCGATACCCCTTACGCCACCTGGGACTTTTCTTTTCTCTATTGCATATTCTATTTACGCATCTCTTCCTACTGGATGCCTAATTCATGTTTGCCGGCGGCATTCTGCGTTTCATTTTCCTTCACGGTCTACATTAATTCTTCAATGGGGAAGCCTTTCATATGAGATTGCCAATAAGGGAGCAATCATGTTTGAAGTAATAATATTAAATGAGTTTTACGGCTGTCTGGAGTTTTTCAAGGCGGGATAGGTACAATACCTCATTATTCATACCAAATACAACCACATTACTACAATTGAACCTGTCACTCAGCCTCCATTGACCGCATCTGTGATGTTGGTCCCTTACCGGAAGCATCAAGCGCCCTAACAGATTGTCCAGGATTACTTAGATCTTCGTCCTAGCTACAGCCTGCATCTACGATGACGACGCCCTTTAAGGATTAATGCAACTTCCTCTTAAACAATACCACCCATGGTCGCTAGTTGCAGGGCATCTAGCGGTGAGGGGCAACAAGCAATGGTATACTGGCACATACTGCGTTAGAAGACGGCTCAGTGGCGTGCGGCTGGGGGAGTCGAAATAACAAGGCTCTCGATGTCGACTATTTCTTCGTGGGAGGTATGGGGGGTTCCTAGTGATGACGCCTCCGTGGCTGAGGGCTGTCAATATCGTGATGGTGAAATTATGGAGCGCCCAGGAACGGCTGGGGGTGACTTATCTGCACGGGGCAGTAGTTCGTGCTTGGCTGAATGAGATGTATATGAAGGTTCGTAAATTACACTCACGATTGGTAAAGGACACCCGTTTTATGTGGGCGGCAATATGATCATCCGTTAAGATGTGTGACGGAGGAGCTGGCCTACTGCATGATATCCTTGGGAAGATTTCGATACTTGGCAATTATTACAGGCTTGATCGGTTCATTATTGGTTCAATGTGCGCAAGGTGAAGTATCGGCACTTGCTGTCCGGAGGGTACGCTTGAAGCTGAATATCAACAGGAGTGTGCTACAAAACCGCAACACATATCTATGACCAACAATGCTTCTCAGATGAAGCATGTGTACACTCGATGGTACTATTTCCCACGAATCAGACCTAATGTACTTGCTGCTTGCCTGCTTGGCGTATCGATCTACTCTCAACATGACCAGCGCAGCAAGGCAGTCTCGGCATTCACCCCTTTCTATAAAGTCGTACGGTTTAGTTCCTGTTTCGGCTGCAAGACGATCAGAATGGAGATCAATCCAACTCTCTGCCGTAACCTCAACCATAGTTCCTTGCCAAGAGACGGATCCCCTTCCCTCACTGCAACTCTACCACGCGCCTTCTGGGACAAATACGACGCCAGTTCTGGCCCAAAACGTCACGGAAACCATTTTCAGTGCTTCATGCATGCAGCACATCCTTCTTGGACGCAGCACGCCTCCTATTTCTGATAATTTTCCTCCCGTCCCGCGGTGAAGGCAGGCCAGTCAAGTTTAGTCTCGACACACCATCAATAAAGGGGATGCTGCAGACATGCCTGTTTCTGAACCACATGGCACGCATGCATATCTTGGGTGTCTTCAAAGCCGGCCAGTCCGTATAATTTACTACTTGCATGCTAACTGGCCTAGCTTCACGTCGGGAATCGAAAGACAAAAAGTGTTCTGCAGATCGGACTTTGACCACCGAAGTTAGCGGAACGGGGGTTTTGATCCTTCATGATGTTGGTTCCCCATGTTCCTGCCACTACGTCTGCACGAAATAGTTCAAGTAGTTCGTGTGTCTTCTCGTTCTTCTATCCAAAACCAGAAAGGCCATCTTTCCCATAACCTCCAAGCGATGCAGAAAACGCCACCATAACCTGGTTGCCTGCCCATCAAACCAGTCTAAACTCCATCCCCAGCTCCATCTCCAGCCCATCCAGAATTTGTCACCACCAAAGCGGGGAAACATCCTTCCAAAGAAGACCACCAGAAGCGCCTTAACGCATGCGTGACCTCCCACCGAAGATTTGCACAGGGGTTAACGAAGCAGACTAACACTCCAGATGTCGTTTACAGCAGTTTCAACCTACCTGTGGTAATGGCACTTCCTCTCAGCCCTGGACGAAGATCGCCTGATTTGCGGTGCTGGACACTCCACACCGGCACTAGTAGGGATGGGGCACGACATGAGACGAAACGATAACTTTTTAGCCACCGGGAGCGAAAACTGAACGTGGAATCATCCCTGTTCCCCGCAAAGTAGATTGAAGGGCTGTCATGTCAGTTGATGATGCTTAGTCTGACGGTGTGCGCCCGACGTGCATGTTGCTTTTTTTGTTTAATAGGATAGCCGGTGGACTAGATAATCACCTGCATGGAGGAAGCAATTCCCCGGACGGACTGCATCTGGTCATCCATGAGTGACTAGCGTGATGGTGTTGGTGTTTTTAGTTTGTTGTTATTGTCAGGTCCACATCTCGATGCAGATTTTCTTCCCACGAACGCTTGGTCCATCTTGTGCTCAATGCCACGCTTCGGTTGGAGGCACGTCGGTGGTTTGTGACACGTACCACCGCCACTTGGATAGAACGATCTACAATACTTCTACGATGCTCGAGTCAATGCCACTAGGAGCCTCACATCGTCATTGCGAGTTGTTAGTTTCGTTTGAACCACAGAAAGATGTGATGTGAGAGACGCTCAATTGTAGAATCAATAAAACAGCACCCGGTGCTATTTTGCTCTGCTTGTTATTAAAAGTATATAGGTGTGTGTGTTATCTAGTCGTTATGCCATGTTTTGTCAAGGCTCGCTTTTTCGCCGCTGTTTCAACTCAAAAACAAACAGGATGGACAGAAAATAACATGCGTTTCCTGCTCGTACTCCGTTCCTGATATGACATGTACTCGTACATTACCAAGCCCGTCAAACTCCTCACCGGTAGGCGTGATTGCCGTTCAGCCCCCCTCAGCTTAGGAGGAGCAAATCTTAATCTCTCGGTGTCAAACCGCCACCCCCAGAACAGTCGTCACTCATCGTCAATCCCAGTTCTGTCCTGCAATAATATCAGTGCGTCACAATCCTCACTGTTTGCAGAATTAGTCCGAATATCAAACCCCTCGCCACCTCCTCTATCTGCAGGCAGTCAAACACCCTGCCAAGTGCTTCACCTGTTGCCGCTTGTCCCATGACACCCATCAACGCTGCTGGAACCCCGCTCTGGATGAGCAGCTTGCGTGCCTTGATTGCCAGCTTCTCCTTTTCGTCGTTCGTCAATTCCTCCGGCCAGGTAGCTCGCTCCTGGTCCGTTGGCATCGTGTTCTCTCGGAGCTTGCGCAGCTGGGCCGCAATTCCGGCATCTGACGTGTTTGCATCGAGCACGGACGACTGTATCAGGGACTGCACGGTGAGCAATGACGGGTTTCCAGGTCTCAGGAGAAACGACTTGGCTGCAGTAAGGAGTGTGCGGCGAATGTTCCATGCCGACGACAGAGTGTACATTTCATTGATCACGGCAAACAGCAGTTCCACGGCAACCCGTGTTTCCTGTTCCGACATCTGTGAGTACTGTTTGACAGGTTTCGCAATCGTCTTCTTCCCCCCGTTCAAGTTCGATAACGATGGTGCACTGGAGCTACTTGGCAAGCCGCGAATGGTCTGATAGATGTTTGCGCCGTCGTTTTGTCTCGACTGTGTTTCATCGCCATTCACCGATGATTCGTAGTCACTGGCCATCTCATCGGGTGGCGGCGGAAGCTTGGTGAAGTCAAGACTGACAGTTGATGGTGAGCGAAGAGCTGCCAAACTGGATGCTCTACTATGCTCTCTGCTTGGTCGTGCGCTTGCTGGCCCTGATCCAGGCTCCATCCTCTCAGCACTGCGTCCCGTTCTGCCCATTTCCCCGTCAAGATCGCCGACAGACTGGTAACTCGGCCGTCGTGACATTGGAGCCATTTTGCCAGGTTGGGTGGAAATGACTGAAGACCGTTGACTGTCCATGCTGGCCCGGTCTGACCTTGCTGGAGATCTAGCAGAGTCAACTCGCGGCGGCGTAGATATCGATAGACGGTTTGCAGAGTGAGTCAAGTCAACAGACTGGCTGGTCGACTTCCTAGTGAGGCCTGCAATGTTGCCAAACACTCCACTGACACCGCCAACCAACGTCTTCCCTCCTTCCATGGCACCTTTTGGCGCAATAGTGAGGACATCGAGCATATTCTTGCCAACGGCCTCCCAACCAAATGACTTTGAGTTACCGTGAGTGTGGCCCTGAGACTTCTCCAGAAACCGCTTCATGCCTTCACTCTCCGCCAGCGACTGATACCAACACGCGTCTCTCAGGTACCTTTCAAGCTCTCCTCGGAGAGATTCTCTCGTGTGAACTCTCCAATTTGGCAATTCCTTGTGCAATTCCGTGAAAGCAGTAGCCCCAGAAATAGCCGCAATCCTTCTCAGAATTTCGTGCAGCGTTTCGAAGTCTGAGTATCGTCGAACGATCATCCAGCCTGTGTGTGCTGAAGACGAAGGCTCGACTTGAATTAGATAGTCCCAGTTGGGTTTATTTCGCATCTTGCCCCCGTCCCCTGTGGCATCGTCGTGTAGCGTAAATGAAGCGTTGTGAAGGGTGAGCGGAGCTTTTCTGGGACCATCCTCTTCGTTATCTTCCGATTGGCCTGCGGGAACAATTTGATCGAACGAAGTAAAGCGCTGCTCATTCGAGCGAGTTGGTGACGATTGTTGGCTCGACGACCCGAGAGTCGATCGTGGTGTAACCGGCGTGTTCCCTGTCTCGCTTTTGCTTGAGAATCCATCCGTTGATGTGCCTCTGGGGGATACTTTTTCTCCAGAATCTCTCGATACCGTTGACTCTTCAGGCTTCTCGGTTGGTTGCTTGGCAGTTTCTTGAGCCTCTGCCACCAGTTCCAGGCTCTTGTTCGGTGTGTCTATCTTGTCCAAGTTGATCGAGGCTTGTTCCTTTCGTTGCCCATCCCGAGCCATCATTGCATTCATACGCTTCATTTCTTCCATGGCCTCTTCTAACTCTTCATCGGCTCTACTCAGCTTCTTCTTATGGCCGAGCGATTCTTTTCGACGCGAAATTTCCGAGCTAGAACGGGCCACCGTCGGCTTTGCAATACCAATATTGCCTACATTTCCGTCGATATCCGCAAACACATTAGACCCTGTATCGCGGCCAGTCTGCATCCCTACGTCAATGGCCTGGTTGATGTCAGGTTCGCCGGCCTCGAGCAGATACACAATCCATCCATTGATCCATTCAGCCTTGCTACAAGTTTGCAAGGTTGTCTCAAGTACGGAATTTGCAAGAATTTCTCGCAGAAAAATTCGAGCTGGGTCGCAGTTTTGTGAACCCCGGTCCAAGAATCCCAAGAGATCCTCGGCAACCATTCTGAACTTGGCCGCCTGTTGTTTCTGGTTGAGTAGGTTGGCAAGCCGAGAATCTGGATTTGATGCTAGGTAGTTATAAACTGCATCTGCGGCAGTCATATTCGTCTCAGGAGGTAGATCCGCAAAAGCAGCTGCGAGTTCTGACAGCAGGGCGATGACAATGGAAGAACTGTTAGTGAGCAGATCCAGGAACGCGTCAGCCGGTCGTTTCCTTGACATGCGATTGGCGATGGCTAAAAGGTAGGAATTTAGAGTCTTCCGACATGCAAGGGGGAACGAATGATCCCCTGGTATAATTGGAGTGTACCACCACTTGACATAGTCTCGAATAACTGCATCCACGAGTCCGCCCAGGGCGTCCCGAGTTTCGGGCCGGAAATCGTCAAACGACTTGATGGCAGCCTCCTCGGCATCTTCATCTTGACTACAGTCGCTTGTCTTGATTTGCTTCATATCAAGCCATAGTCGATCGAGAACTTCGGGCCCTTTTTCTCCTCTGACAGCCTGCGCTATGGCTGGGTTCTTGGCTTCCAACGAGATGAATGCCAGCACTCCGGCAACGGCACCAATAAGCAACAGTCCGATTCTGCCAAGGATAGCATATAGAATGGCAGAAAATCCAACTGCAATCCCAGCCAAAGTTGTTGGTGTAGCTTCAGATATGAATTTCAGGGCCTTTGCAGCCAGAGCAGACGTCTTGCCCTCAAGGTCCGTCGGTGCGGACGCAGACGCTGGTGCCACATTTCGGTCCGCTGTCTCGGTCTTCACTTCTTCATCTCGGTCGCACGTCGTCGCCGGGTCAGGCTTCGAGGCCTCACGCCCAGAAATTGGCTCACGAGAGACGGCCGGCTGGTTTGCGCCGTCGCTGCTTGCTGAACTCATGGAGGGAGCAGCCGTACTCAGTGAGGCTGGACAAGAGGGACCCAATGACTCGAAGGATACTCAATCGTATGGTTTGTATACCACCATAGCAATAGTGCCGCGCGTGCGTCGAGATGGAGCTGGGGTGGTTATTGATGCGGAGCGGAGAGGGAGATCCAGGAGATGTTTGAAGTCTGCATCTGTTGTCGCACAGAGAGGATAAGCTGTCTCAAAATTGGGCTCCGGTTGCCCTAGCTGTCAATCAGGGGAGCCTCGTACAATTCAATACTGTCTGGTCTGCACATGTGGCAAGTCAAGTTCTTGGGAGCGGGCCCAACCCCTATAAGTCGCTAATTTTAGCGTAGCCGTCTGCCGTCAATCCCGGCCTGCGCCACACTGTGACACAAACGTCGTCTTCAACAAATATCGATGTTGGACTCTGGACAAAAGGGCTTATAGTAGAAGTAAAACGTAGATGATAGTGCAATTCAAACTCCATAGAGAAAAATGGAATTGCGTCACTCGATTCATGCAGTTCATGGCGTTAAATTAAGTCCAAAGCTGTCCTAATACGGTTGAGTTTTGTGTCGTCACGTGAGTTCGTGTTCGCCAGCTGTAGCAGCTGTCAGTCTGACGCGTTCAGAAACACGATCCACTTTGAGGCTTCAAACAGTTGAACCTCATCATCAGCCTCAGCTTGTTGCACCGATTCCTCCCGCATACCTAGGTAGTTTTCAAACGCAACGATGCCTCCTGTTTCCAAGAAACGTGCTGCCGATGATTCTGATGAGGATCAAATGGTCCCTGTCAAAACATCGAAAAAGACCAAGCATGGAATGACTGCAGATGGTGAAGACGACGAAGGGAATCCATTTTGGGAGGTATGGTCTACAATAAACACATTCATCGTCTACTGCTTTTGGGGAAAACTAATCAATTTCGTCGCAGCTCTCAAACAAACGCCGCGTGGGAGTTTCGAAATTCAAGAACATGTATCTTGTTAACTTTCGAGAGTACTATGAGATGAATGGCAAAATGCTCCCAGGCAAAAAGGTGCGTATACTAGGTGCCGCTACCGTATCCAATTTCGCCAGTATTTTAACCGAATCCACAGGGAATTTCACTATCCGTGGCCCAGTATACAGCTCTTCTGAAGGCTGTACCCTCAATCAATGCCGCGCTTCGACAAATGGGTCAAGCAGTGGAAGACGTTGAAGACCTTGATGAGACAACAGTCGAACCGGCCAAGAGGCCAAAGAAGGAGAGGAAAACATCTAAAGCGAACATTGAAGCAACAAGTGACGAGGAAGAGGACTAGAAGTTCCTTGACCGCAACAAGAAGAGGAGCAAAAAGTGAAGAACGAGAGAAAAGTGGTTTGAGTACCATCTTTCAAGTTGTAGGCAAGGCGTTGGGGTTTTGCCTTTGATTGTAACGGCTTCCAAACAAGTTCGTTTGGATCAGGAGAAGTCCATGAAGACTGACAGTGTATTACAAGTCTAAAGAGGTATGGTCATTGCTTTTGACTTTTTGCTACTAATACGTTTGACGAAGAGGTTGTGAAATTGGGATGGAATGTATGAACAATTGGCCTGTATTCTTGATTGATACATCAGTTGGGCCTAGCAAGATGTGATGGACAGAAATTGACAAATTGCTATACTATGATGCTCGTTCCGCGTCCGATATCGTGCCTGAGGTCACTTGCATAGTTTTGAGATGATCGTGCATAGTATGGCCAGTTTCATCAGCGTGTATGTCCGCCTTGAACCTAGATTCCTTACCAGCTTTGAGGAGCACATGGTACAATAGCTTGGCTCGGATATATTGATCAGGTGAAGTAACTTGTTCGTGATGTGAGCAGCCACTTCATGTGGCCAAGACCCACCTGACCCCATTTTCCCCTATTGTTATCTCCACTTAGCTCTTGGCTGGACATTGAAGTGACCAGGTGTGTTTAAACTTGAGGATGCGCTGGGGTTGCTGAGATATTTCAGATTGACAATTTTGGACTCTTTTTGCTGTGCCAAGAGTGTTGGTCGTACGATAACCAAGAATTTATCTACGGTGGCCCGGTCCCGGTGTCTGGTGTAACCAACATTGAAGGTGTTCATGTTACAACCACGGGCCTCTTCGGCATCCGGCTAGTTACCCACTTCTGCGCCTGCGACGTCGCGGACTCTGACGTCGCTCCAGGTTCGCTCCGTCGCAGACAACCAGACAATTTGCAGGTTCACACTTTCCCAGAGCCACTTTTTATTCGGCCTCCTCGCTGCTTCTCCTTCCACAATCAAGCATTGTATCCGAGGTTTGATCTTGGGGCTTTCATTTACTACCATTTCTACGCTCGTTTTTATTGAGACGCCAGACTATTATCCAGGCACAGGCACTTGAACTACAGTCAACGCTGTTCCTAGACCGGCGCATCTTCTGGCCCTGTGAAACCACGCCAACAGGAGCGTTCTTCATTCGTGGTCACAATAACAACGAACCGCATTCTCTACATGAGGCAGGCCTCAGTACCAGACACTTTCTGCCTTCTAATACACGGTTTAATTCATGATTCATCTTGGTGTAACGTCGGTGCGCCGCCACAACATTCAGCATGAGGCTCCCGTTCCACATAGGAATTCACCGTGTCGAATCTGTCCACAACTATGCCGGAGTCCTTGTTCCGCTAGAAGAAGCACACCTTCATAGCAAGTCTGCGAGATCCGGCCGCACCGAATACGAATCGCGAGCAGGCGGTCATGACGACGATGTCGAAGCCAGTGACGCCGGTGACAAGAATGAAGACAGCGAGAGGCAAGGGATGTTGCAGATGGAGGCGGCGGAATACACCATCGAAGGCCTGCGAAAGGAAACAAGGCAAGGCCGTCAGGGTCAGTGGACAGAGTATGAGATCAAGTCGAAGCTTATAAACAAGGCCATTGGTGATATCGGCATGGGACGATACAATTGGCAACTGTTCATCCTCTGTGGTTTCGGATGGTTTGCCGACAATCTGTGGCTGCAAGGCGTCTCGCTTACTCTGCCATCGCTATCTGCCGAGTTTAGCATTTCAGAAAAGACTGTCAGATACACCACAAGTGCTCTCTTCGTAGGCTTGTCGCTGGGCAGCTTCATCTGGGGCATTGGATCTGACTATCTCGGCCGCCGCATTGCCTTTAACTTCACATTGCTTATTACTAGCGTATTCGGCATCGCATCGGCCTATGCGCAAAGCTGGACAGGTGTCAGCTTATTATTCGCTTCATTAGGATTCGGCGTGGGAGGCAGTCTACCCGTGGACGGTGCCCTATTCCTTGAGTTTCTCCCCGATGCGTCCAGCTCACTCCTTACTCTCCTCTCCGTTTGGTGGCCAGTCGGTCAGCTGGTGTCTTCTCTAGCCGCTTGGTACTTCATCACCAAGTACCCCATGGACCAAGGTTGGAGATACTTCATTGTTTCCATTGGTGTCGTCACATTCGCCATGTTCGTCGTACGATTTTTCATATTTCGTCTCTTTGAATCTCCAAAGTTTCTTCTCAATAAGGGTCGGCAGGATGAAGCTGTAGCGGTCGTACACGGCATCGCGTACAGAAATAGGACGAAAACTTGGCTTACCTCCGAACTCCTGGATGTGGTTGCTGCGAGCGACGATAACGGCCCAGAACCTATGGAAGACCATCTCGAACCCCCCTCCCGGTCCAACGCCTTAAGCGCTAAACTGAAAAGCTTCTCAGGCGAGAGACTGAAGCCTCTTTTCCAAACAAGGACTTTGGGAATTGCTACAGGTCTCATATGGTTTTGTTGGGCTACTATTGGCATGGGGTACCCCCTGTTTAATGCGTTTTTGCCTCAATATTTTTCCCACGGCGGTAACGGCTCCGGCGATGGTCAGAATGTACCGTCCGAAACATCAGCAATATCCAACGAAACTTACAGAAACTATGCGATTACCTCGATAATGGGTGTGCCCGGCAGTATACTCGCTGCATATCTCGTCGACTCGCCGTCGCCTTTTTTTGGTCGCCGCGGCACTTTGGCTGGCTCCACGCTAGTTTCAGCCATATTCCTCTTCCTCTTTGTCATATTTGGGAAGACCCCAACCGCCCAGTTGGCATTCTCCTGCGTTGCCGCGTTTTCACAAAACATCATGTACGGCGTCCTGTATGCTTTTACTCCTGAAATCTTCCCTGCTCCCGTCAGAGGTGCCGGAACAGGCGTGGCGAGTTTCTTGAACAGAGTTACCGGGTTGATAGCACCAATTTTGGCTGCTACAGTTCCTGGAGATGGCGCAACGACTCCCATTTACATGTCTGCGATTCTGATTTTGTCTGCGTTTGTTGGCATGTGTTTGATTCCCATTGAGACGAGAGGTGCACAGAGGCTATAACAGTCTTTCGTCCCACGACGAGCTTTTGTATATATTTGTATTCCCGGTTGATTTGGGATAGAGTCTGGGTATGGGTCTGGGTCTGGGTCTGGGTCTGGGTCTGGGTCTGGGTCTTGGTTTGGGTTTGGGTCAGGACCAAGTTTGCATGGATTGGTATGCGCTCATCGACGAGCATCCTACATTTACGTATGATATGAAGCATATGGTATTGTTATGCCAGCGCTGAATGCTGCAGCGGAGCACACAGTAATGGAGGATGCTGGCTAGTGTTACACGGCATGGTCTATTTGACTGTACTTTTACAAACTCTAGCGTAAATACATCATTTGCATCTTTTCCACCTATCCACCTCTTCATGTGCAGTCGTCTATCTGTTCCCCTTAGCTCCGCTTGGAGCATCTACCCTTCGCTTTGTCAAGGACCTGCCCACCGCATCCCTAACCATGGGATCCGCCCGAATAGTATTTTGTACAAGCCACTCCCGCATCTTGCCCTGCAAGTTGCTAATGCTCCCGGGGTCGCCCTTGAACGGCGCGACTTCCATATCCATCAGCCGGCCAGCGTCGGCGTCAATCTGCTTCGACAGCGTCTCCAATCGCACCAGACTCTCCCGCAGAGTCTTTTCATCATCCTCCGCCGCTGCCTTTTTCGTCTTGGAATCCTGCACCAGCAGGGGTCCTATTTGCGAAAGCGCAATATACACCGTCAACGTGACTTTTCTCAACAGCTCAATCAGCTGAAACGGCAGATAGGCTTCCCGCAATGTGAGCCGCGTCATAACAGCATTGACTAGATTCAAAAGCGGCGGAAACTCGGGCCTCGTCACCGTATGAACCTCAAACAGACAAAGGGTCATGAGGATGAGCCACCTGTAGAATTTGCCAAACTCCATATACCCGAACAACCCGAGCACGTAAATCATCGCCGCAGCAACAGCATAATGCGGCAGCGTGGTGTAAAGCACGCCGCGGGTGACAAAGTCCTTTATGGTGCTGCATTTCTCCCAGTTGACGATGACGTCGCCGAAGCGTTCGTATGCGAACCGCTTGGCGACATCTTGTAATGTGTCTGCCGCGAGCTTCAGGTGGATGAAGTAGCTGGCGGACTGGGCGGCCGAGTCGGGGCTCGTCTTGTCGGGGTGGTGGAGGGCGGCTAGGCGGCGGAAGCGAGACTTGATTTCGCGGTCAGTGGAGGCGAAGGGCACGCCGAGGTCGGTGTAGTAGGAGGAGCGTCGGCGGAGGTCGTAGTCTGCTTCGTAGATGGTGTAGAGGAGGTAGGCTGTCACGACGAGGATGTGGATTCGGCGACGGTGTTCCTCGTGTCGTGGGGTGCCGGGTCGGGGCTTGGGGTCGCCGGCGCGGATGGTGATGCCGTAGTAGATGGTTTGGATCCAGGATGATGCGAGCTGGATGAGTTAGAGAGTGGGATTTGGATGGGGTGCGTGTGGTTCTTACGCCTGGGAGGAAGGACCAGCCTACTAGGGAGAGGATGGCGGACATGGTGAGTGATGAAGCATCACGGTGTTGTGGTGTTGGGGTGGTGATGTTGGCTTTGATATTGAATTGTATGAGGACAGGTTGCGCGGTGGATTCAAGGATCAATTGATGTCTGGTGCCTGGTGCCTGGGCGGCTATGACGGTTGCTGTGGGGCAGTTTCGCTGGTGGTCATTCACGGCTACGGAGACGTTTCGACGGAGCTGAATGGTTTGGGGGAGTTTGAATTTGAATGATGTCGTTCGACTGGCATTCTGTGTTCTGCAGCGACGACTTCGATACAGTCATCACAGTCACCGATGCAGGATGCAGAATGCAGTTGATTTCTGCATTGTGAGTATAAACGGTTGGCTTAGACCTGTGAAACCAACAGCGGGCAGAGCTTGCATGTGAACAAAGCTTCCTGCGCCAAAGGTCAAAGGGACTCAAGCGTGCTAGTTGACATCAATGATGGTGCCCGACTTGCGGAAGAGTCTGGCGGTTGTTTCACACAATTGATGACGAATGAAGGAGGCTGTCTTCCAAACCAGGCACATGTGTGAACAAGGGAGAGGGAGGCATTGGAGGAAACATTGAAGGGCATTTTTGTGCCATTGGCCAAAGTTAGATTTTTGGTGAGGCTGTATTATCAACAATCGCTTTGATTGTACGCCACGCCAGCGGTGCAAGCAAAACATTTGCCTTAAATTAGAGATGTCTGGTCCAATTGTATCGGCAAATCACTGCCGAATCCAATACAGCCGCATTTATTAACCCCAGTGCCATCAAACGACATGATTTTTCACCGACCTGTACGGAGTAATCGGGGCTGTCGCCCAAAACAGAAGGTCATGTCGTAGCCACAAGTGACTGGAACTAATTGAGGATGACCCTGAGCTATCTTCCAAGGCTCGTGATGGGTGGTGATCCTCCTGCTTGGTAAACTGAGTGGATGGACGTGCCAATGATCGACAGCATGCAGCAGGTTTGAAGCGAGCATTGAACCACCCTCAGCAGTCAGAAGGGTCAGATGGCAGCCTTTAGCTGTGGTCGACAAAGGGGACGTTATTTCCGGCTGCTTTCTTCTGTCCACCGTTGTCGTTACAAACGGAACAAAGCAAATACAGCCCAATTATTGCTGGCGTCTCCTCATTCGACCTTTCGATCTGTTGTCTCAGGCAAGGCGGCACATTTTAACCGTCGGCGCTAATTTCTACACAATAGAGAGCTGGTACAATATCACTCCTCAAACGGTCACGCCTCCGAAGCGCCAACTTCTCCACACTTTTCACACACCAGGTCAGCAACAAGCTGGGGATAAACCAAAAGGCTAGCTACTGTAGTCACACAGATCTCACAACCCTTGCCAATCAGGGTCGCAATAGCAGCCACAGCAGGGGACGTCGCCGAGTCTGCTGCACCGCCATTGTGCCAGAGTCAGCGAGACCTTGGCGGCGAAATCGGCACCCTGTCCGCGAATGTGGTGAATTGCCTCACCTCGTTGGCCCGATGCCCATCCAAGCGAACCCCGAATCCTTCCTGGGTTAACCTGCCCATCTGAGCAACCAGGGCACATGGGCGATGGAACGTATTGATGGGCTGGCCCATCTACGGGCCAGTTTGGGGGAAGCATATAAAGCTGCTGTGCAGACTCTCCTCGGTGCAAATTGGTGGCCGAGTGTCTCGTGGACGTCGGTGAGTATTTGCTCCTTCGAATATCACCAAGATTTGTGTCGTCTTTGGGCCATCGCAAAGTTCCTAACGCGAGTCTTTTTTTCCACCCATGAAGCTCGTACGAGTTCTGCCCTTTGCGGCAACGGTTCTGGCCGCCTGCAACGGTCACGATGAGCTTTGCAGCAAGAAGTACTCCGAGGTGACGTTCGTGGGTAGTCACGACAGCGCCTTCGTCGGAGAGACGCCTACGCATAATCAGTATGTCTCGGTGACGGATCAGCTGAATCTCGGTGTTCGGTTCTTGCAGGCGCAGACGCACAACAAATTTGGCACCATTGAGATGTGCCATACATATTGCTGGGAGCTGGACGCGGGGACCCTCAAGAAGTATCTGCAGGAAATTGCGGACTGGATGAACGGGAACCCGAATGAGGTTGTGACGCTGCTTCTGACCAACGGAGATGCTATTCCTGTTCAGCAATTTGACGCCGTCTTTCAGAGCACCGGGCTTGCGCAATATGCCTTCCATCCAAAGGGTGTGCTGTCCAAGGATCAGTGGCCGACACTGCAGCAACTTATTGATGCAAAGACGAGACTAATTGTCTTTATGGGTATGTTTGCTTTCCTGTGTCGTTTGCAACAGTGTAGATTGTGGTGTATATTCGACGGAGTGGCTGTTAACTCGCGGCTAGATTATCACATGGATCCGTCCAAGGTCGACTACATCATTAGTGAGTTCGACTACTTCTGGGAAACTCCGTACGGCATCACGGACAAGAACTTTCCCACGTGTGCTGTTGACCGGCCCAGCGGGGGAGATCCCAAGAAGCTTATGGGTATTATGAATCACATGCTCAACTTTAAGATTGGCGACATTGTGTTTCCGGACCAAGTGGACACCAAGACGACCAACTCTGTGGATTCCATCACGAAGCAGGTCGACTTGTGTGAAAGTCAGGGTAAACCGCAGCCGAATGTGATTTTGGTATGTAATTCTTTGATGTTGGCAACACTGCTGGCTGTGCGATGCTAACAGTTGTAGCTTGATTATATCGATATTGGCGAAGCGCAGCAGGCACAGTTGAAGTTTAACGGCTTGGCGTGAGTTAAGTGACGAGTATGGTGTTTATGAGACCATGGGCGACGTACATTTGAATACTTTATGGATATGATTGCATAGCTTGGGCACGGGGAATTGTTTGGGCAATGGCAGGAAGTTTTATAGGCCCAAAGTATATGTTAAACGGATGCGTGTTCTGTCAGTATATTTCGTGATATGCGGATACGTAAGTTGGTTTGCATTCTTTAGTATTTTTCTGCGTGGTGAATCTTCCAGAGTTGCTCGACGGTGTGTCAAAGGGACAAGCGTTCGAATCATTTAGAATCCACGAGCTGTGAATGATTTAGCCTGAGAAGGATTGTAAGCAGTCAAACTATTCTAAGGAATCAAGCTCAGCATAAGCCTAACGCCCAATGTCAATACTTTGGCAACTGATGACCGACGGACAAGAAGCTCACGATGCTCCGTGACTGGACTGTGAAAAAGTGGGTTCAGAGTCGTGCCCCTGGAACAGGCATTTCATTTGGTGACATTGAGGCTTGAACGAATCAGAGAACAGGCATTACAGCTGATCGCAACCTCGAAAACTGGGGGCATCAATGGATTGATATTTGTTCCTCGCATCCATTGCATAGGCGACGTCAACTGACGAAGCTCGTGCGCAGCCAGGATTTTTCTGCATTAGAATGCTGCATACAGTAATCAGTGTTCAACCAGCCCGCAATCAGTGCATAATCGCAGTTGTGGTTCTTTGTTCGCGTGTCCGCAATTGACTCGTTGCAAAAAGCCATCCGATGCCACCTCCAATCCGAGGCGCGCCCAAAGTGGCTGCATTATTTACCAATACAGGCTTCACCATGCACTCTACTCTGCATTCGTAGACTAATGCTGGCGTCATGATGCTCCATGGACAAGTCAAGTCTGGTTTGATCGGCGCTAGCCTGAAATCCAGATCCTCCCTGCTTGAAAGTCAAAGTCAAAGGGACGATGGTGCGCGAGGTTACATGCCAGCATGCCATCCATCAACAAACCACGCCATGATCTGTGAATGATCACAGGGACGTGGAACGCAACAGTGATCGATCCCTGGGCCATGACCGCATTGAACTACCACTGCCACGTAGCGATAATACGGATTACTTGGGATCAGGGTAGAGCCAGAGCGTGTACCTGGCTTGCCTGTGGCTCCCCAGATGTTTTTTTCAAGGTGCGAAATTAGCTTCTCCAGCTACAGCCACACGGCGCCAAGGGGGTCTGGTCACTCTTTTCGATGGATGAACACGAGATTGCAACTTGACTTTAACTTGGCGACGTCGTCTGTCTGCTAGTCTGTCTGCTGTGCATATGCCGTGTGAGCAGTGAGGGCCTCCCACTTTCCCATTCCAGCAGGGGCCTCAGTTAGACTCCCGTCTGGTTCCCGTCAACCCATTCTTGAATTTTGACTCCTCCTGCTTTGCGCGTATCGTCTGATTTCTGCTTGCTCTCAGGCGCATCGTCAGTCGGCTGCCTTTCAGCATGTTATTAAAATCACTTTGGCGTGCAGCCCTGGCTGTTGCTGGTAAGTTTCGGCCCTCAACCGCCAACATCCAAAAGTTGGAGCCCCTTTCTGCAGTTGAGGTCTCCCTGCTCGCACGCAAATGGCGGCATACCTATGCCGACCAGCAATCAGCGACCTCATGTCGAAGCTCTCCCAAAAAGCATCTTGCAAACAAGACAAAATGGAACGACACTAACAAGTCAACGTAGCCTTTGCTCCCGCAATTCGCGCAGACGAAGCAAACGCACCCGGCCAATCCACATTCGTTTCCGACAATGGCGACGTCGCCTTCGCTTTCACCGTGCCCAACGACGACTCCCACCCCCGAAGCACCTTTTTCAGCATTCGCGTCAACAAGAAATACACATGGGGAGGCGTAGGCCTCGGCAGCGACGACATGAAAGGCGCCCTGTTCCTGATCATCTACAGAAATGGAGATGGCAACAATGTCACCTTCTCTCCGCGTATAGCTCACGGCAACTACGAGCCTTTTTTCTTTGACGAGATGCAGTGGTCTGTCGTTCCGAACAACACGGGTATTATTGGCGATTACATGATGTTCACGGCGCAGTGCTTGGACCATTGTCGAACGTGGCCCGCTGTCGACACAACTGGCGGCTACATTGACGTATCGTCACCGAGTTCCAAGGCTATCTATGCCGTTGGCCCTGAAGGAACGCTCAAGGACGATAGCCCCAGAGCTGGACTGAAATTCCACCAAGAGTATGGCGTGTTTAGTATCGACATGGGCAGGACGAGGGGTGCTGCCGATGCGCCTGTCCTGAATAAGGACTCCAAAACTGAGTTTACTCAGAATCTGTCCAGGGAGACGAAGCAGTCGGATTACAAGGCTAGACTCCACGCCACGTTTATGATTTTCTTCATTATTGGTATGATGAATTTTGGCGTTGTGCTTTTGCGCGCTTGTGGGTGGGCAAAATGGCATGCGTTGAATCAGATTTTTGCTACCATGGGCGTTCTGGCTGGTTTGGCGTTGGGTGTCTTGACCAGTTTTCACTATCAGAGGGTAAGTTTTCATTTTCATCGGCAATCATGCCAAATAGTGATTCTGTTACTCATCTTGTGCTAACATTACCTCAGTCCCGAAGCTTCAGGTCGTATCACCAAATCCTCGGTTACATCATTGTCGCTTTCATCTTGGGGCAGTTGGGTTTGGGAGTCAAGCACCATCTCGAATATCGGCGAACACAGGCTCCCACCCTGTTTGGCAGGATACACCTGTGGATGGGCAGGCTGATTCTCCTGCTTGCTGTCGTAAATGCCATCATGTATGTTTCTTATATCTCCTGACTCCTACATCCTTGGACACTTGAACTAACCCTAAATCAGCGGGTTTACCTTTGCTCTGAATGGCATGTCGGCCATCATATTTGGGGTGCTGTTACTTCTTGGCGGCGCTGTCGCCCTCTTCTTCATGTATGGCCGACAACGCATCTTCAAGAAGAAGCAGCAGTTCCAATCTGTGGGTGCACAACAGCCACCCCCCTGGCGGCAAAGCAACGGTTACAACGCCGGATACTCTTCAGATCCTCCCCCAGGCTACGAACCGCCCTCACAACAAGTTGGCCTACAAGCCGCAGGGCCATCATCAAATAACTCACCCTGGAGGAGCACTGAGAACAAGGATTACGAAGACGAGCCACAATTGGGAAGTGCCCAAAGACCACGAGAATTTGCATAAGCGTGTTTACGCATGCTCTATTGGAACAGTAGCTGCTATAAGTCAGTCACGAAACCTTTCAATGTCAGTGTACGAATTTTTGTGTATTATCTGAAGAGAAAAAGGACAACCAGGATGGGTTCTCTTGGCGTTTTATGTACGGGTTTACACAGAAACATACATAGGCTGGAGTTTTTTGTCGTTCTATCTTAATCTTCTAGCGGATATATTTACAACACTATCTACCGGTTTCAACGGGTTCTTCGTCCTCATCGCCGTCTAGCCAAATTTCGTGGCCATCGCCCTCTTTTACTAACAAGCTTGCTAAGCAGGCACAAATAGCCACGCAACTCAATAGCCAAAACACCAACCCGACATACCCTCTACTCAGGCCATACCCATACACAACGCCACCAGTAATGGGTCCCATCGTCCTCGCAAAACTACTAACGCTCTGTCCCAATCCGTGTATGGTCCCCAACACACTTGGATGCGGCGAGCAGTTGTTCACAAGGATAACTTGACTTGGTAGCGCAAAAGTCCGGCCCATGACTTGCAAAAAGAGCACCCCGCAGATTGACAGCCAAATCGCTGGCCCGGTCTTGCTGTGCGGCGGCTCAGAGGTGCTGGGGACGACGGACAGATACGGAACGAGGAAGTATGTTATCGGGAAGAAGAGCAGGAATAAACGCCACGACATTAACGTGCCTAGGCGGGCTGACATGCGAGGGTAGAACAGGAGCTGCAGTGAGATACCAATGACTCCGAGGATGGCCATGGCCATACCAACAGACTGGGGGTGCAGGCCTATCCCACCAGTAAACCGAAACGGTAGTTTCGTCTTGTGATTCGAAGCTGAAGGGTCAAAAACAGGAGTTGACAGAAACACAAACCAGAGGGATTGGAACGTCCCGATATGAAAAGTCAGGAAGAACTGGGCAAACAGCGTCAACGCCACGTTTCGCGTGAATATCCGCCGAAACGGTAAGCGCTGGGTATACCGCCTCGCAGGCAATTTACTCGACACGTTCCCATCGGCGGCAAGTTCCAGCACATTCGACGGAATCGGCATATACCCCGTCCTTTCACGGCGGCGGAATATCCTGCGGAAAGACTTGGCCAGTTTTCTGCCCACGCGGGTTCCCAGGTCGGGGGGGCCGTCTCTCAGCGCGTCGAGCGTTTCGTCGAGGCCCAGCCATACTGCTGCGGCGGCGAGCAGGAGGAATATGGAGCTGACGATGTTGGGCGTTGCGTAGGGGAAGTTGATGAAGAAGGGGACGTGGCCGAATAGATGGGGGTACGTGCCTGCCGGGTCGGAGAGGATGCCTCCGAGGATGGGACCGATGATGACGCCGATGTTGAAGGTCATGGGCATGAGGAGGAATGCGCGGGCTTGGAATTTCTTTTCACGGATGATTTCTGAGATCCTACATTCTGTCAGTACCTTTGCCGTCTACTCTGCAGTGTGCGCCGTTCTTGTGTCATGTACCGGGAAGGTGAACATACATGGTCCTCATGACGCCAATATTCCCATTCGTACTCCCGCCCAGGGTCCTAAACAGCAGGGCCTGCCAGAAACTGGTTGAGAAGCCAAACCCCAAGCAGGAAAGGCTCGTGCCCAGCAACCCGATCAGCAATACCGTCTTGCGGCCTGCCCTCCGTGAATCGGCGACGCGGCCCCATGCCATGGCCGTGAGGAACTGCGCCGCCGTGAAGGAGGCGTGCAGGATGCCCGCTTGGCTGGATATAAGGGCGTCGGGAGATTCAGGGTTGAACCATTTCAGTTGGTAGTACATGTAGGACTGGTGTCGAAGTAAGCTTTTGTAGGTGTTTTGGGGATCGTGTGTAGGACGTACCTGCAGGGATGTCTGGACCAAGGGCTCGCTCATACGGGCGAGTGTGATGATGACGAGCTGCTTCTTCCGGGGTAAATCTCTCCAGGCTACTGGTTCTCTGGACTGTTTCTGGGATTGGGAGTCTGGTGTTTGCGTTTCTGGGTCGTTTGAAGATAATTCCCCGGCCGGAGGAGGCCGTTGGATTTGTTGTGTCGTTGAAGGACATCCGTTATCGCCCTGCGGCATGGCGGACGGTAGATCAGGAACATGGCCATCTGGGATGGTCCTGAGAATTGCTGTGTCTACATCTTTGGGGATGTGGAGGGTTGGCTTGTCATGGTGTGGCATGTAGGTCGGGAGGATGTAGGGGTGCGAAAGGTGATGGGCTTGATTGTCGTAGGGCTGAGTATCTCAGATGATACCAGAGGGTCTGATATTGTTTCTGTTTGATGCTTTTCACCGTGGCAAATATCAGGTTTGTGAGACGGGTGATGATGTTGAGAAGAGTGGTTGAACCAAATGAATGACAGTGTCTGCTTCACCTCGCAACAGAATAATATTCAAGGTTACACACAAAAATAAAAGTAAAGACAACTCCGGTTGCTGCTTAAAGAGTCACTACATATTCTGCCGTCATTCCCGCCACCGATCAAGACTCTCAATTCAAGCTTCCTATTCGCCTTTAGCCATGTCGAAACCCGATTTTGGCACAGCGCGGGTCAAACGTGCCGAGTCGGTGCCGATTTTTTGGGTGCCGGTGTCGAATGCAGGGCGCTATTCCTAACGTATTGTGATAAATATGCTGATCGTATCTCGTAGCTACATTTGTGACTCAATGCCTTAAATTTGCAAAGCAGTCTCGGACGGTGCATGCGAAACTATGTTTTGTTGAGAATGGGATAAGGAATCACACCTTATGGCTTTCGATGGCTTGAATTATATGGCTTGCATGTCTGGTGCAGTTTTGTGCAGTTTTGTGCCACGGAGGCGACCGGCGGAGGGGTCCGGGACCGGCGCCCCGCGAGACACCGGTTCTCTCCATTGAGTTGAGTGAGAGTGAGGTTGAGTGATTGCTCTTGGCTTGTTTGACTTCATCTAATCCTTTTATTCAACATTTTTATTTTCATTTTGTACCGGCGCATTGCATTTCCGACCCGAACTCTCTTGTTGCGTATGTAATGGGGAGGAAGTTGGAAACCCGACATAAAATCAACGTATAAAGAGACAGCCAAGGACGGCAAACCCAAATCCCATCTACACAACCTCATCACGAAACCTCTGCTTGTTCTTGCTTCTCACAGCACAAACACACAGCCTCGCCAAAATGACCATCACGATACAAGTCAACTCTGAAATCAAAGTCACAGCCCTGCCACTCACCCAAGACGCCTTCCACCCATACGGCAATGTCATAAACAACCCCAGACCAGACATCCACCCGTCAACATTCTCCTCACACGCCTCATCTCTTCCCTCCAACGCCGTCTCCGCAAACCAAGGCCACGCCATCCAGTACCGCAATGTCAGCAAGATAAGAAACCTGTACGACCAGTCGCCCAGCGGAAAGGCCGACGCCGCCATGAGCATGTTCGTCTGCTCGGCCCGCGAGCTGTCCTCCGTCTCCGACACCCAGGACAAGTTCACCGTGCGGATCCTCGAACGACACCCCTTCACCACCCAGACCTTTGCACCCGTCTCTTCCTCCGCGACGGGCTATCTCGTCATTGTTGCGCCTAGTCTGCCGCCCAGCGAGGCGGACAAGCACCTGCCTGTTCCTATGGGAAGTGATCTACCCGGGAGGGGACTCCCGGATGTGAGTGGCTTGAGGGCGTTTGTGGCTACGGATGCGCAGGCGGTTACGTATGGTGCCGGGACGTGGCATGCGCCGATGGTGGCTTTGGGGCCCCCGGGGACGACGTTGGACTTTGTGGTTTCGCAGTTTATGAGTGGTGTTGCGGTGGAGGATTGTCAGTTGGTTGATTTTGAGACAAGGGGGAGGGAGGAGCCGAGTGTTGAGGTTGCGGTGCCGAGGGCGAGATTGGAGAAGCTGTAAATTAGATTAGACTGATATAGAATTATGAACACGATTGAAAACGCTGTAGAGTTTGTATTTCCTAAAGAAGCGAGTGTTGAAAGAACTCCCAAACTCAGAAGACGAAATGGTGACAGTGTCCACCAAGAAGGCTTCAACATGTTTTACTGCCAACTGTATTCGAATTACAATCAATATTTCTCCGATCAGTCAAATCATATCTGAATTAAGCCGGAAAGGAAACCACACCCCCACGAATAGCCTAAGCCTCGTAATCTCATTAAACTGGCCCAGTTTCCATGTCACCAAGGGCGAAGTTGACTATTCCCTGAAGCAGGGGTCTCCGCCACATTGTTCCATATATAACTTCGGACCAGAAACCACTCTTCTACCGACGTCGTACAACAGCACGCATTGCGCGAAATCACAATCATGAGCGCCGAAACCGACGCGAGCAACAGGCTGGAGGACCTCTCTGGAATTACCCTTCAGCCTGGTGAGAATCCATACACTGCCTTTATAAACGCCTGTCATGATGATCCCGTCCGTCCACCCCACTATGGTCCATGAGGAGGATACATTCTGGCTCCAGCGCTGACTTGCCGTAGAAAGAACTGCAACTGCTCTACTCTGTGCACCGTACAAAGCGAAATGCCCAGCAAAAAGCAAAATTTCTCGCCTCCGATTTCAAGGGCCTGTCAATTGACCAGACTATTCTGAGGCTGGAGCGGCCAGATATCGAGCCTGGCTTCAAGGATGAGCGAAATTGCCTGGTATTTTGGGCGAGACCGCCTCATCATATTGTCCAGTTGGCGGCAAAGTTGCAGGGTCTGCTGCAAGACGCTGCGCCTGGTTCGTTCTGCAACATCACACCATAATGGCGACGAAACTGACCTGACTAGGAATTTGGCTGATGCCAACTCATCGAATGCACATGACGGTTCTGGAGGTCGCATTTTCCAAGACCCCTCAAGAGATAGGAGCATTGGTATCTGCTATTCGCCCTAGCATCCCGGACATTACTTCCTACACGCATCGTCATCGGTCACGAATTGTGAAGCCCATGATTTCGTATGATACTTCTGCCTTTGCGGTGTCCTTCTTGCCGGCCTGTGGTGAGGAGACGCTGTCGCCGCCTCCGACTGCTCCTGATGTTGCCGCCGATGCTGTCACCCAGGGCGACGGGTACACGTATCACCACCTCCGGCGAGATGTGTTTGACAAGGTGCAGGAGGCAGGATTGCAGGTCGGGTCACGGTATCAGGTGCCTAGTGCGCATATTACGCTGGGCCGGTTCCTGGATGAGGCGGACCATGATACGCCGGAGAAGAGGGAGAGGTGGGTGAAGGCCATTGACGATATTAATGAATGGCTGGAGAAGGAGGTTTGGGATGTGAAGGATGGGGACTTTGTTGGAGAATGGGTCGTCGGCCAGGAGAAGGGACTGGATGCGAGGAATGGGACGTTGTGGTATGGAGGGGGCAGGACTATCTTGTTGGGGGAGGGATTCTAGACTAAACGCGGACGTTGGACATTGGCGTAGATTTTAGGCGGATAGATATGGACTGCATACTAGGTACTGAGAGGCAAGCGACATCAGGCGAACCAGGTTTGTCCCGTCTTCGAACAGTCACAAACACGAAGGTTGTAATATGCGAAATGGTAGTTTTCCTCGACAAGCCTGGGTCAGCGTTCATCATCACCCCGAGACTCGTCAACATGCCAAATATCGTAAATCTCTTGACACAGAGAACTCTGTTTTATTCATTCCCTATGAACCATCCCCCAAAACTGAGGACATGTACCCTCCTTTCGCCAGTGTCCATGATGCCCCAAATGACGCAAGGATAACCACGAGATAATTTGAGTGAACCCAACATAATGCACTTAGAACACCAGAGCCGCACCCTTCGTCTTCTTGTCACCACTGCAAACTGTTAGCACTTTTCATCTCAAACAGACGCAGCCACTTTTGACGCGTAGGACACAAAAGAACGTACCCCAACTCGAAGTGCTTGCATCGCTTCAGGGCCAGCTGGCACTTGGTCTTGCACTTGACGCACTCCAATCTCAGGACGACCTTCTTGGTGGTCTTGGCCTTCTTGTGGAAAACGGGCTTGGTCTGACCACCATAACCGCTCTGCTTTCGGTCGTAACGGCGCTTACCCTGGGCGAACAGAGAGGCCTTGCCAGCCTTGTACTGGGTGACCTTGTGCTGGGTGTGCTTGCGGCACTCCTTGCCCTTGCAGTAGGTGTTTCGGGTCTTGGGAATGTTGACCTAATTGCACAGTCCTGTCAGCTGCCGCCACTTCCAATGCAAAGTTATCATTGTCGCGGTTGTTCCCCAAACGATACGCCGGATGCCACCGAATTCGCACAAGACAGTTGCCGAGAGAGTTGAAAATTGTTTGATGAAATTCCTTCGTTATCAAGCGTTGTACCGGGTATCGTGTTCTGCCTGCCAGTTTCGTGCAATCGCTGCCGCGAAGTGTGGTGGTCCCCGCCGTAAAAGATTCGTTGCTCGGAAAACTGTCATCGTGCGCCGGTGGCAAACTCGTAACGTTCGATAAAACAAATCGCTTGTGTCGCCTGGGTGTATTAAATCGCGTGGGAAAGCACGGGGAGACCTACCATCTTGACGACGTTGTGCGGTGTCGTTACTTGGGTGTTTGGTGATGCAAAGTTCCAAGGCTAGAATGGAAATTTGGGAGGTTTTGGTGATTTCTCGCTTTGTGGGAAACTAGGGTAAACGTCCATCCCTGATTGGGTATGAGTGCACAAGCGGACCCACTACAACGATTGATGCCTCAATTGCTGGGAGTGCACGTGCAGCATTGAGAGCAGCCCCGCAAATATCCTGAAGTGGCTGTTCGCGACGCTGCTGTAATGCTGAATTGTTCGACAAACGTGGCAAATCGAGGCATTCACATCGAAACAATGGGTTCTGAGCATTTAACACAGGACTAGTAGACTGTTGTAATAACTTCACAATTAGATACATCTTTTAAGAGAATCTGCATCAAACGCTTGGAAGATAGCCTGCTGGTTGAGCAATGGGGTGTACAGCGGCGCTGCTGTTTAATCTATAAACGGCTAGTGTCATTCAATGGACAACTCGCTGCTCAATGCCCCTGGGCAACCACACCCCACCATGAGCTGGAAGGCCAACAACGCATGTCCCTATCGCCAGTTGACGACTGTGAGCATACAACACCACAATCGCAGCCATTATGGATCCCTACTCAGCAGAAGGTGAATTGATCAACATTCACAACCACTTCCACCAGGGACAGTACCAGGAAGTCGTCGATTTCGACACATCGTCCTTCTCAGCCGACAATGCTCTCCCCGCGCGCGTCCTAGTCCTCCGAGCCCGCATCGCACTCGGCCAGGCTGAGGATGTCATTGCAGACGTCAAGGGTGAATCAGAGCCAGACTTGGAAGTTCTCGGCGCGTTGGCTGAATACACCCTTGGAAAGACCGATGCTGCGCTGAAGACCGTCGAGAAGCTGGCTTCTTCCGCCGCCGACAACACCACCGTTCAGGTTATCGGTGGAACGGTTCTGCAAGCTGCTGGCAAGTCGGAGGAAGCTATTGCACTCTTGTCACAGCACCAAGCAAGCTGTAAGTTTTATCAAGTAGCCATGATTGTTCTTTTTGTTTGCCAGAAGCTCATGCCCGGACACAGTGGAAGCCGTTGCCCTGATTGTTCAGATCCACCTTGAACAAAACCGAACCGACCTCGCGGTCAAGGAAGTTGCTGCTGCAAGAAGATGGGCACAAGATAGTTTGTTGGTGAACCTTGCTGAGTCTTGGGTCGGTCTCAGAGTGGTAGGTGGCATGTCCGTGACGCGGAGGCAATGTGAAGCTGATTATTCGCAGGGCGGTGAGAAGTACCAGCAGGCATTTTACGTTTACGAAGAGCTCGCGCAAGCCCCCTCAACAGCTTCGATACGATCTCTCGTCTCACAAGCAGTGTGCGAACTGCACCTCGGCCGTCTGGAGGAAGCCCAGGTAGCGCTGGAGGAGGCGTTGAAGAAGGACCCCCAGTATGTGGAGGCCATTGCCAACATGCTGGTTCTGACTTTGATTTCTGGTGGAGACGCATCTGAATACACTGCGTATGTATAATATCGAATGATTCTTTTCTATGTCTTATGTTCTAACGATAGCAGCTCCCTGAAGAAGGCGGACCCCAAGCATGCATTGCTGGCTGATTTGGAGGAGAAGAGCGCCTTGTTTGACCAGGCTGCGGCCAAGTATAGCGCAAAGGTGTCTTCGTAAAGAAGTTTGTGGGTTTGATTTATATGAGCATAATGATAGGCGCACGGATGCGAGGAATAGAAGAATTCAATGAACAAAAGTTCTTTTTCCTGGGTTGTGTGTTCAAGAGTGAAGTCTTTGATTGAATTATATCGACCGCATGTCGTTTTTCCTAAATGCCAAATACGTAGAGACGTGGTAGGGAAATACGCAATCATCTACTGCTCTCCATATCCAACCACAAAAATGACGTTTGTGTGCTTGGCCTAGGGTAGCACTCAGGGCAAGCATGGTCGCGTAAAATCCTATCTCCTACTCATTTCCTTCGTTAAAAAAGTCATCCATATCTGACATGGCTCTTTCCAGGGCCGACAACGTCCGACCTTGACTCTTTTGAGACATTGGGGTCGTCGTAGTGCTGGACTTTCTAAACTAGGTTGTACAAACGGTTAACGATCTTCTCGACTCCACTGCCTACAAGAATCCGCACCCAACGCAGCGTGACTAACCTAGAACTGTAGTCATCAGGGGGAACTTCCTGATCATTATTTTGTGGCGGAATCTCATATACTATTTCTTCATCCGATATGGCCAGATAGGATCGAACGTTGTTCTAAAACGCTCCCACTTCCTCTGGATCTCGCCAAGTAGGTGGAACCACAGACTTCTTCATTCTGCGACCACTATCTTGAGATGTAACTCGAGTATGCTTCGAATCCCCTTCCAATTTTGTCGAAATCGGATTTGTAGAGGACTGCGTGTCGGCCAATGAATTTGTTTGATGTTCTGTGGACGATTTGCTCGTATTATCCAGACATCTCCCCAGAGGCGCACTGGTAAAATAGTTTTTGTACTTGAGGTATGTCAGTGAGTAATCTTCGATGTCACTCGCCGCCGACACGCTGTAATTATGACGCCGCGGCTCGTGGTATGTCGAAACGGAGCCTGTCGAAAGGTCGTGCGCCATGTCAGGGACGTTGCTTCGCGGGGAGCATGGCTGGTTGTTGGATGAGGATTCTAGCCATGCAACGATGGATTTGACTGAGCGGCAGCCTGTTCGTTCTGGGATGGTGAAGGGCGTTCGTGGTTCATGTTGGGGATATGGGGTTGAGAGAAGATTTAAAGAAGATTTGATAGGTTCTGGGGTGTTGATCGTGCTCATGATGCCTGAAGTGAGAATGGGCTTCGTGATGGGTATTTTGCTGTCCAGATGAAGGTAAAGGAGGCCGTTTGCAATCTTAGAAATAGAAACTCGGGGAGTGGATTGCAATGTTTACAAAAACAGTCTACGTCACGGCTCATAAATTGCATGTGGTTCGGTGACGGCCGCTGACAGCTGGCAACAGCCGTGAATCATTCTTCCAACATTGACACATTGAAACTGACTCGCAGTCCGCCGGAATTGCAGAAAAAGAAAATATATTCAATTTCTTCACTGTTGATGAATGTTTTGGTGTTTCTATACCCAGTCTATAGGCTCCCATTTGCTCCAATTTAGTTTTGCCGAGTTTACCATCCTGGCATCCTCTTCAAACTTGTAAAGTCATATTGCCAACCTTTCGCTACATCTGACATCATGGATGAATTTTTTGACGTTAATTCTGTTTGCCTCCCAGCTCGCCTGTGAGAATCTTATTTCTTGTTAGGGAACTTCGGGGCACCAATGTCAGCTCCCCGCAACTTGACATTGAGCACACGCTCCATGGATGAGAGAACTTTCTGGTCGGGAGTGGCAGTTCCTCGCTCAAAATCGGCGACAATGCCCTGCGTGGTGTTGCATCGGGTGGCGAGGTCCTTCTGTGTCATCTTGGGCTCCATCTTTTGTCGGGCGGCGGAGATGGCATCGCCAACCACCTTGCCAATGGTGTTGGGCTTGATGATGTCGTCGGATCGGTCGACCTTGGTCAGGCGCTGACCCTCAGCACCACCTGAACTCTGTGGTAGGACAGGAGTTAGTTGATGGAGCTCTTACTAGGTAGAGGAGAACACATGGTATAATTCGGAGGGAAGGCGAGTCCTCGGCCTGCCACACCGTTGCTTGCGGGTTTACTAGAATTTACTTACGGCGTTGGAAGAAGCGTACTTCTTCTCGGTACCAACAACGGCACCGCTTCGTGCAGCCGCGTTTAAAGCACTCTTTCCACGGATGACAGTCTCGCGCTCCGAGGCACCAGGGCCACGGGTCTTGCTGCCAATCTTGGTGACTTGATCCCAGTCAGCCATAGTGACGGTTGTTGGAGTGGCGGGGTTGTGAATGCGGTGTAGTTGTAGCGTTGGAAGAGTTTAAAGTGCGCTTTGGGGACAAGGCACTTCGATTTTCGAGCGGTTGTTGTGATGCGTGGTTTGTACAGGTCTGCGATCCTGAAGAAGTGTGTCTCGAGGTTGAGAAGTGTGAAATATATGGAGACAATGAGCGCATGAAGTGGGATTGAGTCAATCGGCGGGACGGGGATAAAAGTTCGTGGGGTCGCAGGCTGTGTCTTTGCACAAAGCGCCACTGGGCGAATTTGCGGTCGCCAACTCCGTAGAATGTGCTAGAGACAATGCACCAGACCAGACCAGCCAGACCCAGAGGCCTCAATCACTGCTTGGTGGGATGTTTGCTTACCTAATACTCCAGTTTCTTTGCAACGGTGGCTTGTTGTTTGGTTTATGACAGCATGAGACTGGACCAGACCATCCACTGAATGACTGACTGCCGCAGTTTGCTGCCAGTGGGGCAAGCTACAGCGACGCAACCGCCAAAGCTCAGTCTGTGTCAGAGACGTCACGGTTTGAGCCAAAGCAGAAGACCAGACTTGACCACATACAGATCCCAGTAGCAATCCGAGGCACCTTGATGGCTCAACAACGTGACCGATGAAACCAACAAAGCGAGTCAGCGGCTTTCAATGATAGCTCCTTCCAAAATCGCGCTTCTTCCCAGAGCACCTTCTTTCTTCCCCAAGGCTTTGTCGGAGACACCCTGTGGGTGGGATTCTCACCACACAGAATTGGGGGGAGGGTTGCTGTGATTCACCTCGTGCCTGATATCATGGACGGAGTGTTCGACGACTCACCATGGCGGTACGTGATTCCGATCATTGACTATGCAGACCGGGCTTGTCATGGTAACTTCGGACTCCTTCTCACCCTCATTTTTGTTTTGGTGTATTATGCTCTGCTGGGAGGCGGGCTGGGCCTGCTTCTCCAAACCTTCTTTGTTGGCCTTCAATACCACCATACCCTTCAGGAAATTGTGCTCTCATTTGGACATAGCCTGTATGGCATCATCATCTCGGTTGCTGGTGCAGTTGGAATAGCTGTCTTCGCAATTTCTCATTTCTTTCGGCCTGGAGTCACTTTAGAAGGACCAGCACGGCCATTTCTGGTACCATGTAAGACCACTCATGTACGGCTATTCCCCAAGAAACACTCCTTTGGATATTCATACTTGGTTGTGGGGGTACCTGTGGGTAGCAAGGGTAACTTTAATGGAATGTTAGCAATAGATGATCGATTCAATGGCTTCTGGAGCTTCATGTGCAGATTGGTTCGTGGAGGATGGTATACGGTGAATGCCTCCGACTACTTGCAGAGGGGAATAAGCAGTGATGGGCTTCGAGGAAAACTGGACGAGTATCTACAATCTCAGGTGAGGCTTCAGGAATATTCCAACGATCCATTCTCATGCTGAAACTCCGCAGGGCGCTGAACCATCCGACTTTCCCTATGCCTACCTAGTCACGGCTGCAAGATTCTTGGGCTACCACTTCAATCCGGTTTCGTTCTGGTACCTTTACTCAAAGGACAAGATACTGTCTGCAATTGTACTGGAGGTGAATAACACCTTTGATGAGAGACGCCCGTATCTTGTTCTACGTGACTTCTCATCTGACTCGAAGAACCTCCTTGGGTCAGAGTCTCATGCCACCCCACCGTCTCGCGTCAAAGGGTCATGGCCGAAGGATTTCCACGTTTCACCGTTCAATTCACGAAAGGGAGCTTATTCTTTACTTGCCAACGATCCACTTGGCCCTGGCATGGAAGGATTTCGAGGTATTGATGTCACTATCAACCTGAGCTCCTCGAAGGGCTATGCGAAACTGATTGCTCGGTTGTTTTCCCATGGAGAAGCTGTTGACCCTGATTCCATGACCTCGCTATGCAAGGCGAGGTTCCTCTTTCGTTGGTTTTGGGTAGGGTTTGCCACCTTTCCGAGAATTGTCAAGGAAGCGGCCTCTCTTTTCTTTAAGCGCAAGCTCCACGTGTGGTACAGACCCGAGCCCCCTAAAGAAAGCCTTGGGAGGCATGCTACCAAAACCGAACGGGATCTTGAGGTCGTCTTTCGCCACTACCTGAAGTTCCTAGTTGAGAAAAGCCAGAAACCAATCAAGCTCATATATGTTTCGAGCGGCATCCTGCAACAGCCCGAAGAGACATTCGCATCCCCATCCTGGCACAAGTCGTTTGAAGATGGAAATACAATGGAGCTCAAAGTCCTCACGCCAATCTTCTATTCACGTTTCGTACACTATGCGCACGATTTTGAAGCCATTTTTACCGAATTCACTGACAGTGCTACCGTCTGGGTGAGCAAGCCGCATCTTTTGCCAGATCTATTTTTAAAACAGGGATCCCCACCGCTGCAGTCTACCAACTTGACGGACTATCTCTTTTTCAAATCAATTCAGAATTTGCGACGGCGACCAGGCAAGATCCCACGAGTGTCGACCTCAGCCGACGCTCCGGAAGATGGCCCGAGAACGGTGGATATTCGGGATTTTCGAATTTCATCCATGGATGCATACGTTCTGGAACACGCTGACCAGAACTTGAAGGCGACATATAGGTCCACTTTGCTCCGAATGTTTGTTGCCGACACTTGGGTTCAGGGCAGTGTGGCTTTGGTGGATTTTGGGGTCTTCCTCGTAAGAGCTGTCTTTGCTTGGGTCATTGTAACAGTGTTTAAGCGGGCGGCAAACTATATGGCGATGTACGTAGTACATTGACTATATCTCTAAACAACACCTCGAGACGGATCGGAATCCGGACCGAAGGTGGTACAAGCTGGCCAGTGCTTTGAGTTTATTTTTGCAAGCGCAACTACCAGAACATGACACGCCAGGATACTGGTGCTGTCGATGAATTACCCGACAGCCAAAATGACGCATTTACGCAATTGAGTCCATCGGGCGCCACGGAAAGAGTTGGCAAAAAATGGTGGACAAGAAAACGGCCTTTGAGGCACAACGGCGATGTGCCACAGCGTGTTTCTGCCCTGGACTCGCGGTGTAAGATGGTAGGTGACCAGGATGAATTCCAAATCCCATTGTTGTACTCCGTACAGAGAACGGAACAGCGACACATCGGATCTCACTCACAGGCAAGGGATGGATGGACCGTACCGCCGCCATTTGACACAAACGATTTTCTCTGCCCCGCCAAGATAAGCCGAAGCCACGGCAAGTCTCCCCACCATCGCCAAGGCAGTCAACAAGGGCTGCCAACCATGTCGTCAACATGACAAATAATGCGTCTCAGTTACCCGCAGGAGTCAGAGAAGAAGATTTGAATCCGAGGCTCCCAGATATTTGCCAGATCAAACTACGTACGCTGTGGGAGGAAGTGTATCGGCACGGCCGCGCCTTGGATAAATTGCTATTTCTCATCCCGACTCACCGGGCCGGGAAACTGGTCAATTGTCATGACGGAATATCCGACAAGTCGAATTTCTCAATTCTTTTTACGACTGCGAAGTATAAAAGACAGCAGTCCTTCCATTCTCAGAGGACCGTAGCCATCAGAATACAGACGAAACAACAAAGAGCCACGACATTAAACTTGCATCAGCATCCTGCACAAACAACAGCAAATAACATCTCTTGTGTGTCCCTTGGCGTCCATCTACTGGACTTATTGAGACAATTTTCCCCCGCGTCATCATCCGCCCCACCAGAGCTTCTTGAGAAATCGGCTAAAGCTCAAGTGCTGTCCGGTCAGGTTCTAACAAAGCTGTTTCCCACCTATCAATTCATCACTTCGTCAATCAATTTACCCCACCGTCGAACCAAGCCGCCATCAACCACCATTATAAAGAGTCCAGAGCTCGTCGCAACAAACAATCTGTACTCTCCGTTTCTAGCCGTCTCGCATCGACATTCTCGTTACCAATTCATTAACTCCAAGACAACCCTGTAACATCGCCCAGCATGCCTCTCACCGGACACTGTCTCTGCAAAGCCGTCACCTATTCCGTCGACGTTGAAGCTCCCCTCCTCACGGGCTACGACCACTGCGACGATTGCCAGCGTCAGAGTGGCTCTACCTACTGTACGTACTGACAGACCATTGATTTCACGGAAATCCGCATTCCCGCCCAATTTTCTACGTCTAACCAATAGCCTTTCATAACACTCGTACTGACCCATCTACAGCCCTTGTCGCCGTCGTCCCCAAGGATAAACTCACCATCAACGGCCCAATCAAGAAGTGGGAGGGCAAGGGAAGCTCTGGCAAGGCCGTCCACCGCCTCTTCTGCTCCGAATGCGGCTCACCCATCGCTCATGACCCCGAGGCTGCTCCTGAGATCATTGCCCTCAAGGCTGGCACCTTTGACTCGGAGCTAAAGAAGAACCTGAAGCCCGTACGTCGCCACTTGATCTCTGATGATGTGCTATGGTATGCTAACTCTTTGTAGGACACTGAAATCTGGACCGTGGGCAAGCTGCCCTTCTGCCAGGAGCATCTGGCCAAGCCCTTCAAGTACATGCCCGAGTAATGTTGATGGTTAAAGGATAGGTTAAAGGATAAGAACAAAAATAGCTCGGGTAATGATAACGACAAGAAAAATGGAAAATGTAGCTGAGATGAATCAAGTTTCACTTTTCTTGACATGTCCTCGTGAATCGTAGTAACGATAATCACATCTTGCAAGTTTGGATCTGGTTCGGCCGGATACGAAACCCCCATTCTGACTTGCAGGCAGGCCAGTTGGGGGCACCATCCAGCCAGTAGATTTGGGCGCTCTTCAGCTACGGTGTGTACATATACAATGCACCTGATCGATGCTCGCCAAATATGAGGTGGGATTACGCTTGCGATATACAAGGTGTACTTGGCTGCCCAGAACTACATCTTGCAAAGGTACTTTCTTATGAGACCTCTGACTATGAGGCAAACTACATCAAACATTACAGTCCAGTGTATAATGATCGATACATTCATCTCAACCCGGAAAGAGGACGAGTGGGTAGCATTCAAACCGAAATTATATTATTTTGAAGCAGAGTGTACTAATCAAGCCCAACCCAACCTTCTTCCTGTTCCATCATCATCATCAACTCGTCCCATCGTCATCATACACAACAGGCCATCATGAACAGAGTGAAGAGAATTGTCGAAAGAGTTGCATGCCAACCCGCTTGCCACAGCCGATAGTCTGCTGCCGCGGCACTTGTAAGTGCAGTTGATACCGCTCTGGAAGAGGCCGCTTTCCCGCACCCAGCGCCGCACGTCGACTCGGACGCGGGTGTACTTGTATCCCGGGTGGTCAAGGTAGTAATCCCCCATGTTTTTCCAGTGATCGCAGTTTGTAAAGAGGCGCCATTGCTGTTCGGAGCCGTCAGTTCAAGGTTAGCAGCAGAGGTATGCGAAGCCTGAGGAGTCGTGGTGTAGTAAAGGCTGACATCTGTCTGGCTTGGGAACTCATCCACGGACTTGGTATCGCCAGTCGTGACAATGGGAGCCGCTTGGGTATCAGCCTGGGCCGCAGTGAAGATGGCCTGGAAGAGAGCAGTAGGAGTGCCTTGACAAAGAGAGCTTGATGCAACAGAGAGAACCCCCTCCCAGTAGACGTGATCGCGAGCACTTCGGTAGCCATGGACAAAGAGGCAATTCTGGCATCCAGTCCAGTCCGTAAAGTAGCTGCCTTGGCACATACACTGAGCGTGGGCGTTGTAATCAATGCCATCAGTGCCATTGGGCTGGCACGCCGCCTCGATTTTGGCAATAGAAATACAAGGTGGGACAGAGCCAAAGTCGTCCACTTCAGGATAGCAGACCTGAGCCACCTCGTAGACATCATTCTCACCAGTGCTGGCAGTGATAGCGGTATGAGAGGCTGTGCATGACAGCAGCAAGGCAGTGGAAACCGCGAGGAGCTGGAGGAGATGCTTCATGATGCAAAATCTTGGGAGCTGTGACGTATTGGATGTTTTGAAGGTGTTCAACAAAAGATGAAATAGTAATGGACCAAAAGTGCAAACTGAAATGGATGTTCGTGAGCGCGAGCATAAAATGCAGTCATGTTGAAGAAGAAAAGAGAAGAAAAAGAAGGGAAAACGAGAGCCACGGGTTAAATTACAATTGTTGAGCAACGCCCAGAAAGGCGAGCTCTTTCCAACTCGGGAAATGTTGACCAACTCTTGCCCTCGTCAACTTCGCGAAGCGTCAAGTGCCATTGCGCCGTTGTTCCGTCCTAGACCAGAACTTCCTGTTGGTGGAAGGCTGTAGTTATGTTGAGAGACAGAGTCGTCCAGAATCACTGGCTCTGCTTCAGTATCGAGGCAACTTATCTGAATATTATCCGCGGTATGATTATTGGTTTGCAACGGTCAAGCGCATATTGATACCTCAATACGTCCCCTAACGTATCACAGTGTATACCTAGGTATCTAGCTACCGTGGCACTCATGCTTACCCCCACAAAAGTTCTTGTCCTTGCTCATTATTGTCTCGCATTGGAAGTAATGGAAGGTGCAGAGACACAGGAAGAGCAGGAGCCAGCGAAAATGACCAGCACCAGATCGCACATGACATTTTCTGGGAGGCATTGGGTCAAAACTAAATTGGTTCAAGAACGGGCCTGGGGGAAATAACGAACCTCGATCCCAGTATTCCGGCGCAGTTTCCTCCTTCGACACGGCACGAACAGACATGGTTGGAAGTCGGACATATTCAGCCAATCGAGAGGGCCCAAATACGGTATAGGTGCAATGCGATGCTTTGGCTCATACCTGGGCACGCATATATATTTGGCCACAGACGGGAGTTATTACGCTGCCATATTTGAAAATGCGATACAATTTAACCCTTGTAGTATTATTCGCTCTTCTATTGGTATCAATCATGTCTCAAATAAACTCGTTAGTACATTGCATCGTATCCGTCTGGCCCGTTTTGTATATCCCGCCAGTCATGCTGCCACTAATGCTCTATCCCACCTAAAAGAATTTTAGAATGTGTCTGTCGGATATCCGGAAGTCTTATCATACTGCCGTAACCACCAAGTAGCATACATGATGCTGTTAGAAAAAATATTCAAATCTGTCGTTCACCTGCAACTGTGCTCAATATCCCATCACGCTCAGCAAGGACAGTATAGCGAGCAGGCCCCAGGCCGAAGAAGACCAGTTGAAACTCCTTGTAGCAGATGATTGATTCGGCGCCTGCTTCTGAACTTTACCAGTCTCAGTAGGCCCAGCAGTGAAACAGCTTGCGGTTCCGCATGAATAACCAGATGGACAGCATCCGGCTACCGGGCCAGCATCATCTCCACACATAAACCACCCACCCGCACAAGTTGCGCTTCCAGTAGACTTTGGCACGTTCGTGGCAGGGACGACAATGGTAGCTCCATTAGAGACGATCGTTGTTGAAGACGGTGGCGGGCATGAGAAAGTATGACAGTCACGGTCAGTCCGACAACACCCGCCGCCATGTGTGGCTGAACAGCCATAGAAACCAGTGGGACAGCCAGATTGTGTAATTGACGTGGTCTCGGGCGAAGATGTGACATCAGACGATCCTGTCGGTCGCCAGGGAGGAATCCCTGTAGCGGAATTGGTATTAGTGTTGGAAGCGGCACTGGTGCTTGGAGTCGTAGGCGTAACCACTTGGGTGGTGGTCTTCGTCGTAGCTCCTGGTGAAGCTGTTCGAGTAACTGTGACAATGACGGTGGTTGGGTTTCCCCCAATTATAGTGGTCCTCGTTGATGTGACAGTTTCTTGAGTTTGGGACGATTGAACGGCTGTGGTAGGCGTTGCTGATGCGCTCGGGATGCCTGGGAAAGAATATCAGTATACTAAGTGGTAACATAAGGGGACAAAGAACTGCAGCTCACATCCAACACCTTGACACACATAACCTGGGATGCAGCAGCCACCACCCAAAGCTGCCGGACAGTTCGTAGCATCGGATGGACACTTTCCGACACCTCCTCCACATGTTGAGCCGCTGGGACAGCAAGCAACATGACCAACATCGGTGTCTGGAACATCGGTGCAGTAGGTTCCTTGCTGACAGCATTTGTTTGGTGAGCCTTGTTGAGCACAGCTGTTCATTCCGGCAGGACATGATGACCTCTTTTCCAGCAAAGCGAGAGCTTCAGCTGCTCGCCTCAGAATATTGTCTTCGGAGTCGTCGACATGTTTTGCGAATGGCGGGTAAAACCGAGAAGTGCCATTGGCTTGCGCATCTTGATCTAGGAAGAGGGCAGACGGAATGACGGGTCCGACTTGGAGGAATGGCACAAATCCAAGGTGCTCTGCTAAGATTTTCTCGCTCGCGTCGGGTGCCTGCTTTCTGATAGCTGTTGGAAGTAACTGATTGTCTGCGAGGACTTGCGAGACAAGGGCCAGGAGCGAGGTGGGAAGCAGAGATAAGGTAGATGGCGGTGCCATTGTGCTTGCAGTCAGAAGGACGGCCTTCGGATGTGCAAGTCACTTTGCGAGGGGAGTGGTTTGAATAAGTTGCAGAATGCAGCCTTTATGCAAGAATGAGGCACATGCAAGAACACTAAGCTGCGAGTACAACCATTGAAGATTCTAGGTCCACCGTTGGGCCGATACGAGGTCTGGTGCTGGCGAACAGGTTTTTTGTAACGAAACAATCTCGGTGGCTGGGGAAAGCACCAGACCCCAAGCTTGAGGTCAGCTTCGGTGAAGCCATGACGACTTGCGAGAAATGGGATAGTGCATTTCGCACCGTTTTCCGCATCAAATCATGCGCTAGAGAGGATCAAGGAATATTTCTAAAGGAAAATTGATCGCCATCGATTTATTCAGATGTTGCGGCCTTTCTCTTGGCGTTTTGAATGTCTCTCCTGTGGAATGTTTCCGCACCCATCAATGCAACCGAACAATGGGGATCGACTCAGATAGACTCGGCCGGAATGCCCCCTTTGTCACTTATCACCAACTTCTGACGCCTCAAATTCACTCTTCAGTGTTCTGCAATTGACGTGACCAACAGTCTGTGGTACAAAAGTATTTGCCCGTGTCAAAGTATCCACTACTACATCTTGATGTGCCCTGGTATATAACGCGAAATGCGATACGTTTCCTTTGTTTGAATACGTATGTACTTTTGACCCCCAACAGCACCAGACACCTCTCTTCTGCAAGTGATGTGACCAACCAGATATTGAAGTCACTGATGGGCCAGGGGAGTGTGACGGGAGAGGCATCACGTCTGCTATGCTCTCCGCAGTGGCGCCTCAAGTGCTGGTTGTGGGCAAAACTGCCCCCCAACATTGCAGTCAGCATCACGCATCGAGTACTAAGTGAGTGAACTTTTGGCAACCAAGGCAGAGAATAGAGCCAATCGACCGCTGCATTCGCGTGAGACAAGGCAGTTGTTCTCAGGCTCGTCACTGCACGTCCCCGTGTCCGTGCCTCTCAAAATATGACAGATTCGCCGGCATGGCTCGAGATACCTTCGGCCTCGGATCGATACCAATTGCAAGACGTCCTATTGTGCAGTCTTACGGAATGAGACATCGAGCTGCTGTGGCGGTCGTTTCTTTATAAGGCGGTGACCTGTACGAAACCGTGCGGCCAAACTCCGTCCAAGATGACTTGTCCTTGAATCCCATCGATATGCGGCCTCTCAGCGTGTTGCAGAGTGTTGGCCTCTCCCTTTTAGCCTCACAGTATCTGGTTGTCCCAGCATCTGCGGAATATGTGAACGCAACATGGCCGCCGGCACATTATTCCTGGGTCGTCACCAGCGATGGATTCAAGAACCAGAGTCAGGAGGCGCAGTTTCAAAGCGAGAGCTACTCGGGGCATTTCTGTCGTGACCGCAAGATCCCAGCCGGAGTCCAGAGGGTACTCTTTCCGACAGTACGTGGTAAATTGGGGTTTAATGCAACGCGAAGCGATGCCAACAACTGGATGGTTAGCTTGGTGTTTGATGATCTGCGGAAACAGGGCACGAACGAGTCTTCTATTGCAAAATCATCGAGCAACTGGGATTGGAATAAGCACGAACGTAACGACATGTTATATTGCAGCGATAGACTGACTGGCATTCAAGAGATGCCCTTTGACTCGACTTCTTGGGCGGACAGTAAAAGGCACGGGGTATCGACATCATTCTTCAGCGGCTTCAATGCCACTCTAGGCATAGAGATGATTCGTCATGAGCCTGGCAGCAACTCTGACAAGAATATTACTACTGTAGTGCGGCAGGTACGAACAATGACTCAAGTGCTAACAGGATGAGTCCACCAGCCTTGCAGAATGCTAATACCATCTATGCAGTGTACCTTTATACAGTTTGTGCAAAGAGAGTACCTTCGATACGGCGGTCCTTGCAACAATCAACCGAGCCCAGCTTCCAACACGACCTTCAACCAGCCGTGGCCCGAAGCTGGCGGCACCAGCCCTCCGAGTGTCCAGTTCGAAATTTGGGCAACCTTCGGCATTGTACTTACGGCGGTGTCGATTATCGGTGTGGCTGCACTCTACCTCAGATGGAGGCGTAAGAGACTGCGAAAGCTGAATCGTGGGCCGGAAAGGCCTGTTCATGCTGCGGCTGCGGCGAGGTTGGAGCAGCAGGAGCAGTTTGTGCCGGCACCGGATTACACGACTGCAAATGGGGGCGTTGCACTGCCGACGTACGATGAGGCTACGAGGAAGTGATGCCACGGATGCATTCGTGGATTGCTGGCTCATGAATGAAGATACTGGGTGCACAGGAAGTGTACTGATAATACGCTACCCACAAGGAATTGGATATGATATGGTTCTTTCGCTGTGAATAAAGATGCTGCATATGGGACTCTAAGTTAGTGATGAATTGAATGATAAATAAAGTGCATGTTATACATAGTTATACATATTTTACAACAAACTGATTGTTCGTATCAAGATGCCGTTTAGAAAAGCGCCTCGCCTCCATTCACCACATCTTCTTTGGGCTTGCTCTCCCCCATGTTCTGTGCCAGACCATCATCATCCTTGGTTGCGGATCGATTGACAAAAGTATGGCAGAGAAGTCCAGCCGCAACACTGACATTCAGGCTGTCCACAGAACCTCCTTGCATAAATCGAGGTACCGACAGTTCAAAGTCCGCAGCCACCTTGACCTGTCTAGGTAGACCATGCCCCTCATTTCCAAGCACAAGAATGCATGGATGTTGATCTAAGGGATTATTCCGCTCGATATCATTTGTCGAAATAAATTTGTCGCCGTGAATCTTGAGGAGCTTCTTTTCCGGGGGCGCCACTGCGGCATATGTCTTCCAGCCCGCTGCTCTGGAGTCTTCAAGGAACTCAACTGGAGAATCGACCGTAAATATGGTCACTTCCTCGGCTGCGCCTGCGGCGGACTTGAGTACCACGGGGGTCAGCGCAGATGAATAGCGGCTGGTTGTTCCAACAGCGTCGACTCCCATGTAGCTAGCGGTACGAAGCAAGGCACCGAGATTCCCGGGATCCAAAATTTCATGCAAAAGAAGCACGAAGGGCTTTGCTGCGGAGTTGTTTACCTTGGAAATGAAAGTGTTCTCTCCATTGATGGTTTTTTGTTCCGCAGTTTGATGGACCAGCTCAATATTGAACCCAAGTTTGGAAGGCGATTCTTCTAATTTACCAAGCGACTTCACGGGCAGTTGAGGCAGTGGAGATGTCTCCAACACAAATCCATTGTGTGGGCGCCCCATGCTCATTTTGTCCATTAGTCTTTGATCTTCGTTTGGCACAATCGTAACAGGGACGCCGCGAGACTTGGCAAGATTTATCATGCTGTCGTTGTCCTTGGCATCTCGACGATTGTCTCCACCATACACGTATAGATTGTAGAGCTGTCTCCTTCCTTGTTGGAGAGCTGCCTTGACGACAGATCGGCCGTACAAGAATTGTGATGCTGCCGTCGTATATTTGATGGTCATCGGCATCATGCCTCGCCTTCTTGGGCGTGCCGTAGCGTCATCAATCGCCCCATCTTCATCCTTGGTCGTGCGCGATCGACGCTCGTGAAAGTTTGACGGATGCGGGCGAGATTGGACGTTTCGGAAGCTTCGTGGGACTAATCTGTCGTTTCCATCGGCGCGACGCGGCCGAACGGGGTCTTGTAAATCTAGAGCGGCCGCTGTGTCTTTCAGCGATCCATGTTTTAACTGGTAAACCAGGCTTTTCTTCCCAAATGAGAACTCTGGGTCAAGAAACCTCTTCCTCCGGGTTTGCCGGCCTTCATCTTCTTCGTCTTCAGCTTCTGAAGCTTTGCGATCAAGCTTCTTTCTGAGCTTTTGCTGCTGTCGTCTAGATGCGGCACCATCTAGTGCCTTCGTGGTTCGACCAATTCGGCCATAATTTTGGTATTGACCGTCGCTTCTAATGCGAGAAGGGCGAGAATCGCCAAATTGCACCCTTTCTGATCTTCTTAATCCCCGATGAATAGACGATAGGCTGGCGAAACGAACAAACGCTGGAACAACAAGTGTGGAGGGCGTAAATTGAGTTGAATGCAAGATGCCGCGTGAGCCAGTTGCAGTCCATCTTTTTGCGCTTATCATGGCATTATATGTGCGCGACTAAACCAGTCCGTCGCAGTGAAGAAGAGTTGATGAAAATACGAGTCCATGGAGGAAGAAGCATGTGCTCCATCAAGATGAAATCAGGGTCCTTCCACTTTTTCTGCCACTGAATACAGGGTTGTTGGAAAGCGGTGTGACCAAAGGAACACAGTGATTGGCCCGTCTTATCCTGGGACAGGTTCCATGGATGCATCCAGTGCTGAAGGCTTAACGCGTGTTGTGAGCATCAAACCGCGTTCTACCTTGAGACAGACATCAAGATCTCCCCTTTTGCCGTGGTATCTGGCCACTTTCTAAAAACCTACGGATGCGACCTAAGACCAGGATTCGACTCTGAAGTCAGAGGGCCAATTATTTCGAACGTTGTCTACGGAGAATTGATGCCTTATTAAACGTGTTGGCAAGGGCAGTTCGATCCATGAACTGACCAACACTCACAGATGGACGATGGCGAGGATACGCCTGCTGGTGGCCATCGGCCATTAGCCCAAAGCCATAATAATGGTGTCCCGTCGCCAAAATTTTCGTTCGACTTTTCGAGTCATCAAGCCGGTTATGGGAGCTCGTCCGAAGAGGATTCGTACGGCCATATGATGACGGCTACGTCAACACAGGAAGATGAGAACATGCCTCTACTAGGCTCTCTTTCGGCAGCGTCACCTGTCGGTCATATTTCGTTAGAGTCCCACGGACCTCTGATTGAGACCAGGACGGACTCAGCGCCTATGGCTGTCATGGAGCCCAAGGCTTCGACTGTCGAGGAAGCCTTTACTGCCAAGACTATTTCCGCCGACATGCCCCATGGCCAACCTGGCATTGAAGTTTCCATACCTTTCATTCCCCTGGATATTCGAGACCAGTATGAGGAGGTGCAGAGTAATACCATAGAAAAAGTGTTGAGCCTTTTCAATTCCACTGAGGACGGTGAAATGTTGAAGTTGGAGTTAACGGACGGAAAACAATGCATGGTATGTTGCGCAACTGTCATGCAAAGCTTCATTTACTCTTCAAACCTTAGACCCTGTCACCTTGCAGGCATGCTACTTCTATATTTCCCTTTTTGGCTTATTGAACTCGAAGTCTACGTTTGCGCTCTCGCCCCCCTCTCACTTCACTTTCATTTTGACCTGACCCCCAACGCATTGTTCCTCAATTTCTTTGAATATTGAGTGTATTCGTCAAAACTGGCTCACCTTGAATCACCCAAAGGCTGTCACTATTGTTGCACAGCATCCGCCTTGCACTCTGAGCACCGTTTAATATTTGGCATCCAAGAACTTCCTCCAACCTGTGCTCCATCGCTCTTTGCGCTGCTTTTACTGACGCACCATCAAGATCTCGCTGATTCAACTCGAAAGATTTGAAAACGGCCCGCATGCACTCGAATCTTACTTCTTGCAAATGGAACGGGCAGACCGAAAGCGCAAGTATGCGCCCAATGATGACTGGGAGGCCGGCAGCAGCTCCAACGACTCCGATGTCATGGATTTGGACGGTCACGAAGTAGTTGATGCCACGGAGTTGGACGGTGAAGACGAAGGTAGCGAGCTCATGCCAGCTACCCGCAAACGCAGCTCGCGAAATCTCGAGAGAACTGTCTCGAGAATCCAGCCGGAGTTGAAAATGGATGCCAGTGATGACTCAGGCGCTGTGTTATTCGACAACCGTCGACGCAGCACTAGGAAGAGGCAGCTGCGATTTCCGCAGTCCCATTTGCAGGAAATGGAACAAGAGAGCAATCCCAGAGCTCAAGTCGAAGAAGATGATGACGACCACTTCATGCCGGTTGTTTCTGACATTACTGTCAGCAAAGGCAGAGGAAGAAGCGCGCGGAACCGAACTCGACGACTCCAAACCCGTAAAACGGCATCAGGGCAACAAGGTGACTCTGACATAGAATTCGAACAACCCAGGAGATCCTCTAGGGCTACGCGAAACGTTAACTATATACAAGATGACCTCGATATGGATGAAGATACATTTACTCGAGTTGATGAGAAACCCTCAGGGCTTCTCAAAGTCGCCACTGTCAAGGAACTTTTTCGACCCATCTCCCCAGACTCGCCTTTCGCCAAAGTACACACAGACACCTGTCACGCCTGTGGCAGTTCCAGCAACCGCAGCCAGATCATATACTGCCAGGGGTGTAGCTACGCCTACCACAAACCTTGCATTGGCACTCGAAGTGCGCGTGAGCACCTAGTCACCAAGGTTGGGGAGGCAGATTTTGTTTTACAGTGTCGATTCTGCATCGATATTCACAACAAGAAGGATCCGCTAGCCCCACGGCGGTCGATATGTCAAACATGCAAGGTAGCTGGCCTTTCTTGTCCCCCGTTTTCTCGGAGACAGACGACTCGTCAAGAGGAGAAATTGCGAGAAGAAAACGGCGGGCTTGATCCTATCACACCAGTATCAGCTGAACTTGTGCATAATGCCGCCAATGTTCTCTTCCGTTGCACTAGCTGCAATCGAGGCTGGCACCAACATCATTTACCCTCGATAGGGAGTCCGAGTCCAGGAGGTACCCAGCCGGTGGGAGCGATTAAGGATTACTCCATCGACTGGCAATGCAACGAGTGCACATCTGCGGAGCAAAAGATTCATCGGCTTGTTGCTTGGCGAACAAATGCAGTGGCCCCTCTGACGGTTCAGCCATTCTCGCATCTCTGTGACGATGACAGAGAATATCTTATCAAATGGGAGAAGACGTCATATTTCCACTGCACATGGATGCCTGGTGCATGGGTATTCGGCACTGCAGCCGCTGCTATGAGAGCCTCCTTTGCCAGGAAGGCTCTGGAAGCCGATCTGTTCAAAGCAGATGAGAAACAAGCCATTCCCGAGGAATATCTGACTATTGATATCATTTTCCGGGTGAAGTTGAATCCTGTCACTCCAAGAGTTGATTCTATGGAAGAAGATTTAGACAACATGTCGCACATCACTAAAGCGTTGGTAAAATTTCAAGGTCTTGGGTATGATGATGTGGTGTGGGATCGACCACCACCCAGAGATTCGGGCGACCTCTATGAGGCGTTCAAACTTGCATACCAAGAATACCTTGCTGGGAGGTATTTTGAGCACTCTTCGCAAGGTAGAATGAGGGAGCGCATAAAAGCTTTCAAGGATGGAGAGCTCGAGGAAGTTGAAGTCCAACCAGCAGGACTCAAGCGAGGTAAGCTTATGGGATACCAGTTGGAAGGACTGAATTGGCTCTTGCACAACTTTCACGCCGGGCGAAGTGTCGTTTTAGCAGATGAAATGGGACTCGGCAAGACTGTTCAAGTCGTCAGCCTAGTCGTCCATCTTGTGCAAGAAAATCCTAAAGTAAGCAAGCCGAGGCTAGGATATTCAATACGACAAATACACCCGACTAACATGTATACAGTGCTGGCCATTCCTTATTTCCGTCCCGAATGCAACGTGCCCGAACTGGCGTCGTGAGTTCAAGCAGTGGGCTCCAGAGCTTCGAGTTGTCACCTATCATGGAGGTAAAGAGCCGCAAGACCTTGCGTACAAACACGAGCTCTTCCCATTCGATTCACGAGACATGGCTGCACACGTGGTTATCATGTCTTACGACTCTACGCAGGACCCGAGCACAAGTCAGCGTTTCCGTTCTGTCAAGTGGGCGGGTCTGGTTGTCGACGAGGGCCAGCGACTCAAGAATGAACGTAGCTTGCTGTACCAGGCACTGCGTGTAATGAAGATCCCGTTTCGATTGTTGTTAACGGGAACGCCGCTACAAAATAACAAAAGAGAACTGTTTAACCTGATTCAGTTCATAGACCATTCCCAGAGCGCTGAGAAACTCGATGAGGAGTTCCAGGTTCTTGATAAAGAAACGTTGCCAAAGCTTCATGACAAGATTCGCCCCTATTTCTTACGAAGAACCAAGGTCGGAGTGCTCAAGTTTCTCCCTCCCATGGCTCAGATAATTTTGCCGGTCTCGATGACAGTCATCCAAGAGAAGCTATCGAAAAGCATTATGGCGAAGAACCCCCAGCTTATCAAAGCTATTTTTGCTAACAGCAAAGTGAACAAGAAGGAACGTGGTTCGCTCAATAACATTTTAATGCAGCTTCGCAAATGCCTGTGCCATCCTTTTATGTATTCAGATGCAATCGAGGAGAAACACGACGATCCAGCAGTTATTCACCGCAATCTTGTAGAGGCTTCAGCAAAGCTTCTTCTTCTTGAGCAAATGCTTCCCAAGCTTAAGGAGAGGGGTCATAGGGTTTTGATCTTCAGCCAATTCCTCCAGCAGCTGGATATCATTGAGGACTTTTTGAACGGAATCGGTTACCAATACAGACGACTTGACGGACAAATGTCAAGTTTGGAAAAGCAGCGCCGCATCGATGCTTATAATGAGCCGGGTTCGCCGATTTTTGCATTCCTGTATCTACCCGTGCTGGCGGTGTTGGTATTAACTTGGCGACGGCGGATACAGTCATTATCATGGACCCCGACTTCAATCCACACCAGGATATCCAGGCTTTATCTCGCGCCCATCGTATTGGTCAAAAGCAGAAAGTCCTCTGCTTTCAGCTGATGACGAAGGATACTGTTGAGGAGAGAATCATGCAAATCGGCAAGAAGAAGATGGCCCTCGATCACGCCTTAATCGAGAGTATGGATGATGACGACATTGCCGGCGATGACTTGGAGTCTATTCTCGCACATGGTGCCCAAGCACTATTCAGTGATGGTTATCAGAAAGGTGCAATTCAATATGATGGCCCCTCTATTGACAGACTTCTAGACCGGTCTCAAACTGAGCAGACAAAAGTTGATGATGAAGGATCTGCTGAGGCGCAGTTCTCTTATGCTAAGGTTTGGTCAAATGATAGGGCAAGCTTAGAAGATGGACTGGCAGCGGCAGCCGAAGACGTGGCTCCCGAACCGATTTCTTCAAGTGTTTGGGACAAGATTCTTGCTGAACGAGAGGAAGAGGCTCGCCGTCATGCAGAAGCAAACCAGGAGAAGCTAGGAAGAGGAGGACGCCGCCGAACTGTTTGTACTCCCCGAAGCGCTGATGAACCCATTGCTAACAAACTTTTGCAGATCCATAACTACAAGCCCGACACATTGGCAGGGTATCTCCAGGATGGTGATAACCTTAATCCCTCAGACTCCTCGGATGACTTTGCGGGTGCCGATTCTCCATCTTCGTCCGACGAGGACAATGCAGCAGAAGGTAAAACACGAAAGAATTCTCCTGTCAAGCCAAAGGCGGGACTAGTCACTCCAACAAAGCAACCCAAGACGACAAAGAAGATTGACACTCGAGCTCAACAGAAAGCGAAGCCCGTACTCTCTCCAAGAAACGGCCGACGACCGAAATCCAGCAAGCCATCAGGTCCGACATCAACGCCCAAACCGGTTCCAACGAAGACAACCTCCAAAGGCACGGGCAAAGTCACCAGTTCAAAAAACCCGGCCGGCCTTACAAAACTAAACAAAAGACCCAAGACCAACCCCCCGGCCAAGCGACACGTACCTACGACCCCATCGAAAGTGTCAAAGTCAAATACAGAAGACACACGGACCATGACGCATCGCAATACAAAACCATCCCATCAAAACACGAAGCGCACAACCAATCCATACCCTACGCCGACTCAGTCTCCAGCAACTTCACACCCAGTCTCAACACCAACTTCTCCGCTAACGGAGGCGGCCAAATTGCCTCACCAGACCCTTACCCCTTCTCCTCGCCCCAAGGCCAAAATCTCTCAAGCAAACGAAGAGCGCAAGTAAGGCGCCATGATCACGCAGCCTCTTTTCCCTCATTATCACACTCACGTCCCTCGCCCTCTCGAACATCAACACAGAACCCCTCATTAAGATATAACAACGACCCTCCATTGTCACAACCGGGCCTACAAATCGAGGGCTTTTCCGAATCCGAAATACGAGTAGCAATAGACGCCGTTCAGCATCTCCCAGTGAGAAAGTCAGCCAAGACTCCTCAATTGCAAGTCCTTGCACAGAGGTTGTGGGAGATTAACAAGCAGCAGCGACACGGCGCAGGCTAGAAATGGAACATGACACAATTGCTATGTCATGAAGAGCTGCATTGGCAGATGTGACGAGAGACGGAATATACCCTGTTTTATTGTACTATACAAGCTTCTGGGGACACTTGCTCAGCTAGCTAGGGAACATTACCGGAAGAATCAGGTGAACACCAATACAATACAACGGCTTTGCCGGTTTGCATAGACTCTGTCCTGGAAAATCCTGGAAACTAGTGTGTGTCTTTGCGTGGTACGTGTTGTAAACAGTTAAGAGGTGACCTGTGTACCGATTGTTTGGCTGCCTTATGAGATGTGCCTTCTTGCTTACCACTTGCTGTGACACTGCTATGCTTTTCTACATATTGACATGTACGACTTATCTCTTTGCGAAGCAGCATCTATGTTCCTCCAAATGTGGATATGTGAGGATACTACATATTTCTCGCTGCCATGGCCAAGTACAATGCACAAATATCATCAGAGATCTATGTGATGAAGAGGAATCTTGATTGTGGCTGGAATGGCTCGTATGTTCACCACAATTACTTATCACTTTCAGAAGATGTGCATTCCAATATCACATTTGTCATTTAATGTCATCGCTCTGACTCGCTTCATCCCATCGTCCTAGCATTAATCTCGTCCACATTACAAATGCCCATCTAGACAATTATTGAGCAAGGTTCAATTTCACAGCAAAGCAGCAAACACTGCCACTAGGCCACCGAACAGCTCTGATGCCGCAAGGCCATTAGTGGCAGCAGCAGCCGTAGAGGGAGTCGTCGTGGGAGCCGTAGAGTTGGAGGTACCAGCAGGAGCTGAAGTGATGGATGTGGTAGGGGCAGAAGTCTCCGCAGTGCTGGATGTAGTGGTTTCGGAAACACTGGTTTGTGTAGACTGGTGCGTCTCGCTTGTAGTCGTGGTTGGTGGAGAAGTGGACGTCTCAGTCTCTTCGGAAGTCGTGGCGGTGGAAGTCTGTGATGTGCCAGAGCTGTGGCCACTGGGCTCGAGTTGGTGGTTGCAGCAGACAAAGTCCTTACCGCCGGGACAAGCAGCAACTATATCGGACTGATTAGCATTTGATGCGACCAAAACGCATAGAGTTCAATCAATAAGTGGTTTGTTACCTGGCATTACATCATTGCATGCGCTCTTCCAGAGGCATTGCGTGTTACCGCTCCTGTTCTTGCATGGCTTGATTACACAGCCGATGATGTCGTCTGGATCTTTGGGGCAAGGGAAGTTTCCTTTCGTTCCCTTGATTGCTGTGCCCTTGTACTGATCACAAGTCTCAGTCGACAGGCAGATGCAGTCAGCGCCATAGCCTTTAGAGCAAGGGTCACCAGGGACAGCAAGAACGGCTACAGGATAGACAAGACTGAGAAGAGCAAGAAGCTTCATGTTGGGCATCGTCTTGTGTAGGGCTGAACTAAAAGACAGATGGAAAATATAATGATGCAGGGGGTGAAGATCAAGTCCCTGGTTTTCTACATAGCTAGCAGCTGGGTTGGCCCCTTTATACGATTGAGTTCAGCCTTAATCCGTTCACCAACATATGTTGAACGGCAGGTACTATAGCAAGGTTGCATGGATGGTGAGACTGGGTGGGATTCGTTTGCCGGTTGTCGTTTCTCGTATCTGCGCTTATTCACTTAAACGTACTCTGCTTGGATTGCAAATGAGACACCGACACTGAAAGACAGGTCAGTTCAGCTTTATGCCAAGGGTAACGGAGCAGGGTTACATGGCGTGGTTGTAGCTGGTGGGAATTCGAATTAGAAAGGGGGATTGGTTTGCACAGGAGCAAGTGTTCAGCCACGGATCGTCGGTAGAGGCTTGCTTGGTACCGGAGGAGCGGCCGGTGTAATCAGCCCATTTGCCGGCGAAGTGAGTGTGTGGTGATGAATTGGATGGTATTTCATATGCAGTTCCTGGTCCTGACGTTGAAAGTTGGTTTCGGTCACCAAACTGCCACGCAGGGCAGTGATGCGGTTGAGAGCAAATGGATGGATTTTCGCCAGGCCCGCAGATGAGCCAACAAGCGAATGGATTGATGATGTGTATGATGGGCCGTTGCAATGGTTCGCAAGAGTTGCAGCCGCGTTCAATGTTGGGGGCTGGAAACAGGCTGAATGGGCTGTGTCTGCCTTGGGCGGTGGAGCGTTTGAGCATCAAGTGCAAATGATGGCGATCCCATCTTGAGCTTGCCGTGGTTCAGCCTTGTGGTGATGGAGGGAACCAGATTCAGGGAACCAGATTCAACCTGCCTCAATGACTGACATGGACTGGAGTTTCATGTGCTCAAGCTGCCAATGGCCACCTCCCAGACCAGCGGCCGCCTGGCGTGCCTGCGTTGCTTCTCTCTTGGTTGGGGTGTGCCTTCCCACTTTGATGTGGTTAATTCAGCTGGGCAACTGCGAGCGTGAACCTGACGGTCTGTGTGGTCTGGTTGCGAGGACAGTCTGTGGTCAAAGGTACCTACCTAGGTAGGTATCTAAACATGTCCAAGTATGCACTAACACCGCTCAATATGCCTCAGCCTACAACACGATATGCGATACCTTTCCTTGTTTAAATCTTTCTGACCCCCCACTGTACGTACCCTTCTTGTTCCCCTTCCCTTTCCCACAGCCATTACCCCACCATCCTCGTCCAACGTCAATGGTCATCCATCCATCCAACCACAAGCTTCACCCAGCTTCACTCAGACCTTCATACTCCTGCTTCGTTCTATCCCGGCTGCCTGCATATGTACGTACCTGGCAGCCACATCGATCCAAACACTCGACTCTACCTTACGAAAACCCGTTTGACTACCTTGGTACTTTCTCTAATACTTCACACATTGTTGCGGGCACCCATTGCATCGACGGAAGACCCTGAAGGAACCTTAGCATGAAGTTGTCACGCCTATGATTTGACGCCAGCGGCACGACCCAACCCCTCCAGCTCACGCTCCGCGATAGCAGCCTTCTCAGCCTCTCCTTGCTTCTTCTGGAGCTTCGACATATATAGTCATCATGGATTATATCCATGGTATCTTGACGGCCCAGCCTGTCACCAAGGCTGTCACTGTATCCGCCACCAAAGTTTACGATTCTTCCCTCAGACAGCACTTGGCCACGCTAATCAAGAACGCTCCCAAAATTCGAGCCGATGTCCCGACCTATGCAGTTGATCTGCTCTCAGTATGCCAGCCACCCTTTGCCTCACGCATCAGATGATGATTAATTCTGTGCTCTAACTCGGCAGCAGACACTTGACCCGGCAGTACACTCCATCGGTTATCTCGTTGTCTTGGAAATCCTTCTCGAGCGGTCCGACTCCGGTCCGATGATATCTCAAGAATGTCTACTAGACAAAGTAGTAGAATTTGTTCTACACTTCGACCCCATACAAATTCGATACTATGGGCAGTCCATGTCAGCCCTGCTTGAGAAGATAGCATGTGGCAAGCTCTTCCCAGTAAGCCAAATTCCATCTTGGGTTCAATCCGCAACTTTTCTTCTACACCTTAGCTAACATCACACCAGCCCACCACAGCAGTTCAATTACTTTCAATAGCCATACTACGCATCGACCCCACCGGGTCTCTCTTTACGACGACCCATCTTCTGCTGGCTAAGCTCGCGTACACTTCCAATACCGTCGAATCAGCCATGGAGATCTTCGACTGCGATATCCTCTTCTACCCAAATATGAGTAGCTCTAAAGATGGCAAACCACTGTGTGACCCAAGTCTAGCGCCCGTCGCTTACATTTCAACGCAGTCTGGGCTGACGGACACTGTGCGGCCCGCCACGGTTTTGGAATACGATCATCTCCGTGGCCTGGCTTACATGTCTTTGGGACTTTGGTCCAAGGCACGAGAGGCATTTGAAAAGGTCATATCTCACCCTTCCAAAGATAAAAGTGTCAGCAAAATCATGATAGAAAGTCACAAGCGATGGATTTTGGTAGGACTTCTCAGCCAAGGCAAAACACCGACCGTCCCTCCTTTTACATCTGGATCCGCCAACACGTGTTACAAAGTTACAGGGAGGTCTTACATAAACTTAGCAGATGCTTTCAGCAACTCCAACGCAGAGAAACTTAAATCCCTGATTGAGGACAATGCTTCACTCTGGGAAGAGGATGGCACGGGCAGTCTAGTTGCTGAAATTCTATCGTCTTACCAGAAATGGCAGATTATCTCACTACGTCAAGTTTATCAGCGAGTTGGTATCTCGCAAGTTCGGGAAATGACGCTTAGCGCACAAACGGGCAAGCCACTGGAAAATGATGGAGAGGCACTCTCCTTGATCCGTCAAATGATAGAGTCGGGCATGCTAGACGGGCACATTGAACAGGACGGCAGCGAAAGTTACCTATCGTTTCAAGACGATAACGACGTGGTATCCGAAGCACAATTCGCCAGGCAAATCGCGCAGAGCCACCATACCATTGAGTTGCTTGGGAAACACTATCAGGCAATGAACGATAGATTAACCGGAAGCAAGGAGTATGTGAAACACCTTGTAAGAGAGCAGAAGCGTGCTGAAAAAGACGTTACGGATGCCGGCATCGGATTTGATTCTCAAATAGAGGACGAGGATTTAATGGCTGGTATTTTGCCACATACTTGATCCCGTTTCTTGCACGCACGGAGTTTTTGGGGAGCATAGAAGGTTGAGGTGTCGCAAATAGAGTAAAACGTCATATTGGCCAATGGACTTGGAGAAGGCCTAGTCACGAAATCTGCATACGCTGCATAAGAACGATACGATGTTAATATACATGACGATTTATGAGCTTTTTCCTTGTCTACAGTATGCGCTTGGTTGTCCGCCAAGGCAGCAAAGTCCCTTCATAAGGTTAACTTAGCTACAGAGGAGCGAAGCAACCGCCGGCGCTTTTGCAAATGCACTGCAAGTATAGTCCAGATCCCAATCTTCGTACGTAGATGCCATATTTCTAACGCCAAACTCTGAAGGGCCTACCATACTCATCTGACCTAGCCGGTTGCTTCGAACTCGAGTCACCAACGTCAATAACGCCGTTTACGAGTCTAGCACATCACGTAGTCCTAAGATGGGCACGCATTGTCCATCTGGTAGTCTGAGCTGTCGATTTTCTAGACGAAACCTTTAGTATCTGTACGTTCTTCGCGTGAAGTGGCTGGTTAATTTCGCGATTTGTCATGTGTCATGCATGACAGTCCATATTATAGGGCAGTACAGTCTCACGGTTCCCTTAAACGCTTGTCGCCGCTGTTCCGACCATTCTAAACGCATCTGACAGCTATATGCTTTCATTAGACTTCGTTCGCATGTTTTGGGATTAGGCCCGTCCTTCTTCGAACAGTCATTGGAGATACATTTCACGCAATAACCTTTGCACGAGCAAGAATAGGGCTTGCAGAAATGTATGTCTCCATTACCCGTATCAATGGTGGGACATTGAAATGCATAATGCATATTTGAGAGGGTATTTGGTCACTTCGGTAAGTAAGCTGCCTTGATCTTTGTCCTTCGTGAGTTAGTGCGAGCCACAGATGACCTCAGATAAACATACCATTGGCCCTGCTGCCATGGAGTGCGACATAGAAGTCACCGAACCATACTGTACCAAGGGATATATATTGGGTACTGCAAGATCGAAGTTGAAGTTTATGCTGCCCGAAGGCTTCTATCGCCAGCAGTCGAATCGTTGGTCTAAACCTACCCTGCGACAAGTATACTAATGGCAGCGAAAGTTTCGCAGCCTATGAACCTTTATCCAAGAACAGGGCCGAACTCTCGCGTGCACCGCCCGAGTTGGTTTGTTGTTAAAAGTTTGTGAGGCTAAAAGTCTCCCTTTTTGTCAAGAATATATATGGCCACTTTCGTCCTACTACGGCCAAACCACATCTGCCATTTCATTTTCAAGCTCTTCAGTTGTACTTTCTCCTGAAGGAAGCTCGTCTCCAAGGTATTCTGACAGATTCCCACATCCCATTTCTCGATAAGATTAAGGTTCTCGTCAATCAGGACTCGCCTTGTTGTGTTTGACAAGATGGTTGGATTATATAAAATCGTGACTGTCCTCGTTGGCATAGCCACTGTGGCGATAGCGTTTTCTGGGACCGAGGACACCAAAGAGACAATCGAAACGCGTGACAAAAGTCCAGAGGTCGGCAGGAACACATACATTTCCCTCATCAATGCCACACCGTACAACTGGACCAAGACTTACAATCACTCCTACCAAATGAACTCCTGGGATTCAAAATGGCCCAAGTTAATGCAACCGGGAGAGTCAGTCACAGTCTACGCCTCTATCCGTTTCAGTCCTTACCATCCAATGCGCGACTCCGCTGGCGAAACAACATATCGTATCGAGGGAACCAAAAACCCCATGTCGTTCCAAGTTCAATGCCGCTCTGGAATTGTCCACGAGGCCTACATCCAGTTCCTCGAGAACTTGGAAACTCTGAACAACAACAAGTACACTGAGCATAATCTCGGGTTCTCTCGCACCCCCGGCGGAGTGGGATTCGTCCTCGCCGGCACCGAAGATCACTTCATCTCCAACGACGGGCCTCTAGACTGGATGCAGAGCCAGATCAACGAGATTGGACACTTGCCACTCCGCGAAATCACCCTACCTCGCTCCCACCACTCAGGGCAGTGGAAGAACGAAAAGCTCGTCGGGGGTGCGCAGCCTGCCAACACTCAAGCTCACGTACTCCCTCTATACGACCAACTCGGCAACGGGGGCATCCGAGTTCTCGACATCCGTCCCATGCTCAAAGGCGGCGTGTTCCACCACGGCCACGTCTCTGTCTGGAATGGCATGCCCAACGGTATGCTTGGAGCTACCATCAAGGAAATGGTCGACATGCAAAACAAATTCATGAAAGACTACCCCGGCGAACTCTTCATCTGGGACATTCACGAACACGACGCCCGCAATGGGGACAAACACTTCAAGTCCTTGGACGACGAGGATCGTAAGAAGCTCTACAAGGAGCTCTTCCGTCTTCAGCACCGCCACGCTCTCCCCGACGGGGTCGACATTTCCACACGTCCCCTAAATACCCTCATCAGCGAGCGTCTTCGCAAGCGCGGCCGCTCCTGCGTCATCGTCCGCCTGCCCACCTCGTGGGCCACGAAGAAATACTTCCCCGGCAGCAAGGAAGGCTTTCTCTCGGGTGTCAACTTCCCATACAAGACTCGCTGGTCTAATACCAACAAGATGAAGACCCTCGTGGAGGACCAACTCCGCGGTCTACGAGAGGCGCGGCCCTCGAGATCCTCCCAGATGTACAACATGGACTGGATCCTGACCCAGCAACGTTCCCAGGCTCTTTTCCCCCTGGATTTGGAGTCTATTATAGAACTATCCGGCGAGGCGTGGAAGACATTATTTCAGGATCTTTGGAATGCGCTCACGGATGAGACGTATCCGAATTGGATTGCCTTGGACAATATCCATGGCAATCAGCACAAGGCGCTGGCTATGGCTATCAATAAGTGTTTGGCGGCGAGAAACTGTGGTTCTTTAGGGGGCAAGGTCAAGGTGGGCGGAGGCGAATGATACTTACCTAGGTATGGTGGTACCGATGGTGATGAGAATTGGTCGTGAAGGGCGGTAGATTTAAAGGCGTTGTTTGGCGTTTACGGTTGAGGGCGTCTTGGACACTTCTACGTGCCATAACGTCACTTGTTCAAATACTTGTGGCATCTTCCTGTGTGCTTGATTTGAGACTGATGTGGTTTTTCTTTTGTTTTCTTTTGCGTTTGATAGATGGGTTTTACGGTATTGGTTCTGATTAGTGCTTCAATATGGTGCTTGCTGTTTGCTTTTCTGTCAGACCAAGTTTACTTGCTATTTTCCGGCTTCGTAGTTTTCTTGTCACGAGTTGTGTTGTTCGCAGTATGGAACAAATCCAATGAAAATGAGCAAGAGCATGGTAAACAAGTATGTGATGTAGCCAGGTCTACAATGTATGCCATTCTTGATGTATACGTGATTTATGCGTATCTATTCTATTATTTACATTTCCCATATTCTATCTTAAACACCAGCATGTTGTCAAATTTTGCAACAATCCATAAATCCAAACACCAAGTATGTAGGCAACTAAACAAACTGCTTCATCCGTCATTGAGACTGCGGTCCCTTTCGCCGTCTCACAAAACTAGGCAAATCCGAAATCCTCTTCTTAGTGCTCCCCTCGGGCGTGCCCTCGCTAGGCGTCTTATTCCGCACAGGTTTACAGCAGCACCCCATGGCGGAGTGGAGGAGGAATGCAAAGTCAGTGGTCAGGGCACCAATCCACATGAACGCAAACATCTGGACACCAATGTTGGCCCTGATATTGAGTTGGTCCTGGGCCGTGAGGGCAATCTTGGCGGCGACGCTGATGACAGTGGCGATGATGGCGGCGACGGTGAGAACAAGGCCAGATAGACCGCCGAGCAAGGAGAAGAATAGCGAGAACCACCGCGTGCGCAGAACGAGCGGCGTGCCCAGCAATAAGAGGAGGTTGATGATGGTGCCGGCCATGAAGAAGGCGTACATGACTTTTGAGCCGATTTCGAGCAGTTTCAAAATGGTGAGCACTTCGGAGGGCAGGGCAATCTTTGCGCCTGCTAAGAGTTCGCTGACGAGAATTGTGACTGGGTCGAACCAGTAGAACGTTTGGGGCTTGCTGCAATATGTGATGCCGCTGTTTTGCATGAATTAGCACTTTGCAGAGACGAAGGAGGAGAGAATAGACAACATACACATCATTGTATCCCTCGCAGAAATTCCACACGCCAACCTGGTAGAAATCATGCAGACCCAAGCTGCGGGCTACAGAATTCAGTAACCCCGAGTTTGCTACAGCGATGGGAATAATCTGTGCCACGTCCAGCTGGAAGAAGTAAGTGTCGCGCAGAACTGGTTTGTCATGCGTGTTGCCGATGAGGGTGAGGATAAGAAACGGTATAGAGATGAAATACAGCAGCGTCGCTATTATGGTGGTGTTGCGGCGAGCTTTAGGGGCAGCCATTGTCAAGTGGTGGTGTCGAGGGCTTTGAAGCCCACGATAGGTTTGAGAGCTGACAGACCTGGGATGAAATTCTGAGATTGTTGATAGGGACCAGAATTGTCTATCAAAGCGACGCGGCCGATTATGGGATAGATAGAACGTGATTCAATGGACTCAGGAGATTTGGTTAGGAATTGAGGCGCGGATGGACAGAAAGGAATGGATATTGCAAAAGTTGAGGCGGAGGGGACGCGTGAGGTGACGTCGTCGACGAAACTTTAGACACACATGCAGGCAAAGGGGACTTCATCTAGCCCCAATTCAAGTGCCAATGACCAGCATTTGAGAGCCGGCACCCAAGAAACAGTCAAACAGTGTCAGTCTAAGACTTGTAAGACCTGCAGCCCACAAATTCATGCTCCAGCGGCCGTCAAGGATTCAAGACCCGTGGCAAGGATTGGGAGTCCAGATGTCTCCAATTGACGGTGGATCGGTCCACCACGCGATGATGCGCCTGGCTGCTACAACCCTGTTAACCGCCCAGAAATGCTCCAAACAATGAGCAATTGTTTGGCCAAGGTTCGCTCGATGTTGACCTCCTGTCGTTCACTCGCGAGATCACAGCATCCGAGATGAAGATGACTGTGCTAAAAACAACTGTGGCACTTCGCGCCGGGAGTCAACAAGCTTTTCAGATTGAAACCGACACTAGAGAGCAAGTCCCGCAAGCTGATCTTCTTCAGCTGGTGTCCATGCTGGCTCCAAGAAGCAACTTTCTTGTTGATGGCGCTCATCAATGGAGACCTTCTGAGCATCAACGCAGTAGACTTCCGGGACCGGCCGCCATTGTTTGAAGACGTATCAATGATGCCTTCTTCTTCGGCATGGCTGAGTTTTGGGCAGCACGCGAAGGCGGTTGAACGCTGGCGAGGATTGGCTGGACATTCCGGACTTGGCGCACGGCACGACGGCAAAGGTGAGCAAATGTGAACCGTAAATAGTGCCGTTTGACATTGGGGCTGAGCATCACCAGATAGGCGACCGCCAAACGACCAAGTTTGGAATATTGCACGTAGAAGCCTGGCCAAGCACCATCAAAATCACCACACCTCCTGGCTAAGGCGGCAGAAAAGCTCGTGTTCCAGTGCAGCTCCTGGGCCAGAGATGGGTGGTGGGCACTGACGCGCGTTGCTTGAGGTCGGTACCGTACAACATTGAACCATGCCGGCTGGAATAGAGCCGCTATCCGATCTACTGACACCCGGGTCATCATCATCATGAGTCAATTGGTCCAAATAAGTCTGTCTGGTGGCGCCTCTACCGATCAGTGGACCAGAGCCCACAGCTTCGTTGCTTGTCGACAGAGCCAAGTCATGACTTCTGCTGTAGTTGACCAAGAGACTGGCGGAAAACTGGTAAACTGGTTGACTGGGCCATGGTGGAGGACATTGGCAACCATTTCCTCTTCGCCCAGGAAGGCTGTGCATGGTCGCGGAACACTCCAATCAATAATCGATATTGAGGCTTCTTGGCTTGCCAACACACCATTTCTGAAGATTGAATCCTTGGCGTTTGCCTAGAGCACGGTGTGTTGAAGGTCTCTCCTTGGTCTCTCCTTCCATGCCTCTCTTCCCTGGCTGTGGGTTTTGTTTGAGCTTTACTGATGATCTTCTGTCACTCATGCCAGTACTGTTATCCTTGTCTCGGCCATTGCGTGCTGATCTTCGAGATGAATGTGAAAAACATTTTGCCCTTCCATCTTGAATTGCCAATTGGATCCATAACCAGGGGTTCCATTCGTCGCCTGCACTACCAGGGCGCAGGGGTACCAGACGCTTCTGAGTTATTGCAGAGTTTGCTCCCGCAAGCCACATACGCAAACCAGACCCGATGCACAGGGGGGTGTTAAGCCGTCTGGTGGTTCCATCCTTGCCAGTCCGTGGGACTAAATCTCGCCAACATGAACCCAGCAGAGCTGTTGAATTGAATTGTCCGCATGTGAGTACCCATCTGGTCTTGCCTCTGCTCCATCGGTCGGGAAAAGCTATTCCAAGTGACGACATCACTGCTTCTTTCTTCCTCATTGACTGCCACCGTCACTCCGTCCACCGTTTCTCTTGTCAGGAGTTTGCATTTGATCTACTACCGAAGCAAGACTATACTTCTTCACGCCTTCTTTGTGCATTGGAACTCTGTTTCGTATCCTGTGGCGGCTGAGGCTGGTTTCCTACAAGGTAATCGCAAGCAACAGATCGGAACAACAACTTGCTAGGAGATTCAGATCAGATACCATCAAACTCCGAGGCTTGGAGTAACGGAATATATATCCAACCGTCGATGCTGTGCCTTACACGATGAGGTTATCAACGGCAGCAGTAGCTGTTAGTGCTTTGGCACTGCTGTCACCAACGTCAGCCCAAAAAGTATCCTATACAGCAACCTCAGAGCTCACCTTTCTCACCGGAACGAGAACAGAACGCCCAACTTATCAAACCGGTCCTCCCACGGGGCCATATCAGTCGTATGGCTCTAAAATTACCCTCACCGGAGCCAACAGCTCAACTACCATGACCACGTCGAGCGGAACTATGACAACCGGAGCGAACTTCACCACGACCACCTCATCCGCCCCGAAAAACACCCAGCCATGCAATAATCACGTCGAATTTTGCAAGAGGAAATACAGCAATATAACCAATGTCGGATGCCACAACTCGCCTTTTGTTCGACCAGGAAACAGCGGTTCCAATCAGGAAGTGGACGTGACAACGCAACTGGATGATGGCGTTCGGTTTCTCCAAGCCCAGATTCAGTGGCCTGCAAACTCATCGACGCCGCACTTCTGCCATACTTCATGCGACCTCTTAGATGCCGGCCCTATCTATAAATGGTTAGGCAAAGTGTCTGATTGGGTCGACGCGCATCCGTATGATGTTGTGACCATCCTACTCGGGAATGGCAATTATTCAGATCCTTCATTATACGTCCCCTTCATTGAACGATCCGGCATAACCAAGTACGTGTATAACGCGCCATATCTCCCTATGGCCCTCAACGACTGGCCGACTTTGGAGGACATGATTGTTCGAGGAAAACGGGTTGTCATGTTCCTCGACTATGCGGCCAACCAAACTAAGTATCCTTGGTTGTTGGACGAATTCTCCCAGGTCTGGGAGACACCATTTGATCCGATGGACCGCGCATTTCCATGTACAGTGCAGCGACCCCCGGACCTACCCAAGGAGGCCGCTAAAGACAGGATGTACATCATGAACCACAATCTCAACGTCGAGTTCAATGTTTTTGGCGTTCAGCTACTCGTTCCAGCGGTGAATATGCTCAATGAGACAAACGGGTTCTCAGGAGATGGCAGCGTAGGCAAAGCAGCGAATAATTGTCGTTCAGACTGGGGACGTGCACCTAACGTCCTCAATGTTGACTATTACAACTATGGTTCGCCAAAACCCTGTTCAGTGTTCGCCGCTGCTGCAGCAGTGAACAATGTGACTTACGACTACTCTCGGCCGTGCGGTCAAGCTTCCGCTGCATCAAGCTTCGTGCCTCCAAGTCTCTGGGTGTCGGTGCCAGCAATTGCTGCGTGGGGTCTTTGCTTCGTGTGAAGGAGTCAGGGTTTTGTATGATTGAGCTAGAGAAGGTGTTCGTTTTAATTGGGTATACATTAGCGACTCCCTTCCTGTTTTGTTTGTATATGAGATTTGTATATGGGACCGGCGGCTTTTCATGGTTGCCAAACGGCCGGTATTGGTTTCATATCGGAAGTTTAGAAGTGGCGTTTTGCCTGTGATATTGCATAGATTCCATACCCTTCGATAGGAATGTACACTTTCGAATCCGTCAATCTATAAAACGTCGTGTTATCCCGAAAAGCGGGTAATTAGTAGTGTAAATTACACTGATAGTTGAAAGCAACCCTCTGGTTGATGTCAAGCTTTAGGGATTATGTTGAATTCACAACCCTAGAAAAGTGGATGTAGTCTGGAGAACCTCGTATATCTGCTGATGTCCGCGACAACGGCTCCCAGTTGATTACTTCAGATTACATGATGACATCTCGATATAGCTCGCATGGAATGGATTTCTCGGTAATTAATATCAAGCCCTGCCAGCTGGAATCTACTGCCGACCGTGGCTTGATGATCGCGAAAATACGAGCCTTACCCTGGACCTGGGTGAATCGTGGCGTCTCGGTCGCCAAGTATTGTCTTGGCTGAGGGAACGGGCTTGCGGGGGACATCTGACTGTAACACTCGATTGCGCTTGTTGATGGACAAAGTCCAGGACGGGAGGCCGCCGCTTTGATTGCTATGAATGCAGTTAGTTGTAGCAGTCCGCTTAGTGGCCCAATCAACAGGACGGTCGCTTCCTTCATTGACGCATAGTAGCATGCAACGGATTCAATAGCGGACATGAGGCGGGCATAGGCCAACTGGCGGAAAGCGCCAAAAGTTCAATGTTCTAATCTTGGCAAAGGTGGCCAGGGGCTGAAGGTTCTTGGCGCCCGCCATCCCTTGAATTCAGTGTCTGAAGATGGTCCTTGCGGGTCATGTTGGCCAAAGGTTGGGTGTCAACCCGTTGGATGCGACTAACGTAACGAAGTGAATGTATTTCATGGTGTGATTTATGGATGGAAATAGCTAACTAGTACCTACCTAGTAGGTAGTTAATTTCTTCCACGAAGTTGTCAAGAATACAACTTGGCCGTAAGACTGCTGCTTCCGCGGATGAACCCAGACCCTTCCTCCTCGTTCCTTTTTCGGGGGCCGAAACAGGTCACCAAGGAAGGAGCATTTGACTCCATGTTTGCTGTGGCTGGTCCCTGCCAGCCCTATCTTCCTCACTTTTGCTCTCACCCACTCGTTCATGTTGGAGATATTCTTGGGCCCACTCTGCCCACCTCCCGACCTTGGAGCTGAGAGCCAGGGCGTCGGAATCGACTTGATGGTAGTCAGTTGGTCAGGCAATGAATGGGTGGCCACACGATTGGCATCTTGCCTCCATGCACTTTGATGCATGCTAGCGAGATGGTCTTGCTAGCTTGCCGCCGCAGAAGCAACCACCATGTCTGGTACTATTTATTAATCGACAGGTACTCCGTACTCTACAGGCATGACACCCCGGAAAGGACCAGACATGGACTAGACCAGGCCAAGACGGTCAATGGCTTGCCTGCTTCCCATCAAACAGTTGAGCCGCGTGGATGGATTAATTCATCCTTCCAGCAGCTTGCCCCGTACCCGGTGTCAACCATGCTTGCTTGCTTGAGCCTCGATTCTTTCTCTTCCCTACCTCTGATCAAAGCGTCTCTTCTCCATCCTCGTCACGGCCTTTGCGTTTGATTCAGAGTTGTTTCGTTTCCGCGGCGTCGTGAGCGTACTCCCCGCCCAGCTTGACGCAAAGCGCCGTGGTTTCTGCGACTTATCGATCTGCTGTACCTGCTTGCAGAGCCTACCAAGGTTGCATCAGTTCCTGCAGCTCCATTCTTACCAACAGAGCTGTCGCAAAACTGCGACTGCAGCTTGCACCTTGCCCGACATGGTGATGACCTTGGATCATGGAGTCACGTAACCAAATGGGCAAAGAGCCCTTTCGTCGAGCCGTCCCTGCTGATCAGCATACCGCCCATCGAGTGTCCACGGTTTCTGCGGTGAGCGATGCCGGTCCCGTCTATTACGATGATTCTTCGGAAATCCATCATCTGCGGGCCCGAGCCTCGCTTGTTTCTATACAATCTGACCAAGATGCATCAAATACCGCAGCTTATGATGCTACCAGTGGCCAAACTTATGCGCCAGCTTCTACTTGGGCTGGCTCGTTCGGCTACAGTGGTGGATATGCACCGGTGTCGGCTGTATCGGGAGCTCCTCCTGCGAGAATGCACTCCTTCGGTAGTCGCAAGCCTAGCTATACGGCCATGAGAAGTCAAAATATGCCGGAAAGTATACAAGAGGAAGAATATGATCTGTCCCTGCTTCAGTCTGCAGCGCCAATGGGTGTTGGCCTACATTATGGTGTTATTCCAGAGAACGAAGAGATATCTCCGCCGCCTGCCGTAGACATCACATCCGCCATGGGGCCGATGACTACTCACGATACTGAATTTATCAAAAGCTTGCAGGAGCAAGAAGCTAAGGGGACTCTTACTGGTGGCCTAGGTCGGGGTATTCTCCCGGACTCTACACTTCGGGACACTGAGCTTCTTTCAAGTCCAACGTCAATCAAGCGGAGCCTCACCAGGTCATTCACACGGCGGAAGTCAACAAAGCCGCTGACAAGGAAAGAGACTATCCAGTTCAAGGGTCAGGATGAGGCTAATCGACGAGGAGAGGTGATTGAAGTTGTCCTTGACAACGCACCTACAGATCTCAGCAATTTCGAAGGGTCGAACATGCTTTGGGATCCGCAAAGCCGGCGAGGTACATTCGCCAGTAAAGAAGAACAGACCCAAGTATTTTATCCTCAGCCGAATTGGAAACCATGGTCAATGCGATGGCCGTATCTCGTCATGATGATCCTCCTTTCCATAGCCCTGGCCGCCATGCAGGAGATTCTCTTTCGGAAGTATAGAAAGGAACCTCTTTTACAATTTCAAAAGCCAACCGACGTCAAACCCGGCCTGTACTTTGCAGTGAAATTTGCTCCCACACTGTCTGCCGTCGTCTACGGTGTATTGTGGCAATTTATTGATTTTGAAGTCAGACGTCTGGAAGCATATTATCAATTATCTAAACATGGGGGCGCGTTGGCAGCAGAATCTATTAATGTAGATTATGTCACCAGTTTCAACTTTTTTCGACCTTTTCGAGCACTAAGGCTAGGTCACTATGCAGTGGCCTTGTCATCGATAGCAACGACGCTTGCGATTTCCCTCGTTCCGACATTTGCTTCTGCTTCCGTAATTCTCTCTCCAAGTCGGGAGGAACGAATGAGTCATCCGAACGGTGACAAGTTCTTACATTTTTCGCCGGCGTGGTCACGACTTTTGACTTCAACACTCGCCGTGTGTTCTGCAGCAGGCGTTGGTCTGTTGTTTCTACTGCAAAGTAGACGCACCGGGCTACTATCTGATGTGCAAGGCATTGCCGGATTGGCATCCATGGCCGTCGTGAGTCACATATTGATGGATTTTAAGGATATGGACACTGCCAAGCATAAGGATATTCACCAAAAGCTGAAGCATAATCGATACATGTTGCGGAATTCATCATTGGCACCTGACAATGAGAACCCAGCGACATCTCAAGAGAGAGACAGGTATGAGGATGTGCACCTGTCAGAAAACCCCCATCCTTTGATGTTACGATTGAGCGGGTTTGTTCCTTTTGTCATAACGCTCTTGGGCTTCATGGGCTTCATTCCAGCTTTCCTATTTACTGAAGCGGATGTTGTCACTGACAAAGCACCATGGTTCGTGACTGCCATAGCAGTCTGCCTTAAAATGAGCTGGAATGCACTAGAGACTGCAGTTCGAATGATGGAACCTTATTACATCCTTTCCAAGCGTCATGCGCCGTCAGTCATCTTGACGCTGGACTACACTGCAATGCCGTTCGGTTACCTCCCCATCAAGGCACTCTTTAACGGCCACTCGCTCATGTTTTTTGTCGGGTTCGGCAGCGTCATTGCCGAGTTCTTGACGATTCTCGTGACGGGTCTAGCCACAGTGGACGGCAAGGACTTCCTACTCAATGGTGACGGTGACGTTGATAAGGACCGGGGCAAGCTCATCAACTCTGGTCAAGAGACGATTCTTTCGTTTTATATCTCTTTTGGCATCGCCATGTTTATTCTCTTATACATGAGCGTCGTATCATTTGTGGTCTTCTTCCGGCGACGGCACCCATTTTTACCGCGGCAACCCAACACAATCTCGTCTGTGCTGGCATTCATTCATCAAAGCAAAATGCTATATGATTTTGTGGGTACCGAGAAGTTGAGCAATGCCGAGATGGCGAAGAAGCTGGAAGATGGCAAAACATATGGCCTTGGATGGTTCCAGGGTCGCGATGGCCAAATACACTGTGGGATAGATCAGGAGGAGCTTACAAGTCCCTACAAGCATGGTGTTGATTACAAGCAGAGAAATCAGCCATGGAATACCCAGTGGGATATGTTGTGAACGGATTTTGTTTTATCATGGCACTAGCACGGGATGATGGGTTGAATGATAATTATGTAAATACACCACATTGGAGTTGGGATACACGACGGAATGCTTCTTTACTGGCAAGGGTACATACAGGTCCGCTACGACATCTGGTAGCCATTGGATAGACGGCAAATAACACAAAACATTGTAAATTTATTAGACAACTGCAGGTCAAACTCGGCCGTATGCATCACACTATTGCCTAATACTTGAAAGGTCCCATGCTATGCGATGTCTCTGCCGAATAGCCGGTATTCCCTCATGCAGATCACACATGTCCATGACGAAAGTGGAACGAAGATCTTTGTCGCTGCTCGTTGTCAAAGGTGGCTGATAGGGTGTAAACGCCCCAAACGAGCCAGACACCAGTTGCACAGCATCTCGAAACAGGGCATTCAAGGACCCAAGGCAACCTGTTTGCCCAGTGGCTACTTTGTGCGACACGATGGGTGTTTTGGATATGCTGATTTACAGGCCCGGAGCAGGGCATCAAAGACGAACCATTGACGGAGAGAAGAGACGAACCTGTCAAGATATAATCGGATGTTCTGTTTACGTCAATGCAGCAAATGCTTTGTTTGATGTACGCCCCGCTCAATCAAGGCAGGTGTTTACTCGGTTTGCCATTGCAGCAGTAGGAGCTGAATCATCTGCAGCTCTGTACTATTCGGGGCGCGTTCTGCATTCCAGTCAATGCTATTGTTGGTGAAGCAGCTCCCAAAGTAACTGAGTCACAACAAAGCTGGGAGAATTGGATGGTGGACGGCCCGTGTCTCTAGTAATACTTCGGCGCGCGACAGCAAGACACAGTGATTCACTCATTCAGAGCAGCTGTTAAAACGTAGTAAAGAAGTAGAGCACACTTGATGGAAGCAATATTCTCGACGCCGAATCTGCTTTGAAAAAATCCGAAGGAGGTGGTGCAAGACCTGTAATTTCCACAACGAACAGCCACTGGTTCATTTGTGATGGAGAAGCTGGTCCCTGAACGGGTTCTGTTTTACGTCATGTATCGGGGGAACAGATCTGAAGCGGTCCCTGGAAATTGATGGAGTGGCAGGGAGGCTCCAGTTCAAAATCAATATCCAGATCCTCATTCTGGGACTTTGCATCACGTCTTGGCTTCTGTGGTGATTTTCTTGGATTACCTACCACAGCCACGAACCTTGTCTTGGCTGAATTTTTGACTTTTGGCAAACGAATAGCCATATGTTGGTGGCATGTTTGCCAACGACGGAGATAGTCTAGCGAGGCTCGGCGCTGTAACTCTGCCAAGCAGTGCGTGCGTAATGCCACTAGTTTTTGCGGCTTCACAGCGTTTGCTCACTCTCACAAAAAAAGGTTGTGACCATGTGCCGTCCGGCTAAAATGGGCCACAAATGGCTTTTCGGGAGAGGCGGTGGTGATGACACGGCCGAAAGAAAATTCTATTTTAACATGGCGCCTTTGTTGCTGTACGAAGAGCTATTTAGAGTGCGGATGGCGAACGGTATACGAGACGAAGAGACAAATAGGCCGAGAAACGGACCATCTCTGTCGACCATCTGATGCGATGTGAGTACTAGTGTGGCCATCATGAATCAGGATTCGTGGTGGTTTTGTCGGCATGACCCTTTGCGATGCGGAATTGGGCGAAGGTGGGATTATCCGCCAACCCTGGTCACGCGAGATCGTGCTTGACGTTTGGTCTGATATACCCAGGTAGCTGCCAAGCCCGAGACATGCTGTATTTATTGCAACATGATCGTATGACGGGAATTACGGCAGTAAAGTATCGATCTCGGAACATGGAATGTCTGTGTTGATTTTTGCAGGGACAAATCTGCTCACGGGCCGCGAGTTACGCAACCAGCTCAGGGGTTGAGGGGCCAAGGGAACTTGGAAGCTTGGAAGACAGTGGTCCCGGGGTAAGTCACTCCTGCTAGTGTGGATACGAGACCAACCAAGACCCAAGGTGTCGCACCGTCTCTGGTACTTGCGCCACCTGCAAAAAGCTATATGCAATGTAATGTTCCTGCACAGCCTTCGATGCCCCACTTACTGGCACTCTCCCGCACACGCTATTATTGGGCTCCTGCTTGGCCACCACGAGATACATCCACTTCCAATGTCTCTATTCGACGCTTGCCCTTCCAGCTTGGGTTACGTTGCGACCACGCCAAATCCCAAGCCCTGAAAATTGCTGGTGCCTTTTCTCGCTCCCTGCCACGGCGCTAACATGGACACTGGAATTGGCAACTCAGGATCGCTGCTCCCTTGTCTCCCGGTTTCTGATTCGCTGCTGAGGGTCACATAGCCCACTTGCTGCACCCCCTTGGCGCCTGCCACACCTCCCGTCACTGTGGGAAGGGAAGGAAAGAACGCGCCCACTCCGTGGTGTCGCCGTCTGCACTCAAGCACTTGACTCTATGGATTGAAACGCCCATCGTCATCCCAGCCTGCGCACTGCATCATCCACTCGCTCTCCACGTCCCAGGTTCTGTTGTCCCCCTTCAAGGCTTCGCACTGCACGCATTCGTGGAGGGCCACAGCCAAGTCCCATCGCATCTCATCATCGCCCCTTCAGCCACCAGTCTTTGGTGCCGTGTCGCCGTTGACACTCGCTGTTCCTGGCTTGCCTCGCCAACCAAGCCCGCTTTCTTTCATCCAAGGAGTCAAGTCTGGTCTCTCCGTCTCTCTTGTCTGGTGCTAATAGATACTTGGCCCCCCGGAAACAGTCTGGTCTTTCCCCACCGACCAGACATCAGTCAACGAGCCACCTGAAGCCTCTTGCATTCGCTTCCTCCACTCCTGATTCCTGAACTGAACCCACTCCCGACTTGACTAGTTCCAGTCTTGTTCTGTTCTGTCCTTGTTGTGGCTCCTGTCCCTCGTTGGCTGCCAAGTGCCTCGTCTCCTCCTCACCAGTTGGCCTTTTCCACTGCTGCGACTGGCGTGTGCAACTTCGACGTCGACTTCGACTTCGTCCTCCCGCACTTCCTATCCTCCCTCGATTGTCGCCTTCCTCAACAATCTCCTCTGGAGAAGGCTCTTTCGTTCAACTACCGGATTTTCACTCGCTACATTTGACTTTTTGTGCACCCCACGTGTTTACTCGACTAGACACTCACTCTTTGTTTGCCTCGCTCAGACAATCCGAATTATCGCCCAAGCGCCATCCCATCATTTGTCTCGTCGTCATCTCTGGTAGAAGTCATTCGCTTGCGGACAATATATTCGCGACAGGCAATCCTGGTTTCTTGGCCTAGATCGATCAACACTACCTATTGATAGAACGCGACCGACCGTTCCGACTCTCGATCGTTACGTCGATTCAGCATTTGACGACTCTGGCTGTCGACCACCGCTTCAACCCAGCAGCAAGCCTTTCGCACGAGGACGACGACAACGCCGCCGCCGCCAACATTTGAGCCGGACGGCCTTTATTTTCCCTTGCCTCAAAGGGTTTAATTCCTTGCCGCATCGACGTAAACCAACGTCACTCACCATTTGTCAAAATGCGGTCGCTTCTGAAGGCACCGCTTCTGGTCCTGGCCTCCATGGCCACGATGCTGTCGCCAGTAACTGGCGAGAATATGCTCGTCTCCAACTCTCTTAATAACTGCCAGGACGACTCCAGTTTCACGGCCAGTCTTTTCAATGTTGTTTACACACCAAGCAACAATTCCGCCACGGTTGAAGTGGTCGCCACCTCATCTGTACAAGGATTTGTCCTTTTCGATCTCGCCATCTCCGCCTACGGTTACACCTTCTTGAGAAAGACTGTTGACCCTTGCGAAATGAAGCTTGGTGGTTTGTGCCCCATGGTTGCTGGAAAGATTCCCTTCGCCTTCAACTTGAACGTGCCGTCGGACGCCGCCAAGCAAATTCCGGGTATCGCCTACAGCATTCCCGATTTGGATGCCACCGTTCGTGTTCAGATCAACTTGACCAAGACCGACAACCCTCGAAGTATTGCCTGTGTGGAGGCTGATATCTCCAATGGAAAGACTGTTGACTTGCTGGGTGTCAAGTGGGCCACTGCTATCATCGCTGGCCTTGCCTTGATTTCCTCCGCCATCGTCAACGGTCTGGGTCACTCCAACACCGCCGCTCACGTTGCAGCTAACTCGCTCTCGCTCTTCGGCTACTTCCAGGGACAGGCCATTCTCGGTCTTACTGGTGTTCACTTGCCTCCTATCGTTCAGTCCTGGACACAGGATTTCCAGTGGTCTATGGGCATCATCAAAGTCGGATTCATGCAGAGCATTTTCACTTGGTATCAGCGGTCTACTGGCGGCACTCCGTCAACCATTTTCGATACTCTCACCACGGTCTCCGTCCAGGTTGAGAAGCGTGGCCTGGAATTCGCTGGCCATGGTCTGGACCTTTTCAGACGTGGCGCTGCCATGATGCCGAAGCCCATAATCGCTGCCGCCACCAACCTCATGAAGCGTGGCAATATCATGACCTCGTCTGGTGCATATATTGTCTATGGCATTCAGCGTGTAGCATTCCGCTCCAAGATTGAAACCACCAACTTGTTCATGACTGGCCTGACCTTCTTCTGCATCTTCGTCGTGTTCACCATGCTCGCAGTTGCCAGCTTCAAGGGTTTGTGTGAGCTGGCTGTGAAGCAAAAGTGGATTGACAGCGACACCTTCCTCGAGTTCAGAAATGGCTGGTTCACCGTCTTGAAGGGCATTCTCTTCCGTGTTGCTCTTATTGGATTCCCCCAGATGGCGATCCTTTGTCTTTGGGAGTTCACTCAGGTCGACTCGCCTGCTGAGGTTGTTCTCGCTGTTTTCTTCTTCTTTGGGCTGGCCGCTACGCTGGGCTGGGGTGCAAGCAAGGTTATCCGCATCGCTCGCCGCTCTGTAGCCATGCACCGCAACCCTGCTTATATCCTGTTTTCTGACCCTCAGTGCCTCAACAAATGGGGTTTCCTCTACATTCAGTTCCGTGCTTCTGCCTACTACTTCATTGTTCCGGTTTTAGCGTACACTTTGGTCAAGGCCATGTTCGTCGCCTTTGCTCAGAAGAGCGGAGTAGCACAGGCTGTTGGGTTCGTCATTATTGAGGCTGCTGCTCTTATTGCTGCATCGGTTCTTCGACCTTGGATGGACAAGCCCACAAACTCGTTCAATATTGCGATTTGCGTTGTCAATTTCCTCAACGCAATCTTCTTGTTGATCTTCTCTAACGTATTTGGGGCTCCTCAGCTGGTTGTCGGAGTCGTTGGCGTGGTCCTCTTCGTCCTAAACGCTGTTTTCGCACTCGTCTTGCTCCTCATGGTTATTATTTCTACTACTATCTCCTTTTTCCGAAAGAACCCTGATGCTCGCTACCAGTACATGGCCGACGACCGAGCTTCGTTTATGAAGTCTCAGACGCACCTGACCACCACCACTGAGCTGGATGCTCTGGCCGCTACCGCCCGAGGTGACAAGGCTGGAGGATACAAGTCTCACCTGGACTTGGAGGACGACAACGAGTCTCTTTCATCCGACGACCTTCGACGCCGTGCTGCCGGCCAGAATCCTTCTGCCGCCGCTTCGCAACACTCTTTCCATGGACAGCATGGACCTCGCTCTCCTGTCAACCCGTCCATGCCACTTTTCCCTGCAGGACAACGACCAGAGAGTCCGTTCCGCTCAGCATCACCGAGCCCCTACAACCGGAGCGGATCTGCCATGGCACAGCGATCCAACAACAGCTCAAGTCCAGCTCCAGGATACCGATCACAAAACGCGTCTAGGTAAGTTTGTCCTTTGTCATGGATATAAACAAGTAAGAAGTGTATCTAACTAGCACCAATACAGCCCTTGGCAACGTGGCGCAGGCTATGACTAAATTAATACGGAAAACCTTGTCCCGAGTCTAGTCACGTTGGGCTTTACTCCCAACTGCTTCTCACTTATTCGCACCTAACAGCGTTTGAATTTTTTTTCCCTCTTCACTATTACACCAACCTACACTACCGGTGGCTGGCTCATGAATACGTGCAACGGCAATCATTTTTATGTTGACCTCGATAATGGCCATTGGATAGTCCACGAATAGACATCGATCTGACACGTTGGGACTGCATGCTCGCAAGCCGCCGAGATAAACTCCAGCTCAAGATGCGTGGACCCAATACGCAGAGAGGGGGTACGAAATGTTGGAACTTTTTGCTCCTTGCCACACATATCATACTGTCCCTTTTTCTTTATTTTCCTTTTACTGTTTTTGGCTTGCCAGGGAAGGCATGATGGCGTCTATGATGATTATGTGGAAACGGGTTGTAATAGACACTGCACCATGAAACGATGGTCTTGGCTATCCCCCACACTCCCCCCCACGACCTTTACTTTTTTCCTTTTATTGAAAACCTACTCTTTCATGCGAGTGTACATATATTGGGAGGGAATTGTCTGCAGCATTGGCTCTGATTTCGTGCTTGACCAGCTGGATTTGGTTGGTAAGGACTATTTTACGATGAGCATAAAGTGGAAGAACGAGGGACCTAGGTTGGGGAAGTAGACTCTAGCTGTATACACCATAGTCTTGAAGCACTATCTATCTATCCATCCTTGTTAATGGCAGTGGAGTGAATGGTGACTTGGAAATCAGTGAGCTACTTTTACACTCTAACGTGATGCCCAGGCGTGTCATTGAAAAGGCTCATATTCCTCAACACTCCAGTTCTCGTGGATCAGTCTCAGTACTCGAACTATGAAGTTTATGATCAAAGTCGATTATTTATTTATATTGATCTACCTAGGTACATAATCTTCCCATCGGTATCAATTAAGCTATATATCTAGGAGACAAGTAATACAGTTTTGATACAAAGAGACCTTCACAACAAACGAAACAAGGACGTAATGTAATTGTAAATATTAAGTGTATACCCATAACCAAGTTACTCATACAAGAGACTGTTATCTCATCGTCATGACTTGCTTCTCATCACCATCTGCAAACCGCTAAAAGGAAGAAATGACTCCGCGTCCCACCTGGTTTCAAAGGCTAAGAAAAAAAGAAGAAGAAAAAAAGAAAAGTTCCCGGGGAGGGTACAGATTGGTACAATGGTTTTGCCCTTGTTTCTCGTACTAGTACGAGTAAGTAGGGGAAGGTAAGAAAAGAAATTGGAAATGTGGTTGAAATACGTGTCCAACATCAGGCTGTGGGACTGCCCAGTGGCTAAGACTTCAAGCAAGATGCACAATATAGCTTTTTGTTGTTTTTGGTGCTTTTTGGTTTGCTCCTCAACGCCTAGTAGTATCAAGTGACGCCTGTCGCTGTGAAAATGCGTCCGTAATTATTTCATAGGCATAACTCGGCTTATTAAATTAAAAAGAGAACCCCTGTTCTATCAGCTTGTCAACATCTCCTCCTGCAGCAGCAACAGCCTTGATAGCAGCCTCGCTGAGACGTCTTCGTCTGTCTTGGGCTTCCTTCTCACGGCGCGCCTTTGTCTTGGAGCTTCCGCTCGGTGCTACGCCTGTCATGAGCACACCGCCATCATTGGGGGTGAAGTTGACGAAGCCAATGCCGCCTGAGTCACCGCCGCCCAGGGATATACCGCTGTTGGAACCGCTGATGTCGCGGGACCGGCGCTTGCGCACGCTGCATGGTGTGCCGGGCATGCTGGCTGGGAGACGACCGGACGTGCTTCTCATGGAGGAGACGGATGCGCCTGAGCTGTGGCGGGAACGCGGGACGGCGGACTGATCTGGAGGCGTGGGAGAGGATGATGGTCCGCGTTGCTTTCGAACGGGGGAGCAGGACATGTGTCTTGCTCCGGAGGATTTTGCCTTGGGAGGACGGTGAGCCCTCTCCGAGGCTGGAGCCTTTTGGACTGCTGACTGGGGAGGCGGAGGTGGTGGGAGGAAGTTTTGGGCATTGACGGTCAGGTCGTTGACCACGGCTGATTGAGAGCCTCGTGGTTGGGGCATATGAATCATGAGTCCGCCAGTGCTGGTGTCAGTGATAGCGCTGCCGTAGTCGTATGCCATGCCAGAGTGTTGTTGGGTGTTGCCCATTACGTGAACACTGGCGCTTCTCTGGTGGTGAGAGAACTCGTTTGGCCCCTGGGTCATCATGTTTGGTGTCCACCAGCCTGCTTCTTGGCTAGTTACGTACTCTCCTCCGGTGCCAGTCCAATGCATTTGCTGGTGATGTTGTTGATGTTGGTGTTGCTGCCATGTTGGATCGACTTGAAAATGGCCCTGGCCTGGCTCGCTCTTCACGCCTGGTGATTCTACCGGCGTATCTGGAGCAACTTGTCCGTAATATTGAAGATTTATTCCATTAGGGGGCAGGAGAGTGCCGTCATTGAAGGGGTCATCACACTGGCCATGGATGAAATGACCAGCAACTTGTTCTTGTTGCTGAAGAGGAGGTGATACAGGGAGGTTTCCCTGTGTGACGGCCCGACCTCTCCCCCGTCTCTGCTTGGGCACCTTGAGAGGCTGTGGTTGGTCTTGTGATGGCGAACCTGGTCGCTGTGTCGTGGCATTCTTCTTATTCTTTCGCAGATTTGTTGCCTTTTTGATGGTAGAGGACAAGGCCGCTACAAACTTCTTGGGCTTGCGGCCTTCGGTATTGGGGGCCTTTGGCGACGGAGGATCCGAGGAGATTGTATTCTGATGTTTCTGTGGAGAATGGAGAGAGATACTCTCAAGGCGAGTGAGATCTGCCTCTGACATGGACCCTCGGCCAAGATAGTCAAACTGTTGCTGAGACCCATGAACTAGTGCCTCGTCCGCGCTCAGTGCAAGATCCTTGGGATCTATTTCATGACTGGCAGCTGAGGCAGCTGCGCCAATATGAGAGCTGCTGGAGAGGAAGTCAAACTCATCAGCAGAAGACACGCCCGAAGATACCGCGCTTTCCAGCGTTGGCGCCGCATGGTGGCTTCCCATCAGGAGCATGGATTGTGCCATACCGGGCATCGTGGTTGCTACCGAGTTGAAGTCATTGTCAGCAGTTGTGGTAACAGCACCATCGGCATCAAAATCGACAAATTGGCCAAAGAAATCATTGTGGACGTCGTCAGTGCTGGCGCTGTTTATATCCTCCCAGTACATGCTGGGATCTCTATTTGTGTCGACGGCCTCTGCTCTGTATGGAACAGTCCAAAAGGCCATCTTGACCAGAGCGGACTTGTTTTATGTTTGTAGATGACTTTGTCGACAACCAAAATGGTAATTTTGTTTGTTTGTTATGGTGTGCAAATAATGACGAGATATTGTGTATCTGGCATATAAGACTGTTCGCCACTCAATATAAACAAAGGTCATGCCATGTGGCACAAGGTTACCGGCTTGCTTCCTTTTGAAACTCGAACAGTTGAAAGAAGAATTTTATTTCAATGATTTAGAGGAAGTAAGAGGAGAGAAAAGGGTAGAAATGTATGAAGGTGCTGGGAAGAAGTGGAATATGGGAGTTCCCGTCGTGGGCCGAAGCTGTCAAAATGGCTTGGCCCGAGGGCAACCAAAGCTTGTTGGCCATATCACATCCTGTATCAACAATTGGCTCATGAGAGCACCCGGCAACGGGGCATCGATCAGCTAGCAACCGATCTTGGGCCAAGAGTTGTTATTCGGGGCATTCACAAGAAGAGGTAGGTCTTGGAATGTGGGAACATAGCGCTGCGCATTCCAGTCGTTGTTCGACTTGAACACGCAAAGACCAAGTTCTAACCACCAACTTTGACTAGACTGGGCTCCACAACGGCAGCCATTGCGGTTCATACATGAATGATGATGGGTGTATGTGCTTGATGGTGCATGGTTCTGCGGTACAATATGGCTGGCGCTTGTGGAGGTTCCGAGCAGAAAACATCAACCCCCCGTTCCCCTTCGTTGGTGCATCACAACACCTTGCGATGCTCAAGGTTGGAAAAGTATTATTAGAGGGAAATTCCGCCGCGATCCCCACTGAGATGCGGCATCGACTGGGAAATTACTGGCGAGTCCACAATGCATTGATTGACGGGCAGGGTCATCAGTTGGCCCAGTTCCGGAGCCACCATGTCGTGTGGTGCAAAGATCCAAGGACAGCTCGTGCGCGCGCGAGTGAAGCTGAGCTCAGTTTTTCCGCACCAGGTTTCTCCCCAATTCCCATGGAGGGGGGAGAAAAAAAAACCAGAAACCAAAATGAAACAGAGACATGGATGCTCTGGCCGTTATGAGCTCTGCAATTCCCGAAAGCATGGCTCGTGACGGGGCTCCTTCTTGGGGATGAGGCTGTATCGGCTCAGCCTGTTTCCAAATGGAAGCTTCGAGGAAGCTACTAGAGAACTGTAGCTATTCGGAAATTAGAGAAGGTGATGGCAACAATACTGTAACGACGATGACGTTAATGGTACATGTCTTCTCCTGACCCAACGTATGTGTTTTGTGTTTTGCGCAGCAGTGTGCAGTTGGATCTTGTACGCCATGGCTCACCGCGCCTCTGGTTGGTGCAGGACGGTTATGCGGAAACTCCATCTGGCCATCGTTCAACCGGAGCTTGGAAGTCGAGGCGAGGTACATGCTGCAAGTCCAAAAATGGTGCAAGCTTTGAGACAACAACATCTGGGAAGTACAGATTTGCCAAGACGGACCCGAGAACCACCAAAAGTACAAGCCAACCAACGTCTTGCCCCACGTGTTTCAGCGACGAATGTCGATTGCCAAGTCAACAGCTGGTGTCAGGTAGTGTGATAGTTATGCGAGGACAAAGGAAGCATGGGGAGCATGGATGGTGACGGGATGGTTATGGACAGATGGGGTTTCTAATAACAAGTGTGATTTCGTTTGACGGGTTTGACAGGCGGTGACAACAGCCCCAACTAACAAGATTTCGATGGCAGCAAGGGCAAGCAAGAAAGAATGTCCAACTATCGAACCCTGGTATTTGCCCACTCTGGAGATTGTAACGTGACGGAAAGTCCATGTTGATAACCATGCCCAGCCGCAGAACCCTGGCCGAATTATGATGTCAAGTGGCCATGGCTGGTTGCATGAGTTGAACTCTTCGTAACGGCGCGGATTAAGAAAAAAAAAAAGGCCGATAATGTATCGCGGGCCCTCTCCAGGATATGCCTGTATGGTCTGGCAGAAATTGAAGACGAAAAAAAAAACCCATGAAAAAACCCCATGCTTCAAGTGCCCAAAACCCCATTCACAGCCCCCAGATCCATGACCAGGCTAAGCGAGTGGTGTAACCATGAAGACGGATGGAGATCTCGAGATTTGCAGTTGGCCAAAACTGTGCGGGCGGAGATTGGCGATGACGCTCACTCCTCTTCCCCAACACGGCGAAACACCACACATCACAACGAAACACGTGAGGAAACCGGTATGCGGACGCTGATAGAGTGCTGACCGGGGGTGTGTTTATTGCTTTCGAGATGCCCTGGCTCTAGGTTCTTGCAAAAAAGCCGTTGTCTGCATAAAATTGGCCAACTGCATGTTGGGCTGCCTGCCTGCTCACTCACTCATGTTGGCTGCACTCAAGTACCGTGTCATGTAGGGATGACTCGTCGATGCTGCTTGACTTGACCATCACCCTGTACAGTGTGTACCAGATACGATAAGCATGGACCTCATTGCATATCGAATTTCTCGCGAGTGGCGGCCTAGCGAAGCGATGTTGGTTCGTGGGTTCACTCTTCTGCCCTGCTCCTAACAATGACATGCTTGACACACAGCTGGACATCATGGTAAGGCTCAACTTCGTGGGGAACATGGATATGGCGTGCTATTGACTCCATGTTAGGCGAAATCTGGATGACAGGTATCAGAGCTGTTCAACAGTTGTTCTTGCGTGTTGTTGGCCTTCGACTCTGGCCTTTTCATAGCTGTTAGGCCAGGCAGTGGCTCGGCTATGGCAAGCAGTCGAACTCGAGATCATCTCTTTTGCTATGTTGGCATCGACTTACTTACTGAATTTGTGCTTGCGCTGACGTGCACAGGCACCGGAATGGGTTGTCAAGTTGGAAGTTGATGGCGGTTCTGTCATCTAAGCGCAAAAAGGCCGAGTTTGAACTTGACCTCGACCTCGTCCTCGTCTTCAACCTGGGCCAAGACTTGGACACGCTTGAGACACACAGAGGACAAGTACAACAAGTAGGTAGATTGAGGTCTGGAGTAAGTACAGTACATTTCGACTGTCTCGTTGAGGCGTCATGAAAGACTGGTGCCTAGAGCCTGGAGTATTTCTGTCTGCATGTGGCTGTGAGAGTTCAATTGTTGACGGCTACCTGACTTGACATTGTAGAGTACAGACGGAACAGAACAGAATAGAACAGAACAGGGATATCCCACATCCCATTTCAACCGCCGCAGCCGCTTGAGGGGTAGGAGATGCCTCGTGCAAGGTCCTTCCTTCCTTCCTGGTCATCGAACCTGACCAGACCTCTTTCCTGTTTTCTCGCTTCCACAAGTCGTGCCTTCTCCGCCCCTCAGTTCAATGAACAGTTGCGTACATGCAGGCTCAAGGCGATTTTGAGGTCTCAACTGGTGAACATTGAACGTTCAAGTTCCTGTTGGGTCCTCTGCTCATGCTCATGCTCGTGCTTTTGCCTGTGCCTGCGCATGTGCCTGTGCCGGTACCTGTGGCCCTTCCCTTTGCCTTTGCCATTGCCGTCCCCCGATATCTGAAGTCTCATGGCTCAAGCGCCAGTCCCACCACCATCAAGTCCCACCCACCTTCAGATTCCACCAGACCAGACCAAAACTCGACTCATCGTTTCCACGGCACGATGCTTCACTGCTAGTACGGTCCTCCGGTCCTCCCCAGGTCTTGCTGGTTTGTACTCCGTACTGACCTGCACAGTCAAGGATGGCTACTCAACTGGCCCAAACTCCCGTCTTGGCCCACTCATGATTGGAAGGACCATCTCGGCCAAACTCGCATTGCTCACGCTGAGCCACCTTTTTCTTGCAACGTACGGAGGAGCCAGAGCCAGAGCCATGACCATTATCTATTCTGCTCAACGTGATAAACATAGTGTACACCAGCCGGACCCCATACCCGAGAATGCAACTGACTCGGCGTATCTAGCACTGAGCCAACAACCCAACAACCCACGTCACGTCCACTCCTGGCACGGAGGGTCACCGCTTTTCGACAAGCAAATACGCCATCAACGCCTTGTATAATACCGCCAGAGTTCGCCTTCTCCCGAAAGCTTGGTATGAGATAACGAAAAGTTTAGAGGGCAAATAGTATAACAAAGTAAACAAACAAAAATACAAAACACAGGAGAAAAAGAGACAAAGAAAACCGGGGGACGTTGCGGCAACGCTTCAACTCCGTTGCTCGGGGTATGGAACATGAATTATCCGGAATAGGAAAATATAATATAACCAAAATGACGGCGATGGCGTCCATCATGTCGCCTACAATAGACCATCATGGGGTTCAGGGTGGTAATAACGACAAGAGTTGTGAATGCCCAAGGGGGCTGGGGTATATAAAGTCATGTAGAGTTGTACGGTACTGTCTCAGGAATCCAATTGGACCCTTTCATTGACACCAATACTGGAGGTGAAGTTTTGGCTGTCAAATGCGCAGGTGCTTGCTGTAGAGGATGCTCGGAGTCTTGTCTGGTTCTTCTTGTGTCGCCGCCTCCGCATCCGAGGAACCTTGTGCACAATTTGAGAGCACTCCATCGCAGCCTCTGCAGATGTTCTGTACTTTAAAGCTCCACTCTTCCGAGCATGGTTGGCAAGACTCTGAATGAGACTGCGGCCATCGTTTGTCCATGCAAAGTCGTCAGTTCCATCGCCGTACCCTTCATCGAGGTCGAGATCGTCACAACCCAGATCAGGTTTTGAATCAACCTCAACCAGGGGGCCGTGACTGTGGGTCTCAGCAACCTCCGTAATTATTCGCATTGAGGTAATGTGAGCTGTAGTTGGTGGTACTTGACTTTCCGGCTGTAGTGCTGCTGCCTGGAATTGATGATAGTGTGTGAGAGTGCTCGAAGCACTGGACGGTGTCTGATTGCCCAACGGCGGTGTCTCAGCAGGTGCCTTGACTAATGTCGGCGGTATCCTCACTACATCCTGATGTTGGTCGAAATCCATCAAGTCATGGTCGCTCCGTCGTAACGCTCGGAATATTCTCCCGTGGTGCCGCAAAACCGGCATATTGGTAGAGTCGGATCGAGCATCAGCGTAGCTGCCCCGAGACCTCAGCGAATGGTTTCTCAGTCGTTGCACAAGGGATTCTATGGGCTGTGTCCATCTTTGGCGGAGGTAAAGATTTGGTCTTCGCGAGTCCGATATTGCCCCGAGTTCTATGCATCGTCTATCAGATATTGGTAGAGTATAAGGTATTGGTAGAGTGGAAGATGACGGAAGCTGGCGCGCAGGGAGCTCGACGTGCTGGGTTGTTGGTAGATGTCCTAGGTGCTCAGGCTCGGGTTCGGGTTCGGGTTCCCGGCCCGGCCAAAGATCTCGGTGTTCCATAACAATCGTCGAGGCGACATGAGAAGGCAGTCGGCGATGGTGCGTGGCGAGGATTGTGGTCGTAATCGGCTGAAGGAATGACGAGTCTGCTCGTCGTCATGTCAGGGCGGACTGGAGTCGACGATTATGGAACCCATCAAAAATGCGCGGTTGTAGACGCGGCTGGGAGGCGACAAATGAAGACAAAGTTAACCAAAAGGGTCCTCTGACAAAAATGGTTGGCGACTGTGATGGCGTAGACGAGTTATGTTGTTGGTGTTGAAATGAGTGTTGTCAGCTCAAGGTTGGGTGGTTCTCTTCAACTTGAAGGAAGGGAGAGAGGCCAGCCCCGGACAGCTTCGGTTCCAAGCAACCAGACCAGACTTCAAATGACCAGTTGACACTTTGGTCCCGGCGGGCGACGCTACAGTACTAATATGAAGACAGTTTTCTGGGCTAGACACCCTTTCAGCGAGGCACGGGAAGAAGGCGACGCTAAAAACCGTCGATGGTTCCATCAAATGTCTGCAAAAGTCGCCGTGGGCTTTTCCATGTTCCCTCAACTGGGGCGAACTAGTCCAGCTGCAAAGTCCCCGGATGGCTGCTTCATGTTTCCCTTTCCCTGAGGATTGCAGAACGAACCACGAGCCTGCATTGCATGGCACCAGACGGCACCAGACCAGACATGACCCCAAACCCATCCATCGTTTGGGGGCATTGCTACCATGACCATGTCCACGGGCTCTCGAAATGGGCATCGGCCCAGAAGCTCGCAGCCATCACAGAGCTGCTCCGACGCCAACTGACCAGATATTGGTACCATGTGGAGTGGCTGCATTGGATGGACCAGTCGAAGACCAGGTCAGTCGTTGGTGGCACAGACATCAACCAGGGTCGACTTTCTTGGAGACATTAGAGTCTCTTTGGACTGGACCGGGTTGCTGATGGTGTGGATGGATGGCGAACAAGCAGCGAAGCAGCGAAACAACAGAGAAGCCTCATCGGGACTGGACCAATCTGCGCCGTCTCCTTGACAAGATGCTGGTCACCCACCATCCGGTGAGAGGATGCCCCATTTGCGCCGCCGTCCGGCACCATTGCCATTGTAAGGAGTACGGAGTACATGCTTGACATTGATCATTGGAAGGTCGGGATGGATTGAGAGAAGGATTGGGCCACTGGCGTAGCTAGTGCGCCCCGTACTATGCCAACTTGGAATAATCCCAGGTCAAGGTACACGACGAAAGCCGTTATGATTTTCTGTTGCTCCCTATCCATATCCATGACGCCGACCAAGCACCAGACACGGATGCTGCATCTGGTTCGAGACCCGAGGAACAGTTGCCTTGCAGAGAATGGCAAACCTGGAGGCCTGATCGGGCTACATCTTGCAATACGTGGTACTGGTACGAACCATGCGGGTTCCGGCTGACATAGACTGGCAAGCTGGTTGGACACACAGCCAAGTTTCAACTCTCTGAACACTTGAGCAGGGATGACCAACACGGGCGAACATGGAACGGTAGTCTTGATTCAGCCATGCTTACAACTGCGTAGTGCTTCTCCCTACCTAGGTACTCCTCCTCGCTCTATGGCTGGAGAGGTCATGATATGAAGCGGTTGCTCGGCTCCCAGTCGAGCAGTTCAGTTCGGCCCAGTGCTGCTGGAATATATATCCAATTTAATTACCGTCTACAGAGGCATACTTTGCGGTTGTCGTTGGTCAAAAGAAAGCCCTACTGATCCAAAAATCGTCATTGGTCCAGGTATGCTTCACAACGAATGGCAATACAGTCGGCTTCAAGTTCCACTTTGTGTTGGTTTGACACGCCTCCCAGGATTCCTGTGGACCGTCAACCATCTCATAACTACGCATTTACTTGATGGTTATGATGAAGCATTACGAATTATCAGCACGGTCACAACATTTAGCAGCCTAGATATCATGGTCATCGTCTGCCTGATATATTTGCCGATTACGCAAGCCTTTGCCAGCCAGCGCCTTCCCGACTCTGGACCACACAATCTTGCAATGGCTTGCAATAACCACCATCGGGTAACATCATTTCATGCGGGACAACCACCCGATGGCATCTAAACCGTCAGATATCAGCAACTTGGCAGCTCCTGAGTAACATTGCCGATGTCATCGGGCCACGGACTGGGGGAGCCACCTTGGCTTCGATCCAGGTGAGGCCCATTCTCCTGGTGAGAACGTGATAAAACACCCGACCACACGCATGAGACAAAGGGTTGGTGGATGAAGAGGAGACAAACATTGGCTTTCACCACTCGCGCTATACTCAAAATCGAAACGCTATTGCTGGTTGCAGCAGGACATATAACTGCAAGACGTTGTCATTGGTGTTACACACTATTGAACGAGACAATTCCTTGGGAAGCAGTCGCGCTTCTTTCAAAACGTTGGGTTCCGATCATAGCAAGAGCCTTCGGATATGAAGTGAGCGCGCACAAGGCAACCTTGCTCTCGTTGTGCGCGTCGGTGTTTCGTGATGCAATCCAGATACTATCGATGCGCACCCACTTACGTCGAACTACTTCCTGGAGCCTGCCGAGTAGTTTTTACAATTAAGTTGACTCTGTCGCAACTCGGCCGACTCGAGGAATTTGGCAGTCTCATGATGTGGGGAATGTTGCACAAAGCGTTCTTTCCTCCGTCTTCCCTCATCCCACCCGCAAGCTAAAGTGCGGCAAGCGGTTCGGTCCATAGCTCCTTCCGTTTCAATCGATCCTTAGCCTAGGCTTGATTATCTCGTCGTCTTCAAGGCGGACGCCCTTCATTGCAACACCTCCATTGGCCTGGCGCAACTACATGTACCTCCACTTCTCTCGAAGAGCCGTCCATCGGCAATCCTCAACGTTTCCTGCCTTGTCCATGGACACGTGGATTCAACTCGGGCCCAAATCTACAGAAATTTGCCGCAGCGGCATCAATGATTGCTTTTCCCATAGCGCGGGCGTTGGCCCTTTTTTTTTTTCCTTCTTCTTTTCACGTCAACTCCCATCTGGCTACTGCACAAACCGCGTGTCCTGTGGATGCCATCTTGGCCACCGATCCAAGCCATTCTCATAAGCCACATGTCCTTCTGCATGGCTTGCTACTAGCTCGGGCCCAAGGCCTTGGCCCTGTCATAGTTTGCCTGCCTTCCGTGGGATATCGACGATACATACATACCTAGGTATGCGAACTCTGCACCTTATTGATCATGCAGCAGATTGCACCACCGACCGGGTTTTGCCAGGTACCAACCCTGACCTGTAGCTGAGGTGCTGGTCCAGGTCCCGGTGCACAATGGACAGGCCAGCAGTGCCGCCCAGATACGGATTCTTGCCGCCAATTGTTCAAACTGTTTGTTGAATAATTTGTTCCTGAACTTCGCCTCTCCGTGCCCATATCCCGGCACTATTGTCATCAACACCTGGCAACATCCGTGGGGCGAGACACTTCCAAGAGACGAGGTGGCCAGCGCCACCTGGCCCTCAGCGCCAACAAAAGATCAGAACAAGCCGGCATAGTAGCTCCGTTTACTGCTACTGCCCAAACACTACCCAAACAAACCATAATTTTTTTTGGAGATGAGCATATTTTAACGGAAGCGGACTTGGAAAGCCAATTTTCCCGAACTGTGTTGATTCGCCCAATCAATATCTACTACCATGCATCAACCTCCAAGTGTCTGGGTCATCACGTCGTCTTTGTCTCAACATTGGCCACACTGTCGGTCGATGGTACCACCACGAACAACGTATTGGTTGTCGGGCTTGGGGCAGAGGCTCAGGGTTGAAGTGAGCCCAGAACGCTGCGCAAAAGTGGCAAGATGATAAACCCAGCCATGATTTGAGCAGAATATGCTAATGGAACACCACTACTGGCTGCTTTCCGGTTTTTCAAAATCAACACACAATCCTTCACCGTTTCGACAGGTTTCAAACATAATGTCCCGTCGACGATCTTCAAGGTATTGCAGCCGTACGAAGATCAAAAATGATACATTAACAAAAGGGGCAACACGGCCTACTCACGAGGGGCGATTTGCAACGTACACGTCGCAGCTTGTCGTCAAGGCCAACAGCTCAAACTCCCAAGAGAAAATATCATGGTCAAGATTGGATTGTTTGCCGACCACACACACCCCTTCCACCTTACTCAATACCAGGGTAGCTTAAGGTCATGCCTCATGTATAAATTTTCTATGAGAAGGTTGTCCAACATGCTCATAATTCTTTCGTGGCTGCTCTGGAAACAAGCTATTGTCTATTGCAGAATCTCGTTTCTGCCCTGAGTAAAGAGCAAAGCACACCAGACATCTGGTCCAGGATTGCAGTGGGCTTGGCGTTTGCCAGGGGTCACTGTCTGGAACGCTGACAGAATAGCCACTCCCAGGTCATCAAGGAGAATAACATCAACATCCATGCCAATAGCTGCAAGCACGGGAATGGTTGTTGGATTCACTGGAACCTAACAACAAAACCTGTTGAACTCATTACAGAACCGGTGGCTGTGGCTTGTCATCAGCAGCAGGTTTTGTGAGAGCTTTGCCGAGCTCCCCGAGCAAGACTTATCATGTCTCTGTGCAAATTGCGCATCTTCCTGAAGTCAAGTTGCCCCATCTAAGTACTCATGCACAGGGTTCATCACTCCCGTTGGTAGCTGCGTGCCACGAAGAGCCGGTTCGGCGATGCCTGCGGAGAAACAGTCTGGCATGATCATGACTTCAAGTTTTACAATACTGAATAGTAGAGCCATTTTGCAGCTCCACTCTACCCGCAAAACACACAGCCAGCCTCGCCAAAGGCCTAGTTGGGAAATGGTCGCAATGTGTCAGTTTAGATACCCCAAGCCTGCAGAGGATACGGCTTGCCCTCTACTACCTCGCCTTTCTGATCAAACAAATCTCCAAGTTTGAAGAACTATCTCTCTTTTTGAAGGCTTGGATGGCATCATGACGCTTGCGACATGATGAATGTGAAATTAGTGCGGTGGGCCTCATGGGTTTACCCTTCTGTTGTTCGTAGTGCGCATAGTGCTCTGTACAACTCGTGTGTTGACCTGGTGGAAGCACAAGACAGTGAGCTCTCACAAGTTATGAGAACAAGACTGAAACTCATTGTGAGTTGCAAGAGCCAGAAGCGTGATGGAGAGGCTACCTCGACGGATCAGCATGGCCACCCAGAGCTCTGCATTCGGAATCGAGACCAAGCCGATGTTGATACAAGGTTTACGGAGTAGAGAGCAGTCAGATACATTCCACATACTTACTGCTCCTGGTGCGTCCAGTATGGTACTGTGTGCCGCAGTACTCGCACAGAAGACTGTTCATTTCTGAGATACTTTGACGGCCTGATCTGGATTCTAAGGCCTCGATGGCGGACGAAATGTATTCATGCTGTATTGTCCTGCAATCCATGCCTAGGTCGAAAAGTGGTGGCGGGCTATAATGCAGTCCCCGTCATCTCGAAGATGGTTACAGAGAGACATTTTCTTGAGTGGCGCGAGACAGCACACAACACGGAGCACGCCATTGATGTTATATTCATATCCACTCCTCCATCAGTGAAAGCACAGTCAATCTGATGCCCGGCCGGGCTTCAACATTTCGCACCAGAATCAGGAAAGAAATGATTCTGCCTATTCTCGGGGCAAGCCACCAGCAGCACGTTCCCATGCCCGCTCTCTAAGCCTATTTCTTTCCCGTCTGGTACAGTACAGTAGCATCGAAGGACAAATAGAGTCTGGCGTACACAAGGCGCCTATCACGACAAGCTCAGTTTCATAATCGTGGCAGCCTTGTCTGGCTAACCGCGGGGATTTGCAAGACCGCGACCATTTGCATCGAGCCAATCTGGATGATCAGCCCGAGAGATGCTTAAGCGCCAGGATCAAAATGAAACATTTTGGTGCAAGTGCTTGAATATGACAGATGGACACCTCAGACCCCAGGCAGACAGAAGACTCAAGTCGAGTACGAACACTGGCAGGGGCACAGGCGCAAGCACAGACGCAGGCACAGGCACAGGCCTCCCACAGAAGCAGAAGAAGAAGAAACAGAAACAGACACACAGACAGACGCAGAAGCACCAGACACCCGGACCCTGAGGGAAGAGAGAACAAGAACCGAGAAGCTCAGGCCATGCTGATGGACGAGCGAGGGATAGCCAGGCCAGGCAGGCGAGGCTCAACCACCTCACCTCACCAAACGACATGATATGATGCTCCACGGCGGCTCCATGGCACACCAGATCCACCACAGCGCTAACCTGAGCTCGGCCCGCCAATGGAGTTGGTCCCGTCCAACCCCTTGATATTGGGGGCGTGCCATTTTGAGCGAATGCTGCGCAAATACTGGCTTGGCAAGCGACGTAAATCCAAGCTTCTGCGGGGAATATCTGTTGGTGGCCAAAGGCGTTTACGGGTTCCTGAACCAGTCAGGATTGGGCCGACGTTGGCTAAAACGGCCGACATTCGTGGTGCAGAGCTCGGAAGCTACATGTAATTGATTACAGTACAGTAAGTACAGTACAGTACTGTGCAGTCCGCAGGTCTGCTCATGTCAAACATAACCATGCACATAACCAGACTTGTTGACTTCTCATATGAATGATGGCTACTCCATGCCCCTCAAGGCTGCCTTAGTCTCAAGCTCGGATCCGCGCAAAAAGACCATGCTCCCAACTAACGTCCCTCAACCCCTTCTCAGGCGTTATTCTGCTCTTTCCGTCATTCGAAATTAGGAGGCTGGTCATCGTTCGTTAACCTCGACAGTTCCGTGCTGTGTCAAACGCCAGGAACATTGAACCCGACCAACATACAGTCCGGCCTGGTCTGGTTTGGGCTTGTGCAAGTGTGCGAGTGCGGGGCAGTCCGCGAACCTCACGGCTCACGGCTCACGACTCACGACTCACGACTCACTCACCTCGACCGACTCGTTTCGATCCGACCAAACGTCCAACAACCATCACACCGTCCACAGAAGTGTTGGAAGCTCTAGGGCCAAAGCCATCACATACGCAGTGGCATTGTAATCGCAAAGTGATCATCGGTTTTGTAACTTTAGGTTGCTGCCTGAAACACGCAGTTTGAATCAGAATCATGTCTGCTCAGCAGCAGTATTATCCTCGTAAGCCGAACCTCTTTCGCACCATGTCAAGCGTCGTCACTGACAAATACTTTGGTGGGAACAGCTCCCCCGGGATCCGGACCTGGAGGTTAGATTGACCCAGTTCTTGATATTGCAATTATGGATCATGGTTGTCTCTAACTGACCGCCAGGGCCACCGCAGTCGCAGTATCAACAGTCGCCGCCGCAGCAGCAGCAGCAGCAGCAACAACAACAACAGACACAATACCTTCCGCCACCAACATCGCCTCCCGCAAGCCGAACACAGTTCTACCCTCCGCCACCTCAGAGTTCGCCTGGTCACGCTGTCAACTACCCTCCGCCTCCCCAGGCCTCCCCAGGACAGCAGTTGAACTACCCCCCTCCTCCTCACCATACCCCGTCACCTCAGCTATCTCAGCAACATAGCACCCAACATTATCCTCCACCACCTCAGCAAACACCATCACCTCAGATTCATCAGCATGCTCCCCCCCAGCAATATCCCCCTCCTCCAACAGCTTCGTCACCTGTCCCGCAACCTCAATACCAACAGCCGGCTGCCTCGTTGGCTGTGAGGCCGGCCTCGACGAGTGAGCCTCCAAAGCAACAAGAGTCGCCCGCATTTGAGCCACCACCGCCTTTCCCTGAGAGCGACGCCCCTTATCCGCCTGAAAAGGGCGGGCAAGTGCAAGAGCCATTAGATACAAGTGATCCTACCAATTTATCGGCTGGGGCACCACCTGCTGGTCACTTTGTTGGCGCAGGTGCCGTAGTTGATGATGTGGGAACTTTCAATGGCGGAAGCTACCGCATCAGCCATCGTGATTGCAACACAATCCTGACCATTCAGCTGGCGATAGGCTGCCCGCTGCAAGCGAAACCTGGTACGAAGCCCGTAGACTCGTTGTGTTACTCACGATTCCCATCTAATCATTTTGGCAGGTGTCATGATTGGCATGTCTCCGACCATCACACTCAGAGGCGAACTAAAATTCAGTATGAAGAAGATGATTACCGGCACCGAAATGTCCACATCCAGGTACATCGGCCCTGGTGAGCTTCTGCTTGCTCCTCCCATGCTGGGAGACATCACCAGCATTCGCCTGAACGGCCAGGAGAGTTGGGTTATTGGTCACGACGCGTTCCTTGCCGCCACCCAGGGAGTCATCAAGGAGCACAAAAGACAAGGCTTGGGGAAAGCCATATTTAGTGGAGAAGGGCTGTTTGTGTACAGATTGAGCGGCACGGGCATCATGTGGCTCACTAGTTTTGGTGCTATTATCCGTAAAGATGTGAGCGTTGCACCGAGTGAGTATTCTCTTTTGACGTATGCTAATCCATTCGCAGCTTGTAGATGGTGAAAAGTACATTGTCGACAATGGTCACCTTGTGGCGTGGAACACCAAATATGTTCTTGAACGCGTTGCCTCTGGTGGTATCATTTCCAACATGGCTTCGGCAGAAGGACTAGTTTGCAAATTTACGGGTCCTGGAACCATCTTCATCCAGACGCGAAATCCGGTATGCTTCTTCTGTTTTGTAGCCCAAGATGCGTTGGTAGTATTTTTCTAACATGTCGTGTAGAAATCTTTCACGGCCTACATGAGTGGGCAAGCCATCCAGGGCTAGATTTTGATGGTTTGTCAAGTTGGCAGTTAATTTGGTTTTTCTCTCAACCGGAGTTTCCATCAGTTTGCCGCTTTCTACTTGCCGGACACGTCAGCGATTTTGCCAGCGAATATGGTTGGCACATGTTTATTTCAGGACATATTTCAAATCTACTAGCGTCATATCTTGCTACGTAAAGCTGCAGCCAGTGTAGATTCAGTCATTTCATTGTGTGGATGGATGGACAGCGCAGTGTGAAGTTTCCCTTACTAGATTTCGAAGTAGACGCGCGATCAATAAGAAAGAAAGACTATGCTGCGCTTTCTTTCTAGCTTGTTTGCTCTTTCTTATTTTCGTGATTGCCTTCTCTATGCCTGCCTGCTCGGCAACCGATCTACCCGTCGCCTGCTGAGGTCCTCCTCACCTCTTTCTCACTTCCTCATCACTCTTCTTTGGCTACTCGGCAGAGAACTCTTTTGTGCATCCAGAGCGTCTCTCCCACTCTCTGTCACTTTTTTTTGGATTGTACCTCTATTGGACTCAATTTTTGCAACACTGTGAAATTTGGTCACAGTAGCGACACTAGTTTCTACCCTTTTTCCACCCGGATGAAAATCGAAGCTCACGCATCGCTTGCCTCGATCCCCCTGTCAGTCAGCTCACTTTTCGTTTGCGGCCGCAGATCAACAGTCATCGTCTGTTGGCAGTCCTGGCATCTCAAAATTAAACGGCTCGGGGCACTGACGTTTTAATCTACTGTTCAATCCGGAATTGGCTGGGCTGGATCTCATACCGGCATACTGGCCAGCAGTCTTACCTCGTTCAGCTGGTCAACCTCGGACAATCACCTCACAACTCACAATACCTCTAATTTCCGAAACCTATGCCGGTTTGATCAACAACTGCCTATTTTTACTGCGTTTGCTGCAGCCACGAAGAAGAGATCGAACCTTTTGACCAAAGACTACCCTGCAGGCTTGTACTTACAAGCCCGCTATATGTGCAACAAAAACTCCTTATTTTTTGGTAGCTGCTGAACCATCTACGACCCTGTCATAGTATGTGCTCCAAGTGATTCCATGAATAGGACTATGCTGATTCTTTCACCAAAGATGGTTGGTCTCACGTCTTGCACCATCAAGAAAACAGGACCTCGCCAAACCTCAAGTGGGCATGTTGTTTCTGGTACCAATAAATCGCAAAAGACAGGCAATGGTGGCATGAAGTCAAGAAAAGACCTTCCCGTTGGCCAAAGTATTGGACTTGAATTCAACGAACCGCTTAATAATCCAAACTGGCGAAGTAGACGCCCCCCTGATGATCTAGGGAGCCCGACAATGACGACGCGGAAGCATGCGGAAGCGCAGAACCATCACGATACTCTTTCTACGCTCGTATCATGTCAAAAAGCCTCATCTTTCCAATCTTATGCACTAAACACCGGCCCTGAAGAGCTGCTTCGACACCCCCAAGTCGAGTTTGGACGCTCGGCCGAGCCTAACCACTACGCTAACAACGACAATTCAAGATGGTGCCAGTACGATAGCTTACCAGTGAATCAAGGATCTAACAGTCATTTCTTTGACGTAGTAGAACACACCAGATTGTATGATCAAGGGGTGGGACGGCGCAGGCTTGACTTGTTTGGCGTGAGAGGCAGCCAAGACTCCCACCATGGAAACCCAAGGTGCATTTTGACCAGGGTATCCTCTGGTGACGAAAGCATTGACGATGGATTTATTCAGATGATATCGCGACAACATACTCTAACGCCAGATGAAAGTCAAGGGTATCAACTGATAGCCGCTCTGAACGCAACCGAGCCCACACCACAAAAGGGCTGCGGGTCGTCCATCCGTAGCCATGATGAATCGCAACAGAAGTCCGGTCTTTCAGAGCAAAGCAATTCCCACACAGATACAAAAAGTGGCAATTTCAGGTCATTTAGAGTTGATTCAAAGGACTCCGGGTTTTCACTATCCTCGGGTAGTCACCAGGACTTCAATATCGATCATGACATTCAAGACCAAAGGACTTCAAATATTTCAGAGGATCAGAAATATGCTTTGGAACAAAAGGATATTGCGTTTCAAAAGCTAATAAAACGGCTAAATGGGTCCGGGCCGCAAGACAAGAAATCGGTTGAACTGAGCCGTGACAGCGGATATGAACATGATTCCATCCGGCAAGACAGTCAAGCTGAGCTTCCACAGGCGGCACTCACGACTGAGAAAAGCCAGCCAACACACGAAACCAGAAGGCGGGTTCATACTGCATCGGACTTTGCAGTTGGGTACTGGCCCAGATCTGGATCCCAACGAGAAGACCATTCCACAGACTCTGGTAATGGCGAGGCGATGGAGAAAAGTAATACGCTAAATCCAAAGGCCAGAGAGTTCCTATCATTTTCGCAAAGTGGTGCGAGGAAGCAAGGAAAGGCGCGGCGTCCAGCGTTGCTTTCGTTTGACATCTCAAATGAAGAGCAGATAGGTGGTGATTCATCGCGCGAGTCGCCTTCTCCTGAAGCTCAGCATAAAGTGCCGGTGGTCCCCGTCAGTCAATTTGGCTCTACCACTGGAACATTGCCGGTATCGACTTTGAATACTCCAAGTATTCCTCTCCTTTTTCAGCCATTCCCAGATTCGACTACCGCTATATTGGGATTGATTCCACTCGTTCAAGACGCCTATAAACCCGTGACGGGGCAGACGGGAACCTGGCCGAGTTGTTTCCCAGGTTCAAGCCTCTCCGATTATGGCAAAGTGCCTGTGGCAGATACTTATGAGCCTCGCTCGGTACAGAACCCTTTATTTCACGGATTTTCTGCCATTTCTTCGTCCACCAAGATGGGTGTGCCGAATCCTAGTGGTGCTTCCACCATGAACCCAGCAACAAACTCTCTGCCGCGCCGAGTCCCGAAGCCGAAACAACCCAATCCAAGGGATCAACAGGAGTACGAGGCTTGGGTTGAATGGAGAAAGGCGACAGAGCCAGGCTACGCCATGGCTTGCAAGCTCAGACAACAGCGACGAGCTCAGCGCAATGGATCAAAAGTAAAACAAGCCCCTTGAACTGAAATTGATTCAGCACAACGTCTGTCACTACATTCAGCATACACTGCCTGGAACTATTCAATTGTTGCTGACAAGACTGGTCGTGGTGATGAGCCAGGCATTCAGTTCAATTGACGTTGGCCTTCGGCAAGTTGAACTGTCCGATTATATCTACCGTGGTTGTCAACTCATGTTTCTTTTTCCGATGAAATATTCCATTATATTAAATGTCTCATTATCCCAAGCTTAAACAGGCCAGCCACTATAGTATCGAAACTTTCAGTCCCGCGGAGGCCTTATAAGAACAGAATTCACTTTGCAACATGTTGGCTACAAATAGGATCAGGCAGAATGAGGAGCAGACATCATCATCGCTTTTTCCGCTTTATTATTATCTCATGAGCCAACCCTGTTGTTATTGAAGCTCATTGTCGACACTATGGAAGCACTTAGGCTTGATACATTGGCATGGATTTTTTATGGGTATATATTTAACGCCGTGTTAATTAATTGAAGGGGGTAATTGCTACAGTCAGTTTGCTCAAGAGAAAGCCAGCCGCACTAGGTACAGTTTCGTTTTTCTTTGTCTTGTTTTAGTCGGTGGATGACGTTAATCTCGGGAGGGTGGCCGCTGTTTTGTCTGGAATATGTCATTTTTAGCTACCGTATGTCGTCGCCAACTTAGACACTCAAGACAACCAACCATGATTCACTCATTGAGGTGTTGCACAGCATTAACCCCTGCGATATACCGTATGACGACAGTATTCTAGAATGTTGGCAGATATGCAGACGCCCTATATTGACCCTACTCTATCCATTTGTACAGATTGAACCTATTCGAGTACGTGGAGGGAGTACAAGCAAACACTTGCCCGATCTTCATGCATGTCTCCCCAATCGCATCGGGTTGTTTACGCTTACTGTTACACATCCCCTGAAACCCTAACGGGCAGCCCTCTCGGCGACTTGCGGATTTCGTACTGAGAGGACGCGTCAAATACAGGTACCGATAAAAAGTGCCCGAAAGTCCGCTCCAGGTCTCAGGAGTACCCTCATCATCGGGGAACTTATTGACTAAAGACAAAGCGAGACCTCCATATGTGCATACACCGTCTTTCCATGTCTCGGTCCAACAGTCCTCATTCTGCTCGAGATGCGACGCCACGTGTAGGGAAGGCGTCGTATTGTTTTTCGGTACGGAGTACATTGGGGGCTGGATTCGGGCGTAGGCGACGTTGATGGGATATGTGCTGGGGTTTACGGGATGAGCTGCGTTGGGTTGGGTTGGGTTTGGGGGCAGTCAGGGGGTATGGTTATGGTTATGGTCCCGGGGCTTTGGGACGATCTGCAGGAGGCTGCTGATGGGGAAAGAGGTGCAGATTTTGACTTGGGAGCACGGCGAGGTTTGAGATGACGCGTTTTTGTGTTGTGGGTGAGACTGGTATTGTAAATGCTATGTTCGCTGAAGATGTGTTGATGACCTGGTCGTTGATCATATTGTGTTTGTAGAGACGTTTTGCTCTGGTTTGACTTTTTATATTCTATCCGTCCGAAACTCCTGCTTATGAAGACTGCTTATGGAAGATGAGGTACATTGCTGTAATGGAAGGATGATTCCCTTGTTGCTAAGTAAGACAGATGGAGAAGATGACGCTTAAAGTTGAGACGTTTGGTTTGACATTTGTTTCGTACATATAAACATTAGAATCATTAGGAACAAAAGAAAAAGAAAACTCTAGTTGAACAAAACCCAGGTCGGGCAATCCTCCAAGGCCACTCCAACGCTCATTAAGCCTTCTCGCCTCCATCATTCCATCCGCTTTCGCTACCGTTGCCGGTAACGCTGAGATTTTGAAACCGCAGACCTTCCTGGCCGGGCGTCAGTTTGTGGTTTCGGATTCTTCTTCTTGTTTGTCCGAGCCCTCTCTCCGTCAGACTGCCGACCAAGAACCCATTCGCCGTCTGGTTTGCGAGCCAGAGCCCCAACATCCTGAAAGTAACGTAGTTGCTCCTCTGTGAATTGGAAATCGCGTATCTCTTCCTTGCCTCTCATTACAGCCTCCTGATGTTTGGCGACGTGTTCCAAACATTTTCCCCAGGAGTCTTCCTCGGCGAACGTGGTTTGGCAGCCCATCATGAAGCAATGGTCTGCCCTTGGGTGTGCAGGTTGATCTGCACGAACGGCTTGCAACTGCAACTCTTCAAGTTTCTTTTGGAACACCGTGGAACACTGCCTCTTCCTCAGTGCTTCGGCCTCCTCTTTGGTGCAGTGCATCCGGATGTAATGCTGCTTGAAGAGATCTTTGCGGTTGAACACCTTGGACTCGCACGATGGACACACAAATGCTTCTTCTAGCAAGTGCTGTGTTCTGATGTGTCGTTTCCATTCGTTCTTCCCTTTGCACCTGGATCTACATCCGGCAAATTGGAACAAACAAGGAATCCGCTCACATTGCAGGTCATGCATCTTCTCCTCTGCTGCATCTGCAATGATAAATTTGCAAGACTTGCACTGCATAGGCTTTCTATCGGGGTCATGGGGTTGTCCAAGGGCCGTAGCGACAACGGTACCTGTTACCAAATGTCCGTCTGTGCCGCTGTTGATGGTGTACATGTTGGCATGAGACTCGCGGAACCGAGCTGCAGGGCCATCGAAACTATGATTGTCAAATGAGGGAGCTTCGTTCGGTACGGGGCTTTCCGCGAAATTGGTCGTGTTTCCAAATAGCAAGTTTGGAGTAGGGTGCTCTGGGAAGTTGGAGAGATGGTAATGCAATGGGACGCCCTGGGACTGCTGTGGCGGCATGGTTGCCATGCTGTTGATGGACTGGTCTCCCGTGGAGTGATAGTTTATCTGCCCCGGCTGTTGTGTACTTGATGGATGCGATAACCAACTCGTTGTCGTAGTTTCGGAGGTTGAAGAGTCGAAGCCAGGAAGCAATGCCTCGCTACTATCTCCGGCCCTTCTCGAAGGTGCCGGAGTTGCAGTGCAGTTGGGAGTGTTTCCTTCGATGTCTCTTGTTGGTGTCATCAGCCAAGCCCTGTTCGAGTCTTGGGAGTGCTCATACATGCCATCACTTGCCATGGATGGACTATGCACACTCGAGTACCCCGGGGAAAGATACGCACGCAATGGTGACTGGTTGCGGGTTGTACAGTCTGTCGTGACGTCGGCACTTGCCCCACGGTCGACATTAACCGCTCTGGTGAAGCCACTGGCAAACTGAGATTGGAATCTATCGAGGGCCACCGGCGCTGCTAGAAGTAGATGTGGTGTCCTATGGTGATCCGAGTTGAAATTGAAATCCTGTACCGGTTGCTGGGGATTTTCGTACGAAGAAGATACGACCGGCTCGGGCTCCTGATGAGTAGTCCTGGCAGCCCGCGTCGAGAAAGAGCCTGAATGGTTATTAGGAGTGGCAGAAGAGGAGGCCATGGCTCGCTAGCTGGACACGTCTGGTTCTGGCAACCAATATGTTGAGGCTTAGCAACTAAACCTATGACGGAAGACGGAAAGGCGTTCAGCAAGGCAGTGACTGTGGTTGATGTTTGGACGAGGCTGACGGAAGAAAGAGGATAAACATGCGTCTCAAGGGTAATAAGACGTGAACCAACGCTGGCTCGAACAATATTCCCTGCGGCAAACGGACGAATGTGAGAGGGGACGTGGTAGTCAACTGATCAGGAAATATGTATGCCATGTACCATACAAAGACAGATGGCTAGCCGCGTTGGTGCTCACGTTGGCAGATAGATATGTTGGTTCAAGAATATAGAGCAGTTGGACGTGAAGGGAATCAACGGAAATGGAAGTTCAGAGACGGGGTAATAAAGTAATAGGTTGGCATACTTCGAAGTGATGAGCGAGAATCTTGGCCCCCAGTGTGTTGGCTCTTTATAACTGTACTCATTGAAGCCTCGAAAAGGCCTGGTTGGTGACAAGGACTGCCAGTGACATGCCAAGGTCAACTCCTGCAAAGCAGAGCCTCAACTCTCCAGAGTAGACGCCCCTTTTCTGGACACCCCTCCAATTTGGATGGCTGTGTGCGTTTCTTGGACTTGTCCGCTAGGTATCTAAGTACACAGGCCTGTTGGGTGAGTCCCATGTGCGGCCTCCCTTGTCAACGAGGCAGATGATGTGGACCTGTGTGTCTGCATTTGGGAAGCCAGGATTCATTTGCCGGTGGATGGGGGATGCTGCTCGTGTTTTTCTGTCCGTTGATGAGAGAGTCCCTCCTCAGTCAAGTCAAAGGTTGACAGTCGCTTGCATGTCCAACTGGTCATGATAACTCATATTGTCCAGTTCCGGGCACAGACGTATTCCAACTTTGTGTGCTCTCTCGAGTGCGAGCACTGCTGGGTAGAGTGAACTGCACTGCCAGAATTCAACACAACCATGGTAGATGGGAGAGGTGGGCAAGAGTAATGGAAGAAAAGTCGAGGCGTCGCGGCATGGAAACCTTTTCGCCAGCCTCAAAGTTCATCAGACCCATCTTGTGTTGGGAAGAAGCGGTGTTCTCCCGCGCCTCGCACAGAAATGCTCGACTGTGAGCTGCCTATCTGCCGGAAGGGACCAAACCTTGCATGGCAAACTTTTCGAGCCGCACATCTTCTTCTCCCACTGGGAGTAGACATGTTGCCGGCGTTTGGCCAGCGGAGCACCGAGTAAAGCTAACAAAACTTCTCGAAAGGGGGTAGAAGTATCAGTCTGTGTCTTGTAATCAATTTCGAGTTTCCTTCGTTTCCTTCTTTTTCTCCCTCCCTCTTGGCATCCATCAGTATGCAAAGATTGAGACAGGTACCGGGTTGAGAATTTCTCACACCAGCCGGGTAGGGTTCTTTTTAGAAACACCCTGTAAGCGTTCGTCTGGTGTTACGTTCCTAGCCTTCCTGGGGCTGTGGTTGCAGCGCTGAGAGTACCAAACCCAGGGGAACGAACCTGAACCTGCATATCCTGAAGAACAGGCGAAATGATGTCTTGCCAGAAATTTGAGCTTGTCTAATCCGCGGGGGCCAATCTATCGTGGCTGGATGCGAGTGTTTGGAGCATATTTACATAACTTTGGGTGTAGGTGTGTAGGTGCTGATGGCTTGGAGCCAGGTTTCTGAAGTTATGAGAATGATAGTTTCAAGTCCATCGGAACTACTGGTCGAATCAGACTTCTCATCAGTGGCGACATGAACTGAAGGGCAAACTCGACTGCAAGGTATCCATAGCAATGATGCTGAATTAGATCGTCAAATCTCTTCTTTTCCTTCAAACTAGTCGCCGAGTTGGCGCCTCGAGGCGAAGCTAGGGCGCGACCCGACAAACGTGAATGACTGGATGCATCCTGGGACATATCAGGAGGGCTGTCAGGCCGAGTGGATGGTCCTGAAGGCGGGATGGTCTTGTACGACAGTCTCTTCACGTTGAGGGGGAGGAGGAGGAGGAGGAGCTGCGGGTGTGACTGGCCGCACTAGCGTGTGTAGTCGTGTGAGGTCTTGTGTTGGTCCGTCTTCATGATGCCTGGAAAGTCAAGGGAAGGGGGGGAGCTAGACGACGGAGCTGAAGGAGCTGACCATACCTAGCTATTTTCGGTGTCTTTTGCGTGCCTCTGTGTCATTCCGCCTCCAGAACGTAGGTGTGAAGACCGGACCAGTTGGCCGTTCCACAACAAAGTTGCAAAGCACATTGTATTGTGCCCTGAGCTGCATGACATGCCAGGTAGGGAGTATTTTGACTGTGTTTATGAAGACGGGGTACCCTGCGAGGTGGTACAATATCTTGCGAGAGACTACCCAGGGTATGAGTATCCAAAGGCCTCCGTCGGTATTGTCCACAAGCTTTGTTGTAATACCACTTGCATACGTTTCATGCAAGCCATGTGGGTGAGTATAGGGGGTAAGAAGAAAGTGAAATATTGTACGAATGGAGTGTCCGCCATAGACGCGAACATTCATAGACACGCATTCGGTCCACCCAGCTGGAATGCCAGGGGAGAAAGACGGTTGGGGGCCTGTTTAGACGAGCGGGAATACATTGCCCAGGAGTTTGATTTGGAGATGGCGGATATAGTGTCTGGTGTGCTGGTCTGCGTGCTTCAGGTGGATTGCGAATGTTGGGGTCGATCGGGGCAAGCGAAAGAACGAGGTCGAAGAAAAGGCTTGGCGTTTGCATTTGACATGGTGTTGGCCTTGTCCTGTCGCTCATCATCCATGAAGCATGATCCATGATCCAATCCATGGCCCATGGCCCATGTCCCATTGTCGGCGATCGCTGCTCTGCGTCCGGAACAGACCAGACGAGACCAGACATCTCCAATCGGTTGTGTACAAGAGTCCAAGTGTGTCTTGTCCTGGGTCAAGTCAGTCAGTCAGTCAGTCAGTCAGTGGTTTTGCCTTTTGCCATGGCTCAACTTATGCGCCGGAGTCCAAAGCGGGTGGCGCACGGGGATCACGGAAACGCAGCCACCGGGTCGTACTTGCCCCAACTGAGTTGAAGCACTGACAAGTTGGTCGAAGCTTGTCAAGTCCACCACCGCACCTTCCCTTCTCCACGGCGCTTGAGTTGCAGCCCGCACGGGGACAAACCAACCTTGACTTGACATTGGAAAAAAAAAAGTATGGTAGTTCAATACAATGTGATGTTGCAAGACCAGACACTTGCAATGTCGCTTCAGCCACGCTTTGCTCCTATCATCGTCATCGTCATCAAAATCAGAATCAGAATCAGAATCAACAGCACAAGCACCAGCAGCGATGCTTCAATAACGTCTGGTGGCTCTGCGTTCCATGAGCATTCGCATACCATCCGCGCCACCCACAGTGGCGTTGGTATCACCAGGTCGAAGGGTCGTCATATCCTCAAGGGTTGAGATCTAATAGAACAAGACTGTTTCGTTCCTACACCACCAGACCCAGCCACGACCAGCACACCCTCTCCACAGTTGACGTTCAAGGTTGCGCATGCTGCCGAAACCCATTCTGCAGGTCCACCCGCTGGTCATATTTGCGTTTCTGCCGCCTGAAAATCAAGCCCACCACGACCTTGATTTCGATACTTCTTGCGCCTATCGCACTGCCCGGCGCTCTGCCCGCGCTAAAAACTGTATTCCGCCAGCTCCTGCCCCATGCACCCATGTTGCTCATCGTGTGGCTGCTGTCTGCCGGAACCGTGGCAGCTTGAGGGTGTGCCTCCGTCAGCCAGTGCTGAGCCAGCCATGCCATGCTCAAATGACCAACTCATTACTGAGCGGCGTCACCTGGAACAGCATCAAACTAGACGGGGCGTCGTCCAAAATCGAGCAAGTATCTTGTTGTCGTCGTTGGGGCTAACGGCAACAGACCTTCATGGGTTCATTCGGTAGTTGGATCTACTCTCTCTGTCTCTCTGTCTTGCCAGGGAGAGTTGAGGCAACGCTCACGACGAGGGCGACTGTGGAGGAGTTGAACCGCCAGGCGAGAAAGCCTCGAATGATGGAAAGCTCAGTTCGGCGCCTAGCTCCAGTCTGGTTTCGTTATTCAACAGGATAGGCCCGTCGGTTTTCTGCCTGGTGTCTTATGAGAGGATCCATAGCCACATGGGCATCCTAGTGAGAAGTGACATGTCTGTCACCAGCGGGTTAGCTCCCGTCTGTTCCCGCGCTCCCGCTCAGATCGTCGGCTACTTTTTAGCACAACGCCGACATCCTCAAACGACTGTCTTGGCCAGACATCCCACCAGCCGTCTCGTTATGGACGTGGGGAAAGTCCTTACGACTCACTAGCTCGACCTTGACTCTTAAAATGGATTAAAAATGGACGGCCTCTGGCCAATCTTGCACACCATTTCCTGTGCTGGTACTCACAGCCGCCGACAACCTTGCGCCGGTCCCTGCGCTGGGAGGGAGCATTGACCCAAACTTAAGATCACCTTTCGCACTCTTTGGGGAGAAAACATTGGGAGTATTACGCCACGCAGTCCCTAGGCTTAATGTTCACGCGATGACCGGCCTCAATTAAGGGCCCTGTTGAAGCCAATATTCCCCAAAATATATGATTCGGCGCTAGTAAACATCAAACTGTTGGGGGTTTTACTCCGATTGCCGTATCTCACAAAGTCTCGTGAGCCCTCCACTCCCACTGGGAGAGGTCCATCATGAGCAATTGTCTTCTCCACAGCGACGAACCAGTCAGCTCCTCAGCCACCGCGAACGGCGAGGCTTGTTGGTTCCCCAAGGATTATCTGGTGTTTGTGTTGGTCGATTCCTGTCCCTGGCGCTCCAAAGGGTGCGAAAGGGCTGAAAAGCCGCCAAACCAATCACTCGATGTCTTCCCAGCCAGTCTGATGTTGAGCAGACACTTGGTGTTGTAAGGACTGGAGTTGCCGCTGGATTACGTCCTTGCTGGATACCTAAGTACGTATATTCCGTACGCCTTCTGATGGTTCGCCTGTGCGTGGCTCCAAATTAATGCGGCTGGCCTCACCTCCCCACCGCCCAGTGGTCCATTCCCGATCTGTGGGACAGTGATATGAGTCCTGATGAACCCTCGGTCAATTTGGTGGTACGGAGTAGGTATTCTGGAGCGTCTCCAGAACAGTTCATTTCGTGACAATGGCAGATCTGTCGCGAAGTGTCATCCACGGGACAGACACCTGGTGCTGGTGTGTGGCTGACGCATGGCGAATTCGCCGAGGCTGTCGGTTTCTACATGACATTTATTATTACTCGGTACGCGGTAAGGAGTACTTTCCCTGTCTCTGTGATGAGAGTTTTGTTCATCTACCAAATACTCGGCTCTTTGTATTATTCTTACAATGAGTCCCCTCGCAGACCGCACATGATTGTTGCAATCGACCATTGAAACTTGGATAATCGCCTCCACACCTACCGAAGATGCCAACTGGCGCATTTGTTGCCCGACAGGGCAACCAACAGGCGACCCAATGCAGATTTCCTCCAAGAGTCGTCGCCTCGTCGTCTTGCGTTCTAACGCCTTGCCGTCGTCAGGTACTCAGGTCTCCCCAGCCTCAGAGCTGAGTCGAGGAGAGATTACAATGGACCCCCCACACTCTTGATCCCGCAGTCCGCTTTGAAGTCAGTGAGCAAGTCCATGACCGCCTTTCCAACAGTTCCCCGTATTATTGCTCCAGTCAAAGTTCTTGTGGCGGTGAAAATTGGGGGTATTCCTCCCAAAAAGAGTTTGGTACACCGCTAGCAGCGGCTTGCGCGAGACGTTTGTGTAACTCCAACAGAGTTGGATGGAGACGGAATGACCAGGTTCTCCGTAAGAACCAGCTACATTGGCCCAAGTCAACAGGTGATTTGAGACTGTCGCAGTCTCCTTCGTCTCTGGGTTGCATTGTGAGGGCCGAGTTGTGGTCGTGCCCTGTCGCCCAGCTAACACCACCAAGCCTGTCGATCAGTGAGAGAGTGAGCGAGTAAGTGAGCCCTCATCCATGGTCAGCAAGCCAGAAAACCTTCAACGGACGGCAGGTATCCGCCCCTTCGCCGTTCAGGTCGTCTCCCAATGGCACCTGGGCATAAGACCGAGACGAAGCTGTTTGATAGATCACAAATCTCCCGACCTCCGGTGGAAGCTTGTTGCAGGATGCAGGGTTGAGTGAGAAATCACGGTCTTGAGGAATCCAACGCCAGGATAAAACTTCAATGCTTCGGCCCGCCTGGGTGTTCATTTACAGGCAAAGACGCGGTGACAAGTTGGGTAATCGCTGCGCCTTAGCAAACACTCGAGCCATGCTTTCCACGGTCTCCATAGCAAATGTTTCGGTTAACTTAGACAAGACCGATTACCTTGCTTCCCGACGACTTGGTCCCAGCGGGCCGGCGAAGTTCAACCTAAAAGATCACCTTGTAAGCCAAACCGACGACACCTACAGCGTACCATCCCGTAACCCTGTCTTCCACACAGCACACCAGTCCCAGTCCCAATGCCACATCAAGGCCGTGATTTGGCCCTTGCCATATTCACCATAACGCCTGAGCATGTGTCTGTGTCTCTGTCTCGATCGACCTCATGTGAGTAAATTGCTCAAGCAAAGCTGGGGGAAAGGTGGGTTTATCCTGCCCAAGGAGCCAGGTCTGTAACTCCTCGGCGGCAACATTCACACTTCATGTCACTGAGACCGTATGGGAGCGCAGCACGCCCTCAGCGCGCCTTGTGCGCCGTGGTTGTGGCCAGCGGCAGGCCATGGTCTGTGAGTGGTGTTGTTGATCTCCTGCATGTCGCGGTACGGGAGCACCGACGGCTGGATCTGGCTTGGGCCAGGCTGGGGGGACGGAGATGACTGGGGGACGCAACTCAGTTGAGAGAGTTTGCAACTTGGGACGGGCTTTTCCGCAAGCAGGGTTGCAAGTTGGCCTGGGATATTCTTTGCTTTGCTTTGATTTGCGTTGCTTTGCGTTGCGTTGTGTTGCAACTCTTGTGTGCGGCCAGGCGCAGGGATCGCCGAGCGGAAAATGCCATCACGAATGGAGATTGTGATGTGTCATTTCACTTTTTTCCCGCCGAGGGGGCTCTCCTAAGGTGTGTCATGGTCGAATATTCGCTGTTGGGTCCGGGGTGTTGAAAGGGAACTAGATCGTAAGCAAAATATCCTGCAGCACGGGAGCAAGGTTGCCCTCAAGGGTCATGAGATGCAATGAGCGCCTCGAGAAGAGCACATCCCAGTTCAATACAGCAACAAACACAGCGCAGACGCAATCCTGAGCCGAAACAGGCAATGTTTTGTAACAAGGTTCGAATTGGAAATCAATATTCTGCAACTACCCTCCATAACTGAATCTAACTCTCCCTGCCTCTCCGTAGAATTACACAACTCCTGGTATCATCATAAGTCAAGAAAATAAATTTAATACAGATGACATCATGCATTATCATTATTCATAGTGCACATAAAATCCATTGCAACTCACAAGCCAACACTTCACCTTAGGTGGCCCGCACGGTGAGACTCTGCCCACTGAAACCCCTCGTCGCATTGAATTCGTCATGGTCAGGCAAATCGCCTTCATCTTTCGGGAAGTGTCGCGAAAGGCCGCAATAGCTACACCGAACGTGGTTGCAATTAATACAACTTGGTGAGGTCCTGATATTCATGGACATATAACATCCGCACTGCCGCGAGAGGTCAGCAAGAATTCAATTTGACTTGTGTTAGAGCAAACATGACTTACACAGTCCCACATTTCTGACATCCCTATGCTATTATTCTGCCTTTTCCCGAGCGGTTGCGGCTCGAAACTTATTAGGTCTGCTTTTCTTTTAAGAGAACCATTCGTATTTGGTCCAAAGCCTTGAACAATCCCAGGTAGACCCCCAGTGCTTGAACCATCCTGTGTGTGTTGGGGGATCTCGGCATTCGAATGACGCCATTCTTCGATGCTCTTTGGTTCCATACCATCCCTGCCGCAAAAGTGGTCGTCAATATGATCAAATCTCTTCGCCCAAGGACTATAGCCGTCTGCAGTATCAACATCAATATACTTGACACAGAATCCGCACCAAAAGTTGGGGTCGCAATGTGTGCCATGGCGGCATTGTTCTAGCTTCCTTTCCAGGTCTTCGGTATTAAAGAGGTTGTGATCTTTTGATAGATGCTGCTTGAAAGTCTCGCGGCGATTCCACCTCCTCTTTTGACAGCGATCTAGGTCGCACTTCCATGTCTCAAGGTGATAGTGCTGCTTGCTTTCATGTCGTTTCCAGTCATTCTTGCTGCCAAATGTCTTGAAACACCCTCTCCACGTGCATCCGTAAGGCTTAGAATGTCTCTTCATGTGCTTTCTACCTGAATGTTAGCTGAATCTGCATGTTCGAAGGGTGCAGGGTATGTGTGGACGGTTTAATGGAATCACGTACGTTAGTTCGCAAGGTCTCCTGAAGCTTTTACCACACTTGCGGCAAGCAGTTTGTCCTTTTGATGGTGAATCACCGTCAACCGTGCTCGCGTCGTCATCATCTGGTCCAGAGGCCCGGAGAGCGGCTAAAAGAGCGCCTCGCTCCCCGGCGCGCAACTTCTTAACCTGGTCAATTAGGCTGGCTGAAGAGTCTACTGGCGTGGGAAGCAGCTTCTTGAGTAATTCCCCAATGACAGTGTTATTTGCGGTATGATCAGAATGCGAGGAGGGAACCGGAGGCTCAGTACGTTCTGTGATATTTTCTTCCACGGCATTCGAGTGCTCTAAAGAATGAGATATCCATGTATCGGTGTCTTCATTTTCCATTCCGATTTCATCAATGCCACCAAAATTTGTTGATATTCCCTGATATTGCATGTTTCCAGCGATGGGATGATTCTGTGATGTGGTATTCATCGCACTTTGGGAGTCGACGAAACTGAATTCCATAGGCTGACTGTGAGCAGACTCCAGTGAAGCGTCAAGTAGTCTGTCACTCATGCCATGTTGGCGCAAGGCATCTGGGTTGATGAACTGAGACTCTCCTTGAGACTCAAACATGTTGTTCCCCAGATGACTAAAGTTGTTCTGCAAAATTTTCATCAGGCGCTGTTCAGCTAGAGCAGCAGTTTCGTCTCCTTGCAAATTGGGAATTTGCTTCGCATAGTTGCCCACTGTCCCGGGATTTATGAAATCCGGGATAGTCCCCACCCCGGTCAGGTCGTTTCCTCGAGCCGCCTCTCTGTTATTCTCCCGTACAATGTCAGTCAAAGTGTCAGGTGGTGGCTGACTGCGAACAATGTATTGATCAAGATTATCGGCATGGCTGGGGTGGCGGTTGTGTATTCTTGCCAGATGTGCAATAAAATTGTCTTTTCTGGGCCATTCTTGCTTCTTCCGCTTGTTCTGTTTGCCGGGTTGGTCTGCGCAATGGGAGCATTTGTAGACAACAGAGCTGCTCCCACTGCGGCACTCGTCTCGATGAACAGTTCGTTTGTGTCTTTCAAGGTCATTCGCTGTAGCAAATCCTTTCTTGTGACACTTTGCGAAGTCACATTTGTGGGGTTTTGTGTGGCGATTAACGTGCTTTCTGTGCCATCAACTTGTTAGTCAATTGAATGATTTCTGTAGGCGAACCGTTGGAGTTGATCCTACCTTAATTCTGACTTGTTTTTTGCTTTGAAGTCAGGACATTCAGGACATTGTAAGGAAGTCGCATTGCTTTCTATTTTACTGCCCTCTTGTCCGGCGTTGATGGATGGGCTGGTAACCGTAAGAGCTATACGACTCCCTCCATATCCGGAGTCATCGTGATTCGCATAAATGGGAACGGAATGGTGTAGACCGCCAGAATAGAATGCATGTTGCTGCTGAGACTGTGCTTTTGAGGGACCTGTGATGATCCCTGATGGGATAAAAGGGTCATCCGCCTCATCAGCCACATACTTCTGGATCCCGTACTCTGTCCTGATGTTGTGCCTGACAGTCGGGACCAAGCGGCCTTGGCCCATCATATCTGTGTTAAATTGTTGGGTTCTATCATTAATGAATTTTGAGAGTTTCTGGAAGCTTTCGCTCGAAGTGAGTGAGTCTCGAAAGCCAGATTGCATATTGTCGGCCGAGAACAAATCGGCACCGGGAATGGGAGGCTCTTAGGACGGGGAGCAGGTCTTGGGGAGGAGAGAGATGTCTGAAGCCTTGGAGAAGACGTTGGGTCGTGCAAAGACAGTTTGGCGAAATAGGGATAAGAGAGAGAGATGTATTGAAGTAGTGTGTCGCGGCAAAAAGGTTCTGCAGCAAAAGGGACAGAGAGCGGCGGCGGTGTAGGAAGCGGAACGTTGGACTCGTGACGAGCAATTGGGTTTCGACCTGGATCTGGACTATCCGTACGTCATCAAGCCAAGGGAAAGTCGATTGTGACAAATGAGGTCCTTGCAGAGGTCATGATCCAACGAGACGGTTCTGCAGTGTTGACAAGACTCTAGGCAGCCGGGATGAGTTGCAGCAAAAGTGTATCCGGAGTGTATTCGGTGATAAAAACTACTTCGAAGGTTGCCAGGAAAGCGAAAACGAGGAGAAACCAGTAATTAACGGATGTTGATATTGGATAAAGATAAGGGGAGGGTGAGGGAGCAAGCCTTGGAGTGTCAGGCTTGGAACCAAGTCAAGTCAACCGACTAATGCGAAGGTGGTACAGGAAAGGTAGCAATCCAAGACACTTGAGCTCCGGCCATCAACGGTGAATAGCGAACAGGTTCTGGTGACATTTGGCGTAGCATGCGGGAGCCGGGTTGAGGATACACAAACACAATGGGCCCGTGGCGTGGCGCCGAACAGCAAATATCGGATCGAGGGTCGAGATTGAAGAATCGAGATGGAAGAAGCAAGTTTGAAGAATCAAGATTGCGGTGGTATGGCTTATTCGTTCAACAAGGGTAGCACATGAGAGTGCTCGCCGTGAGAACAATTTTGCATTGGGAAATGCAAAGCAAAAAAATGGCCGTGAAAACAAAGAAGGGGAAATGGAGATGGGGAAGGGAATCAGTGGCGGCGCAACAGATGGGCCACGGGATATGGGGGACGCGAAAAGAGTCAGATGGCGGATGTCGAATGAAGAAGATTAGATGGGAGTGATGACAGTGAGGATAAGGAAGTCTGGTCTGGTTGGGTGATTGGGCGTTTGGACCATTGGGCAGGCAGATGGCTGTTGACCGACCAGCACTTGAGACTTGACAGCAGCAGACGGGACTGACTACTGTCAACGGTCTGGTGTTAGCGGGGGATCTGGAGGCCAAAGTGAGTGAGGGACTTCAATGTTGACTTGCTTCAATCTTCAACTCCCAGATCGCTCGTCTGCTCGTTTGCAAATGGGATGAATTAACTGCCCAGCACGAGTGCACACATAACGCCTCTCATCCACCCCGTCCCTCATCAATCAAATCAATTGATCTTTCTGCACATTCTCCTCACTTGTGTTCTTGTGCTGGAGGGGATGGAAGTGGTGCGCCCTGTCGTCCGCCTCACTTTTGCAAGGCCTCCGTCGAGATTGCTCCATCCTCCCACGACCCTCAAACACGTCCTCCTCTTCGGTGACCAGTTATCCAATCAGCAATCCGTGTGACTCACCGGAAAATTTACCGGTGGCCCCGTTGAGACTTTTCAGAACTGGAGAATTCAAGGGTCTACTCCATACTGAAGTTGATGATGGTCTTCATGGTGCTCGTCATTCTAAAAAGGCGACCACAAGGCAACCAAGAGGGGGTTTGGTGACGAAGGAACTGACCACACACCCATCCCAATGGCGTGGTCAAGCCCGAAAGACAAATCAATTATCCAAGCTATTCGTCCGAGAACCATCTTCTTCTTCGTCGCAACATTCCCTTCTTGGCCTAATGTTTGCGATTCATTCCCCGCTAATATCGACAATATGCTGGGCATCCGATGGCGTCACTAGCGATCCTGCCCGAAATCCATCTGCGATGAGGACCACGCAAGACATACAACATGCGCAGCCGACGTCATAATCCAATGTTCTGGCCCCCATGTTGGTGACATTGGGAATCTACGTAGTCGTGGTGAATGGAGGACCCTTATCTCAAGCCTTTTTCCATTTTGTCAGAAAGCACACGAGCTCAAAAAGGCATAACACCTCCTCCCTGCAGTACCTAGGTACCCTCTCTACACCATATGAGGCGCGCTAGGGAGGTCAGGCGCTGTATTGCCAGAGATTCAAGTGGCCTCACCCGCAATTGCTGCGAATCGCTCCTCAACTCTTCGAGAAGAAAATTTTCACCTCACGATACGCACTGAATGCTTACATGTTGTGACCAAGTGGGAACAAGGTCTCGGCTCACGAACTAGCACAATGCTTAGACCGTTTCGTACCTACTACCAACTGACCGCCAAAGCAGTCTGGTGAGAGAAGAGACAACAACAGACCTTCGTGTCGGGTTCTACAGCACTCTTCATGCCCGCAACCCCGTGGGCATCCCGCACAGATGGAATTCCGGGGCCAAATGACTCGTCTCTCTTCAGTCCGTTGATCCGTGGCCCAGACTGTGTAACCTGAACCCTGGTTTATGAAATTGCCCAACAAGTTCCTTTGTGATGGTGGCATTGGCGGACAACCGGACACTGCTCACAACAGGAACGAAGTCTTGGCCAACCTGATCACGATCGTGGTAAAATGTTTCTAACCACACCCATCAGCACAGCTGGGTTCCGGCATGTTTGCTGCAAAAATTGTCAATTATGTGCCTACTCGGCCCATTTTGATAACAAGATACTTTCCCCCTTTTACTCATTACAGTACATACACACTGCCAGCGTCACTCCATGTTTGTAGCACCTTCCACGACGCCTACAACGTTGTAGCGCTTGGAGAAGAATGTAATCCAGTCATTCAGAGTCTCCTTCTCCTTGTCCTCCAAGTCATGCCAGTTTGCCTGGACATCTTCCGGCTTGGTAGACGTCTTCCCGAGAGCCCTTGATGCGTCTTTTCCTGCAAAGACTGTTGACATGTCAGTTCACATTTCCCTCGCCCTGGCCTCCTGCATGGTTACACTGGACGCACCGTGATATGATCCACCAGGTTGGTAAGCCTTGTTACCGGTCACATCGTAGACTTTTCCCTGTAGGCGATAGATCAGTTGACGAATTTTTCTGTTGAAGCCAGGCGCACAGCTTTTGCGTCTGCTTCAAAAGAATATTCACCCGTCCTCCGGTGGTGTAATCAGCTTCATTGTCCAAACTTACCTTGATGGCCACGTAGCACTTTCCGCCGTCAGTTCCTGCATCATGATCTGTCAGTACCACGAATATCGGAAATTATCTGGCGGGTGTGCGCAATCTTTCGGAGTCTCGAATCAGGTCCAAGTGACACTACTTCCCTCTCGCTTCCGTACGTTCTTGCATCAATATCATGCCTTTGTGAACGAGGCGAGCAACATTCTTCGGACATGCACAAGCACGGTGAGAGATGAAGTCGTCGGCTCGTGGAGGGGCACATGTATCTGAAAACGAGGCTCGGATTTCAACTTACCAGTTGCTTTTGACAGCTCCTCAACAGAGATGGGGTCATCCTTGGGCGGATTCAACTGAACGGGAACCTTGGGTTCGAACTTGCCCGCCATTTTGGATTATCTTTGAAATGCAGCAATCTTGAGTGGTTTAGCAATGTCTGAAGTCTGAATGCGGATCTTGAGGCCTCGGGTCGTGGAAACTCGACCTCCCCACCTCGGGCCGTGTAATGTCGTGACGCACAGACCAAGTCGGGACTAGCGCCAATTCGCTGGAACCTCATCGTCACTGCTTTTGAATTGTGGCGGATTCTTTTTCTTTTTTCGAGTTCAACATCGCAGCTTCGAGTATTTTCGCAAAGCACTGCCACGCTATCATAACGATGTCTGTCGCGGCAATTGCCTCATTTAGACCTTTGCAGGGCAGCTGTCTCCGCCGTGCGACAACGGGAGTATTGTCAGTACATGTGAAATCACGGACGGCGAGCTTGAGCTTTCGAGCTGTTGTCACCCTGCCGCCGTATCAGACGAGGTGTCAATCGACCTCCTCAGAGGACAAGAATGCGGCGCCAAAACAAGACAAGCCGGTGAAGCCGCAGATTTCGTTTGGGCGGTTTGTTAAAGGCGCGCTGGGAGCCAGTCTACGCAATTTGACCGTCGCTGTGAGCCCACGCGGCATTCGAAGTGCATACAAAGATTCCCCTGGTTTAACCAGCATGAATCTCATTTTGTACGTTGCTTGTCCCTTCAATGGTCTCGATATATTCCTTTGTATTAACAAATGTTCCTTAGGCTCGCCTTCACACTCGTCGTATCCGTCATCGCCATTCGCTCCTTCATCCTCAACTTTTATAATTCCGAATTCAGTCGATACCCTGAGCCTGTCGCAAATACTCTACGGCGAGCCATCTACTATACAAACTACAAGCCTGATCCAGAAATGGCGTTGAAATACTACAAAAAGGCCATGGAGCAGGTTAAAGAAGTCGGGCTGGACCCCTTCTCAGACGAAGTGCTCGGCATTCGCATTCAGGTGTCCTTTTGGCTGCAGAAAATCAATAACTACAAGAGAGCTATTGATGTGCTGGAATCTGTGTTGCAGGATTGCAAGAAATGGGTTGATGTTATGGACCAATCTGTTGCGGATGGAAAGGTGGATAAAAACGGCCGATACGTTACGGAATCGGCAGAAACCAAGTCAACCACCACAGAAAAGATGGCTGCAACTCCCTCCAAGGTCAACACAACCATGGCCGCAGAGAAGAAGGACGGCCAAGCCAACGCCGAACCGGAACCCCCGGCCGAGACGCTCTTCAGAAAGAGACAACGGATACTAGCAAAAGCCGTGAGCACAGCAGTAAAACTTGGGGAGATGTACGCCGACGAGCACGTACTGCAGCCTGATGAATCGCAGCAACACCTCGTATGGGCGGTTGAAACGACCCTCAACGAATTCAGACGCCTCAAGGTCGATGGCGCTAAACCCGGCGAGCAAGCATGGCTATCTCCCACCGAACTAGGCGGCATGATGGAATCCCTAGGTCGCGACTACGAGCGCCGATCACAGTTTCATCTCGCTGTTCCATTGTTCTTCCAAGCCCTCAAGCTCTGCGACAGTCCGTGCCACCGAGCCATCATCATGAACAACCTCTCCGCATGCTTTGCCCAGCATCCCATCTTCACTCCTGGCATGGCGAACGTCTCGGAAGCCATTCAGCAAATTTCCGATCAGGCTGCGCCGCCACAAACACGAAAGGAGTGCCTCGAGGCGGGACTGAACTGGGCGGAGAATGCGTATGTGCACGGCAAGGATGTCCAGGGCGATGATAGGACGGCCGAGTGCGACGAGGCATGTGCCGTGGCCTTGTGCAACTGGGGTGACGTGGCTGCCATGCTGGGCAAGCGGGAGCTCGCACGGCAGAAATACAAGCAGTGCATCGAGATGAGCCAGAAGATGGAGTTTGCGGATGGTGTCAGACAGGCGCAAGAGGGTTTGGCCAAACTAACATCTACGCTGGAGAGCAAACTGTAATCGCAATGGCTCTTGATCCATCCAGCAATATCTGAGTTGGAATGTACAAACGCCCAAAAAGACGGTGTAATTTAAAATCCTCTCCTCGTACGAGCATGTATAATAAAGAAATACACCACAGCCTGCTTGTCAAAATGCGCATCAAAACCAACCACCACAACCTACAAATCCACATCCACCGCCTCCGACTCACCCTCCCCATCACCCTGATTCAATCCCTCCCTCAAAATCTTAACCTGCTTCCGAATCTCAACCCAAAGCACCAGCTTCTCAAGCTCGGGGTCCTCACCACCCGAACCATCCACAACCTCCACCCAGTCATCCGCCGCATCAATCGTCAGCACATCCATCGCCGTCACAATCCCCTCTGGCTTCTCGTCCCTCGCAATGGCCAGCAAAGCCGCCACAAACGCCTCCTGTATATACGCAAAGCTGAACTTGTCCGTGATGCCGGCAATAGCGTCACACAACTTGTCCGGGAAGATGATCTCCTTATTGTCCTTGAGCTTGGACTGCCAGAAGTGGCAGTAGGCGATGCGTTCATGGAGGTTCGGGTTTGGGAACAGGTATTTCCGGTCGAAGCGGGAGGGGCGTTTCTACTCACGGATTTTTGTTACAATTGTGTAGTTTGGGTATGTCCAGGTGACTTACAGAGATGCCTGGGTCGAGACGCTCCAGGTGGTTTGTGCTGCCAATCATGAAGATGCCGTCATTGTCCTTGAGGCCGTCTACTTCGTTGAGGAAGTAACTCCTCACGGAATCGGATACAAGGGAGTCGAGGTCTTCAAAGACGAGATAACATGGTGCGAATTGGCGTGCTTGCGCAAAGATTGACTTGATGGAGTATTCGGGACCCATGAACTACACCGTCTGTTAGCAACTACCACGTCATGAAATGAAGGAAAAGTACTCACCGAAGAGAGAGACCTCACGTATAGAGTAGGAATCTCAGGCTCCATCTCATACAGCGTATGCATCATAGCCTTGATCGATATCGTCTTCCCATTCCCCGGAGGACCGTAGTAGATAATGCCCCTCTTCCACGGCACCTTCAGCCGCTGATACGTATCCCTCGACTGGAAAAAATACAAGTGGTCATTAATCAAGTCCTTCTTCATCTTGGCGTCCAAAATGACCGCATCCCACGACGCCTTCATGACGCTCTGGTACAGCGCCGCATTCTTCGACCAGTACCCGCCGTCAAAGACCCAAATCTCCTCGTGCAGAGTACTAGTCCACTTCCCCGCGGCGATGACGAGCGCGTCCGACTTGCGCTCTTCGCTCGACAGGACATACGTAAAGGTGTAGCTGTTGAGGCCAGAGTCGCCGTCCAGCCCGTGCGCAATGTACACGATGTAGTCGTCGCGGTTCCACTCGTACAGAAACTTGCCGAACTGGATGTTCTGCGCGACGACGCCGTTGCCGCCGCCTATCCTCCGCGCAGGCGGGTAGTAGTAGTCGACGGTGACGGAGGACGGGAGCGAAGTGTTGGCGGCGTCGTCGTCGAGGGGCGTGCATTTGGCGTGTCCGCTGGCCGCGAAGCCGAGGAGGTCGATGCCGCCGGAGAGGACGGATAGTTTGAGGTTGGGGTACTGTTTCTTGAGGGAGGCGGCGAGGATGGTGTTTGTGCTGGCGGTTTGGCCGGAGAAGTGTTTGAAGTATTGGCTTGTGGTGTTGTTGCTGTGTGAGGACTTTGGCTTGGATGAGCTGGAGGGTGTTTGGGATGAGGATAGACTGCCACAAATTCCGGCGGCGATGGCGTGGGATTGGTGTTCCATGATTGGGGTTTGGTTCTTTATTTTTACGCTGATTATGCTGAGTGTTGATTTTGGTGATGTTTTACAGAGTATGATGGATTATGGTTTGAGAGTTGAGTGAATGCCTGATGAGTCGATGTGATGCGATGTTGGATGATTGAGGCTGAGTTTGCGGGGTGGTTGAGATGTACTACGTTATGCGGAGGATTTGTGAATGGTCTGCGCTGGGCTAATGCTTTGTTAGGTCTGGTTGATGGATAAGTTTGGAATTGGCATTAGCAGATGTGAAGCAGGTTTAATTATTGATTGGTCTCGGTGACTGCCTGTTGGGTCGAGTCGATCCGTGTTTAATCGAGACGCTGACCTCATCATACTCATTTGCCTGATGAGGATCACACCCTGGTCCTAACTCCTGGGTAAGCGAAAGTCCCAACATAGTCCACGTGTCCTAGAAGGTCGACGTTTAAATAGTCAAAGTGTAGTTGGCAATGATAGTATAGCTGTCGTTGATGATGTACTTGCTCACCACCTAGTACGCACAGTTGGCATGATGTCACTCGTGAATGCAAAGCGGCTTGCTTCCTTGACTGCTGGAGCCAATGCACCCCCCCCCCCCTATTTAGCCATTCACCCTCAAGCTATCTTGCATTTTGCCAAACTTGACGGAGTTTGGTTTAATAGCAGCTAACTGACAGCCGGATAGTCTGCGGGTGGAAAGACCAGAAATCTGTAATAACGAGACTCTTAAAGATTTGTTTTGGTGGTCCGCACGTATTGACACTGCATATTTGAGCTCCCAGATTTTACGACCAATTGGGAAGTCGACTATACTCGGCCTATTCATTGCTAGCTGTGTAAATATTCCCTTACACCTTAATGCTCGCCATGTGAATGTACCATTTGAAAACATTAAGTGAGGTTCCGGCGGCGCTGGAGCATATTTCTTACGAAATGGCCAGAACTTACATATCCCTCCAAATGAAAGTTATTATTTCGTTGCCTCTTTAATGGCTACTTCAGCGCCGTGTATGCCACACAGTGAGAAAAGTTGCGAAAACTTCCGAAAAGCATTGGCAATCTCACATCAAGCGACTTTGACGTCCATAGAAACGAACAAGTTGATGCGTATGGTTTTGCATGTGTGCCACACCATGCGACACTCAGCGCGAAAAGAGACGATGGCAGCGGGTCAAGGTCTGGTCTAATGCCGACAAAGAGTGTGTATGAGAAACCAGGCCTTGACTCCATCGCCTCTTTCCGCGCCCTGCACGTTCACCATGATTCTCAACGAGGAAAGAGGCAATGGAAGCGGGTCTGGTCTAATCTGATCGCAGATTTGCAACACCATGAATTTGGACCATGTGCTCCATGTCCGTACTTCGGACCCTTACAGGACATTCTCGTCCACATTTTGCCAACATTCCACCAGTCATGGTCGCATTTTTGCAAGCCACAATTCCGAGCTTCACACAAACGCCACCACCTTCTTCAGACCCTTCTTCAATATGGTACATGTAGCCAATGAAAACCGTGATGGTCTTCAATATCAAAGTCGGACATGCCATTGGGTGATGGTCCAATCCCGCCTTATTTCTCACGTCGTTGTCGAAGTATAAGATATGACCTCTGGGTTCTCTGGCGAAATGTTGTTAATTCTTTCATTTTTTTTTTTTCTGTCTGCCCTTTCATATTCCGAAAATAAAATACCTTCCTTTGGCCCTTTCAAGTTTTACCAGCTCTTCCTTGGCATCACAATACAGGTCGTGCCTTTGTAGGAGGTCTGCAGTATACTGCGTTGGTCCACATACCAACAACTACTGAGCAAGCTTCCATCCTTCCTGGTTCTCATTAGCCTCAATTTAGGTTCCGATTCAACTTACAATCACCATGCTAAGCGCAGAGGCAGTCATTGCCATGGTTGCGTTGTTCATTACAGTTCCTCCAACACTTGGTGTACTTTGGCGGTGATGGACCAGACGCCTACAACATGCACGCTCTTTGCGTCAAGTAGATGGTGAGTGTCTGGACGCTTCATAGAAGGAAATATGAAAGGTTGAAAAGTGGCACTGGGTACTAATATAACTTTGTATTAAAGAAGAGCAAGCTTTGAGCTTACTACCGGGTGAAGAGCAACCACTTCAACACATGCATCCTTGTCGCTTAGTGGCTGACGGGCCATATAAACCGCGATCAACTCAACAGCAGCAGAGACGAGCTAGGGAGCTGTACTTCGCGGCTTATGAAGTGACTGAATATTATCATTCGGGCCCAATACCCCAGTTATAGCAGGGACTTGAGCCAGTTATCGGCACCTCGTTATTAGACGGATATGAAGAACAGAGTGCTGTTGTCCCACACACTAGTTTGACCGACGCCCTACTCATAACTGGTAGGGTTACGGAACCAGGAGAGGAAATAACAAGTTGTGCTATTTCTCAACAGTCCTGTGCGCTTTTGGTCCGATAAATAATATATGCGACTGTGTTTGAGTATAACTACTTTGTTCAGGTCATTTTGGAGCCATCTGTACTCCGTACATGGACATCTGGATGTGGAATCTTTGATGGAGCTCCACTCATCAACAGCCACGGTTGAAGATGCAGTGTACCTTGTTCTTGCTAGGCGTGAAGATCACCAAATTTCCCTATCTGGGAGTATGATGTGTATAGATTTAGATCCAAAGGATGTTAAAGGCGTTGCATTTCACATTACGGGTTAATTGCGCAACCATGTGCAGAGGTTCTTGACTTGACTCAAAAGCGGCCTGGCGTCGCGACAATAGCAGGGGAGGCCGAACACTATGGTCTAATATTACGTGATGTACTGGAGCGTTTGTTCCTGTAAGATTTGCTGACACCTTTTTTTCCTTGCTTTGATTTAGTCCTGGCTATGTTGTAGCACTGTGCAATAATTTCAACAACTGTAGCTTATTCGAGCATGGCCAACCTCCTATGTTGACTCTCGTGAGTCGTGACTGCATAAAGCACGAAGAAATGTCTGGTTGTCTGCCCATCGTCCCACTCACACCCGTCTGATTGTCACCAGGTTGCAACGGGGCATCATGGCTGTAGATCAGGATTCAAACGTTAAGAGATAGAGTTAAAAGACATGTTACTTTGAAACAGGTAACAAAATCCAGCAGCAGATTGAGCCTCCTATCGAACAAACGCATCAGCTACCGTCGCTGGCACATCCTGTTTGATCGTAGTGTAAGTCCTGCGTCGGGTTGCGATGCTACTACATTTGCTTCGAGTTGAGTGTCTTCAACCTGCTCCTTTCTCATTCACCGCACTCTACAATGGCAGTTCGCGAGTAATGGCCCTATCAATTTCGCATACGTGGCGTTATCTAAATGGCAATGGACACCCGCAAATTAATTACCAGATCAAACTATCCAACTTGACGATACACGAAAAAACGTCATACGTTGACGTACTTGCGAGCGCTCATCTCAACTACCTCTGCCAACTAAACAAGCAGCAACCCAAAGCCCATTTCACATACCCGTGCAAACACATTCAACTCAGCCATAAGACAATTACCCAATACGGCCTCGCTTTCGCTTTCCCCTCCGCCACGCCAGCACAAACGCGGCCCTGCCCATTCCCAGCCAGACCCATGACAAATATACATACGGACGAATTCATACCACCAGACCATGCAGCCCAGCATCCCCAGTCATGTTGTGGCAATGCCTGCATCAAACTACGCCACAACTCCTGCCAAAAGCCCAATCTCACAACTGACGTCAGACGCCTCCATATACAAGAAACAAGGGTCACTTGCAAAAAAAACATCCAAAATTAAAATATACCCAGACCAGCCCTACAATCCCGCTATCCCAATCCATCCCACCCGAAGCCCTCGCTTTCCCTCCCAACCGACTGGCTCGCTTGGCCGGCCATCCCCAGAAATTCCATACCCCTTCACGGCTGCCTTGAATGTTTCCATCCCCGGCGGCTTAACTCTACACTTTATGGACATGACCTCGTCGTTTCGCGACTTTGGAATCAAATTCCGAACGCGAAGCGACGCGGCCTTATACCACCGCCCAATGGTTTATATATCGTAGTTGTTCAGGTACCGTAGCATGTAGTACCCAGTGGCAAATATCAGCCCTATGCACTGCAACTCACAATGAATCCCACATCCTCTGCAGAAGAGTCTCAATCCCAAACTACATCATCCATTCCCGCCCCATGGCTAGACTTTCTCAACTCCATGCCCCTTCCTCACTCACAAATCCCATCCACCTCCCAAACATACGCATACACGCCAGTAAGCACCCATTCCTCAGACCACTGAACCTAAACTAAAGAACCTAGCAACCTACGTTCCCAAACGTATCCGAACCCTCATACACCAGCCCAACCAGCACCGCCAGCGAACCATCCGTCCCATCACAACCCCAACCGCAAGACCAAAAACCGCCTCGAAAAAGGGAGAATCGATACCGCAATGCTCCACCCAGTGTTCTCTCCGTACGTTATTCAAACCCTTAAGAGACAAAACACAAAATTGACAACAAATAGCGACGACGAGCGCAGAACCGCGCATCGCAGCGAGCGTACCGTGAGCGCAAGGAGCAGCGCATAAAGGACCTGGAGCAGCTTCTGCAGGAGGCGAACCAGCGGGAAGAGAATCTCACGCAGGCATATCTGTCGTTGCAGGCTGAGTATCAGAGACTGCGGGCGGAACCGCACGACTCCAGCATGGGGAGTGCATCCGCCGTGGGCAGTGAGGTGCCGGCTGAGTATGATTCATCGCTGATGCAGCAGGGTAATATGATGGGTGGCTTTGATTTTTCGCCAAATATGTACCAGTATGATGACAGTGATCCTCACAACCAGCAGCGTTAGACGACATTCTTTACGACACATCACGTACACAGATAGACATCCTCACGATACAACATGGACGAGATAGGATTTCATGGCATAGAGCTCAAGATAGAATTTGGCTAATAGATTACCGACGCTGGCGTCAGGTAGAGGCATAGCCCATAGAATAGTCATCAATAGAGTTAGTTAGAATAATTCCCATCGTTATCGCTCGAGAAATAGCAATCATTCCCTGATCCGGCCCGAATTATATGCGCCAATAACGCCATCCCTACCAAATACAATCCGTCACTCAGTTAATTAACCCGTCTTCTGCCTTTTCGCATCGAGTCCGTCCCCAGACGCAGTTGTCACATTGGCCACATTTCCTTGAGCGGCAGTATTAGCCGGTAGATCAACCAGCGGGGCTCTCGTCGACCCTGCCTCCCCAGGTAGGGGTCTTTTCATCGTGGGCGGCTTGTAACTTCCTCTATTGGCAAGAGGACTACCCGGGCCGCTGGGTGCTCCAATCCTTCGTGCTTGGTCAAGAGACGGGTTGACCAGATTGCCTCTTGTTGCTGGCCCTCCTGGTCGAACTGGGGTAAATCCAGTAGCGTTTGACGACGACGCACCCGACTGACTGCTCACTGGTGCGACATGTTGCCCACTTCTCGACACCGGTTTCGACGATGTGTGATCAATACCTGGCGTTTTCCTGATCGATGGGCTGTCAGCTTTAGGATTGAAGGCCTGAGAGCTGGCCATGCCTGGTTCCTTGCCCTCAGCGGTACGACCAACTGATCTGGCTGAGAAGAACATGGCTGTTTCTCCTCCTGGAGGGGGCATCAGGGGTGCAGGCATATTGTTCATCTGCGGCGAATCTCTACTGGCGCTTGGCTGCATATTTCCACCTGCATTTGGTGTCTGCGGTGCCTTTGGTCCGGAACCTCCTGAAACTGCTCTTGTCATTGGACGTCGCGATCCTTGTGCTTGCGCATTGCCGGGCTCGTTGGACGGCGGCTTTGGTTGTTGTGCTTGTGCCTGCACTGGGGCAGGCAGATCGAGAACGATTTCGTCAGGGTGGCCTTCTCCTGGAACACAGAAGTCGGCCTCGTCGAGTTCTACAGAAGTTCAGTTTCGATTTCTTCGAACCCATCCGAGGAGAGCATACCACCGAGGAAGTCTTCAAATGACTCTGTAGGTTCCACCTTGAGCGAAGTTGGTCCCATTGCGCTCTTGGTAGCCACAGCCGCCCCAGTCATAGTGGCATCCTTCTTCACAAAATCCGAATGTCTGTGGAGGTTGTCCTGGTCAAACTTTTTGACAGGCTGTGCTTTGACCTTGGTGACTTGTTTCACATAGTCCGTATCGTAGATGCAGTTGCCAAGAACATTGCCAAAACTTCGGAGCGCCCTTTTCAGTCCGTCGGTTGTACCTTCTTTCTTGGCCTTTTCAAAAGCCATTGCCTTCCCCTTGGCATTCTCTATGGAGCCGTATCCGATGTCTTCATGGTAGGTGCCATCACGCAACGTGACGCGAACAATCACAGACAAGCCAATACTAACACGCTGGGTTTGAGGGTTCTCGTCGGCAAAGTCGACTTGAATGTTTTGTATCGAGGACGACCACCCGTTGAACCCGAAGACCTCGTTGGCTAAGCCAATGACTTTCTCGGCAGTGAGGTAGTGCACGCGTGAGCCGCCAGGGCCTGATCGTGAAGAAATGTATTCTGGCCCAAGTTGTTTGTCAAGCTTCGAGGCGATCGTGGCGATTTCTTTTGCTGTCCAGTCCGAAACTCGCGGTTTAGCCTCCTCGAACGGGTTTGCCCATGAGGTGTGTTGGTCGCCTGGACTGTTCTGCACTGTCAGTGAACATCATCACACAGAGGACGCGACGGTCTGAACGCACGCAGGCATAGTGAGCCAAAGCCAGTGGACTACGCTGTCATTGATAGTGAGATTTCAGTGAATCAAGGAGCCTGTGGCATGAGCTGAGGTTTTGGTTTCAAGAGAAAAGTTGAGTTTTAATTAGCCAAGGTGCCTCATCTGGTGTCTGACATGCTCCTGCGTCAAAAGGCGCGTCCCGTTCGTTTGTCACACAGGCGCGTCTGGGCACCTCCAACGGGTGAGCACGTGACTACTACAGCCCACTCTCATCCAGCAAGCAGCCATCGATTCATCTCGGCAAGGGCCGTATCGCCCCACTCCTGATAAGATCCGTTAATACCAAAATTATCAGCCGGTTGGCAACTATTTATATCCATTCGCATGCCGACGCCCAAGTGATATATGTCACCCCAATTCTCCGTTGGAAGCAAAAACAAAATTGAAGGACTTCGGGTCTGCAGGCGGAATTTGCGGGATCACGATAAAGCATGTCAACTACCCAAGCGCCTTCTGAGGGCTCGATCCCTTCTTTGACCCAATGAACATCGAGCAATTCGCTATTTAGAAGTGAGGAGGAAATTCCATGCATATTACCTCAAGGCGTAAATATTCTCTTTGCCAAGAATTTGCTACCTACAGAGTGTAATGGTTATGTACATACAGAAGGGACCGCTGTCATTCAGGGAGAAAAAAACATCAAATAAAAACTATAACAATAAGAAGACCTCCCTCAATGAAGAACAGTGAAACGGAAATTGCTGGTGCCCTTAAAAAAATCAGTGGTAAAAAATGCAACCAAGGGGTAACAAACAGCAAAACGCCAAATTCATCCAGTTTGTGCATGAAGTATGAACTCCCAAGTCTATGCTGCCTGTCCTGTAATGCAAAACAAAGGTTGTCATCATCTGTCATGAAATAGTTTTGTCCGTGACGGCGTCGTCAGAAACAAGATGCCAGTTTTGTTCGGTTTAGATGTGTAGAGAATAGGCTGTTTTTTTTTTCACCAGGGTCCAACCCGCACAGGAGATCCATAAGCACCGGACATGAGTTGATTCAAAATTGAATGTTGTTCCGACGAGTTTCCTTGTGCGTTCGCTCCAGGGCCCATCCAACCTACACTGTTGGCCATAGCGGACATGGCGGTGCCGAGGCGCCCCCCTGATTGTTCATTGTGCTGAGCCAGGGTCTGGTCCCATCGGCCGGTATGCAAGTTGAATCCGCCGCCTCGTTTGCCGGCCTCAGTGATGACCAAAGCCCAGGCTCGAGAAATGTCATCGTATGCCGTCTCCTTGTGGTGGCGATAGGCCTGGGGTTCCCAGTCGGGAAGTTCGTGGATAAGCTTCGTGGCACCGTCAAGAAATTGTAGCGATGTAGTCGGTTGTGTCTCGGTAGGCGGGAGATATTGAGGTGTAAAATCGGACAGGGCATCTATGAGGGCCACCAAGGGTTCCTTGACTCGGTAATAGGTATACTCGGGACTGGATTCACCATAGGGTACGGCTTCCTTTAGCTTGTTGTGATAGTCCCGCAAAACGTTTAGGGAAGAAGACACCGAAGGTCGAGGAGCTCCAGAGACAACTTCCTGGCCAATATCCGGATGGTGATCGCATATCCTTTCCAGCACCATCCTCAGCTGGCTGGCATCGAGAGTCTCAAGGAGTCGGGGAAGCGCAAGGGGTCGACCAGTGAGCTCGTTGGATCTGACCTTTTTCGACGGGCGGGCAAGTGGTCTGGCAGAGATGGCAGGCGAGCTCAATGGGGACATGGTCTCATCCCCGTCATCGTCAGCTTTTCGCTTCCGATTTGCCATGCTGAGCAGTGGTGAAGCTGTTTGCCAGTTAGCCACAGTTGAACCCGATGATGGACAGGAGAAGCCACAAGTTCCGGCAGAGGAAAAGGAGGTCAACGGATCGACCGGCCCGCCTGGGACAGAAAAACTTACCAGAGCGTTGAGGGGACAAGCGAGGGTTTTCGTGATGGTGAGGGAAGACTGGCGGTTGCGACGACAACAAAACGTTCATGATGCAAATGGCCGGTCGACCGAGGTGAATACCATCAGCGGTGGCGTCGATGAGGACGACGGGTCGGTCAAGCAGAGCTTCACCAAGCTGTGCAGTTTCTCAGCGAAGCCCTCGTCAGCGATACAGTATAGCGGATGCCGTGGTCGTTGCCGTTGCAGGAGCGAGTGCAAACTGTTTGCGATGTGTTTGTTGTGGTGGATGGGAGGTATGTTGAAGGCAAGTGCGTGAGGGGAAATGAAAACGCAAGCTGGGAAAGTTGCAATGTGATGGATTGTGGACAATGCAAGCAGCCTGCAAATCACAGGCGACCGAACCAGACTCGAAGGCGGTCAGAGACTAAAGTGAGGCATGGGTGGGCCAGGGAAGTCGGGTGCCATGCGCAACAGCCCAAGAACACAAGGGCAGGACAAGGGACCGGAGGGAAAAAAAGTACGGTCGGGTCAAGGTTCGCAAATGATGAGGCGAATGGGGGAGTGGAGAGAGGCAGCGTAGCGTAGCGTCTGGCAATGTTGCTGTGGCCAGGGTGGTGGAGAGCAGCGAGTGGGTTGAGATTGTTTATGAGATTCTGGTGCAAGGGCTGAAATGGCAATGGTGAAGGGAACAGCAGACGACAACGCCGACGACAACAAAAAATGCGGAAAAGGCCAGACATGGATATGCAAGGATGGGGGCATTTTGGTTTGGCATGGTCTGGCGTGGCTCGACAGGGTCTGACATGGACGAGGGACTGGACCATTGACGGCTTCTGGCTGCTGGTTGGGCGGCTGACCGTCAACTGGTTCGGAAGGCAATGCAGGCGACGCAGACGACGCAATTCTTACACACAGACCACAGCCGGGTCCAGTCGACTTAGGCGGGACATCAAATGGGAACATGGAAAAAGAGAGGCTGCGCCGGATCATTGATGAAACCCCAAGTACAGCACAGATCAGCCCAGCCGGGGCCAAGCGCCACCCACCGACTGGCTCCGTCTGGTGCATGTCTGGTGTGCTGAAATCTGGACCCGAGCCTATTGCCTGGCGTTTAGTTCAGTCAAGTTTTCCAGGTTCAATGTCTGGTTGGTTTAGTTTTGGTGCGGTGCGGTGCAATGCATCCGCCAGAGCACCGTGCTTGCACTGGAACAGCTCGACTTCAACCTGGAACTGGGGCACTGGCCCGACAGCCAAACAAAAAGGCAGAAATATGGGCACCGAGATGCGACATTAACTTGACATGACATGGAACTTGGACACATTGACCTCCTCCACTAATCAGGCTGGGCTATAATCCGGACTGCACCGCCCGACGAGCACAGGCACCAGACAACTTAAAACTGACGTTGAGATTGCAAGTTTCGAGGGCAGTACGGAGAACTGTACGGCACATCATCCCCCACCAATCTCTGAACTTGTCACACGTGATGGTCGGCGTGGCGCCTGCGCTAGTGCTTTTTAGGTTGTCTCGCATGCCAATTGGGGCTTTCATGAGCCTCTTGCTTCCTCACTCAGGTGCCGGTCAGCTAAGCTTTAGCTGCGTTAGCGTTGATCTGCCCCGCCAGCGGATCAATTGATCATGAGCACCCATCAATGATCCAGTCTGGTCCCAGTTACGCTCCTCCACCATGTCAAACATTGTGTCGAGCACTCTCATCCTCCCAAGTTGTGAACCAACTGTCTGGTCAGCAAGTCTTTTTCCGTCAATCAATATTTGCCGTTCTTCCAGGTTCCAACTTCCAACACTGGTGGCCCAACCTTGCAGCCACCATCAGCCACCACCCACACTCTCTTCTCGGGCAGATCTGGAAGCATTCAACTTTGAACAAAGAAATCGGGACAGATCCGCCCCCGGCTGTGTGCTACAGTGGGGGGTCAGAAGTATTTCAACAAGGAAAGGTATCGCATATCGCGTTGTGTGCTGAGGCATATTGAGCTGCGATAGTGTATACTTGGATATGTTCAAATACCTTTGACCACAGGCTGTAATTTCTGTGCTGCCCACGCCAGGCTCACTGAGAGGCCGAAGTGCCTGCATCTCGAAATAAAAACAACTTGATGTTTTGGCATTAAACTCTATCCCGTTGTTTCTGCCAGTGAATAGTTTTATGCACCGCCAGTGACGAAGCAATCCATAATCAAGTTCGCTCCAGAGGCAAAGCCTTGCCGCAAGCGTCGCATCGCCTTCATGTATGTAATATGTTTGTGTCCTCGCTTGGATTGCAATTTGATCCGTGCAGCAAGCGATCCGCTTATCCACCATTTATCGGTTGCTCCTACGAGATTTGCACTGGTGCTATGCAAATGCCCAGACTCCAGATACTACCTCGGCCGCGGTTCCGGACTAATTAATAGATTAGTTATTACTCCGTTCAAGCCCCTTGTCCGACACAAGAGCTAATTCGGCGGCAAACTCAATCCTCCATCAGCTGTATCTCACTGCAAGAGCCATGTGCTTCGTTCTGGCTGGGAGGGAGAACATACATTCTATCCCAGTCTCCTGCAATTGCATATGTGGTTTCCGTAAAAACACCAGACGCTTCATTCCAACTGTCTTGATCCAGGCGCATGGTCGAATCTGAAGCAGTGTGTAAGACAAGCTGCCACGCCAAGTGAGCTTAGCTCTCCGCACTGGTGGGACACGGGCAGTTCGCTTTTGCCGTAACTTGCCCTTGCTTCAACTGTCGCGAAGTTCCTGGCCTTATGTTGGTGCTTGGTCCATCTATTTGATCCATCACATCCAACAGCTGCAATTTGCCGCTTCGTGGCCTCCCAGTTCGCATCTTGGGACATGAGCAGGTGAGAGGATCGGCTATATTGTGTTATCTCGGCAGTTCTCTGCATTGTTGGTCCTCTCCAGGAATGTAGCCTGCCGTTGGATGGTACGATAGCTTTCTACCGTGAGTTGGTGCTGGGATGCAGTCAGCGTTGCACAATGCAGAGAGGCATCAAATGGCGAGTCCATCTTCTTACTCTGCCACGACCCATCCATTGCCACAGGATCAAATGTGACAGTCACTGGCCAAACACCCTACCGGAGTTTATGCTCGGAAACCAATAAAGCAAGTCAGGATTGGTCTCCGTAGGTTGCAACACTCTATAGCTGCTGTTGGCTGATGTCAGAATGAGTGTGCATGCCACTTGTGCAGGATATCGCCGCCAAGTATCACAATTACTCACCTTGTGCGCTTCGAATATATGCCAGATACATCGTCAGTATTCTACAGGCAGCACTAATTATGCCATGCCAACAGAAATGACACTTTGCAGGAGCAAGAAGAAAGGGCCGGACGCATCCCATTCGCTCCAGGGTAAAATCCTTTGATACTCCAGATTCGCCTGGGCGAAAGCGCCCCACTCTCGGACCCCTCCCGCGTGGCCCACAACGCCGGCAGCTTATCGGTATCAGTTGTTGGCATGGGAAAATTTCTGGCGGCTTGTATTGACTTTTTTTTTTCTTTGGCTGGACCAGGTGTTTAGGATCCCACAAATTGGCAGCAACCTCGTACGCTAGAGAATTGCCTTGACATTTCATCTCTACCATTCGAATATATCAGGCATTCCTAGGATATTAGGACATCAATGGCGACCGTAACGGAAGAGCCGGTCCTCCAAGACGGCGACAATGCCGCATCCGCCAAGCGCAAGTCCGCCATGGACGAAATTGAAGTCGATCTGGCGCTTCCTGAACCGCCATCCAAGCGAGCACGTCGTGCTCTGAAAAAGGGAAAGCCCCTCCCCGCAAAGAACGATAGCGACGACGAGAAAGAAAAGGCCGACGGCGACGAGGAACAAAAGGACAAGAAAGACAAGGTCAGATCGGAGCACGGCATTTGGGTGGGCAATCTACCCTTCACAGTCACAGCTGCAGAGTTGCGACAATGGCTCGTCGATAATTCTGGTGGCGTAATTACCGAAGACTCCATCACGAGAATAAAGATACCCACGTCAAAAGACCCCAACCGGGACAAGACCCAAAAGCCTGCCAACAAGGGCTTTGCCTACATTGACTTCACAGACATTGGCGGCAAGGTCGCCGCCATTGCATTGTCGGAGACAGAGCTCGGCCACCGAAAACTTCTTATCAAAGACTCCAAGTCGTTTGAAGGCCGACCCGCCAAGGAGAAGGAGCCTGAAGCGGTGGAAACCGGACCCGATGGCAAAGTGAAGCACGGCGGCGAGCAGAAGAACGACGTCGACCCCAATGCTAGCCGGAAAATATTCGTCGGAAATATGAGCTTCAAGACGACCGAGGAGGACGTGTGGAGGAACTTTGAAAAGTGCGGAGAAATTGATTGGGTCAAGATTGCCACGTTTGAAGACACCGGAAAGTGCAAGGGTTACGGCTGGGTCAAGTTCAAGGAACCTGAAGCTGCTGCGTGGGCTGTGAAGGGATTCGTCAAGGTGAAGGAGGCGGTTGAAACGGAAGATGACTTCAAGGAGGGTGAGGACGGCGAGGATGCCGATGGCAAGAAGAAGGATCAGCAGAAGCAGTTCAAGACGAGAAAGTGGTGGGTGAACCGCATGCTGGGCCGAGAACTCAAGCTGGAACTGGCCGAGGATGACCAGACCCGGTACAAGAAGCGTTTCGGCAAGGATGCCCAGAAGAGACAGGCGAACGATGGTGAGAGGAAACCGAGACAGCAAGGAAGAAATGGATTCAAGTCGAGAGATGACAGAGCTGGTGAGAAGAATGGCGAAAAGGCTGAGACACAAGAAAAGGCGGATAAGCCTCTCAAGGAGGCGGCGGATATTCAGGTCGCGAGGTTAACGGGTGCGGTAGTGAAGCATACGGGTTCGAAGATGACGTTTGACTAAATAGTGTATCTATATGGCTGTATATACATTGTGGATGAGATACCCTCATAAAGCGATTCACTTGCAAGCAGGTCATTGGATTGTGGAAACTAGTTGCCGTTTGGGTGTAGACCTCGGATGGATGGACGAGGTGGCTCCCCTCACCCCGCATGAACAACGTTGATGCTGTGACGTCGATTATTCATCAACTTCAACTACCTTTTTATGAGGTCAAACGGCACGGCTTTCATCAATAAGGGAAATCGAAGCGACTACGTTTGAAATATACATTACGTCTCATACCTTGCAACTACCCTTCACAGCAGCGGCCATGTATGAATCTCAAGTCTCATTTACACTCGACACCATCTGTCCATGGCAAGTACCCAATCTCAGCCCCATCAACCGCAGCTCAAGTCACATATTCCAGAAACAAAAAGCTAACTCCCACAGGACATATTTAGCAAAGAAGAGGTCCGTTCGCATTCCTCTGTCCATCACACCACACTAACAACCCCCAGGCTAGAAGAAGCCCTCACCCAAGTCCGTAGCACCTCACCACCAGTAACTTTCACCCTGCACTTCGAACCCTTCCAACTATTCCCCGACTTCGCCGACACCACCGACAAGCAGGAATGGTACCTCCACGAAAAGCACTTTGACAACCAAGCCGCCCAGGAAGCCTACCAAGCGCACATGACGTCGCTCCTCGAGCCTCACGGCGTCAAGCTCAATTTTACAGGTAAAATGGGCAACACGCTCCACGCGCACCGCGTGATTCAGCAGGTCCAGCAGGACAAGGGACCAGAAGTGACGGGCCGCCTGGTGGAAGGTCTGTACAGGCGGTACTTTGAGGAGGCGAAGCACCCGTCTGCGGATGAGACGCTGGTGGAGGCGTGTGTGGACGCTGGGATAGGGGAAGACGAGGCGAAGAAGCTGGTTGAGGATAAGGAGATGGGGTTGAGGGATGCGAAGGCGAGGTTGAGGGAGGTTGCTATGGATTGTGATGCCGTGCCTGTGGTGGTGGTGGAGGGGAAGAGGAGGGATATTACGCTGACGGGGGCGAAGGAGGTGAAGGATTATGTTAAGGCTATGGAGACGGTTATCAAGGAGAGTGGGTGATTTAAAGATGTGGGCATGTATAGGATTGGGTATGTATTTACTGTATGTTCGCAAGTAATTATGTGTATGGATCACTTCACGGAATGACGTGCGAGGATAATGAGCAAATGAGTTCAAAGAAGGTTATAGCAAAGACTGCCAGGTATGTAACGAATGACCACAAGCCATGAAATATACAAAATAAGAAAAGATGAACAAATAAGAAAAGTATTCAATACAAAAAAAGAAGGTCATGAAGTCATGAGACATCATTACAAATCGTAAAAAAAAACCCATGGCCCAGTCATCACAACACCTTTCAACTTCACGAACGACTAAACATCAGCGGCACCAACGCACTCCGACTCTCCATCCTCGCCCTATCCTCGACAACCATGTCCCGCGCACACATGCCGTTCGTCCACTCCCTCCCAGCCATGGTCCTACACGCCGCCACCGCATCCACAGCCTTGGTGCGCTTGGCGCAAAACTCCCTGCTCAGTTTCGAGAGGACTGCCTCCTTGGCCTTTTGCAGCGCGCTCACCCTTGCTGCTGCGTCTTCGGCTAGTAATCTGTGCGCTTCTTCTTGCTCAATATTGCGCTGCACGGGTGATATCTCGTCGTCGTGAGTGCGAGATGGATCGTATACAGTTGGTTGGAGGAGGACAGGGTGAGGATCTGAGATGAGAATCGGTGCCGTGATGTCGTGCCGTGGTGAAGCTGGTGCAAGTGTAGGCCCGTCAGATTCAAACGATGCCTTGGGCTTCGGCTTCGATACCTTCCTCTCATGGCTTGACGACGGGCGAGAATCAGACTTTTCGTCATTCTTTCTGCGTCTCCTCCTCGTCCTCTTGCGCAACTTGGTCGTGAAGCTAGCGCTCTCATCTGGCCTCGCCAGGCACGCAGCCGTCTCGGACAACGCCGCCATCACACCTCTCTCCTCCTCCGAGAAGTCCAGCCCACCGAGATCCATGTCCAATAACTCCCTGCTCGCTGCTTCCACCGCCGCGCTCGGACTAGGAAGTTCCTCGTCGCTCTCGCACGTAACAAGGCTGCACTCCGACGAGGCTGCCAGACTCCTCCTCCAGGAATCATCTCTATTCAGTGGCGAAAGCGCATCATCCCAGCTGCCATTGTTGGTGAGCACGACGTTCTCAAAGTCGAATTCCTTGACGGTAGAGCTGTGCGACTTGATCAGATCGCTGAGCTGGGGGGCGTTCATGGCGGAGTTGCGGATCTGCAGGTACCGCAGCTTGGGGAAGTGAATTGGTGCTCTGGGAGGGCGTGTTGGTAATGGCGACATGGGCGAAGTGACTTCGTGGAAGAGCTTCTTGGTTGATCTTGGCGGCGCAAAGAGCGGATCGGATGACAGGGCCGCGGGGCAGGGACCCTTAACTCCTATCCATGAGAAGCTGAATTTCTCGAGGGACGGTGCAAAGAAGCGGACGTAGTCGTCAATGATTTTCAGGTGATCCAGTCCTGGGGAGGGGCCGTAAAAGTCCCACGATTCAACCGATATGTTGAGCTTCTTGATTTGTTTCCAGCGTTTTCCTGCTGAGGGGACGGATCCGAACCCTTGAGTGTGACGGAGGTAGTTGAACGCCGCTGGGTGAAGCGACGATAGACTCAACTTGTTAAGCTTGTCGAGCGGTGCTCGTTCCACGGCAATTCGCAGACTAATAAGCGCATAGTCGACGATATCCCGTCTATATCTCTCGCGGGGATCCTGCCCGGGACACCGGACAGTCAAGTGCCGCATGTTGGGGAGCGACTTGAAGGCGTGGATGAAGCTGGGGACATTGGTGGCGGCGTGAAAGAGCGGCGGATACTGCTGCGTCAAGATGTCGCCCAGTTCTGTGTTGGCGTACTTGCGGCGAGTGAGCACGGAGCTCATGCTCGTGTGAGGCGTATACAGAAAACATATCTCCTGTCCGGTGAGCGGGTGCACCAGCGGCGGCAGAAAGGTAGCGTCCGAGTGAGGCATGTAAAAGGTGAGGTGCTCGATGTGGTGGCCGATGCGGTTGAGGGCGGCGACGCGGCTGGGCTTGGTGAAGGTGGCGGACGTGAAGGTTGTGGTGATGCGGGTGAAGAGGCGCTTGGTGACGAGGTTGCAGCATGCGGAGGAGGTTTGGCGGACGGAGGCGATGTCTGCGGTGGAGAGGTTGGGGAAGAGGTGGTCTTTGATGTGGTCGCTCCTTAGGAGGGAGATGAAGAGTTGTTCGGTGGATGACATGATGTGTTCATGGCGTGGGGGCTGATGAAGATGGAGTTGATATCAACAGTGTTTGATGTCGAAGGATGGAGGTGGTATCAATCAGTTTTTTGGATGATGAAGGATCGAGTTGGATAGGGACCAGTGTTGTTTCGATATGTCAAAGGATGTAGTTGAATAATACCAAGTTTGTTGTTTAGATATCTCCAGGATGAAGTTGTGTATAAACCAGTGTTAGATGTTGAAAGTTGGATATAACCAGTGTTTAGATATCTCAAGAGATGTCGTTGGGTATGAACCAGTTTGTTTAGTATAGCGAAGAATGAGTTGATAGCAACCAGTGTTGATGTCGAAGGATGCAGTTGGATAATACCAGTAATTGTTATGAGCAGTTTCAAATCGCAAGATGGTGAATATCTCAAAGACGGTAAGTGATGGCGTCCGTGTAAGTCAATAGCATCAAGTCTCAACTCAAAATCTTAATCTCAATCTCAAAGACAAGACACCTAATCAGGCACAAACTCACACAAACCAAATATCTAAACAGCAAAGACCGAAAGAACAAGGCCACAAACCCCAAGGGTATATATCCGGCCACCATCCAACTGATCACCCGCCTCGCCACTCTCCCTCCCCTTTCCCATCTGTTTCTCAAATCCGTCTCGTTCGCGAAGCCAGCCCCAAAATCGACTGGCTCTGAGTCACCCTACACGCAAAACCAACCTGCATATATGCACACCTAACAATTGGCCAGGACACCATGCTTTCAGGCGTCGCGACACCGCGTCGGGAGCCCGTGCCGGCCATGATTGCAGCGAGTTCCCACCGCCGTGCAGCGATGAAGTCGGTTCAACCAGTTGGATCGGCTTCCATGTGCAGTTACCCCGGTTAGTAGTTACATGGGGTCATCAGCCAAAAGGAAGTTGGTCGTCTGAATGGAGAAACAGGACGTTGAAAGTTGCCCCGCATTTTTGTAGAGCGACACACGGCACTTGACGCGGGGAGCCGTTTTGGTCTGAGAAACGGTCGGTGTGGCCAATCAGTGGGCCTTGTTGGGACGCGAAACACGCGCATTGAAGAAAGAAAAGTAGATGGATGATGGATGGTACGCGGTTGATTCCCCTTGTGGCTGCTAAGCGCGATTACAGATTTACAGCTTCGATTTGAAAATGTCTGGTAACAACCGAGTACAGTATTAATATCATGATGGCTCCGAAATGTTTCCTTTTGTCTTACATGCTGAATATCTGGCTGCCAGTTCACTGCGCATAAATCACATCGCAATCCACCTTGACATGACGTACAACCTATCAAGTAAAAAACCTTGTAAGAGTCATCGTCGCAGCTCAATAAACTCCACGACTATATTTCATGCCTTCATGCTTCATGTTGCCGTGCGTCTGCATCCCACGTGTCAAAGAAACCCATCACTTCTCATTCTCCATCCTGCGCCTCAACGCCCATCATCATGCGCGGTTCTTGTCAAAAAATTATCCAGCCAAAGATAGCTTGTGGCGTTCGTGACGTTTCCTGCGCGTTGAAACGAAACAACCCTGTCGGACCAATCACTTTTGCATCGCGTAACGAACCCCATGCGCATCATGCTGATCACAAACATTTTCATCCCGTCAAGTTTGCTATACTCCGTACTGCGCAAGGCATTTTTGCTGCTTCACACCCACAAATTTCAAAATGGTTTCGCCTGAGTCCCTGCAAGCGAGCCATTCTGTGGCTTTAAACATCTTCTCCTGTGACCAACGCCGCTAGCCCTAATCACTTTTTGAGAACCCGAGTCCCTTTGTTCAAGTCAAAACTGCCACCACACGGCTGCCACACCTTATCATTGGGTATCTGAATCTCTATATATGCATAAAACAAGTCCGCCAACCTTCTTTGGTTCATACAGAAACGCAAAATCCACCGGGTGTCACCCAGTTGCTGCCACACCAAAACCCATGAATGTTGATGCAATGCTTCCCTCACATGATGGTTTGCAAGCTCATCATCTACCTCCCTCTGCCCCTTCCTCCACCTCTGCCTCTGCCTCTGCCTCCCCTTCCACCACCACCACCTCCTCCTCCTCCTCCTCCAGCCCCTCTCCCCCCTCGCCCTCCTTGACTGCCGTGTCCACCTCTATGCCTGTTCGCGTCGCTTGGTCCTGGTGGGGGAGGGGGTGGTGGCACGTTGCGATAGCTTCGTGTCGATGGGGGCGGTTTTGAAGGAAGTGAGGGTGGCGGGGCCGGTGGTTGGGATTGATATCCGCGGACTCCAGGCGGAGGAGGGTATCTGCTGGATTGGCCACCGCCTCTGGACGGTCTTGAAGGTGGCGGTCCCGGAGGAAGTGGTGGTTGCCCAGCGAGTGGTTGAAAGCTGTTGACCGTGTGACTGCCCATCATCTGCGGCAACTGAATATTGCTAGACATGCGGATTTGACCAACCGCTCCCTTCATGTTGGGACCTCTGGCTGGCTTTTTGCCCAGGAACTCAACGTCAGAGTCGTCGCTCTCTGAGTAATGAACATTGGCTGTCCGCGCAGCGTGGCCGCGAATCTTGGCTTCAGGGGCACGTAATGACCTCTTGTTGCCTCCTGGGTTGGAAGCATCCTCGATGGATAGTGCGTCGCATTTGGGATCCATGTATAGGCTGCGATTCTGTAAAGACCACGTAGGGTTGGAGCATATCCCTCGCCGCTGTCCACAATCTCCCGAAAAGTGGTCTTTGCTACCACACACTGCGCATGAGCTGGGGAGATACACGACCGTGTGTATTGTTTGTGCTTCCGGGTGAAATGATCGCCAAATCTCGGTGCAGTCATTTTCCAGGTGCTCCGTCGACTTGCAGAAAAGGCAAACCAGTCCCTCTTCCTTTGTCAGTATCAGCTTTTCAACACAAGTGGCGGCCTTGTGGCCAAGTTGACGGCATTTGGTGCATCTTTCCTGGATACCGGGGCAGCAGAAGTCCCAGTGATCGTAGCTATCACAGAATCTGCATTTTGACCGAGAACAGTGAATGGCTCTATGGCCCTCGAGACCACAGAGCAGGCACATGTTGCTTGGGTCGGCAGCTGACGGGAAGTATCTTCGCTGCTGCTCCAGCTCCTCTGCGCCAGTTGGCACTCCCCCCCTGACTATAGAGACGTCCCCGTTTTGTCTCTTGAGCTTCAAGTCTTCTGGCGATGTATGGCTACCATTGCTTAGCACCTCGCCTTCCTCTTCTGATTCCCCTCTGGTGCCCTGCGGTGGTGCCGCTGGTGTTGTAGAGTTCAAATTCGTCGATGGCTCGGGAGCCACTTGTCGTGAACTAGCGCCCGTCGACAGCTGGATCGCATCAATCGTGGACTGTATCGTGCTCTGCATCTCTACCCTGCTTGCGACCTGTTTCGCAGCTTTTTTCTTAGACTGTCGCAGGCCGCTATAAGATTCCAGATAATAGACAAATGCGTCAACAGCCACTCTGGGGGTAATGGCCGAGACGTTGTGCGAGTTGTGCTTGCAAAATACTTGGACCCAGTCCTTGAATCGAGCATGCCACGAGCCTTCTTTCTTGGGCGACAAGGCAGGTAGGCCAAGCGATACGGAGCCCGCCATGTATGTCGGTGGTTCGGGAGGCACGCTGGCTCCTGCGAGAAGTTCAGGTCCGTCTACCTCAGCCTGGTCGGTTGTATGGCCCGATGTTGGTGGCTTTGATCCCGAAGGAGAAGAAGCTGCGGTGGAGGGAGCAGGCGGTTTTGTCGCCTCAGCTACGTTGCCAGGCATGGGCTCCTTGCCTCTTTCCAAAGCAGCGCGAGGGTTGGTTTCGGATTCAGACTCATCGATTTCACCCTCCTCAGAGACTTGATGAGATTGGTTGGATGGCGATGCGCTCAACCTGGTCCGTTTGGGGTGAGGGGGGGAAATATCCATATCAGGGGATGGCGAGTAGCCGTCAGATTCTAGGTCTTCGTCGCCATCGTCTCGTGGCCTCTTTTGAAGCGAAGTTGACAGCTGGCTGCCGTCTGGCGCATTCTGCCCCTGGACGAGACTCGCCTCTGGAATCGCTTGCTGCTCAAGCTCCGGCTCGTAGTCGCTGTCCCCAATACTGATGACGTCGGCTGGAGGCTCACTGGGGATGCTCATCTTGAATCCTGCAATGTGCCCAGATGTTGTACGACTACCTGACAAATCGATAAAGATATGCAATGGACTGAAGTATCCTCCTAAGACTGTCCAGGGCCCGGGCACATGCTATGGATTGTAATGGATCCCGGCGGCCAGGTCAAGAGGTAAGTCTCAGTCAATCCTTTGCGCTCTCAGGTGTGGCAACTGCCCAGAGTACACCGTTCAGGTGGGCTTCGTCTGAGCGCGATGTTGTCGCGACTGCACGGCGCAGACGAATCCTGTTTCGCAGTCTTTCAAGACCTCTGGTAAAGTTGAAGATGTATTCGGTGAACAGATGGTTTATTCGACCCTCACCATCTCACGGCGCTTTTTGATAAAGTTTCATATCCATTCAAAGGAAAAAAATATCGAAATTCAGGCGAATCATGTCGCGCCATTCCGTCATGGCTGTCATGACCGACAGGGAAGGTGCAAATTCCGAGGATTAACCTGGGAGCCACCAGAAGTCTTGCTGGCAAATTTCGAACAAGAAACCCAACCACGACCATCTTACCCTGTATCCGGGTACTGCAAGACAAATTTATGCAGTCAAGGAAACTGAAATGTGACATTTGTGATGATTTTTGTCATTTTGCCGGCGTGGCGTTTCGTACAATGCGATCTATTTTGTTTCTTTTGGTTGCACCAATTTTGCGTTGAGAGTATGGTAATTTATGAGAAACGATATCGACTCGTGAGCTTCGTCCTCAACTTTGCTGATCCATTCTACCTGAACCGACAGGACTGACTGCTAGTCACCTCGGCGAAATACTTCGTCTTCTACTCTATACTGAGCTTCATCAGATCTTTTCGTGGATCTAGCATCCTTGCCGATGGCTAATAAATCTGGCCAAGTATAGTTTTGGTAATTTGGACGGAACCTGATGTCCGGAATCTGACCTTGCTGGACCCTGTGGATCATACAATGTTGCGTAGCCTCAATGTCAAAGTCCACGGGCACGGACGGACTACTCCTGCGTTACTGTGTCCAGGTCCCGTTCATGGCAGATATCCACACCTCATACGAGAAATCCTGCCTGGATTCATGTTTTGCCGAAATAAAGATGGACTTGGAGCACTCGCCTTGGATACCGCCGTGTGTTGATGCTCCACTAATTGAGGCAGTGAAGTGAGTCTGTTCTAAGAATAGGAAAGTAACTAGAGAATGCCAGAGAGTCAAATACAGTGGGCAGGACAGAAACGAGAACGAAACAACAGTGATGCGCCGTGCCTGTACGAAGGAGAACCAATATTGCGCCTTTTACTCTGCAGTGTGCGACAGGTTCAATGGATTGAACTGTGGTGAAGTATCGTGGCATACGTGGTGGAGTTGTGTTAGAGCGTGAGATGCTGCTCTGGGTGCTCCGTAGCTTTAATCTTGACCCAACTTGCCAACCTTGTAACCCTTGTCAACAGGAGCAAGTTTGCTGTGGTTTCCCTGCTAGGTTCAGGTCTTGCAGGCGTCGTCAGCTTCTGCAAGTGTCTGGTGCATGTGTTGAGTGCTGCAAGTAACCCTGCCAAGCACATCCCCAACTGGCAGGATTTGCGGTCCCGATGCGTGGCCTGCATGACGGCGCGTGGCCAAATTTGGTGGCCGCAGAAGCTGTGATGCCCTAAATGGACACGGTATGAAGACCTTGACAGCGGCTGTTCCAGGTCCCAATGTCTGGTCAATGTCTGGTCAATGTCTGATCAATGTCTGGTTCTTGCTGGAATTGGTTCATCAGGGTCTCGACGCCGCTGGTGCCAACAAACAGGGGTTGGAAAAGCCAAGTCTTGGAGTGTTTGCGGGAGCTCCATCACTGATGCAACGCCACACTGGTAGCAGTATTCGTGTTCGGCCTGACATGGGCGTTGAAGAGAGCAAACATTGGAAAAGGATATTCAATGCTGACATATTGTACATTAGGCACTGTCTGGTGATGGATGGAGAGTTGTGAGTTGTCTGGTGGCCTTCATGTTGACGGCAGAATCGACATCCGACAATATTGAATGTCCCCGCAGTCGGAATTGCTGTCTGTGCTTTGCCATTGGAGGGCGATTCGAAATCGGTCGTTGCTTCCCAAATTGGTTGGATCGTTCTCATTGGAAAGGACGACTCTGGCTGACCGGACTGGCAACAACGTGATGACAACGTGATGACTGACAGACCATCATCTCTGAGAGTATGAAGTCGACAGAGACGAATAGTGGCCACCAGATTTTCTTTTCTTTTCAATGTTCAATGCTCTGTAGGACAAACATATAGCGAAGTGCATGGTCTGGTTGGACTGGGTGTCTGTGCAAATCATTCGGCTCTGTTCTGTCTGATGCCCTGTCCACCAGACCTTGCCTTGGCCAATTCCAATTGAACCAGGCCAGCCAGGCCAGCCAGGCCAGCCAGGCCAGACCAGGCCAGACCAGACCCTGACCCCACTCAGTCACTCAATCACGCATTTGATTCATCCATCCAGTTGAGTCCTCCACCCTGCACAGCACCACAGCACAACAGACAACATCGGACATGTGTCCACGGTCCACGGTCCATCTCCGTCTCCATCTCCAGCTTCGTGACCCCAGTTGCATCCGACATCCTTTCATCACCAGTCTGCCCGCCATCTCCATCATCACCAGCCGCCGCCCGCAATTCCATTTTGTGCGTGCTGCTATCGCCTCTCCAGGCATCCAGCTCATTGACATCGTCTTCTGTACTATCGCTCACTGTATTCATACGTTGGCCGCTGGCTGTGCCACTTTTTTCATCCACCCCCAAATCTGACGACTCTTCATCCAACCGTTTGTCGTACTCAACATTCCGGCTTCGCCGCAACTCCTCTCTTGGACATTACCAAACGTACATCTGCTGCAAGACAAGAACCCTTGGGGATATTCTGTGTCTTCCGACTCGACACTGAGTGATTGTCTCGCCGTCTTATCCGCACGCAACGTCGGTGCAACCGTTACAGAATCGTTGATTTGGGAGACGCTGTGACGTACGGCCTCGCTCTCGTCGCCTTCCGAACCACGACTCCTGGTCTCTCCTCTCCTCTTCTCCTCGCCATAATATACCGCACCGCGCCGCACCCGACAATACCGCCAAGCTGTCTTCCCCAATTCTTCTCCAGCGCACCGTTTCCTACGACGCGGGCACCAACCCTCCGCGTCGTGGAAGCACATATCTAGACATGGCCGACCGCAACAATTCGTCCCGTAGGAGGAGGTCGAGCAGTATCCTACAGGTCTATCACGAGCCCCCCGAGACTCTCGAGCAAATCAGTGATCAGGCTGTTCTGCCCAACCTGAACGCCAATTGGACAAGTGCAAAAGGTATGGAACACCACAGCTGCCCCTTTATAGCGTCCAACGCCAATATGCATATGCTTTCCGTCCCTTTACTGCTAGAGCTTTCTGTACAAACTTGTGTGGTTTGAATGTGGATAACGCTAACATGATTTGTCTTATTTTTGGGGGTGTTTAGGAGCTTGGACTATCCACATTGTTCTCATCGCAGCGTTGAAAATTCTCTACGATATTATCCCCGGTGTCTCACAGGAGACGTCGTGGACTCTGACCAACATGACATACATGTTTGGCTCGTACATCATGTTCCATTATGTCCGTGGTGTGCCATTTGAATTCAATAGTGGTGCTTTTGACAACCTGAACATGTGGGAACAAATTGACAATGGCGCACAATACACCCCAACCAAGAAGTTCCTTCTCAGCGTTCCTATCGTGCTGTTCCTTCTCAGCACACATTACACCCACTACGATCTTGCATACTTTATTATTAATTTCTTGGCTGTTTTAGCCGTTGTTATCCCAAAGCTACCCTTTGTATGTGATGGCCCTCCTTCTAAACATGGCTCATTTTCACTGCGAAGCATCTAACGTTTACACTTCTTTAGAGTCACCGAATGCGATTTGGTCTATTTTCAGGACCTCCCGAGGAAGATTAGTGCTACATGTCGAATATTGCGCGACATCGAGTGGCGGTTGTTTAATGTAATTCTTTCGATTGTTTGCAGTCGTGGTCTCTACCCAGGAGGAGGCTGGTCAGACGTAAAACTACAACTGCGATGAGGGGAAAAGCAGAGCACACAGGGCGGAGTTTGTGGAGAAGGAAGCACATATACAATAGCGAGCATTATCCGGCGCGTGGCTCCCGCTACGAAAAAGGCTCTTGTCGTTTAGCGGTGGCTTTCGGAGGAAACAGGATTGGATCTGGACACAGCAGCGTTTTCTATTTGCTCTTTTTACCATCAAGTACGCCACGGGCGAATTAAGAACGTCTCATATTTCAGGTTTTGTTTGCTTCACTTCAACTTTCACGTGTTTTGTGTGATTTCTGGTCTAATGTGACTTCTAGTCCAAGGGGCCACAAAATACCCCTGTCCTGAACTCTAAAATGACAGCTCATCCGATATGGAACGACAAGCCATTCGCGATCCAAACACCAAGTCCTATCTGGATAAGCCCATAACGTTGGGGATACGCTAAGAATCGACCTGACCTTCGGCTTCAGTCTATGATATTGTAGCTCGCATTCTAAGTTGCAGACCCCGCGTTTTTACCTAAATGTCTTATATCTCCACCAGCTTTCGTGCCTTGATATGGATCTGGCGATGTTTGGGGTCGTATAATCGAGCTTTAGGTTTGATTCCTAATCGTACGATTGGTCTCTCTCTTTTGGCTCAGTTATGGTGCCTTCATCGCAATGAGGGGAAAGTAAGTCAATCAGCAATCAGCCATCCGCCTCTTCTTCGTCTTTTCCTCCCAATCTGTCTATAAATTACCTCGAATCTACCCATGCTGGCCTCCTTCCTCTTCTTCCTTTATTCTTCCAACCTCGTTCGCTATCGGTGTTTTTGGTCGTTGTGATACCCTGAGTCTGATATTCTTTCCTTGATACTGCTTTCTTGTTGGTGCTTTGATCTTCAACCAGCACATTCAAAATGAGGGTCAACGTTTTCGTTACCGTTGCTGCCGCCCTCCACGGCTTTGTCCAGGCTAAGCCCGTGGAGCGCGGCGCTGGCTCGTCGTCTAAAGACGTACTGCGGGATCCCCAGGTTGATCCGGCAGCTGGACCCTTCGACCAACCCTTTGATCACGTCTGCAGCGGGTGTGGCAGGGGGTATGAGGCTTGCCAGTGCTTTGAACACCGCCCGACGAATCTTGCTGCTGCGCCGGTCTTCAAGAATTACGATGGCGAAGTTACTCTACCTACGCATCCCCTCCAGGCTATGAACAACAAGAAGAAAGGCAAGAATCCTAAGACGACTACGACCACTGGTCCGCCTCAGACTGACTACAAGACTCCGAGTGGTACTGGCAAGTCTACTGGAACTCATAAGCCAACCAAGAGCCACAAGAAGAAGAAGGGTCACAAAAAGACGAAGACTCACAAGCCAACTGAGACTTCCAAGCCTTGGTACATGCCGCCCGAGACTCATAGGCCTACGGGAACCCACAAGCCTACCTACAAGCCAACTGAGACTCATAAGCCTACGGGAACCCACAAGCCTACCTACAAGCCAACCGAGACTCATAAGCCTACGGGAACTCACAAGCCTACCTACAAGCCAACCGAGACTCGTAAGCCTACGGGAACTCACAAGCCGACTTATAAACCTACGGAAACCCATAAGCCTACGGGAACTCACAAGCCGACTTATAAACCTACGGAAACCCATAAGCCTACGGGAACTCACAAGCCCACCGAGACTCACAAGCCGACTGAAACTCACAAGCCTACCGAAACTCACAAGCCCACAAATACTCACAAGCCAACCGAGACTCACAAGCCGACTGAGACTCACAAGCCGACTGAAACTCACAAGCCCACGAATACTCACAAGCCTACCGAGACTCACAAACCTACCGAGACTCATAAGCCCACAAATACTCACAAGCCAACCGAGACTCACAAGCCGACTGAAACTCACAAGCCTACCGAGACTCACAAACCCACCGAGACTCACAAGCCCACGAATACTCACAAGCCGACTGAGACTCACAGGGGCGTGGAGGCTCGAGGCTACGATGACGGACAAGATCTTGGCGAACCCCCAACGTATAGTCCCAAGCCTACTCACACTGGCAAACCAAGTTCCCCAGTGTACCCATCTCCTACCGGCAAGCCTTATCCTACTCCAAGTAGCAAGTGCTCTTCTCCCGTCAATCCCTCGTATACTGGCATACCTCATAAATTCAGTGATGGCCAGCCTCCTCACAGCGATCTGCCTCTTAACGCCTATCCGGGGCACCATTGGTGCGAGATCAATCCCCAGTTTCCCGAGTGCAGGACGCCTTATCCTCACCACCCCCCTCAGCCTACCAAGTGCACCCAGGACCATCCTCACAATACCGACTGTGTGAAGCCTCATCCCCACCCCACTGACTGCACCAAGCCTCACCCTCATCCTTCCGAGCCCTGCTCCAAGAAGCCTGAGCCCTGTGACTGCAAGAAGATCCCTTGTCCCTCTTGCAACAAGCCCTGCTGTGCTCATGACAACTGCGGACACCACGGAAGCAATGGCCACAAGTGCGGTCCCGGCTGCCCAGGCTATCATTGCACACACGACTGCCACCACCCTCCACACAATGGCACTCAGGTGCCACCTCCCCAGATGACCATGGGAATGACGGGCGGCGGTGGCCATGAGAACACGCCTCCTCCAGAGAACCAGCACCCCCAGCCCACTCAGGTACCAGTGAGCGGTGCTGCGACCAGTGCCGTCTCTAGCTTGGTTCTGGCCATGGCTGCCATGGTTGGAGTCTACGTCTTCTAAGAAGATGTAGTTCCGGGACGAGATGAATGACGGGGGCCTCTTACAGCGATTCGTGGGTACTCAATCGAACCAACCTGGGGGATGTGGGGGGCGGGCCAAACAAAGTTGGACGGGTTGGAGAGCTGTGGGGATATCTGGATTCGTTTTCCTGGATGTATCTGGCCTGGATGTACTTGGCCTGGATGTATCTAGTTGGACTCACTTGTCTTGTATTCATTTGTCCGGGGTGGTATACTCGCCGTGCTTAGAGCTTTGGGGTTTCATTGGGGGGTCGAGGGGATCGCGGCGAGAGATTTTCATTTCTGTAAATTCTGTTACCTCTTTACTAGTATTACGCCTGCAGGAGACTGCTGGGAGTTGGGACCGAGGAGAGGCGATGGGAGGGTGGGAGAGGAGAGATGAGGAACGGGAAGGGGAGGGAGGATAGGAGAGACGAGGAACGGACAGCGGAATAGAGATGAGGCGAGGAGCGCATGATTCTTGGTATCCCCGTCATTGTGCCATGGGGACTTAGGGCCAAGCGCATCTCTTCGCCTTCGAAGCGGCGACGAATGCTCCGTATTCTCACCGGGACCTGTGAGGATGGTTCAGAAAGGTAATATAATGTTCACGAAGAGGTTGGGGCTCACTAATGAGGGAGGTAGGAGTCGATTACCAGACTGAACTGACCCTATGGGACTAGGTGTAGAATGGACGGATGGAGCTTGAGGAGGGAGTTGAGGAGACATGGGCGTAATACGGGGGGCGTGTTAATTGGTAAATTCTAATCGGAGGTACACGTGTATTTACCAGTTAGTAGGAGGTAATAGATATGTTTCATATTTCGATAAAAAAGGTACATGACGTGGTGCTTGTTGTCGTGGTGTAATAGACTTGCATGTGAAGTCGGGGACTCAAAACTCTAACTGCCGCTACGAAAGACGCTAGGCTCTCGCTTTTCCTTTGTTTCTTTTGGGGTAGCATTATGGATCTCGGATCTTGGATCTGGTTGAGTATCTGCTCGGATGAGTGCTTCTGGAAAGTCTTGTTTACGGGTCGTCGCGTAAACACGACTTATCTCCGAGTGCAAGACGTGGCTGCGATGACGAGCGTGGTGTTGATGATTGGGGGATGGGGATTGCCGTTTTGGGAAGGAGGCGGCGGGTGCGGCGGAGGAAGTTTGGAGTTGACGGTGAAGATTTCAGGAGGTGTACGGAGTAGTGGATGGTTGATGTAGGTGAGGTGAAATGGGATGGTGCTTACAATTGTGTTGGAGGAAGAACAGATGGATGTTCTTGGAGAATGAGGAACAAGCAATGCTGGTAGTGAGAGTAGTGTGCATAAATACACTGCAAATAATTACAATGGTGGAATATCCCACATATGACGGACGTGTGATGAATAAATCCCCAACTTCTTGACCGTAGCTGCCAGTGAAAGCACACACATCACACCACAGCCATGACGTCTAAAATGAAATAAACACTGGACACTTTATTCCCCAAAAACAGCATTGACTTGCAAACCGATACAAAGAAATAATAAAAACACCAGCCCAATATCCCACCACCAAAACACAACCACTCCATGCCACTCACCCCAGACACAAACCCCCTCCACCCACCACAAAGGTGCACATGTGGAGATACATTTAAAAAGCCAGCAAACAAATCAACCACTAGCGTCCAATTTACCCGTTCTGGTCGCAAAACGTAGCAAACAGAAACCCCCAAGCCCAGTGTCATTCCGACTTCCGTATTGGCTCGGATTCCGAGACCCTTGAGGGGTTCATGGATGTCGTTTTGAACCACGAATTCGAATATAAACCTGCATGAGGACTTGCAAAATCTCGTCTCCATCGTTGTACTACATCACGCACCAATAGCCTGCATCCTACTTCTACATTATTCACGATGAAGGGCGGATATACTAGATTGTTTGACGATGCCGCTTCTGGCGATAGAGTCAGCGAGTATGCGGATGCGCATTCCACGCCGTTGCCGGACTTCATCACCGCGTACCATGCGAGTGCGTCGGAGAAGAGGGATGATTCTGAGATGCTGAGCTCGAATTTCCAGAGCAAGATGCACTTGTTTCTGGCGAGGGCCATTGGCGCCAAGAGAGGTGAGTTTTCCTTTTGTCTTTTTAGTTGCCCCCAGCTTCATCGCCCACTTTCATCGCGCACTGTAAGCAGATTAAATTAACTGCATTCAAAATAGTTCTCGAAGTAGGCGTATACGTAGGCTACTCAGCCATGCTATGGGCCCACGCCACCGGTCCAGACGGCCAAGTCACAGGCCTCGAATACAGCCCCGAGCTCGCCAAGATCGCAGAGGAAGCCATCGCAAAGGAAGGCCTCAACAACATCGAAATCATTGTGGGCAACGCCGCAGAGACGTGAGTGCTTGGCCCTTGAAGACACACGAAAACCGGATGGCTAACAGTACGTAGTCTGCCCAAGGTGAAGCCCTCTGCTCCCTACGACATCATCTTCCTGGACGCCGATAAGCCAGGCTACTCGAATTACCTGTCTATTATTCTTGCCAATTCCCAGCCCGGCAGCCAGAACCGCCTCCTCCGGCCGGGAGGGTTGATTATTGCGGATAACGTCCTGCGGAGGGGTCATGTGGCAGACCCGTCTAAGACGGATCGTGAGATGAGGGATGCGGGTGAGTGGCGGTTGCATATTGAGGCGGTGAGGAAGTTTAATGATATGGTTGTGGGTGAGAAGCGGTTGGAGTCGTTTTTGACGCCGTTGTGGGATGGGTTGAGTTTGATTAGGCTTGTGGATTAGATTTTGATTTTGATTTACTGCAAGTGTGGCACGGGATGCGAGTGAAGGGGTGGATATAGATAATATATTGGATTACTACTTGTGAAAATACCAGGGATATCATTTCATGGCTCCAAACATAGCAGCTTTACTGCCAAGTGAGACGAAAGCCTCAAAATCCAAAGCTAAGCCGTGTCACACGTCCAGCCGCGTCATATTAAACCTCATCTCATTACCACGTCTCTCATCATTTAGCCGTCAAAACTTGCGGCTACCGCACGCCAAATATTCTCGTCATCATCAGTGCTTCGTCACTGGGTATGGTATCGGATGCGCCAACTCTTGTTATTATTGAGATACCACCCATCTACCAGAAGCGACGTCGGTTCCTGGTAGCAGTCGTCTCATTCCAGTGCTCCTTCTGGCGCTCAGTCCTATCCTTCTTGCGAGCACAGCAGCATGTGACAAAGACGATACCGGCGCCAAAGAGAGTGAAGATGGCGGAAACGAGGATCAGCCAGATACCGGGACCCCACTTGGCAGTGCTGACGCCGTTCTTGTTGACATCGTGCTTGATGATGCTAAAGGTGACAAAGTCGCAAATCATGGCTACCAGTGTGACGACGAAGGCGAGCAGCGACACCATCGAGGCCAAGAAGGCGCCGACAATGCCCGTGAAGATGCAAAGCAGGAAGGCGATGAAGCAGAGGCCTGTCGCGACAGGGTGCAGGACCATGACTCTGGTCAGACCCTTGGCAGTATCGCCGGACGCATCGCTGAAGTCGCTGCCGTCAAGACGCTCCATGAGACCAGCAGGGTCATATCCAATCTTGGCGTGAGTGCACTCATCAGAATCACCACTAGCAAACCGAGTCAGTACGCCATGTCCCAGATAGTACCGCGCATGTGTTGCCGTCGCCAACTTACCCCACGCCTCTAAGGCAGTAACCGAATGTGCCAAACGTTACTTGATCCGCCGATGCAGAGTTCCGGCCGAGGTCAACCTTCATCATTGAGAGGTTGTTCACCACAGGAGCCGTAATGTCCACGACGATGAGAAGCACAAACGACACAAACAGCAAGAATGTGCCGATGTGATGGACGAATCTACCGAAGCCCATTTTGAATTCGAATTTTCGTGGGTCTTGCTGTAGTCTGGTGTTGTTGTTCCTCGTGGAGTGGGTGGCAGATGAGGGAGCTATTCAGTTGTCACACAGAAGTAGTTGATTGTCACACACAAGCAGAAAACGCTGGACAAGAGTGGCTGGGAATTAAAGCCCATTCAATTAAGTCGGGGGAGCCTGTGGACATATAAATCGACGATGTCTCATACACCTGGCCAGGGCACCGGCTCCCTCATCGTCCATGTTTGGAACGGCTTGTTCTGGGGCTTGGCTTGCACTGCGTCAAGACTCTGCGACGTCATCTCGGCATCCTGTAGCTGACGACCCCTGCACCTCCTGGGTCCGAGAGCACCAGCAGGGCATCACTGAGCCTGACGTGTGATGCTAAGGCAGTGCCAGTGCCGGCGTGCCCTGGCATGTCTTGGAAACATCGCAGCATTGCAACTCTTTCGGAACCAGGGGTGACGTAGCAGCAAATCTTCACGAATGATATCAGACTGGATGCTGGTGGTGGGTCACATTGCTGCCCTGATTTGAGCCACGCCACACCCCATTGAGGCTGGTTCCTTGAGCCATCCATGTGAGATGGAGTGGTTTCATTTGACTAGTTGGCAATTACCTAGGTAGTCGTCAAGACGAGCCTGCAAATGCACGAGTAGCTGTGGACTGTCGGCACACGCAGGCTGAGGGTCTGTGGCACAGCACCCACGTAACTCATCACACTTGTTGAGAGGAGCCGATCAGCCGGTTTTGCGAACCAAGGTTTGTATCGTTTTATTTTGGTTGTGCCATGGCTGCACTGCTCCAAGGTGATGCTCCGAGGTGACAATGCAGAAGTGGCAGAGACTTGTGCCTGTGGAGATTGACTTTGAGGCCACACCCCTGGCTGGACGGCGTCATGATGCCATGATCTGTGCCTTGGCTTGATTCTCCCAGAGTTGTTTCCTGTTTAGGCCATTTTTCTGCACTACTACTAAGCCATTTCCTTGGAGGCATTTGTGCCGTCCTTGGGGGATGCTCAAGGTAAAACGTGTCTCGCCATGTAGTCAGCAGATTCAAGGCTTTCCGAGTGTCACACAAGTTGTGACCTGTGCTCCCTTCAGCCCACCAAGCCATGCCAGCCATTTTGTTTCAAAACTGGCCGTGCATACCGCAAACTCGACTTGCGGGGGGATTCCCAATATCCTCGATCGCTCGACGTGTCCGATTCTCGCCATGTCCGTAGCTGGTATGGCAGGACATCTGAGAGCTTGGTCAAAGAGGAGGGATTGACTTTGAATAGGGCCGTTTCCTATAATAAAAGCTGGGCCATCGGGAAGTCCTAGGCCGTCCTAAGTGGTGGTCGCTGAAGTGGCACCATGCACAGGTCGCTGAATTGCATGTGCAATATGTCCGTCGCCCGAAAATGCAATGGGAGCCTACAATGTCTGGGCCAGAAGAATTCAGCCCTTCATTTTACTGGGCATCCAGCCTTTCAACTGCAGCCTCTCTGCTTTGCGCCCTGATTGAGATGCTTGGTTGCCCACATCGAAAAGCCAGTGTGCCAGGCCCTTTGACATCATGGTCTTAGGCAGACTCTGCTTCAGAGTAACCGCCAGAAATGACTTGTCCTTCCGATAGGCTTCCGGCCAGGATTGGTGGAGTGGTGACCCTAGCATGGTAAACTTGTGATTGTAATCGGGGGCTGGAAATATTTCTAGTTTGAACTGTCGTTCGTCTTGACGGTGTGGCTCGTCGTGCAATGCTAGACTATCCTCTGTGACTGGGGCGGGCTGGTCCGAGTCTGATGCAGCTGTCATAGATGGCTTGTCCAGTTTGAAGCCATGCAAACTCTCCGCATCGTCTAGGTCGGCGACATGTACATTCGTGTTTACGCTCTGTGCGGGGACCTGATAGGTGAGCGGGCTGCATTCGACCAGTTTAGTTGCTGTGCTGGCTTCCTTGGTGAGTGATATAAAGTTTGATTGATAGCCCTATGGATGTATTTGGGTTAGATTGTTTTGTTTTGCCTGCGAAAACGTCCTATTTGCTCCTTGATCTGGAAGCAAGCTAGGATTACGTAGGAAAAAGGAAATTCAGACGTACCGGTGTCATCTTGAAGACCTCAACAGGTCCGTATTGCTCCAGGACCTGCAAAATTGAGCGTCGCTCTGCAAAAGTTATCGGCGTGGGAGAGACGAGAATTCGGATGGACCGCTCCGGGATAGAGCGGCGCGCAACATTGGTGATGGATGTCATTGCAGACAGACGGAGCAGATAGTTCGGCCCGAATAAACTGTAAACTGTCGAGGTACAGGAGCTGGAGCTGGACAAACAGAAAGGAGGTGAATGCAGCTCAGTTGGGTTGAGGTAAAAAAGAACATTGAAGCTTGGAGAGCTTGAGCCTCGTCAATTTGATTGTGGGTCCGAGGCGACAGCTGGTTGCCAACTGGCTCCCAACTGGCTCTCAACTGGCTGGAGCTAGACTTCGACGTCAAACCTCTGGCAGCATGGCATATGCGTGAGTGGAGGCGGCCAGCGCAAGGCTGCAACAAAACACCAACATCTCAAAACAAAGCACGTCACCAAGCAAAGCGATACCGGCAGATATATCGACACATCGACACATCGAAAGAAGCTTGAAGTTCATCTCGGATTGCACTCAACTCCGTAGAAGCTAATGCGAAGCCGCCCCGCAACCATACGAGCGGAATTGGCTCTGGGAAGCTGAACACCCTCCGCCAAGCTGTCGCGCTCCTGCGGCCGCGAACGAACATTGCATCCATTTGATATCCAACGACGCATGAGATATACAGCATTTTTCAAAATGGCAACTCCAACGCCTATGAAGCATGCGCCTTCGCAGCAAGGTCGCACACCCTCACAACTCGCGGCTGCGACTCCCCCAGTCTCTACACCCTTTTCGAACCCTGCGCGAGCAGCTTTTTCTCCTCGCGGCCCAGGATCCTCGCCACAACAAGTCAAGAAGTCTCCGGCTACCTCAACATTAATGGGCCAAACTGGAATGGGGGCCTTCAACTTCGATAGTCCCTCCACGGCTGCTGCAATGGGCGCACTAGGAATGGGTGGCGGCTTCGACATTGGGTTGGATAACGTTGGCGTTGGTGGATTGGATGCCATTGGCGCTGCGATTGCCAACGAGGACGACAAGATGAAGCGGCTCGATCAAATTTTGAAACTTCTGAGTGTGAGTATTTCATGTATTAGTCACAGTAGGAATTGCGACAGGGCTAATGTGGGATTTCACAGGCCAAGAAAGGGCTCGTCAGCGAGGCTAGTCTCGAACGTCTGGCGCAACGGATTGGTCTCGAATTGCTATCCGAAGAGCAACGGACCCCCGGTGGACGAAAAACAAGAACACTGGCCATTGCTGGATCAGCCATTGCGCTCGACATTGTACTTGATAATAATGTGGTTCAGAGCGTTTCCCTGGCATACCATGGATCCGCACCATCCGTATCAAAGCATATGGATGCCGCAGGTCAAATATTGCTAAAAGATTTGAAGCTGCTCCCTGGCCAAAGTCCATTGACGAAAACCCTGGAAAACTTTGCTTCGAATTTCGAACGTCTGGCTGGCTTGGATAAGCTCAGCATCGTGCCAGGGCTCGACTGCCATGAAGCCCTAGCTGGCATTTATCTCAGCCTCGAGAGGCTGTACCAGTGGGACCTGTCGAAATTGCAAGAAGAGCAAGATATGAAGGGTAAATCAGACCAGTATTTGTCCAACATGGCCATGTGCTCAAGGCACGGGCGGCCAGTGATGCATGACAGGGACAGAGTCGGACTTGCCGTGCAGTATTGGAAAGAGCTTCGATTCGTGCCGCCCGTCGCAGATGATCTGGGTGCATACATCAAAGAAACCGAGAAAGTATGGTCACTACTTCTCGGATGCGCTCGGTTGGACGGCATGGAGGTTCCGCCAGTGCGAGTATCTGAGAACTGGATCTCCAAAGAGATAACCAAGGAAGATGCAACGATTGACTCCCCGAAGCCCATCCTGGACTGGCAAGAGCCCGAAAACATATCTCTTCCACAGTCCGAAGATAACAAGGATGCCGGAATGGACCTCCTTCAAGCTGACCTCTCGACAACAAGAGTACCGAGGGTCATGTTCACCGTCACCTTCGACCCGCCAGTGGTACTACCGCAGAATGACTGGGCACGTCTGTACATGTACGCCAACGTCAGTCCTCCCAACATCACTCACGAGCTCGGACAACGCGGCCATCCTCCATCACCGCCCACCTTCGACAGCCTACTCTTCCCGTTTCCCTCAGGCGTGAAAGTCGACCCTAGTGAATCTCGAGCCATAGCGCGGGAACGTGACGTCCGTGTTCTCAGCATGGACAAAACAGCATCCGTCAAACACCACCACAACACACTCTACATCTACAAACCAATTTACTCGCAAACTGTTTCCGAAATGCCCTTTTCCCACCCCCGCCAGCTCCTAGACATGCTGCCACTCCTCCGCCAATACGCCTTCGTATCGACCCTCCTCGAAAACAGCTTCGGTTCCAAGACCAAGCCCGCAGAGGCGCCTAAACCGCCAGCTAATCAAGAACAGTCCTCCAAGACCAAGACCAAAAAGGATCGCCTCGCAGACTTTATGGACCTCGATGAACCGGTACAGCCTGTCGACCCCAATGAGAATTCTACAAATCTAGATGTGATTCTCTGGGTCCATCCAGCCCCTCACGTGCAAGTCGTTTTCCCAATGGGCAAGTCTACAGCGAATATCTCTCTCAAGATCCTGGAAGGTGGGACCGTCGAGATTGTGGATGAGAATATTCTGGACTACGCGGAGGACGGAGAGATCAAGGGCAGGAGGAAAGAGTTTACGAGGGAACAGATGGGTAAGGTGTTGGAGCATATGGAGGACTTGTGCTTGTGGTCAGAGTGGATACGAACGAGGTTGGCGTAGGAGTGCTGGAGTTGATGATACCCTGGTGGAGGAGAGGAGTTGAGGCGTCGATAATATAGATATTAAATCAGTGTTTCATATTATGTACCTTTATATGTGACGTGGACCGCCTATCGATGCTTGGGCTGTGTATTAATACATGACGGGTTTACTTCACTGCAGCCCTATAAAAGAAGAAGCTAGGAAGAAGCAAATAAACAAGGGTTGCCCGTGGCAATTCTTGGCGAAAGTACTCATAAATGTATGCTGCCATAACATAGACAAACAATATCACTAGAATTTCTTCAACCGTTCAGACAGACAGAATCTGTCGTATTTTATTTTTATAATTTATATTCCTCATCTAAAACCCACACGAAAAGTACACCAAAGTTAGTCCATGAATCATAAATCTTCATGAATAGAAGAATTAGTATATAAAAGAATTAGACCGGAGTCAGATGTTCATAATCCCAAAAAGTAGCTAAGCTGATCAACTCCAGTGTACAAAAACCCAGTCTATAAAGTGATTCACACCATCTTATCCCAAATTTACAGCATCATAGCGGCAACGGCGCCGAGGACGACGAGAGCGCTCAGGCTCTGCTTGGCAGCACCACTGACAACAGTAGGCGGGCAGTTGGGACCAGTGCAGCCCTGGTTACCTGGGGTAGGGGTAGGGCTGCTGGTCTCGACGTTGCAGGAGTCACCGACGCAGACGACCTGGGAGCCAGTAGGTCGGGGCTGGGCAATGGTGGTTGCGTTGGAGGTGCCGTTGTTCCAGCCGCCGGGCTGAGTGGGCTTAGGAACAACAGTCTCGGTGTTGTAGATGATGGTCTTGGAAGGATGGAAGGGCGACTGGGTGGTGAAGCCGCCCTTGGGACCAGTGGGAACCTGGGTCTCCTCGCCGGGGCAGTAGGTGGTGGTGACGACTTCGGTTGTGACCTGGCCAACGGGGCAGTTGGTGACGGTAGGCGCACAGCTAGTGATGGTGTAGGTCTTGGTCACCTTGGTGGTGATGGTCTTGTCAGAACCATTGCCTCCGTGGCCAGGGGTCTTGGTGGGCTTAGGGCCGGCTGGGGTGGTCTTGACGGCAGAGACAGGGCAGACCGTGGTATACAGAGGGATGGTCACGGTGGTGACCTTGCCAATGGGGCAGTTGGTGATGGTTGGCTTGCAGCTGGTGATGGTGTGAGTGGCAGTGGTGTATACAGTGGAGGTCGTCATCTCAACGGAGGAGGTGATGGTGGAGTTGGACCACTTGGTTGACGAGCTGGCCAGCGACGTTGGGGTAGTGGTGATCGGGGCCTTGGTGGTAGAAGTCGTTGAGTCGGTAGACACGGAAGCCTTGGAAGTCGTGCTGCTCGTGGTGTCAGTAGCCTTGGAGGTGCTCGAGGTAGTGACACCGCCAGTCTTGGAGGTAGTGCTCGTGGTTGTCTCGGTAGCCTTGCTGCTGCTGGTGGTCTTGATTTCTGAAGTAGTTGTAGTGGTCGTCTTCACACCAGACGTGGTGGTGGTGGTAGCAGGCTTGGAAGACGTGGTGGCAGACGTGGTCGTCTTGGACTCAACCGTCGTGGTGGTTGTTGGCTTGGTCGAGGTGGAGGACGTAGTCTTCGTGCTGGAAGTGGTGCTGGTTGCCTTGGTAGACGTGGTGGAAGTGCTCGTCTTGGTGCTTGAAGCGGTCGAAGTGGTGGAAGTGGTGGTGCTAGTAGGCTTGGTAGAGGTGGTAGAAGACGTGGTCTTGGTGCTTGATGCAGTCGTGGAGGTGCTAGTAGGCTTGGTGGACGTGGTAGAAGACGTCGTCTTGGTGCTGGACGTAGTCGTGGTGGTAGTCGGCTTGGTGGAGGTGGAAGACGTCGTCTTCGTCGTGGAAGTGGTGGACTTCGTGGTAGTCTTGGGAGCGTTCTGGCTGAAGATACGGATATCCTTGACCTTGAAGAAGACGTTCGCAAAAGCAGACGGGTTCTTGGTAACGTAGTCCTTGCAAGTGCTGCCAGTGGCGATGCCACACTGGTCCCAAGTTCCCACTCTGTCAACAGGGTTTCCGCAAAGGTCAATGTTCAAGATGATACGCTGGTCCTTAAAGACCTTATCGACATTGCAGAGAGACTTCTGCACCTGGATGGTGGGAAGTCCCCAGGTAGAAGAATCAGGAGAATCAGAGCCAATGTTTGCGGGAACATCCTTCCAGTGCCATGTATAAACCTTGATGAACTCACTAGTCCACTCCATGGCGTCTAGTTTCACTCAATGTCAGCACACTATTCAGTTGGAATAGAATCGAAACTTTTGTAGGATGGACTTACAAACACCACCGTCTGCGCTAGCCCAGGGGCCCTTAACGTCATTGCCAACACATCCCTGATTATTCCACTGAATAGGGGGGTTGGAATAATCGTTGTCGCAGTTCGAGGTGGCAACAGTGGCACTCTGACCAACATTCGAAATCGTGCAGCTGCCAAACTGGCTCACCTTGTTCATGTGGAAAGCAGGCTTGTTGAAAGAGTTGGTGTTCCAGCCTTCGAGCATGTCAACCTCGCCGTCCGTTGGCCAAACATTACCGACGGTCCAGCTAAAGTAAGTGTTAGTACCCAGCGCAAAGTTGCATTGAATATTTTGAAATACAATAACAAATTGCCATTTCAGGTTGAGTGAATACTTACAAAGCGGGCCAAGTACCACATTTGTTCTCGGGCAAGTGTGTGAAACGAGCAATAATGAGCCCTTTGTTCAGCTGAGCCTTGGACTCGATCCTGATACTGTCACGACCACGGGCACCAGCCTTGACAACATTTTTGCTGTCAACTCCGAGGAGAACTTCACCCTTGTCAATCTTGGCGATGCCGGCATTGATAGCCTGCTGTTTGCTCAGAAAGTTGACAAATCCCTGATTAGGCGAGTCATCGGTGAAGAAGTTGAACTTGTCGAAGAAGTTGGTCGAGTCGTAGGTGTCTTCGATATACCACTTGGTAGCGGCAGCGTTGCCGACCAGGGCTAGGGCGGCAGTACCCAGGGAAACGAGGGATGGAGCCATTTTGTTTTAGTTGATGTGAGTGTATTTAACGAATGTATAAGCTGAAAAGCAGCAACGAGTGACTAGGACGTGCGATACGTCAGAGGACGAGCAAGATGCTCTTGAATGTCAAGGAGAGACAAGTGACTATGTCTCTACTACAGGACAAACGACCGGGTATAGGATGGTGAAGACTAAAAGAAAGGCAAAAGCTGACGGTGGGTAGGAGGCTGCTTTTGAACCATCATGTCCACGTTGAGCCGCAGGGGCGGAGTCCTAACTCTTCTTGCTTAGCAGCCTGTAGTGCTTTGGGAGATCTGGGAGAATCCATGGCATCCCACGCGGCACACCATGACAAGCAAGCGCTGAATGGAGAAAACAATAGAACTAGGCAAAGCAAACCTACCAACGAGAGCTGTTGAGCGATTGAGGCTGAGAGTACCCTTGGTTCATGGTATCGGGCAACCCACAACATTGTACCAAGTGGCCAGGAGGATGTACACGACATGGGTTGTAAGCTATCTCACTTGGGAGTAGTATAGGAATCAAATGGGGCGTCTACCGCGTTGTGAACAACACGGGATAAACTGGCATGGGGATTCAAATTTGAAGACAACCAACTTGCTGAATACGAGTGATATCTTTTCCTGGTGTATCTACTCGAGCGACATAGCCCAACAATTGTGCAGAAAAGGATCGATCATGAACTCGCGGGTCGATTGAAACATGGCTTTCTGCTGTATGAGACAGGAGACCTTGTTCCTTGGCCGCCTCTTGTCGAAGCGGACGAACTTGCTTGGCCAACACCACGCTTTGTAAACCAAGATGGGATGGCGTTTGGCCACAACCGATTCTGGGCACCTCGGCCATGCAGATGGGTCCATGGAGCCCCCAGGGGCAGCCTAAAATGGTGACCGGGAGCAAATAGTGGAAGCCTCATCTAAATGGTCCGTAATATGTGCAAATGGCTTCTGAGGTATTCTGGGTCAGTCGACGCTAATGCAGGAACTTGATGTTGGTTGGAGTCTGTAGTTGGGCATGATCTGGTAAGGGGAATAAGTAAATACCAAGTGAAGGAGGCCAGTTTTCCCCCAATTTCCCACGCTCGTACAGCAGCCCTGCAAAGCCTTAACTGAGAATGTTATGGATGGGTCCTGCTTGCTGACGGCGTTGGGATTCCTCGGCCAGTTCTGTCAAGGACTTGGCAATGACTCGATTTGAGCTGTCAAGCGTGGCTCCGGATGAGTGACTGACGTGTCGCAGCCCTGTGCATATTCGGAACCACAGAGTTTGTGGGATTAATATAAATTGAGTGGGACATTGCAAACCTTCCGTCTCGGCGGTGACACGGACCGTGGTGTGACAGAAGCTGATACAGACGGCTTGAGGCTCGGTAACAGCAAAGAGACTTGACCGAAGAGAAAAGACCAGACGTTCCTTGTGTGCGTTGATTGTGTTGTCTCGATTTCCCCCTGGTCAGATGGACTTGGCCAGACCACGACGGACAGGGATAATGACAAGTAGTTCCCGCGGCGAAGGCCATTATTGGTTAGGAGCCGAGCCGTGATTGGCTGTGGTTGCCTCCTCTGCCCTGCATCGCCAGGCGCTTGCATTATCAGGTACCAGAACACAACCAGACTTGATACCAAGTAATTCTGGCGTCAACTTGGTCAATGCTTGAGGGGCTGCTGTTGACGACTTTGGAGGCTTGATTGATGGTTCATGTCTGCAACGAGGCGCTGAGCCACTGGCGGTCACTGGACATTTGATCTGGAAGATTTTGTCCTGCAAGCAACCAGACTTTGACTTGTTCCCCTGCTCCCCTGTTCCCCTGACCCGCCCCTACCTCTTTCGGTTTTGCCGTGCCTTCCATCTCCAACTCTGCAAATCTTCTCCTTCGCGGGACGATGATCCGGCTCACCCGACCGACGGAAAAAACATCTTCTTCCATGGCTATTTTCAGAACTGACTGAACACTCTTTTGCCTGAATTACGGCTCGTATCCTCTCTAGTGCTTCACAATGAACATTTACTCCTCCAAATTATCTTCACCCACCTAAAGTCCTCTCGCTCTGTCTTCAAGCCAGAGATTCGCTGTCACCATGTCACGCTGCAGCTGCCTTGCCAGCTCTTCTTTCATCCCCTCGCAGGCTGAGCTGTCATACTGAAGTAACTTCTCTCTGACAACAGAGTCCACCGAATCCGTCCCATCCCGCTGAATGGGCCTCGCCTACACCATTCTCAATCGGGCCTTGGCCGAGCAAGTCATCACAGCGGTCCCACGCTTGACGGGCGCAACATCACCCATGCAACAAATTAGATGGAAGATGGACCAGCTTCCAGACCATTGGCTTGGCAGGTACATGTACAGTAACGGAGTAAACCACTCAACTTCTGCAGGAGCCATGTATCACACTCCTATATCACCATCTCACAGGCAAATACGTCACAACTCTCCCACCAAATGTGGCTCAATGGGCCAGTTGAAAATGCGAATCTTCCGCCCACTACAGTACGAAAGCATCTCATTGCCAAGCAGTCTCACTGCCGTTCCAATCTGGTTTCCAGGAGAGGGCTGTGATCAAAGCACAAATATCAGACCTTATCCAACCTCAATCAGGCTTACCCTCTCTCCACATCGTCCTGCATTGACCAGATCGCTCCCCTGATCTTTGTTGGTGGAACTTTTTCTTCACCTTCTTACGGCATCACTTGAACGTTGTCATTTTCCGTCACCACCAATCTCTCAATGTGGTGAGTTCGTCCTTGATATTCGGTCACCATTACGCGTGGTGGCCATTAAAGACTTCGGGACGATAAGAATACTACCGCGCAGAGGTCTGCGTTCATCTTGTTGACCTCTAGCCGAGGAGACACGCAGCGAACGAGTGAGCAGAAAAGTCTCGTCGACAGTGAACTTCCCAGCGTAATGGCATAGCAAATCTTGTCATCATCACCGCATCTCTTAACCCCGATATGACCTCTCCAAGGACCCTTTGTTGCCAAAACGTACATCACCCCATGTCTTCGGTGGGGTTGACCATTTGGCCCTCACCGTTTCCAACTAATACATAACAGTCAGTGGCCGAGGATGATGTAAAGTCCCCAGAGAATGCAAATCCAACGCTGTACCTGCATACATTGCTGCCCTGCAATGTGACGACCACCCTTGCTCGGTGACTTCCTCTTGCGTGTTGAACATCTGCAACTTGCCAGCTTGAGAAGATTGCATTTCGTGATGACCAAGAAGCGATTGGTGCCACGGAATAAAGAAAACACGTGCCCTGCCCTTGATGTAACTATCAAATTGTCAAATTGGTTCAAGTGATATTGCACGTCAAGTTCGAAAGTCACGTAATATTGTCACAAAAACCACGCATATATTGCATCTGGCACTAGTGAACCGTTGCAATGATTCTGGCTCTCTGTTGATTGCCACGTAATAGCAAAATAAACTCATATTGATGAATATTTTGTATAGTTCTCTGGCTACGACAAAAGTTAGTTGCTCAAAATAATGCAATGGCTTCTAGTATACAAATACATCTAATGCACCTAAATACCCCTTTGTCCATCCCGTCCAGCGAGTATGGAGACACTCATTGCATAAAGTTCTTCAATCCAACCGCAGCAAACTGCTCCGGCTTCCCATCAACCTTGACCTTTCCCACACGAACCCAAGAGGCATCACAAATGCGTACCAAACACGAGCCGTCCTCACAAACCACCACTTTCACCTCATGTTGTATGGTCTCTTTCCCTTCACCCTCATACTCACACACCAAACTCCCCTCACCCGTTTGCCGTGTCTCTCCCCCCTCAGGCAAGACAGCCTCGGCGTCTAAGAAAATAACCCTTTTCCTACCATTCTTCCCACTAACAGCGTGCGTCCACACCGATCCCAGCACCCGTATCCTCCTAACAAATTGCTCACTTGTCCAGACCAACCAATCCACCTGTCCATCCGCCTTGGTGACCTTTGGTGCATGAACGAGCTGTCTCCCTTGCAATTCGGCCGCTTTCCAACCTACGTCCTCTTGCGGTGGAACATGCACTCCTGCTCGTAATCCCCTGATAAGCATTTCTGCGCCGCTCACCGCTGCTGCTGATAGAACCTCCTGGAACGGGGCGTTGGGTGCGATGGGCAAGCCTGGTGCAGGAGTCTGCGCGAGGATGGTCCCATGGTCAAAGGCCGTGTGATCGAGTGTCTGTAGTGAGATTCCCATGTGTGTATCTCCTCTGAGTAGAGCGTGGTGAATTGGTGCTGGGCCACGAAGACTATGCCGGTTAGTATTTCGTCCTAGTTTGAGCTGGGGGTAGTCATACTCTGGTAGTAAGGAAGGGTGGACGTTTAAACCGCCGTATTTGGCGGACTTGAGGATTCGAGGAGGTACGAAGAGGCCGAATGATACTACTATGATGAGATTTGTGTCATTGGGCAGCTTGTCGTGTTAGCATGAATGAGTGGCGAGGGTAAGAGCAACTCACATCCCAGTTTCGAAAAGTTGTCCGTTGGTGTATTGGGAGGTTGAGTTGTTCTGCTAGTGTTTTACATGGGACTATCTTTATTAGCAATCGGTAAATCACTTGTCGCCAGGTCCGTCTCCCACAGCACTCCTCGATACCAGTTTACCGTTAAAATATGTAAAACTTAGAGGATAACCCAAGAGCTCTCATCTCATGAAAATGATGCCAACACTCACCCTCACGAATCGTCTTGAACCCCCTCCCCGTCCTCCTCCCCGGCAACACCATCACATCCAACGCCTCAATGAGTTTCTTATTCTCAGCATGTTCGCGATGCAGTGCCCTCAGGGACTCGCAACTAAATGCGTCGGAACCACAGAACAATATCCTCAACGGATCCGAGACCCGGGACGAGCTGTGTCGCAGCTGGGAATGCAGATGCGGGTGTCTCGCCAGGCGGTAGGCTTGGGCCCTGCTTATGAGACGGAACATGATGACGGGTTCATGGTTATGTTTGCTCTTGATGCGGAGTCTACTGCATGGTGTGGAATTCGGTGCTGTTGATTGTATGTTGGTGATGGGGATGCGCGGTTGATGTTCGCGTTTAGAGAACGCACCGTTACTTGCATATCTGGCTTGGGACCTGATCGGCGCTGCTGTCGGTAGGTTTTTGCTCGACTGTGCATTCATTTTGAGTTTTGGAATTAAATTATAGAGATTTTGAATGAGTTTTGGTATACTTTAACGAAGAGTAATGAAGGGGTGTATAAGTAGTGTATGCGGCCGAAGCCGTTGAGAATGTGTGCTGGATGTGGTGCAGCCTATGCCTATCCAAGCCAAAAATATGAGAAGAAGGTTGAACATTCTGCAGCGCAATTCCTACAAATAATACTGACGATACCAGAATTCTTCAGCATTAAATGCCAAGAGCAATTGAACAGTAGAGCAGAAGCATACTCCATACTGAATAGATCACGCATACGATGAGCGTAAGACCTTGGCTGTATCGATATCTGCTGATACAAGCCCTGCGGCTTGAAGCGGAAGAAGCCAGTACGGTGGTATAGTATTCGATCATAAACACATCTCGAAAATTCGACGTCTTAATATGCGGAATAGTCAAAGACTATCTAGATTCAATGCTTCTTGTCCAATATGGTTGCGGCGACCCTCACTTGTGCTGTTCTTTCCGGACACGAATGCTCTCCAAGTTTCTACCGGAGTCATGCGCACCTTTCGCCAGGTAATTCACTACATACCTAGGTAGCCACACCCCTGAATTTCTTTCCAGTTGTTCAATCGCTCGGTTTGCACTTCACACCCAGCCATATAAGACGAACAGCGAGGCGGCATCTAAGTCTGACAGGCTTCTGACGTGAGCTGACATGGAGGTGTGATACCGAACCGCCTCAGCATCAAATCTATAACCACATTCAAACAGTGTGCCGTATTGCAAATCTTCTAGAATCAATGTCCCTCAGATACAACTAACTTTCAACTTATCACCATCATCAAGCGTACACACCGTATTCCCAACGCCATAAACAGCAAACCTCCTATCCAGCAAAATCCCCCAAACGCCAATATCGAAATCCAAAAAAAAATCACCCCACAACACTCCAATTACAACCTACAGTCCAAACCTCCCCAAGCAAAGTAACCTCCCAAACCGGCTCTTCAATGACAACCAAACTCCCCACCCGTACGACCGCCCTCCTCCCCAATCCCGTCAACTTGCCCTCTCCAGCGAGTATATACCCCTTCGAAGCATCAGACTCGCCCACCGCCCCTCGAACAAGATACATCCTTGCACCGGGACTCACATCCTCCACCGTAACTCTCAAAGCAGAGTCTTCATCCGGCGGTCCTTCCCATCCTTTCACCTCGGATAACCAGCCTTGCAGTTGGGACGCCATGCCTCCAGGGAGGTATTTCGCGCCCCGGCGCTGAGGGGAGAATGCCTCTGGTAAGATGGGCGGGGCAACAGTCTCAGCCGGTTTGAAGCGTGGCGCAGGGCGGAAAATCGGTTCTTGCTGAGGGATTGCTTCGTTTTCTGCCTGTGAACTAGTTTGGTTCTCTGGCGTTGATGCTCGTACATTTGTAGGTGTTGTTTCCGCCGCGTCGAGGGAGCTTGATCGTGCGGGTGATATAGACACTCTTCGTCGCTTTACTTCCCTCCTGTCGGGCGATAATTGCGAAGATTCCGAGTCAGGAATTAGACCAATATCATCCTCCTCATGGGAACTTTGGGAAAGGTGCTCCGTATCCTGTGCCGTCAGGACATCTGATTCAATCTCTATCGTATCCTGTAACCGCCCACTCCGGGACTCAGCATCACCTGCTACCGAGTCATCGAGGGACTCGTCGCCATCCTCCTCGACATCCTCGATTTCATGAGCCCTACGCTGCGTGGGCCGCGGTACAGATGATGAACCGAAGCGTGGGGTTGAATGGAACTGTTGTGATGCTTGAGGCGCAGGTGATTGTGTTGGGGGTCTCTTCGGCAGCAGAAAGCGCCGTGGGGTAGGTGTCTGCTGGTCAATCAGCAAAATATTCTCCTCTTGGAGACTGAAAGAAAAGAGAAATCGCGGGGATTAAAAGACTCAGGCAGGGGCTTACCGTGGGCGGCGGCGGGTTCATGCTCTATCAGTCAAGACATGTTGCGTGAAGGTGTTGATGCTGAGTGGGGCTTGTCGTCGGCGGCATGAAGCAGAGAGAAGGGAGGAGAGGCGGAGTGAATAATGCGCCAGACCAGACACGACGATGCCATCACATCACTGTTCCGCAATTCGACGTCACTCATCTTTTTGGCCAATACAACGTTGGCGGGAACAAGCTCGCAATCTTTTCATTACTCGACTTTCATGACAATTGTACATTGCACGGAGGACACATTCATCATCTGGCTGGGAGGGGTTGACGTTTTGTGGCCATCATCGTCGATCGACAACCACAACCTTCCACCGTCAGCCGAGGAAGGCAATGCAGTCTCGCTTTCCATTCACACGTCACAATGCACCCTGGTGTGTTTTAAATATTACTGTCATTAGCCACATAGGGCGAAGAAAGGCCATCTATACACTAAATTGTCTCGACATGGAGTTCCACGGGCAAGCCTCGCATAGTCCCTCCAGAGATGCGGCAAGAAATAATGAAACAAGTCTGCCAGTCAAGGCGCGTCGCTATGAACCGTTTACACCCAACGCGCGACGGAGCGTTGCGGCAACATGATAAGAGCAAAAACCAAACGACGAAGGAAAAAAATGTTTTAAAAGGGAAACCACGTCAAATAGACATCTAATAGACGAACGCCGTTTTGTGCATTTCATCGTCGTGCAACACCTCCCACCCCGTGTCAACGCCCAGAGCCAACCTGGAGAGTTGCAAACCATCATAGTACACTGCATTCTTCGCCTCAAGCAAGGGAAGTAATGCCGCTTCATAACGAACGGTATCATAAAGAATACCATGTTGGCAAAAAAGAAATCAAAACACCGCTCTTGAGTATGCCGGTTGAGATGCGAGTGATGATGTAGAAAAGTTTGAAATCATCTTTAAGAAAACGAAATTGGGTATCCCAAACGGTCGAAGTTTGTTTCGTGACGAAGCAGAAAAAGGTGAAGATGAAGTGAGGCAGTCACAAAATGCTGTGATGCGTCTTTTTTTGTTTGTTTCGTGTACGGTGTGGTTGCACATGTCCTGTCGGTGAGGATATTTCTTTGCCTAAAACTCGACAGGCATCTTTAACCAATAGCCAACTCGAAACCCGACTTGTGGCCAGGCTTTGTTGGTTTTGTGTTCTTGATGGGGTGAAGCATCACAGATGGCAAACAAGGGCGACCATGTTTCTTCTCCCAGTCAAATCCACCAATATCAGTATCAACCCACCCCATCCAGTTGTTGTACAGTCGGTTCGGTGGTTCGGCACGGTAATACCAGGTGGTACCTTGGAAACGGCGCTCTCTTCCCCAACCAAAAGGCGAGCCGCGACCGCCAGATTCACCAGCAGGTCCAGGGTTGAACCAATTATTGAGGAAGCCTCCTTTCCAATCTCGATCCATAAACACGGGGTGAGGAGCGAAGACTGTCTTCAGGCCATGAAGTAGAGCAACAGTTTGTGCCGTCATCTCAGACGCAACATGCTGACCGCGTAGATTCTCGACATGCATGATGTCAAGGAGACGCTTCGAAATTCGAGATTGTGTCACAATAGTCGTGCGACGAGGCAAATCAGTTGACTTGTGGTTTGCATCGCTGTATCCCCATACGTGGTTGGAAATAATCCACTGGCTGCCAACGGGATCAAAAATAGGGCCAACACTAATGAAGTCGGCTTCTTCGCCAACACCCCATTCATAGTTATCCTCTTCATGCGACGCCACAGGAGGCTTGGGGCCGACTGGCTTGATAAATGGTAGGTCGGGAGGTCCCCAAATGGTGTTGTTACCTCGTTTCTTGGCAACGTCCTCACGGAAGGACGAGTCATAATCACCGTGATATTCAGGAATGTAGTAGCGCTCGTTTCTCTCCCACAGATACTTGCGTGGCTGTTTCTTTGCAAATGCGGATATCTTCTCAAGGAGGTCATAATGGTGCCCAGTGTATCGGAAATCCATTTCCCAGTTCCAAATCTGGTCGAACTGTGGGTGGTCCTGGCTGAACTTCTGCACCGATAGCCACTGAGCGCTGTGGACTGCCCGTGCATACTCATCCTTCAGCTCCGGGTACACATCCCACACCTGATGGTCGTTCCACAGCACAGTGATGCCATGGAATTCCGCAGGTACATTCTCCTTCAAAACAGTTTGGTAAAGCTCGTCGTCATCAAAGATCGGGAGACTTTGATTCTTAGAATGAACCAAGAGAAAGACTTCGTACTGACCACCGGTCTTGAGACTGAGCTCGCTGACCAGAGCACGAATGACCTGTCTGTCGTTGTCGCTATATTTCATCCCAGTGTAAGATCTAAGAAGAACGGCAGTTCGCGACTCCTTGGTAACTTCTCCACGCTTGGCAGCAACGGAGCGTCCTTTGATTTTGGGGGTGTCTGATTTGGGCTGCTCCGACTTGGTGTGAGTGACCTCTTTGTTATCCTTCTGCTCCGATGGCGGCGGTGCGGGCTGACGAGTCTCGGCGTAGTTGTTCAGGTATGGGTTCTTGTTGCTCATGGTCATGTCGAAACGGTCAGCATTCTGCTTAAGACAATGCTGTTGCAGTTCGCCCCAATTAATGTTATCCCAGTTGATTGTTTGGTACGATCCGCCAACCTTCTTTTTCATCTCCCAGAGTCCGTATTGGCCCAGTCGACTGTCACGTTCCCAGCACAAGTTGGGATCAATGCCGAACAAGTCATAGCCCCCAAACTTGGTCTGAGGCCACCTCGCCGGGCGGCCACGGTAAACGAGAAGGTCTTCGACGAATTCGCCAGTGGGACCCTTGCAAGGCACGTAAGGTGCGTGCCCATTTTTCTTCCATTCGTCGCCATTGTAGTCTGGATACGGGTTGAATCGCACAGGTTGATCCTCGTTCAAATTGAACTTGACATTGGGGTCTTCCCGCAGGTACTTGCTCTGTTCTTCGGTTCGATTATCCTTCAGAATAAGTTGGTTAAGAGTGTTGCCATAGACCAAGTTTGAGTTCGCGAGCCTAGTGTAGAAATAAAAAATTAGCACGGATTCTGGCCAAGAGTAAATCCCGATTAATCACCACTGGCGAAAACATACTTGGAGGTAGTTTTGTAAGCGTAGCGCCACATCTTTCGCAAGTCTTTCTCGTGCTGTAGTCTCGCAACATCGCCAGCTTCTCGATGTGTGCCGTCCGTTTCGTATCCCGGCAGGACGTCGTCATTTGTTTCCTTGTCGTCGGGATCAGACCAGTAGGTCAAATCCTCAATGTCAATCTCCCAACCCGCGCGAGTCCCAGTAGGCTCTTCATGGTGATGGCCAGGGTCGGGTTTGAGGGCGACGTCTTCCGGTTTGGGGATAGGCGGGGACTTTTCGTCCTGCTTGGCATTTTTGTTGTCTTGCGTCGGGTTTGGTTTGTCCGCGTGCCCACTCTTATTATAGGGAACAATCTGCAGCCGCGGCGATGGACCACTAAAGACCAAAAAATAAACCGAAAGCGCCGCCAGAATAATGATGAGGAGAGACCTCAGGCGTGGCCGAGATATCAGAGTCCGTCTTCCTTGAGGATGTAGCATTTTGTCCATTGCCTCTCGAAAGAGGACGTTAGCAACAGGTGCTAAAGGAGTGACCGGGAAGTCGAGTAGTTCGGTTCAATTAGAGCGAGTGGCCCGCGGCGGACTTGAGAATGAGATGACAAGCAGTCTAGAATCCAGCCTCGTCACAAATCGGTCTAACTTCTGAGGCCAGCATGGACAAGTGGCAAAGGGGGGATTCCAAAGTTAGAGGCCGCCTTTGTACGTCACAAGTCGCATTAAAGCTCGTATCGGCAGCTCGAAAGGCTCGTAGACTCGAAGGATTGGGCAAAGGTAAGCCGGCGGTGGATGGCGGGTCGGAAAGTATAGGTTTGCAAAGGGGATATTCGACAGCCCGCTGGTCGTAATCCCAAGTCAGTCACTTGCGGTTGTTGCGAAAGACCTTTGCTTTGTGAAGCTTTGTGAAACCGAGCGCCTGAGTGTGTTCAGACTTCACCACCTCACAGGTGGCGTGTGGTCCAGCCGAGAGCGTTTCAAATAGCACGTCGTAGCCCCGACTCTTTGGTGCGTGCATCAAATTCTGATGCTTGAGAAGTTGATCAGACCCAGCAGCGCAGAAGCGCGAGTCGAGACAAGAGCACAGCGAGATAACGAATGTAAAAGAATGGAAAGTGCCAGAGGCAGGAGAGCTGGTGGGATGGAAGAAGTCTGGTGCAAATCGAAGAACAAGACTGTCAAGTGGAAGCAAAAGGCCAAGACGACGACGACTGGACGGATTCAGCGATGGTGCGCCAGGTGCCACCAACCAGCCGGAAGGGGGTGTGCAGACTGCTCTAGTGGAAGTGCTGTGCGAGTGAGTGGCCTGTCAGAAAAAAACCAGAATTGACATGTACCTGTACTTGAGTCCACTCGGTGGAGGCCAGCATGTGGGCGTGAGAAGCGGGCACTAGGGGGTCTGACGAAAGTACTATTGACATGTACGAGCGACATCACACCACAGGCACTTCTTGGCCACATTCTAAGTTCTAAGTTGGGAGCCATCTTGGCCCTCATCATCAACACGACCATCCATCCCCCCAAAACTACTAGCTTGCCTGTCAGGCTGAGCACTAAAATCTCTTAGAAGCAGCCTCTCATCCAACAATGCACCGAAATGGAGCAGTGCTGGGGGCAAGTGGTGCCCGCTAGAGTAGGCAAACTCAGCCACTTACTGTCACCAATGGTTCAATCAGAGGTTGCACTGGCTGGGCAGACGACTGTGACCTCAGGGGATTGACTCCAGCACTTGAGTTGTCCAAGACTGAAATACCCAGTGCCAGACGTACCCAGACTGGACATGGAGAGTGGTCCCAGTGCCTCTTTGAGGTTTGGTGGTTACGTCGCACAGTGTCAATCCTGTGGCCCAAACGTGCCCCTGACTCTGCCCCATGTCTGTTCAATCTCTGCAGCATTGATGAATGCACGCCGCTTGAAGCAGCTGTTGCAAGTAGCATGGAAGACGATCCAAAAGACGAGACTTGACTTCTTCTCCTACATCTTGCTTTTGCTATCCACTTAAATCAGGAGACTTGAGAATAATACCCTGTGGCGAAGGCCCGCCAACCTCAGCTCCAAGGCAAATGTCTATGTGGGTTGGCATATGTGGACGTGGACTACTCCGCAGTCATTATTGATATGGAGCCAAGAGCTGGATTTAAGTTCAGACCAACTCAAGCTCCGTGCCTTTGTGCTTTGATGTGTCGTCCGCGAGTCGCCAATATTGGAGGCATATGTGCCGATAGAGTGCGTCATTTGTGAGACTTCATCTCCATTTGGCATTCCTACCCCATTTCCCTCTGAATGCATTGAGCTTCATACAATGGTTCCCGCCGCCACTATAAGATGGATTGTAGCCACGGGGATCGTTGTGGCGCCAGGAGCGGGCCTTTCTCTCAGGGATAGTAATAAAAGCGATGTTTTGGACGCTGATGTTGTGGACAGGTAATTTAACAGTCGACGACTGGGATGCAGTCTGATCCAGTGGTCACCTAATCTCTTGATAACAGTGACTCCTGTGCAGAAAAGTCCGGGCAAAAAAAATCTTTATCACCAGCATGCCGGTGTGGTCCATGGCAGGGTTTGTCAACATCCTCCAAGGATTCAAGTAACCAAGTACTCAAACACTCATGTTTCACTCTGAGAAACTAGACCTTTTCAACGGTGTAGAGGTAATTCAGGTCATGCCGACGATAAAAGTATTTCGCATTGCCCCCGAAGCACAAAGCGCCTTGCGGCAGGACCCATTGCCCTAGCATTGAACTAGACACCACGCAAAGATATTCAACTGAGCGGGAAAAACAAACTCGCAGGATGATGACGTGCTGAGACGCCTGGGTGCATCTGGACTTGTGTCCTGGTGGCTTTAAGTCAAAGTGGGTCTAAATTCGCCTTTTCTTCTCATCCGCAACCGACAGGGTCTCTCACCTTCTGCGCACATATCCTTGAAGCTTGGCATGTCCATCCAAAAAGTCTTGCCGCATCGGCGAGTCTGTGACCACCCAACGGCACTGACATGACAGTAACATTGAAGGAGATGGTGTAATTTGGCTGGTCTGTTCTTAGCCGCCATGGCTTTGAGAACCTAGCTACGGATTACTACACTGCACAACACTTCAGTGCTCCGTACCAGACATTATCACCTTGTTGACCGAGTTTTGCGCACACCGCCTGGCCCTTGTTGCCATGATGGTGTTGTTTTCGATGTGCTCCTTCCTATCATGAGCAATGTGTGACACTCTCCGATCTCCACAGCTTCTTAGTTACGGCAAGAGAAACATACCGTGCCTTCCAAGTCGAAGCTTGACAGAAGTGCATGCCACTAAAAATGCAAAAGAACAACATCACACGTCGAATTAAGAATGTAAACAACCCAGTCTCCTTTCGTGCACAGCGTCGTTTACTGTAGCTGTTCGCTCTGACTGCCTAACCCAACTACCTAGGTATGCGACCGATGTGCGCTCTGCACTTCCTCTTTCACAGGAACTCCTGATCAGCGGGAATGCACAGTGCAAACAAACGGCCCCCTCGTGGGCCCTGGTCAATCTGTAACGCGTCTGTGATTTGGTGGTAATGTCGCATTTCGCACGGAATAGATAAGATCAACATTGGGCTGTGCGGTCCGTATGCTCCATAATGGTGGGTTCCTGCCTATCACTGCTCAAAAGCCGGCGCTGATCAAACATACACAGGGCATTCGTGTCCCTGGAGAGCTCAGCGGACTCGACGGGGCTGAAAAGGAGCCATTTGGTGATGCGACACGACCACAACTTCCCTCGTCTACTCCGTACATAAAGCCCTTTCTTCCCTCTGATAGCAGATCCCCAGTGTTGATCGCTACCGCTGCAAAAGGAAGGACGTGTTGTTTGCTCACATGTTCCGAGATGTGGCATGAGACAGTCTTGTGCGCTTTGCTGCTTGCAATACACAGGACGGCTTGGTTTGCACGCCCAAAAGCCAGCAGCACCACATCAGGAGACAATGAACTCATCAGTTATTATGCCGAGTACACCCCAGCGATTTAAACTGTCTGGTGGCTCTGTGGCTCTGGAAATGCATGCGTGGAAGCAGGTTCCAATGGCCCACACAAACGGAGAACCGACCCCACGTGCTCGGTGATGGTTCCAAAGGATACATTGCTGCATCTTAGATCGAAGCCAGGAAACAAGCCTCAGGTTTTCAAAAACCAAGCAAAATCGACGTGCTGGACCGAGTCCGTAAATTGTTGAAAGAGCGGGTTGGGTGCGTGCCATGCTTTACAGTACTTTGCGTCTTTGTCATGGAGAGAGTGATGCTGATTACAGTTCCACGGGGCCGAATCGGCGGAAGCTGTTGAGGTTGTGAGCAGAAGCTTCCAACGCCACGATACATGGATGTTCTTGGCAACAACCTGCTCTTCGGAATGCCTGTCACTAAAACGCCACTGTCTAGCTTGCTAGCCTTAAATATTGGCAGAAACCATGGATCCTCACCCGTCCCCATTTGGCGCAATGATATCCCCGAAAGGGGCGACTACTCATCATGTCGCCACCAATCATCATCTGACTTTATGCTGGCCTTGTCCGAACTCTGTTTTTATCGAATCTTGTTCGCCAGAAGGCCCTTGTTCAAATTTTATGAGATTGGCGCGTTGGGGGTTGATGTTCTCAACTCCTTTCAATTGGGTGTGTCTTTTAGGAGGACTTCAGGTCTCTTTGTTCACACAGTTAACAGCAATTGGCCATGAGGGATTACGAACTCTTGTAACCGCGATGGAAGGGTTACTGTGCGTGAGAGCAGCAATTTTATCCAGCGGAACTCGGAACTTATAACATGAGGCGAACATATTTTTGCATGTCTAATTCATTGGGAGATATGCCCTTTCAGACGCTTCGTACTTGATATGAATTGTTGTCGCGTGCCTACAGTGCGAAAGTCACGATCCTTAGCCAAGACTCGGCAGCATGTCAAACACCCATGTCCAAAAACCTCGACTCCTTTGTGGTAAATTTGATGCCGGAACACTTCTTCAGCATTGTCCATCACATTAGATTCCCTCTACACCCACGTCTGGAGGCGTGGCACCCAATGAATCTGCAACCGATCCGGAGGCTCCGGATATAACACTCTTTGTATTCCGGCTAAATTGTCCATTTGCGACAAGAACTTGGCACAATGGTGAATGCAAAGCCCTTGGCAAACGCTAACATGCACTTGGCATGCAAACTTGTTTCGTTTGCGTGGCCTTTTGCACCAATGCACAAAGCCAGCCACTTTGGTGGCAATTTTGGGGAGTTTGAAAGGGTTCGAATCTTCACAGAAGACATGGTGGTGACAACTCTGGTGTCTTGAATATGAGCTCCATTCTGTCTTACAACATACATGTCAACGGAAACAGGTTTGAAAGGTAGCTGATTAACAGTCATTGTTCGCATGTGAACGGTGTCCAACTACGTAAGACGATAAAACACAAGTGGTATCATTTGCTTGCAGCTGCAATGCCAGTCTTCTCCAGACCTTAACCTCAATCCCAATTCCAAAACTGCCCGGATATCAACCCAAATCCAGCCGTACCCAACGCCGGTCAAACCCAACCAATGAGTTTGGTCCAAGAATACCTTGTTCTCCCTCCCAGTATTTTCCAAACACTTTCAAATGCAAAATCAACTTTGCCAACACAGATCCAAACGCAATATCCATATCCCTGCCAGAAAGGGTATAAAACGGTGACATATCCGAGTACTCTGAACACAGGTCCAAAACAACATTACAATGTTAAGATGAAGGAGGGGAAGGTACGGTCATGACCCTGGAACCACCAACGCCCTCTTATCATGAAGAAGAAGAGAATGAAGTATAATATTAGTAAGAGTCGATATGCAGTGACCAAGTCATCAAGTCATAGATTCCATGACGATTCAACTGCGAGTAGAGATATACCCGCTGGACGAAACTAATTCATGTTTCCCAAGCGTGTCATGCGCTTGTTCATTCTGAGCCTTTGGTCTACACCGACGCCGAGGCGTCCCCCGTTGGGAACACCGTTCGGTGGCGGCGGATGGGGTCGTCCACCTTGTCCGAAACGAGGTGTTGGGCGAGCAGGAAGACCTTGGGGGTTTCGAGCACCGAAAGCACCACGGGGTGGTCCAGTTCGATATGTTTCTGGCTCTGGCTGCGGTGGAGGTGGCGGAGGTTGAACGCGCTTCCAGGCATCTCGCTCACAGTACGAGTATCCGTCAACTTCGAAGTAACCGTCTGACAGAGACACGCCACAGTCCAAGCATCGGAAGCAGCCGACGTGATATTTGACTCTCATTTCGTCCTCGGCATATTGTCCCTCGATGCCACGTCCACAGCTACCACAGAGACTGCCATTTAGCTTGTGATAATGCTGGTTACAGTAGGGTTTGTCATCAAGCACATAGAAGACGGAAGACGAGAAAGGCTCAGAGCAAGTAGTGCAAACAAAGCAAGCCTTGTGGTACTTGCCGGTCAGTCTGCCGTCCGCTGAAGAAATACTCTTTCCTCTGATAGCTATTCCACAGGCTTTACAGTCTCCTCGTGAAGGCACGGACATTGGATCACGCGATCCCTGGCGCTCTCGAGGATTTTGTCGGCTAGGGGACGCTGACCCCATCCGCCCAAAGTCGCTTCTGGGATCTGCTCGCATGTAACCACCATTCTGACGCGGAGGGGAGCCATACGCTCCTCTGGAAGGCGGTCCACGCTGGCTACCTGAAAATGCAACATCAAATTGCTCGTCTCTCGGGGAAATACCGCGAGGCGTTTCGACCATTTGCGGAGCAAATCGTTGGGTAGCGGCAGCCGACGGATCGATACGCAAGCCTTTGGACTTCGAGGTTTTTTCCATCCAGTTCGTTTCATCGCTTCCCCTGCTTCGGTCCTCTTGATAGGTTGGTGAATAACCAGGACTGGTAGGTGCTGTAGTTCCACTCTCCACGCTAAAGTCTGAATATCCAGATACAGTAGACTCAGTTGGTGTGTGGTATGGGTTTCCAATTCCAAACTCTGCGGCCAGGTCAACGGAGCCTGAGTTCCTAAGTTTGTGTTCGGGGACCAAGCTAGTCCGAGGCGGAGGTCTTCGTGATACATCTGGACCCAATGATTTCTTACGATCATGACCGTAACCAGCCGCAGTTCGTGAGCGCTCTGGGCGAGATCCTGGGACTGGCGGAGACCACTGTGCCTGAAAATGGTCGGTTGTTGGCGACGGCTTAGGAAAGGTTTCAGACCGACCGAGAGCTGCCGGAGCATTTAAACTGGTCTTTGGCGCTCCAAACCCTTCATATCCATTCTTTCGAGGCGGTTTGGGCAGTACAGGCTCGTCTGGGGGAGGAATCCATTTTTCGAGAGAGTCTTTTCGTTGAGGATATGAATTCTTAGCGGTTGATGGCCGTCTCAGCGGGTCGAATGGACCCGGAACTGCAGTATTCACTCGTTCTAAAACCCCTCCCCCTAATGGTCTGTCAGATATTTCTTTATTTGGTTCATCAAATCCGCCATAACCCCCGGGTCGCCCCGGTTGAGTAGCTGACAGCGGTGTCTGCCAACCATCGGTCATGTCCTGCCGAGCGCTGAAAGGGTCATCCGTTCTGCGAGGACTTGCGCGCCTGTCAATGTACTTTGGAGATGTGTTCCGTGAGTCACTCGGCTGGCTCACAGGAGTCAATTGGCCTCTGTGCATGTACGCTTGCCCTAATTGCACGTTAGAAGTCAGAACCAAGAGCGAAGAGCAATGTGACCAACCCATGACACCTGTATCGACTGGAGGTGGTGTGTGACCATATTTGCGGTGTGTCGGCTTGTTATCAAACCGACTCTCAAATTCTTCATCTGCTTCCGGAGGTGGTGACACTGACGACATTAGTTAACGATTACATGACGCGAAGTTGGTGCTCCATACACTCTGCTGTTGGACCAGGGCAAAGGTGATCCCCCATTTTGGAAATTTCCACCGGATTTCCACATAAGGAACATTTAATTGTCGGCAAAAATGTCGACTCCCTTGGTAGTGCCATGGTGGCTGATGGTTTTGTAACCCAATCTTGTCGTGCTGTTTGCTTTCACTCGCAATTCTTGGTAGGGTATTCAAACAACGAAAGCTTCATTTGACAACTCGAGAGATCAGTAATTGTTGGCACCTCGCGGTGGGAAAGTGGCCAGACAGATGTTGTCCAGGCCGAAACTGATAAATGCGTAGGAGACGCGAGTTTGAAAAGTCAAAGAGAGAATGGAACTGATTCGGTATGTGGCCGGTTGTGACGTCTTGCACCATTAAGTTCCGTCTAGGTTGTGTTCCGAAACGACGTCGATCAGATCCAGCTTGACAAGTGGCTCACGGAAAGGCGAAGTCGAAACAACGAGGCTGATGCTGTTACCGCAAGTTGTAACAGGAAAAGGTGGAGATGCCTGTTAATGTTTGCTCGGAACTTCCTGTGGGCAAATACCTTTCGTTGCCGTTTCCAGTCTCTTGTATTCTCAAATGCCAAGGTGCTCCAAGTTTTTATTATTCAGAACCAATTAAGGCGAACTTTTTGATTCCAATAGAAGAGTCGTGATGCATGAAACAACCAGCCTGGGGAAACAATGCAAAAAAGAAAAAGAATACCATGAGTCGACAAAGACGAAGCAATGTGGACGAAGTTTGAGAAGCAGTCACCAGCACCAGGAGATGATGCACATTATGTCTCGAATGCGGAGAGTGGTATGGTCGTTGCCAAGGGTATGTGCTCAAACAAGTGGACCCTGGTCTGACCCCTTGCCCTGTTCTGTGTCCCCTGATCTGGCGGCGGTCGCTTAATCTCGTTGATAATTGTTCTGGTCGCCGTTCGTAGCATTGACGGCCGCAAGCGCCAAAAAAGGAACGATGTCCAGGGCGGATCAGGTCGGGGCAAGGCCAAAGTGTTGACGATGGTGGAGACGGTTCAATGTTTTGTGATGTTGGACTTTGACAAAGCTCGTATTGTGGGAAGGTGCGGCTCGGCTTACAATAAGGCACCTGCCTCGAGCCTGGACCCTAGTCAACAACTCTCAAAGAAAAGGCCCGCAGAAAAAAAGCTGGAAAACAGAAAACCAGGCGAGAACAACTTCGCCGTCTGTTCGAAAAGCTCCGGAGCCAAGGTGTCTTGACGTTTCGGCTGGATGCAGGTGAGTGGACTTGTCCCCCTAATAAGACCTTCTACCCGCCAGGCTCCGGTGGGTGCCGAGGGAAACGAGTCGCTTCGCAAAGGAGTAACAACTGATGCATGACAAGAATGAAGAGCTACTAATGGCACCATCGTCAGGAGACTTAAAATGGGTCAAAATATTGGTTGCTATGCAATAAAGCTCTATTGAACACGAATTAGTGTCAGAAGACACCCTTCACCAAGGAAACCAAACCAGGGAGGAACAATCTCAACTAACATCTGGAGCTTAGAAACATCTTCAGGCATGGCAGGCACTACGGCAAGTAAGGAGGATCAGTTCTAGCCCTTGGCATCGTCCTGGTGGCTCCGAGGCATGGCTCAAGTCACGACTATTGCAGTTCAGGGATGGGAAGCCACTAATTAACCCCCCTTCAGCCCTTTTTTGCAATGCTCCCTGGAACTTTGTGTGTGGCCTGGTGCCAAGTCAATCAATCACGCTCACGAAAGTGTCAGCCAATCTGGTCGCTTCTGCCGTCTTCTGCAAATCCCGTTCCACATTCGATCGAGTGCCGAACCAGCAAATGACCAAAGAACATTACAGGGCAGCTACCCTTTCCGTTGGTATTAACGCCTAATATTTGACCACACTTCTCGTATTAAGGTTGTCAATATTTGCTAATGTTCGCTATCTCGTATCTGCTCGCACGTGTTTGCAACAACAATATACCAGCCAGTGAGCTGCATCAACCTCAAAGAAGAGAGGACAACTTCTACCACCTCATCGCTATTCCAGTCAATTTGGAGGACATCCAGCGCCTGGCAGCCTTCCCATACCTAGGTATCGGCCATGAGCTCCAATGGAGCGCACGGTTCGGCGGAGAGTACGGAGCAGATGCGCCAGAGTCGATCAGGGTCCACAGGCTCATTTCCATCCGCTTGAGGGACATGAGATGCATCCACCGTTCATTTTGTATACATCCCAGGTCTAATTACAGAGAATAGCCAATGTACGAAGTGCGGAGCACTACGGCCGATATTGTCAATGTTGTAGCCGCTTCGACCGCCCAAAGAGGCTCGGGTACCTTGCAGCAACTGCAACTTGGAGTGACGCCACATCCAAAAGGAGGAACGGTCTTGTGCCATTTTTGGAGCTAATCACCATGGTCAACCGCCCCCAGTCAGCATTGGTCACTTCGGCCATGGCCAACGAACCCAAGGATGTTCTGTGTTATTCTTATCCCTCACTCCATTTCCCTCTGGGAGCCTTTCCAACAGAGCATCTCTTACCGGCCGACTGCTCCAACAAAACTCGGCATTTATCCCAAAACCCTTTGGTAATACGGGTTGGAACAAACCCCGAACAAATAAGATAGAAACGACAAGGCATATCCAGTGCCCCTGGATCTAGTTTGTAGGCTGGTGCCCAACGTCGTATCACATCTTAGCATGCCAACATACAGATGACAACAGAGCAGAACTTCATTGTTGGCATTGCCGTTACCCTTCCACCGCCATTGTGCGCTGGGATCGCACTGACCGCCGCCAATAACTCCGATATTAGGGTTCGATATTGTAGCATCGATTCAATCACTGGTCGACTAATAAAAAGTGGTATGTGCGTTTTCCCCCTGGATGAACTTCCAGGTGCCCTGGTTCTACCTGAAGATACCGTCGACGCCATGCCCAAATAGGCTATCCAGCTCTTTATTGTCCAAGACGTTCATGGTGCTCATAGATTTAACGTGTCGCAATGACTGGTTGATCATCATTTCGTACTGAAGCTTCGCTCAAACTGGACTGCGACTTAGGTACGCTGCCATGATAACGCCGGTGTTAGCTTTGGGTCCGACATCCTGTGTAATTGCTGACATTGGGGGACGACGAACAGACAATGCTGGATAAGTAACATGTCACGCCGGACCAATGGCTCGTGTTCGTGCCAACGCGTGGTGCATCCAGCCATGATCTTCTGAAGGATACAGTTCTCGATCACCTACCTCCATTTAGGAATGTTATGCTATTGCATCATTCAAGCGTTGCAATTTCTGAACCCCGAGCATCATGGGAAGGCCCTCGACACATTCTGTAATCACGCTGTCTGTGGATTCGATGAAAGACGATATCTATGGTCAACGTCAAGGCAGGAGTCAAGGTGGGACGTTTGTTATCACGAACGACAACGCTTAATGTGAGCATGACGCATGTCTGTCTAACAATGTGTTCAGTGTCATGGCTAGCTTGAACCAACGCCAGGATACCAAAGTAATGGTTTGAGCTACACGCTGTCTCATTTCTTGGTGTGTTCAGCGACTGCCTCTCTGTTTCGTGAAACATGCCGAGTTGCCTTAGAAACCTCGACTATTTTGTCGGATGGCACAACGAGCGCTGGTACCTCACGATGACAACCGAACGAACGTCGTTCCGAGGGTTCCTGCCAGTACATTTAGGAACTGACATCAAATCGTATCTTGGACTTATCCTCAAAGTCCCAAAGCCGCCCGAGAGCTTGGGCTGACACTAGCATCGACCAGAATGGTTTGAAAGCTGCTTGACCCTGCTTCTTCTAGGGTACCCCAGAACTACCATTATGACCCCGACCTCCACGATCTTCAGGTCGATCAACCCACTTGTTCCGCTGGGTTCGGGCGAAAGGGTGGGAAATTGAAGCTATCCAGGTTACCAGACCAATGACATATGTGCCTGAGTCATGGGTAACAGATGATGTTGCAGTCCTGCCGGTTCTGTATTTACAGAACTGCGGAGTACATCAGTGATTTCATGCTCTGTACTCTGTAGAGCCTGGAAGCCATTAGAAATTTTCTCATTGATAACCACATGCCATATCGAATGTGTATGCGATCGCACTGGGCGAATCTCGCAAGACACGACACGAGTGTTTAGAGAGGTTGTAAAACGACTGGCCGATGGGAATTTACGCTACTTCCATCGATTCGTGGGTTTGATCTTCATCTCCTGTACCCCAACAAGAAACGACGCCTCTTAACAGCACTTGTTTTTTTTTTTTTTTTTTTTTTTCGAGCCTAGGATCTCAAACAGGTTAAATGATACTCTTCTCAGTTCGCGTGGCGTCTTGATACACAAGGAGGTAATGTCTTACCACTTCACAGCTTTCGTGTCAAATGCCACATGGCAAGATTTGCTAATGGCGACCACGCAAACGGAGTAAGGGGTTGATTTGTCCAGCCAACTGCGGTAGACAACAAATTCGCATCATAAAGCCCGAGGAAGGGTTCGCCGATTCTAACAAGTGCATGTACTACTCCGTACAGTACTACTCATGATCAAGTGCCAACATTACTCCCATTAACCATTGTGGGAGCTTTGCGAGCGACAAAAAGCATGCCTACAAACAAGTAGAAACTTCTTGGACTTTACGTTCTTGGTGGACTGTGCTTCTCGGGGATATGCAGTAGCAATGTCCTAGACGTCCTGTTCAAGTATTTGGAGGCTGACCACGTCCCACCTGGTCCAGATTGCCGGCCTAGACTGGAAATGAACACTAGTATTGACCACAACAGGTCCCAGTGAACACGGCAAAATGTGCTTTTTATTTACAACTTGTCAAGTGTTTTGCGTGTTTCAATTCTGATTCCGATTCACACGGAGCAAAGCAAAACTGGGCTTGTCTTGCACATAGAGTTCTCAGATCAACCTGGCTGTCATCAGATTGCCAACGCCATGGTTTGCAAGAGCCGAGCGACGCTTCATCTGAACTGCGAAGAAACACGGGCCAGATAAATTGGCGATCGATCTGCCACTTCGACGTCGCATCGAATTATCCTTGCACCTATCACACGTATTGTGCATTTTGCGGTCACACAATGCCAGCTTGATGTGAACGAGAACACTGGACGAATGGGCGACGGCCTTATAAATTCAATTACCAAAGAGATATGAAGTTGGGACAGTTGCTCAACCCACCATGAGACATATGACTGTTGATCGCCGTGGTTATGGCAGTCTTGGCGTTCACACAAGACCTCCTACCTCATCAGGCGAGGAAGGGTGCATATCTTGGACATTGTTGCACTTTGTGCCGCGAGAGTTGCATTCACCCGGTATGATAAATCATGCTGCACTAATGCAGTGACAGTGAAATGGTAAACTAGCACGGGATAGAAGGATACAATTTGTCCACTGCGCTGGTCCCTGAGACTGGTTTCGTTGTGTGGAAGTGGATGTGGCTTCTATCGGGTGAGGCAGGGCTGGCGCCGGCCCACAGCTCAGCGTTCTCGAGACCGAGTCCAAATTGAGCCGTTTTCCCCTATCATGTCCTGGATTGACCCTCGCTGTTGAGCGGCTGCGGAATGACGGTTTGCTCTCAAAGTCCGATGACATCCTTGCTTGGTTGATGATGGCCGCCCGCCAAGTCACCCACTGTTAAGCTGCCCCTCCATGTGTTGCGTGTAGGCGGATGGTTTGACAAAGCTGTCTTGTGCGGGCATAAACGGTCTCCAATTCGACAAAAGATGCGACTATACTAGGATTATATGATACAGGAGTAACATTCCAGCCCGAACGAAGGTGTTGGCTTCTCTGCGGCATTGTTCAGATGGAACCCGGATGGCTTTCAATGTTGTCTGGTGTGGTTACTTGGAGGGGATGGAAGAGAACATTGAACGGAAACGGCGGACGAGTTGCCCGCCCCTCATTTGTCCAAGCGAGCGAGCACTAGATCCAATAACTTATGGACTCGACTTCAATGTTGCCATGGGTGTTGATGACGTTGCCAGCTAAGAATTGCACGGAGAAGATTAACGGGGCCTGGCTCGGAGGACGGAGTAGTCTCAATGGGCATTTGTTGGGAATAGTTTGTCCTGTCCGATGTGGTCGTGTGCCTGTCTCCCGCCACATCCGAGCTGCAGACAATGCAGCAATCAATCAGTGAGGTTTTGGCCCAGCAATCATATGCAAAATTTTGGGGGTCCGCCCGCATCAAATTCCAGGGCCCTTTTCCTCTGTCTGATTCAAATTGGTGCCTAGGCAAGTGGCAGGCAGGTGGCAGGCAGGTGGCAGGCAGGTGATGGACCAGTCGACGACGGGCAGCCCCATCGAAGCCACAGCTGCAGCTCGTCCTGCACCAGTGCTCCGCTGTTCGCAGCTAGCGCATGGCGGCTTTGGTCTGGTGCCAATCACCCAAATCACCCCACCAAAGGCGGCCTTGAGAAAACAAGCTGGCACCAATGGCGCGCCAATATGCCCCTCACCGCCCTCTCCGGTCTGCACCTGGCCTTGCAGAAATGGACTTGCATGCATTTGATGTTCAAGTCCCACCACCAAAGATACCGCGCAGATTTGATGGCCGCGGGCCTCCACGAGAATTCGACTGGGCGGGCAGAAACTCGTCTTTGCTACTGCACCAGGCAGTAGTATATCAGGTCCACCTCCTGCTAGTCCGTCTCCCGCCTCCTTTTTCTTTCCTCTTCAACCACTTCAGTCAAATCTTGTCTTCACCAAAAACAAAACATACAGTCTCCTTGCCCGATACTTCTGTCTCTTTGCAGAATCTCGCGGTTGATTCAACTTTGGTTCCGTCGAGCCACGTAAAAAACAACACCCACCAACACCACTCAAATCTTCGCAGATCGAGGCATTGAACCTCGATCACACAGTCGTCAAGACGTTTTCCAATCTCCTCAACTCGTAAGTTGACTATAATATGGCTTTCCGTTCGCCATCTGCCCGTCAAACAGCCCACGCTGACCGGTCGAAACAGGATTCACCACCCGTTCGCAGGAGCCCGTTGCTCAGCCGATTCTGGAGGAGCATCGGACTCAGTCGAGACCCAGTAAAGACAGAAACTTGATATCCAAGCATACAATCTTCTCTGTCTGACCAACTATTTACTTTCGCGCCAATCCCACTTGTCAATATGGCTCCCCACGCGCAAGTTACTCCGGGCTCTACGAACGGGGCGGTTCCCGCCAACGGCACTGCTGCTGCTTCCCCCACCACTTTCGTCGTCAACTCTCCCAATGTCACCTACACTGACGCCGAGATCAAATCCAAGTACACCTACCGTACTACCAGCGTCGAGACTGACGCCAATGGCAACTTTGTTGCTACTCCCAAGGAGACCCAGTATGACTTCAAGGTCGACCGCAAGGTTCCCAAGGTCGGCATGATGTTGGTCGGCTGGGGCGGCAACAATGGTACCACTGTCACTGCTGGTATTCTCGCCAACCGCCGCAACCTCACCTGGGAGACCAAGGAAGGCCACCGCGAGGCCAACTACTACGGCTCCGTCGTCATGGCTTCCACCATGAAGCTCGGATCTGATGCTAAGACCAATGCCGACATCAACATTCCCTTCCACAATGTCCTACCCATGGTCCACCCCAATGACCTTGTTATTGGCGGCTGGGACATCAGCAAGATGAACTTGGCTCAGGCCATGGACCGCGCTCAGGTCCTTGAGCCCACCTTGAAGTCTCTCGTCAAGAAGGAGATGAACGAGATGGTCCCCCTTCCTTCCATCTACTACCCTGACTTCATTGCTGCCAACCAGGAAGACCGTGCCGACAATGTCCTCGAAGGCACCAAGGCTTGCAATGCCCACGTTGAGAAGCTCCGCCAGGATATCCGTGACTTCAAGGCCAAGAACAGCCTTGACAAGGTCATTATCATGTGGACTGCCAACACTGAGCGTTATGCCGACATTATCCCAGGCGTCAACGACACTGCTGACAATCTGCTCAAGGCTATTGAGCAGGGACATGAGGAGGTTTCCCCTTCGACCGTCTTTGCCGTGGCGGCTATCCTTGAGAACACGCCTTTCATCAACGGCTCTCCTCAAAACACTTTTGTTCCTGGTGCCATCCAGCTGGCTGAGAAGCACAACGCCTTTATTGGTGGTGATGACTTCAAGTCTGGCCAGACCAAGATGAAGTCGGCCCTCGTTGATTTCCTCATCAACGCTGGTATCAAGTTGACCTCGATTGCCAGTTACAACCACTTGGGTAACAATGACGGCAAGAACTTGAGCTCCCAGAAGCAGTTCCGCTCCAAGGAGATTTCCAAGTCCAATGTTGTTGACGACATGGTTGAGGCCAACACCGTTCTGTACAAGAAGGGCGAGCACCCTGACCACTGCGTTGTCATCAAGTACATGCCTGCTGTCGCTGACAACAAGCGTGCCCTCGACGAGTACTACGCTGAGATTTTCTTGGGTGGTCATCAGACTATTTCGTAAGTACCTCACGTTTGATTCCATTTTATGTCTGCTAGAACCTGGTAACTAATAATTCTCCAGCCTGTTCAACATCTGCGAGGACTCTCTTCTTGCTTCTCCCCTCATCATTGACCTTGTCGTCATTGCTGAGATGATGACGCGTATTCAGTGGAAGGATTCCACTTCTGCCGAGGGCTACAAGAACTTCCACAGCGTCCTCAGTGTTCTTAGCTACATGCTCAAAGCTCCTCTGACGCCTCCTGGCACTCCCGTTGTCAACGCTCTTGCTAAGCAGCGCGCTGCCCTGACCAACATCTTCCGTGCCTGCGTTGGTCTCCAGCCTGAGTCGGACATGACTCTTGAGCACAAGCTCTTTTAATTACTGATGAACATTGACATGGGATGGGCAGGTGTTTGAACAAGGAAACAGAAATAAAAGGACAAAAAAACTGGTAAAATAGAATTACAAAAAATAGGTAGAGACTACGGGCAACTGTACTGAAGTGCCTGAATAGACAAAAGTTGTCTCGCCAATCAAGGAGTAACTATTTCGTGATGTTGAACAGGCCGTGTCAAATACGTAAGAATATTATATTGTGTAAGAATCTCTGGTAGCGCAAAAGTTGCTGCTAGAGCAGAGAGCATCGTGGCAATGGCAGTATATCCATGCGGATACTGATTAGTCTTGACTGCAATACTCCGTACTTGACTTCAATGTTGACAATTGGTATGCACAATTTCGTGTGGTGGTGAGTTTGTGTGGCATAGGCTGTCTACTGTAGGTGCATTCAGAGGCCAAGTGTGGCTGGTCCATTAAAAAACGCGGGAGGACCCGCAATGGTCGCGCCACCGAAACCGCGTCGCGTCTGTCTGTCTGGAGCTCCCCACTCATTTCACTTAAACACGGCCACCTCGTTGACTGTGATTATTTTACACAATACATTTCCAGCATACACTCGTATTACTCAATTTGAATATCATTGCATCTCTTTTGCCTTTAGTTTTGATGATTTAACCAACCTTTCTTACAACATCGATTAGGCGAATAATCCACGTCATTGCTATACGGCAATGGCTTCATCAAGAGCTTCCTCTCCCGCCTCGCGCGGTGGCTCACCAGAGCCTTTGACGCCGCGTTCCAAAATCAAAGCTCTACTGGCGACGGTAGAGAGCAGCGATGACGACGCATCACAATCCGGCAGGAGGACGAAGACGACAAAATCATCCCTTATTTCTCAATTACCTCGCAAGACACAGAGCCCTCGATCAGCACTAGATGACGGGTCAGACGAGTCAGATATCGCCATTCGACCGAGAGGGAAACTCGCCTCTCGAATGCAGGGCGGACAAAACAAGAATACCGCCTCACAGAGTCCTCAATCTGCACCGGAGACTGCGCGGGAACGCGTACGAAAGTTGCTGCAACGCGAGGAGGCGGAGCAGGATGAGAAGGCGTCGAATGGGGATGACGAGGACGAAGAACTTCCTGTTGCGCCGAGACGCTTGAAGCGACGTGCTCCGATTGATGACGAATCGGATACTGCGGAGAGGGCACCTCGATCGGATAGTCCTGGGTTGTTTGTTTCGTCTCCAATGCGTCCATCACCAGCGAAGAGTGTGGCGGACAATGAGGACTCAGATAATGATTTGCCTGCCTTGAAGTCTGATCGTTTCAAGGCCCTTGTTGAACGGAAGAGACAGGAGCGACTTGCACGAGAAGCTGCTGAAGAAGCTCGCAGGGCTGAAAGACATGCTCAGCAGGAAAAGCTGGCATCTGAGATGGAACAGTTCGTCTCGGATGATGATGTCGATGGAATTACGGACGACGAGGGCGGCAGACGACTTACACAGGAAGCTAGACCTACGAGAAAGGCTAGCAGGAAGGCAATTGAGGAGATGAACCGGGAGACGCAGCGCATGGCGAGAAGCATGCAGCTTGCTCATGAGGCCAAGACGAGGAAGAAGATTTCTAAAGCCAGTCTTTTCGAGCGGTTTAACTACAAGCCTGTTGGTGGAGTAGAGGATGCGATGCCTGTTGCTCATAGCTCCAGTCGACCTACGACGCCGCAGTCTGATGTTGAGATGGGTGATGGCGATACACCGCCGAGCTCGCCGCCAGTTGACAAGCAAGAGAAGGTTACTACTGAGAATGTGACAGCTGCAACGAACGATGGTGAAGGGGCGGTCCAACCAGACGTTGCAAAGGAGATAGGAATCACAGAGCCAAGTGTTGAGGCTGAACAAGAACAAAAGCCTAGGCGAAGGGTACGAGTTCGAATACCTGCCTTGACGTCACACTTGGCTGCGCTCGACTCTGATGACGACCTCGAAATTACGACTACAGCCAAGGACAAGATTGACGCGCTTTTTGCGAATGTACCTTGCAAGAAGTCTGGCGAGGTACAATCGCTACAAATCTTCCGCGCTTTGGCACAAGTCAAGTCTCCTGGTAAGGAGCGTCGCGGAAGAAAGGACCCGTCCAAGATGACACCTGGTGAGCTACAGGCTTATTTGCAAATCAAGGCACGCCAACAGGCCAAGTTGGAGCGCGACCGCCGACTTGAGATTCTCAAGGGACAGGGAATCGTTATCCAGACTGCCGAGGAGCGAGAGAGGCAAGAACAAGAGGTTGAAGATATTGTGGCCAGAGCACGCGAGGAGGCACAGAAGATTATGGAGGAGGAGAGGGACGAAGCTAAGCGACAACTGAAGGAGAACGGTGAAGTCGATCCCCTGGCCTGGGATGACAGTGAGGACGAAGAGTATCAAGATCCAGCGGAGGAAGGTGATGAGGAAGCGTCAGATGTGGAACTGTCGGGGTCTGAGGACGAGGAGGCCGAGGACGTTCAAGAGGATGAGAGCGGCGGCAATCCTCTATTCGAGGAAGAGCCTGAGTCCTCTGGGTCTGACGCTGAGTCGGCTGCTAAGGATGGGAGTGATGCGGATGAAGTAGAGCAACCGGTCTTGAGACAACGACGAGTACGAAACAAGACCGCGGTGCTCTCAGATGACGAAGGCGAAAATGGAGTAGATGCTACTCCCAAACCTGCCAAGGTTGCCAGTCAAATGACACCCGCAGCTGGAAGCACAACGTCTCCCGCTGCTCCGGGCTCGGTCTTGCGATCTGCCAAGAAGACATTTATTCCTGGGCTTCCAGTTCAGGGACCGGCGGGCCTGGGTCTCACGCAAATATTCGCTGGCACCATGGATAGCCAAATGAGCGGTTCTGCCGCCGGACCAACGCAATCCATGATGCCTGACTTTGATCATTTCCCGGATTCCAACTTCTCAGCTACAGCAGATGAACCAGTCGAAGAGATGATTATCGATTCTCAACGGGAGGAGACCCAGGGAGTCCAGTTTAATCTGTCACAATCTCAGATGCATGGCTTGGGAACACTTATGGCCAACGGTGTGCAAACTCAAATGTCTGAGACGATAGAGCTGTCCCAGGATGCAGGTCTGCAGCAACACACTCCTCTCCGTGACCGATTCGTCGAGCCACCTTACTCAACAGTTGAGACGGTGGTTCCCGAGAGGCAGAATGAGGATACGGTACAAGAATCGCCACTTGTCCGCCGCGGCCGCCTCCGACGAAGGATGGACATGTCCATCGCAGAGACGGTCATTCCAGAAGCCAGTGAACCCAGCACACAAGACAATGCCTTCAAGGCCATGGCAGAAGCAGCCAAGAAGGAAAAGAAGCTTCGGCTGACGGAGGACTTTGACCGCAAGAAGAGTAAAGCGAAAGAAATGATTGAAGAGCAAGCCGAGGAGTCTGAGGATGAATACGCCGGTCTGGGTGGTGCGGACGGCGAGGACAGTGACAACGAGTCAAACGGCTCCGTGGAGGAGATGATTGACGACGCCGCCGGCAATGACAATGACGAGCGGAAGCTAGCAGCATTTTACGCGTAAGTTTGCAACAAATTCCCCTTCCAAAATAGAAACATCCTAACCAGGGTGCAGTGACCGTGAAAGAGCCCACGACGAACAACAAGTCGAGAAGCTATTCAAAGACATCACGACAGGCATGCTCCGTCGCAAGCGCGGCGCAGACTTTGACCTCTCTGACTCAGATGACGACGGCGAGGCGCGCAAGCGCATGAAGCGCCGACAATTCGCCAAGATGCAAAAGGCGCTCTTCGCAGACGAGCGCGTCAAGAAGATTGCTGAAAACCCGGGAAACCAGCATTCCTGCGAACCATTGAAGACCGCGGCAGCGACGACGAGATTGATTTCATGGATGTCCTGGACACGCCGTCTCAAGCGGATTCAACTTCTCAAGACGACAACCCGGAGCAACATTCCGCTACCACCATTCCAGACAGCCAGCCCACACAACTGCAACCGCTACCGTCAAATACACAAGCACCAGCGAACCCGCGCCGCACTAAGAATGGCAAAAAGCCCTCCAACATAGGAGAAGTGCGCGAGACGCTCTCCAATCTCCTCGACGAGCCGCACGGGTCTATCATCCCCGCCACGGAAGCCGGTTCCGACAGCGAAGACGAGGAGTACTCACGCAGCGACAAGGAGAATCAGAACCATGGCGTCGTGGACAGAATCACACTTAAACGAAATGCGTCGTCGGCAAGTTCCACCGTCCGCATGGCATTTACTACGCAGACATCCTCGTCGTTCAAGGTGCCTGCCTTGTTACGACGAGCAACCACCAATTCTACACTCATGTCCGGGTCTTCGGGCTCGGCGATGAGCAGCGCAGGCGGGTTCGGTGAAGAAGCCAAGATTAAGAAGGGCGCGGGGAAGAAGAGCGGCATAGGGGGCTTTGCGAGGAACGAGCCTGCGAATAAGGTGCAGGAGAGTGAGAGGAGGAGACAGGAGCGGAGGGTGAAGGGCGCAAAGGGGAGGATAGGCATGGTTGGTGGGATATTGGGCAGGGGATCGTTTGAGTAGCTGCATTTGCATTTGTGTTTTTGGTTTGGGTTTGGCGCAGAGGTTTGACTTGGTGTTGGATAGGCGTTGTGTTGCTACTGTACTAGCAACATGGTATAAACAATTTATGATGTTCTACGGTTACCTACTTGACGAGGATGCTTCCGCCTTGCCTAGACAATACAAGTGAACACTGTTTCTGACATTCACAGCAGCCCTTCATGATCAAGGTAGCCTCCCAAGAAGGATGTGAGAACCAACTGTTTGTTGGTGTACATTTAGCTGGACACTCACATTTGCAGTATGGTTTCAATCGAAACATAGATTGTATTGCTTCTATTTTCAACAATCTAGTTATATTTCCCCCTGAGATGAATCCCAACAGCAACGCCAAGTCACGTGTGGCATCATGATGCCTAGTACGCTGGTGTAAGACGTGTCTACAGACATGTAAATACGATACAAGTCTGACTCTGTAGACATATAGCTAGAGGCTTCTCCAATGCATTTGCCATCTCAACCCCCAATTGTTCAACCATGTTAGCCGCTTGAACTGATCCAAGCTCCGGCCATGTAAGTCTAAATCCGCCGATGCTCAAACCACACACAGCCCATCCCAAATCCAGTCGCTATGCCCACAACGCCGCGCTATAAGATGAAACAAAAGAAGAGAAAGAAAGAAACAAACGAAACGCCCCCAAAGTCATTTGCTCTTTTGTGCCAGGAAAACTTCAAACCCACAAATAAGCTTGGGGTCCGACCTCGTGGAACTCCTCACACTTGCGTTCAGCATCTCCACCTCCTCGGCCGACCAGCCCAGCACGTCCCTCAGCAACACGGCCGTCATGCCATCCACCCCATCGCAGAGATTGACCGCCATCATCGACCCAATCTCCTTGCTCCGCTGGTCCTTGGGCCACTTGCCGACGGGCACTCGAAAGGAATGCCGGTCGACGGTCGGGAAGCCCGCGTCGGTGCACCAGCGTCGGATGTAAGGCACCATGTCGAGTATTCTTCCGGTCTTGGCGCACGCCTGCGCCAGCGCGTCGAAGAGCTGTATGATGGGGTGGTTGGGGTGGTCTGCGGCGACGGAACCGTCTTCAAAGTCGAAGTGCGGTGTGAAGTCCTGGAATTCCACCCATCCCCCTGGCTTCAGGGCGTTGTGAATCTGGCGAAGGAGGCGTGGCCAGTCTTTTATGGAGGCGGCCATGCACCGGCAGTGGATGTAGTCGTACTTGTTTGTCTCGATCCAGTCCAGCTCGACGTCGTCTATGAGGAAGTTGACGTTGGTAGGCACCCAGGTCGGTTGGATGGGGCTGAGGTCGTTGCCGGTGATGGCGGCTCCGGCGTATAAGTCGCCCATTTGGATGGGCCAGAGTCCCGTTCCGGTGCCGACGTCGAGGATCCTCATGCCGTCGGGCTGGATGGGCGCCAGGAAGAGCCTGTCGTCGAGGAGCCGCGTCATGGCGTAGTGCAGCATGTCCAGACGGTCTTGCTCGCGCTCGTCGTTGGGGAAGGGGTACGCCCCGGCTTGGTAGGCGTGATATCGGCGGTTGTGCTTCCATTCGTAGCGGGTGATGGAGCTGCGGATGGAGGTGCTCGCGTTGGAGGGTGCTTCCCCAAAGGTAGAGTCATCGTCGTTCATGATGTTAGGTTCCACCATTGAGAAAACTTTGTCGAGTTTATCAAAGATATTAAAAGGGACCTCCTTGGTGGTTCACCAGTCCCCCAGGCCGGCTGGCCCCCAAGACAAACTTGTCCCCGAGTCGAACGAGACGTTTGCCTGGGAAGGAGTCAATGGGGGATTTGTCAAATGGCGGCTGTTTTGAAACAAAATATCAAATTCTTTTTTATCCCTCGGCCGTGCTGCGTCGTCTGGTGCATTGACCTCCCCGATCCTTCCAGACACCAGACACCCTCCCGTTTGTTGCGGCAGAAACGGAGCAAGAAAAAGTGAGGAAACGCAGAGATGGAGGGACAGAAAATTCCAATGAGTAAAAAGTGAATTTTATAAATGCCTACTCAGCATGGTTGGGCCTTCCAAGGACAATGAGCAAGCCCAACGCGGCAAGGAGACAATTCTCGTTTCAAGAGGAAGGCCGAGGTACCAGTCGCTCCTAACGTGGCGAGGAGAAAGCAGAGAAGGGCAGAACAAGGCAAAGCAAAGACGTGGTGTATTGACAACGCTGCTTGGCAAAGGATATAAAGGATGTAGATGCAGTCTTGACAAGACGACTTAAGCAGGCGGATCAAATTGTTGCAGGCCACGCAGAGGCTGGGAAACAAGGATGCCTGGTCTGGTCCAGTGCTGAGAAAGAGGAGAGAAAGAAGGAGGCTAGAATATTCTTGGCAGCGTAGTGTGCGAGTGAATGAATGAATGGATGAATGAATGTGCCCGAGTCTGTGCTTGGACTGGCCGGAGAATGAATGTTGGTCAGGCGCGGCGCTTTGTGAGTAATGAGAATTGGTTGGGCACGGATCAAGACCAAGACCAAGGGTGGGAAAAAAAAAATAATAAATAGATAATATAACAAGATTAAAAAAATACAAAATTGAGAGGGATCATAAAAGTAGGTCGGCGAGGCGAAGGGTGAGACGGGGCAGGCGATTGTCGACTTTGAAAAACGTGAAGATGAAAAAAGTGAAAGTTATGATGAGAAAGAAAATGAAAAAGCTTTGAGAGGCAAAGTAACGTCGTGAAAGCCCAAGTATTCTGGAACAAAGTCCCAGACGCAGAATGCCGCCGGCACGCCGAGGAAGCAGAAGCTGTCAAGCTGCAGACTTGAGCAGAGGACACACTCGGGCCTGACTGCTGAGACAAAGGCAGCGATGAAAAACGTGGAGATGGGCGACAAGGATGGGTCAAGGTATCTATTGTCGAACGTTTATGTTGCATGGGTGTGGTCAACGTGGATGTGGATGTGGTCGATGGTGTGGTCGGTGAAGTGGTCGGTGATGTCTACTTAATTAATAAGTAGTGTGTCGCTTCTTTGCGGTCGTGGGCATCAAAGCGGAGAAATAGAGTCGCATCCAAGGCAACGTCACGGTACTCGATGTATATGTATGTATGTGTGTGTGAGGCCAAGGGGAAAAAGAAATTGAGTGCTGGTCGGTCATGACGGGTCAAGTACTTTTAAAGTTTCAAGGTGTCGAGGAATAACATGTCAATGTGTAATTTGTGTGGCCAATGTGGAGAGGGATGGATGACATTCGGAACTTGGCATGGATGAGTTGACATTTGAAGACACGAGCACGAGGTGAAGTGCATGGACAGAGTACGTACATACTTTACGTACCTAGACTCAAGTATATTCATACGCAGATGTTAATACATGCGGAGTACTCCGTACATTCATATATTCATACTTTTACTTGAGTACGGAGTACATACATGTGAGTGTAGAGGACGCAGAACAACGCCCATGCATGCATGCAGGCAAAACGGCCAGACCAGGGTCAAGGTCAACTCAACGGTCGTGCCATTGTCGAGATGGATGGACGTGGAAGTACTCCACAGCTTCAAAGCAACGCAGCAAGCATTATTACTACCTTGACTCCTATTGCAGCATGATTACTTACCCCATGGAACATGAAAAGATCGCCGTGTCTGAGATGCGCTAACAACAGCTAACAACGTCGCGTCTCATCGTCACCAACGCCCGACTCCAACAATACTCATCATTCAATTCAACTTGGACTGCCTCACTCAACTCCTCTCAGGTCACAAACAGCACAAGTGCACTCCATCACTCTCGCAAGCACCAGACACGTTTCCCAATCGACCGCCCTGCGCCCCGAGCACCCATCCTCAAGCTCGTTCATCCCCTTCTTGGGGGCCATTCGCCCATTCGCCGCTTAACGAACATGACATTCACCACTCTCACACACCCTTCGAATCACCACCCTCAAAAGTAAGCATCCACGACATGGACCCAAAAAAAAAACAAAAAAAAAAACAGGGCGCAATCCCATCCCCGTCCCCCAAAGTAGACCGAACGCATCGCCCAACCTATGAGCTTGCAATCAGACCGAGCGAGAGCCGTCTGGCTTCATGTTCAGATCGGCCAACTCCTGCAAGCCAGCCGTTGCGCCGCCTCTTCCGCCCAAGTGTGCCACGCGACGGGCAGGGGTGGCGGACCTGAACGACAGGTACGATGTTTGTGTACAGGATTAGGTACATGTACAGAGTTCTTTAGAGTCTGATGCTTGGCCTTTTGTCATTGCTCGCCAACCAACACAATTTGGGCTACGGAGGAGTACGTAGATCGGATGAGGCAAGGGAAACATTGAAGACACATCACAAATTGTGGTGCCCGTCAGCATGTTCCGCGCTTCCAGAAGCATTTTTAAAATAAGACGCGCCATAATTCATTTTAAAAGCATAAAAAAGTTTGCCCACGTCATGCCATGGCCATACCTTGCCAACAATATCGTGTCATTTCTACGTGGACTCTGCTCAACCGCATCTGGTCCATATCCTTGATGCCTGCTGCTTAACCTCGGAGTATTACATGTATCATTGCTCCGACGGTTGTACGACACAAACCAGACTTTGACTGCGCCATGCACAGCACCAGCACATGTACTGAACTGTACAATATTTGATGTGCGACGACTAGACAGGCATGCCATGCCGCCTGCTCCGTCGCAAGCTCACTTGCAGTTCTTGGCGAGCGACAGCCGTGTCGGAGTTCCGGTGGATTTATTGCAACGTCTAAACGCCCAAGACTACCTAGGTAGTCGGTAGAGTTTCCAAGGTTGGTGCGGCTGCTGCTGCTAAAAGCGGCAAGGTACTTACAGTAACATACTTCGCACTTGATGCTGAAATAGGACCAAAGCTGGTGACATGTCACCTCGTACAAAACCACGTGTTGGAAAGGGACGGCCCGAGGCCAACCAACCATATCGCCATCAGCTACTGCCTTTATCATTTATTCTTTAAGAATCTTGGACGAGTTGGTCATCTGCAAAGTATGCAGGAATCTTACCGTGCTGTTCCTGCACTCCAATCGCAATGACGATATCATGACAGACGAAGGGAACGAGGCTCGCTCACCCGCTCCAACACTCGCATTAACCTACATACATTGTCAATCAACATGAATCCGGCCCTGGCTACCCACACAAGCTACTTTACTTGATGGATCACCATGCTCCGCTACAAATCATCCCATCTCACCCCAGACATAGACAGAACCAGGCCGGTCCGTCCGTCCAGCATTTACTTGGAGGCCCCTTGTTATTATGCTTCTGCTTTATGCTGCTGCACTCATCGTCCGTGTGCTAGTTCAGGCTAACATTGAAAACAAAACACCCCGTGTTTCCCCCGAGCTTACGCCACGTGCTTGTACAACAAGAATAGTCTCACCCACCCACAGCCGCGCCGCTGTGATAAAATAAAAATGCGAGCATTGTGCTTTTGTTGAAGGGGTGAATTTTGTTAACATGGAAAAGTGACCATGGGAGAGAAATTCCGCAGCATGTATAATCGCCGCGGCCAAAGCTACATGATAAGGAAAGAAAATGACAAAAGGCTATCATATCAACCCGTCTAGCTGCTGATTGTTTGCTCAACGCATGCAAGGAACTAGATGTATACGTCAGTTTCGGCTCACCAACTTGACTGCGGACACTACCATTATGAAATATCTTACCTTTTCAGACACAACTCCCTGGTTGCCCAAGTACCGCGACATGGTCTTGACCAGCTCAATTTGCTCCTCTGGGCTCAGGCTCGTAATCGCAGTCTCGAGAACCGTTCCGACATTGACCTTGTGGAGGGAGATGAAGGTGTGGTAGTACATGTACGCAAAGAATCCCATGATGAACTGGCAGTCCATGCGGTCAGTGATGCCGCCGTGTCCTGGAATCGAATCGCCGAAGTCCTTAATCTTGAAGCTGCGCTTCAGCCCCGAAGCGAAGAAACCTCCAAATGGAGCAATCAAAGACGCAAATGTCGCCAACGCGAACGCGTGAAGTTGCATCGGGGCAAACGTCAATGAGAAATTCTTAAAGCTTTCCGGCAAAAAGAAAAGCTCCGGCATGTAGTAGGTGCGAGGAATGAAGACGGGATTCGGTTCGCATTTGAGCCCTGTGAAAATGGTGGCTCCGAGGTCCTACAGGTTCGTCCGCGTGAGTAAAAAATGTCGACGACAACAGCACATGAAGCATCAGGGGGGTCTTCTCTTACATTGACCGGACAGATGAAATACTTGGACCGAATCATCAGATTCACAAGTACCATGCCGAATAGCACAGTTGCAATCCAAGCACCGACAAATCCTTCCACAGTCTTCTTGGGTGACAGCTTAATGAGCTGAGTGCGGCCAAAGGCAATGCCACAAATGTAGGCGAAAATGTCATTGGTAATGACGAGGGCGGCGGGCAGGAAGAACCAAATCATGCCCTCAAAAACATTATTCATGACGAAATGGGCCTGAACGACGATGAGGTACAGTGCCATGTGCGTCCATGCAAAGTTGGTGAACTGAAACTTGTAGTGTCCAGCCTGAAGCGAGGCAACAAAGAAGACAAAACCTGCACTGGGAGTTAGCTTCCGTTGAAACACACAGATGCAAAATTTGCATTCAAATCAGTCACGGCTTACCAAAGACGTAGAGAATGAAGCTGATGAAACGATGATGTGTGGCGAGAGGCAGCAGCACCTTGTCAACCAAGACAATGTGCTTAAAGTAGTAAATGACGCTTTCGCCGTAGAGAAAATACATGGTGGTAGCCAACCAATACCAATTGAGGCTCTTGGTAGATCGGAGAGATCGCGCCCGGCTCGGAACGTTGGCAATGGCAATGACTTCTTTGAAGGAAACGATTTGGACCACGGTGACGATGATGATGATGTAAATGTGGCCCATGAAGAGGGCGGTAAAGAACGCGGCTAGCATGCAAAGTGTCCAAAATGTTCGAGTAATGAAGTTGGCTTTTTTCTTCTGGTACTCTTCTTCGGGCGTGGGCGGCTTCTAGACATGGCACATATTGTTAGCATAACCCAGTTCACAAACCCGGAAAGTTGCAGTTGCGCCACAACACAAACCTCGTCGACAGGAGCAAGTTGGGATATCCTTCTGGTCCGGGTAGGAGAAGTGCCTCCATCTTCACTGGCATCGCTGAAGCTGGAACGGCGACCTTCAGAGCCGCTGGCCTGGCCGTTGCCGTGGGGGAACCTAACCCCTCTCTTTGATCTTCCCATGGTTGATGTTGGGATCAACTGCTGAATATACCGCGTCAAAACAAAAGATCAACAAATTTGGACCCGCGCTTCTGATTTGTATTATCGAGTGCGCTCAGTATCTACCGAGAAGGGTTGTGGCACAGCAGATATGTCGTGGCGGCAGTGCGTTGAGTGGTTGTCGCGGCTCGTCCGGAAGGTCGTGAGGTCAGAGAATGAAGCGGAAAACAAGGAATGGGATGCGCCGTAGGTAGCAGGGGCAATTGCTCGCAGCAGAAAGCCGTAAGCTTGTCCGACAAGGCGAAAGGAAGTATGCTGGACTGCCCAAGGCGTCGCTAGCAAAGAGGAAGGGAAAGTTGAGGGGAGGGGCTCAACTGTAGGACTGAGAATGTCGTCCGTGATACCAGGGCTGGCGGTTTGAAGATTTGTGTTGGTCAGTTCGGACTTGATGACGATGCGGAGCGGCAGACTCGTCTGTCCGACTGGTGCCAGTGGTGGCACTGGGCCTGGGGCTGGTTGAGGCTTGCGTTTTTTGCGCGGTGTGGTTGGCTGAGACCTGGGAAGGAGCTTCGGCTGGGAAAGGACTGACGGGAAGGAGCGACTGCCACCACTGGTCTTGCCTGGGCAGGCTCGTACTGCAGACTGAAGCCTGCACACAAGTGGAGTTGTGTCTGGTTCACCTCTGAATTTCCCACAACATTTTACAATACCGTTGAGCCTAAAACATGGACACGGGACATCACTTCGTTTGCCTTTGGAGGCATTTCACCTTGGCTTCGTAAAGCTACTGGGCGTGAAATAAAGACACTGCTCTATTGCGCTGCAGCTACTAACCTCATTCAGTCTCATACCCCGAATTCCCTTCGCAACAAACACCGTACGGCCGCCCAAACCTGCAGCTTGGCTGCTGCGAGGCTACTCTGTAGCTACCATACTCCATGCTTTGTGTCAGCTCGAGATTCGTGGCTTGCCCCGAAAACCCTGTTTCCGTCATCATGCTGAAGGGACGCTCCTACGTCAGAATGGAGCTAACCCGTCGCAGCGGAGTGACGGAGCCATTCGGGCCAGTCCAACGACCAACGGTCCGCATCTGAGGGTGCAAATATTCGGACTTGGGGAATTAAATACAAATGGCCGAGTTAAATTATTGGTGTTGTGCTGAAAGGTTTAGTGATCCCGTCTCAAACACCTCGTCCTCAGAAAGATCGCCAGTTTTTCCCTTTTGAGACAGGGGCGGACATGGCTTCAGCCACAAGCAGCCAGACAAGCCCATGTCTAATGTGCATCAGGGAAATTGGGAGATGCCGATTTCTTCTTGGCGGGCTGGACAGTGATTGTGCCAGCTGTCCTGGGACCCTGCGATTGCTGTCCATTGGGGTTTGCATCACCCAAAAGTATTACCACAACAATGTTCAGGGTGTCGCATTGCAGTGCTGTGCAAAACTTTGACTGCAATGGTTGCACAACAGATGTATGGCGTGGCATTGGGAGAGCATGGGGAGCTGTTGGTCCCTCATAACCTCCATATCACTCCAACTGCGTGCTTCACTTGAGTGAACGCGTTGAGTCGGAGTACAAGCAGGACAACACAGATGGACTGGTGGGTCCCTCGGTTTGGGTCCTCATCACAAGCAAGCACAGGTTCATTGCATGCCAACCACATTCAATGATTGGAGGAGCAATTTGCCGTTCTTCATGGACCCAATTGAGGTCGATTTCGCAAGCTATTCCAGATTCTATTTCGCGGCCTGACAATATCGATCCCTGAGCTTGCTGTTGGGCTTGCTGCTGTCTGGCGCTTTGATGTGCCTTTGCAGCCTGAGCTCTGTCGAATTCTCAGACGGGTCATCCGGATGCCAGCAGTCAAACACCAGAGTCTCCCATGCTTGCAGATACCTTGTAGCACCAGGCAACTAATTTGAAAGATTAGCTCTCCATAATTCGAGGCAAGGCCGCCACCGTTTACGTCTTCGTTTGCTCGCCTGTCGCATACCGACCCTTTGAGTAGACCAAGAACAGTGATGCTGCGGGTCGCCTCACGGCACTCAAAAAGCTACGAGATACCAGATCTCGTGGTATGGGCGAAGTAAGCCGTGGTATACGTAGACCCCGACAAGCCATGCTTCGCCACGAGGCGAGTGTCGCACACGGTCGTATCAATTTAGATCTCGGACACAGCGCTGTCGTGTAGCTCTTATTGACCATTTCGTCTTCATTGGAATTAGAGACCAGCTGGCACGCGTGACATCTCACGCGACTATTCCAGAGCGGCGCTGTACTGAGCCTGAATTGCTCGGAATTCTGTTGTAAGATTCAGACCACTCCTTGATATTGGCTCCCCGTCCCTGCTCTCGAGTCTATTCTCACTTAGCATACCTCTGTACACTCTTTATTACTCTATACAAATAATTTGTCCTGTTGCACAAATATGGCCCGTTTCATCCTTGTCCTACCATCAACACCCACATCGACGTCTAGTTTTGGCTCTCGGCCGTCTCGACCAGACACTTGTCTGCTTCGTTAGATATTCGTCTCCATATTGCCCTTGTTCATTTGATATTTGATAGCGGCCGCTATGTCTTGACCTCAGCTTACTTGAATTGGCACTGCCAACTCCACTCATCATTGGTCTGAATAATCTGTTACGATCTGACTACCCACAAGATGTTGGGGCTTCCGTCATTCTTTGGGAATTACTTACACTATATATACCTAGGCACATAGCCAGCCAGAGGAAATTGAAATTTGTTCAATGAACGTCCTAGGCTACTCAAGTATGCCGGTTTTGAGCCTATTGCTGATAAGGTTGACTAACCTGCTTCCCATAACCTTGCACTACCCAATACACATTCGCAGATGGACAAAGCTGGGAGGCCATTGAACTGATCTTGAACTAAATTTGGCTATATATGTGCAACATGGACAGATATCGACTATAAAGCCGCCCAGGCGTCATAAGGACGGCGCTAGGGCTGGTACTTCAATGCCAGAGTCCATAAGTATGCAGTTGCGGCTCTTTCTTTTTACGCAGTCTCTCTGCCTGTCTGGGATTTGACTTTACACCAGACAAACTTACATTGGACCATGGGGGTGTGTACATGTTCATACTACTAGACAGGTTTGACAGGTCGGCTTTGTGCTGCCCGGTACCATTGTGAGTGCGGGGCAACAACGTGACCGCGCGACGACTTGGCGATTTCCATCTCCAGTCATCTCAACCACATGCACGCCTGTTTCGCGTCCACGCAATCTGCATCACCGGCTTGCGTATCGCTTGCGGAGGCAGTGCAATGACACCGCTTTCCGCCTCCACACACAATGGACGCCGACGAGTTTTCCGATGACGGCTTTGACGACCTGCCGGATAATGCCTTTCAAGAGCTCGAACGAAACGCCATCCAACTCACGCAAGCTCAGATAAAGCAATCACCATCACAAGATGAGCCAACAAGGCTTTCGAACTATGGTTGGGAGGAGGAAGACGATGATCTGGACAATACCGAAGTCACAAACGATGTTGGTGTCCCCATCGGCCGGCCAGTCATCAACAATTCCATGCAGCAAATAAAGCAGCAGCACCAACACCGTCCGGAACCAACTGCTTCACAAGTTCAGCGTCGACCGATACCTCCTGTGCCGAATCCACGATGGAATCCAACCGTCGACCCAGCTGCTCGCTCCGCTTCAGGTGCAGGGCTGATTCCCCGTGCCCCGGGCATTGGAGCTTCGAATGCACCGTTTTCCGGTTCCCAGGCGTTCCAACCCCAGCCTTCGATCCAGGCAAGCCAGTTTGCTCGACCGCCGCTTCCACCGAACCGCTTTCCTGCATCTCAAGCCTCACACACTGGCCAGCCCGGTGACATTGTATCCGCTCTTCAACAGCGAGTGCGTGCACTTGAATCCGAGCTCCATTCTGCCCGTGGCGAAGCCTCCATCATTCGCGCAAATGCCACCAAGGCACAGCAAGACTACGATGCTCAGGTTGCGCGCCTCAAGAAGCTCAATGCCGAGCAATTGGACAAACAAACCAGGATCGTGGAGGCTGCAGTGGCGGCTGAAAAAACAGCTAACACCGAACTGCAGTTTTTGCAGAGAGATATGCGGGAAGTAAATGACCGAGCCAGGAGAAGAGACACCATTGTTGGGGGGATCAATACCACGCCGAAAAAGGCCGCCAAGTCGTGGGGATTCGCAGACGGGTTTGACGAGATGGACATCGCCGTTAGTCCCAGCAAGGGTCAGGGGCGAGGCAAAACTGGCTCTGTAGCTGCTAATGTTGGCGAGCGTACGCCTAGCAAGGGGAAAAGGAAGCGGCCCGTCATGGACAGTCCTATTACTGCTCTGGAAACTTCTACTGAGGATGTCGTTATGGGCGATGACAGCAGGAACAATCCAAAGGATTCTCATCCAGTCGTTGTGGCGGCACCAGCAGCCCCATTTGAAGTATGTTTATTGCTTTCGTTTTGGTTTCGTGAGCTAATTGTCTTCCTAAGTTCCTTCAACTTGTGCTGGATCATGGTTCATTTCACCAGCAGCCGCCCACCTTCGATACACTATCTCGGTTCACATTTCCCTCTGATCCAGCTACCTCGTTTGCTTCCATGATTTTCGAGAAGTTACCTCTGATGGGAAACCCCTATCGTCCCATGCAGCTATTGGTCGACTTCACCGAGTACATGGTCTCCTTATGGACAAGATGCGTCGAAGAGCAATTTTGGGAGCCGGTAAAATACCTCGTGTCTCTCATCTCATTTACTTTTGATCTTCACACAACCTCTGTGGCACCGTTAGTGGTGCCAAATTTGGTGCCTATTGCTCAATCCACTATCCTCACATTGGCGGATGCCAGACGACGGCTCCCAGATGGCAATCTGTCCAATAGCACCGAGTATGGTTTCTTGGAAGAGCACATTGACACGAAGCGGCTGCTGGGTCTTTTATATGCATCCGCACTATCATGTTCGATGACGCCAATCGAGACGGATAACGGCTTCGAGTATACGTCTAATGGATTTTGGGCGTTGATATCCATGGAAATGGTATATTTGCTTTTGACTCCAAAGCAGAAGCCAAGTGATGTCATGGGCATGCTTGAATTGCTGTCCACCTCGGTGCTGCCCACATCCATAGGACCCATCAGCGCAGAAGTCGAGCCAGCCGTCATTTCGCGAGCCATAATAGAACTTGTTTCTGCCAAGTTGACAGAGCATCCACGAATCCCGCTGTCTCCCAAGCAGAGAAGGTCAATCAAGCTGACGGCGCTACGAACACTCATTGCATTCTCATTGTCGCCCTTTGGGTTGCTGCAACTGGCGGTTCACGAAAACGCCATTCCACGCTTGGTGGCATGTTTGAGCGCGGCCATTGACGAGCTGTACGATCAACCAATTCCACCTAACATCCTCCCACCTCTTCCAGACTCTCTCAAGCAGTCGCTGAAGTTACCTGAGTCGACGGCATCAGCAGATTTGTATCGCCTTATTTCGCAAAGTGTGCTTTTAATACACAAGCTTGTGACAGATTCTAGCACAGCTAATGTTGTAGAGGTCAGTCAGAAGCTGTCCATGTCCCACGGCGGAAGTCAACGGTATCTCTTAGCATTGGGCCGTCTAGCTTTTGCAGAGGAGGATTTGGTTATTGAGGCTGGTATTGAAGGCGAGGTTGTGGAAGCAGCTCACGAGTTGCTGGAGATGGCTGTTACTCCGGATGAAGGAGAGACAGTAAGCGAGGCGTTTGGGGCGTGATGAGTGCATTACGGGTGTGACAGTTACGAGTTATGTCGAATTATGATGAGATTCATATGTCGGGTTAAGGTTCATTTTGGGTATTAGATGAGCCGCATGTGTATAACAAGTATATATTGGATGTGTGTCTAACAGGTATATCGTACATCAAGAGAAGCAACAGGCTCATGCTATCAGCAAATGACAATTTTCTTATATTTATACACGAAGTGTCTACACTATCGACATGGCAAAAGCCTCCTTACGCATTGTAGCTCACATGGACATGGTCCCTACAAAGGTTAGCCTTGGTCGAAAACATTGTTGCTGGAGTGGACATACCAGTGATTCTGAGTTACGTCGCCTCTGTTGTCCATGGTGCGCCACTGCTCCCATGGCTTCTCCTGGTTCTTATCCGTGACGGGATGCCAAATCTTTTGACCCCAAATAACGTACTTGAGCTTAAGAGTTTTGCGGTTGCGCATGACCCATTCAGCAATCTCTTTGCCCGAGAGCGTAGGCACCTACATCCGTTAGCTATGTCAGTCCCGGCGATTATACAGCCCAGCCGTCAACTGCACAAGGCAGCGTAAGACGAGCCAAGGGGAAAGGCAGAGTCGAGACTTACACCACCAGCATCAGAGCACATCATATCAGTCGCCAATCCGCAACAATGGTCCGAAGTCCCAGGACACTTGCAGCTCCTCACGCACCCAATCTCCCTCACCCTCCCGGGAAACGCAGCAACAATCTTCTTAGCCCCCTCCACGCTACTCTTCTTGCAGGCGCCGAGGGCAGGAATCTTGGGCGCCTTGTAGCCGCCGAACCCGGTAGCCTTGCTGTTACAGCACTTCATCTGGCTTGGGCCGGGGCACAGGTTGCCCACGGAGCTGCCAGCGCAGTCGGACGCCCAGCGACAGTTACCGGCGGCGCCAAAGTTGCACTTGGGCTTGAAGCAGCATTTTATGTTGGCGGCGTCGGCGGGACAGGCGCCCTTGACGGTGGTGCCGCCTGCTTTGGTGCAGGATGCGTCGGTTGTGCAGACGCCGGCTTGGCCGTTGGCGTAGCAGGGCTCGTTGGGGGCGGCGAGGGCCGTCGAGGCGAGGAGGATGAGGTGGGTGAAGCGCATTTTAGGTATGCTTTGAAGTTGAGATTAGGGATGTTCTGGAGAAATTGAAGGGACCGGTGGTTGAGGGAGGTTTATATATGGGTTTGGGAGATTTATATAGATGAGCTTGGTGGCGGCATGTTGGAAAGGGTTGGTGTGATGTACGCGCTGGTATCTACTTTGGGTAGGTGATGGTCTTTGTTTTCTGGGGATATAATTCGCGGGATGGTTCACGTTTTGGAGGCGTAGGCTGTGGATGAGTGTTCTTGGGCAGGGGATGTCGTGGAGTCGGGTCAGCATGTCCGATGAAGCTTATTTGGGAGGTTAAATGGCCGACGAGCCGGTGGCTCATCTGCTGACTTGCAGATGGGTTGATTTTGGTTAAGAACTCGGAACTTGTGTTACAGTGATTGAAGTGGCTTGGCGGTCATGCTGGGCGTAGGAGAAGAAGTGAGCTGTGTTAGAGAGCCTATTTTTGGTCCAAAGGGCTGATGATCGTCAAAGCGACTAACTGAATCTTGATTGCCGTAAGTGAAAGACTATTAGACGTCTGGTAGAAACAGGATTGACTGTGGCTGTATCGCCAGCATAATGTTTGTCCGATCTTACGGATCTGCCCTGAGGCGTCCGCGTCTGTGGCTTCATGGCTGTCATTGCCAAGAATGCCTTAGTGCGCGAGAGTTAAAAATAAGCTTGTGTGGCGTGCATATCGAGATCCGTTTCCCTGCCGGAGGACTCAGCTGAGTTGACTCCACCAGTTAGATTGACGAAGATAGACGGGCTGAAAATTTCAGTTATTAAAGGAGTGTTGCAATGCATGGTGATTACTGCGCATATAGTGTTGATAGTTAGGCCGGGCAAATCATATGGAGTTTCTGAAGTGACATTATAGTACGGATCGTGGGTGGTTTGTTTAAATTGATTGGTGCGTGATGCTGGGCAATCTAGAGACCTGGACTAGCATTATGCTGAGGAGCTTTGCGGGATATCTGCCGAAAGAGACGCTCCATTGATGCAGAGAGATAGCTTTAGTTATATCTGTTGACAAGAGTTATGAGGAGGATACTGCTAGGCGTATGCTTGGTTAATATGACTGCTCACCAATTCACCATAGTTTCTAGCGAACTCTTGTTGAAGTTGAACGAGCTTCAATAGATACACAAGTGACATCAGACGAGAATTTATAGCAAGGTGAATATGTACATGAGCGAGGTCTTTAGGAGAACCCGAAAAGGCCACCACCGCTACCACCACCGCTTCCACCACCACTTCCACTTCCACTTCCACTTCCACTGCCTCCTCCGTTACCACTGCCGCTACCACTGCCGCTTCCTCCATTGCTTCCTCCTCCACTACCACTCCCCCCTCCGCTCCCTCCTCCGCTTCCACCCCCGGAACCTGCAGCACTACCGCCGCCGGATCCACCGCCGGATCCACCACCGGAGCCGCCTCCCGATCCCGAGCCCGAGCCTCCTCCGGAACCCGAACCGCTTGAACCACCAGCGCCTCCGTTCGCACCACCGTCTGACCCAGAGCCTGAACCAGCGTCTCCTCCTGATCCGGAGCCGGCACCGCCAGTGTCACCTCCAGAACCAGAACCAGAACCAGAACCAGATGTGTCACCGCCTGAACCTCCGCCTGCACCACCACTTGCACCGCTGCCTCCTCCCGAGTCCGAACCTGAATCGGATCCTGAGCCCTCGCCTCCGCCAGAACCAGAAGTAGAACTGCCACCTGCGCCGGCGTCACCTCCAGAGCCAGATCCAGTGTCAGAGCCAGAATCTCCTCCATTTCCTCCACCAGAGCCAGAAGCGGAGTCTGAACCGGACCCTGAGCCACCATTTGTACCTCCAGCACCACCTCCAGCACCGGAATCTGAACCTGACCCGTTGCCATTGCCGCCTCCAGATCCAGATCCGTCTGAGCCGGATCCTGAGCCACCATTTGTGCTGTCGGCGCCACCTCCAGAACCTGAATCTGAACCTGAATCATTGCCGCTGCCGCCTCCGGATCCGGAATCAGAGCCGGCTGCTTCTCCATTTCCACCCGCGGAGCCAGATCCTCCATTATCACCTCCAGATCCCGAGCCTCCATTGCTTGCTCCGTTATCACCTCCAGATTCAGTTCCAGAACCAGATCCTGTGTCTCCATTGGCGCCCCCAGAGCCTGAATCTGTACCCGAGTCGCCGCCACTCCCGCCAGTGGAACCTCCTGCTCCAGAGTCCGTACCGCTTCCATTCCCTCCATTCCCAGTATCGGTAGAGCCTTCATCAGAGCCTCCGGCCCCAGAAGTCCCTCCATTATCTCCACCTGATCCAGCGGCACCATTGTCATCGGAACCACCCCCATTAGAACCGCCATCACCATTGGTACCCGTTCCTGTATTATCACCCGTGTTGCCGTCTGCGTTCCCTGCCGCTCCGTTATCTCCAGAGCCGTTGTTTCCAGGGTCACTTCCATTGTCACCTCCATCACCGCCGGACGCACCAGCTGAACCATCCCCATTAGAACCTCCGGATCCGTTGCTGCCGGCGTCACCCGTGTCACCGCCGGCACCGCCTGACGCCGGGTTCTCTGCAGAGTTATTATTGCCTTCATTTCCACCTTCATTGCCATTTGCTCCATTGGCCCCTGTGTCGGGATTCCCCGTGGAGCCGCTGGAGCTAGGATTTCCACCTCCCTCGCCGCCAGTATTGCCGTTGCCATTGTCGACTCCATTGGGGGATCCATTGGCACCGCCATTGTCTCCAGAGTTGTCACCGGTACCGTCACCGGTGTCTGCAGGGCCACCACTTCCTCCCGTATTATCAGGAGAGCTGCCATTTCCGCCGTTATTGTCTGGCGAGTTATTACCACCTCCATTTTCGTTAGGTGAGCCACCGGTACCCCCATTGTTGTCTCCCGAGTTACCCGTTCCTCCAGAGTTACTAGGAGAGCCGCCATTACCACCCGTATTATCAGGAGAATTGCCATTTCCTCCCTCATTATTAGGAGAATTGCCATTCTCACCCGCATTATTAGGAGAATTGCTGTTTCCTCCCGCACTGTCAGGAGAGTTTCCATCATTCCCCCCAGAGTTGTCGTTTCCACTTCCCGCAGCAGCATTGTTAGGCGCCCCAGACGCCCCCAAAGGCATATCCGGAACACCGTCACCATTGCTATCAACATTTCCGCCAACAGTCGTGTCCGGCACCCCATCTCCATTCGTGTCGATCTTGCCAGCAGCATTGATACGCGGCTTCCCCCCAACGCCACCAACACTTCCCCCAACTCCGATATTGGCATCAGGCGTACCATCTCCATTGGTATCGATGGTTCCTCCTGGTCCGACGGTGGTGTCCGGCGTGCCATCCCCGTTGGTGTCAACGCCCCCGTTGGGATTTACACTAATGTCAGGCCTGCCATCTCCATCGAGGTCAACTCCGCCGTTAGAATCAACAATGGTATCTGGTTTGCCGTCGCCATTCGTGTCGACACCGGCACCAGGGCCAACTAATGTGTCGGGTTTGCCGTCACCAGTTGTATCAACTTTCGGGCCTTGAGGTCCGACTGCAATGTCGGGTTTTCCATCGCCGTCGGTGTCTACGAGACCACCTGGCTGAACTGTAGTATCTGGCTTCCCGTCTCCGTTCGTATCTATAGAGCCATCTGGTAAGACGTAAACGTCGGGTTTGCCGTCATTATCAGTATCGATGCCTCCATTGGACCCAACGACGGTATCTGGCTTTCCATCTCTGTTTATGTCCACTGGAGTACCGGCTTGAAGGCTGAGATCTGGGCGTCCGTCGTTGTCTGTGTCTGCCGCAGGGCCAGTTTTCCCGTTACTTGATACTCCGGTCAGACGATTTCCGCCTTCTGGATTTCCGGATCCTGCGCCGCCGGTGCCTAGGCCATTACCATTAGAGCCTTTAGTACCCTTGGGGCCGGTGTTACCCATTCCTGGGCCACCAGTTGTCCCATAAGGTGTCTGCTCGTTAGGATAGCCACCAATACTTCCAGAATTTGGAACACCTGTATTTGCATCAGAATCTCCCAGGCTACCAATATCTCCATACACGATGACAGGAGCCTTGCCTGGTGCCGTGGGTGGCAGAGTAACCCGCGGTTGGCCTGGCTTAGCACCGGGCAAAGGTATCACTGGACTGTTGCCCTCAGGACTGCCCACAACAGCAATTGGGCCAGCTCCAGGCAAGGGCTTTCCATTCGCACCAGTTGGAATAACAGTTATGGTTTTAGCACCGGCACCGGCACCAGGGACGGTAATAGTTGGGATGTGGTCTCTAAATCCAGGAACGCCAATAAGAACCGTCGTCGGTGCGCCAGGGACCGCCGGCTGAAGAGTAATTCTAGGTCCGTCACCACGTGCTCCGGGGAGAGTAATAGTGACTGTTGAATCTTCGCCAGTGTTGCCTCCTTGGCCTTTAGGTTCGCAAATTACTACCGATCCGGCTTCGTATTCGTCCTTCGGGAGTTTGGTGAAAACGGTTGGAGTAGAGCACTCTCCTGTAACTTTGCCGGTAACGAACGGGATATGTGTGGGCTCGAAATGAAAGATGGTTCCGGGATATCCAGGACGGCTTGGTGCCTTTGTTGATACAAGATCCGCTGAACCACAGCCGCAGAGAGGTAAAGTGAGAGTGACATATTCTGGATGTGCCGCCGTCGTCTTAGGAGCTATACCGCAGATATTGGGACATTGTCCTGGCCACTCAAAGTATTGTGTCACAACGACTTCCTTAGCCACGACGTAGTTATGCTCTGCGATGGCACGGGTTGACAGGAGAGATACCAATGTCAGAGCCTTTGCCCCAACGAGGCTGTTTCTGCTGGAGTGGTTGGTCATGCTGAAACAAGCACCAGAAGTCGCCAAACGCGACTTCAATTTAGAAAATGAAGGAATCAGAAGAAGGAACGAAAAGGCTAGTTGACGGGCATAGACCGTATCCCGCGTTCGCCGGACAGATTATATACATAGGATAACAAGGTTGTAGGATATGCTATACACTACTACCGTAGTGCCTCCCTGGTCCGCGGAGCCGACAGTACGAAAGGAATGGAGTGACATCCTCTCTGGGATAAAACGCAGATAACTACTGTCACTAAGCTGCACTGCCAAGCTGTTTCCAGGCGTAAACATGGTGATGAGAACCAGTCGTGTGCCATCTATATACTACTCGAGGCAGCAAGGCCTAAGACATACGTGTCAGGCATACCAGTGTCCATAGGTGAGTCCACTTTCCGGAAAGCTGGTGACATATCGCGTGGTTGATTGACATGATTTCTCAGAAGATTTCCTGAACAGGAATCCTTCTTTGCTAGCCTGGCCCCCATATCCTCTAACTTCTATAGGATGTCTCTAGCAAGATTGTGGGAATAGTGCGGGCCAGGTGTCAGATCACCAGCTGCAATATAAGGGAATACCAGTTAGTGCATCCGAGATATGTTTTACGGTATATGTTATGCCTTTCCTGCATGGTTGATGCGATGCCACGACTAGCAACACAGTTGGCGGTATCTGGGTACTTACTTCAGTTCAAAACTATCTCTTTCATTGCCGCCTGGCGTACATTGGCTCAATCCCTTCACTCTTCAGATGCTAGCCAAGGCCAGATTCTCGTCATTCGTCCGCAAAGAATTTCTCAAGAGACACCAACGAGACAAACCAAACGCGTCTGGATGGTGAAGAAGAACGGGACATTGGGAATAACAGCTTTCTGGAACGCTGCGGAGCGGGTATGTCTCACGATGGATCTACACTAGCGCTCGATGTGCTACACTATGCAGCAGTCGCGTATCATGGATATTCTCGGAGGCACTGGGCGTAACTGTGCTTGGCAATAGCTCTGGCGTGAATGTATTCGGCTTAATTTACGTGTATGTCACCTTACTGCCTCATCTTTCAGTATACAGCCAGTGTACAGCCTGGTGGTGTAACTCACCATGAACTTACAGCAAAAAGGAGTCTGAAAGGCCCATGTAGTTGACTGAACGAAAACAGTTCATACTGTAGCATTGTCAAATATAAGTTCGAAACTCACTTTCAAACCCATAGCAAAGCGACAGGTACCGAGCCCAAGGGTTCTGCTGTTCGTGGGACCCCGAATTCGTGCGCACGCGACGATCAATCAATGTCTCACTGCAAAATCTCATGATTGGACACCTATTAAACTATAGTTAAATAAGAAGGTATGCTCGGAGGCAATGTTTTGGCTAACGTAAAACATCAATACGTGCGGTGGAAATGTTCATAACAAGAGACGCGTCTAACAAAGTCAGAGTAGACGAAAGGTGCAATAACGCTCATCCAGGATATCCAACTCCAAAATCTACCCATATTCCCCCCAGCTACACAATAATTTACAAATACTATTACATTAGTTGCTTAAATTCCCCTCCAATTTACCTCTCAAAGACCCATAATCCTCCTAAAGCCAACATTCTCAACCACCCACGACGGACCCAACTTGAACGCCCCCGAACCCTCCAACTTGCCATCCATCTTCCCCATAGCCATCTGTGTCATGAAATTGCCCAGAACCTCAGTAGGCGAATGTGCACTCCTATAGCCCATCCTAATAGCCGGTCCAAGAACCACCACCCCAGCCTTGTACAACATCCCAGGATCAGGAATATACCCATGAACAGCAGTATGCTTCGAGGCATCCACAAAGCCAGGACGAACAGAGTCGGCCTGCAAACCAGGCGTGCTGGCCGTCATATCAGCAAGCGCCTGTTCCGTCTCGCCCTTGACGCGTGCGAAAATGGCAGAGAACCGTCCGGGTGTCTGTGTAGCGCCCTCCCCGGACACGTAGATGAATCGAAAGGGTTTTGAAGACGATGGCGAGAGTGTGGCGAATGACTTGGCGGCAGCTAGTGTGTAGTCTTTTGTGATTTTGACGTATTCCTCCTTGCCGACTTTGGTTTGGCTGATACCCAGGGCCCAGACGCAGCCGTCTGCGTCTTTGAGCTGGTCTAGGACTTTGGAGTCGTAGGTTTCAAAGTCGTTGTGGATGATGACGTTGATGCGTGGATCTTTGGCGTCTTGGGCCATGGGGACGGGTTTGCGGGTGAGGATGGAGATTTTTGTGATGTCTTTGGCGCGGATCATGGCGTCTAGGACGGATGAGCCGACGAGGCCTGTGGCTCCGGTGAGGATGAGATGCATTGTGTGTTTTGGTGACAGGTGAGGACGGTGATGTGTGGGTGAAGGGTGAAGGGTGAAGAGAGCAACAGGATGTTGGAGACGGCGTTTGGTGAGATGGAATTCGTGAGATTCGGCTTCAAGATTATATAAGAATATATACCATTGAGTAACTGAAGCCCTGACGAACTCGGCACAGCCGAATTGACGGCTTACACGAAGCTAAATGCCGGAATTAGTGCTAAAGCCGGATCCCTGCATTTGCAGTCTGGTGGCGCAACTCATCCGCATTAAGAGATTGAATTCGTCCTTATTAGCTGCTGCGTCCGCACAAGTCCGCTTCATGTCCGCTGCCGCTTGAGTCCGCTCCTGTGGTCAGCGTAAGGGACTTGATGTTGTGAGCGGACTGTCCCCTTGTTCGTGATGATTTTGCGGCAACCCATTGATTGCACTGAAGTGCTTTTGCCGGTGATCTGCATGATTAGCCAGAATCGTTAGGTCTAGTACATTACATCACCAAATGACGATGACGCGCCATGTCTCCTTTTGGTTTGACGCTGTTGATGTGGTGAGGTTGGTTGCTAGACTTTGGATGACGACGATCCTGCGAATGCCGCCATACATAGAAAGCGCGCAACAGAATGACTACACGGCCATGTATATTGTACCTGAGATGGTATTTCTATGCAAATAATTGGAACATATTTGCGTAATGAATGCTAACTGCTGGGAATAATCTCCATGATCGATATCCTATCCAACTGAGCCTACCCTACAGGCAGATGAAGAACCAAGAGTCTGTTTATGGCAGTAAATAAATTGTCTTTGAAGGAATGTCTAAAGCATAGCAGTTATTGGTGCATCTAGCATAGCAAGGTTCCCGCGGAGCGGAATGCAATATTCAATGACTGAGACAACATCCACGACATAACCGCCTAACACCAAGAACACTCCCTCACCGTCAACCATATCGATGAACCGATTTGCTGACCACGGAGTCCGTACACTTCGAATAACACTGATGGCAAATACATCCCGTAACTTAATCAACAGTAGGCGAACCTAGGCAGAACCAAGTCAAACCAAATGACCAACAGGATGGGTCGTCACAAACGAACCAAATGTTAAAGAACAAATATATAAAATACCGTTATATTCATCAGTCGCTAAATAAATCACATCACCACCAAAAGAATCCCTATCAACCCACACATCACAATTCTCACATCCCAAATCCCCCGTGCACCGCATCCACCATTCGAAACACCCGCATTATGACCCCAAACTGCCGACGGCCTTGTCGCCGAAACACGGATATTATCCACGATACTGTCATCGCGAGCCGTGTAATTCAGCTCTTGAAACTCGCAGACCGACATGACGACATGCATATCTAAACGGTTAGCTAGGACTCATGAGAGTAAAAGGAACATCACGTACTTGTATCTGGATCCCCCGCCTGGATAATACAACTCGTACACAGGGCCGCCACCCGCTGCACATCAAAGCTCTTGTTTAGACAGACGCACTGTTCTTCACCGCTCATAGATGTTCCGCCTGTGTTGGCGGGATTTTCCATGAGGCTCATTGTACTTTGGGGTGGCTGTCTCTGACTTTGACTCTGACTCGTGCTGGAGTGCGATGGTGTAGGCGCTGCAATGGAAGTAGGTATCGATATTTGTCTACGCTGAGATGTTGGCGTTGGGGGAATCGGTGGCGGCGGCGGCGGCGGCGGAGGAGGAGGCGAGGGATTTGACGTCCTGATAATGACGGGTGTTATTCGTGTAGGTGTATTTGCTTGCTCGAGAGTAAGACCATCAGGCTCGGCATTCAATATAGACGAGTATTTTGCGGCAAAGGACGTCGGCGCCGGCACTATCGTGAAGAACCGTCTGTCCAGCTCGTCTTCCACGCCGTCACAATCGCCCATCTCGTCCTCTGCTGTATCTATACTTGTATCTGCTTGTCGTCGGCCAACCCACACGCTGCCCGTACCGTTCTTCGAGTCGCCCACCGAATTTCCCTGCGAATTCACAGGCGTACATTTCGACGACAGTTCCACGATGGGCCCGCATATCGTCGCGCATTGGATGGGCACGTCTTGTGGCGGGAGGGCGTCTGCCGCTGTGAGAGAGACCAGGCCTGACAGGAAGGCCAGATTTGTTGTTTTCATGCTCATCCAAGTATATGAGAACGTGTATGAGTTGGAGAGTGAATCGCCCAGCCCAGCTGGCTATCGTTTTGTCCCAGTTTGATGGAGGCGGTTAAAGGTCCCATGCGCAAAGAATACACGTCTTATCCGTCATGACAAAACTTCACGAGAACCAAGTTGTAAGAGTCGTCGCGTTCGTCTCGACAGCGTTCGTCCAGAAACAAAACTTCCCGGACGCAAAGACCAGAAAGACGAACACTTGCCGGATCGCCAAACACCACCACAGACTCCTGAAACAGAAAGGCGTCACCTCACCCAGCACCAAGTACTACGATTCGCGAACCTCTGCTCACAGGGTTGCCTTTTTTGCCGTCGCCGTCACTTTCGTCTTGCATGGCAGTTCATTTCCCCAAGTGTCTGCGTTCAGACCACCCGTCAAGGATTCACCAAAGGGGGGAAAGGGAGTCCCCGAGACCGCCGCCAGGTCCCTAAATTGGAAGAGATATCGATCTTGATACGAAGGGGTCTACGGAGTAGTGGGGGTTGACGATTTTTTTTGGGTTCCTGATTTTGATGTGGTTGGTTCGGAAACAGGATGCTGGGCCGGTGTGGCTGCGACGACGACGTCGACGTCGACGTCGACGTCGATGTGGATGTGGTTGTCGATGGACTGGGGATGGGTTAATGGGTCGGCCAACATGGCCAGATTGGTATACATTTATTCCTTACGAGTATTTAGAAAGGAAACACATGACCTTGTTTCTCCCCTTCATTATTTTAATCATCATTTTAATCACCATAGTCAAGATATGATTACACTCGGCTCTTCTCACATCCCCGTCAAAGCAAGTCCAGACTCGGGAGGCTTGTGCAGCCCCCGTCAATTTGAAACGCGCAGCGAGGCAAACCGCCAATTTCGACAGCACACTTCGCAGGTCTCACTAGCCTGGTGCGTCAGGGCCATCGAAATCTGTAACTTGCTAATTTTCTTGTCGCCCGGCAGGGAGGGGGCCTGTGCCTGGAATGACGCTAGAAGGAGGGTTTTGACACGTAGGACTTATATAGTTGGGTATATGTCCTGGTCTTATGATCGGCGAAAAAACGTGTGCACATGGCTTCTAAGTTTTAAGAGGATTGCGCACCAGTAATTAGCTATAAAGCACATAGGAGGAACGCATAAAACATGCCAAAGAAGTGAATTCATTTACAGACAAGGTATAATAATAAGAGGCGCGCATCGCAATGCCACACCCGGGAAGTCTATCTATTCCCAAACATCAAGATACATTCTCCCCTCATCCATTGGCCCATATTCCTCCCCACGACTCGTCAAAAGGCTTCATGTGGTCGTGTCGTGTTGCGTCCTTTCCCCCTTCGACCCTCTTCATGCCGAAAACAAAAGAAATCAGCAGAGGATCCAATTTTTGAACTTCCGTAAAAGATCCCATCGTTCATGCCTAATAAAACAGTGACAGTGACAGTGGCAGTGGCCGTGGCCAAGTGTTGGTTTTGCCATTTGCAACATCCTCAAGCGTATAACCAGAACCCACCAATGTGCCACATAAGAATGTTAAATAGCCGGCCGTTGCAAGGAAGCCAACTCCAATGCTTTTCAATGCTGCTCCCCACGGAAGTTGGACTCCCGGTTGAATCTATATTGCCCCCCTCCAATTAGAATCGGTGTTGGCGGCCCACGCTTTCTACTCTTACGCCGAGCTTGACCATTTCCCTAGAGTCAATCACGCCACGGCCGTCAAACACCCATCGAGGCTTGGCCATGGTCTCGGAGATGCGGACCCAATCTATGCGCTCTTTGGCCTTGTACTCTTCGGCGCTACCCATACCCGTTGCATGGCCCGTCTTCTTGCTTTGCTTCTCCTGGATGCAGTCGGGGCAGTCGTCGGTGCATGACGGCTCGACATTGAATCGGTCCAGCGGGTCGTCTGAAGTCTCACTGGGTCGCTGAACCAGGTACTTGTGGAGTGCTAGCAAGTCATTTGGCGTAGGAGCCGACGTCTTGAACGGCCGAGGGTCGGACTTGGGGTTCGGCTTGCGACCAATCATCTTGGGAGCAGGCTGTTCAACAGGAACAGGAGCTGGCTTGGGAGCCGGTTGGTTTCTGAACTCGTCAAATTCTGTAGCAATCACGACAGCGGTAGCACCGTTGCAAGCGTCATAAGCGTTGCCGTAAACCGAGATGTTGTTCCCGGCGGCGACGGGTCCAAGAAGCGTCTTGATTTCCTCCTTGATGACCAGCGGGTTACAGCATGGGTCGAAGACGGCAATTTCTCTGGGGCGCTCCTCGAGCAGAGTTTTGATCATCTCGAGCGCCGGGGCCTCACGAGTGTCGGATGTGTTCTTCTTGAAGGCATAGCCCAGAATGGCCACCTTCTTTCCCACCAGGGTGTTGTTGAGACACTTGATGACGCGGTTGGTGAAGCGGTCACGAGCATACTCGTTCATTTTGACAACTTGTCGCCAGTACTCGCCAACTTCAGGGAGACCCATTGTATCGGCCAGGTAAACCAGGTTCAAAACATCCTTCTTGAAGCAGCTTCCGCCAAACCCAATACCAGCCATCAAAAACTTGTTGCCAATTCGAGGGTCAACACCGACGGCTCGGGCGACCTCGTCAACATCGGCACCTGTTTGCTCACAAACTGCAGAAATGGAATTGATGCTGGAAATACGCTGGGCAAGCATTGAGTTTGCCACGAGCTTGGCCAGCTCGGATGACCAGACATTCGTGGTCAGAATACGGTCTCTGGGGACCCAAGCAGCGTAGACGTTGACGAGAGCTTCGGCAGCCTTCTTGCCTGAAGGGGTAGGTGCAGATCCGATCAAGATACGATCCGGGTACAGCAAATCGTTGACAGCGGTACCTGCAGCCAAGAACTCCGGGTTGGACAAGATTTCGAAGTGGACACCGGGGCGGTGCATGGACAGCTGGATTCATCGTGTTAGCCAATGCAATGTTACACAGTCGGCTTGAGAGTTGCGTCGCCATGTGACGATTGAATCGCCCATCGGTGATGCACAATGGGATGACATGAAACGTACGGTATCGGCAACAAGCTGCGCTGTTCGACAAGGGACAGTGCTCTTCTCAACGATAATTGCGCCTTCTCTGGCATACTGAGCTACAACCGCAGTGACAGCCTCGAAAGCAGTCATGTCAGTTGCGCTTCCGGCACCAACGCCACGCTCCTTGGTCGGGGTATTAACAGACACAAGGACGACGTCAGCTTCGCCAATGCTCTTGGCAACATCGGTGGTGAAGAAGAGGTTGGCGGGACGGCTGGACACAGAGGTCTCGCTCTCTTCGGCAGAGGTCACCTCACTTTCAGAGGCGCTCTCATTAGCGAATGTGAAGTCGCGGGAGCCATCGCGGGCGACGCGGACAATGTCGTGCAGACCGGGCTCGTAAATCGGAGGATGGCGCGAGTTCCAACGGCGAATGCGAACCTCGTCTCGATCGACCACCGTCACCTTGATGTGAGGGTTCTGGAAAGCAATGACAGCAGCGGTAGGGCCACCTAATGATGATCAAAACGGGGGCCAATAGTCAGTAAAAAGACGTCAATTGAGCTGCAAAATATGTTGTGCAGCGTGCAGCGTGCACAGGCGCCAGGCACCAGGCGAAATCATGGATGAGCAGGGGCGAGGACCAATTTGATGGTAAAATTGTTGTTGACGGCAGTTCGCGAGCGAGCTAGGACGGGTCTGGTAGGGCATGGATGGGGATGGAAATAGAAATGGATATGGATGTCGACGGGGACGTACCAACGTAACCGGCACCAACACAGCAAATGGTGCGAACCTTGAAATCATCCTTAATCACACCATTGGTGTGCTCTGAAGTGCCATTGAGGCCCAGCTTCTTGACAGAGTCAACGACGGCCTCGTGAATGGCAGCCATTGCGAAACAGAAGGCAGGGAAGAGGAAATGAAACCACGCAAACCGACAGGAAGAGAAATGCCAGATCGAGAGGTCCTCGAGTCGTCCGTCAATCGCCAGTCAGCGCACGTCCGGAGCACTGTGCTTTACAAATTCGGAGACGGAAGAGCTGTGGGTAGGCGTCGGACGGCGTGGCAGTGCAGAATAATTTGATGTTGCTCAGTCGGGTCGGACTCGGATCATACAAGCGCAGCAGATGGCCCCAGCTGGACAGAGATCAGAGAAACAAGCAGAGAGAAACGAATGGATATGCCAAAGGCCGTGTTGTTTGGTTACACGAAGAAGGGCAAAAGAAAAGAAAAAAGTGTGAAAGCAGAATAAGAATTCTTGGCAGGTTGTAGAGGCAAAAGGGGCCAAGACAAAAAGAAGTACTTCAAGTTGCTTTCCGGACTCGTCCATGTTCATCCACTTGGACTAGAATGTCCACGTAACGCATCAATCTTTTCGTTGCCCACACCTCCAGACACGCCAGACCAGACCAGTCACCATCAAAATCCACCTTGATTAAGCCAGGCCGTTTTTTATCCACGCTGTCTGCGTCCATGTCCGGTCTGAATGGCCACACCCCCAGACGACCAGACGTCAATCGACGCCATACTTCAGGAACTGAGGAAATTATGGGGCGACTAGTCACTGTGTGATCCATTGCAAATGCTCATGAGTGCAATGCCAAGATGGAGCCCCAGCAAACAATGACCGCCCTGGCCTGCTTAGTGGCTGCTGTTGCTGCTCATGCTGATGATGCTGCTGGAAGCCCAGTGTTACGCCGTGGTCACTGTCACTCAGCCGCAGCGTGCTGATGGCAGCCAGGCCGGGGCTGGTGCTCACTCACTGCACGCTGACCCTGAGAACTTGACCAGACTCCATACAGTATCTGGGCCAACAAATTGAACTTGCCAGACCAGACTTCAATCTTGACTGGACGATGAACTTGTCCTTGGACCTGGAACCCTGCCGCCACTGCCCAGCGTCCCTTACCACCCGCTCCAAGTTTAGTTCCAAATGACCTGGGTCCGGGTTTGCGGCGGCTTTCGTGGCGGCCATTCTCGTGTTAGATTGCGTACGTCAATGAAATTTCTCCAAGATGGAGGTTGAGCCTCAGTGGGTGCTCATATCAGCCGCAGACAGCGCTCGACCGACCTGGGGACGTGCCGCTTCCTGTTCTTGGTATATGATAGAGCACCGGACACGATCCATACCAGCATGCTGCTATGGTGTACGGAGTAAAGTATATTGGGACTTGTAACTATCAGCCTTCGCTGTTGCTATTTCTGGCCGTTGCCAAATGTGCGAGGGCGATCTGGCTGGTTAAATCAGTCCTGGTCGTGTCGAGCACATTTGTCGCACAATGACACGGAGCGAGTGTCCATCGTTTGCCATTTACCCGGCTAAAGAATTTCGAGAAGCGCATTTGTTTAATGTTGTCAAGTATTGCCCCGGGTATAACACCTGCATGTGGTCTTTGCTGGTTGTCCTGGGTGCACATGCATGTCTGGTGGGCACTCGCCACTAGACGAGACTTGACATGCGCCAATCTGCACCAACTGTCGCCAAGTCTGGCAAGTGCCTGCGTCCACTGACCCGGCCCCTGTCGTTCGGCGGGTACAATGCCTGTCACTTTGAGAAGAGAACAATCAGTAGCTTTTTTCCCCCATGAGCATCGAGGAACCTCAACAACCTTATTATTATTGCGACGGACTTTTGCCCAGCGCCGCACCCTTCAAATAGCGAATGGCCCGTCAAGTGTCCCTTGTCTTCAGATCCACTCTGTTCAGAAAAGCCCCGCCCTCAATCATGTGTGAGGTTACAATTGTTTGAGTGTGCCTGCATCGCTTAGTCCTTTTGTCATCTGGACGGTGATCACAGATGTGACTGACCAAATTACATGACAAAGGGGCATGGTCTGGCATATGTAGTTTGCCATGACCATGAAACAACCTCTCCTAGCAATGGACAGGTCTTGCAGCTGAATAGATAAGTACCTAGGTAGGCAAGTAATATGCCTAGATAGATCTTCCCATTGTGTTGCCAAGAACGTCACCAATTTTCGTCCGCTTCGTCGGGAATAGGGATTAGCTCCCTAAGCAGGAAACATTGCAGATTTCCTTGCATTTCTTGGTGTCTTGGCAGGCTATCTTGGCATTCTTCAACATAAAGCGGTCAGGAACGCGTACAATTAGACCCCGGCTAGCACGTACCCGAAGCCTTCAATGTCAATGGCGTAGGACAGGGAAGGCATTCGATATCAGTCAAGTGCTTTTCGGTTGATACGCGCCAGATATTGGACTGGATACGTACCCAGTGCTGCTTTATAGGTGTTTATTCGGAATTGAAACTTATCTAGAAATTCTCGTCCCATATCAAGAAGAGAAGAAAAAGAGCCCACCGACACATATTCCATTTGTGGTGGGGCTTTTGTCCTGTTCGCTCCTTCCCTCCCCACACAACGAATCGCCGTGAAACTTGTTTGCTCCAGTCTTGGTGGTCGTCTCACTGTCGAAGGCAAGAACAAGCCGGAGTGATCGTTCGGAATTGAACCAGGGATCAATTGATTGGCAATACGGTCAAGTCTCATTTCGCCTCAGGTCTTTGTTTCTCCCTCTCAGTGCAATTGGAGCTCCCAGCAATCCTCCCCAATCTCATCTTCTTCAGCACGGCAAATCACGCATTATTGCTTTTTATCGTCGGGAGGACGCGTGTCAACAGATTGAGATTTCATCTGCACAAGCCACACGCCACCAAGGACGAGAACTAATCAATGGTACTGACATCCATACCCCGGGCCGTTCTCGGCAAGCTCCTTCCCTGACGACAGCCGAATTCCCCTGGAATATCGACACCGGCCCCCTACTTATACAGTTCGAAATATACACATGCGTAGCAGAACCACAAGAGAAGATGCCGATGTAGGAATACAGACTGGTTGCAGCCTCAGCGCAATGAAGCCACCATGGATACGAACCCTCCAACACCACAGAGCGAGTTACCGCGGGCGTACGAATAGGTTTTGGTGGGTACAACGGCTTGCAGACTTCGACTGAATTAACTTCCCAAAGAGACGTGGTCCGGTGGTGCCGGGGCTAATAAAGGCACCTGTACCCCTGGATATCAGGATCTGCGGCTTGGAGCCTGCTCGATTAGAAGGACTTGTCCAAGCCAAGCCAAGCGAACAAATAGCATGGTGACCCCGAAGCAAGCAATCACCCGGCTTTCCGATCAAAACAGCAGATATCCGTATCCGATGACATGGTTTCTGTGGCTTGAATGGAACCATTCCCAAAGGTTCCGCAGGATGATGGAAGTGAAAACCGGATGCCCAAGGCCAGGGAGTGACGTTATCCCAAGACGCGACCTCGTTGCAGTGGATTCTCTTGATTGGGTGTTGAGTTGACGACGCCCATAAGCCAACCATTGAGGCCCCTACATTTGGACTACTGGATTTCGTTCCTCCAACAGCGTATTCCTAATTCTCTGTATACTCATATTTATACTTCAACAGGCGGCAAGCTTGCATTCGCTATGAACGCCTTTACGAAACGGCTTGCGGACGGCTAACCGTCACCCTTCTTGATCTGATTAAATTACCGGCGTCACTTCCCGGCTGAGACACGGATATGCCCCGAGAAACATGACTCTGTTCTCAGAACATATGCATCCTCCTGGTCACGGAGAGATCAGCACAAGATTTGGCAAGGCGGTGTGGACATATTATGTCCAAGACGGCCCAGAGTCATTTGTGAGCCATCCAGTACAATGAACAAGCTTTCCGACCGGCTGTGAGAGATTTACCTGAATTATGGCGCCTGCGCATTCAGTCTGCCATTTGCAGTCCCTGTGCTGGGCTGGAACACGGAATCGATTTCAAGAGTCTCAGTGCCGCTGGCAAATCCAACGTGGGGTAAATCAGATTTCCAAACTCAAAGTGGAAGTATCTCTGATGGCCACTTTACAACAAAGGCAACAGAGCCAACCAAGGGTAGCACGAGGCCCATAAACACGTTGCCCATTCGCGCATTCGATGTGTAGAAGTTGTTGGCATGCTGCTCATCGATCCGGATTCGGGATTGGTTCGTGGAGTCAATGTGGTTGCGATGCGATCTATGATTGGCCCACTCCAAACATCACTCCAACCGTCAACAGCCTTCTTGACTTACACGACACGCCATCAGGGTGATTTTCTATTTCGCCTGTGCCGTATCGTTTGCCGCTGAGCGCATGGAGAATGTTTCTCATGACGAAAATATGACATGAGAGAAGTGACAGTTGAGGGGTTATTCACCTCTCTACAGCATTTCAAACCGTAACAAGCAGCCAAAATCTCGATGTAACGCAGTGAGGGCAAGTTGTTCATGTTCATGGCTGCTGAGTAACGTGGAGTGTTTTCTTTTCCCTTTTAAAGCCATACCAAGTGTTGAGAGAAGTGCAGTTACATGCGATGCGAGGTATTTTGCCCCTCGTCTGGATGGAGGTAGCACAAGGACCCTCTGTCCCACCATGGCTGCCATGACTGCAGATGCCGACGAACAGGGTCCAGCGCCGAATCCCCGTGCCATACTAAAGCAGTAGTATGTATTACGGCCGCAGGCAGGTTACTGTTCTAGATAGAGTCATGTGTTGAGTTGAATAGCTTCGATTTGAGGTCACCATAGCCGCTCACGGTAGCCACGTGGGGTAACCCTGGACTCTGTTCGCAACTCGAATGGAACAAGGCGAAGCAAAGAAAAAGAAGTCAAGAACCCGAGAGTGTGAGGTTGGAGATGGAGATTTGCTTTTACACATTCATCATTGCATTGAAATCTGATCGCAATTGCGGCCGTCGTGTCGCCTTCACATGATACCACAATGTCGTCAGCCAAACTTGCCAGTGGCTCATCGCCATACAAGGAACATGATCTGTCGCAATTTCCGTCGTTCCTGAAAGGAAAGCGCATCCTTCTCTGCACCGAATCTTTTGGTCCCGTTAACGGCGTGAGTCGTACGACTCTCATGCTAGTGAACCACCTGCGAAATAACGGCGCGCAAGTGGCCGTGGTTGCGCCTCACAATCACACAAACCACAACACCTTCTCGCCGCCTCCATCACCAAATCTGTCGCCTGCGGACAAGCAGCCTGAAGTTCGAGTAACAGGGTATCCGTTACCGTTCAACCCGGAACTTTCAATTGTTTACCCCGTGCGAAACTCAACCCTATACTCGCGGACCTTTGGCGATGACTCGCCACCTGACTTGGTTTACTTGGCGTCGCCGGCGAGCTTAGGATTCCAGGTCATGCTTCAGTTGCGCCAACAGCCGCGAGAGAAGCAAATTCCTGTCATTTGCAACTTTCAGACTGACCTCGCTGGCTACTGTGCGATTCTCTTCCCCTCACCTTTGAGTCACATCGCTGTCTTCGCATTCGACGCTGTGCAAAGTTATCTTTTCCGACACTCATCGGTCAAGACCATATTTTACCCTTCGAGATTTGTGCGGCGTTACCTCGCCAATAATAAAGTACAACCGGAAAAGCTCGAACTTCTTACTAGGGGCGTAAACACCGACATGTTCAACCCCCAGCGTCGAAGCGAAGAGTTGCGCAAAAAGCTTGCACCGAATGGAGAGGTTATCTTCGTGACGGTCTCACGGATTGCGGGAGAGAAAGGATTTGATTTCCTTGCCAAAGCCGCCAAAGAGCTTGACGCTCGGGGGCTGAACTACAAGCTTTACATTGTGGGCGGCAACAGAAACCCAGATGTTGAGAAAGAAGTGCAAGAGCTGTTTGACCCTCTCAGAGAACAAGGCAAGGTCATCTTTGCAGGATTCAAAGTCGGAGAGGATCTGGCAACTGCATATGCATGTGGCGATGTCTTCTTGCACTGCTCCATCACAGAAACGTTTGGTCTCGTGGTTCTAGAGTCCATGGCCAGCGGCGTTCCCGTAATAGCCCGCGATGAAGGTGGTCCGTCGGACATTGTTCAGCATGGTGACACTGGTTTCTTAATACCGCCGAATGATATGGATGCCTTTGTGACCAAGGCTGCCAAGCTTGCAAATGACGTGACTCTGCGGAAGCGAATGGGACTCGCAGCCAGAGAAGCTGCCTGCCAAGCGACGTGGGACAAGATCAACAACAAGGTAGCCTGGAGAATGGCTGATACTATCCAAGAGCGCGAGCGCGAACAAGGCAAACAGTTGCCTTCATCTCCCACTCTGTCACCTACCGCACAGCAGCTGGTACCCATTTATGGCTGGTTAATGATGAATAATGCGATGCGCGAGACCATGACACGCAGCATCATCGATGCCCGGCTTATGGGTGGTCTTGGCATAATCATCACTTTCTGGGCCGTCACGGGCTGTTATGTGATTTTCACAGAGATTCTCATGTGGGCTAAGGGTCGCATGAGGGCAGGAGAGCGCAAAGTCCTGGGCACGACGAGTTGACGCATCTGTTATCATATTGCAAGGCATGGTTGTTGCGGTGTTTAGGAGCGTGGAGGTGTCATAATGCTTCAGTGTCCATTGGTGGGATACTCTCGGCGTAACTGGGCTGGTTGACAGAATTCTTTTCCCTTTCAATTTCTTTTTCCGGCCTAACATTTCCGTTTGATGCGGCAACCTACTTGCCTGTGGTCACCACGTATATGATTGTGTGAGCCCGCAATGCCTAGGCTACAATTTTGCATGGTTGTGAGAGGCACATTGTATGCGGGCTAAGGGGTCTGAAACAGTGTAATTTCCTTTGTCCAGGCGATGCCTCTGATTATGAGTTGTGACTTCATGCTAAGAATGACATATACCCAGAATGACCTAATACATACATACATACACACTTCATGACTTGTTACCATTGTGAACTGCAAAGAATGATTTGTATTTTGTAATGTAAAGTAATGTAATTTGAACGAAAAGGTGTGATGTACTACAAATAGAAAGAAAAGAAAGAGAAAATGCAGGCTATCTAAGTATATTAGGGCCGCAAAGGGCATGTAAAAGGACGAAAAAAAAGACCCAATAATTCCCAACGCTGATGCAATCGAGGCAAAGACTCGCTTATGCCAGAATGTTTTTTAGACGCCACCCATACAACTCTTCACTGCTCAGAGCTCGTCGATCTTTAGCTTAAAATGTCCGTGTCCCTACGCTGCTTGCCACGCGTCTCTTGTATGTTTCCGCATAGTCAATTCTCTCCAACGTGCCCCATCCATACGCAAAGAGCCCGAGGGCTAACCATATAGAAGTGATGATTGTGCCAATGGGGAAAATCATAATCTGCGTACCCGGTAAGATGAAGGCAATGGTGCGGTTGCGCAGGAGATCTTGCTGGGCAGTGACGGCGGCTTGAGCAGCAGAAAAGTCCGACATAACCATGGACTTGCTAAAAATTCCTGTCAAGAAAGAAGCTTCGTTCATGGAGACGTTGGTGGAAGCCGAGCCTCCGCCGGCTCTGGCGGCGGTCAATGAGAGAGTTGGGATGAGGACGGCCTCGAAGGCGGCACTGTTGGTAACATGGTTAGAGAGTTAGGAAGGGCAACAGGACGCAGGACAAGAACGCAATTATCTGGGGGAGGGAGCTAATAAACGTACAGGGACATGTTCTGAGCCATCTTTGCTTTATCAATTTGACCCACAAACATGTATGCTTGAATCAGTCGAGGGGTGCTGACAGCATCTCGTGGGGAGAGAACTTGAGTTTGATTGCCGATTCCTATTGCGCCTGTGGCTGAGATAGGACTGACACTCGCGCCGTTATATTGCAAAGCAACTTTAACATTTTCTGGAGGGATACCGCTAAATGCATCCCGAGCGTCAGAAATGCGGTACAGTCGCAGCTCGGCTTCAAATACACCTGTGTTTGTGTCCAGCGCCGGCAGATTGTAGCAGATGCAATTCCCTGAAGGATTTGTGCTCCGCGGAAGTGGCATAAGAGCCTTGACACAAGCTGCATTTGTAGTCTCCTCCCATGCCGTCCTGTTTAAGGTGCCATCGCTGTTCAGCTTGATGTCCCCATTTGTTGTCTCTGCGGCATTGTTGATGATTTGTCGCCGGCTTAACACTACGGGAATAGAAGCAGTATTGAGAACATCTGAAAATGGCCGTTCCAGGACATCGTCTGCTCGAAGAATAGAGCTGGCTGATATGAAGTTGCTGACGCCCAGTGTTCCGGAGAACAGACAAACGGCTGACATGGCCATGCCAGAGAAGCTCCTCATGACAGGCTATGGTCCGACGGCCGGCGACTTTTGACAATCCTGCCTAAGGGTATGCGGTTTCTTTGATCTGCTCGTTATTTTATAATGTTCTTTATTCTCGTTGTGCTGTGTATCTCGAGGGGTTTTGTATGCCCGTGATCGAACGACGCGCCGGGCGACTTGCGATCAACTTCTTCGTAGAGTAATGAGCACTGCCACAGGCACTACGAGAGTGATATTTTCTGTCCCAGCTCAGCCGGGTAAGTCTGTTGTGACACCGTCGGTGGGTGTATTCAAATTTGCTCACGGTCAATGGACGTGGAGTTGAGACTGTCAGTGGGCAACTTGATGGGCAAGCAGAGCAATAGACATCAAATGTGAAAGAAAAATTCCCAAAACTGGACCCGAGATAGTTAAGAAGCGCGAAGCGGGAGCCAAGGCCTTGCCCAAATTATTTTGCTCGGCACCCCAGTCTGACCAAGCCAAACATGACCAGTTGTCTGTAGCATCCCTTGCACCTTGTATCCGGCCCAGCTTCCCCAAGTTGAGTTTCAGCGCCGAAAGCGTGGTGATAGACTATCCTGGTTCTGGATGGGTGACGAACGACCCAGCCGCGACGGCGTTTCTGGTCGTTGGCCGCAACATGGCACGTTTCTGCGTGGTAGATGTATGGTAGATTGACCGGCGGGAGAACTGGTGATGTTACAAGCTGCGGCACGTGGACCCTCAGGAGGATCAAGCCTTCCGACCAGTTGAATGAAGTCAAACCGTGGCGTTTCCATCTCCAATCCCCACTTCGATATTCGGCAGCCCCTCTGGTTGGCCGATCTCATGAAGTCAGGGATGTGCCTGCGAGTCGTTGGTGCGACATGGCGGGAGTGCCACTTTACCACTTTGCCAAAGTCTGTCTGGCATTGAGACACGAACGAAACCGGGCCGTCTCACGGTGAAGCAAATGTGGCCAAAGGGAAACAAGAATTTGCCGTGCCAATGTGTGGAAATGCCAGCCTTTGGATTGTGACCGATTGCCCAAAGCAGCACGTTGAAGGCACTCTGATGTTTTCCACTCCCGGCCCAAGCTACTCAGGTGACGAGTGCGAAGAAATTGAGGTGTGCGGCGAGGCTCGCGGTCAATGCACATGAGTCAATGCGTATCAATGAAGACATTGTGCAGGTGACGAAAAAAAAATATTATGTTGCTTTCTGCTGTACATTCTTATTTGGAGGTGGACCAGAAGTTGAGGATCCGGGCCGGATTCCCATGTTCGTGTTGATGAAATCGTCCGGTCTTGCAGCATGGTGCATGTGTCAGGTTTGAATCCGTGTTTGCTGTTGGCCGGGGTGGCTAACGGGCTTGACGCTTTGGGTGCAGGGTCCGACGTAACTTGATTGAGATTTGGATCAGGTCTGGTTTGGTGGATTGATGGAGTGGGAGAGTGGGAGAGCGAGAGAGTGACAGCCCACAACATCCAATCCAGGGGTTGACGAAGCCGTCGTCTCGTTTCAGTTGTCCCAATCTGAAGCCATGTCAACACTCTCAGACTTGGAATTGCCATCAGTTGCGAAGACAACTCTAATCACAATATAACACCAGCTCTTTCTACTGAAGTATTTTTCCGTCGCATACCTTTTGCAACTGCATTGCTAAGAGTCGTAAGACGCCGTCGCAAACCTGAGGCATCCGATGACTCGCCCATTCTTTCCCATCTGAGATTCTGCCCTCTGTAGGAGAGGTGCAACCTCCTTGGCATGACTTCAACCTTCCATTGATATCTTGTCCAGCTGTACGTTCCTCCATTGATGGTATTCTATTGCATCAATCAGCCCGCCGTCGCCTGTGACCACCATGCATTGTGACAATATAATAAAGCTCGTTAGCTAGAGGTGACGGGCTGTATTGCTTCTTTCCTCCGCGCTGCATACGTCTTGTTTATTAGAGGCGCATTTGTGTTGCCGTCTGTTGACCAGAACTCATCCGTTTGTTTCTTGCATTCACCGTACTGTACAGTACTAAAAAATTAAGACTCATTGACACTGCGACTGCAGGCTTGGTACGAAGTCAAGGTCATGTCCAGAGTCCAGACTACGCAGGTGGAGCATCACGTCCACTGGTTGTAATAGCCTTTGAGCATCAGCCCTCGGCTCAAAGCGACAACTTGGATGGGCCGTGTATTTTTAGGTGACGGCTCAGATCTGTGGTGTGCTGTGCTAGTGACGAACTGACAGTTCATAGAAGTGTTGTGGGAGTTCTGGAACTCATGGGTCATTTGTGCACTGTCTTACATTGTTGCCCACCTTGGCTGGTCTCAAAGAAACCAATATCTGCACAGTACCGCGCATGCCAATCCCATATTCACTATTCACTTGTTTTGCTGCTGCTGCGAAGGTTCGGTCACCTACGGCGACGCCGTTCGCTTACGAGCAATCAGTCCGGTAACCCATGCCATGACCGCGTTATGAAATGGAATCATGAATATGTCCGATGACGTGCTGCACACAATCTTGCACCACCCATGTCATGGCCCCCAGCCAGCTGACAAACGATGCACCCATCAGCAAGGCTAGCTTGGAAGCTGACAAGTTGGTGATTGCCTGGTGGCTGTTGAGCAAGTTCAGTGGTTTGCTGATGCCCTTGTTTTTGCTCTAAGTGGTAAGGGATATTGTTGCTGATAGGAATTTGTGATTGGAACAAGTCCAGTGCGTGCCTTGACTCTTGACGCAACAGAGCGACTCCAAGTGGATTGACGGATCGGTCCATTCACTCCAAGGAGAATTGTGATACGTCGGGCGCCAGACGACACGGCTCATAAGGTCCGGGCTCGAAAAATAAGCACCAGAGATCAACCAAGATTGTTTCTTGTTCACGCCTTCAGCCAAGCTAATGCGGATCTGCTCCTCCACAAACGCATCCAGTTAGTGGCCATGTGGCGCCGCCGCTGTTCGTCTTGTCAATCTAAACCCGCTTCAGAATATCTCAGAGGCCAATCATGGGAACCAGAGCTTCATCGCGCCATCAGTTCCGCGCCTTTCAGAGCTTATAATTGACGGTTTTCGCTGGTAATCTGTGCGTCTGTGGAATCGGGGAGGGCGGCTGCAGGGTTTCTCGTGCATCGGTGAGAAACTTGTGGTATTGGTAGCACCCAGTTTGTACCAAAGTGCGTCGTGCATGGAGCTACATGGAGCTACCCATGATGGACGTTACGCCAGTACATTTGTGATGTTGATGTCGTGAATTGCCAGGTCACCTGGTGTGCAGTCTGCACCAAACTGTCTTGTAGATTAAAAACAGGCGAGTGCCGCTTGCACCTTCCCTCCACTGACATTGAATTGGCTTCCCTCCTTCCGTCCTGCGTTCTTCACCTCTCTCCAAATCACCCCAGTGCCTCTTCTCACCGGGTGGCTGTCAAATCCGTCAATAGCTTCCTCCCATACCCCGTCATAATGGGATACGGCGGCACCGATGCCGACGAGCGGTCGACGCCGCGCGACGAGTATAATAGTAGCATTGACTTGAGCGAAGATGAACTTTCAATTGTACCCAAAGGCACCCTGGATCCCGTCTACGAATCCAAGGCTCGTCTTTTGAATCGCGCGGTGAGTATTGTCATGCAATTTTACCTTTTGATTCCTGTTTGCCGCCAAGTGTCTTGTCTGAGACTTCCCCTCATTGTGACGTGCCACTACTTCACATTTTGCTTCACCAGGCACGTGCCAATCCAGGGCTTCTTGCTAATGCATCACCGTTTGTGAGAATAGATTCGAGAGATTGGCATGGGATGGTACCAATGGCAGCTTTTCATCGTTGTTGGATTTGGCTGGGCTAGCGACAACCTTTGGCCCATTGTTACGTCACTGATTCTCCCACCCATCGCAAATGAGTTCAATGTCTCGCGGCCGCCACTTTTCACGCTCGCGCAGAACATTGGTCTCCTAGCTGGTGCTGTCTTTTGGGGGTTTGGATGCGACGTTTTCGGCCGCAAATGGGGCTTCAATCTGACTCTAGGCTTGACAGCTGTCTGGGGACTGATTGCCGCCAGCGCTCCGAATTTCGCTGCTGCGGGTATATTTGCTGCCTTTTGGTCGTTTGGTGTTGGTGGCAACCTCCCAGTTGATTCTGCCATCTTCTTGGAATTTCTGCCGCAATCTCACCAATATCTTCTTACTGTTCTCTCGTTGGACTGGGCTTTGGCACAGGTTATTGCCAACTTGGTAGCCTGGCCCCTTTTGGGGAATATGACCTGCGATGAGAAACAAAAGCCATGCCTACGCAGTCAAAACATGGGCTGGCGGTATTTCGTCATTGCAATGGGTGGCTTGACCCTCATCATGTTTGTGATCCGATTCTTGCTCTTCAAAATCTACGAATCACCCAAGTATCTGGTTGGCAAAGGCCGAGACGAGGAAGCTGTTCGCGTTATCCACGAGGTTGCGAAGCGGAACGGCAAAACGGTCTCTCTAACTGTCGAAGACTTGAAGGCTTGCGAGCCTGAGGGATATGTTGCCCAGACGAATGCCACTGCTGCAGTAAAGCGAAACCTCGAAAAGGTTGATCTCAAGAAGATCAAGGTGCTGTTCTCTACCACGCGAATGGCTCTTAGCACCGGTATGATGATGGCTATCTGGGCTTTGATTGGACTTGCATATCCTCTGTACAATGCGTTCCTGCCTTACATCCAGGCTAGCAAAGGCGCAGAGTTTGACGACGGTAGCACGTACATCACTTATCGAAACAGTCTCATCATCTCTGTCCTTGGCGTTCCCGGAGCGCTACTGGGAGGGTTACTTGTCGAGTTGCCACGAATTGGCCGAAAAGGCACGCTCTCTATCTTCACCGCTCTCACCGGAGTCTTCTTATACTGCTCTACCACAGCTTTGAACAGTACCGCCCTTCTGGGATGGAACTGTGCATTCAACTTCTGCAGCAATGTCATGTACGCGGTACTTTACGGCTACACGCCGGAGGTCTTCCCGACACCCCAGCGTGGAACTGGTAATGCTCTGACTGCGACTTGCAACCGTGTCTTTGGAATCATGGCAGTAAGTTCTCGAATATACCAATGTACAAATAATCGAATTTGGGGGCCACACTAATTCCTTGACAGCCTATTGTTGCAATGTTTGCGAATCTCAAGACGGCGGCCCCTGTGTATACGAGCGGAGCCTTGTTTATTGCTGCGGGAATCATGGTTTTATTATTACCGTTCGAGTCGAGAGGAAAAGCGGCACTCTGAGGTGGAGATGTAAAGACTCAAGAGGGTCATTGTGTCACGGATGGATACCCAACTCGCGGACGACTTTGTTTTGAACAATTCATTTGGACTGGTGTTGACAGCCGAGCACACTTGACGTTGGAATACATGACTCTGTCAGGCCATTGGCACGTAAATCGAGGGAGTTTCCTTGTGCTTGTATATCAGCAGAACAATCTTGATTCTTTTTGCGGTGCCTGCGAGACGCTCGCTGGTACGCCGGTCGCCTTCCCAAGCCGATGTCGCACTTCCCTTGCCTCAACCCGACAATGATTTATTTGGATGACGACTGATTTCTAAATGACTGCTTCAGTGTATAAATCTGAGCTAACGCCTGATTATCCGTTCTAGTTTGCGAGTCAAGTCGTGCCGCTGTGAAGGACTCCAGCGCCGACAATGTGGCACGTTGTGCTGTAGTGGCACGATCAAAGCGCCACTGATATGAGAATGCAGCCGAGACCAAACTACTCCGTACTCCGTAGATGACATATCCGCTGGGGTCGAAATGCAGCTTGCCGAATTGTGTTGTAAATCAGCTCAAGGAAGTCGCGGTCACTGAACCAGTGTGACCTGTCGAATTTTTGGTGGCTGGCCTATACCCAGGCCGACCGACATTGAAGCCCAACCAATTTATTCCTTACACTTACTTGGTGTGCATGTAAGGTAGTGTCCAAGACACTAGAAGATGTAGGAAAAATTGACGACTTTAGTTTGTATGAATTACTGTACTACCTGGGTTATAAAAGACCCAAGCTGGGACCAGACCGTTTCTCAGATTGCCGTTGTGCCTGAGTGATAGAGTTGGTGCATGTGGGGTCAATTGGATGATGACCCTGATCTAAGACACGGGCAGCAAAGACCAAGACCAGGGTAAGGCAAGGTAAGGCAAGGCAAGGCAAGGCAAGGCGGGGCAGCACCATCAATGCCCCGCCATTGTATTTTGTCTGACATGGACATCAGGAGGCCTTTGACAATACCCGAGACAACATTGGCTGGCTGTGCTTCGTGCATCTTCACCCAAACATACAAACAATTTATTCCAAGCGCATACGCCTTTTCTGCCTCTACTGAATGGCCATCCGGTCAATTCATTCATACCTAGTGGCTACCGCAAATTTCGTCTTTCAGTCGTCACGTGGGGCAAAGACGAAGCCAAACAACTGTGTCCAAAGCTCCCCCAAAGTACCTTGTTTCATCAACCCACCAGACATCAGCTGCTGCGCCACTTGGGGAAGCAGCTTCAAAGTTGGGCGTTTCGGCGTTTCTCACCTTGGCCTCCGCATCTTTGCTTAAACAGATTCGAACTCTGGACTTTTTCTGCACTCGTGTAGCTTGCTTGCAACTTTGGTAGAGAAGCAGCCATGACACAAAGCAGGAAGAACCAGCCTAGCGCGGAACCGCAAGTGACGTATTCATCTGGCCGAGTGCACCGAGACACCCGAGAGGTGCCTGATTTGCGATTGCTACACTACAACGATGTCTATCATGTCGATGCAGCGAGTGCGGAGCCAATTGGAGGTCTTGCACGGTTTACAACACTATGCAAGGAATACCAAGAGGGTAAACAATACGAGGGTCAGTCTAAGATCTTGACGCTTTTCTCTGGGGATGCCTTCAATCCTAGCTTAGAGAGTAGTGTGACGAAGGGTAAGTTTACAGTCCACATGGCCGGAGACAAACACATTGTAGAAGCTAATTCTCTATTTTTTCCCTCTTAAGGACGACACATGGTTCCTGTTTTGAATGCAATTGGAACCGACTGTGCCTGTGTTGGGGTGAGTTGATTCGAGCAAGGCTTGCCGTGAAGCAGGGAAACTAATCGAGTTTTGGCACTAGAATCACGACTTTGACTTTGGCGTCAAGCAATTTGAGTATCTCGCGACCAAATGCACGTTTCCCTGGCTCATTGCCAATGTACTGGACCCAGCCCTCGGCGAGGATGTACCCATTGGCAACGCCAAACGAACTCACATGCTCACTACGTCCAATGGCATAAAAGTCGGACTCATCGGTCTAGGTGAACGAGAATGGCTGGCAACGATCAATAGTCTGCCACCCAATATCATTTACAAGTCTGCCACTGCGACAGCAAAGGAACTCGTCCCCAAATTGCGAGAACAGGGTGCCGAAATCGTCATCTGCCTGAGCCATATGCGAGAGCCAAACGACAATAAGCTCGCTGAACAAACAGACGGTCTTTTTGATATTATTCTTGGCGGACACGATCACTACTACAACCACAGCTTCATCAAAGGCACGCATGTCCTGCGTTCGGGTACAGATTTCAAGCAATTGAGCTATATCGAAGTCCGGAGGAAAAAGGACGGCTCGAAGCGATGGGATTTTGATATTTGGCGACGAGATATCACTTCTACGGTTCCTGAGGATGAAAAGACGGCCAAACTGGTGAATGAGTTGACGTCAAAGCTGCAAAAGTCGCTCTCAAGACCGATTGGTTGGACGGCTATGCCTTTGGACGCTCGGTTTAGCACCGTTCGAGTCAAGGAATCCAACCTTGGCAACTTTGTATGCGACGTCATGCGCCGATACCACAATGCAGATTGCACAATCATGGCATCCGGTACGATTCGCGGAGATCAGGTGTATCCTCCGGGTGTCGTGCGAATCAAAGATATTACTACCTGCTTCCCGTTTGAAGATCCAGTTGTGTGCCTCAAGGTCAAGGGCCAGGCGATATGGGATGCATTGGAGAACGGCGTATCGACGTATCCAGCGCTGGAGGGCCGGTTTCCTCAAGTATCAAATATTGTATTTGAGTTCGATCCTAGCAGGGAGCCTGGGAAGAGGCTGAACTTTCTGCAAATTGGTGGTAGGCCGTACGACCCAGAGGCAGAATACGTTCTAGTCACAAGAGGCTACATGGGCAGGGGAAAGGGCGAGTACTATCCACAGATAGAACCTCGCTGTTCACGTATACTAACTGAAGTAGATGGCTACACTAGCCTCCTTGTCACCTCTGAGGGAGGTAATGCCCTCGAAATCATTGACGAAGAAAACGGCATTCTCATCTCTGCCATACTCCGTCAATATTTCATGGCCCTACGCACTATCGGACAGTGGAAGCGCATTTCAGACCACTGGGTAGGCGTAGCGGAACAGGCCAACGTTCCTATATCTCCCTCCCATACTCGCGACTCCGAAAAGATGCTGGGACTTCACAGACCACCCAAGACGGATGACGAAGCAGCAGGTGCTACGTGGAAAGGCTTCCTACGACGAAGAGTTGGCCTGCATAAAGAGCCATTAAACGATGACGACGACGACCATTTTTGTCCGTCAGCAAACAAGGATAGCAGTGATGATGGAGACGAGGACATGGACATGGACTTGGAAGTCTTGCTGCTGAGAAAGTTTTGGTCGAGGTGGGCGCGGAAGGCGGGTGTCAAGTCGACGGTTTGTGAGCCGTTGAAGGATGGGGATTGTGCGGTGGATTGGACGAGGGTTATTGCGCCTGTGTTGGAGGGACGGATTAGAATGGTGGGAGGGGATTCATAGCATGTTATATGACGATTGGATGAGCATTTAAATAGTAGGTCTAAATTGGAAGCGCATCTTTTATCTTCACTTGTATGTACCGTCTTGTAACTGATTATATCGCGTCCAGTAGCGACATGGTCTATTCCGAGGGCAGAGGGATATGCTCGATAGCCACTTACTGCGCACATCGACCACTTCGGCAGACCAGAGAATCGGCGCAGTCGTTCTCATCACGACAAGATGCGCCTACACAGTCGTTAGTCATGGTCCTACAATGGTTTGGTAAGACATGTTACTTACCCTGGCAATGGCCCTCCCAGCTGCAAGGAGGAGGAGGAGGAGTCGAGCCACCTCCGTTGCCGCATTTTCCAGACTGGCAGGTCAAGTCGTCGGAACAATCGTTATCAGAGCCACAGGGGGCGCCTACAAGATCAGCATTCTGTACACCAAATACCAGATGATATTGAGATTGTAATCTCAGAGCAAACTCAAGGACTCACCTTCGCAATGCCCCTTCCAAGAACAGTTCCCAGAAGGAGGAGGAGTACCACCACCACCACCAATCCTCTGAATCAACCGATCACCCAAAGCGGTGATGCTATTCTCAAAATCATTGCAATTTTGGGCATTCCACTTCGCACCACGCGCTCCAGGAACAGCATCCCTACCCGGGAAAGCAATATACAAAACGTCATTACCATCATGGCCCGCATTGCCATTGACACCACGGCCAAAGCAAGCCGTAGCAAGCGAGATGGACGCCTCACCAACCATAGCTTCAGGGCCATCGTCACCATTCTCATCGCCCCAAACGCCGTAGATCTAGGATACATTAGCACGGCAGCTTTCTCAAATGACACTCACACCCACAAGTTTATTGTTGCAAACGACAGCCATTACGCTCAACGGCTCAACACCATGACGCTGCGGGTCAAAGTTCGGATAGCCAGGCCTGCTGCCTGAGTTGCCGAAGACAACGTACGGGTGCGCATTGGCATCTAGGTCGCGCTGGCCGGTGCCGTAGCCGCGGACTGTATCGGCAAAGGACGTGATGGACTGGGTGTCGCCGGAGGAGCCGCAGCGGCCGTCGTCTGCTGGGCCGTGCTGGATGCCGTCGCAGTCAATGTCCATGTTGACGAGCTGTCCGTTTTTGCCTTGCAAGTAGATGACGTTGTAGTCGTTGATGTGGTCGCCGCAGTAGTCGAAGTCTAGGTTCGTTAGATTTGGGTGTCAGGGGGTTGGTGAGCGTAAACGTACTTCCTGAGTCGCCTTGGATGCTGTGAAAACCACCGGCTAGAACGTTACGACATTGTCGTTGACTGCGAATGCTGTCGTAGAAGCTCTTGACGTTGGAGGGGATGTCACGCGCCGTGGTGACGGCGGCGAGGGCAGAGAGAGAGGCGACAAGAGAGGTTTTCAAGATCATTTTGAGGGATTGGTTTGGGATGTTGACGTATTGGGACTATCATCTTGGAGTGGGAGGTTTATATACTGGTTTGGAAGATACATGACGATGAGGATGGGGAGTTACTCGGTTGGCGCTTCTTCGGACTGATCGAATTCAGCTTACTCTACATGGAGCTATCAATGCAAGCCAAGGATCTCACTAACAGACTCGAGCTTGACGGCAATGTCTCATTGGAAGTTATGCAGTCTGGCTCGGCACATCGCTAGTCCAGCGGACTGAGGGATCCATTCATCGTCCCACCTCGGCATCGGGGCATAGCATCGTGGACACGCCAAATTAGCTTCACTGGTGGGAAAATCGAGTGGTACATACTGCAGGTCAGCGTGCGGTTGCATTGTGTCCAGGGACAGACGTGGCCAAGAAGACGGACACTCCACTGAGTTGAGTTTGCCTAGAATGGCAGTTCGGAGATGAGGACTGATCTCGAGGCGAGAGAGTGGATACATGGGAATGCCTTGACGGTGCCCTGGTGATTCTTTTTACTTGCAGAGTGAGATTTTCCCTGAAGAATGGACGACGGTTTTGTCCTTTGACGGTGAGGGCGCTCGAGTTGCTGAGAATATAAACCGCTTTTTGTTTTTCCAGAGGTAGCGGAAATACTCGAGTTGCAATGAGAGAGGTATCAAAACACGGGAATGGCTGCCGGTGAGACATTGGCGCGGACTTGCTAGAAATAGGATATATTCTTCGACACATGCTGTTGATATGTGGCATGCAAAGCACAGATGTTAGATGTGTTAGTCGGGAATAACAGCCCTAGAGACCGCAGTGTTGGCCATCCATGATCGTCGCCCATTTTACCCAGCTGGTAGGCATAGACGATGCATGTTGCTGGCTTCTAGACCAGCATCGAATATTGGATCCCAGGAGACGTCATGACGATGTGCCGACTTCTTTTTGGGTTGCTAATGAAAATCAGGTACTGGCGTCAATCCGGCTCGATTACCTGCTCACGGAGACTGCAACTCAAGCTATCCCTAAACAGGGCGTATTTTGTAAATACCATACTTTGGCTGCTGAAAAACTGGGATTGATGGAATCAGGGCATTCGGAGGTGTCTATTATGTGAGTTGGGTATAGACTGGCTTGAGGTTGATTGGTAGGGTATGTACTATGTAAAGTCTGTGGTAAACCGTATTTGCCCATATACAAGTATACTTAAGTACACAAATATAGCTCAACATATCCCAGTATACACTAACAAATCTCAATGTACGTCGGCATACGATGCGATATGCGATACGTCAATGAAGCCACGGCCAACCAAGATGACACCGTTGTTCACACTCACGATGCCCAACTACCACCGCGGTAGCACTGTCAACCAAAAAGAACATTGAAGCCATAGCTGCTTCATGGAAAGACATACGAAATAAATAGGATGATGAATATTCCCATATAAAGTCTGGTTTATTAGAGAATAGAGTAATGATACCTATGCTTGTCTACTGCTAACAGTGAACGAATTAGCAAGAGCAGAATTTTTCAGTGTTTGACTTTTCACACAAGACAGTAGCACTACTATCTAACCAGAGGCTAATTAAGATGACCAAGCCTGATACCAAGGGGTAAACTGAAAAAGATATGAATCTTTTGTTGGCCTTGCTTGTCCACCGTGTCCACGGCGGGCTGTCCGGATCTACATGCCTTTGACCTCCCATCATACAACATCACCACGACGCAGCAAACGGCTCACTAATTCATGCATCAAACAAAGTGTAACCCATTCCAAAATGATATCGCTACCCGTCATGCAAACAGGTACTCGCTGCTCTATACAATCCGAACGCCAAATCAAGGTATTCCCCAAAATCAGAAGCCCACGAGTAAAGATGCCAGCAAAACTCCAAATTTGACCACCAAAACGAGAGACCCAATTCCTCACCCGCTCATCATGACCAAACTACTCTTATCCCACTCCTAGCGTATGTCATGCCGTTCTCCCCATTCTCTTGATCACCACGACGTTCGTTTCCCAAACGCAAACCAGGCCTGTGGCGTCCCCTCAACTCAACGCACAGCCAATACGCCAGCAAAATCGCAAGGATACCATATATCAAGGCGAGACTCCATCCTCCCAAGACGACGAAAAAGTTTGCCGTTTTACTCAGTACACGTATTATGTCTTCGAGTGTAAAAGGTGTTGCGTTGTTTTGAACTTCGGAGGCTGTGCTGCTCTTAGCCATTGTAACTGCGTGTTGTAGGTTGTGTGTGTAATTTGTTCTTTTTGCTGGATTTGGATGAGGATAATCACACAAGAGGGCGAGCTCATAGGCTTAAATATCAGAAAGACAATATTATTGAGTTTGTAAAATAAAAGTTTCTGGACTGCGTGGTGGTTAAGCTTTTTGCGATGCGAAAGTATCAACTTTGTTGGCAGGTCCAGCCCATTAATTCGCCATCGCCATGTCAAAGAGCACCCCAAGCTTGACCGGTTGTTCTTACTCCAAGTAATAGCCATTCACCAACGATATCGTCATCCCATTCCAAGTGTCTAGCCATACGCCCTGAGTCCAACATCACAGCCTAGATTTATGATGGCAAGCACTGGGCCTCATAATACTCATTGGCACATCCGGGCCCCAATACTCAGCGAAACCACCCTCCTCACCCAGCTGTTCATATCGGCCGCTGCCACGAAAGCTGTACCTTCGACCACGACCACGACCACCGAGGGTGAGTGGCAAGGGCGCCAATCGCTTGTTTGTGATGTTTCGTCGCTCCTTGTACCTCTTCCATCGGGGGCTACAAAAACCGCAGCAGAACCAAATAATGGTGAACAAGCAGAGTACTGCAACGATGGCGAGGAACACCAATACCGCCACTCTCATGGATGCGGTGTGCTCTTCGTCTCGGTCTCGGTCATCTTTAACCCCCCCTGCGAGATTATTGAGGATTGGAAGTGTGTTTGATGGTGTATATGATACGATGGCGGGCTGCACGTAGTAGTCCATTGTGGTTCTTGTACGTGTTTGCTGTATGTCGGACTTTGATGTAACTGATGCTTCGAGAAGGAACTGATGCTTCGAGAAGAAACTGACGCTTCGAGAATAAATGTAAAGTGGTATAACGAGAATCAATGACGGGTCTTCTTTGGTAATGCTTGAGGAAACAGTCTTTAAGTTCGTGAGCAAGGCTTCTAGACTGGGTGGTTGGGTAGCTTCGTGTAGAGCTAAACTCTCGCGATACTAGCCTCACCCCACAATCTAGCTTAGATTTGTGAATAGAGTTTATACTTTATTCATGGTCTTTATTGACTTTCCCCGCAGTCAAACCATTGAAGCTCATGTGATCCTGCCAAGAGGTAATGGTACTTGACTACGGTTGTCACCGAAAGCTACACTGCAAGAGCCATCGTATCATGACAACACATACGCGTCAAGAGCTTCAGAGATGTGGTCTAGCAAAGTGGTATCACATTCTGCGCTTGAGAACGCCCTCCTCCGCCCGGATGTCAAAGGCGATGGCTACGGCTCTACCGCGAAACACGATGCAAAAAAGCCAACCTCATACCATTTGGAGCTTCCGAGGCCTAATGTAGCCACACCAATCCAGGGGAAGTCGCCGAATCTAAGCATATACTCCCATCTAAGTGGTTACGGGGCGCCCATCTCCGAGGCAGCTTACACGCCAATTCATCAAAATTGTCGAATGCCACAATGTTGCGCTACGGGGCAATGCGTCGCCAGCAATCAACCATCTTCTCCAGAAACATATTGGCCATTTGTGAGCCCGTTCATCTCGGTAGGAGGCAATGATGTTGGTGATGCTGCCACCGAGCAAGACGAATCGATAACGGACGACGGCGAAACGTTATGTATACTAGGTTTCTTGTCAGTGTTGCGTTTGGCTTTCTGTGGGACTTCAGCTTCAGAGAGGGATCATGGTCCGCAGTTTACCTGTAATCATCAAGGTCGACCGCATTGTCGTTGTCAAGACGCGTTGCTGACGCCTCGTGGTGAGCGGCCATGGGCACCACCAGGCCGCCCACCACTGTCCAGGATGGTGAAGCTCTCTCCCAAAGCACCAACTATTCCAGAAGAATAAAGACAAGATAGGGCCTGGAGGATGAGGTGTATCGGCTGACAAGCAAAGGAACAATATTGTTCACAATACCAAAGCTTAAAATGATAGGGCGTCTCCAGAGCGTATAAGGTAAGAGATTACAGAGGATAGTCAATGGGAAACCTGTCACAATGTCTTTCCCTGTACATCTACACATACATGTACAGTCTCAGTCCACGAGGGTATAAAACGCTATTCAGATGCCCTCAATCCTGGCTCCCAACCCGTAACGCCATAATATGCCTTGTTACGCCGAGGCATTGCGCCGTAAGCATCCAGATTCATAAGTTCGCCAGCTGAAAGTCGCAAAATGTCACATAGGCCATCACCCTTCAGAGTATACAGACCGACATACAGGGCTAGCCTGTCAACCTAAGAATCGTTTCATTTTCGATCACCTTCTCCTTCCATCCATCACAGGCAATAATTACCATGGCCCTCCCTACTCTTTCCGGATCTATTGAAGCGATAACGTTGTGGCCTAGGCTGGAGACCAGTTTCTTCGGTGCTGATGAAGATGCCGGCAGCGGAGTGTCCGTTGATTTAAAGTTGGCTGGTCGCAGAGTGTATGCTTCGAAAACGCTCCTGTGGCGGCTGACGACTTCCGCTATCCCTTTCTCTAAATCATTTGCAAGTTTTCGGGTATCGCTTGCAAACACAAAAGTCTTTTTACTCTTTTCAGTATGCTTCGGACTGCAGTACACGAAGCGGAATTTTACACCTTCTGGCGTCTTGTCTGCGAGATTATCGCACAGAATCTTGGCCGTGGCGATTGGCAGATCAACACCAACACTGCGTTCCACATATTTATCGGCTCTCGACTGTTCTTGCCGGGCACCGATTGCCCTGAAGAGTGGTTTAGTAGTCAGTTATCAAGCAAAATACTATTCGCAATCTCCTGTAGAAAGCTATCATTCCTCCCAAGTCGACTTACCATATGCAAGCCTCTGAACCCTGCATTCTGCGGATCAGATAGTCCGAGTATTGAGTAAAGTCCTGATGCATTATAATGTCCGCTTTGGGGTGGCTTTCGATTTCTCCGGACAGTGCGGTCCTGGTGAGAATCACAACTCTGGTGATGCGTTCATTTTCGAGGCATTTTCTGACGACTTCTTGGCCAACACGGCCGGATGGACCGGTCACTATGATCTTCATGGAGTTCTGGAACAGCCGACAATGTGAAATATATCCGCAGGTGGTGGTACACAGGAAGACCGGGTCTTGGCTCAATGTGAGTGGCGCGGTAATGCTTCAGAACCTGCATACGGAAAACAAAACTACCTGGAGGCCGTGAACAGGAAATTGCAATCGGTATTATCTGTGAATAGGGGAGATCTTAGCTTTTGAGCGTTGAAGAAGTCAGGATTCAAAAATATTTATAAATACAAATAGTACAACAAGTGGTGGACGTTTCAGGACTGAGGTTCAGCAAGACCGGGCCAATCCACGTGCAGCTGCAATGCCAAGCCAAAGCTTCACATAGATAAGTTTATTCAGGCGGAGACCAAAGCTCGCACCTAGGTCAGGTCTGAGTAGATTGTGGCGCAATAAAATACGAGATCTGAATATTTCGTTCTGTGATAGAAGTTCTGGCATGGCAGCGACGTGGCATTGAGCCGGAGTCGTTCAGTCAAGAATCTTGCTGCACCTCCACCTGACAGTCCAGATCGACACGCACATAGAGAAATTCGATGATGAACATTTGAAAGCTATTTCACACATACCTTTGAACCTAATGCCCTGCTTCCACCGCTCTCGCCAGTACTTCAGGCCGCCCAAAAACTCACCCCGACTTGCACAGTCTCCTCGGCAGAAATCAATGTAACTGATGCGTGCCAAGTGATTACTGAATGGGGAGAACACAGGTTACGGCCAGCGAATTGTTCAGAAGGAGAGGCCAGCGTCCGCCAATTTGCCAAGTATTGCAGATCGGCTCGAGCCGGAGTCGCACGATTGGCAGTGATTGTGTCGCAAAGGCAGTCAGGTACGGAGCAGTGTGCAGCGTAGCCCACAGGACCAAGCAAATGGCTCGGTTCTTGGGCCGACGAGTGCTGTGTCACAGCCAGAATAAGTGAGTGAGGCGAAGTGAGTGCACGCGGTGCAGCAAGAGATGTAAATGGGAAGATTTGACACAGCACGAGGCCGGGATAGATAAAATGACCACAGAGTTAGATTCGTTCTCAAGTGTGCGTATATTGGGCACGGAACCCGGGGAGGTGGTGGTCAAGGTCAAGCCAACCGTGAAAGAGGTCTGGTGAGTTGAAGTATGGAGTTGACGGCCTGGGTTCACACACAGTGTCTTAGCCGCTTCTTATCGCTTTGCAAAATTTTGTGCCAGAAAGCTGGCAAATCGACTGCAATCACCAACAAGATGTGAAATCTGGGACCAATTTGGGAGCGTAAGGATGATGGTATCTGGGGCGTACAACCAGCCAGGGCGGCTGGAACTTGACAGTGGGAGACGAGTCTGCGAATGAGGCCGAATGCAAGCTCCGGACTTGACGCGGAAATAAAGGTCCGCAGATGTTCCAGATCCAAAAGTGACCTGTAAACCAACGAGAGAGTAATCGTGTCGACCGCTTCAACAACCAGGTGCTTTGCTTTGAGGACTCGCACAAGGTGCAAACGGTGTTATCGGTGCAATATCGGCTTCTGCTGCTCGGGTTCGAAAGTTGGGAATATAATATGTGAACTGGAGAGAGTTGTCAACACCTACCCCGGAAAGAGCTTGAGAGACCGCTTGACATTTTGATTCCCCGCTTTGGTTGGGGGATGCAGGAGGTATAGATGAGGCCGCCAGGATTGTAAAGTTACTCGATGCCCCTGTAGTCAATATGGCCGAAAATTGGATGCAATTGGGTATGCAAACTTACTTATCTGGCCAAAGTTGAACGTAAATCTGTGACATCAACTGGTATGTTGGGGCTCGTTAGTGGGGATAAGATACGAAATGGAGCAGCTTCTCCCGCACTTCCGTTCCCCAGGGTCGTCTCCCGCGGAGTCCAGCCGCCGAGTGAGGAGGTCTCAAATGTCGACGCCGTTGATGATGTTCTGGGAGTATGTAGTATTTAAACCGGCACTGATGAAAATGAGTATGGCGAAGCCGGCGTTTTCATGCCAAATATCGGTTGGGACTTGTTTTGTCAAGTTGCTGACCCGCTCCTTCCTGTTCTGAGTGTAAAAAGGTTGGCCGGAGCACTTCCAAGTCGTCACCTCCACGCGTCTGTCGCACAAAGAAATTTCTATTCCAAACCCATCCTCGACATTTGCTGTGATGCCATCGGCAGACGTGCCCTCCGTCGTTTATCTACTACACCCAGGCAGCCGTATTGCTCCATCACCAGTCATCGCCCTACAGTTGTGTGGCCTGGTCCACACTCTAGGATCTGCCGTCATGTGATGGAGCAATCACTGTGCCGACTATCCGAGTTGCTGGTTAATTGACGTCGGAGTCAAACAATGGCTCATTATTGTCCAACATGAGTGGACGCCTTGTGAGCGCTATATTTGCTGCGACAAGCTAATGGGCCATCTCGGATTGATGCGTCTTGCTACGCCTGTGGCTCTTCAAGACGGACAGTCAGGTCCGTCAAGACAAAGGCTCCTACTCGGCATGAATCCGACCGACGTAAAGGCGGAGCCAGCACGTTCAGATGTTTCTAGAAAACGTATTTTATGGTCGCTTCCACATCTACATTTCCAAAAACGCATTATTTTAGGCTAATTTAGGGTTGGTTGTAGTTGGTTACGAATATTTCAACAACACTATAAGTGTCGACCGGGTCAAACCACATCCTATTGCCTTCTGCAAACCTGCTCTAACGAAAACTGCAGCCATTTCGCGTTGCGTACGTCAGGTACTCCTTATAGTCCTTAGCCTATGCCTTGCGTCATCCATCACCGTAACCTCAGCCTAGGATTTCCTTCGCGATTCGCCTTCATCTACATTGGCGTATAAAACAATTCCACAATCATTGGTATCAAAATGCTCCAGCAACCCCCAAAGCACCGCTACCCAGCATCGGCGTCTTGCCAAACTTTCTCTTCTGACTCGCAATCCGCTTAACTGCACCATCCGTTAGCGACGACTTCATATTCGACATGGGCAATAAAACTTACAATCCTCCCAGGTCATCGGCTCTTTCAAATCCCCCTCCGCCTCCTTCCACAGTCTCGCTGCCCAACAACTCACAAGTAAATCCATATCCTTCTCTTCCAGCACCTCCTTCACATCCAACCTCGGTAAAAGGTCTACCTCGCCTTTATCGTCTCTCTTCAATCTGTGTTCCAGCGCAACCACGACGCCATCCTTATTCTTCCATTGAATCTGGGCATCCTTTTTGAGTCTATCGCCAAATGGTATTTCGGCTTTGAAGTACCCCTCTGCAGAACAGGTTGACCACCCGCTTACACCACTCGACAACTTGACTTCTTTGTAACTCCTCTTGCTGCTGGTTTTACCCTGCAGTTTCACGGGAGCACGGATGTGTCTGAGGGAGTAAAAGAACTCATTTTGGAAATCGTAGATGTGATCGAGACGAGACCTCAACTTGCCTTCGCCGTCGTGGTCTGAGAGTCGGTAGCGTACCTTTTGGACGCCGTAGACGGCTGTGCTTGCGTTACAGGGCGGATTACTGATTTCGTACAGAATTCGTGAGGGTGGTTCGGAGGGGTAGATTGTGCAGCCGTCAAGGATGAGTGTGTAGCGTTCTGTACCGGCGAGATGGTCATTTGGTTGATGGCTGGTTACTGTGTCGTATGAGGGCGGGTTTGATGCCATTTTGCGTACCAGTTGACGGGTTATCTTCAATGTGGTGATGTTTGTGATACTGCCATGGAGGTGAAACAAGAATGAGCTCAATAGGGATATGAAATGGAAAGGCGAAATGTTTCAATAAATTCATGCAATACTTGTTGGAGCGGAATCAGCATCAATATTGACTGCTTCCTTTCTTGGCATCGCCCATCATTGGCCTGACGTCACAATCCCGCCCAGCCACACATCATCTCACCCACAAGGGACCCCGTAAGGCTCAATAAAATGACTTTATTTTCATGCCAAGCCTGTACGGAATAAGCACAGCATTCTGGACTGGGCAAGGATGCGCGCCAAACGGTCAACACCACCAATGGTTCGATGCCAATTGTGCTAAGCCACTACTTGGGTCGTGCAGCCCGGGATCGTCAAGTGAGGCTGTAAGTCGAGTTGTCTTTCCTCGCAGTGATGATAGATGTCGCCACGCTGAATACAGCCCATTTGTTTTTGGTTAGTTTACAGGACACAATGGAGCAGAATTAGAATTTATGATACGAGAATCGTGGCAAAGAACTTTAATAAGTGTGCATGGCCGCAGGCTTGAAGCTGAGAACATTCATTGCGAGTTGATGTCATGCAAGTCTCTACACTAAGATCAACTACCTTCCACTCCTTCAAGATAGATATCACAGCACCAGACCATAATTAGTCTGTCCCCATTGTACCCGTACCTTATTTATCAACCAATCTGTACCACGATGCCCCTCCTACCATAAAATGCAGATGAACCCTGTACTCCAAAACAAATATCCCCAAACTGTAACCCCAACTAAAGAAGACTCAAAAAAACAAACATCCTCAACACCACGACCCAAAGAGCAAATCGCTGCCCCATGACACGCCGTTCCCTAGCAGCGCTCACACCCCCATCCTCGTCGTTGACACTCCCAGGCCGCTGATTTACGACATTGAGCCGTGGCCATTGTCAGTAGTCCTTGCATCTCTCTGGATTGAACTCCTTGCACATGCCCGTGCAAAGTTTGTATTGTTCACATTGCTTCTTCCAACCCTCCACTCTCTCCTCCCACGGTGCGGTACTTGCTATGGGCCTGTCCTTGCCGTACGGATCACTCTGTCGCTCGTAGTTATGGTTTACCTCGTCTCCCGCATTCCGGGACTGGCCGGGGTCGACCGTTGCCTTTATGGAGGTATCGACAGCACGAACCTTCTTCCCGCATCTTCCTGGATTGAGCTCCTTGCAAATGCCCCCGCAACTTTTGGACTCTTCACATTTACTTTTCACACCCGCCATTCTCTCCTCCCACGGCGCTTCAGTTGTTGTGGCCGTGTACTCGCCGTTTTGTCGCTCGTAATTGCGGTTTACCTCGTCTCCCGCATTCTGAGACTCGGCATGACCGGGGTCGACCGTCGCGTTTATGGACGCATCGACATCCCGAGGATGCTGCGCTGTAGGTGCAATCGAAGGAGCAGCGAGGGCGAGAACTGGTGCGAGCAGAAGAATTGGGCGCATGTTCACTGAGTTTCGGTTTGCTTGTGGCAGTTGATTGGTGGTAGGTATGGTAAGTAGTTGGTGTATCCTTGCTGAGCTTGAGACCGGCTATAAGCTTGTTTTGCGGAATTTGATGGATAGAGTGAGTTGGTGTGATATCTACGATGGAGAATTCACTGCCGTTTTATAATCGTAGGCGGTGCTGGTAGCAAACCTCCACGCGGCATTCTCGTTGTTAAATGTCAATGAATGATAGAAACAGGGTTACAAGAATGAAAGACGATACAGCTTAAGCAAAGAATGAACACGGATACTAGGAGAATGCGGAATGGGAAGGGGAACGAGCACACGATAGCACTCCGTGCAATATCGTCGCGCTTTGAGGTTGTGAACCAGTGAACAATATTTTAGAAACATTTGCTCAACAAAGCCCCGGCAGTTTACAGTCTTTATTCGCATATAAACTCATTGTATATATCTTTGTTGTCTTGCGGGGAAATTCTCGCCGCAAGCTACACGCCACCAGTTTTTGTTTCTTACATCTGCGCGGGAACATGCGTAACGTAATATCGTCCGTCTGAATGTGGTCACGAATGGTCATTCACTCTTTATGACCGGTGAAGAGCCAAGAAGAACAAACTGCGAAAGGCGACGTAGTACACGAAGGAACAAACGAGAATGTAGGTTGATAACGAATCGTCGCTCTATGGTCAAAGAAGTAAAGATGGACTGAGCTCAATGGTGGAACAAACCTCCAAGGTGTCGCACAGCAACATGTTCGCATATTAATACACTCTTCCACAAAAAGATAGCACCATATTCAATACTGCGATAATTTTGCCTCATTTATGAATTCGCTGTGGCAAAGTTACCGTATCTTCGCTAGTAATGCAGGGACACCCTTGCTCATTGAGCATCACCTTAAATCACCTTAACTTCCCGCCCCTCCGACGGGCGACTTGCAAGCCCATCGCCCTACTACCAATACGACTTTGAATTTGCACTGTACTTCAACTTCATGCGACCTTCGCCATGGTTCAAGATCCAGGCGGCCGCCCCAGGGGCGAGGGGCAGAGGGCCGGCTGAGGGACTGAAGTGGCGGGCACAGTTTGCATGATGTCTGGTATTTATCTCGGGAAGAATGTATACTGAGGACTCGAAGCCCCAATCTTCAAATCTTCTCGAATATATGTCAAATCAGCTGGACCTGACAGTCTAGAACTGATTAGGCTCTTCCAATGTTCGCCAAAAATAGCCGCCGAGGGGCACTGCCGCACCTTAAAATTGGGTATATGTAGGATGCCTGGCCCTGGGACGGGATGCTCTAAGCTATCAAACCTCTCTGCATCAAACCTCTCTAAGCCAGCATACCCTTGAGAACCTTGACCTGCTCCAGGACACGTGCCCGACTAGTACCACCCTTGGCTGATCTCATCTCGACACTCTTCTCGTAGTCAAACGTCTCCGAAACATCCTCCCCAAACCGGCTATCAATAGCCTGTAGTTGCTCCAGTGAGAGCTCGTTCATCGGGATACCTAGCTCCTCGCTCTTAGCCACACATCGCCCAGAGATATGGTGCGTCTCACGAAATGGGACACCCTTTCGTACGAGATAATCAGCAAGATCAGTAGCCAGCATAAATGGATCCAGGGCAGCCCTCATCTGCTCTGGCTTAACAGTAAGGGTGGCGAGGACACCATTTGCGATCTGAAGACTATCAGAGATAGTCTTCACATGATCTAACATGGGTTCCCAACTTTCCTGCAAGTCCTTTTGATATGTACTGGGTAGGCCCTTCTGGGTCATCATAAGGCCAGCCATATGGCCAAATGCTCGACCGGCTTTTCCTCGCAACAATTCTAGGCCATCTGGGTTCTTCTTGTGCGGCATTAAAGAACTTCCCGTGGAGTAGGCATCAGCAACAGAAATAAAACTGAACTCTTGAGAGGAATACAGAATAAGATCCTCGGCCCATCGAGAAATATGTTGCATGAACATACTACCCCATTGCAGAAATTCAGTGACGAAGTCTCTATCACCAACAGCATTCATGGAGTTCCATAGAAGGCCCTCAAAGCCCAGCTCCTCAGCCATCATATCGCGATCAATATTAAAGCCATTGCCAGCGAGAGCACCACAACCAAGCGGGCTCTTATTCACACGCTTTGAAGCCTCGCGCAGCCGCTCTAGATCGCTCGCAAAGTAAAAGCCGTATGATAACAGATGCTGCGACCACAAAACCGGCATGGCACGCTGGAGGTGGGTATATCCAGGCATGATAATTCCGCTATCAATGTCAGGAGGTTTACTAGATTTTGGAGGATAATCAGACTTACACCTCGGCCTCAGCGCGGGCGGCAATAACCTTAATGAAGGCAACCAGGTGGCTCTCAATCTCCTGGATCTGGTTGCGAAGCCACAGACGCATATCACAGACAACCTGCTCGTTGCGACTGCGACCCGTATGTAGTTTGCCAGCGATGTCCTTGCCAATTATCTCACTGAGCCGGCGCTCATTGGCAGTATGAATATCTTCATCATTGGGCATGATAACAAAGGTATCTGTCTCCCACTCCTTCTGAACCTCTCGGAGACCTCTCTCGATTTCGGTGAACTCGTTGTTGGATAGGATGCCAGACTTGGCGTTGGCGCGTGCAAACGCAATACTGCCGAGGATATCTTCCTTATACAGGAGCTTGTCGTACAGAATACTCGCATTGTATTTGAGCATGAGGGGATCGAGGCCGCCTGTCATTCTGGGGTCAGCACAATTGCAATTGCACTTGAACTTCCATGAAGAACCAACCTGTGAAGCGTCCACCCCAAAGCATGTTTTCTGCAGGTGTCTTTCCAGATGCCATGATGTGCTGACTGCGTTCGTATCTGCCCGGGTTGAGTTCAATAATTGCAAAGAATCAACTTGGTTGGCATTGTGGTTAATTTTTGCTCCAAACATTGAAGTAGAGTGGAGCTCCATGCCTGTGTGGACAGTCACGTTGGGGGCCGGTACCGGATGAGTCAACACCCAAGCACACTCAGCTTGTATGATGGCTTTAATGACCCTGGCTCACCCCCAGATCACCTTGTACTCAAGTTAAAGCAGCGCCAGCTCAGGGTCCACGCCAGAAACGGATCTGCACAGCCAAGTCTATCAGGTATGCCTATTGAGGTACTACAGAGTACCCAAGTGCTTCATCTATTTCACTGACAACATTGAATGTGGAGATTGGACCATCAGGCACCATGACAGGCCAAATTGTGTACACCTCCACCCGCGAATGGGATTCCTACCGAAACCGATTGGTGCCCATGGGAGCATTATTGGTCTGTCCAAGCTTCTTGACACGATGAACCTGCACACAATCCAAGCAAATTGGCGTCTGGTATTTTTAGTAGCATGCAGCTTGGACCAATCCAAGAGCTATGCACTTACACCTCTAGTGAAAACATCACATCATCATCAATAACACTAGCCAAAAAGTGGTGATGTAAACAAAACCTTGTATTTACCCCTCAAAACAAATCAAACGCAGCCATATTAATCTATTGATAATGTCATTATTGTCCCAATAGGACCTTGGCAACAATGCAGCCCATATTCGTCATAATTTTTAAATGCACACGTCAACGCCATGTATAACCAGAACCGTCATTACTGAGCCCAGCTCAGAACCGTCTGGTTGAACTTCTCTAGCTGCCCAACGTCCGTGGCCCAGGTGGTGAGTAGCCGCACCACTGCCCAGTCCTCTCCGCACTTTTCCCAGACGTAAAAGGTAAAGTCCTTCTGCAGCTCCTGCACAAGATCTGTGGGGAGAATGGCGAAAACCTGGTTGGTCTCCGTCTCAGCACGCAACGCATACCCAGCACCCACGATGCACCGTGACAGCTTCTCCGCTGCGCCGTTTGCCCGTCGAGCGAGATCGTAGTACAGATTATCACGGAAGAGCTCCGCAAACTCAACGCCCATGATGCGGCTTTTCGCCAGAAGGGACCCGTGTTGCTTAATGTAGAACTCGAAGTCCTCCGCCAACCCAGGGTGCTTGACGATGACAGCTTCGCCGAGCAATGCTCCGTTTTTGGTACCACCGATCCAGAAGATGTCAGTTAGCTCCAAAATATCGGCAAGAGTCATATCGTTCTTTGTTGAGGTGAGAGCGGCACCAATACGGGCGCCGTCCATGAAGAGCAAGAGTCCCTTTATTTCGCAAAGTGTCTTGATGGCGGATAGTTCCTCTTTGGAGTAGACAGTTCCGACTTCAGTGGCGTTTGAAATGTAAACCAATCGAGGCTTGGCCATGTGTGGAAAATGCCAATTGTCGTCCAGGGCCTTGGTGATTGTCTCGGGAGTCAGCTTGCCGTTCGTAGGAGGCACATTGATAATCTTGTGGCCGCTGGCTTCCACAGCACCAGTCTCTCTCGTAACGATGTGGCCAGAGCTGGCGGCGATAACAGCTTCGTGCGGTCGAAGGCATGCCGCAATGGAGATGGCATTGGCTGATGTGCCACTAGGGACGAAGAAGACACCAACATCATCACGTCCTAGGTGAGCACGAATGTTTCGCTTCGCCTCGGCAGAGTATCTGTCATTGCCGTAGCCCGTTTCTTGTGTATGATTGCTGGTAATGAGTGCTTCTAGAAGCTGTGGATGCGCCCCTTCACTGTAATCGTCCAAGAAGCTATACTTCTCCTTGATGGGGTGAGTTACATCAGGCATATCTGCGGTTGGTGGCGCGAGAGGGGGTGAATTAGGCTCTGAATCGTAGTTGCACCTAGTTTCCTTCTTGTCCTTCTCTTCTCTTGCGTTCAGAGTAGATGTTTGATATCTTCGACTGGCAGAATCTCGATGATCTATCGCAAACAAGATGCCGTCGTACGTCTGGAATAGTCTCGACTCCTATGGTTTTCCGCCGACACGGAGGAGTTCAACAGAAATATAAATGGAAACGAAAGCGAGCCTCCAAATTGTTGAGAGGTCAGGAACACAACCTTAAAACACGGGGTCTCGGATGGCAGGCAAACATCAAAACTCTGCAAGAGGTCAGTGGCGGGGTCCATGTCTGTCTGGTAACCACCTTCCTCCAAGGTCCGCTGGATGCCGATACATGCCGGTGATGATTCTGACGAATGTCGCAAAGAGTTTGTACGGGCAAAAGTGGGTTTACCGTTGGGATTTTTGCTATTGTGGACAACTTCTTAGTCAAAGTTTTGTCCCCTTATAGCGCTGTTACTAATAAGTACAAAACGCCATTTTTGGCGCGCCAATTACGCCAATCGATCTCCAAGATCCCGGTCCATCCGTCTTGAATGCTGGAGGCGAGCCGTGAAATGGCGGATTTTGATGTCAGAGAGCCAATTGAAGTGGTCAGCTGATGGCTTTTCAACGTGACCAAAAAGCAAGGTGCAATGGCACTATCGTGAGATAGCGATAACGGGCCATTGCCCTTCTGGATGGTCGTTTGCATGGTGGTTGGCTCAAGTGTCTCACACAATAATTGAGGCTTTGCGGGGGCGCTTTTGTTTTGCCGGGCCGCCATGCACCCACCACGTAACGCATGCCATGCCATGCGATATGCGATATGTGCAGTCCAGTCCGATATGATATGATATGTGCCGATGTCGGTGGGGCTTCGGTTCAAGCATCTCGTAATAATATGGAGTGCCATGCAGTGACATGGCCCTGGCTTTTTGGAGATGGAAGCCTTGAGGACCTTCCAAAGCTGGGGTGCTCATAACCCGAGATCAACCAGATGTTCTCCACGAAGCCTCTCTCCCAGCCGTGTCACAAAGACCCATGCTGCTCGAGCAAGTTCGTCAGACACAGAACCGACCTTGACAATCTTTAGACGGGATTGTGCAAGCATGAAACCACCGCAGGATATTTGCACAACTCGTACGCTGGGGTGAAACATGTTGAGTGCAAGGTGGTGGTCAAGGTAACGAGCGAGCGCCTCGGTGAATGGGTGATCATCTGGTTCCTGGCTTGTCCGCCACCCCCAACCATCGTCTGCGTTTCCCCCGGCAAGCCTGCGACGTTCCCGCATATCGTTCTCCCAAGGGCCCGAGCTGTTGCTTCTATACAATTCGTCCGATTGCTCACCGCGGCGAAAGAACCGCCGAAGATCCTGCGGCGCGATGGTAATGTCCATGCCGCGAAGCCCTGGATCCGTGGACATACCATCGTGGTCACTTTCTTCTTCTGATTCTTGTGCGCCAGACCGCTCTTTCTTGGCTATCGGTGCGTTGAATGCCAACGACACGGAGAAGTCAGGACCCTTTCCCGGCAAGCCTGCAGTCTTAATCCAATCTTCCCAAACTGACACTAGTGTCCGTGTGCCCAAGTTCAATTTGCTCACTCGGCAGTCAAATGTTGTTGAGATCCAATCGCCAATCACAACTTTGAGAGCCTGTGGCATTCTTAACAGCAGCAATGGCAAGTGAACGAATTGGTCTTGGTCAATTCTGGTTTCCAGTGATTTCCCATCAGATTGCATTGCCCAGCCGTTGGTTCCTGATCTCCTGTCTCGGACGGATCCTGGATGTCCCGGTAGTAGAAGGGCGACATAGGCCGCATTTTCGTGTCGTATTTCAATCCAAAGACCTCTTTTGTGTGTCTCCGGTAGTCGGTTCCATTGTCGCATGACAGCATCTGTCAGCCCAGCTCCTCCATCTTGTTCTGTAAAGTAGAGATCACGATCCAGCAGCCTCTGAGCGTGAAACCAGCGAATCTTGACTGATCTCAATGTTCCAACTTGTCCAGCTGGCGTATCTGTCGACTCTAAGCCAATTTGAATGCCTCGCACAACATCTCCTACCAGAGTGTCGCGAAGGCGATGAGCTAGCTGATCCAGACGTGAAGTATCGAGTTGTTGTCGCCCTACGTACAGAGGCGATACGCGGTGCGTGGAAAAAGTGGTGCTGAAAAACGGTGGTAAAACTTCTTCAGGGGCGTCACTGTCACCATCTGTTGAATCATGTCGAGATCGCCCAGGTCTCGATGCCATGCTGCCCTCGAGATTGCTGCGATATTGAATGCCGAGGTCGCGTGAGCTTGACGCGTCCTAAGCTTTGCCGTGGAAATGCGCAGCGCCGACAGAAACCTTCTCAAGTCAAGGAAATCAAGGCAGGTGGGGTTCGTGAAAATTGCAATTGGAATAAGTGTGGTTGATCGATATCTCTGAATGGGCTTGGTGTTGCCTTGTTTATGTTCTTCCAGAGTGTGAACATTTTGCTGACTAAGATTTGAGGTGGCAGATACTATTCACAAGTTCCCACTACTGTATTGAGAAATCGCAACAGGTGCTAATAACGTTAATATGGTGAAGGCAAGTCATATAGGGAAATTTATTTCTCACGTCTTAATTGGGGAATTTTGAATTAGATCTGGGGCTTGCATTTCCCTGGTAATGGCCACATTCATGCTGAGCTTTCAAGGATTCAGCCCATGAAGTCCCCACTGACGCCAGAGAGCTATCCCCAGCAGAAAAGGTCTGCACCAACCTGCCAATTTGTAGACTGCAAAGAGCCTTTGAAGGCATAAATTGAAAGAATTTTCTGGTCCATAAGAAGTCCAAGGCCAATGGAAATGTAGGATAGGAAATCTCATTGCAAAATGAATACGTAACTTGCAGGTTTTCCCATGAGTTACCCACATCTTTGACGCCTTCTTCATACTGCTTGCAATTCGCAGAAAATACTCCTTCAGAGGGCCTGTTGCAGATTATTTTCGGAACTCAAACCGATGCCCTCGACAGAAACTCAGTACCAGGTCGCATTCACTGCTACTTACACTATGAGCATTAGTTTTGAACAGGGCATCACGCCAAACCTGATTCTGTTGTGTGAGTCAACTAACTAGCTGTAAGAATATGATATGACTAGTCAAAGAAGTGATTTTTGATATCAGTACAGATTCAAAATCTGCAGTCCATATACTGAAACAACTACATTCTGGATATCCAATGGTCCCATTTCTATATTGTAACCCAAACCCGGTGGACCAAATGATGCAAAACGCCAGTAACTCTGCACTTTCCCATGCTATGCTCCCACGCTAAATCCAAATGAGCCATCAAACACATCGAGCTTCTTCATGTCGTTTCCACCTCGAAGGGCCAGCAAGATATCCATGGATGGAACCTTGTCTGCGGGGTAGAACAGGAGAAGGTTGTCCATATCTTCCACGGTAAGTCCGCACATTTCATCCCATTTATAGGTATCGCTGACCTTGGACATCCTGTAATGTATACGACGTTAGTAACTTACGATTGTAGAAGGGCTAGTTGTCATGGAACGAGGGATACGCACCACCGCATTCTTTTTGGACCGTCCTCCGGATTTGGTGCGACCTTGCGCAGCTTTGTCCGCAACAGACCGATTGATTCGATGGCATTGCCCGCATTTCTCGGCAACTTGCTCGCAATAAACTTCCGAATGGAAGCGGCAAGTCTGGGGCCCTTGCCATTGGTGCTCACCATGATCTGAAGAGGACCATCGCGATGTATGCTGCCGAAATAGAAATCACATTCAGGGGGCACATCGGCAATGTTGGCAGGAATCTTCTTTTGCTTGCAGAGTTTCCATATGGCAGTGGAAGCGGCCGGGTCGTCAACTGCCACGAGGACCATATCGGCCCCGTCTAGATCTGATGGCTCGAATATCCGATCGACGTGTGTAACTTGTTTCTCGGCGACGCGGAAGGCGACCTCGGCATTGAGCCCCGAGGCCGGACAGACGACGGTGACGCTGGCATCGGCATTGAGGCAGTTGAGGATTCGGCCGGCAGCCACCTGTTTCGCAGCGTCTGGTTAGCAGCAGAATCTTGGGTTCGCCCAAAGCGCATGGTGAGTAGCATTGAACGTATGCCACTGGGATCTTGTGACGTACCTCGCCGCCACCGACAACAAGAACTTTTTTGTCTTTGATTTGCCAGGCCAAAATGAGGCTGCCTCCGGGCTGCACCTCTGGGAACTTCCTAGCCATGACGACCGAGACGTGGCTGTCGATGATGATGCTGGTTTGAATTAAAAGTCTAAGTCGAGATGCCGATGGTCGGGGTCCTGTACGCAATTGTCAATGTTGGATCTGGAGCTGGTGGAAACGCTAAGCCAGGAGAGTGTTAGTTGGATGATTGCGAGCACTTGAGTTGACAAGGAGTCGGGCGATCATTCAAAGGTCCAGTTAGGCTTGCAAGCTTGATCAGCCGAAGAAACCGCAGGCGGCGTTACTGGAGGGGTCAACAGAGCTGACACGAGCTGCCCACAGCAGACACCAGACATGCATAATATTGACTTGACTGGCATTGACATGTGCTGCTGGAGCCGTTGCATGTAGACAGTTCACTCGGTGTCGGCTTCTCGCTCATCGGAATGTCAATGCCAGTTGAGCATAGGCGGACTTGGCCAGGCATCACAGAGCCAGCCCCAGACAGCTCTAGAGGCACCGAGTCAACTGGCAGCAGGCACCAGTTGACCAGTAGCAACGGTGTATTTAAGTATATAGAGTCAAGTCGTTTTGGCTGCTAGAGCCCAGATATCACTACGGAGCACATATGTAGGCTATCAAATGTCTCTGGTGCATGTGCACATCCCAGCCAGCATTCAATGTTTGATCGAGTCAAGGTTGACCACTGAAATGAAATCGTTGGTGCCTTGAGACGTTGCATGCCTGGCCTCTACGAGGACTAGCACCAAGCATTGCTGATGGAGCTGCAGTCGAGCCACCCAGACCAGACTGAGCCAGCACAACACTTGAGACCAACCGACCAACCAACCAGCCTCAACTTTGTCCGGTGTCAACTGGTCTGTGTCTGAGCTTCGCGTGTCAACCAAAGAGGCGGGGCCGGTCAGCCAGACGTCACACAACGCAATGCAACTTTCAAGGGCCAAACCAAAGACGACCGAGCTGCATCATCGCCACATCCAGCCTCGCTTCGATTGCTTGCTTGCTTTATTCTTTCACTCCTGCATTGCCAAAACTTCTTCTTTGTCCCGACTTGCCTAGATCGCCATTTTGTGGCCTCGCATGCAAGCACATCTTACGCTGCAGCTCGGGGCACGTAGCTCGACCACGCTGGGTCGTCTCGTCGTTTCGAGTTGCCTCAGACCATCCCTGCTTTGATCTTGATTTGGATACAACTTCAATACCAAGTAGCTTCGCCTCGTCGCCATCATGTCTGGACGTAAACTTGGAGGCGGCCGCATTCTCGGCAGCGGCAAGGGCCTGGCGCCTCCGACTCCCCCATCCGCCCCTCGATCGACCAGCCCGATGCCTCCGTCCGAGAGTACCGTATCGATGGGTTCGATTTCCATGTCGCCTCCCGCGAGCGGCAGCTTGCCTGAGCTGGGCCAAGATATCGGTGCTAGCATAAGCGAGGGAGCGCAAGGAAAGAGTAAAGCGGCAGGTGCCACTGGTCTCGTATGCCCAATATGTAATGAAGAAATGGTATGAGCCGCTGGCTAGCCTTGTCCTGATATTGCATAACATTCTTTCTAAGTCTGTATAACAGGTTACATTACTTCAGTTAAACCGGCATATCGACGACACCCACCAAGAGTTGCCAGAAGCAGCGCAGGACGAAGTGAAGACTTGGTTTGATAAGCAGGTTCTCAAGGCCAAACGCTTTCAGCCATTGTCTCTGTTGAATCAAAAGCTCCGCGGATTGGAGGTGTTCGAGTCAAACGAATCACATCCTGTCTCTGTTCCCTCGGCAGCAGCTGGAAGAGCGCCAATCGAATCCCCTATTGACCCCGACGATCTCATAACTCGAAATCACTGGCAGCGCTCGACGAGCTACGATTTATGTACGGACCCTGCATGCGGGAAGAGCCTTGGACCTATGAGCGGTAGTATTAACTGCAGGCATTGCGGGCGACTATTTTGTGAAGAACACACCATGTATCAGATGAAGCTCAGCAGAAGTGCAAATCACGAGCCCGTGCGAGGATACTGGGCAAGAGTCTGCGAGACTTGCTATAAGTCCAGGGACGGCTACAACGACCACAATGGAGTTCTGATAGACCATATGAACACATTTTCTGAAATAAGGAGGAAGAAGGTAGAACGTCAAAAACTGGAGGTTTCGAGACTGGAGAAACGACTGTCGAAATTGACAAAGATATTGGCCAACCCACCGGACAAAACGGCGGCACAAAACGGATCCCTACTTTCTCCTGTGTCGACTTTAACGGGACAAAAGAATACGAGGAAGTTGTTGGAGCAGTCTGTCGTTACCTGGGAGGACGATGAAAAGGTGGCAAAATGCCCGTTTTGCCAGCAAGAGTTCGGCTCGTGGACATTCAGACGGCATCATTGCCGCATATGCGGTCGGGTTGTCTGTGCAGATATTCAGACAGGGTGTTCCTCGGAAGTCAGTCTAAACGTCGCCAGTGGTAAGGATTCCCTGAAACCGGAATGTCTGAACAATCACAGCTTATAATTATCATAGTATCCCCCAACAATGGCACCGAGAAGGCACAGACGAATGGGGAGGGGAGCATTGCACTAGATATCCGGATGTGTCGTGACTGCAACCATACCATTTTCTCTGGCCGCGACTTTGCTGCGTCTGTATCACACAAACCCCCCGACCAAAGGGCATATGAAACGCTTCGACAGTTTGAACGGGGCATCCTCCAACTGCTACCGTCCTTCCATCGAGCTCTCCAGGCCCTCCAGCCACCCACGTTACCCAATGGAGAGATGGACCTGTCGAAACCGCCACCTAGCCATGCACAAATACAAGAAGCTGGCAAGATGCGGAAAAGACTGATAGACAGCTTCGGCAAATATGGCATGGCGGCAAAGAGATTGCGTGACTTAAAAACGGATAGCCCAACCCAGCGACTATTACAGCAATCCGTGTACACCTACACGAACAGCTTCCTCCACATGAATATGTTGCCGTTGAAGAGCCTACCGCAGCTGTTGCGACAACGATCCACGCCGTCGCAATCATCTCGACTTGTGGCAACCCCCTCGCAATCCACATCGAGTCTACGCCACACCGAACTCGCTTCTGATAACGGATCCCAGGCACCCAGTGAAGCAAGCACCGTGGTCAGCCAATTAGAAACTGAAGAGAAGGACCTGAAAGAGCGCTTAGCTGTGCTGGAGGAACAGAAATTCATGGTTGAAGAGATGATTCGCAACTCGACAGGAGCTCGACGATTCGAAGAAGTTGGCGCGTTGTCGAGAAACGTCGACGAGTTAGATAAGGAGATTCAAGAACTGAGGACCAAAGTAGGGGACGTGGAGAAGAAGTGGGAAGGGGTATATCGTAATGGAGGCACGTAGAATGGGGCAAAGCAATCTTTTTTGTTTGATTGGTTGTGGATTCTATATTATTAGCATGGCATGGCGTTTGGGAGCGAGAGTTGAATGGGCTCACGGGATTAGTATTGGTCTAATATTAACGTAGAATGGATAATTACCCCCCTAGTCGTATATTCTTGCACTGTACAATAAGGATTTCATGAGTGGCAGCTTATTGTGTGACACAATGCTAGGGCAGAGTAATATATAACAGAATCTTGAACATATCGTATTGAGAAATACTTCCAAGTCAACGACTTAGACCTAAAAGGGCTAAATATAAGTCCAACCATACCAACAACGCCACCTTCAACGCTCAAAAGCGCTTTTTGTACACAAAACTCCGTAGCCAAAACAGACTGCGATTATGAAAAACAGCAATGCCTGCCCATCGACCAAAGTACAACTCATACCCAATCACGCCTGCCTGAAACCAAGGTATTAAAAGCATAGAAACCAGCGGAATATCGTACCATACAGGTGTGGGAAACCACATCAAAAACACCGTCACGCTCTAGTGCACCACACCTTCGACTCCGCCGAGAAATCTTCGTACACGGCCAATGTCCAGCTCGTCGCGCTCACTTTCAACAGCCTTGAGCAGATTATCTACGACGGCATCTACCTCGCCCTCCTGGACGCCTGTGCAGAGAGCCACAACACGGCGGTACTTGACTTCCACGTCGCGGCTGCGGCCCTTGAGGGCGGATACCATCTTGCGAGTGGCTTCGCGGCGACCTTCCATGGCGCGGATGCGTGATCGTAGCACCGAGGCTGTTGGGAGCATGCCTTCGCTGCCGAACCCGCCGCTGTTTGCGGCGTCTTCGGCTGCTTCGAGCATGGCTGATAACTCTGTTTCCCAGGATGCCGAAGGGTCGGGTTGTGATGAGCGTTGTTGTTCGTTCATTAAGCGAATCTGTTCGTTCTCGCGGGCGTGTGATAGATTAGACACTTTTTGACGAGCGAGTTGCTGCTTCTTCACGGTGGACGTTAACTGCTCCAGGTTGCGGCGAGCATCGCCTAGCTGGGTGGACGTGTTGCGTAGGGTGGCATGCATGGCATCTAGTGAGACTTGCTTGGCCTTCATTTCTTGCTGAAAGGCTGTTCCAGTCTCGCCGAGGAGGTGTGTGATGGCTAGAAAATGTTAGCCAATCTGATTATGGAACACACTTGCTGATGCTACAACTTACAGGCAACTATCTCGTCGCTGCTCTCCCGTGTCCGCTGGCTGGACCCGGCGGCGCCGTTCTTCTCAGCGGGAGTTTCGCCATTGGTCTTTTCCTCCGTGTTGTCGCCACCAATACCAAAGTCAAGAGGTCGCAGGCCAACGCGATTAGCAATATTAGGGTCCGCTCCGACTTCCAGGAGTTGAGAAATGATGCTTCGGTTGCCAATTCTAGCCGCGATATTCAGGGCAGTGTCACCCGAGCTGTCCTGTGCGTTGACAATTTCACTCATAAACCGAGCAATTCCCATCTTGGGGATGACGGACTGAGAGCTACTGGGAATGTTGCCATTGGTTTGGCTGCTCGGAACACTACCCTGTCGAACTACCCATTCCAAAAGGCTCTCCAGATAGTATCGGCTGGCAGCATTGCGGCCTTTGACGGCACTGGTCACTGCAATATGGTGGAGCACTGTTCGACCCTTCTGGTCCCGAGACTCAATCGTTCCCCCAAGAACTTCCAGCAGATCGGGAAATGATCCCTGGTCCATCGAATTTGTGACTAAACAAGCCCTCATGAGTGCAGTCTCTCCGGATGCATTCACCCGATACGGTGACGCACCGGCTGCGATCAAGGCGCGAAGAAGCGGCATCCGTGCCAGAGTGGCTGCCCAGTGAAGAGCTGTGTGGCTTTGAGGATCGATGGGCATGTCAAGTTCGGCGGGTGCGAATGTCCGAACCAAGTCATTCTTTGCGCTGTCGGCAGGTGAAGAATCCATGAACAGGCCCATTAATGTATTTCGCTTGAATTCCACATCAGGGGACATCTCGTAGGGCAAGGGGGGCAAAGGACCACTGCCATCTTCTCCACCGGCACGATCCTGAACCGCACTCTGCGTGTACATAAAGGATTCGTTGGGTTCAGTTGGAGATCCAGGGAAGGCTGCCGCATACATATCCACATTCTGGCTGTATCCACCAAAGCTATCAGCCGGCGTCATGGTTACTCGCTGGCGTTTACGGGGAGGTTCATGCTCGGGCATTCCAGACATGGCGGCTGCTTGCTGAGTAGAGTATGCCGAGTCCACTTGTTGGCCATAATCAGACGTGTAGCTCTGCTGTGAGTTTCCAGGGAATTCATCGCCGTTTTGCATGGAAGGCTGTCGGCTGAAGCTTGGCGCTCGGGTTGGGCCGTTTCGACTTCTTGGGCCGGGGGAATCAAAGCGAGCTTTGCTGATAGCTGCGACGGCATGAGAGGCGGTGCTGGATATGTTTTTGAAAAAGGTGCCGGACATGCCATTGGGTCTGCCATCAACGCTGGAGTTGTACAACCGCTTCCTTTGTGCGGCCATGGCTTGCTCCTTGGTGGGAGTGTTGAAGTCTCCTCTGCCAGCAACTCCGCCGTCTTGTCCCATGTCGTATGTGAGAAGCGGTCGTAGAAGTTCTTCTACGCCATACTGCCGGCAAACCTCGACGCCTCGTTCGAATTTGATCCATGTGCCCTGATATTTACCATAGCCGCCTTGAACCTTTTCGTGCTCGCCAGTTTGGATTTCTTTTTCGAGAATCTTTGTTCGTTTGCCCTTGTCGACACCAGCAACCTTGAGGATCTGGGTGGCATTCAGCCAAGAATCGTTACGTCTTCGCATAACTGCCACGTTGTTAACCTCCATTTCGTACACGTCGACACCTGAATATGAAGCCTGTTGGGTTGCAGAAATGGTTAGCCACGACTCATTCTGCATTTGGAAATGCTGCTGTTATAAATATGGGAGGTGGGCACATACAGAGTAGATTTGGGGTCCTTCTGCTCCATTGTAACCCTGATGAAATGAGGCGTTGTGCCTCGGCTGAGATTGTTGGCTCATTGTAAAAGACTGTTGGGAAGATTGAGACGCTGAAGGCATTTTGACTGCCTTCGCAGTGTATTAAAAGAGCGGATTGCGAGACGCAACAGAGGAAAGGAAGAGGGGCCGCGAATACTGCGCCGTGGTGTCGTCGTGAGCGGAATCAGCTGTCAAGGGAGACGAAGGCTGCCGTTGAAGCTGACGATTTGAGAAGGTGCCGAGCGCTGTCAAAGGTCATATGCGCGCGCACGAGAACGGCAGCGCGATGCCCGACTGCTCTATCAAGTCGCAAATGCCGAACTAAGAAGAATTTGCGACGAAGACGAGGAGTTTGTTGGAATCCGAGTCCAAGCTGTAGGCGAAATGAATGGCGGAGTAAGTGGGTTAGTTCGCAGGGCAGCGCGGTGGTAATTATGCTTGCACAAGCGAGAGACAGTGCAAGTGCAAGTGCAAATGGTGGAGAGAGGGGACTTGACATGGACCAGACCTGCAAGACGGCGCTTCACTTCTCATCTAGCCAAGACTGGTCAATTGGACTGCGACCAGATTGGACGGCAAACTCTGTGCAACTGTCTGTGTCGGTGTGGCCTCGTTTGTCAAAAATAAATAAAACATAAATGAATACGTCAAAACACTCCGTGCAGAGCAATTGGATGCAATCACTGGACTGGCGTTTGCAAGTTGCACAGAGTCCTAGGACTTATCTTGGTCCACCTGGCTTTCGAAGAAGCAGAATGCGAATGCTCTACGAACACACGCAATCTCAAACGAGGGGTACAGTACTATGGAAACAAGACAAGCTTCGCCAGTTCCTGTCTAAAACCAAGGTCATGACGAGACTCCATGCGATAGACTGACTGTGAGTTGCGGCGCGTCACCGTGGAATGTCGCAATTCAATTAAAGCAAGCGTGTCTGTTTCGTGAATCAGTCGTGTCAGCGTGTCACGCGTCGTCGCGGCCCCGAATTTCAATGTTGGCTGTTCCCTGTGGTGCTTGAGCGGTTCATCGGTGGGTCGTGTAAAGTGCCTGCACAAGTCAGATGCACAACATTTGACATCCCTCGCCATCCAATGAAATAATTCTAAAAGTCAGCGAATGAAACCTTTTGTTGGTTTTACATTTGAAACCTGACTGTATGGCCAAGTCACTGCGAGTACGGAGGAGTTGATGCGACAAGCTGGTTCGCCGTTCCAAGTTCTGCTCGAGCTGGACCTACTCCATGTTGCCTGCTGTGAATGCAGCTGGCACCACACGACCCGAAGTTGGTCCGGCCCGACGATAAGAAAACCACTCCTTTGGTTATCAGATTGCAGCTCAACCAAATTCCACACCATCAAATGAGCATCACTTAATGTTAAATGAAACGCCCCAACTCCTCTATTAATACAATGTATACTATCTTGTTTTAATTATCACTCACCTCACCTCTTTTGTCCTCTCATTTCTCGCCACAATGCCCGCCCCAGCATATCCTCTCCCAAAGTCTCTCCCACCTATCCAACTCTATCGCCATCTTCTCCGGGAAGTGTCCTACCTTCCGCCAGCTTTCCGCCCGGTCATCGCCTCCACGCTCCGAACCAGATTTCACAAACCTCAAAAAGATGGAGTCCATACGAAATCCCGACTATCACATGCTCGGTCGGCGCTCCGAAACCTACGAGCTGCCAATAGCGGCGACAAAATGGCCATGCAAAACTTGATGCTCACAGCATTCGGGAGAATCGGCAGAAGAAGACGAGAGCTTATGTCAATACTCGTGATGCCAGGGGCTCGGCGGGTTCCCAGTGACACCAAAGAACTAGAATCATTAATGGAGCGGGCAAGGAATGAGGCTACCCCGACGCCAGATCGCAAACCCAAGCATGCGTTTTTGGACAAATGGGAGCTGCCAAAACTATTGAGGAATCTAGAATCACAGAAGCAGCACCAGAGAGAAACCAAACACTCCACCAGCTGGCCTAACAGGGCAGTGAAGTTGCTGGACCCCGACCAAAATGTCCCCAAGACGAATATATGGGGGAATCCGCCTGCTGAGAGCCTCGTGAGAACGAAGCGAGCTAACTGGTGGAAGACACACGCTGACAAGATCATGCCTCCGACCCGCAAGTGGGAATGGGACTTGCTGCAACGACTGGGCAACGGAGCTCAAGAACAGGGTGAATGGACTGTGCCTCATCGACGCCATTACCCTTCCGAAGAGGCGACTTCGCAGGTCAACGAATGGAATTGGGAATCTTATGCCACTGCGCCGGCCGCAAGAGTTGAGCTACCCAGGAGCATGCCACGACAACGTAGGACCGGACAGCGCGACACTGGTCCGTACGGTGGGCGAGAGCGTGGCAAGCAAGTTTCGAACAGATGGTTCCGTCGAGCGTACAACAGGACGTGGCAGCTCACCCCAACCGTTGTTCGAAACCCCGACACTAACAAAGAGACGCTTGTGTGGGGGAAACCGTTCGACAACCTACCCACTGCCACGGCAGCTCAGCTGGGTATTTTTAAGGGTGTGGACAAGAGAGGCAACAGGATACAAGAAAGGCTCGAATTTTAAATTGCCTGGACTATTATCCCCCCGGTCTAGCCTTTTACTTTTCTCTATATCTTCGTTGCCTGATCGTGCGCGATACGGGTTCTAATCCATGCAACAGGCCAACTTTTCTAATCCCTCGCCATCTACGCGCATACCAACCCACTCATCCAACGCCTTGGCCCCAATACTCTCATAAAACTTGATGCTGGGCTCGTTCCACTTGAGAACAACCCACTCCAATCTTCCGCCCTTCATCGCAACAACCTGCTTCGCCAGCTCGACCAACAACCTCTTGCCGTACCCTCTCCCTCTCTCAGAGGGCTGGACGAAAAGATCCTCCAGATGGATACCAGCCTTGGCCCTCCATGTGCTGTAGCTGTAGAAATACAGCGCCATTCCGACTGCCTTTCCCTCAGGGGAGAACAGTAGCAAGCACCGCGACGGTCGGTCAGGAGTAATAGCTTCCGTGTTGGGGACCGTGGCATCATTGCCGGCTGAATCGGAGGGCGCAAAGGCAATCGTCCTTTCGAGAGATTCGACAGTAGCCTCGACGGCATCAGGCTCTTTTTCATAGTCGGCCAAAGCTTGAATGAGCTCGAGGATCACGGGCGCATCTATCGTCAGTTAGTCAGGTGGCATGGGATGGTTGTACAATTTTCCTCAATGAGGTCATACCCTCCCGGCGAGCATGTCGGACTGTAGCCATTGTGTATCTCGTGTATTATAGATCAAGATCTAGATCAATTGGCCTCTTGAACAGATCAATTGTTCATCAATGGGCAATTCCGCTTTATATTCTGCCTGTCTAGCACTGTTGTGATGTAAGAATGTTCGTGGGGCTTCCATCGAAGGGCGCGCACTTGTGTTCACAATCCGCTATTTTAGTCTTTGTTGCTCTGGTGGGGGAGGGGTCGAGCTTCCAGACAGGTTTGGTGGATCTTGTCGTGACCATTCCGGCTGGTATCACCGTGAAGTTTGGAACCGATCCGTTTTGGGACCCACGAGGTCGCCGTTGCCGGAGCGGACAGCATCTGTTCGGGTCAGAAATGATTTTTCTTTGTCACAAGCGAGACAGGGTAGCGTCTCCTAGGTGAAGTATTCGATGTGCAGCTACATTGACAGCCAGGCGCTCCAGGTATGCGGCTCAATGACAATGTGCGACAAAAGAGATCAAATATGAGCATTGCCACTTGCACCCGCTATGCTACAACACATTCACAGGCCATATAGGGCCTAGCTTATTTCTTCAACGGGGAATACATAGAAGGAATCAAACTATACGAGTATGCAGTTTATTTATAATGTCATCGGGGATTGCAGATGCTTTGAAGCCAACATTTGTATTAACATCCAGGATTACATAACGAGACTCTATTTGTATGTAAAATGGTATCATACCTAAATAGGTAAACAAACTTTGAAATTAACAATCCAAAATCCATCTCCCATTTAGCAAAACACTACAGCAGATAGCGGTATTTGGGATTCATGTCGCCAAGCGCCAATTGGTCGTCTTCTGACAAATGGCTCACATCATGCTTCCCATTTCGACGGTCACTGTTTGCCTTCCAGCAGGCGAATGCGTAAATAACGCAAGCCACAATAGAGACGCAACAGAATGCAATGCACAGATCGTAGCCGAGCTTGAAGTCTTGAGCTTTCTTGGCACCCGTGTCTTGCTTGAAGGCGAACGCAGCAATGATACCGCCCAGGTTTCCGAAGCCAACTTGCCAGGCACTACCAACGGCTCGGCGGTGATGGCCACCGAGGTTCATGTTGAACCAACACACAATGATTGGCATAGCTGTATAGGCACCCATGGCTGCTAAGAAGAGAGCAGAATATTGCGCATTCAGGTTGGTGTGAACTGTAAGAAGGATGGCGAAGCCGGAAATCGCAATACAGATTGGGATGACAGCGAAAAGGGCTCGGTGTCGTAGCTTGTCCGAGGCGTAGGCGCACATCATGGAGAAACCGAACGCCGCAACCCAAGGCGGCACACTTCGTAGCTGGGTCTCGATCTTGCCATAACCGTAGCCGTTCAGAATGGTTGGCGCAAAGTAGGCGTACCCGTAAGCCGGAACGATCAGTCCGAAATACATGAATCCTCCGACAATGACCTTGTAGTCTTTGAAGATGTTTCCAACATCACGCAAGGTAATCTTGCGATCCAATCCAGCTTTACCTTGGTCAAGGCGAAGTCGGGCTGCGACATAGTCGCGTTCATCGTCCTTGAGCCACTTTGCCTGCTCTGGAAAGTTGGGAAGCCAGAAGTAGAAGAAGAAGCTGACAAACACAGTCAAGCCGCCCTCAATGATGAAAATCCAGCGCCATCCACTGTATCCGCGCAGGCCACTCATTTTGCCGATCGCAGCAGCCAATAGTCCGCCAAAAGCACCAGCAAGAGTTGTGCTGTTGAAGAAGAACGAGTATCGTCGTTGCGCCTCGTGTCTACGATACCACATGCCAATAAGATAGAAAGCTAAAGAAGAAAGAGAGAAGTTAGGATATTGCAATTGACAAGAACATATACAAAGTGTGTAGCAATAATGTCTTCCGTGAGCGAGAGGTTACTTACCACCAGGGAACATGCCAGTTTCGAACAGACCGAGGAAGAATCGGGTTGTCAGCAAGCCTCCGTAGCTTGTCACTACACCCTGCATTATTGTGGTAAACCCGAAGAGAAACATATTCAGGGATAGCCATGTTGATGGCTTAAATTTCTTGAGGAGAATGTTGGATGGAATCTCGAAGAGGACATAAGGCACAAAGAAGATGACAATAGCGGTGTTGAATTGTGAGGGGTTTTGCATGCCCAAGTCTTTCTCCAGGTCAAAAATCCTTGCATTGGCGATATTGACTCTATCTGCAAGAAAGATGCAAGTTAGCACAACGATTCGTGACGCCCAATTGCAGCAACTACACGGGGGAAATGAATTTTCGTACCAAGAAAAGCCAGCAAGTACATGACGCAAAGAAATGGCACCACATGAAGATCAATCTTTGTTAGGAGGCGGAATTCGGTCGTGTGCGACGGGCACTTGACGACCTCGTCCTCGCTGGAATTGCCATCCTTGAGATGCTGTTCGTGTGCTTCAGAGAGCACACCAGATTCGCCAATTTGAGGCTCATTGAGCGAGTCGCTCTTCTTTTCATCTGCAGCAACCGCCATTGTTTCGGTAGAGAAACTCCTCCGATGGCAATTAGGTCTCGGGCCGTTGTACTTTGTGCTTCGCGATTCCGCGAATACGCGTGCGGGAGCGTCTGCTGGACAGGAGACAAAAAAGGAACCTCAAGTAAACTTGTAGGGCGAAACAGAGGAGCGTATAACCGACTGACGCGTCACAATCCCCGCGCTTGCAAACAGCGACAGGAGATGAACGATGCCTTATTGCAAGGTCCGAGGAAGAGCAACGAAAGAAATATTCATCACCACCTGGCCGAGGTCGGTAGCATGGCGGGCTATTATATGGGGATTGATGGTCAAGGCATCACAATACAGGCCATGCTAAGTCAAACGACCCCAATCCAAAAAATTGCCCGTTGGATCATAAATTGGGTCGGGGGTGGGACGGGGTGACAGGGGTCGAAGAATGTTTGCCGAATGCTTGGCCCGAATGTGATGGAAGGCCAAGACTGGAGGTGAGTGGCAAAGGCTGCCGCGAGGCCAGCGGAATATTCAATTGGCATGGATGGGATGGCATGGGATGGAGGGTGGACAGGGGATGTGGCCGGGAGTGGAGGTGGCACAGAAGCCACCGGGCATGTTTTGGCTGAGGTGAGTGAAATCAATCTGGGCAAGTGCTGAGACGACGGGCAAAGCGAGACCGAACGACCGACCATGTTACGGAGCAGATTTTCGAAAAGGCCACATGCAGGCTGATGTGCATTCATTGAAGCGACCAGCACACATGTGGACACATCAATTGATGCGATGGAGAGAAGGAACCCAGTCCGCGCCTGCCTGTAGTTTTGTGGCTGTCAGGATACCCGCTTACTGTCCATATCAGTCCCTTCTAAGGCAACTGCCCGTTCCAACCCCGCAATCTGAGAATCTCTAACACCAACTCATGTCATGGCAACCCAAAACCAAACACATTCGTCCAGATACTAGAGTCAATTGCAGGCTTCTCAAACTCCACCTAACTTCCCACACTTGGACACGTTTGCTGAACCCCTTCCTTTTTCGCTCTTTAGTTTCAAGCGGGGCATGAGTATTCCACGGACTTAGCAATCCGTCTTTGTCATTGTCTCCCTTAGTTTGCGGCTGATATGTGTGCCCTGCTGCCCCCTGCCGCCGTACACTTCGTTGACTGCACTTTACTCTAGCTTGTGAGAACGACTTAACTTTGGGTTGCAGAGTGCTTTTCCTAGCCTGCGGTACACTGTTCTGTGTTTGGGGTTCCGACACATCCGATGTGGTTGATCCCTCGGTCATAGGGATCGGACGGTATTCGAGCTGACAAAAGAGAGCATCAACAAGTGTCCGATTCATCGCTTATGAATACACCACAAATTACACATAAGTGCTTGGCATCATGTTTCGAGCGAAACTCAGCTAACGAGCAAGTGGACCGCTCAACCATGTCAAAATTCAAGGGCTGGACAATAATGCCAGGTCTGGTCTTGTTGAATACCAAACTTAATCGTTAGGTTGATAAACGAGAAGCCAGGTTGTCCCCACAATGGCATGTTGTGTCCTACCCGCGGTTAAGCAACTGAACTGTCAGGTGGGTTCCAAACCTGGGGCAAGGCAGGTTCCGCGGGCATCGCAATCTTTTCGATTGACTCTCGGATGAACCATCTACCTACCTAGGTATTTAGGTAGAGTACAACTACTCTTCACATTCTTCGACTACAAAACACCTACCATACATCCGCCAATGTTGCATTGCGGCCAAGCTCAGTGAGACCTGGTCTCAATGCCCCAGCCATCTTATTATCAATCATGACGATAAAAATGCGTTCAAATGTCCATGAGTGTACACAAATTGGAAATCAATCTGAACATTCAGAGCCTCGGTGTGACATCTTACATTTTCTGGGGCACAATCGCAGGGCACGGGCAATACATGGCTGAAGCTGAGCGACGGTGCTCGCCGGTTAGACGACAACTCCAGATGATTAACAATCCCGAATCATGCACCTACATGAGGTTCAGGGTGCCACCTGGGGGCGTCGCGGGTGGAAAATTCGGCAATCTGTTGACTCCACTCCATCTTCAATCAAGGAACAAATGCCAAGTTGTTACAGGTGGCGTACATATGCTTGGCTTTAGCCGCGCCTTCTAGATGCAAAGAAGGTGGCGCTGGAAGCAGTTGTTCTCCAGCTCCTTGGCTCAAACACCACACATGAGAAAGCTAGTTCTGCTGAAAAGGATTTTATGACGTCCAACTTCGATTTCCTGACCCCTTTTTTTACTTCACATACATCCGTATGTGCTACTGAGTTTAGGCAACACCTATGTTCATTCACCAGATGGAAACGGCCAAGGGAAAGGGCTGGATATACCCCGGTCTGACTATTGAACAAGGTGTGGAAATCCCAAAAAGCTATAGAGTACGCCACAATGCGTTTGCATCGAACGGAACGAAGTGCGTTATTTTGGGCTTACTCTTAAGCGGCTATGAACGGTCTTGTCTTCGGCCTAAAGGAGTTCTGTCTCGATGCCTAGCTGCGAAGTCCACAACCACGTGGCAAACTGCTTGTCATAGGTTTGAAAGACACCATCAAGTCTCTATGAACAGCTGCTGGTTTCCATTTCACGGTTGAAAAAAGTGGGAAATGATATCGATGAGAGCCACCTGCTATGGCATTGTGGTCGCGTTTGCTGAGATGAGAAAGGTGTTTCTCGTGTACTCTCCCGATCTACATGACGAACCATGCAGATATCCGACCAACGAGTGAGTGATGAAGTAGCTTTCGTTTTCTGTTTGCAAGTCTAGTTCCATCCTTGTCTCTGGTATCTATTTGAGAATTCCCCCATCCTCCCGCAGTACATTGTAAACTTATCTGCATTGCTGTGAATCAGATCGATATGCCACATTCACAGACCCAATCACAACATCACGGCAGCCCACTCTACGCCCTCACGACGCTGAGTATGGATCCAACTAGTGCCTACTTTATGGACAACGGAATGGAACTATTGGATTCTTTTCAGCAGTCGGTCTGGTTGAGCGTCCACAACGTCCACCACAGTCAGCTTCTCGACCCCTCGGTCACGGGACAACCTCTTGACGAGCAGTTTGAGGATGGTAACGAGGTCCCCGCGGGGAACATGCTTGAGAGCTCAAACACTCACGAAAATTTGAGCCTCAACAGAGATCTAAACCAGCAGGAGTTGGCCCTGCCTAGTCAACTTTACTCACCAGCAACCACCAAGTCAGTTCTCAGGCATAGCTTCACATGGGATGCTTTCTAACGTAAAACTCCGTCTTGCAGTACTTTTAGCGCGCTACAGTCGATGGGTGGTCTCGGACAACAGGATAATTTGGACGGTGTACATGTCCCGAGCAGCCACGACCAGGGTGAATTTTCCACTGCCAGCTTTGTTGAGAACAATACAGTCCCAGCAGCGCCATACGAAGAGAGCCTTCTATTCGCGGGAACCATTTCCACCAGCATTGGGAACCACTCAGGCAACCCCGAGCATCAAAACAGTCTCCATTCAGTGCAAGATGCCGCTGAAATCCACCAAGCGCGGAGGAGTAGACACGACGTTGCCTCTGCTCAAACCACCCGGGCAGGTCGGAAGGCAGCCAAGTACCGCACAAGCAAGGGACATTCATCCCGGACTTTTCAGGGGCTGTTTAATAATGAAACAGCCGTTAAACAGCGACTGGAAGCCATGCTACAGCAGCATCGAAAGGAAACCTTGGGCTGTACATCCCCAGACAACGACAGTACCTTTCCTCAATCGGATGACGAGTATCAGGAAAAAGTTCGCAGAGTGTTTGATGCCATCTGCGACTGGTCTTACATTTTGGAGTGGAGAGCTGTGTTGCCCAAGAACGAAGAAGACGACATCATTACGCGATTGATACAGGCAAGGTCGGACGCCCAGCAGCAGCATATATTGACTGAGACTTTACTGGAAAACTTCACACCTACAAAGGAGGAACTTGCTAGCATACTACCACCCGTGGAAAATCAACAGCAGAAGGTGCTGCGTCAAATTCCTGATGACGAGACCATTGAAATGATTTCATGGGGCATTGTGGTATGTAGCTAAGAAAGACGGCCTGGTTGAGCTAGATTAACAACCAATGTAGGCCGCGGCTATCAAATCACAGCAAGGCGACACCCAAGTACCATACTGGTGCGTCTCGGAAGGCGGCTAGGAGCCGTACGAATCGTTTGACGCCCGGTTGAGCCAAGTATGTTGTGTTTTGAGGGTGAGTATTCGAAGACGTGACTCTTTGCGGTCTTGACTGACTGGAGTTGGTAGGACTCAAAGCAAGTTGTCAAATCCCTTCTTACTCTGGGTGACGCATGGAAGATACGAATTGTCAACCATCCGCGTAAAGAGCTCAAGGTAAGTTCTTAGAAGCCATTACCCAAAGTCAAGCTGCTAATGGAACGACCGGCAGACCAAACGTGTTAACTCGAAAGGCAACTCTGCCAAAGCCAAACTCCTCAAACAGTCTGGGAGGTCTGGCAACGTTATTCAAGAGCCATGAATGTAGCCACCTGTACTGGGCGTTATGTAGCAACGAGACTACTACTTTTAGGACAGGATGAAATAAACACTAGTTGTATTAACTTATTTCTTTATCTACATAATCACAACCGAGTAATGCAAGCCACCCCCAAACCCCCTTTACAACAACCATATCCCAGCACACCAAACAGCCCCCTCAAACGTCCGACTTCTTCCCAACCATCAAATACATAGGCGTAAACAACTTCCTCCTCCCCCCCTCAACCAACGCATCCGCCGCCCTACCCAAACTCTCCGCCGTCTTCCTCGTCCCCGCCGGCGCAACCCTCACCACCTCCAGAACATGCAAAAACGCATGCGCAACAACCCTCCCCCACCGATTCATCCTCAAAACCGTCAACGCATCCCAAACGTTCTGCGCGTACCGCAAATCCGTACCGAGCGGCCAGTACCACGGCGCGGAGCCTGTATCCGTAGCAGCAAGGTCCTCATGGTACAGCAGCTCAAATCCAGCTTCTTGAATAGCTGCCAGTCCTTCTGATACTTTGAACATTTGGGGTATGCCATCGCCTTGTTCGATATCTAGCCGTATGCGGCGGTGGTCGAGGTTGTTGTTGTCGTATGCCTCTGTCATGAGCCACTCGTAGACGCCGAACGTGCCTCCTGGTTTGAGGACGCGGTGCATTTCGCGGTATACGCCTGCCAGGGAGGGGGCGTGACATGTCGCTTCGATTACGTAGACTGCGTCGAAGGAGTTATCTGGGAATGGCATTTTCTAAAACGTATTGTTAGTGTGGTCGAATTAGGGGGACGAGGAGACGTACCATGAAGTCGCCTTGGACAAAGTCCAGTTTATCGGCTAGACCTTCCTTCTTGGCGTAGATTTTCGCTCGCTCAACTTGATATTCATTGATATTGAGGCCAGTGACGTGACAGCCTGTGAATCTAACCATTTCTCTGGCTGGACCGCCAACTCCACAACCCACATCTAGGACCTTCATGCCCTTTTTGAGACCAGTATGCGCTGCGAGGAGGTGTTCATGTCGAGCGATGGCCTGAGAAAATCCTTCTCCTTGAGCAAAGCGGCAGAAGTGGAAGGATTCGCCCCAGGCGTTTTCGTAAAAATCAGTAGCAATGTTGTAGTATCTTGAACCAAAGTCAACCACCGAGATTAGATCACGCGAGAAACGGGACACACATACTGTCTGGTAATAGTGGCATAATCATCTGTGCGAGCCTGTCTTACGGCTTCAGTCTCATCTTGGGCACTTTTGTTATCCCAGTGCTGGAAGTATTCCTTGACAGCGGCTTCGTTGGCCTCTCGATCTTTGCCCATCATGGCTCGCAGGCCGCCTCGGGACTCGGACGAGCCGCCATGGAGGACTTTATCGAATGCAGAGTTTCTGGCATCTTTTGCTGATAGCAGGACTTGGCTGGACATGTTGATGTGGCTGCAACGAGGGAGGGTGCGATGATGGTGCAAGTCGACAAGAGGATGGTATGGAACTGATTCAAGCAAGAAGCAGCAGCACAAGCTATTTTGAAATGTTTCTGGAGTTCAATAGAACTTATATACTGCCATCTGCATCGGTAGTATAGATTTTGATTGCCTACTGTCCTGCGAGTACTCGGGAGTTGGAAGCTATATGCGAATACGAATACGAACCCGCTGTCCGGCTCGACAGACAGACTCGATTTACCACGCGGCATTGGCACCTCGGTAAAAGTCTCCGTCTGTGTCCATATATTTCAGGGGCACAAAGTTAATGAGGTCCTGGGCTTTGAACATTTGCATGTCGCAGAGCTGTGCATCTGGGAATTTAGCCAGAAGCTAACCTGACACGCACCATGTTCATGCAACACGAATACGTTCCCGTAAGACAGTCGATCATGGTACTGTCGTGGGATAATCATATCTATTGAGCTGATTCAAAAGGAGTATATACAGTTGGAAGAGGAATGAATCCTGTTTACTTAGTCCACTCGCCCCGTACCCAGCGGTTCACAAAGTCAACGGCCCCTTCAGGCTGATCCATTGGGACCATGTGTCCCGCCTGGTACACTCGGAGAAAAGCAAAGCCTTGCGCGTTCTTGATATTGCCGTAATTCTTGCCAGAAGGTGCCTTTAGTTCAGTGCTTTTGGCAGCGTTGAAGGCGTCGTGGCCGGGCCACTGAAGTGCATTGGTCCAGGCCTGGTTACCCAGCCAGTTGCAAATGAAGTCGACATCGCCTGCATAAATGAGGACTGGGATCTGGGCCAAAACCTCGGTGACGTTGTTCTGGATTGGTAGGAACCAATCGCCGGCTTGCCTAAAAGCGCCGTTGATCTGGTTGTTGCAGGTGCTGAAGCTGTCCACTTCGACTCCAAGGGCTTGCATGACATCCTTCTTGTTGAGCCAATCCTGGATATAGTTCATTTCTTCATAGCACAACCCACCACCTACACACTGTTTTCGGATATCATAAACATTGAGACCGGTTTGTTCGAACGCTCCGAGCAGTGGTCCGTCACAGTCATCACTGGCGCTGACACATGAGCTGTGGTCTCCGTCGTAGCACGCCTTGATGGTCTTCTGGCACTGAGGAAGGGCATCCTGCATCGACTGACAAGTCTGATCGTCCAGAACAGCCTTGTATCCGCCTTTGCCACAGCCCATGGGTTGGTAGTAGGCATATTGTGTGTAAGCATCGGTGAGCCCATTACCGATAAGAGCGCTCTTGATGTTGATGTTGCGGTCCTTGTGAGACAAAATCTCTGACGCAAATACCGGGATATAGTGGCCGGCATAAGATTCGCCTGAAATGTGGAAATCTTGTTTAGCGTACTGAGGGAACTGCTCGAAGAATAAGGTCAACAAGGCGTATACGTCTTTGGCGGCGGCAGCGGTGGTGTCAACAGGAGAGTTGCTGTATGAGAAGCCAGTATTGACAGGCTGATCTAGGAAAATAACAGACGCGTTGTTATTCCATGCATACTGGTTGGGAACCAGCTGTCCGTTCTTATCAATGTGAGATGGTCCCAACTCCATGAAGAGACCAGACATGGACGAGCAACCAGGTCCGCCCGTCAGCCACAAGATTACAGGGTCGTTTTTGGGGTCGTTGCGGGACTCAAAGAACCCTGTGGAATATTAGTTTCACGTTTATAGCATATGGAGAATCAGGAATAGTTGTCTTACAATAAAATAAGTGCTTGTCCGTGGAGTTGTCGTCAAGATATCCACTGTACTGCTTGACCTTGTCAACACTGAGTTTGGCCGGGTCAACTGCATTGGCTCGGAGGTTGTAGTTGGCAAGCTGGCCACCGTAGTTTTTGGAAAGCTTCACATCAGCTCCGCTGATTACATGATTCCAATCGCTATCGGGCTTGCGAAATGACCTCTTTGGTGGCGGGACAGCTCTGGTGTCATGAGGAGGCGGGCTGGGGAGGGCCGTGGCCAGAGAGACAAGCCCCAGGAAAAGGGCAGCAGAGAAGCGCATGTTGGGTAGTATGATGCTGAAGCTGTAAAAGAATGAGAGCTCAAGAGTAGCTTGGAGGCCGGATCAAAACGAGCTTGCTGCTGCTTGGTGGGAAGCTCAAGGCTTTTCAATGCGAAGGCCGAAAGGTATAGGCGAATGAGTGCAACGAGTGTACATGAACCCAACCCAACCAAACGAAACGACCAGGATTCACTGCCTTCCGATGTTTGATGTCGATCATGGCGGTAGCCTTCGGGCTTTCCTCCATAAACATGGGATTTGCGGTTATGCGTGATGCTGCGTGGGCCAAAACCCACAAGGGTCAACTTCTAGGGCCGGAGAGGAAGGTATTGTGCATGGTGAGTGTCGATCATGGGCATCTAGAATCACAGCTCCTTCCTTATGATGAAGATATTTGCCGAGCCTGATTCACTGGTTCCCGTTTGGGACGTGCAAAGTCCATCGCCCCTTCCAGTTTGCAGACCTCCATGATTCCCCTTGATAGAATTCCACATTGTCGACAATACCGAATCGCAAAGACTCATGATGAGTGAGCCTCATTGCCACAAAACTACGGAGTAGTTGCTGGATGGTCGAATCACACGAGCTCAAGCTTACGGAGAGAATTGTCGATCTCCATGCGGGTCCATATCTTTCTTGTTCTTTTCGTGGGGCACAATGGAGACAATGTGAATGGGGCATTGCTGTACTTTTGACTTTTGACTCTGGACTCTTGACTCTGCACCCCTTGCCCCCCAACTCGCAGCTTCAGGTACCAGGCAATCAGGTTCAATTGTGGAACGGGCAAACAGTCTGGTGTGTTCCCTGTTGCTGCTGTTCATCCCTTGGTTTACCAAAGCAGGGCGCAAGCACCTTGTCGGTCATGCTCCAGTCTGTGTCCATGTCTCGGGTAGAAATCGAAAATCTTCAGCAATGTCTCGCCAGGGATTCCTAGTCAAGTTCATGCTGCGTTGCACAGCACGATGATGGTAGTCATTCGCATTACGCGGCCTGTGTCTACTGGACGAAATTGTCATCCGCCTCTTTCAACGTATCGTTTTGGCCCTGTTTGCATTTCGTCACGATTGTCCTGGTCCAAATGCCGATGAGGCAATGGAAAGCGACGCAACGCAACGCACATCAGCCATGTGAGGACTGGGGAGCAGACGCCACCTGCCTGATGAGGGAGGTCAGGGAAAGCCCCAGAACTTCTTTTGATCATCGCAAAAAAATGACGTTACCAGGGCACTATTGTTTGAACTTCTGTGGTCTCCATTAAACATGCTGATGGCTGTTGCCCATCATGGAACCGATGGTTGACGAGGCGAGGATGAAGCCTTGGACGACTTAGTCCCTGGGTATTTCATTTCAGCCCAAATATCAGTTGACCCGAAAACAAGCAATGCTACCGCCTAAACGAAAATGGAATTTATCGGCTACTAAATATACAAAAGATCCCCGTTCATCATTGGCAACATTCGGCACTCGAACATGCGCAACCAAGCAAGGTGTCCCAAACAACATATAATGAGGGCCGGTCGAAATTGGCCAGATACGACGAATACTTGCCATTCAGGTCATGCTATGTGCTGCGATGCAACGTCTAAATGGTATGGTGTTTTCCAGTTCGGGCATCTTCCATCAACCAACCCGTCTTGGCAGGAGATTCGGTTCACCGGCAGAACTGCGCCTTAGCCGCCTGCCGTCTTGGCATGCTATATTGCAGGCGATGGTGGGTCCGGGCTGAGATTTATTCCATATCATGTTGTCCTCTATCCCATTAAGTCCGTTTGTGTTTGTTTCAAAGATCAGACTCCAGCTGCCTAGGTACTCCAACCAAAGGGAATCTACCGTTTACTCACGTCACCACATGAATCACAGCAGTAGTTTGGCCAGCAGCTACATAAAGTAAAGAAGTGGTATTATCGAAATCAAATGCATCGCTATGTTGAATTACTAGTCTCATGTTGAACTTGTTGAGAAATTAGTGAGAATCGTCAGGATCCTGCGCACCCTTGGCCGCCAATGGCCTGGTGAAGAAATAACTCCTCTCCCAGCCATCAATATCATCAACAACCGTCTCCTTCACAAGTTCGTACCTGCCAATCTTGGGAAGAATAACAGCCCAGACCAACCAGTAGACACCTCCAGCGAAAATCACACCGAAGCCCACAACACAATGAATCCAATAGGGCAGGCTCTCGTAGACGCTCTGACCCTCCTCAGGAGGCACAAACGGAGCCACAACCAAGTAGATGTTGCTGAGAAGGAAGAAGATGGCCACAGGGAGAGTCGCCTTGATGGGAGGGTTCCAGTTTCTAGCCTCCCGGTTGCGGTAAAGATGAATCAAGGCGCCCGCGACAAACGTATTGATAATAGCAAGAGGGTACGAAATGAGGTTGAGCACAAAGTTGTACGCATCGCCAGCAGGGGGGGCAAGAATCGTAATCGCCGTGACGAGCCAGTGCTCAAAGAGACCAGCGAGCGGAGCGTTAAACGGACGGTTGCTGGCCCAGAAGCGTGAGAAGGGAAGCACGCCTTCGCGACCGAGTTCTTGAACAAGACGGCCCTGGGAGAAGATGACGCTCAGGACGTTTCCGAACGCAGATAGGGCCACAAAAACGGAGAGAGCTCGCTCAGCAGACTCTCCAAACATGTTGCGGAATAGCGAGGCAGCCACCAATCGTTTCGACTCGAGCATTTCCTCCTTTGAGACGCCTGCGAAATATGCCACATTTGCGAGCATATACAAAACGGAAATAGTGCCAATGGCAATGGGAGCAGCAAACTTGAGCGTCCTAGCGGGATTCTTGGTCTCGCTAAGAGCATAATTGGCATTGCTGTAGCCGACATAACTCCAAATAACGTTATACAACGCCGTGACGATGCCATATGCGCTCCCTGTCGTCCCCTCAAACGGCTTGGAGAAGGTATTATTCTCCCTGACCTTCTTGAGATTCACCAACGGCGAGATGATGATAATGACAATGACGAGAATCTTCAGCACGCCCAGCACATTCTGCAGCCGGATTCCCCATTTCAACGCCGTGCCGTGGATCAAAAACGCAGTCGTCAGACACGCCAGCGCAATGCCTCGCTGATTCCATCGCGTGACATCCACCTGCGCCGCATGCAGGATGTACTCCCCGAAGATGACGGAGTTGCCCGCCGCCCACCCCAGCAGGATCACGTACCCCGTGTACAGCGACGTGGTCAGAAACTTGGGCTTGCGGTACACGAACTCGAGGTAGTTCTTCTCGCCGCCGTTGCGCGGCAGGCCCGTCCCGAATTCCATGTACACTGCCGTTCCGGCCGCGGCGATGAACATGCCCACCAGCCAGATGATGAGGGAGAGGCCAGGGGAGCCGCATTGGGCGAGGATGGTGGCCGGTGTGGCGAAGATGCCGGTGCCGATGATGCGGTTGAAGATGAGGAGGGCGGCGGAGGGGATGCCTATCTGGCGTTTGTTTTCGCGGGCGATTTCGAGTTGGCCTTTTGGTGGTTAGTTTTGATGAGGGTTTGGTGGAAGGGGGGATGTTACCATTTTCAGTGTCGGGGCCGGAGCCTACTTCGCTTGGGTTTTTCTTGGTGTCATCTGGGTCGGCGATGCGTGTGCCTCCGACGACGTGGCTCATTTTGATGGTTGTATGTGTTTGAATTAAGAGGAGTTTCGACGTTAAGAGGATGGTGAAGTTAAGAGGTGATATCAAGATACATCACTTATACAGATGTACACATAAACCCACAACTGCAATAACAACACAAACTCAGTACAAAGAACCGGAATAGAAAATGGAAAATACAACGCTACACCATCATGTATTTATGAAAGACGAAAAAAATCCTGCCCACCTCTACCAAGAAGCCAAGAGTCAGCTCCAAAGCACCTCATTTTGGTGTCCGGGCCTTCTCACCACGATGTGGATACCGAAGCGGGTGTCTCGAAGCTAGAAACCCACCAGAAGCATGCGTCTAGAGTTGTCCTCGACCCTCTTCGTTCACCTAGGCGGGTCTGGAGGCAATGGTGCCATCGCACCCCTTGGTTGACGTTTTTTCTGGTTTGCATGGTAGGTTGGTTGATGGAGGGTAGGTTTGTCATGTTTGGAGCCGATGCTATGCGGGCTGTATTCAGAAAGAGATCCGCCGTGCGTCCTGTATGATGATTATCCTAAATCGAAACAATAAAGCCACATCTCAACTCTAATTAGCATAATTTAGCAAGGCAGACAAATGTGTAAAAAAAAAAAAATTGGAGTGTCGGCACTGGACCGATGACGCGATCGACAGAGATGCCCTTTTTGGTTGTTCTGCCGTGCAAGGTTAGCCAATCAGGAGCTGGCGTGGTGCAAATTCGAACTAGGGGTTTAAACTTGGTGCAACAGTGATGCTTTTAAGCTTGTGGTGGCGCTGTGATGGAATATTCTGTTCTTCTTTGGTGATTTCTGGAACTATTGGGGTTGAGAGATGTTCTGGAATATTGAGGAGACTGGGGATGGGAAATGGTGGATTGATTGTTGCGATCGACTCGGAAGTCCAGGTTTGTTGAGCATTGTTTTGGTGAGCTTGGCACGTGGAGTTTGAGTTATCTGATCAGTGTGGGCATACGGTACGGAGTAGACTATTTTACAGATCCAATGGCCCACAAGTTCGTCGACCTGTCTCAAAACCAACATGCGTATTGTACATTCCTTGTTCAGTACTGCACAATGCCGCCGTCTCCAACATGAATTCAATTTTCGGCCCTCGTGCCATTCCACCTCATCGGGATGGCCCGTGGTGTCTCGGCCCATTGCGTGATGCAGCCAACAGTCTTTGCGGGTCGCCTCGGCGTCTCATAGACTGTTATGCGAACCTTACTCGTCACTATCACGCAATTATATTCCCCGAGGCATGTTCTGCAAGCCAAGGGAGAGCACCAGGTCTTTGTAAGCTGACAAGGCCAGTGGCCGTATTATTGAGACTACGTCTAACTAGAGTATAGCACAGTAGTTCCCATTCCCAGTCTATTATCAATATTCATATCATTTCGTAAAGGAGTGTGTCATGCAATCATGTGGTTAAACTTTTGTCCTGTCCCTATGCCTGTATCATCCATCCGCAGACCGTCGGCAATTTGCCACGGTTCTCGCCGGGAAAAATTCGACATGTGTATTATGTATGCGCCTTGGTATGCAAAATTATAGAATTGGTTTCTGAAAAGTGTGTCGGAAAGGGTGGCAGTTCGAGGTCGTGGTTTCCAAAAAGTATTTGTTGCTGTCTTGTTCTCGTGTTTGCATTTGCATGCGCCAAAGGCGACTTTGCGCCAACTTGCTTAAGCAATTGCTTGAATGGACTCAATCGGAACGGGAGCATCGAAGTGGTTGCAGTTGATAAAGCGAGTAGAGTAAGTCTGACCCATCTTCCAGTCAGGATTCTGCCAGCTTTTGTCGGTGCATTTCAAATTAAACTTGGCACCACCCTGAGCCCAGAAGCGACTGCCCTCTCCGGGACAAGCCCATGTCTGATTGACCTTGAGTTCCTCAGCGGGGTATGAGAAGGTAAATGTGGCCGCATCACCGGGTACGTCCTCGGTACAGTTGTAGACAAAGTTACCGTAGAAGAAGACGTCCAACTGGTTGGAGGCGGCCGAGCACTGAGCCTTATACTTGAGGCTAGGGTTCTCCAGAGTAAAGTTGACGTAGCCCCATGAGTTTTGGTGAGCGGGTGTGGTGAAGATGTATGAAGCGTGGTAATCAAAGTCCTTTACGGCCCATGCCTTGGTCTTGGTTGACTTTTGAGTGCATTTCTCGGGAGCGCGAAGGTCCAGGGTCGATGGGGCAGCCAGGGCAGCGCCGGCCAAGAGGAGCGTTGTAAGAAGGCGAAGCATTTTGCTGGTGTATCTTGCTTTTGATGCTGCTTGCAAAGGAGTAGAGTATGAGCAAATGCGGTGTAAAGTTCTCTTCTTTGTACAAGAAGTGGAAATGGATGGAGAAGATTGTTTGCTTTGGATTCTTGTGAGATGGTTGTTTCTGTTGTGCATTTGAGGAGGGGATATCGCCACATACTTATAGCCCAGCAACCGATGTCAGGGTTTGTTGTCCTGGTTATTCAAGCCCAGCCATCAAGACGGGTCAAGGTTGCGTGGGATTTCCGTATGGTTCATGTGGCAAAGAGAGGGAACCAAAAATACATCTGCCCCTTCCTGCGGTTGCATTTGGATACTGCACCGTCCGTGTGTTCCGTACAAGAGGCGGACATTCTGGCCTGACGATGTTGGTGGGAAGGCAAGATGGAGTCTGGTGGGCGAGGATGTCAGCCAAGCACATGACGTAGCACTGAGTTCGTATTTCCTGAGATAGTGGGCGACCAGTAGAGTCTAGTCTAGCCCACCAGTCTAGGGCTGAAAAGCCAACATTGAACCAGACATTGTGAGGTTGAATGGGCTGGTGCGTTCTACTGCCGCTTCTGGGGAGGTTGGGGCGATGCTGGCTGGACGGGACATTCGTTGCTGGCATTGATTATTGGCTGGGGCCAATTCGGTCAATGTTGATGTTCAATGTTGAGAGATCTGGGCGCAATGCAGCCTGGTTGACATGCTCCGTGGTGGTGCGATGCTGGCTGGTCATTACTCCGTACATCAACATCGAATCAATGTCAAGTGAAGTACAGAGTACCAGGAAATGAAGCCCCAGCCAGTTGTCAATCTGTCTGGTGGTCTTGTCCCTTCCGTCCAGGCCCAGCCTCCTAATACTGAGGCAGGGAAGGAGCCCCCAACAGCATTCTGTGCGGTCGATTGAGGCAAGCACAGGCAATTGAACCAGACCCCTGCCATAGAAGTGCCGGAACGAGGCCGCCAACCCGTGCGCCATGCAGATACCCAAACTTCGTCCTGCTCACCACTTTTGCAGCAGATGGTCGCATCAAGCCCGACCTCTCACATCAACGATGCCTGTATTAATATTTTGCCTACTATATCAAACGGCAAACAATATTGAAAAATCTTTGAAAAATTTTCCGCTACTACATGGGCTGGCCCGACATTAAACCCGCACCGAGAACTATCACGAATGCCGCAGTCTCGACTTGGCCTGACGCCCTCAACTCAACAACAAAGACATCAAAGCTACGTTACTGCAGTCACTAATAGACTGGACCAGACATTCTCGACCGCAGCAGCTCGACTGTAAATCATTTTCCAGCCGCATGAACCACCAACAGGATCGAGCAACATGCACCCAGTGCCACCATATGCAGTCTTCAAGTCCAATAATAGCGCTGAGCACGGACAAAGGTCAATGTTCAACGTGACGCTGCAACTGCGAACTCTCCATATCGAGAGGAGCAAACATGCCTGCAACAGCCCAATGAATGCCAGTTGCTGCGATCCGCTCATGGACAAAGGGCAAGGGACCAGGTGTTGGCCCCTTCTCCAGATAGCAGCTCAGCGAGTCGGATCACAAGGTTGCAACTGATCGGCACTGGCCCAGCTCTTGAAGCTCGTATTCCGCTTCTGAGCTGGCAAACCTACTTCGTGTCTGGGGCTGAGTGTCACTCACGACCAGGACCAGTCAGCAGCTACTGATGAACAGAAAGAACAAAAATATCGAGAAGAGGCATTCAACAACCGGGGTGGGAATTGTCTAAATTGCGTAGCATGTCGCGCCGCGCTTCTGCATTTGTTCGGCTGGCAGCCTCTGCCGCTTGCATGTCTCGTACGATGGCCATCTGCATATTGATGTTTTTTCTGGGCCACAAAATGGACATGCATGTGCAGGTCCTTGTGTAAGTCGGTTATCGTACCCTGGGAACCAGTTCTGGACCTGTACCTGTCACCACCACGGTGATGGACAGAACATGCAAGTGATTTCATTTGTACCAGACCGCTTGACATATCTGCGCCGCCTGTTCCACCGACAGACAGTCTCTCGTGGTCGAGAAGAACCGCTTCGGAATCGGCAATGTAACACAGCGGCAAACAGCTCAACGAAGTCGATTTCATACGTCTTGGTTGTGGGGGTTTCTGCAGGGCGCACGGCAAAAAGCACATTTTACTCTAGCTTAAATGTAAGCACGGTTCGTTTATTGAACGTGTCAATGTAGAGACCATGGCCGAAGCCCTCTTGGATAACACACGATGGGAGGTGGTTACTGCGGTCATTTGCCGAATTGACGGATGCTGAGGCATCGGATTGCTTCAATTCTCACCAAACCCTGTGTCAGGGGACACAGTCCATATCGCCTGCCGCTGAGCACCTTACCGATGGTCGTGGCCAATATCAGTGACACTCATCACTAATTTGTTATTGGTATCGTCGAGTACGAGTAGCGGCCATTGCTTTCCGATGCCAAGCAACTTACCGTCATCAAGTCTCGGCATTTGCATCATGGCAAATGCGAAGAGCCGTAAAACACCAGGCCTTCAAAAAGGTCCCTGGCCGACTGTGTGACATCCGTCCATAGCGTTGCAGTGGGAGTACCAGTGGCGGCGGGCCAGGAACTATTGCAATTAGCTTCCGTTGTTCATTTCATTGCTCGTTGATAGGGCCATTGTTTCGTACCTTTAATGAGGTCTAATTAAGTTTCAATGCGACCTTACTATGACTGGTTATGAAGCAGCGACATGCAGGAGAAAATTTTTCTTTGGGATGGCGATGTTTCCCCAATTTTGAATTACCTCACGGCGACTGACTGTTGTACAATATGCGAGCGTTTTGTGGAACCAACAACGATGTCTGTCTGGCATCCTGTCTTCAATCACCATGCCTGACTGATTCCTGTCATTGTCAGAGTAAGGAATCTGCTAGAGTTGCGGTTCCAGAAACGGAATGGTGAACACCTTGTGACAATGAGTTCCGTGAGACGAAGGTGACGGTTCAGGAGACAGCTGCCTCGAGGTCAAGCGACAGAGCTCTTATCACGTTCCTCAAAAGGCCCCCGTGTTTTAACATCAAAATGAAATGCGAAGTCTCACGGCTTGTTGAATGAAGTTCACCTCCTCACTTCCCCTCATTCTCATTGCCAGGTATGAATAATGTGGGCCGTCTATTTATGTATCAAGACTCAAGAGAGGGAAATGCCAACTGAAGACAAACATTTTGTTGATGAGCAACGATTACAACAATTCGAAGGCATCTAAAAATTTACACTCAACTTCTCACACCCACGCTTTAATCGCCTACCTGCCACAGTTACGTTTATTGTATTGTTCTGAACCATAAACTTCGTCCAACTTCTAAATCTGTGGATCCGCCACTTATACGGTTGTGATTGACATTAGGAGCTCCAACAAACAACAACTCTTCCCCACGATTTGAAGGACCCAGAAAATGACGCGCAATCCGAACTCCAACATTAGCTGTGCCCAGTTAGAATTTCATGTCTTGACAGCTCACATCTACAATAACACAAAGTAACTCTGTCACTGCATTTGTCCCTCCTCGTCGTGTAAACCCCGCCTTCGTAATGCCAGACAAGTCATATCCTCGCCCGGACTTTGAGCGAACCTATCTTCAGTGGGAATCGCTCAACGGCACATGGGACTTCATTTTCGACGACAACGATGTAGGATTGCAAAGCCGCTGGCAAGATTCAGGCCTTCCCAACAAAATCGCTGTTAAAGCCGCCAGCGCAACTGGCAAAGATGGAACCGCCAGTGAAAGCGACAGCATCACCCAACGCATCGCCGCAGGCACCCAAGAGCTTCTATCAGGCAACGCATTCAAGAAGAGCTCCGAGATTCTCAATCACAAGCGCCATATCCAAGTCCCATATGTCTTCCAGTGCCCTGCTTCCGGAATAAACGACCGCGGTGTTCACGAAGTCCTGTGGTACGAGCGCACCATTACTGATCTCCGATCAAGCCAGCAGAAAGGGCGAGGAGACAGGCTCTTGCTACGATTTGGAGCGGTCGACTACGAAGCTCGCGTGTGGGTGAACAGTCGTGAGATTGGCGGCCATCGAGGCGGCCATGTGCCCTTTGATGTGGACATTACGGATGCAGTTGATCAGGCTGGCACGAGCGAGCACCGAGTTACGATCCGGGTGTTCGATTCTGCAGGCGATTTGACTCAGCCGAGGGGCAAGCAGTACTGGGGTGCGAAGCCGGAGAGTATCTTTTATACGCCCTCGGGAGGGATTTGGCAGTCGGTGTGGCTGGAGGTTGTGCCTCGGGCGAGGATTGCTGATAGCTCGTATGGAACGGTGCTTCGATCTAATGAGATAGATTCGGGAGTTTTGCAATGCCATGTTGCTGTTCTTGGTCGAAGGGTGGGACAGGATATGAGTGTGGAAATTGAGAGTTCGTTTGGGGATGTGGTGGTGTCGAAGTCGCAACGGATGGAGCTGCCTCGATACAAGGACGCGGTTGACATTGAACTTGGGATGCGTCTTTCTGAAAACCAGAGGTCAAGTCTACCAAAGGATGTTCTTGATGGTGCTCCTTTGCACAGTACAGACTGCTGGAAGGATGGAGTGGCACTTTGGTCACCAGAGCATCCGCTCCTCTACGACATTACCTTTACACTTATCGATCAAGCGACTGGACATGTCGTGGAAACAGTCAAAACAACAACCGGAATGCGATCCATCGACTGGAAAAAAGGAGATGGCCTCTGGCGCCTCAACGGCAAGCCGTACTTTCAAGCCCTCTGCCTCGACCAGGGTTACTGGCCGGAGACCTTTATGACAGGCACGTCTGCCGAGATCAAGCGAGACATTGAGCTAGCGAAGAAGATGGGCTTCAACGGCTGTCGAAAACACCAGAAGATCGAGGGGCCCTTGTTTTACTACTGGGCCAATAAACTCGGGTATTTGGTGTGGGCGGAGATGGCAAACGCATACCAATTCAGTCGCGAGTACGTCGACCGCTTCAACCAGGAGTGGACTGAGTCGGTCAAATTGGCCATGAATCATCCCTCGGTCGTGACGTGGACGCCCGTGAATGAAAGCTGGGCGTACACTGCGCTTCATGACAGCGTCGAGCAGCGCGATCACATTCGAGCGCTGTACTTTATAACAAGGCATGTCAACAGTATGTGTCTTGACTGTGATTAGCTAACGTTGTACAGGACTCTTGATTCTACGCGCAGCATTAACGATAATTGTGGATGGGAGCACGTTCACACGGATCTAACCACGTTCCATGACTATAGTGACGGTCCTGAACTGGTCAAGACGTGTGCCAGCCTAGACGCCATACTTGACAAGAAGGCAGATCGGCACATGTTTGTCCCTGCTATTGAGGGTGACGATGGCGCGAGGCACACTCCCGGCGCACCGATTATGTGCACCGAGTTTGGGGGTGTTAATATTGCGGCGTCGAAGGGCGAAGCGAGTGAGCGGGATTGGGGATATACTACGGCGAAGGACTCTTCGGATCTTTTGGCTAGGTTTGAGAAGTTGGTGAGGGCGGTGACGGACGGTGGACATTGCTGTGCCTTTGTGTATACGCAGTTGTAAGTGCTGCTTTTGACCTTGTGCTTTCACTGCTGACGATGATGGTGGATTTTAGGTCGGATATCGAGCAGGAGGTTAATGGGTTGTATACGTTTGACCGGAAGGAGAAGCTGAGCGCGGAGAAGGTGAAGGGTATTATCGATGAGGCTTTGGAGGGGTGGTATAAACGAGTTGGAGTTGGACGAGGTTGAGGCGTGATTGTGTTATGTCTGGGTTGATGGGAGATTGTGGTTACTGCGTCATGGTGGAATGCGGGATGGGTTATTGATGCTGTGCGTTGATAGCTGCCTTGGTGTGTAGTTTGCTTGGCTGGGATTCAACTACGTTGGTATATGTGAATCAAATTCTGTTATGGAGACTACTGTCAAGAAATAAGTATATAATTCTAGACCTTCCTCGCTGTGTCCTCTTGTAAATCTCGTCTTCAACGTCAGGTACAAGATACTATACAGTCAACTTCAATTAACAAGCCCCTTAAACACCAAGCTCAATACTCTTTTCTATCAAAGCACTACAACAAAATGACTCAACAGGCGACCAAGTCAGTTCCAGCTGGGACCCGTTCCAAAACGGCTGATACCAGCGAAGCAGATCGTCGAGATCCAGGCGTGCGTTGTAAATGCGCCTGTGGTTGTCAGAACACGTTATACAACCCTCTCAACACTAGAGTCTGTGCGAAATGCAAGGAAGGCAATCACTACAGCTAAATTGTGGGAATTCATAGTTACTTACCTGCGTTTTTGGAGGTTTCCGGGTTAGCATGGTGTAAGTAGCGGGTTGGAGGTTTGAGCAATGCTGTGCTCTTACAACTGATACCACTAGCAACAATGCAGAAGCAAGCTTATAAGCTGTGTATTTCTTATTCTTTGAGATTTTATTGCACTTGGCTTTATGCTTTGTAGTCGACCAGTTAGTTATTAATATACTTGCTTGGACTGTTACCTGCTTGATGTGGCCTTGGCATCCATTCAGTGTATATATGTAATGCCTTGTATGATGCATTGCACTTGACGCTTATGGTGCGGACACTTAATAAAAGTCGATGAATACTAATTATGGAATAAAAGTAGGCACGGTATGTATGGTGTAATATATGCCTGCCAACTTGAGATTACGTTGCCGACCTAGCACGTGCATGTAATCAGTTACATGTAGGTAATAGATATGTTGGCCTGGATTTTGCCAGCATTTTGTTGTTGGAGACGTCACAATTTCGCCTTTACATACACCGGTGCGCTGGCTGCCTGTCATCATTCGCCATGACGACAGATATGAGAGCCAAGATTTCCCGCGTCCTTCGATCCGTTTTGCATCCGTTTCAGTTCAGAAAAACTACCAACGCTAAAGGCAAAGAGAACGACTCCATTGAAGCAGCATTTCCTCTGCTTCCACCGGAACGGCCACGCCCTCTTACCCCGGCCACATCTCAAGACTCAAAAGGCAATCCGCATATGTTCTCGAACCTATCAAGTCTCATCTTCACACGTTTGCTTCCCGAGCTGCGCCGGCTCGTGCTAGTTGAAATCTTTGGAGAGCGAACACTACACTTGGATCTAAGGCTCACCCACCCACTCGTTGGTCACGCCCACGATAAACCTAGCCGTGGAGACGACGAACATGACCATGGAAGAGCACCACTGAGCTGGTACGCTGCCAGAGATTACACCGCACCAAAGGTCTGGAGGTGGTGGAGCTCCGTATGCCACCGGTCATTGCCATTTGCCGACTTAACAAAGGGCCGCCGTGGATATCGGTATCCCATGGACGATACGTGCATGCGTGGTGATGCGGGATGTTGCCATCTCTGGTCACTTGATGCATCGACAGGCGTCTGCTCTGGATGTGCGATTAACGCTATGGGATGGTTACTGACTTGCCGGCAGGCGTAAGTTAATGCATATGTACTCTTGTGGCTTACTACCTTTAACTAAAACATCAAAGTTATGTGGAAGGTATCAATGTGCTTTACTCTACAAACACATTTTTCATTGCGAGTCAGGCCGTCTTAGATGCCTTGTTCTGCCCCGGTCCTCGAACTCGTCACTTAATCCTTCCAGAGCGCCTTGCCACTATCACATCTCTCGAGCTAACCTGGGACCTTCTGCTTTTCGGTCGACTTCCAAGTTCAAGCCGAAACCTCCAGCGCGACCTTGAATCAGACCGTCGCCGGGCTGCTGATCGACAGAAGATGGCTTCTCACCTTTCTCGAATTGGCGACGCCTGCCCTAATTTGCGTAGCTTGGTTCTCACTTTTACTGGCGCTCTTTATCTCGATTGGTCTGTACAACCCCGACTTGCGTTGGAAGAGATTAACCGTTTGCTCCTCCAGCCCATCGCCGAGGCGGTGGTGCGTCTCCCGCGGCCACAGAAACGGCCTGTGGTTGTTGAGCTTCCCTACAACGTGTTTGTCGATATCCGCAGAGCGGCGCGCCAAGGGGAAATAGCGTTGGAAGCGCCAATGGAGGATGGGCGCTATACCGTTTGGCTACGTTGTCCTTTATCACCAAAGGGCGACGAAACAATACCTAGTGGTGAGCAAAGCTCGTGTGCTGGCTTTGCATCTAATCCAAGAGACTGGCAGGATGAAGGCGATGACCGTTATACCTACTATTTGATCAAGGAAGGTGTTGACAGTAATCTTTTCTGGGATTACTTGGGCGTTCCGCATCTAAGATCACATATTCCGGCGGATGGGTTTATCATTATGTAATTCCTCGGGAGGCTGGTATTGCAGTTACTTGTTTTTACGTTGCAAAGCAAACGTCTGTGTTAAGCATGTATAGCCACCAGTGGTCTTTCACTTCATCCCGTACATCTATTGGCAGGGTCTCGTTTCCCGAAATCCATCGAAGCTTACGGAAATAAATGCATTCAAATAGTCTACGCTGGTGTTTTAAACTAATTCGACAATCTAATTATTCATTACGTAGCACTTCCTCGGTAGCACTATTCTACCTCGGGGCCTCATTAGTCCACACCAGCAACGAAAGCAACCCGATATGTCCTACCCAGAGCTATAGCCCATATTCATTGGCTTTGCTCAAATACTCACCCTCATATTGATCCAAATTACATGTACTTGGTCCAGTCAATCCCCCTCACGTCCTTGTAGCACTGAGACTCCACCGCAAACCTATAGTTGAACCTCGCATCAGGAGAAAGAGGCAGCAGCTCAGCACACTCAGACAGCAGCCGAACGGGAGCACAGTCCTTGGGAATATTGTAATTAGGCGACCCGTTTGTCGGGTACGTAGTCTTGGCCTGCTTGATGACGACCTGCTCACCCCCAATGGGAAGCACCTGACGACAAGCAACATACGTCTCTGGCGTGAGAAACGCATACGGACTCTTGTAGTGTCTGATTCCGGCTCCTACGGTGCCCTCGCCGCCGGACATGAATGCGCCGGAGAGCGTCTGCGAGGGGGACTCCAGGTTGAGCTTCCAGCTGCGGTAGGTGTCCCAGTCGGCCCAGATGGTGGTGGCCTTGTCGGCGTTGGCTTCGTCCTGGGTCCCGTTGACGAAGAAGATGCGGGCGTGCTTCTTGTCCTCGTTGGGGATGACGGCGTCGTTGAGGGTGCCGACGTGGCTGCCTGTGATGTATGTGTTGTGGATGGGGGGGTTGAAGTCGCGGGAGGGATCTGTGACGTTGACGACGAGCCGGAAGCCTTTGGATGTGGTGGTTTCGGGGTATGCTGGTGTGATGGGGGACGCTGAGGCTAAGCTCATAATGAGGGTGAGGAGGATGGAGCGCATTTTGGCGGTTGGAATTGTGAGTGGGAGTGTGGTTGAGTACGTGATGATGTTTGGTGAGATGAGGGATGATGGGAGTATAGTGAAGCAGCAATTGCAAGTTTTTATATACACGAATTCATGTTACACCCAGTGAAGATGATGAAGATGGATTCCGTACAAATTCTCATCTGACAACAAAACAGTGACGTCGCCGATGACACTTTGGTGTTGGTTGTTGCAAGAGTCAAAGTCCAAAGAGGCGGAGCTTGAGGGTTGCAGCGGCCGACTGACACCAATACGAGGAGCATCGGCCACTATGTCTCACAACAACCAACCGCCGGGCGCCAATGGCTGAGTATTCGTTGTCACTCGCAGGATTAAAGGGGCCTAAAAATACTTGACCCTTCGTACATGATGGCGGGAGTGCTCTTGTAGCGGATGTGTGCAGGGAGCTCGCTCCGCTAAGATCTGACATTACATCGGCCAAGACTGCCGGAGAGGATGTGCCGATCACTTCGGGCAAATGATACATGTAATCTGGATCCCGTATAGCTGCGCTGTCAGCACGCACGGGCTTTGCTGCATTGTTATGTTCAGTCGGTGGAGGAGGTTGGGGTGAGCATTGAAGCAGTTGGTCATGATTTTGTCTGCTTATGGTTACTCAAAATTTAACATGCGGTCAACAGACTATGTTGGTCATATCAAATGAACCTCTTGAAAGAAAACATTGGACAGTCCAAGTCTCTCACCAGGCAGCTTTCGCTCTAACTCGGCCAAATTGATCGTTCATTACCGAACATGCCAGCAACGTGCCGTCTTAGTTGCATCATGATGGCGCCCAACCACAAGCCATATCAATATTTTCATGCAGGGTGTTTGATAGCCAATGGAAGACCGGGTAGGGTTGAAGTCGACAAATTCTGTTCACTTAGAGACAGTACTTTCCGATCCTCTTTACATTTGCGTTAGCTACTGCTACATTGATTATCTGCCAATTACCCCAGAGTGGTGACTATTTCCCTTCATGATCTCTATCCGACATCACCTAACATTCCATCCTCTGCCTTTTAGCCAGCCATGACACTCTTCCCTCCATCTTCAGTGATTCGTTCCCTGATGCGAATCTTCATAATTCCACTGCTGAGGTGAGCCAGCCCATGGGTAGGTTCGCCATCCGTAGCGTTCTTCTTTGCCTTGTCGTTCTGCTCAATGCTCCATTTCGCAAATCCATCAGTAATTTGATCGACATCTTCAGCTCTTTTAGGCTTCTTGACGCCAACAACAGCACTCGGGCAGAACATGAGCGCTTCACCTTGACGAAGTGCAACGATTCGGTCCAAAAGTTCGTTTTGATGGTCAAGTTTTTTCTTCTCAGCGGCCCTGTCTTCTTCGTCTTGTTCGTCTTCTCCTGAACCAAGCCTGTTTCCCGGCATTGCACCTGCCAAGTGTTTTTTAATCGTAGACAGCCAGCTCGGAGAAGTGAAGCGGTGTACGAGGGTGACTGAGCAAAGATCCAACAGCTTGGGTGAGACTGTAGGCTCCTGGGTAGCAATGATGATGCGAGCCCCAAGATGTCTCTGCAGTCGAATTGTAGACAACAAAGATTCCGTCAGAGTTTGACATTCAGCGCTGTCCGTCATATACTTGTGTGCCTCGTCAAGCGCAACGACTCGCCCGATATCATGCGATTGCTTCTCCAGAAAGAGGCTCAAGCAAATATTGAACAAAGCACACGCAGACTCTGCAGTCACACAGGGACAAGATAGATCGACAATTGTAAGTTGACCGGCCTAGAAACAGGTGTATGTACAAGTTAGCGTAGATCACCCACTTGCACCTATTCAATCGTTTCTTGCCTTTGGCTCCCACGTCGTCGCGGTAATTTCGGATGTCGTCTTCTTCGTACCAAACCAGTTCCGAGCAACATGTTCCTTGGCCATGAAGCTTTCAAGCGTGTCAAGTCTTTGCTCAAGAGGCGCTTTCTGTCCGGGAGTAAGCCCTTCCAACTCAATAGCTCTCCGGAACGCTCTGTAATCGAAAGTGCCGCCATTTTGTTGTTGCTGAGTTCTGAGATCTCTCAAAATACGAGTCACAACGTGCAAATAGAGTGGCATGCCTCCCCCTTGGATGGAATTGACGGCCATGAGGTCCAGCATTCTTTTCGTATTGAGATCTTCCTGGCTAATGCGAAGCACTTGCACCTCGACATTAGGCAGTTTCCCGTACAAATCCTATTTTGCAGTCAGAATACAACCTGTCGTACATTCTATACTTTGGTCCACGTACTCTGATATTTTGTACATTGGTGGGAGGACATAGTACCCTCACTTTCACGTCCTTGTCCGATGAAATAAAGGCCGCTTCGCAGGGCTCACCTCTGGCACCGGAGAAAAAGGGGTCATAGTGAAAGACGATGCCGGTCAGAGGTCTAGGCAACGTGTTCGCGGCCGATGGGATGAGGCAGTTCTCCAGCAAGCAGCTCAAGGTATGGCTTTTGCCCGAGCCTTGACAACCACAGATGAAGATGCTGGAAGGAGCTTTGATGTTGTAATATACGCGAGGATCATCCTCAACATCGGGTGTGCTCTCAAAGTCCTGGTTTGCCCGAAGCTTGGCATCAATGCCTCCCAGCAGCCCATACTGGGTAAAAGTTGGTTCCGCCGACTTGGAGCTGTCATTCCCATGCTGTCTGACAGCTTCGGTGAATACAGGTGTACTACCTATCTCATTCTCGTCCAAGACTTTTGAATCTGGGCGAAGCAGGCCGAACTGCTTTCTGGCCACATTGGAGTCGTTTGTCCCTTCCATTGTAGATGGATGAGTCGTGGGATTCAACAATGGCTGTTTTATGGAAGAAAAGACTGTTAATATAGAGACGAGATGAAAGGATGGGTGCCAAATAAACGAAGTTTGTGTGTTTGAAGGGAAGGGAAGAGTATTGGACGAGTCGAGGTATTGGTCCGTTCCATCTGATATAAGGAGCAGCAAGAGGAGCAGTGAATGTTGCCGAGCATTCACGGGCAGTGAATCAAACGTCCACCCAACGATGGAATGCGAGAGAATGTTTTTCAATTAATTTCAATATTTTCTCAGATTTACTTCACCTCAGATACCATTTGAGCCCAGTGGGCATTTCGGCAAGTTGAGCCCCGTCGGGACTCATTGATGAACCGGGCTTAGAAGTGTCAAATTCTTTTGCAGTGTCGACCTCCGGAACGAAGATTAATGGTATAAAACAGAATGAGCATTAACCTAGCAATACAGGAAAGTTGGAGACCAAGACTGGGCCAACTCCAATACTGGGCATGTTCATGGTGTCAATTACATAACATTTGACATACGTGATTGCGCAAAGCTACAGTACTATCAAGGTCTATATCCAAGACTTTAAGATGCTCCAACTCATCACACCCTCTTTTTGTATGATTTAAGTAGAAATATGCTTTGCAATTGGTCACCCTACAAAATCAATGATACCTTAACAATAACTTGGTGTAGGTCGATTAAGAGGCTAGTTGCGGGGAGGCGGGGTTTCGCATTGATGGAACTATCACGTCATTCCAACGCATACAACTTCACTCACGCATCGTTTCTCAATCCCAGCCATCTCCAAACACTGGACATTGATTCAATAAGTTATGGCCGACGTTGACACTTCGCTTCCTCCAGAACCTTCCGGAGCCGCTGCCGAGCTAGCCGCCCGCCATGCCTCAGAACATCCACTCAAACTATACGGCGGATGGTTCTGCCCCTTCGTTCAGCGAGCATGGATTACACTTTGTGAGAAGGAAATTCCTCATCAGTACGTTGAGATCAATCCGTACAAGAAGGAAGCCGATTTCCTAGCCATGAATCCTCGCGGTTTGGTGCCAACACTTGCCGTGCCGGTTGGTTCGGAAGGGAAGGACCAGAAGCCATTGTATGAGAGCTTGGTGATCTGCGAGTACTTAGAGGACGCATATTCAGATGAAGCCAAGTATGGCCGTCGTTTGCTTCCGTCAGATCCCTACGAAAAAGCCCGGGCTCGGTTGTGGATCGATCACATCAGCACCAGGATCATCCCGGCGTTTTACAAGTTTCTGCAGCATACTCCAGAGAAGCCGTATAGCATTGGGCAGGCTCGTGCCGACTTTCACGGCCATATTCGAACACTGACGGAGCAGATGGATCCTGATGGGCCGTGGTTCTTGGGCGAGCAAATCAGCTTGGTGGATATCAGTTTGGCACCGTGGGCAAAACGACTTTGGTTGCTGGATCACTACAAATCAGGTGGGCTGGGTATTCCCCAGGATGATGGAGATGCTGTTTGGCAACGCTGGGCCAAGTGGTATAATGCCATTGTCACTCGGAAGAGCGTCCAGGATACTTGGAGCGCGGATGAGAGATATATTATTGCGTATAAACGCTACGCAGACGATACGACGAACTCTCTTGTTGGGCAGGCAACGAGACAAGGGCAAAGGTTACCTTGATGTGTTTGTTCTGTTATCTTGTTCAGAAACGAGCAGTCCAGGATGGTCAGGAGACTCACCCAGAGTATTATGCTGCAGGGTACAATTTTATTACCAGAGAATCGTGAATCCAAATAATAGCTAAGAAGAGTATCCCCGACCACAGGCTATATGTAACTTGGCTTTCAAAGGGTCAAGCTTCTGGCGTCCAACATTAGGAGTGTCTGTTTACGACGAAGCATGATAAATCCTTCCGAATTATGTTGTGATTTCTGCCGGGCCCTATCTCGAAGAGGCGCTTAAGAAAACAAAAACATTCTTACTTTTTATTTATCACCATTGAGTCGTCTTTTACGTTCTCAATCTCTGGCACGCCTTTATCATGGACATCCGGAACACGCCCAATGTGTAGGGTAGGCACACGCACTGTATTGTAAGTGCAAATGTCCAGCTAAGTACAGTGTCAATTACAGCGGGCCGTTGCGCAAACTGTATGTTGGTATTTATCTGTCAAATGAGGCAACCTCGCGCAACATTGAACCTCTTCGCAATCAAGTCCACGGCCACGCCGCCAACATGTCCGACCAAGGCGCCTCGCGTTTCACTCCGCAAAACAAGTCGACGCACGAGCGCCTATCGACAAACACTGTTGGTCTTGTCGCGCTATCCGACTTTCGCAAACGAAGAGCAGAGGTGCTCGAGCAGCAGGAGCGAGAAGCTCGCGAGGCAGCAATCTCAGGCACGTCCACACCGGACCGTTCTTTGACAGGCACTCCTGACAACGCCGGCAGTGACTCCAACAGCGGCATTGGTTTGCGGCCGCTGAAGAAAAAGAAGAAGCAGGGAAAGAAACTACTGTCCTTTGACGACGAGGAAGATGCCGACAGCGAAGCTAGCGCCAACACTGGCCCGAAGACCAAAGCGAAGGATACGGATACAGACCACGATAGAGAGACGAGCAAGAGCAAAATCAAAGCAAATGCGAGTATTGGAATCGTTCCAAAATCCGTGACGAAATCCGCATTGCGAAAAGAAGCTGCCGAGCGAGAAGCCCTGCGACGCGAGTTTGTGGCAGTTCAGGAAGCTGTCAAGGCTACCGAATTTGCGATTCCTTTTGTATTCTACGATGGAGCGCACACGCCGGGTGGAAGCGTACGAATGAAGAAGGGAGACTTTGTCTGGGTGTTTTTGGACAAGAGCCGCAAAGTTGGTGCCGAGCTGGGCGTCGGCGATCAAAGTAATGCACGCCGAGCTTGGGCACGGGTTGGAGTGGATGACTTGATGCTCGTAAGAGATACGGTTATTATTCCACATGTATGTTCTATGTATTCTCATTCTATAATACTGTGTGACGCTGACCAATATATTCTAGCATTACGACTTTTACTTCTTCGTCATGAATAAAAGCACCGGGCCTGGTGGCCGCCGATTATTCGACTATAGCTCCGAGGCACCCAAGGGGAGGGAACCGGTCAAGGATGAACTCGACCCATCTGCTGTCGACCATCTCAGCACAGCGGCGTCGCGGGCAGCTGCGGCGAAGTCTTTGATGGATATCAGCACCCTTGAAGGGGCATCGGAAGATCCCACACTGACCAAAGTGGTGGATCGTCGCTGGTATGAGAGAAACAAACATATATACCCGGCCAGCACTTGGCAGGAGTTTGATCCAGAGAAGGACTATACCAGCGAGGTTCGGAAGGATACCGGCGGCAACACGTACTTTTTCTCGAAATGAGACTATGTCGTGGACCTGATTATTGGCGGGTTCTAGTATATGGCGCAAGGGCTGCTTCGCCTACAACTCGTGGTTTGGTTGAAGTATCCGATATGCCGGAAATGAAGATTTTCACAGTTGGTGTGAAGGCGATTTTCTCATCGAATTTTTCGCTTTTCAACTTCATCCGCAGAACTGCCACACGGCAAACGATGCCCCGCCCACTACCAACCACCCTGGCCAGAACAACAACAAGATGACGGAGTTTCCACTCCCAAGAATGAAGACGGCAAACTCGTAAAAGAGCTTCTTCCTCAGCATGCGGGTTGTTTTGGCGTCCCAGACATCGGCAAGTGCCCTGGCAGACATACTGAGGCCGTGAAAGGCCCCCAACTTGGTAGCGATGTAGGCTTGGATGGCGAGGAAACGACTTGCATAGAGGGCGTTGACAAAGGCTATGCTCGTGACAAAATAGGCATGAATGTACAGAAATGAGGAAAAAGTGCTAATAAAGTATTGGAAGCGGGCGGCAAACGCGAGGACAGGACCAAGACGACTGATCAAAGTCGAGTGGGGGTTGAGGGAAACACCCGGCTCCACCCTGGAAGCTGTGAGAAGCGATCCCTTGTCCATTATTGCAAGTGCCCGCCTATTAAGACTTTTGGTCATTGAATATAGGCGAGGGAGAAGGGGGAAGAATCGAACGGGGAGCGTTCAATGTTGTTATATTGAAGTTGTCGACATAGTTGCGTTAACGATGGCTTCTTTATGAACTAAACCCTCAACCTCACTCTCATATGCCCCTCCACCAAGACCCCTCTTGAGTGTTTACAAAACCATCCAACCAAAAGCCCTGTATTGAGCAGATGTAGCAACACGGCGCCAAGTTGGGTTTGACAGATGGAGTCTGGTCGGGTTCCTCGACTCAGCGCAGGGGGCACATTGCCGATTCGCGACGCTTCACTCGTCCAGCCGGGGCACGGGCAAGACGGGGTGGCTTGATGTGAACAAAGGATGAATGTCCGTAGACTTTTGTAAAGCACCGGTTTGCAAGCTTTAACACTGAAGCCATCAGACCCGACAAGTCCCGTCTTGGAGCGAACGACGCAACCACACTCTTCCACGTGGGGCCGCTGATTCGTCGGACGGCCCGAGTGCAGCGTCCGGAGCGCATTTGCCGCGTCGATTTGGGAATGCCATCCCGTCTGGATCTAGATACGAACTGGTGGCGGGTTCTTATTTATTGGCATTGCAGGATTGGAGAGGGGTTTAGGGCTGGTTCGTCCAGTTGGTGAAGAATCTGAAGATGCATACATGCAGGTGATTGCGGGGTTGGAGATGCATGACGGAAGTGCAGTTTGGTGCATCTCGGATGTAGATGCCCATTATGGTAAGCCGGTTCTTTGAGATGGTTTGCTCCGAGGAGTTTGGGAGAGCGAGCCTGTGTAATTTATGAATGTCGTGTGACTGGTGGATGAATTTCATTAATTTATTTACCTCAATTGAAGAGTGGGAGTCAGACCGTGTAAGATGTCTTTAGTGTACATATGTAAGTCATGATTCTCAGCATACGGCTTCAACACAATGTTGTCGTTTCTCCTTAATACTCGACATCTAACCTCACGTCTATCAAAACACCACGCCGCCCCCATCGCAAATGATATCCGCCCCATTCATATAAGAGCCCGCCCTGCTCACCAACATGACCACCACGCCCGCCACCTCCTCCGGCAATCCCATCCTCCCAAACGGATTCCTCTCACACCACGACCTCCTCGCGTCCGCCAGCCCATCACCCTCATTCAGCACCGTATCCATGTACCCGGGGCTCACGCTATTCACCGTGATCCCATATCTCGCCCACTCCGCCGCCAGCGAGCTCTTGAGCATCACAACCGCCGCCTTGCTCACGTTATACGCAACCTGCGGCTGGGGATAGTTGACCCTGTGCGCTGAAATAGACGCGGTGAGCACAATCCTCCCTCCCGTACCTTGCTTGACCATTTGACGGGCTGCGGCTTGGGCGCATAGAAACGTGCCCGTGGTGTTGACGTCGATGATTTTGCGGAACTGCGACGCCGGCATGTCGAGGGCGTGTTCGCAGCCCACGATGCCGGCGAAGCAGATGAGTATGTCAACGGAGCCGAGGCGGGTGACGGTCTCGGCGACAGAGGTAGATACTTGGTTTTCATCGGTGACATCCACGGGGAGTGCCTCAATTTTGGTGTCGGGGAATTCTGACTGCAGGGCTTGGATGCTGTCTTTGCTGGCGGAGATGTTGAGGTCGAACAGCATGAGGCCCGATAGGCCGTGCTGGAGGAGGGCGCGTGCAGTTTTGAGGCCGATTGCTCCGGTGCCGCCTGTTATTATGGCGTTGCCGGATATGCTGAAGCGGCCGGCTGCTGAGTCGCGGGTGAGATTGTTGGTGGGTGTGTTGATGGTGTATTTGGCGTCGTCGCCTTGGGCGAGCGTCATGAAGGGGATGGTGCGTTTGGTGAGAGCTTCGCGCTCGGAGAGGTGTGATTGTGAGGCCATAGCGGTGTGTTGATGTTTTTGGTTTGAAATGTTATGCTAGTATGATAACTTGAGAATTGATATGAATATATGTCTGCTCAGAGTTTATTTGTATGTATGATGTATGATGTATTGTTTGAATGCCCCGCGGATCAATGATGATTTGCGGGGTGACAGTCGCCCACATATTGTGCCAATTCGGAGGGCTGCAATCCGACGATGGTGTTCAAACTTCACCATGTCTTTTTGAATATTCATACTTGATGCTATTATTTGGAATGGTGTAAGATGAGTGGTGGTCAGGGTCGGCATTGCGCACCGACCAAATTGGACTTGAAAATGCCCAATGTCACACATACAACCACCAACATTGAAACTGATGCCTGCTCATCTCAACAAACACTTGTTCATTTCATCCCATTTTTCCAGTTCTAATCAATATTCATCGCACCAAATACCGGTGCCTGTGACATTTCATCATTAACCAACCATGTCGGCTGTGCTTTATTTCAGCCTCACCATGAAGCCCCGTTATGGTCTAGACACACGAGGCATTCCACGCGCCTCTCAGGCTGCCTCACACAAATATCCTGGGTCTGAACAGGCTGCGAGATAAATCCACCATCTGGCCAGTTTTCACTCCAGCTTCTTGCCACGACTTCATGACAGTGACGAGTATATGAAGCGCAATGTGTTCAATTGCTCAGTTTTAGCCTGTACATAATCCGACAATACTTATACCCTCGTGCAACTCCAGCATACAACATGAGTAAGTCAGACTGCCACCACCATGCTTACAGCCTCGTTGACGCAATTGAAAGAGCTCGCAGCATGGCTGTTGGGCAAGACCCCAGAGTATCGGGTCATGATTATGGGCTTCGATGCCGTGGGGAAAACTACGCTGCTGTACCAATTGAAACTGCCTAATGAGAAGATCACCACCATTCCCACCATTGGGTTCAATGTCGAGACGGTGGAAAGCTCACAGGGCCACAAGTTTACATTTTGGGATGTTGGAGGTATGGGCACATTTCCGCTTAATATGTCATATCTACAGTGAAATAGTGAGCATGTATCGTCTGGATATGCTAACATTCTCATCTAGGTTGTGATAAAATCAGACCCCTATATCGACACTACTTCCCCGGCACAGACGCCTTCTTATTCGTAGTCGACTGTTCAGATGCCGAAAGATTCAACCAAGTTGTTGAAGAAATACAGCGTATTCTCATGGACGTGTCTGACGAACCCGGCAAGAAGAAGCTGTGGGTTGTCCTCAACAAGCAGGATCTCCTCCCGCTAGAAAAGCGCGATGAAGTAGTCAAAGGCATGAGAGAAAGATTAGAGAAGGACCTAGCCAGATGTGTAAAGTACGGACCGGTACGCATCTTTGGACCAACTGGCTTCAACGCTTTCGAGCATCATCACGCCTCCGCGTTACTGGAAGAGGTCGCCGACGCAATGCAGGGCAAGGAGCCTGCCAAGCCATCAACAACAAAGAAATCCGACAAGTTGGACAATGTTGTCAGTGAAGCAGATTTGAAACAGCGCATCGAAGAAAACGCCAAGGAAAATGGAGCGCCTTCTGAGGAGTTCTGGCAAAATTTCCTTGACGCAGACTTGCCTGTCTGGGACCACTACAACCATCTGCGAGCGGGCTATCTTGTGCTTCTGGAGGGAATTGCCTACAGAAATAGTGTCATGAACTGCGCGGACATGTTTATGAATCATTTGGATATGTTGAGGGCCAAGAAACCGGAGAGATTCAGAAACACGACGCACCGGTATGATGATTTTGATACACATAGCTGTATTTACGCTGACTGGATGCAGAACCATGACGATATTCTGGCTCTTTCAGCTGCAAGTAGCTGCTGTCAGATACGCACACTTCAAAAACTTGATAGGTCTCCCTTCTCGAGACGACTTTGTCCCTATGCTCTTCCACACCCCGGAGATTATTGACGCCGGGCTATGGCGAAAACATTACTCCAAAGAGCTCATGTTTTCGCCTAAAGCCCGCGCCAGCTGGGTCTTGCCCGACATGGCACCATTGCCGTCTATTACGCACCCCGTTGAGCGGGAATCCACGTCAGAAGAGTTACTACAGGAGGATAAGGACCTTTTGATACGATTTGCTCTGACCGTTATTCAGAGCACATCTGGGACTAACCTTCGACGGGGGGAAGTCATCAAGAATGCGTTGAGTACCTTGCAGACATCCATCATGCAGAAGAGAGCGTCAATGGTGAATATAGAACCCTACTCGGAGACACAGGCCTATTTCTGGATTCAGTTCGTCCATGCGGCCCTTGCGTCTCTCCAGTCGGTGCCTGGGTCCGGATTAAAGGGCATGGCTGGGTGGCACGGGTCAATGAACACTCTGACACTCGCGGCATTCAAGGCTCTCTTCGACATATCTGGTAACGAGTGGCAAGTGTACTACTCACGACCACTGTGGGAAAGCATGAAGGCCCGTATTGGCTTTGTCAATCCTGATAAAAAGCCTTTACCCGGGCTTATTTCCATCCCACCACAGTCCAACACCAAGGGCATCAAACTGAAGACCATGTCCAAAGGTGGACTCGGCATCGCCACAACACAACGAATGCCGCCACCAGAAAGTCTTGCCGTGATGGTAGCAGCTGTATGTGATGCAGCGGCTTTGTCGGAGGCAGACTCCATGGCCGGGATAGTCAAGACACATTCGGAGCTTATTGTGTTTCTGTACGATAGGCTGGTGGCTAGCCTGAGTTCTCGAAACGACTTAGATGGTAGCCTAGTTGCCGCTTCGAAGAGACGAAATGATCTTGTGGAAGCTATTGACGAAGCGTTGGAGGTTTCAGGCCCGTCGATTGAAGGGCTTACACGCAAAATGTTTTGGATCCAGCAGGTTTTGGCGGCTGCTGAACAAACTGCGGAGAACTCGACATTCGACCACTTTATGAATTCGAATCCTCACCTGGCGTATGAGGGCTTGCCTTTGATGTATTACTCTGAGATGATTTTGAATAGTAGTGAAGCCAAGGAGGTGTTTATACCTCCTGATCGGAGACCGTTTCCTAGCGTGGTTGCTGCAGGGCAGCGGTCTTCAACGTAGGGATTTGTCTGGCGCGACTTGGGCATGTATAGGAATATGATACTTTGAATATGATTATGTTTATATAGTGTTTTCTATAGATACGTTCCAAAATTTGGTTGAGTCGACAATTGCCATGTTGAAAGACCACTTATTAGCAGGCTTAGTAACATCTCGGCTTTCACTCATGGCAGGCTCGTATTCCTCTCACCCACAAACACCAAACACCTCCTCATTGCAATAACGGCATTACCCAGGACACCAATCGCCAAAATGGCCATCTCAACACAGATCCAACAAGATGCCGAAATCATCTACAACTACCACCAAATGCACATGCCCATCCACCCCGCCGACGCAATCTTCTGCCTCTGCAGCCTCGACACCCGCGTGGCCGCCCACGCAGCCCAGCTGTACCTAGACGGCCTGGCCCCCTACTTAATATACTCCGGTGACTCGGGCAAGCTCACCGAAGGCCGTTTCACCAAGACTGAGGCAGAAGTCTTTGCGGACATTGCTCGAGGAATGGGGGTGCCGGACGACAAAATCATAGTGGAGCCTAAAGCGACGAATACCGGCGAGAATGTGCGCTTCACGTATGCGTTGCTGCAGAAGATGGGCATCCATCCAAAGTCACTGATTTTAGTGCAAAAGCCGTACATGGAGCGCCGAACGTACGCTACGTTTAAGAAGCAGTGGCCGGAGGAGACGAGCTTCACGGTTACTTCGCCACCGTTTCGGTTTGATGAGTATCCGGATGAGGATAATCCTAGGGATTTGGTCGTCAACATCATGGTTGGTGATCTTGTGAGGATTAGGGATTATCCGGCGAGGGGATTTCAGATCGAGCAGGATATTCCGGCGGAGGTGTGGGCGGCGATGGAGAGATTGGTGAGTGCGGGTTTTGATCAGCATTTGCCGGAGGGGTTTTTGGTGAATGGATTGAATTGATGTAGATTGGCAAATTTAGATATAGAATAGACTTGACATGAACAAGATGTTTTGAAACGTCGTCCCTCAGTTTATGGCGGCTTCACGTGTTTACATGTGTTTTTCCATCACGCTCAAAAGCTGTCATGAGCTCGATTCATTTTTGTAGGCGCCTTATAGTAACCGGGTATATGCTTCATAAGTTACTTGCTCAAAGCGAGCTATCATTGTTGTACATTTGCTGCTGCTTTAGCAGTCGATTTCAGAAATCCCTGAAAGCTCTCAAAAGCAGTGGCATCCAATCCTTCCATCCATCGACATCCTACATCAACCTGCTTCATGGACACGTGAATCCATACTTTGAAGCCAAAGGCACACTTCGGTTCACCCCCCGAAGCTACCTCATCTTTGTTCCCACCGGGATCCTCCTGCTCTCTCTTCTTTTTTCTCCGCCATGCTCTCGCCCATACTTTATCGACAGCCCGGCCAACTCCTTCATAGTTTTGTGTGTCCCACTCCCAAGATATCAAGTCCAATGACTCAATAGCAGCTGTGATTTTGGAAGCAAATTCACCAATTTTGTCCGTTAATTCGACAGAAATTACCTGCATCTCTGTCACAGGAGGAAGAATGTTCTTTGACGCCGCAGAATTTGTGCCCCTGGCGACATGCTGTGCCGGACGCATTGGTTGAAATGACCATGCAATGGCCCATCTTCGCGTTTTGTTCCCTTGCACAAATTCCGTGACTGCGTAGTTTTCAATCCCAGTTGTTCGAAGCTGCTCTATGAACCTTGTGAGATTGGAGAGAAACCCAAACATGGCAGTGTACCACCGTACTCTGTCCCGTAGAACGCATGACTCCTTGAATATGTGGTTGACAAACGAGAGTTCACCCCCTGGCGTGACCATTTCCGTTTTGCTGCCTGTGCATGCCGTATATGGCGGCCGTTTCTTTTTCTTTGCGCTACTGAGCAATTCCTCCTCCGACGTGTAGAATGGCGGATTGGTCATGGTGAAGTCGATGGACTTCAGGCCAACTTCATCGAGGGGTATGAATGGGCTGTCGGGAGAACGTGCCACGATGTTGATGCGATTTGACAGACCATTTATTTGGACATTCTTCTTGGCCCATTTCAAACTTTCGGTATCAATGTCTGTTACGTGTTAGCATGGCCAGCTTCCAACATTGGCAAGTTGTAGGCGGACGTACCAGTCGCAAGGAATGACCAAGGCCGTTGGGCACAGCCTAAGAGAGGATAGATGCAGCTCGCACCGGTTCCAATATCCAAACCTGTGAGCTTTTGCCCGGGTTCGTTGTACGACGATGTATCGAGCAGGTCTTTCAGCCATAGGATATAATTATGGCGGTTCGGGACCTTGAGTTGATCAGTAAGTAAGGCCAGCATATAAAATGACGCCAATGACTTACCGGTGGACATAGTCTGTCATCTGGAAGCTCTATCTTGATACCAAAATCCAACTTGAGAAGCGTTTTGGTCAGCTGCATCACTGATTTTGGGTCTCTAAAATCCAAGTCTCGGCCTTTGGTCCTGCCAACATATTAGCTTCGTCAACAGAGTGAACTCCAGTGGAAAGTGAGACTAACACGGCGGCAAATTCGGGATCCAACCGAGATAGCTCTTTGAAGTCGGGTGGTTTTGAATAGAGGTCCCGGAATCGACGATCTACCTCATGTCTACTTGGTTTTCTGTCCGTAGGCTTGCTGGTTGCTTGAGCCAGAGACTGGTCCTCTGATTGCGCCTGGGCATACGGATCAGCCTCTGATGAAGCCCGTCGTTTGCGAGACATCTGTCTGGTAATTTATTGATGTTTTGATGGCATGTTAGAAATTTGGCACAGATGACTATGATCAAGTCGACGTTTTGATGGAGGAGGCGAAGTGACGGAACAGGACTGAGCAGTCGACAAAAAACAGGTGGGGCTCTCGATGTCCATCTACATGTACAGTTCTCAGTCGCCTGAACCTTTTATCACCTTCGTCTCCAAAATGGCACTACTTGGTGATTCCGCATTTCACATCGCCAGTTGAAGAATAAAACAGTATCCATCACCTTGAAGTGCGAAGCTGTGTGGCTCCCCATCACAATTGTCACAGTGGCTTGCGCAATTCTAATTTGCGCTACGTAGGACGGAGTACAATGTCTTGCTTTTTCTGGCCAGGGACATTATCCATGCACTCACTCACTCACTTCCCTGATGTTGATAGCAGGTTCCTGTTGGTACCTCAGCTTGATGAAATGCGGCAAAAGTGACAATGTCACAATTATATGATACTTCTATCCTAGGGCTGAGAAATCGGACTGCAAAGCCAATCAGCGAAATCGCTTGCACGTCGCACACATAATTTATATCTGTGCCAGGGTCTCGGTTGATAGCTCCTTTACATGGGTCAATTCACGCGTGTCGCGTACACGCAATATCTGCCTCTCCTGGCAACAAGACCAGCGATATTCGTGCCTCATCTCCAAATTGTTATCCTATATTCACAGAGGTATCGCGTTTGGGCCCAGGAAGTGCGGTCTAATGGCTTCAAAGCCAGCTACTCCGACCATCATCGACCTCGTCCAAGCCAGCAACGCGACATGTCGAATGCTGCTGTACGGGCTCTGTCGCCACGATCAAACTCGAGCAAAGGCACTGAAGCTCTTAGCTGATCTTGAAGGCGAAAGAGGCCTTTTCGCTGAGCAGCCTCGCAATGGCGTCCAGCGCGGTGTGAAGCGCAAGGCCGAAGAAGATCTTCAATTGTGCCAACGATGTGGCGAGCCGTTTTCAGAGGGAGTCAACAAGTATAAGGAATGTTACTTTCATGACGGTGAGCACCGTCCTATTTTGTCCAGCAAGAAGGGAAGAGAGTGATTTATTTATGTAATTTAGGCGATTTGGAGGCAGACTATGAGTCTGGTGTCTGGGCCGACCATGACGAGACAACCCATGGTCCAATCGACACTGAGGAGAATCGAGAAGACTATCCTGAAGGGTTCGACTGGTCGTGCTGCGATAAACCCGGCGATGAGCCGGGCTGCAAAGTAGGGCATCATCATTCTCTGGCGGACTTGTCCAAGAAGGGGAAGTATTCGTTGGATACGGATAGTGTCATTGGGGCTGATGAGGTGGATGACAGTGATGATTATGACGAAGAGGAGGGCGAGGATGAGGGTGTAGATGAGTAAATTGACGTGGCTTTGGTTCACCATGCTACTGGCTGAAGTAGACTCCGATATTCTCCAAGTTTCATGGATGACGGGCCAACCGATCACTGCACAAAGCAAATAAATCAGTTTGGCAAAATTGACTACATTCAGACATTCGTATACAATTCAGTTGAGGGCGTTCATTCCTCCCTCTGGCGTCAGTTGGAACTCTTGAGGGCCTTGCACACTTGTGCTGAATACGGGGTCGATATATTCTCCACGCAAATATGTTTGTCTTGGAAAGATGAACGACTCCCATTGAAAGCATGTCTAGACAAATGGTTGCAGTCTCGTTATTCATTACGTGTATGTTCCTAATGCGTCAAGATAATATAACAAAATAAAATGCCTGACTGATATACAATTACCACAAAAGCACCCTCCACCGCCATCCCTCAAAGACCCTCAAATCACCCTCACTTATATTCGGATCTCCCCTCTCAACACTCTCCGTCAACTTCCTCAGCCTTCTGTTCAACGTCTTGGCCACTCTGATGGTCACTTCATTCTGAAACACGTACAAAATAGAAAACACAAAAAAGGCAATCTTGGCAAGCATGCCCCCGCCAAGGATTGCGTTTTTAATTCCAGAAAGCAAGCCCTTGGATTTGCGGAAGGCGTACTCTGTGTCATTGGATGACAATTGGGACTCCTCGTCGGAGTTGCGGCGGAAGATTCTGCGGACAGCAGGGATGAATGCCGCGCTGGGGATGGCAGTTAGAGTCAAGTTCTTTTTTAAAATGATTACCTGATTTGTGGAATTGGGTTGATGGTGAAGTGATTATACTACTTACATTGCGCCTCCTACGAGAAATCTCCGCCATCGTTGATTCTCGGCGGCTTTTGCTAGGGCTCTGACCTCGGCTTGCAGGTTGCTCAGGTCACCTATTAATATGCCGGCTTGGTTTCTTAAACGGGATTCAAGCTCGAAGCTGCCGCCTTGTTGCAATTGGGCGCGGACGCTCAGGAATTCGCGGAGATGGAATTGGGTGCTTGCTCTGACGTTGCGAACATCAACTGCTGCGGGAGGAGCCATGGGCGTCAATGTGTGTCCCGGCACGGTTGGGATGCTCATTGTGCTTCCAGGATGATCTGGTATTTGGGACTCTGGTCCGAGGTGTAAGGCTAGGCCTTGACCTGGTGGTGGTCCTGGCGGAGGAGGACCCAGAGGAATACCTGGGGGAGGACCGGGAGGACCTTGTGATCCTGGAGGAGGTGGAAAGTATGGCGCATTGGATGGTGATGATATGGGTTGGGGATCGATGGGCCGCATGGGCGGTTGGGAGCTTGACGATGCCATTTTGTGGCGGGTGTGAATTCGATGAGACTCAAAGGATGAAAAATGAAAAGATGCGATCAAAATAACATGTCGGAGGAGCGATTTGGATGCACTGCCACTTTTGGGCGGTTGAGGTTGGTGGTTAAGTGTAGAGTTGATTTGAGGAGGCTGGTAAGTTGGCAACATGAAGTCTGGTGCTTGAAGTGCATGTGGGCAGCCCACACCAGTTGACCTGCATACGAGTCTCTGACTCCTCCATCACATCCACCTCCAAGCTTCATAATCACCATCGACAATATCGCAGAACCTGGCATGGCATCATTCAATTGCGGAGCCACGCCTGCGATCCTAGCCACATCTACAAGATGTTCCAAACCATGGCACTTGTGATGGCTGATCCAGGTTGTTGTTGACAGTAACATCGAGTCTAGGTCACGATTACGCCGAGCTTTCGACGGAGAAAATGCCAACCTTGTCCCTTTGACGCATGGCCTAATACCCACAATCCGGGCAGAATTTTGTCCGCGACAAATACGACAGGTCTCATCGTGTTTCAAGGAACGGTCGACCGTGGAGAGGATGGATGATTCCCAGCTACGTTGGTCCTGAGTCTTGACCTCAACAACATCGAGTTTGGGTCGTCTTTGCTCTGGGAGTAGCAATCCCTGCAAGTATGTAACATTGCGCATTTGGCAGATGGGCCGATGGATCGATTTCGCCTGTTTAGAACTCATATCAAATGTAGACAACCCTCACATATGGCCGCAAAAGAAGCAACCTATCCTTCTAATGACATTCCATCCTCACCCGTGCATATCGCCAACGATTACACCTTAGTCTCCTTCTTTCATGCGTAACTTGCTTACGCAAAGACGACCGGGAACATGGACTTCACTCTGGCTCCCTCGGAATTCAGTTCCACCTGATCTAATGATTCTCTCAAGCTCCGTCTACCGTTCGGGCTTGCGTCATGGTGCTGTTGGCAAGTAGTTTGACTTGGCGTGCATCTGACGGACACCCAACCACAAAGCCATATTTCATGTAACGCTTGGGTCATGTTGTTCCTGGAATTTGGCTGGTTTCAATATTCCGACGAGCACAGAGTCTAAAACAGTACACGTCCCTCATGGGAGACCGGTGAGGCCACTTGTTGTACGTGTTGCCGTGGTGCCAGGGACGATGGGGTGATCACAGCGTTCTCGGCGCTCTTTCAAAATTTTGTGCTTGTTCGGGCAGCGCATCTTGCGCTTCGAAGCACGTAACAGCGACGCCGGAATGGGGCGTCCCCAGTGTCAAAAGCGTCTTCAAAATTGGCATGCCAATGACTGCCGTGGGTGTAAATCCACATACCATGGGGAGTTCTTTGTTTCTTGCTCTACTTAAAGTCAGTCTCAAGCATTTACACTTTTAAGAATCTGAGAAGCGTTCTTCGCAAACAATTCTTAAGCGTCTGTACCATCCAACCGAAAGCCATACCACTACTTGCTTTACCGCAACACTACTATTCAAGAAACTGCAGTACATTGAGCCCCAGGTTCTTTATCAAAACTTAACAGCATGGGTTTCAATCATGGCACGAGAGCCAGCGACTCTAACTTAGAGTCTACTCCACGTTCAAATACTGGCAGCCTTACTGGTCCCTCGAATGGAAAATCGGCTCTCACAAACCCAGCTGGCCATGTCGAGCTATCCGGTTCCGGAGATGGCCATGCTACCGAGGACAAGCTCCCGACCTTGCTAGAACTTCTTGGTGATTCCAGTCACAGCCGCAACCGCAGTCATGGACCATGCTCGCCGAGGTTCTGCCTTACGAATTACCTTGGGAATCTTGTGTCAGAGTTGGAAACTCCAAACTCCTGGGAAGACTTTTCAGTATGTGGTCGCAGGATTCGGCGGACAGAAACCAGCTAGGGTCCAAAACTCCTGCAACAGGCCATGATGACAGGGCAGAAAGAGACTTTGGAGGCTCATGTCAAGTGCGGCTTTGACATCAATCATATTGAGAATCCAGCACAACAACATCCCCTGGATCATGCATCACGACTTGGGCTGTCTGAAGTGGTCCGCGCACTGCTGCATGCTATGACAAAGGCCTCCTCGCCATCATGGGAGGAACATGAGGCTTTGAAAATTGCCAGCCAGCTGGGGCACGACGGTATTGCTCGGGCTTTTGTCGAATACGGGATTTCTAAAGGCGCAACGGCAGAGGCGTGGAATGATTGTCTGCGTGTCGCAGTTCAAAATCGGCACATCGAAGTAGTCAAATTGCTTATTGAAGCTAAGAAGGGGCTGCTCGAAAAGGAACGGCAATCAATGCTAATGGAGAAAGCCTGCGAGTTGAGCGAAACAAATCCCCAGGATCAAAACGGACTGGCAGATTTGATGAGCCTATTTAGCAAGAACTCGAAAATAAAAAGTCTGCCATGGACAACCGCAGCCGCCAATGGTACTAAAGCCATCTTATGCTTACTCTCAGATACTGGTTCCGCCGAGTCGCCAAATTTCTAGGCCCTGTTATTTGAAGCCGCCGGCCACGGAAATCTGGACACATTGGAGTATCTCCTTGAGCATGGCGGAATCAATATCAATGCGTGGGATTGTGCAGGTTACACGCCATTACACCTGGCCGCTCGGGCCGGTCATTGGCGTGTTGTTGAGCATTTATTGGGAGCAGGAGCCAATGCCTGGTCTAGCAATGACGACAATAAGTTGCCAATCGAATCTGCCGCTGCCGGTAATCACGATGATATTGTCCGAACCCTGACATCAGCATGTCCAAACAAAGAATACCTGTGGAAAACTTTGCGCTTTGCGGTTGCCTCTGGAAAGACTTCCCTGGTACAGATATTGTTGGAGGCTGTGGCATCACCAAGTGCTACCAACCAGAATTTACAAACCGCGCGGCTTTGGGCGGACACGGGGATATTGCCCGCATGTTACTTATGCACCAAGCACTATATGATGTAAGGGATGAAACCGGTGAAACACCCCTTGCTCTCGCAACTGCTGGCGGGCACAGCGACATACTCGAGCTCTTGATCGAGGAGGGCGCATCTGTGGAGACGGAGGACGGGTCAGGAGATGCCCCAGTTGACACAACTGGGAGTCAGGAAAACTGATGCCAGTCAAGTCTTACTCTGGAGAGATTTGTCATTGAAGATGGATTGCGGAGAAGAAGGAATCAATGTTCAGGTACGGAGTAGAGCCGACTGAGCAGCGATGCATGGGTATTGTACAGGTTGTTTTGGAAAGTGACGGTACACGTATTGGTTCTTTGAAGTCGAATAATTTTTTCAGTATTGTATTGCAAAAACTACGCCACAGGCAATTAGGCACACTTTTGATGCCAAGGTGATATCTGATCTGATCCAGCAACGTCAATGTCCAAGCTCATCTGGTCAACTGGTGTTGGTTGCCTGAGCTGATGTCCCACTACGTGCTATGGACCTGATGAACTGTCTGGCAGTCAGGTCCCCAGTAACGCCACAGAGGCAGCCCATTCATTGCCGCTGATCACTTGTCGTCTTGACTTCCCTTCTCTTTACTTACCCTGTAGTGAAGTGAATGCTGGATAAACGAATTCGCAGCGCGTTTCAAGTACGAGAGATGATATGCGTGCTCAAAGTAAAATGACCGAGTGTCCGTGAAGACTGTGAAATACATTCATGCACAATTCAAAGAGTGGAATGTCTGTTTTAGTGTTTATGCTGCTCTGAGTTGCACCTCAATCCAGTGTCAAACCTATGAGTCCAACTTCACCATTCACCTATTGACAAAGTGGGGAACGAAGGAGTTGGCTTTATAAGCTTTAATTATGGACTGATTAGATAAGTTCCAGTGACGCAGTGGTAGCGTATGAGATTGCAAATCTTAGTGTCCTTGGTTCGAATCCGAGCTGGAGCTACCGCCATAACTTTTTGTTTTGTTGTCGTCTGATTGGGGGATAGGTATATAGTCACCTTTTTCTCGGTCTGGAGCCAAGTTCCAGTGACGCAGTGGTAGCGTATGAGATTGCAAATCTTAGTGTCCTTGGTTCGAATCCGAGCTGGAGCTTTACCGCCAAACCTTCTTTTTGTATATCTTTTTGATACCAGGTGCTCTGGTTATCTTTTGTTGTGTGTGTGGTTTCTACTGTAATTTTTTTTTGGTGTTGTTGTCAATGTGCCGTTTCATGGAGCATTGCTCGCGTGGCGGCTCATTGGTTCTCGTACAGCAATTTCCCCTACTAACTGCTGCGTCTAGATTGTTACTATACACGTTATCCTTTGAGTGCCATTGTCATGCTTGCTCAGGCCTTGCCCTTGCTTCCCAAGAAGCTTAGGGATGAAACCCCTGTCCTTGCCTGCGGTGCTGCGATTATAATCGCCAATCTGGCAGCGCATACGCTGTCCTGCTGGACTCAAGAAGATCAGTTGGTCGCCGGGTACCTTTGCGAGAATATAGTGGGGTAACCGACCCCAAGCACAACGAGCTGCCCCTTGAGCAACCCTCGTTTCATGCGATGCCGTGGTTTAGGCAAGTGCGTTGTGGTCGTGCTTGCCATTGCATGTCCGCCCCCACCTCTGTCAATGCTCTTTCACAGGGTTTCCCCAGGCACCTGCAGGTAACTTGGAGGTTTCAAGGTCAAAGTTGTGTAAATCCCCTCCTGTCTGAGATCATTTCAATGTTCGTCAACATTTGCTGCGCTTTTTCAGATGCACCGCGAAGCCATTCAACTCGCGCCCTATTGGCTCAATACTGCCACGCAAGATCCGCAGGCAGATGTCGCCCCTGCCTGCCAGCAGTGCCTGGAAGGCTGCCTGGTCCAATAGTTTGCCTCCATGCTTGGCTGCCTTCGTGTTGAACCCTGGCTGTGGAAATCATGAACTCATGGGGCTGAGCATCTGGACTCTGGAGAGCCTTGCCGCTTGACGCACAAGCTCACTTGTTAAGCTGCCGAGCTGTCTCAGCCGCATATAATATGACGATGTCGTCCTGTCCTGTCGTCTCTCTGCCTTTTACTTGATCTATTCGAACCCGCATTCATTGTGTACAATTTACGACCCTGTATCCGGCGCATAAGTACCTTACAGCGCAACGACGCTGACTCTGCAACAAAGCACCAAGTGATTCATTCACCCAGCTCAATTGCTTCGGCTCACAGCCACAACACAGCAAAGCATCAACACGCTACGCCAAAAGCAACTGCCTATCATGGATTCCATCAACAAGATTGAGTACAAGCTCCGAGACCTGGGCACTCGCTCCGTCACTCTGTTCCCAACCCGAGCCCAAATTCAGCGGGACATTAAAAACGTCAATCTCAAGGTAAGTTTACCTCCCATCAACACCTCAACAGCAGCAGCTAACATTCTCCAGACCGGCACAAACGAAATTACCATTTTTGGCCTTAGTCCTACTGTGGATGAAGACTCAGTCAAGGTTGAAGGCGGCGCAGCCTTCACCATCAGCGACGTCTCAGTAGAGTCGCTCCCCAACAGGGAAATCTTCGAAGAGGTGTACCCTGAGTCAGACAGCGATGATTCAGATAATTCAGATGACGACGACCTAGACGACAGACGGTGGAAAGAAGGGCCTGAGCTGAAAGATGCCAAGGACAAGTTGACACGGCTAGAAGACACTCGCCGGCTGGCTGACGAGACTGTAGCCAGTGCAGAGAGCCGTCTCCGACTCCTCGATGCCTATGGCAAGACGTTGGATAAGAAGCGTGGGGTTGTTATCGAAGAGAGCCTGGAGACGTACAAGCAGCAACGATCAAAGGCTTACGAAGACTACATGACTGGTCTGAAGGAGCAGCGACAGGTGTCAGAAGAAATTGAAGATCAGCGAGATCAAGTATATCAGCTACAAAAGGTGGACGATAAAGCACGAGAGAAAGCCGACAAGGAAAAGGACAAGATTCGCAAAGCCAGGGCCAAGGATCTATTTAAAAAGTCCAGACGCCAAGAGGAGCAGCGGAAAGAAAAGGACAGAGTGAGAAACGAGAGGGAGAAGTACTGGCCAAAGTATTGCTATGCTGTTCGGATTACGCTTGAGACGGATACCTTTACGCCGTTGAGTTCGAGGAGAACCTCTGTGTCTAGTGAGACGCGTGTGTCAAGGCCTGTGCCCGAAGATGCAGCTGCTGATGAGCCTGCCGAGGGAGCGATTACACTGTGCGACTTGGTTCTGTCGTATGTCACGTCGTCAGCGTCATGGTCGCCCACGTACGATTTGCAGCTTTCCACGACAACTGCCACGGGAACACTTAGTTTCGACGCGGAGCTGCACAACTCCACCTCGGAGACGTGGTCTAACTGCAAGGTTGTTTTGTCGACGTCTCAAGCGACTTTTGCAGGACTGGATGATGCCATCCCGACGCTTAACCCGTGGTACATGAGCCTTGTACATGGTGCGCCGCCGTTTGGATATTCTCAGAGCCATGAGCGCATCGCTCGAAGTGGCGATGAGGTTTTCAGCACCAACAATTTCCTGGCCAAACAGAAGCAGTCCGGACCACAGAAGCCCCGGGGTGAGATGTTTGGTATCCCAAGTGAGGTACAGTCTCTTGCTAGCTTCCAGGCCGTAACAGCCATGAAGAAGAAGAAGAGTTCGTGGACGGCTGAGGGCTACTCTTCCGTCCCTCTTCCACCACCACCACCTCGTCCTGCAGCTCCTGTAGCATGCGCCGCACCTGCTCCACCACAAGCTCAACAGAGTGCTTCACTCTTTGGCGCAGCTGTCCCGGCCGCTCGAAGGGCATCTGGCGGGCTATTTGGCGGAGCTGGCAGCTCTGCTGGGGGATTTGGTGCAGCATCATCTGCGGCTAGCGCCTTTGGTTCAGCTGCGCCTGGTGGTTCCAGATCGAGATCGATATCGAACGTGTTGGAACGAGGCGAAAAGTTGGATACGCTGCGTGATGAAGATGATCATGAGGATGGCGACGAGGAGTCTGAATCGGCAGAGTCTATCATGGAAGAGACTGGTCTGACGTCCACGTACGAACTTCCTGGGTTCAAGACCCTCATCCCCAAGTCAACTGCAACGAAGCAGCGCGTCGCCCATGTCCACTTCGCAAACGTCGTGTACAGCCACACAATTGTTGCCAAGTACAAGCCCGTGGCATACCTCAAGGCCAAGTTCAAGAACACCAGCAAGATGACGCTGTTCAAGGGACGCGCCGGGCTGACTCTTGACGGAAGCTTCATGGGCAGGACTAGCCTCCCGCGCTGCAGCGCCGGCGAAACGTTTACTCTCAGCCTGGGAATTGATCCCGCCATCAAGGTCACCTATCCCAAGCCTGTTATCCAGCGCGCCACAGCCGGCCTGTTCAGCAAGGAAAACACAGCAATGTTCACCAGAGCCATCACACTGCACAACACCCGGGCGTCCGCCGGCAAACCTACTTCCCTCCTGGTGCTCGATCAAGTGCCAGTCTCGCAGGATGAGAAGCTCAAAGTGGAAGTGCTCAACCCTCAGGGCTTGTCGTTGGGTGGCGGGGAAGTCAGAGCCGGGGCGCCAGGTTTGGAAGCCAAAGATAATAAGGATTGGGGCAGCGCGAGGGCAAGTCTGAAGAAGGATGGCGAGGTTAATTGGGATGTTAGCTTGAATGCTGGCAAGGCTGTTCGACTGACGCTGGAATATGGAATTGCCTTCCCAACAGGAACGTATCCATCGTGATATGGTGGCCGTTTAGGCAGGCTGTAACTAGATAGTGCACTCTTATGACCCCAAGAAGAAATAAATCTGAATTATGAACAAGCTTGGTCCAAAGCTGATTGTGATGTCCCTGCTGTGGTGCCATTTTGGCCAGCAAATCGGCTGTTTATCATGTTGTGCGCAGTTTTGTGTATGTCCCTTAAATAAGGGCACAAGGAGGTTCAGTTCTGACTCTCTTGGTCCATTTGAACAAAATGGAGGTTAGATCAATAATGTGACCCTGCCATTGCCTCATTTGGCAAGCAATTTCTTAAGTGGGTGCTTGCAAGATACGATCTTGCAGATCTTGTTAGATTATGCAGACGGTGCACAGCCCAGCAACCACCTATGGCGGTTGCATCCATCCATTCGTAATGTTTCGACCGAATCGTACAGTAGCTGCGAGCGGAAATGTAAAGATTTGACCCCTATGGAAGATAGCTGCTAGGTTTCAAGCAATATTGTGTTCTCGATTTCTATTCGTTTCTTGGAGGCTGGTATCCTACTGGACCATGCGATCAATGCACAGTGGATGGGTTGGAGATACTCAGCTCTGAAATACTCAATTTTCAACCGTGCTCAAGAGGACCGACCTCAAAGGATGAAGACTGTAAATTTCTGACGAACGCAGATCAAAGGAAGGACATCATTTAAAAATTATGACATTTATGTTCAATTATGGTTGAAAAACAAGATGAATTACACAGCACTACCGGTCGCCTCGGCCAGCGGCACTTGATAGAGCAGCCACATGGCCTGCAAGGCTTCGTTAGCTATGGTAACGTGCGGCGGGTAGAAGATCAAAGACGATTTGCGACTCGGAGCGCAACCATAATCTATGTATCCCTTCTAACAACGGATGCACATCCGGTTTGATGTTGATCCTCCAGCAGACTGAGTTGCGTGGTTTGGGCGCTGCCACGTCAGAACGCTGGGAGCGCCATTATCTCCAAGCGCCTAGATCTGGATGAAAAAAATATGCCAGGAACGTGCCCAACAAAGCGTCAATGATTTCCGCATCCGTTTCAGAAGCACCTGGGTTTAATTGAGTGCAGAGAGCGCTGTGATCTCACGGCGGCCTGGGTCTCCATGGCGAGCTATGCCGCCATCATGTCAATGCTCAACGCACAAAATTTTCGGGGGCCAACTACTTCGTAGCAAGTCTAGAATTTTCGGCGCGTTTCAGTTTAGGGATAAAGTCCAATATGCCCAACATCCATCTCATCTAAAAACCTTCAGGCGGGTGAAGCTGGGCCCGACGTGTTGGATGTGGCCTCAACTACTGTAAGGTGCCAACAAGATAACCCTAGCACCAAACGCGTTCCGACTTGCGGAATCGGGTCTGCACAAAACTTCAACCAGCCCGTTCTGCCCCGTTGGCGGCTCAAGACGTCCCCACCTAGTGTTGATGTCAATTCAGTTCACCGACCAGCCAAGGCACGCGATGACAACAGGAATCCCAACAAGGTAGGTCGCAGAAGCTTGAGGACGGCCATTGTGACCCAGCGAACATGACGGCAATCAATATGAACGTGAGGGTTGAAGCGGCCCAGCGTTTTCACTAGCAGCATTACAGCTTGGATGGATATCAGACACCAGCCCAGGCATACATGCTGAGCTTTCCTACGCAACAGTTCAGCATGCTGCCGAGGTTGAAATTCACCTACCTGTGGAAAATTCATCTTTCAACGTGACAGGACAAGTGACTCTTCATACCTCCAAGGCTGTGCTCCGTACAGGGCGATCGATTCTTTTGGTCGTGCTGCTAGTAATTTAAGATGCCAGAGACAACCCTGCTCTTGGGAGGCAAAAGAGCTCCGTGAGAGGCAAATAATCTCATTGTTTACAACGCCTTCAGCGTCCGTTACCGACAACTTCAGATTGGCGATTTGAGCAAGCTGAGGATGAAACGTTCATTCCAAAGACGTCTAACCCTCCTTCCGGAGGCCACAATTGAGACTCATCCTGACCCAGCACATGCGAAGTGAGCTGCCCCGTCGGGCCGTGGGCAAAATGATGGCTCCGTCAAGTCTCAGGAAGAGAGGATTCTCGGCCCCACAAGCCCCAGAGCGAGGTTCCGAAGCCGTGGGAACATTGAAAGACGAGACAAAATGACGGGCTGAGGGGATTACACAGCATTGTCTGATTCCACCGCAGCATCAGACTCCACACAGCCCCCAAGACTGCTCATGACGGACCGGTCAAATGGCGCCCAGTATTTGATGCCAGACAGACACCTCGTGGGTGCGGGAATGACTCTATTCATGAGCGGCGCTGACAGTCCTTCCCTAATCCTGGAACAGAGCACTCACCATGCGGCAATGAAAAACTGACATCTCCGATTCTCCGATCGTCTCATTTGACATCTATCAGAGGATATTGGGCATGAAAATGATGCCACTATGAGCCCGTGGAGGTCGCAGGATTTGCCGCGCCGTCTCACCCTGTCTGTCCAGTCTCGTTGGCGCTTGGTTTCCATCACTGGGGCTGCGGACAAGGCGACGCAGTTTGTTGCTTTGGCCAAGCATCTTTGTGCGGCACCGAGCCGGCATTGTCCAACAAATGAGGGCTGTCCGCTCCATGACCAAGTAGGCTGGATGCAAGATTCGGATGGGGTCGGGGCAAGGGACAGAAAAAGTAGGATAAAAATAATTATAACAGAAACGCGGCATTGGCGCAATCTTGCAAATCAGGAGCATCAGACACAGGCACCACCACCACCGCATCCGAGAGGGGACTCCGGGGGGGAGGCAGGCGGTTCAGGGTTGTGCCTTCCTTCCCCCATGCGCCCAGTGACGAATGCCAGCATGGAGCCTAATTCGTCAAGTCATGTTTGCGCTCCTGCCATTTCTTCGCCGACTTCACCTTCTCGATGACCACAAAACTCGGGAAATCTGACAGAGAAAAAGGGGGGTAGTGGTCTAGCCCTTTGTCTTGCTCCATGTCAAAATCTAAAGCATTTGATCACACCCCCAGCCTGCAGGTTGAAAAACGAAAAGGTACTGGGGGTGACCATCGCGCTGGGTGGTAACACAGACTGGACGTGATGGCGATGTGTGCAGTATGGAGTCTGGTCTGGTGCCTGCGCAGGCGGCAAATGTCACTTCCAGTACGGAGCAGGTCACCATCGGACCATGCAGTAATGATCGGGGTCCGTTTGTGTCTTTGGTATTCTTCACTTCCATCATGCCTGTCACGAAACACCGAAGAGAAATTTGGGCGACAAGGCCAAGTCGTGGCGAAAAACATTCGTTGTCGCAAGCTCGACAGCGACGTCGCGATTGAGAGGGTCAACAGGTTTCTCTCTCAGAAATAGGTTTTGGTGTGACGAATCTGCGGCCTTCCGGCGTTGTTACGACGAGCTCCGTTCTCCGTCCGGCCACTGGTACTCCTTGGGGGCGTCTCAGCGTCAATCCCAGTCTGGTCAGACCAAACAAGACATGGAACCATCAATCAAATGCCAGACCCTGACTGAGCCTTGTTTGGACTTGACATTTGGAGACCAGGTGGGTTCCAGACTTTGGGTCGGGTAGCGCCGCCGTCCCGAGCCTCCCCAATGTTTCTACACTCACTTTCCCGTGCAATGCCATGCCATGTCTGACCTGACATTGGCCTCTGTTTGGTTATGCATCGGAACCGCGGCTATGGCTGGGTCAACCGGTGGATGGTGAAGGAGCAAGAAGGCTCAGCCCAACGTGAGGAGTCCGTGTCAGAGTGAGGAAAAATTCCTGTCGCTTGCCGCGACAACTCAGGTCAAGACCAAGCAAGGGACAAACCAGACATGGACGGCTGAGCCCAGTGCCACCTGTTGGTGGTGAAGTGACCACCGGGCCTCAAGTGGCATGCCTGGATGCGCCAGCAAGACGTGAGCCATCCAAACGCTTGCCACACATTGGCCGGTTTGAGGGTGGGTGGGAAGGAAATCAACGGCCTATGAAGGAGCAAAGGCTGGGCCAGGTCAGAGCGAATTGTAGAATTGCATGGCCAAGGTGATGGAGGAGCAGAGAAAAAGGGCGCAAATCGTTCGAGCTGTTTGTCGTGCGGCCATCACCTCATCCAGACCCCGGCGTGTGGGCTTGAGATGCGAACGTTTCCAGTTGAAGTTCAGAGCTGGGTGAAGTGAAGTCTCAACCAGCACTATCTGGTCTGGTGCCAGACAGGCAGAAGTGCGAATTCATTTAATGATCACATTGGCGTCCTTGGGTTTATTCAAGTGAGAGCTCCAAGCTACAAAAGGCTGGCAGCAGATTGGGGCAGATTGGAGCAGAGCAATCTCAAGTGGAGCAGCGTGTCCGGCAGGGCCAGCCGATCCGCCGCCCGTACCTTGAGGTAAGCCCCCAGGCATTGCCAGCTTTCGCTCGCCCCCTCCCCGTCTCTTGAGGCGCCCGCCCTCCCCCAAGGTCCGTTGCCCGTCCGTGTCTGCCTCTCTCTGCCCTCGCCCGCATTCCCGCGTCACTTTTTCCTTTCTTTCTCACTTGACAGTTCTCATTTTCCCTCCACCATCGCTTTTCCACGCTTATCACCTTCGACATATTCTTCCGCAGAGCCAGGCGTTAAAGCGCGCGCTTCCGTTGCACGCAGGTTGCGCTGGTTGTTTGAATCGTCGCCAGCCCGCTCGGCTACTTCCAACCTCACGCGTCATTTCACCGCCTGAGGAGGCATCATTTTTTTTTTTCTGGCCCCAAGTCTCCTCCCGGTCCGACCAGACACGGGAAGAGCTCTTGACACTCCGGCCCTGAACTTTCCCTCATCACCAGCATCGCCAAAACGCAATTTTCATCCTATCTTTTTCGTCGTCTTGATCCGGACGCCAACCGCAGACACCGCGGGCGTCGCCTCTGCCATTTGACCAAGTTTTCCCCCTCTTTACGTTGCTGTCCCCCCGTCGACCTGCCAGACTGTCCCCATGTCTTCGGGTGTGGTTCGCTCAACCGCCCTCAGGGCTGGCGGTGCTTGTGTTCGCTGCCGCAAAGGCAAAACCAAGTGCGTCTACGAAAATGGTCGCGCGCCTTGCAAGAACTGCGCAAAGGGAATGCACGAATGCTATCTCCCATCCGAGAGCATGGCTCATCATCACGGCCAAAGCCCTGCTCGTCACGCAAATGCCCATCGCCCAGCGCGAGACTCTCTCCCGGCCTCCGGCGCCGGCGCCTCTGATGCCAGACAGCCCGTGGTGGGCTCTGGTGCCGCCAGACATGTGCAGGTCACCCCCGAGAAGTAAGTTTGCTTGTCAATACAAGTCCCATTTCCGTTCAATCGCCAGCATGCATTTGGTCTTCTGGTCTTCATCATCTGCGTCCCTATTGTCGCATTGTCTGCCTGCCCTCTCTCGCGCACATGTTGACTTTGGCAACGCCGTCATCTCCCGGGCCAAGCGGCCGTTGTGCTCTTCTTCCGCGCCACACGTATCTGACGGGCCATCCTCTTGGCTCGGGACCCTCCAAATCCACCCACAGCGTCCCCTCCCATTCTCCGAAATGCCGGCGACTTGCGCTGCTGAGCATCCGCGCCTCTCCTCCTACCTTCGTCCTGGTCTTCCCTCACATGGCACCGAACTATGTTCCGCGGCTGCTGGGCAGTGTTACCCGTCAAGCCATGCCGGCATCATACTACGTGGGATATTCCAACCAGACGCAATCCAGTGTGAAAATCAGCTGGTAAACGACTGATTTTTACCTGGAACCTCGCCTTGGTCGGCCGAGCTCATCTCTGCGTTGGCTCGTGTGGCTCATTATGGCCCTTGGTTAGACCTTGCTGCCCGTCTTGCCCGACGTGCCCCTGACTCCCATACCCTCATAGACGGACCCTCCGGTCTGCCGGTGTTTGCCCACTATTGCCCATCTGCCTGTTTCATGCATGCTGCCTGGTAGCTCTTTCCCGAAGTATCGATTTGTACTGACTGTCTGCCTCAGGCTTACCCCAGAACTCATCGCCGAGTGCGAGAGAGTGGTTTCCAAGACGTTCCCAGCTTGTGTGGCCTTTCATAAGCCCACGTTCGTGCAACAATTGAAGAATGCCACCTTGGAGTCGACACTTGTCTACGGTCTATTGACATGTGCTGCCCGGTAAGTAGGCGTCTTATTGATTTGGGACATGGCCTTTTTGCTCTTGTCGATGACCACAATGAAATCGTTCCCTACGACTTAAATGTGTTATTGGATTTGCGTTAGCCCGCCTTGTGGTCACTGGCCACTTTGCGTGCATTTTCTCCCAATGTCACCCGTTCCTACATCACGCCACCTTGCTCTGCAAAGTCGCCTCGCTCTTTCCTGATGAAGCCTCACTCATGGCAGGCATGGTCATGCAGCCCGACGCGAACCAGAAAGCTTAGTATGATGGTCACGCTCTAACAAATCCTCACAGAAGCTCACCAACACTAATTCGCCGATATGGCAACCCAACTCATGCGGCAGAGACATTTGCCTCTAAGGCCATTGCGCTCATCAATCAAAACTTGGACCACCCGAATCTAGCCGATATCCAAGCCCTCTGCCTAATCATTATACACGAATGGGGAACGAGAAATGCAGTGCGCGCTTACATCTACCTCGGCCAGGCGGCCCGCATGCTCCAGATGTATCGCATTCTCAACAGTCATCACGCCGGCGATCACGCGGATCAGTTCCTGCGCGATGAGTCTCTTCGACGCACCTTATGGCTCGTTTATATCCTTGACTGCCTCTTGACCAGTACCCCCGGTCGTTTTGCGGCCCTTGCAGTGCAGGACACGTCAGATGTATCGCTCCCTTGCTCTGACATCAATTTCGCCTTTGGCAATGCAGTCTACGTCAAGACCTTGCCCCAGTATCTCGGCCACAGTGCTCTATCCCCAAGCCACGGCTCTGGTGGTGAGATTGGCGAATTCGGATACATTGTTCTCGCTTCCACCATTTGGCGAGATGCTGTGGGTATGCTGACCGCTACTACATTGCAGAATTTCCGAGATGAGGATTGTGGCGATCTCTTTGCCAAAATCGAGGGTCTTCGTGCCTCGCTTCCGATGCAGCTTGTGGACAAGCCTGGCCAAATCAACCTGCACATGACGATGGGCTCTGGATATACTTTCGCTATGCTGCACTGTCTACTGCATTGCGCCACAGTCTTTGTCCATCGGCGACGTCTTTTGCAGGACGTTATATCGCCAAGTTTCAACTTGGAGTCGTTCAGAATGAACCCAAGGTGCCATGATGTTGTCGACCGCCTTTTCACCTCTTGTCACGGGACGATTTCTCTTCTCAATGCTGTTGAGGCTGGTTCAGAGAAAGATCACCCAACCTGTTTCCCCATTGTGATGCTGTTTTCTGCATTCACAGCCAGCGCTACCGTCGCTTATCTATCCCTCAAGGGACTTACGCCCCCAAATGCTGTTGAGACAGCCGCTCACATCGTGAAGGATGGACTGAAGTTCATGCATGAAGGCACCGAAAACTGGCCTCTGATGTCAAGTTGGCTTAGGCATCTTACTGTCATGCAGCGGGTTCTCAACAACGATGCTGCTGCCGCTGCTGGTACCGCCATTCCTCCAACTGCAAGACACGGTTCTGGCTCGCACCAGTCTACTACCTCAGGCCACAAAGATGAAATTTCTTCCAATGCTGACACTAATCCTGATGCGATGGAGTATGATCACCAAACCGGTGGCCCGGGAGCTGCCCATCATGGATCCGCTCCTCGCTCGGTGTCCGAGTCTGCTCGAGGGGACAGCGAACCACCAGCTGTCGCTCTTCCTCGACGAGGTGTCACGACAATAAACGGTGGCTCTGGTAGTGTTCCGACGTCCTCTATTACAACCTCGCCTCCTCCCGGAGCGCCGCAGGCCGCAATGCAGGCGCTAGACGTCAAGCAGCAGAGCCCTGACGTAGTGTCGAATGGCGCGACAACAACTCAAGACGGGCAGACCACGAGTCAGGATATGACGGCCCCGGAACTGTGTCAAGCATTCGAGCGACAGCTTCTCGATCTGGATGATCTTGCTGCATTCATGGGCGGCGGCGTTTGACAGTACGCTCAAGGGTTGGAGCCCGAGGTGCTTAAAAGCGCCTTATGCCACTAGAGGTGTCATACTCTGACCTCGAACTGCTATGTTATATGGCAAGGCCTGATTTCGCAGTGTTTATTAATGGTGTTTAGGGAGTGGATGAGGGAACAAGGTAAAAGGAGCCACTTTGTAGGATTATACAGACAGGAGGGATACCCGATGAAACACCCACGGCGGCGGCGTTGAAGGTATTTGACGGGTTATGCGCAGCCACGAGCAGGGTCATCAAAAATGGATGCCGACGAAATGACATATGGGAATACATGATACTTAAATTTTGCTCATCATACTGAGATAATACACTACGAGTATTACGTTGCTAAACACTCTCAATACATTCGTTTCTTGCTTGTCTTGTGTCGGACAGATCAAGCCAGCGCACGGCTCACGTCTGCTGGATTGATGCGACGCTACGAATCAAATTTGCTTTGCCCTTAAGGATACATATTCTTTTTTACTATTGCCCTTAGACTTGGTTTCATTTGTGCTTCGTAAGTGTGAGGCGTCATTGGTTTGAATGATTTTTGCATGTCAAAACGATTGAGTCTAGCGCACATCCAGTGCCTTGTTAGTATGATGCTGCTTAACGTATCCTTTGCGGCAATTAGGAATGGACTATTGTAGACTTGTACTTGAGGAAGTAGTTGGCAACGAATATGAGTGAAATGATGGTCGGTGTGTGGCATGCTTTTCGTTCGTAACTGCAAAACCCCCACACTTTCGAATGACTGGGTGGCTAGACTAGATAGCAATTGAATTTCTATGCTATGATACCGTGGGTTTGGTTAGATCTGCATATGTTTTTAGACTGAGTTTGGGGCAACATAGTCTAGTTAACCACGCACTCTGATGTTGTAGAACGGTTGCCCTAGCATGTCAGTGCAGGAAACCGAGGACGTGTACTCCGTACATCCCGTCAACATACAGGAATGTAAGTGGTTTTGTCCGTCGCATGTCGGTGATAAAATTGGGTCCCGAGGAAAGTCAAAGTTTATCATCTTGTTGCCGATGTATTGTTTTGCCACGCAGTGGCTAGGGATTTGACTTTCGGAGGCAGATTGTTCAGCTCTGTAGTCCCGCCGGCTTCCATCCCTATGATTTCCGGATTGGGAACAATTCGTTGTAGGTCGTATTTGGATCGTCTGGCGGATTGAAGTGTACGTCCAATGTGGTTTGTTGGCAATGGAGAGATAGGTGATGGACCGGGTTGGGAAGTTTTGCGCTCAATAAATCCTGTAATGGAGAAACGCCGGGCTTGGGTCAAACACGTTGTTAAATGTGTTATTCAATTTGATTTCGTGTAATCTATTCATGATGTAACCTTATTCAGGCTGATTTTGTCTCATCAGTAAAGCTGATAATCTCCGTGACGAGAATGAACCGGAGAAGACTGCGATGAAGCCGTACTCGTATCCGGCGCTAGGAGGTCAGAAGTAACAGATTGGGCTGGCCGGTGATATACGGCTCACCTCGACGCCTCCTGATGTCGACGATGACTGGTAAGTAGGACGGATGGTGACTGGTGTGTCCTCCGCTCACCTTGTTCACCATCCCCAGGATCTTTGACCCTCTCCCATCCCGACGTGGGGATTTGTGGCGGTCGGGGGTTGAAAGTGGCCTTCCATGTGGGGAATTTGGATACTCTGAAAATGAATGGGTTAGGCATCCTCGTTGAGTTAGCCACATGTGCAGTCTTCGCTGCAAACAGGTGACGTTCTTTTCCCCGGTAAACGAGAAACTGGAAGCAGGGTCGAAATTGAACGAGTCAGTGTGTCAATGTGGGTGGCCGCAGTTTGTCTTTTGTTTGAATAATCCGGACGCTGCCTGGCGGCTGGATGCAAACCAGTGTCTAATATTCTGCGGCAATTCGTCTTTCGTCTTGCCCCTTGGCTGGCCTTGAATCGACAACTTTGGATTTGACAGGGATTTGCCAGTCAACTTGAGAGGTGATGCAGGACCAGTATTTTGCACAGAGTTGACAGTTCAAAGTCCCGCTCCTTGGATTATGGTCCTGGCGGTTGTCACGTGTAGAGGTTGCAAAAACGACTTCGTGTGTTCGTTCCTTCTTCGTAGATCGCCTTCGCAAAATGACACCAGACCCCCGACATTACGCCCTACAGAGAGCATTTTTCACCCTCTGCCGCCTCCATGGCGAAAACAGAAGCCTTTTAACATCTCGCTGCTTCTGCCATCCCGTTTCACAGAAGGAAATTATTCTCCAGCTCGGTAGATGCCCGGTTGCTGCTGCTCAACGGACAGTTGTCCGGACAAGGCTCCATTATTCCCGCCCACAGAACAAGAACAACCGGCCATCCCGGGTTAGATGCCCCCGGCGAGGCGTCAAGCCATGCACATCACTCACCCACTGGGGAAGAACCATGGGCACCATGTTCCCTGTATGAATGTGCTCTAGGGATAACGCCAATCAGTGGGCGGCAGACTGGGAGCCTTGGCGCATCATCATACCTACCACCAGCAGCCCAAAAGCGAGCCAAATATCGTGGAGTGGGAGTTGGCGTCATCGACCATATGACAATTAGCCATCAGTGAAGCAAGATATCGTCTCGTCGTTGGCGGCGCCTCAAGAGTACGTTTCCTGATTCACGTTTGGTAATACGCCCGCCACAGCCGTCACAGTGACAAGTGAGGCACTGGAGGACGATTGGGGTTCTAACCTATGACAGAAACCTCCACTGCGAATTCGCTTCGCTCGAGACGAAATCGAACTTGGGCGTGCAACTTGGGAAACGAATCGATCGGTAATTTTCACGGCACAATCGTTTTTGAACCGAAACAGTGAGCAAGCTCAGTTTGTGCCGGCCGGCTAAAACGACGGACCTGGACGTTGGGCGGTTTCCTGCAAGCCTGGCACCCCATGCACCCGTGTCTCCAAAGCGCAACGACGACAGCCAAGACAAAGCCTAAGATGAGTGGCCAGGGAGGCGTTGATGGTGGGTTGGAGCCGGCAGAAGATTGCCGAGATCAATTGATGGCCTTCGGTCGCCTTCCCAGACAGGCCTAGACCAACGCCTCACGCGGGGCCACAGCGGTGTTCTCAACGACAACGCACCATTCGATTTTGAAGCTTGAGAATTAGGCTTATTCACCGTGGACTGGAACCATGAATGTTGGTGAAATGATCACCACGTTGGTTCTAACCCAGAAGCTGACAGCCCAAGGATTCTGGCAGTAGTGCCTCCACCAGGAGATGGTCCACGGGGGGGAACGAGAAAGAAAAGAGCCAACACAACATACAGTTCCGGCCGATCGATATGCTTGTTTTGAGTTGATCCGTGACTGTGAGACAATGTTTTGGCCCCCGGAACTAGACATAAAATTGGAGAGAGAACGGCTCTGTTGCTTGGAGCAAGCGCTAAACATAGGAGTGTCTTGGTATCATTGGGGGAAGATTGAGTGATGGCTGAAGGGGATCTACCACGACCCCTTGTTGGATCGGATGTCGAAAAGTGTTGCGGCAAAGGCACTTGAGGGCCATACTGCAGCAATCATGTCAAACGAGTGCCGAGAAACAGCTCATTGTACGCGATGGACGAAGTTGTGACAAGTCCAGAATCATTGAGTGATTAATTATTGCACCCAAGTCCATGGATTCTACATCAAGTCGTCTTCATCTCGTCATCAACAGCGCATCTAGATCATCCTTGACGTTTATCCGATTCTGCCCGCGGCAACAGAGCACCCGTCAGCAGGCGAGGCCGAGAAGATCCTGGTAGCTGCAATCACTATTAAACAGATACGCAACACGAAGTCCAACCCGTTTGTTTGTTGCACATCCATAATTCGAATTGTGCTGGCGCTGGCTTGGGCCAGACGAGCCTGTGTGGAGAAACTCCACCAGACACTTGAAGTGCCGCATTGAGTGCCCAAGCCCCTAGGAGATACTTTTTCTACCATCGCCAAAATTATAGAAAAGAGAAGACGTGGGAAGGAGAGTGGCGCCAAAATGGACGAAACAAGCCCAGGGTTGGTGTATAACAACAGTACCAAGGCAAAACTCGGAGCGAATTAAAGTCAACACGACGAGTAATTGCGAGGGAAGAGGCTACCAAATCAAATATGGAACATGGCGCATGGAAACACCCTGCATCAATACCAAGGCCGCCGGGGAAGCACGGGCTGCCACGGCTGGAATGCTCTTTACACCTGGAATAGCAGCAGAACCACTCCGGCGTGGGAGAAGTCGGGTACAATCTCTGACTCGACAACATAATATTTCGAACGCGATGCAGGTTGAGCCCTTGGCTGACTTCTTTTCAGCCATTGATCCTTGCTTGCTCGTGCCAAAGCCGTGAGAAACATTGGGACACCACCGTTTAGTGTCCCCATCTGCTTACGGCGAGTCCATAAACTGCATCCTGATGCATTTCATCGAGTGCAATTGGTGAAAGGCTATCCTGACCCCGGTTTTAGGGAGAGATCCTTGGAGATGGAGGGTGGCGCATGTGGAGCTACATGCGGAGTGTGGACATTTGATCTGTCGACATGCCCACCTTTGGATGAGCCCGGTCATCACACCTGGTATTGGCCCAGTCGAATCACAACAAGGCAGTAACAGACCAGACCAGACCAGACCAGACACCAGTTTGTGTCGGACGGACGTGGGCAAGCTAGCTGGGAGCTGTTGTCCCCAGACCGTCGCTCTTGTTGACGGCATGATGATATATTAGCCGCCTCCCTGATCCCTCGACCGGTTTTGAACCGTATGTGTGTTTGTGTGCTGGCACTTCCATTCTCATCTTTCATTTCCAGTCATCTACGTTGGGAAGCTGGAAGCAACTTCATACAATCTTCTTTGCTAGACCAAGCCGTTTACACTCACAGTTTGACCTGGAAGGGACCGGCCCTCGTCAATTCTACAAGGAACTACCTCCGCTTCTTGCGGTCCATTTGATCCCACACAAGGTTTTCAAACCTGGTCTCCTCCATCACCTCTTTTCGTCATAAAGACAGGCCACTTAATCTTGAGGATTTTTATTTCCTTTCATCAATTGAGCCACGATGGGATACTACCCTGAGGAAGGCACCGAGAATGATGGCGCCGCGCCTCATGAGGGTATGTCGGCGGGAAAGTACTTGTCTACCCGACTGTCAACCCTCAAACCGCCCATGCTACCAGTTCCCAACCCGTGGAAGTTGGTTCGCATGCTCAATGCTCAACAGTGGGCTTTCTTTACGCTAGCTTTCTTTGCTTGGGTAAGTGTTTGACATATTCATTATTGCAAGGGCGCTCGAGGAGGTGCTGAGCTAGGGCTAACAGCTTTGTGTGACAGACCTGGGACGCCTTCGACTTTTTCACAGTCTCCCTCACCGTCAGTGATCTCGCCAAGGACTTTGGCAAAACCCCAACAGATATCACATGGGGTATTACACTGGTTCTCATGTTCCGATCTGTGGGATCCATTCTGTTTGGTATTGCCAGCGACCGATATGGCCGTCGATGGCCATTCATCATCAATAACTTGCTGTTCATCGTGCTTGAACTGGTAAGCAGCATCCCTTGTCACTCTGTTTTTGTGCAGAAATAAATTCCCGGATGGGACTCCCGTGCGGTACATTAGTGCATCGATCCACGACGACTGCGGCATCTGTCAAAATGCACAATGCATGGTATTTGAATGCTTGTGCTGAGTCGCAGATCGTTGCATGATCGTAGGCTTGGCAGGGCTGGTTCGCCAAGACTGCGATGAGATGTGAGGAAAAGCTGGGCGCCGCACGGGAGCCACCCGACTTGGCGATCTTGGCGCAGAGTCAATATCAGCCAAAATTAATCCGCACACAACCGACATTGATTGCGCGAGTGTGCAAGAAAAAAAAGCAATTGAGAATACAACACAGCTGTTTCACGGATCACTTTGCTAACAAGTCTCCATTAGGGTACTGGATTTTGCCAGAACTACTCCCAGTTCCTCGCATGCCGCGCCTTGTTTGGCGTGGCGATGGGAGGTCTGTACGGAAATGCTGCCGCCACAGCGCTTGAGGACCTTCCCGAGGAGGCTCGTGGTCTCATGAGCGGTATTCTCCAACAAGGCGTAAGTGATCCCTTGTTACAGAAAAGAAGAGATTTGGAAAACAGGTAGCTAACAAAATCTTGTCACAGTATGCATTTGGCTACCTCCTCTGCGCTGCGTTTGCCCGCGGTCTGGTCGATACTACATCTCACAGTTGGCGTCCTTTGTACTGGTTCGCCGCCTGTCCTCCCGTCATCTTCATCGGCGTCCGTCTCCTGCTGCCGGAAACCAAGGTTTACCAGGAGCGTGAGCGAATGCGCAAGGAGGCTGGAACTGGTGGCCAATCTGCCGGCTCTGTCTTTATTAGCGAGGGCAAGGTTGCGTTGAAGCGTCACTGGTTGCTGCTCTCGTATCTGGTCCTCCTCATGGCTGGCTTCAACTTCATGAGCCACGGCTCCCAGGACTTGTACCCCACCATGCTCGAGAACCAGCTCGGTTTCAGCAAGACCGCCGTGACTGTGACCCAGGTCGTGGCAAATCTTGGCGCCATGACCGGTGGCACTGTGGTTGGATTCTGCAGTCAGTCCGTCGGACGCCGATTCAGCATCATTGTTTGCTGCATTGTCGGTGGTGCTCTCCTATACCCTTATGGTTTCGTGTCGGACAAGTCCATCATGGCGGCTGCCTTTTTCCAGCAATTCTGCGTCCAGGGCGCATGGGGTGTTATTCCCATTCACCTCATGGAATTGTCTCCAGGTGCCTTCAGAACCTTTGTCGTCGGTACTGCCTACCAGCTCGGTAACTTGGTGTCGTCCGCATCGTCTACCATTGAAGCTCGTCTTGGTGAGCGATTCCCACTGCCCCCAACCGAGAAGGGCACGAAACGCTACGATTACGGCAAAGTCATTTGCATTTTCATGGGCTGTGTCTACGCCTACACTTTGTTCCTTACCTTTATGGGACCCGAGCACCTCCGTCGCAAGTTCGACATCAGCCACGATACAGACGCCAAGGCAGCTGTGGGTGTTGACGCTGTTGGCCGCACAGCACACGGTGGCATCTCTCACGATGACAGCGACAGCAAGGCCCGTGAGATTGAGGAGGACGAAGAGAAGAGGACTGCCGCCCACAACAACTAGGTTCATGTTCCACCCAAGTGGCCATTGCTTATTGATTCTACGAAGTTTGGATGTACTGCGAATTGGTCGCAAATGAAATTTTGTATTTATGTTGATATACCCGAAACCGGCAGATTGGGAGACTAACACGTTACGTATTCAACTGTTTGTCAATTGCATGCGCCTGACTACCATCGTGAGAAGTCGGGATTGAGTGTGCACATAAACATGTTCACATATTAGACAGTTTGAGTGTCGTTAGTGGTATCAAAGATCACCAAATAAATCATCAACCACTAACGCAAATTCAAGCAATATGAAATATTTTTTTGTGATACATAAACGTCATATTGCCATCCAGCCATCCATATGGTATCTACCAAGGAATAAAAAAAACCATAAATCATGTACAACAAATCCCAAGTCCAATCCCAACATTTCCCATCAGACAAGTTTAGTCGGAATCGCTGCTGCTGCTACTATCCTTGAGACCACGGCTACCACCGTGCTTGTTCTTCTTCTTCTTCTTTTTCTTCTCAAACGCATTCTCCAGCACATTTGCGCCAATGGCACCTGCAATAGCAGCGCCAGCCGTGCCGATGAATCCTCCGCCGGCCTTGTGAGCGGCCCAGGCGGCACCACCGCCGCCAACGAGGGTTGCTCCGAGACCGCGTTCACCGTCTGGGCCTACGGGGCCGCCTGGACCGCCGGGGCCAGTGGGACCGGTGGCATATTGGCCCTGGTGAGGAGCACCGGATGCGTAGTCGGCGGCCGCACCACCGGAGTGGCCACCGTATTGCTGGGGCGGTTGGGGCGAGTGGCCGCGGTTGTCGTACTGGTTGTAGCCTTGCTGGGGCTGGGCGTATGATGGTTGTTGCTGGTTGTATTGGCTTTGGTTGCCGCCTTGGTAGTTGGGCTGCTGGCCGTATTGCTGCTGCGATGATTGTTAGCTTAGTTTCGAGGCTAGAGAGAAGTTGATGGGGGTTTGGTGCTCACCTGCTGAGGGTAGCCGCCTTGTTGACCGTAACCCTGTTGTTGGCCGTAGCCCTGCTGCTGCTGTCCGTAGCCTTGTTGGCCACCATAGCCTTGTTGTTGACCTCCGTAACCAGACTGTTGGCCGTAGCTAGGCTGCTGGGGGTAGCCGCCGCCACCACCGCCGTAGTAATTCTGGTTCGACATTTGTGTGTATATGTCGGGTTTGTGGTTCTTATTTGGACTTGGGGTTGGCTGGGTGTTTGATGGCAGAAAGCCAGGTTGGATGAGGGAAGAGTGAGAATAATCCCCTCACTTGGAGGAGGCGGCCAACTTAAGTATCATCTGACGGCTGACAGCTGGGATAGCTGTGAACAAAGGCTTTCGGAGGTGGGGGAGCACAAGAACGCCATCAAGGAGGTCGCCAGGGTCAGACACAGCGCTAGGAGGCATCCCACATGAACAGCTCTAGCCACTGGACTCGCGTCAACCTATGACGGCAGCACGTAGGGCTATGTCAGTCGTCTGGAAACACGCCAGAGATGGTGGTGGTGACCAGACTGGACACTGGTGAGGAGGACGGAATCCGCCTTGCTGCTGGCGAGTGATGGCTTGGGCTTTCACACTCCGCACACAGTGAAACGCAGCGCCGATGGTGGCGCAGCAAGGGACCACAGACTCCGCCTCTGACAGGGGCGGGGGAGGAACAGTGACTGGACTGGATGGTTGTGAACTTGTGAGCTCGGTTGTCCATGATGATAATGGGGTCTCGCGTGAGGCAAAGCTTTCGGCGTTGGCTGGGGCGATGGGATAAATTTGGCTGAGGCTAAGTAGGATGCCTCTTCTCTGGTGATGCTTGCGTTGATGCTGGCAGTTGAGCAGTCGGTTGCTTCTTGGTGGCCACGATGCGATCCAAAGCTCAGGTACAGAGTCAGGGCCAAGTGGGGAATGCTGCTTGACATTCGCACTCTTGCAGTGGCCATGGCTGACGCCATCGTGCTGGGACCATCTATCTGGCATCCATTGCAGTGATTTTGCCTATTCCGCCATAGTGTGAAGATGGAATGTGAGAGAACTCCAGGGTTGTCTACGATTTCGTGCCGCGTTTGTCCAGCCGGTGGTTGTGATGCTCTGTTGATGAAATTATGCACCGAGATTTGCGGCCTTTGGTCGATAAGTCACTGCCAGTTGCCTTGAATGTTTGCAAACATGAAGGCCGCATCGTCAACGTGTCCGGCGCTCCCGGCAGGTAGTTTCATGCAAGGTGCGCTACGACTTGGCGCTTGCTTGGCATGATGAAAAATAGCGGAGGCATTGACAGTTCTTCCAGAGCTATTCCACCGACAAAGTTGCCACGGTCTTGAGCTGGGCAATTCTTCATCACTCGCATATGCGTGGAAGATTCTATCGAGAGCCAGCACAGAGTCTGGTGATGCCGCGCCACACAGATGTCTTGGACAGAGCAAACTGCATGTGCATCAGCTGACGGAACACTACACTACTGGCGCTGCAGAATGAACACGTACCAGTTGAAAATAATATCACTCTGTCCCGGTCTGCAGCCCCTCGGCACATGTAGATAGTTTGAAACAAAGTTTGCCCGGCAATATCCGTACGTCATATGCGGTTTGTTTCCACAAGTTTATGCCTATTAATATCCATACCATTCAAATTTGTTGCGCATAAATCGTCCAAAGTGTCCAAACAACTATTCCATGGCCGGCCAGAATGCCTGCTCAGCCGCCAGCAATTCCCGCCACTTGACCAACGATCTCTCAGTAATCTCCTGTTTGACGTCGCCTCCATTCTCAGCAACGTATTCTGCAATGGCATCATCAATAATCTTGCCCAGCTGGTCCACAAACGCAACAAACTCGGTGCCTGTCCAGTTTGGAATAAACTCGGTTCGAAGCGCCCCGCCATCGGCATCTCCGTTGTCTCCAGCACTGTCGCCCTCCCCTTGCTCCAGCTGGTTCCTGGCCCATGTCCACGCCTCCAAGTAGCACTTTTCTGTCCCGTAGAAAACCACAGCGCATTCCAGCCATGGCAGGTTGGTGCTTGTGCTGGGTCCAAGGCCGGCAAACAGAGCTTCGAAGCGACGTAGGCCATCGAGCTTTTCACTGTCAGGAACGTGGCCATTGGCGTCAGAGGGCAGATTGATAGGGATGCCGAATTTATGGGCTGTATCTACAAAGAATTTCTCTTCGCGGCGGATGTTGACCATGGCGTCAATCAGCCAGTCGAGGAGACGGGTCGTGGCTGTTTCTCTGTCCTGTGGCGCTGGCGGGACGGTTTCTGGGAGAGATAGGAAGCTTAGCATCTTGCCGATGCCTTGGATGTATCCCAGGATATAAAGACGGTCGTTGGCGAGCCATTGCCCGAGATATTCCTTGGGAACTCTGCCCTGAGCTGCGCGCAGTAGAAAGGTTGATTGTGTGGCTTTTCGGAAGCCATCGGCGTCAGAGGACAGCAGCGTTTTGGTGAGTGAGAAGCCTGCCATGGTGCTGTAGCTTGGAGAGTCGTGGATTCCTGTGAGGCCAGCAACTGATGGTGAGGATGCCGTTTTGAATATCGTGGGAGTTTCTGATGTCTGAGATGTCAACTTTGTCGCTTGCCATGCCAGATGCCACTGCAGCTCCCCGCACGTATTCCGTACCTGCCAACTCAAAGTGCAAGCAGTTGACCTCAACCAGCCCGTGTCTGGTTCAACACATCTTACTCAGCCGAGAAGGGGTACCTCGCAAATGAAATGATACAAGGAGTCACCGGCAGATGTCTTCTTGACTTCAATTTTTTTTTTTTCTGCTGCAATACAATCTCCTGTTGCTAGATATTTCGAGCTCACCAACATTCAATGGTGAATGCTTCACCCTGCTGCGCACCTGCACATGTACCCAACTGCCGCCAATGCCCCGCCTTCAGCCGTTGTTTGTGGCAGTTCAGAGCTCCGCCCCACTTCATCCGATCCAACCAGTACCTGACGTCACTCGTCGTACCTCGTTTCCCATTTACAGCTTTCGTACAGATCGTATCGTTCCGCGCGAAACAAGTACGCTTGAGGCAGGAGAGTGAATGGCATTTTAATTGAATCTATTCATCGTCCAGTGGCTGCTTTAGATGCAGATCGTAGTTATGGCTGAATCAAGTTGATTTAGCTTCAGGCTGGATGGATATAAAGGCACTTGGCATCCCAATTTCAGCCATGCCTCTACCAGCCAAGACTTCAAACAGCCAATAGCCAAACATTCCACGCTCTCCTTGACAGCTCATGCACACATGATTTCCGAAAAACAAAACAATACAATGTCATCAGAAAACCCTTCCGTGCCTTCAACGGCCCGCCAATTCAAAGTAAACCGCACCTCTTTCGCCCGCCACTACGACATCCATGACATCTCCGGCAACCAGCTATACTACGTCGATCAGTCCCTCTTCACCAAGGATAAGCCCGACCTCACATTCCATGAGGGCAAGGATACCAATGGGCCCATTGTAGCGGTCTCGCACATGCCCAAATTCTCGTTTGACTGCAAAGTCGGGCTTGGGGACCCGTCCAAGACATCAGTAAAGTGGGAAGAACTTACGAGAGAATCAGTAAAGGCCTCAGAGTATCAGTGGTCCATGACTCTCCCGGAAGCAAGTGGTCAGGGCGTCCCGTCTGGTAGGAGGAAGTTTGTCTGGAAACGTACGCACAATGTTGGCGTTGAGGGGGGCTCGCCGTCGTCGTTGACGCTGCGGAACTATAAATTGTTGGACGTGGAGACGGGGCAACTTATGGCGGTGTTTACGAGTGATCGGGGGTTTACGACGTGTGGTGTGCTGCAGATTAATGTTGAGTTTGGGAAAGATTTTGATGTCATGGTTACGGCGACTTGTTTGTCGTTGTATGAGAAGGCGAGGAAGAGGGCGGCTCACTCTGCGGGAGGTCATGGGGGCGGTCCGTAGAACGAAGATGTGAAGAAAAAGTGGTGAAGTTTGACAGGAATGTTTTGCCGCTTGGATACATTACTTGCGGTGGTTGTTTGATACAGCCTGTGGTCCAATGTATTTGAACATATCCAAGTATACACTAACACAGCTCAATATGCCTCAGCACACAAGGCGATATGCGATACCTTTCCCTGTTCAAATAGTTTCTGACCCCCTACTGTAGATGCCAGAATTAGTTTTTGCTCCCAATGCTCATCTTACCGGTTTCATCGCATTCACTGTAACTGCAAATGATCACCTGGTCAACGCAAATGGATTCAAGTAACAACTCGGATAAGCCTGTTTATATATCTCATACCAGGCTCTATCAATATTAGGAATAATACTTTTGCTATGCCATGTCATAACGCTTCACACATAGGTCGAGTCAAAAAAGTTACTGGTCAAAAGGTCCAGCATACAGCAAGTCACGCTTCTCGCCATTCATGATGTTCCAAAGCGAGCGAGCCTCATCGTGAACGCTTCGCTTCATCGTCTTGTTCAAACCAGCCAGTTCCTCGGCAGCATTTTCTCGTTCCAATTGCACTGTACCACAGGTTAATGACTAGCCATTTCTCAATTAGCATTGAGCAGGGATTCTTCTCACCATGTAAATAGACAGCAGTTCTCTTTCCACTGAACAGAGCGTGTGGCACGTTTGTCACATTGTCCGAATTACAATCGCCAATAGCATAAACCCCAGGGACGTTGGTGACAAGACCCTTGGTAGGGTCGACGCCCAACTTTGTGCCGTACAGTTGAACGCCTGTCTCTTGTCCGAGTTTGGAGTACTGCTCGTCCTTGAAGCTGGTCAAGAAGGCAGCGCGAGTAACAGACTTTCCGTCTGTGAAGTGGACACGGAAGAGATCTTTCTCGGGGGCAGTGGGCAAACTGGGGTCTGCGCTGTGATCAGAGCCGTCTTTCAGACGCTCAATCGATGCAATGATGCGGTTCTCGACTTTTACTTTGTGAAGTTTGAGGTATTCTTGCCACCTGGGGCTGGACAGCTCTGTGGCATCACGATTCGCAGGAGTATCAGTGCCATTGACAAAGGCAATTATGTCTTTGTTCAGAGTGAGAATCTCGCGAACTGTGCCGGGGACGCTGGATAGGGGACCGATGAGGCCAAGAGCCTGGTCCGCGTGCTCGTGGCCGTCGCACCATGGGCACCAGTATATTCCTTTGCCCCAGTTCTCCTGGAGACCTGGTGTGCTTGGGATAAGATCCTTGATTCCGGTTCCGAGAACGATCTTACGGGCGGTGAAGGTGGTCTTCTTGTTGTCCTTGAATGTACCAGTTACAGTGAAGTATGTGTTGTTCTGCTCAGGTTTGATCTTGGTGACAGTTCCGTTGGTCATGGAAACAGTACCATAGTGGGAAATTTGTTTCCGGGCTGCCCAGCGGTAGTAGGCCGGTTGAACTCCTGATACAGCAGATTAGCTTCTTGTAGTTTTTTGTCATCAAATTTAAGGTCCTGCGTGGGACATTTCCATACCATCAAACCCAAGGACATCGTGCATGTGTCTAGTAGGGCCGTTTCGGTAGACACCAGAGTCTACAAGCAGAACATTACGACGGACTCGTGCGAGGGCACTCAGAGCAGCCAGCCCAGCAGGACCACCGCCAACAATAATGGCGTCGTAATCAATTCGAGGTTTGCTGTCTGCTACCGGTGCTGTCAGGGCCAACAGCGGAAGGGCTGACAGCAAAGCAGCAGCACTAAACCACATTGTGACGATATCGATACAGATAACACAATAATGATGACTTGTATCAAGCAAGGAGTATTTCACCCTACTGGTCTTGAAATCCCAGACCGAAAGATTTCTGGTGGAAACAACAACTCAATGGGCCGCGGGCAACTTCAGGTCGCGACTGCCAACCAACCGTTCATCTGGGGCTGCCTGGATACTTATGCTCAAGACACGGAGTACAGTACAGGCATGGCCAAGACATAGAGAGACCAAGGCAAATTACTGCAAATAAACCATAGTACAGGCCGCAATCTTGGCTCACCAACACATCGGTCGATCAAATACGCTTCGGCCCCACTGGATGGTTCCTGGAACTCCATGCAGTTCCGCCCCCCATCGGCAGTTTCTTGAAGATCACAAGCAATAATCTGCAGGAAAGAGGAGTCGTCTGCCGTAGGAGAGATCATTTACAAGGAATTTAGCCAATCAAGAGTCCTCTAACCATGCCGGTCTTGAAAACGCCACCTCAGGCAGTCCATCCAAGTCAAGGTTTTCCACTTCTAAACGGCAACCGAGAGCTTCTATGGAGTACATATATCGCAGATCCTTGGCATAATATCCGTGTTTGTGCTCAGTCTGATGTGACACCAGGTACATCAGGCCGTTAGACCTTGTCTTTGGGCTGGGTTGAGCAGTTTTGTCTCACCTCAGGCTCCGCTGGCAAACCAACTTTTCCGAATCAAGATGAACCCTGTCAAGAGAAAAAATTGACAAAGCAAAACATCCTGAACAGTGTATCGTTGATTTGCCCATGTTGGGATCCATGGCTGTTGAGCACAAAAAGTCTGGCATGACTTTAAGTAAGCTCACTGAAACATGGCTGAACCTTGCAAATGAGTCCATTTCGCCCATTGACCTCTCAACTGAGTACCCAGTGCCTATGTGGACAGTTGCAGAAATGGCGATGGCGATTTCGATAACAAGACTGGGCCAGGTGTTCGGTGAGCAAAGATCGAAGGTCGTAGGACAGTTGCATTGCATTGCATTGCAATCCGTTCGTGTGACATGAAATGCATATAGATCAAGTTGTGGGCCGCATAAACAAACGCACAACAGTCGTATTGAAAAATGCTGCGTTCAAAATGACTCCGATATTACGGAGCAGTCATCCTTTGACGTTGATTTTTTAAATTAACTTTTAAGAATACGACATTAAGCCATGGTTCTCATGGATCAAGGCAGTTTAGTCGCATCCTTGTGGATCCATGACCCAGAGCCTGGGTTCAAGCCGTCCATCCGCATTCCTACCCTGACTATCAAGGAGGCTGTGTTAGAACAGAGGGGACAAAAAGAGAGAGAGAAAAGGCGAGTGTGTAGAGTTTTGCAATAAGATGTTGTGTTTGTATTCGCTGCTCTTTTATTCCCAGCGCGCATAGCCATGGTTTTGCTCGTATACATCTGTCTTGGCTTTCACTGTCATCGGGGACCGCAAGTCGAAGTAACAAGTCAATACTTCTCAATGCTCGCAACAAAAAGCAGTCTTAGAATTCAGGGTCTTATCCACCTTCCAATAAATTCTCTCAATTGTAAATGCCCTACTTTAATATTGATAAGCGTCTAGCCATTCAGCGACGAGACGCCATGCACGAGGCTCACGTCCGGCGCCTGTGGCTCCGGCGGCCATCCCGAAGCCACCTCGGGACTCGGGATGAGCCGATCGAATCAAGATGTGCCTCCGGAAAAGAAGACGCACAAAAAGACCGGATGGAAACAGTGTAAACTTGTATTCATATGAACCGACTACCAGGGTATTTTACGGAAAAAAAAAATGCTTGTAAGGCCCCAAGGGAGACCACTTCACCCAAGCGCTAACCACTTAAGCCTGTACTAGATAAGAGATGCTGAAGTAGCTTTCCATTTCTTCCAATTTGAGTTCAATTTAGAAGAAAAAGCCGAAAGCGACTGTCGCGACCAAGGCCAACACGTCATGAGTTCAGATTCTGCTTCCAATTCTTGGAATAGATCTCATCATAGCGCCATACGGTGCGTACGGCCATGCCCTAACAGAATGCCAACCTGCAACTGCTTGGAGGCAGCCAAGTTCGAGTCTTCACTGCTGTTCAAAAGGAGATTTGGCTTTCGGTCCTAAGATTGAAATGGCTTCGCCAATGTCTAGATGTGGCCACTTGTCCAATTATTTGCCTTTGGCTAATCGCCCGAGTACGGTCATCCCGAATTATCAACAAAGGTGTCCCATCTCGTAATAGATACCTGTTTCCTAGACCCTTCACTCCCATTCATTAGTATTGAGGCTCTTACATTAGATTGCTGGCTTTCCTCGCTCAGATATCACGGGGTTGCACAATGTCAACCACTAGCTCCAATGCATCAGACACCAGCAATCAAATGGGCAAACGCCCAAGTATGCACTCCCAGAATTTGAGAATTAACCATTGGGCGCCGATAAGTTAACTTGATGGTTTTTTTTACATCCACAGACACGAGAATTGCGTCGAATCTGAGCCCTGAACAGCTTGCACGCAAAAGAGCCAATGACCGCGAGTCACAGAGGCAAATTCGGATCCGAACCAAACAACACATTGCTCGCTTAGAGGAAGAGGTTCACCATTTCCGAAACACGGATACTCACCAAGCCATCCAACGGCTAGAACATCGCAATGCTTTCTTGGAGGAGCAGATGCGGCAGATGCTCTCCGGTGTCGACAACAGAGCTGCGAATCAAACCCAATACATCTCTGGTCCGTCCTTACCAAACGACCCTGGCCATGGTTTGTTCCAGCCTGTAACCACGGGAAGCTACTTTGGGTACAGGGAAGAGCTCGCTCCCAGGCCGGTGAGTAGTTCCGGGCTGCCTCCTTTACTCGGTAGTCAGGGTGAACTTGGCCCAGGGAATACTCAGAAAAGCGAGCAATTGAGCAATCCATCGCTCACATACCTCAATATTCCTCGAGGTGACACATGGGCACCGCCTATGACAAGAGCCCTTTCTGCAGATCGCTCGAGTGTGTCATCCATAGGGCCAACGCCTGCTTCACATGTTACTACTTCTCGTAACATGGAGGATATGCAAAGAACCCTCCGTCCTGCGGCACCTGATGTAGCGGATCTGCGAGCTTTTAATAGTATGAATCAGGGCATGTTGTATTTGCAAAGAGATCATGGTTCTCCCTGGGCTCCAGGCAGACGGGCTGACCATGGCTATACCGGTCCACGGCCGACACTGCATCAACATCCTGTGCAATCAATTGAGAAGCCCTATGAACCAGAGCCACATCAGAATCTGGCTGGATCTACATTCCACGGGTTACGATGATGAGCTAACTACAAGGGAACTGGCCACAATACTTGTTGCAGTTGCTTTAGTTGATAGAATTGTATTTAGTAGAGAGCCTTTGAAGTAGATAGATTTGAAGTGGTATTTTCATGATTTTCAACAACATCAGAATACCTCTTTGGAAGATGAAGCATGTACATAGAAAGATAATAGAGAAGAGCGTCGTCATAAATGTCTCAGCATACACAACGCCAGGCCACAATGGACATGTGTGAAGAACAGGACAATTGGCTCGTGAACGTTCAAGTCAAATACTATGTTTAGTGATAGTTATTCCAACGCATCGCGTCATCAAATAATCCTTTATTCAATAGTCTATGTCACAAGCAAACCAAATTTCTTTAGGCATATTACGCCGTCTTTCCAGGAGGAGGTACAACAATACCATACTTCTCAAATGGGAATGCCTCAAGAGTAGACAATTCCTCCGCCCATCCGTCCCCAATCTGACCGACTTGGTGCATATCCACCTCGCCAGCCTCGCCAGCACGGCCAGCCAGGATTTCTGCCTCTCTACCAGCAACCTCTTCTTTGAGCTTCTTGTGTGGAACCCAAATGACTCTCATGCCAGCTCTGCGGCCGGATTCAACGCCCGGAACAGAGTCTTCAAACACAAGGCATTCTTCTGGTGTAATGGGCTTCTCGCCAGCGGGGAGAGAGTCGTTGATAGTCTTTAAGGCGAGTAAGAAAATGTCCGGCAGTGGCTTTCCTCGGCCGGGCTGAAGCCTGGTGTCATCACCGAGCACGCGACGGTTATTCGGGAAGACAGACATCAGGTCCTTCAGGTGGGTAGTCTTGAGGGCGTAGTTGCCGGCATGAGAACTTGTCGCGAGCGCAATGTGGACGTTCTTGGTGTCCTGGTGGGAGAGCTGAGTGAGTAGGTCGACTACGCCTGGAAGCGGCTTGGCAGTTGGAAACATTTGACGCTGAAACACAGACAGCTGAGCGGCGTATTCCTCTTTAGTGATGGGCAACTGCGCCCAGTCGGAGAATATCTTGTTTGCTTCTGGGCCAGGGCGGCCTTGGAGTTTTGCCTTGATGGACCAAGGCATTGGTGGCCGTCCATATTTGTCCAGAACGAGGTTGACGCAGAGAGTGTAAAGATCTTCTGTGTCTAGGAGGAGGCCGTCCATGTCGAAGAGACAAGCTCTGACGGGAGGGAAACTTGGAGGTTGGTCAGCATGTGGTCTATTGTAAAATGTATCAAGGAGAAATGAAGGACTGAGAGAATAGGATCATGGACTTACTCAGTTCTCGGTGCCATGGTGTTCTTGAGTTCACGATGGTTGTTGGTCTGGATACCACTTTTTGGTGAGAGAGATGGAGGTCTGAGTGTGCGAGGTGAGACTGAATCAAGCTACCATGAACGTGGGAACGTATTGTAATAAGTATATTTTTCTTCGATGAAAGTAAATAGCGGTCGATAAACACGTCTATAATATGTCTGGTTTGAGTGAATTTCCCCCTGGTCAGAGAAACCAAACACTGTGACTCCTGTCCGGCGCAGGTTTTCAGGGGGCTCCACTATCGGAGGTTGATGAAGACTGATTTGATGTTTGGACGCAGTTCAGAGAGACTAGAGACAAACTACTCCGTAATGCTGGGCACATGCAGACAAACATTGAACCAGACAGACAAAGAGACCCCCCACGCCCGACTCACATTGGCCCATGAATTTCATGGCGGAGTCCCCACATGCACCAGTTGACCTTCACTGTTGGCCGTTGACCTCACTATACCTCCGTACCTCACCTACCCCGTGAAGGCAGGCAGGCAAGCCTCAACGCAACATTTGAACCCTGTCAACACCTCAACTACATCTCACACCTACAATTTCGCCGCGGCGGCACTTCAGTCAGGCCAGCATGGCAGACCCGAAAGAGAACAAAGATGACGTGGACGCCCCGAAACCCTCTGAACCCAGCCCAGCAGGCACCGCCCCGGACCACAAAGCGGTCAAGTTTTCACCAGAAGAAGAACAGGTGAGCCAGAACCCTTGAAAATGGTGGGTCAACAGCCTAGTCGGAACTTCCTGCAGATTCACCTGTCAAGCAAATAGTGTTCAGAAACTAACATGACATTCTCTAGGCTCTAGTCGACGAGGCAAACTCGCTCAAGACAGAAGCAAATGCTCTCTACTCGTCAAAGGACTATGAAAATGCCCTCGCCAAATACGAGGATGCCATGTCCACATGCCCCAACTACTTGCACTATGAACGGGCAGTTCTTCAAAGCAACATGGCCGCCTGCCACCTGCAATTAGAGCAATGGAAAGACGCCATCAAGATCGCCACCAAAGCATTAGACGGACTGGTTGAGCTGGAGAAGACGCAGCCTGAGCTTTCCGGTTCAACGAGCAGCGAGAAAACGCCAGATTCAAGTACCAAGAAAGCAGAGAAGCCTTCAGAAACATCAAAAAAGGACGATGACGTTGAAGGGGAGATTATCAGCTCTGGTGCCTCTCGTGCTGCTCCCGCACCGCCGCCACAACCTGAGCCGTCCTCAGCGGAAGCGAGGAAGGCGGATATCCTGAGAATACGCACAAAGGCTTTGCTACGACGCGCTCGAGCTCGTTCAGAAGCTGGTGGTTGGCAGAACCTTTCCGGTGCAGAGGAGGACTACAAGGCGTTGTCGGCCATGCCTGGGTTAGGGCCAGCTGATCTTCGCACAGTCCGTAGCCAGCTCAAGACTCTGCCACCTCGGACGAAAGCAGCCCAGGAGAAGGAAATGTCGGAAATGTGGGGGAAGTTGAAGACCCTTGGTGATGGTATATTGAAACCGTTCGGCCTAAGTACCAACAATTTCCAGATGGTCAAGGACGAGAATAGTGGCGGTTACAGCATGAATTTCACGTCGGGAGGTGGCGAGTCTTCCAAATCATCTTAGACAGCGTACCATACAAATGGATCATTGCATACAAGAACGATAAAATCGATACCCCCGGCATAGACTACAGAAAGGATCATGACGCTACTTGTGGCCCTGCCACCGCATCGTTACCAGTTGATACAAACAATTGGGACGAGAAAGCACCTGCGCTAAATTAGAGCATAGACTGATATATATACAATCTACATCTCAAAATTGAAGCGTTTGATGCCATTTTCGCACACTGGTTGATACCACGTTTTGTACGGCTGGTTGGGGTGCCCAAAATACGCCGATTGTAACGGATTTTCAATCGGGAGTTCATTATCGTCCAGATGGTTCATGAAAGTACTTGGGATGAAGTTCAAAGTACTCGCAGCAATTTGCCAAGGCTGTCCAAAGGAAAGAGATGCCGCAGAGAACGTACTCAGCTCCGCCGCGTCCAGTGCTGCCAAGGGCCATTGATTCGACATTGTTGATTGTTTAAGTCCGTTCGCGCCTGTACCATGGTTGATTGCCTGGACTTCGCGAAGAATTGCCAAGGCTGCCTCTTGTTCTTCTCTATCTGCCAATGATTGGAAGGCAATGTTGACGGCTTGAGCGGCCATAACCGTAACACACCGATCACGGCCGCTTGCCACAATACCCATAATCTGACGGGCGTGATGCTGTTCAAGTTCCTTCATCTCCGATGACGTTCCGGGTGATTCTATTGGATTTACTTGTGCGAGAATGCATTGGGCTGTGTGATAGAATATTCTACCTAGCATTGCGGATGTTTGGGCCAGCCTGTGTGCGGTGTCTTGTGTTAACGTACTGTATGAGTACACGCCTAGGGTTCAACTGACCAAAATTTGGGGAAGACTGATGGCTCGTCCGCATTGTTCATGGCCAAGTAGCCTACGGGTCGCATGGACCTTGGGCAGCAGTCGTTCCAGTTGTCGCAGAGTTGTTTGAGGGATTGCCACTCAGAGAGACGACCTGAGAGTCTAGTTTGGTCCCTGTGTGCATCAGACGGAAGACTAGCGAGGGATGTCGCTCGAAAGTTGACAACTTTGGCCAATGTGTAAAACGACCTGTGAACCCAAGTCTGAAGCTCGCCATCGCATTCATTCTCGCCCCGGCTCCAATTTAAATCAATTCCCCAATTATCAGGATCCCAGCTGACGGCCCAGTTCATAGACAAGCAATATAGGACTTCTATGCCTATGCTCAGCCAGAAGCAAGCTGCCGGGATGCCCGTGCTTGAAGAATTCCATCCGCAATCTCGAATAAGTGCTCTTGCTCCAACCATGTGACTCATTCTTTGTATGGGTTTATTTGAAATGAACTCGTATACATTGAGGAGAATAGATGCCGTTGTGCAGTCCATGATGTTTCTATCCGGATTTTGAAGTAGTCGAACGAGCTGTGCTGTAGCAGTGTTGTAGAGCGCAGTTGCTTTATGTTGTTGGTCGGGTTTACTGAAGGAGAGTTGTTTTGCTCCGCAAGCCATCAGTGAATGGAAAAGAACTGGCGACTTGAGCGCATACCAGGGAATAACCTGGGTAAAGAGGTTGCTACTGTTGAGTGAGTCCATCCACACTCCGATTCCATCTGTAAAGGCTTGAATGTAGCTAAGTTCGTCCTGAGTTGCTATGAACTCTCTAAGATCACCGGTGAGCAATCTGTCGTAGGTGTCTGTCTCATCTATCGAGGCATCCGGCTCTGAGTCCCAGTCATGACTGTCTGTCGATCCGTGACAAATCAGAGAGGCTCTTCTGGTATTCATCAAACTCGCAGCGGTGTGAATAGGAAGCTCATATGAGTAGAAGGCTCCGTTCAAAGACAAGTCTTGGGCCTGTGGCCAATCTCTTTGACCTGCATAGCTAGTTGCCACCTTGCATCCTTTCATTGCCTCTGTATGGAACATGTTGAAGTCGGGTATACTGGCGCGACGAGTCGAGTGCCTCATGGGGCCATTACGTATAGCAAAGCGATCCATCTGTAGAGTACGACTAGAGCGACGCCCCGTCGAACTTGGTTCTTGACAGCCCGGTGCCATTTGGCTGGCAGTGTTGGGCTGTGTCTCCGGTTTGTTTGATCTAGACAGTTCTTCATGTTTGCTGTCCGCTTTGTTGTAGCGCTGCAGTCCGCCCCGATACTCTGAGGCGATCAAACGAGATTCGTCACAGAACTCAACAGCTTCACCTTGCCGTGATTAGCAAACTGGGATAAGGGTAGGCGGTAGTCTGGGCTAACCTTTGCAGGCATTGAGGCATCTAGGGTTAGTCGGATTGTGCACTGTTATATCCAGAAAACTAATCCGAAGACCGCGTTTGCATTTTCGTCCACTCTTGCGGCAGTTGACGCAATCAGGGGCTGCTTCATCGCATTTCAGATGACGTTCACGGCATGTAAGACAGCCCGTCCGAACTCTCTTCAGCTTCGACATTCCGTGACCGATGTTGATATAGGCGTCTTTGGGTTATTTCAACGGTTTGGAACGTGGGATAATGATGGATATGAAATTTGAATCCATATGCTACACCAAACGAGACCATGGAGGTGTACTTGACCGCTACGCCAGTACCACACCATAAACAGGGTGCGAAGGCGCCCACGCGATGATCGTGATTCGATTTCGCCTGCAGGTATTGCAATTTAACAAGATGGTACTACCATAACCCGTACATATGGCTGAGCGCATTTTGTTCCGTCATTGGTATACAAATGCAAATCGGTCCCGGGCTCGTTGTCGATACTGCCACTTCTCTTAGCTTGACAGGTATCTAGATCCTTAATACCTGCAGCCATACCTTATTCGTGTTTAAAACCTGGCATATCCTGAAATGCGCCAAACATTGACAATTATTCGTCCCATAGCGAAGTGTCTCAATTTGGAGGCCCTGCCATGACATCCCAATGTTCCTCTTGTCGTTTCTGGGGTAGGCAGCACAGCTTCAGCCAATATCACGACCTAAAGAGACTAGATCGGGCTAAAACAGCACGCATGAATGTGCAGTAACACTAAGGAGTCCAATCTTGTCATTCCTTTTGCATATCATGGATGCATAAGGGCAAATCTGATATTGTCCAGAAGTCTCACTGCGTCGTCATCATGGCCGGTGCATGTCTCAGATCTACCACTATTCAATGAAGTCAAAGAACATTACAGGTTCAGTATTCGGTTCTCCAAACCCCATACATCCTGGCATGCCCCTACACCGAGCCACGTTGACACTCTTGTCACACACGTGGGCGACCTCAATGGGTCTAGGCTTTTCGCTAACAGGGCATGACCATTCGCCACAGGTTTTCTATGAGGCTTTCGATGATAGTGACACCTTGGCGTAAGTTGTCTCATTAAAGCCCAACATTTCCAGCTTTGTGAATATTGTCAGATGTGCAATCGCTGATGCTCTGCGGTGTTGGCTCCGTAAGTTCGCAACGAGACCGTCGAAGGCACTGGCCATTTGTTTTCACGCCTAGAAAATGAGATTAATAATACACAGTGCCAAGAAAAAACTGTAAAAACTGTACCCCTACCTACGATGGGCCAATTTTTGTTTCCTAACGGATCGACGTCGAGAGTCAAGTCGAGACTCGAGAGTTGGGAAAGGTTGTGGATGAAACTCGCACGTGACGCCTTCTCCATGCAGTTGAGCCTCGACTTGAGCCTCGTCGCCTTCCTCTTCCAAACTTTGCAGAAGATCCAAACCCAGGTGCTAAGGATCAAGTACTATCAATTTTGATATGCGCTGAAGGCCCAGTATGATCACGACCTAGCAGTCACGACGTTGGTGTCGGTCTGACTGCGTGTGTGCTGGTTGAAAAAATGGCCAACCCTGCACCGGCCCCAAAATTCATCCTTCGCGGACACAAGGCCGCCATCCATGCGGCTGCTTTCATCAGGCAGAATGAGCGGCTTGTGACGGGAGACTCGGAAGGCTTTGTGGTTCTCTGGGATCTTACAATTATGAGAGCCAGAGCTGTTTGGCGTGCGCATGAGAATGCAATCTTGGGCATCCGAGGATGGGGGGATGACAAAGTCATAACGTATGTAACCACCAGGGACCCTGCAGCCCTAGTTTGGGCAAATACATTTGAGCGAGGGATTACGGCTAGCTAACATTGCAAAAGTCATGGTAGAGATCACAAGCTGGTTGTTTGGAAAATCACCCAAGAGGATGAATGTAGCCTGAGCACAGCCTTGCCTCTGGACGGCCCAGATGTGGACAGGCGTCGGCCCTGGGTCGTTCATCTGCTGGAAGTAAACACGATGAACTTTTGTTCATTCGCCGCATGTTCATCAGGGCACTCTCAGTACTCTCGTTTTCTCGGAGACTCCCCCGAAATTCTTATAGCTGTGCCAAATACCCTTGCATCTGAAGCCGTTTGTCCTGCCACCCTTTCGTTTCACCATGAGCTCAGGCGCTAACCTGACAGGTTGATATATATACCCTGCCCTCACAGAAGCGAATACACACCGTGAATCCGGGGGCAAAGAATGGCATGGCAATGAGCCTATCCTTGATGCACCACGAAAGTCGCCTGACTTTGATTGCTGCATTTGAAAATGGATACACTTCTGTTCACCAATTGACACTGGAGGGAGATTGGGTCTTGACATATAAAACACAGGCCCATTCGCAGCCAATTCTATCCCTCGATCCTCGACCAGACCTGAAGTGCTTCTTCACATCAGGAGCAGACGCTATCATTGCGAAACACCCCATTCCGACAGCCCCGCAAGAGATAGCCAAGCCATTCAACCCAAAAGAGCGTGTTATTGAGGAAATTGACGACATACCCAAGCCGGGCAATTCCCTTCTTTCCGATGCTTTGAAAGAGGACGGCCCCAAGAGGAGACAAGGTCAAGAAACCATCTTGGAAGAGTGGAAGCATCCACGAAAAGTAACCAATACCAAACATTCCGGACAACAGAGCCTCGAGGTCCGGTCCGACGGAACAATCTTTGCAACTGCTGGATGGGACTCCAAGATCCGATTGTACTCCTGCAAGACCCTCAAAGAACTCGCTGTACTGAAGTGGCATAAAGACGGTGCATATGCAGTCTCCTTCTCAGATGTTGGACCACCACCTCGACAAACCGACGAGACACATGCAGAAACTCAAGACGACTCTGAAGAACAACAAAGTGAAAACGCAGTTGACCTGAGTCGAATGTCTGTCCGAGACAGACGAGTTCATCGCGTCAAAGCAGCTCATTGGATTGCTGCAGGCGCCAAGGACGGCAAAGTGAGTCTGTGGGACATGTACTGAAATCTGGACACAGCGCACTACTGTCCGCTTGAGAAAAGGGAGCATGAGAGCAAGACCGTTTCACAGATTACATCAACTATATACTGTATAATACACAAAATGTCATAATTCATAATCCCCGCTGCCAGCAATTTCCCACCACATCCTCAGCACCCACGCAGCCACAAGGGCATCCCTCTTCTTTACCGTCATTTCCTTTGTGATGAACAACTTACACCCATACGAGGTATTCAGTTCGCGGGCCAGAATCTCCCCTTTCCCATCTGACCATTCGTACCTCACGGCACTCGTTTTTGTCGAGACAGCTGAAAAGAGCAGCCCCCGTGCCACCAGCTGATTATCTAGACGTTTCACGGCCCGATGTACTCGGAATCCATGTGCTGACGAGAACAATCGAGGCCGATATGTACTCATCCCAAATGTGCCAAGGCTGTGTCGCGAGACCGCCTCGGCGTTGTACAGGAATACCGGTCCAGTTAGAATACCCGGATGCTTCAGGTCATATATGTGACGCTTTTGTGTGACGGCGTGCGAGGGACGCCCGTCTGAGGCGGGAGATGACTTGATTGTGGTGTCGAGTCTCTTCACGGTCATGCTTCTCGTTGTGTCACGGAGGTGGATAGGCTCGTGGGATAGCTCGTAGAGCGGCTCGGTGGGAGCTTTGTCAGAGTAGATTACATGGCCGCTTATTTGGAGCGTTGTCGAGGGGAGAAGGTATTCCTCATCGTTGGTTACTTCGCTGTATGACGGCGGTTCAATGTCCATAGTTTGTTCGCCTCAATTGAGACGCGATGCTGGGGTGGAGCTACGGGGGCGGTTTGGAGCGACTCGGCGAGCTAATATACTACCGAGGTCAGTGTAGATAGGGTCGCTATCGCTATGGCGTACAATACGCTCATCTTCGCCAAGCTTGTCCAAATGGAAGCGTCTTGGCTTGTGGCTTTTGGCACTCGTGACGTGGGTCGGAGGCTTAGGAGGCGGCCTCAATCTGCACAGGATCCAATAAATTGTTTCAGTGGTACTTAGGCGGGAGCACTTATTGGAAACTCTATTTGTCATTTTTGGGCTACAGAAAGGGAGTCAAAGTGCCTGCTTAAAGACGGTTGCCCATGTTTATATGAACGGCCTTGACCTGGCTATACGCCTCGAGACCAGCTTCACCCAGCTCTCTCCCAATACCGCTCTGCTTGACACCGCCAAAGGGAATCTTGGGATCGCCGTCATTACTGCTATTTACCCAGACCATGCCAGCCTCAATTTCTGATGCCACGCGATGCGCCCGCTCGAGATCCTTGGTGAAGACGGCCGCTCCAAGACCATACGTAGAGTCGTTGGCGCGAGCAATGGCGTCCTCTTCCGAAGTAAACCGGCTGATGACCACGACTGGGCCAAAAATCTCCTCCCGATAGATGCGCATGCTGTCCTTGACTTCAGTAAAGATGGTGGGTTCGACAAAGAATCCCTTGGTGTTGACGTCGAGCGGTTTCCCGCCAGACATGAGTCTCGCGCCCTCAGCCTTGCCGGCTTCGACATACTCGAGGACTCGCTCGTACTGCACCTTGGAGACCTGCGGGCCTTGGTAGGTATCCTCGCTCCACTGGTCGCCGACCTTGCTGACCGTCTTGGTCTGCTGGACGAACTGGTCGACGAATTTGTCGTAGATGCTGTCCTCGACGAGGATGCGCGACGTGGCGGTACATATCTGGCCTTGGTTGGACATGATTCCCAGATGTGACCACTTGACAGCCTGTTCTAAGTCGCTGTCTGCGAATACGAGCAGCGGAGACTTTCCTCCCGTCTCGAGAGTAATGTTCTTGAGCGTAGCGGATGCCATTCTCATGATGTGCCTGGCTGTGGCGGTAGAGCCCGTGAAGGCAACTTTATCTACGAGAGGGTGCTCAACCAATGCGGCACCTCCGTCCTTTCCATATCCATTGACGACGTTGACAACGCCTGGTGGGAAGCCAACTTCCTTGATTAGTTGGGCGAGCACCAGGATGCTGAGGGGAGTTTGTTCGGCTGCCTTTATGACGACTGTGTTTCCGCAGGCGAGCGCTGGCCCGAGTTTCCAGGAGGCCATGGAGAGGGGATAGTTCCAGGGGATGATTTGGCCGACGACACCGATGGGCTGGCGGAGCGTGTAGGCAAACTTTTGGTGAGTCGTGGAGATGGTTTGGCCGGAGATCTTGTCCGCCCAGCCGGAGTAGTAGCGAAAGGTGCCTATGGTTTCTTCGAGGTCGACGCCGAGGGCTTCAGCGTAGGTTTTGCCTGCGCGTGGTGTTAGTAGATGGTCTTTATTACTTGAATATGTGTTTGTCACAGGGGGTGTGTGTGGTATGGTTGAAGCTTGAGTTTTGGGAACGGGGGTGTAAACTCGCCATTATCCCAGGCATCAATGGTGGCAAAGATTTCTTTTTGTTCTTCCAGACGATCAGCCAGACGGCTCATCAGTTTGCCCCTGTCAGATACGGGCATCTGTTTCCATGAGGGGTGCTTCAAGGCGGCATGGGCAGCCTTGACGGCAGCATCTACGTCTTCTGGCCCTGCGGCTTGCACAGTGGCAATATCCTTTTCAGTTCTGTGATATATGAGTGTAAGTCAGTTGTGATGCTTCTAGAACCGTAAGCTGAAATTGACTGAGAGAACAGTCAAGTCGCGGTATATGATGGGCCTGTACGTACGCGGGGTCGATAGATGTGATGGTCTGTCCGGACTTTGAGTATACAAACTCATTGTTGATGAAAAGACCGGTGGGCTGGGAGTATTTTACTCCGTTTGGAGCGGTCAGTTCGATGGACGGTGCACTCATTGTTTCTGAAGTGACAGGCGTGATGGCCCAAGAGTTTGAAAGGTTGTGGTGAGTGAGGTTGGAGATATCACGGACCGGACCGGAGGAGGGGGCGGGGCAACGTGAGTCTCGAGAGTCGAGATGGTCCAGTTTTGTACGACTAAGATTGGAGACTTGAGATGATTGATGTTCAATTGACAAGTACACAGTGAGGTGGAAGTGTATGGAGATTGATGACATGCGACGTAGCACTAGATAATTGAAGTTGTATTCAAGTTGAGTTCTATTCAATGGCAATGGCCAACACCAAACCTGGGGTAAACTGTGTCGTCGGCCGCGGGCCGCATGCTGTGATGTGGAACGGCGGCCGACGGAGCCGAAATCCGGACCTGATCAGTTGAGGGTTAGCATGGATGGGGGAGTATGGTCTGAGATAATTCGAAAAGGTCGAAAATATTCAGAAACACATTCAAAACTCAATGATACTAGACGTTATTCAATGTCTGGTAAAATCAAAGCCAGATGCCATGCGACAGTCGCAGGTATGTTGAAAGTCGTATTCGCAAGCCACCGGAAGTACTGGAAGCAAACTTGCTCACACACTCTTACAATCTCACTCCGTGGAGACTCACATCCACTCGTTGTCAGCAGTAGTGCGTGCGGAAGTTGCCGAGTGGGTGTGTTGCGCAAGGGAGTGCTTCATGGGTGATGACTGAATGTTCCAAGCTTCGATTTTGGCAGAATATGCGGTATCAAGAAAGTGTCCGACACCGATTAGGGCGTGTTGTTGGCTGTGGTGAAGATTTCGGTCTATTATATGACGAACAGATGATCGAATACTAGACATAGTTGACGAACACGAAGAGTCGAAGAGGCAAGTGTATGGTTGGTTGGCATTCATTGTTACGAACACGAGACAGGCGGCCTCTTGACTTGCAAAATTTAACCGGATGCGTAAAAGATGAAGGATTGCAGCTGTGACTGCAAATTTCACCAGATGCGTATTAGGTAAACAATCGTGTGTGGTTGCAGATGAACATTGAAGAAATGCAACTCCTTGTGGTCCTCATTTGGTAAGAGTTGAGTTCAATCAAATGTCAACCTTGAAGTCAAGTTGACTGGAGCGGATGACGCAAACTCCGCCAGTCCGCCAAACAAATCAAATTGACCAGCTCTGGCAGAATCCGATCCGCGCCCTGTAAAGATAAATTGCGGCGGTGCTTACCGAGCAAAGGCGCTAGAAGCAAGCCTGTCGTCCAATCAGCTCGAGTGCCTGGCTCACTCACTCACTCACTCACTCGTCACTCAGTCACCTCGACAGAAGGCGCCATCTTGATTCTCGACATTCGGTCTCGCACCAACAGAACTTCCATCCAGATTGTCGGTACAATTGATGCGAATATGTCCGAACTCGTGCTGGCGTGGCCCAATCCGACGTCCGCAGGATTGACGTTTCAGCCTGATTGAGCAACTGACAGTGCTGCTGGCTGGCCACGTCTCATCGTCAACGTGAAAAGGCTGATAAGCTGTTAAGTCCGCAAATACCGGGACGTGCATTTGAAGATTGGCACGGCCATCACCCATTTCCCACACAAGTACTGATCAACTGACACTTGCACGGAGACAAGTCCGGTAAAATCAACTGGCAAAATTTGATGTGTTTTTCTTTAAAAAAAAAAAAAAAAAAAAAAAAAAGTGCACAAACAATCGGGTCTTGTCAGCAACCCAGTGACTCATGAATCTTGGATCGTGAGAGTGTACTTGGTACGTTGGGACGACAACTCCGTCAAGCGTCTGGTCATTCCATGTTTGATCAATGCTGTGTGACTGCGACAACGTGACAACTCTGCAGGGTCTTGCAAATTAAGCTCGTGCAGTTTGCGAAATCTACCGGTGGATGTGCTTCCGACTACCGACGATAATAGCGTGATGCACCAAAGTCGGCGTTATGCCATGTTGCCGTGGTCAAGACTGTGCGTTATGTTTTTCTTGTGTTTCCGTCATGACTGCAGCCCCACTTTTGCCATCGTCGTGTACTCTTTTTGGCCCGGAAAGTCATTATGAGCCATATTGAGGCTCACCAACTCAACTCAGACTGGCAAATTCAATATGAGCCATACTTCCCAAAAACAGAAGAACGTTGCGCCAAAGGCCACCTAGCAACATATGGCCTAAGTGACAACAAACTGCTGATGTCAAGTAATGGAGCTCAAGCTCCGCCTTTGTCATCTATTTGCCCGTCTTGGCGGACTTGCTTGTTTTTCTCGTCCCTCTCTTCTCCGCCAAACCATGAATTAGTTACCAGATTTCCAATTTTCCCAAGGCCGTGTGGGTCAAATGTCGCCCAGGTCTAGTCGTTCATGACTTTCTGTTTGATCCCCCTGTCGCAAATCCACCGTAATGGACGATGGACTTGTCTGGTGCTTACAACATCAGCCCTGCGGACTTGGCGGGTTCTTGAGGGTGCGCTTCAAAAGTCTCCGGAAATAAACTACCACTCCGACATGGACATGGAGCCAGCAGGGGCTGTTTTGGGTATCGGTTGAGTTTGGTCGAGTTGAGTTTGGTTCCATGGTCCCCCTACACAGTAATAATCGTGCCCAACGTGTAATGGCGTTATCCACCACACCTGCAACACTCGTTATGGCTCACGCCGTCGCCGCCGATGATGCTGCCCGTTTTTGTTGCGTCGCCCATGACAGTGAGAGATGCACACTCCTTGGTTTCGGGGTCGTCCCGGGTCGCAAACTCCGCGTGGCTGTTGGATCTGTGCGGATCTGGGCTCTGATTATCAATGTGTCACTCGGGCTTGTTGACTGTTGACTATGCTGTTTTGGCAGTTATGATTATGGTGTGGTGAGGTACTTGTTGGTGTTGCTGGTTTTGTCGTGAGTGGGCATCCTTTGCTTGTGCCTATATGTATGCCTGTGCCACCCGGCCAATTGTTCAATATTCCATCATCATCACCATCAATAAACAGTACCTCAGGGACTCTTTTCTAGAAAGATATTTACATCTAATATCTTCCTTCACTAATCGAATCATCCGTTCCCATATACATCCACAACTTATATCTCACCTTAACACCATCTCGGCTGTGCACCCACATATCACTACACAATCAACTACAATAATACAAAGAGCCACCGAAATGGCTCCCACAACGGGTCTAGAAGTCCCAAAGGACTCGGACCGTACCGTTTCTTCCGCATCTACCATCGCCGGTGACCAACTGTCCGAAAAGGCGGCCTACTTGAGTGGAGGAGATGACGAAAAACAACAAGACAAGCAGGAGAAGCAAGACGACGTCTCTTCCAATGCAGCCACCGATGTGCCCGATGATACCGAATATCCGTCTGGTATCAAGATGTTCTTCATCGTTGTTGCTCTCGTCATGAGCATCTTCTTGCTGTCACTTGATATGGTAAGCCTTGACGACTAACCCCCCCCCCCCCCCTTCCACACCCCCATTGATAGCATCGCTAACACCTTCACTCTAGACCATTGTGGCCACTGCCATTCCCAAAATCACCGACGAGTTCAAGGGTCTCGATAAAGTTGGTTGGTATGGTGCCGCCTTCTTCATGACTGTCGGAGCTATGCAGTCGACTTGTGAGTGTTCCCTTCATTCTCCTACCTAATCCGTATGGATTCTAATTCGCAACGCACAGGGGGTAAGGTTTACAAATACTTTCCACTCAAGACATCCTTCCTCATCGCCATCTTCATCTTTGAGCTCGGATCCGTCATTTGCGGAGCTGCTCCCAACGCCGAAGCCCTGATTACCGGACGTGCCATCGCCGGTGTTGGTGCTGCTGGTCTCGGTGCCGGCGCTTACACTATTATTGCCTTTTCTGCTCCTCCCAAGAAGCGACCTGCTTTCACTGGTATCCTCGGTGCTTCCTACGGATTTGCTAGTGTGATTGGACCCCTCCTGGGTGGTGCTTTTACCGATAATGTCAGCTGGCGATGGTGTTTCTACATCAATCTCCCTATTGGAGGTCTTTCCGCTCTCGTCATCTTGATCTTCTTCCAGACTCCCAAGAATGCCGTGCCTGTCAAGGCGCCCCTTCTGGAAAAGTTCCTCCAGATGGATCCTCTCGGTATTGTTCTGATGATGGGCGCCACTGTTACCTACATCCTTGCCGTTCAGTACGGTGGTGTCGCTCACGCCTGGAACTCTTCCGTCGTTATTGGTCTTCTTGTTGGTTTCGTCGCCATCACCGCCGCCTGGGCTGCTCTTCAGTACTTCCAGGGTGAGCGATCCATGGTTCCTCCCAGACTGGCTAGGGAGCGCACCAACTGGGTCATGAGCGCCTTTGCCTTCATCTTCGCTGGTGGTTTCTTCGCCGCCATCTACTACATTCCTATTTACTTCCAGTCTGTCCATGGAACGAACCCGACTATGAGCGGTGTTCGCAACCTTCCCTTCATCATTGCTGTTACCATTTCCACCATTTTGAGTGGCACTTATGTTTCCATCACCGGTCGATACCAGCCCATGCTCCTTGGTGGAGGTGTTGTTGCCACCATCGGCGCTGGTCTTTTGTACATGCTCGATGTCGACTCTTCCACTGGTGAGTGGATTGGATACCAGATTGTTGCTGGACTTGGCTGGGGAACTGCGTTCCAGATTCCCATGATTGCTGTCCAGGGCTCAGTTCCCCCTGAGGACCTTGCTTCCGCCACTGGCATGCTGCTCTGTACGTTATGTCTCCAACTTACCTTTTCGGCAGTCTTTCAATTTTTGCTAACCATGATTCTTCTCAGTCTTCCAAAGCATCGGTGGTGCTTATCTCGTCTCTGGTAGTCAGGCTGCTTTCATCAATCAGATGGTCGGCCATGTGCTCAAGAACGCACCTCAAGTCGACCTGGGCACTCTTGTCCTGACCGGCGCCACCGAGATTCGACACGCATTCCCTGCTGATCAGCAGCCCCTCGTCATTGAAGGCTACATGTCTGGCCTCAAGGTCGTGTTCGCCATGTGTATTGCTGCCACTGGAGTTGCCACTCTCATCGGATGCTTCACTCGCTGGTCGAAGCTCAAGCAGGAGAACATGACTGGCGGAGGCATGGCTTAAGCCTGTGCTGGGGCAAGGTTGTTTTTTTTATTAACTCACGCTTCAGCCGGACAAGGAGTGCGACTCCAACGGTTAAAGACGGTATAATAGACTCATCTGCGGGAGCGATGGCAGTTTTTGTGATTTGTGAAACTACCACATAGTAATAATTGCATCGGGTAGCGGGTATAACTGGCTTTGTGCAAGCATTCGGCGTTTCGGGAGTTGAAGAGAAGGGGAATATGTTAGACTTTATAATGGATAGATGTATTTAATACTCGAAATCGGGAAACACAATCTCCTATGAAATAATGTACAGCCTGTGTGAAAATGACTTGTCACGCACATGGACCCGGGAAACTCTCAAACCTTGATGGCTATGGCTCGCCATGTCAAATGTGTCTCTGCTCGTGCCGATGCCAAACGAAACGAAACGAAAAATATGAAAATACTAATCTCGATCTCACCGGAGGCGATTTCGCTTGAGGCGGTCAACAGCAGTCACGAGACCATGTACTCTCGCATGTCTCCATCACGACACTTCCGGAGTTTAGACCTCTCCACAGATGTGAGACCTTGGTAGCCCGGCTTTCGGCGCCGAAGTATCAACACCAGACCTCGTGGAATGACCTCGTGGAATGAATCGGCCCAAGCGCTTTTTCTCTACCGTACTTACCGCCCAGACCACAAATACGTTGCTATTGTCATTGGGCTTTATACGATACAGCACAGTTTTTGGCCCCCATCAAAACTTTGTCGAGTCGTCAATCGAGTGGTGTGTTCCAGCCCACCCTCCTGTTGGAGAGGCTGGTTACATGGTATCCAGCTGAATATCTCTTTGTTGAAAAATGCAATCCACAAGGTACAAAGACAAAGTTTTCTTCCGGATTGTACTTAAGTAACACGTATGGTAAGATTATTTGTCGGCAGCAAACACGGCAAGATCAGATGCCTAATTCAGAATTCCAGATCATCACCGCTCAAACACACACCCTTGCCTTATCCACTCGATGCAAAGCACAGCACAGCAGCCACAGCTCAACAATCATATTCGCTGCGAAAACTTTTCGCAATTGATTCATCATGTTCTTTAATTACAGTACTGTACTTACTGAGATTTTGAATGTATTTAAAATAACCTCGCTCTTGCAGTATCCTCATAAATTTCATCAATTTTTTTTTTTTCATCGCTCATCATCACCAAACTGTCTCGCTCATCTCCGTATACTGCTTCATCCAACATTTGCTGACTCATCCCCTTCATCTCACCTCACTTCACTTCCCGTCGCAATCCCCGTCAAAATCTCCGGCGTCCTCAAATCTCCGCAGCAGAAACCATCACGAACAGCCTCCTTTTCAGGGCCATTGAGGCCCCAAAAATGGCGATTAAATTCAATTCTCCCTTCTGACTCCCCTCCATTCCCCTTTTGTCACGAAAATTCTCATTTTTACCTGCTTCCGCATCCACAATGCAGCGTTTAGTCGCATCAAGCACGGGGGCACGTGCCGCACTTTGCCCTCGGTATACAACGTCACCCTTTTTCTTCACACGGTCGTTGCGGACCGCCGCTGAAACTGTGCCGCAATCACCAATTCGCGTGTTCCGCGCGGTCGACGATGTCCGGAAATGGAGGAAGCCGCAAATGATCAACTATCGCAGCGTGGGCCTCGTGCCGACAATGGGCGCCTTACATGAAGGTCATCTGGCTTTGATCCGGGCCGCTGCCAGGGAGAACCATCATGTTGTAGTGAGCATCTATGTCAATCCTGCGCAATTTGGTGTCAAGGAGGACCTGTCGTCTTATCCTGTCACTTGGGAGACGGATATCGCTGCGCTGGCAAAGCTCGATCGCGAATTGGCGGATGACGGAGGCAATCTGGGGAGGATATCGGCGGTATTTGCGCCTACTACGCCGGAGATATATCCCTCTGGGTTTCCTGGACAGGCCATTGACAGCAAGGGGAGTTTTGTTACAATAACACCCGTGGCCGAGGTTCTTGAGGGCGCCAGCCGACCAACCTTTTTCCGTGGCGTCGCAACTGTTTGCATGAAGCTTTTCAACATCGTTCAGCCCGAAAAGGTGTATTTCGGCCAGAAAGACGTCCAGCAGACGGTCGTTATTCGGCGCATGGTGAAGGATCTCATGGTCCCTACGGAGGTGGTCATTTGTCCGACCGAACGCGAGGCGGACGGTCTGGCCATGGCCTCAAGGAATGTCTACCTTGGAACTAGGCGTCGTGAGGTGGCCATTGTTCTCAACACTGCTCTGAGAGCTGCTGAGAATGCGTACCGCGCTGGACGAACAGACCGGGCATCGGTCCTTGGAGCCGCCCAGGATGTTTGCGACATGATGCTCAGGGCGCAAAGGGACATGAAGCCAAGTGAAAGAGTTCTGTTTGAGATTGATTACATTTCTCTTGCCGATCCTGATTCACTGCAGGAGGTAGATACTATTGATGTAGCAAAGGGGGCTGTGTTGAGCGGTGCTGTGCGAATGCTGCCAGTAGAGGAGCCGCAAAACGGTGAGGACCTGGGTCATTCTGGCGGTCCTGCTGTCCGGCTGATTGACAATATTATTCTACCGCCCAAGTCAACTTGAGACAACATCATATCTATGGCACTAGCAAATTTACCGTTCTGTTCAAGGGCTAGTAATCAATACGAGTTCGACACATGGCAGAGGACAAAGACCATGTTACAACCATGTAAATATATTTACCGTTAGGATGCTGACGTATTCAGGTGGAACGCTTCAGGACTTATATCATGGCGTCTGAAAAAGCGTTAATATTCGTGGGTATATAGATGTTTTCTGATTGTACAAATATGCAACATTCACAATTATTCCCTTTTTGTTTTACAAATGTGCCCTCTGGTTCAGCTTCTTCTTTCTCCGTCGCACGTCCTTCTTGTGCGTCTCTTGGTCCTCGGCGCTGAGTCGACTCGGCACCTTGTTCTTGCCCTCCTTCTCTCCTTCAACAGCCTCGGCAAACAGCTTTGCTCCGAGCTCGTCCGTCAATCGTAGGACACGAACACTAACCGTGGCCCCATCACGTCGGTTCTTGCCTTCGCGACGTGAACTAGCAATCTTTTCGGTGAAATCCCACAGCTTGCCGGCCGCAATGAGGGCACCAGTTTCAGGGTCTCGAGAAGGCTGCCATTCCGGGTCGAGTTGGATTCTTGGCGGAATCTTAGGGTCCTTAGATTTCACGACGTGTACAATCTGGTCTTGCTCAAAGCGGGTGTACGAATTTTTGAGCGTCTCCTTGTTGACGGCTTCAAAGTAGGATAAATCTCCTTGGTGGTAAAGGGTTTTGCCCAACTAACGCCCAGTCAGTATAATGGAAGTTTCAATCTCATCAAGGGTCCAGGAAATAAATTACTTACAAGTTGTGCGTTGTTCTGTGCTTTGTTTTGCTCTACCCAGATATCTCCGTTGCTCCCTGGCGGGGGAGATAAGCCCATAAGAGAGACGGCCGCCAACCAGCTGGCTTCTATAAAAGGCCAAATCAAGAAGCAATAGAAGTCATAGTTCTCGCGGCCCGCCTTGCGCTCCTCCGCCGAAAGTCCGATTGTGGTAACATGGCCATTCTCGTCGCGGTCGAGGCGAACTATATGATCTGCCTCGAGGCCGCGCAGAGTGTTATCCAGATTGGTCACAAGACCAGCTGACCCGAAGATAAACTCTCCGCGGAAAAGGGAAGACAGGAAGAACACTTGGTCCTTCAATTCTCCGTATGATATATCCTGCATAGACGGCCCACCTCCGCGCTTCACATGCATATACAACGCCGCACTAACAAGCGCCTCATAAATGAACAAATGAATGGTCATGTTCCGGTAGAACGATAATTGGAATCGGTCGACCGCGTAGAAAGTTGGTTCCGCCAAGCCATCTAAAACGCCAACGAGGTCCTTGCCCAGTACGTCCAGTCCACGATTGATGATTTCAGAGGTGGGTGCATTACCGAAGTGAGCAACGCGGCCTCCCTTGGCACGGATTCGGGCAGTCAGCCATTCGACGCGGCGAATCAGTTCTTGCAAGCCGACTCCACGACCGCGCAGAGTGAGGAGAACAGTACCGATCAGAGCTGTCGGCATAACCACGGACACGGCGTTAATGTCACCGAGCACTTTGTAACCCATGGTCCTCAAAATCTTTTCTCTTGCTGCACGCACATCGGGGTTGCGGTGGTCGGTATCTAGTCCAGGCGGGATAGTGGGAAGACGCGTAAGTTGCTCATCGACAAATTGCCGTAGACTCCATGGCTCGTGGAACCTGACATCAACTCTGCCAAGCTTCAGTGACAAAACGGACGAGCCACCAGAGAGGAAATCCGCCAAATTCTCCTTCTTCTTCGGCACTCCCAGTAATTCGGTAACGTAACCTTCGGTTTCGATGACTTTGTCATACTGGGTGCTGACCGGACACACAATGGCGTCGTTCACCCGGCCGGAGAGAATACTGTCAAGAATGAAGCTGAGAATGCCAAACTTTGGCGGCAGCAGCTTTCCGGTACGAGAACGGCCGCCTTCAATGAAGCATTCAAAGTTGTATCCCTCTTGTAGCAGAGTGTCGATGTAGCTCTGCACTAGTGTCGTGTACAAAGCATCATCGCCAAACGAACGTCGAATCCACATGGCACCAGCATGTTGTAGGAAGCTGCCAACAAGTGGAAAATTGAGATTATCTCCTGCAACAACAATAGGCAACGTAAGACCGAGGCGATAGCAAATAAGCTGCAACGACACGTAGTCGACGTGGGATCGGTGGCTGGGTAAGAAGATGATGCTCTGCTTCTTCTTGGCGGCAATGTCAGCGACCTTTCGAAGGCGCAGCACTTCTTCGCTAGACACATGTATCCCTTGGTGATATGCTCTGGTCAGAAGCTGGGTGACCATATAGTATGCTCCACGAATGAACGTCTTGCTCTCCATTTTGCAAATCATGTCATCCGTCATCTTATCGGCGACTTCCTGCAGTGCACCCTCGAGAACATTTCGCCTCTGAGCACACTTGACCCCGAAATCTTTGTCTTGTTTGTTTAAGAGCCCCTCTTTGATCTCAACGGCAACTCTGTCCTCGGCGAGCTTGGTTATGCGTTGCTGAAGCAATGGGGCTGACAAGACCATGGACTTCATATTTTCGGAAAAGCCAGAGTAAAAGACTGGCTGACCTATGACATTATCATATGCTCGCCAACCTTGACCGGAAACGTATAGCGACACTTCTCGGAGAAATCTATAAGATAGAAAAGTTAGCTTTCGGGACAATTCGCAGGCGTGGACTGAGGATGTACAATGCCGTACTGTAAAGGTTCGGCTCGGAACGAAGCGAATTGGTTCATCAATGCCTCTTCCTTGCCCTCGTGGCCACCTTCCGGTTCGACGTAGCCACTGGGTTGCAAAGTGATTTCATCTCCGAGAATTTGCAGGTCGGGCGCCGAGTTGCTGCCAGCCTCAGGAGACTCATCGTAGGGTGGCATGTTGTCAGTAGCAGTTGAGGATGCAAGGCTGGGAGTCAATCAATGTTGTCGTATGTGACGGTAGCCAAAGTGAGGAGCTCAAGTAGGCACTATCGCACAATAGCTATACCGTCAAAATCAAGCTCAACCAGCGCGGCATCCTCAATGGAAAAGCTGATATATGGCGACAGCATTGAATGGAGTTGAGGAGCTAAGGATCTCAAGAGCGGGCGGCCGGGGTAATATTGTGGGGGGGGGAGAACGACTGACCAAGTTTCCAGTTGCCATTTGATTTGATCACCACCAGACCACAGCCGAGGGAGAGAGGGACATGTGAAGCCATTGGTGGTGCTGGCACTGGGAGCTTGGGCCACGCCCTGAGCTCCGAACACAGGCGGCTCATGGTTGGCAGTAGTGGCCGAGCCGCCTGTGGCCGACCGCTGTGGGGCACATGCAACTGGTCTTCAATCTTCCGAGCTGCCACAGCCAACCGATGTCAAGTGGATTTAGATTGATAGCTGCTTTTCTTTTCCTTCAAATCAACCTCAACCTCCTCCGCATGGCGTCACCCTATCTCCAATCTCACAGATTCGAAATTCCGAGGCCACCCGAAAGGTGCATGATCCTGTAAGAATTACCACGGGTCAACACTATGGCGACACCAACTCCCCAGCAGGCCACCCAAAACCTGCTGGCCAGAGCACATTCCCCAGACAGCGTCAACCGCATCTATAACGAGAAGATCCAACACCGCACACTACACCTTCGGCCATCGTCACCCCCGCCAGCCGCTGCCAATGCTAGAGCGGCACGAAGAAAAGCTCGTGATCAAAAGAAATCAAGGGCCAAGATTCGTCCAAAGCCTCTTTCGTCCCGAGACCGGCGGAGGCTAGGGCTCTACGACATTCCCAAAGACGGTCAGAAGTATAGCATCTACAAGCCCCTCTGCGAATTGTGGCAGGGATATGCGAGAGAAATTTTGGGAAACGACATCTTCCGTGGTGGCCCTGAAGCAGCCGCCAAACTAGCCAGTGCCGAACTACATGGTGCATTTACAGAGGTTGTCAGAAGCCGATGTACAGGACGAGTCGGCATCAAAGGCATTATTGTCCGCGATCGCAAATTCGTCATGGAAATAATTACTGAGAAGAAGGGACTGAAAATTGTTCCCAAAGAGGGAACAACTTTTCGCGTGGAAGTCAAACCAGAAACAACCCAACTGGCAGCCGACTCGAAACCCTTTGTTTTTGAGATTCTTGGAGATCAACTTATGCTTCGCTCTGCCGATCGAGCCAATCGGAAATTCAAACAACACTTCCTTCCCAATCTTTGAAATCGGCGCCTGTGCTACGCTTTAAATATATTGGAGCCGAAAGTCAGGAACAACATAAGAATCCTTCTTGACGGAGCGCTCCCAGCTTATGCAGTCGATGCTTCCCACAGCACCCTTACTTCAGGCCTTGGTTGTATCAGGCTTTGTTGTAAACACTCTTCATGCGCATTTACTGTTGCTTTTATTGAAGAAATAGCGGCAGGCGCAGACAGGATCAGCCATTCTTTGTCCTAGCATGTCTCCGGTCTCTGGGCACACTTGTGACTCTACCGTCACAACCCTGGTCACCATAAAGGCATCAACACGAACTCATTGAATTGAAGGCTGAAAGGTACGGCCTGTAGTCTTGGTGAAGACTACCCTTTGGGGTGACCTCTACAAATGCACCAGTATGAAAGGTGCAGCGACCTGTTAGTCTACCTTGCTAGATGACCGCTCGTACTACGGAGTGAGAACAGGTCGTCACAAGAAACCGTACTACGCGTGTACACGCAGAAGAAAAAGCTAGAGTGGGGGATGCCACTGCAGCAATGGCAAGCTTCTAGTCAGGCAACGCGTATTTCGGCTTGGTTTGTTTGTCCAACTTGGTCCCATTCACGGTTATCCCCTTAGAACTCTAAATCCCAGAATAGACGCGGAGTTCTGTAGACCAATCAGAAGCCTATCCAACTAGAAGGCAACTAGACTACAAAGAAGAAACCAAGCGCGTTGTTGGGACTCGAACCTAACCTCAAATTATAACGAGAAGCCGCAAAGACCAGATACGTAATGTATATCTAGAAATGACACCAAACATGGCGTCCACGTGCTGTTAGGCTGTGGCGCCGTCTATAACTAAAACAATAGACTGCAAACTTACATCGTTGGATTCAATGTCGTCATATGTGGCCACGCGTGATATTTTGATACCTGGATATTTCGGAGATTCTGTAAATCTTACAGGGCGGAAATTAATAGAAGGCTGTGGACCCTAAGGAGTGTATGGAATCGCTGACAAGTGACGATGTTGGAGAGACCAGAACTTGATATCAATACATGCACATGGTGCTCTTGGGAGACATCCGTTGGTCATTGCTCACATGCACATGCAAGAAAGCACTGACGACACGTAATAACCAGACGCGGTGTACGGGTGGCTAGATCATAATAGCAAACCTCGAGCAAGTACGGAGTACCCACCTAGATAGATGGTGGTTTAGCTATTCTGCTATGGAGCACTTGAGCACGCGAATCTGAGTCTGGCGTCAACTTGATGCAGTCTGCATTCAGACAATCAGAATGACTCCACGTTAGGATTGAGCCCTCACAAAGCGGTGACGGTTAAAGTTCGGGCGGTGCTTGTTCCGGTCTAGCTCATCGCGCCTCGAAGCTGCCCAGCCACTCACAGTAATTAGTCGGCCAGAGTGCCGCCGTCAGTGTGTCTGGCGGTGCCCACCGACCGACCCGACAGTCTGTCTTCTCGGGCCCAGTTCAGTCCAGTGTCTGGTCCAGTCACGTCCCAGTCCAGCCCCAGTGGCAGCCCAGCCAGCTTGCCCTGCGTCAACCAGGCGCAACGGACCCGACCAGACGAGACTGGACCAGACTGGGTGGGCAAGTGTGGCTGCGCTTCGACCATGACTTCGTCCTACAATTTTGCCTTTTCGCCAAACCTCAGGTTTTTCCCACCTACTAGCCTCACAGCTCGATCTAGCTTTCCACCAACTTCCACCTCACGCTTTGTATACCATACACGACTTTATCAGCTCTCTGCGCGTACTCTTGCATTGCTTAATTGCTCCGAAAGGCATCTTTTGCATATACCTCAACTTGTACTATCAGTATTACACACATTCTCGCCTACCCACGCTTTTAGCCCTTTTTCGCCCTTCCGTCCACCCACAAACCCGGACGAAAGCAGCCATTCGTGAATCGCAATATTTCGACACAACACAACCCGTGGGAGAAGACCAATATGACGTCCAATCTCCCTTCCAGCTTTGCCTCGGCTGCAGCTGGTCAGAATGCGAATCGGGATGCGAGGGGTGCCAGAGGAGATGGGAGGGGACCTGCTGGAGGCGACTGGTGAGTTTTGATATTCCCTTGTCATCGCGCCTTTGACCACCACCTCGTGCACTTTTCCCGGCTTGCAGTCTTAATACCGTGTCCCTTCATCCCGGGTCCTTTTGAGGACAGTCGTCAGGCGGCAATGGCCCAGTTTCGGATAATTTTTTTACACATTTTGAAGCACTACGCGCGACCAGTCGTCCATGGGCACGTGTGGTCATCATGACAACCAACCATCTGATGATGCCCAGCTTCCATCTCACCACCATTCGCAGTCAACTTCAAGCTTCAAGCGCAGTCAAATTTTGGCCAACTTTCACTAACCCTTCTGGCTAGGTCACGTAGAGACGGTCGATCCGCGAATGGCACCCTCACTCTCCGACGATCGTCAACTACCCCCATCGGCCAAGCTTCACAATCAACTCCTTCTGCCGACCACGCTGTTCAGCAACCACTCCCAGTTGACACAGCCCCCGTGCTTCCCTCAAATTTCAAGACTAGCTCCGCGCAATACACCAGGGATGACCTACTGGCCATGTTTCAACCAGGAACAGCCGTTGATGACGCATCCCGGCTTTTCATATCAGGCTGGGACCCTACACACGTTAATGGTGGTAACGTGAGGGGTTGGGGAAAGACCAACGATAACCATGTTCCACAAGAGCCTGGAGCATGCTGGGATCAAAATGGAGATACGGCCCCCATGGGCTTGCGAGACCTTTCCATCGAGGAAAAGGAGGTATGTTTCCAGACTCGAGCCATATAATCCTGTCAGCGACGTTTCCCAAGCCGACTGACGCTGTGCTCCTTGTTGTAGGCTTTTTCTACTGAGATAAACTCACCCTTGAAACCACCAACACAAAACAAAGAAGGACACCAGGGAAATGTCAACGGCCGAAAGGCTTCAGTTTCCCAAGGTTCTGGCAACGCGTTTGGAGTCATCTCACCCTCTTCCGCTACTCGACCGGGCACGCGACGACGAGAAACCATCGAATCGAACCCATTTAGTGGTGCACTCGCCTCCCCCACGGCAGCCGGACGGTATTCCCGAGAGGATTCCTCACCTTGGACGCAACGACGAAGCAACGATTTGCGAGAGTCTGAGCCTGATGACGGTGACGCAGAGGTAACTGCACGAGAAACCTCGAGCAAGCTTCCGTTTGGGAATCTGATTCGCTCGAATACTGCCGGCAGTGCGGGAATGACATCCATGTGGCCTTCGTCGAATCCTGCAACCCCGGGAGGTGGCGGTTTCGGCAACTTTGCAATGCCCTCATCTGCAGTCGGAGACAAAAGAGTTGGTGGCGCTGCGCCTGGCGGAAGTGGTAGTCGTCTGGCTCACTTGATTCCGAAGGATTCTACAGATAGTAGTGCTACTAAGCCCGGCGACTCCCAAAACCCTCCTACGCAGCAGTCCTGGCGCTCTCGCCCTCGGACTGACACTGACCCATTTGGTGACGACGAATTATCTGGAAGCGCTGTGCTTGGTGGAGCGCAAGATACGGGCAGCGCTGGACACACCCATGCCAGCCGCGTCGGTGTTCTGGGCACTCCTGTGAAAGGCTCGACAAGTGACTTTGGAATGTCTGGCCTCAACCTTGGGGCGCCGTCTGGGCATGAAGGACAAGCAAGTCCGTCGGAGACTAACCCGTATCGCAGCCCGCCTGGGGAGCGGCACGAACACGATGAAACAGAGGCAGGCAGTGGTGAGCAGCCTCTTGGACCAGGACATCATGAAGCGCCAGCCAATTTCGGTTCTATATCTCGTGGTTTTGGTGCGCCTAATTTTGAGGGCAGCGACCGGAGTCAGACATCAAGTGTGGGCGCCAAGGGTTATCCACTAGGAAATTTGTCTGGCTGGCCAGCTCCAGCCGGGCCGTCCTCTGGCACCCCAGACAGAGACCGTCCAAACTTTGGCAATGCCTTTGGTAGCGCTCTCTTCAGTCCGGTCGGGGACCTTCAGTCTCCTGGTCTATCCAACTTGGGCAACGTATTCGGTGCACCCGGTGCTGGCATTGGTGCTGGCAGCATCGGCCGTGGCAGCAAACTGGGTTCTCTCTTCCCAGCGGCGATGCAGGCTCAGATGCAAGGCCATGACCAGGAACACGGTATGAGCGACACAATACAGGGCCATCCGTTAGGAGCAATTGGCCGAGGCAATTTGCAAGGGCCGGCACGCGATACTGGAAGTCCCATGCGACCTAATCGCGGTGTCTTTGAGGAACTGTTCCCGTCAAGTGATACCGGCCGATCCCAAACCGGCTTCAGCGCGTCTGACAATGCTCAACAAGTGGGCGCTGGAGCACCACAGTCGTTCACACCAGTCACCGGAGGTCTTCCCTTCGGCGGTGGCCAGGCCACCACGGATCCTGCTGGAAGCCAGGTAAGGCAAATGGTCATGCCGGACAGGATGCGATGGGTGTATCTTGATCCTCAGGGGCATATGCAAGGGCCTTTCACGGGGTTGGAAATGAACGATTGGTACAAGGCAAATTTCTTCACTCCAGACCTTCGGGTGAAGAAGATTGAAGACTCTGACTTCGAGCCCCTGGGACAACTCATACGCCGGATTGGCAACTCGCGAGAACCCTTCCTAGTGCCTCAAATCGGTATTCCACACGGGCCTGCACCCCAAGGCGGACCATTCAATCCTACAACAGGTGGCGCTGGTGGTGTTATTCCACCGCTAAGCGGAGTCTTCCCTAGCTTTGGAAGAACCCTGACTGCAGAGGAGCAGAACAACCTCGAGCGTAGGAAACAGGAGGAGCAGTATATGATGGCTCAGCAACGGGAGTTTTTAATGCGCCAACAGTCGATGCCAAAGTTTCCAATGCCAGGCCCGGGTCTCCAACATCATTCCAGCGCCCACAGTCTGCAGAGCCAGCCAAGCTTCGGTAGCATGACGTCGCCTATCGGCGGCCCTCCTCAACAACCCATCGGCGCCGCCGCCCCGCAGCATGGTTCCTTCCCGGATACTCAAACCGGGGGTCAGACTGCCAGCAGAGGTGGTGCGGGAAACGGAGACCCGTTTAGAGCAGACGAATTGGTTGGCCTGTCTGCTGCTGAGCGTGATATCCTTGCCACTATGCGTGACGAAGCAACGGAAGAGCAACAGCAAGCCGCAGACCTGGGTTTTCGGGCAGGTCTTCCGGACACCGAGCATCTCCCAGAGGACCAAGAAGGTTTTCGTGGCAGGTTGAAAGAATTTGAGGAGCTTCGTGCTCAGCATGACGCGGACCAGCTGGCCGACATGATAAGTGCGAAAGAAGCTGAATCTGTGGTCGACGCTCTCCAGGACAGTTCCTCCACCCAGCGTCCTGCCAGAGGAGGGAAAGGCAAAAAGAAAATGTCCGAGGACGGAACCCTGTCTCTCACGCAGCAAGTCCAGAAAGCCCAGGCTGCTGCTGCTGCCGGGATGCAGCCTATTGAGACCGATATGCCAATGCCCTTCCCTCCTCCTTCATCTACCACTCCTCTACCCGCACCAACCGCTCAAAGGGCACGATCCAACCTACCTGAGCAATATAGCCGATCCCAAAGCGGCACACCCGATGCTTCTCAGCCGCCGCCCTTGGCCCCGTGGGCGAAGGATCCCGGCCAGGAGGGGGCAAAAGGGCCAAGTCTGAAAGAGATTCAAGAGGCGGAGGCTCGCAAGGCTGCCAAGGCTGAAGAGGCTGCGGCCGCACTCCGCAAGGCTGCCATGGAACAGGAGGCTGCCGTGATGCGAGAAAAGGAGAAGCAGGCTGCTGTCGCCGCTGCTGCCGGACTTCCGGCCTCTAGCACCTGGGGCCATGGCTCACCTGTTTCCGCCTCCAGCCCGTGGACCAAGCCTGGAACGACCAAGGGACCGTCTTCCGGGCCGACAACATCTAGCTCTGCCAGCAGTAAGAAAACATTGGCAGAAATTCAACGTGAGGAGGAAGTTCGCAAACAAAAGGCAAAGGATGTAGCTGTTCAATCTGGTGCTCCAGCCAATATTTCCAAGAGCTATGCCAATCTCGCAGGCAAACCTACTCTTATGCCCTCCACAGCAACGCCCCCGGCCGCCAGTCCATCTGCAGCTGGCTGGGCAACTGTTGGCGCCGGGGGCAAGGTTAAAGCACCAACCGGGCCAGCTGTTGCACAAATGCCACGATCCTTGAGTTCCAGCAATGTCAAAGCTCAGGCTGTATCCCCTGCCAAAAGCATCAGTAAGCCAACGTCGGCCGTGGGTAGCTCCATCGGTAAAACTGAAACAGCAAACCTGGCGATGGAAGAATTCAACAAGTGGACGTTGCGAGAGCTTTCCCGAGGTGGCCTCACAACTGATGGTAAGTCTTTTTCCCTTCTTGCAATATAATGCAATCCTTGATCGCCATCAACATCAATCGTAATTAACTCCATACTGCAGTAACCGCGTTCCAATCCGGTTTAAATATGCTTCCGCTCGACGCTAGCCTCATTGCGGAGGCGGTATATGGATCCTCTACTACAATGGACGGCAACCGCTTTGGCACGGAGTATGTCCGACGTAAAAAGCTAGCTGAGAAAGGCGTCGTTGAGAAACAGTCTCCTGGGGAGGCTGCTAAGTCACCTTCAGCTGGGGGTGGCTGGAGCGAAGTCGCAAAGCGAAGTGGGAGCACCCAGCCAAAGGACAATGATGCTGGAAACATTCAAGCTGCCGGCTTCAAGGTGGTTCCAGGCCGAAAGAAGGGCAAGAAATAGAGCCAATTTCCCTTTCAACACTTGAAAGAACGCCGGGCATAGGGCGAGCAGCAGGGTTTTGGATGATGTCGAGGCTGGCGGCGCAAGCTGCTGTCACAGGGAATGGCATTTTGGGGTGGGCGGAATCCTGATTGTATGCTTGAGCTGCAGGGTTGCACTTGTTTGGAGATTTACTGTTGCAGCGGCTGATGCGCGGTGTGTAATGCATGCTGGGAGACGTGGAAATGCGTAATGTCTGATCGAGTTGACGAAGAATACAACACAGCGATGTGCGAGTTAATTGTAATAGTATGATCACTGCAATGGCAGCAGCAGCGTTAACGGAACCTCGCCCCATCCCTCGTGATATCACCACAACTATAATAAGGTCGATGATAGATGCTCCTCCAACATCTATGAAATTCGTCGCCACTCGCACACAGCCAAACGTTCACAGCCACGAAGAAGGCTTTGATGTGCCATGATGAAAATCGCACCATGTTCAAGAGTTGCTTTTATCTATCCTATGCTCATTGCTGCTAATTCCATGCGATTCGTCATTCACGTTCTCAACTGTAGTCCCTTGACCGACTCAACAAACTTCCACCCATGAAATTCCCTTACTTGGAGATTTTCAAACCTTCCATCAAACTTTCCAGTGTACTCCAACCCTCTGATCCTTCCCAATTCTCTCGCCCGCGGCTCATGACGCTACGAACTGCACTTCGTGCTTTTCCTTTCCACTTGCTGCCCACAGATTCGACATCTGGACCCCAGTTCTCCAGGATGGAAACAAGCTCATCCGTCCGCTTGACGACTTCTGTCCACCCCTTCATATCTGTTGTCCAGTCTGCCGAATCGGCAGCCACTTCACCGGGTAGGAGACCACTGCCGGATGATCCCACGGCTGCTCTCCACGCACGTTCAGATGCATCAATAGCGCCGGCGTAGTCTCTTCGCCATGTGCGAAGCCGGGAAATGAGGGACCACAGCTCGGCGCGTTGTGTGATGAGGGGGACGATTTCTTCCTCCAGCAGGCGGGTGACGAGGCGTTCCATGGATCCTCGGGGTGGTTCGTAGATTCCTGTTCCGGCGGGCTTGTCTTTGGAAATGACGACCTCCTGCAGGAGAGCGGTGAGGACGTCCGTGTCGATGGCGTCTTCGGTTTTGCGAATTCGCAGGATGTGAGTGAAGGCGAGGATCATGTCTGGGATTGCTGGGGGTTGGAGACGGGCTGCGAGTGTGAGAACATTGTCCCAGATGCGCCAGTTGTCGTGGGCGATGGAAGCGCCCTTTTTGTAGGCAGCTAGAGCTTTGGAGAGCAAGGTGGCAGGATCGAGAGTCTTATCTCCCGTTTCTGCGAGGAGGATATCATCCTCTTCGTCATCAGCGCGGGTAATTACTCTTGTTTCTGTGTTCGATGGCGCAGCGTCCTTTTTCTCTGCAGTCACTTCGCAGTATAAACTCCACAGGGCACTTCCCAGGTTGCTCCAGGTTCTGGCGCCTTCACCGCCGGCTACATCGTTGGCACTGCTAATAGAGCGGCCATAGGCCTCGGCGGCATCGTCGAAATGCCCCAGGCGAAGACTTATGTCGCCCAAGCGGCTCCAGAGATCCGGACTGAGTCGGTTCACATTGGTAGCCAATTTGTATGCCTCTCGTGCCTTAACCATGTCTTTCTTTGCGAGGTAATACTCGCCAAGGGACTTTTGAGCTCTGCCATATCGCTGCTTGGAGATTGTCCATGCTCGCTCGTAGTGGTCGGGATTGTTCTCGATATCTCCGAGGATGCACCAAAGTCTGGCAGCATTGGGAGGTGGAGGACTCCTTTCAGGACCCTCAAAACTGGCAGCCTTTAGATGCATGACGTCTTCAACATTTTGATCATCTGGGTTAGACGTTGCTGAAACATCTTCGCCTGTAGGGTGGAATAATCTCCAACGGATGATGGATTTAGCCTTTTCTTCGCCTCCGCTACCGCGGCCGTCCTCGTCCTCGGAGGCAGCAGCACTGGCATAACACAAGGCCACCTCTGCCCAAAGACGAAGACGCTTGAAGATTTCAAGGGCAGAAGTCAGGGAGCCGACTCCAGCCCAGGCGTACGCCAATTCGGATTCGAGGTGCCATCGTGGTGGAGTAGACAACGCATCAATATACCGGAGACGAATGTGTGCAGCTGCAGATTCCGTCGGTTTCGGTGCTGGTAAGAAAGACGTAGGAACTTGGGGCTTGGTGGGAGCTGTAATACGTTCTTGATCCGGAGACGTAATTTGTATTGCTGGCACTTCGCTCTCAACTTCGTTCGGTTCCTCATGTGGTGCATTTGCTGCCTGGGGTTCCATGGTTGTATCTGTCAAGACCTGATCCGCGACAGCCTGCAGTTGCAATACACCGCGCTCTACCGTCCTGCTACGATGAACTTCAATCCGAGACCGCACCAGAAGTGCCTGCGTGTAAATCTGCCAGTTTGTCGATTTATCGGCAAGAACTCGAACAGCATAGGGTAGGATCTCTTGAGATGTAAGAGTGTCAACTGGCGAAAAAGCATCTTTTAGGGTCGCCTCGGTGAGTAGAATAATTTGATCCAGTGGAGTAAGTTGAGGTTGATTATCAGGGGACAACTCGGCCAGTGTTGGTGGCAATTCTTTCTCTTTGGTGGCTTCCTTCTTGCTATCCTCGCTTGAGAATTGTATTTCTTCCAAGAGCGTGTCGTCGTTGAGCTTCAGCGCGTCTGGCTTGGCCTTTTCCTCTTCGTCATGTTCTTCCTCAGCAGGCTCCTCCTGGTTGGTACTGCTGCGAGCCAGAACAACCAGCTGACTGATGGTGTTCTCTTGAAACTTGGTTCGTTTGCCCAGGGCACCAGACAGGGCGTACTTGAGCCCAGTCGTCATGGTGGCTTCCTTGAGAGCCTCCTTGGCTTTTTCATGGCGTCCAAGAAGGATGTAGTTGTTGGCAGCTTCAACCAGAAAGTACGCCCTGTCTTGCGGCTCCCATGAGTCGGCTTCAGACCACACTTCGTCACCTGCTATTTGACCACGGACAGCATCCATGTCAGCCAGTATGCTGGTGGCCAAACTAGGGACCTCACTCCATTGCGAGCTCTTTGTGAAGTTTGAGCCAGGGCCGAGACTGGGCTGCGTAAGGAGCTTGTAGTGCCAGATGTTGATACGCAGTCTCATCCACGATATGCTGTATTTGACGTTGCTGGTCTGTTTATCCTGTAAAGGGACTGGCACGACAGCTGTTGTTTCGTTAGATAGGGCTGTGTTGAATATATATCTGGCCAAGGAGAAGAGTTCAAGGTGAGGAATATGGCTATAAGGTGAAACACCATCAACCTCCAGATATGCCAAGCAGGCCCTTTGCAGCTGTGTCAGGGTAGCAGCAGTCTGCTCGGCAACAGTGGTCGAGACGGCCGTCCATGCCTTGGTGAATCTCGATTGGATCGACCCAAGCTTGTCTGCAGACACTACAGGTCCAGTAACATTCGCTTGAAGAAAGATATCAAGAGCGGCGAGACCCACATCGAGTTTCTCGCTGGATGAAAGGCCAGAGATGTCGCCAACAGGGGACGACTGTTGCTGTTGTTGCTGCTGCTGTTGGGCTGAATGAAGAATTTCAGTTACATGTGCGGCAATGAGGCGATCAGCTGCTTGGGTCTCTGCTAGGATGGCGAGGTTGGTGGCGGAATGGTGATGGGACGACGATGCTGACATTTTCCAGGCCGCGGGGTCTGGGTTTGTCGCCGCCGCCATCTCTCTGGCTCCCCTGTCTGGTTCGAATGAGTATTTGGTCTTTTACGAGGCAGAGTTTCCGGAATGTTGAGCGAGTATAGCTGTTTTGTCGTTGGCTCGCCTGGAGTGTTTTGATGATGGAAGGGGAAAGATGGCCAGGGAAATGCGATGTCGTTGAAGTTGGAGGGAGCAGATTCATGTTTGGGATTCACACAAGTTTGAATTCAAGGCACTAATAATTCACATATATTTACACTAGAGGTGGTCAGTATAAGAGTTGCATTTATGGCAGTAGTCATTCTATCTTCCGAGCTCAGAGTGATGGTATAATACACTTGTCTCTAACTCTTTATCAAAGTCTATCAAAATGTTCGACATGACGTCCATTTGTCCATGTGTCTGTGTGTGACTTTTTTTTTGGTGGGGGCGGGGCAGAAATTTTGCACCAAGATTTTTGGCTTCAATGTTCGGCCAGATTCAGGGTTCAGCCTCGAGCCTTAAGCCTTGCATTTGCGTCGGTAGTCAGCACTTATTCAAGTAGAAAAATTGCCAAAGAACATTTGGACGAATGGCAACACAGAAGGAACTTTTGCAACAAAAGAAGTGAATGCGGTCCTCTACCAAATAAGTACTACCAGACTGTAGGCTCATCGAACGCAGTATCCAATAGAGGCCAAGGGCAAAAGGCCAGCCTCATGGGACTTCAAAACAACATGAGGCATCCACAGTCATCCTGGTGCGCCATTCTCATTTCCTAATGTCCATGCCAGCGGGACGGAAAATTTTCCAAATGTTCTAACCTGACTTGTTGGACCGTCGCGACTGTGCGAGGTGCGAGGTGTATTGTAGATTTTGCCCACTCTTTTTCACACATCAAAAACGGTCTGGTATTTGCACACGAAATGGTTCGGCCCACAAGATTGGTCTTTGACGTTTCACCATTCACGAGAAGCATGGAATCAAGTGTGGGCTAGGCGTTTTTTTTTTTTTTTTCTTCTCTCAGTCTCTTTTTCATCCGGGCTTTTCTCACACATATTGCCTCTTTGCTTGATTGTGCTCGTGGGTCCCACTCGTTCAACGACTGACCGAATCAAACTAACTTTATTGAATTTGATAACTACGGATGTGGGTTTTATTACGGCCCCTGAAATGGCCCCGTCGCGTGGCGTGCCGTAATAAATTGGGCAGAACAAAAACCGAGCATGAAAGCGGGTACGTATCAACAAGCCAGTCACTTCACGAAACGGAGTCCAGTACTGTAAGGCCTGCCTCAAGTTCCCCATTTGTTTCGCCGAGAATATGGTATGGCATGGTATGGCATGGTATGGCATGGTATGGCATGGTACGGTGGACCTCGGGCCAGTTGCGTTTTACAAGTTAATTCCCGCAATCAGTTTTCCTATTTTGCCATCGCGTTTTTCATGGTGGTGTGGGCCAAATGGCCGTCTATCTGCTATGGCAACGTAACTTACCTGGCTGGCATTGAGGTCTAATCCTGTCAAGATGTCTTGTCTGAGACTGTGTTTGAGTGAGTTGCCACCAGACAATCTGCCCACCGTATTCAGCAATTAGTTACAGAGTCCAGAACGCGAGCCTGTCGGTTGTCATCAACTGATGGCACTGCAGTGTTCTCCTTGCAAATTCAGTGAGTATCCAAGCCTCTGTGGCTTTTGAGGCCCTGTCAGTCTTCGTCTGAGCATGGGCCGAGATGAGATCTTACTCCAGCTTGCCATAGAAGCCTTGTCAATAACGCCTCCAAACACTCGCATCATGTATTGCAGATCATGCATCTCTTTCAAGTACCGAAATGCCCATGCTGTACGAAGTACCAGTAGCAAGCATTGTTTCTGCATGCTCTCCACGAGCTTGCAAGGTCGTATTCCTTGCACGTTTTCTGGGCTGCTTTTGAATAGAGGTGTGTATTAGACAAGCTCCGATGTTCCACTTCTGCGATCGAGGTTATCAACCAAAGGTTTTTGACCTAGGGTACTCATGTGGTCGAGGGAACAAGCTGATCTCATGGACAGCAACAAAGAGTGCCGTCTTACTCCGTACTTGGATGAGAAATAGCATGTGAAAACTTGCCCGTAGCTGAGATGCAGGGTAATCTGTATGCCCTCGAGTCACCAAGTGCAATATCATTTATCGTACTTGGGTAGATCCCATATTAGTGGCCGTCTCTGTGTTTAGCCCGACTTCACCCTTGCAAACTGCCCAGCCAGGACAGGACATGGAGCTAAAATGCAATAAGAACCGTCTTGCGTTAGCGTAAACCGTCTTGAGATGGATTGTATTGCCATTGAACGGGATATCTCGTGACAATGTTATTGTCCAGGATGCACATATACGGAGTGGTGGAACTGTCAAGCATTACAGAGTCGTTGTTTCTCTGTGGGATGAATCAGCAAGATATTAATATTAGACTTGTCGTATTGTGATATCTTGTAAGAGATTGATGTAATGTCCTCAGTCTATCAGTCTAGGCTGCTTGAGCATGATGACTTATTCATTGCCAATGTATAGAACTGTACAGAGTAGTGCTTCAATTGACACATGTCAATGGAATGTCTGGTCTGGTCTAATGTTGACTCCCGCCTGGGACTAGAGCCAGCACAGACTGACTTGTCATGCCACCAGTGAGTGCTTCCTGCGGACCAGACTGCCAAGAATGCTAGTGTCAAATACCAGAGCCAGAAAATCCGAATGCAGTCATGACACAACTGGCCACAACTGCTCAACTGAACCCAGCCAACTTCAGAACTGATGAGGCCAGTTATGATTGACTGCACTATTGACTGTACTGCCAATCCCAGCAATCGGCGTCACAATCTGACAGCTATATCCTGCACGAGAAAGGGTGGACCAGGTTGTCGGGCCCATGTTGGCCGAAATCTGGATACCTGATGACCCGACTCGCCAGAGCAGCCGTCAGTCGTTAGAGACGGTAAAATGATGCGACGCACACGAGCAATTCTAATCAATGATCTCTGTCGACGGTTTTAGTTCCATATTTTGGTTGAAATCAACGGCAACACCTCTGTCAGGTCACTCCTTCGGCCCTATGTTTAACCAATCAAGGCGCTCGATGCAAGCCATTCAGCGCCGTTCTTGACCTGGGCAGGGGCGGCTTGTGGCTGCATGCAATTCCAAGTTGACTGTTGCCGGTCTGCTGGGGCAAAAGCACAGTGCGAATACTTTGCCTCACTTTCAATCCGCGGACGACCGTAAGCTGCCCGCTTTGTGACGTCATGTCACTGACATGCCAGCTCAGATGCCAGAGCCAACAATGAAGATGTCAAGTTCCTGGCACCAGTGCCGCTTTTGTGTCCGTCGGTTTACTGTGGCCAAAGTTGCTAAGTTCCGGAGCATTTTCCGTTTCGCACCGTCTCGAATTGCCACCACCCAAATCACAATGAGCGTCTAATACGCGCCGTCCATGAGGCGAAGATGGTCATGCGTCCGTTTAGTCACCATACTTTGGGGAACAAGCGAAACCGTAATTATGAGAGCCAAAGAAACTGCTGCAATGCACTGCCCAAACAACCACCGACTTGATACTGTATTGTACAGTGCAAGGAAACAGGCCAATTGATAACATTTGAACATCAGATTTGACCTCTGACGCTGTATCTACATGTCACTCACTGGAGACGCTAGCACAAACTACGACATTTTGGCACTGGGCCAATGATGAGGAACGGCGTTGTACTGACATGGAGCTGACGTCTTATCATATTTCAGAACTCAGGGAAGGAGCAAAGTGCCTGCTTGCCTCACTTCTCTGGCAATCTGCAAACATTGAACACTAGACATGCTCTACATTCATTCCCTGACACCGTATTTTACTTTGTTTTTCCTTCGCTTCCCACCACTCTCCAACAAACCGTTCATCATGCCTTGCAACAAATGTTTCCACTCAGCCAGCCGAGCTCCTCCGTTTTTGAGGATCCATTATCCATTGCATGTTCTTCGGGGTGTCCGTTTCGCCAGGAAGACAGTCACGCACATTCCCGTAAACTTTAGCAGCAAATAGCGGCATGGGCACTTTTGCTGGATTTGCCCATTCGCAGGCAATTTTCCCACACCATTTTTTCAGTGGATGGAGCAACTCAAGTCCAGGTAATGAACATCCCTGCCAACTACGTCGTTGTGGGTAGTTTTGGCTTTGCGCAGCCAACATGTCTGGTCTCTGCCCCATCATCACCTTGCAAACCAACTTGGTTGCTGTTGGTTGTTGTTGGTTGTTGTTGCCCACTAGTGCCTGGGTTGGAGTAGACTTGACCGATCCCTGAGCCATGGCCAGATCCCAATCTCACAGACGGAGGAACGCGATGCCAGTCGTAGATCCCCATGTCTTCAGGTGAGAAGCAGAGCTGATCTGTTCGACAGCAGGATCCCGTGCTTACGGCCACAGTCCGACCATTCCATGCACGAAATAATTATAGAACAACAGTCGGCTGACCACCGAAAAACATAACTGTGTTGAAACTGGCTTCGAGACGAAACAGATTCGCTAACCTGGTCCAGTCCTGGTCGTGGGGGTTTGGAGTTGCTGCCACAGGCAGACCGGCTCATTAGCCAAACTAAAAGGCAAACCGAATCATGCGAACTCAGCCCAAAACATCGAATGACAATGCCCTGGGCGGTGACTCCAGGCTCCATCGCCTATTGTATGCACATACTGTGCTCCGTACACAACTAAGAAGAAGGCACCTCCAGGGACCATTGAGAGACCAAGTGGGGGAAGGCAGCTGGGTGTGTCTATGGCGAATTGAAACTGTTGGCAACGGTCAAACACAAGATGCATTCTAATCTGCGTCATTACGGCCCGTCACCGACCCTCCCATTGAACCCTGATATTCTAAATTTTTGAAACATGGCCGATTTATATTGCCACGCGACATCGAACATCAAGCTTCTGGCTTATACGACTTTCACCTGTCGTGATAACTCGATGACGGAATCAATGTTCCCCTTCAGCCACGCAGGACTTGTGCCGTGCGCTAACGCAACAAGGCCACCACATGCAGTCAATTGTGAGCAACAAAATCCGACGTGAGCGGCGCCAGGACTGGAAAAGGGAAAGCCGAGACAGTGGCACTGGCTGGCGCAGCGGGTGGCTCACTGCAGGGCGGCATCCACAACCGCTCACCTGGATGTCGGCTCCAGGCAAGCGAACCGGCCGACAGCAGTCAAGTTTTTCAAGGTGTTGGGAGTCAGTCAATGTCCGCTGAAGTTCTCATCACCTCAAAAGTCGGCGCGAATGGTAATTCGAGGAGAACCGTCGAAGACATACGAAGACCATTGCAAAAATTAAGGGACATTGCACCTCCACATCCCTTTAATCCCTATTCTCCGCGGTGCAGTCTAGTGCAACAAGTTCGGCCGGCCTCATCAGTTGCTGAACAAAACTCGGCGTGGGCGTAATGCTGGTTTTCCCAAGAATGGCCAGAAAAGCCGATACGAGCCAGGCTGTGAGGAGTGGACAGATGAACTACCCACAACGCAAATTTCCCCTGGTACGAGTTTCTTTCTCCAGCTGGGGTAGTGGAAAAGGTGGGAGGGATCAAGCACATGTAAGCCAGCCCCAAATCCACGAGGATCTACATTGTATGGAAGCTCACAACTGAGAATGGTAGCCGATGCAATACTTTTGCAGTAAAATCGAGTCAACATGTCGTTTCCGGGCACGCGTTGCAAGCTGCACTGCTGGGGAAGTTGACAAAAGTCGAGCATGACTTGGTACAAGGCTTGTGCAAGAGTCAGCCTTGTACGACCGTGGCACCACGGCTGTCGAAAAGCACGCGACACCATACCCATTTTTGTCCCTTTGTGGCTCATTAGGCAAAATGTTTACTTGCGAGCAGCGAAATGTTAGGTCAGGCCGAGTTGGTAATTGAAGGCAAATAGCCTACAAAGTCAAAAACGAAGTACGCGATTCAATCTGAGAACCAACAAACTCATGGACAGGGCGGACCGTAGGTGGCGCAGGGTACAGTGAAGCTATGCAACTTTGCAGCCCTTTATGTTCTTGACTACGTCGACATTTCTTGAGTTGAAATTTCGAGATATTAAGTTTAGGTTGGTTTTGAAAAGCAGTCGATGGAGAGTCAGGTTTAGATTAGAACCAAGGCTTTGCCAAAGACTCTGATCAATGTCTGACTGATGTGTGCGCTGGTCATGGAGTATAGCAAGGAGGACTGGGCATTCAACAACATTTGATCATTTTATATCAGCCTAATGTGTTAATTTTGCTGGTCAGGCTTGCTTAGTATCTGGAATTGAGCGACGGATGGCAATAGAATTGACGAGTCTGGTTGAACTTGACTCGACATGTTCTCATGTCATGTCTGGCCCAGAGGTCAATTCTCTCTGTTGAATGGTCTCAATGTGCCAGGCTGGTTTCCACACGCACCAGAGCAAAGAAGCGCCCCTGTCACACCGCCACACGCCCCTCTGACCCGCCACCCCCATGCCCAGTCGGGTCAACGGGGTGCAACTGGCACCCCTGCAACAGCAGCGGGTTCACACCCAGACACCCCAGTACAATGACTCCGCCGAAGGCAAACATTGAAAGGCAAAATAATCCAGTTGTCTCAATGGTGGCCTAGCCTGGCCTAGCAGCCCCATCCCATTGTGGATGGCGAGCCAAGCATTTGATGGCACGAGACGGAAGTAGACAGTGCGGCAAAAACACCTAAAAAAACGCCAAGCCTAGTCCGGTCCCAGCTGCTGACGTCTGGTCGACTCTGGTTGCTTTGGCACCTTGACAATTGAGTCGAGTACTCCGGTTCGCTGCGCGCGTGCTAACATTTCCAGGTACCTTGGCTTCGCCTCTCCCATCTTCGTCCATGTCGTTGTCAGTTTGGAGGTCCAAAGTGGACTGCATCATTGGCGAAATTCCATACTTTTGTATGTATGCTCAGGTGTACAGTCAATATTCAACCAGTCGCAGTCTCACCAAGGTAGAGGACCAGTTGACGCTTTTGTCCAGGTTCCGCTTGGGGTTGGGGCGACCAAACGTCCATTGTACGAATAAGACTCCCAAGATTAGTTGGACGACGGCATCTGCAGATCCACATCGTCGTCCACTCCGTCTCAATCCATCCATCCCATCGTTCTGTGACACTCACGCTAGATTTGTCGACAGGTGAGGGAGGCCCTGTCATTGTTCTCTCTGGTCCGTCTGGTTATGGTCTGCCTTCTTTTGTGACTTTATTTGACGTTGGCCGAGTATATACATCCTGACCTCCCCCCCTCCATCCTCACTTTTGTTTTTCTGCTTCGCTTCCCTCACTCTCCCTTTACATCTTTTCTCATCCCATTCTTCCTTCCTTTCCTTTCACACCACAACCACGCATATCTCTTCATTGAGTAGAACGTGCAGTGTGAGTGTTCCCAAGATCATCAACCTTGCCAATTGCCAGGTGTGAGATCGTCCCTCCCAACAGAGCAAACATATCCTATCCTGATTACAGGTGATTTGTTCTGCTTTCGATCCGGCACGACTTGTAACTTCATTGCGCATATATGTTGTAAAACGACAGTCGAATTCAACCCATAAAAAGAACAAAAGTCCTGCTTCTCATTGACAACCGCCCACCATGGCGACTAGCGACGAGGAGAAAGGCTCCAAGATCGAGGTCCCCGGATCTCCAGAGATTGGCCATCTTGCTGGCGATTACGCTGGCGACAATGCCGACGGTCTGCACCGCCGCCTGAATAACCGTCAAATCCAACTGGTAGCCATTGGCGGTTCCATTGGCACCGCCCTCTTTGTCAGTATCGGCTCCGGTTTGGCAAAGGGCGGTCCTGGCAGTTTGCTTATTGCCTTCATTCTGTATCCTCTGGTCCTCGCATGTGTCAACAACTCAGTGGCTGAAATGACGGTACTCATGCCCGTTTCTGGTGGTTTCATCCGTCTGGCCGGCCACTGGGTTGATGATGCTCTTGGCTTCATGACTGGTTGGAATTTTTTCATTTATGAGGCTCTCTTGATCCCCTTTGAGATTACCGCCCTTAACCTGGTCCTGTCCTTCTGGAACACCAAGGTCACCGATCCAGGACCTACCGCTGGTATTTGTATCGCGGTGATTATTTGCTATGCGTAAGATTTATGCTCCAAATGGGCGTGGGAGAAGGGGGCCAAAAGTATTTGGTCTTTACTGTGGCATCTTGTCATGCTTGGCGTACGCTGAACTTACCATGACGACTATGCTCCCCCTTCTTCCTCCCGCCTGTACTCCCAACCCCTCCCCCATATTTCTGAGAGATCTCATGCTAAACGGTGCTTCTTTTTGAAATTTAGTGCATTGAACATTCTTGCAGTCCGAGCTTATGGTGAAGCAGAGTTTTGGCTGTCCGGAGGCAAAGTCATTCTGCTCTTCATGCTCTTCATGTTCACCCTGGTGACCATGCTTGGCGGCAACCCTGCCCACGACCGCTATGGATTCCGATACTGGAACAACCCAGGTGCGTTTGCCGAGTACCACTCTACCGGTGCCCTGGGCCGCTTTGAAGGCTTCCTCGGTGCCCTCTGGAGTGCTGGGTTCGCTGTGGTTGGTCCCGAATACGTCTCCATGGTCGCTGCCGAAGCCAAACGCCCCCGTATCTACATTAAGACGGCATTTAAGACCATCTATTGGCGATTTGGCCTCTTCTTCCTTGGCAGTGCCTTGTGTGTTGGTATTGTCGTGCCCTGGAACGACGAGACTTTGCAAAAGGTCATGAAGGGTGAGGCTGACACCACGAGTGCCGCTGCCTCCCCATATGTCATTGCCATGAGCAATATGGGTATTGAAGTGCTTCCTCACATTGTGAATGCGCTTATGTTTACGTCTATCTTCTCGGCCGGAAACACCTATACCTATTGCGCAACTCGATCACTTTACGGTCTTGCTCTGGAAGGTCGTGCGCCCGCTTTCCTACGAAAGTGCTGGAGCAATGGCGTGCCCATCTACTGCTTCTGTGTCGTCATGTGCTTCCCCTTCCTCTCCTTCCTTCAGGTCGGCAACGGCTCAAGAAAGGTTGTTGGATGGCTCGTCGATCTCATCACCGCTGGTGGCATTATTGATTACCTGAGCATGTCCATCACCTTCATTTTCTACCACCGCGCCTGCAAGGCTCAGGGGCTCGACCGCAAGACTCTGCCGTACTACGGAAGATTCCAGCCATACTGCGCTTACATTGCTCTGTTTGTTCAGACACTGGTGGTCATCTTCTACGGCTACTCTGCTTTCACGCCCTGGAGTGTTGAGAGCTTCTTCCGAAACTACACTATGCAAATTTTGGCTCCAATCCTATTCTTTGGCTGGAAATTCCTCAAGGGCACTCACTTCATCAAGCCCCATGAGGCCGACCTGGTCTGGGAGCGACCGACCATCGACCGTTACGAAGCCAGCTTTACCCACGATCCTGTTGGCTTCTGGACAGAGATGGGCCGCCTGGTTGGCATCAACAGAAAGAGTAAAGCACACCAAAGAGACGAATAAGCTTCCTATTCGTTCATCCTTGGTTTTTGTCTTTCTCTAAATTTGCACCTGATGACATTGTTGGAGATATACTTCTTGTTCATGCTATTTTGCTTTTTCAAGAAAGGTGCATGCATTTTGCTATGACTTGTATGAGGTGCTACGACATGCGCTGCGGCGGCATCATCTCACGAGTTTAGAATTGTTTTTAGAACTGACTGATTTCCAGGAGCTGTTGTTTGTGGGCTTGGGACGTACATATCATACATATACCCCGAGAAGTGAACGAAATTGAACATTTTATGACTACAATTTCTCTGCCGTATGTGTGACTGCCACCGCAATCACTGTCGACGAAGCAAACGACTCGTCAACATTACTATATCGTGTCGCGATATGCATTTTCGTATTACCTCTTAACAGTTGTAACATACTCCGGATTCCTGGTCGGTACGATTGACCAATACTGAAAACCAGAAACACCTTAACCCCCAATCTTCCCCAAATTAAACGACAACTAGTAATCGACTTGGTCCAACCCCAGCACCACCCAGCATTTCTAGCAACTCATCAACAAGCTTCGCCAACCCGTCCGCAAAGACCAATCCATAGCCAACGTCAGTCGCAACACAACCACCCATTGGATCAAGCTCACGATAAAAAAGACGCATCTGGAACACACTACCCCTCACAGATATTATCTCCATGTGTCATAGCGTTTTGCCTGCGACGCCATCACACAACTGTGAGTTTATCGTGTGTAGGCCCATCTCACCATAACGCCGATCACCGAGCCATGTCCGGATAAGCAGGGCGATCTGGTGTGGAGGAATCGCCCCAACGATACGACGACTCTACAAAACCGATTCAATTCAAACATTGCCAGAGTGAAGCTGTGGAGACGTGAGCTTCTTTTTGTTTACGGTGTTGCACATCACGAAAATGTCCGGGTTGGTTGTCAAGGGGCCGAGGGGGACTAGGTCCTGAATGGAGAAGGCTTTGCAACTCGTGCGTTGGAGTTGTACACAGTATATATAGATTAAACTACTTTCTGGTGGTTATCAGGCAGGGGTTATTGGTTGTCGGACGGCATCGATAGAGTCTGGGGTGCATGTTGATACGGGGTTGGCTCGGACAAGGGTCTGTAGAGTGCTCGTTTTGGGTTCGGGGTATTTGTGAAGCCGAAGTGCTGGTTGGGTGTTGAATAGGCTGTCGACTGAGGGACTTGTTTGTTCAGTGGTGATGTATAGGCTTGCCGAGATGGAGGGTGTAGGTCGTGGCTGGGTTGGATGGTCAGGGTAGTTGCTAGGGGGTGAGTCCATGGGGATTTAGAGGGGGTTTGGGTAGTTATTTTAATATGCTATTTTGATTGTACAACGGTAGAAGTGTTGGTGTTGTTTAAAAACAGATTGCTTTGATGAGATCGTGCCTTGAGGTTGGTCTAGCTTCTCACTCTTCAAGATTATGAGCTGAATGTAGGAGACAAATTTCGCAGCAAAGAATGGTAAAATGGAATAGCATTGCTATTTAACGTAGAATAGTGCTAAAATTAATAATGTAGGTGAGCAAAGAATGAACAGGAGCAGAGCTGAAGTACCAATGATAAAGTTGGTTGCCAATCATCTACGACATGTGTACTTTACAACCACCAATAATAGTAACAATCACTTCGTCGGTTACTTGTATCACCAAGGCAATCGTTAATTTGATGGTTACTGAAAATTCTATTCGAGTTCATCTACCGTTTACCATCAATCCTAACAACCCACATGATCTCCAAGCATAGACATGTCGGGGTCCTCCAATCCCTCCATCATCTTGCCGAGAGAATCTGTTTAGGTACAAGTTCGTTCCTCCTCTAAACAGAAGGCCCTATCTATCGGTAACCCGAGTATGCAATCAATATCCCAGAACGCATCGCAGCTTTTAAAAAAAACTTTTTACCATCCCTCTCATTACATTACAAAAGGAAATTAGACAGATAAAAAAAATATGTCGTAAGAATGCAGCGGAACGCCGTCAGATTATTACAGCGGCTTATGGGGTATGAACGCGCTTAAATATCGTCCTCGTCGCTGAAAACCTCCTCACCACGCTTGCGGCGGGCCATACGCTCTGTAGAGTTTTGTTAGCATTCGCTTTTTTCCTAATCCAAATATTGGGGGGACTCGTATGAATAAGAAACTTACCCTTCTTCTTCTTACGCAGCTCAGAAGAGGTCAACTTGGCCTTCTTCTTGGTGCTGACAATCTTGTTGCCCATGGCATCAAACTTGTCTTCCTCGTCGTCATCATCCTGCTTGAGACGAGGACCGCTACCCTGACCGGCAACCCAGTTGTGGCCGGAAGGAGTCATCTTGCCGTCCATGACAGCCCAGACTTCCTCAGTCAAGTCCTTGGTGAACTCAGCAGAGTGGGTAATGATGATGACACCACCCTCGAACTTCTTGAGGGCCTTGGACAAGGCACCAAGAGAGTCACGATCCAGGTAGTTGGTGGGCTCGTCAAGGACGATCAAGTGAGGTCGCTGCCACGAGCAAGCGGCAAGGACAGTCTTGACACGCTGACCACCAGACAGACCACGCATACGAGAGTGGGAAACAAGTTCGGCATCGAGACCAAAGTTGGCGCAGTGGGCCTCAATCTCCTTTCGGACCAGAGGGCGGAACTGACCAGAGGCAAGAGCCTCCTTCATATCGACATCAGCAACCATCTTCTGGTGAGAAGCCAGAAGCTCGTTACGGGGCAGCCAGACGTTGTCGGCAGACATCATGGGAGTCCAGCGCTCGTTCTTCATGCCAACGTTCTCACCAATGGCGCACGAACACTCGTATTCGTAGCTGTTCTTGAACTTTCTTCGTGCATTGATACCAATGATGCGGCGCTGGGTACCCTCAATTCTGAAGACCTTGTCCATGGCCTTCTCATCATCCTCGGTGATGATCTTGTTGGCACGGTCCATGGTCTCACGATCCTCACCAGTCTGGAAACGCCACTGAATGTACTCGGAAGGAGTGCTGTCCAGGTGGTTATCAATGTGGGCGAAAGCGTGCTGCTTGATGTAGGCGATACGGATGTTCTCGTGCTGGTAGATCTCACCCTGGGTGGGGATCAGCTCACCAGTGAGAACGTTGATGAGAGTAGACTTGCCAGCACCGTTAGGACCAATGACGGCAATACGGGAACCCAGAGAGCACTGGAAGGTGATGTCGCTGATCTGGGGCTTAGAGGTACCGGGGTACTGGAAGGACATCTTGGAGGCACGCAGGATAGCCTTGGCCTTGGTCTTGACACCCTCGAGGAAACCAGGCTCAGGGAAGGTGAATTCCATCTCAGAGGCACCAAGCTCGTAGTAGGACTTGGCAGAGGGGACTCGCTTAACGAACTCGGCCAGGTTACCACGGTAGCGCTTAAGCTTGAAGCGCTCGTAGTGGACGATGTGCTGGCAGACGTTGTCGAGGAAGCTGGAGTCGTGGGAGACGATGATGGAAGTGCAAGGAGAGTTGACAAGGTAATCTTCCAGCCACTTAACATTCTTGACATCCAAGTGGTTGGTAGGTTCATCGAGCAGCAGGATATCGGGAGCTTCGAAGACGGCACGGCACAGGGCGAGCTTCATCTTCCAACCACCAGAGAGAGCAGTGATCTCACCAGCAATCATGGCAGGGGTGAATCCAAAGTCAACGAGCTGCTTCTCGACATCAGGCTGAGTGACGTCGACCTTGGCCTCGCCAAGCTTCTTCATGGTCCAGTCAATGGTGGTCATTTCAGTATCGGCAGAATCAAGGTCGTGCTCAACGAAGACGGTCTTGACTTCGCTCTGCTTGGGGAAACCCTCTACCTGCTCGTTGTTGATGGCACGCATGAGAGTAGACTTTCCGGAACCATTGGGACCGCAAAGACCGTAACGCTGGCCACGCTTGAGACGCAGGTGAGTCTGGTTAAGAAGGATCTTGGCACCGTAGGCCAGGGAGAAGGTGCAGTTGCAAAGGTCCTCACCCTCCTCCTCATCAGGCTCAACGGCCTCCTCCTCGGCAGCGCCTGGTGAGGCACGCTTGCGGAGGGTGTCGACAACAGCCTCAGCGTTGTCAATGCCGGTGATGACGGAGACGTAAGCCTTCAGGTTGTCGACCCAGACGGCGTTCTCACTCTCCTTCTCGTCAATGAGCTGACCAGCCATGGCAGCAATGTACTCGGCAACGGGGCCCATCTTCTCAAGGTAAGAGGCATACTTGGAGGAAAGGACATCCTTGAGCTTGCCGAGGACGACGTTGATATCGCCGTCGTTGCGGGCCTCGGGGATTTTGCCATCGACGACGTTACCGACACGAGTGATAGTGTCCAGGGCCTGCTTGGTCTTCTCACGAGCTTCAGGATCGGCCAAGTTGTCGTAGTTCTTCTGGAGACCTGGCATCATCTTGGGCAAGAAAGGAGCAACAATGTTGGGGTCGTCGACCAGCTTGCACATGTTGTCAACAATGACGGCAGACTTTCGCTTGATGGCAGTCTCACGCTCAGCGAGACCACGATCCAGAAGAGGAACCATGAGGGCGAGAGTGGGCTCCTGCACCTCAGTAACGAAGGTGGTGGCACCCAGCAAGTGAACGGTTTCGGGGACGTTCTCAGGCTTAGCAATACACTTGATAAGCTCGGGGATGAAGCGCTCAATATCTCTGTTGACAATGAGCTGGCAGATCTGCTCCATGGTCTTGTAGGCGCGCTCCTTGACCTCCTTCTTGGTGTCCCACATAGCCTCAGAGACGACGGGGATCAAGTCAGGGACACGGAAAGCAAGCTGAGCAGGGGCAGTCTTGATCAAGGCGTCGATGAAGTCCAGAGCGGCCATCTTCTCGGGCCATTTCTGGGCAGTTCGGATCGACTCCATGATAGCAGGGAGGACGGCCTTGCAGGCATTGCCATTGACGGCACCAGCAATGGCCAGAACGGCACCAGTGGCGGCGTTCTTGACGGCAGTAATCTTGTCACCGACGGCAGCGAGGACGGCAGGGAGGAGAACAACGAGGTAAGGCTCCACGTTGGCAGAAACCTCGGAGTGAGAGGCGATGGCCTGGATGGCAACGCAAGCCTGCTCACGAGCCACGGCATCCTTCTTGTTGCTGAGGCCCTTCTTCAGGTTCTCGATGATCCTATACGATAAATTGTCAGCGAACTGTGTGCATTATAGAAACACTAAAAATATGGCCGCTGGTTGGGGCTGTGTATTGAACCGAAAGCGCTGTAATTCATGCGCTATTTCACCGCCTGGCGGCGAGATAGCGAGATAGCGGTGAAAGTCCAGGGGGGGTTCGGCGACAGAGGAGCAGGCGCTGTGAGTGGCATGGTGGGGGAAACCTCCTGGTGGCGGGGTACCAGGGGGGCAACACAGAAGGAAAAAAAAATTCTGCACCATTCAAGTGGCGGCGAGCCAAAACAACCCGATGGTAAACTTACTTGTTAGGAACATCCTGATCCTCAATGCGGCCGTTGATGAAGCTGGCCAGCTGGTTGGCAGACTCCTTGATGTCAGTCGCCTCTTTGGAGACGGTGAGCTTCTGGAAGAGCTCGTCAAGGACCTTGACGGACTGAGCGTTTTCGGAAGGCATGATGTCGGTAATCGTGGGGGTATTAGGATGCAAAAAAAATGAATCTAAATGCGGCGAGGAAAATTGACAGAGCTCTAAAAACGATTCAACGTCTATCGAGATCTATCCAGACAATGATGTCTTCTTTTCTATCGTGAAAGCCCACAGAGACGACGGAGGAATCGACTCTGTTCTATCGCGGCTTTTTTTTTGTCTATCGGCAACGGTGGTGGGGTGGTTGTTCGAAGGAGGAGGATCCAGAGAACAACTCGAGACAAGAACAAGGACTAGTTTGGAGGACAAGTCCGCGGTTCGTCTGGAGGGATGACGACCAAAAAAAGAGACGAAGGAGATAAAGGGAAGTAAGGAGGATATATAGAGAGGTGGAGGAGGGAGAAAGAAACTCTGGGGGAAACTTTACGTGGGTGGACAAGATTTATGTGTCCCTGGCCTCCACAACTTTTTTTCTTGCCCTTTTGCTTGGGGCGTGCTAAAACTGGGACGTGATGCTGGGCGACAGGTCGAGCGAAAAAAAAAATTCGCATCCTGCCCCTCCATTTGGAGGCGAGCAGGGCTTATCGGGCTTTATCGGGCGGCGCTAATCCTATTTTGGCAAGACGGGTAAGGCGGTGAGTCGTCGCCGTGGCCGTGTGCACGACCAGCCAGCTTCATCTGATTTCAGATGCAAGCCTGTAGGTACTTTGGTGGCGTTGTGGTTGGCTCCGTGCATTCTGTGGCGACCAAGTTACATCCCATGTACCATATTTAGGAGCAAACCTTACTCCGTACAGCAGCCAGAGACGACGAGCAGAGCAGAGCACCCTGAAAGTCAAAGTACCGAGTGAGAGTTCGGCCTATGGCTTTTGGCCACCGACCGAAAGATGCCAGACAGCCGATGTCACTGGCAGGCAATGCCACGAGGCGAGACAAATCAAAGGGCGAGTCCACGGGGGTGTCAGCAGAAACAGCACCACGGCACAACATTGAAGCAACAAGGGCCAATTGATCTGCCCTGAGTTCTCCTTGCGACAATCAGTGGCATTGCCTTACGCAGTGTTGGGCCACGCCTGGCGTTGAAACAAAGAGCCAGGATATCCGAGACGGCTGCTTCATCACGGATGCACCTGTCAGCCTGCGTTGCCATGGCTTTTCCGCCCTGACCGCATGGGCACGGATGAGGCTTTCCGTCAAATGAGACTTTGTTTTGCGTAGGTTCATAATGCTCATGCAACACTTGGCTTGTGACGCAGTGGCTTTGCCTAGTTTTACGGCTGCATCAAACTATGAGGCGGAAAGGAAGTTAAGAAGAGTATCTAGGAACTCGTCAAACACAATATTGGGTTTGAGTCTGAGAACCCAATCTCCTTTTACTTCGACCGGTACAATGTAGTTGAACTAAGCCGTGACATTTCGTACGGCCAACTTAAGCACGCGACCAGTCTTCTCTGCGTTCTGGTATTGGTGGCCATACTCCTCGTCACTGTGTCTCTATGGCCATGTCTGCTCATCCGGGGACTCTATTGCAGCCTCGACTGAGATACGTACCGAGCACGACAAACATTTGAACACTGAAAATATAGGAACAAGCCACAGGCTCCTTCAGTACCCTGGAAAGCATGTAGGTGTTAGAACATTGCACACGACAATTCCACCGTGAACTCCTCTTCTTCAAGAGCGTCACATGTTGGACCCCATCTGTCCACTACCCAACGAGCCGCCGTTACTACTATTTGCTTCGATTCTTACTTGTATACCAGTTGGAACCTCTAGATCACTGTACTAAAGCAAGCTTGGCAATCAGAACAGACCCAAAGCCCAAAAATAGCAGTTACCAGCGGGTACCTGTGGCTGAAATCGTCAGATCTTGCATCAATTGGATCCAACATCGATCCTGGAGAGCCTACGAAATGCGCAATTGGCTACTGAAAACTTCACCTAGGCTCCAAAACTGACCGAAACCCCATAGACCAAGCATGTAGTTTGATTGTGGCTCGATCCGTACCTGGGGAAGTCTGTGGTGCGGAATCCCATGCTGCCAGACGTTCGAGTCCGCCTCGGCACGACCGTTTCTTGGTTATCGCCAGAACTTTTTTTTTTCTGCCATGCAACTAAACCATTTTCTGTCGGTGGCTTTGGCGTTGGTTCCCGTCGCATGTTCAAGCACGACGTTTGCTACTCTCAGTGGGTACTCTGCAGATTGCTAGCCAATTTTTCTGCTCCTGTCCGTTCCATTCCGCTTTTCCCTTTCAGCCACGTTGGCACCATGAATTTATCTCAGTGGCCGGGATGATGTGCCATATCATGGTCCTGAACTCGTTGGCTGTGCGGCGAGTCTCTCCATTGGTGCATCTCTGGCACGAGTCTGAGATAAGACAAGCCCTCCCTTTGAGATTGGCCGTTATTGACAGAGTCATGCCTTCTGATACACCTGCTAGTCATGGTATCAAATGGTGATGGCGAATTTTGCCCGTGAGCCGTGCGCACATCCCACGGGATTGCTGATTGTTCTAAAAAGCACAAAGCAGATGTCTATTAATACTTATATCATGTGCACAGTACTGTAGAGTGCTTGCATAGATATGCCCTTCCAGGCTAAGAAAATTGTTCCTGGTCCCTGTGTCAATCTAGCGATCACCCCGGAATCCAGGGGAGATGAACTTGAGCCCCGGGGCAAAGCCTGGAGAACGAATGATGTTTGGCATGTAGTCTAACCCCTTTCATCTCTTATTGCCCGGGACAAGGACCGGCCAGCAGGAGAGTGAGGATAGGTGGTCCTGTCTGACTCTTCACAAAGGCCACTGAGTACCACATGTCTGTATTACAATGTGGCGACGACGACCGCAAACAAAAGTCTTCTTGTCCATAACGTTTCGCACATATGGCAGTGCTGACGAATATGCATAAATTCATGTCCGTCTATCTACCTGCAATACAGGTCATCCGGACCCAAAACAACTGTGTTGTCAGTCGCATCAAACGCCGCCACAATCCAACCTGCTCCGCTGAATGCTTCTTTGCTTTTATGATTTCTTTCCTGCGTCTTCCTTCAAGCTCACAATACGATTCAACACAATTTTATCATCGGTACTGTCGGAATCCATGGCCTGTTTAACACCTTTAGTCAGCAACGAATGTCAAATGTGGACGGGGAAGAGGGACAAAAAAACAGGATGATACGTACAAAGTACGCCACACGCATTGCCTGGAACCGCACACTCTCAGGGCCGCCTTTTCCGAGCTCACTCTCGCCAGCAGCTTCAGGCCATGGCGCCCGACGTTTGACTTCATCGAATCCTGACTCGACGATAGCGTCGGGGTAGATGACCTCGCTATCTGGGTTAAGATCGTTCAAGAAACCACCTTCCGCATCATCTGGTTTTTCTGACTTGAACAATGCATTGTGGATTCGGGCCTCTACCTTCCGTGAGCCTTCGGTGCCAACCCACTGGATATATGTCTTGGCCTTCTTGGTTTCCTTGTCAAAGACGCCGCGGATTTCCGTCACTCTTCCGGTGGCGTCATCTTTTGTGAAGGAGGTTGCTTTGACGGGATAGGGGGCATTGAGTAAACCAACAGTCTTTCCAGGAGCCAAACGGAAGTAGTCCTTGCTATCCTCTTCTCTGAAGTCCGATCTGTCAATATAAATGGTAGGTGTGAAGCGAATGGTGTGAGACCCCATCTTGGGATCCTTTGGTGAAAATGGCAGCTCCACGTCCACTGGCTCAGCATCTTCGATAACTAGGCGCACCGGATCGAGGACCATCATGAGCCTGGGAACAGTCTTTTCCAGGTATTTTCTAATGATTTGTTCGAATCTGTGGATAGGTATCGTGGTAATATTCGTTGTTACGCCCAGTTCGTTTACAAAGTCGAGAATAGCGCCAGGTGGGACACCACGTCGCCGAATACCAATAAGCGTGTAGAGTCTTGGGTCATCCCAGTCTCGTACAATCTTTTCCTCAACAAGTTTGAGAATCTTTCTCTTGGACAAGACTGTGCCAGTCAGATTGAGACGTCCATACTCCCGCTGCATGGGCTCGTAAACTTCGAGGGATTTGTTGAGCCACTCATAAGAAACACGACTAAGGATAAACTCGGTGGTACAAAGGGAGTGTGTGATGCCCTCGAAGCTATCGCACAGGCAGTGCGTGAAGTCATAAGTAGGGTAGATTTTCCAATCCCAGCCCGTGCGATGATGTGGAGTGTCCGTTTTGATACGATACGCTGCCAAATCCCACATCTGCGGATTGCCATCTGTGATATCCTGCTTCATGCGCAAAAAGACTTCCTTGGGTTTGTATTTTCCATCACGCATGTCTCGAAACTTGGATAGGTTGTCGTCCGGGGCTTGTTCGGCGTGCTGGCAGCGGTACCTGGGGGATGCTCCTTTCTCTCCTCCTCGCTGAAGCTTGATCTCGGTATCTGATATTCCAATACTGTCAGACTCTTGAAAGAATCCATTGATTCTGGAATAGGTTGCAGTTACTCACCGTTGCATGCACAGACGTAAGCCTTGCCCAGGGTGATTAGCTTCTCTGCTAGCTGATAGAGCTTGTCAAAGTTATCACTTGAGTATGTAATCTTGTACGGTTCAAAGCCCAGCCATTTGACAACTTCCTGGATTGCGGTAAAGTATTTCTCCTCCTCTTTCTCTGGGTTGGTATCGTCGTATCGCAGGTAGCAAACACCGCCGTGGTACTTGGCGAAACCAAAGTTAACAGCAATAGCCTTGGCATGACCAATATGAAGATAGCCGTTGGGCTCCGGTGGGAAACGAGTTACGACTTTCTTTTCGGGTCGCTCGTTATAGACATCGTCCAGGAAACCCTGCTTGAACATTGCCTCGGGATCTAGAGGGACTTCTTCTGGCTTCGCAACGGGGACGGCTGCTTTCTGAGCTGGCCCAGCTGCTGCTTTCTCCAGGCGAGCCTTCTCCTGAGCCGCTTTCTTAGCTCGCTTTTGCTGGCGTTTCTTGAGCTCAGCTTTGGATACCATCTCTCCCGTGACATCGTCAAGCTGGAGCTTGGCGATATTCTTGGTGGCGTCGTCGGCCATTGTGGCGAGGCTTACAACAAAAGCACTTCGATTCGGCACGTACAATGTTTCTATGGTTGGTATAAAGGTCGGAGGTTCGAAACGAGGTCAAGGAAGCAGATATTTGTAGTTGTCTGGCCGCCAGCTCTGACTGTTTTGTGACTCAGGTTGGCCTCTTTGGCGGGGTGGAAAATGTTTGGCTGGTGTGGTGACTCTGGTGAGGGGCTGCAAGGCCACTTGACGCTGATAAGCTGATAAGTACCACCACAGATGTGCTGTGCCAGCAAGCAATCCATGTCAACATATTGGTGTCACCAGACCAGATCAACAGCCAGTGAACAGAACTCCGTCCTCACTCGCAATGCATGTGGTCATTTTCACAACCAACAGTACACATGCATGCTATTGACACGAATTGGAGATCTTTTTGCTCTTCCAACTCTATCAGACTTGCACAGCTCATTTTCATAGTATATAACTGCTGTATTTTTGTTCCATTCTAAAGTTCGTAGCTACCCCGCCTTTCTACTGGGTAATGGCACTGTGATAACTATTTGCTCCTGCTGCAATTAACTTTGGAGAAGTTTGGCACAAATGCATAAAATGAATCCGAGTCTCAATCCCAACATCCCAGCTTTCTAGCCCAGCCAATCTTCTGTGTCAAAATTTACCATCGAAGTGCATCCATCAAGGACCACATAATTTGGTTTATCCTTTACATACTTTACTTTAGAGATAGCCCCAGGAATTTCTGACTGGAGCTAGCACATTAAATCCTCCGTCATGGCTTCTTCGATCAAAGCGCTTACGGACATCCCAACCATCACTCAACTTTATCAAAAATCAGCCCTCAGAAAAGCTTCGTCTTCGTCGCCATCTTCCATCCATCCTTCAACGTCGACCAACTCTCGCGTCGGCCTCATTAAGGGTGACATTACCAAACTGCGGCTTGATGCTATTGTGAATGCTGCCAACACCACCTTACTAGGTGGAGGTGGTGTAGATGGCGCCATCCATCGTGCTGCTGGCTCGGAGCTCTTGCGCGAGTGTTCTGGCATTGGGGGTTGCTCTACTGGTGATGCATGCATAACTAAGGGTTACAAATTGCCTGCGAGGCATGTCATTCATACCGTTGGGCCAATATATGACAACCGTTCTCCGCAGAAGAGCGAGGCACTACTCCGAAGCTGCTATGAGAAAAGCCTGAGTCTAGCGGTCTCGGCGGGCATCAAAACACTCGCATTTAGCGGGATTAGTACCGGTATCTATGGCTACCCTTCTACTGACGCGGCAAATGTCGCGTGTGAGACTGTGAGGAAATTTTTAGACAATGATGGAGGTGCTTTGGACCGAGTTGTCTTTGTTACGTTTGAGGAAAAGGACGTAGTTGCTTACAATGCTGCCCTTCCGTAAGTCGATCCCTGGACTTGGCAAAAAGCACTTGACTGACCCAAATACTTAGGAAATACTTTCCACCTGAGCAGTGAATGACTACTGAGAAGGCAGATAAAGGTTGATGATGAAACGTATGACAATAGGTTTAGACGAAGCAACTAAATAGTGCTATAACCAAAAGCTCATATCCAAACGACCCTTGAAACAGATGGTGGCCAATATGCCACACCTTTGTAAACTTTCCCCGCGGGATTAAGGGATGTAAAAAAGACATAAATACTCTTCCGGGCGATTTTCAAACCGATATTAAAAATTCCAATTATCTCCTTCGCCGCGTTACTGGTCATCGTTGGACTTGGACGACTGCCCTTCACCCTTCCTACCTTCGTTGTCGCCAGTCTTGTTGACCCCGACAGATTTCGTTAACTCCTTCAACATGAGCTTTAATTCTTCAACCTCGGCGTGTAGCTTTCGGACTTCCAAAACTGCAGGGTCATCCTCCATATTCGGCTTGACAGAGTCGCAAGTTTTGGTCCATCCTTCGGCTTCCATATCAAGCTCATGTTCCAATTGCTCCCACTCCTCAACCACGTCATCATCGTCGTCACCTCTCGACCTGTTATGTCGAATGCGATGAGCAGCCCGGGTCTCAAAAAACGCTGAGACGAACAGTAGCGGTGAGTATATTACAGCCATCACATAGTCGTTGATGACCTCGTAGATGTGCTTTGGCATCCACCATTCAAAAAGGGCTGAGATGATGATTTCGATGAGGTTAAAGGGTGCAATGTACACATTTTCATCTGGAGCTCGAACAAACTGCATGGTCTTCTGGGAGAAGAGAGCGAGGTACTCGTCGTCGGCATTCTCGTATATGTCCTCATAGGCAGAGTTGTACAAGGCAATGAGGATATTGAGAAGAATAATCTACACAACTCTTCGTTAGCAACTTATATCGAGCGTTGTACCTTGCTTTAATACTCCAAGCGCAATGGTGAAATTTCAGAACGTACCATGACAACGAAAGTGAAGCAATAGTATAGAACAATCCCCCATGGTGGACCAAAGCCCTCGAATCCTTCAAACTCTGGGCTTTGCAGGATTGCCTTCGTCATGGACTCGATGATGAACAAAACGTCATTGGCAACATTATCATCGGTCAGGTCCAAGCCAATAAATGCCTGTAGGAATCCTATGATGACGATGATCAAAAGAGCAAAGAAGATGACAGACTCCTTCATCATGACTTTTAACACCACAAGCATAGCTCCAAAGAATCGGAAGCTGTCGAGGTACAGCATGAGGCGACACCAAAACATAGGAGCAACAAAGGACAGCATGTTGTAGCTCAGTTTGCTGTAGCGCTCACGGTAGTCAGAGTCGTCTGCAGACGTCAATCCCATGATTCGAAAAATTAGTGAGACGGTTAAAAATGAGTAAAGAACAGCGTTGAATGCGTTCCAGAATCCGAGGATGTGATATCCAGCCTTGTAAAACTTCATGATCTCGTCGCAAACATAACCCAAAGTGAAGAGATACAAGGCAACCTCTGCAGTGTCCAAAACACCCGTGGCGTTGATTGAGTTGATGGCAATGGTGTAGAGGAGCAGATAGACTATGGAGAGCAACAACTGAGCTGCATTTTGATTTCGAGGAGCTCTCATGCGGTCCGGATCCATATGCACGATGAAATTGGGATTATCCTTGTCCTTGTAATCGACAAAGATTGATGGGTCATTTTCATCTTGGACGAGCCAGCCACGCCACAAGTAGTTGATGCATTTCTGATAACCGGAAGACCCAATGACTCGCACAGCATGCAAATCGACAGCCTTTTCAATTACATTCACGGGTGGTGTTGGGACGCCGTTTGCCATGTACGAATACCGACGCAGCAGCACAGAATATAGGAGATAATTGATGTTTTCCTCGGTCTCAATCCTAGAATAGTGGCTCTCTGTCAGCGTCGGGGGTAAAGGTGCAGGTACAAAAGTTTCGGGGCTGAACGTACAAGGCTTTGGCAATGACTCCGCAAGCTTCAGCTCGCAGCTTGTGCAAATCTGAGTCCCATAACTCTACGAGAGCCTCATGTTTAAACCAACGTTGATTGACCAACAGGCAGTACACCTAAAAATGAAGTGATTTAGATGAGAAAGATGCCGAAATCGCAGGAACAAGGAATGGTACAACTCACGACACAGCCCCGATATTCATGACCGCCAGCCTCTTTGGCGGCTTGAACAACCTTGGTTGTAATGATTCGACTGTGAGGTGCCGTAATGCGGCTCTCTTCCATTTCGCAGGGAACACATTCCTGTATGAGATGGCGCAGACGAAGACAGACTTTGGTGACTTCTGGTGCCGGAACGGCTGATGTCATCTGGTCATGATTGAAATGTGGGAGCACTGTGATGGTACAAACAAATTAGCTTCAAGCGCGATGTGTGTGTGTGTGTGTTTTACAGAATGCCCAGGGTCATCAGCTTCCAAATGGGAAGCTTCAGAACCACAAATATGACTACTGAGTAACCAAACTCACAGGCACTTTCTTCCTCATGGATCAGATCCCGAGCTCGAGAGCTGTTTCCAGTCGCTCGGCTGCCATTGGCACCGAGAACGCGGTCAACGGCAGACCATCTCCACCTGTTGTTGGGCATGGCGTTGAAATCGGAACTGGCGGAGGCCACTGAAGGCCTGAAGCCGGGCAACGAGAAGGGTGACTGATGCTTTGGCGGAGGCGAAAGATGGCCTTGGAGACTGATGAGAATGAAATAGTCTCGCTACATCAACTGGGCAAGATGGTATCACGGCAAGGTAGGGAAGATCAAAGCCAGCGATCAAAGGGCTAAAGATGGACCAGATGAGTGATGGCTGGGATGGTCAAGGCCAACCATGAAAGGTCTAGAGGTCTCAAGCTGGTGCACGAGCCAACATTGAATGTGGATCTCTGGGGAAGCTCCAAGCTCCAAGCTCCATGTCCTTTGATCCCGGATTTGTGCATACATATTTAAGTACCTAGTATATGTACTTGGCATGGAGCTGCTGCTCAATTGGACCGCAATCAATCAGCTCGGATCTGGTCAGCCACAAACATTAATCCAACGAGCACTTTGATGTCCAGAGTTCGATAACCTTGGACGCACTCGAAAGTGGAGCTCATATGCATATACTCCATACGGCAGCTTTCGTTGCACCCAACCCCGCAAACTCAGAATTGGCCCATGTGCCAAGTTATAGCTGGGAAGTACCTGGCTCCAAAGCTGTATGCTATTGATGCTGTCAACGTCATCATACCTCAAGCTACCTACCTAGGTAACTACCTGAGATAAGTAAAATGCAGCAGCTGGCCATGATTGAGCAATGCACAGTTAGATGCATATTTGATGTATTGCAGAACTCCTCACCGAATACTTGATAGGATTCCAAGCGCGCCAATATTCTTGTTCTCAGCCGACGACACCAGCAGAGCTCACAACAAGTCATCAGTCAGTATTGCTCCAACTGAAGCTCGAGGACGCAGGTTGCAGAAATACTGTCATATTTCCAATACGTTTTGAGTTCTTTTGATTTTTCCGAACCTAAATACTTCCATCTCTTGATAAGCGCCATCGTCCTTGGACCTCTGCGAACTGGACCTGCATCGACTTCGCCGCCTCGTAAAGGGTTTGTTCGGATTCGCATGTCTCGTCCTCCTCGCTTCCGCGCTCTGGATTGCCCAAATTTTGAAACACAAGAGCTAGCGATGATGATTTCCAGTCAGAATTCCAAGAATTGCGGTAGTTCGCAATTACAACTGCCCCAAAGAACAACAACTCCAGCCCCAGCAATGTCGCTGGAAATGCCAGAAATCCCCATTGAACTCGAATGCATGTCTCCGTCAGCAGTGTCTGGCCCCTTGTGAATCTCAAGTCGTTTGGTCCGTCCGCATTTTTCCGCATTTGCCCGCCTATCGCCGTCGCCAGGCCGGCGATATCACTGTTCACAGACGTCATATTCATCTTTCCCTGTTTCCACAAACTTTGAAGCCAGAACTGCCCAATTATCGCAGCTGTGCTTCTGTCGAACTGCAAATTCTCATACCAAAAAAGACCCTGAACAAATCCTCGAATAGCTAACATTGCAGCACCTCGAATGTTATAGACACACTCTGCCGGATACCACACACTGGAATACTGCATAGGCCTCGTGCCACCGTTGACGAATTGAGCATCTGGAAGCAGTACCTCTGCAGTAGTTTCATCTGACTTCGCTTCCCTGCTTTGGCACTTTCTCCAGGTGCCATTGTAGAGTGTTCGGTCCATGGCTAATTGAAAGTATCCAGAGACGTTGGTTGTTACATAGTGTAAATACTCTCTTGACAGCTCTTTCTCTTGATAACTATTCTTGCTGAAGTTAGCAGCATACGTCTTGACACATGGTCGGAGCGAACACTCAAATGCAAATGGCTTCAGATCACAAGAACGAGTGTTATTCGCATCGCAATTTGCATCCGTATTTACCATACTGAGGCCCTGAATGTCCAACATACTGGTTCGAAACCAGGGTCCGTTTGAATGGGATGGTTGCTCCCAACCATTGTTGACAGTAGTTGTGTTAAAAACAGCGGAAGTATGCACACGGATCCCGCTAGGTAGAGAATAAGACCGCATTGACTCATCCTTCTCCAGCATTACTGTGCCAGTAATATCCTTGCATGCGTGACACATAGTTAACGTAGTAAAGGTAGCACCCTCATCCGCAGGAAACGTGCAGTTTCCCGAAGTGCAAGTGACTTCGACACTCCTTGAGCTATTTGCTGGCGGCTGTACCAATCCCAAATATATCGCGATCTGCATGGGGCCATCAAGGCTAAATCTAAAAGGCCCCGTGTTTGTTCCGGAGGCGGAATACGTCGTTGCCTTGGGTATACTAGCTGGTGACGACAGGTAAGGTCTAAGACAACTGTGTAACGAAACGGTAGCTTGAGAGAAAGGGTCTGTTGCCAGGGTTACTACCGCAATAACTGCGCCGAAACTGGCAATGTACCTACAAATATATTAGCTAGTTTCAAAAGCTTATCAGGACGAGAAACCTGGAACGCACGAGCGTTGCGACCGTACAAACTGACTTGAGATAAACAAGAATGATCCCCAAGGTCCTCTACTTGCCTTATCATACAAGTCAATATCTGTAAGCTTCCTGGGGCTTTCCGAGAACCACAACCATTTCAGCTGACTAATGCCTGTTCCATTACCAGTTAACAAATATCTGCAAGCAGGTTCTGGGATGATCGGCGGAATCGTACCTTCGGATATAGGTAAGCCAAGTGATCCTTTGAAAGCTGCCGACAAGATGGCAACGATGGCGTTAATGGAAATTGGGATTGTCCAGGAGGATAGAGTTCGATCCTGGTACACCCGAAGGGTGACTACAATGGCGATAAAACTTGTTGCACTAACAAGTAGGGATAGCAGCTCCCATTTCCAAAGGGCCCATAAGTTCGCGGCGCGGTTGCGACGAAAGCTCGGCTTCCTGGCTTGCGAACGATCATGCTCGTCTTTTTCGATCTTCGAGATGTTGATGGCGGCATACCGACCACAATCAGGAGGAAGTTGATTCACTGGCATCCGTATCCGCTCTTGAAGCGCTTGGCGTCGAACGTCTGAGTGGGAGGTCGAATGGGAGTATGAGCTGCCCTCAAAAAGTGCATTGCCATCACCACCATCGTCATTCACACGGGGGATGGTCACATGTGTTTGCGAGCCTTCAAGAGCATTCAAGGACGACCATGGTGTTGACCCGCTACTCATCATCCAATACCGTTGTATAAGATGGCTTCAAGTATAGTTCGGCTGTGGAAGCACGGAGCTCATGTTTAGTCTCTCGAGACTTGACAGTTATTACAGACCAGGAGAGTGACTTACACGATACTGACTATGTTTTTCCAATTTGGAAATCTACAGTACGACAACAGTCATCAAACAGCGGAGATTAGTTCATTGGAGCTTGTCAATCCAGATTTCCATGTCCTAGAAAGCGGGATTTATAGACCGTTTATATGCCTGGTCATTTCGAAACTGTAGATTTTAACCAACAACAGGTCCATCTGAAACTACCAGCAGAATTCTCCTTTAGGCAACATGATCGTAGGCCTACGGGGCGAAATGGCCCCCAAAGACCCATCAGACGGGGCGGCAGGGATGCACTCCAGTCTGCTTGGCAAATAAGAATAAAACTTATTAGCCGCTGTATTTGGCTTGCTGCTGGAGCGGCGGAAGCATTGCAAGCTGGCGGTTGGGCGACATATCTGATTGGGGGATTTCTGGGAAGATGGACCGGACGCGGGCCAGAGCCAGATATAGATTGAAGCATTTCATCAACCATGATAATGAAATCAAGCTCAAGAGACCACGGCTGCAGATTCCATGTCGTCAACGAGATGCGGTAGGAGGGGTCTCTCGTATGTCATTGGTAACACGTGACGACCAGCAAGACATTGAGTTTGCTTAGGAAGACATACCTAGGTATGCAGGAAGATAGAATGAAACCGCCTCAGGCAGAGAGCTTGAGAGTATGAATAACTCAGGGTTTTCGGTTTGCCAGAAATTTTGACAACAGAACAGAAGCATCTTGGTCGCTTGCACATTGGACCTCTCTTTGTTGTGATGCGGCGCTTCATGAAACTGCAGGGTTCAAACATGTCTCGATAACGAATGACATGGAGTCAAGTTTGTCCCTTCAACCCCACACACAACCTCAACGAACATGACATTTGATGCTTATTTTGCACCAGAGGCAACACGGGTCATTGTCCATTTCGACAAGCCACAGCCGCCCAGGTTGACGGCGAGGCGACCAGCCGTCATGCAGATCAGCGGCAGCCCATCGAACAAACTTGGTCCTGTTGGTGACTCAACAGCACACATGCAAGCTGACCTCCCACGGATACATGCCATCCAATCGATTACGCCAACCGCCAACGCATCAATTGATTGCTTCAATACTCCGTGCTCCCTCCGAATTGATGGCTGTGGTAGCTAGCTGGTTGTTTGCGACTGCGACCCTGCAAGTGACCCTACTTGGCTGACCTGCCCGAGTTCGTGCTTACCAGGCGATCGAGGCGCCGCTTCACTCTCATGGGCTGACTTCGATTCTAGTGCACCCGTTGACAGCTCTTCGTGGAATGGCCCCCGGAGCCTTTGATGCTCGTGGCTCAATATCTGTTGCCTGCGTGTTGCCTGCGCGATGCTTGCGTGATGCCTAGTTGCCCGCCTTGGCTACTCTGGCGTTGGACGGAACGGCTGAGCCACGCAAGAGATGCCTTGGGCTCGGCGTGATGTGACCTCTTCATTTTTGTGTCTGTGCAAGGTTTTCCGTTCGTCGTTGACTGGGCGAGATACATAAAGATGTGACTCGTCGCGCTCGTCATCCTTGTCTCCGTTCTCGTCTCTGCACGTACAGATCACCACCATCGCACTCACATAAGTGTTTCACAGAAGTGTTGGATGCTTCAGACGTCCCATCAAATCCTAGCATCGTCTACAGCATTCGCCTTGCGCCATACCAGACTCGTGCGTTTTCTTCACCTGCATAATTCTAGCCAAGCTGCCTGCCTGCCGTTGCCGTGTGGTTCACCTCGCTCGCTGCTGCCTACGTCTTCAAGTTGCAACATCTCCCGAGTAACGCCGGCCTTGCTCGCAGACATTTTTGCCGCCGGGCTCCATCGTTCAAATACAAATCCCCAAGGAGGGTCAGTCGCAGACTGATGATCGTATTCTTAGCTCAATATTCCTAGCCAACATATCATAAATTCGTTCCTTCAGCCCATCAGCAGCCATATTCTGGGTTTTCCGTGCCGTCACTATCAGCCGCCGTTGACTGGATCACTTCTAGTCATATTAACACGCAACCGACTCTCTGTAGTTTTTGTGGTCTCAATTCATTGCACACGAACAGTGCAGGCCAAGATATTTACGACTAAAGGCTTCCTTCAGGTACTTTTTTACACTTTCCTCCACTGACATACATCTTGATCTACCAGTGTATCTACATCTCATTCGGCCCGCACAAGACAATAGATGTATTAGCTGCTAATATCTTGATTTGTAGAGGCCGGCAGCACACCACGAATGGAATCCTCACCAGCTTCTCCTGCTGGGGGCAGCAGACAAGAGTCCAATGTTGGCAAATCACAAGGCAATGTGAATGACACTGGAGCCTTCGAGGTAGAGAACAAGGCATCTAAGAAGCAATCTGACTCTGCAACCAAGAAGTTATCAGAAGCGTCCAAAAGAAGTGCGACTAAGTCAACAAAGTCGATTAAATCTGGCAAGTCGCCGAAAACTGGCACGTCCGAAAAGGCTGGGCGAGGTGGAAAATCATTGAGTGCCGGAGGACCTACACAGCATCGAAAGTATGGGCAATCCAGGCGACATAAAGAGATCTCATCATCCGAATCAGAAGATTACTCATCGAGCGAAAGTGAAGGCGGTTATTCTCAGAATACAAATGAAAATTCAGACTCGTACTCTTCAGAGGAAGAACAGAGCCATCGCAGGCGCAAACATCGACAACGGCGTCCATCACGCTCCGTCTCTCGACACGTTACGCACCAGTCTCGTGCTGCCAGCCGAAGCGGTAGAATACAAGGCATGGATGACGGCAAAGCAGAATTTGAGCAGGACAATGACCTGATGTCGTCGAGGGATGCGGAGCTTTCAAACCCTCGAGGCTACAGAGGCTGGAATGACCACAATACTCAGCGAGATATGGGAGAGGCCATTGCACATTTAGAGTCACGTTGCGCTCAACTCCAAATGCAGATGGAAAAGATGAATGGCAATGGCAATGCAGTTCAAACGATGGCCGTGCCTCTCAGCTCTCAACCATCTGCGCAGCATCATCCGCCCATGCAACCACTGGGTATTGCAAATCCTTACTATCCAGTCGGTTGGAATGCTAGTTTCAATCCAAATCCTAACATGAGATCATTTGCAGCCAACCAAAGAATGATGCTAAGAGGAGAATCCCCGTTTCATCGTGGTATGCACGGAGCGCCAGGTCAACCTCACATCGCCATGCCAGGCGACAAACCTCGATCCATTTCTAAGCAAGCAAAAGAAAAAAAGTTGGCCTACAAACGAGTAGATTCGGTATGGGACAGCTCTTTGTATACGTTCAAACTGCAGGACACCGCCGAAATGACCACGAGCTCCAAGTACGATGAATATCTATTCCACGTGAGGAGAACCTTTGACAGCGAGGGTAAATATCGTACCACAATTGTCGATATCAAAAGCAAGCTTCTGCGTGAATGCCTGCAAGACGTCATAGGGAATGTGCGAGGCGTAAATCTGGTTGATGAAACGCCGAAATTGGACCCAAATCTACTCTTCCTGTAAGTGACTTGCGTCCTTTGCTATTCTTGGCTTTTCTCAACCCTTGTGACCCTTGAGTAACCAATTATTGTCACATCCTGCATGCCCCTTAGAGATCAGAACTAACCCGAAGGCTAGATACCTGGAAGACTTTCGATCACATTCGGCGAAACTGAGGGAAGTTGAGCCAGCGGGCAACTGTAGACGCAAGCGAAGAAAGAACCAGCTTAGGCTCGACAATAAACGCAAGGAGCTTAAAGTCTTAATAAAGTACCTGGATAAAGATTACGCAAAGGTCAAAGAGAGTCTCTACCCCATGCTTGAGAGTGGAATTATCACATTCGACTACCTTTGGGCTTTGTGGAAGCCTAACACACTTGTGTATTCTTCAACATATGGTTTCACAGATGACCCTAGGGTTTTCAAGATCGACCTGGCAGTGCGGCAGTCGTCATTGTTGCGCGGTGACTTTTACTTCATCGACGGAAAGTACCTTGAATTTGACGGAAAGCGATTTGGACATGGTACGGTGTCAGAGGAAATCGCAGAGTTCCAGGGTACTCGCAAGATAACAAGTCTTCCATTTTATCCCCTATCATATCACAGGGACGAAGATGGGGTCCGTCGACTGCTTGTGGAGCGTGGAAAAAAGTTTGTAACTCTTCACGGAACACACTACAAAGCTTATACAGGCATTGCGTACAACAAACGGAAGAAGGGCTCCGTGGTCAAATTCCACATTCAGCAAAGTCGAATAATGGTTGACCCAGCGATCTTCAGGCGAATCAACCCAAACTACTACCTGTCCAATGTACGGCCAAAAGACTTTGACGCTCTCTCTGATCTAGGCTTATCGGACGGCGATGATGAGCTCTACGAGTGCTTCTCTTCCGATGATATGCAAGGAGATGGCGGTCCGAGAGTGGTTACTAAGACAACGAAGAACTTGGACTGCAGCGTACTGGTTACTAAGGCTCTTCAGACAGACTTGGAGGCAAGGTCCAAGGTGTCCCAACCACCATCGACGGCTACCAGCAAAGTAGCTCCTGGGGCAGCAGGTGCTGATTCGTCTGGAGAAGAAAAGCCAGTGAACACGCCAGAGGAAGATGCTTCCGAGATGGCGTTGGAATTTACTGATGAGGACTACCTCCTCGCTTCTCCAGTAGTTCTGGGGTTCTCTTTCTCAGAAAAGCTTTGGTTGGAGTTTGCAGTCTCAAGAGTGCACGACATCAAGTGGAATGAAGATGCATGGGACTCGCTGGTGCTCCCACCAGAAACGAAGGATCTTGTCCAGGCACTTGTGAAATCACGGAAACAAAACGCCACGCAGACAATTGACGATGTGATACAGGGCAAGGGCAAAGGGCTCGTTAGTAAGTATATTTGCATGGCATGGCGTTGCTGTTTGTTATCAGGCGCATCTGGTCAACTAACATGTCTTTCCAGCGGTGCTCCACGGTCCACCCGGAACAGGGAAAACGCTGACGGCAGAGGGTATTAGCGAATTACTTCGATGTCCTCTGTATATGGCTTCTGCTGGTGAGCTCGGAACGGACTCTCGTTATCTCGAGGCCGACCTGCAGAAAATGTTGGACATTTGTCACGCATGGGGAGCCATTCTACTACTTGATGAGGCTGATGTGTTTCTGGAGAAGCGGAATATGCAGGACATACATCGCAACGCACTCGTTAGCATCTTCTTGAGACAATTGGAGTATTTCCAGGGCATATTATTTCTCACCACCAATCGAGTAGAGGCAAGTTCAAGAATTTTCTCGGGTTCAACTTCCTTGGCGTGACAGATGACGACTAACACAGCGTATCAGACGTTTGATGAAGCATTTCAATCGCGAATTCATATAGCCCTTCGGTATGAGGGTCTTGATAGCAAAGCTAAGAAGGCCATCTTCAAAATGTTTATCGATCGTGTCAAGGCTTTCGGCAAATTGAAAGTCGAGCCGTTTTCCGACGAAGATCTCAACAAGCTTGCCAAGCATGAGCTGAATGGACGCGAGATCAAGAACATGGTGGGATCAGCCCAGGACCTAGCAATGAATAAGGACGAGCCACTTAGCATGCGGCACATCCAACAAGTCTTGGACATCCATGTCAAGTTTGGGCGCGACCTACGCGGCGGAACTGGTTATGAGGATGCAATGAGAAGCTACTGTTAAGCAACGGTTCGACAGAGATTAATTAGACTAGCCTACACTCTGCGTTTATACTCTTGTATTGATGAAGAGGGCCTTGGAATACCACCCTTGCGATTTTTGGACGGAGCGTTTGAATCAGTATCAGAAGCCCATAAATTTTATGCGGCACAATGTCCAGGTTGTCCTTTTTTTTTCTTTTTTGTCAAATGTCAAGTCAGCTCCAGCAACGCAACTGCCTTGCACATGATCGAAGTCGATGACTTCAAGGATTTGCATCAACCATATGCGTACAATACTCTGTAAAGTAGTTGAGCAAAGACATCAGGTAGCTTGCACTGGCCGACCATGCATCTTCCAGAACGGACGGGAAAGGAGTCAAGTAGTTTCCATGTCCCGCTTGTTCCGGCAACGGGTGAGCGGCAGGGCGGGAAGCAAGGATGCAGGCCGGTCCAGCTTGAGTCTGGTGCAACCACACAAATGCAGCTTATGCATTGACCGGAAGTATCCTGGTCTGCCATCGGCTTACGCGGACAGTGGATGCCGGAAGTGATAGACAGGTGTGCTTTGAGGTGGAACTAGATTTCCTTGATTTTGGCGAAAAAAATGCTCGTGTTTTACGGAGTACACTCTAGGATACGATACATCGTACTCGGGAACGGAGCACTTTCTTGGAGATGATGACGGCGATGAGCCACTCCCCATAGATCAAAATAGAAAATGCGCAGATCCCAGTGAGCTACAAGGATTGCTTGTTACAGTACGTACTCCGTACTATAGAGTAATTTGATACGCAACTACGGAGCATGCCCAACGGAGGTGATGTGGTTGAAGAGGGCAGGAATGAGTCAAGGACTTGGTTCCTTGGAAACGTGGAAAGAGTTCGAGTCCATGTCTGGCCAGCCGGTGGCTTGGGCCGAGACATCAAACAACGAAACAGTGTTCAATGTTTTCGCGTTCATGTTTCAGGGCTGTGTCTTCTTGGCAGAAAGAATATGGCGGCCCTTGCGCTGACATGGATTGAGCAAGCAGGGAGTTTAAACTACGTACTGACCTCCTTGGTCCAGTACTTACAGAGCACAAAGAGTCGAGCCAGGGGACTCCTTTCATGTCTCCCTTGTCCGATAACAAATATTTGACCAGGCATTATTCAATATGCGGTCTGGTGGCCAGGGCAGCGCAGCAGTGTAACGGGACAAGATGAATGGGCTGTGCACCCAGTGCCTTTATTGCCGACGATCCTTCAATGTTGACCGAGGGGTTTGGTATTGCGAGTAATGCATGTCTAAGAAAACGGAAAGCAAGAGGGAAAAAAATATACTGTTCGATGTGCCGATACCAGGACATCAGACATTATATGTCATAAACGTCAATCTGGTGTCTGGTCTGTCTTCATGTGCACTATTACAGACTGGAGGGCTGCATGTGCATGGCCTGCAAGTGGTCTGGCACAGAAGGTGAGATTAGGGGGCATTGGGGTGACATGGACCAGACCGTGCAGACATCAATTGAAGGAAACTGGGGGGATCCAACATTGCACCAGATTGCACCAGACCTGCTCTACTCCGTAATTAGACCAAGGACAAGTTGAGTGCACCAGCCAACATGGAAAGCACAGGGACAATGCTGAGCTGTTACACAGGACGTGCACCCAGATGAGAATGACATGGAGCGATATTACCGCTTCTCGCTTGTCTCCCTGCCACCCATGAGCATTCCGTGCGTCAAAATTTAGAGATCAAAGGCTGTTGGCATTCCATGTTGGGACGTTTGTTTTTCATTCCAAAGGGTGGTGCTTTGTACTCAAGTGCTCCATTGTGTCTGGTTGGTAGAAACACACCACCCAGCAGCCAACATTGAAAACCCAACAGTCCAGCAGCCTTGGCTTTCCTGTTTTATTAATACCGTCAAATGGCTCCACGTTGATACGTCTGGTGTGATCTGGTCTGGTCTAGTGCGATGAATGCGTGTGGTTTATTGACGTTCCATTGGGCTTCGTACCTGCAGTGCACCGAAACCGAGGGGCGCCCAGACTGATGAGAGCATAAAGTCTGGTATTCAACATTGAATGTTCAATGTTGGGTCTGGTCTGGTCGCATCTTGGGCCACAGAAACCTCGCCTTCCACGTGCCCAGTCCCTGGCGTGTGCACAGAACCAACCAGACAAGAAATGGCCATGCTCTTGCTCATATGCATCAGTACCCAGGTACCTAGGTAGGTACAGTACTTTATGCAATCAATGTTTGTACCTGCCGACTCAACTTTTCTTGAGGCTGGTACTTGCTCAATCTGGTTGGAAATGGCAGTCGAGTTCCGCCCGTTGACCGCCATGCACTCAGCCACGTGCAACTAGACTAGACACGGAAGACTGAAGAAAACTCAATTGCTACTTGACCAGACTTCACATGCATGCTCCGTCACGTCACCCGAAATACTGTACGCCCAGTTGTAGATAATGGTGAGCCTTGATTGAGGGTCGCTATTTTTCCACATGCCTTTTTCATGCTGCGACGGCCCAAGCAAACATTTGAACAAATACACCCCGGCCCGACTGCCACCAAGGAACACGTGTGGATCACACAATGGCGATCGGGTTTGCTTCTTGTCCAACAACTCAGAATGTCCGGTGGGCCGGACCAGGGTCAGCCTGGCTCTGTAAGACCTGAAGGGAAACATTTTTCTCTGATCCATAGGGGAGGAAAAATAAATTGCCTGGCGACATTGAACACTGGGACAGTTGTTACAGGTGAATGACGGTGAGGACAGAAAGCGCTCACACCAACTTGACTTGCTCTGCTGAGTTTTTCACAGGGCTTGCAGCGCCAAACGGTCAACGGCCACACTGGTTGGGGCCACTGAGGCGTCTGGTCTTGTGGGCCACCACCAACCATTCAATGACATTTGATCGTGATGCTCGTGGATAGGGGCTCGACTTCATCGCCATGCAAGCCGCCTTCCAAGCCAGCTGCGTGGCACCAACCGATCCACATCAACTTGTCAGAACAGTTGGCAAAAGCAGTTTGTCACCCAAGTCACCCTAGCTGCCAGGCTTCTCCCACCATGCACCAGGCACCAGGCATCAAGCATCAGGTATCGATTCTGTTCTTCCAGGAGGTGGCAGTGGGTGTTCCTGTGGAGGGTTATGGAGACACCGTTGACTCTCAAACAAGAAATTTCTTCGTTTCCCTCAAGCGCAGAAGCCACGCCGGCGCATCTTGCAACCCACGATACATGGTTCGCACGCTGCAATATACTTCCCACGCCTTGGTCGTGACTTGCTGTGGACCAGTCGAGGGACATCAAGGCCAAGATGGCGGTACTCAATGCGATCTTGATGAGTACTATGTCTGCGACGTGGCAGGCGGCATGAACCTGGTGCCAAACACTTCAATATGTGACGTTCTGTTGACGAAGTTTGCCGAACCCGATGCTTCATCAAGCGGCAAGGCATCATCACCGATCGAAACAGAAGACAGCCTCTTCAGAATAAAGCTATCATGCGGCAGTGGTGAATCTGAATTGCCGCTGAAGAACGTTACCCCATCGCCAGCTCCAGTACGGAGCGCGGAGTAGAGGAGCAATAAGATTTTGGTGCCAATACGGAGGAGATGAGCACGGAAAGACCCCAGCGTGATCAAGATTAAACACACACTTTAATCTGCATTGCCCCTGTCAAACAAGGAGGATTGGCCATCGTGCTACGGAGAACAGCAAATTTGGTCATGTCAGCCATTTTGGCTTTGTACGACGTGGCTACCAGGGAACGCAATCAACCTCACGCATGTAGTCCGCGCAAAGGCAGATTTGGTCCTTTCCCTTTGCTTCAATCTCAAGGTTTGTTATTTGTTGCTCTTGAGGAATGTGACTTGGGATGGAAACAAAGGAGCGCAAAACACGGCCTCAGCCATGAGTGCCATGTCGCAGCCTTGGTGCATTAGCTGTCAGAGGTACACACTGCAACGCGTTGATCACCCTCCAGGTATTGGGCAACCTGAGATGGTGTACACCTTCATGTACCCATGTACACGAGCAGGTACGAGTCGGAATTGGCCAATCAGCGCTAGCACGTACCTGGTGCCCAAAGATGCGACTGAGCTTAGCTCAACACTCTATACCGTATTGGGACATGGTCCGGCAGCAGGCGCCCCACAGTAACCCCGTTGCTGCAGCCCCAGCGCAGGTCCAGATACCACCCCCCTGTCCAGGACATATCCACTCCTTCCAGTCTCCAAGGCTCTGGGGCGTGCAGACATACCTGGTATGGTGCCCAGCGAGCCCATCCATGTCCAGTCTTGCTCTGATGAACGGCTGTTCTTGGGAGTCCCAGTCTGGTAGGACGTTCCCCTGCCGGCCTTAATAATGCTCATTTCCCTTCCACGCTCCCTTTTAAGCCCTCTTCCCCTTGCCTCGATTCTATCCTCACGAAAACCCTCCAGCCCTCCTTTGCCTTTCAAGTCATTCCTTAACAACCAGCGCTCCAGCCATCGCCGGCCTACACTCACTTCGAAATCTCGTTCTCTTCGGCTCCGTACCTATACAGAGAACTATCACACTCCTTCAACAAAACACTGCCGGCTTATTTGGTTGCATCCGACCCTGATATTCTGTGAATATCGTCCTAGGCAAAACGAGAACGATTGACTCGGACTCAACAACACATCTCAATTCTTAACATCGAAGGCATAGACAAAAGCAACAATGAAGGTCTCAACGACAACCATCGCCCTGGCTGCTGCCCTTGGCGTCGCCGCCCACCCCAGTGGTTTTGCCCACAGAAACATCCATCGTCACATTGAGAAGCGTCTGGATTTCGTCATGAACACCAAGCCCGAAGCGCCAGTCGACATCAAGGCCGCTGCCGTCCCATCCCCGACCACTGCCGCTCCTCCCCCTCCTGCCACCACCAAGGCCACCCCGCCTACCACCAAGGGGTCTGGATCTGGTGGCAAGAAGCAGTTCTGCGACGGTGTCTCGAAGCGTGCTACTGCTGCAGATATTGCTTTCAAGGGCAATGTCGGCGCTCCTGGAAAATATGGCTGCAACCTGATGATGGTCGACAATGCCGCTGACTACGACTACACCGCCACATTCGAGAACAACTCTGGTGTGGATCAGAAGTGCGTCGCGTGGCTCAAGATTGGCCCCAACGATGGCATCAACGGGTTCTTCAGTGGCAACGAAGCTCTGCAGTTTGATCTCCCTGCAGGCGGCAAGAAGGTTATGGCTGCTGAGGCCAACTCACAGGGTGGTGCCACCTGCGGTGCCGGGAAGGTTCCTACCAGCAACATCGGCCTCTTTACCGGTACTTGGCTCGAATTCGACTTTGCCAACAAGGACAACAAGGGTTACTCTGGCGCCGATGCCTCTTGCCTCACTGCTGCAGACACCAATAACCCCATCCCTGCTCTCAAGGTTTGTGGTGGACCTGACAACGTGTGCTCTACTATCTTCGCTGGTGGAGAAGGTAAAAACGCCTACACGAAAGGTACAAACGCTTTGGACGGAATCGGCCTGAACCTCAACCCCGGGCCAGTTGCTCTCAAGGTCACTGTTGGTTAAACGGGTTTCTCAACGATAATCGCCAGAGCGCAGAGTGAGGGATCGTTGCACTCGAACTAGTGGTTTGGCAACAGCTTGTCTACACTCTGGTATTTGTCGATGGATAGGTGACTAATTTGGGTGTTTTTTGGTGCGCGGATATTTGGTCGTTTTGGGATATTTACCTCATTTTCCGGGGGCTGCATTGACACTCTCGACGAGTATGTATGAGATTGATAGTACTCATCATGCTGATTCCTGTGTTACATATTTCACTTTGATACATATTTTTTTCCACCAATGGTATGGTTTCTACAGTTATATTGTCAGGACCGTGAACCCTCAACATGACTTTGCGTGCATTGGGTGTTCCATTTTGCACCTGCTTTGTACTGTGTGTTTAGTGTGTAATGATGTGCCTCGACTCCTTTGGCCTGTCGGCTCTGTAGGCCGCAGAGAAACTTGAAACTTGACGAGTTCGGCGGAAAAGTCTGAACTGTACATCGTCGCTGCGCTTTGCTCCCTTTGGGTATTCTATCCATATCTCATTTAGGCCGTCTGAAAATGATAGGTTGCTCACTGAACGTAATCGACCTTTCCAAGTGGTTCTCGGAATTCTACACCCATCACATGGAATCAATTTTGCCGATACACACACATCACTACACTAACAACCGTTTTTCCTCTGGCCGAATGAGAAATTCTCGCAATGTCCACAATTCTGATTGTCACCACATGTACAGAGTATGTGCTCAAAAGCTGTGTTTCGCCAACGGATTCCCTGGCCTGAGTCATGCGCTTTGTAGGGTAACAGGAGCAGCCATTCGGAGCAGACCCATTGGTGTTTGGCAAGGTCGACTCTTGCAATCGCGCAATCGCATTGGAGTTTGACTGGCCGGGTGGGGCGATGGTTGAGAATTATCCATTGACACACATTAGCGCAACGCAAATGTCTTCAATGTTGGGTTGGGTCCGCGCTGTAAAAAGTGCCGAGAACATGAAAATGCCTCTCTAGTTTGTCCCGTGCGATGGACGGACAGCATGCCGTCGGAGAGAAAGATGCCTGGCTGCATTCAGATGACGGGCTTGGGTGGTGCAGTGTGGGCTCATGATAGACTGGGTACGTGTACTGTGCACCCTTGGTGGCGTCTGGCTCTTGCACGCACCTTTTTGCTAGTACTCGTCTTGGAAGGAGTGACATTTCAATTAGGTTGTGGGCCTTTTAGAAATTCTCAGGTTTTTGAACATCACGCTTGGGCTTTTCACTGGTATACTAGAGGGTCATGGAATGGCGTGAAAGTTCCTGGCCGAGGTTGACTTTGTTGTTGCGTGGCGTCTGCCTTCATGGGGAAGTCAGGAACACTGCTTATTTTCACCAACTAGGGAACTTCACCGAGGCACTGTATGTACACTGTAATTTGGACCACTTGAGACATTTGCAGTTGGGGGCAAACGTGTTGGCGCAGAACTGTCAATGGCGGCGTGTTGCTCCGTCCGTTGTCGGGCATCAGTTTTTGTGGGTTTTGATAGAGTTGTTGTTACTGACACGTTAGTGTACAGAACAGTGCTTGAGCGAACTTGAGTATTGATACATCATTCCTTGGCTTGGTGCACCGGGCGCAAACTACCAAGGGCTAAGGAATCCAGAACCGCGCTGTGTAGCAAAGTACAACGTAGAATACCTGCCTAACTGTGAGCTAAGTGGTAGCTTGTAAGTGGTCAATGCAGTGCCCCATCTGACAGCAAAGGGTTTGATGTCGGGTTGTTAGACGGATAAAAATTGGCGTTGGCACATTGTGCCCTGATCGTTATCGATGAGATTGACTTTGTGACACCGTTGATGCGTGGCGTGAGCTTGAGCTTGAGCTTGATTTTGACTTTGGCTTTTACGGAGTACATTCACGCCAGACCAGACTCTCCAAGGCGGGAGCTTGGGGATAAGGTTTCGGGAGTATGGATATGCTAGTGTGACCGTTTAAACTCTCACGAACAGTACGAAATTTGCTGCCAGAGGTGACACAAATTCTATCAATCAGCGAGGGACATAGAGAGACGGGACAAAAAATAAAAAGAAGGTAGAGGGAAGAAGACGAGGGAGAAGAGCAATAGTCTCTGCTTTCTTGTACATTATGAGAGTTGTAGAATTAAAACGCATTGGCAGACTTGTTCCAAGGCATAGGTTTTGAGAACTCAAGCTTACAATGCTAGGTTCAACGTTCTACTTGAGCCCGGTTGTTTTTATATTTGGCAGGCTCTGTTGCTGGGCTGTACCATGAATCTGCTTGATGCGGTCCTGGATGAGCTCTCATCAGGACTCCGAAGTATGAGCGGTGAAGGATTTTCTTGAGGTGCAGAGTAGATTTGATACGCCATTTACTTTGCAAAGCCTTGAGGGTTGGACGATTCTATTGGTCTGAGCTTTGTGCAAAAGCCTGAGCTGGGCTGTTACTATAACATTGGTGACATACACTACCAGGTACGGGATTTGTATGTCCCAGATCTCACTTCGCAGTCACCAGCACCGCAAACATGAACTGCCTCACAAAAATCACCATGTGTGCTAGTTACTTAGGCGTCTGTGTAAGGTATGAATGTTGGGGACTTATGATCATATTCGGCCAATATACCGCACAACTTGAACCACTAAGACCCCGACGACAGAGGGATGTTACGAAACGTTGAGCAAACATCTATGGTAGCACTTTATCTTGGAGATGAGAAACGAAGGAGTGCAGTGAAGGCATGATTGGAAGAATTAGGATTATTGCGTGGCCAACTGTATGCCATCATGAATTACACCAATCATTGTTGTCCCTTGGCTCTGGAAAGATACTGTAAATTTGTTCAGATACTGTCTTGAGTACGCGGATAAGAGCATTCCAGAATCGCGGAACCACATTTCGGACGCTGAATTGGTCTGTTTTAAGCATTTTTCCAGAATGGACAGTGGAGATGCTATCTTAGTTGCTCAATTAAGAGCATATTTTTCTGGAACCGCCACCGCCGACACTAGATCTGGCCGCAGTAAACGACAACGATTATCGAAAATGTTACATGGATTGCAAGTAAACGACAAGCGAGACATGATTTATACTTCTTTTTTTTGCACATCGTTTACACAGGCTAGAAATGAAAACTAGTGCGACAACCAGTCTTATTATTACACTTTATGAGTCAAACAACGAAGTGAGTTGTAATATTATTCGAGCATTCTGTTGGAGTTACGCCGCCTAAGCCTTCTTACAAGCATTTGACCATGTATCATCTGGGAATCCACCATAATTTACTCCCCGTTATCGTCCTGATAGAGTCCCCCCTGATGTTTAAACAGCCTTTGGAGTGGGAGTAGATACCGGCAACTTGGAAACTGCAGATGCCGGAGTTGCCGTAGCGATACTTGTTGTAGTTGCACACCTGAGGACGGTCGTTGTGCTCGGCACCGCGACTGTGGTGGTGTCATTGAAGATGACGACGGGAGGGACACCAAGATTCAAGTACGTCCTTGCGATGGCAGTGCAAAGGCCGCAATCCACGTGTGCCGTGGCAGTAGTAGTCGTGGTCCAAATGGTCCTCGTGGGACCCCAGGTCCAAGCTGGTAGAATAGGGATGACCGTTGTACACCCTGGTGTCTTAGCAGCGGTTGATTTCTGGAAGACATCGCGAACTTCAGTGTCTTCAAGGTCTTCAGCGTTGTCTACCCGAGGAACTGGGTTGGCCATTGTCGAAGTGGCCAAGGCCAAGGCGAGTACAACAAGCTGACGGGCGTACATGATGAGATGTTGATCGGAAGACGAGGCGGATGAAGAGGCTATCGAAATGAACAACACCGATAAGCAGAAAAGTACTTTTGTTGATGTCGAGTGATGAGCAGAAACTCGATGAGGCAGATGGTGGAATTTATACCAGGATTAAAGGCATAAAAAAGGCGACGGAGGGTAAAAAGCTGCAAATTTTTCAGATGGAAACCATCGGAAGGAGACTTTCAAAACTTAGTAGACGAAGAAAGCTACTAGGAGCACCAATAGTCGGTTTTGCGCGGCTCGACATGGGATGAGGCTGTCGTGTGCGCAAAATGGCTCGATGTTGACAAACTTTAGGACAAGGCGTAGTAGGATGTCTGACTGCCTGACATAGGAGAAGAATTTTCGACCCAGAAGCTGCAAATGGAGCCCCAAATGGGAATCGTATGTCCAAATGGCAAGGATCTTATGCAAAGCCAGGTGCGAGCCGCAACGATTAGAGGCGAAGACTGCAGTCGAGACGGAAGACGGCACGGAGCTCGATTGCGCTCATTCTTGCATCAAACTCTGAGGTACGGAGTAGACGGCCGATATTTGATGGCCAATTTGTACCTTACTGACTGGTACTTTTTTTTCTGCGTCCTCCAACCTTGCTCGCAGCTTGAGACTAGAATGTCAAGTCGGAAAATGCTGCCAGGTCAGATGTGAGACATGGTGGTTTATTTTGGCTGGGCGAAGCAAACCATTGATTGATGGCACATGTCCGGCCACATACCGATCGATGCACACAGGCACACAGGGTGACACTGAAATGGATCGTCGGAATTCATCAAGCTGGCTGGGCTTGCTTGTCAGATTGCGAATTGGGACTGACGTGCATTTGCATTTGCCATTGCCTTCAATGTTTGGCTTTTGCACTCGCAGGGCGGCATAGCCAGCCACACCTGCTGATCGTGCATTTGTCTCGATCCATCAGAGTTTTTGAATGCAGGCAATTTATTACTGGAAGTAGGAACAAAAGATCCGTAAGCTGGACTGGTCCAGTCAGCAGTCTAGAACGAGAACAAGAATAATACGAGGTTTCCTGGAAACGAAATGTTGCAATATTGGAAAGAATGGCGTTTTCTGCCGCATCTGTGCATGAACCTAATATGCTGGTAATTGCAATGTATTTTCCAATAGTCTTTAAGTCTCTCCAAGAAGCACGACGTAATGTTTGTTAGATTGCATCAACATTGGCGTAGGTGTGTAGCCAAGATGAATACGACAACAAATGGTGTGGCACATATCCAACTTAAACCCGAAGGGAAAACAACCCAAATTTCATACTATAGACGGTTCGAAATTATTGCCTAATGGGAGGGAAAAGTCAATTGACAACAAAAAGCCAATCTTTTCAACATGTACGGACATCTCTGAGATCAATACGAAGTAGTACTCCGTACACGTAAGTTAAAACGTAGCTGAATTCGTCCACACAAGATCCATATGTCCACGTCGGGTACTGCCCCAGTCAGCTCCTCATGAGCTCTTGATTCCAATTCTGTCGCCATACTTTAGCCCTCTCTCCGTCGATGCCATCATTTATCATGGCTAAATAGCAGTCGTTCGTGTTCTTCGTATACTGTGCCTCCTCCTCCTCCTTCTTCTTCCTCCTCTGCGCTAGGCATTCTAGCCCTTCGTAGATTGAGCGCAAACTGTTCGATGAGCTGTGTACGGTGAGCTTTCCGTCGCTGTTGCTGTAATGATATTGGCCGGACAATGCACAATTGGTTCATAACGGACCTGCACGTATCTGCATCCATGACAGTCAATGGCATGGTTCATTGTGACTGTGGAGCTGTAGATCCGCTCGGTTCCGTCAAAAGAGCACTGAGGCCAGAATGGCGGCGTTGGGAGAGGCGAAGCTGTTATTGTCATGGTCGTCGTGCAATCTGATGCTGATGCTGATGCTGCTGCTGGTGTTGGCGGTACTCGGCCGAGCGTGCTCATGGCAAAAGCTAGAGAGGCCAGGACAATTCTGATGATGCGCGGCATTGTGGGCAATTGGATATACTGCAATGCAATAGTACCAAATCTCTGTCTGATTATGTTCGTGCCCAGTTGCTTGATTGTAGCCGGCAGACGTGAAGGAACATTGAAGTTTTGAATAAAAGGTTAGCTGGCCAAAGCTTGGAGCATTGCACTTAAGTACGGGCCATCCGATGTCCTTCCCTCAAAGCGGGAGAGACATACTATTTTCGTTAAAGCAGGTGCAACACAAAGTTCAAATGTTGTCAACTGGTCTGATGCTTTTGTCGTCTGGTGGATGCTTGTCTCTCCAAGGGGTCTGGTCAGGTTGTGGCAGATTCCCAACCAACTGCCAAGGTACCAAGGTACTCGAGTCTGGGAGACTGACTTTCTCCCTTCAATCTTCTTCACACCATACTCGTGTTATTTGCTATTCCATGTCTCAGCACACCAACACAAAATGAATCCAGTCCTTGAAAGCTCTGCTCCATGCAATATGCAGGGATCTGGATAATAACTTAGACACGGCCCGGAAGAGGCGGCAATTTGATGCAATGTCAACAAACCTGCACCATGCAACGCTCCCAATGGGTCAAGATGGCCCGATGGCCCGATTGCCGATGAGAAGCGATTCGATTCGATTTCAACAGCGCCAGTAATATGATACAGGCATCATATAGTGAGTTGCGTTGAGTCTATCCCACAAGTACAAAGACAAAAAGAAACGCAAATCGAATACAACCTCGGACCTCAAGTCCACCCCCGTCCTAACGCCCATCTTTATTCACGCCAATAGCTAATACTTATGTAATTCAGAGCCAGAGCAATATCTCAAACGGCTGCCGAGCTCTATTGAATCCTTCCTTACGTTATTGAAAACCCCATAGCAATGCAAGCAATGCAATCCTAGTAGTTAGACCCGCCAGCTAAGGCTAGAAGTGTCCAGGAAGACTCTGCTCCAGCCCGCCAAATGTATTCTGCGACCATTGCTCCCACGACATGCCGTCCATATCATCCCATGCCCAATCTCCCATCCACTCGAGAGGCGTAGTCGTAACACCGTCCATTTCCGTCGGCTCAGGCGTTGACTCCTCAGATGGCACTCCTTCCCTCTTCGCCACCTCCATGAGAGCAACCAAGCACCGATTCGCCGATTCCGTTGCGGCTCGCAGAATCGCCTTGTCAACCTGCTCTTGCGGCAAGCCCGCGGTGAGGGCGTCAATATGCCCAAGACATGCTGCCACGAAGCAGTGGCCTTTGCCGTTGGTCTCTCCAGCTCGAACCCGCTCCAGAGTCCAAATCTTTGCAGATTCCAGGCACGCCCTCAGGTCAGAGTCTCCGATGGATGGGAGATAACCGAGGCTGACAGACTGGCCTTGTTTCTGATGAATAAGCTCTACCGCGACGAAGAATAGTGATTGCACACCAATGTACCGGAAAAGTCCAGATCCATTGTCAACAATGCGCTTGAAATCCATCTGGCCCTTCGTTCCTGTATTCATACGTTGCCCCGACAAGCCCCAAAGGTTAAGAAGTTTCAGTGCACTGTCTAAGCACATCCTCCTAGAAAAGTAAAATCGATGATCGTTGAAAGATTTCGCAATGGCCGTTTGATGAAGAGCATGGAAAAACCGGTACAGGAACAGTTCCGCTACCGAGACGTGAAAGTAGTTGATTGTTGTACCTCCTGAATTGACGTCCTTGGTATGAAGACAGGATAGCTTGTGCGACAATTCCCGGCAGGCCTTGGTAAGCTCAGAATTCAGCCGCAATATCTCATCGTAGGGACGTGATGCTCGGAAGTCGTTGATGAGTCTGATGAGATTGAGCCGCAGTGGCAGGGACTTGAGTATGGCAAGCTGGACAGAGGACTGGGTTGGTATATCAGAAGGCTGGCCACAAAGAGCCTCGCCATCATTTTCGTCAACTAACTGGTTGTCATTTAAGTTTGCTGGAGGCTCGGTATCGTAGTCTGTGTTTTGAAGCAACGGCGAGCCGCCAGCCTCGAAAGCACACTGTAAGTTTAACTCGAGGATTGTTGCCCATAGGCGACGCCGAATCTCAGCCCTATACATTGTCATTTTCCCAAGGCGTTTCGGATCGCGATGGAGTCCCATGTACATGGCCATTCTGACTAGGCTGCCCATTGTCACCCAAGTGAGGTCTTGGCCAACGCCGCAGCAGGATTTGGCCATCACTAAGAGACACAATATTTGTATGCCTGTAATAGTCATCTTGCTCTTTTCCGGGGGTAGCATCAGCCATAGCTGCGCTTCGTAGACCCAGTGCATTGCCATGGCCCTCATGGAAAAGATTTCGTCGTGGATCGTGGCTCCCAGAGCCATACAGAGCTGAAGTTGAATGACAAAGGACATATTTGCAGCACTGGGATTTTGCCAATACCTCTCATAGTCGAGGCGGAATGTTGGTATATGGAGAATCCGCATGACACCCTCAAAAGTGCGCAGGTAATTGTCGACTAGTTGATCTGCCAGCTCCCTCAATGGAATTGAGCTGCCAAGCTTTTCAGAAGACAAGGGCCGCTGCCGGTTCTTCTTGATTTTGCGCCCCAAGGTCTTGCACTTGACCAATGCGTGATATACATCGTCTTTCTCTGCTTCAGCACGCCCAAGTAAGGCGAACTCTGTAGGAAGCTTTTACTTTGCGATTAGCACCAGCAAGAACAAAGGACATCAAAACGGCAAGGGAAACATGACGGCATACCAAATCAGTCACATTTATCCAATGACTGTTTCCAAAGTATCTTGTTTTGGAAATGGTTCCGGCCAAGGGGGCCACGGAATCTCCTTTGTTTGTGGCAAACGGATCATTTCCTTTAGGGTCGCTGATATGAACAACACTGGCGAGCTTATCTTCGAGTTCATGGACTCTGGCAACCAACCAATCTACATTGGATGTGTCAGAGGTTGAACCAACATTTGAACTGGGTGCACTTGACGAGTGCTTGGATGTAGGAGGAACGTCTGTGGCGACCGCACTGTTGTCTCCTGTTGCACCTCCTGCGTCTAAAGACGGAGCTGGTCGCACTGGTCGGTGTGATACACCGCTTGTACTGGCGCTCTGCAGTCCGGAAGATGAGTTGCTCTTGTTCTTGGATGCCGGAATATGAGCAGGAGCGTATGTGCAGTTGGGGATGCGTGCTCTGGTACAATGTCCACAAGGAGAATTCCTGTCACACTTTATCTTCCGCCTTCGGCACTGCTCACAGGCCAGCGGAGGGCGCCTGCGTTTCTTTTCAGGCATGCTGGTCGGCAGAAAAGACGCAGCATTGCCTCCGTCGTTGTAGGAGGGTGCTTCGCCTTGACTGGTGTTAGTCATGTCGGACATTTGTCTTGTAGCTGCAGCCGCCCAATCTGACTAGGTACACCAGTGGGGAAATTCAGCATCGGTATATGAAATATCTTCCTCGGTGAATTCAGCAGAGAACAGGGTTTGTTTTGGATCAAGTGTGAATATTTCACGGCGAAAATTAACGTTGGATGCACGTAAGCTGTCTTGTGGATGGGAGACCTTGTGCGGCTGGTGCCGAAATGCCCGAGATTTCTGGCACGCTTATTGGCTGATTGCTGGAATTCACCGAGGCGATGCACTTACACAGCTGCTGAGGCAGACACCACTTGCGAGATTCACCAAATATCATCAATGGTGTTTATTCACTTGTTGGCTTCTCTCAACTCGGCATTTTATCAATCTCCGAATCGCATAGTAGATGATGCTTAATTTATCTGAAGACGTTGATGTTGTCGTGGCCAGCATGACTAGCTATATAAATTGGGCTGCCTCAACAATGAGTTGTTTGAACGGGATGAACTGTGCCTCAAATCCTACTCCAAATCGCATGCTACAGAGTCATTTTGATTTGTTCATGGTTACTATTGCTCCAATATATTCTACCAACGTCTGGCGAAAGAATGGATGCTTCTGCACCCTCAAACTTCTGCGAAACCACCGAGCCACCCAATTCGGAAAAATCCACTAATGGCCCCAATTCGATATTGCAGAAAGCTGAGGATAATGACTTGAGTGACTTCCCAGACGGCGGCACCAGAGCGTGGCTCGTTGCTGCTGGAGCGTCCGGAGCATTCTTCTGCACACTTGGGTACACCAATGTGTTTGGCATATTCCAAGCATACTACATGATCAATCAACTTCCCGATGAAGGAGCCTCTAAGATCGCATGGATCGGCTCGGTTCAAGCCTTCCTCATTTTTGCTACGGGAGCAATTGGGGGTCCGTTATTTGATCGATATGGTGCCTGGGTACGTCCTAGTAGTTTTGTTTTCTTCTTGTCGTGACTGACTTGCGGCTAATGATGACGACCACACCTTAGATATTGCGCCCTGCAGCTCTGTTGTACATTTTTGGTGTAATGATGACGAGTATTTGCAAAAAGTACTGGCAGTTTATGCTCGCTCAAGGAGTACTAACCGGGCTGGCCAATGGCCTAGTCATGTTCCCTGCTTTGGCTGCTGTTCCTCAGTGGTTCGACAAGAATAGAGGTGCTGCAATGGGACTATCCATCGCCGGATCATCACTCGGAGCCGTAGTCTTTCCAATAATGCTGTCTAATCTACTCACCAAGACAGATCTCGGCTTCGGCTGGTCTGTCCGCATCACAGGGTTCGTCATGCTGCCCGTATTGGTGTTCAGTGCCGTGGCTGTTCGATCCAGACTGCCGCCGAGAAAGACGAGATTCTTCTTGTGGTACTCGTTCACAAACACCATGTACGTGTTGCTCGTTGCGGCTATATTCTTTGCCATGATCGGCATGTTCGTGCCTCTCTTTCTGATACCGGCCTACGCCATATCAAAGGGAATGAACGAAACTCTGGCCAACTATCTTGTCGCTGTGGTCAATGGTGCCTCCATTTTCGGCCGAGTCATCCCTGGTGTTTTGGGCGACAAGTTTGGCCGTGTAAACACGCTCATCGGCGCAGCGGCAGCCACCGCCATTCTCATCTTTTGCTGGCCCAGGGTCGAGTCCAACGCTGCCATCATTGTGTTTTCGGCCGTCTTCGGCTTCGCATCTGGCGCCATCATTTCGGGCGGCTCCGTCGCCGTGACCCTATGTGCGGATCATCCAAAGAACATCGGCACATACATGGGTGTTGGCATGGCACTAGCGTCCTTTTCCGCACTCGTGGGGCCGCCAGTCTCTGGAAGCATGGTAGATCGATACAAGGGCTTTCACGAGTTATCATACTTCAGTGGTGCCATGACATTATTCGGTGCCGTGCTAGCGGTTGTGGCAAAGCTTGTGTCTCCCGTAGGTCTCTTTGGAAGAACTTGAGCCACGGGAGAAGAGTCGAGGTTACAAAAGGCAAAAAAAGACGACAGCTGGGAAGTGACCAGTAGTAGTAAACGGTCGTAGACGCATTTAATCTTCAATTGCGCCTCAGTTGGTCATTAGCTTAGGCCATCTTTGGTCCATAAATACAAACCACTCCATTAGTACATAGCATTTATTGCGAAAATCGATTCAATCGAAGTACATTTAAGATAAAATAGATTTCTAGTGTCACGGGAGAGAGAGAATAAAGAGCCAATGTACAAGCAAGACATACTCTCTCAGGCCAGAAACACAGTATTAATCAAGGGTCATTGTACACGGGCACCTCGTCTTGCCATCATCCCATCGACACAGGCAAAGGGTAGTTACATCTCCGTCAATCCTGTACTTGTTCTCGATCCATTTCATTGCGGATCCTCGCCAATTCTATAAGGTATGCTCTCCTTTTTTCCTCTCGTCCATTTGATTTCGGTTTGTCCTCCCTGTTAGGAGTCGCTGACAACCTCTTACAGAAGCAACTCAAGAGGGTTCTCGATGACCTTCTTGACCTCGCGGATCCATTCAGCGCCGACAGCGCCATCAATGACCTTGTGGTCGAAGCTGGCAGTGACGGTGATCTGGTCATCCCATTCAAAGCCGGTGGTGCCATCCTCATTTTCCACAGGAATAGCGACCTTCTTGGTGGTGCCAACTGCAAGAATGGCAGACTGAGGAGGATTGATGACAGCGGTGAAGTGGTCGACAGCAGCATTCATTCCCATGTTGGAAATGGAGATGGTGCCTCCCTGGTACTCCTCGGGCTTGAGCTTGTTATCACGAGCCTTCTTGGCTAGCTCCTTGACCTTTCCGGAGATAGACTCAAGGCCACGAGCGTCAACACCGGTGACAATAGGAGTGATCAAGCCCGTAGGGGTAGAAACGGCAACAGATACGTCAACAGTGTTGAACTGACGAATGGAACCCTCGCGCCAGCTGGAATTGACGGCCGGAACCTTCTTGCTGGCAGCAGCAATAGCCTTGATGAGGAAATCATTGACCGAAAGCTTGTATTTGCCCTCAGCCGAGCTATTCAAAGCCTGTCGGAGTTTGAGCAGCTTGGTGACGGAAAGGGAGCTGGTCACGAAGAAGTGGGGGTTCTTCTGGACAGATTCCTGAAGACGGCTGGCAATGGTCTTGCGCATGTTGCTCAGAGGGATGTCTTCGAATGTGGCACCAGGGGACGCAACGGCAGGGCTGCTGATGACCTTCTTGACGTCTTCCTCGGTGATCTTTCCGCCCTTTCCGGTGCCCTTGAGGCCATCCAGGCTGATACCGTTCTCGCGAGCAAGGCGCTTAGCAGCAGGAGCAACGTTAGGCTCACGGTCAAGGGCTGTCTCCAGCTTTCCTTCGGAAGAGTACTGTTCAGGTTCGGCGGGCGTCGCAGGGGCGGATGATGGAGCTGGTTGTGATTCGGATTTTTCTTCTTGCTTGGGCTGAGGAGCCTGAGCATTGCCACCGGCATCTTCCAGGGTGAACTTCTCGAAAGCTGAGATGTCGGTTCCTTCCTCGACGAGAATGGCAATTGGCTAGATCAAAAGAAAATGTTAGCATCGAATAGAGACACGATGATGCGAAAACGAGGTGCACTCAATGCACGCATTGTTGCAAATTGCCAAGCACTCACGCTGCCGACCGAGACGTCCTTCTCACCAGATTCTTTCAAAATCTTGGCAATTACACCTTCCTCCTGGAATTCAAAGTCCATTTGGGCCTTGTCGGTCTCAATTTCTACCAGAACGTCACCAGGGGCGATGGTGTCGCCAGCCTTCTTTTGCCAAGCACCAATGTTGCCCGCCTGCATGGTAGGAGACAAGGCGGGCATCTTGACGACCTGGTGCTCTGGGAAGGAGGCATAGTACCTCACGACATGAGAGGTGAAGCCGGTGCGCAGTGCATTGTGAGTTGGGGCGAGAACTCGCCTCCTAATGGCGGCACTGAGCATCGTGAGAAAAAATAGCTCGAATGGCTCCGAGGCTAGGAACTTTGGTGCGATGCGAGGAGGGTTCGGACAGTGTTAGCTATGGCCGGCAAGAAGTAGCAAAGAAAGGATGGTCAATTTGGAGCAAATTGAGGCCGAATTGAATAAGAAGAGACAAAGGCTGACGGCCCAAAGATGGGTATGTTGCGGCAGAGCGCGAATTGTTGATGGGGGAGTGTCTCTCAAACCAGACTGAGAAGGCGACGGAGAAACTTTGGGGTTTTTGGTTGGACCAGGCCGTCCAGAATTTTGCGTTGAGCTCCGTCGCTTGCTGGAGCTTTGGGGCCTAAGCCGCTTTCGGAGCAGACACAGGACCCATGGACGGCACACGGCGGGCTGCTGTCAATCTATGGGACATGGAATGGATGGCACTTGAGATTGGACAGCCCAGCCAGAATCCAGTTACAGCGGGACTGGCCTGGGCTGATGGGCAAGGGCACGAACGGATACTGGGTTGGGTGAATTCGGTCAACTGGTGTCTGGTGAAGGGCCTGGTCTGGCTAATTTTAATGAGCTGGTGCTCGCACAAGCGTTGTAGACAAAGCTCCGTGCCAGCACCTCACATCTTTGCAGTCAAGGACAACGTACTACGAGCTATGGAAAAATTGCCTACTCACTGGATGCCTAGGTAGGTAGTTGGATATACCGACAGGCCTAACTGAATCACCAAATGCCCATCATGCTCCAGTCCGGGTCGGTTTGTCTACATGCCTCTGAACTGCACGATAAAAAACCGCCTCTTCTTCGGCCTAATGTTGTGCCTTAGCACACCACCCGATTACCCTGCAGGTGGACGTATGTTGTCTGCCAGTACTACTGTGGGAATTTACCAGTGCAACTACCTTGGCCGAAAAAGCAGGCCAATCGACATCTTTGCTTGGGCAAGCATGCAAAATGCAATGCTATATACCTACTTAGATAGGTAGGTTGTTGTGTGCAATTTTCTGGCAACATCCCGAGGCGGCAATGACTTCAAGGTTCAGCGAGGGTGCAAAGATATTCCTCCTAGTGTTGAGATGTCTGGGGTATGAGACTTTGCTCACTGAACGAACGATCCTGCAAAATCACCATCGATTGATCCCAAATTGACAGAACACAAACACGCCCCTACTATTACTAATCGCCTTTGTGGCCCATGGATATCAATTGATAAAGAGCCAAGTTCGTGCAGTAATGCCGCAGTCGCTTATCAGCTATCCGCCAGGTTGGTATGGCGGAGCATGGATATACAGAATATCCGTATCTGGAAAATGAAGAACTAGAGCCTTGGTAAGTTTGGCTGGGCACCAAATCACTCTCACGGCTTGGTGAAAGGTCATGACGAAGTTATCACTGTAACTGAACTTTTCAGCGTCTCCTGTACCCATTTGGTATGAATACACCCCGACCGTAACATTGAACTCACCGAAAGCTTGGAAGTCAGTCATGCAGACGGCAGTATTGCCATGGTCTGATTGAAAATACCTTCATTATTTGAGGCTGCTATCTGCGTTTTTCCGCCAGGTAGCAAAAGTTTGTGCCTCTCGCCAACATCGACATCAACTTAGAATGCAGTGTACGGCAACTTGTCAGTGTCACTGCCATCGAAGCCCCTGAACAACCCCCTAATCCTACATGTGCCCATGGAGAACTTGCGCCACACAAGAGCTTTGTTGTGATAAGGCGCTCCAGACTGGGCAGCAGCCGTTGAGAATGATACCAGTGGCACACAGGCGCGGCGTGTTCATTTCTCACGAATAAAAAACAAAAAATAAGAGGTTTAACCTAATCCTAGGCCAGTCGTAGCTTGACATTTAAATTGACGTCCTGGCACCAAACTTCTCCTGGCTGTCAAAACACTGTTGGTCAACCACAGCTAACAACAAAGCTTATGGGAGATGTGGCTGGAGCCATTTGATGCCAGAGCTCACCAAACTCTGGCCCAAAGTGTGGCGCACCATCACCACATCCACCATCAATTGATCTTGGAGGGTCCTGCTCCACTTTCAATTTTCTTATTCCACCCAAGCACGTTGTGACTTGTCCGAACTATACGTGTACTCTCTCCCGCGGCTGCGCCATCTACTACTCCATCGCTCAGCAAGCTATTGTCCTTGCTTCAATATATCCAAGCTGCCTTTCTCCCCTCGCAGCAGCCTGTTCTTTCCAGAATTCAGTGCCCCCCAACACGGCTCCCGTGCTCTTACACATTCAAATTCATCCAGTTGACCTTGCCCGGGAACTCTTCTCGTACCCTATTCTTATTTGGGGATACTGGGGCAACGTACAGGACGTCGTCGCATAAACCCGACATTCGACTCCAATATCAGTCTGACAACGCGGTGCTCTCGAGACTCGACCCTTGACGCTGCTACCCGAATACATTACCTCGCTGTCTGATGACCCTTTGATCATTGACGCTGCCCTCAACACCGACAGTCCTTCGCTATTCGTAGCTTCCATCCTCAGCTCCCCTGTGTTTCTCGAATGGCCGCTGGTTCCGCCCGCGCTCCCCGATGAGCTCTCTCAAGTTTGTGGTGTCCTCCTTGGACGCCATTGCGACCTCCAAAGATGCGCAACGCAATAAGCAGCTCGCCGAATCCGCAAAAAAGGCACTGGATGCCATCAAAGAACAAGAGCAGCTTCCAGACCCCGAAATAGTCTTTGCTCCTTTGCAACTGGCCACAAAATCCAACAACTCCCAGTTGACCACAACCGCTCTCGATTGCATAGGCAAACTCATTTCCTATTCGTATTTCTCAATACCAAACAAAGAGGACGATGCGGATGACGAAAATAAAAATAGCGCGGAGCAACTACCGCCCTTGATCGAGCGAGCTATTGATACGATTTGCGACTGTTTTCAGGGCGAGACCACGGCTGTGGAGATTCAGCTGCAGATTGTCAAGTCACTATTGGCAGCCGTTCTTAACGACAAGATTGTTGTGCACGGCGCTGGTCTACTGAAGGCAGTCCGGCAGGTCTACAACGTGTTTCTTTTATCGAGGAGTACTGCAAATCAGCAAGTAGCCCAAGGTACCTTGACGCAGATGGTCGGCACCGTCTTTGAACGTGTCAAGACTAGACTGCACATGAAGGAATCGAGATTGAGCCTGAGTAATCTCAAGCACAGCTCTAGCAATATTACGTTTGATCCCAACGACCCGGCAAACAGCACACATATTGGTACAGACGGGGATGAGTCGCCTGCAGCACAGTCAGACCCAAATACCCCAACACAGTCTAACGGTGGTGCCAAGCTTACGTTAAAGGATCTCGAGCACCGAAAGAGTTTTGATGATTCTACCCTTGGTGATGGGCCAACCATGGTTACGAGGCTGAAGCCGACAGGCAAAGACGATCCATCAAGCCCTGACCCGTCTGGCGCCGATGGGTCGACTCAGGATGACATGGATGCTCTGGATGCCGAGGACGAGGTATATATTCGGGATGCGTACCTTGTATTTCGGTCATTTTGCAACTTGTCAACCAAGGTACTACCCCCTGATCAGCTGTATGATCTTCGTGGACAGCCCATGCGATCAAAGCTTGTTTCTCTGCATCTCATCCACACCCTACTCAACAACAATATTACCGTATTCACATCGCCTTTGTGTACGATCAAAAACTCCAAGAACAATGAGCCAACATCTTTTCTGCAAGCCATCAAATTTTACCTTTGCCTCAGCATTACGCGCAACGGTGCAAGCTCAGTAGACCGCATTTTCGAAGTTTGCTCCGAGATCTTCTGGTTGATGCTCAAGTTCATGAGACCATCATTCAAGGTACATGACACTCTTCAACGACCTGACCAAAAAATTCCAATGTTTCCTCGTTACTGACTCTTTGACAGAAAGAAATTGAGGTGTTTCTTAACGAGATCTATTTGGCCCTCTTATCTCGACGCAACGCTCCCGTGTCTCAAAAGCTCTACTTTGTAACAATACTCAACCGATTGTGTGCAGACCCTAGGGCACTAGTTGAGACGTATCTCAACTATGATTGCGACCAAACCGTGGACAACATCTTTCAAACCATGGTCGAAGATCTCTCCAAATTTGCTACCACACCGCTCACAATTACAACGCTCAATGAGCAGGTATATGAGGAACTGAGAGCCAAGACCCAACCAGCCAGCGAGTGGCAGCTGAAAGGCATCCTTCCGCCCCCATTGACGGTGGCTCAAATTATCCCATCGCAGGAAAATGAGCCAGACTACCCGAAGGAGTATGCTATGAAACGGTTGTCCTTGGAGGCTCTGGTGGAAACCCTCAGATCCCTCGTTAACTGGTCGGCATCAGTACGTTCTGATGGCGGGGATATGCTTCGACCAGATGGAGATACCAAAGCATCCCTTGACGAGTTGCGACCCTCTATTGACCCCACGCTGAGTGATAGCGCATCACGACTCGAGACACCGTTGCCACCATCTACTCCTGTTGTGGACGACGACCCAGATCAGCTTGAGAAAGAGAAAGCACGTAAAACTGCGCTGATGAATGCAATCAGACAGTTTAATTTTAAACCCAAGAAAGGTGTCAAACTTTTGTTACGAGACGGCTTTATCAGCAGCGACAACCCGGCAGATATTGCCGAATTTCTCCTAAAGGAGGATAAGCTTGACAAGGCTCAGATTGGCGAGTATTTAGGAGAAGGTGACCAGCAGAATATTGACATCATGCACGCTTTCGTTGATGCAATGGACTTCACCAAGAAACGCTTCGTCGACGCGCTGCGACAGTTTTTACAATCTTTTCGACTGCCTGGTGAAGCCCAAAAGATTGACCGATTCATGTTAAAGTTCGCCGAACGTTATGTCATGGGAAATCCTAATGCCTTCGCCAATGCGGATACGGCTTATGTTCTTGCCTATTCAGTTATCATGCTGAACACCGACCAACACAGTAGCAAAATTGCCAAACGCATGAGCAAGGAGGAGTTTATAAAAAACAACCGTGGTATTAACGATAATGCCGATCTTCCCGACGAGTATTTGCTGGGGATTTATGATGAGATCGCAAGTAATGAAATTGTGCTCACAAGCGAACGTGAAGCAGCGGCAGCAGCAGGTACACCAGCAGCTAACCCTGCAGGTGGCCTTGCGGCCGGCATTGGCCAGGCCTTCTCCAATGTTGGTCGAGACTTGCAGCGTGAGGCCTATGTCCAACAGTCTGAGGAGATTTCGCTACGCTCAGAGCAGCTGTTCAAGAATCTCTTCAAGAGCCAGCGTCGAAACACCGCGAAGACAGGCCCCAGGTTCATCCCTGCAACATCTTTCAAACATGTTGGATCAATGTTTGATGTAACATGGATGTCCTTTTTCTCGGCGCTATCGAGTCAAATTCAAAAATCCCACAACATTGAGGTCAATAAACTTTGCTTGGAAGGGATGAAACTTGCAACTCGAATCGCATGCCTTTTCGAACTTTCGACGCCGAGAGAAGCATTCATTTCCGCTCTACGGAATACCACAAATCTCAACAACCCCCAGGATATGCAGGCAAAAAATATAGAGGCTCTCAAGGTTATTTTGGACCTTGGGCAGACTGAGGGAAATTTGTTGAGGGAATCATGGAAGGACATCCTCATGTGTATCAGCCAACTTGACCGACTACAACTTATCACCGGAGGTGTCGATGAAAGCACTATTCCTGATGTTTCCCAAGCTCGATTCATACCACCGTCACGGACGGACACGTCGGATTCGCGATCGTCAACTCAGTCAAGACAGCGGCCAAGACAAAGGTCTGGGACGGGCCCAAGAGGGTTTTCTCATGAGATTGCCTTGGAGAGTCGTTCGGACGATTTCATTCGCAGTGTTGATCGAATCTTCACCAACACTGCAAATCTCTCTGGCGATGCTATGGTGCAATTCGCCAAAGCACTTACAGAGGTGAGCTGGGACGAGATCAAGGTGTCCGGCTCCAACGAGTCACCCAGAACATACAGTTTGCAGAAAATCGTGGAAATCAGTTATTACAACATGAACCGTGTTCGATTTGAATGGAGTAATATCTGGGATGTTCTTGGAGAACACTTTAACCAGGTTGGATGCCACAACAATATGAACATTGTTTTCTTTGCTTTGGATTCGCTTCGCCAACTCTCTATGAGATTTATGGAAATTGAGGAACTGGCAGGCTTCAAGTTTCAAAAGGACTTTTTGAAACCATTCGAACATGTGCTTGCCAACTCCCACAACGTCACCGTCAAAGACCTGGTTCTACGGTGCCTCATCCAGATGATCCAAGCGCGAGGGGATAATATTCGATCTGGGTGGAGAACCATGTTTGGGGTGTTTACAGTGGCCGCCAGAGAGCCTCATGAAAGCATCGTGAATCTTGCCTACGAAAATGTCAATCAAGTCTACAAGACTAAGTTTGGCACCGTAATTTCACAAGGAGCTTTCACGGATCTAATTGTGTGCCTCACCGAATTTTCCAAGAACTTGAAGTTCCAGAAGAAAAGCCTGGCTGCATTGGAGCTTTTGAAATCCATCATCCCAGCCATGCTGAGGACACCGGAGTGCCCGCTGTCCCAAAAACACAGTCACGGAAATGGGGGCGTAAATTCCGAAACGTCACACAAGGCGTCAGATGTGCCGAAACGCACGCAGCTGAACACATCAGTCGAGGAGGGCTTCTGGTTTCCGGTCTTGTTTGCATTCCATGATGTGCTCATGACTGGAGAGGATTTGGAAGTCCGCTCAAACGCCCTTGAATACTTCTTCGCTGCCTTGATAAAGTATGGCGGTGATTTCACGCCCGAATTCTGGGATATTTTGTGGCGACAGCAACTGTATCCAATCTTCATGGTCTTGAGATCACGACCGGAAATGACTAATGTGCTCAACCACGAAGAGTTATCTGTTTGGCTTTCTACAACCATGATCCAAGCGCTTCGCAACATGATAACTCTTTTCACGCATTACTTTGAATCTCTCGAGTATATGCTTGATCGTTTCCTGGAGTTGCTGGCGTTGTGTATTTGCCAAGAAAATGACACGATATCTCGCATAGGAAGCAATTGCTTGCAGCAACTCATTTTGAAGAACGTCACCAAGTTTACACAGGAGCATTGGACGAAGATAGTGGGTGCCTTTTGTGAACTCTTTGAGCGTACCACGGCGTACCAGCTGTTCACGGCGACAAGCATGGGTTCCACAGCTGCTTTGTCTCTCCCTTCCAACGGATTTGACTTTTCCGGCAGCCTGAGCCCTGCCGCTGAGACCCCCTCGGTCGATGAGAAGTCGTTAAAGATCAATGGTACAGAAGAGCCTGGTGCTGTTGCCGATGGTGAGCCTATTCCTCGGCAGCCATCGCCTAAACCCCTGGACGATGATATGGAAGCGCCGGGTGGTGTTGCTGGCCAGCTACTGGAAGAATTCAAGCCATCATCAAGCCTACAACAACAACCTGTGGTCGTAACGGCAGCCAGACGACGATTCTTCAATCGCATAATATCTCGCTGTGTTCTACAGCTTCTAATGATTGAGACAGTCAACGAGCTATTCAGCAATGATACTGTATATGCCCACATCCCATCAACTGAGCTGTTGCGCCTGATGGCATTGCTCAAGCGCTCGTTCCAATTTGCCCGTCGCTTTAACGAAGACAAGGAGCTTCGCATGAAGTTGTGGAGAGAAGGATTTATGAAACAACCACCCAATCTACTTAAGCAAGAGAGCGGTTCTGCAGCAACATACGTGTCTATTCTATTCAGAATGTTTGCCGACAACGCGCCCGAGAGATTGGAGAGCCGTCCTGACATTGAGGCTGCCCTCGTACCACTCTGCAAAGACATTATTCAAGGCTATTCTGCTCTGGCGGAAGAGTCACAGCATAGAAACATTATGGCGTGGCGACCGGTCGTCGTTGATGTTCTAGAAGGCTACGCAACATTCCCAGAAGATGCTTTCAAGTCTCATATCCCTGAATTCTACCCCCTAGCTGTTGAACTCCTGACCAAGGACCTGAGCCAGGACCTCCGGGCAGCACTGCTTGTTGTTTTGAGACGTGTAGGCGAGGTTGCCCTCGGTATAGAAGGCATGTCCAAGGCAGGGGAAAAGAGGAGGGAAAGTATCATTAGCGACCGCGCGGACGAAGCCGGAGCTGGTCAAGATGCAGCTGCCATGAAGATGTTGTAAGATATAGTGAGTGAGCCTTGATAGGACGGTAGTGGTATGGCGTTGCGGTGGAAGATAGTATTAAAATATGACTTCCTTCCTGTGTTTTCCTCATACATATATATATGTATATATACACTTGGCTGGACGAAGATGGCCTACCAAGGCGGCATTTGAAAAACACCATTCTCGTATTCCCAAAATGTACCTCCTTCTATCTCGCCTTCTGCAGAATCGAAGAGTCTCAGGACGACTTCCGCACCGTCTGCAGGATCCTTGGTTCCCTTGAAACCGTTGAAGCTAGTTTTGCAATGACCTGGGCTGACTGCCCAAAAAGCTAGTTTCTGGTCCGTTTTGGCCCTTGCATCTTCTGCTGCTTGTAGCTGCAATACAAGCATATTTAAGCCAGCCTTTGCGATGCAGTAGTCTACGACTGAAACGGGTGGTAGCTATTATACATGCGATTAGATGCTTGATGCATATTTGTTGTGCCCAAGATGGTATGGGAGTTGAACGAACCTCTTTCTTGGCGGTTCGACCCATGCTGCCTCGAGTGCTGGATACCATGATGACTCGAGGGTTTGTAGCCTTTCTCAAAAGGGGCTCCATCGCCCTAGTGACAACGATGTTGGAAGTGATTGCGTTGTTGTAGCAGGCATTGGCGGCAGAGCGGACGCAAGTCAGATCGTGTGATGAAGGTCTTTCGAGCTTGATGGCATTGTTGATAAGAACTGGCAGATTGACATGTTAGCAGACATTATCAAATAAAGAGTTATTTTCCATTTCTATTTTCTTGGATTTTTTAATGCACATTCTCACCATCAAGTCTCCCAAACTTTTGTTCGATGCTTTTCACGGCCGCAATGATGGAAGAGTCGCTTTCAATGTCAATTTGGATAGCCTCAACTGCGGCAACTGCACCATCTTTTTGAAGCTGCAGAACAGCCTCTTCTCCGAAAGTCATGTTTCTGCAACCAAGGAGAATGGTAGATTTGGGAAACCGAATACTTATGGACTTTACGATCGCAAATCCGATACCGCGGTTTCCACCAGTCACGAGAATGATCATATTGGGAGGGTTGACAAGTATTACGTATGTGCGAGAAGTATGTAAGAGAGATAGCTGTAGAAAGTAGATAGTACCACTCAGAGTATCTGTGAGCTGGATTCGAGTTTTGGTATGACTTTATATGTGACTGCCGTGCCGGCAATAGGATACGGGTTTATATCACCAAGCCGCACTCCTAAATCCGACACTGCCAAATTTGGTTCTTAGAGTATAGTATTACATGGTATGTCCCGAGTACTCCATGGTTGCCGCGATGATAGAAAAAAAGAATACTCTTTTTAAATATCATAGTATGACACTATTTAGACCGGCAGTGAAGTGCAGCCGATAGTGTTGGTACTCGCTGGTATCGCTGGCATGGGGTCACCATGTGTCTCGTGATGTGATGACCTGTTGAGGAAAATGTGGTTTTGAGAAAACCACACACGTCTACAGCGGTTTACAACGAACGGTGAATGCACAACATCTCCACTAATAATATTTGGCATTGTACGTGTCCCTCTCCTTCTGGGTAGCTACCTCCGGGGCTGCGGACTTGAAGAGTTGCGCTTGTGCGATTGCAGAAAGTTCATCTAGCTTCTTTTACATGAAAAGCCCAGTAATAAACGTGCGTAGTGGCTCGGCTTCTTCTTCGACAGTTCTGTCTGGTAGTGTCTTGAGTGCGGTTTCTAACTCTGCATCGCCCTGAAGTGCGGTCGTCACAAGCTTGCCTATGAATGCATTCATATCGGCGGAACGCCTTGACACTCTCATGACACTGACGAACGTTTCAAAAAAGTCCACAAGGCTGAGGTGCATCAAGACATCCGATTTGTCCACCATCCCAAGAGCTGCCCATTGAAGAAGACCTTGCCCAACTTGATGTTCAACCTCCCCCGACAGTTTGAATAGGTCAGGTGATAGTGTGCAGCTCAATGCGCCAATATTCAGCGTACAGAGACGCGGCAACAGTCTTAGAAGCCGGCCTTGCGAGATCGTGATTTGGTGAGGAGTACGTGGCTGTTCAAGGCTTGGAGACTCGTGAGAGCAGCACTGGTAAATTATGCTGAGGTTGGAACGGCTTTGCAGGATTAGACGCCACAATCTGCCGTGCCCAGGAACATGCCGCCGAACTACTTCATCTCCGTTTACTTGACTGCGCGAAAGGGTGCCAGCGACATCGTTATCGACAACCTCGCAATCAGTCTCCAGCAAGTCGCCCAGTACTCTAGCTGCTTTCCCACCGACGCCGACATCAATGCTGGTTAGCCAGCATTTGATAGTCGCTTCGACGACCTCGGGAAGTGTGCTAAGTATGGAAGCATCTGCAGGTGCTTTAGCAGCTTTGTGGATGATTGCCAGCGCGAGCAAGTTTGCCCCAGGAAGAGGAGAACTCAGTGCTGTCAACAACGAAGGAGGATCGGCGATAGTGAGAGTCCTGGTAAAGGGAAGAGGCGAAAGTAATTTGATTGTCAGTGAGAGTAAAGGTGTCGGATCTTGTGTTGTTTGTTTCAAAATCTCCGTCAGAGGAGGCAGCAACACTGGCAGAAGGGAGGGAATATTATCTTCTAGAAGCCGCTCACCTCGTTAGCACTTGGACATGTACACAACAAAAGCTACCCATGACAATGAGCGTTGGCAAGCATACCGGTGAGTTGAAGTTCGACATCATCTAGAAGCTTCGCGTTGAATGGTAGAGAAGCGTCATCAAGTAATTGCTGCAGATGAGCCTCCAGCTCTGGAAGCCCAGATATATGCATGGTTTCCATGTTGTATTGAGGCACTGTTCTCGCAGCCATCTGTAGACCCCAAGCGGGCCGGGCTTGAGCAACTTGTCTGAACCGAGAAGCGAAGATGAAGGTGACTCAGTTTTTAGTTTTCTTTTAGCCGGATAAGTGCATCATTGAACGTCAGCGATACAAGTTTGTCGTCTACGAACTGGCGGCGTCGAACAAGAAGGGATGCATGTAGTCTGGTTCAATGTTGGCTTACTTTGCATTCTGGCTGGTACCTTCAATGTTGCCCATGAGCCACAGACCAGACTCATTCGAGGGCAGTGCGGAGCCAATTCCGCCCCCCCACCAACCACCACGCATGTGCTGTTTGCGACTCAGCTTTTTCACATTCTGTTGGAAGTGACAGACTGTGACCACACCATCCAATACAAAGAGCCAACACACGACAGCTGTCTCCCAGAAATTAGCTAGTCGACTATATTTGCATCTCCGCCACCGTGACGAGCATTATCGGCGTTCTGTTGCTGCCTTGATGTCCAGAGGAGGACGAGGCGGTGGACGGGGTGGCAGAGGAGGCGCGAGAGGTGGAGGACGCCCGAATGTGCCTTGGGACACTGGCGATGAGCCAGACGCAAGACCATCCGAGCTTTTCCCAGTATGATATTTTGAATCGGAGCAATTGAAGTAATCCTAGAAACTGACTTGGTAATCTAGCCATACACAGTCCCAACCCCGCGAGATTTAACTGGCCCCGAAGTCAGCGCGGTTCAACACTTCCTGCTTCTACGCCACCAAATACATTCCTCACCACTCTATACCTCTAAACGGACCTCCCTTCACGATCCGACCACGCCAAGAAAGTTATACGGTCAAGCACAGATGAATGCCCGATATGGCGTCAAAAACAAGGCTTCAGTCGATCCTTTCACTGCCATGCCGACATACTCACAAAAGTTTGTTCGGGAGGAGCGAGCCCTGCCAGACTGGTCAGCCCGCCCGGTGTGCCGCGAAATGTTTCCTGCCGAGCTATTAGACACCGTTGAACCCGAGGATGGCGTAGGAGTGCGCAAGAAGCGAAGGTTAGAGCTCAGCAAAGTCAGTGCCTTGCCCAACGCCGAGGAGGCGTTTGGAATGCCCTCGCTGGATGGTGATGGCGACGAAGAACGGGAGGCCGGTAGCGGCACTGGGAGGAACTTATTGGAGAAGCTCGAGGCAATGCGTGAGGACGAAGCCGATGAGGGCGCCGAGCTGGAAGACGAAGAGGGACTCGAAGAGGAGGATGAGGACGAAGTTTACGATGACGAAGATGCTGGCGACTACGACGCTGAACATTACTTTGATAATGGTGATGAGATGGGCGATGATTATGGGGAGGGAGATGATGGCGAAGGGACGTATTAGCGAGCTACTGTTGTCTGTGGTCTACTCGGGCGTCGTGAGAAATATTTGGAATATACTATACCACATCCACAGCACTTGCATCCGGCAATGCTGTATGCCGGTGCATTGATACCCATTGACAGCGTATAAATACACCTTAGGATACGGCGCATTTAGGTCAATTTTATTAGAGCATTGTTATTTTCATCTGCCAGGGAACTAACTGGCCGCGACTACCTCCCATAACTGAACATTTATGGTAATTCCATGATGTCAACATCCTTGACTTGGAGCACTAAATGGCACGGCAAATGCCGGTTGCAAAAGCCCTCCCTTTGAACCTTTCCATCTAGAGCGCCGCTGTATATCATTTGCATAAACCTTCTACTCTGCGCAATGGCCAATGCACAGAAGCTCGCCTTACTCCCGGACATATATAGTACATGGTAGCTGCAGAAAACATTTTGCTAGCATCAGTAGCTCTAGCGGCTGCCATTCTGCCTCCAACGAACGGCTGCTTGGATGGAAAGAAGCACGGCACTAGACAAGAAACGCTAGCTGGGCATGATCATCTTGTACTCGTAATTCCATTGTCGTAATTGCGACCGTCGGTAGGGCATATCATCCCGCCATTCCCATGGCATAAACGCCACTATTGAGAATTCCTGCCTGCAGTCTAGAAAGCCTCTCACGAGTATCGGCAATCTGGCCAGCTTGTGCTACGATGGCATTTCCTGTTTCTCGCAATGCTGATAATACCTGTCCAAGCTGATCTTGTACGGCCCCTCCCACAGCAGTATTGCGATCACGTAGGGTTCGGATTTGCTCGTAAAGCCCGTTCTCCACGCCAGGCATGTCCCGTTCAATTTCGCCTCGATATTCATCTAGTCTTTTCTTGTATCTTTCAACATCGTCGCAAATTCGATTGAAATAGGTGATTAAGTCCTGCGCACTGGCGTGGGCCGAAGCAGCATCACTTCCATTGGCGTCCGCGGATGGTGTTGGCCCGGCAAAAAGACCAGTCTGGTGATAATGTGTGGGTAGCTTAAGGTTGTCGGTGGCCTTGAACGAGAGCTGGGCATCAGCTATGCTCTTCTTCGTCATGTCTTGCAACACCTTGACTGTTTGAATGTCTTGATTGAGAGCAACTTGGACAGTTTTGAACTTGGTTTCCACAAATTTCACATCTCTGCCAAGTTGCTCAATATCCTTCTCATGTTGTGGCATGAATTCACCGATCTCATCCTTCATCTTGATAACGCGCTGGATTCCCTTGTCTATGAGGGCTATCTCATCTTGAACAGGTTTCGCAAGATCGTCGAATCTCGTCCTCGGCCGAAGATTATCATAATTGATTTGAACGGCAGGCACTTGACTTGTCGATTGAGGTTGCTGCGGTTGAGTTTGACCACTGTAAGACACGAGGGTTATCTATGGTCAGCCTGGTAATTTGCCGCTGACGACATCATCTGACTTACAACAACCCTCCTGAAGGCTTTGCCTGTGACTGGCCAAAGAGGCCACCTCCCGTAGAGGCTGGCTGGGGGTTGGCTGTTGAAGAACCGAAGAGGCCACCGCCTATCTGCTGGGGTTGCTGTTGCTGAGTTGAGGCGGGATTGCTGCCAAATAGTCCCCCAGCAGCTGGTTGTGTCTGTTGTTGATTTGGTGCCGTGCTGCCAAACAAGCCGCCGGCCCCAGCGTTGCTTTGTTGAGTAGGCTGATTGCTGGACGCGGTACCGAACAATCCACCGGTCGTACTGGGTTGTGTGGTCGTTGGATTTGTCGCGGCTGTCGAAGAGCCAAACAAGCCGGTTCCCGTTTTCTGCTGCGCGCCTCCGAATAACCCTCCAGCGGTCGCCATTCCGGTGGTCGTTGATGTTGATGGATTGGCAGACGTGCTACCTGACCCAAACAAACCAGCAGGTGCCGATGGCTGTGACGTGGATGTGCCTCTGAATCAACTCTGGTCAGTATGGTTCAGTAACAACATGCTCCGCAATCGCCAATGCTCAGATCAAGGCAAAGATGATTCCTGCACGAGTAGAAGAGAGGAGTATGGGAAGGTTGTAGGCTGGATAAAAGATGCTGAGATGGGGAATGATTCAAAAGTGAAGTCGCTTACAAGGAATTGGCGGCGCCGGTATTAATCGTGAGACCCCCAGGCACACTGGCTGACCGTGCAAGAGACATTGGAAACTGCTGGGAAAGGTGGTCGACCGCGAATTGCGTCTGAGCTCGGAACAGCACTTTTTGCGAAGTTGCTTTGGATGGGACCTCAAATGGGACCAAACCTTTGACTTTTGGTCGAAGAGTGGATCCTTCAATGCGAAGTCAACAGGAAGGTGATGCGTCTGATGTCTGGTCCCTTGGCAGCTGGGCTTGCTGTCTCCAGCCGAAGCTCTGGAGCAACTAGACCAGTTGACGTGCTGGAGCGCGACCAGGGCGGAGAAATGTCGGCTCATCTGGAGCTCATATGCTCCGGCAGTAGAACTCTAGAATGCATTTGATGCATCAAGTTCCACAGCTACTTCTACTTGCCAAGCTACACCACAGTATTTATTACATTGCAGCGTCGCAATTGTGCTTAGTCTTTTGATCTGTAGCCGCAGAGCCGCCGAGAGACACCCTCGTTTTCTTTTGGCTTCCACCCACCCGCCATGAATTCCGACTTGTCGGAGCACGAAATGGAGATGGATGAGGGCGACGACCTCTACGAGCCAGAGGAGCCCAAGGTTAACCAGGATGATAAGAAGCCAACCGTCTCTAAAACCGAAGAGCTAGAGGAAGGAGAAGAAGAAGATGAGAGCGGCGCAATGGATGAAGATGACGATGATTCTGTACGAACAAATTGAATTAGACCAACCTAAGCTTATGACTGACAAAGGTTGCGCATAGGATATTGATATTATTACCGAGAGAAAAGATGGGACTACAGCGGCACCTCCGACGTGAGTCCTAGAATAAGTTGTCTGCCATATGGATCATCGCATAGGCTGACTTTTTGTGTATGCAGACAATCCAAATATAGCGACATTCGTAATATCCCCCAACGATCGACATCTGGCGATTCACCCGCGAAACCGGCACCGACAAAACCGGAAGAGGATTCAAAGGCGCAGAGCAATGTGAAAAACGTGGCAGCACCTAGCGCGGACAAGGCGTCTGCAGCCGCGTCTAAATCTACGATTGATATAAATGCCAACCCGATGTATCCTCCTGCCGGGAAGCCTATAACACATGTCAATATTGATGAGGGTAAGGCTAGAGTCCTATGAATGATTTGCGCTGGAATACACTGCTAATCTGCATTTGTAGATCTTCCCGATAACGAAAAGCCGTGGCGAAAACCAGGCACTGACATCAGTGACTATTTCAATTATGGCTTTGACGAGTTTACTTGGGCTCTGTATGCGGCCAAGCAGGAGAGCATTCGGGGAGAGTTTGGGGCTGACGCCTTCGCATCTAACAACAAGAAGATGATGGAAGACTTCAATAGCATGATGATGATGGGAGGTATGGGAATGCCTGGCGCGGCTGGTGGAGGAGGAACATCTATGCAAGGCATGGATGGAATCCCCCCTGAGATGCAGGCCATGATGCAACAGATGATGGCATCGGGAATGGATCCATCCCAGATGGATCCCAGTCAAATGAGTGCAATGTTTTCGGGTATGCAAAACGGCGGCGCTGGTTCAGGAGCACAGGGGAACCAAGGACAGAACTTTGGCGGTGGGTTTGGTGGCAATCAAGGGGGCTACGGCTATGACCAAGGCATGTCCACGGGAGCTGGAGGACGCGGCGGGTTCAGCGGCGGTGGACGTGGCCGCAGAGGACGCTGGTAATACTTGGTCGATTTGGCCATATATCTCATGACATATGTGTTTTCAGGAGGCAAACGGTTGGAAAGACCAGGATATGGCGTTTGAAGGTTAAGGGAAGCCCGCCATTGAGTTGGGCGTTGAGATTTGTAAAACAATTTGTAGACGGAGGCAAGAATGCTGGGATCATCGGGCGTTCTGCCCCTTTCACAGATACCCTCTAATGTTATCGTCAAGTGCAGATGGAGTTCATTGAACACACTATGGGGGCCTCTGAAGTGAATGACTATTCTTGGTTTCAAACCCTTTGTTTCAAGCGAATCGCATAGCCATTATGCACTCTCAACCTTGACAATGGATATGATGATAGTTCCTTTAGCCTGTCTGATAGAGCGCCGTTGGTTGGCGGAGGAAATGGATTTGATCTTCACAAAGTAGGAAGAAGAAAATCACAATTGCGTACAAAAGAGCAACCAGTGGCTCAAAAGCCAAAAATGAGTGGCATACCAAAGCAAGCCCTCCAAGTTTGACCTCATTCTGGAAAGCAACGTTACGAGGTGGAAGCCGGGCAGGGATCTCGTCGATGGAGCCCCAACTCCCACACGGCGTAAAGGAGACCCCTTTCCTCGTGGAAGAGCGTTTCCGATGGCCCCATTCGGTGGTAGTAATAAAGACTCAACTGCCAAATGTAGCCTTATTTGTCGTCTGTTTATCGCAGAGGCCCCGACAATGAGGGGGCTTAAGTTGCCAGGGTTCAGCGTGGAGGGAAGAGTTGGAGTTGGGCAAGACTTGTTATTTTGATAACCAGGCTGGCATGGCACTGGGTCAGGCACAAAAGTCAAATGCTCAAATCCCCAGGTTTCAAAGCGGACGTGGGGGTGGTGGTTGCAACTTCCGATGCGAGATCTCACACCAGACGCCAGATTCGTTGGACAAATGTGATGATGGAGATGTGTGTCGAGGCATCCTAGCGAGAAGAGAGAGAAAAGAGCACGCAAAACGTGGATTCACTTTTATTTTTGTTTGCAAGCTTAGTTAGCTATAAAAGGCTTATCTTAGAGCATTTCTTCTTCTTGTGGCCCAGCGTGTTTGAAGAGAACTGTATTCAACGTTGAAGACATCTCGGCCTCACTCACAGCTGTCGGGCTTGGCGCCGGGGATTGGCGATGGCATGACCCTGTCGAGGCACCAGACATTTTGCATGCACAAACATACATGTACAGGTGTGCCAGACTTGACGCTATTACTAGTCTTGCAGTGCCGATCTCTGAAGCCAGGGGATCGTCGCCCAATGATGACGGACTCGGCTACCCGAAAGTCGTGAATGACCAGATGAGAGAAGACGGGGCGAATCGAGCCATTGGTCGTCACCAACACACTGCAATCAGCCATCAAGTGTCAAGATTCAACTTGACAGATTGCAGCTGGGCGTTTCGTTGTATCAGACATGTACGCAATCTCGACGAAGCCACTCAATACCTGAAGCAGAAGGTAGTCGAGGGCAAAGTCTTTGGTTTACCCATCCAGTTCAAAACTGTGACCCATTCGATGGTACCGCCAGACGATTCTCATCTATTTAATGCCAAGGCGTGCTCCGAAGCTCATTGATTTGGTGATGGTAAAAACGATGGATGGCGCCACGCTTACTTGGATTTCATCTGAGACATGCCAGACCACAAGTATTGTATCACACGGTCAGCCATGAAATAAAATGACCTGCATAACCCAATCTGGCCACCAGCCAGACAACTCAGCTAACCTTGGTATATTCCCTCCACGGGTTTACATCCGACGCCTGACCTGTCCATTCAGCCAAACAAGGAGGGAATAGTATAGTGACATCAATATCCATGTCAGGTACTGCCACGTCAAGTCTGATACAAACGAAACTCAATCTCACAGCCCACAAAAATCCTACCTAGGACGGACGGCTTTTGCCCGGCGAAAAATCCAGATTTGGACAGAAACCAGACTTGGCTCTCCCCACATGAATGAAGGATCAATGATGCCGGCACCAGATGCGCCACCCGGAAGCCACATGTAATCCCAGCAAAAGGCTGGCACAGATTACTATGCCAAGTACACATTGACAAGACTCAAAAATACGTGTGGTGTGTGAGTTCCGAGGTCAGCAGTAGTAGGCTGGTGCCAGCGTGGCCAGTGGTGTCTGGTTGAGCCTGTTGATTGGAAATGCTTTCAATTTGATGTATCAGCTCGAGTCCTCTCTCATCTCATGTGCCCATGCAATTGGCACATTACAATCATGCTCTCAGGACAGAGAGGACGGAGAGGACTCAGAAGAGTGAAGATCTACTGCCCACCATCCACACATCTAGCCCAACTCGGAAGCTCATGAAATCTGGCAGGCTCCCTAGTGCTTCTCCCAATGCCTCAAGCTTGTATGACTTTTGCAACCTAGTCAACTAGTCTCAGGCACAAGAGTCCGGTTGGCAATCTCGGGAGCTCAATAACGTCCAGGAAGAGTAACCACCGGCCCCAAATGGCGAAACTACAGTACACCTGACTCTTCTACTATAGCGGCGCTAATATCTTGGAATCATACACGGAGTATTCCATGGCCCCAGAGGAGGACGGGCGGGGCCGTGATTCCCTCATGCTCAAGTTCTCAACATCTTCTTTTCCCACGTTACAGTTTGGATAAAATGTCCACAGTGAGCCATGGTCGTACCCATCAAGCCCTTTTCACTGGTTACAAGACTAACAGAGCTGCACTCCTCGCTGGCCGATCACCACCTAATTAAGCCGTGCCACCAGTTGTTTGGCCATCTAGGTCGAAACATATTGTAGTTGAAGCAGGCAACGACTTGGAATTAGTTAGTTTTCGCATGGGAGCAACTTAGGCCATGTCTCAATACTAACGCTTGGTCACAAGGAAGGTCTGCAAACATTTTTTTTGTAAACAAAAAAGTGATTTGATATAGACACAAAGCAGTTCTCTCAGAGCCCAGGTCGAACAACATGTACTTAGCAACAGTTCAAACTCTACAAGGCTGTCGTCACTCGCTAGTCTCATGTCTTCCCTCAACATCTCCATGTTCTCCTACCCAATCATTGTTTACATATGAGGGCCAAGCCTGGAGGATCTGAAATGAAACGTCAGGGATCATACCCAAAGAAGTCTCTCTACACCGTATGCATACAGAACGCCTTGAGTAACCCTGCTTGGTTCGCTTGAGCATGCCAACTCTCCACGGCCTGCTGCGACAATCGGTTTGCCAAACAAAGGTAAACGAACGCCAACGAACCATGCCATGCATGCACGCATACATACTCTAATACTTGGGACTAGCAAGAATTGGTACTACCAGTATTTCACGGCCTGTGGCAAAATGTATTTGTAAATCTATCCCCAAGTATTATCACATATAACATAGCATGTCATGTCGTAGTATTTGATTCGAGTGTGTGTTTCCTTGGTTGGATATAGTCGTGCCTCTCACTCGCAGCTGTAGACGCTCAAACTGTCGGTCCTTGGATTTGCCTTTCCTCTTACAGGCTTAGGACGTAAATAGTTAACCACCTGGTGTCTCGGAATGTCAGATGGCTTACCATTGGACCCCAAACGTCGGCCGGCGGTCAAAATGTCTTACTACACTTTGTTGCGAGGATGATAGCTGTGTGGCATGGACCTCTTCATCCAATCTTGCGCTTCACGGGACGCAAGTCAGCCATATCATGATCTTGATCAACGGCCTTCACCAGATACACGCCACTAATTGCCCATATTACTATGACATGCACTTGATAGGGCTCCTGTGACACCTTCACACCCATTCCACAGGGGCGGCTCGTTGTAACCTAGTTCGTAATGACCCATTTGACTGACCCTGGTCCTAGCACCAGAGCTGCCGATTTGAGAGTCGGCTTCTGGTGTCATGAACTGTCGGCAAGCAGTGATCCGTCACGTTGTGATTACTGCATCCACCTTGTCTTGTAAAGTAACATCGGTGGTTATGCCCGTAGGCTGAACATATTCCTTTAGTTCCTAGTTTCCTGTGGAGATAGTCCCGCAGGGACAGACAGTCCAACGTCACATGCAAGGTTGCCTTCTTGTGCTGGAGGCGTACCAGATCCCAAGTATAAAGAGCTTTCTCGGCGCTTTACAAGAGAACTTTGAATATGCCTGTATATCTACCTTGAGAATTGTATATAACTGCCATCCTCCAACCCTCTTGCAGCTTGCCCAGTTCCCTTTCCTTTGACTCTCACTCAAATCACATTCCTTTAGTCTATTACCTGTATCTATATCGGATTGTCTTTTTCATAGGGAAAATCAGCACGAATAACAACTGAGAATGTCTCCTCCCTTCCGATACGTGGCCTCCGTAGCGAGCTTCATCGCCGCAATCCCTTCTGCCATGGCTGGCTTCAGCCCTGGCTCTCAGCAGAACGTAGCCGTCTACTGGGGTTCGTTTGCTCATTGAAGCCATGTTGCGTTCGAATGCATGCTCCGACTAACATGACTGCCTAGGACAAAACTCTTTTGGACAAGGGAGTGGCCCGAACATTCAACAGAACTTGGCATACTACTGCGAGAGTACGGAGCTCCCATCATTATTATATGTATATGCTTTCAACCGACAACAGGCTAACACCATTGCTTATTGCTTTAGACACTGATATTGCTGTAAGTTTTTGTACCACAAACGCTTTGCTCACTTACTCCTGCTTCGTCAAGATCATTAGTTTTAACAGTATTTGTCCAGATTATCCCACTCGCGTTCATGAACGGCATTTCTCCCCCAATCACCAATTTTGCCAGCGCTGGGGACAAATGTGACAAGTTCCCCGACAACCCAAACCTTCTTAAATGCCCAGAGATTGAGTGAGTAACTTTTTCCGTGAAAAGCCAGGATCTCAATATGCCTCTGTTATACTTGTGGGGTATCTATTCTGACCACTTTTGCTTGTGCGACTTGTATAGACAAGATATCAAGACATGCCAGACCAAGTATGGCAAGACAATCGTCCTTTCACTAGGCGGTGCTACCTATACTCAAGGCGGCTGGTCCTCAAGCGGTGACGCCGAGAAGGCCGCTCAGTCGGTCTGGGACATGTTCGGCCCAGTTCCCTCTGGCAGCAACGTTGACCGACCTTTCGGATCGGCGGTTGTAGACGGCTTTGACTTTGATTTTGAGTCGTCGGCCAACAATCTTCCCGCCTTTGGTGCAAAGCTGCGAAGCCTAATGGATGGCGCTGGTGGGAAAAAGTTCTACCTTACCGCCGCACCGCAGTGTGTCTTCCCTGATGCCGCCGTTGGTTCTACGCTCGACGCTGTTGCATTCGACTTCATTATGATCCAGTTCTACAACAATTGGTGTGGCGTTTCCAACTTTCAGCCAGGCTCTGACACCCAAAACGCATTCAACTTTGATGTCTGGGACAAGTGGGCCAAGGGCAGCAAGAACCCTAATGTCAAGGCCTTCCTTGGTATTCCAGCCAATACTGGTGCTGGCGGCGGTTATACCAATGGCGACAAGCTCAAGGCCGCCATCGAATACTCCAAAAAGTTCAGCAGCTTTGGCGGTGTTATGATGTGGGACATGTCTCAACTATATGCTAACAATGGCTTCCTCGGTGAGGTGGTCAGCGACCTGGCTTAAACGAAGAAAGAGATCTTACGAGTTACGACGCTTGAAATTTACCCCGAGTTTGAACATACGAGGGCTCAGCAACCCTGAAAGATGTTGGAAGAATTTGCATTGCGAGAAGCCACACTCCTCACCTCTGGCATAACGGGAATATCCATTTGATCAGGTGAATACTTTTTCAACACACTTGTCCAGAGTTCCGCTTCACATAGGCACATTAGATGTATTTAGCCTAGCACGTAGATACAAATGATTAAATATCTGTATATATTTGTGTATTTGTATATGTGTGCGGCTTCGCGTCGACAAGGCATTCATTCATTCTCGTGACCTTTGCATTTGTCACAGCGGTGGCTTGAGACACCGTTTGCAAGCCGAGATTCCGACTGCCCATATTCGCTCTCGGGCGAATGTTAAAAACTTGTATCGTAAAGTGCAGCATCGAATCGTAAGGGTAAACCCTGTAAAGAAAAACGCAACATCCTCTTAAATGGGGTATCAATGATGATGTCTCTTTCTGACGAAGGAAAAAATAAAAGCAAGAAAAGGGTCGGGGCTCATCCAACGGTGGCAAAGCAAATTCCTGGAGGTATAGCAAAATATCCCTGTGAGGAACCGGACAGTAAAAAGAAAGTGTAAAAGGACGATACTGCTCATTTTGACATGACTATTCGAAGTCTCTTCAGGTTGGGATGAAGTGTTGGGAATCTTGCTGTTGCTGTTCGAAAGACTGCGAGAACGCGGCTAGACCCGCAACAATACCAACAGCCATAATGAGAACGGAAATAATGGACCAAATTATTCCCCAACACTGAGAAGAACCCCCATATCTCTTGGCAAAAACGCTGGCGTCGGATGAATTCACCTTGCGAAGGATCAAGTCGTCGCAAATGTCCCAGACGCTGTACAGCGACGACATGACACCAATGAAGAGGACAACGAAACGAAGAGCCTGAGCGTGAACAATGAACCAACAGGCGATGAGCAGGCCGACAGCAAGGAGAACGGTGAGAATGGTCAGCCAGTCGCGCTTCCCCCACCACAAAGTTAGCAAGAAGCAGACGGCGAGGACGATACTGGCAACTTTGGATGCGACAATGTTGAAACCACAAAAGGTGAGGAGAGCGCCGATGATTGAAGAACCCAGATATCCGGCGGGAAGAGTGATGGCGCTGATACCGCCTCGCATACGTGTGACGCCGCCTTCGTTGGGATCAAGGCTGATGGATTCGACTTTTCCACCAGTGAGCACGGCGGTGATGGCGTGACCGAACTCATGAAAGGCGATGACAAGCATCTACAGGAGTATGTTAGAAAACACGGAAGAGAATGCTGCCGGATATCTGGGCAGGTAGGTGCCGCAGGATGAGCGCCGACAGTACACGACGTTTTAACTCACCTTGAATGGCCAGAGGATCATTTTTAAATACGGCACATTCCAGAGAATAGCAATGGCTACAACATAGGCAGCGATGACACCCAGTGTAACCTGTTGCGTGTGTGTGGGATTCTGCAAGTCTCTGGAGGAAAGCGAGTTTGAAGGTTGAGGTTGGACTTCAACATGGTGAACGAGCGAGCGTATCGCGACATGGACAAGAACTGGCGGAGCCATGTTGAAAATGTCTTTTTAGCGTCTGTTTTTTTAAACGTTTTTCTCTCTCTTGGCAATCGTGCGGGAAACGAATGATGTTTATTTCTATCGCGATGGCTGGCTTCTTGAGCAATTCCTGTAGGCAGCGCACTGCAGATAACCTCGAACTGCCTGACAGGACTGGCGCCTGGAAGATTGAAGTGAAGGGAAAGATTGACGCCAAAGAGAGACGGCAAGCCAGGCACGAAGTAAGCGAGGGGCAACAAGGTAGACAGTACAGAGTAAAAAGGACAAAATTGATACGGCAAGCGGCTGAGTGAAAGTGAAAGTGAGGGTTAAGGTTGGTGGTGGTTTTGTTTCATATCTGGACTTGACGTGGAATCAATCAATCGAACAGGCCTTTGCAGGGGGCCGACTGCCAGACATTTGATGGAATTTGCTCAAGATGGAACGAACGAACCCACCACCAGACCAGACCAGTTGCCACGCAGGCGCTTGATGCACCCAGTGCCAGGAGACCACAGCCGGGTGGCTTGGGTCATGTTGGAGCAGATTGAGACTAATTCATGTTCATGGCTGGGAGGGCGAGACAGGGGAGGGGAGGTGGGAGGTGGAGCTCGAAGTGGAAGTGGACCAGACTGGACATGCAACTCATTTTCAAGAAAGAGGCAAATGAACAAGAGAACAAGAGAACAACATGTAGTCTGCTGCTCTACATTGTCCGAGGCATTCTTGCTTCTGTCCATCCAGTTCTTCTTATTCTTCTTCTTCTTCTTCTTCTTCCTTATTCAAAGCGCTGCATGTTCCTGTGCCAGCATGTTTTATCAAACACGGGATGACGAATGTCCAGCGTCGAGGCTGAGCCACCACGACACGACAGACAAGACACACGCAACACACAAATTTGATGTTGGTGGGTCCGACATGGCCAATCATCAGCGGCCCGTGTTGCCCCTGGCGCGACGCAGAGAGCGGACACTCTGGAATTGGATATCGATTGATGGAGTCAACATCAAATGGAATGCCTCAAACAGACTGGACCTTGTTGACCGCCACAAGTCACCATCTGCATCTACATGTTGCATGCGGCCAGGTTCAATGTTGTTTGTTGCTGGCGGTGGCATGCGCTGCAAACGCACCTCACCAGCTAGAATGGACCAGCATCAAATTCGAAACTTGACCCCGTTGACATCTGGACATCTGGAGTCAATCTGGTGCTGCGGCAGTTGAAGTCTGCATGTGGTCAGATCAAGTCAAGTCTGGTACTATTTTGGGACCACATGCATTTGCAGATTTACTCGCTTGACACAGACACTCGCATCCACTCGGCTCAATGTTCCATTTGGGCGTCAGGCACCACCATAACATGTCGGCAACAACTACGGAGCACAGAGTACGGAGTAAATAAGAACCTTGGAATCTCCTAACAAGACACTCTCCCGAACAGAGATCAACATTAAATATTCCACGGAGCGCTCCACCACAGTAATGGTACATATGTCAAGTACCTACCTAAGTACCTACCTAGGTAGGTAGCTTTTGCCTTTTGCCCAACATGTGTTGCCCTGAAAATCTTTCAATGTCAAGTTCCTTTATGGCCCCACAATATTCAAATTCCCAGCACCGTCATGAAAGTACCTACCAGACCACCTACCTTACTCTATCCCAGTTCAATTCAAACCACCGACTGCCGGCCAAAAAGAATTTCCCACGATGCCAGCGGATTTTGAAAAGCAGAGCTACTGGCACAGCCGATTCGCTTCCGAGACTTCTTTCGAATGGCTCCTCTCCTCGTCAGACTTTGTATCTCTTATAGAACCCTACCTCAAACACCTGGACCCATCATCGGCACACATTCTCAACTTGGGCTCTGGCACCAGTGATTTGCACAATCACCTACGAAGCCGCGGCTTTCACCACGTTAGCAATCTAGATTACGAACCACTGGCCGTAGTCAGAGGGAAACACCTCGAGGAAAAGGCTTTTGGTGACATTGTCATGCATTATACCCTCGCGGATGCTACACAGCTTAACCATGCTGGTCCGGAAATTGGTCATCGAGGCGATGGAAAATTCGATCTCGTAATTGACAAAAGCACCGTCGATGCCATATCTTGTGGCGGCCAAGACGCCTTTCTCCGAATGGCACATGGCGTGAGAAACAGGTTAGCCGACGATGCCGTGTGGATATCATTGAGCCTCTCTGCATCACGCTTCGACGACACACAGTTGCCATTCAATGTTGAGACTGTTGCCAAGATTCCAACCTCGAAAATAAAACCCACAGACCCAGATGTACACCATTGGTGCTACCTCCTACGACCGATATGATGAAAATTCGCGAGTTTCCAATCACGCCTACTGTCACACCTCCATTTATTGATCTTCGACGACTTCCTTCACCTGTATTACTAGTCGTGTGTGCCGTTTTCGGGCTGTCTTCCAGATTCTCCCCGGCAGCAAAATATATCAACCATCATATCAAATTATTCGCAGCAGATGCCGTATGTCCTCCGAATTCATTCTTTGCCGAGACATGTTTCCATACACTAAGCCGTCCATGGAACTCCCCATATCCTGCCAGCTACTCTTCAGGGCGTTGACTCGGACGCTCGCTTCTGTACCAAGAGGCAGGTTGGAGGTGCTTAGCACTAGGAGCGTCAACGGCTGAGTAGCGAAGAAGGTCGTTGTGGCACTGTCCATGCCTCCGTTGATGAACACCTCGAGCATGGATCGATCCATTACCCCGCTCATTGACCAGGTACCGTTCGAAAACAAACTGTTTGTAGAAAACTTGTCCGTGAAGAAGACGTTATCGAAACCCTTTGCACCCCCTCTATCGAGATAGAAGGGACTGTCACCCCCAAAGTAATACCCACCTCTCACGTATTCCGCCGTGATATGACTGAACAGGGTGAAATTCACTGTTGCCGTTTCTGGTATGCCTCGTTTAGGCAAACCGGTCACGTTCACCTCCCAGAATATGGCGTTGGAATCTACATCGGAGAAGTCAAGTGTGAGGGTCCCATTGCCATGGCTCCGGTTGTAGGCTAGAGTTTCCCCCATGATTGGTTGCATGTCATAAGGGCTGGTGACGAGCTTCCATCCAACCCGCTCAGCCCATGTCAAATGGCTCCGGCGAGGAAGAGTCATTGCGCTCCGCCAGTCTTCTTGTGCAGTTGGAACTGTTTGGGTGTACTGCCAATTAGACGCCCATGCCATAAAGACGGGCTTTTCTTCTTCTGGGACGCCGAAAAAGAATTGCCCGGCATAGTTATCCTTGCCAAAGTCGGATATGCGCGCAACTGAGTCAACGGGTTCGAAATGAGTCCCGTTGAAGTCACCAGGATAGTATTCTGTAATAGAGCCGCCAGCCGGTGCACCTGGATTGATACTTACGAGCATAGTCCACATGTCGTCTTTTCTTTGGCCATCTTCCGTATAGTAGGGCATAGGCACGAGGTTTGGGCACTCCCACTGCATGCCCAGCAGGCCGTGGCGCGAGAAATTGCTGGCATGTGTCCAGTTCAACAGATTTGGTGACGTAAATATGCCAATCGAAAATTCTTGAGCGTAGGCAACTACCATCACCCAATGATCTACGTACCAGACAACCTTGGGGTCGCGAAATTGCGAGGAGTTGCTAGCGATGACAGGATTCCCGCTGTACGGGACGAATGTAAACCCGCCATCATGCGAGTATGAAACAGCTTGCGACTGGCGACCGGCGCTGCCGTCGTCCGAATACTCTGCCAATGTCTAAAGCAACATTATTAGCTATTCGAAGAGATTACACGTCCACGGTTGCGGTCACGAATGAGGATTTGCGAGGGAGGTTTTGGCCAAAAGTCCACAGAGAAGCATACATAAATAGCAACAACTCCGTTTGACTGGTTTGCAAAGAAGCCAGAGGTGTTGTTTTTGTCAATAACTGCACTTCCGGAGAAGGCATATATTGTCTTTTCCGAGGGGAAAAGTGCAATCGGCTGGTTTGTCCAATGGTACAAGTCTTTTGAAGTAGCATGTCCCCAATGCTGATTTCCTGCAACGTTACCAGTGGGATTGTACTGATAATATAGGTGCCAGGTGCCATTGTCATCTTTGAACATGCCGTTTGGGTCGTTCATGAAATGCCTGGGCGGCGAATAATGCACCTGAGGACGGAACTTGCCGCGATAGTCACCTACAATGGGTGTACCGAACGTGACATTCGGACCGACATACTGATCTTCGTAGGGGGGCACTGAGGGAGCTGCTGTTGCCGTAAAGCTCTGCCCTAGACAGCAGCATGTAAATTGTAATGCGAAGAATAGAATCGTGCGAAAGCCGTTATGTATAGATGACATGTTGGAGCTGCGAGATGAGCGAACGGAATAAGAGTAATATCTACCCGGACTCTAGAAGAAGCAGGTAGACTCGATGTCCGTGAATAGAGGATCCGACGTTCAACCACCCAGGTAGATCTTTATATTAGATAACATTGACGCTTTCGGCCCCCGCGTCGATCTTGGGCAAAACTGGATTCGCTGGCAGACAGTTTTAACCGCAAACCATATTCCTCGAAGCCCCAGGTATATAGCGTACACAGCAGAGTATACCTACCTAGGTAGGTATGTATGCGTCATATGGTCAAGTAGACACTAACAAGAAGCGTGCAAAAAAACAGTGCACTGAGGGGCATGAGTACCTCAACGGGCCTAACCCTCCTTCCATCCTGTGTCTGGTGTCCGATCTAAGCTTACTCTGTGCAGGATTCGTGATCAATGACACGGAGTCTTCCCTGTGGAGAACCGAAACTGTTTAGGGCATGATGCCATTCGTCAGTTGTCGGGCCGACGCAAATATCAATGGCCGGTCGTTATTTGAGTTGGAGTAGGGGGAATGGACGACGAGTGCCTTCCTTCCTACCTACTACCTACCTAGGTACCTAGACGTCTGTGCCTTTGCATCATCATCATCATTATCTCATTCAGCTTGAAATTCTTGGATAAATTCAGTGGTCGAGCTTTGGTCAATGGCGCTTCACGCACAGGCCAATCAGTGACTTTCCGAAACCCGGAGTACCTACCAGCCATGGACACCAAAAGTGTCTGGTGCGTACGGAGTACATGTATGGAGGTATGGAGCCGGTACTGCAATTGATATTTGTTCGCCCTCCAGCGGTCGCTAAGCTAAGCCACAACGGTTCATCATTCAGGCTCAGGGTGGGGTATTGGTGGCTTCAGAATTTGAGAATGTTGCGTGAACCAGTGACGTGTCCGGTTGCTGGGCCAACAGCACCACCCACATAGACTATTGACTCCCAAGGTTGTCAAGGGCATGCATGCGTGGGAAACTATTGCGCAGCCTGTTGGACAGACCACCGACCAGACTGCATTCAAGGCAAACACAACACCATCAAAACCTGTGTTTTGCTGATTTGATTCCAACCTTTTTCAGCCTCTGCCAGCCAATTTTCCTCTTTTTCATTTTCTCTTTTCGTTGCAACAACGGTTCTCGGAGCAACTCTACCAGGAGATTCCTCCTTGGATTTGTGTTCCGTTTCTATTGATCGTCATTCTCATCTTCTTCAGGCTACCCACTCGACGGCGAGGTAAACAGCTCTCTCCAAGTCGCATACCTCAAAGTATCCACAACGTCTTATTGTTTTTGGAACCCGCATTCCAAACACCTTTCTCCCAATATCGCAGCAGGCAGCTGGGACAATGGATCGCCCAAGCACGCCGTCACTGCCTCCGGAATACAGTCTCCCCAGCTATGAGGACGAGCATGACACCCCGACTGGTCAGAATGCGGCTGCTGTTAGGCTATTGACATCGGTCGAAGAGCCAATCGACAACCACTCGTAAGTAGTCTAGTACTGCATTGATCGCATATGCCGTGATCGACCCGAACCTGCTACAGCCGATGCTCTTGCTCTTCAACGTCGTTCGATAAGCCGCACTCTTTGTACCCTCGTGGATTTCGCAGCAAAAGACGTCACTACTAGCACTTGAACCCAATTTACCTCGTTATTGGCTGCTCTGCTGCTAGCAACTTAACTCAACTCAACACCGAGCCCACCCCAATACCTTTGTTGTTTGCCTTCCCCCTATATTGGTCGCGGTTTCCCTGAACTGGCATCGAGTGATCGCCTCAGGCTTCTAGCCGCATGATATTTGTTACCATCCATCCATCTGCCGTACTTGCCCGTGTTGCGAGGTCATAGCGACGACAAAAATGCATCAACACAGAAGCTCACCTCGTGCTTGTCCTAGGCCACGAACTACCAGACGAACATATCAGCCAAGCGTTGTTTCGTCACACTCCCGATCGGGTTCAGTCCTTGACGAGACGCCAAGTATGCCTCCTCCAGATTCAACTTACGTCCCTTTTTCCAGTAGGGAGAGCGCCTCTCCTCATCGACCTTGGACCCCATCCTCTAGAGTGTCCGAATTTTCGCGACCGCCGCCATCCAGTGTCTCCTATGAACCATCAGATCTCAACGGGAGCCCGCGACCAGGAACTCCTTCGTCGCGGTATGGAGGCAGTCCTCGACGCCCTTTACCCCCTGCGCCGCTGTTTTCGAATTCTGCCCGCAGCTCCCAAGCCTTTGCCGATGATGCCACGGTATCTATTCCTCTTGATGGGAGCGATGATGTTTTTGGCCCAGAGTCTGATTTGAGCGATTCTCGTCCTCTACCAACCCACCGTGACTCTTACATGTCGGGGTCTCAAGAAACTTTGAACGACGATGAAGATGACTACGACAAGGTCGAGCACTATGGACCAGCTCCAGATGGCGCTCAAGAACGTAGAGGAGTCCGGGCGCCTCAAATGTCGAAAAAGGAGGTCCAGCTCATCAACGGAGAGTTGGTCCTGGAGTGCAAAATTCCTACCATATTATACAGCTTTCTTCCTCGTCGCAGCGAGGTTGAGTTCACACACATGAGATACACGGCGGTAACTTGTGATCCCGACGACTTTGTCGATAGGGGCTACAATTTGCGACAATGCATAGGCAGAACAGCTCGCGAGACGGAGCTGTTTATCTGCATCACCATGTACAACGAAGATGAAATTTGCTTCACAAGGACAATGCATGCTGTTATGAAGAATATCTCTCATTTCTGTTCTCGGTCTCGCTCAAGAACCTGGGGTGAGAATGGCTGGCAAAAAATCGTTGTGTGCATCATCTCGGACGGTCGGGAAAAGATTCACCCACGTACACTAGATGCCTTGGCAGCCATGGGCGTTTATCAGCATGGTATTGCTAAAAATTACGTCAACAATCGTGCTGTGCAGGCTCACGTGTACGAATACACAACTCAAGTCTCATTAGACGCTGACCTCAAGTTCAAGGGCGCCGAGAAGGGTATCGTGCCTTGCCAGCTCATCTTCTGCCTCAAGGAAAAGAATTCTCGCAAATTGAATTCGCACCGCTGGTTTTTTAACGCATTTGGAAAAGCATTAAATCCAAACGTCTGCATTCTGCTTGACGTAGGAACTCGCCCTGGAGGCAACTCGTTATATCATCTCTGGAAGGCATTCGACACCGATTCAAATGTCGCCGGTGCATGCGGCGAGATTAAAGCCATGAAAGGGAAACTCGGGTCAAACTTGTTGAACCCTTTGGTTGCCTCACAGAATTTTGAGTACAAGCTGTCAAATATTCTCGACAAACCACTGGAATCAGTGTTTGGTTACATCACTGTCCTTCCCGGTGCCCTGAGTGCCTATCGGTATCACGCCTTGCAAAATGACGAGACTGGTCATGGACCGCTTAGTCAGTATTTCAAAGGCGAAACTCTCCATGGACAACACGCCGATGTCTTCACAGCCAACATGTACTTAGCCGAGGACCGCATTCTGTGCTGGGAACTAGTTGCAAAGCGAGGCGAAAGATGGGTGCTCAAATACGTGAAAAGCTGCACAGGGGAGACGGATGTCCCGGGTAAGTCGTATTGTCTGGTCTAATCCCCCCTTTGCCCTACTTTCACCCATCTTCCTTCCATTCCATTACTTCTGGCTTCAGCCTATGTCATCATTAGTACAGGAAGAATACTTACAATTTCTTAGATGCTGTGCCGGAGTTTATTTCCCAGCGTCGACGTTGGCTTAACGGCGCATTCTTCGCCGCCGTTTATTCTCTGGTTCAGTTCCGTCAAATTCTCGCCACGGATCATACCATTGCACGCAAGATTCTGCTCTATATTGAGTTTGTGTATCAGTTTGTTCAGCTGCTCTTCACATACTTTTCACTCGCCAACTTCTACCTCACGTTCTACTTCGTTGCCGGTGGTTTAACGGACAAAGCTGTCGATCCTTTCGGTCACAACATTGGCAGCGTGATTTTCACCATCTTGAGATACACATGTGTGCTACTAATTGCGACACAATTCATTCTATCACTCGGCAATAGACCTCAAGGGGCCAAGAAACTCTACTTGGCCAGTATGATCATATATGGTGTCATCATGACATACACCAGCTTTGCCTGCATCTATATCGTTGTTCGACAACTCACAAGCAAAAGCCAGGACCTGGCAATCGGCAATAATGTTTTCACAAATCTTATAGTATCAATGGCATCCACGATTGGACTATATTTCGTCATGTCCTTTCTCTACTTGGAGCCCTGGCACATGTTCACATCGTCATTGCAGTACTTCTTGCTTCTTCCGAGCTATATCTGCACTCTACAAGTCTATGCCTTTTGTAACACACATGATGTTACTTGGGGGACAAAGGGCGACAATGTGATGAAAACAGACCTTGGCGGTGCCGTTGGCAAAGGCCAAACCGTTGAACTCGAAATGCCAAGTGAGCAGCTTGACATTGACAGCGGCTATGACGAGGCACTGAGGAACCTGCGTGACCGCCTTGCTGTTGCAGAGTCGCCCGTGAGCGAAGCACAAATGCAAGAGGACTACTATAAGAGTGTGCGAACATACATGGTAGTCACCTGGATGATTGCGAATGGTATACTTGCAATGGCTGTTTCCGAAATCTACAGCAACAAAGGAATTGGTGACAACTTCTATCTCCGATTTATTTTGTGGAGTGTAGCTTCGTTGGCTATTTTCCGAGCGCTTGGCTCCACAACATTCGCCATTATCAATGTAGTCAACATTGTGGTGGAAGGCAGAATACGGATGAATGTTAAGATTCCATCCTGGATGGGCGGTTTTGGAAGCAAGATAAGTGAGAAAGTAAGCAGCGTTGGAAGCAGCTTGAAGAGCTAGGCAGCCCCGGACCCATCAGCTTGTCTGCACGGAATTGTTTGCATCTATATGTTTATACCAATATCGTATTTTCTCTTTGACTTGTCTTCATCTGGACGATAGAAAGAAACACTCGTATATACCAGAAATATTAGTCCCGGAATGGGAGCAAAGGCGGATTGAGATTGGAAGGATATGAAGGGCTCTTGTACGATGAAATGTTGATAATGGATGTTTTGATGACCGCGAGACAATACCGTGAGAGCCCTACGGGAAGCCTCATTTCGGCGTTCGTACATTTTAAACTAGTTCTAGCGTTTAAAACCACCTGGCAATTATTATGCCGGCTGTATGGTCGTCGTGGAGCGAGCTCCCTTGCCCAGTCTCGCTGTGAAGGCGCGTGGAAAAGTTGTCTTGATGTACCAGAAGTAAGAAAGCAAATGTATTCTCAACCTCGTCTCACTCTGCCTGTGTTCTAAATACACGGCAAAATATCCTGTACTTTTCAAAACCCTAAGCAAGGAGAAATCTCTATTACCCAAAATAACCTGTTTACATGCCTACATTCTTCGAGGCATAGTTTAATCGTCATCTGATTCCTCTTCATCAACCTATAAGAAACGTTCATTAGCATATTGCCATTCGCGAGACAGAAAAGAACAACAACTCCAGTGGAGCATGCAGAAGCTGAACTCACATCATCGTGGAAATTTTGCCCATCTGTCGTAGCTTTGATGATGCCGGCACGAATACAAAAGTCCCCAAACCTCTCATCGTTCTCACGTTCCACTGCATATCGCTTCAAGAGTTGCTTCATGATGGTCAAGATCTCTTCTTCCTTGATGCTGGAGCGATAGAGCTTGTTTAGGCGCTGTCCATGGTATCCACCGCCAAGATACATGTTATAGGCACCATATGCCTTACCGACGAATGCTACTTCTGCCAGCCATGGTCTGGCGCAGCCATTTGGACATCCAGTCATTCGCATGACGATAGAATCTTGTCGTAAGCCACATTCCTCCAAGCATGACTCCAATTTGGAAATGAGAACTGGCAGATATCTCTCCGACTCTGCCATGGCCAGTCCACATGTCGGGAAGGCGACGCAAGCAGACGAGCTGAGGCGGAGACCGGAAAATTGAACGTTGTCCAGTTTGAACTTCTTCATGAGTGATTTCATGGTGGAAACGTCCTCGTCTCTGACGTTACTGAGAATAAGATGTTGATTTCCTGTTAGACGGAACTCCCCCTTGTGTACCTTTGCAATTTCCCGCAAGCCCGACTTCATCTGAAAATCAGGTGTGTCTTCAATTCGACCGTTCTCGATGAAAAATGTGAAGTGATTAAGGCCCGTCTCATCCCTTTGCCAGCCAAAAGTGTCAACGTTGCTCTTGAATTCAAAGGCCCGTTCTTTGCCGAATCTCTTGCCCCAAAGTTCCTCAACCTTGCCACGGAAAACATCAACTCCCATGTCATCAATAGTATACTTGAGTCGCGCGTGCTTCCGGTTCTTACGATCACCATGATCCCTCTGGACAAGCATGATCTTCTCACATGCAATGTGAACTTCTTCTGCGGTGCAGAAACCCATCATACGGCCAGTTTGTGGATACGTCTTCTTGTTGTTATGGGTTGCTCCCATGCCGCCGCCTGCTAGAACATTAAACCCTTCGAGATTTCCGTCAGCACCCTTAATAGCAATTAGGCCGATATCGTGCGCGTATACATCAGTATCGTTGTGAGGGGGGATGGCAATTGTAATCTTAAATTTTCGGGGAAGATACGTTGGCCCGTAAAGCGGCTCAAAATCTTGAACTGCCTCGCCAGCAATTTGAGTTTTCTTATCATCATCATCCGTGAGCCAAATTTCATGATAGGCATTAGTGGATGGGAGAAGGTGATCACTGATCTTTTGAGAGCATGCATGCACTTGCTTCTGATACCGTGATTCAGTCGGAAGAGAACTGCACATGACATTTCGGTTGACATCACCGCAAGCAGCGATGGTGGTCATAAGTGCACGGTTGATAGCCTGCATTGCTGGCTTTAACTTGCCCTTCACCACACCATGAAACTGGAAGGTCTGCCTGGTGGTCAGCTTCATAGTTTCATTGCCCAAGGTTGTGCTGATATCGTCCATCTGGACCCATTGCTTTGGTGTCGCGACCCCACCAGGTAGTCGGCATCGAATCATGAAAGAATATGCGGGCTCCAAGCCTTGGGCCTTTCGTTCATCCCGAACATCCCTGTCGTCTTGCATGTATGTTCCGTGAAACTTGGTAAGCTGTTGGTCAGAAGCGGATATGGCACCAGTGGATGTGTCTTTGAGTCCTTCCAAAATCGTGCCTCGAAGATAGTTCGACGCAATCTTGATGTCTTCATTCGTGATTGGAGGAGGTTCTTCTGGGAGGCCCTCAACTTTGTCCACTCCTAAAGCCTGCCAAACCTTGGGTTCCCATTCCTGGTAACCAGTTTGATAGCCATCTGGATCCTGGTCATCACCAAGGCCGACCTCAACAAAGCGTCTGCCTCCGAAATTTCCAAGAACTCGATCAAGGTCTTTTGCGGGCTTATTATAGAAAATTCTGTCCTCCTTTCGAGGCCAATAATGGCTGTCGCCAAGGCCGAAGACAGAAAAGTTCACGGTGGCTAAATCCAAATCAGTGTTGTCTTTGATACCATCCCAGAATGGTAAGCCATTCTGAGGAAACTCTCCCTGGCCAGCTGTGGAAGTAATAAAAATAATGTTTTCCTCGCGTGGCAGATCCTCCAGCGGATAATCCTCCATAGCCAGCACAGTCGTTTTCAATCCCCGAGCCCTTCCCCGGTTGCCAAGCCGCTTGGCAACGGAAGCAGCATTTCCATTATCAGAGGCGAAAAGAATTGTGAGTGGTGCGCCAAGTAGGCCTTCCAGCAATTGATTGTACGCATCCTTCGCCTTCCTCTTTTGCTGAGCTCGCACCTCAGTTCCGAAGTCCTGTGCCAAGGCAGCAGCAAACTTGGGTTCTCTTTTCATCAACTGGGTGAGTTGGTTGTCCCTCGCCAGGAACGTCTTCAGTTCCTGCTTCACGACCTCAGAGTCTAGGGAAAAATTCGGCTCGCCTTTGCGTTCGTTGTCTGGGTTCCATCGATATAATGGCCAGTAGCCGACATCCACAGCCTTCTTCGTCTCTTGAAGTACAGTGAGTGGAGAATCGGTTTCACCATAGTAAGGGAGATAAGCCAAGACAACTGAAGGGCCATTGAACTTGTCGGCCTCTAATAATGCCTGCAATACCTGCGTGTACGAGCTGTACACGGCTGTCGATGCTACATAGACATTGCCAAAATTCATAGCGTAGAGGCCAATGTCCTTCTTTCTGCGGACCGGGTCCGGGGTAGAATTTTCTGAGTAAGGCGTAGAATCTATGATGAGCATGTTGACGTTTTCGCCGGAGGCGAGAACATGATGAACTCCCGAGTTTCCGAGGTCGTATGCCCAAGAGTCCGAGCCCATCAGCCATAGGGATTCCTTACGAAAGAGGTTGCGTCTGGTTAGAAGCTCTTTGGCTAGAGAAGAGCCATCAGCTTCCAACCTTGAAACCACGTTGTCGCCAATGTCCTCCGCTTTGGCTCCATCATTGGCATGCACAGCCCATCGTGCCAACCAACTCTTGGGCTCGTCTGACTCGAAGGCACCATTACTTGCTGCATCCTTCACTTCTGATACAAATTTGGTGCGGTATTCCTTGCGAGCCAAGAGTGACCCGAATCCGAATTCGGGGCTAGCGGAAATAGACTCAGAAACCCCAGTATTTTTGGATTGCAGGGCATTGGAGATATACATCCTGTCTCCAAAGACCTGGTCTAAGATTTTGGAATAGGCATTCTCTAACTGCGGCTTATCTAGCTCGTAGCCAGCAGCTTGCTCTGGAATCGTCTTGACTCCGACCTCCAAATTTTGAACAGGCTTGTCTAAAGTGAGATTTTGAACAATGCCTCTCAGAGCCTGTGTCGTCGTCGTCGGGGCGATGTAACCCAGCTGATATCCAACGATTGCCTCCACGTTTCCAGGGCCGCGGTTGACGGACGAGAGAACATCTATCAACACGGGGCCCCATTTCGTGGTGGCTCTATGGATTTGTTCCAACACAGCAATTCGTTTGACAGAAGTTGGGATAGATTCCACCAGTTTAGAGCCGATCCAGGGACGATATAAGCGCGGGGTTAAGATTCCCACGTTGGCGAAGATTTCATCAGCCTTGGCATTATCCACAGCTTCTGCGAAAGAGCCAGTGTCGGATCCGAATACGAGTAAACAATTCTCAGCCTTTGCTGGGCCGGTGTATTCAAAGGCAGCGTACTCCCTGCCTAATGCAGTCTTGATCTGGGACCAAATGCGAGCTGCGCAAGTGTAAATATCTTCAGAAGAAACCTGGGGAGGTAGAGCCTCAACCGTAGTCGCGACAGAGGATGGTGCGACAGGGGTGGATGCCTCACTAGATTTGATAGAAGTGCCCGCCGAGGTAGCTTTGGAGGCATCGGCGCTGGGCGGCGGCTGAAGCGCGGCGTGTCTGGAAACATTTCCGTTTGCAATGGCTTCTGGGTGGTCGGATGAGACAGCAACATGGCCATCGTCGGCATAGATACCGGCTACGGAGACTTGCCCGGCTTGGAAGCGGCGAACGCTTTCAATGTCAAGAATATCTCTCAAAATACCTGTGTCCTCAATGGATATAGGTTTGTCATTGATCGATGCTCCCGGCGCAAAGAAGTGAACGACAGCCTTTCCCGTGCGGACTGCTAGTGCATGGGCAGTTATGGCCATATCTTGTGCCTCTTGCAGGGTCTCGGATTGCAAAAATGTCCAGCCGGCGTTACGGATGGCGGTGATGGACGAATAATCTGCATGCTTCCGGGGTTGCAGGGACACATGAAGGACAACAGGATAGTTGGCGAGCTTGTATAGATGGGATACTGCAGGTAGCAGTATAGTCGACGATGCAGTAATGGACACCAATTTTCCAGAGCGGATTGGCGAGTACACGGATAGCAAAGGGTCAGCATTGTGTCGAATTGATTGAACCTATCAAAAACTGGCGTTAGACAGATTGCACGAGGAAAGTTTTGGGGGGGGGGGGGGGGGGGCAGGATGTGCAATTCTGTAGTCATCTTACATTCGGCACAGCGTTCGGGCTAGAAGCAACTAAGCCAGGGTCGTGGCGACTGGCGAATCGCTTGAGATGAGTTGAGAACTCGGAATCTGTGGCCAGGGATGGCTGGACAGACAGAATGACATCGCTGGAGAGGTAGGCGATTCTGGCGACTATAGATGGAGGCAATCAGAGTCAGCATCCATGAACCAGCTAGTGTCTCAGATTCTTCATGCTGGGTAGAGGTGATAAGTCGGGTCGCAAGCGGCCAAAATGTTTGGGTCACAAGGGAACGAAGATTGCGTTTATGATGTAAGTCGGCAATGCCTTCGCTGGGAGGCAAAGGCTAGGAAGTATGCGTATAGTGTATAGCACTTACCAGCCTCCTCTGGTGTCCGAATGTGGTGAGACGCATCCATCCTGTCTTCTCCAGAGCCAGAGTCTTGAGTTTGCCTGAAGAGAAACGACATTTGCAGTCGGAGAGTGGGAGAAATACAGAAAAAGAAGAGTCTCGGATAGCAATGGGCACAATGGGCTCTTGAGTCTTGACTAGGGCGGAAGCATGACCGGGGTCTTACGCCGGAATCGCCCAAGACGTATAGTGCTGTGCAATACTGTACTGTACAGTCTGGTAAGTACTGTTCAAGACTTTAATAGCATGATTCAATGCTGCCAGCGGGTGAAGACGAGACGTTGTGTCTTCCCACCACCAGATATTCCATCATATGCTCGGTGGGCAATAACCTGTGGAGCCGGCAAGACCCAGAAAAAGCTCGCAGCCTCCCACATGGCAGCTGCTCATCATTGGACATTGGACTGTAGACGGAGGGTCTGGCCGTGCCTCCAATGCTTGCAGCATACGCAGTTTGGCAGTCAAGTGCCCAAACTGGATGGACGGCTTGTAGCTCAATGAGTCTGGTGGCTCGAGTGGCTCTCACTTTGAGTCTGCAGCCGCCCCTCTGGCTCCATTCCCCGCATAGTAATCATTTTTCCCAGGATTGCGTGATCGTTTAGCGCTTCCAAGTATGCACTGGGGGCGATTGCGAGATCGCACATTACAAATTTCCCTCGCTGGATTTGCGGTGGTCCGATGTCAGTGCCGTGGGCCATCGGCGCCGGCCATCCTGCCATCCACTTGAGCAGCCAGGATCCAAGGCACAGGCAGGAGTCTGAGAGTCGAGTCTGTTCCATTGACCAGACCATGGAGTAGTACTTACGAGACTCTCTACACATGCACTACGGCTGATGTGCAGTAGGAACATTGAACGTAGGCGTGGAAAAACAGTTGGCCTTTTGTTTCCATGTCCAGGTGCTTTGCCAACATCTAGCCAAATCTTATGTCTACCTGCCTAGGTACATCACCCAGTTGTCATGACTTTGAGTACAGCACTTTTGCTACAACAATGTTTGCACGCACCACGGCAAGTCTTTCTTCATTCCTCGACAGTCATTATAATACCGTAAGTACTGTACTGTATTTTGTACTGGTACCTACCGGTACTGTACATATTCTGTGCGATACAGCTAGTGCAGTATCTCTTCTCGTTAATTGTCGCGCCAGACAGTAAAATGTCGCCATCAACCATCTCCCAAGACCACCCGACTTCCGCTATGCCGACAGACCGACGCCCGACGCCCGACACACGCCATTCATCACAACTTTCGTCCTTGGAGCTAGGGGTGACTGATCTTCACTACAAATCACCGAGTGCCATCCAAAAATTTCATTACCTTGTCACTAAAAAGGCCATGCCAAGCGAATATCTACCCAGGTAGCAATTCCGTACTTACGGGGTACAAAGGGAAGTGTTAAGTGCTTGCCTCCTTCCATGTTACGAAGGAGGGCCGCTGCAAACGCAAATCTGCTTTAAGTGCCTTTTGCAATTTGGTGATACCAGATTGAGTTCCCCCCAACCGCGATTAATCGTAAACTGGTACTTCCATAGCATACGTGTGGAAATGTAGTCATCTGTCTGCATCCATCGACAGTGATTCCGTTGCTGTACTGTTTCGACGATATGCACTTCCCAATCAAGACACTAACAAATCCAAACTTTACTTTCACACAGTTTACAAGTGTGCGAGAATAGCGGCCATGCTGAACCACGTAGGCGATTCAGTGTATCGACCTTACAGTCACTGTCATCCATTCATAGATCCAACCTCCGGGTAAGCGTTGGAATCATTCCGCCTGGTTCACCTCAAATGGCAAAATGGAAGAGCAACCCAACGTATTTGGCCGGTGGTTCCTATATCACGTTAAGGTTTGGTAAAGCCTCAACCCAAATGGAACAATATCTCGTATCGTAACAATTGTGGCAAGCAAGGGGTGTACAGTGTGTACTACAATTTAGAATAGACCGAATCTAGTCATAAGACGTACACACACAAAATCTTCCAAAGTGGGCGCAGGATTGAGGCGCACATAAATGACTACCATTAATCTTTCCAGTTCTATTCAGCTGTATAATACATGGAAGTCGGGTCGGGTCACGAACCCGTGGCCTTCCAGTTGACGCTCCCAACGCATCGTCTCACATATGCTAAGCTTCATTTTACACCTGACCTGCCAGAGTCCCACCATTGTGCGATTTTCTGTGCACATTCCTCTCCCAATCCTCTGATCCGGGAATGTCTAGCCAGTATCCTTTCCCAAAAGACACCATTATTCTTCCAAGCCGTCCTTTTCGGCCATCGCCGTCCGGCAAGTCAGCCGCAAAAGGACCTTCGTTTTCATCTACACCAGGCCCTTCAAGTATCATTAGCTGCATGTACTTTTGCAATACTTGACGGGCAAACGCCATGACCACCAAGCTAAAGTATACTCGAATTAGTGTTAGTCCCACGATCAACACCATGCTAGTCGCCGTCTCCTGCGGTACGACTTTGCCATGAACAGCACTCTCTCGTCGAAGACCTTCAAAACCCTCTGCAACAATCTCCGGGAGAGTTGTCGATTTCGAATCTGGTCCACTGGTTGCTGTGCTGGCGAAATACCAGTCGAGTCCAAACGCGGCCGTATATGCTCCGTTGATCGCCGTGTCTAAGAGATACAACCACGCTAATGCCAAGCATTCGAATGGGCTCTGTCGTCGGATATGGGGTATAAGGTATACTAGCAGTCCCAGTATGCCAATTGAGTATACGTATGTAGACAGTTGTAGCAAAGAGAGTTGATAGCCGGTCAAAATCGCCAATAGCCCGTACACTCCCGTAACCTTGTTGAATACCAACGCCAGGGAAATGAGCTCTGTTCCCGTCTGAAGGCTCACCAGGCCGAATAGGCTCTACATTCTCATTAGCAAGTCGCAAAGGTGCCGAATCAATTGGTAGCCGTATATCTTACCTGGGGTCGAGGAGCTCTCAGGTATAGCCTTGTAAACTTTGACATGATTTCCAAAGCGCACTGCAGGAGATTTTTGACGACTGTAGGTCGCTGTAGGGAAGTACGCAGAGGTGATTAAGGATCTGGAGCTGGTAGGGAAAGCCGGAAGAAACGGACCAGATGATGTTAAAACTGTGCCACTGTGGAGGTGCACCAGGGGTTCGAAATCTCCACTCCCGTGTTCGCCAACGTCGTGGTTGGGCAGGTGATGTAATACACTGTTTCGAGCGCAGTTTCGAACAATCCCAAATTGGTCACGTGACCCTGAGACCAACCTAGAAATTCCCCTTCAAAACAAAGAGTATCTAGTTTCGCAGAGAATATATGGTAAAGGCGAACATTGCCAACAATCATTTTCCGGCTCCTATGATGGCATATACAAAGATGTCACAACACAAAACACCATTTTGCAAAGGTCCACGGCTACATTCGGTGCTGTAGATACTCACCTTGTGGCTAGGAACGGGAGCAACTTGTACATAGAAAAGTCGACAAAGCTCTCAGCGTTGAGTACAGACTAGTGCAAAGTGCGAGTAGATATTCTCCAAATATAAGTCACCTATTACTATGTGTCCGTAGCGATCGTGGGCTCGTGGTTCTGGTTGTATTATACAAGCTCGTGCACCCCAATCATACACTCGTGAGCAACGTCGGTCGGCTTCCACAGGGCTGTTGCAGAGGTATGCAAATGATATCGCGGCATCCCCCTTTTACACCGCGCAGCACCTTTAGCACGAGCATCCTTCTTGAGCAGGCTGTGATGTATTTGTTTTGACATCAATCACTGCGGACGCGCCATGTTAGCAAGTGCTGACCGGAAACTAAGAAGTCGTGAATCTTACTCTGACTAGATGCTTGTGCGGCAGCATCGGTGCCTTCCATACCCGGTAATGCCTGTGCTATCCGCTTGAATAGATTTTTGACATTGTGGCCGAGCTTAGCGCTCGTCTCCATAAACATCAAGTTATTCTTCTTCGCTTCGTCTTCTCCTTGCTGAGTAGTAACCTCGCGTTTCTCGTTCAGGTCGGTCTTGTTACCAACCAACACAATAATGACATCGTTGCCTCGTTCCGCCCTCACGTCGTCGATCCATTTTTTCGTGTTTTGAAATGATTTTGCATCTGATGAGTGCTGGTTAGATCGATGACCTCAGCGCAATGGAAGAGAGACTCCATACTAGATATATCGTAGACGACCACCGCCACACTTGAATCACGAATATACGATGGAATCAAACTTCGAAACCTCTCTTGTCCAGCTGTGTCCCACAGCTGTAATCGAACAGTGCGGTCTTCGAGATACATGGTCTGTGCATGTCAATATGTAGGACATTGTGAAAGGTCGCGACGGGCTCACCTTGGATAGAAAGTCGATGCCAATCGTCGCTTGGTACATGTTATCAAACGAATCATACATGAACCGTGTAATGAGAGAGGTTTTGCCCACTGCGCGGCGCGGTGTTAGTTACGATTGCCATGATAAAGCTTTTGTCGTAATCGACGTACCACTCTGCTCTCCCAAGAACACTAGCCTGAAAAACCATTGTCAGATAAATCACACCGCACGCCAGAGAACGCATACTTGAATTTCTTCAAGGGGTTGTTATAAGAGCCCCCTGCTTGCGCCATGCTGAATACAAGTCAAAGCTAATATGCAAGTATAACCTCGGGTGTATCGATGGGCAGAAAAGGAGCGTCGGTGTAAGATAGAGGCCGTCGTCGGCGGAGGGAAGGGGCGGCGGTTTGGGTCGTTGCTGGATCCTAATACGAATACGCAGGGTGAGGTTGAACAGATCCAGAACCCAGAAGTATTAGCTTTCGACAACGGTCAAAGGCCAGATTGTGCGGCACCGTGGCTGCGAGTAGACTGTGCAAAATTAGGAGAATGCGAATATGCTCATTGATGGATCGCCACAGCATGGGCCAAAAGTGCAGCGTGTGGCAGCTTCGGCGTTGGCTAATCAAGACGAGAAGCTGCCCGTGGTGTAGCGGCCTTGACCGACTGAGAAGTGGACGCACGTGCAGTCTGGTCTTGGTTTAGTCTGGTGGTGGGATGTTGGACATGGAAACTGCCTGGCTGTCAAGGTCTTGGAGAGGCAACCACCAGTGACCAGTACTTCAGGGGTCTGGTGGTAATTGAGAGTAACCTCTGCCTATAGGTACCTTGGAGGCAGATACATGTACGGAGTCGTGGCTGCATGTGGTCCCCATTGAAATCAAAGCTTACTTAAGTACCTAGTACCTAGGTAGGGGGTTGGCTCACTTGCTGTGCACCTCCATGAAATACGGAGGCTCATTTGCATGCCCGTTTTTTACGGAGCGCCTCATTGAGCTAGCCCAGCTCCACTAAAAAATATTTTGACACCAAATTTCAAACTGCCTCCGGGCGACCAAACTATGATTGACGCCTGAACATTCCGAAATACATCGTTAACGAGCGGCACCGTGTTTTCTAAAGGACATCATGCCTGTCGTTAGTTCCCAATCGAAGGGCTCTGGAGATGCCCCAAGGCAATTCAATCAGCCATCGAGAAAAGGGAAAAAGGCGTGGCGGAAGAATGTTGATGTGACTGACGTCCAACTTGGCCTGGAGGAACTGAATGAAGAAATTATTCGGGGGTACGAAACACTGTATCCCTCTGCAATAACCTCGCGCACTGACTTTTTTTCTTACAGTGGTGTTATCCGAGAGAAAGACTCTTCAGAGCTCTTTACCATTGACTTGGCAGGTGACTCCAGAATCTCGAAACAATTTCCCAAGCACGTCAAAAAGGGCCTCAAAGCGGATGAGATCCTCGCTCAACGATCTGCAGTTCCGGCTGTCTCCTTGCGAAAGCGACCTGGGGAGAAAACCAGCAACGAAGACCTCTCTACAAAGCGACTGCGCACTGATTGGGTACCACATAAGGAATTACAGCGTCTAAGGCGTGTCGCGGATGGTCATCATGGTGGTACTGTTGAGGCGAAAGATGCAACGTATGATGTTTGGGGAGATGCGCCCAGCACAAAAACTGACAATGTCCTCGATTTCTTGCCAGTTCCGGACTCTGTTAAGCAACCCAAATCTCTCTCACAAAGGCCGATTTCCTTGGCCGCCAGTGGTAAGTCGATTGCCGCCGTTCCAAAGCCAGGCGGAGGATATAGCTACAATCCCTTGTCCACGGATTATGAAGCCCGGCTTTCAGAGGAAAGCGCCAAAGTTTTAGAAGCCGAGCGGCGAAAAGTCGAGTTAGAAGAAGTAGAAAGACAAAAACAAGAAGCAGCTGCTCGATCCGCTGCTGAAGCCGAGGCGGCTGAAGAGCGGGCAAACATGTCTGAGTGGGAAGACGACTCTGAGTGGGAGGGTTTTCAAAGCGGCGTCGAAGACGAAAAGCCTAACACCAAGCGACCACAGCGCAAGACCCCAGCCCAAAGAAATCGCATCAAGCGTCGAAAGGAGGAAGAGAGGCTTGCTAAACACAAAGCTGCTATGAAGATAAGGAGGGCACAAGAACAGCGGATCAAGGAGATTGCAGCTGAGGTTTTGGATCGGGAGCAGACCAAATCCGCCATAACAGTAGAGGGCTCTAATGCTGGCATCGAGCTTGGCGATGATAAACTCAGGAGGAGGCAGCTTGGGAAGTTCAAGTTGCCTGAGAAAGACCTCGAGCTGGTCTTGCCGGATGAACTGGAGGAGTCTCTACGGCTGTTGAAACCTGAGGGAAATCTCTTGAAGGATCGATATCGAAGTATGCTTGTTCGAGGGAGAATCGAGAGCAGAAGACACATTCCATTCAAGAAACAAGGCAAGAGAAAGGTCACAGAAAAATGGAGTCACAAAGATTTTGTCTTGTAAATCATAGGTACCACACCGCTTCAGGGAGAAACATAAATAGACAGCAAAGAAGTCCTTCTCTATGGGTAAGACACTATATCTTCCGCATTGTAATAAAATGCTCAAAATAGGACATGTTTGCTCTGCAAGAGGGGTTCGCCATTTAGAACCTCAATTTCCCAGCAATTAGTCATGCTGTCTTGAACCTGGACCTAAATCATTATACACGACGACCACGTTGCCACGTCCCGACTCAGGTGTGTATCAGAAGCTCATCAGGTCTATCCACAGGTTAGTGCAGGTCAACGCCCGTGGGTTTAGAACTTGTCAAGATTTGCATCGCAAACTCTTTTTGACACTCACCTCGTCCGAATAAGCCGCGTTTAGCCCAATCCATCGCCAGCAAGCAACGTGTGCGGAAACTAACACTCTGGGCAAAATAGACAGACCGCCATGCATACACTGCCCAAAGACCACCAGCCACGCTCCAGCCCTCGCCCAAATCGAATACAGCAGAATTTCCTATATATGCCAAGCTTCCTAAATGATGGTATTCAAACGCTTTGTATGCTGCAGCGTCGAGATCGCCATCGCGAATATCGTTGGCTGACAGCCCTTCTGACAAATGTGCTAACTTGTTAAGCTTCTGGGCGAGATAACAACCTTGCTGGTGTGCCCTCTGAGCCGTTGCTGGCAACGAGGTTAGCTTGCTATCGATCTGATTCAGAAGTTCTCGTAGCTCTCCAAAATCCAAGGTTCCAGACTGATCTTTATCGAACTCGGCAAACAGCTTGTCTAGCCGTTTTAAGTGATTCACGGATTGTGGGAAGCGCTTTTTCACGTCATGTGCAACTTGCCGCCAATCGTTGAAATGCAACTGAAGAATCTCAGGATCTTTGCCGTGCTTCCATGCCAAAGTTCGGAGGAACGTTATAATATGGTCCGCAACATTGTTTTGAACAGTAGAGCAGTCTCCAATCGCGTACACGTCACCTAGTGGCGTTCCATTCAGCCTCAGATGAGTATCAGTCTCTAAGGCGTGGCGATTACTCTGCACATCTCCCAGTTTCTTAGCTAGCTTCTGGCAAAGCGCAGTCTGGGACACGCCGGTAGACCAGAGCACAAACCCCGCAGGGAGCTCCTTGGTGACAAGGGTACCATCTGGTTGCTTTTGTGTGAAAACGATCTTGTCGGGGCAAACCTCCTTCACTCGCGAGTTGGTGAGAACCTCAACTTGATCTCGAGCGAATCGATCCTCGGCATACTTGGAGACAGTTTCATCGTATGTGTTGAGAATGTGGCTGCGACTCTGGATGAGGTGAACGGAAATTTCATTTCGGAGTAACCGCGGAAAGTGCCGAGTAAGATCCTCATTCAAAAGATCGTACATTTCTGCAGCAAACTCAACACCAGTCGGCCCTCCACCGCTCACGACAAAGGAAAGGAGTCGCTTCCGTTCATCGTCTGATGTCGTAGGCAAGCAAGCAACCTCAAGGTTTCGAATAACCTGGTTGCGTATCTTCCGGGCGTCGTTGATGTCCTTGAGAAAGAAGGCATTATCAAGGCCCTTAACACCGTGAGGGTTTGTTACAGAGCCTACAGCAATTACCAATTTGTCGTACGGGACATAAAACCGAACTTCTTTTCCCTCGCTATCCACTTGAGACACCTCAACCAACTTATCAGAGAAATGAACATCCTCAGCTTTAGCGCGAATGAAGTGCCCATTGACTCGACTCAGAATTCGGCGAATAGGCTCAACAAGAGATCGAAATTCCAGGGTCCCCACAGTCGCCGAAGGAAGCATTGGTGTGAAGAGAAAATAATTAGTCGGTGAGATTACCGTAACGTGATAGTCGTCAGGGTTTAGGCTTTTGAGGAGAGCAATACCTCCCCAGCCTCCACCGAGAACGACGAGCTTGGGTTTGTCCTTGTTTTGTTTCTTGGCTTCACAATCGTCGTCGTCAATAAACACTTCGGCAATCGGTAGATTATCGGGGCCACCTCGTCGGGGCTGCAGAGCTAGTTGGGAGACGTTGATGTCGCTCTGCTCTCCTTCATGTTTGTACGTGGTGGCGTCGTAGAGGAAGAAGCCAACCACGCCAAGACCAAGTACAGTTACAGAAATTCCAAGCCAGGCGCCGGCCCTGTAACAGAAATTAACTACCCATGAATTGACCTGGGGAAGAGGCTTTCCAGATAACGGGCGAAGCTGTACAAAGGAGCCTAGGTTACCACGAGCGCGGTCCCTTATTTCAGACCGGACCCCAGAGACATTGATATATGTTCGAGCTTGCATTAGGCGGCCAGGAGCCAATTTTGCCATGGAATTCTTCCATTGGGGCGCAACGATACGAGTCGACTGCCGGATATTGGCGGTTCGTGCCAGACCAGCAGCTGTTTGGGAGACGTTGCGCGCTCGCATGTTTTGTGTTGACGGCTACCTGAAGAGCAGCAGACAAGTCACGGAGTCCGGTTGCTAAAGCGGCATAACCAGGGATCAAAGAGCTTCATAGGCTATTCGAAGTCAATTGGCGTGGGGCGCGCCTGGGAGTTAGGCACTGTGAAATGAAAGATTGCGAGGACAAGACAAACTGTTGCTCGAGAGACTTGGGAAAGACAAGCATGGGCGACGCAAGTTGGTTACGTCTGGTGGTGACAGTTTTCCGTCCTTCAAATGCTGGCAGGGAGTGGCGTCATAGAGACGAGCACAGGATGGACATGGATGCAAGCATGCATGTGTCTGGTCTGGTGTCTGGTGCACAGTGTGGTGCGGACCAGGTAAGCTTAGGCCAGGCAGGCTAGGTACCTGACGCGAAGCCGTCTTAAGTCAACATTGAACATTGAAGTTGATTGGAGCTGCCAGGCATTCCAGGTCAACTGGTCCGGTCTAGTTTGATGTCAAGTCTCCATGTCCGTACTCCGTAATATCCAGCAAGGATCAATTGATTGTCCCACTTGCGTGTCCAGTAACCAATCTTTGCTGCCAGACCAGCAGTCCTTGTATCTCAGCTTCCCGACAGATCCGTTCAGGTCAACTGGTTCAATGTTCAAATTTTAACCAAGGTCCGAACTTCCTGTTTGCCGTCGAATGAGGGAAATCCATCATTTAGTTACTTCTCCAGCCCTGTGTGGAGTGTTCTGTGCCTATTACAACCTTTTACCTGTGTTGACTCATTTATTTGTGCACTCTTACCGCATCACCTTGCTAGTTCTTTTATACAAGACATCAGGAGAGTTGTGTACATGTTGAGGAATTACAGACTGTGTGTGCTTTATCGTCGCTTTGTGGAGGCTGCAGGTCAAGAGAGCTGGCACCCCTCCTTGTTCAAACATTTCCACGCGCCGTCTGAATTGGAAACATCTCGCTATCTGCCTACCTAGATAGGTACATCCCATATGCATGCAATATGCCAAGTACAGGCTGGACGAGGGAGAAACCAAGCATACGTATCCAATCAATTGAGAGAGATTATCTCATACCTATCCCACAGCCGTCAACTTCAGCACCTGAAGTATCGCTTCTCTACCCATCGACGTTCTTGATCTCGAAGTATATTGCACACCACCACAGTGATTTCCGGAAACACCGTCATAAGCCTGTGCAGCCCCACGCGTCCGGCTGAATAGGTTGCCAGAACTATTCTCTCCAAAGCCACTCCGTGATCTACCAATACTTGTACTGCCATCAGCGCTGCGCCGCCACTAGCCATCTGCGTATCCAACAGCAAAACACTTTCATGCTCATGAATGTCTTCCGGAAGTCGTAGATAATGAAGCTCGGGTTCACCGGTCGAGAAATCTGATTGGATCAACAGTCGCCCCGTTCGGCAGTCAGGAATGGTTTTTCGGAGAGCCGATTCAAAGGCAGACCCGCCACGGAGGACAATTACAGCGCTTACTTCGCCTTTAGGCTGCAATCCCTGGTAGTTGTAGCCTTGTGGCGTCTCAATAGCCAGTGATACAAATTGTACATTGTTCAATGCCCTGGATTCTTGTCAGCGGTATTGTCCGACCTTGCTCCGACTTGTTCGATGGACATACTGCTCAATAATGAGCGCCGCTAGCCGATCAAAGTAGAAGATGAAGTCCTCCGCTGATGTATCAATGTTTTGTAAAATCGTATTCATAAATTTCAGTTGCGGTGTATCATCTAGGATAACAACGCGATCTGACAGAGGTTGCTCCTTGCAAGTTGCCTCCAGTCTTGACAGAGCCTCGCGGTGGTGGGTGGATTTCTCGAATAGTTTTTTCTCGATGAACTGTACCATCATATCTGCGCATGTGTTATATTAGGACGAATCAGAACGATGTGACCTATCGGTAACCTTACCTAATGCAACTCGGTTTTCGATGCCACGGGGGACGATTAAGTCAGCCACTTTCCGCTGAGGCTCAACATACTTGGAAATTCCACAACAATGTCAGCACATTTGACTCCTACTTTTGGCCAAGTGGACATTTTGGCAACATTTTGTTTACCTTTTCGAAATTGGGTTTGACAAAAGCAAACCACTGCTTAATGCATCCTTCAATGTCTCTACCTCTTTCTCGCACATCCCGAACAACTGTTGTCAAAAGGTAAGCCAGGGGTGATGTACACAGCGTCTATGATAGTAACACACTTCGTCTCGACAAACAAGTATCAGCATCAGCTTCACAGTAAATCTGTGTTGTTATTGTTAGTATATTCAGCTTGCAACAGACAAGGAGCAGAACCAACACCCATATCCAGCAGTTCAATTACTCGTGGATCATATAAAGCAAAAATGCCTTCAAGAATAAGCACATGAGGCGAGTAGATTGATGTGGTTTGTTCCAGTCTCTGGTGCTTCTGAAACGAGTAAACTGGTATCTCAGCTCGTTTTCTGTAGTTTCTGTTAGCTAAAAAAAGGCAGTCCCAAGGAATTGAGAAGCGAAAGTTGGTTAAATCCTCTTTACCCAGCTTTTAAATCACGCAGACGGTCAACTAAGATGTCGAAATCGATAGCCTACGGTGCGACAAAGAAGTGCAATTAGTATGAGTTCAAATACGAAAATGTGTTGGAGCGACATACATCTGGGGAATCAAAGTCATACTCATTGGCAAAAGCTAACTTCGACTGGTCGGGAGTGAGCGTCTTATAAAATGAGTCCTGCGGAACGGTGAGCTGCCTCTCGTGATCCTTAACTGAAGCACATGTGGCAAATCAATTTCTCACCATGGACAGAATTACCACCCAGGGCAGATTGAGCTTTTTCACAATGGCCTGGGATACGGTCGACTTCCCAGAACCCGAGCTTCCAGCTACGGCAATAATGCTAACGTCCGCCCAAGGCGGGGAGTAATAGGCTCGCTTCTGAATGGTGACATGGCTTTCAAGTTCCAACATCTTCTTTTCTTTCCTGGGAATAGATTGCCGAGGATTACCAACTGCAATGTTGTCTGCCAAAGACGTCTGCGACTTGCCAATTATTGCTGAAGCGAGGGTCAGGCAGTGAGGGCCTGATTCGAATAGTTAGATGACACACGGCGCCCACTCTGGAATGTATAGAGCAGCCCGTCCTCCTGATGCCGCGATAACCTGTATTGTTTTAATGGTCACGCAACTACCAGACAATATCGAAATGCTCCAAATCTGAGGTCCTGTGGCTGGTGGGGTCATATGTAGGTCTTGCCACAAAGAAGCAGATTGAGGAGCCAAGCTTGAGTTACCCACGGAGCATGTCCCTTCACCTATTGATTGGTCTGGTACCTTGGTAGGTAGTGGGTCAACCCTGCTAACCGAGAGCTTTGTCATGTCAATCTGGTCCAGTCCCAGACCAAGCTGACTCAACTACGCCAACCGAAATCTGGTTGACCACGACCTAAATCTCTGAACCATCACCAGCCCCCTCCCTTTTATCATCCTGTTTCCTCCCGCGCGCTGAGCCGCCCGTCAACTCGCGAATTGTCCTCACACTCCGGCAGCAGTCCAGTTGCCATAGTGCCGCTGATTTTGAGTTGTGAGCTTCGTGGCTACGCCTCTTTTTTGGCCTCCAATGCCTGAAGCGTGATTCTTTCTTGACTTCCCCGCTGGTTGTCTTTCTTCTTGTTGTCACACACTGCAGAACTGTGCTGCTCAAAACCGGGCGCCTCGCCTGCTGCGAAAGCCGGCTTGCCGATCCATGGTATGGAAATGCCTCGAGGGACACAACGGTGAGGTGTTGTCGTCATCTAACATTGCTGCCTTTGCAGGCTTCCTCGTCGTCTACCGCCACTCCGGGAGGGCATTCGTTCGAGAAACGTGCCGACAATGTCAAGTCACCTAAGAGGTAGGTAAAACTTCGCACAAACGACACTGAATCAAGCAACTCTCTATGATGAACAAATATAAATGGGAATCTCTCCTAACCATACCATGCGGAGAACAAATATTTATCTTCAAAGTCTCTGATTGTCACCACTTTTTTGTCCTGGTTTAATGACGCATACTCTTTGAAACTAGCAAACTAATATTCGCTGTAGTGACATCAATGCTTTGATTTTAGACTATTTGACAATGGAAGGATACCCCAATGCGGCCGCAAAATTCTCCAAGGAAGCGAATTTACAGCCACACCAAGACAATGCTTCCATTCGCGCAAGACAAGAAATTCAGAACCACATACATTCTGGCAGTATACAAGCTGCTATTGAGGCTCTCAATGAACTTGACCCAGAGGTAGGGCTAATTTTTATTTCATCTTCCCGCACTCCCCGGACCAAGCCACACATGATTACAACAAGAGTTTTACATGCACCACGCATATGGCTATATTCTAGCCTGTGATGAGAAACAACCACTGTCAAATGACTTTTTATTGGTCTCGTCTGTCGAATTTGTACTTGTTCTGCAATCGTCGCATGAAACAATGGCTGACTGTACGTGCAGATATTGGATGATGACAAGGCTCTGCACTTTTCACTCCTTCGCCTACAGTTGGTGGAACTAATCAGGTCATGCAACTCCGCTGGCGGCGATATTGGACCAGCTCTGAAATTTGCCACAGAGCAACTGGGGCCTCGAGCCCCAACAAACCCCAAGTTCCTTGAGGATCTGGAAAGAACAATGGCATTGTTGCTATTTCCGCCAGATGGCTTGGAACCCCAACTAGCTGCTCTCCTTGACCCAGAACTTCGTCGAGCTGCTGCTGATAGTGTAAACAAAGCTATTTTGGAGAAGCAGTCAGCGAGGCGTGCTGCCGCCATTCGACAGCTCGTGAAAATGCGAGCTTGGGCGGAGAACAGTGCTCGAGACAAAGGCATCAGTCTGCCGGACAGGCTCGATATAGGGCTACGAGGGGAAGAGCAAGTTCAGCACGATCGTCCACAAGCCTTAATTGGCAATGGGCATGAACCTATGGTAACCGGTTGAAAAACTCCTACCAAAAGCTGCGGCTGAGGTCTATGGCATCATTCTCCCCCAAAATCCATTCGCATAGCTTTTTCGTGATCATATCTTCACGACTTATGCCGTGATTCCGGTAGTTTTGGTTTTATGGGAAGAAGCTGGCAACAGGACAATCTTGTTGGTGTCGCTTGTATGAGTAGGATGGGCATCCGACCTCTGTATTTTTAGGTTTGCTTTTTTACTTGTGTAGCCTGGAAGGACCGCTACAACATGGATGGGATGGGATAACGAAATGATACGCTTATGATGGAGTTCTGGTTGCAGGTCGGGAAGAAATATGTACAATCAAGGCACGACCCTAAATGGATGTCAATGGCTGCATGATAAGTGTGTCTTAAATTAGCCATCAATGTTGGTCCTTCATTGTGATGCATTTGACTTCCTTCTATCGTGGAAAAGAGTACCAGAGAATCTCCTTTAAATCTTCTCCAGGCACTTTTCTCGCGCCTCGGCATGCACCCAACCAACAAAGGCTCTCGTCAAATAGGCATAAGTGTCAAACTTGATTTCTAAACTGTAATATGTACACATAGCTTGAGAAAAAAAACCTGAGTAGCCCACTATTTGGTGCGAATGTGCTTCAGCTTCTTCGGAGAGTACAGGAAGTTGTTTGCGTAGGCCTTCGGCGTAAACTTGCGCGAATTGGGCTCCTGAACAAAGTACTCATACCCCTGCTTCTCCGCAAAGTGAATAGCATCTTCCTTGCTCTTGAAATTAACATGTGTACCCTGCATGAAGTCTCCCGACGACTGCCAACCCATTAAGGGGTTCTCCCACCTGTGGCCCTTTGGAAGGATATCCCAATCCATTCGCCAACGCTCAGTTCTAAAATCTCCGGATTGGGTCGCAGGCTTAGATTCTTTATAAATTCTGAAGATTGTGTTAGTTTTGCGAGTATGGCACCCAGTTGAACACAACATACCGAACAGTCCGGGCCTGAAGCTCCATGGGTGCACCCGAGAGTACTGCGGCGGGAAGAATATTCTCGCTGCCATCCTGGACACGCGAAGGCACGGGGGTGAAGGTGCTATAAGAGAACATTAGCACTTATTCTCTAAATGAGTGGGCGCGCCAATTGACATACGAGGTAGCTTTGTCTGCGGGCACGTCATAGTCAGGTTGGTTGCCATTGTCAAGAGAAGCTCCTGCAGGTGAAGTGAGTGAGCTCTGGAACCGTATTGAGGTTGCACGTAGGCCCAAATGGTTTGCCCCAGCATTCCTGAGAAGGCTCATTGCGCCTTGTGATCGGAACGATGCCATGCTGGTCAAGTTTTGTGTTGTCGAGAAGTAAATGGGTCGTCACACGAAGATGGAATTCAGATGTCGAATCACTGATTGAGGGTCGGTAACATGGCTGAGAAAGCTTAACGCTGATTGGTTGTGACGGAGCGATGTTTTGCCGAGGCGAGCGCTTTTTGTCAGGAACATTGAACCATGCTTTGCCCTGAACAGCACCTCACCATTGAGTACCAGTATCTCGATCGCAAATACGTCGAGTTGGTCTTTTGTTAATTCCACAGCTTTGACCTTAAATTGCCATCATCATGAGCTTTGTCACCCGGCGGGCGCTTTCGACGCTCATTCCACCCAAGGTGCGTGTTCTGCAAGTCTCAACTGGTCGCATTTCACACACAATGCTAACCCCAGAGCCTTTGAAGGTTGCTTCTCCTAAGGTACGAATAACACATAACTCGGGTTTCTTACGGGTACCGACGGCCGTTCCGCAGTCGTGTCTCTCGACAGTGTTGCAAGACGTTCCTCGGTAGCCCTGGTTGATAAAATTGAATGCTTGCTGGCAAGTCTACAAGAGCTGATACAGTGGTATTTTCAGGCAATTGGTGGCGCTCCCGACGCTCTCCGTATGCAACGCGTCGTCAGCTTCTACGAGAAGCTCCCTCGAGGTGCAGCCCCCGAAGCCAAGGCTAAGGGCCTCCTTGGTCGATACCAAGCAAAGTACTTCGGCAAGAAAACTTCCGTCCAGCGTATGTTAACCAATATCAACAATCAAATTTCGAATGGCTAGTCATTGACAAGATTGCAGCTGTCATCCATGCGTTAGTTCTCCTAATTGGCATCGGCTACGCCCAAAATTACTATTTCCACCTCCGTAAGTCTGGACTGCATGTCTGTTCCATATCCCAACCAAGAGTGAATAATAACTGATTATTGCGTTCCCATCATACAAAGGTCACCACAAGAACAATGCGCACTAATGTACTATCGTTGCACGGTCGGGGTCTACATTATAGCGAATAGACAGCTTGAGACTTGTGTAGATAGACCCTAGACAGCACTGCCACAAGCAATCCCCTAGCCTTTTTCAATTTGTAATTGCTTGATAGCAAACATGCCTACCTTCTTCATTTTGTGTATGTAGTTGTTGCAATATGCCGTGGCCAATTACTTGTTCGCAGGGGATGTCTGGACTGATTCAGTATTGCTTGAGGCCAACACGTGTTTGATGATCAGATGAACCCCTATTTGGGAATCAGATTTCCCGGTCCGTGTTAGTTTGTTTACGGTCGAATTACGTGAAGGGGAAGCTTTTGAGATAATGTCCAAGCAGCCCATTCGCATTCGTACTCGGTGAGGCAGGGAAAGACGAGGGAAACTGGTGGCTGGCTTCTCAGCCCTGGTTTGCTCCAAATACTCTCGTTCTCCAACTGCCGGAATCCAGACTGCCCTTCGCAAATATATAGCCAAGTCAAGGCTCACTATCGACGTAACTCTGCTATTACTTTCACCTGAGGAGCCACTCACTGCATGCTCCTCGAAGTTCGGCAAAAGTCGCTACCGGCCGATTTACTCATTTCGGCCTTAGAAAACTAACCACTACCTACCATATTCGTTTAGGACCTGCCTTGTTGCATCATGATCTGGTCTCGTCAGAACCTGCGGCGCCAAGGCCCCTACGTTAGCTGGACTCCTAGCACCTTTTTCGTGCAACGCTCAAATGTGACCTGGCCTGGGTAACCGGGCCCCACTATGCTGGTGCTTCAGCCTGCAACGCCTAAGTCATCACCTTTGGGGACAAATAGAGCTAAACCAAATTCAGGTGACTACAACTCTGAACACCAAACTCACACTCTGCTTCTCCAGTTCCGACTAGTCTCACGCCGAACCTACTGCCTCTGGCTTCACCCAAACCAAACAAACGCATCGCGAGGGACGCGAACGCCACAACATTTCATCGAGAGGTTTTATGCGTGTAGGGGACTGTTGGAAAGTCCGCCTCTGCGGAACCGATTTGTGCGGCTTGACCCTGCTTCCATCACACCTGAAGGACCAAGAGTTGCATCACAGTCACACCACTCTGTTTCGCCAATACTCTACATCTAACCTCTATACCCAAGAACTATAGAATCTCCGCCAGATTTCTCGAGCAGCGATAATACACTCCGCATCAAGACTCGATTTGGGACACTGGGTTGGAAGTAACTTTGAGTTGTACTGCGCACGGCGCACATTACGTTACTACGGCGGATGATGGCAACAGAGCTTTTGGGCGATAAACTTGCTGATGTCTCTGTCTCATCTCAGCTCCAGCACGTTAGTATTCACATATGCTTCGCTCTGACTAGAGATACCAGTGCCAGGTGGTCCGTTAACCATAATTCGTGAACAGGACGGCCAAGCCCAAGACGGCCAACATGATCTAACCAAGGCAAACAGCGATTCAACATCGAACGGAGATGAAATAGCCAATAAACGCGTTGGAATCATTGAAGAGCACACAAACTCTGCTGATGTCAGTGTTAGCGGTGGATCGGATACCGAAGCTTCTCGTCAGCGGGAAGGAGACAAGGGCCATGGTCGATCGGCCTCATCCGCTAAGAAGCCTACCACCTTCAAAGCGGTATCTGTAAATAAGACTTTCTTGGCTTCGAAGGGTAGCCCCAGCGGTATCACTGCCAAACCAGTCTACAAGCCAGCCACAAGCTCGAAAACTCCTCCTCCGGGCTCCAGCGCATTGTCTTCAACCCGACCACGCCTCATTGCTAAGACTGGCAGTGGCACCCGAGATTCGACACCCCGGTTTTCTTCTGTCGTTAACGGCTCCAAACCGGCGTCAACTCCCGATCCAAATGCTGTTTGGAACAAAAATAGGCGTGAGTTTATCACAATCACGTGCGAGGACATATCAAGCTAATCTAAAGAATGACTCCAGCCCCGGAACCCAAAAAGTTCACTGACGAAGAACTTAAAAAATACGGAATTCACATGGCTAGTCGCCTCAACGAAGATGATGCACAGGGACAAAACAAGTGGGCAGATATTGATGACGATGACGAGGACTGGGCGCCTGAAGCAATCACTTGGGGTGATGGAACCAAGACTACTTTGCCACATCTGGACGAGCCGCAACCTTCAATCGACGAGAAAATTTCTCTCCCCAATAGGCCTCATATAAAGCCCAGCTCACCTGCGCCAACCGTACTGTCTGGGACGCCCATGTCGAGACCTGGTGGTTTAGCGACGGGAAGGGGACTAGTATTAAAACCTGCATCCCAGGACAAACCAGCACTTGCCGCCAAACCGCCTGCATCTACTACCCCGGCGAAATCGCCTTGGGCTACATTACCTCCCGTTGATAGAGCCTCACCAGGGTTGGTTGACAACGCCTCAGGTCCCCCAAATCAAACGAAGGATAGTACGGTCCCGAAGACTTCAGTTTATCTGCCAAAAGAGATTGCCGCAGACGATTTTAATCGCTCGTCTTGGAGGGATGGCTCTAATAGGGAGTTATACAATTCGCAATCTGGTCGCTATGAACCGGTTTCCGAAAGACGGGGCTCAATGAAATCAGAATCCCACCCCAAATATCCAGCTTTACTTCAGCGGGCACATCCTTCGGATCAAAGTATGGAAACTCACGGGACACCGCACTCTGGACGTATGCCACAAGACACCACTTTCACCAGACGTCGAGGATCATCAAGTGTTAGCACTGGAAGTGGATTGTTTCCGCAAAGGCAGGGCAAAGCCACTGATACGAATGTGCCTCCTTTGCCACCGACGGATGCTATGGAACCAAGCAGAGCCTCTTTCTCAACATCCATGGAGAGCATTGCGCCTTCAAGTGAGCCGGCTTCTTCCAATGCAGCTGTCACCAAACAACACACATCCATGCAACGAGTGACAAAGTCTTCTCCTGGCATGGCGCTCGCAACACCGCAGCCCAGTGGTGGTTTCTCTGATTCGAGACCTAACCCCACCCAAAACACTAGTGACAGTATCCTAGATGAAGTCGAGTACCAGAAAAAGCTGATGCGAGAACGTATTGAGCTTGCCAGGAAGCGTCGCCAGGAGGAAGAGGCACGTGAAGAAGCCGCTAAAAGAGAACGCATTCAAAAGAAGCTAGACGCACTGGGTCCTGCTCCTGAGAAAAGAAGCGGCAAAAAAGACGTTCCTCCAAAAATCGACTCTGTTCAGCCAACCCAGATCCAACAGCGTGAACGGCCAGCGCTAAACGATCAGGAGAGTTCTGCAGGCGGAGACCTATCTCCGGTGAGCGCCATATCGACCATCACCAGCCAACCTGATGGCCCAGTCGCCAATTCTAAGGCTTCTAAGAGTCAATCCACAACATCATCCGTGCCGGCGGCGGCGGGAAGTTCAAGGAGGCTCTCTCATGGCCACGAACCGCGTCGCAGCGAGATTTGGGGCGGGCCAGGTGCTCGTCCGGACAGGTTTCCGTCTTGGGGTGCCGGCGCGCCACCACCGTCGCGGAATGTTTGGGGTTCTCCAGACAATGACCGCGGATTAGGGAATGGTACATTCAATCCAGATCTTGGCAGAGTTACCAATGCTTCAGCGCAACAAGGACCCAAGGGACCATTGCCAATTGCGCCACCTAGTAGCACCGCAAGAGCGACTTCCCACGGCCAGGTTCAGTCTTCCCAAATGCCTTCAATCAGCTCCCAAAGCTCTCGGTACGATACAACAGGATCAGAGCTTGCCAGCAAGTGGGTCGCGTCTGTAGCAGAAAACGACAGGAAGTTGAGTTCTACGAGGCTAACTGAGAGAGTTGGTCGTGAACGTCAACTGATGGAGAGGGGACTAACTATGGAAGACACACAGCCAGCGATCAAAGATACCTGGCGCCCAATTCATGTTCCAGGGGATGGCACTCGCCATAAAATTGGGACAGTGGATGTGCAGTCTCATCAACCGGCGCCGTGGAAAGCAAGTAAGGATTCGTCTCAAAAAGGCAGTGGCTCTTTAGAGGATTCAGTCCCTTCTGTTAACGCTGGCGTAATTGGTTCTGGGGCACCGCCACAGTCGCGACCATCAAGATTCTTCCCTGCGAAAGATGCCCGTCATGAATTGCCAAGCGGGCGGGTTCATTCTCGTTCGCCATCACCAACTCCTCCTCCACCTACGATGGAAGGACACCCTGTGTACGAAGGAGACGTTATGAGGCCACATGTGTCTCTCCCGAAGCCTCAACCGGTTGTGAAGCTTCCTCCTACCTTGTTATCAGCACAACATCTCCCACCAAGGTCTAACAATGCTTGGCCTAGTCGAAGTAACACAAAAGATGTCCAGCGGTATCAACACAGTCACGATTTATTACCAGACAGTGAGCAGGACTGGCAAGCCAGGTTCCATAAATTGTTCCACGGGGACAAGCCACCTCTGGGCAGGGATACTACCGTCGACGTCTCCAGCAAAGGTGCGTTCGACCACCTCGGCTATCAAACTTCAGCAACCGTTTCACTTCCTACATTGTCACTAGCACAAGCCGAATTTGGTTATCACTCACTCATATCCAAACCCATGGCCGAAGAGTGTTTTGAGGAGCAAGAGATGGGCTCCCTACCGCAAATACGCCTCCCACACAAGACGCCGGAAGCAGCATGGCAACCAGCCATGGCACAAGCTAAAACATTGCCCAAAAGATTCCTTGTTCAAGCGTCTATCATGGACCCCTTTGTAATTCCTTCGAGTTCTCAGATGGGGCAAAGCATTATCCATGTTCATTTTCCAGGAATGAAGGAAACAAGGTCAGTGTCTTTGCCTCACTCTCTACCTCGAAGTTCACGAGGTTCCCATACGCAACGGACAGCCACTCGGCATCGAGGACCTGGCGGAGGGCGGACAGGAAAGAAAGAAACTCTGAATGTGCAGGATGGTGAATCTACTCATATTCGAGGTGGCCGAGGAGGCCGAGGAGGCTATCGTGCGAGAGCTTCTGACAGTTGGGCTCGACACCATTCGCCTTAGCCGAGGGTCTTGGCTAATACACACAGTCGCAATTGCCGCTATCCAAATCACAGCCTAGCGGTGCGACCAAATCGTTGCATGCCCAGCCGCTTCCAGCGAGCTTCCATCCGTTAGGGCAATAGCCAACACTTTTGCAGCGGACGGAGCATGCTTGAATATTGTTACAAAATACTCGTTTCGCATGCGATTCAAGCAGCGCGTACTAATAAGACGGGCTTTGCGAATGTATACTCGTGCTGCTCTGCGTCCGACAGTAGTGGCTCCTTACAACCCTTTACTCTCTGTCTTAACTTTTTCTGGCTTTTTTCCTCTTTATTTGTCTTACGATATCTTGTTCAGCCCTATACGCTATGGTTGATATTATGTGGCGGGCATTTTAGCAGATGTCGAAACGAAATGGACCTTTTATTTCTGTTCTGACTATATTAATCCGATGGAGGTTTACCACCATTGCCCAAGCCTTGATGAGACCGTGATGTGATTATGCTGTAGCTCTTTCTTGCGAACCCTTTAGGGAATGGCATGAAATGGTGCGTGACAAGTGATCAGTTACAGAGACCAATTGTCAGTTGCAATCCTCCTGCCGCGGACACAACGAAACATTCCGGAAGCGTCTCCTATCATTTATCCTGAATCGCCCATGCTCATTTCCAGGTCAAACACTATGCACAACTAGAACTCCCAACTCCTCGACCTGTATTCCCCCAACTTGTATTCGGCCATATCAGCCATGCCTCTGCGTGAAACATCATCGTGGCCGATCCCTATGACAAACTCCGAGGTCTCGCTCTTGTACCAGTCGTCATAGCGAATGGCGCATCGTCTGCTATGTTCCCAGCACATAACGGTACGCACTTCTCTGTTCCTAGAATTCTTCCACCGCACAATTTGGGTGAAGGACATACACCACTCCAGCCGCAGTTGACGTAGCTTCGCCGTCCAAACCTTCTCCACGGAGAGCCATCAGGATGTTGTCCTAGTATTCGCAAGTTAGTTCCGCAAGAGCAAGACAAAATTTTTGGACTCTTACTTTGACCATCTTTTTCAGAACCATGTTTGCAAGCTCTTTTTCAGTATGATAGGCATCCTCGCCTTGTAGCTCGTCCTCTTGGTGTTCCAAATACCAATTGATAAGTTCCTCACCATTTACGCCATCCCCACTTGCATGCTCATCATCACTAATACGCTGTACGATAATGTTGACCATTTTGATGTACTTATCGTACGTCACCATTCGTTTTTTCTTCGATTTAGGTTCCCCGTCTTGTGCATCTGAGGGCAAGTCACTTGGAATTGATTCTTCATCCATTGCCAAAGTGCCGCTGTCGGTGATCCTCCTGGATACAGTCTCTGCAACTTGGCGGAGGGTGTCACTGTCTTCTTGCGGTTCGTCCTCGTCCATCATTTCCACGTCATCATGTTCAACAGAGATAATGCTTTGGCGGAGTAGATCATATGCTTCACACACCATCTTTGCATCAATTTCTTCCACACAGTTTACCTTGGCAATAGCCTCGCTCAGACGGATCATACTCTCCAGTTGTCTCACTGTAATGCGGTAGGAGTTTTTACCTACTCCTCCTTGAGCGTCGTCAGCCCGCAATTCTTTGTATTTAGTGACCAAAACATCTTTGGCCTCGTCGGTAAACTCTGGGCGAAAGGTTCTAGCAAACCGAATGTATCTTTGGAGTTGTTCGGTGCTGAATTCAGGCTCCACTGCGTCATCCCGTAATTGGTGAATTCCAACAATGTGCTCTGCGAGATGCTGATCAATTTGTTCATTACATTCATCAAGAATGACGAAGAACAAATCGAACCGGGACATGATCGGGGCCGACATGTTAATGTTGGATCTCAAGGTCGCTTTGCGGTTGTACCGTCCACCTACAGGATTCGCTGCAGCCAACACACTTGTTCGAGCATTGAGTGTCGCTTGAATGCCAGCCTTGGCAATAGAAATGGTCTGTTGTTCCATTGCCTCATGGATGGCAACTTGATCAGCCACGTCCATTTTGTCAAATTCATCAATGGCGCAAATTCCATTGTCTGCCAACATGAGAGCGCCAGCTTCGATAGTAAACTCCCCCGTCTCCTCATCTTTGACCACAGCGGCAGTAAGACCGGCAGCAGATGATGCCTTTCCACTCGTGTAAACAGCTCGTGGAGCAAATGAGCAGACATACTTCAAAAATTGGGACTTAGACGTTGATGGATCGCCGACGATACAGATGTTGATGTCACCACGCAACTGCATACCCTCAGGCGTGGTTTTGTGTACGCCTGACATTAGCTGCAACAGTATGCCCTTCTTGACCACTTCGTGGCCATATACCATTGGTGCGATTGACTGTACCATGCGCGAATATATGTGATCGCCGTGCACCATCGCTCGCAAGTCTTCGATTTCCGATGGGTTCATGGAAGCGAGTACAGCGGCTTGTGCATCCTCAACAGACTCGACGCCTTCCGCAGAATTGCCTTGGGTAAGCGCATTGACCACATCAGCAGCACTATTTGCGGCAGGTTGGCTCGTGCTTGAAGTATCAGGCGCAACAAAGCAGGCCAGGAAAGCAAGGCGATAGGTCAGATCGCGAACACCGAGCGCCTTCAGGCCGGTGACACCACTTCCTCCTGCCTCATTTCCACGCGGTGCTCCCCGATCGTCCCGAATGGCTGTCGGTCTCAGTCCAGGTAAACCTAGCTGGCTCACATCAGGGACGACAATAAGGGCGCCTGAGAATATGCACTTTTCTCCAGCCTTGGCTCTATCAACAATCTCCCCACGGAGGATGACATCCATCGTTCTAGGCATGCTACCGGTTGGAATCTCTGAGCTATTCTCTTGAATGCGAACCTTCTGCCAATCGACGAAAGTGCTGTGTCGAATATCCAACTGCCATGCCACTCGATTGGAGCAGGTTCTGTTGGGGCACTGAGTCGGCTCTGTGTATCGAAAAGTTTGCTCAACATTTGGGACCACGGCTCGGCACGCTTCACAAACAAATGTTGCCAAAGACAGTTCAGGTCGAACCTCTGAAGTTCTAGTGACTGTGCCCGATATGGACAGAAGTTGCCCTATATTTGCGGCTCGCAAGCTGCGAACCCGTGATACAAGAGGCAAATTATAAAACGCAATTGAGAATAGTTTATCAGTTTGTTGATGCTCGTTCTTTCGGTGAGAGGCGTCACTCTGACTCAAGGACCCAAACTGGCTAGCTGCCGAAGTTGACAGAGCGCTTGAGGTTGTGGGCTGGCGATGCTCCAGGAAGTATTGCGGTTCGTATTTTGCGATCATGTTGTGTAGTGCTACCGTAAGAAAAGGCAAGAAACGATAGTACTGGCGAATAACGCCGTCGGCAAGACTGCCATTCTCCCATGAAGCAAGATGCTTGTAGTCGACGTAGAATGTTGACAGTTGCAAGTTTTTCATGGATTTTATCTGTGCAATGTAATATTTATCCGTGGTAACAGCGCTCGACGTCGGCGCGCCTGCCAGTGGATCTTCAGCAAAACTGTAGAATTATATTCAAATGTCAGTTACGGTTTGCGCCTGTTGCTCACGTCCGCTACGATAGTCAAGGGTTGGGGAAATGCCCTCAAATTGAGTACTTGCATTCATGCAATAAAAATGAAGCCTTTGGACTTCGTACTTGCCTCTCGATAAATGCTTCAAAGTGCTCCTGAACGAGCAGGCCGATTCGGTCCTCCACGCGGGGTATGTTGGCGGCATCAGGGATACGTGAACTCCGAGGTACTTGATCGTCTGCGAAAGCGTCGCCATCATCATCGCTAGCTGCACCGAGGTTCTCTGACGGTGGTCCTCTAGGTCGAGTTGACGAAGAAGAAGGAAACGCCATATGCCGCTTTTGCACCGCCGCCAATGATGGTGCGTCCGACATCATGTATCCAGCCTCACTAGATGCCATTGTTGCTCTGTTGACAATAACAACACAGGAGAGGTTAAACGTCTGCCGCTGCGGAGCGGATCACCCAGTATTGTCTTTCTCGCGATGTGGTACTTGAAAAAGTTTGCAATGGTCGGATAAGAGCTGTTTCGATAACAGAGAGCAGAAAACGATGTGCCATTCAAAGCAGAGACATTCGTGAGAAAACGAGGGAAGGGCAGCACGCGTCAGAGCGCGTGAAAGACGCGTCAAGAGGGGTCATTTTTAATTGACTGCATAAAGTACCTAGGTACCTAGGTATGGAGTGCGGATAGCACTGACAGCTTGCAAAAGCCTACTCCGCATTTTGCAGAAAAAGACTTGGAGCACAGTGTTAAATGTCTGGTGTCCAGAGGACCCACAAACACGGCGGGCTTTGTGAAGTGGTTGAGTCTGGTATTTCCAGACAACCAGACTCATCAGAATAAAATCCGATATTCTCTGTACTGGCGGTGACAGTGCTGCGTCTGTCTTGTAATAGCTGCACTCTAACCAGAATCAGGAGCAATAGTCGAACCTGGGGCGGCACGGACAGCGTATTTCATGGTATCCTGATTCGTGAATGATTGGTTTAACAAAAGGCAGTGCTTTGTTTTAAACAGCAAATAGAGCTTCAATTTGTCGCGGTGGTCAATTTCCCTTGTCTTTTTGGAACCATTGGCCGAGGGATGCCTACCTAGGTAGACACCACCCGCCGTCTGCGTCAACCAGTGCATGTTTACTCTGTAGTTTACCATAGTCCATGCAATCAACCACACTTCAGCTTCGATCCATATGAAGACTGACGTAAGTGTGATTTGGGGAAACTACACCCACGCATGTGTCGGCCATCTTGCAAAGTGACCCGGTAATTGCAATTCCTCGCAGCCATTGCTTGTAGCCAGAAATACCCCTTGGTTTGGAATAGAACAGCAGCGTTTCAGCCCACCATGGCCATGGGTCGCATCCCTAGATTCAAATACAGCCGTACAAATATTCCCAGCAGGATCGCATATATCAGGACTATGCTGCCAGTGGGCGAGTGACCTAGTTCGCATGGATCTAACCACCATTAGCGACTGTCACCGTCAGTCAAACTTGGAACCTGCGATTCTTACTGCATTGGCAGACACGAGCCACTCGTCTAATACTCTCATATACGGGTCTGATGAGCAGTTCTCGGGAGAGTCTTGGCTCCATACGATGATCTCGTCGAATCTCGAGAGTGTTTGGAGCTGTTGGATTGCGATTGGTTTTTCCGGTCCGTCTGGGTTCTGGGGCTTTGCGACAACTACATTGTGGCTTGTCTTGTTTCCAAGCGCTTGCTGGAGGACAACTCCTTCGTATTGATCTGGTAATGTAACTGCCCTTCCTTGGAGTTTTCTACCTCTGAAATATGCTTTCCTGGTTGTGTCTGGTGATATCAGTTTGGTTTGCAACTTGCATGGTGGTGTATCGTAGGGAGAACGCTACCTTTGACGTTGCGAGGCGCCCAGTATGTTTCAGCGCGGGCAAGGTAACCGTCATGTTGAATCTGACACGGCAACAAGGAAGGAGCCGATGTTTCTGCTACTTTTCTGTCTGTGATTGTGAGTATCTGCGAAGACATTGTAGACATGGTGTGATTCTGGCGGGAAGACATTTGTTGCTCTCATTGTTCAGCAATTCAATAAGATGCTTCGCTGTGACCAAACGCGAAAATGGGTTGGTCCGTGCGCGTTTTTGACTTGACGCGTCCGGGAGGCTTGCTACTCTGCAAATGCCCAGTACCAGGGATAGGTCAGAGAGGGGAGTCTGGCTGTCTGGTTCTGCCACTCGACGAAATGACGAAACAATGCACGGGCCATCAAAGATATACCGCAATTGAGTCGGCGCACTGTCCTCCTATACCACCAGACTTTGACACCTCAACAACCTCTCCATCCAGGGTGGTTGTATGCATGTGGCCTCGAGTATCTGTACTCACCAGGTACCTACCTAGGTACCTAGTAGTGAAGCCCAGAGCTCCGCAATGGCCGGACTTTTTTGATCTAGATAAAGTACTCGGCACATTCTGGTACACACAGGGGGCCGTGCTCCAAGAAATGGTAATTAATTTCTAGCCATCGCTTATAAAGAACGGAGTACCAGACGGAGTAATACGGAGTACATGTCTGGTACGTAGAAGCACTGAGGCACGGCAGCACCAGCGACCAGACCCCAGGCCCACCAAAGCCGACCCCAAGTTGCTCACCTCACATGCAGGACTGGGACCTGAGCAACTGAGGCAGTCCTCGCCTCCATGTGGAGTCAAGCCTGGTCAATACCAACTTGAGACATCTGGACCTAACCAGACTGTATCTAATTCTGATCTGGTTTGCATGTGGTTTGGTCTGTTTGGTCTGGTGCTCTGTTTGGTGCCAGCTCCAGACAATACCAGACATGGACCAGACCTTACATGTATGGAGCCCACCAGACACCAGACCGTCACAGAGCCAATCAACCAACATGAACGACTGCTAAAAACACCAGTTGGCAACTTGATACGTCAAGTTGACCTGGCACTAGGCCCTTGGAGTCAACTACGTCACACCGCCCACCAAGTTTGAACTTTGAATCGGGTCACGTCCATCAGGTCCTCCATGCCAGCATACCACCAATTCGACATTGATGAAACTCATTAGAAGCTCGCAGCCTAGGCGGGACCCATGTGCCTGCAATTGAGCCGGAGCCAGTTGTGACCAGGAACGGCATGCTCCTTGTCGATACCAAGGCTTCATACCTACCTAGGCACCTACCAACTCCGTAGGAAGCTAGAGGTCTGGTAGATATCCAGGCTGATGGCCCCCGATCGCTAGCACCAGTCTGTTGACCCCAATCGTGGGAACTGCTGCTTATCAACTGGAAACACAAGCAAACAAGGTCCACAGTCCGAGCGTGTGTGTCAATCGTGCCACGGTACTTAAGTATCAAGGCTGATTGAACTCAACGTACGGAGTATACAAGAGTACAACTCACCCGGACGCAAAAATCCAAGTTACACAAATGCCATTCCGTAGACTACTCCCTGTGAATTCACCCCAACGGTTCTCCGAGGCTAGATTTATCTGCAATGTACCCATCGATTTGGCCGGGAGCTCTCAACAAGCATTTTAGAAATGGCATCGACCTCATCCGTGGCACTGCAGGCGGCTTAGCGTGGGCACCAGCTGTGTCCCTCTCCAGAGGTGCCATTCTCACTACGCTCTCGTGCATCGAGACCGGAACACTCTTGCTCGTGGATGAACCAGGCGAGACTCGCCATGTTTTTGGCCAGAAACTGTCATCTGGAACTGACTTGTCAGCCCTGGAGAGTACAAACGAGCGGCGAGCTGGCACCACACCCCGGGTCGAGATTATTGTCAAACGAGACACATTCTGGGTCCGACTCTTCCTTTTTGCCGATTTGGGGTTTTCGGAGGCATATATGCTTGGAGACTTCCAATGCGAGGACTTGACGTCGTTTTTCCAGGTAAGTCTCCTATGTAGCCGATGTTAGTTTGTGCCTTGAACGCGCCGGTGATAACCATTGCAATTCTACACAGCTGTTTATTGACAATAGAGATCGAATGAGTAATGGAATGACCATGTTGTCCTGGGCATCATCTTCCCTGTCATATCTTGTGAGGTCCACGAACACCCTCTCTAACTCACTGTTGAATATCTCGGCACACTATGATATTAGCAACGACATGTTTGCCGCCTTTCTCTCGGACGACATGACATATTCTTGTCCTGTGTGGCAGATCCAACCATGCTCAAGGGCGAGTAATGAGAGTCTAGAAGCCGCCCAACAGAGGAAGCTCGACCGGTTTATCGATGGAGCTAGGCTCAAGTCGACAGATCATGTCCTGGAGATAGGCACCGGCTGGGGATCCTTCGCAATTGAAGCTGTTAAGAAGTCAGGATGCAGAGTAACGACCATCACTCTCTCGAAGGAGCAAAAACAGCTAGCGGAGACGCGAATACGCATGGCCGGATTTCACGAACGTATTGAAGTGAAGCTGATGGACTATCGTGAGCTTCCCGTGCCTGAGCAACCATACGACAAGATAATTTCCATCGAAATGCTCGAAGCTGTTGGAAAGGAGTATCTAAGCACTTATTTTGGCTGCATCAACAATCTCCTAAAGAAGGAAGGCGGTATTGCAATGTTTCAATGCATAACCATGCCCGAAAGCCGACATGAGGCCTACTCCAGATCGGTAGAGTGAGTTATTTTAATCCGTAGAAAGCTGATGCAGGTACACTGGAAAGTAACACTATGCCACAGTTTCATCAACCAGTACATATTTCCGGGGGGTTACCTACCATCCATTACGCAGTTGCTAGGCCACATCAGTAGTCAATCTCACGGTACCCTTGTTATTGAAAACGTCGAGAATATTGGGGGACACTACGCAAAGACGCTGCGACTATGGAACGAAAACTTTCAGAACAACTTTGACAGCAAAATTAAGTCTGCGTTATTGCAGAAGCACCCAGGAATGACGAAAGACGAGATTGAGGTCTTTCGACGAAAGTGGGAGGTATGAAAACTCGCTGTTTTGTTGATCTATTCGGGTTTGCTAACTCCGCTCTCTGCAGTATTATTTTAGGTATTGTGAAGCTGGATTTGCCACCAAGACCCTAGGAGACGTAATAATTACTGTTGGCCGAGAAGGCACCATAGAGTTACTAGAAGGCATCCCCCTTTAAATTCTGTGCCATTGTGCTTTCCAGCAGACCTGATTTGGTCATTTATCGGAGCAATAGTCTTCCGGTTCTTTTTGTAACCTGTAGCTAGCGTATTATTCAATACTCTCTAACTAATGATCACAACACCGCGTGGATTACTTACTCACAAACTCATCCTGACTGAGCTGTGTCATTCAATTATTGTATGCAAAAGGACCTGTCCGTCTATAAAGTCGCTTGTCACTAGCGTTTCTTTCGGTGCTTCTTGGGCTTCTTTGCCAGGACGGAAGGGGTCGTCGGTGTATAGCGGTTTGCGTGATCGACGTCGAAGTTCGACTTGTTTTTGCGGAATATAAGCATCGTAACGCGTGCATCCTCGGTGCTAGAGTGTGGACCATCTTGAATTTCGATGGAGAGCAGTTCTCGGGCCAGTACTCGCAGAGCAGGTTTCCGTCCATGTCCATATTTCTTGAATGAAGGATGTTTGGCAGTGTCTCTGATATCTCTGGGGGAGTGACTCAACCTCAGGGCATTTAGATCGTGCTTAATATCATGCCCAACCAAGATGCGCCCTTCAAAGATAGTGCATACTTCACGTTGAACATCATCAAAATCTCGCGCAAATCTCATTTCCTTTCGTGAAACGCCGCTCACCGACGTCCTCCAGTCCGTAACTCGTTCCTTTGGCTTCACATAGGAATCGTAAATTTGCCGTCCATGGAAGTCAACTAAACTGACGCGAGCAAGAGCTGACTCATGCCCCCCGGGACCAACTCCAACCATTTCGCAATCGACCGCAACGTATTTCCCGATATCAATGCCAGGCGAGCGTCCGTGGTTGACTCTATCGCAATGAGAAGGCGTCATCATCGAGTTCTCTTTGATACCTAGGCCATATGCCTCTGCTAACGCCTCGCTCGATATATCTTGTTCTGTTGCCCAGAGACCAAGTGACGGTGCCTGATCATGGGGTACTTCAGCTCGCGCCCTAGAACTATGAACAGAACCCATATTCGCAGCCCTCTTAGCCCTGGTATTTGATGGCTGTGACAGGGTCTGAAAACCTTTCCCGGAAACTTTGGGTGTCTTCGGCGCGTTTGATAATTCCTCTTCAGCTTTTCGCTTCAGGGTTGGTGAGTGCGTTTGCTTGGCAAAGTTAGCCTTTGCCTGGAGCTTCTTCCAGTTTGAAGACAGTTCCGCCATGGTCCAAGTACATGTTATAACATGGTACGCTGAGGATTGTGGAAAGAATTTGATGGATTTGTTTGGTAGGACAACCTCTTCCTGGGCTCCTCGTGGCCACTAGACTGGTCCAAACTATTTGATGAATTGGAAGGAGTACGCAGACACTATATAAATTTAGTGGGGCCGCCACAGATGTCTCAAGGCACTACGCTTAAATTGGTATTTCGTCCTTGACCGCCTGGGTGGTGTGCCAAGCATACTACTTTCTGCCACTTGATGTGACCCAACAGTCAGCTATTTTACTCCATCCATAAATGCAAAACAACAACTCGGTCCGCCATCAAGTTCTTGTGCACACACATATCTTTTTATCATGGCTGCCGGAACACCGGCGGCAGAACCCACAGTAGGATCTGACACGCCGAGGCAAAAGGGGATAGCGACACCTGATACGTTGAAAACGGGCTCTATTGCGTGGGTAGTGAAAGATGGCGAGCCGCGACGTGCAGAGATCTTGAGTATTAAAGAGACCAAGAGTGGAAAACAATTTTATTGCAACTTCGACAACTTTAACAAACGGCTCGACGAATGGGTACCTGTTGCAAGGATCGATTTCACACAAGAAGTGGAATGGCCGAACCCCGACAAAGACAAGCCCAAGGATCCCAAAGCTAAGAAGGCGCCGTCACAACCGAAAAAGGCTCAAGTACCCAAGAAGGGGCAAAAGAGACTTAATACTAAGAGAGAGCAATCTGTGCATTCAGAGGCAGCAACGCCTCATCCATGGTCAGGTACGTGTTTTATGTCTAAACAGTCGGGCGGGACACTCCGCTGATCGATGTCATCAGAATTTGTGGAGTCACAACAGCAACGTCAAACATCATCCGTTGGTCCTGATGGCGATTCACAGACCCAAGCCAGCGCGGACGCAATTGCGACACCGGCCGCCGCGGACGACCTGGAGGCGGACGACAAAGAAGACGATATCAAGAAGGAGGAAGGGGAATTCAGCCGAGAAGAGGAAATTGAGAAGCTGAGGACGTCCGGTTCAATGACCCAGAATCCGGCTGAGATTTCCCGCATTAGAAACATATCAAAGGTTCAATTTGGTCGGAACGATCTCTTCCCCTGGTATTTCTCTCCGTATCCTGAAGTCTTCAGCCAAGAAGATGTCATTTTCATATGCGAGTTTTGTCTCAGCTACTACGGAGATGAGGTAGCCTTCTTGCGACACCGGAAGAAGTGTACGTTGCAACATCCTCCTGGAAATGAGATATACCGCGATGACTATGTTTCATTTTTTGAGATTGACGGCCGCCGACAGCGGACTTGGTGCAGAAATCTCTGTCTGTTGTCCAAGATGTTTTTAGATCACAAGACATTGTATTATGACGTCGATCCCTTTTTGTTCTATGTGATGGCTAGTCGAACCGACAAGGGCTGTCACATTGTTGGGTATTTTTCAAAGGAAAAAGAGAGCGCAGACGGATATAATGTTGCGTGTATCCTCACGTTACCTCAGTATCAACGAAAAGGATACGGCCGACTTTTGATTCAATTTTCATACGAACTCTCTAGGATCGAAGGGAAGCTAGGATCACCTGAGAAACCACTTTCTGACTTAGGTTTACTGAGCTACCGCCAGTATTGGTCAGAAAATATCCTCGATCTATTAATGGGGTATAATGAGAGAGACGACAAGGTCACGATTGAAGCTATATCCTCTGCTCTCGCAATGACCACTCAAGATGTGGAACATACACTTCAAGCTATGAAAATGCAGGTCTACCATAAGAGTGATCATAAGATTGTTATACCAGATAATCTCATCCAACAGAGAGAGAAGCAGAAGCTGAAAGTGAGACGAGTGCTTGAACCTGGGCGGATACAGTGGAAGCCACCAATTTTCACAGCGTCAAGTCGGACGTGGGGTTGGTGAGGAAATACGGCGATCTCTACCGCAAGCGGCTCGCCGCTCAAACAATTATCGATCCAATTGTTATGGCTTAGCTCTCTCGGATACACGCAGATGTATATTGCGTCTGGATTTCTCTGGACTCTGTCGGGAAGATGGATACAGTGGCAAGCTTGGGCCCCTCATGACAAACCGATGTTCTCTGACACACCAACAGACGTGAATGAGGAGAGCCCAATGTATTTGGACGCCTTTGTCAGGCTTACGAAAACGAATTGGCCGGAAGACTCAGGGAACAAGGACCTGATGTTGCGATCGGCCTCGAAATTGCTCAAAGGAACAGACACGTTGTGACAACCAACGGCAATTCAATCGGTAATGACACAACAGGTGTCCTGTTCCACCTCCCGCCATGCGGACCCTATCACATTGCACCTGGGAACTTGGACAGAGATAATTTCAGTCCGATGGTATCATGGACGCCATAGAGGTAGGCGTAATCTTCGTGGTCCAAATAGTAATGACGCTATGGGGCCAGAGTGATCGCGACGCGGGAAGTGGCAGCCAAACTACATATGGGCACCAGGGTAGGTGCCCTAGTAGGTGCTCCATGAACTATAACTAATGTGAAATGACCAGGGAGGGAAAGGCTGTACGCTTGAGCAAGAACGCGAGGGTGGTATCTGTATCAATCCAGCGATGGACTATGATCTTTCTGAGCACGCTCCAACACACCCTGGTTTTGCCAGGTACATAGGCGTCAAGACGATTGAATGAATTTTTATCTCGACGCATAGCTTGGAATGTGCCACAGATCTATCAAGAAGTGGACCATAGATTTTGCTTGCCATTAAGTGCAGTGGTGCTTTTTGTATGATTTCGATTTGCAGCGCACTAGAAAAGTCCTGATATCTTCAATATTCTCCATTTAACTACCTATGTGATTAGGCAGCCTCAGTTTGATGGACCGAAAGAGACATGTGGTTGAGACTGAGTGCCTACCTACCTACCTACCTAGGTACCTACCTAGTTAGGTACATAGACTGAAGGAAGTACCGGGCATCACTCAGCCGTCGTGCAACTAGAGGTCGTTTCCTCGGCAAATCTGTGATGCCTGGTGTTTCACAATGAGCCATGGTGGGTCTGTCTGGTCTGGCTTGAAATATCCGTGGCAGCTCTTCAGGGGTCGGACCTTGCCTGTCGCATAACGTTGACGTGCTAACTACAATAAAGTACCCTACATGTACCAGACCCCACCCTGCAGGCAAGAGCTTCGAACTACCTAGGTACCTAGGTAGGTAGACATCTGAGCTTGACGTAGCTTCAAGGACAGGCGTGGTTGACAGTCTCTGGCTGATCTGCTTTTCCTGGGCTCCCTTTCAATTTGCGCCAATTATTAGCCATCGTTTTGTCGCCTCTCACCCGACGTTTACTGTCCAGTCTGTCAACATGATGGTGTCAGGCAGGCTATACGCGGTGCTGTGGGCCATCATTCACCTAGCTACAGCTGGGGAATGGCCGCCCCAGCTTCCACTTCGCGATGCAGAAGATGCTTGCCCTGATTATGCCTTATATGCCTCCTATCCACAGTAGGTAACCTTGCCAGACGCCCCAACAAAGGAGCCTTGACCTTGATCTCTAATAACAGCAGCAAGCCGTTGAGCACCGGGCCGCTCGCGCTCCCATTTCAGAGACCAGACCGGCGATGTCGGACGTTTCATTCCGATGAAATCGAAAGAGTTATCAAAGATATCACCACTCGCATGCAGAATCGGGACCTCGCTAGGTTGTTCGAGAACGCGTTTCCTTCAACAACCGATACCACCGTCAAATTTCATACCAAGGGTAGAGATACAGGCTTCATGCGATTCGGTGGATCTCGAACTGCCCTAGATGATGGTGCCTGGCAAGGGCGTCATTCATTCATAATTACGGGAGATATTATTGCTGAATGGCTGCGCGACTCGACCAACCAACTTCGTCCATATCAGGCGCTGGCAAAGAAGGATCCTGCCATTTTCGACTTGATATTAGGTGCTATCAATACACAAGCGGAATACGTTATTGAGGCACCCTACTGCAACGCCTTTCAGCCTCCTCCAATTAGTGATCTTCCCATAACCTCCAATGGACAAGATGATGTGGTTCATCCAGTGTACGAGCCTAGCGCCGTATTCGAGTGCAAATATGAGCTTGACTCACTAGCCCATTTTTTGGCGCTTGCGAACGACTTCTACGAACACACAGGCTCGACAGATTTCTTGAACGATCGATGGTATCTCGCGGTGGAAACTCTCCTAAAAGTCTTGGAAGAACAATCAAAGCCCACCTTTGATGCCGAGACGGGAGACTATCTAAAAAATGACTACACATTTCAACGATGGACAAACATTGGTACGGAGACACTCAATCTGCAAGGAAACGGCAATCCGCTCAACCTTGGCACTGGGCTCGTTCGCTCTGCATTTAGACCTAGTGACGATGCCACGATTCTAGGGTTCTTTATTCCTGCTAACGCGATGATGTCTGTTGAGCTTCGCCGGGCCTCCAAGTTTGTTAAAGATGCCGGAAAGCCATCTCTGGCCAAAAAACTGCAAAAATGGGGCGAATCCTTACATTCTGCGATCATGGAGCATGGCGTTGTCACTCATAAGTCGTATGGCCAAGTCTTCGCCTACGAAGTTGACGGATATGGCTCTGCAATTTTGATGGATGATGCAAATTACCCGTCTCTCCTAGCCTTACCCCTAATGGGATTTTGCGAAACCGAAGACGTGATTTATAAGAACACGAGAAAAATGGTGTTAGAAAAGTTGGGAAATCCCTACTACCTGACAGGCAACGACTTTGAGGGTATCGGTGGTAAGTCATTACGCACCTCCTTGCTTAATCGAGAGAGACACCGCTGACCAGGTGTGGAAAGGGCCGCATATCGGACTGCAGAATGCATGGCCAATGAGTCTTCTTATCCAAGCACAAACCTCAGGGGACGATGAGGAAATCAAGAAATGCATTGATCTAGTTCTAAAATCGTCAAAGCTGGGTCTGGTACACGAAAGCGTAAACGTGAACTACGCCAGGCAGTACACAAGAAGTTGGTTCGCCTGGGCGAATGGTGTCTTCGCGAACACGATTCTTGACCTAGCGAAGCGTAAGCCGTACCTAATTTTTGGTCCTGAGGCATCACCATACGAACCATGAAGCTCTTCATCAAATAGCTACCCGGCTGGTACTTTTTGGTAGGTGCAGTGAACTCTATCCATGGGGCAAAAAGCCATAACATTGATCATGAGGAAAGCATTATTTATTTCGCCCATATGTCCTTTCAACGCTGTATCAGCGGCTCCCCTTGGGACGCATAGCTAAGTTGCTACTGTGAAAATCATGTATCGAGCCAGTGTAATAATACAAACTGTTTTCTTTGTCTCGAAGGCACTGCAGTAGATGGATCCCCATCATCATGCAGATCGCCCCACGAATTTCGCAAATATGGTCCTTATTGCAGTCTGTCTTCGAAAGCTCATGAATTTCCAAAGACATGGTCTCGATAATATCAAATAACATCGACCAAAATACCGCACCTGTTTGCTATGAGCTTGTATCTACATGGTATCTGCCTCTGTAGTAGCCTGGCCCAATTGAAGAAGTTTGGTCCGATTCCATTTCTTTGACGCATAGAGCATTCAATGTTGCTCTTTCCAGAACCCAAGAACATGGTTGCGCGTCAGTTGGCCACGCTCTGCTTCTTTCTTCCATCCAATTCGATGTGCACAGCCGTGACACGCAATGCACCATAATGTTGGCTAGTCCAATCCTGTCTACAGAGCAATATGGGGTCTGGTGGGAAGTGTCTGAGTCAGTGGAGGAAGAACATTGAACATTGAAAGAAAGAGCAAGTGCGGGTGGGTTCGAGTTCCAGTTGCCATAATGCCCCAGTGCCATAATGTGCCTGATCGCTAGGTACCTAGGTACCTCATGTGGGCAAACTCCTCGTCAACATCACCAATGCTACTTGCGACTGGTGTCTTCTAGCAAGAATTTTGACCATACTTCGAGCAGAAATTCCGTAAGAGTTACCCAAAATGGACTCCAATATGCTGTCTGGCAAGAAGCACATCAACCTTATGCGTGGCTGGCCCTCTCCGGATGTTTTACCAGCTGCCATGCTCTCAACCGCCTGCAACCGTGTGCTTCTTGATCGCGATGAGTACACCCCGATTCTCCAATATGGCCCAAGCGCAGGCCACCCAACTTTGAGAAAAGAGTTATCCAAATGGCTGGGCCAACATTACAGTGTTGACCCAGACCCAAGTCGCATATGCGTCACCGGCGGAGCAAGTCAAAGCTTGGCCTGCATTCTCCAGAGCTTCACGGATCCAAACTACACTAAAGCGATTTGGATTATTGCTCCATGTTATTACTTGGCATGCGGAATATTCGAGGATTCAGGGTTTACTGGAAAACTGAGGGCATCGCCAGAGGATGAGGAAGGAATCGATTTGATTGCCTTGGAAGAGAGCATGAAGAAGGTAGAGCAGGCAGAATGCCACAAACAGCAACTCCCGGTAAGTTTCGAGGCATGATGCATTATCGCAAGCGGACACTTACAAAGTCTAATAATGTCGCAGCCTGTAAAGCTTCCCGGTACCACGAGAAAGCTGTACAGACATGTAGTGTACGTCGTACCAACTTGTGCCAATCCTTCTGGCAAAACCATGTCTTTCCGACGGCGTGAAGGACTGGTGCAACTGGCTCGGAGAAACGACGCTCTCGTAGTTTGTGATGACGTGTACGATTTTCTACAGTGGCCCATCGACTCAGTAGGCCAACAGAATAGGCAAGACTACCCAAGACTCCCTAGACTCTGTGACATAGAACGGTCAATGGGATACGCGGAGCAAGATTCTGGAAAGTTTGGTTACACTGTCAGCAATGGTTCATTCAGTAAAATTGCCGGCCCAGGAGTCCGAACTGGTTGGGTCGAAGCCGCCTCTAACTTTGTCATCGGGCTGGGTGACACAGCTTCTACACTTTCAGGCGGAGCCCCGAGTCAGTTGTGTGCAGCGATTCTCGGCGAAACCCTTCGAACGGGTGAGCTACAGAAGCATATAGCTTGCACAGCTTGTCCGTCGTTACAAATAAGGCATAATCTCGCCATGAACGCTATTCGTCAATGCATCAAGCCTTTGGGTTACAACGTCCGAGAGACGAGCCTCGTTGGGACTCCGTACTATGGTGGATATTTCATATGGCTGTCCCCGGGACACGGAGTATCGTTAAACTCCAAATTGGTTGCCCAGGTCGCGTTGGAAGAGGAAAATCTTGCGATAGGTTACGGTTGTATGTTTGAAGTTCACGGGGACGAAGGCAATGCACAGTTCAGCGGCGATATTCGAATATGCTTTGCATGGGAGCCAGAGGATGTCATGGTTGAAGGTATCCAAAGACTCGGTGCGCTATTGAAGCGCATGTTAAACGATAAGTTGCATTGCAGTGCCAGGACGGTGGCATCAGGGGTATGTTCGAATTTCGTAGATTGCTACAAATGAAGACCAGCAACCTTCTCTTATCATTTGCCTAATGAATTATTGCAAATTGTGTTGTTGTTCTTGAAATCATTTCTTGGCAAAAAAAGACATGATGCTGCCTTGAGAGCCCTTCAGAGACGCCATCTTTGTCTTAGCAGATGATGAAGATTGTGTCGGTCCAGTTGCAGAGGTTGGCTTTTTGGCGGGCGGGGAAGTTTCGTCCTCAGAAAAGGACTCCCACCCAGGTTCTTGAATGGTGACTATTCACAGAGTAAGCTCACAGGTCCCATTGGGCGCGATTCGGGGTTGGTAAAAGCAATACGAACCCATGTAACCCTGATCGTCCAGGATTCGCTTCTTCTTCATAACCCTACGCTTACCCCGTCTCCGGCCGTCTCCGGTACTTGAAAGTATCTCCGAAGGCTCCTTGTCGACCTGGGTGATTGACAGCTTCTCGGGTGTGGGCTCTGCTCCAGGAGAGGCTTCGGGCACAGGGCTTTCCGTCATCTCGACGTTATCATTTACGAGTGCGGCTGATTCAACCGGTTGTGCTTCGTCATCTTCGTCATCTTCGTCCTCCATCATACGTCTTAAAGCATCCTCTCGATCTCTGCGCGACTTCGTGATGGAGTGCGAATCGGAGGTGGGTTTGGAGGGCACAATGTCCCAGTCATCGGGCTCTCCATCATCTGAAAGCGCGGCAGGCCCATCATCTTGCTTAACTTGGCTTGTAACCTTCCCAGGGACATGGATATTGGCCTTCGCAAATGATTTGAGTATGGAGTTTGGTTTCTCTCGATTTACGGTACCAATTGCCTCCTTCTTATGTGCGGTAGGCAGCCGCTTGGCTGTCGACGATGGGCCAGTTATGTTCTTCTTGTCCTGATGGACTTGCTCATCCTCCTCAATTGGGGGCCGCGCAGTACTGGAAAGGGCCGGGGTATGATGAGTGTTGCGATCTCGCAGACGGAGGTGTGGATTAGTAACAACTCCGAGCTTGTGGTGCAGGCCAGTGTTCTTCTTGTAGACTGCACCGCCATCGTTCCCCTGATAGACCGATTCTTCACAAAACCAGAAAGCTTTCTTCGCCATAGGTGACAAGGCATATAAATGAATTGACGTAATGCTTTCATAAATGTCCAACACCTCTTCTTGTTTGTCAGTAACAGGTCTTCGTTGGCGTAACATGTACATTGAATTCGACGGTGCTAACCTTGCAAATTCTCTTCGCCCACAAGGGTCAACTTTTTAGGGCTCGCCAACGGTGTTAAAGTATCCGAATGGCGAGGCGAGTCATCCATTTCAGCGTTATCCACCGCCCTACTTGCTGAAGCAACAACACCGCAGACGAGGTAGGTTGCGTGTATCGAGTTTGCCTGCATTCCATTTTGATACTGGTGGAAATCAAAGAGTATGCTACGAACTCCAATTAGTACACAAGAACATACATGTAGCGGTGTAATAGGCAAATGGGAACAAGGGTGGGAAAATATTGGGCTGATAACCACAGTACCCTTTTGCCTTGTTGACATGAACATCGAGGGAGGCGCTTAGGGCTCGGTAGGAGATCTGGAAGTGGGCCAAAATCAGTTTTGGATACGGATATCATTTTATGAAGCTTACCGGTCGCCCCTCGCTCAGCAGGCGATCTGCCAGAAACTTTCTGTGTTCATCCATAGAAAGGAATTATTTGGTGACCTGCCGTTGGTAACAGAGTGGGTGGGAGCTTAGTTGTGACCATCAACGCGACTGACCTCTTCCCACCAAAACGCGATGTCACGTGGCACCAATTACGACTGGCTACCTAGTACCTACCTAGGTAGGTAGGCACGCAACAGGTGTTGGTTCAGCAAGGCCAAATGTTCGCCCCACAACGCGTCGCTGTCGCAGAAACGGTTTAGACAGCTTCATAAGATCTTTCACTATCTATTGTCCCTCGGAATATTTCCAACAGCTGAGCTAGGAGCATACCATCCAACATCAAGTATCACAGCTTAACTCTGGCCAAATGGCTGTGGACGATGTTCCTGACTCGACAGACTGGCTTGCCACACCCCTCGCCTGCCTGGCCGCGGTTGAGGCATCGATGCGCTGTCAAGTCTGCAAGGACTTTTACAAGACGCCAATGATTACGACATGTTCTCATACTTTCTGTTCTCTTTGCATACGACGGGCCTTGTCTAATGATGGCAAATGTCCCTTGTGTCGAGCTCCTGAGCAGGAGCTGAAACTGCGAAGTAATTGGGCCTTGGAGGAGTCGGTAGAAGCCTTTTCAACAGCACGGCAAGCGGCACTGGATGTAGCCCGTAGCGAGTTGCAAACGGTGCAGCCCAAGAAACGAAAAAGCGACAACGGTAGAACGACCGATTCCGCTGTTTCGCCAACGTCCAAGCGCGTCCGAATGTCTACACGACTGGCTAGCAATGGAACTAGAAGCGCGAGCCATATGTCTCCAGAGCGAGGCTTTGGGCGAGTTATTATTCCGGCATCCGATGAAGACGAGGGCAGCAATAATGATGACGATGGCGACTCTGACTATAGCCCAGCAAATGGTTTGTATACGCATCCTGTTAGACTAGATTCGGCTAACCTCTACCCAGCCGACAGCTTTGTGCCGTGCCCATCCTGCGAAATGAAAATGAAGGCCTGGCAAGTTTTCCAACACTTAGAAGCGTGCTCAGGGCCAACGCCGGAGTCAATGACCAGCGAAACCCTATCTACCGGACGGGAATTGGAGGCAAAGCAGCTGCGGCAGAAGACGACGCCAGACCGACTACCCGCGCTGAACTATTCGATGTTGAAGGAGCCAGCCCTGCGAAAAAAACTGGCAGAACTAGGAATACCAAATCAAGGGCCAAGGCTGACACTGGAAAAGCGCCATAAAGAGTGGATTACGATCTGGAATGCTAATTGTGATTCTGCTCAACCTCGAAAGCGGTCGCAACTTTTGCAGGACCTAGACGTCTGGGAGAGGACACAGGGGCATAGAGCTATTGCTGCCACCAAGGGAACCATCTCTGCAGTCACGATAAAGGACAAGAATTTCGATGGTGCTGCGTGGGCTGCGAAGCATGATTCGTCTTTCAAAGATCTAATTGCAAATGCGCGGAACAGCAGACTACGAGCCAAAGAATCTCCTAGAGATATAACCGATGATGCAGAACGAAGAATAAGTAGTTGCGTCACCAACGACTTACATGACAGCCGGACTAACTACGAGGGAATTAGTGGATTAACAGCAGAAACACGGCAGACTGATGCAGCGATTTTAGATGGTGCGTCATCGCAGTTTGACACTGAAATGAGCGAAGTTCAGACTGAGCCCTCGCCGATACCAGCGATGAGAAGCATCGCCGAACCTGAGCCCTAACCATCATTCCGGACTCTCACATGGCCGAGGCTGGCCATACATGATGTGCTTATGTTTGATGATGAATTGCGCAAATACAAGTAGAGGGCCAACACAAATAAAACTTGTTTATCAAGCACACGTGAGACAATCAAATAAGATACTAGTAATGACGGCTCAGTCGATCACAAATGCTGTGGCCGTGAAGCCTGCAGTCAAACTTCCTGCCTGTATTGATCCATCTGAGGATCTACTGTTTGTACAGATGCATATGTGAGAGCCCATGGATATCTGCGACTTGGGATGTGCGTCAAAACCCGCAAGCAATTGTGTGAAGGAGGATGAAAATGTTGGAAATGTGTTCCGAGTCCTCCAGAAAGTCCACCACAAACGCATGATATTTATTAACTGTGCTCCAGTGATAAGCCAGCAACTCGTGCCTCAATCGTTTCAGAATTTGATTGACCCTTATCTGGGATAATTTCAGAAGGTGGCGTGGATAGAGCTGCCAATCGACTCTGTATTCCCTCTGCAGTTGGATCCTCCCCTTGCGTAATCCCTTGCCCTTCTTCCAATTGCACCTTTCCGCGTGCCTCAGTCTCCAAAGCTTCCAGTTCCTCATCAATCTCCGATTCGTTGACAATCTCCCCCGTAGATTCTGCCAAAATCGCTGCCACTTCATCCACGTCAGATATTTGCTCTCGGATGTGGCCCATGACTTCCTGCACAGTCTCACTGCCCCCGACTCGATTATTAAGATTTCTTAGGGCATTGGCAGATGATTTCATCACATTCACAAGCTGTACTTGATCTGATGCCTGCTCAACCTTGGCAGCTATGTCTTCGAGTTGATGCAAGGTTGCATATCGTTTCGCAAGCAAAGATTCTGCTAGTTTTTTGGATTTCAACGAAGCATGAGCAGCAATGCGGTTCTCACGTTCCAGAGCGGCCCGCACTTCGCGGTTGAGGGAGTCGATTTGGTCGTTGAGGACATTGGTTTGGTGACGGAGATTTGCAGTTAATTCTTTGATCGATGCTACTGCTGCATCCTCTGGACTTATCCTTGGTTCGTCAGAAGGTTGCCGAATGCGTATTATCTCGCCATCGTAGTCAATAACGCGCATGTTCCTGGACAAGAAGGTGAGCAACACCTCCATGTCATCTTCTGATAGACATTGGCCAGCGACCAGTATTGGGGCGTAAACAGCCTGGAACTGTCGTCTGGTGAAGATTCGGTCAAATTGGGACGATTTCCCGACTGTTTGCCGCTTGAATTCTCGGGAAACCGCCTCGACATTGCTCACAATAACATACCGCCCAGTAGGGAGACTATCTTCGCCATTGACCCTGTCTATGATGCCGAGTTGTCTGGCAGTCCATTGTGCGGCGCTCCAAGTAATAGACGACAAATTTCGACTCAGGGTGGCGGCCTGCGGATATAAAAATGTATTAACTGAGAGGAATCTATGGTCGGCTACAGCCTGTCGTATTACAGTCCCTAAGGCGAGGGGCTGACCAAAGCGATGGTTTTCGAAGTGGTGAGGGAGGAGTTCATCGACACTCAGAATCAATAAACTCGAGCTCGATCCGCGACTCGAAAGTAGTCCTCTCAGGCACAGTGATGATAGTGCCCCTTGCCAGGCAGCAATGTTCGCGTGATATCCATCTGGGTTGAGGGTCCGTTGCGACCGGAAATCACTGTAAAGTGCAGGGAATCGGGCTCTGTATGCGGGCTCTTGACCGATTAGCATGATGACCGCATCCACGAAATTTGAGAATGGGAGTCGGAATGTGACTGTCATACTTTCGAAAGTTTTCGTCGTTCTCAGACAAAAATTCGGACAAGTTGGCCATGACATCTACCATGGGGGTGGATAGTTGTGGGAGCGACTTCTTTAGGTATGACAGCACGATGGAGGGACGGCTATTCTAAGGCCCCATCGAAACCTGGGACGTGCACATGTGGCTGGGAACTCCATGTCAGTGGGGGCACTGGGAATATCGGCAAAATGCACATGCAGGGTAGCATACGAAACCCTGGCTGGAAGAGGCCAATGTTGGGGCTGACTAGCTCCCTGATATCCTGCGAAAATGCGGTGGTTTTGGGAGTCCGCGAATATAACGTGAGATACCGAAGTAAGGTCAAGTTGCTCACAACTTTTAGAAGCCATTCACTACCTACTTAAGTACTAGGTACCTGGGTAGGTCCTTACCTCCTTACCAAGGCACGTAATACCTGCATATGCACACATGTTCACGAGGTATTGACAACCCAGACACTGTCTGCGAGTGGCTTTCTCTGTTTCAACAGAGAGACCCATGCGCAGCATTTGAACCAGTTGACAACATTGAATGGCTGGGGCAGCCAAACCCCCCAGACCACAACACAGTCTAGCCAACAGCGAGCAAGGGCTGTGAAAGGGTTGAGCGGCCAAAGTATGGAATGCAAGCCCCTGGGATTATTGTGAACTATCAAAAGCGAGATGCTTTGAATATAAACATTGAAGCCACGGATGAGATGTCCACATGACGAGCCGTGCAAAGCACAGTCAAGACTCTTGGCCATCTCTTTGGCTCAATAAGGTATCGTCCAAGTTCTTGTATGATCCCCTACCCCCCTAACATCTCCCCCCGCAAAGGAGCAGTTTCTAATACACCAGCTCTTGAAACTATGCTTGCCCTTTTGGATGATATATCTGTGAATACTTGGCTCTCAACATCAATGGTTGGGGTGTCCTCTCCTCCTTTACTTGACCCGGTTGCGTCTTGAAGTCTAAGCTTCTCAGCTACTTCATGCTCTAGAGAATGAATATATTCCTCTGCGATTCGAAATTGTGTTATGCCTTTACTGTGAGGCAAATTCCCATAAATCTCATGACACTCGCTCAGACACCTCTGAGCTGGGAGATACTTGCCCTGCTTGTTCCAGGCCTGTGCCGCCAGTACACTCCATACAGCAGCTTTGCGATGTCTAGTACCCCAGCTCCAGGCGCCGACACCAACCTTGGATGAGTAGCAAATACAGAGCCGCTCCTTAAGCAGAGCATCGCCGACTGGTCCTAGAATTCTGGATTCAAGCAGTCGAAGACCCCATCTGCTGGCATCATCTATATTTGTACCGCCTCTCGCCCTTAGCAGTTCTATCGCCAGAAGTAAGCAACGAGTAGCTGCAAATGGAGAGCTACACCTAGTGCCATAAGAATAGAATGCCGACTCAAGCATTTGATCAGCAGAGTCTGCGCGAGATTTCGAAGTCAAGGGTAGCGGCGCAATCAATAAACTAATAGCAGCCATTTCATTTGCAGCCGCGTGGTACTTCCATGCCTTCGACTCGCTAAAGTCTGATCGCAGCAGCTCATATGTTGAATGAGCTAGCTTCCAGTCCCGCAGCATAAATGCAAAGTCAGCAAGTTTACGTATGATGGCCTCAGCAGAATCAGCGCGATAATATCCCGAGGTATCATAGCTGTCTCGGGAATGGAGGCTCCCACCAGATGAAGATCTCGAGGTGCCCCCAAAGCCAGTCCATTTCCGAGATAGATTCATGAAACGACCAGTAATGCCTCTTCGCCGTGAGGCAACCTGGTCATTCCATATTGAAATGTGCCGCTCCATAGTGGGGATGATTGATTGTGTGACCATTTCCCGAACAAATGTCCGTATTGCAGTCGCGTCAGACTCGAAGATGTACTGAGTAGGATCTTCGAAATCTTCACCGTTTTCACTCCTTCCAATTCTAGCCAGTTCCTCGGCAGCAGGCATCCAATCACTGGGTGGTAATGGCATACTGTCGTCATCTGTCTGCGCGCTTTTACTACATCGCAATCGAAGGAGGTGGCAATGCAGTCCAAGGTGCCGCTTCATCTGCTCAAAGAGGCCCATTGACCTGTTAATGTCATCATTCTCCTCATCGTGAACCAAAATATAATATCTAAGATAGTCGTTGTCCACCCAAGGAGGTAATCTTTTGCTGCCCTGGTTAGTCTCAGAATACAGCTTCCTCAATTCCTCAATGGGTGCATCGTTCCGAGAGCTGATGGCTATGACGCAAGCCACCGGGTGGGCAAAAGTTTCGTGAGGTACAATAGGTGTACCAGACAATAAGCGCCTCAGGTACAAGGAGTAATACGGTGAAGCAGAGGCGCGGTCTAAACCCTGTTGTAAGGAGTCCATGGCCGGCACAGATCGGTTTGAAGTCGAGCATTCAGCGAAGGCCAAATGCCTGTCCACGATACTCTCGATTTGAGCAAGCGAGGCCCTGTCTCTCTCCGTAATTCCCTGCAAACCAGCTGCCTCAGTGTTTGGCATGGTTTGAGTATTAGAGATATCGGGATCGGGATGCTCAATATTCTCGCCAAACCTCGTAAATCGGATCGCGAAGTCCTCGAAAGACCGGCTCATTCCTTGACTGTCTCGTACAGAGATCTTGCCTTGAATTTCCTCGCCAAATGGCCGCAATAGCTCCCAGAGTCCATATTGAATGCCTTTATTCTTGATTAAAATCTCTGTATCTTCCGAAGCATATACTGATACGTTTGGGACGAAGGATTGGATAATCTGGGACAAGGGCTCTCCTGGGTTGTCAAAGATAGAGTCCAGTGCGCCGCGCCCGGAATAAGGATCGAATACGGGTTCCGGGGTCGCCGTATTTGGAGAGTGTTGTCTGGCTGGTGACATAGGTCTTGAGCCGGGAGGCGAGAAGGTAGACGCATAGAGCGAGGCCACAGATGGGTTGGACATTCTGAAAGGCAAGCCAGATTCTGAAGGGGATGGAGGAAGAATTTCGGGGGCGGATGTTGGGTGTCTAACCCCAGAAGGCTTCACAGGAGCTGTTACCGCGTTAAGAGGTAGCCTTCGAGTTGTTTCGTTCGAATACGCATCTTGTTCTGGCGATGGCATGAAGGCAAGGTTGGGTATTGATTGTTGAGACTGAACGACTTCGCATTAATCGGCGTATGTGCCCAGTCGATAAGCGCAGCAAAATCAAATCAGTAGATATGAAGGATTTGATGCAGTCTGTATACTTCAATGCAACTGGCATGCAGAGAAGTGGTGTCTCGCAAAATTGGGAACTTCTCAATATAACTCGAACCAGACACCCTCAGGGTTTGGTCGCCGTGGTGTCTGCCACCATGGGGAGACGGTTGGCTTACGTAATCATGCTCTCAGCCGACCTTGAACTCTGTCGCTTCCTGCTCAGGCTCCCGTATTCTGATCAGTTGATGCTGGGCGTCTACATGTATATCAACCTAAACACTTTCCCATATATCGCCTCCAACCCAGGCGCCTGTGAAAAGCGGGTTTAGGCTAAGAACACGTGGAATTTCTCCGAGCCTACTCACATAACTAAGTGCTGAAGCGGCTTCAATAGAGGCAAACTCGTTGTCGGACAACAATCACGATCAAACAACGGCACCTGCTGCGGGATCAATATCATTTTCAGACGAGGCTTCATTCTTGCAATCTTAGGAACACTAAAGTGTTTAAGCCTCGAGAGCATAGAAATGCCGTCCGATTTGTCAAATTTCCTTGCCTCGCGATACCTAGTTGCAGACCCGAAGCCTCATTCCAAACGGCGAAAGCGGAAACAAGCGGAGCCCGATGGCCTCGTCATTACAGACGACAACGACTTATCTTGGACTCAGTCCGACAACAATGCAGATAAACATGGAGACGAACTACCATTGACTGTTCATGGATGTAACTCAGAACTCCGTAAAGCCACAAAGAATAATTGGAAACCCCTGGGGTCTCCAGCATCCCCCACCGAAGTAGCGACTGCTGATGCAATTTTGGCGTCCACTGCTGCTGAAAAAAGGGCCAAGGGAACTGTCGATGACGAAAATCCAGTGATTGAGGGCGGCGATGGGTTGGTTAGGATGAGTGACGGCACTCATGCTGGACTACAGACGGCTGCGGCGGTCTCTGCCCAGCTCAAGCAGAGACAGAGGGAAGAGCGTGACGAATTTGAGCAACACAAAAGGTCAGCAAAGGAAGAAGAGACTGTTTATCGCGATGCGACAGGGCGGAGAATAGATATATCTATGAAGCGAGCTGAAGCCAGGAGAGCTGAACTTCTAGCCGAAAACAAGGCAAAGCTAGCAAAGCAAGCTCTCAAAGGTGCGGTGCAATTGGACGACTTGCAAAGACAGAGAGAGAAACTGGAGGATGCGAAATTCCTCCGTTTCTCGCGGACTGCGGACGACGAAGAAATGAACAAGGAGCTCAAAGGACAGAAGAGGTGGAATGACCCGATGCTACAATTCATAGGAGACAAAAATGACAAGGCAAAGTCACAAATTGCGACTACGAGTGGCCGGCCCATGTATGCTGGCGCAGTCCCGCCAAATCGATATGGTGTTAAACCAGGATACCGCTGGGACGGAGTTGATAGGGGTATAGGATTCGAAGCAGAAAGGTTCAAGGCAATAAATCGGCGGGACAGAATCAAGGGCCTAAACTATTCGTGGCAAATGGATGAATAGCTGTATTTTTGTTTTCCAAGATACCCATGCACCAAAAAGCACACCTGAAGTCATAGAGAAAGTTGTTTGCGCGCTACGATAATAAGAACCATAGAAAGTATGTACCTCATTATTTTCGTCGTCTAAGACGCTTATCCGGCCCGTAGTCGCAGAGCTGCTTGACCAATTTTATCCACTCGCCGCGGGACATTTGGCCGGGGCGATCGCCTACCCTACCGTGGAATTGTTTTATCAAATCTGTGATGGCAATCCCGTCTTGAGGTATTTTGTCTAGTATCTCCCACGGCTCTATCCCAGCCGTCTGCGTACTCGGCGAGACACCTGCAGAATCAGCAGTTAGTAATGTGTATACAGTTCTGACGGAGCGACTGGCAAAGTTGATTGTATGCCGGGCAAGGATTTCTCTTGACAGGCTTGTCAGACTTACCCGCCGTGGCAGGATTAGGGCTGCCGGCCCTTGACGCAACTGGCGTCCCTTTCCCGCTATTACCGACCATCTTTACTCCTTTTCTAACCGGCACAACACTGTCGGACATCTCTCCTGCTGTGGCTTCCCCGTCACTGGTAGATGCATGTCCTGCCTTACTGCGGCGTGCCATGTTTGACTGAGCTGCAGGAGTACCAGCGCGGCTGCCATTACCTGACGCAGACGACTTCTTCATCTTTTTGCGGGATGATTCATTCCCACTCGACTCGGACAAAGCTGGGGACCCAGCTCGCTTCAAAGATTTGGTCTTTTTGGTCAGTTCACCTGGCCTTTGTTTTGACTGTGGCGTTATTGATCCTTTGGAGCCCGCGCCTTTCGCTTTGTCCTTCGTCTCGATTTGTGATTCTTTGGCATCTGCATCCTTCTTCTCCTCATCCTTGTTGGTCTCCTCTTCTTCCTCGGCGCTTGATTCATCGTCGGACTATAATTCAAAATTAGCATACCTAGGCAACACAGTAGCTCAGAAAGTATATATGCATACCGAACTGCTCCATGGCTTCTCTTCAGAGTCATCGCTTTCATAAATGTCCTCTCGATCTCGCTTGATCAGAGCCTTTTTAGTACTTTTGCCGTATTTCTGCCGTTCAAGTTCCTCTCGCAATTGCTCTTGCAATTCTTTGTCGACTTCTTGTTCATCTCCTTCCCCAAATAAGTTCGCTCCTAGCTGCTCCCGGCGGATCCTCTCTTTTGATTCTTTGAGGTCATCGTCTTCTACGCGCTCGAAATATGGTGTTTCATCATCATCTTGAAATTCGTCTCCAGATACGTCCAATTCATCATGCTCCAGTTTCTCTGACCGCGATGCTGCCTTGAAAGTGGCACTTTCGGTCTTAATCATCTGGCCACGACCATACAGGAGCCTCCTGGTTGCCTCCAGATCACTCTGCCCAGCCCTCTTCTCTTCATCTTTCATCACCCATCTGCCGACGTCAACTTTTCTATTCATGAAAGCCTCTGCTTGATCAATGGTGAAAGGTTGAAACGGTGGCTTCGCATTGAATCTGTACCACTTCTCCAAGGGCACCATGCGGAAAACAGATTTGTCAATCATGAATGCAACGTTCGCTTCGGAAAGAGCAGCTACATAGCTGCCAACCCACACGTTCTTTCCATCAGCATCTTCAAGGTGCCAAGGAAGGGCTTCTTCATAGCGAAGATCCGATTCTTTCTTCGCAGCTTCGGACTTGGGAGCTCTATTAAACATGGTTTTCTCTTCCTTTTGCTTCTTGGGGCGTTTAGGGGTGTTTTCTTTCATGACTGGGGCAATCTTGGCTTGATCGATTGCACGTTGGGCCTCTCGTTCAGCCTTGAGTTGCGCCAATCTCTCCGCCTCCTTTTCGTCCACTTGAATTGGTTCTGGCTCCTCCTCCTTGACAGCTCTTCCAGGAGGAGGCTGTCGAGCGTCTCGTCTGTGCAGCGTAACCGGTCGGGCAAACTCGTCTTGGTTAGTAGGGTCGATGGGAGTGTCGGACACCCTGGCCTGAGAGAACTTCATGAGATGATAGCGAAGACCTTCTAGCAAAGACTTTTTGGTCGTCATAATAGGAATGTCATTGTATTGGTACTGAGGAGGAGGTTCAGACCACCCGCCGTACTGCTCCCGTTGGCCGTCGGAGGTTGTTTTGGAACCATTTAACCCCGTCTGTTGACCAAGGGTAGATGCTGACTTTGTAGTCGGCTTACCGGGCGTCTTCCTGGACGGGGCAACAAGAGGATTGGCCGGTCTCGGCCGTTTCCGCATCGGACGGAGAGGGTTCGGCTTTTGGCTGCGATGAGCTCCATTTTGACTAGTTGAAGGTTGTCCAGGCATCCTGCAATGGATGCGCGAGCAGGAAGTCAACGAGCCTCGGAGTTGTTTGAATTCAGACAGACACGTGTCTTCCTCTCGTGATGAGAGATAACGACTCCAGCGGGAAGTTCCGAGGGTCGAATCTACTACTGACGATACGCCAGATGGGTGTCGCGTTCGAGAGGTACTATTGCTTGGCACAGGCGATGGGTTCGAGGGATCATAGATGTCGACGTAGTGGTAGCAAGCTGTAACCTCAAAGTCGCGATGGTTCCACAAGAAGTCAATATGCTCAGACAGCGTCTCCAGCCAATATTTTTGAGATCGACTGAGTGATGTGTGGTGGACCTGGTACCAGGCAACTGCAATCAATAAACGGATCAAGATAAAGGGCGGGACGTGGCAAACCAGGAGCGCTCACCGGAGGGTAGGTAATTCCGCTGTCAAAGGCACTGTTGATGTGTCGCGTGCAGTAGAGCTTTCACAAGGTGTATGATGCAGCAGTGATTCGTATGGCGAGATGTCAGATCACAGAAAGAAATCAAATGGAGAGAGACTGTGAAAGAAGCTGGTGGAGAATGAACCGGACAGAAGACTTACTAAGTACCTGGGAATGTAATGACGGAAAGCAAGTGGTTGGCCCCACACCTGGTTAGGCGGGCTGTGGGAACATTGAAAGTCAATGATTAAATGTCAACTTTATGACCAGACGGCCAGGCAGCAAACTTCATCAATGTTAGAATTGATCAAGTGCTTGGTGTGCAGCTCCGAGCATGGTCCTTACTTTGGTACATATGTACTTGCCCAACCATGGCCCTTACCAGACGCTCAAGGGCTACCAAGGTCACGTTTGCGTGCTCTATAGTGCAAGAAGACATGAGCACAGACCAAATACATGTAAGGCCTGGCGTACCTACGCCAGGCCAGTTACTGCTTGGCCAAAAGCACCAGACAGTGCAGCGCGTCGACAACATGTATCTAGGTACCTTGGTAAAGTAGGGGGCAACTTCCAACTTAGAAGGTCAACTAGTTAGGAGTGTGGCATCCAGGTTGATCTGCTTCAATGGAACTCAACCTTGGAATCAATGGGTCCATGTCGATCCATGCTGCCGCCAGGCTCCAGCTCGGGTTACTGGAAGAAATGTCACTGCTTGCCTCTGTCAACAATACACAAGCAGTGTGAATTCAAGAAGAGATGCCTTGCGCCAAAACCTAGCGGTCGTTCAAGAAATTTACGACCGTCGTCGTGACGAGTTTCGTTAGCCCAGTCTTGTAACTAAAGGATCTGGACTAGCCCAGACCAGACATCTAACTGACTGGTGTCTGGTCTGGTGGCGCTGGTACTTAAGCAGTCTGGTGCCGACCCATCTGCCACCAGTTGACCTGTGGGCTCTGAGCTTTGCCTGTTGGAGCTCCATGTCTCGCAGCCATTCAATGTCAAGTTCCAGCACACATGCAGTCAGCCAATGTTGTGGTCAAGCACCTCCACCAGAAAACTTAAAGACCAGTTGACCTGTGCGACAAACAAGCAAGCTTCAGTTCTGACACTCAAAGTTGTCGCCGTCTATCTTTGCGATTGACATCAATACACTCGAAGCAAGTCCTCCTTTTCAGAGCACTCTTATTTATTTGTACTTTGCATACAAGATTCCCACCACACAGCTCCCTGCCGGCCATCTGCATCCCAAGGGATTTTCTCATGTAAGATGACCAAAGCACACTCACATCCTCTGTTCTCACAATTATAGTACCACTCATACGCAGACTATTCCGTACTGCTACGCAGCAACACATCGGCAAAGCCAGCCAGCCAAGCACCACTGGTGAATTCAGTCGCAGAGCTAGAGCCATCACGATGGAGCCTAATGAAGTTGACCGCCAGCCTGACATACAGGATCGTATCCGTGAGCTAGCCCTTACAAACCAGTTGCCTCAAGTTACCAGCTCGGATAAATCTTCTCAGGCAATACATACTTGGTCAGGGAGGACATCTATCGCTTCATCCCACCCTAGTGTCACTTCTTCATTGGAGCCAGACACAAGGGTTTCGGCAAATTTCGGCGCACAGAATGGCTTCCAACCTCCCAGGCCCGGGAAAAGACGTCCTAACCAGGCACAGAGGCGTCAGATGAGCTCTGAACTCTCTTTGTCGTTAGGCTCACAATGGCAAGCTTTAGATCAAACCCCGAGGTTGGCGGATTTCAGCTCAGCTAGAATCGTTTCCCACTCCGGTTTCGGGAATCAATCTCCATATAGCTCTAATGCAGCTAGAGGGATTCAGCCTGGAGGTCCTCCTCCAAGAGGAAGTTCAAGAATTACAGAATCGATTAGGCCCTCCGCTCCGCGGCTTTCCAGACCGTCACCTTTCGCAGGACCCTCTACGGGGCAGTCACAAAATTCCGGCAGGCCTGGCCACGAATCTTTCTCGCCTCACGGTTCTCAGTACACACAAACCCAACTCCACCGCAATCGCCGGCAATATTTCAGACATGAGGATGTTACCGCCCAGGTTGCTTTGCTTGATACGCTTTGCTATCAGGCTGTCAGAAGTTCTGAGATAGAAAGAGACGAAATTGCGCAAAAGGAGGCTTTCAGGCAAAAAGTTGAACGAATATGCCGGGAGACAATATCAGACTTTGAACGGAACACTGCAGACGGCGAAAACTTTCCAAGTACATCAGTTGAGCTCAAATGCTTTGGAAGTTTATCGTCTGGTTTCGCCACAAAGTCATCAGATATGGATCTGGGGCTCTTCTCACCATTTTCAAGCATGCAACCAGACGCACCGGGATCCATAGTTCCTCGGCTGCTAGAGAAAGCCTTTTTAGATGCTGGCCTTGGTGCCAGGCTACTGAGCCGGACAAGAGTCCCAATCATCAAACTCTGCGAGAGTCCATCCGAAGACCTTCGAAATGCATTGCTCGTGGAGAGGTCAAAATGGGACTGCGGTTCGGAAAGGGGGAATTTGAAAGACCAGGACGAAGATGAGTTAAAAACACAGAGATCCGAGCACATCGACGCCATCGCGGCAGGTGATGTTGAGCCCGATTCCTCTCCCCCAGCCGAGTTTGAACTGCCCACTCGGGGCAGTAAAGACGAAGTTCAAAGATTGCAGCTAAGGCAGAATGCACAGAGCCCCCTTCCAGCATATTATGCGTTGGCCAAAAGGGTGCTCAGACGCGCGGGAGGTCGTGATATTTCACTCTCCAACCATAGAGACTTCACCAAGCTGGATTGGGTGATTCTCAACGGTGTGTGCCAGGCTTTCATACGCGGATTACGCAGCACGGAGCTTCGAGACCGATTGGAATCTTTTCCTTCCTTATCGTCCAGGGTTGCTTGGACTGAAGTGGGCTATCGATCTCTTGCGGGAGTGTATGCCCAAGTACAAGGTGAACAAACCATTTTGACGTGGAATAATTGGCTGTCCAAAACAGATATAGGTGATTCGGATGAACAGATAAAGGAAGCACTAGATACCTGGAGGCATGTGCAACAGAGAACGGATTTTGGAGTTGATCCTCTGGGATACAACAGAGATCTCCAAAATGCACTTGAGAAGATCAAGCGACTACCGTCAATCCAGTTATGTCAGCTAGAGCAAGACATGAACGAATCACCTTCCCAATATTACCTGAGGGCTAAAGCAATTGTATGCAGCCTTGGCAGGATTGAGACAAACTTGTCAATGGAGACGTCAAAGGAAATTGCAATTCGCTATATTACGGGAATCAATAACGACAACCTGCGGCAGGATATGAAGGCCGCCTTGGACAAATCCCAGCACCAAATGGACCTTGACGAATTAGGACAGCAGCATAAATGTCTACACCTTGCTTATGAACTTGAAATGACAGTTGGCAGCGGTTTGTATAGCGAGGATGCCATTGGATGCATCAAGGGCTATATTGAGCTATTACGGACAAAGCTCACTAAACTTACTGATGATCAGCCTGTCACCAGGTTCGTTATTCCAGTTACTCAGGCAACTCTACCATTGATGTCCACAATACAACTCTTGCAGCCACCTCACAAGCTTGGATTGAGCCGGACCCGAGACAGATACCAAGACACACTGGAGTTTCCGTCTGGTGGGGTTGGAGTGCAGTGCGATATCAACTTTTCAGCGCACCTTGCGCTTCAAAATACGTCGTTACTCCGCTGCTATTCTCTTACAGACTGCAGAGTCCGACCCATCGTCTTGTTCATCAAAAGGTGGGCGAAAGTCCGGGGTATCAACTCTGGATACCGTGGCACGTTGGGCAGCTACGGCTATGTTTTAATGGTATTGCACTATCTTGTCAACGTTGCAAGCCCATTTGTGTGTCCCAATTTGCAACATCTTGCGCCATCCTCGACTGGATATTCTTCTCCCCCTAGCAGCCCGAGCACACTCAGGTGCCAAGGATACGATGTGGAATTTTGGAATAATGAGAACGAAATAATGCATCTTGCAAGGAATCATCAACTCACTCGTAACACTGAAAGCATTGGGCAGCTTCTTCGAGGCTTCTTTGAATATTTCGCTCAAAGTGGGCCACTGAGCCGTGGATTTGGCAAGGGATTTGACTGGGGAAGGGATGTGTTAAGCCTTCGCACCCATGGTGGCCTTTTGACAAAGCCAGAAAAAGGGTGGACAGGTGCTAAAACTATATACGAAGCTCCAGCGCCTGCCACTGATGATTCGATATATCGTTACGAGGAAGACTCTTCAAAACGGAAGACTACGCCTTCGGGCTCAGTAGAGTTGAAGAGGACCCCTCCTTCTACATGTACTGGAAAGCGTGAAGCAGTGAAGGAGATTCGGCATAGGTATTTATTTGCCATTGAAGACCCTTTTGAACTGGATCACAACGTTGCTCGGACTGTCACTCACAATGGCATTGTATCAATTCGCGATGAGTTTCGACGAGCCTGGCGTATTATTCGCGCAGCTGGGAGCAGGGACTTTAACGAAGATTTGCTGGTGGATGTTAGTGAGCCAACTAATGACCATGATTCGTTTATGCAGCTACTCGAAGATATTCACGGACCTCGGGGACAATGGGGGCAAGCCCCTTTCGGATCAACGGGGTGAAACAATGGCTCTTTCAACCGTTGTCTTCCTGTATAAAATAGCTGTATTTGATACTTGGCCGAAACGGAGTGTATTTGGACGAGGTATTTACAGGCAACCTTGCAAAAGGCAAGGCACATCTTGTTTGTACTACGCGTTTTGCAATCTCGACTAGAAGATTGAATCATACATGGTTTCGATGAAGATTCTCGCCCTGTCCCGGACGTTCAAGACACGCACTGCCTGACCCTTCGATATACGGAGTTCAATTTGGCTTTTATCAGATGACATTGTAAAAGGGTTGGATAACCATTTTCAAGCTATCTACTTCCATGCTGACCTATTCATTGTTTCTCCGCCGCAAGATATATTCTTCACAACATGGACTCTGGCACTCTTGCAGTTATTGATTTGTACCCTGTCCCTCTAAACATCTGTGTCGAAAATTATAGTTATGTTGTTCGTAACCCAATTTCTTCCATTTCTACTCGTCGCAAACAAAAACTGACAATCCGACATAACAGCCTAGCATGCTTCGACGTAGACCCTTGAATTTTTGACTTCAAACATCCCCGTCGAGAGCTCGAGTCAGTCCGCTTCGTTGAAGTTCTCGTACTGTCTGAAGCAGGTCAGCGGTTCGGGGATAAAGTTCCACGTTCATGAGTTTAGATAGCAAAGCATATAGAAGTGTCGATTCCGGAAGAAGTTCAGCCACATGTGGGCTGGATATGGCCTGCAAGATTTGATGAAGCAACCGGAATGAGTACCACGTTGCTTGCAGCTGAGCGCAGGCGTGTACAATCACCCACGATATACAGTCTCCGAAATTTCTCGTCACGCCAACAAGTTCTTTCTCGATGACCTCTACGAGAGGTTCGCTGCCCCGCCTCCTGGACTCCATCTTATCCAAAGCCATCGCCAAGACAATCCAAAACTTTTCGTCCTTGCAATGAAGCTTTGTCTCGAGGAGTTTTGCGCATGATAGGATGTCTCTCATGGACTGTCTGGCTAGATCTTGCGACAAGGGCTTTATTTGCCTGCCATTATACGAAGGGCTTTCCACCCGCCTGAATTCCCGAATTTCAAGGCCACTTCCTTTGCGAGGTGCAATAAGGCTAGCAGTTGAGTATGCAAGTTGCCTTACTGTAGTGCTTCCATCCCAGGCACTCTTGAGGGCGGGACACTCTAACAACGATGGTAAGAACATCCGAATCGGAATATGTGCATCAAGATCATAACCCCTTGCGCAAAACTGCAATACAAACTCAGATACCCGTGGATCTAAATTGTGCAGAATAGGCAGCACAAATCGGCCTTCTTTGAAGCGAATGCCTTCTCCATATTGTGTATATTCAGCTTGGAATGCATTATACTCATCGCACTGCGGTGCAGGCTTTGCGCACTTCGCAGTCAACTGCGAAAGAGAAGCCTGCGGTGAATTTTTGCGTTCAAATGCCAGGTGTATCGCTTTCTCGGGATAAGACAACCCAATCTTCTGGAATATTTTTTTTGGTGCAAAGCTCAATATCCTGACGCCTTGGCGGGGCTGAGTGTGCAAGTCTCGAAGAAATGCGACTCGTCCTTCACCAAGGTTATGCACCAACAAATCCGAATCGGATGTGAGCAAGACACCACCATGTTTTGAAATTTCCACTGCACAAAAGTGATCTGCCTCACCCGGTACAACCTCCGTCACCTCCCCGTATTCGTCAGACCCTCTCAGGCAATCCAAGACTGCCGGCACGAGGAAGGAGGGGTCGACCAGAGGCCGAGAATCTGGACTTTGAGTCTTGAGGATATCAATGACTACATCACAGTTACCCTCTACCACGTATGATGGTGGGCATCCCTCAGAATGAGACCCATATAGGTGACACAGACGAGTAGTGGCTTTCATCATCCTACTTATTCGGACGTCTAGTTTTCCTGGCGGTAGATAACCATCGAAATACAGCTTTCTCCTGTTTGTAATGTGTTAGATGGTATATTGAAGGGCTAGTTAAGAGTCGTTCCTGTGTGATTTTGCTCCATCGGTACTGAACTTACACGACGACTCTGTGCAGACGCAACGAGGTGAGCCAAGACAGGGCTACATGCCGAAGGAGACCGTAAGATGGCTGCGTAACTCCATTAGCTCTGCATATATGGAGAATATGGTACGCAAGTGCAGGCCCATCTATAACCACAGTCTCATCTTCAAGGGTATCCCAGGCCGCGAATGGTCTCAGTGTAGTATACAAATGCGAGACCCCCATGATTGGAATCGGCAGGGTGTACTCCGTACGTGTACGCCAATGCTTGGCCTTGACATGAACCACACTCAACAGTTGCCCGAATATCTAGAAGATCATCCGTGTTAATTCGCGCACCTGTATGGTGAAGAGCTTGGGGATATCTGGAGCCATCGTTGATTTGGAGGTGGTGAAAAATGCTGGGCTGTCTTCCTGCCTTCAATGTTGAACCAAGGGGACCCACAGCAGGCAACATTGAAGGACCCAGAGCCATCTGACTGGGAACATTTGACAATTCATCAATGCTACGTACTACATACCTACTAGGTACCTAGGTACTTCAGGTTTAGGTAGGTAGGTAGGTATATGTAAAAAGGACTATTCTGCCGAGGAAAAAATAATCAAAGAAAGAATGAACAAAAAAGAGAAAGAAAAAAACACAGGATCCACGCCGTTCAGCTAGCAGCAAACCGCCAAATGGAAAATTTTGGAGCGGTTCTAGTATTACGGCATAGTTCTACTAGAGAAAAGATTGAAGTTTGCTGTACCCCCTTAGCTTCGTGAACATGGACAATACCGATGCATGGATTAAACAAGCCGGATTTGAGGAAGATTACTACATTTCTACATTGTTCCAGGTGACCAGCCAAGCGGCCTTTGGTAGAAATATTCTTTAAATACCTACCTACCTAGGTAAGTAAGTAGGTCAAATATCTTAGTCCTGAAAGTTGGCGGTCTACGGTGCTCTATATTCTTTAACTGTGCTGCGGGGATTAATGGTCTGGTGGACAACTTTTCACCCTCGCGGCCCGACTTGGTCCGACCTCGAGGCTCTCACTGGGCAGGCACATTTTGGCGCACTGTCCATTTCCAATTGTCCTACCACGTCCAAAAACGAATCCCACACAGTGTTGACTATAAAATGTACTGTATCCCACAACGTTGAAAAAAAAAAGCCCTGGATGCAACTTCGTTTCCCTCGCTTCTCCCCTTTCAACCGTAACGCTACTTCGCCCAGAATGCGCAATACCCTTATATTCGCTGGCAATTCTTGTCCAGTTCTCACTGGCCAAATATGCGAAAATCTGGGCATGACTCCCGCTGATGCGGAGCTAACACAATTCTCCAACGTGAGAGTCCCATAGCCCAAACCGGTGTCATCCAAGTAGCGGCTAACACACCCAAGGGGGAGACAAGTGTCAGGATCTTGACGAGTGTACGAGAGAAAGATGTGTTTGTGGTGCAGTCGGGAAGCCCCAAGATCAATGATTCCATAATGGAACTGCTCATCATGATCTCAGCTTGCAAAGGAGGCTCCGCGAACAAAATCACAGGTTAGAAAAGTCCTCATGTGCCAGACTGGTACTCCAGCTCATACATGCTCTAGCTGTTCTCCCATACTTCCCATATAGCCGGCAATCGAAGAAAAAGGCCCACCGTGGCGCGATCACTGCACGAATGCTAGCCAACCTGCTCGGCGTTGCAGGAGTGAAGCATGTGATCACGGTAGACTTACATGCTTCACAAATGCAAGGGTTTTTCAAATGTCCAGTGGACAATCTTCATGCCGAGCCTATAATTGCGAAATGGATTCGGCGGAACGTCCACAATTGGCGAGAAGCAGTTGTGGTATCAAAGAATGCTGGAGGGACAAAACGGGTCACGTCACTCGCTGATGCTCTGAAGCTCAATTTCGGCATGGTTACCACAGACCGGAAAAGAGGGACCAATATGACAGCGAGCATGATTATGAATCATCTTGATGGTGTTGACAGGCAGCCTGCGCTTGAAACTGCCATGGGGACTGACATCTCCCCCCCTGGTGGAGGCTCCCAAGATGGCGCCATACAACATGTTCCGGCGCAAATATTTGGAACATCATTGACGGATGCCACCGGATCTCCCACTCGTCATGCTGAACGACGGGAGAAGATACCTGAGATACAGAGTAAGGCAAGTGGCGGTAGCGGCTCACCAGCTTCCCGCAGCACTCCGGAATTGCAATCCACTCATGAGCAAGTTTTTGATGACCGCCGAGCGCATGAAGTCATACATGGCCGCTTGATCCGAGGCCATGTCGTCGAAGATGACTTCAACTCACCTGCGATGTCAACGACTGGGAACAGCTTACAAGAGGAGGATCCTATGACTTTATCGCACGCCTCGTCTTTCTTTGTTCCAGAGGGCCAAGTCCTAGGCGGAGGAGGTGATCCAGCAGCAAGTTCTGACGAAGAAGACAATGCGTTTCAGGACACCAAGGCTGAGCACATGATTACCCTAGTTGGTAATGTGAGGAACCGGACCGTGTTTATCGTCGATGACATGATTGACAAGCCGGGCTCCTGGATTGCCGCCGCCGAAACGGTAGTAAAGAAAGGAGGAGCTAAAAAGGTTTTCTGCATTGCCACGCATGGTGTATTTGGTGCAGATTGTCTGGAGCAGCTTCAGGCATGCGAGTGCATCGACACGATACTCGTCACAAACAGCTTTCCAATCAACCAAGATCGCGCGAGGAATATTAGCAAGCTTGTTGTTCTCGACTTGTCGTTTCTTCTGTCAGAGGCTATTAGGCGTAATCATTACGGCGAATCCATTTCGCCACTGTTCCAACACACCGGGGACTGAGGTCCAGGGACAGCAGTTTGATTCACGTGTACCAGTGTACCCTCACCAGCTTTGTCCCCGAAAAACACATGTCCTGGTTTCGAGCATTGTCACCACTTCTTAGCGCGGCGTTCTTGGTTGGCGTGCTTTGCTTTCTTTTTAGGTCAAGTAACGGGTGCAATTATCCATCGTGTTAACTGATCTTACTCTGTATGACATCAATCCCTTGAGGGGGAATCTCCACTTTACCCAAATTGTGCTTGATCTTTCTGTGCTTGTACGGCACTACGATCTATGCCGACATCTTGGTCAAAACTTCACAGTGAGGCAATATTGACAAGAACAACTCTTCGTCACTTAAATACCCAGTGGTGCCATCGCTTGTGATGGCAAGGATCCAATTCAGCCTAGAATGGATTCTTAACGGAACACTGGTAGATTGACTTTCATCGTTTGTAGAAGGCCCCTAGTTCAGATTGTATTTCAATCTCCGCCGCTATGGCTTTGAGCGTGGGGCAAGAGAAACTTTCGAACATGAATCTTTATTGACCTAATGCAATCGAGTCTGATCCTCCCAAAACCAGCTCAATAGAATTGAACATACAGCCACTAGTACACACGATCCAGTTGCTATGAACATAGAGCAAAAATTGTACATGTTGCCAGTTGTGACATTGAACCGAAGGCTTGTGCCTTCTGTTGTAGCTCTCAACGCGTGCTCCCGTATTGTGTTGAGCTATCTAGCTTGGTGTCTAAAACCTTGCCGTGTTCTTAAACCCGTTCAGGAAGTATTAATTCTTTCTATGCATGATAAGGGCTGATGCCTAGTGAGATGCAGAAAGCATATGGTGTCAGCGTTTGTCCTTAGGGTCACTTGGGTAGGCGTCGCACTTACTTGGTGGTTTGGAAACACAAGAGTGTCTGCAATAACCAGATTTTCGCGGCGAGTAGCTGTGAAAACGACTACCTCAGCAATGTCGTCGGGGGTCAGAGGCTCGCATCCGCTGTTGTGGGAAATTGCTTGTCAGAACTACTTCGGTCATGCAGAGCGATGTAAACTTACGCGTAGACGGCATCGGCTTTCGTCTTGTTTCCATCAAACCGGACAAGAGAGAACTCCTAGAAAAGTGACCCTTTATGAGCGTTTGGGCATTTCAAACATCGTATATTGTCGAGAAAACCTACCGTTTCGACCTGACCGGGGTCTATTTCAATGACTCTGATTCGAGTGGCAATGAGCTCCTTTCGCAAACTCTCCGTAAAGCTCCGAACGGCAGCCTTGGTAGCGCAGTAGATAGATCCTCCCGGATATGGCTCACGGCCGGCGATAGAGCCTACGTTGATAATATCGCCTTGACCTCCATCAGAGCGCCTTTGGAATATTGGTAGAATGGCTTGTGTGATGTTGATCAGCCCTGTAACGTTGGTGGCAAACATAATATTCATATCGTCCTCATGGATATCCGGGGCACGTGCGACGCCTTTCACGAGACCTCTGTAAATAACGACACAAAGTTCGTCAGCATTTCCAGCAAACGTAGTGCTGATATCGGCGCCTCCCTGTGCAGATTTGTACTTGTGGCGATGGCGATGCTTGAAGTCGCCCTCATAAGGGAGTGTGGTGTGATAACGAGTCAAATTGAGTTTTACTTACGCATTGTTGACAAGAACATTGATATCTTGCCACTCCTCTGGCAAGTTGCCGACGAATTCCCGGACTTCCTCGGGTTTGCTAACATCTAGTTTCACTGGGAGGACCTTGACGCCCTGTCCAACCTCTTGCGCGATTTGAGATGCCAATTCGTTCAGTGAGTTGATGCGACGGGCAGTGAGGATCAGCCGTAAGTTGTCTGGGCTTGTTCTGGCGAATTCAAGCGCAGTGGATCGCCCAATGCCTGACGAAGCCCCAGTGATGAGCACTGTCTTACCAGCCAAACGTTTAGCAGCAGCTGATGCCATTGTCCTGATTAAGGTATTGTGGTTGCGGTTTGTCTGACGGAAGCCTGGGGAACGCTGAGGTTGCGTTGAGTGAATACTTAAGGCCAGCCAGGGGACTGGGTAGACAGATGGCGTGGAGAACTGGGGAAGGAGGTAGGATTTGTAAATGCGCGGCAGCCAGCGATTCATCAAGTCGACTTTGCCCGAGTAGCAGCGTTATAGTCCGATGAAGAAAAATCAAATTGTCTGGTTCCAAAGCTGAGCTGGGGTCCGATGGCACAGGTCACTAGTGTCGCTGGATTTGGAATGGCATCGAGAGTCCGGGTCAATTATTCTGGTGCCAAGGGCACCTGCATGTGTGTGGTTGAACTCCTCAGCGGGAAGATTCAGTGACGCCACTCTGATCAACTCTGATGTTATTGAGCACCTGCACTCAGGGGCTCTAATGGCGTGCGGACTATGATATTGACCCAGTACAAGCTCTAGATACACTGTCGCATCAGTATATCTTAGCATGGTTCAGTCTAGTCGCAATTCAGGAGAATCCTTGCCCCTCAATCAGTCAAGTTCTCACTGAGAATCCGTGCGGGGTACATTGAATGCTACAGGGTAGATACGAGGCAAGTTCTGGCGATGATGCTGATCCGAAGTTTCGAATTTGTTCTGCAGTAACTCCACGTCGGGGACAATCACTCTAACAAAAGACGCCTTCAATAGCGAGCATGGAACAATGTACGATCATTGATGTGAAGAGAGTATCTGGTCGAATCAACACTCATGCCTCTTGAATGTTTACATACCATTTCCATGGTTCTGTTGTGGATTGATTCTTTAACCCTTACCCTCACACGAACTCTCACAATGATACCACGATGCGGATCTGGACACTGCCAATGCAAATAGCTAAGGTGGAAGCAATTGACATTCGTCTCAAGAATTTCCAATCCGCATTAGCACTCTCGGGTCTTGTAATTTGCAGGCATCGGCGGACTGTCTCGCCAATGTGAGAGAGTACCTACCAACCACTTTAAGGTGACAGCCAACAAGCAACAAGCAACATTGAACCTTGAACCTTGAACCAGGCTTCAAATGCCAACATCTGGATTAAGACGGCGCATTGACTCACTCTCACCACGATATAACACAAGACATTTGGATCTAGTGCGTCTCAGCTACGAGTTGCATTGCCTTAGACTCATTCGGCTATCTAGAATTTCCCTCGTTCCCTGGCAAACCTGGTAGAACGGAAATTTTGTATTCAATTGGATACAAATCAATATCCACTGGCTTGGTTCCATGACCATTGACTGGGAAACACAGTGCTTACTACAAGTCTAAGTAGGCTGGGGTCCTGTCTGGTCTGGTAATGGCTGGGGGTTAGGGTCCCGCAATTTAGGTGCTCAATCAGTCATCTCAGGCCTCTGGTAGCCTGGGACTTGTGCGGCCCACACATACATACCAGACCTATGTACCTACATACCTAGCATGTACCTACCTAGGTACCTAGGTAGGTACTAGGTAGTATGCGTGGACGTGCAGAAGTGAGCTGGTCTCTTTGTCTACCGAACAGTGCAACTATCAAACTTAACCTTAGCAGACGTTCTACTACCATAAGTCGCCATGCCTCAAGAAGCCGGTGCTAGCAAACTGACAGGACACGGTCCGACTGATAAGGAAAGAAGGTATGATCGACAGCTTCGACTGTGGGCTGCGTCAGGCCAAGCTGCACTGGAGACTGCAAATGTCCTCCTGGTCAACGCCAGCTCTGGGACTGTTGGTGTTGAAGTGCTCAAGAATTTGGTTTTGCCAGGTTTGTTTCCCGCCAGCGCCGGAGAACTTCATACAGTCCTTAATAACCCGACACTTTGCAGGAATTGGAAAATTTGTCATTGCCGATGAGGCCATTGTGCGGGATGAAGATCTAGGTGTCAACTTCTTCCTCGACGAGGATTGCCTAGGAAAACCGCGAGCTCTTTGTTGCGTGAACAGACTTGTAGAGCTCAATCCTGAGGTCTCGGGAGATTGGTATCCCAAGGAAGATGTCAGTAGTCTCGAGCAACGCCCCGCAACACTCCTCTCGTGCAAATGTGGTGGTCTCTTTATGATATCTTGATGCTGACTGCCCAGTCACAAGGCTCCTCTGGACCTTGACATGATCACAGCTTCTTCGGGACCATTTACTATCATTGCCTATACTTTGCCTCTGCATCAAGATCGTGTTTGCTTCCTCGAAACGTATGCTAGGCAACAAAACATTCCCCTCCTTAGCGTTTGTAACGTTGGTTACTATTCATACTTCACGCTAAAGCTGCCTGGGGATCTTCCAATCGTGGATACTCACCCAGATGGAGATGCGACTGCGGACTTGAGATTGTTAGACCCCTGGCCCGAATTGTCTAAGTTCTCACGCGAGATGACCCAGGATATTGACAATCTTGATGACCACGACCACGGGCATTTACCTCTTGTTGTTATTCTACTCCATTATCTTGAAAAATGGAAATCTTTGCACAGTGATGCACTACCTCTATCGTACTCTGATAAAGTAGCGTTTCGAAGCTTTGTCGCCGATGGCGCTAGGAGGGACAACCCTGAGGGAGGAGAGGAAAACTTCGAAGAGGCTGTTTCTGCGGTGATGAAACACGTAAACCCGTCCTCGCTGCCACGTTTCCTGGAGCAGGTTTTCGACTATATCGAGGTAACGGAGGTAAGTCCCTCTTCCCCAGTTTTCCATTATTGTTATTGCAGTCCCGCAGTCTAATTCCCTTCCTTAGATTTTGCCCAAGGAAAATTTCTGGGTAGTAGCAGAGGCTGTCAGACAATTCTATCAAAAGCATTCTCAACTCCCATTGCAGGGCGGTGTACCCGATATGAAGGCTCAGTCTAGCACTTACATGAAACTTCAGTCTCTCTACAAAGCCAAAGCAAGACAGGACATATCCGACATAGTGGATATTGTACGCACGCTTAAAGGTGGTGGAAGAATTGCCCGGGGTGACGTGGAACTATTCTGCAAGAACGCAAAATTTATCAAGCTGGTGCGCAGCTCAGAAGATGCACCATCTATTGGTAGTATTGTTGGTATGTGCGAAGAGGGGACGGTAACTATAATTACCAATGTAAACAACTGATACTAACAAAGCCTACTTGACCAGAAAACGAGCTCAAAAATGACGAATTGTCTGCAGTTGCAGGACCGGAAATGCCTACCTCATTGATTCATATCTATCTTGCTCTGCGCGCCTCCTTTATAGCCCCCACAGAGAGTGCAGAAGAGATCACAAACGTTGTCACGAATTCTATCCCAAGTCTTGTTGGGAACCAGAGCATCTTGCAGGCGGCTCGGGAAATCGTGCGGTCAAATCGAGGGGAGATTCACAACACAGCAGCGGTTACGGGGGGAATGGTTTCACAGGAAATGATCAAGCTCATCACAAGGCAATATATTCCAATTGATAACACCTGTATATTTGATGGAATAGAGAGCCGCTCTCAAGTGTTGCGTTTGAACCTCAGCAAGGACCACCTTCAACCTTGACAGCTAGATAAGACACACAGCCCTTGGTTGCTGTCAGCAATGCCTAAATAGATTATGTTCAACGAAGCTGCACTACACCGAGTACAGATAGAGCACAGTATTATATGTCTCGAGTCCTCGTATTCATTTAAAAGCGGTGGATAAGCCGCCGCGGCCAATGATCTCTTGATAGCTTAGGAAGTAGGTACCTGCCCTTACCTGCTCCCGGATTAGGTACTGTGTGCATTCAGTCGGGGTTTGCCTTGCACTTGCAGTATTTGTGCAATTTTTAAGAAAATCGTGACATTCCTATCTTAGATATTCTCTACCTACCTAGGTACCTAGGTACCTAGTAGGTAGGTACCCCTAGGTAGGTAGCCAAGGCGACTGCCTCGACGAACATGAACTAAAGAAGAACCCCAGCTGTGAGCTTTTTGGGGCCAAATTCTCTTTTCTTTCCGCAGCCTTGGACCATAGCCCAGTGATTATCTCACATGTTCGATCTACAGGACAAATCACGATGAACTCCAGCTTGCTGTGCAACAACCTCAAGTGCAGAAGGGAGCTCACAGATCGAGCGCTTGTTACCACATGCAGGTGGGCCTATCCCCGAAACTGAATCCTTGAGTCTCTGCCCTTTATCGACTAGCTACCGGATAATAATGCTAATAAATTCACCGCAGCCATGCTTTTTGTCTACAATGTGTTCAAAACCTTCGCCTAGCTACCGGTATAGCCATTAACCAGGCCTTTGCATGCCCTGCCTGCCACTCAGCATTGTCAGGAGAGCGAGATGCGGCAATAGCAAACCTTCACCCCAGCGAAGAGAATAGGGCAACCATCCTCACCGGCCTAAGTCCGAGCTTGGTTTTGGAATGCGCAGAGAGAGCCTTAGGCTTTTGGGCCTATCAAAAGACGCAAGAGATATACTACCAACGCTATCTTTATAGAACTTTGTCAGAGAAGAATTTAAGCCTAAAGTCTCAGCTTCGTCAAACCGTTATCGAAGCAAATACGGAGATATCGCGTTTGCGAAAGATAATTGAGGGTGCGTTGAGGACACAACTCTTTTTTTTTTTTTTTTTTTTTTTTTTTTTGCTGGTCTAACAGAAGCAGATGCTGCCAGAGAGCATGAACGGATCAGCCGTAGGAATGAGGAGCTTACGGTCGCTCATAGAGACAAGAACCGGCGTCTCTTGCAAATACAAGAGCTGCATCAAAAAGTCCCGTCGGGCCTAGAGGCGGGTAACATCGTAGGGGCAGCGTGCCATATGGTAGACTCTGCGGTCAATTCAGATTCTCCGCCGTCGAGAAAGGATCGCGGTTGGCTCAACGGAGGTCAAAAGAAAGACCTGTTTGTTTGGTCTTCGGCCGATGAGGGACTACTGGCCAACAATTTCTTGGCCAAGCCAAAAAAATACTGTTCAAACCAAGAGAAGCGAGTGAATGGTATGATGTTTTTGCATCAAGACACACTGTCCCGCCAAAGCTAAATGTATTGAAATGCCTGACACTCACGACACAGAGAATGCACTTCACAATTCAAGATGTATTTTGCGCAGATATTGGGCCATTCTGGGTGTTCGTGAATAATTCCAGCAGCAACCAGCGGACAGAAGCTTCAATACAAGCACCAGATATTATGGTAAATCATAAGTAGGTACCTCGAGTCTGGTTTGGTGACTGGCCATGAATACCCACACAGTGCAAATCTTTTGCATGACGCTTCTGTGCACGGTACTCTGATCATCTGGTGCCGCGTACTCCCTGAGGTTTCCAGCATCGTTGTTCTGGGACTCCTGTTTGGAGATCTGTTCGCCTGACTCTCTACGCTTCTATCATGCCTCCTCCTCGCGATCGCTCCGGCTCAAATATATCACGCTCGCTAGGACCAATTTTATCTTGCCAATAAAGGATACTACGAGTATGGTCTAGATTCCATGCACTCTCATTACCTCTGTTTGCTTTTGAACTCGCACCTCGGTCGGCCAATCTGTGAGCGCCGTCCACACTGCCGACGTCTGACGAAACCATCGAATCGGACACAAAGCATTACTGCAAGTTTATTCGCCCGCTGAAGGCTACTCACGTCAGCCCACTGCGGTCGATTATTGCCAAACCTCGAATATATATTTCGAGCGGTAGGACCAACGATAAGGCTGCTCAATTTACTCTCGAGCACTCATCCACCAATTGTGCTATGTCCTGATGGGTAAACGTTGTATGTAAAAATTCACTCCTATGGCTGGAATCTGGATTTCTGTTTTCTCCGGACGTTTCGTATACTAAGATGTCGAAACTACAGCACAATATGGAGTTATTCTCGACGCCGGTTCGTCGGGAACCCGTCTTTATGTCTACAAATGGAAGCATCCGCTCTCGGCCAGCAAAAATGCTTCTCCTTCCGATTTACGCAGCTTGCCAAAGCTCAAGCTAAAAAAGAGCAAAAAAATTCATCCTGGTGTTGCCACGTTTGCAGAAGATGTCGCATTGGTTGGCCCTGACCATCTGCAGGCGCTCATCAAAACTGCCCTGGATGAAGTGCCTGAAGACAACGTTCCTGAGACTCCTATTTTTTTAATGGCCACAGCAGGTGTCCGCTTTCTTCCAAAACTTCGACAGTCGTCGCTTTTAAAGGGCATTTGCACATATTTGCAAACCAACACAAAATTCGACCTTCCCGATTGTGCAGGACAGGTGCAGGTTATTTCCGGAGAGACTGAAGGATTGTACGGCTGGATTGCCACGAACTACTTATTGGGGGGATTCGATCGACCGAATGAACATGTGCATGGAAAGGGTCATCATACATACGGCTTTTTGGATATGGGGGGTGCATCTGCGCAGATTGCCTTTGCCCCCAACACCACGGAAACTGAGCGCCATGCAAATGATCTAAAACTTGTTCGAATGCGGCGAGTGGATGGGTCGTCGGCCGAATACAAAGTTTTCACCGCGACGTGGCTGGGATTTGGCGCAAACAAAGCCAGGCATCGCTATATTCAAGGTTTGATGGAAAGCTATGGAGATTCACTCGACGAAATACCAGATCCGTGTATGCCCAAAGGTCTCCGAAGCCCTGCCAGTGAAGAACTCGATGCTAGCAATACTTCTCATGGGCCAACTTTGATTGGGACAGGCGCGTTTGATGAGTGCTTGAAGAAAACCTACCCCCTCCTTCGCAAGGACGCTCCATGCGATGATCATCCTTGCCTGCTTAATGGCCAACACGTTCCCGCGATAGATTTTGAAGTTAATCACTTCATTGGTGTTTCGGAATATTGGCACGCAACTCACGGCGTGTTCGGCAAGGAGCAACAGGCATACGATCTTGCAACCTACCAGCGCAAAGTTCTTGATTTCTGTAGCCGTGAATGGGCTGCAATTAAGAGTGATATCGTGAGGCGGAAAAAGTCAAAAGATCAAAAGATTCAAGATGCACAACAAGCCTGCTTCAAAGCCTCATGGTTAATCAATGTCTTGTATGAAGGTATCGGAATCCCTCGGCTTGGCAGGGATGCATTACCTAAACCGAGTTTCAATGCAACCCACGACAGACCAGACAAAGACAAGCAGGATTTTCTCAACCCATTCCAACCAATCGACACCGTTGAAGGTATGGAAGTGAGTTGGACATTGGGAAAGATGGTCCTATATGCATCTGGTCAAATATCAGCTCCACAATCCTCTTTGCCTGTTGGGTTTGGAAGCAATGTAGCCTCAAAGACGCCATCTGACTTTGAGCACGCGGGATCCACACCTTTGTCGCTGGACTCATATTCTGACACAGAAGGTAATGAGTCCGACGACAGCGGGTCTTTTGGAAACAACACCATGTATAATATCTTGGGTTTAATGATTGTTGCTCTACTAGTTTCATTGTTTCTTAGACGGTCTGATCGAAGACGACGGTTGCTCGGTATCATTCCTCGGCGGCGACGTCACCCAAGCCGCAAACCGTGGTGTGGGTTTGGGTTGGCATCCAAAATCTTTGGTCATGGCACGGCAAATTATGAACGAATCGTAGAACAAGGCGAGGCTGCCGGATATGAGTTGGAGGGCAACATGGAAGACATTGATGGTTCTGATAGTAGCGAAGGTTCCCATGCGAACAGATACAACGGGGTTTCAACACCAAGAGTCACCCTAGACCACTCTGAAGACGGCCAACAACTGTCCGTTATGGATCGAGCCGGACTGGTGATCCGAACAGAAAGTCGGGAGCGACTGGCGCCAAATCTCCAAATGTTGAACGCTGGCAGGAGGAGTAGAACAGGGAGTCCAACCCGCATGAAAAGCCCGCTTATGACTCCAATGCAGGATGTGTAGTTCAGAGTTAGTTGGGCATGGCACAAGAGACCAAGTTTACGCAATGCGTCTTAACAATGCCATAATTGTTCACAATCGTTTGCACTAAATAATTCCTTTGAACTTATCGTAACAGCTGGTCTAGCTACTGTACACAATGATCCACGGGTGTTACAGACTCCGTCGAAGGCAGGGATTTCATTTCCCAACCCCATCAGCAGGTTGTATGCGAGGCTGTCCCCCAAGAGGGGACGAGTGAGGATAATTAACTACTTGTAACATCAGAGACGAACACCCGAGGTTGTTGGCTTATGTTTCGCGCAGTACATCATTGAAACTTAGTCTTGCAGCTTTGCGAGGTAATTGGGGTCGTTGCGAATTCGACTTTCGAATTTCCGCCACCAATCGTCAAATGCTCGGAGGGGGACAACTTCGACGCCTTCAGAACCTACAGACTGGGTGAAGCTTGCCAATGCATTGTATGCATTTTGAATTATGCGCTGTGCGAGAACGATTGTGGTCATCTGCGTCTTGCTGGAGCCCGGATCTGAGCTGTTTGCTTCCTTTTCTGCTGCCAGTTGCTCCAACCGTTGTCCGACAGACTCAGCCGGCTCGAGAGAAACTCCGATCACAATCCCGTCGTTTGCTTCACTGCCACTATCTTGGCTCGAATTGGAACTGACTTTGAAAAGTGCACTTTCTTTGCCAGCGCCTATACCCCCGAGAAATCTGAAGTTTGGCGTACTGCCTGATTCTGCTGCGGCAGCGACATCCTTTGCTGTTGCGAGGTAGATCGCCGCCGCAGTGTTAACAGGGAGATTAACATTGGGAAGCAAAATTACCATGACATGGGAAAATGGCCTGTTGTCTGGCAGAGTGTACAGAAATGACGTTGGGGAAGGCGTAGATGTAGGATCAGTCATAAGCTGTTGCCCGGTTGGTATGACTCCAAACATAAGGCCAGACATTGTGAGTTGTATGTGCAAGTGCCTTGCTTTCGTTTTCTGTTGTACTGGTGTATTTCTATAGTTGAGCTTCTCTGGTGTGACATCCTGTATTAGCAACTATCGTTAGGCTGTGGATATGGTACGTACCGCAGCATCTGGCTACGACTGCCAGTAAGCAACTGACGAGTCAATCGGATGACGCAGATGACACAAGGGGATAACATATGGCCAAACCGAAAGCACTATTCGAACAGTGACTGGGCTGCTTACGTTCATGTCCCTACCTTTCAAGATCGAAGTTATATTCTCTGTTGTGACGCCATGGGAGTGGGACGCCCACCACCAATCAATGTTCGTATCTGCTCAACTTGCTGACTTTGGCGGTCCCCCAACCCCGTTTCCCATGTCCAAGACATTTGACATGCATGTGCTGTCTGGCAAGTGGGGCTGCACCTCTGTAGTTCGGTCTGGTGCGCTTAGTTTTATCGAAACCACTCCTCCAAAGTTACATTTCATTCTATTCATCAGTATACATGTGACTCTCTGCATCGGATTTCTAGGCGTTTTATAAAACCATTTACTTTCCTTCGAATCTCGGACAATGAAGTCAAACTTGGACTTGGTTGATGACACTGACAAGTAAGAACCAGAGAGCAAGTCCTCATACCGTCCCCTTGCATGGGAATTCCCAATCCTGCCATGTCCAGGCCTGACGGGCAACCTATGCAATCACTGACATGATTAACGATACACCTGCCCTGTTAGTAATGATTTAACCAGACTCTAGGTTTCCCTACCCTCCTTTCACTACAGGATCATCTACGCTATTTGATGTGCCAGAAGGCATTTACGCCTTAGTCTGGAAAGATGCCAATGGCCCTTACCCCATTGGGTACGTACTTGATCTAGTCGTGGCAGAGCTGATAAGGGTCCCCGACAATGTGAGGGGTGAAATGGAGGTCGACCATGTCGGCAAGACTTTGTCACTCTTGCAATTAGCATCTGAACCTGAGAGAACGGCAAAGGTAGCCAAACTAACTGCGTATTGGCGAGAACGCCAAACCTTTAAGCTACTTAAGGGCTGGCGAGACGAGCTCTGGCCTGTCTATGGGCGCAATGGCGAGCTTCTCTTCAGTATGGAGCGAGGTGCTATGGGATTACTTGGAACCGTAAGATATGGTGTCCACTTGACTGCTTACGTCGTCGAACCTTCGGCACCATATGGAATCTTAATATGGGTACCGAAGCGGGCAAAGGATAAATCGACCTTCCCTGGGATGCTTGACAACACTGTTGCTGGCGGCTTAATGACCGGAGAAGACCCCTTCGAGTGTATCATCCGTGAAGCCGATGAAGAAGCCAGTTTGGCGGAGAATGTGGTTCGCCAAAATGCCCGAGGCGTCGGCATGGTCACTTACATATATGTCACGGATGAAAAGAATGTCGGGCAAGCAGACTTTATTTTTCCAGAGTGTCAGTGGGTTTACGATCTAGAGCTACCTGTGGATATGATACCGGAACCCAAGGACGGCGAGGTAGAAGAATTTAAGCTCTGCGATATAGACGAGGTGAAGAAGGACCTAGCAGATGGCAAGTTCAAAGACAATTGCGCTGTAATTATGCTGGACTTTTTTATTCGCCATGGAATCCTAAAAGACGAGGAGGAGCCGCAGCTGAAGACTATCCAGCAGCGGATGCATCGAAAACTACCTTTCCCAGGGCCGCATCAACCAGACTGGCAGGGCAGTTGAAGAAATCAAAGCTAGTTAGAACCACAAGTTCGCTTCTTAGTCCAGGCCTTGGAATACAACAGTACCACAGAGCATTAAGTACACCGGGTCTCAAGTTGACTGGCTTCTAAATGTATTGGTTGAGGTATAGTTGCCTGGAAGGATTGCGTGAAATGACGCTCCCCAGCCGAACCTCGTGCGACTTTCTGCGACAATTGAACCGACATTGAGCACCTAATTATTTCTTTATGAGGAGATAAACGTTGTCGACACGTAGAGGGGTGAGCTTCTTAATAGGACCCTGCAGCGACATGAGAAGGCCGCCGAAGGAGACGTATGCATTGCTGAATATCAGTCAGGTGTTAGCATTAAATGATACGGGACGTGCCGGGAAGGCATAGTTCAGATAAAGGCTTTTGTGATTCTATATTGATTGCATGGGGCATTACACTGCAAGTTGAAGTACTTACATTGTGTTGCCATCATATGTTTCTTCAAATTTGTAGATTTTGCCATAACAAACATAGTCATACAAGTCCGCCATCGTGGATGGTGCATCTCCTCCCTTGCCAACATCTCGCCAGCCCTTATCATCCTCCTTACTACCATCCGGAGATAAGGTTGTGGAGAGGACAACATGTAGGGAATCGGACACGGCACAGGGAAAGAGCTCCATGTTGATATCCAGCACCATTACCGTTTGCGAGTCGGCTGATGTGCACGATATACGAGCAACCCGATCATACTTGGATTGGTCATAGTCGGTCACCGTGAAACTCTCCTCAAAAAGTGTAGCATCACCGCCCCCGCTGGACATGATGAAAACAGATCAAAAATGCAATGGCGGAATTTTGGATGGTCTTGTCGAGAGCTTGGTGTAGTGACGATAGTGACGCTTGGGGTTGAACAACAATGTTAGGAAGATGAAGGTTTGACTTTAATTTTTTCCCTTCTGGTTGAAGGTGGATCCGCTCTTCTTGGTGCCATTCCAAAGGCAACCCGATGTGTGCCTTCCCCCCCTGTGTGCAGAGCCGCTATAAGCATATCTTCCAAACGGGGCGCTGAACAATCTGGCATGATCAAGTGGTCATTGAGCTCTGTCCGGCATGACCTGATTTTTCGATTGACGTTTTGCTGGCTGACATTCGTTTATTGACTGAGGGCGGCTTATTGCGTAATGCCAAATTTTGTGCTGGTAGTTACGACGGAGAAGGATTTCCAGCTAGAGCTTTTTGGCAACTGAAATGCCATGTCTTTTCGCAAAAGAAATACGGTTATTCAAGCTCCAGCGATTCCGTCGCCGTTGCGAAATGACTGCAGGCAACTGCCCTCGGGTACTCGCCCATCACCGTTAGATGGTCGTTTGACGACATCAACTGGTACTGCCTCATTAGATCAACTACTAGCCGGTCACGCGGGACTCCCACTTGGCAGTTCTCTCCTGATTGAGGAACCAGGGACAACTGATTTCGGAGGAGTCTCGCTTCGTTACTTTGCCGCGGAAGGCTTGGTTCAAGGCCACGAGGTTCACATCCTGGGTGTTGGGCAAAATTGGCGCAGAGAGCTTCCTGGTCTGGTGGAAACAAGTGAGCAACCGGTCCAATTGGATTCTTCGTCGAGTAAGATGAAGATAGCATGGCGATACCAGGGCCTCGGAACTCAGTCAACCAAGAAAGGTAAACGAAGCATGCCCCGAATGTAAACACTTGGCAATTGTTAAATTAATAAGAGCATTAGATCTTGGGACTGGAGGCGTGGCCGGGCGTGCCACTTCCGGGAGCGCCAATTCCGGGAACATATTTTGTCACACTTTTGACCTGTCAAAAAGACTAGAGGCAAACAATATTCACGGTCAGCTTATCATACATCCTGGTCCATCACCTACAAACGACACCTCCGAGGACTGGTTCTCGAAATTTGTTTGTGAGCTCCGCTCGAAATTGAAGGCTGTGCCCGCAGTGCACCGGGTTATCATACCAAACCTTCTGTCTCCTACCTTGTATCCCTCCAGGTTATGCAAGCCTCAAGAGATCCTCCGGTTCCTACACAGCTTACAGGGCTTGCTGCGCCAGTTTCCTGCTCAACTGGCTGCCCTAGCTTCACTACCAAGCTCTCTACATCCACGACATTCTGGACTTTGCAAATGGATGGAAATTATGTTTGATGGGGTGATTGAACTTGTTCCTTTGCATCAACCAACATATGTGAAAGAAAGCCCATCAGAGCGAAGCAAAGCTCAAGGACTGGTTCGCATTCACACAATGCCGATATTTCATGAACGAGGTGGGGGGATGGAAGGATGCTGGAAGCGAGAAGAAATGTCTTTTCGGCTCACAACTTCGCATGGGCTTGATATAACGCCTTTTAGCTTGCCTCCTGTTGGGTTAAGCGAAGAAAGGGTATCTGCATCACTCCCAGAGCAGCCGAAAAGCGAGGATCTTGACTTCTGAAGCCATGTGGTTAGCACTCAGTGAAATGCTTGCACCAAGCTTGCATAAGAGCTGATCCTATTAGTACATATTCCTCCTTAGTTGCGATTATGCAATTCTAGCCCCGCTAACTACCTGGGTAGTAAGGATCCACATGTATCCAGAAGTGAGTATTTCTAGTCCGTACCCAAAGAAAAATTTCATGTTTTCCAGCTCGACTGCAATAGTTGCTGGTGCTCACAATATGGGCCATCACCCTCTGCTCCGGTACGTGGAAAGTTTTCTTCTTCTTTGCGTTCGTCCTGCACCCACCAATTCCCAAGGCATTACGTGATTATATACTTGAAAATCTGTCAATCCACTGAGTTTCTGTGAAGACACATACAACATTACGAAGACGACTTATGATTCCCAAATGCCTCACATCACCAGTACCAAATTGACACTTGTTGTCAACTATCAGAGCTTATGAGACTTGTAAGCTAACGCAATTGCCATGAAACACAGAGCCCATGGCCCCTACAGGTGACTGCTCGGGCATTTCCGACGTTGTACGAATTTCAAACATCGCTGGACGATATCTGATATTCGACCCGGAGGGAGCCTCTCTTCTCAGGCGGCTGGAGAACACCAATGGTACTCTTGTAGGCACAACACCACAGCAACCAACGCAGAATGTTTTTCTTGCATTGCCTGTGGAGCTCCGCTCTGAGGAAGCCCATAGCCTAGTGCGAAAAGGGTCGGCATACATAATAGACGATGTAGCTGCCCACAAGTTCGCCTTGGCTACAGGGATGCGGCAGACCCGCAAGTTGTATGTTAACTCTCTCCGACAGAAAAAGCAAGCTGCGCAATATGCGATAGCTGAGAGAGTCGCATCGAAAGCAACGTCTTCGCCTACTGCCTTTCAAGAGACGAACCAGATTGATACCACACGTCTATCGTCGAGGAGCGGTGTTGGCAGGCACCCTGTGGCCAGTAACATGGCAACCAATACCCATGACGGCCGAACACTTGACAACGTAGGTTGTTTGTCTTTGACCCCGCTGTCCAGCAATTTGCTTCTTTCGAGAGGGGCATCCGAGCGATCCCCGGTTGTGGAATCTGGCATGACTCTCAGCGGGTATCTCCTGGAAAGACGCTACTATATGACTCCCGGTTTACGATTTGGCGTTCAACTGAGCGTTTATCCTGGCGATCCCCTTCGCTTTCATGCGCATTTCATGGCAAACGAGTACAAATGGGATGAGCCTATACCCATTTTAGACCTTGTCGGGGGTGGGAGGCTAGCTACGGCTGTGAAGAAAGCATTTTTGATTGGTGGACAACAGCCAGCCAGCAGTTCCGACCCTGCCACTGTTTGCACGTATAGTCTAGAATGGGCCGCCATGTAAGCAACTGTTCATGTACTGAAAGCAAATTCCGTTGTGGTTGACGGGCTCTCGATGAGGGACGAATTAGAATATCGCTACATTTAGTATCTATTAACTACCTAGAGTACTAAAACAATACAAAGTGTCTCTTACCTCCGACCTCATTTCACCCTGCCCATGCCATTATGGCACAAAAATCCGGCTAAAGCTCATAACATCCCTTCGGCAACAAACACACTTATCAAAGTTGTTCATTGCTAGTGACACGCGACAATCGTCGCACAAACTAAGACAACGGCATGGCCAAACAATAATCGTTCGGGCTGCACTTTGGCAAACCACGCATGGCAGGTTGGCGCCGTCCTCGCCACCTGAATTGGTCCGTACGGTTGTAGAGTTATGGGCATGAAACTCGCTGTGGCTGCGACGTGAGAGAAGAATTTGCTCCAAAATTTGCTCCTCGTCTTCCGGATTCAGCCTCATGTATCGGGCCTCCGGATGATTGTAACCGCTGTTCACCACCATTCCAGGTCGTCGAAGAACACGACTTCGTCGAAGTTGCTCCTGGCGTCTAAATCCTGATCTCGTCATTACTGTATCGGACAGTAGATGAGCAGAGAGCGTTTGTGCCTCTTCCCGCTCTTCAGTGGTCTCTGGATGTAGCAATTTCGCAAGGTTACTCATGTCTAAGGCGGTATCCGCAGCGGGCGGTGTCCGCCAGCTTCCTTTCAACAAAGGTCTCGCGGATGTTGCGCTCTCATTGTCTTCTGAATGCGAGAACATGCCTTGACCGTCATCCTCTATGGCTATTGTCGAAACTGAGATAGCAGACGTAGTATCCCAGCCATCTTCGTCGTCCGGCTTATATTCGCCGCTTTCATCACTGGATCCCCACCAACCTCCTGACAACCAATACTTGTATAGATCTGCATCAAGGCTGTCCTCGTCTTGACTGGCATTGACGCGCCTAAACTCAGCTTCGACATCCATAGTCTCCATTCGAGAAACCGATCTTTCATTGGTAATCAAACGTCTGGAAGGGTCCGAAATCGTGCCATGACTCATTCGTGGTATCTTATCCCCAGTACTGAGTTTTGGCCGTTGTGCTAACCAGAGTAGCCAAGTTGGCTGACTCCTTATTCGCATTCTCCCTATGGCCCAGAGGGTTGCTAAGGCACTCACCCGCATCGTCAACTTGCCGGTGCTCAACAAGAACTCTACTGCCAAGAACCACCTCGAGCTTCTTTCAGTAGCTCCTGTGCCTGCTCTAATGGTTCTTTCACTTCGTCCTCTGGAAATTCTCTGAGCGGCACGTTCACGGCCGTATCCGCTGGTAGCAGACATAGTTCCATCCTTCACCGGAACGAGGCCGATAGTACCAATCAGGTCAAATTGAGAATTAGATATCCCAACTCCCACAACCTGTCTTTGCAATTCCTCCATCTCGCGGAAGCGAGCTTCTTCTAACCAAGTGTGCTGCTGGAGTGAAACACCGCGATCTTCATTGAGATAAACGGCTTCACTGGCCATGCTGATGGCAGCAAATCCGGTCCGGAGGAGTGCAGTGTAAAAGTCCATCTCCCGAGTTATGCGAATCTCCGACAACGACAGGTTTGCTTGCATATTATCATGAGCCTGTGCTAGTCTTTCTCGCCAAGATCTTGCAGTGTGGTTTGACGTTGACGATGGCGGCGCAAGAGCAGACAAAATGAGTGCCAGACCGTATATCAGCAAGCAGACCGCAATTCCAGATAGGACCAGAACGTGGGGAACAAATCCAATTATACACACCGTGGGAAACCTTAGCAAACTCTGTGCTGAAGGATTTCCTAATTCAAATTCGAAGGCGCTCCAGACAATGGTCGCCATGAAACACAGACCCCAGAAACCGGTATTTGCCAGTCTGTATTTTGACTGTGCATCGAATATTCCCAGGACATGGCTGGATAAATGGGTCATTGATGATAAAAAGGCGATAAACAAGACTTCAGGCGGTGTGTTAACCTTGCTTAGAATCATGGCTCGAGACAGGGAAAATGATTCCGTTAAACCAGCTAGTGGGAAATTTAAGTTTTGACTCTTGCGAGGCAAAGATGCCCAGCCCAGTTGGTTATTGACAGCGGCATCGGCTTCTGCAAACGCAAGTGATTGTTCAAAGAGTGTCATTCCAGTTTCGGCGCAAAGTGGACGACCTTGAACAGCACACGAAAGCGTCTCTATAAAGTGACTCAGACATAAAACACCGAACAATGGCCATAATAAACTCAAGGAGCCACGAAGATTTTGTATGTTGGAACTATTGAGCTTCGGAATCATGTTGGTAGCCTCGCATGACTCTCTGTCACTCATGCCGAAAAGTAAACTGGAACTCAGGGTGTTTAAGAACGCACTGGGATGCGCAAATACCAAGTCTGATGTCTTATTCGCAAGACCCCAACGAAGTTGATTGAAATTTGGCGAAGTCTGACATTGGATGGAATGAAGCAGATGAAGCGATTGGAAGGCGAGAAGAATAATAGGCAAGCTTCGAACCAGTAACCTGGTATGCCATTGAAATCGCAATCTCCTCCGAGTAGCCGCGAAAATATGTGTGCGGTTCAGAATGATAGCCATGGCGATAGTCGAGACAGCCCACTTGCTAGTTGCATAACCAAATACGCTGCCCAAACCTCGCGCACTATCGAGAGACAGTCGTGTAGCCGGTGTGTCGACATTTGAATCCCCAATAGGAACACTTATCCTCGTCGCTGAAGCAAAACTAGGGTTAGGCTCTAGAAGATTGTACCAGGACGGCTGCGAGCCGTCCGATGGCATGCCAGCACCCAATGGTGATGCTAGTCGGTCTGCTGTACCACCCGCTTGGTCCGAGAAGGTTATGTAGGATCCAAGCTTCATGAAAATTCGTGGTCCAGCCCAGAAGAGGTCTTCCAGGAGTGGCGCATTCCGTGTCATGTTGAACGCCCATGCGGTGATATTGTGCCAACTTGAACCCGCCACATTTTGAAGATTCGCCAACGGTTGTGCCATGTGTGGAGCAAAGCTCTTTGCGGTCACAAGCTGTTCATCCATGGCACCATCTGCTAATCGTTGAACGGCCGAGGGGGTTCACGCCTGGCAGTAATTCTTAATGGCAGGAGAACGGGCATGAGTAGGACGACTGTAGCCTCCTGGCAGTGATGTTAGAATGAGTCTCCGCCAGTGCTACTGGCAAGTTAAATGGCTTAAACTTGTTGCATCTGGAATCAGGCAACGCCAAGGCGTGCTGTTGTAGAGGTATGATCGTCGAAGTATAAGCGCACTGCTGGTTAGATTGCTGTAGTCGGAGAAAGCCTAAAGCTCCTCACGGTCAAAGTGGTCGCTCAACAAGGAGGAATGGAGGCCAGATGAAGTTGGTATTGGTGGAGTCTTGGCGTCAGAACGGTTGGTAATCCGCTTCTCAAGTCTGGTGGGTCCGAGTGGTCTCTCCACTGTCCAGTCAAACATTGAACGACATCTGGAAACGTTGGGTCGCGGAGGACGGCAGGATCCACCAGACCATAAACTCAAACCAGATGCATACATGTCACGTACCCAGGTATCTACTCCAAATGCATGCTCAAGTCTAGTGCTCAGCTGCGGCATCCTCCAGTATTTGGTGGCGAGAGTGCCAAAAGGACAAATCTTTAATACCGGCACACTTGCGGTCAACAGATTGCCTGCTTTGTGAGGTTTTCTCCAACGACTTATTCGTAGGTTTGTGGGCAGCAAATTTTCTTCATAACCTGTGCACAACACTTTAATAAAGATACAGACTGTCATTGTTGGACTAGTGAATTAACGAAGTATTTCTAGCATATGTATGGAGCCTACAGGGCAAGATGTTGAATATTGAAGCAACTAGTGTTCAATGCCTAATACTGACTGATCTCATTCAGTATCGCTTTGAGAGCAAGTCTTGGTCGTGGTACCAGCTAGGGGTTGATGTCCCTACAAGAGCACAAAAACAGCTAGTAGAATGAGAAGGCAAATTATTGCGCTTGGCCCTATGACCGACTGAGGAATCCAAGGCATACCAAGGCACATATGTCATTAGTCCGACCATGGGACGCACAAGACATAGGTGTCGATCTCGTTTCCAGCCAGGAGTCGGTCTCTCTCTCTCTCCTTATATATATATATATATATATATACAATACCTTAACGATTTCGGGCCAGTATTTGGCTATCTATTCGTATGGCCATGTCATGGGACTGCCCAGAATCCTGTACTTTTCAATACAAAATACTCTCAGTCATGTTCGTCACCAGTGTGTGAAAATGCAATATCTCATGGTGTCGGAAAGCTTTTGTGACTGTCCGGCTATGGCGCTCCGTGAATGTTGTCTGTGTGATGAACCACACACATGTGAGATGCACAACTTATTGTAGCCCACACCGTTTTGTATGTCGTTTTGTACACACAATTCTGCATATTGTGTTCCCAATAGTCGTCATAAAATCGACAAATGCTGTCGGTCCTCTGGCAGGCGGCTTGGTACGAAGCGGGCTTGTAAAGCAATTCTATGGACGCAAATTGCTTGTTTCAATCAAACCGATGGAATTGCCTCATTAAGAGACATTAACATTGTTTTTCCTGTTGCCTTACTTGCAAGGACTGCGTTCGACACCAGAGATTGGTATGAGGTGAGCTCAGAAGTATAAAACGACCCTTTGTACCAAAGGTTGGTAATTTCGTTTCGAGTGGGCAAATATGCCACACAGCAAGCGGCTAGAACGGTATCATGTTCGGAGACAACAGGGTCCATGACTATTGCTTGCTCATCTGGATTTCCTCTGTTCACAACGAGTGCTGCTACACCGCCTGCAACGACATCAACACAATCGATTCCAGCGTCAGCAATTGCTGCAGCGGCGACAGTAATGCATCCACTCAGTACAAACATGGTGTTCCAGTCCTCAAGGCCTTGATCGATGGTTGCTTGGCGACTCATGTCGCCCTCCACTACCGTGACGACAACGTCAACACCACTCTTCGGCCAGCGATCGACAATGACGGCCCCGCGCAGGGCAGCTTCTAGATGTATACTCAGATCACGCTCACTGGCATCTCTGAGATAGCCTCTGCGATAGCGAGTGGCAAACGGCGCATACTTAACATGAGTGGATAGTACCATGTGAGGAGAGAACGGCGCTGATCGTGGAAGAGACCGAGGTCCATGTACCGTGCAGGTGAATTTCATACCAAAGCCGTGCGTTCCTGTGCTTTGGCCGATTTCGAAGTAGGCTGAGCCCGATGCAGATGGCGTTACGCCTGTTTTTAGGTCTGTGGCAAAGATTAGCTTCAGATCAGGATGGAAAGTAGACAAGTTGAAGTTTCGTCTGACAAAATGGTCGAGCATCGCTATCGTTTCTATTGCGAACTGGCGAGAGAGATAGATCCTCATCGTAAATAGGAGGGTTGGTTGGACCGCCTGGCCCATTAATTCGTCGCCGGTCAGACATTTCTCATTGAGGACAATTCGTGACAGTGTTGCAAGAGCGTCATTGACCTAAGGCAACAAAGCGACTGACAAATGGTGGGCAGTTCATGGGATGAAATTAAAAATACACCATGCCCCCACCAAAATATGACTAAGCGTAACCCGTAGCCCTTCCAGCGCAAGCATATAAAAGGGTCCACAAACAGGTCCAAACTCTTTCCTTGCACAATTCTCTTTCCGTGTTTTTTTGCATCAATCCGCGTATGCTTCCTTGCTTTTCCTACACCTTCTGACCCTGCTTTTCTAAGCACTACAACATCACAAGGAACAAACCGACATGTGTTCAGTTGACTTTAATTAGTTCCGGCAGAATGGTGAGTGTGCTGATGATTTTTTTGCTAGTAATGGCCACTACTCTTCCGATCTTTGTCAAGCATTCAATGATGATACCACACACCACTGTTCCCGCGACCCCTGAGCGATTGAACAAACATGCACTACCATCTGATTAGGCATACATCCAAGTTTATCGTGCCGATACGACTTGCCCGGCGATTTGCTAAAACAATATCCTTGACAACTAGGACAAATCAATCGAGTTGAAGAAAACTCTCCCCTCTGTTGCACGCCATTTATGAACGACATTGTTTCGTCAAGTAAGTTGATCCAAGCACTCGCACGACGCGTGCACCATGGCTCTTATCATGATGAGACACTTTTTCATCCAGTTCTGCTACTGAATCGAAGTGATGACTCCCAAATTACCATACCAAGATCTCTGATATGATTATACGCACGCATGCCACCACCTACTTTCCCAGTTCTCTTTGTCGAGGCATGGCTAACGTGTTCACGAATGATAGGATACTACCGTTTTTTTTGGGAGTATTGACTGAATCACCAGTTGGCCGAAAAGCAAAAGCCGAGATATGCGGTGTTTGCAACCTCCCCCATGATGGTAAGTTGTCCTCACTGACGGATTTTTCGGGCATTAGGAGGGGAAAGCGTTGATGATGACAAAAGTTCTATCCATTCAACTACTTCATCTTTGCCGAGTCATTCTCCCGCACTTGAGCCACTCGAAGGAGTTGCGATGACTAGTTGTGGAGTTGCTTACAAGGGTGTTATTTGACTTCAGCGCCCTCCCCTGCTCGCGCTTCGTTTTGATTCGCTTGGAGAGTCGGGCCGGCAAAGGTGACTGAGTAAACTGGCTTGTCTGAGAATAGCTTTGAGTCATGCTGTGTTTTTGAACATTTGGTTGGAAGGTAGATTCTAACAAGTTGACAGATGTTACACACGATCTCAATGTTGTCAGGGTGCTAACCTCAGCATATTCCTTCACGACTACAAAATTTTCAGTAAGTTCAGTCCCGAGTCGACGTATGATAAGTGTAGGCCATGATCCGACGGATGCCCCAGCTTGTTTTTCGATCTGTGTATTGCCTTCTAGACCGGAGTTTCCGCAGTGCCTCTCCTAGCGAGTTATAGAGACTGCCCATCATTTCAAGGTGCTGCAGCCTCTGCTACTATCAAGGTATATACCTACCTAGTACTTGACAACCCGGCCCATTTGGTGAGCCAGGGTATCAATTAAGTAGACAATCGTGGGTGTGGACCATCGACAAGTCTCACTCCATGCTGGACTTATAAGTGGAGGAGCCGCTCAATTCTCCAAAAGCACATGCACGGGCACAAACAGCCAATAGTCTGTCAGGCTACTATTAGATTAGAGACAGCAGTTGTCACAACATTTATTGCCTGAGGTTGAGGCCCGTCAGAGGTAATCGCGATAAGATTACTACCTTACAATCACTCATTGGACATGGTTAAAACAGTGAAGGTTGGGTGCCTACTTGAACAGATGGTTTTCGTAGAACAAGCTGCATGTTCAGCTGTCGCTTACTCAAGTATATTCCTCAGGTGCTAACCAACAATGTCCCCTAATAAGTCACTGTAGCATAAGTGTAGTTCGAGAATTGCATTTTTTTGATTGCGCGTCCAAATTTTCCACGAACGATGCACTCTAACTTTAGAGCACCCTCAAGGTCAGTTCTCATATCGAGATTTATAAGTAGGAGCTGCAAAGGGTTCTCTTGCAGTGTGACGGTTCTAGTCGGGGAAAAGGATTTTTTTTTGTCCCTGGTTCGCTCATTTTGCCCAAGCAGGTTCATGTAAAATGGTATGGACGTCTAGACCCCTTCTGTAAAAGTGTCTTGTTTGAGGTGGTTTTGTGGTTATGCGTTCTGCACCTGCACCTGGCCATCTGGCATACCAAAATAGGCGGCCACAGGCTTTTGGGCCTGTAGTTCTTTGCCTAACCCCAGAGCTTGGTTACCGTTGAAGCCGTAGAACAGGCCAATCTCAATAATGCCCGGAACCTTGAGCAATTCATCTGCTAATGTCTGGATCTCCCAAGAGCCATTCCTTCCACAGCCATCCTCGGTTGAAGATAGATCCTTGCGGATTAATAGAGGAGAAAATGGTGCATCAATAATCCACATGCCATTATCTGTGACGCACTCGCCAGCCTTGCTGGGAAGACCAGACCGAACAGTGGGACTCGGCGAACCCATTGCTCGGAGACGACGGAGAACATCGGGTGCAGCAAGAGGGAGGACTTCGATCGGGATCGTCTTCCACTTGGTACAGAGGCGTGGTGACTGCTTTCGAGAGTCTTTTACTCAATGTTAATCAAGTACCGGAACAAGGGACTTGGGCTGTGGTCTGACAATTGAACTTACCGGCGACAGCTATAAATTTGTTTGCAGCAGTGGCAACGAGTTTCTCCTGGAAAAGACACGCACCACCGCCCTTGATCAAGTTGAGGTCTTCGTCGACTTCGTCGGCGCCATCGAAGGCAACATCGAGGGCCACGGGACTACCATTTACAGTAGGCCGTTCATCGACGTAGCACATGCTCAATCCTGCCGTCTTAATGAGACCTTTTGACTGGCTGCCGGTAGGCACAAAGGTCATGCCAGAATAGAATGCTGGGCCTTTGCTGACGATGGCTTCGACAACGTACACGACGGTGCTGCCGGAGCCGATACCAACGAATTTATAAGAAGGGAGGAGATGATCTTCGACGGCACGGTATGCGGCGAGCTTCTTGGAAGACTCGATGAGATCGACAGCCAAAGACATGGTTCTTGTTGTATAGGGCCAATTGCGAGTTAGAAATTGTTGCCGGGGAGAGAAAGAGGTTAAAGTTGGGGCTGATGGCGAGGCAGGCTTTGTGTGACAAGAGATAGTCGTTGTCAGTGCTTTGCTACAGACCGTTGTTGATGCGAATGGGCTTCGCAACCTCAACAGAAAAGCAGTCGTTCTGCGGGGGCTAGATTTTGCGGGAACACTCAGGGTGGCCTGAAAGAAGGCAGAACTAAAATTTGGTTGTAACTCCAAAACTTTGTTAACTTGGTGCCACTTAAATACGGAGTCTATTGCATACCAACCTTAAAAGTCAGCGCCATGACCGCGATTACATCACAAAGTAAAGCAAGTCTTTGAAGTGGCCAAGGTTATACGAATGTAGATGGCCTCCTTGAGCTTGTCGCCAACAGAGGGTCACTTTCCGCACAGAGAGTTCCTACATGTAGGCGCTTCGACAGGACAACCTTGGAACCACACTTCAAATGTTATTAGAAGTCAATCTATCCTAGTGTTTCCACCTACCTAGGTACCTACCTAGGTAAAGTAGGTAGTTGTCCGTATATGACACAAAGAGTTGGCGGCGCACACTGCATCATCACAAACTCCTGGGCGAGCGTCCCGGTGATCAAATTATCAAGCCCAGGCCCATGGAATGACCGTCTCCCGGTGGCGCCCTGGCAATATAATACTAGCGCGCATTGCATCTTGATGGCCATGAAAGCCTACTGACATCAAAATTCGATGCTTTGGGAGAGAGTAGCGTCAACAAACACCTGATTTTCACGGGTGAAGTACGGAGTACCTAGGTACCTAGGTAGGTACTAGGTAGGTACCTGAGTACGGGGTCAGTCGCCCCTTATTTCTTAGGCCACATATCCTCCCAACTATGATTGGGTTGCATTGACGGATCTTCTGCGCTCGTCTCTGAGACAGATTTCGACAGCACAACCAGACTCCTTTATCAACAACAACCCTCTCTGCCCGAACTGGGAAAAGACTAATTCCGATCCCGTTGAATATTGAGACTACCCACATCGACGGCTACGCGATTGATCACTGCTCACTCGTGAGTTGGACGATAAATTAATTGCCTCCAGGGCCAGCTTCTGCATCTGTACAAGCCAGTCACGGGCGTTGAAGATCACGGCCGTTCAATTTCAGGCCCTCCCGTCTTATGTCTGCGTTATTGTTGGGAATATGATGCCACGGCATCAAGGAAGCGGGTTCCCAAACGGGTATCCCAGAAGCAATACATTTGAAATATCCCCTCACCGGTAAATACCTGATCCCCCAAAGACCCCCTAATGCTGGCAGCATTCTGAATACACCCTCGGTCTAGGTTTCAACCTCGAACGACAGCACCGGCCAATCGACGCAGAAGAAAACTACTCATTCGAATCAGCCTCGCAGCTTTTGGGTTGCTTGTTCTTAGCATATGGCTGTGGCCGTCCAACCCAATGCTCTCGGTGGTCTCCTTGGGATTGCTCTCTGCTGCCAGCGATCTGGAACTCGAGACCGTTCGATACTACGATCTAAGTAATGTCCAAGGTACCGCGCGGGGTTGGGAGAGAGAAGAACGCATTCTGTTATGTGTTCCGCTGCGTGATGCAGAGGCACATTTGGCAATGTTCTTCTCTCATCTGCGAAACTTCACGTATCCTCATCATTTGATCGATCTGGCTTTCTTAGTGTCTGATTCTAAGGATCGCACCCTACAAGTCCTCACGGACAATCTGGAACGAATTCAGGCCGATCCCGATCCTAAACAGCCTTACGGGGAAGTGTCCATTATTGAGAAGGACTTCGGCCAGAAGGTAAACCAGGATGTTGAAAGTCGACATGGATTCGCCGCACAAGCTAGTCGACGAAAGCTAATGGCCCAAGCCAGAAATTGGCTGCTCAGCGCAGCCTTGCGACCATATCACTCTTGGGTTTACTGGCGAGACGTAGATGTAGAGACGGCGCCATTTACCATACTCGAAGATCTCATGCGTCACAATAAAGACGTAATTGTTCCCAGTGAGTAACACGATTCGACTTATCTGTCCAAAGTCGTATGTTCTTTTCCTACACTCGAGCTAACACTGTATCTCAAGATGTCTGGCGACCCTTGCCAGATTGGCTTGGTGGCGAGCAACCCTACGATTTGAACTCTTGGCAGGAGTCAGAGACCGCATTAGCGCTTGCGGATACCTTGGACGAAGATGCTGTGATTGTGGAGGGTTATGCAGAGTATGCCACCTGGCGACCTCATTTAGCATATCTGCGTGACCCTTATGGCGACCCGGATATGGAGATGGAGATTGACGGCGTCGGAGGTGTTAGCATTTTGGCCAGAGCCAAAGTCTTTCGGACTGGAGTTCACTTTCCGGCATTCAGCTTCCAAAAACATGCTGAAACAGAGGGGTTTGGAAAGGTTCGCAATGTACCCCGTTCTCTATTCACACAAAAACCTCCATGCTGACAGCGGTTGTCATAGATGGCAAAAAGAATGCAGTACTCCGTCGTAGGCTTGCCTCACTATGTAATATGGCATCTTTACGAGCCTAGCGTAGACGATATACGTCACATGGAGGTAAGTATCTGAATGTCATTACTGTTACTGCTCGACTGGCTTCTAACCACTTCTCACAACAGGAGATGGAGCAGGAGCGGATCGCCCGTGAGAAGGAAGAGCAAGAGAAGAAATTGAAGGAGCAAAAATTGAAGGAGGAATTTGGTGATGCAAGCAGTCAATGGGAGAAGGATAAGAAGGAGATGAAGGAGCAACAGCAGCAATCGCAGAGATCTGGCGCAGATTCAAATGAAGTGCATCAAGCTGGAGGTGCAGGGGGGGTCAAGGCAGCCTAAACTGCTGCTTGAGTGTACTAATATTGTTTTCATGTGGCATTAAGGAAAGGCTAGGGATAAAGGCGTCGGCAATGCTGCGACGCCATTGACCTGGTATGGCGTTGCGTAGGAAAATTGGGTTCATTAGTTAGTCGAGGTCGCCATGTAGAATTGTCAACCACAAGATCTACGATTATCACGGTGTTGCAGGTCTGGTAATAACGATATTCTCCATGACAATTGACAGTGTTCATGTCTTGGGGCCTTCAACAGCAGCTTCTCCTGAACAAGAAACACCTCTTAGTTCTCGGCAAAGAGAGCCGGGGGGCAATGCATCCGAGCTCAGTCTATCCAGTGCCAAAGAAGAAGTCGTAGCGTTCCTGCTGCGGATACCACAACCACAAGATCCAATATTCCATCTCTTGTTGGATCCATGATTCAGATGCGAGGCTGAACCTTGGTTGGGGTTCAGGTCTGGTGGGGCCAATCATTAGGCTGACCAAATAGGACAGGTGTACCCAGATTCATAGGGGATGATGCATGGGTGGCACAGCCTGGCCTTGAGCCCGTGTTGTTAGCATCTTCTAGCTACAGGGAGGCAACTCTGCCACAATACCCAAGTCTGTCAGTACTGGCCAGATTCCACACCCAGCACGAGCCTGGGCCATTTCTAGTCAATTATTTGGAGCCAGCCTGATTCTCAACGTTGACTTTGGTCAGCGCCATTGTGACATTGTAGTACGCATATCAATCAGCCTCGGAGGTGAGTGAAAGTCTTGCGAACCAATTCGGATTGGCATGAAACTTCCCAAGACGTGCAGCTCTAGCTAATCTTTGGCTCAAAGACTTCCAGAAATATTAGGTGCAATGAGCTACGACGTCCAGTTGCCCGATACGATGGACGAGCAACCCACGGCCGAATTTATAAACGCGCCTTCGCTGTATCACGATGCCCCAAGGATGCAGTACCGCAATCGACCAGTTTCTGTTGCGGTTGACCCTATTTCCTTAGTGATATCCGAATGCATATCAATAACGTCTGCGGTACAAAAGCATGCCAGGTCGCCGCACTCATCCGTATCAGCGATCCTTGGCGGAAACCCCAATTCAATACAGCTGGGTACAGCTGGCCCAGTATTGAAGGCGCGACAGAAATCATCGGCCACCAGTGTTGGAGTTGGCGATAATGCTCAAGACACTGGTTCTGTGAACAACCGATGGGGGTTGCGTGGGCAAAAGGGGAAGAGCATGCAAGACAACCCAATGATAGCGGCATTTGGCCGGCTTCGGCATGAGATCACAGCCGTCAAAGGTTTGGTCACCAAATATCACACTATGTGGAAGTGTCCACTAACTTTTTTTGCCAGATGTCCGCACGTTCGACGCACCGTCGCTCCTGGCACCCTTTCTTCTTGTCATTCAAGCCAAGGGAACTGCTGCTCCCGTCACAATTCTCGCCTTGGGAGCCTTGAGGAAGTTTTTAGCTTATGGATTTGTTTGCGCCGAGTCACCAAGATTTGCGCTTGCCATGCAATCTCTGTCTGCAGCTGTGACACACTGCCAGTTTGACATCAGTGATTCCTCACAAGGCGAGGTGGTTCTTCTTATGATTCTTAACCTTATGGAAGATATGATGTCTGGTCCCGGAGGCCACATTTTGAGCGACGAAAGTGTTTGTGACATGATGGGCCGTGGTCTGGCAATCTGCTCTCAACCAAGATTCTCGCCAGTATTGCGGAGGACAGCCGAAGCCGCTATGGTTCGCATGTGTCAAATCATATTCGAAGACGTAAAGCATCTGGAGCTGGAGTCTGGTGAGGAGAATGAAGAACTTGAGCAGCGTGTCCAAGAGGACTTGGCCAGCCTAAGAATTGAGGAAGCTGGCCACGCGGAGAACGAGGAAATCCCTTTAGACACGAGGGGTTCGACCTCGCCGCAAAGGGAGTTACCATCCATGATTGATAGCGAACCCGAAGGCGTTGTATCTTCATCACAAAGCGCCAAGGATACCACAAGTGAACAGATGGAAGAAACGGATTCTCTAGACCTCAAACCTTATTCCCTCCCGTCCGTTCGAGAGCTGTTTCGAGTTCTCGTTAACTTTCTCGACCCAAATGATCGTCAACATACAGACACAATGAGGGTGATGGCCATGCGGATCTTGCACGTTGCCTTGGAGGTGTCGGGTCCGTTTATTGCCAGGCATCCAGCCTTGGCAGCTATCGCAGAAGATCGTTTATGTTGCTACCTCTTTCAACTCGTCAGATCTGACAATATGGCTGTGCTACAGGAATCATTGATCGTTACGGGCACCTTACTGGCTACGTGCAGAGGGGTTTTAAAACTACAGCAAGAGCTGTATTTGTCCTATTTGGTGGCATGTTTGCACCCTACTGTCCAAATACCTCGGGAGCCCGGCATTGACCCTTCCCTCTATGTGGGAATACCAGAGACACCAAAGCTCGTAAAGCCTCCGCCCTCACAGGCCGGCAGTGGCCGTGCTACCCCTGTTTCCGTTAAGGACAGACAAAAGCTTGGCTTGGAAGGTGGCGCCCGGAAACCGGATGCAAGACAAGCAATGGTCGAAACTATAGGCGTTCTTTGTAGGATGCCTACGTTCGTCACCGAGTTGTTTGTGAACTACGACTGTGAGGTGGACAGAGCCGACCTTTGTGAAGACATCATCGGCCTATTATCCCGAAATGCTTTGCCTGATTCGGCCACATGGAGTACAACCAGTGTGCCGCCGTTGTGTCTCGACGCTCTCCTTCGTTACATACAATTTCTAGCCGAGAGACTGCAAGATGATCCAGTCGATGCAGGGTTCCCTCATCCATTACATCTTCGAGAGCAGAGGCGAAAGAAAAAAATCATTGTCAAGGGAACCAGCAAATTCAATGAAAAACCGAAGGTAGGACTCGGCTACCTGCAAGTGCAAGGCATCATATCCGATGCAAATAATCCAGTTGAGGTTGCGAAATTTCTTAAGGGGACCTCTCGGGTTTCCAAGACAGTTCTAGGTGATTTTCTTTCGAAGAAGGGTAATGAAGCTATTCTCAAAGCGTTCTTGAACCTCTTTGACTTTTCTGGAAAGCGGGTTGATGAAGCCCTGAGGGTCCTTCTAGAGACCTTCAGGCTGCCAGGCGAAGCACCGCTTATTGCTTCAATAGTTGAATGTTTCTCAGAGAAGTATTGTGCAGATGACACGCCACATGACGTGGCTAACAAGGACGGTGTATTCATTTTGACTTACGCCATAATCATTCTGAATACTGACCAGCACAACCCAAACCTCAAGTCCGCCAAAAGAATGACTTTTGAAGATTTTTCCAGGAATCTACGCGGTACTAATGATGGGAAAGACTTTGCTGTAGAATTTCTGCAGGCAATTTTTGACTCCATCAAGTCTAATGAAATCATCTTGCCCGACGAGCACGACAACAAACACGGATTCGATTATGCCTGGAGAGAACTTTTGTTGAAAACTGAAGCAGAGGGCGACCTAATTATTTGCAAGACAAACATATACGACGCCGACATGTTCGCTGCCACGTGGAAGCCAATCGTGTCAACGTTGTCTTATGTTTTCATGTCTGCGACTGATGATGCGGTATTCGCTAGAATTGTCACTGGCTTCGATGAATGTGCCCGTATCGCCGCTAAATATAGGAACTCAGATGCCCTGGACCAGATAATCTACTGCCTCAGCCACATGAGTACGCTGGCTGCGGCCAGTGCTTTCAACACCTCACTGAACACAGAGATTCAAGTCGGCGATGGAAGCGTCATGGTTAGTGAGCTAGCCGTGAAACTGGGAAGAGATTTTCGTGCGCAACTAGCTACGCTCGTCTTGTTCCGGGTGGTTTCTGATAACGAGACCCTCATACACCGTGGCTGGAAACAAGTACGTGAATCCTTAATGACAATTTGCAGTTTGGGTTTCTGCGGGACTAACGCCTTACAGGTTGTACAGATATGGGTGAATCTCTTTGTCAACTCCCTTGTTCCATCATTCGCAATCACCAGCAACTTCCCATTGACTATACAGGGGATTCCCTTGCAAATGCCATCCCAGGTCATAGACCGGGCCAGCCGAAGCGCGGAAACAGGATTCTTTAGCGCATTTACCTCATACATCTCCAGCTATGCCGCCGATGATCCTCCCGAGCCGTCGGAAGAGGAGCTCGAAAGCACTTTATGCACTGTTGATTGCATCAAGTCTTGCAACATGGACCGGGTGTTTCGAAATATTTAGTACGTCACCACATCACACCTCTAGATGTCCTTGTTCTCTAATCTTCAAAAGCCAACTACCGGCCCGTATAGCTGCAGAGGTGGTGCAGGCGCTTCTCGATCAGATCCCCGAGTCCGACCAGGGGGCGGTCATCGCAGTCAAGCAAGATGCTCTCCCCCCCGGGCCCGCAAGTGCTCAGACGCAAGCTTCCTTGCCACCAACGTATGATCCCAGCGTAGCTTACATCTTGGAATTTTGCACCATCTTGGCAATCCGCAATAGCGAATCTATTAGTGTGATGGGTAAGCCGGTGTTTGGTGCAATGTTAGGACTGCTCCGGGATCCTACACAGTGGCACCCTATTACCTTATCCCGAGCAATTTTTAACGCCCTTTCGATTCTTAAAAGCAGTTATGTAAGTACCTTGGCTACGTCTCTCGGCATGTTCTTTTCTAAACCTTTGTTCAGGACCACGACTTTGTCAAAGTACACTCGTTGCTCCACACCATCGCAAACGTACCGCAGAAAGTGATAACCAGAACTTCCAAAACTATCTTGAGTGGAGTCGCGATTTGTACCAACGAGCCTGGCCCACTGCGCAGCGAGATAATGAAGTCTCCGGATTTTTGGGCCATTCTTCGCATGTTAGCCGGAGATCCAGACTCTTCTGCATCCGTATTTGCGATTTTAGAGAACGGGGCGACCGGAACACCACCTGCAATTATTGCAGACAATTACGAGGCAGCTATTTCTCTATTGAACTTCTTCGCTTCTGCTGCAATACCCCCGGAGCCATCAGAAGTAGACATAGAGACCACTCAGCGGAGAGGGGCCAGGTCTTTCAAATCGTACGTCGATTCCCCTTCACAATAAGGGAACGTCCTTGATACCCATTGGGCTAATTGAATAACAGTGACAATGACACCATCGGCAGAGGATGTAAGGCCATCAATGTGCTGCAAAGCATGGCGGCTCGCGTGCCTCAACTTATGCAACAGTCCCGTCTTGAGACGAGTGAAGGTACGTTGTATTGTCATTGTTTCTCCGAATGTATTTACTTTGCAACTGACAATTCGCCAGCTTGGTCAGCATACTGGCTTCCGATATTTCAAACGTTAACAACGCAGTGCACCAACCCTTGCAGAGATATTCGGCACCTTGCATTCTCAGCCATGCAACGTTCGCTCCTATCACCGGAGGTAACACTCACAGACGCAAAGGAATGGACAGCTATCTTCGGCAAGGTGTTGTTTCCTTTAATACAAAGGCTGCTCAAGCCAGAGGTCTTCTCCTCTGACAAAGACGGTATGAGCGAAATGCGGGTTCAGTCGGCATCGCTCCTTTGCAAAGTGTTCTTGCAATATCTAGTGCTCCTTTCTGGCTGGGACGGGATGCTAGATTTGTGGATTAAAATTATTGACATTATGGATCGTCTTAAGAACAGCGGCCAGGGTGATAGTTTGGTGAGTTCACCATTGCCCTCCTGAATTTGCCATGTAACCGCTGACAAGTGCCACAGGAAGAAGCGGTGCGAGAAAATCTAAAAAATGTTGTATTATTCATGGCGAGCAGTGGATACCTTGTGTCTCCAACACAAGATGCATCAAAAAGGGCGCTATGGGATGAGACATGGAAGCGAGTTGATCGATTCCTGCCAGAGTTACGAAATGACCTCGCCTTGGAAGGGCTTGGAGTCAACCCAAACCCTGCCGATATGCAGGGAGGCGTTGCAGGTAGGAAACACGAAGAGGCATCAGATCAGGCTAGTGCACTCGCCGATGAAATGGACCGGGAAAGGGAGGATCAGTCCGAAACCACATAATATACAATGGTATTCCACAAGCGTTTCGGCCGCCAAAGCTGTCGGATCTTCAATAATTTAGACTATATCAAGGCGCACACTGGGAGTCCTGCTGGCAACCGGTTGGGTAGCTGGGACAAGCCGAAAGCACAAACAATTCACTACGTACCTAGGTATTTAGGTTATACCATCCATTGTGCCGCCGGCAAGCAGATGGGTGTCTTTGTTTTGGAAGTGCAGCTACCCAGGCACGCTGCAACTTGCGGGAACAATATGTCGTGTACTGTGCACAATCACAGTCAGTAGCCACAAGAATTTACTACCTACATAGAGATCCAATGTAATAGTATGTCAAGATACACAGGACAGCACGCGGTACGCGGGACCTCTTAGTTGGTTGAATGTTTTCGTCTTCCCACTGCAAAGATACAGAGGCAATAAATCTCAATGCGACATATCAGGCCACCAGCCAGGGCACACGCGCCGGAAAGAAGCACTGGGACGAATGCCTAGCTGGCTTCCTATCAAAGGTCAAGGTTTTGTTGATATTGACATCAAATGTCTGGTCTTCGCGACTTAGATTCCTTCAGTGCTTACAGAATTACCTAGCGGTAGGCAGGCAGGGTGAGCCGCACATACATCAATGATACAAACGGTGGACCCTACCAGCACCAGACACATCATGCATGTACTCCGTACCAGACCCCTAATCCTACCCAGCCACATGACATAAGTAGCCGCAAACAACATTGAACGGCCATGCCACTTCTGGTGCAACAGCTGCCGTCTGGTCTGGTGGGGATGCTACTTGGCTACATACCCAACATAATTGATCAACAATGATGTTCAGACAAAAGGCATAACATCTTCCTAAATCTTTGACCGAAGCGAACAGCTATCCCCGTCGTATGACTTCATTCTAATACTTGACTCTACCTGATCCATGTAGGCTCCTCTTTTGCTGCATATGTCACTCTGCCTAGTCCTGCCGTCGCACAGACACGGACGGCCGCGTGAAGTAGCAAGATTCAAGAGATGAGCCGTAAATTCAATTTTTTTTCAATCAACCATGTCGAGCTCGACGCTTGGACAAGCGTCACACGGCCCGCATCTCCCGCCTACGGATGAAGCAAACCACAAACACCCTAAATTTCCTCAATCACAGAACAATGAAGCGACCGCTATGCCAACTTGCGGGGAGGACCAAAAGCACGGGATGTCACCAGAGATGGACAAAGATGAACAGCCCGCACTGCCACAACCACATGGGAAGCCGCCCAGCCGAGTATCGCCGGTTTTCCTCCAAGCGTCAACGCCTGGCGACTCCAGAGATGAAAGCACTTTCTCGCATCTCACGCGTAGGATGCACAAGTTCAGTCTCTACGAGACGGCAAGCCGTTATTACGTTGTTGGCGTTGACGTTAGCGAGAAGAGATACCGTATTCTGAAAATTGACCGAACAACTGAGGTAGCAGAGCTCAATATGACAGATGACAAGATTGCCTACAGTCTAAAGGAAATAAACCAGCTCTTGGATACGATTGATGATGGTAATAGGGGGACCGGCGGCATCAAACTACGATGTACAACTTGGGGCATTCTTGGATTCATCAAATTTACGGGTCCGTACTACATGCTCCTTATCACCAAGAAGAGTACCGTGGCCATGGTAGGAGGGCATTATATATATCAAGTTGAGGGTACAGAACTAATCCCTTTGACGCCTGGCAAGTCGAAAGCGGACTCCCGCAACACAGAGGAGCAGAGGTTTCTCAGTATTCTGAACAATTTAGACTTAACCAAGTCTTTCTACTACAGTTATTCATATGACATAACAAGAACCCTCCAGCACAATATAATCAGAGAAAGGACGGCACTGGGCAAAGGCCAAATGCCATCTTCGGACGATGACTTCAATAGCATGTTCATCTGGAACTCTTATTTACTTGAGCCTGCTGTTAAAGGGCTACATACAGCCTATGACTGGTGCAGACCAATAATACACGGCTATGTCGATCAAGCAGGTAAGCCATCACTATGTTCCCTTTCCATTTGGACGCCGGTTTCCATCTGCTGACCTTAGATAGCCCTTTCTATATACGGCCGAACAGCCCACATTACTGTTATTGCTAGGCGATCTAGATACTTTGCCGGGGCTCGGTTTCTCAAACGTGGCGCAAATGATCTGGTAGAGTACTTTCTAAATGCTCAACATGGTGGAGAAACTAAGACTTGCCGTTCAGGGCTACGTAGCCAACGACGTAGAGACTGAGCAGATAGTTTCTGAGTCTCTCACGACATCCTTCCATTCTCCAGGGCCACAACTTTACTGTAGCCCGCAATATACTTCATATGTTCAACACCGCGGGAGCATTCCTCTCTATTGGACGCAGGATAGCACCGGGGTGACACCAAAGCCACCGATCGAACTAAATCTCGTGGACCCCTTTTATGGCGCCGCTGCACTGCATTTCGATGATTTATTTCGCCGATATGGTGCCCCTATATATGTTGTTAACCTCGTCAAATCCAAGGAACGTCAGCCCAGAGAATCCAAGCTTCTAGAAGAGTACACGCACGCCATCGACTATCTCAACCAATTCCTTCCCACACGTAAACAGATTATTCATAAGGCTTGGGACATGAGTCGTGCGTCGAAAGTCAGAGGTGGGGATGTGATTGGCAACTTAGAACTCATTGCGGACTCGGTATTATCTGCGACCGGCTTCTTCCAAAATGGTGACGGGCACACCAGTCCGATGACGGCCCAGAATGGAGTGGCGAGAACAAACTGCATCGACTGCCTTGACAGAACTAATGCAGCTCAATTTGTTATCGGAAAGCGCGCTCTAGGGCACCAACTCCATGCTCTAGGTATCCTGGGTAACACAACAGTCAACTACGACACAGATGCTGTCAATCTGTTTACACACATGTGGCATGATCACGGTGACACGATTGCGGTCCAGTACGGTGGTTCTCAGCTCGTCAACACGATGGAGACTTACCGAAAGATCAACCAGTGGACAAGTCATTCGCGGGACATGATTGAAAGTTTTAAACGTTATTACAACAACTCATTCTTGGATAGCCAGCGACAAGAGGCATACAATCTATTCTTGGGCAATTACATCTTCTCTCAAGGCCAACCTTTGTTATGGGAACTGACCACAGATTATTATTTACACCATACGAGCCCGAGAGATTGGTCTATTCCGAAGGCATGCAACTACATAAACTGGTACACTCCATCTCACTTGTATGAGAGGAAAATTCCAAAGCTTGCAATACTACCAGTAATCGTTGCGAATCTGCCTGTCGAAGTCGTCGACGACTATTGGTTAGAATATTACCGGCCAGCTACTCTTTCGTCGTTTCCAAAAATGTTCGCATACAAGATGAACTCTACCATAAAATATATTCCTCTCAAGTCAACCCAGGACGGTCGCTATGATCTCAGCCCATTCCGGGTGCGGGCTGAGGTCGAAACAGACCCTGATAAGCGGAAATCGAAACGAGACCCTCGGCTTGAAACCCCTCCTCCGTCTCCTCCACTATCCCAGTTTGACCATGCAGCGTCACCAGTAACAACTGGGAGGACAGCTGCAAAAGGCATGTCTTTGCAACGCTGGCTTCAGCCAGTACAGGAGAAGGTTTCTGATCAATGGATCACGCCTGCGATTCAGCTTGGCAAGAGCGATAATGAGAACTCAACACGTGCAAAGTCAAAGCCGAGTGCTCTTGAAAAATCCAAAGCTGCTCAATGGACCTTCACGAAGGCTGTCCACGATTCACTGAATCCGTCAGTAAGGGAACAGGAAGCAGATGACTACGGCCGATACATACGCCACCCGCAGAATCTTCCGCTTGTCGTATCGAGTGACACGCCAGCAGATATGGATTCATCGGAGTACAAAGAATACGTCAATGGCAACTGGCGTGAGCAAGGTCTCATGGTTATTGGGGTAGACGAGGAGGTAGATGTATATGGAGAACTTTTGAAAGTGGGTGAGAACCCGCTAACGGTTACTGAAGAAGATGCGTCGAAAAAGAGATACAAAGCATACAGAAAATGGCTTCATGGCAAGTCTTTTTTTAAGCAACAGCCGCTTGATTAACAGACCATTTCTCAACTTCTCATGTTAAATACTGGCTGTGACATAAGCTACAGAAGGACATACCGATTTAATCCAGGAATCTTACCTCTTGGTCACTCCACGAACAGGTCTCGTAATCTGTGATCGCGTGAAATAGCCGTTCTGAACAACCCCTCTAGCTCCGAATAATATGGCCGCGTTAGCAATCTGAGTGACGACATAACTCGAAGGATGTATAGTTTTGCGTCTTCACCAGCATGCTCAAGAGGCAGCTGCGAGGTACCGCCATCAGGCTTGCTCATGCTCAGCCAGCAGATACTGAGAATTCGAAGCATTTGTTCTACTCTCTGAGGTTGGCACATCCTCGGCCAACAGTGAATGATGATAGCCATCAATGCCTTACTAGCAGATATCAAAACCTCGGGACGATTCGCGGCAAATGAATCGGTCATGACTGATTCGATGACACATAAAAGGTGCTGGATGAGAGCCTGCTCGTCAGCCTCCTTAACTTATGCTATCTATATTCTGAAGCACTTACCGTGAGGTGCTTAGTGGCGGAGATTCCAAGGTATGAAACGGCCTTTGCCATATTCCCCATCAAGACGTCGATGACTAATGCATGGTCCGAAGCATGGTAATACCCTGCTAGTATCCCATTGCGGACTATCGTATCTAAGAATCGCTTTCTATTCATATTGCGATGATCCTCATCAACCAATGCCAGCTGAAAAGCTGCTGTGTATCCTAATTTTAGCAGAGTGACTGAGTCGTTCTCTGGTGTCAATCTCGGTAGAAGAAGTAACGTGGGTAAGATAGTATTCTCGAAAAGATGGTCCATTCCGGTACTATATATCGTGGACGGCGGGCATTTTGCCAAAAACAGAGTAATTGCTCTGAGGCCCCTTACTCTAATGGAGATTTCAGTGTTTTCTGCTAATTTTATCAGCGCTGGCACAAAAAGGTGCCAATACTTTCCTATATCACTCCCCTGTAATTGACGTTTTTATCAGTTACCGGAACTTCAGCAATTCTATACATGTCCAAATTGAAAGGCCAGGAGTTGCAAACCTTGGTCATTTTGATTGCCCAAGTCAACATAGCTGCCCCATTCTCATAATCTCCTAAAATTGAAGCGGAGTCTGATGTTGGTGTGCCAAGATTGGCTGATTCTCTGTTTGGTGACGAAATAAGTACTCGGACATGTTCACTGAGGACATCCCCGGCGATAAAGCCAATAAGTTTGTGCTCGGGAACCCGTAGAGATATTATTCGTTGAGAGATAGAAGCGGCAGGTTTGGTCGTCCATGAATTGTCTGCGTCTGTGTATGCGGTAACAGCCACCAATGTAGAGGTAGGCAGCTTAAAGTTCTGCAGTCGAAACTCTAGTGATAGTACCGAGGCAAGAGCAGCTTCAGCTATGAGAGCAGCGTATTGCTTATCTATCCGTGTGCAATCATGAGTCAGCTATAAACCTGTATGACATGTCCGCAGTGCCTCTCCAAACTCACCTAACCGGCCAGGGCTGCGCAGAGCAAGCTTCGTCAAGGTCTCGCAGAGGCTGTCATAGATTGACGAATCAAACTGTTCAGTAGGACAAGTCTTATAAACATCTTCGCCTACATCTTGAGAGCTCTTGTCCGTGTCGCCCGCCTTGGCTTCGGCTCTGTAGACATCGCTTTCGGCATCTCGGAGCTGCACGACGAGGAGAGAGAAAGCTTGCAGGACCAAATCGAGTAGACCCTAATCCCCCAAATTAGTAAACCTGAGGCACCAGGGCTTGCAACCAGATACTTGTCATATACTTCGTTGTCTGAAACGCCTGGCATCGCAGCCAATACTTCTCTGAGTGTCATGCACACATTCTTGCGCTCTCCCTGCAAAGTCTCATTTTCTACTTTAAATCGCACTTTCGGCAGTAAGACAACCGTAGCCGCTTCAACCAAGCCAAGTTCTCTCAAGCGGTTACTGTTGCCCTGGCTGAGGCAAATCTCATCCATTGCTGCCCCTGTGAACTAGACAACCGTGAAGAGAGAGGGTCACGGATTGAAGTCCAGCTGTCAAGTGAATTTGGCATACAAGGGCGAGCCAAGACAGCAATGCACTTGGGTGATTGGCGGGGTTGGGATTGGCTGGCCCATAAAACTGGTGTGGTCATTAGCCGCGTACACAAACGTTGCATGTGTTGCATGTTCCTTTCCCTCAGCAGGCCCGTTCCAATGTTTGCAGTAGCCATGGAGGCTGGAGCCGCCGAGTGGGTTGCCTACTAAGTAGAGCTCCGACGGTATCCTGTCTGCAAAATGTCTACGGGACTTAACCTGAAAGTTTCAGCATTGCAAAAGAGAAGTTGTCACGCAGCCAGTTAGGCGATTTCTGTCATTGCCCTCCATACGTGCTGACGGCGATTCGAAGTCAGTCTCAACAGCACAATATATGCCTAAATCTACTACACCAAAATAAAAACGCAATAGATGTGGACTTCTTCGATTCTAATTCCTAGGAATTCCAAGCTCGTCACGTCGAAGTTGGATCTCTTCAATTGCACCTTTTGGGTCCACTTCCTGCGGATTCCGAAGTTGCCAAGAAAGACATACATCTAATGCTCTGCCCGTCCATTTTCCAGGCCTCACGCCTAGGGCCGAGGCTAGAGAGTGACCATCCAGAAGCCTTTTTAATGCAGGAGCGTGGTAAAGGTCGAGTTCAACAACATGGTCCAGGAACTTCTGCCAACCATTAAGGAAGTCAACTTGGTCTGTTGGCGAGAAGCAGGTGTTAGTGGTCGAGATCTTGTAAGAAACCTTGTGACGTCGCTCTACTCACCCTTACTGTCGTCAGATTGGGACCACACACTCAGGCTTTCCATGGCCTCTACAAGAAGAGCATTGAGAACCTGTAGAGTCCATGGACCACCATGCGAGTCCCATCTACGGATGGCCATGCCTAGTACATCTCTCGAGTGTATCACCGGCTTTTTGCCGCAGGCGGCTGTTTTTAGGCACATAATTTCTTTTCTGTTTCGGTAACTGGCCGTAATCGAATCTGCAAGTTTATTTGGCGCCTTGAATCCTCCTCGGGCCGCAACAGTAGGGGGCGGCAATGCATTCGCTTTCCGAAGTTCAGGTGTGGGGTAGTCCATGGTCATCCACGGACTGAGCGCGGCCAGATTCCAGGCTACATAGTTGGCTTCCTTGCACCGAATCAGGAGTTCGCCCAAAGAGCCAGGGCTACGATTCTGCAATAGAGCACTAAGGCACCGGTACGCAATGTGCCATTGCGAGGTATCTGGTTTCGCGGTGGATTTTAATGCTGGGTCTGTAAAAATTGCATGATACAGGCATAGTTGGTCCATGAGCTCCAGGGCGGACCGTGGATGAATGCCTTCAAGATACAATGTCAGCATTTATTTGTTCGACTGGGGGCCGTGAGAGTAACATCGCATTCATACCTTTGAGCATCTTTTCAAGCTCTATACCAATTCTTTCTCGGCTGATTTTGACTTTCAAAGCCTCTAAAACATCAGCATGGGCCATCACGCAGCGAGTTTCTTCTTCGATTATGAATCCAAGACGACTTGCGAAACGCACGAGGCGCAGGACACGAAGCGGATCGTCCTTGAATGTATCCAGTGGGTTTAAGGGAGTGCGCAGAACCTTCGCGGCCAAGTCTTGCACTCCTCCTGTAAAATCTTCTATTTGGTTGGTGTGTAGGTTGTAGAACAAGGCGTTTATCGTTGCATCCCGTCTGAGTGCATCCTCTTCAGCTGTGCCGAACTCCACGACTGGATTTCTGCTGTCCTCTGCGTATGTCTCCTTTCTCAGGTTGACTAAGTCTAACTCGAGGCCAAATATTCGAAGCATGGCAGTCTCCAGATGCTTCGACTTGTCTGGGTTCCGTGCGACATTATGGAGGTTGCCAATGTCATCGGGTTTGATTGCGTGCTTTTTAATTGCGTCTGCCATGCGGCAATACTCGTGCATTCTCTGTGCAAAGTTAACACCGGTCATTGCATTGATGGCGACGTCTATGTCATGAGATTCGATTCCTAAGAGTTTGTCTCGGACCCAACCCCCAGCCCAGCGAATAATCACGGGCTGTGTTGCCGGCCTGGACTCGTTTATGAACGAGGAAACATCTAGAAGGAGCCGTCGAAGTTGATCTTCTTGTGCATTGAGTCGAACGACACGCCCCATCATGGTAGATGGAATATCGCAAAACGAACAGTTCAACATTCTTTTGCTCATTCCGAGCAAAGAGCTGGGCCGACGACTAATTTGTGATAGCATGGGAGGGTTAACCCCTCTGGTGGTAAATTAGAGGTATTTCGACTCATTCATGGTGCTTGTTACCTTGTTCCATGGTGTCTACGAGGCTTCGAGACGTTAGCATGTTTGTTGTAAATTCCGTTGTCCGCCTTGCACCGTGGATAAATAGCCAGTTGACTCTTTGTCTTCCAGTTATGTGGGTCCCTATAGGGTAGCTACAGGCTTTTTGGACTGATCCAGCTCTGTCCAGACTGAGTATGGGTGTTCTTGTGTGCTTGCCTCTGGTGCATGGTAAAGAGCATAACACGTTTATCTGCACGTCTCCTATGGAGTGTGGCGGAGTTCATTTTTGGGTTATTTCTTCTACTCCGTATTAATACATCATTTTTGATTGAAGGCTGATCACCTGTGACTTGCTTTTTATGGCTGCCCGACATCTGGCCCCACGTAAAAGCACATGCCGTAAGATCGCCAGCCTTGCCAGAAACCTAGCCCAACACCTTGATGGGGCTGGCAGGATGAGGCGCTGACAGAGGACATCGTCTATCAAACGCCAGATGGCGCACCCATGGCATAAGCTAGAGTGCCAATAGTGACGTTGCTATACCAGACGTGGTTCGGATACCACAACAGTTCACAAGCCGTGGCGAAAGCCATGACGTCAAGGATGGGTGATTTTGGCCAATGTCTTGACGTTGGCCACCTCCATACCACAACTCACAGTCTGCAAAGTCAAGTCGACTCTGGGCGAATAAAACGAGGAAGGGGCGCACCAACTTGCGGGGTAGGGATAAAACCAGCCGTTGAACCTCATCACCTGCCCAACCTTCGGATGGCGGGAATGGGGTATAAATCCTTCCTCGACTGGCCTCTTTTCTAGGCCACCGAGCCCTTCCAAAACAAACTAACAGGCCGCTTACAAACCGAACGCAAATAATCAGCTTCATCTGCGCTGTCCAAAAAGGGAACCACCCCAAAGCTCAGGTAGTGATGGACCAGGAACAACAGCGTCGAGAGTCGCAGTCACAATCTGCAGATCAAGGCCAGGTGGTCATGACTGAGTCACCGATCACGGGAGATGCTAAACAGGATCGAAGACTTAGCGATGAATGGGGTCGGTACCACCCAAAATATATATGCCCTGTTCCTATACTGTTGCACTACAATGACATAGAAACCACAAGACTCGTAGCCTGCTCGTGCCTCCAGCTAGGGCGGAAGCGCTAAGGTCATACAGATGCCTCGAAAGTCCCACCAAGCCGGTTCCAAAAACGTAAAGGTTCCATATACGCAACGCCGAACTCTCGAGACGGTCATATTGACCGGAACTATGCTGACAAATACCACGCGAAAATCGCCGAAATGAACCGCGGCAAGTAAACAGAAGGGACAACGTATGAAATAAGTACGATAGAGAAATGAGACAAGCAAAACGGTCAGAAGGGTCCATGGCCTCTGAAGATTTGTGACTCACCATGAACAGCCTGGCTGATGCCTGGTGAGAGTGAAAAGGGACACCGGGAAGAGCAGAGGGAGAGGGGGGAGAATCACGGATAAAGTGAACAAAGGGAAGGACAAAAGCCCGAGACGGGAAAGTAGAGATGGCCAAAGAAGGATGTAGTGGATACTAGTAATTCTGCAATTCTTGAATGGTAACACCATACCTAAAAACTCAGAATTGTTGGGAACGTGCTGTATGGTGATTTGAAAGAAGAAGAGCAAAACACAATACACCACAGGCGTGGGACACGACCGGAACCACAGACAGAACGTCTATTAGCTTTCCGTCGGATCTCAATCCTCAAGGCCGTCAATATCGATCACGTCTGGGTTGACTGGTTGACTTGGCTGGCTAGTCTTTCCTGACAGGGTGCCTTCGCTTGCTGCAACAAAGCCCTGCAGCGCCGAGGATTGCCTGTCGAGCTCCGTCATGGCACCGACAGGATGGTCATGTGAGTCTGAACTATGTTGACTTCGAGCAAGCGCCTGCGATGCGATAAAATTGACGTCGGTATTGTACTGCGCCTGAACGCTCCTTTTGATGCGCAGCATTTCCTTGAATGTATCTTCATTACCGTGCTGAACCTCAAACTGTTCCCACCTCGCCCAGAACTCGGCGTTTGTTCGAGGATCACAAAACTGCGATGCGTGTCCGTAGATTGCCCGGGCTCTGTCAATCTCACCCAATCGTTTCTCCATATCGGCAAACTTAAGGCACATCTCCTTTGCGTCAGCATCTGGCAATGCTGATATGGCCCTTTCATATATAGGGCGCGTAGACGACAGGCCAAAATTAGAAGCAGATTTAGTAATGTAGAAATTGAACATATCAGCACGATCTTCATCGTCAACGGCCCTCGTTGCTCTCTCGTATATCCGCATCGCATGTCGTGCTAGGCCACGCTCTTCCTCCAAGTTCCCGTACATCAAGTAGATAGTCTTTGCAAATTTCGGTGGACAATCCTCGACAGCTTGCTCGAAGAGATCTCGAAGTCGCTCAATACCAATTTTTCGATCTACTGCCTTCGTAAGATATAGGTTCCATAGCTCGAATGCTACAGGATAGCTGAATAGATCCAAACCCCTCTCATAAATTTTGAATGACTCTTCGTAATACTTATGCTCCTCCAAAAGATTGGCGTAGTTGACAACAGTCTGTGGTGTCGCGATCCGAAGTTCAAAAATGCGTTCATACACTCTTTTGACTTCGCTTAAGGTCGAGACACTTTCCACGAGATCCACGTAGAAACTCCAGAGCTTCCAACTCTTGTGGACCCTCTGATGCGCAGAGAGTGTTTCGTCGAAGTAGTCGACTGTCGACCGCTTCGGAGCTTGAACGGCCTTCGTCATGATCCGGACCGCTTCATCAAACTTCTCATTTCGCAGTTCCATTTCTGCCCATTCAATCCACATGTCAGCTAGTTCGGCGACGGATTTAAAAGGAACCTTGACCGCCTTCTCCATGATGATGCGAGCATTTCTCAAATCCCCTCCCTGCTCATAAAAGCGTGCATAATTCGCCCAGAGCTTGTGGAATGACCCTACGGCTCGCTTCGGGTGGACGGATGCGATAGCATCGGTATACGTGCGCACAACCTCCTGTTTATTGTCCCCCCATAGGGCCACTCGCTTTTCCCACTCTGAGACAAGATTTGGATTTTGGCGAAGAAGCACATCGTTGACTAAAAACGGCCTCCGGTCCATCAGATACTCGAACCGCATCATTCGTACATCCAATTCAAGCTCAGCATCGTCGTCGCCTTCTCCTGTATCAAGGCGCTCTGTTGCACTTTCCATCAGCGCCTTGATTATGGACTCTTCGAATTCCGTGTAAGACTCGAATATCAAAGCAAAATCCCTGACCGTCATAACAGTTGTAATAGCCTGCTCGAAGGCATCTCGTGCGCGTTCGAAATTGCCTCTTCGAATCCAGTACGTCGCGAGACCTACCCACAGTTTGCCTCTCTGATCAGGAAAGCGAGCTATTCCGCTTCTTATGATACTCTCAACATCCACGCCCGACTCGTAGTTTGCCTCAATTTCGGAAGCATGGTCTACAAGGAGATCTACCAGCTCGGTCCATAACTCGTAGTGGCCCTTTCCATTCTTGCTAGCGAATCGAACATTATTCAAGAGGTTGATGTAGCTTACTGCCGCTTCGGTGTAGGCACCTGACTCGATAAGAAGTTCGATAAAGTTCTCGGCCTCTTCTGGATGTGCCTGAATATATCGTCGCCAGATTTTGAGGGCAGTGTCACCCGACGCGGCATTCGCAAATGGTATATATAGAGTCCATATTCGATTATGCTGAGTAATTGGTAGCGCCCTTAAGGCACGGTCAAAGCTTCGTCTCACCAAAGTGATTGCCGGCTGTTTAATGAGAAATTGAAGATACATCTCCCATATCCGAGGCATCTTATTCAGAAGTATAAGGGCCTTTTCAAACAAAGAGTTGACTTTGCCATATTCGGCAGCGAAGACAGCTGGATTTAGCTTTGAGACGTGCCTAACGCGGAAAGATAGATACTACGATGGTTAGTTGAAATACTCTCTAGATGCATGCTAGAGCTTACCATCTTCCAGAGCTTGTATGATCGCGGTAATTGTGCACAGGCGCGCGCCATGACGAAATTTTGCTGCGACAGGGACCCATGGCGAGTCTTGTATTTGATGTATCCTAGCCAAGGTTTGGCGCTAGCTGGATCGCGTAGCACGTCTTGCTCGTATATGAAGTCCTCATTAACCTGTATGGTATCGGTCAGCGAAATCGAGACGGCAAAAGTAAAGCTATGAAGCTGCAAGCGATTTACCTACCACCGATGAGAAGCCTGTTGTTGACCGAATCACGCTTAAGGAGGCCATCACTTTGTTACGCCTTGGAGAGGCTTTATCTCTGGAATTGCCCGGCAGGTGGTTCGTGGCTAGAGGCTTATAGACACCGTCATGATCGAAAATATGTGTTGTTCAAGTTGAACCACAGAGGTTCTGCAGGGATCACGACACTGACTGCTATTTCGTAAAGTCGTCGATTCGGTATATGAATGCATTTTGAAAGTGGAGAGGGTTATGCGTTTACCCGGGTTAATGTTCTTACTGTGAACACAAAGCCTGGTGGGCTAGCTTGACCCACTTTCACAACCTGAGGGACTGACTCCGTACTTGAGCTGGATGCTTGTTTCGTCATTGTCAATCTGTTACCCACCTCCATAACCATTGTTCACATCCAGTCACATCTTCACCATGTCCGGCGCTGCTGTAATATTCCACAAATTCAAAAGGCTGCTGCTTCTGGGATCGCCGCTGACGCCATTTTAGGATCGCGAGGCAGTCTTCCCGACTCGCCAGTCGCTGGGTATCATGAAAGCAAAGCTCAAGGGCGCCGAGACGGGACACAGTCTGTTGAAGAGGAAGAGCGAAGCTCTGACAAAGTAAGATATATATTCATATACAGAATAGAGCTAGGAATTTATTTTGTCACGAGTATTACGATCCGACTGACTCTGATATTGTAGGCGCTTCAGAGGTATCAGTCACCGAGACACTTGCCGACTTGAACAAACTGACACATGCTATTGCAGAGATAACGAGACGAATCGATGAAGCGAAACGTAAAATGGGACGTGTGATGCAAATTGCGGCTTTTTCCTTGGCTGAAGTCACGTACGCAGTTGGAGGTGACATTGGATATCAAGTTCAAGAATCGGCTAAATCTGCCCGTTTTCGCATCCGGACCAAGCAAGACAACGTATCTGGCGTTCTTCTTCCTGCATTCGAAAGCTATATTACCGAAGGAAACAATGACTTTGGTCTCACAGGTCTGGGCAAAGGTGGCCAACAGGTTCAACGGTGCCGTGAGACTTACGCCCGAGCGGTTGAAGCTCTGGTTGAGCTTGCCAGTCTTCAAACTGCGTTTGTCATCCTGGACGAAGTCATTAAAGTGGTAAATAGGCGAGGTAAGATTTTGTGGCACGGATGCTATGTTTCTACCCCGTGAACTGACGTGAGCTGCAGTGAACGCAATTGAACACGTCATCATTCCTCGTACAGAAAACACTATCAAATACATAAATTCTGAACTTGACGAGCTTGATCGAGAAGAATTCTACAGATTGAAAAAGGTATGTAGGGCGTATGGGCGTCGTGTATTGTTTTGCCATTGACAACTCTCGTTCTACCAGGTTGCGAACAAAAAGCAGCGTGACACAGCTGCGGCAGATGCTGAAATGAAAGCAAGGCGTGAAGCATCTGCCGTTCAAGGACTAAACAATATAGTGGACAACGACAACACTGGTCCAGCTGATATCCTCGCTGGTGAGGATGAAGAGGACGTAATATTTTGATATGACGATTGTATTGCGGCTCGTCATGTCCTGGACAGCACTTGTATAATTTCCGACGGTACACCTGCTTTCTTATGGACAGTCAACAAACCAATGTAATATAGATTAAAGTAGTAGTTACAAATAGGCCCTACTGTCTTTGATACGTAACCTTGATTATAGTATCTCCTAGCTTCATCCCATATGTATTCTCCTTCGCATTGATCGCCCCCTGCTCAGCTTCGTATTCAACAAAAGCAATACCCCGGCGTCCAGGCACAAGTCTAATTTCCCGGAATCCTTCGAATCTACCAAAAATTGCGCCAAGTGCGTCGATGTCGTATTCCTCTGGTATATTTTGCAAGAACAGGATCTTGTTTGGTGGAAGATATTCGTCCGGGATCACTTGAGAAGCTGCTGGTCCGGTCGATTTCAAGCCGGAGGGCCTGGTAAGCTTGTTGGGTCTGTTGTCTGTGATTGCACCCGCATTTCTCTTGGCCTGTCGTTCCCCTTCCGCGGCTGCTTGCGCGATCCGTTTCTCTGCCGCCGAGATTAGAACCAAGAAAACAGAGGCGGGTCCCTACCAACATACCTTTCTCCGCTAAGCGATGTCTCTTGTGTTCATCGAACTCCTGGGGTGAACAATTCATCTCTATCGACCTGTCGCTTCGAGTTTTGGCAAGGGACAGCTTCATTGGTTTATCGAATAGTTGAAATCCATGTAGCTCTTCGATTGCGCTTCTCGCACTGTCTGGATGGGCAAACACTATAAAAGCCTGGCCCTTGGCTTTGAGGTTCTTCTTGGCAACGACATCGACAACTTCGCCAAACTCGGAGAAGATGGTCTTCAAAGCGTCTGTTAACGCTTGAATCTTCACCCTCTCTTCAAGGTTGTGTACATAAACGCTATTTCATGGTCAGCCTTTGTCCCTACATTGCGTGTCGAAGTGCAATGACACGCACGTGGATATTGGTTGATCCATGGCCATGGTGGTCCCTTCGGCCGGAAATGTTGGATGGAAGGCGAAGAGTTGTTGGAGGTCAGAATTGGTGATTTTGTTGGCCTGCCTGGATTCCATGTTGTGGAGTTCTGTGGTTCGAATACATGCCATTTCCCCACTTTTTACCCGTTAAGCACACAGACCTCGGTTCACGAATAGGGATTACTTGATGCTTTGGCATCTGTGTCCAGCCTGCATCCAGTGGCTGGATGGTCGCAGAACTGACCTCGCACGCGATGTTATTCGCCAGTCCGAATTTATTCCCTGTTGTGTCGAAATCTTGGGAACACAGAACCAATTCCTCGGCTACGTATCATTTACACCCCAATGAAGAGCAGAGCGAGGGCGAAAGCTAGCTGGTTCTTTGCTTCTAGTCACATGTTCGGTATTGACGGAGTAAGGTGCCATGAAGTACCTACCTAGGTACCTACCTTAGGAGGCACTCAGGCCCGGCTGCAACATTAGAACTCAATCCAATCATGAGGCAGGGATCTATGTAGCGTCAAAGTTCAACCAGGATCGTTCAATTTGCGGGTTGGTGCTTAGCCATCACGCTCGGCCTCCATTTTTTTCCCCCTAGGCGAAGAGCTATCAAGTCAATTCCTGTTACATCTATCGCCATATTCTGCTGGATAGTACATTCATGATAGATTGAGAGACTTCAATGGTGTTGCAGGGATAGTGCAGACGGTGCGCCAGCATGGCCGTTTGTCACTTGGCAAGCTTACGAAAGATGTACTCACCCAAGCGGCTCACAACTCTGCATTCCAGTCCTTCTCGCTAACACAGAAGAATTTACAATACCGCTAATGACGTGCCTTAAAGGCCACCATCTATCGAAACCTGGCTTTGTTCTAGCGAAAATGTTATGAGATGTCGCAAGTTAGGTGTTTAACCAGGATTGTTGACTCGCATCCTATGGTCGGAGAGACGGAAAAGACGTGCAAACCTCATGTTGTCGCACAGTTTGTCTAGTCTCTATGCGCTTGAGCGACGCGTATAGCACCCAGGATTAATGCGAAAATCATTTGCAAGACTTGTCTTCCTCCGTCAAAGCTAGGTGGCGAAGTAGGTCAATTTGGCAACTGTGAGACACGCAGCTTTTTTACTTCGAGGTCAGCACTATTCAAAGAGGTTAGAGCTATCAAATTTGGCGACACTGCGTCAGCCATTGGCATGGATCTTCGCTAGACTTCGTAGGTGGCCGGCTGGCGTCGATGTCAAAGGTCCATCGCCTACTGCTCTCCAACGGGTTCAAGCGCATCAAGTTGTGTGATGCCCTTCAATTTTTCCTTCCACATGAGCTTAGCGGAACGCGTCTACATTCCTGCCCAATCCTTGATCCGCAACAGAGCTCCCCACATTTGGCCCTTCATCTGTGGGGCTGCGTTCCCGAGCTTCTACGTTCCATCGAAGATTCCCCCCTGCAATGTGGCTTGAACACTACTCTCAGAGGCCAGCCTTATGAGTTGACAACTTCGACCTCTCGCCTAAGCTTCTGTGCACCAAAAGGAATCCGAGCAAACCCCAGAACTTGACCATGGCACGCTTCTCAGCCAAATATATTGCTACCGCATCTTTCTTGTGGCAACATGATACGCTGCAAAAAAAAAACATACCGGGGACTGCCATCTTTGTACGACAAATTTCACATTGCTATCCTTTGGTCCGTCTTATCTCTCCGGCAAGCTGTCAACCAAGTCTCAGGGAGAAAGATCAGCGGGCCGGTATGAGGCTGAGAGGAATACAGTGCCATTGCTTATGCAGTTCGGCAGAAGGTAGATAGTAGCAGGTCGATCGTGAGCTTGATGTTAGACATGTCTTGGGTACCATTACTGAGCAATGGCACTATATCATCCAAAATCGTCACACACAATTCCGCTCAGATTGCCCCATGGAAAGCATCTATGATGCCCATCACAGAGAAGAAAGGAGATCGCGATCGACACTCCTATTGGACTCCACACAGCGATTGGACCCGAGCCTTGAAGATCGACTGGGACGTTTCACGTCCCATTCTTCCGTATGGCGACGAGAAGCAGCGCAGGCTGTGGGAGCAAGATTTCTCACCTCATGACTGGTATGCCTTGTGTTAGGCCACTCAAGTCCCATCGTGTCGATCCGTGATCTACCGTGCGCTCGCCAAAAGTTCAGAGATAGATGATGGCATCTCTTTGGTCATAGCCGTGGTTATATGATACGTCGAGGTCCCTTTGGATAAGTGAAGTCATTCACATCCAGATATAAGTGCAGGACATCTTCGCATCTTCCTTGTCGCCAGGAACCAATATCCAAGTTATTCGCAAGCGGGCCACAACCTCACACTATACCACATATTCGGAGATGGACCAGCAAGCGCCTTTGGAGGGATTGTCATCCCTCTTAAAGCAAATCTACAATGTTCCACGATCCGAGGTCTCAAGGAGCGAACCTTTTCGAAGACTGCAAAGTCACAAATGGGACAAGATGGACATTTTGTCCGCGATTCCGTGTACAGCCCCAGATGCCGAGCGTTCATTGCATCTATTGTACGCTCTTTTGACACAGCTGCCTGGAGCGTGGCCAACGATACCACTTATACGATGCTATGCGCGACTATCGAAGTTGTTACCCGAGGCGCTCAAGTGCAACCCTGAGAGCGAGGTTGCAACGCTTATGCACGCAACATCCCGCGTAATCAAGAGCTCATACGACTCATTCTCCGACTTCATATGCCGTGACTCCCGTCCAGCGCTACGAACAACCAGTCCAGACCAATTTATCACCCACAGAGGGCTGCACAATTTTGTTACAAACTTTCCACTTGCTTTGGAACCTGCAGGAAGAAAACCAGTGGTTGCCATTGCTTTGCCAAATGGACCACTTCTTGCGGCGATGTGCATCGCCGTCACCACCTACTACACTGCTGCCCCAATCAATCCGGCAGCCGGCCCGGACCAGTTTTGCGCCGATGTTCTACAGTCAGGAGCCAGAGTGATCTTGACCAACTCACAGGATTACGAAAAGTTACAGCTCAAGGACGAGTGGGTTCAAAACGAAAAAATACAAGTTTATATTGTAGATTGGAATGGCCGAGACGACATTCGCCTACTTAATACCACTGGACAAGCGCTAGAGTCCAGGCCCCCAAGGCCCTCCCCCAACCAAGCCGACGATATTGGCTTGATTCTTTTTACTAGTGGCACGTCAGGAACGAAAAAGGTCGTCCCACTAACTTTGCATTCAATCATTGCTGGCGTGGGTTTTGTAATGGATTCGTGGGGCTTAAAGGAATCGGATACGTGCTTGAATATGATGCCGTTATATCATGTGTAAGTCTTGCTTGTCCAACCGAATACCAACTGTCCAGGCATCTCGACTAACAATCTTTCCCAGCGGCGGATTGGTCAGAAACATCTTTGCTCCAATGTTTTCCCAAGGTTCTACTGTTTGCTGCGCGGCATTTGACCCCAATTTATTCTGGGATGTTGTTGATTCCCTGCAGCCGACTTGGTACTACGCTTCTCCTTCGATGCACTCCGTGATCCTAGGACAGGCCCTTGAACGGCCTGCCTCACTTGAGAGGAGCAAAATCAGACTCGCCTGTAATGCTGCAGGAGGTCTTTTGCCATCACTAGCTTGCCAACTTCGGGATACCTTCAACTGCATCGTTCTGCCAAGCTACGGAATGACAGAGTACGTTCCCAAGCATTTCATTTCGTCTCGTCTCCCCTTCCTTACCAGGCATAAAGAAAAAGAAGACAAAAACCGCAATTGCTAACCGACTGTTCTCAGATGTATGCCTATTTCAACGCCACCTCTTGATTACAAACTTGACCGAGAAGGAACCTCTGGTATCAGTACCGGCCCAGAGCTTACCGTGCTGGACTGGTCGGAACACAAGGTTGAATCAGGTACGATAGGCAGGATCTGTGTCCGAGGTGAACCTGTCTTCCCTGGTTATTTGCGACCTGACGGGTCGTATGACAAATCCCCGTTTAACCCGGATGGGTGGTTTGATACAGGAGATTTAGGTTACTTGGATAGTGATGGCTATCTATACATCACGGGCAGAAGCAAAGAGGTTATCAATCGAGGAGGAGAGCTGATTTCGCCATTCGAAGTTGAAAATGCCATCATGTGTGCAGCGCTGTCGCCAACTTCTCCTATTAGCGGCAAAGTCAGCCAAGTGTTGGCATTCTCGGCATCCCACGACGTGCTGCAGGAGGTTGTTGCAGTGGTACTCGTAACACCGCCAGGTGAAACTAGGGTGGACCTGAAGAGACTTCACGCTGCGTTACGCTCTTCACTGCAGCAGGTGAAGTGGCCAGTGTTGATAACATACATGAACGACCTACCAAAGAGGAACAATAAGGTGCTGCGAATCAAGCTGGGACAAAGGCTCGGCTTGCCAGATATCAATGATGAGATGCCATACTTGCGAAGGCATTGGGAAGCAACCTGCCCTGCTCCGGATACCGCGTTATCCGAGGCGATTGATTGTGTTCCTTGCACAGTGGATCAGGAGGTAATACTCGAGTGCCTGAACGGTGCTCTCCCAAGTGATGTAAGATGCCATGTTCGCAGAGCAAGCGTTGACGACATGCCAGAGCTGTTCTGTGCACCTGCGAAGCAGATTTATCCAGCGCCTTTGGCGGCCCTAGCAACAGATCTGAAAGACCACCTTCGTGGCCACCTCCACAATTACATGGTGCCCGAGAAGGTCCACGTGCTGGATCAGCCGCTACCTATGGACGAACAGGGCTGTGTGGACGACCAGATACTACAGCATATGGTGGATAGGTTGCTTGGGGTATCGATGGATATGCTGATGGACTCTACAGAGGGCAGGGTTGCTAAGGTGTTTGCAGATATGCTTTCTCAGCATCCTGGCGAGCTGCCCAGGGATGCAGACTTCTTCAGCCTCGGAGGTGATTCCCTTCGGGCTGGTCGCCTTGCGTCAGCTTTGAGGAATGAATTTGGCTTTCAAGTGCCCATCAGTATCATTTTCAATGATGGGTCCATTCAAGCCATATCTGCGTACCTGGACAAGATAGCATTAACAAGCACAGCTAGCGGAGAAGAGGATAAGGTCTTTGGGTGTACCGAAACAAACAGCTCGACAAACCCGCTGCTGATGGCGATCCAGCTGATCCCTCTTGTTATCCTGTATCCTCTACGACGAGCTTTCCAATGGACTATATTCATTGTGGCACTCAGCTGTACTCAGTCTTGGCCAACGAATGCCTCCGTCCCAGGTCGGCTCTTCAACCTCACGTTGAGTATTCTGTTCTCCAGGATTGTTGTCAGAATCGTCGTTCCCTTTGTGGGCATCGTCGCGAAATGGACAATAATTGGTCGCTATAAGGAAGGCTTGTACCCAATGTGGGGTTGGTATCACACAAGGTGGTGGATGGTTCAGAAAATCGTCAGTCTTTCAGGCAAGGGATGGTTCAGCTTCAACGACACGACTAAGACTTGGTACTGTCGGCTCATGGGGGCAAAAATCGGGAAGAACGTTAGGCTTGCAGGTGCCTCGTTGGGCGAGTGGGATCTCCTAGACATTCGCGACGGAGCAGCTCTCACTCGCTGCATATGTCGGCCCTTCGCAGCTGAGGGGAATACATCCATGTATCTTGGCAAAATCATTGTTGGAGAGCGCGCCTCAGTTGGAATTTCTTCCATTGTGGCAGCTGGTACGGAAATACCGCCCAACACTTGCATTGGTCCCAACTCTTCGAGTTGGGAGTTGCAAGATGCAGACGAAGCGAATCGGGACCTGTCCCCCGGTGCAGCCGCCAAACCTCACTGGCTTCTGACACTGTTGTTTACCATCCCTCTCCAGCTAACTGCTTGGTTTCTGTCTCTCATGCCTTGGATCGGCGGTCTCCTTGGCATGGTCCTTGAGCAACCCATGATTTCTGGTACACCACTCCGAAACATCCTGGACTGGTTCACAGAACCCAGGCGTGTCGCGTTTCATTATCTCGCTTTGATTTTGAGGTGCCTGTTTAGCCCCTTCATCCTATTCGGGTTTGCAATCATCATCAAACTGGTACTGGATGCCGCATTTGGCAGACTTAGTCCGAAAGGGCGAAGTACGTTTTCGACATGGCGTGCCAATTTGATGAAAAGCCTGCTACCTGTGTCTCGATTGCATGATATGACGACAATGTTTGGTCAACATTATGAAGCCACGTCCATTGCGTTGCGTATGCTTGGTAGCAAAGTTGGTAAACGGGTCTATTGGCCGGGAACTGGACCCAGCATTGGGGACTACCACCTCCTGACAGTAGGCAACGACGTGGTGTTTGGCTCGCGAGCACATCTCATAACATCCGACGGCACGGGGTCAGAAACCATTACGATTCGAGACCGAGCCATGATTGCAGATAGGGTGTGTCTCCTTCCCGGGGTAGAAATTGGAGCGCGAACCACAATGGGATCTGGCGCCTTGACAAGCAGAAACAAAAAGTACGAAGACGGTGCTACCTTCGTGGGCTCCAAAGGACGTGATGCCGTGTGCCTGTCAACCGGAGATCGAGAAAAACGAGAGCCTCGGCAACGTATCCGCTACATGAGTAGCGATGATACGTTGACTGGCGACCGGCATATTTCTAAAAAGGCGATACCACGGACGCGAATCCAACATATGAGCAGCGACGACACTCTGGCGGAGTCGGGTCGGTCAGTCAAGTCCAAGAAACCCAAGTACAAAGAGAAGGCGGACCATTTCCAGACTGATAGTGACACTGACGACAACTGTGATGAGCCATCTACATCAGAAACCATCTCCCCATTTGGAAAGGCGTTCTATTTGAAGCTGGCGCCATATCACGTCTTGGGCCCCTTTGCCATCTTCTGTTACTCTTCCTTTATGACGGTGTTTACAGCCTTCTACTGGAATGTCCCGAACATTTCTTCCATCCAGTTGGTGGACTTCCTCATGAACAGGTTCATTGCTCGCAATAACAGCATGCTTTACGAAGTCGGGGTATTGTTTGGCTTGTGTACTTTAGTCTTTGCCATCCTGACATCACTCCAAGCTCTTTTGGCATTGGGTATTGTCATCGCTTCAAAGTGGGCCTTATTAGGCCGTCGACAACCCGGTAATTATGATTGGGATAAGTCGCCGTATTGCCAGCGGTGGCAGCTCTTCCTATGCATTGAGAAGCTCCGCAGGCAATGCTATCGTGGAGAGGGTATTCTTGGGCTCTTGACTGGCACCAATTGGATTGTGTTGTATTTCCGAGCACTCGGTGCAAGAATTGGGAATGACTGCGCCCTGTTCGCCAACGGCCGCCCAAACTTGATGTTCACTGAACCCGACCTGATCACACTTGGCGACAGAGTCGTCGTCGATGATGCAAGCGTCGTTGCACATATAAACACCCGTGGGAAATTTGACCTAAATCGGCTTGAAATTGGAAACCGGTGCGTCCTGCGTACGGGGAGCCGACTGTTAAGTGGGGCGGAAATGAAAGATGATAGTTGTCTGTTAGAGCACACATTGATAATGGGAGGCGACATTGTAGACAAGAAGTGGACAATGCAAGGTTGGCCAGCGGAAAAATTTACTGGTCGTAGAATTAGGTAGAAAGGCCAGTTAGTTCATTTAAAAAAAAATTTTAGGCCACAGAAAATTCCAGCTGTGAACAAAAAAAAAGGCAGCATAGAATGGTGTTTTCTCAAAAAACATTTTGGTTTTTGTTGCAATTTTTTTTTTAATAGTTAAGACACATACATACACTATAGTGGTGTACAGTAGAAGGTATAAAAAAAAAACCGCCCTCCAACGAATACCTAAATCACCCATAAAAACCACTTTATTTACCCAACATTATTTACCACCCCCAAAAAAAACCTCACCAGGATTGCATTAGTCCAGAAAAAAAAAAAATTGTCCGCAAGAATTTAGAAGTAAATTAATCTTTAATGCCCAATTGTTTTTTACGTGCTGTTAATGGGGGGTTTTTTTAATAGAAAAACCTGTAGCCACTCTTAGGGCAGCGAAAAAATAAAATGCACAATAAATAAGAGTCTAGCTATCGCACCTAAAATTAATTTCGCAATTTACCTTTGTGTTTCCTTTTGTGCAAAGTTTCGCAAAAGAAAGCTGCAGGTGTGTGCCATTAATTCTAGGCCTATTAATTGCATATATCATGTTTATCGCATATCGCGCTCTGTCAACGTCGCATTGACTAGTCTAGTGCAATACCTTGTCTGCATCTGTCACAAGGGGAGGAGGGTTAAATGTCACATACCAAAAGTGAAGCGTCACTGAACCTTTTGTAGCATTTCCTTTTGTTGAATCTTTCCGTTCGCTCATTTCTCTGCGTCCTGCTTGTTCTTGCAATAAGTCCAAGATCGCAACACCTGTTGCTAGTACCCTAACAAATCGCAAGTCGACGACCGACCGACCGACCGGCCTATTCCCAAGAACACGTTCGAGCTGGCCACTATCGCGGCAAGATGGACGAAAAGAAGAACGAGGATTATGTTGTGAAGATGCCTGATGGAGGATTTGATGGCGATGAGAAGGATGCTTTCATGGCCAAGACTGCACCTGCTAGGCGACCTCATCATGGGCAACATGACCTCACTAAGTCGCTATCAAAGTTGGACAGTAGCCCTCCGCTCTCTGTCGTGGCATACTGCTTGTCGTCCATCAGCATGACTGTGGTGAATAAGTATGTGGTCTCAGGAACGTTTTGGAACTTGAACTTCTTCTACCTTGCCATTCAGGTAGGATAGCCTCCCCTCCATACACCAATCAATGCCAATTGTGGCAGGGTTGAATGCTTGGGATGGTGGCCACTTACTCACGCTATGCAGGCAGTTGTTTGCATCGCCGCCATTTCGGCATGCAAATCCCTTGGTCTCATTCGAAATCTCGCCCCGTTTGACTCGAACAAGGCCAGAAAGTGTAGGCGGATCTGCTTCCGAAGCCCTGGTAATCGATGAACATTTCGAGACTGACCAGTTCAATTTTATGTTGCAGGGTTCCCGATCTCGCTCCTCCTCGTCGGCATGATCTATACTAGCACAAAGGCATTGCAATTTCTTTCCGTTCCGGTGTACACGATTTTCAAGAACCTGACAATAATTGTTATTGCCTATGGCGAGGTGCTATGGTTTGGCGGCAATGTAACGCCGCTTGCCCTACTGTCCTTTGGACTGATGGTCCTCAGTTCCGTCGTTGCAGCCTGGGCAGATATCCAGAGTGCCATCGCTGGCGACTTTGGGCACGCCGACTCTTCCGCAGCCATGTCCACGCTGAATGCTGGCTACGCATGGATGGGACTAAATGTCTTTTGCACGGCGTCGTATGTGCTAGGCATGCGCAAAGTGATCAAAAAAATGAACTTCAAAGACTGGGACAGTAAGTTTCCTGCAGGACTCATTGCATCTTACTGCACTGCACGACAGTCAAGAAGGAAGCTGACCGACTAATCAAAAACAGCCATGTATTACAACAACCTGTTGACGATTCCTGTTCTCGTCGTCTGTTCCCTTCTGGTAGAGGACTGGTCTGGAACCAACTTTGCCAAGAACTTCCCCGAGGATTCGCGTAACCGGATAATCGTCGGTATGATTTACTCTGGGCTAGCGGCGATCTTCATATCATACTGTTCTGCCTGGTGCATCAGGGTCACATCATCTACTACGTACTCTATGGTTGGTGCTCTCAACAAGCTGCCCATTGCTATCAGTGGGCTAGTGTTTTTCGCTGCCCCAGTTACGTTTGGCAGCGTATCGGCCATCTTTATTGGATTTGTGAGTGGTATTGTCTACGCTTGGGCCAGAGTGCGACAGTCTAGTACGGCCAAAGACACTCTTCCGACCAGCCGGCCACCGATGAGTGCAAGCTCCCAGAGCAACCGAGACGCCGCCAATTCTTGAATGCTCTTGCTCAAGAGCGGGCGCGCTTGCTTAGACTTCGGCCTTTGGATCCAGTGTATTATAGGCAGGCTGGCCATGCACGATGATTTCTTTGTACAATACGGAATACACCTTGATACGTATGACAACGCTAGAATGTATGGCCGCTAACTTTATGTGGTTCTTGATTTGACAAGCTGTCAGAGAGCGGTCCGCCACGGGCTCCCCTTCGTAATAAAAAGCATGAGAAGGAGTTGGGTTGTAATTATAATGAAAGGATGGTTCAGTACCATTGACTTTGGCTAGAAAGACCATGTTTCCGCTTCTGATTGCTGAGCTCCTGATCTGCTTATGCCCTGAAACAATCAATCAAACCAGACCAAGATGGCAGTATCTTGTGCCTTCATCCTGTTCGCCATTCTGTACTTCTTTTTTTGTATGCCATCTAGGACCAACCACCACACCACAGGTACAATAAGTCGGACTTGAAAGAATCGATATCAGTGCTCCAGGATGCCAGGCCAATCGACAGGTTGCAGATGGCAACGTGCGCTGGGTGTGCCTTGAGCATCGCTGCTCAGCTACACGTACATATATATCCATGTACTTGGGTAGATGGTCGGCCGGGTCCTAGGCGCACTGTGTCACCTATGGTCTCTGAAAGTACATGTACCCACCAGACTTGACATGTGCACCGAACTTCCCTGTGCCGTCCACCTCTGTTTTCTACGTACCAGACCTTGGCAGGGACGCACCTGCCCACCTGCGGTACCAGGGCGGATACCTGTCAAGTCTTCGGATGGTACTTGGCGCACGGCTGAGGGCACAACAATGCTCCACACGAAGACACATGGAGAGTGATTGGCTTCCCTCCAACGTCATTCATGAAAGCATTGTGTCCACCCGTCCGTCCAGAGCCAGCACGGCATTCTAGCTCTTGACCAATTTTCGACCCTGATCTTGTCGTGTCTAATAACGTGCAACTCAGAATTCCGCCTCCCTGCCACTATTCAGTTGCCATTACATGTCATGGTGACTGTGCGTTAAAGTTGCCTTCAGCGAGGCGTTGTTGAATCTGATTAGCCGGCTGCAAGTTTTGTTTTCCACTTGTTTGCGTGGCATCACATCAACGCTTCCCGTCAAGATGTTACACCTCATACATCGACGTAAGTTCATTTCAAGACTTCTGACGTCCTGTTTCCTCTCCTAACTTGATTTGGGCGCCAGCTTTCGAGGTGCTTTCGGCGAGACTTGGAGCATCACCAGACGAACGTGAGTAACTCACACCCAACCCCTGCGCCGTGGCAGATCCATCATACTCACCGCATACTGAACCAGTCAAGCTCATTTTTTCCTTTCTGTTGTCATACCCGTTGGCAGGGCTCCTGAAACGTGTCCCGGATGCGAAGCCTTATCGGAAGAATCTGTTCATAATAGGGTACTTGATGAGGAATTCATGCTCGCTCCCTTCCTCCTGCTGTTCATTCACGAGACTAATTATCCCTACTTTTTAGAACGTCCATCTTCTACCTGGTTGGCCTCTTTGATCTATGGGATGGTGTTGTAACCATAGCTATTACCGCTACTGGCCCCTATCTGATTGCTAAATACCTAAGAAGCAGTCACTATATGCCATGGATCGGCTTCATGTTTGTCATGGGCCACATGTCGGTTAGCCATATCAGACGCCAAGCTGCGAACAGCCCCTCGACGATTGACATCACCGGGGCGCAAATGGTCATGGTGATGAAATTGAGTGCCTTTTGCTGGAATGTCGCTGATGGCCAGCTACCCGACGAGCTCTTATCAGACTCCCAAAAGGAGAGGGCGCTGAGGGAGCTTCCACCCGTTCTGGACTATGCAGGCTATGTTTTGTTTTTCCCCTCACTATTTGCCGGACCAGCTTTTGACTATGCCGACTATCGGCGATGGATCGACACCTCAATGTTTGATGTGCCACCGAATGTCGACCCATCCAAGAAACCTCCTGCTAGGAAAAAGAGAAGGATACCTCGAAGTGGCACTCCAGCCACCTTCAAGGCTCTAGTTGGGCTCTTTTGGATTGCCATGTTTGTTGCTCTGTCCACAAGATATGGCCACGAGCAGCTACTCGGGGAGTCATACATGAGGCATGCATTCTGGAGCCGAGTTTGGATCATGTACATGGTCAATCTGGTGACTAGGCTGAAGTACTACGGCGTTTGGACATTGACTGAAGGATCTTGCATCCTTGCTGGATTGGGTTACAATGGGGTCGACCCTGTTACCGGGAAGGTTTCCTGGAATCGCCTTCAAAACGTCGACCCATGGGCTGTAGAGACCGCACAAAACCCTCGCGGCTACTTAGCAGGATGGAACATGAACACAAACAACTGGCTCCGCAACTATGTGTATCTTCGGGTCACTCCAAGGGGAAAGAAGCCGGGTTTCCGTGCCAGCATGATGACATTTGTTACCAGTGCGTTCTGGCATGGGTTCTATCCAGGCTACTACTTGACATTCGTCCTCGCCAGCCTCATTCAAACAGCTGCGAAGAGTGAGTGACTTTGTACCGATCCTATTACGCTCCTGTGCGGGGTGAATGGAGACTGTCTTTATAGTTACTAACTCGCATCATAGATTTCCGACGCCTAGTTCGCCCCTTCTTCCTCGATCCCGTATCTGGTGGTCCGTCGCCTAAGAAGAAATACTACGACGCGGCAAGTTTTGTTGTGACCCAGCTGACCTTCTCGTTTGCGACCACTCCCTTTCTCGTCCTCAGTTTCACGGATTCTATCCGCGCATGGTCCCGTGTCTACTTCTACGGCGCCCTCTGGACCGTCATGGGCCTTGTGTTTTTTGCCTCGCCGGGCAAAGCAGCGTTGAGAAAGGAACTGGAGAAGCGCCAAGGCAGGGCGAACGCGAAATTAACTCGCTCGATCAGTTCCGAGAGTCTGACTGGCAAAGACCCAATCCTGGGGATTTCCAAGGATCCCGAACGTGATGTGACAGAAGCAATGGCAGAAATCAGGGCCGAGGTGGAGGCACGACAGAAGAAGCTTGCATAGCACATTATGTAATATTCACTTTTATCACATCGATCTAGATCTCGTTCTTCATACATAACCGCCGTTCCTAGTGTACATTTTGATTTGGAGTGGACCAAGAAAAGATTAATGAATTACCATTAACCGTCCCCAGCATATCTATTGTTCCATCCCATTCTGTATGTAGATCGCATTATTTCTTAAGTTTGAATCCAGTCATCAAATAAATTTCGTGTAAAAGTCATGTTGTCATTTCTTGCGTAAAATGGCTTCTTCCGTCATATAGTATGCTTGAACGTGATTCATGAGCATTGAGGCGTTGGCAGGAGAAGCGGAGAAGTCAGGTAATGGTGGGAGAGAAGTTGAAAAAGAAAGAGAAAATGTGAAAGAAAAGAGTGAAAGTAGCGTTGGAGAACAAGCATATGAAACATCAAGTTGCGCAAATAGTCTGCCAAATGTGGATGTGGCGTCAGGCAAGCACCACCTCAGATGGTGTTTGCCCATTTGCAGAGGGCCCTAAAAACTTTGCAGGTTGCCACGAATACGTGGTACAACAAGTGCATTTGAGTGCGGGAGGCAAGGATCAGTGAGCTATGTTTGGTTGGAAGGGAAAACCGGTTGTATCATCAATGATAACCGGGAAGAGCAACCGCTCCTGGGGAGATGTGTGACAAGATCACGCGGTCAGGGCTTCCACTGTTGCGTTCCAGTGATGATAAGGGCAATGGCGGCCCCAACCAAAAGGACGCCGATGATGGACATGTATCGATTGAGGTTTCTCCACCATTTGGCCCTATGGTAGCAGTTGGTGCCTTTCTGCTTCTCCGCGGGACGGCCTCCTCCTAGTTCAAGGTCCAGGTGGCTTGTACTCTGAGTCTTCTCTTTCATGCCTGCAGGAACCTCAGGGGGTAACGGTAGGAATGAGGCAAGCATCCAAGCTGGAATCTGGAGTTAGCTGTGGCTACATATCTCATCGCTGGCCAAGGTTATTATCCTCACCGAAGGGGAAGACAAAACCCAACACAAAAAGTGCTGCTTGAACGTTGTTTCGTTGGGGGTTGTATTCTTCCTTGACCCAAACTGCAGGAGGTGGTCGCCAGAGGCTGTACCTGTATGATCTCCTGTCTGGGCGTAGATGTGGTGACCATAAACTGGACGTCTGCTTCTTGACCCGGTGAACGAGATTGAGAGGTGGGTACGATGCCGGCACGTCAGAAACCGCTTCCGACGACGGTGAGGGGGCACGGCATGGCGCTGGGGGCTGTGGACGCCGGGGAGGGAGCTGAGACACCGAAATAAAGCGTTCCGCGCTTGGAGAGCAGCTAATCAAAGGGCTATTATGTACACTTGCATTGAATTCCGAAAAGAGAGAGTCAGAGGAGTGTTGGATCGTCAGGAAACGACGCTCGCCACTGCCATAATAGAGTCTACCAGGTATGTTAGCAGATCGGTGGTCATCCGCAAAATCAGAATACTACAGTTGGGGTTTAGTGACTAACTTAGCCCAAGCAGGAATGTGTGAACGACTGAAGCTATTGCTCCGGGAGCTGCCAGATGAACGGAGATTGCGATCCGAAGGCCAGTTGGACAAGTAGCTATGAAGTCTTGTTCGAGATGGGCGCCGGTGAAGCTCTTCAAGCTCGGCAAGCCCATCTCCGTGCTCGTCCTGGTCTCGGATTAGTCGCAAACTACTGCTATTCACGTCCCGATTCCAAGTCCTGTAACTTGTCGTATTTGGAAGATCCACAGGCGCGTCAACTTCTGCTCCGTGGTCATCGGGCGAGAGGCAAGGAGTGCCGGAGAAATTACTTTGACGCCGGCAGTCACCGGCCGTGGAGTGAGAAAGCGCTAATGACGGAACGACACTCACTCTGTCACTCTCGGAGAGGACAGGCGATAGAGTGGTGCTCCATTGATGGTGGGACAACGCAAGGCGACGATTCCCGGGTCCAACGGACATACTCCGCAGAGACGAGTTCTGGCGCAGAGGGTTGCTGTGTTGATACGAGATCACAGTACTGCCCGCGAATAATGAACGAGCCGCCTCTTCTACGAAAGCACTTGAGATAGATGTAAGTGACCCCGTTCGAACAGAGTCTGTCGATTTCTGTCGGGATAAGCCAACGTGGTCAGAGAGGAACCGTTTGGCTGGCCGCAAAGGTGCTACAACGAGGCTTTCCCTTGAATATTCAGTTCTCAGGCCAGAGCTCAGCCCTAGTACGGGCACTGGCGAAGACGGGAAATCGTCGTGAAGTGTGTAGTTTTTTTCGCTAGCGTTGGTTTCTGACCGTGAGCGGTTGTCCAAAGATCGCTCTGAAGAGGACTCGCCGATGATTTCAAAGTTGGAGTGGCTCGTTGAGGGCAAGTCCGCGTTTGCATCACCCTGTGTTTCGAGATACCGGTCCATGCCAAGACAAGGCGAGTCACTGGAAAATGTCTTGTAGTTGGACCTCTCGGACTCGGTCGAAATTGACTCAGTAGAATGGAAGGATGGCTTGGTAGCCAGTATGCGATCCCGAGTACAACTACCTGCAGATGGACCAGGCCCGGGAAAGGCCGTCTGTAGATTTCGTCTGGCTGAGATGGAATCAATCGGTAAGAGCTTTCCCTTACTCCCTTTGGCGCTGTTAGGCACCTTTCGCACACCACCAACTAATGTATAGTTCCAAGGTGAAGACGTGGTTTCCTCGGCAGCAAGGCTGGAACGCATCAACGGTGACGGCGTCGAACAGTACGAGGATGGTGGCCGAGAAAGCTCTTCGAGGGGTGTGAGGGGGGAGCTTGGCTGGTCTTCAACAAATGTTCCCGAAATCGTCCTGTCCGCTGAAGAACTGGGAGCGGCGGATGACCGACGCGGGGATTCTGTCGCTGATGAAGAGGAGTACGACTGGGGGAGCAGGGAGAAAGTTTTGTCGGAATTGACGGTGATTGTTCGTATTTGACGTCGATAGGAGGGTGATGGGGATGCCGGATCTGGCGTAGAAGAGACCGTAGCCCAATTTGCAACAGGACTATCCGCAGATGCCGTATTGTAAGTCTCTGTTGTTCCGTCCATGAGACATTCAGAGGCAGTCGTGCTTTGTCCACGGGATTCGTCTACCGGGCAAGTGCGGTGAGGGAGATCGTTGTCAGGCTGGCATTTTCTAATTTGGGGGCGAGGGGAGGATGGTGGCTCGCCATCGGAATAAGACAATGGACGAGAGCCTGGCTCGCCATCTGAACTGAGCCGTGGTGGACTGTAAGGTACAACACGAATCTGTAACCGTACAGGATCGATAAGTGCCTGTTGATACAGCAGCCTTCCGTCCGGTGATGTGGATCTCGGTCTTGCCATGCTAAGGACCGAGGACTATCCTTACAGAGCGAGCTGATCCCATTCCGAAATGCCTGTTGAATTTGCAAGATCCAAGCAGACAGATATGGCGAATGTCCACCAAATCCCTGAGCTGGAGAACAGAGTTCACGGACCTGAAGATCTCGGAATACTCGCTGGAAAAAAATGGGGAGAGGATAACTTGAGCGCAACGCAGTAAGTTGAACAGGATCGAGACCAAAGAGTCTACCTAGGTGAGGTTCGTATTATATCGGGGAATGGTGCCGAAGCCTACTGTAAGCCCAGAGCCAAGATACCGAAATGCAAGAGATACCGAAAGGCAACGACAGCTGAATATGATCAAATAGATAGTTGAAGGATCGATTGAAAAAAAGAAATGGCGAACTTCAAGCGAGGAAGGGGCAATTGAAGGTTAAGGTCGGTACGAAGACAGAATTATTTGGTGTGGCACTGAAGTAACAAATAGATATCAAAAGGATAGTCGGTCACAAACGAATGTATGGAACAAAATGACACTGAATAGAGAAAAGGCAACGAAGGAGCGTCAGAGCCTGAAGTTACAAGACGTGATAAGCAAAGGAGTGATGATGACGAGGAGAAGACTGGAAGGAGGTCAGGAAGGTCAACGGATGGGCGAGTCTGGGTTGAACAGACTGGAGTGTGCCACCTGAGGCCTTTGGCCAATTGATTGCAATTGCGACCAGACCAGACATGGACAACATTGATGAACCCGGACCTGCATGTGCTCGCTGCCCCCATCAGCCTGCATAATATGGAAGGACACCAGACTGCAGGTACTCCGGATGTGTGCCCGGTTCTCCAAAACAGGCTTCAACTCGCACACAATTGGGAGACATCAAATAGCCTAGCATTTGAGTGGTTCCAAGGATCAAGACCGATGCATCCCTGTCTTAGACTTCCTTGCAGTGAGTGCCAGACGTCAACTACCTAGGTACTATGTAGTAAGTACCATGGCATTATTGAACCTCTCAAGCTGTCCAGGCTATGTCAAGTCAAGGTTGCCACAACCTGCCAGAAGGCGGCATGGTTTGCGGAAAGGACTGACCGCCACGACAAAGAACAGCCGTGGCGGGGGCCACAAGTTGGTTTCGAGCCATTTGTGGACATCTGGATGACAGAACTGCAGAGCTAGTGGATGTAGTTTAATGACCTCCTGCAAGAGGCCTTGTCCTGCAGAGCCGCCAGGAGAGTGTTGCATGAGCGAAATTACCAGTTGGCGCACGAACCCTAGACGTTAGTTGATTCAGTCTAGGGCTAGTGCAATATTTGATATCGTCCAATTGACTGACTGCTCGAGGCCAGTGCCAAACGCGCGCCATCCTAAACGTGTGTCGTGTCTGCACGCCGCATTCACCATCTCAATTCTGTCTCGTTGAGAAGAGGCCAAGAATATGACCCTTTGGCCTGGACATTGAACGTTTCTTATAATAATAGCCTGGCCTCCAACAGTACCCACCAGACGTTCGCGGGTGGGTGCCTCAAGTCTTGTCTTATCTGGTCGTGTCTTGTCGTGTCGTGTCGCGTCGTGTCGGTGCGTAATGTGCCCAGCAAGATGAGACGGTGTGTAGTTAAGTACCTAGGTAGGTAGGGGAGTTGCATCATTCAATGTTCGCCGTAGACTTAACTACAATACTTCCATGGAAGCGGCATCCCGAGAAGATAGGAGGGGGGACACCTTGAACACACTTGCGCTAGATGAACCAGACAAGACTCGGCTCTGAGACATGCGTGGCAATGGCCCGTAGGTGCATGGTAGCACTTGGACCGTGGTGTCCCTGGATTGATCGCCTTGCGTTAAGTTTCACGTTGACGGCGGTGTACATCCGCCAGATCTTGAAATCAAGGCTCGCCCAAAATCAAAATCAAAATAAACTAAAATAAAATAAAAATAAAACCAAAACTCCTCCGGATTTGGAAATTGCCAGCCTTTCAGAGCATGCACCCACAAACAATAGTGGTCTGATACAAAAGAGTACAATATAGTTGAAACGAAACGAGGTCAAAGTACGAATGAATTTGGAGTCTGGTATCAGGCGACGGACGGAGCACCCTACTAATAGGGAGAAAATACTACCAGCACAGTCCGTCAATATTGACTCTTCTTGCAATGTGGGATCAAGAACCCTATCTAAACCCAAGTTTTCATATCATTTCGCCCAGTCAAATGTGCAGTCCCTAACTGAGACATGATGCACGGAAACCAAACCCACCCTTTGCCACGACCCGCATGTATTGATCCATTGTTTGACCAACATTGAACGGAAACAAATCCCCAGCGCCTACGGAGTACCCCAACGCCATTGAAGCAGCTCTGGGCCTGGCCCAGCCACTGGTGGATTTGTGAGACTGTACGGACTAAAGTATGTGACTGGAGTTCTGGTCAACTTCTAGGCCACCCGTGGTCAGGGTCGTCAGGCTGGAAACATTGAAATCTCATTCCCTCCATCAGACCAGACATCAATTGATACTTAAGTACCTAGGTACCTAGTGCACCGATAGGCCCACCAGCTAACCGCCTTATTGCCGGACCACACATGCATTGTCTTCCATGGACGTCTCATTGTCAAGCATCTCGAGCAACATTGAACCCCCTAGGCAAGAAGACAATTCGATACGCGCCAGACACTCGGGTCAAAACCACATGCATGTTTTGATTGCCGCGCGCGACCAATGTACCGATTCTAGACCAGTATTTCTCAAAGAATCTCAAATGCCTCAAGGCATTCACATCCAACCCAACGTCTTACGACTCCCAAAATCGGCTCAACAATGGACCCCTGGACCAGTCTAGCCTTCCATCAGTCTGATCTTCGTCAATCATACGCATTTGGTCTTCTGGTGAGTTCGTTCAGCCACATTGTTAGTAAAAGCTGCACCAAGGATGCAAAAGGCCTTGCTGGTCAGTGGCTATAACTGGACGTTTTCTCCCCTCGTTGCCTGAAACCTTTGCCATGCATGGACGGCTAACAAATATGGCGAATTGGTGCCGATTTCAAGATCCTTTATTGTCTTGTTTATGTACTCCCGCTACATGCGTCTTCAGCGACAAGGGCAGCCGCAGGTCGGTCCAGGGACGCACCGGAAGCGATCCGTGCCAGGATTCGCTCCGTGACGTTTTCAACTGTTGTGTGCTCTCTGACAACCTTCATTCTTCTCCACGCGACTTCCAATTCGGACCAAATTTCGCCATGGCATCTCATGGGATACTGGCCGATCGGGGTCAGTGATGCAACCAAGTCACTACTCCTTACTGGTCTGTTATTTGCCGGCCCTCTGTATGAGTGCTTGATCATCGACGGAGTGTGGGAGTCATGGCTACGACTAGAACCGTTGGCGCGACTTCAGAGAGACTGGGCGATGTGGAGGAATATGGTAGCCGTATGATTCCCCTTTGCAGCCTTTCCACCTCCATCTTTTTGCCATCGCATCGCAGGCACTTACACCAGGAAACAGGGCCCTATCACTGAAGAATGTCTCTTCCGATCTGCTGCCGTGCCGTTGCTACTGGTGGCTGGATGTAGCATGAGGGGCATCATCTTTCTCTCGCCTCTCGTATTTGGACTTGCACACCTTCATCACTTCTATGAATTCCGCGTTACGCATCCCGAAACTCCTCTTGTTGCCGCAATCGCTCGCTCCATAATCCAGCTGTCTTACACCAGCGTCTTTGGGGCGTATGCGACGTTTCTCTTCTTGCGCACTGGGTCATTGATATCTGTCATTGCCGTCCATGCGTTGTGCAATTCCATGGGTCTTCCTCGATTTTGGGGCGTTTTGGAACCATACTGGCTCCCTGCGCCTGAGGTCTCTCACCCTAGCAATATCTTGAAATGGACTATCCCCTACTACGTGTTGCTCCTGGGTGGTTCGACTCTATGGTGGCATAGTATCTGGTCCTTGACAGCTTCCCCCCTGGCTCTCGCCGTCGTTTAGCTGCAATGCATGTACCCTAGTTTGCCTGGCCACGCCGAGAGCATGCAGCTCAGTGTCTCATTATTCTTATATAGCAAACTATGCCTACAAGCAGGTTCAAGAAGCCCCGGGAAATAGAAAAAGAGGAACCTTCAGCGAGCAGTTAACGCGGAGGGGGTGTCAATCTCATACATTACAAAACTGCCTCGATATAAACCAGTATCAAAAGTCGAGAAAATAGGCTCAAAACATGTGCCAGTGCATGCGAAAGCTTCTAAGGACTGGATATTGACCCTGGCATATCAAGCTCATCCGTATCTTTAGATGGTTGCCGATGTCTCAAGGACGCCAAATCCCGCTTCTCATCCTCTATGGCCGAGTCTTTCCGTCTAACAACCTCGTCTCGAAAGTCGCGGCCGGCATCTTTGCCTTTGGACCGGCCAACCGACAAACCTCCATCTACAATTGCATCTTCGGGGCCGCGAGTGTTCTTCTTTCTGGGCCACAAGCTCGGGAGGGCGATTTCCTGAAAACGAGGTTCAACTGCTCGTTCGTCAAACCATTTGTGCAGCCGAGCTTCAACGAGCTGAGCAATCTTCGGCACATCTTGCAACCTGGACCTGCTCCCAAGCAAACTGCGGATAGAGAAATCCAGCCGATAGTCATCAAGAAAACTAAACGTCATCATCGTTGGTGTAGATTGAGACGGGTTGCTCGGAATAAAGGATATGGACAAAGTTCCGCTGAACCGAACAACTGAGACGGCCAACGCAACAGGCAGGATGGCAGATAGTCGCTTTGGGTAGTTGAGGAGAAGTTTTGTTTCCACCGCAAGGGTAAGCATGTCGCTCAAATCAACATCCATTCGGGCTTGCAATCGTGTACCATCTCGAGCGGCAGTTGAAGCGTCGAATTTTATACCGTTTCCGAGTGTCAACCCGTCTTCATCAACCGGGATGATGCGACAATTGCTGAAGATGGGAAAGTCCTCACCGAGGCTCAATTCAGTGACACGGATGTCATCGACAAAGTCGGGCCGAGAGCTTCCATTTAGCGCCTTAGTTAGGGAGTCTAGAATAGCATCATCGTGCTGAGCATCGCTTCGGAATTGCGCAATTGTCTGTGCAATAAGCACATTGAACCAATCAAGACTCTCTGGTTGATGACTGTCAACATTGTAGTAGGTTTTGCTCAAAATAGACCCTATGGTAAGAGCCGGTGGGTTGCGAAGCACGCTGGACTTCTTGCGCTTCAGATTTTGGCTCTGTCTTTGGCTAGGGCTGCGTAAGCTGAGAAGGGATTGCTTGTGAGCCAGAGTCCTGGACCGCCTCTCTGTGGCCCGTAAAGATGCTGTAACATCTGGCGATGGTGGATCTCCAAAGATGAAAAATTTGATAAACGCAGCCAGTATTAAGACTACGGACAATTGGCCCACAACGAGCCCGTGAGTGAAAGAGAGTCTACCGTTGGGATACGCTTGATTAACACCTCTCTGTGCACGTCCACATTGAACATCTGAACTCACGTAGGTTCCGAACTCGGTGGGCATGTCTCTGGAGCCATTATTCCCAAAACTCCAATGCTTTCTTGCTTCGGGGGGTTGATATGTGTGGAGATGAATCACTCAGGCTGATTCCCATCATTATGATCGATAAATGTCCGAGCTACGCCCTTGGAGCTTTGATGAGAAGCTGAGGATTCCACTCTCGTGTCCAGCGTAATGTACCAGATCTGCCTCTGGACAGATGGCCCGGCCTGGCTGGGACATGGTGGGACATTGGTAATATGTGCGTAGCGGGTCGCCGTATGCATGTACCCGAGCGATCTGTCGGAGGCAGTGGCCCCTGTTGCACTGTGACGTACTGCCTACCACGCCGCCTGTCAAAGCTTCGTGGACGACCAACTAACCTCACACTCAACACGGCAGTGCACGAGTCCGCCAATCTCCCAGGCTTTCATTTGCGTGCATCTCGCCAGGTGTACTTGGTGCCTTTGCCTCTCTGACAATATCAATCCCAGCATTCAGGAAACCTGCGTGCTGCGGGAACGAACCTAGGCGAATGCTGAGCCTGTCCTCAGTTTCTGGATCAGGATGGACGTCTCACAGGCCGTATCTGGCTATATCTCGAAGATTGTTGCGCCTTCTGCTGATGCCTCTTCGACCAAAATGAAAATATTACTTTTGGACAGAGAGACCGTGTCCATTATCTCAACAGCCGTCACTCAGTCATCACTGCTCAACCACGAAGTATATCTCATTGATCGCTTGGATAATGCCAACCGGGAGAAAATGCGCCACCTACGGTGCCTGTGCATGATTCGTCCGTCAGCTGAGAGCATCCAGCTCCTAATAGATGAGCTACGCGACCCAAAATATGGCGAATACTACCTGTACTTCACCAATGTCGCGAAGAAGTCGTCCCTGGAGCGACTCGCCGAAGCAGATGACCACGAGGTTGTAAAGCTAGTGCAAGAGCATTTTGCGGACTATACTGTTATCAACTCCGATTTGTTCTCACTCTCAATTTCGCTTCCAGACAGGCGCGTTTGGGGCCCCAACCCAGACACTTGGAATTCTGAGTCTCTCCAGCGAAGCTCTGAAGGTCTGCTAGCGGTTTTGTTATCCCTGAAGAAAAAACCCCTCATACGATACCAGAAAAGCAGTCCGCTGGCTAAGAAGCTGGCATCCGAAGTGCGCTATCTCATTTCTCAGGAGGAGCAGCTGTTCGACTTTCGAAAAGTTGACACACCTCCGATACTTCTTGTTCTCGACAGGCGGGAAGACCCGGTAACGCCTTTGCTCACGCAATGGACCTATCAAGCTATGGTTCATCACCTTCTGGGCATCCAGAACGGTCGAGTTGACCTCAGCAAAGTTCCAGACATAAGACCGGAGCTAAAGGAAATTGTCCTATCCCAAGACCAGGATCCTTTTTTCAAGAAGAATATGTTTCTGAACTTTGGTGATCTAGGCTCTACAATAAAAGACTATGTGGAGCAATATCAGTCTAAGACCAAAAACAATGACAATATTGAGTCAATATCCGACATGAAACGGTTCATAGAAGAGTATCCCGCGTTCCGTAAACTCTCGGGTAACGTCAGCAAGCATGTTACCCTGGTGTCTGAGCTGAGCCGAAAAGTAACATCGGGAAAGCTGTTGGAAGTGAGCGAGCTTGAGCAAAGCCTTGCTTGCAATGAGAACCATAATGCCGACCTTAAGGTTAGGGACCACTCCCAACTTAACCTCTCATGTTGCTAATGCATTCTCAGAATATTCAAACCTTAATACAAACACCCAACATCACAGCCCATGCAAAGGTTGGCTTGGTAACGCTTTATGCCTTGCGGTATCACAAGCAACCTTCGAATGCGATATCAATGCTAGTAGACCTTCTAGTTGCAGCCGGTGGCGTGTCAGAGTCGCAGGCTAGTCTGGTTAACAAGACATTGACCTACCATCTATCTCTTCACACTTCCCCATCTCAGGGTGGAATTGCCGACATATTCGACTCGGCTGGCATCTTTTCTGGTGCTTCAAGCAGATTTAAAGGCCTGAAGGGAGTAGAAAACGTGTATACCCAGCACACATCCCTGCTGGAAAGCACACTCCAAAGCCTAATCAAAGGCCGCCTGAAGGAGCAACAGTATCCATTTGTGGAAGGCGGAGGAACAACGCGAGATAAGCCACAGGATGTTATTGTTTTTATCGTGGGTGGTGCAACATACGAGGAAGCGAAGATGATTGCAGGTATTAACGCAACGACGCCAGGTGTGCGCGTGGTTCTGGGCGGCACTTCGATCCAGAATGCTGCAAGTTTCTTCGAGGAAGTCAACGACGCAGTCACCTCCTGGCCCATGGCGACCAGCCGCAGATGACAGTCACGAGTTTTTTCCATTATTTGCAAAGCAAGCGTATATAGCTAATAGCACTGAACTGGGAGTATGACCAGACACAATAGTGAACTTCTGATTTGTATATTACCGGGACCAAAGCATTGGTCGTATATCCCTGGGTTTCGGTACGATCGCCGCCTGCTACACCACAGACTTATAGTAATGGGCAGCCAGTACTGTGGCAAAAGGGGTCGACCTTCTTGGTGCGTTTGACCCACCTTAAAAAAAAGAGACTGCCCGACATTCGACTGGTTGGTCACTCAATGCAGACTGTCAACTCTTTGCGCCGACGTGCAGCACGAGGTATGCCTTTGCTACCAGGAAAGTGACATCTTGCGCGACAATGCGCTCTGCATCATTCGAAGTTGTATGCTATTTTTGGACCCGATGCAATGTATTGCAATCACTTCATGCGCTCTACGACTCGCACGAGATGCCGCCATACGTTGCAATTGAACTCTCGTCGAGAATTGGCTACGGTAGCCAACTCTAGGTTCGTCTCACGCCTCCTGATCCTTTGGGATAAATGCTTATTTACATCCTTAGGCCCTTTGATGTTATCGTCATTGGTGGCGGTCATGCTGGTGCTGAAGCATGTGCCGCGGCCGCGCGAACTGGAGCAAGAACCGCACTGATTACACCAAAGATCGAAAACATTGGAACTTGCTCCTGCAATCCTAGCTTTGGTGGCATCGGAAAGGGTACAATAATACGAGAAATCGACGCTCTTGATGGTCTAGCTGCAAGAATTATCGACAAGGCAGGTGTACAATTCCACATGCTGAATCGCAGCAAGGGACCAGCTGTTTGGGTATGATGAACCAAATCCGCACTTTTGTTCAAAGTGGAGGCCATTAACTAAAGTGTCACTCAACAGGGTCCTCGTGCTCAGATCGACCGACAGTTATACAGGCGATATATGAAGGAGGAGCTTGAAGCATACGCGAATCTCTCGATCGTGCTCGCCAGCGTTTCGGACATTGTCGTATCGGACCTTCATGATTCCACAGCTCTGGGATCATCGAAGTCCATATCTGGAGTGCGATTAGACTCTGGTCAAGTTCTTCCCACAAACAGGGTCGTCATTACCACAGGCACTTTCTTGGGTGGTGAAATACACGTCGGCCTCCAGAGCTACCCAGCAGGGCGCCTGGATGAAGCAGCCACATTTGGTTTAAGCAAGTCGCTTCGAACCGCAGGTTTCCGGCTTGGAAGGCTCAAGACCGGCACACCCCCCCGGCTGAACCGAGATACAATTGACTTTGGTGAGCTAGAGGTGCAATATGGAGACTCGCCGCCTAGTCCGTTCTCTTACTTGAATGGCAGTGTCTCTGTTGTAGATCAACTGACCTGCAGCATTACGCACACAAACGATGCAACACACCGGATTGTTCGTGACAATCTCGAGAACACTGTCCATATTCGAGAGACAATTAGGGGTCCGAGGTACTGCCCGTCCCTAGAGTCCAAGGTAATTCGTTTCCCAGACAAAGAACGGCATATAGTGTGGCTCGAGCCAGAAGGTTTTGACAACCCAGTTATATATCCAAACGGTTTATCAATGACTATACCACCTGAAGCTCAGGAGCAGGCACTTCGAACCATCAGGGGCCTTGAGCGAGTGGAAATGCTGCAACCTGGCTACGGCGTGGAATACGACTACATCGATCCTCGTGGACTCAAATCCACCCTCGAGACAAGGTTAATTTCCGGTCTATACTTGGCTGGGCAGATCAATGGCACCACCGGTTATGAGGAAGCCGCTGGTCAAGGCATCGTCGCTGGAATCAACGCAGGACGAGCTGCTATAGGACTGCCTGAATCGACAATTTCCAGATCTGAGGGTTATATTGGCATAATGATTGATGACCTGGTTACTAAAGGTGTTACGGAACCTTATAGGATGTTTACGTCCAGGAGTGAATTTCGCATGGCAGCCAGAGCTGACAATGCTGATTTCCGTCTCACCAAGAAAGGTCGGGACTTGGGGGTGGTCTCCGATACCCGCTGGACCACATTCTCAGACGAGCGTCAGCAAATTGAGGATCTCACCAGAATATTGAGTTCAAAATCTTTCACATCAATGCAATGGTCGGAACAGGGTTTTCATCTAAAGAAGAACTCCCAGCGGCGGACTGGTATTGATATGCTTCGATTGTCAAATACCGGCGCTCGAATTGGCCTGGAGCAACTGAGCACTTCTATTCCCGAGATTCATTCTTACGCGGCTCGTATCAGAGACCGTGTCACCATTGAAGCAATGTATGCACCATATATCAAGATGCAAGCTGCAGAGCGGGGTCTATTCAGCTGTGATGAGAGCGTTCGCCTACCTTCAGACATCAATTATGATGCTGTCCCTGGCCTGGCCTTGTCCGAAAGGGAGGTTCTGAATTCCACACGCCCGGAAACTCTGGCACAAGCTCGTAGAGTTGAAGGTGTTACACCAACGGGAACTCTTAGGCTCTTGGCACATATTCGCCACCGGTCCATTGCCCGTGTCTGACATGATAGCCATCCAAGCCTCATGTAAATCTGATAAGTTGTCCAGCTGCTTTCTACGCGTTTTGCAAAATGCATTTTGTTTTAGATGGTTTTCTCTTGTGTTTCAAGTTATTATATTGCATTGTACGAGGTGATGGGAAGAAAATGTACGCTAGATGGATAAAAGGTTCAATATATCAAATACAGTCCAATCCTCCTGAGTTTGTAGGAGGTGAAAGGCTTGATACAGCCGTGGGACCTCTTCCTGGCCCAAACTCCTCGACTACTCGGCGCTAAATCTGAGCAAAATTCACCGGTTGATTTCGCCTGTAGAGTGGCTGGCCCTCTTTGCAGTCTATTTCAATATTTTCACTGCATCCTTAGTGAAGATGTAGCTAGCCCCGCTCCATACAGTGGTGGCAGCTACGACGTATCTATACATCGTCAGCTGGAACGGGTGGGTTATATCTTGGAATTCGCCATATATATTACGAAATGGTTGTTGGAGACTTACTGCAAGACCGTCAATGTCGACGTCAGATCAGCGTGAATGAGCGGTGCCGCCGTTGTGAGACCGACAAGACCGAGTTGTAGGAAAGTGTTGTACTTGCTGATTGTTGTGGGACGAACTTCTGCTGATGGAAGAGAAAAGTCCCAGTACCGGGAGAAGGTCTTCGGTGGTGGTAGAGAAATCCAACGATAGTATATGGCAGCTATCCCGAGGCCTACATCTCGTCCTAGAATAATAGTTGCTACCCACACTGCGATGGGTAGGCAGATGGGTTAGCAGGGAGCGTCGCAGTGGTGTGGAATGGGTATGGTTCATTGAGCTGGGAGCAAGCCGTTGCTCTTACGGGAGTCCTAGAGAACTGGACTAATTCACCGCGAAGATCACTTACACGGCAATGCACCCTTGGCAGCTAGGCATATCGTAAGGACGGTCATGAGAGCTTTGTCTGCCATGGGATCTATAACGGTTCCAACCACAGTCTTACAATTCCATTTTCGAGCAATCCAGCCGTCCAGAAGGTCCGTGATGCCGGCATATGCAAACAATCCCACGGCCCATGAGTAGGAGTCGTGAAGAACCAGGTACCCCACAACAGGGGCTGCCACCAGTCTTGTAAATGTTAAAATGTTGGGTATTGTATAGATGTCCTCGTGTATGACCTCTTCGGTCCCTTGATCAACGACTCGCGAATTGCTTCGTTTTGCTTGCAGCTGCGTCTCGGTTTTGGCCTGGTCGATCTCGGTCTGTGGTGGTCGGTTGGATTGGGTACTAAGACGCTTTCCATCAGCTTTCTGCTTATGCGTGATGTGTGCTATACTGAAGCGGTTCAGCAGTTTGTGGGCAACATTACGGTCTCACCCATGGCTCCGAATGCTATTCCGTCTTCCGTGTGATACGGCGCTCAGACGAATAGGCCCGCAGCGTAGACACGACACTCCACGGTGTGCTGATGATTTCTGCAGCTGTTTTATCAATACATTTGCGGTATTTGGCCCCTTGTGTGCGTTCAACAACGTTTTGTAGCACATCCGGCTTGTTGGCCGAGCAAGACACCGAACAGCCAACATAATTTTCAGTTGGACTCAGTCGACACCATCGACTGCTGTGCTTGGTTAGTTGCGGCGCTGGGCCAAGAATCCAGCTTGTGAGGTTTGACGGCGGTTCCGACTATCGGCTCCCGGGCTGTTGTCTCGTCGTTGCCGCCAGTCCAAGATCCGTCAACCGAATGCGCACATGTGCAAGATCAGTATCGACTTACGCCCCCTTCCAGGTCCACGGAACTCTTCCAATTTAGGCCCCACCCACGCTGGGCGTGGCGACGTTGGGTCAGTGTTTCGTACCCTATACATTTTAACAACTCGAAGAACTATTCCGATATCACATTTTCGTTCCGCCTGATAAATACATGGGACGGTGTGTTTATGTCTCATCGTTCGTGTATTTGATGATTTGACCTATTTCGCGGCCACGGGAGACCTCCCTCGCGGGATTGTCATCTAACAATTACAGAGGTAAGAATCTATGAAACCTGGGGCATACCCAACTTATGCAACCCGAAAAGAAGCCCAATAACACCGAGCGCCGTGGTCACAATCGACGACCACCAATACCAATGCAAACAAGACATAGCCCATCGAAAGCAACCAGCGATTTTGTCCATGTGCCCCAACGCCTCCGACCCTGGTAACAGTGACAGGCAAGACAACAAACCGGCGGGTGTCCAAGCCTAGGACACCAAAAACACCATAGTTGGTACGAGAAGAACTAACCCAACTCATAAAACAGGATGATCCGAGGGAAATGACACAGTGCGAAGGATAAAGAAAAAGAAAAAGAAGGCACAGGTGGTGAACACCAATCCACATGACCCGTACCCTCGGCCTCCGGGGAGATTCTTCGAGCCCATATAGCACATTGAAATCTGCTGCCCATAGGAGTAGTGCCCAACTAGATAGACCAGTGATAGCCACCATGCGTAAGTACCACGGGTATTGAGAGCACAAACCCCCCCCTTCTCGAAAAAAGAGACCAAACCAAGTCAGCATCGAAGCTGAAATTGAGGGGACGAGGATCAAAAAGCACAAAATAAAAATAAGAAAAAGGAACCAGCCCACTATGGGAGTGGTAGAGGCCGGAGAATCACGCGGGATCTCACTCCTGGGCCGCATTGGCAGCGAAACCCGCTGGCAAGCGGACGTTTCTTCGGTAAGATTCTCAATGAAAAGACTGAGAGCGGCCAATGTCGCCGGAACCCCCAGGCCACTGGTCGGAATCGGAGTTACCGTTTGAATTATTGCCAAAGTATTGCAAATCATGCGAGCTATCGGGTTGTGCAAGAGTCCACTCATTCGAGGCTTGGTCCATGTTGAATTGCTGGTTCCCAGGCTCTGCCCCGGTCAAGGCATCAGCATCTTGTTTCATCGGTCGTAGATGCGCAAACGCCTGCTCGTCCTGACCCGTAACCGGGCCGGTTCGCTGGGGATCATAGTATGAGCCCTGACTAACATATGCATTACCGCTCGCGGTAGGTCTAGTTTCGGGAACCGACCCAAGAGGCATTGAAGCCAGTTCCGTGGTGTGTGTGAGCTCAAACGCCGAGTTTCGTCTTGCCGGTTCATGTAGCGACATAGTTCGCGGGAATTCACCTGCCATGCCAGCGCTGGAGCCGAAACGGGAGGTCCTGTGAGGGCCGTATGAATAATTTCCATGTGGCTGGGGGGTGTAGGCCATGGCTGGTGCGCTGGATGGCATCGCTGGAGAGACAGAGGGCGGTACTGATGCCGGCACAGAAGAGCCCAACGAGGATGGCATTGAGGTGGGAGGTGCTTGCAGCATCTGGGCCTGGATGGACGGAGCCATGCCGGTCAAGTAGTGAGGTTGTTGTGGTTGGTAAGTGTAAGGAGATGGGTATGGGGCCGAGACTGGAGGGTGAAATCCGGCCATGGACATATCTCGAGGCATATGACCATATGAACCACCTGCAAAGCCTGGTACCAAAGATGCGAGAAAGGTGGAGGAACCACCTTCATCGTCCGGACCGAATTGAACTTCGTCGATAGGAGCACGGAAATTTTGAGACATGATGAGTTCATTCCGAGGATGATAACGACGGTAATCAAAGCTTCGCGACGGAGTAGTGAGGTTTCCAGCTGCCGCGTCGTCGACATTGTAGTAGCTGACGAGATGATGAGGGATCCCCTGATACGTTATGCTGATAGTCTTTTTGACGAGGCCCCCAGGCTTGAAGGGGTACGAGTCAATCAATGATCCGATCAATGCCCTCTCAGTATCCTTGACGTTGACACTATCCATGGCAGCGGATGAGCCAAAGCCAGCCATGTTTAGATGTGAGGTCGTATCGGCCTTTCCAATACCTCCCGGGGGACACTTCTTTCGCTTCAGAGCTCGCTTCTTTTCCCCAGGAGGAAAGGGCTTCTCCAGCTCACGATAAATAAGAAAATTGCCGAGAATACGACTGGGGCTCCAAGAGACACCATCAGTCCATCGTTTGATCCCGGAGGCGTGTTCCTCGTAGATGAAGACATTGCCGCTCTTGATAAGATCCTGGCGTTCTCGATCATGAGGTCGGCGAGGAACATGGGTCAGACGACCATCCAGGCAAGCCTCAAAGAGAATCAGGGAATCAAAAGTGGAAGCAACGAGGCCCTCAAAGGTAGGGCGAAGGGGGTTGGATTGATTCGACATAACGCTGCTAAGCTTCCCACAACTAAAATCTTAACCCCCGAAGGAGGTGGTGATGACCGTGCCTTGGAGATTGTTGCGGGTTGAAGTCCAGAGCAATCCAAAAGTCTGGACGCCTCGAGAAGCCTCTGCAGAAGCAGTGACCAAACAAATGATACCACTGCCAGCGAACCAAGTTAATCTGGTGACGAGGATGATTCTGTTTCCGGTTCGATTTTGGTGATTCCCCCTTGAAGGGAACAATAAAAAGTCTGAAGAATCTACAGTAGAAGGAGTAGAAGGAGGAAGGGACTATGGTGACGAGGAGAGAAAGAAGGAGAAAGTGGGTAGGATGAAGCGAGAAGTAGTAAAAGGGGAAAAGGAAGGGGAGAGAAGGGTTGAGGAGCCAAGAAGCCAGAAAGAGAGCCACAGCAGAGAGGAGGAAGATATATGCTGGCGAAAAGAAATCGAAGTCGGAAGACGGTCAAGAAAAGACTGAAGGCCTGCGAGTAGGCGTGGCTTGAAGGGGCAGAGGGGGGTGCTGTTGGGTTTAGAGGGACCTAGTGGGAAGCGGACGGCGTCGGATTGACTCTAGACGTGCGTGCTATGACAGGGCGGCCTCGTGCTTCCAAGTTTCGTGTTTCTTAGATTCCCAATGCTAAGGATAGAAAAGAGATGTAAGTTTGAGCCGATGGGAAGAAAGAGGCGCCAAAGATGCGGGAAGACGGAGGTTGGCGGGTGATTGCCTATCCACGGGGGATTGGGCCGGGCAAGGGACAGCTTGGACGAACAGACGAGGACAGAAATGGATAGATAAAGACAGGGCGCCGACCTTAATGGGATTGGATCGAGTATTAAGTTTGGCGAGGCGTAGGTCCGCCTTGTGATTCGACGACGGAGGATCTCAGAGTTGGCAGGCGACGTACACAAACTTCTGACGGTATTTTTAAGCCCGACAGTGGTGTCAGAGTAACTCGATGCACACTGTGATCTTGTGGCTTGGTGAATTTCTCCGCAGCATTGCTAGCATGAGGTGATGGGGTGGTGCCGATGAGCAATCAATGTGCCGTGGCTGCTTTGTGGTGAAATAGCTTGGCCTGGTTGGCGATTTAACAGACGAAGAGCTCGGAGTAGTTGTATCAAAGGCCAATGAGGCGCATGTGAGGATGATGGAACGAACAGCCGAAATAGCCAACGATTGAACTAGTGAGGATCTGGTTCATTTCGTGTATCCAGTCTTGCAAAGAGCTGGAGTTTTGAAGCGCTGCTTTGCGGTGGTGTAAGTCGGCAAGATCGGCCCAAGAGGGACAGGCGGACAGACAGACAGACAGACAGACAGACAGACATGGACTGACTGCATGCAACGAACTAGACGAAGCATTGAAGAGCATTGGGCAATTCGCACCACCGATTGCCGACTACTAGGTACCTAGCTTAGCAACTTCGAAGCGTTCCCAGCTGTCGAGAAGGCTCCGGCCCAAGTACGGAGTACCAGGCTCGACATTCGGCTTCAATGTTCCAAGAGCGAATGCGCAAGGGGGCTAGTGGTCTTCCACTCTGACCAGACTCGAAGCAGGCTCCGAGCTACCAGACGCACTCGGTTGTGCAGGTTCATCCTGGCTATACCCGTGAGTGCCGGAAAAGGTGTAGCACCTGGTTGTCCAGGGGGGTGTGTCCTGGGGGAGTGAACCTAATACCAAGCCGGGTGTGCAGAACATTGAACATTGAAAGCACCCAGTGCCAGACAACACCAGACCAGTCATGGACGTCTGAAGTGTCTGGTGGAGCAGCATTTAGCACCAGTGCCGCATGCTCGCTCCACCAGCATTATCAAAAAGTTGTCACAATGCACCCCGCGTCGAATGCCTTGTGTGATGAGGAAAGATTCACAAACTCGGATTCGGGAAACATTAGAAATGGCGACTTGTGGAAGATTTTAATAGGATAGACTGGTACGGTATATGCTACTGCCCCTTTGGTCTTAACTAAGGGCTTAGACTGACTCCACGACACAATGTGTCAAGTATGTACCTAATGTGACTGTCCGCCAGGTAACTCGAGGTCGGATCAGGCAGTTCTTGGACTCTCGTGCTGAATTATCCATAAAGAATAGATGTACAAGCGCTCGGGACAGAATCTTGGGTGAGGCATTGAGAGTCATATTTTTATTAGAAACGCTAAAAGGAAGGGGAAAAAATGACATACGGTTCCCCAATCAATATAAACCCTGATGCAGGTAGTTCCTCAATGCTTGGGGGAAAAATGGGGCCGACATGTGCTTCCTCTGTCCATTGGCACAAGTTTTCATCTAATAAAGTCTGGTACCCATCACTTGACATGTTCCCCAGTTTGCAGCACAACATTTCCGTCTTCGGCCATAGAAACGTTGCCTAGTAATAATTTATTCCCAAGCAGATGGGCTTGAGGAGCAAATTTCTGACCACGAGTCTGCTGTAAGGCCACTCGCAAACCAAGTCCGGCCCTCTTTCCAAGTTAAAGATACGTGAGGCTCACTTGGGCTCGCCCTGTGGAGGTGCTAGGGTCAAGAGCGTGCAGTTTGTATGTGGGCATGCATGATGCTTCTGGTATCGGGATCAATGATTGAAATTGAACTGTGGTGGAGGCTAGGTGCTGAGGACGGCGTCCCTTCGCTGTTTGTCCAATCAGATATTTTTAAGTTGAAAGCACTCACCCAACCAGTACCTCTCCCATATAAAATGAGGTACCAGAATTTGATCGTGCCACAAGCCTAAGTTCCATCTACTTGTCAAGAGAGGTTTTTTTGCAGGGTAATCAGTGAGGTTCGTTTAGAATTAGCGCCATCATACATTATTTGGCTCAAAATGAGATTCCATGGAGGCATGAGCAGTGAGTGTTTGGCTCAGACATGTTCTCCGTACTCTGGCCGGTAACCAGAATTGAAAGACTACATATGGGTCTGGTGGCTTGAGCGACGAGGGGCAAGGCGGGTCGATGCTAGCTGGACGATCCAGTGTCGACGTAGCAAAGGGCAACATTGAAGTCCAGACATGGGATGTCGCTGGCCCCAAGAACTGGGGCATCAACGACTGGAGTGTCTGGACTGATTCACAGCTGAGGGCGCAAAACAGCTGCACATCGAGGCTTAGCACATTTCTGCACACGATTGATGGGCAGGTTTTATTGGAGGCGGCTTCAGAATGTGGCACTGGAAGTGGAGAATGAGCAGCAGAAGAGCCCGAGAGGCCAACATCAATTCATCGACTCATTGCATCCTCCTCCCACAACTTAAAGCGGGAGCTCATGAGGAGAATGATGGTGGGTAATTACGGTCCTTTGGCGCTGGATTGATCGCCCTGGTGTTGTGCCGCGTGGTAATCGGTCGGTCTAGACGTCTTGCTCTCCAAGCCTTTGCCTCCCCCATCCCATCTCTTATCCTACCAGTTGACTGGTCTGTTGACCATTCTGGTTGCAAGAGACCATCAACCTGGGCTAACAATGCAAATCTTTCTATGAGGGAGTACAAACGGCGCTATCAACACATTGCAACATCGCCGACACCTAAGCCCTGTCAGCGTCCCCTCGTCCACATCTGCCCAGATCGTCAATTGCAAACAGACTGGGACCTTACTCCGTAGCTTGTCTCGAGATTACCTGGTTAATGGCGGTTCCTCGGTAGCCGGCCGGACGCGGACAACCACCCCTCTTCCATGTGGGTCGACCAGCCAAGAAGCTTGCAGAGGAAGAGCACTCAAGAGTTCTGGGGCCTGGGGCCTGTGTGGCGTGAGGCGTCCAGATGTTCCATGTCAATGTACGAGACAAACGGTCCATGTTGCGTCGAGCTTAGTCTGGTGGGCTAAAGTCATGGCTGCCCATATGACGATGCAGTTGGGGCTTGATGATTCTTGGTTTGCGTCGCAGCTAGAAACAGAAGGGAAAGGACCAGAAAGCGAGACGGGGGAAGTGAAGGGGAGGAAGAGAATTTTTTTTTTTAAAGAGAGAGGGGGAGAGAGAGAGAGAGCCCTAGGGTGGTCAAAGGACACACAACAACAAGTCCCATCCCATGCATCATTGCATGTCACGGGTGAAACCACTTTAGAATGCAAACAATAAATAAGGTCTGGGAAGCTGGAAAGTTGCGCCAATGTTAGTCACCATTTGGTATAAGTGTACTTGACTTCTCTTTACATGTATATTATCATCAGATATATAGCACTAGGACTAGATCTCTCCTCTTACCTGACACTTGAAAGTTTGTTCCTAGCAGTCAAGCTGTTTTTCTAACGCTCCAGCAAGTCTCGCCTTCCTCCGTAGACTCAAAAAGCGAGCGGGCCGGAAGCCTAATAGGGGGGAAATCTTTAAATAATGGATGTCAAATTCAAATAATTATAGTTTACGTTGTGCACGTGGACGAGCCCTGTGATGCAAGGGCCGGTGCCGGTGTGAGAGACTTTACAACGCTGCATTTCCTGAAATATAGTTGATCCAGGCATTTTGGCTCCAAACGGCGACATCGAGACAAATAGAGTGACTCCAGCCCGATTGTGCAACAGGCATCACCACCAAGTGCCTCCATGCTGACCCGCTACTATGGTACAGTAAGCCAGATGGTCCTGTCAAGATGTCAAGCAAATTGAAACATAGATTTTTGATCGGGTTTTGTGTGTGGACTCTTTGCACCGCCAGTCATGTCTTGGGCACAGGCCTGTCGCTACATCTATCTCTCAGGCTTCAAGCCTTACCCGTGTACCTAAGCACGCAACATTGGAGCAAGCAGATGTGGAGGTCTAGTCTGGTCAAGACCCAACTGGCATTTGAGAAAGGTCCATCTAAGTAGGGTCATGTCTTACAGGTATTTCCGGCTCTCTGGCCCCCCAAGCACAGATCACCGTGCTCTTTCCCCCCGTCAAGTATCTACCTACCTACCTAGGTAGGTACTAGGTTGGCATTACCAGAAATTGAGAGATCTGAGATCGGATCGAGATTCTAGATTTCAATTCCATCAAGGCACTGCTCGTTCGGAATGGCCGCGTCCGGACCCCGGTAGCTTGTATTGTAATTTCCTCCATACATGTTCGTGTCTTGTCGGCCCCCGATAGCATATCTATCGCCAGGCCTTCTTCAGGCTGCTGCATTATCTGAGCCAATCCGGTCTCATGTCAATGGGTTTGTGCACTTATGTATGTGTGCGCGGAGAATGTATGTACCTAGGTATGTATTATGCATGCAAGGCACACACACCATCCAATTGACTTGGGGGTCCCGGGCAAGCATGCGGGTCCAATTGGATCGTTTACAGCCCCCAACACCCAAGGTTTCCACAGTCACGCATCCACGCAGGAACCGACATCGATCATGCATGACAAACTTGGGCCGCCACTCAAAGTCATGTTCCCCGACCCACTTACAGTCGGCTTTTGAGTCACCAGGCGTCACAAACTACCACCTGGGTATCTGCTCAAAGTCCTAGTGCCTGTACTCAAGTAAGTACATACTTAGCTTTGGTGGTGCGAACTCTGGCTGTACATGTACTGTTCATGGCACGTGGCAGTTAACGGGAGCACTTGCTGAGCCGTGTTTGTCTTCAACCTTAACTACTTACCTAGGTGGGTAGTCTGGTCCAAGGTGCTCTAATAAGGTACTAGGTAGCCATGAGCCTGCAGAGTGTCACCGTGTATAGTCAACAAGTAGCCCAAGAAACGAACAGACGATGAGCCTTTCCACAGCATCCGCGTTGGTGGCAACCCTCCCTGGCGTGAGTGGGATATGTCCATCGAAGCGTTAATCTGCCATGAAACAATCAGTTTTAGCTGAAGCGCGTAGATGGCGGTATAATGGCGCATGGTCCCATTAGCAACAAGCCCGGACTGACAACATGAACAAACACATTTTCAAATTTTCCAAGTGCAGAGATACCGTGCCACATCTATCGACAGCGGAAATGATGTACATTGCTGAGCGTTGAGTTGATTATAGTTTCCTTTGACTATGGCGAGAAACTTGCAACGTCTTGACTGGATGGGGATATTGTTACGGAGTTTGGTTTATTTCTTAGCGTCCCATCTCGGGTGAAGCTTCATATATTCGACTCGCAGATCCAGCCTCGGGAACTTGCTGACAGGATGTATCTAGACCTTATTTCCGCATGAAACACGCCCGTTCATACCAAAGTCCCGGGAGTCTTGGGTATGGGCAATATGTTATGTCTGAAAGAAATTACCCATGCCAAACAGTAATGAACTGCTTGAAGTGGTCACGTAATCCACACCACATAATACGAGCTTGGCACAACGCATCGCCGAAGTAATGCACCTTTGGAACAAGCAGCAGAACGCTACCGGAGCTTTTTGCACGTTGAGGGGTTTATTTTGACTAGGACTAGCCAATTATCAGCTGGAGAGCTGTTTGGAGTGTACCTGATTGCTGATCCATGAATGCAATTATGTCACGGTCCCTGTCTTGTTTACCAGAAATGTGACAAGAAATGTTATGTTCACGACTTCACGACTTCATGGCTTCATTTTGCTGCACACGGGTTCATGTTGTGGCAGATAGAGGCTAGTCTCCAAGAATCTTGTCAGTCCTAATCTACCTTGATATCCCTAATGTGGAAAATGGAACTGGGAAGCGGGAGCTCGATATTGCCACAATGATGCCAGGGGTCATGCGAATCCTGGTTCACACACGTTGTTAGCGTACATCGAAACCCCTGAATCCTGGAAACCAACCCAGCTGAATCTGCCAATGCCTTGCCCAATCAAACACACTGTCCACTAACAATCCCATTTGCCCTGTCATGCGGACGAGAACTCGCTTCTTTGATCTCAGAGCTAACTATCTTCTCGAATAGCCACCTCTAATTCAGACAACTCATAGTATTTAGGTAAGAGTTAACCCTTACCCAAATATTGTCTTACATCGTTGGTTTGCTTATAAAGAAGAGAGACACTGAAGACTATGCATTTATGGCAGGACTCTATATTCCGGCAATATTTCTCCCTTGCTCCGATGATCCGAACGCAATACTTGGAACTCTGGGCGTTTTTTGTTTGCTTCGAAAGTCTCGATAGCTACGACGTGTCCAAATAGCCCCCTCCAGTAAAAGACCCTCGAGGTGATAACTTGAAGGAAATCAATTAGCTATTTTGGAACATGGAACTGCTAGCAAATATATCTACCATCATTAGCCGCACAGGCGGACTTTCTGGGCCAGAATTTCGTCGGTCTCGTTCATAGTCACCTAATTGCAAGGGCATCTGGCATGGTGGTCGAGTCTGAAGCAGATCTGGTCTCCGTTGGTCGGCAAGGCCTGTAATTAAGAAAGAGGTCCTTAGATATCATGGTTTTGTGTATGTGGACATTGCAAGTACCGTGCCTCCATCGGGATCTGGGTTGTCTATTCAGGGCAATTCATTGAGCGTAGACATAACAGAAGAGGCCCTGTAGTCATCCATGCCCTTATTTACTTGACCTGCCAATGGATCAGCCACATGGCACGGCCGAGGGATGTGCGCCGGGTTTCAGGACATGAGTATCACGGATCGTGATATTCTTTAGGTCTGGCACCAAAGAAACCGTGGGCTCTCACTTGTAGAACCGAAGAAAGCATGCAAATCACCCAGGGCAGCTGCTGCCATCAAGCGAATGGATGATTGTTTTCCTGTGTGGGTATCAAGAAATTAGCCTCGACAGAGAATGGCTTGGCACAACTCGGTTTACTAGACGACTTGCCCTCCAGCGTCCTTTGACCAGCCGTTTGTGCAAGGCTCAACCCCTCAATAGTTGCGCTGGGTTAGATTAACCCCATGTCTCCAGACCAGCTCAACGCTCCGCCTTTGCGTCTGCCTTGCAATTGACCGAAGCGGTCGAGATTTGGAGCTGTTACTCCACAAGATTGTTTCCAAAGGTTGACCGCAAGGTACATGTGTCTGGAAACAACAAAGTTTAACGGACCGTCAACGAGCTCCATCTGCCTACTTCTGAATACGGCGCCACATTCCTGTGCTTGTCCCAGTTTCTGGAACCAACTTACTTGACCCTTCCTCGCTCGACTTCCTGCTCATATCCCCGCCTTCACCAGCCTGGGTCAAACTGGGACACCAGCCCATTCTACGAGAAAAAGAGATCCAGAAGCCACAATCTATAGCCTGCTTCTCCGCGATTGTCTGCCGACTTGAGGTTGAATCCAAGACCGCTTGAGGGTACGGAGTACACCTTCTTACTTAAGGAAGTACCTAGGAGTACGCATGGCTAGACCCAAGTCCAGTGGTATGCGACACGGCAGTGGGCCTGTCCTGGGCAGTACTCACCCTTCAATGTTTTGTTTTGTTGGATCATCTTACTGGTCGGTCATTTCTCACCTGGCAGTAGTCGAGGCAGTGGCGCCGAGGATGCGGGCTTGTCGATTAGCTCTCGTACGATTTCCCACTCATCACCTTCTTGAACAGCAGATCGACATGGAGACACCTCACACCAGACAATGCTTCTCTCAGGGCTTGCCTCTTTCAAATACATTTGTCTGGTGTTAGTATTATAGTGTACTCCGTACCTGCCTTGCAAGACTGAGATGACTCTGACCTCTCTTGGCTTTTAACTGGTAAGTCAATTGGCGGCCTTGTTGGCAGCAACTCTACTCTAGTTCGCACACCTCAAGTGATTTTGATCTATTTTGCGAGCACATCAGTGAACAAGCTTGTCATCATTGCGTAGACTTGGTATGAACTTGCCGCAAACCACGCTCTGGTTGTAACATTGTCGAATCATGAACCTGCTGTTGTGGTCAAGACTAGATCAACATTGAACGCATATTGGCATTACCTGGTGGCTTATACACAATTGACCAAATTCTTGATTCTTTTCTTTTTCACTTCCTGTGATGTTTGACAGATAGCAGAGAGCACGTTATTTACATACATCCTTAGCACCCGCCCTTTGGAGCGAGGGCATTCTGGTTTCTGGTCAGGCCCGACGCTTGCGGACCGTTAGCATGCGAACCCTAGGCAAGCTGCTCCATTTGCATTCTGTTTCGCGTTCTGCCATGATTGGAACAAAACCCTTGTCCACTTCAGACGCCACAGCGGGGGTCCCAATCCAGTCGCCGTCGGCAATCTCCATATCGTAAAGTCTTGGAGCAGCCAGTTTTAATGCATGCTCTGCTGAAAGTAACCCTGCACAAGGGATGGGATCCACAGTCCGTCTCGGACATGCCGCCTCAGACAGACGGTTCTCATGTCCCTCCAAAATGTTTGTGAAAGAACCAGGGATGCTCGTCTTGCAAATACGGTCGTCCTGGTACTTGCATAGGGATCGGTACCGTGCCCTGGAAAATGTTTATGTCAACTGGCCCTTGCCTCGAGACACGAACAGGCATGACAACTCCGCACTCCCAGTTGCGACACATCATTTTTTCGTCGCCTGAAGTCCTGTCTTTCACCACGCGGCCCCTATCAAAGGTGTTACCACAAAGTTCATTTTCTTTCTTTGCAGTCAACAGTCGCACTTCAACTGTCTGGGAGCAAAGGGACGAAGGATTGTTGAGACGTGATTTATGGGTCTTAGATTATGACAGCAACATACCAAGCGCTCTCGGACAAGTTAGCACTGCCGATGTATGCCCATGCAACACTCTTGTTCGCGGCGCCTTCGTTGATATTGGCCCGTCTCACTAGAATGAGTTTACTGTGCATTAGCAAACCATTGCGTGTATTGACACAGTCGCGCATTAATTTGGTTGGAAATGTCGAAGCACGCCACCACTTTTCTTGTAAACAAATGGTTCCCGCCGCCTGGCCCAGGAATCCAACGGTTAGTCAACTTTCACCTTGTCGAAGAAAAGTCTACTTGCATCTTTTCCGCCACGACTTCTTGTGACGGTCTCATGACTCGGGAAATAAATTCGAAAACAATGCTCGAGTTCGGAAAAATCAGGCCGGTGGCTTCGGCTGGGTCCAGCTTGCTTTGATTCTTGTCTTTTCTTTCCGTCGTGTCCTGCCACCTGTTAGAAACTGTCACAGGCAGACAGAGGTGCTCCTTTGGTAATATGCTGCGACAGAGCGTACCCTTACAGGCGCGATATATTGCCTGAACCAGATCATATTTAATAGAGCCCAAGGAGGCACACTGTGGTAATAATTAGAATATGACACCCACTCTGGGTGCATAGTGTTCACCCACAGCTATATCGATCTCGAGTGGACCGGGCGTGTCTAAACCAAGAGCCGATATAGTAGCACCTAAGCCAGAATATCCTTGAAACGAGTTAGTAAATACGTGCTTATCGCTCGAATGAAGTTATGAACGAACCGACACGAAAAAACGAGTCGCCCCTGTGACTTCCAGGTCTGGGCTCTGGCTGTTAGCTATTCCACCGTCTCATGGCGATTCTCTTCAAAACGAACATAGAATATACAAAACCGACGTCCTCAGTCCCCGAAAAGTCGTATTTCGACAGACTGTCGATCATCCCACTCTCAACTCCCATGGCTTGGAGGTAGTATCGCAGATGAGTCAAGAAGCGAGATGCCAGGGGAGGGTTCTGCTTAACATCGATGAGAGGCAGGTCAATCAGAAATACCATCTGTGGCGAGATTAGCGTTCACACGACGGTATTACGATGAGCTGGGCGAAACACATACATTCTCCATGACGCCTGTTTCGCCCCAATCATGTGGAACTAAGTTCCCTGAAGGGATAACAATTCGAAGGTAGTTCGGAAACTTGAGGATCTGAAGCTTGGAATGCATGGACCCGGGGCCGTACATGGGTGGAAAGCAGAACTTAATGTTCTTGGGAGCATTTTTGCGCATTTCCTCTTTCTATCAAATGTGTCAATTTCGCCATAATATGGTTCGGCAGAATAAGCTAATTAGTTGTTCCTAGTGGCTTACCTGAGACTCATTTGGTGCAAAAGCCGCCAACAACACCTTGGTGCGTAAAATATCGACTTTTGACAGCAGCCAGGGCTCATCCCATTGAAATGAAGAAAACAGGGCAAGCAAAAGTTTGTCCTTTTGAAGCACTTCTTCTATCTTAATGTCGTCCACCGATCTCTCATATCCGCGAACCCACGTTCGCTTGACTACGCCTCTCGGAAAAGGCACTGTGGCCTTATCTGCCATGTGAACTATTTCTGTTGGTAGTCGACGCTTTGGGGCGGGTATTTCCACGATGTCATCGTCTGCACTCACTGACCAAGGTCGCTTCGAGGAAGCTCTCGCAAGTCGCTCCTCCTCCATCTTCTTCCTATCAAGTGAACTGAGACAAAAGGATGGCGAATTGGTCTGTGGTATACCAGAGTGTTGCAATATTGGCCCATCTTCTCTCACCATCTCGTCTTGGAGTGATAGAGCAATAGCATATCTCAGTTGCTCCTCGTCCGAGTCTTCGTGTTGACACATTGGTCGGACGCTGGGAACTGACAGCCGCTTTAGAAAGGTCAAAAAGCAAATTTTAAGTATCCCTTATTTGAATGAGAACCAATGTCGGAGAAGGGCTTGGTAGGTTTGGTCGAAGATGCGAGAAAAAGTTGGTTAGCCAGGTCGTGGTTGGTTTGCAGGACTGCATCTGCGCTGAGTGTTGCCTGGCTGGATGCGAGATCAACGCGTGCTCACGTGAGTGAAGTGCTGGGCGGGAGAGCTTTCGTTGGGAGTTGGGAGATTTGCATGCCACCTCACGTTCTTCCGGGCATAGTCCAGACCTGGCAAAAAATATCTGTAAGGATACATATGTGGTCTTCCAGGTCGCTTGTATGCATAGAACATGAACCCAATTTGGCACGTCCCTTGCTCACTAATGTGTATCAAGCACCAGCATACATACACACATCGAAACCGCGGCAATACCTCCAAACTAACTCGCACGGCGATGGATTCGAGAAGATAACAATGTTGCAGTTACAATTACGGAACAAGGTCATTCAGACACACCGGTAATACACTTGCCAATCGAGTAGCGCTCAGTTGCCTTCGATCCTAGACGAGATGCCAGGAGACGCGCGTTGTAGGAGGGAGTGCTGGGTTACAATGGATGGCGGCGGTGTTGTGGTGAAACAACTCACCAGACCAAATGCATGCATGTGGTTAGTGCCACTAAATAAAACTACTCCGGCAGATCGCGGGGGCAGATCAATGACGCACAAGATGAGACCTACATCGACCGAGATGAAGGCAATTTAGCCCAAAACAAAATGGGAGATGAGAAAGGGTGACTATCGGATTGCGAACCGCAGACAGGTCCTACTGGTAGTCCGTACTAGGCATGAAACCATTCAGTTGGCCAGGACTTGAGTTCAAATATTATAGAGATTCCCGCCTATGAACAACTGTCAACACCCCATATATTGGTACACGCAAGCACCCAGTATTCTAAAATTGCCTCCTTAAAAATACCAAGGCGGTGCTCTGGAGAACCCTCGCCCGTACCTACACAGCGATAGTTTGCGAGGTACTTGAGGCTACTATGACTGTGCCTCCAAACAAATCGCGGCGGCATGTCGCAATCGTCGGGGGCGGCGCGGCTGGCATGGTAAGCTCTTCGCCTCCTTTCTTCTTCTTCTTCTTCTCCAAGCCAGATGGCCACCCAGGTGCAGTCGAATGGTGTTTCTCTTTGCTCTTCAAATTTTTAAAGCGCTGTTGACAAGAGGGGGTACAGGCCTGCGCGGCAACGTTAGCCAATCATCCGGATAGATTTAAAGTAACACTTCTTGAGAGAAACGACATCCTAGGTGGTCAAGCTGGCTCAATATCCCTTGAAGAGGCAAGATATGGTGCAAGCTGGATGAACAATGGTGTCCAGGGAGGATCAAGGGTATGCTTCCAGTCAGGCACATCGGAATACTTGACAGAGCTGACATAATGGCTGCAATCAAGATATTCAAGCACACATTCAACTTTTTCAACGAGCAAGGATTTCCGCCCAAAGAGGTACAGCTGCAAGTATCGTTTGGCAAGGGACATGACGAATTCTGGACAAACGTATTTCCTAGCACACTGGTGCAGCGATATGCGTCTGACATCAAACGATTTGGACTGTTTCTGCGAGTCATCAAGTGGACTCTCCCAATACTAGGACTTGTCCCTATATCAATCATGCTGCGACTGTTCTTCTTCAGCAGAGGCTTTGGCGACAAAATGGTTTACCCTCTCATTGCCCTATTCCTAGGAACCGGGAATCAAACCGCGAATGTACCGTGTGGCATTGTTGAGCGTCTTTTTGATGACCCAAACATGAAGCTCTGGGACTACGATAGCGCCACGTTGCTCCCTAATTTGCCGACCATGTACACATTTGATAACCTGGGGAGATGCTACCAAAGCTGGGGCGACTCTCTCAAAACACGAGGTGTGAACTTTCGCTTGCACACCGAAGTGTGCTCAGTATTGTCCAGATCCAAAACCGGGGTAAAGCTCCGTATTAAGGACTGCGTAAATGGTACTGTTACAAACGAAGATTTTGATGAGCTAGTTCTCTGCACGTTGGCGGACGAAAGCCTTAAGATATTGGGCGAAATGTCGTCCTGGCGCGAAAGGCTCGTTTTGGGAGGAGCGGCGTTTTATGATGATGTGACTGTCACACACAGCGACAAAGATTACTTCAAAAAGCACTACGAGACGGAGTTTCGCGACGAGCTATGTGCTAAACCGAAGAGCGAAACCCAAAGGCAACAAGTTGTGCTTGCGAATGGAGCAGAAGGAGAATCGGAAGGATTTCGACCCATGTATTTTACATACTCCTACAAGCGAAATCCTCGTCTTATCGAAATGTCATTCAACTGCAGCAATTATCAGCATCAGCTCGTGGAGGGTCGACGTGGACAGGGTGGTTCAGAGCCTGTGTATCAGACGATCTTTCTCGACGAGAATCACCAGAGTCTGTGGACGATCCACGAAATTGACGAGTCCAGAATCATTAAACGGAATAGTTGGCATCAGCTTGGCCACAGGTGGCAACATTACTTGCGCGTTGTTCCAGGAATGATGTTCCTCAATGGCAAAAACAAGACCCTTTTTGCTGGGTCATGGACCCTTGTTGTAAGTAACCTTGCCTCGTTCACATCTGTTTAGAGTGTCTACCCATCTCAGATACTTGGGAACTCTGCTTTAGCAGAAGACTGACTTAGGGGGAAATGACAGAATATGCATGAGCTAGCATGCGTAAGTGGAATTGCGGCGGCATATCGTCTTGGTGCCGACTATCCCAGGTTTGATAACTTTGCGACTAGTTTCTTCGCCAAGTATCTCTTCATGTCGCATGGGCTACTATTTTCAAGGGAGGAAAGCAAACGGAAGCGGCGTGATAAATAGGCTACATTTCACGTCATAAGGCTGGTTGGTGTTGGGTATTTCCGGACCAGGCAATTTTACTTCTGCACCACAGTCGTCACGAGTCGGCCTTGCAATGGCCATTTCTCGATCGGGGATACGGTTGTTGAACATGCTTTATATGTCCCATGCCTGTTAGTTCTCATTGACAAGACCATTAGCGGACTCTTATTAGCATTTTCCCTCAAGTTTCATATCGGTGTGAAGAGCTACAATCTCAGGGCTGTCTTAAAAATTGTCAACGATTCGTTCATTACTAGGATCTGCCTCAGGACTTCTGCTGTTATTCCCATTACTAGTAAAAATGGAGTTCATCTCATACTATGGAAAGGTCTCAACGCTCTCCAAGCAGTCAATGTTTTAAAGCCTCTTCAAAATTAAAACTGAACAGGGTATACCAGCAGACGATAAATAGTGCTAGGATTGTGCGCCAAATTACGCAAGTCAATTGGTCTCATCAAGAAGGTTGAGTGATTTATCACTACCTAGATATCATCTAAATGCCTAGTTGAGGCATAAAATGTACTTATGTCGCCATGTCAAAGCCTTGCGCCTTCTCACGACGACGAGTGTTGTCCAACCGAGCCAAATAGTTTGTGTAACATAAAGAACATCATTCGTAAATGCTGACCATGGAACAGTTGGCCAAAGGGAGAAATCTCAGGTTCAAAAATACCTGAACAAGGCCGCATGTCTTGTCACCAGGCCCATGGGTTCCTTATATAGGCACGTCCGAATTATAGAGAACACGATGTGGAATACTCATGTGAGCTGGAAAGGGTTGCACAGCCCCAGTTCGTCCGAGAGAAGAAGAACAAGAACACAAGCTCGGGCCCAAATCGCGCCAAAAGTTGCGGTAGACCCTGCATTTCGTCATCAATTATGTAGATTCTGGATAATCAAGTCGGTTCATAATGGCCCCATCATCTTGGGGAATAGGTTCGGTCTCCGGATGCCGGCCTCGAGGCCATGTCTAACTTCAAAATTCGTCGAAGATCATTTTCCATCTCTTCGATTTGATTATGGCGTGTAGAGTTTACCACTGTCTGTGTTCCCGTCGGCAAGGTAGTGTTTACGCTGGAACCGGGATTGGGCAGAGATTTGGAGTCTGTGGTCGTTGGAAAGGTACCACTGTTAGCAGGGTTCTTATGTCCAAAAAGGAACTTTTTGAGTGCATCTGTCGGGTCTGCTATTTGAGGCTCGGTCGAGGATCCAGTGCCAGTCGTCTGTCCAGAGTCGCGAGGGGTGTTGTTGTTTGAGGTAGAGCGCGCGGCTTTGATCCGTTCCTGATAAGGGGTAGAGAATGCTGGGCCAAGTGGTCTGCCTGGTGTGCCATCCAATTCCGAGGCATCTATACCAGCTGCTTGTTGCCGGAAATGGGTTTGTCTGGGAAGAGGTAGGCTGGAAGGTTTTGGCGCTCCTCTCATGTCGCCCCAAGGTGAAGTTTGCGGCGACTCGCGAGCTTCTGAATTGCGAACTTGGGTGGTTTCTTGGAAATATCGCTCCTTTTCCTGCCTGTGTGCACGGAACATGAAGTCTAGTGGCGATTCATTCGTCTTTGGTGCTGATGATGGCCGAAAGGGCGTGGGTATCTCTACCTCCGTTGCAGGCGGCGATGGCTCTTGGAGGATGCTCTTGTCCAGACCAACAGGCGAGTCGCTGGATGACTTGGACAGGAAGCTTGGGATGGGCAGGGCAGACGGCGCGGGAGATGCATGGAAAGTGGCACCTGCAAATGCGGTACTGAGGCCACTGGACTTAATCGAACCAGGGCGCTGCGGAGGTGTTTGACGGCCGTGTTGCGCGGAGTCAGGAGAGGTTGGAACATTTTTCGATCTCGTCTTGTTCTTGGTTTTATTTTTGCTGTTCGAGACCTGTGATGGGTAGAAGTCGGTAGCTGGATTCGCAGCTTCGGCTGCCTTGTTTGGCGTCTTCGGCGCAAGCAGTCGCGTGTTTTCCAGTGCAGCGACGTCATTCTCCGAGGCATATGCTTTCTGACCAGCCGACTTGGTGCTCTGCCGGCCATATTTTCGACGAGCAGGTGTCGTCCTTTGTTGTGACGGCGTTTCGCTCATCGCGATCAAGGCACAATGCCAATATGTGGTGAGATGGTCGAAGTTTCGTCTGCGGCTAAAGTGCTAGTAAGTCCGTTTCAATCCCAGCCTGCAAGCTTGTGTCACCAAGGGCAATATGAGAGAGGGTGAGGGGAAAAGTTTGGTGCCTCTATGCCATTTGCAAGCGAGCCCTGGGAGCTTTGTGGTGGCAGACGGCAAGGCACTTGAACTGGTTGAGCTATGTTTGGTTTGGGAGGGTATTGGAAGGTTGAGGTCTGGTCTGCTGACTCTTCATGGGGCGGCAAGCATCTGAAGGGAGGACTGACTTCATGTTCCAGTCAGGTTGACTTCAATGTTTGCAGTCCCATTCTCCAGATGTCAGCCTTAACCCCCCTACCTGCTCCAGCGCACCAGACTTGAACGACCCAACACTAAGCCTGTAAGCATCCGCCCTGACCACTGGAGCACCCACCGTTGGCAGCAAGTCTGGCCTGGTGCCCGAGTCTACCCAGGGCGTGGGCATCTAGGTACCTAGGTACCTAGTACGAGGTAATAATTGTCTGGTACCTTGAAAGCACTGAGTACCTACCTAGGTAGGTACCTAGACTGCAGAAACAGTGCATGGGATATGGAGTCTCCTGCCAGTCAATGGTACCCAGACATCAGCCACCACTGAACAGGGCAAGCAAGTAGCTGGAGGCCCGCAATGACCTCAGTGCCGGGAGCATATGAAATGAGTTGGGATCAGCCCAAACAAACAGCAAAATCTGAGCGCAGTAGGCTGGAGCTCACAGAGCGGGTCTGGACCTGATATTCACATTTCCAGAGCAGCCTAAGCCTTTATGTCAAACGGCACGTTATTTGGTGTGCAGCAACAAAAGGCCCTACTGAATCATCAAAGACGGATGGATGTGGCATTGCATTCTAAGGCTCTGTCCAGATCGTCTTGCCACAGCCTGAATATGTACCCACTAACCATGTAGCTGGGTAAGCTGGTAGCTCTTTAGGCTGTTTGCGCTCTAGAAGTACTTACCTTTTTTCTTGCTACGATACCGATATACCTCCCTTGGCACGGGAGCTTTGGCCTGGTGGGGCGACTCGACTCCATTTCCAGTGCTGGCACGGGAGGAGTAACCACTAATAAACCACACCTCCTCAGCAGAGCCTATCTGATCTTTGATTCGTAAAGGTGCACATCACTCACCACCCACCAGGCAGCGCCGGATCAGAGCATCACGTTTTGGCATCTTTCACAGCGAGCGCCCACCTGCCGCTGTTTCTACTACTAACCTGCGATTTAAGAAGCAGCAAGGCTTCTGAAATCTTACCGTTGCCCAAGTTTGTGTCCTTCACAGCTTATCAAGGTTTGACTGCCCATTCACCCAACTTCCTCACATTGTCCTCGATGTTTCTGCCGTGGTGTGAAGTCGAAGATCAGGTGGCATGCGGCTAATCTGATCATAGTTACTACTTACGGATAGCTTTAGCCTGGAGTTTGACCTCGCAGAGCAGTTTAGCGTCATCCTCAGATCTTGCCCAAATACCAGCATAGCAAGGCCGCGGAGCTCAGCATGGCTGATGTTGAAATGAGCGATGCGCCTTCCGCCTCCAAGAAGGTAGATGTTGCAAATGGGAAAGGCTCTGAAGGCAAGAAAAAGTTCGAAGTCAAGAAGGTAAGGTTCTGCATTATAATGTGTGCTACTATACCACACTGTCATGTAAAGACTTGGATCGTGCTAACTACTTTTTTTGTTAGTGGAATGCTGTCGCACTCTGGGCTTGGGATATTGTTGTTGATAACTGTGCCATCTGCCGCAACCACATCATGGATTTATGTATGTCCCTCTTAACACCCTTCATCCCGTCGTTGAAAAATGCCTTTACCTGACTATCTGTTATCGTAGGCATAGAGTGTCAAGCAAACCAAGCATCAGCTACTAGTGAAGAATGCACGGTAGCGTGGGGGATCTGCAATGTAAGAGCCCAGGAAATCATGTTAAAATGGGACACATGCCTAACATGATCGCAGCACGCCTTCCACTTCCACTGCATCTCCCGTTGGCTCAAAGCCAGATCGGTCTGCCCCCTGGATAATCGCGACTGGGAATTCCAGAAATATGGTCGATGAGGTGGAGGAGCAACGGAAAGGACGAATACGGGGAGAGTACCAACACATGGAGCCAAGATTCACCACCAAAAAAGTATAGACTTGTCATCTTCTGGCAGATTCCTTATTATGTTTTCAGTCCTGGTGGTCCGTTCCCTATCTTGCCTAGATTGTACCTCATCGAACTCGCCAGCTTTACTGCCACCCAGCCCCAGCTGGTAGCCATTTAACGGGATTTGTCTTGTAAAATGGCCAAGGTGGTACAACAAGAATAAACGTCAATGCAGTTCCCCCTAACCCAATATACATGGCCCTCTGAATGTCCTGATACTGATACCCAATATTGAAGGCCACGAGCTAAAGGCACGGTGTGTTAGCAAGTTGGAATTGTCAAGTGAAAGGGCATATCGTACCGCAGAGAGAGCTAAAAGCAGGGTAGCGTAGCCTTCAGCACGTCTCTGGCCGTCAAAGTCCTGTTCGGTCAACCGTTAGAGAGCATCGAATGCGGCATGTGTGTGGCTGGGCAAAGCGAGAGGTATGTGCAAATAAGGTGCCATACAATCTGTCCTTCCACGGCATCCCGAACTTGGTCCAATATTTCCTCTGCCATCTTGCCGTGTCAGCACCAGCTTGGTTTGGTGTGCTACCTGTTGCAGCTGTCGTTATGGTGTGCAGAGGGTCACTGTTGCTGGAGGAATGGCCAGCTGGCTATGTTATGGTGAAGATGCAGAGGCTGGGTAGTAAACCCAAGGAATCAAATATTGGGCCGTCTAGCACAGCTGTTAGGGTCGAAACGTGTCGAGCGGGAAGGTCTTCTGAAGTAGATACTTGTCATGTGGTTTGTGGGAGGATGTCGCAAAGTAGGAGGAATGACCACGTTGGAACATTGAATACCTTAGGTACCTCCCTAGGTACCTATAGTAGGTAGGCACTTACCGCATGTAGGTGGTATTAGGTCTGTGGCTGTGCATGGCTGTCAGCCACCGACACACCAGGCCGACCCTGCAATCCCTTAAGGAACTTTACAAGTCAGGAGAGGTCGAGTCAATTGAATGCAGCCTGGCACCTGTGTGACCTTGGCCGGAACAGACACCGCGGGTAATCAGGCGGGGGCAACGACGGAGAGAAAGTGGCGCCGATACATGTGGACAGCGACGGCCCCCAGCAAAGAGTGGGAAGTGTAAATTTTCCATGGTGGCTCTAACTCTGAATTTAGTTTTTCCTTCAATTCTTAGCTTCGCGCTGGCATCTTACACTGCTCGTCTGTATAGCTCGATCTTTGACCTTTTCTTCCCTTCAGTATATAAAGCTTACTGCAAGCTGCACTGCTCTGTTCACGACTACAATCATCGTCATCGATTATCGAGCTCGAGCTTTCTCCTCAAGTGTGGAGTCTCCCGCCACCACTTGTTGTGCGGCAAATATTTCGAAGACTCTAAAACTGTTCGTGGGAAGCAACCACGCCACGGCTATCCAACTCTCTCGTCTCCTCATACAAACCTTCAAGTTGGCTCAACTCGCCATTACAGTCACATTACGCCCTTCGCTTCTCGGGCCTGGCTGCTGGGTCTATAGCGGAGTCAGCAAGAAACCTCCATAACTGGGTTTCCTCGTCATCACCCATTATCTGCGTGCGAACATATAATCCACTACCATATTCTCTTGGAAATCAGACTGGTGGATAGCTACAGTTTTGCTACCATACCATCACTCGGCGCGCATCTGCTGCGCCGGGTTGAAGCGCGCCGACATCGTCAATTGCTTAGGCAACGGTTGCCGGCCTGACGCATCAAATATGATCAACTCTCCTTGATCGTGGCTTCATCTATCGACTTTTCTAGGACTTTGTTGAGACTTCGACCGAGACATACCTGACCATCTCCATTCAACGTGGTTTATACAGGAAGCGGTTCTGATTCTATAATATGTCAGACCAGGACGGAATGATCCCAGACACAGGGTATGATACACCGGTCCCTGAGCTGGACGACCATCGTCATGAATCGAGCGCGTCTCAGCGCCCAGAGCGACCACGCCGCGGGACTTTTGACTCTCTGTACGGCTCTCGCCAAGTGGATACAGAGACGGCACCTCGGACCCCAGATATCAGAGTACGAGATTTCGAGGAGGCTATCATAGACGAGGACGGCCTTGAGGTTCCGCAGACAACTCGACACGGCCGTCGACTTACGGTTGAGACAGCAAATGAAGGCAGATCAATATCTCCCCCTAATTCTGTCAAAGCATTTGCGCAGGCCCGCCGTCGTGAAAGGGAAATGTCTTTCTCGGAGCCAAAATGCGAACATGAGGAACCGCATGGACGGGCCATGTCCATATCTAGCCGCCGCAGCCATCGAAGTAGGGCTCAAACCATAGAGAAGGATGCATGCAGTCTTTTGACAGATAAAGCCGCTGAGGAAGATGTGTGCTTTCCATTACAAGATAGTCACAGGAACCATGAACTTCGAATTGACTTCGACTACCTGGAAAATTTCATCAACACCGAACGAGCTACTCAAGTGGAAAGTCGGCAGCTAGCCCCTCCCGCGTTCGAAGACTTGCGGACTGAGTCTGTGGCTAGTCACCGGAGCCAGCTAGCTACCATAGATGGGGACATTCTCGACATGCCTTCAGATGATTCATTTCAGGAAAAACGGCCAGCTGAAGTCAATGCAAAGCCAGCTCCGCAAGCTGTTGATAGCAACCGTTTCAGCTTTTTCTCATCGGCGTGGGAGTCAACAATCCACGCCGCGGAAATGGGCGATCTTGTGCTGCCTGGAGAGGATATCCGTGGGCTCTTCGAGCTTCCCAAAGACGAAGCAGATGGGGTTTGGTGGCTCAACGTCAACAGAGCAGCCAAGGAAGAAGTACAGGGAATTTGCAAGGCATTCGGAGTCCATCCCCTTACCATTGAAGACATCATCACCCAAGAGGCTAGAGAAAAGATCGAGCTCTTCCCCTCGTACTACTTTGCCTGTTTTCGCTCATTCAATGTCGTTGAAGAACCCGATGGTATTGAGTACGAACCTTTCAACATCTACGTATTGGTATTCCGCGAAGGCACACTCAGCTTTAGCTTTGCACCTAATTCGCATGCATCTCAAGTTCGGAAAAGAATTACAGCCTTGAAGGAGTACGTGTCTCTCAGCAGCGACTGGATATGTTATGCATTGATGTAGGCATCCCCTCTTGGAAAGATTGGTTAACAACGTCAATTGTGGCTAACTGGGTAAATAAACAGCGACAACATTGTTGATTCTTTCGCTCCAGCTATTCGTACAATAGAGCTAGAAGCGGATGCTATCGAAGATGAAGTCTTTATCATGCGCCAGGACGACTCAAGTTCGTTTCTTCGTTCAATTGGACGCGTTCGCAAAAATTGCATGGCTTTGATGCGTCTTCTTGGTGGCAAGGCCGACGTTTTGCGCGGTTTCACTAAGCGATGTAATGAAAACTATCAGGTCACACCGCACATGGACATTGGTATGTATTTGGGCGATATTCAGGATCACGTAGTTACGATGGCAACGAACCTTGGTCACTTCGAGAAGATGCTCTCCAGGGCGCACAGCAACTACCTCGCCACTCTCTCTATTAACAGCATTTCCCAGGGGACAGATACAAACAGGGTCTTAAGCAAAATAACGTTTCTTGCGTCTGTTCTGGTACCACTCAATTTAATCAGTGGTGTGTTTGGGATGAATGTTACCGTACCATTCGAAGGTACCGGGAGTCTTGCAGCCTTCTTCGGGATAATTGCGACAATGGTATTCGTTTGCTCTCTGATTCTGGGGTGGGCTCGCTGGAAGCGGTACCTGTAATGTCGAGGTGTGTGGGCTTGGCGGATACCTTTTGATCCATAGGTTGTTCTCGGTGTCGGTTTGTTGCGGAGGGATCTGCATCAACTTGCCGTCCTTCGTTGAAGTGCTTTGAGCGCGGATATCACGTTTGTTATGATGGCCGGTCCTCTGGCCACCTGCAGTAGGATATTCATGTGTTGGCTCGATAATTGGATACATTCTACCTTAGTTCTCGAGTAATGATATATTACTTACTACTCCGTCCGCCCAACTCATGCCTCTTGGTCCTCGTCGACTCCATATGGCTACCCTGTATTGACATTGACTGCTTTGCCAGCACGTGTGTCACTATCCTTACACTACATGCCCGGTCTCTACGGAGGACGCGCGGGTCGATTAAAATGCGACAATTTATGTGGTTTGCAGTCGTGATATAATTTCTCCTTCGAGGCGGACGGCCCATGGGCCATCATGCCACCATTCGTGTTTGGTCCTGCTCCCCACATCGTGGCAGCTGTATGAGAAAATAGGCCAAATGCCACCAGCACTGCATCTAATTGGCGTTGACAGAGCACAACGGCCCCACACTCTCATGAGTTTCCACTACGATAAGAATTTTGGTTGAAACTTCCCTCACCCTTGGCAAGACCAGATCAAACAACGCCAACTCGATAATCGAATTTAACTGCGCCAGCATGAACGCCGCTCAGACGGGTGTCGAGAATCTCGACATCGAAAAACTCAATGACAAGGACAAGGCCGAATTGCGACAGTTCCTGGCCAACGAGCAACAGCGCTCGCAAATACAGTCCCGTAAGTCAGTCTCCAACAGTCACCCAGCCACCACCGCAGCTTGTCTGTGGTTGCTGGCCGGGGACTAACCTGTCAATACCATGACTTTGCAAAGACATTCACGTACCAGTGCCAATTTTGCTTGCCATTCGCTGTGTCAACTTTGCCGTCGATAGCCATCCGGTCGTACACAGACTTACCTGGTGATTTACAGAAACACACAGCCTGACACAAATTTGTTGGAAGAAATGTGTCACCGGTAACATTAAGAACGCCAAACTTGATCGAACAGAGGAAGGATGCCTGGCAAACTGCGTCGATCGATTCCTCGACATGAACTTCCTCACCATGAAGCACCTGAACAACATGCGGTCATCCTAAGCGCATCGGGCTGGTCGAGAATAGGTTAAAACTGAAGCGGATATGGGCCTGTGGAGAACAACACTCGGCGTCAAAGAGAACTTTGTACGATAAGTCATCATATTACCGCTTTATTCTAAGTTGTCTACATACTCGGCGTCACTTAAGTATGGACCGGGCTTGAGGCTTCAATCGTGAGGTGACTACCGTGTCCGGCAACTGGATTCTACGGTTTGGTGATCATGAACAGCCAGGTTTTGGGTTCATCATTATTTTCTTAGCTCTAAATGACATGATTTTGATGCGCCGCTTCCAATGTCCCCGATGTGCATGCCTGACCAGACCAATACCATAAAAAACCAAAAATAAAGCGGGTGCCACCATGTTACACCAAGGACAGCTTGTTAGCAGCAATGTCCAAAGCGTCGACATCAGGAGTCAGGCGAGCATAAGCCTTCTTGGAACCATCAGGTCTAGATGAACTGTGTCAGTTGGTCTACTTTTGTTCTCAAGACAGGAGACCTAGCGTACCGGATAAGAGTGTTAATCTTGACGGTGTCGATATCATATAGCTTCTTGAGGGCAAGCTTGATCTGGGCCTTGTTGGCCTTTACATCGACGATGAAGACGAGGGTATTATTCTCCTCCATCTTCTTCATGGCGCTCTCAGTGTTGAGAGGGTGAATGACGATCTTGTGCTCATCCAGGCGGGGTTGATGAGGGATCGACTTGCGAGGGTACTTGGGAGCTCGCGAGAGGACCAGAGTCTTGGGTTGATGGAACGAGGTGCTCGTGCGGACCTTTCGCTGCTTATGGGCATGAGTCTGAACAACATTTATTGGTTAGTCTAGGCAGATATCGGGCATGTACAGTAATAATATGAACTTACGCCCTTCAAAGCAGCCTTGGCAGCAGCGTTGGCTTGCTTGGAGCCTTTAGGAGCGGCTATAAAGAAAAATGCATCAGCAATCGCTCTTGGTAAGAACTCGCAAAATCTGCTGTTGCATGATACCCAGAACGAATAAAGAACAGAATGATTTCATCGTCGTTCGTTGCATTGCGGCGCCAGATCCTATTCAACCCGTACCTTTCTTTCCTTCTTTGCCAGCAGCCATTGCGTCGATTTGGTGTCACACGGTGTGGTGGATTTCAGCAATTGTCGGAGTGTGTAATGGAAGCTGTCCAAAGTTCGACGACGACCAAGATTTTTAGCTTAGTGTGGGTGAATATTCGATTAGGGTTCCAGCAAGTGCCCCATAATTAATTCGTCACGGGACTTCTCACGAGATCTGTCGTTGTCTGTTTTTGCAATTTGCTTGGCCAACAACATTTGGTGATTGAATCAAGTGGGGCTAGCATTGTGCAGAGTTTCTGTATGCGAACAACTTTCGCTGTGTTTGTGTGACGACTTGATCGCTATGATTCACCACAATGTCTGGTCCTAGAGAAGAATGCGCAGTGACCATCTCTTCTGGAAGGGCGTGAATGGAAACTTGAACTCGTCTTGGCCTGTGAGACAAGACTCTTTGCGCAAGTCCGAGGGTCTCATCAATTTTGAGTCCCCAGTACGTTTCATATCATACAATGCGGCCACCTCAGAGAAGCCTCCATGCAGGTAGGCCACCCACTGCGCGGATAGCAAGGCGATCTATGTCACGCAAGGCATGCCGGAATCTCATCAACAAACATCATCAGCTGGAAAAACGACAGCGGCAGGCCATTTCGCAAGGAGACAAGGAGACGGAGGCAGCGATTTCTGCAGCAATAGCTGACCTCGGTGGCTTAAATCGATACCAACAAGCCAGCCTTCAAGGTCAGAGCAACGACCGAGGCGGGGACACTTCAAAAGTCCTACTTGAATGGCTTTCAGTGGACATGGTCAAACAAGCTGAAAGACGACCCCGTTTGTTAGAAGTTGGGTCCTTGAGTACTCGGAATGCGTGTTCTTCAAGCGGCCACTTCGAGGTGGTCCATATAGACCTGAACAGCCAAGAGCCGGGGATTCTCAAGCAGGACTTTATGGAACGACCTTTACCAGAGCGTTCAGCCGAGAAATTTGATATTATATCCTTAAGTTTAGTGCTCAACTTCGTCCCTGAAGCGGAAAGCCGTGGCCGAATGCTGCTTCGGACGCTGTCTTTTCTACAGCAACCTACTGGTGCTGCCCAGAGGATTTTTAGTGGCTTATTTCCATCATTGTTTGTTGTTCTTCCGAGGAGTTGCGTTGACAACTCCCGATATTGCACCGATTCGACGCTAGAATCGCTGATGAGAGCTTTGGGATATACACTGGAGCGTATCAAGAAAACACAAAAGCTTGCTTACAGCCTGTGGGTGAGAAGCCGTGTTACCGCCCCCGTACTTCACTTTGCGAAGCATGAAGTGAATCCAGGTCGGTCAAGAAACAATTTTGCTATCACGTTGACGAGCTCCGACACCAAATCTCAGTAGGAAGTGATTTTTTTAGCTTACCACAAGAGTGCTGACTAAATGCATTCTTCTCCCGTGAAAAGGTTGAGCCGAGGCGAACCATGTGCCGCTTCTACATCTTAGCGTGGAGATGCCGTGATTTTGATTGCTATTTCATGGCAGTGCACACGGTGTTCGTCCTTGCCAAATGGGAGAGTTTGAAGTCGTAGATAGATTATTTGAGACTGTTATGGGGAGTTGGTGGCTTTCGCACTTGGGCGGGTTTTTCTCCTTGGAGGATTTTACGGCAGAAGCTTCTGGCACCGAAATCTCGTCTAATTTAGGACCACAGCGTTTGAATTAATTCTACTAAGTGGCCGTCCATGCTATCAACACCTGATTAGTGCCCAAGTTCAAATTTAGTCTTTAGTCAGATGCTTTACAAGTATTGTCATCAACCTTTCCTGGCTGCTGCTAACGCAGCTAGAGACTCTTGGATCTTGGCTTCAGACCCCGGTGAAAAATCAGAAATCGCAATGCTGGATAAGTTACTATCAGGAGACAAAGGTGCATTTCCTGGCCGAGACACCGGAAGACTATACATCCCCGATGCAAGGGCGGCCTTGACTTCGTTAAGATTGTCGCTCAAAAAGAGCCACCGGGAAGCCTCAATGTCCGAATGAGTGGATAAAATCGTAGCATAACTGTTTTTATCCGTTTTGGGGCCTGCATTGACAGTGTCAAACCAGCTGGATATGAATGGCGACAGATCGGATGGTTGAGCGGTGGTGTGACCAAAAAAGAGTTTCTGTGCCGGAACGGATCCAGAAGAGTAAATGATAACCTTTTTCCCAGCACTATGGGCTGCGATGATGAAGGGAGCCACGTCCAGGAATATAGGAGCCTTTAGTTCCCCCGAATCATAGCCAGCCTGCCACAAAAGACCTTGAAGAGCCTTTAAGTAAGGGGCTTTGATATCGGCAGCCACCAAGTCTCGGACATGTTTCTCCAACGCCAAACGGTCATTACGGCACTCTTCAGGGAACTCATTGCGGTATTGAGCAAACCCAGTATCATCCCAGTGCTGATCAAGATATGGAGGAAGCGCTCTTATGGCGTAAGGAAACTGAGATTGTGTAAGAGGCTTTAGCGTCTACACTTTGCTGCGACTGATTGATAGCGTGGAAGCAACAAAGGGGGTGAGGAGTATGCTTACCAGGACATCATGAACAAATGTTATTGGGCAAACGGTCCCCTCTAACATCAATATCAGCATACCATGTGCATTCTGCGGAACGTTGTCCTTTTGGTTTTTGATTGACGTGTGATAAGTACAATGCTTACCAATATCCAGGACGAAAGCGCTGAACTCAGCGAAGCTTTTAGCAAGCATGGCTACTTCGGCTATGAGTCAAGGAGCTTCCAATCAGTTACCACTGATGCTACCTTATCCTGGACTGTGTATTCAATTACAAGTCTCGGAAACGTGAGTGGTGATAACTCCCTGCACTCCAGTGGCTAAACACAGAGTGGGACGGGTGTGTGGTTAAAGTTAATACTAGGCGGTCTGCACGGAGTAAAATGTTTGGAATTTCGTTGGGTGATGGCTTCTGTGTTCGGTTTCTCTCCGGTGTGTCGCCGTTTTGCGCCTGCTTTGTCCTGAGCTTGATGTCAAAATGTCTGGTCTGTTTTTTTTTTTTTTTCGCTCTCGTCATGTACAGATAAATATTGGCCAGGGATGAATGGATGAAAGCGGGAGTGGTGGGGTCAACTATTTACTGGTGCTCAGTGCACGCATGCAGCTTGTGCAGTAGTCGGTGGAGGACGAAGACTTGTTCCTGACCATTTCAGGCCTAGATCGTCGGGAGAAAGTGAGAGACGGAGAGGCGGTCAAGGCCAACCAACCTCCTTTTGATGACACAGCCGGATGCGTCCAGGTTTGTTCAATCATGAGACAAATGGGGAAGCAAATAATACCATCGTGGCCATGAAGGGTCAGCCATTAAGGAAATATCGCAGGTGTGTCTGTGTTGAAGAACCCGTAGCCTGATAGCTCGATACTTCATGTGAAGAAGGAGCCACATGGATGGAACTTGGTTCCAACGATGGCAGAGTGTGCTTTGCGTAAGGCTGACACTTGGCTCCGTTATTCTGTCTCCGATGTCCCAAGCGGAAGCAGGGAAAGAACTAGGTGTGACTGTTGGAACAAACTCTGACTGACACCACCAGTTTTGCTCACAAAGAAACACATCATGAAGCTTGGGAAACATAATTAAACGTGTGGCGAATATCACGGAGTATCCACAAGCATACTACGTACCCTGTAGTATTTGGAGGATGGATAGCTTCACCCTTGGTGGCAGGGTGTTGATTCACCGTAGACCGATTGATGGTGAGAGTATTCGTGTACTGTATCATTACCCCCTATTTGGCATACTTCTTGTCATGGACTCCTTTTTGTTCAGCTGCCTCAGTAGGCAAAATTCATCGTCTTCTTGATTGGCTGGTTGTGAACTGCCAAGTTTGTCGATCGCAAGTAAGCTCCAGGGAAGGTCAACGAGTATCAAGTTCCCCTTGGCTACTCTCTTCTCCGAATTCGATGTGTCTGGAGGTTGGAAGAGCTTGTCTGTGGAGAGCAAAATGTGCACATATATCATGATATATGACGGCATTGGAGGATGGATGAAAGGGAGATTAGGTGGGCAAGAATCAGGAGCTGGAAATCCATGGAATGCATTGTCTCATGTCGTTGTTCTGACCAATAACAACGCGCTCGGCCTTTGCTCTCACAAAATCTGTTGCAGAAAGGGATTGGCGCCTAGTAATGCATCGAGTGCATACCGAGAATACCAAGCATTCTCTGTGAAGTGTGAACCGAATCGTACCATCGCCGCGAACTTAATAGACCGGTCGAATTCTCACCAGACGGTTTTATGCCGTTTGCTAAGTAGCACCCAGATCACTAGAAATTATTCGCGCTCGCTTTCGACGCGTGCTGCCCAAGTGTATAATAACATTAAGCATAAATTATGAACAATGATCCTCCATGCGTAAAAGATTCTGGTTTGTACAGGCAAATTCCCGGAATCCGCATCTCCAAATAAAGAGGACCCGTTCAGACGACTAAGTACCTACTAGGTACCTAGGTAGGTAAAGTAAGATGCGGCAACGGTCTGGTAGCATGCGTTGGTAACATACCACCAGACTTATGGCACATACGGGGCATCTTTGAACTGTAATATTCTCCCGTCCTTAATAAATAAGTGCCAGTGTAATGTTCGGCAATGCGGAATAATGAAAACGGGCTTCGTGCCAACTACTCTACACTGGGTCGTAATTGACAATATCAACATAGATCATAGCAACACAGGAATGGACGGTTCTTCTATTGTGGGACGTTTTCTGGGCTGGAGCACTGGAACAGAAGGGTGAAGAATCAAACATTCACTCTGTACGCGGGTGATATTACAGTACTTTGTCGACTGTCGTCGACAATCAGCATCAAGGTAAGCTCAGATGGCTGGTACTTGTTGTCCAGGTACATTGACACCCGATCTGGCCGCATCATCTTGAGACCTGGTAACACGTATTAACTTGTTGTCATTGGTGCCACGCGTTGTTGAGGGAGTTTGGCTTTTTTCGCCAGGGCCAATGCTGGTTGAATTTGGCACTGTCTGGGAAGAACCACCGCCCAACAATCAGGGCTGTGACTGCAAGTGGTGAGTTTGTTGTCTCCTGTCTGCTTCATGGCCGCATTGGGCATGATACAAACATGCAGCACAACAGGAGAAGGGAGTTCGGTGGTGTCGATACGATACCTGACTGCGGAGTAACTCTTGATAGAGACATGCCCAGGTAAGAACCTTGGCGACTGGTACTAGGCGGTGTAGGCACGCCATCAGGCAGGGCTTTGGGCATTAGATTATTCTGCACGGAGTACATGCTAAGTACCTACCTAGGTACTCTCGGCACCGGAAAGAGAAGCCTGCAATTGGCCTACTGATCAAGACTGTGGCTCTGACTGGGCACCTGGGCACCTCAGCAGGTACTTGCTACGCATACATGTTCGACCACATGTACCTAGATAGGTACCTAGGTACGTAGAGCACAGGACAACTCACGGATGACTGTCCAGGAAGACAGTACACTGTGCTCTTGATGTCTTATGAGACTGTATGGTCACGATGGTGGGCGTCATTTCCTGGCTAGTGGGGTCAAGATCAGAGCAAACCAATCAGCCCAGAGAAGACGTGTCATCATTGGCGGTTGCCCCACCCTTCAGAGCAACCACGCTGCACCGTGCCACCAGCGGTTGAATGGCCAGAACTCAATTCTGCAGAAGCGCTTGGAAGGGTACTCGACGTCGCACGACTGCGATCACAGTGCCGCGCGTACCGCGCCAAGTTTCACGTTGATGCTGCTACTCTACTGTGTCAATCCTCAAGGTCCACATCTTTCATCGCACTGCGGATTGATAGAGGCAATGCATTTGGCTACTTTCAATCCTCCTCTGCCACCTGGAGCCTTGTTCAAGGCATCGAACGGAGTCCAGTACCTAGGTATTCAACACCAGAACTGGCCGAGTTCGCGTGATCGTACACACTGTACGGAGTATCCTATGCACGCCCCGTATGCCACCCCAGCTCAACTGCGAGCTGGTCAGTTCTCACTCGTGAGACAACATTGAATGTCCATCCGTTCTCCAATTGGAACATGACGGTGTGTTTCGCCAATCACACTGTAGTCGGACTACGTTCAAGCAACCAGAACGGCTTCCCCGTTGCCACCGGCCGACCAGGACCAGCCCAGTGCGAAATCGGCGTGTTGACAACGGCAGTACGAGGTGCGACACCGCCATCAGCAGCCAATCGTCCAAAGATGGCGCCCACCCCCGGATCCACGCAGGCACTGGCCTGTTCTCGACATCCCGGTGGATTGCATTGGATTGTTGGCTCCGTTGCCCGTCGTACCGCCATTCCCTCGATCTTCACCACTGCTCGCTCGTCGCTCGCTCGCTCCCTCACAATCCAGATGACAGTCCTCCCCCCAGCTCCGTCCCCCGATTCCCGCCCACTCAGTGACACACACCCCCCTCTCCTTCCAGCTTCCACTTCGTTCCATCTCAGCCCACCCTCTTCTCATCACCGCCATTCCCTTCTGCCTCCTTCGTACCTTCGTCACCTTCCACCTTTTATCCTCTCCTAACCATCCGCCTTCTTTCACTTCCGCTCCCCTTCCTCCTTCGTCACGACTTCTTTTTCCTGCTTCAAGGCAAGGCCTTCTTTCCTCTCGACATTGCCTCTCTCCACCCTGCCAGGCGTCCAACGTTTACCAGCCTGCCGTGACTCAACTAAACGGCCTCACGTTGCCTGTGCACGCTACTCGCCATCAACGCTTCGATTTGCACTGACAAATTTTGTTGTCACCAGCCAGTATCGAGAGAAAGAAGGGTCCTTTATCTGCCGTTGCCGCCGATTCCTGTGGCGTCGTACACGAAATTCTCTTGTCACACGGCGTTAGTTCACGACTCGAGAAGCCTCGGCAACTCTTGGAGCTTTGTTATCAACGCTTCGACCTTCATTCGATTTTCACCTCGCCGATAAAGTCCTTGCCAACTTTCTTGCCTATCGGCTCGCAGCTACCGCTTGCCCTGAAAGGGCATTCAAGGGACTTCATTCTGCAACCATTGGGTCGTTGGGGTCTCTCCCCTTACGACAGTCAAAACTGCAAAACCTTGTAGCTCCGCCATCTGCGTCACGATTTCAATACTATCACAGTGACGGCTCAATCCTCCCGGGCGGGCTCTACGCTGGTCACGAGCCTCCAGTCTTTCTGTTAGCACAAGAACTTCTGTTCAAGCATACTCAAGTCGCCACGACTTCGTCTCGCTTATAGAACAACTTGCCGGCTACGTCCCAAGCCGTCAACTCATTCTGCCTCTTACCAGGACACCTTCTTTATTTTCGGTTTATATCAACAACACGATTCTCCATGTCACTATAACGACCTTCTCGCCTGTTTTTTGTCCAAGTTTGAGCCGTTCGGCTCTTACCGGTTTTCCTCCACGACGATTTGATAATACGCATCTCTTTTGTTCTCACAACTTACATACTCTCAAATGAGCTGTTGATTCGACTCCAAGAACATTCAAACACCATAGCTTCAACTTGTTTGCACTAGCTGTACATTTTTATTTCACGCCCGTCATTCTCAGCTTGCCTTACGCAGTTTCCCCAAAAAAATTGGTCTTCTTTGGTTACCGCTCCCACAGTGTGCTGTCGACCAGAAGAAAGAGCTCCATTATTGTCTCTCACCAAAGACTGTATCTGCACGACGGAGCTAGGACAAAATCGAATATATCGCAAAGCTCAACTGTACAACTACACGCCCTTTTTTTTTTTTTTTTTTTTTCAACACGCGCTACTTTACTCCTTCTTTTTTCTTTCCTTCTCTTTTTTTTTTTTGCTCTTTCGAAGGTGTCCTGTGTATTCGCCTTGACACCATGGAATGTATCAGGGACAAGTTCGTCGGTGGCCTCGTACTGGATGGTCGCTTTGAAACCATTTCACCACTGAATCACGGGTCATTCGGTATGGTCTTCATGGCCCAGGATTTGATGACAAATGAGATCGTAGCCATCAAATGTTTGACCAAGAAGGCTGCGCCTGGCGAAGCTGGTTTGGAGTTTGCCGTTGATGACAAGTCTGAAGAACTTGCTCTTCACAGCAATCTTGGATCCCACGACAACATCGTCAATCTTCTGCACTCCTTCGAGACGGACGCTCATGTTTACCTGGTCATGGAGTTTTGCTCCCAGGGCGACCTGTACGAAGCGATCAGGAACGGCCATGGTCCCCTGCAGACGGAGCACGTTCGTCAGTTCATGTTGCAGCTTGTCGATGCTGTGACCTACATTCACTCCAAGGGTGTCTATCATCGCGACATCAAACCCGAAAACATCTTCCTAACTCAGGACGGCGCAGTCAAGCTCGGCGACTTCGGCCTTGCAACCAAAGACAAGTGGTCATATGAGATGACCGTCGGTAGCGATCGCTACATGGCACCAGAACAATTCGATTCAGCCGGCGCCGGATACTCTCCTGCTGAGGCTGATATCTGGGCTATCGGCATCTGCTTACTGAACATTCTCTTCTCACGCAACCCCTTCACGACACCGACTGAGGCGGACCCGTTGTTCCTGGATTTTTCTCGTGACAAACAGAGTCTTTTCGACGTGTTTCCTGCCATGTCGCAAGATACATACGAGGTCATTGTTCAGTGCATGAATTTGGATCCTAGAAGGCGATCGCTGGAAGGAGCTCGGGATGCACTACTCCGAGTGGTGAGCTTCACCACAGAAGATGAGTCGCTCGATGACTTCTGTGGAGCAGAGAAGGCGACAGTTGCGTCTGCTAACCGCGAACCCCTTCGTACACCGTCTATCCAGAGCCCTCACATCGATAATCAGACGGGTGCCTTCCCTTGGGCAAAGGCTTTGCATGCAAGTCCTCATCGCCAGGTTCGCCAGTTGAGTGCCATCCCTGACAACGAGAGCTACACTGAAGACTTGTTCTCCAAGTCTGGCGAAACTCTTGATTGGTGCTCGGCCAGTATCCAGACTCCATCCATGTCGTCTATTTTGGGTTCTCAGTTGGATGCCTCAATGAAGTCGCTAGCCATCAAGAAGCCGTATCGTGCCGGTGTTTCACCGGCTGCTGGTTCGCTGCCAATCACAATGGCCAAGCCGCTTACCTTGTCCATGTCAACTGTCTTTGGACGTCGCAAAGATGCCGTATCCAAGAGCTGGAGTGACATGTGGGATGAGGAGGAAGAAGAGGAACAAGAAGAGCAGATGAAGGCTCTGCAAGAACTTAATTCTAGGACTTGGAGTCATGAGAGTAGAAGTGAGGCGAAGAAGACCGACGGTCAGGACGCCTTCCCCGCATCACAGGTGACCATCAAAGGCGACGTGGATGATGACCTGGTTGCTGATGGGTTCTTTTTCCAAGATACCCCTACAGTCAAGTTGGTACCTTCAGCTATGCCACGATACTCTCCTCCGTCTAAACGATTCAATTATGACAAATGGGCCGCATTGGGTGAGCGTCGGAGGGGCCAAAGCACAATTATGGAAATGGATAAGTTGCCTGGCTTGAAGCCACGACGACAATTTGGGTTTGGATATAAATCTTATGAAGCCGGCGTTTGGGATCATTCAACATATAACAATAACAACAACTTTACGAGTAAGAATTGGGGCAGAGATCGATCGAAGGAATGCCCTTGGAATAGGGGAAGAGATTGCAATTGGCGCCGAGATCAGAAGCGCAATGATTTCGGAGACGTTGAGTGGGTTGGTGGTTGGTAGAAGACATATCGTCTTTCCAGCTGTCAATCGTAGTCATGGTCACTCGCACCCTTGCCGCTTTTACTGGCCTTGTTCACATTAGCCGGTGTCATTAACATCTCTGGCTGCGCCTGTCTAGACGAGCCACGCATCATCGTTTTCTCGTAGATGTGTCTTTTGACATCGGCATGGCAATTGGAGGCAGCGAATGTGCATGGTGAGCCTTGCCTCGCTTTCTGAGTATCGAATCGCTCGAAATTTAGTTTAGGATAATACCAGAAGTTACCCACTCAATTTCAGTTGCAATCAGTGCCTATGTGTCACGAGGCGAGTGTTCCTTTGCATTGATGGGTGTTGATATCTAACCACAGCTGTTCTACCATTGGAGCGGGTTTGGTTATGCACTTTTGATCAAACTTACAGCGAATGCGGGTAAATGTCACCATCTTGGTAGCAAACCGCGTACGATTTTTCTGACTAGACCTCACCTGGGAAATCTAAATTTTGCAGCACAGAATACAGCATGATGATGGCGATGCGAATTACCACTACATGTAAATTGTTTCTATTTGAACTCAGGTGCTGACGAGATGTTTAGGTAAGAATGTCCAAATCGTGCCAACCAATCCAAAAATAGAAAAGATAACCAGCAGAATCCAAGATGCTACACGCTCACGCTTAGCGATATCCTTCGAGTAGAGTTTCAAGTAAAAGCAAATTGGCAAGATGACTGAGATGAGTGTGCAAAGTGCGGCGCCGAGAAAAGCACAAACGGAGTCAAATGCTGGGAAAAGCACCGAAATGGCCAGGAGGACCAGAACAACAGCAATTCGGACCACCGCTCTCAATACATAGGTGATGGTGAATGACTGCTCGTCTGATCCCGCATGTTGCTGGTGATTGAGCTGGTGATTGTCTCTGTGAAGGCCACACATCACATCAGCAGTCGTGATCAGTGGCCTGGCGTTCAGCGGGATCTTTGTCAACGGTATGATTGTGATGAAGATACACATTATGATGGTCAGAGACTCGGGATACCCATAAGTTTTCAGAATGTTCGATGTGATTGCTTCCTTGATATCGTTACCAAACATGAGAATGCCAATGACGGCCAAGCAGCTATCAAGGGCGTACTGACGCGTGCACAAGGTCAGCAACTTTATCGTAGCAGGCAATTTGTGAAGCCATCACTAATGCTGGGTGAGGCGAAGACACGTACGGAGAATGAAAAGGTAATATTGACGCCATGAGTCCACTTGTGCGGATGTCGCATGTCTCTATAAATCTATCAAGACTGTGTCAATCCGGGGTTCCTGGACTCCCCCATACTGGAGTATCTGGTGGAGATCTTACTGATGGGAAAACGGAATGAGCACCCCATGGACTGGCCATGAGTCCATATGCAAGAGGAAGCGAAAGCCAATTAGATGGGAGGAGATAGGTCGCCGCGGGCTCCCGGAGTGATCCAGGAGTATGTTGTTTGACAAGGCCGTCGAGAATTACAATACAAACAACTGCAACACCACGTTAGCAGACTGCGCCATAGGGCATAATACTACCGGCTAATTCTTGGTATGTCAGAGGTTCTCGGCAAGGGGAGTTTGTGTGACTAGAAAAGACATGGCTTACTGCAAAAGGTTGAAAATATTCCAACAACACTTGTGTAACTGAGCCACCTCAACGGTAGCACATTCAAAACCAAAATGAGTCCGGCGCAAACACACTTCCAGATTGTTGTGCTGGCCACGGTTGGTAACAAGAGATCCAGAGAATCGGCAAAGAGAATAACTAGAGCTACGCAAGCTGCAACAAGCTCGAGGGTGAATAGTGCCGAGACAATGACTCGAGCACGAGCCCCGAAGGCAACGTATGCCAAATCTGAGTAAGTTATGATACTTGGGTCGTACTCCATGCATTTACCAATTAACTTTCCTGTATGGGCCGTGACAGCAGCTGTCAGCGTCAAGATGGACAGACCAATTATCCAACCACTCATCTTAAATGCCAAAGGCAAACTCAATAAGCCCACTCCGATTATTGCGTTGATGGAATTGAAAATTGATTGTGGGAGGGTACTTTGACCGTCAACAGTGAGAACCACTCTATCGCCCTGCTTGACCTCCTTAATCAGGATTGGTTGTTCCTCCCCCAGCGTTGTATCAATACCTTGGCCCTCCCCATGTTCGGCATGCACTCCCCAAGTGCTTTCATAGCTTGCAGACGATCTCGACCTGTACCTGCGAGCGGTCAATGTGCCATATTGAGAGCCGTAGCTCCCAACGACAGACGGTGCTGCTAGGTGCGGGGGAACGGCGAAGATGCTGGATCGGGTGGATGGCGAGCCAGCAGGGAGAGCACCCGAAGCCAAATCGTGGTCTAATGCTTTACGTTCCCGTTCTCGAAAATCATTCCGCGGTATTCCATCAGCATTTGGCCTGCCTCCGGTGGGACTTGGGGCAATCTCGACTGATGCTGGGCCATGTGGACTCGTTGCTTCAAGGTGCTGGCGAAGCAGGCCTGTGCTTGGTTGGGATTGACTACCAACCTGGCTTCGGCCGTATTGGATGCCATCGCAGCTTGGTCCTGGGAAGTTCTCCGACTCGGACGCAAGGATGAAACTGGGCCGACGAGGAATGACCTCTGCAAAGGATGCTGCCCGCTGCCAGCTTCTGGCGAAGGATCTAAAGCTATTTACTCCTCCTATATCCGCCATGGCTCCAAGTCGATTCGTTATGGAAGACCTGGTGTTACCAAGAACGGGTTGGGGTTTAGTACAGACGCTCGATGACAAAATGGCACGGGGCTCTGAGTAGAGATATCGGGGTCAACACACCTCCTACGGTCAGGGTGAGGAATGGGCCGCTGGCCGTAATCTCCATAGCCGTCAAGTAGAGCTTCCTCCTCGTCTATAACACTGGATCTTATGCTTCCTGATGGTGAAGGGCGCCCCTCGTATTCGTCCCATGAAGTAGGGTTTCTGGGCATCGGGGACATTGCCTTTGATGCCAAATGAGATTATGTACGTGACCAAAATGCGAGCAGTGTTCGGTTCGGCAACGAAGCTGAATAAGGGACAATAGCGAACCGGGGTTGATGCTTTACAGACGAGAGCGGCGGGACGTGTAGTGGCGGATGAGCACTGCGAGAGACACGCAGAAGAGCTTCTTGGGCTAGTGAGACATAGAGCCAAGACGACTCAAGGAGATGATTGAAGGAGATGCGAACTGTGAGTGTATGCAGAGCTTCCCGGCCAATTCAATCGGAGGCGAGGGACCAAAAAGGTGGCTTGGTTTCCCTGAGGTGCTCAACTGAGGTCGGCCAGACTAGAATATGATGCAGCTACGGCTCAGATTTGGCGACGAGGAATAATGCAGCAATGTATGGTGTATGACGCTGGCTCCAGCGTGGTCAGGTCAAAAGAAAGATAAGGACATGAAACCGCATGGGAAGAGAGGAGTGGGTTCCTCCGGTGCATGTGAGGAGGAGGAGCAAAAGGTCAAGTTCAGTTCACTCGAGGTGGTGTCGATGTCATGGCTGCATGTCTGGTGCATGTGGGTTCAATGTTGGCCGCTGGACAGTGCCAGGCGGCTAGGGGCAGCTGGGCTGGGATCAATGATGGCACTGGGGAGTTTGACTCTTGAGCATTTGATCAGCCAGCGGATCCAAGGACCAGACGAGAACCAGACACATGAAGGGTGCATGCATGCATGTGTGTTTGGTGGGTGGGCTAGTGGAAGCTCCATCAACGCCGCCGGGCTCAACGTTAACTAACACCAGACTTAGAGTCAAGTTTGACTTGATTACTAAGTACCAAGAGAGTCTCGTGGTGCAGAGTATGCGTGCCCCGGTCACTCCAGTCTGGACTGTTATCTAATACTTCAATGTTGGTATCTTATCTCTGTCTGGTCCGTGGCTGACCACCTAAAACTTGATCAACATCAAATACCAGACTCTAACACGGGTAGATAGCGTAAATGACTGGCTGCATGCGTTATCTGTCAATCTGATCTGGTCCGGTCCGTTTGATAACTACCTAGGTAAAGTACTGGCTCAACATTGAATGTTCCGGCTCAGCTCGTCCCCCTTCAGTGCCAGGCACACAAGCAATCTACAGGCGCCGAATGGATGTCAAGAAGAATGCATGTTTCTTTGTCTCTCTATTTTTTGTTTATGTCTCTCTCTCTTTTTTTTTTTTCTTCTTCCAGTTCAAGCTTGCTTTGTCCTGCAACTGTCAAGTGCTTTATAGTCATCAGTCTACGTCCCATACTTCCACAGCCTGCTAGGGTCAACTAAAAAAGTCAGCAGAGGCTCTATGTCAATGGTGCAAACTTCGACAGCGTGACTCCCGCCTCGGCCCAAGTTTTGCAGCGCCGCCTACGCAAGTACTCAACTGAAACTACCCACCTACCTACCTACCTAGGTACCTAGGTAGGTACCTAGTAGGCACCTAGGGTAGGTAGTATATTTGAAACTCCGGTCCACTTACTCCGTACTCACTCCTACGTTCTCTGCCAATCGGACCTTCATCATCCCCAACGCCAGCCTCGTTGTGAAGAAAAGCGCCCGAAACAAGAACGACAACCTGCAAGATCTAAACGGACGTTTCTTGCCCGCAATGACAAAATATCCCAGAGATACTGTTTGGCACTGAGCTGCAACCTACACAATGGCGCGGCGGGCACAGCTTGCCCAACGCCAGAATTTACACCAGTCACCATCACCACCATCGTCATCAAAACCCTCCGCAAATGATGAACACGGCTCTTCCTCGACCCGTCTCCAACAAGCCCATGAGTCATTGACTGTCATACTACCAATGCTCAATGCGTTCAACCATCGACATCACAACCAGCACCGTGCTTCCCACTGGTGGTCGACATTTGGAATACTGCGCCGCTCCCTCCAGTCTCTTGCCCAGTGTTTAGACTGGAAGTCCTTGGATTCCAGTCGCAGTCGCGCTGATAAGATTATCGCCCGAGCATCTTGGCTGAATAGCCACATCCTGCCACGAGCTTTTCTGTGAGTCAACCTACATGTGTATCTTCTCAACCGCCTCAGCTTTTCATTGACTCGCCATAGTGGCTTCAGTCAACTAGCCGCAGATAACCAGCATGCGCCGTTGGGCTTGTTGCTACTTGCTGTACTTGGCCAGGTCCATGATTTCTTATCGCCTCTGTTACCAGAGGGCGCGGCAGCGGCTGAGGCAATTCCACTGGCACAAAAGTCTACCGATTCCACGTTGCATAACTCGCTTTCCATTGCGAATATCGAACATCTCGACAGAGGTGTAGTGATTTCTAGAGGTGCTGTGTCACAGACCGACAGCCGGGTTAACATTGTCACCCAGTCAAAGAAGCACAACCGAACCGAGCCAAAGTTGAGTACCGATCAAACATCCAAGGGTGCAGCAGAGGGGAACAAGAGGCAAAAGAAAAGGAAGAAGAGCTCTGGTGATGAATTATCTAGTTTATTTGGCTCCCTATCATAGCTCTGCCGCCTCAATTTCGAGGTTTGTGCTGGTGGCTGAATATGTTGATGGTCAACCTTTGACTTCTATTGATACTCAAAGTACACACATCACGACAAATAACTGAGCAAGAATCACCCAAGTAATAAAGAATGATTATATTTTGAAGAAAAAAAAGACCAGATTACAGAAAAAAGATACCGGCAAATTACCTACACACGATCCCTAAAGCCCGTACAAAGTGTTTTGCGTCTTTGTCTTTTCTGCCCATGCGCCATCCCCAGTGTTTCCCCAAAACTCTGGTAAGCACTGTAGTAACTTCCCGCCCCAAGTTTCAATAGTCAACTCCCTCTTCCCGCTCATTGTAACCGAAGACTTTCACTTCTCATAATGCCCTCTACTTTAACATGCATGTATCTCTTACAATGCAGGCTTGAATCTCCTGCGCATTAGTATGGGCGGTATGACCAGATTCGTGCCTTCATGTCGCCCGATCCCGTGGCAAAGTAGGTACCCTGGGGGCTCGGGGCCACTGAGATAACAGAATTCTTGTGCCCCTGCAGCATCAGCTGTGTGGTGCCGGTGCGAGGGTCCCAGAATTGAACACCACGATCCTTTGAACCCGACAAGACCCAGTTAGCATCGGGTGTCAACGCAACGGACAGCACGAAGTCGCGATGGCCCTCAAAAGTCTTGACACACTTGCCGCCCTTGGGGGCAGCACTCTGTCCTCCACGTGGGGAGCTAAGCTCCCACATCTTGATAGTTCGATCCAAACTGCCGCTGACTAGATCCTTTCCATTTGGCGAGAATGCAACCGAGTAGACAGAATCCTTATGGCCGTCAGGACCCTCAAGACGCTCCACCAAAAATCCAGAGTGAATGTCCCACACACGGACACTCTTGTCCAAAGACCCTGCAGCAACATATTGCGTGTCGGGGGAGATTGCCACAGTAGTGACGCCATCCTCAATGGTCAATGTTAATGTGTTGGTACCTTGCTCAATATCCCACAGTCGAACTGTTCGGTCGCCGCTGCCAGATGCAATTGTTCGCCCATCACGTGCAAAATCGAGGGAATAGATATCTTGTTCGTGGCCAGAAAAATGATTGCGAATGGTTCTTGATTGGATGTCCCAAACCTAAATCCCAAATTATCAGTCTCGTCAATTGCACCGGATACTCAAAAAGACAATCAAATCTTGGACGGCGGAATGTTTGCGAAATAAAAAAACTTACACGGATGAGTTTGTCTTCAGCGCCAGTGGCCAGATAGCGGCCGTCAGGACTGAAGCACACACTGCGAATATACAGATCGGCTGTCATATCTTGGGCATTATGATCCTCCAAGACACACACCTTCTCACCACTTGACACATCAAAAATCTGAGCAGATCTGTTACAGCCAGTGGCCACGTATTTACCGTCATGGCTGAATCTAACGCAGCACACAACACTCTCGTGTGCAAGTGAATGGACAAGATCCACATCCAGGACACGCTGGACAGCAGGATTGAAGATGGCGTACCAATCAGTGCCAGTCTTCTTGTTGTGCGGTGCAACGGAATCGACTTCAAGGTCACCCAAGGCATTGCCAACAGGAGGCGCTCGAGGACCGCCCATGCGAGCGTGATCGGGTGTCGGATGGCTAACCTGGGGCGATTGAGCATTGCCAGGATACGGAACGGGAGTGTTGATCTGGGGAGTGGCAGGTCCAACGGCGTTTGGCGGGCGCCCAACCCCTCGTCGTCCTGGGCCAGGTGAAGCAGTGCTTTGAGGCGGCTGAGGGCCCATTCCGTTCGAAACAGGGCCTTGAGGGTAGCCTTGTTGGTATGGCGGCTGTTGTGCATTAGGGTGCGGCGGAGGAACAGGAAGGCCAGGCGGGCCCTGGCCCATCTGGTGCTGAGGGCCCAACTGCTGCTCCTGGGGAGGAGCATGTGGTTGTTGATTTGGAGGTGCCAATCCAGCTTGATTTCCACCTGCCATTATGCCGCTGAAGAGGCCATTTCCTGGAGCAATCGATGGTGGCTGTTGAGATGGACCCGGGTGCTGGGGTGGCCCAGGCATGCCCGGCTGAGGGCCGCCTTTGCGCGCATTTTCGAGTTGATGCCGAAGCATGCTGATTTCCTCCTCATACCTACAGGAGTCTTTAGAAATACTGTATATAAATCATACAAAGGAACAAATTGACATACTTTTGCTTCAAGGTCATGTGGGTCTGTTCCATTGCATATACTTTTTCCCGAACGAGCTGCATCTCGCTAACTTGGGCTGAAACTGTTGGAGCGCATCGCATTGTTAGCAGGCAAAAGTCTAGGCGATTGGGTCGGAAACAAAGCTAGGCTAATTATCCACATACTCTGGTGCTCAAAACCTTCGGCCTGACGAAGTTGAGTTTCAAATTCAGCTCTGATTTGATCGAGGAGCTCATTGAGGCGGGCAGAGTTCCCGGGGGGAACGGCGCCCATGCCGCGATGAGAATACATGGACATGTTGATGGCTTCGATTTCTGAGCAATAATCTCTCGGTACTCTGTATGTTGGCTCTCCAAAGGCGTATCAGCGTCGAGGCTGTCGCGCAATCGCAGCCAATTATTTCCCCCTCGAACTGCGGATTTCACAGCTGGGTCGAGGACAGCAGGCGCGCCAACAACGCCGACAAATGACAGTGGAGCTCGTCAGCCGCTGGCCGTCACCGAGCGGCGAAGGATGCAGGGACGAAGCTGCTCGAGAGGCGCGATGGATTATCCGCGACGGTCGGCCGAGCGTCGCGATGGTAGACGACGAGTGACGACGGCAATGAAGAAGCGAATTTGAGGTGTTTGGTGTTGGTGGAGATGGTGGGAAGGGGGAAGGGAAAAAGGTGAAAAGGTGAAAAGGAAAGAAAGTGATGGAGGAAGCAAAAAGGCTGCTGCCGGGGATGATGGGATTAGTGGAGCTCTCTCAGCGACTGTTTCTATGGGCTGCACGGCCAGCGGGCACCGGGCCCTCTCGCATGGGGCATGGGCTTGTTGGAGCATGGAGCATGGAGCATGGAGCATGGGGGCAATGGTCTGTGTGTGGGCTCCTTGGGGCTGCAGTCCGCCCATGGTGTATATGTGGGGCGCTGAGTCCCAAAAGCAGCCGGCTGGGTGGGTGCAGGGGGCATGAAGCAGGGGCCTGTGGTAATTCTTAGCGCGTGTCTCAGCTGTGGAGGGGGCGTGTCCGGGAACTTCAGAACATTCAAGGGCGGCAAGGCGGCCGAGGGTGTCGAAACGAGACTGTCGACTCTGGGCATGATTCTATCTTGTCCGGGGACGGTGATCTAAGCTGGGGAGTAGGGGGGGCGTTTGCTTGCACCAGACATTTGTGCGTCTTGCGCGTGGGAGGCGTCAACTGGTGTGTTGGGAACTTTCACAACGCCAGACTCTCACAATGTGAGTGCATTTGGTTGTTTGATGAATGTCAAGTCACGTCACGTCAAGTCAGCATTTGAACCATCGAAGCTCAAGATTACCTAAGAAAGTGAGCACCTACTTACCTTAGCACTTCAGGAGGCTGCGATTTCGTCCAGATCCAGCTTCGAGTGATTGAGAGCCGCTCCAAACTGTCCAAGTTCACCGAGGTGTGACTGACTTCAACATGGTGTACGTACCTCCGTATTAGAGTTAAAGGGAGCTGGCTGGGGCCAAACAAAAAAAAAATTGACTGTCGCAGCTCGGCCCTTGAAGACGCCACATGTGCACCAGGCCTGAACGACGGAGGCTGACTGGTGCCACACCTAGAAGCACTGTGGCTATCTGGAGGACGGGATTGAGCCAGACTGGACTTGAACTACTCCGTACATCGTAAACCCAACGTTTTGAGACCAGTCGACAGGGACGGACAGGGGTACCTTCGATCACTTTCTGGTTGGTTTCAAGGTTCCTGTTAGTTGGGACATGCTGCGTGGTCCATATGATGTCTCCCAAATAGGTCTGGTATTGACCCATCGACTTTAGGAAGCCAACATTGAAGCCAACATTGAAGTTTGCTTGTGGGGGCGGGCAACTTGAAGAGCCTCCAACTGCACAACGCCCCCGATGAGCCGCCAGCCGTGGCGCCGTCGAGTGAAGCTTCCCACCGCCTAGGTACCTTGATACCAGCAGGCTGGGCATGGAACTCTTCAAGGTTCGTCGCTCATTTTTACCCAGGTATGGAGTACTTAATAAGTACCTAGTAAAACTGTTTGCATGTGTGCTCCTCCTGGCGAGGCATGTTGCTGTTGAAGACTGGATTGCATGTACTCTGTACTTCGTACTTCAAATACAAACTTAGAAGGCATGGAGCATGACATCCTAGCTTGCTATCAACGAGGCGGGTTGTCTTGAGTTTTGTTTTCGATTCTTTGATGTACTAGGTAAATTAATGATTCCACTCCTGCTAGTTTGCATTATGGGGTCAATGTTCTGATAGCGGGAGGATGGGTTAAACCTTCACAGTGGTACCATAAAGGATATCGAGGTGTAGCATGGCTGTCAGTTCAATTACATTCATTTTCAGTATCCGGGTACCTATCTACCCAGGTATCTACTAGGTAGTAAAGTAGATAGGTACTTGGATGTAGGTTAAAAACTGGGCACTCGAATTCTGCACCAGGAGATGTGGATAAGCCATGGCACACGCTCCTCGTCACTCATCACGGTGCCACGTTGAATCACTATTGAAAAAGCCAGGATAGCAAGTCAGGTTCACCAGGCATGTTCTGATGTCAGTCAATACCATAATGCGCGAACGTGGGTATGTCGCCAGACCAGACACGATCAAAGAAAACGTCGAGTCGAGTCTGTGCTCATCTAACCTTGCGTTTCTCCCACTCCGCTCCGGTTTCCGATGCGTGCACACTGAAAAGCTTCGACATCGTCGAAAAAGTCATCAAATGTCTGGTAATGCGCCGTGTTGGCTTGTCCCCTCAGTGTTGTCTGGTCTGGTCTGGTCTGGGCTGGTCTGGTGGTTTTCGTTGGCTCTCGGTGGTCTGCACCAGACCAGTCAAGTGCATGCATGCATTTGATGTGTCGACAGAGACCAGTTAATTGATGGAGTCTGATGATGGGCAAGCCCCAGGCAACTAGAACATTGGAGCACACATGCATGCATCAGAACCGCTGGAACCTGGCCTGGTTCCATCATCCCTGTTGCCCATCGTCATCCCTGTAGGCTGATGACTGGATGTTTGCTCAAGTCAAGTGGTCGATGGGCTCTTGTCAAAGCTGGGTCCATGTTGCATGTCCATTTAATGTCAAGTTCCAAAACCCCTATGCAGCACCCTGCAAAAAGTGGCCACATTTGCGCTTGGAACTATTGAGTCATCACTCCATATTTTACGTACCGATGAATGCACACATGCCTTCTTCCGATAGCCTGATACAAAGACATGCTAAATTTATACGTTTTCAGCATTGTGGCTTTTTCAATCCATTTGGTGTCTGCCAGATGTAATTTCCTGTGTTGGAAGCCAACCAGCCATTGCGTCAATTGGGACTTGACAGTCGGGCTACCAATTATTGATATTTGTTCATGAGGTTTTGCTAAAGTATCCAGCCTCGGCAAAGCGTCCTCGATTGACTGATTGTACTTAAGTATGTATGGCAGCAGTGCATGGTCATACGCACTTAATGCACCAGCTCGACTCAAGTGCCAACGGTGAATATCAAGGTAGTTCAAGCATGTAGAGATACCTTCCGTGGTAAATACAGCCCCGAGGAAAGATTCGCCACCTATTGAGTGCATTCAATGATATGACCTCATTGCCTAGCGCCTGGCGCACTCGGACTTGGTCTGACCACATGTGCAGACATTTAAGGCCACGGCATGTGCCTTACCACTGCAAAGCAGATACCAACTGCTAGCGCCAGACTGTTGTTGTTTGTCCATGTTAACATATGTTGAAAGGCTACATACTAGGTATGCAGATACTAAATCGTTGCTGGTTGTGAGCGCACGAACCACACAGAGAGAGCATGTCAAGTTTGGCAAGGCAAATATGGAGTAAAAGCTTGCCACTAGTAATGGAGCTCGAAAAGTGCTAGGCTGGAAAAGGCCGACCCCAATCCACCACCGTGCCACCATCACAGTCAAGGGTGCCAGACATGTGGGGGCTGATGGTCCATCAATTGATGTCTGGTGGGTCCTTCCCGGCTGCATGTTGCTCCCTGTACTGTATGTACCTAGGTACTCAGCACAGCACTCTGTCCAATTGAACCAGCCCGGCCATCTTGTCCACACTACCTACCGAGTAGGTAGGAAGTTGTCACGACTTGTCTGAGGTTGCAGGTCAATGTTGTGTCAATGTCTTGTCTGGTTCAAAGCAATCAACGCCTCGTGCATCACCGCCAGTGGCGTGCAGGGCTACCAAAAGAAGAGCAATGTTGTTTGCCATCGTTTCCCTTCTCATACGTTTCTTTTACTTTCCCCTTGGGCCGGCCACGTCAACATTGAAATGCGGTTCTCCATCCTGCTTGTTTGTTGCATGCCATCTCATTTCATCGATTCTCCCTGTCCATCTTGCTGACCGTCAATGGGCGGTGCGCTGCTGAATACCTAGGTAGTCGACCATCTTGACCTTTCCATGGCCAAAAACCATGGTCTTGATGGTACAAACTGTTACTAAGCTGCAGCCGAGCCAAGCAACATTGTCAAGAGGTGCATAATGTCCCGCGGCCAAATTTCACAACTTGTACCACCTCAATATCCGTCCATTATTCACCGGAACTAGCTTTAAATATGCGTGCTGATGTGCATCAACGCCGAGAACCATATATACATGTAGTGACTGCCCATGAGGTTGTCGGGATTCTGGCAAACATCACACAGTTGTAGTCCTCCAAAGTACCTTGTCCTGTAGGTGGATGGGTGAGCGCATTGCTGCCCGGTCGAGTCCCTGGAAACTGAGGGCGCTACTCCGTAAGCGTCGCTGGGTATGTGAACATTTTCATGTTCTTTCAATTTGGGTACTTTGCAACCAAGGTCTCGATATCTGTCGGGACATCGCGGCCACTTGGTCTGAGAGGTTGTGATGTTGTGTATCAGTCTGAGAGCTACCACGGCCTCAGATGAACTTAAACACCCCTCCACAGCGTCATTCTATGTCTTACATAGTGAGTCAAGCGTCGAGATTTGATTCCGCAACCAACCGGCATGGCGTGTCTCGTCTCAGCCAGTTAGTTGACCAGTACATGTAGGGGACGGGACCCTCCCACGAGTCCGCAGCTCCATACATGGATGTTGAATCCATCCGATGTAAAAACAGTGAATATACACTTTCTTCAATTGATACTTTACTTACGTAGGTATGCCATAGAACGGCAGCTGGCATGAGTTCGCTCTGATGACATTGATGCATAAGCTTAAGATCTACGTACTGTCGCGGGTGCAGAGTACACCCGCAGGCTGATTGTCCTGCAGAATCAGACCAGACTACCTCGCACCCCTGGTGTATCTAGATATGTAGGCGTTTATCTCTCCGTTTTTGTGTCATTGTGAGTCTCTGCTACTTTATGTCGCATGTAATTTCAGCTGCCGTGGCTTGGTGCTCTGTGACTCCATGTCCCATCTTTGGCGATCTCACGGGAAGCTTGCCAACCAGACCTTTCCCATTCGGTGGTGTCACATCACAGGTCAATCTGTTTTGTGCCCTTAGGTCCAACTTGCGGTCCAGGCCAAGCCCATAAGGCGATGGTCTTTGTATTCAATTTTTTCTCCAATATGGTGTGCATCATGATACGGCGGTTGTCCGACGTCTGCAGCGGCGAGGTTGTTGACTCTGACACTGGACCTTGGTGGTGGCAATGGTTCATGGTTGGCGCGCCGAGGGCCACGGAGAAAAGAGAACATTGAAGCGTAATATCTTACTTGAACATCAGTTTGGGCAACATGGGCTGAAGGTTGATCTCACAAAACAACACCAAGTCATGGGATATTTGATCGTCGAGTTCGAGCTTGACATGCCTTGGTAGCCACCTTACCCTGTACTGGAGGCTCAGTTTGGACAATGAAGGGTGTCAGCTTCAATGTTTATTAGAACACCAGACATCTGGGCAAACCGTTACTCCGTACAAGCCTGGTACTTGAGGAAGGTGCATGTGGCAAGATGGGGTTCAGGGACCCGCCTGTCGTATTCGCGTTCTAGCAGCCGTAGTACCTCCGCGGTCTGGTAGCGGCATGAAAATGTTTATCAATCGCGAAGTCCGTTCGGAGATCGTCACCGGTCCAGTCCTTTATTGCCCGAAGTGCCCACATGCAGTCAAATTCGTGGTTGCCGCCACTCTACCGTCCTGCAGGAGCGCAAGATTTGATTGAAGCAGCAGCCTCACGACTAGATGGATCACGGAACGCTCGGCCACTAAACTCTGTGGGCGAGGAGGGAAGGCACCGAGAAAACCAGGGCACTTGAATAAAGTAGTCTCAACTCCGTACTTTTACCTGTTTGCCCAAGGAGGCATGGAGCTCCCCAACAAGGGTGCTTAAGTAACTTGGGTACGTGGTATTGGGTACTGTGACCCTATCACTGATTGCACGCATCGGCATCCGGCCGGTTCCTCATCATGCCACCTGGCCCCATAAACTTCGAGACTGGGTGGGAGTGGTCGGAAGACCGTAAACCCGGAATACCCCTGAGACCAGACAGCCTCGACATTGATACTGCGAGGGACACTCCTTGAGTATGGGTGTTATTACACAGCATGAGCTACAGACGCAGCCGTGGTCAGGGTTTGAAGGATATCGAGCTGCCTTTCTTACGTTATTCCCCCACGCTGAGGCCAGCCATGCGCACAGACAGTTCAATGTTAGCCTGATGATAAGTTGTCTGGTTTGCTCTCAACTACCTAGGTAGGTGCTAAGCCGACATGGACTGCTCAAGAGTCAAGTGCTACTGTACCAGACCTTGATTTTGCGTGATCAGTAGACATGGACTTTTGATCAGTAACGCTTCGATATTAGTTTCTACTACCCACCTGAGAAGATACTCAGCATGTGTTTCGTAACAGCTGTCAGCACGGTCTGCTTAATGTCAATTGAAGTCTGGTCTGGTGTGAAAACGAAGGTGTTTAGCGCCAACACTGAAATAATTGACACACATGTAGACACCTGCGCTTATGTGGCCAGCTCTAAACGCACTGTCACCTCAATCACCAGTCACAGTACGGAGTACCGGACCACGATCTGCGTATATGTATCAATATCTGCGGACATGGAGCACGTACTTGGAGCACTAGCAGCATTGAAGTTGGATGTGGGTTCAGTCAATTCTAATGACATTTGAAGTTGCCACACATGCAGCCAAGTTGAGCGACAGTGACAGTGTCAGGATTGCACAGTCTGCGTCCAGTTCCATGTGTCTCCATGTCATCCCTGATGCCCCATCTTTCCTCGCATCGGCGTCTAAACTCCGAGCACCTAATTTTTTTAGTCGTCTGGTGGAATTGGTCCACCACAAGGGGCTTTTGTCCCTGGAAATAAAAGTTCCCAGTTCCCTCTCATTGTTCATACACCACACTGACGATTGACAACACACATTGATGGGCACTTTGGTGTGACTACAAGTATTGACATGATTGCCGCCCTCAAGAACAACATTATTTCGATTTGAAAACCCCCCGGGCTCCGAGACCAGTATTTCTTCACGACCGGTCCTACGAACCACCCCCCGAAGCATTGCTCAGTGAGCGTCTTGGTCGATTTTGCATCATCCATCCCTCCAAATCGCCGTCGCAATGGATATCGTGCTCGAACTCACCGATACCTTCATTGCCGACTACGCCTACGCGTACCTATACCCATTCCGACCCGACTTATACGACTTCCCTCATGGAACTCCTGGCAATGCATCTGCACAGGCTTTTTCGTCGTGGAGTTACAAGCCCGCGACACAGTTCTTGCAAGTCCAGCCATCTCGGGCAGCCTACATGAGCTCGTTGCCTCGCGACAACCCCTATCGTCAGCTGGCAACACTCTTCTTCATTACCTGGTAAGATTTCGATATCTCAGCCCCTCGGTTGCTCTTCGCTATTGTGCTGCTATTGAGCAAGACGTGAGAATTCGTTCTCAGGCTAACTTGAAGCTCCCTCGATGCAGGTTCTTCGGCATTCTTGTGTATTTCATCTTTGCCACTATGTCATACTACCTCATTTTCGATAAGCGCACTCTGAACCACCCAAAGTTTATCAAGAACCAAATATGGCTCGAGATAAAGCAGGCCAACAAGTCAATGCCGTTCATGGCCGTATGCACTGCGCCCCTATTCCTTCTCGAGGTCCGAGGCTTCGGAAATCTATACGATACCACGGAAGAAGGACCTGGATTATGGTACAACATTGTCCAGTTCCCTCTGTTCCTACTCTTCACCGATTTCTGTATTTACTGGATCCACCGATACCTTCATCATCCCCTCGTATATAAGCATCTGCATAAACCTCACCACAAGTGGATTATGCCCACGCCCTACGCGAGCCATGCTTTCCATCCGCTCGACGGTTTCGCACAGTCGCTCCCGTATCACATCTTTCCATTCATCTTCCCTCTCCAGAAAGTCGCCTACGTTGTGCTCTTCGTTTTTGTCAACTTCTGGTCCATTCTCATTCATGATGGAGAATACTTGACCAACAACCCCATAGTCAATGGCGCCGCTTGCCACTCTCTACACCACTCTCGCTTCGAGGTCAACTACGGGCAGTTCTTCACTGCGTTTGATCGCCTTGGTGGTACCTATCGCATGCCCGAGGCCTGGATGTTTGAGAGGGAGAAGAAGATGTCAGAGAAACAATGGAAGAAGGAATCCGAGACTGTGGACGAATTCGTCAAGGAAATTGAGGGTGACGACGAGCGCACATATGGCCCAGATCGAGCTGAAGCCAAGAAAACCAAATAAATAACAGCCATTACGACTGCCTACCGACAGCTACTGGCCGGCATCATTGCACTGTTTAATATAAAGGCCTACTGGCCCCGCTCATTCGTTTGAAATAAACCACATGGCATGATACGAAAATAAGCATCAAACGTTTCACCAGCTGGGAATAGCTGGGCAGCACCAAGGAGGAAATTCAAATTGTACATAGTATTGCATTTCTTCACCCTTGCGAATATCGTTTAGCATCGTTCTAATGTAGAGGGCTGTGGTGGCATCTGGAATACGGCTTTGAACGCTTTTTCTCTTGAGTGACTTTGTATATTGCTATAATTCGAGATGAACAAACGTATGGCCTTTTGCCTGCATCATTTATATACCTAATATGAATCCCTAAACTCCCCTGCGAACCGGTTCAAAATGATCAAACAACTTAGCAAAGAGTTTGTGAGGATGTGAAATAAGCGATTCACAGAGAAAACCAAAAACCAGAAGACATGTGTGCTACGCTCGGCGAAAGGGGAGTATAGTACAGCTAGGAAGAAGGCGTGCTAAAGACAAAGACACACGATAAAGGGACAGCCGTGTCAGAAAATGAAGAACAAGTAGAAGATGAAAGAATAGAGAGAGAATCTCGGGATAGTTAGAGGGCAGTTTAAACCAAAATATAGAAACTGCGAGGGGGCGTCAACCGCCAATCATCGAGGGAACTTAGAGAGCTCATGTTTCCGCAATTGCTGGTACACACAACCAACAGAGAGCATCAAGAAAAGCTGACAAACTTGGGATCCCTTGGTCGCCCATCAGGGCCTATCCCGTTCGCTTTAAATCGGTTCTCCATGTAAGCTTTACGAGCTTGATCAAACGTCATCCTCTTCCTCTTCATGATTTTTAGAACTTCGGCTTTGCTTGCATCGTCAAGCCCGGCACGACTGTCTCCTGATTCCATATTGCCAGTGAGATCAAAGTTGCTGCTCGAAAGGCCGGCCTCAATATCGCCAGCGAAACTGCCGGGCAGTCGAGAGTAGATGTAGCCTGCGCCAGGCAGGCGAATTTCAGGAACGAGGTGCCGCCAATGAGACCGTGTCAGGAACAATGCAGTGGCTACCACAATGAAGAAGACGGAAACACTGAACAGAACGTATGCCATCATGGGGACTGATGACTGATATGTCCACAATTATCAAGAGTACTGCAGATTGATGTCGAAGCGACGATTCGGAGACTTTCGTGACGCAGCGGATAGGTCGGAGTGAGCAGAAACGAACGAATGGAGACCAAGGCGCTTTCTTGACTGCCGGCTCTTCAGTCGTGATGCAGAGATAGTAATGTTGTCATGGCAGGCGGATGTACGTCGCCTTGTGGTGTCTCTAAGGCGATGAAGCCAATAGTCTGGTAAAGTGTCTGGTCGTGCTCGCCGCGATGTTGGAGGTCGTCTGGAAGGGCTGAGCATTTGGTTCGGACCCAGTCAGGCGGCACATCTGACTGAATGCGCCTTGCGCCACAGGCTGAATGCGCAATCGGTCTTTGGAACATGTCTCTCTCCCTCAACTCGGCGCATACGGGAGGACGTGGACCTCCTGCTTACCAGCCACAGGGCGCCACATTCAATCAGAGTCCATAGTAGGCACAAGACAAGGACGGAGCATGCGCGCTAAACCATAATGCGGCAGTTAAGCGAGCCCACACATTGAGAATACCTCGCCAATTTCGAGGTCACCAACGACTTGAGAGTTGCGAGATACCTTGTTACGTCGTCGCAAATCACCGAATTCGTCGCAATGGCTACCCCCGCGCTTTCCAACATGTCCTCGGACCTGGTCTGGGAGATTGTCCGTAAGTTTCTGTGAAGAAAGTTGATCTTCTGGGGCGGTGGAAATTGGCACTCTAACATTATCCGGACTCGTAGGAAACAACAACTGCTTCCTCTCCAAGAGCAACCGCAATGGCGGCGTCCAGTTCTCCCACGACCCTCTGAACCTTACCAACAAGAACAGCCGAAAGGTATAGAATGCAGCAGCCGTTGATACAAGAAGGCAGTTTGAGAATCCGAGAGCCAATGCTAACTTCTACGGAAATAGCACGCTGGGTTCGTCAACAGCAAGGTACATTTCCCTCGAACACAGACCACGAGAGTTGCGATAATTTTCAAAGATGCTACCTTTTCAAACGATTCAAACGAGCGCAGATACTAACTGTGGATAATGGCAGGCCGTTGGTATCGTTCCCAACGAGAAGGGAGGCGTTACTGTCATCAGCAAGAAGACCACTGATGCCACCAAGCCCGCTAAGGCTTTCGTCCAGACCACCCACGGCGGCAACAAGACCAGCCGAAAGTGAGTTCAAGTCTGCTGAAAGGGAGAAACCACGGCAGCCAGTTCTGCAGATCGGTTGTGGCTAACTAGGCATCAAATTAGAACCTACAAGGCTGTTGCCAACTTGACCGCCAACTACCGTAGCGACCTCCGATCTGCCGCCGTCGAGCGTGTTTCTGCTATTCGCCGAGCCCAGCGCCCGGTCAAGGCGGAACCCGAGCCTAAGCTTCGAGGAAACAAGGCCAAGAAGGCCGAGGAGTCATCCTAAGCATGGAAAACGGCATGACGGGTCGACTTGAATGAGGATGTAAAGAAGCTCATGGACGTTCTAATAGCTGAATACTATTAGCGCGACAATAATGACCGTGGATTATCTCATCGTACGGTGGCAAAACGACATCTGATAGGAGTCCTTGGTCGGTGACCCGAAACAGGCGTTTCGAGTCGCAAAACCCCTATACTTGTCCATTTTAGTAACCAAACTCACTTGAGGTCAAGGAATTGGAAAAGTTACTCTCAACCAATCCCAAAATGTTCTGTCTGGCACTGCAAGTGATGTGAGGTACCCGTGCGCACTTGCTACTGATGTCGTAAAGCAGCCACGTTGGTGAATAGTAAAGCCGAAAATAGAACATGATCATACGGGCTGGATGGAGATTCGGCCACCTCCAACTGAAACCGCGGCAAAGAATGTTGAGAAACACCCAGGAACTGGCCAAAGCGCCGACTTGATCTACTCAACCAATGCTACTCGGTCCATGTCACTACATTGTAATGGCTTGCCTCAGCAATTCGCAAGGAGTTCTGGGTGCATATTGAGCTGTACAAGTACAAAGGCAAAGTAAAAATGGGACATCAGGTGAGGAAATTGGACCGTCAACGTCAAGAGACAAGTTGCTTTGAAATCCATGTTAGGAGGCGCACTCATCATGATGTTGGTTGCGTGTTGAGTGTTCCTGTGTACAAGGAGGAAGTGCATGAGCCCAAGGTTGTGTTGTACGGAGTAACATCAAAGCCCGCCAAGAAGACTGACTCTCTGCATTTTGCGCCATTTACCAGCAACCTTGAGTGAAAAACAAAAAACAATGAAAACAATGACTGAGCTGACTGAAAGAACAAGGTAAGGCAGGGTGACGGATTCGGCTCGGGAAGAAGCGCCTCGTGCTCGTGAGGATCCGGGAGGATATGGTTCGGTTATTGCCTCGGATTCAATGCAAATGTTGTCACAAGCTGCCAGGCTGTTTGGGGTCGGGACATGACGGCGGCTCGGAGGGTCCCAACAAGCGGGCGGGACCCTCCTTGAACTGTGATGGATGAATCTACAGCCTCAAACAGGCTTGAGGCCGGCGGAGGGGCAACAGACGGCTAGATGTTTGTTTTCTAAGTTGTTGAAGCTTCAATGTTGCAGCCAGTCTTCAACTTCTAGACGACATCAGAGCCAACTACATGTACCTAGGCGACTGGCAGCACAAGATGCCACGACTTGGCAGCTCACTGACTGGAGGCTCGGCGATTAGTACAGTCTACCTACCTACCTACCTAGGTAGGTATGGAGCAGGTCTGGTACATATGTATTTTTATGTGCAGCAGGTTGACTAGGCCGCTCCGTGTCTGCCGCTCCAGTCTGCAGCATGTAACAAATGTGTTGACACTTCATGTTTGGCCAAGTCTGGTCGCATTCGCTGTCGTCGGCATCTCAGGCACATGGGCTATGCCCACCCACGCACCTGGCTGGTCTGACTAGCTGTTCCATCCTATCATTTGCAGTGCCATGATTGGTGTCCGAGCTGCCCCTCATCGGAGCCCCTCGTTGCGAGCACTCCTGGGTTCTGTCCTGGTTGTACAGAAAGCTCCGCGCCATTTCCTCGTGAAATTTCCCCATTGTACTTCTTCCGTTCTTTCAACCCTCCATTCTCACCAAACTTGACTTTCTGCTCTTCATTCCGTGGAAAAAGATTCTAATTTTCGGTATTCCTCGTCGATTCTACTCATAAACCTTTTAAACACACAAACAACCCCAGTCATCATGGTCAAAGCTGGTATGCCAATGCCCCTCAACCCCGCATTCTCCAAGACCTTCACAGCAACGAACGTTCCAAGAACAAGATTGCTGTTGATCAATTCATAATGCTGACATTATTTGGCTGATAGTTGTTGCCGGTGCTGCTGGTGGCATTGGACAGGTGAGTCTTTTTGTGCCTGCACCCCGGATCAGAGCAACCAGCTCCTGCTGAGACGCCGTACCTGCTGACTCCTACCTAGCCATTGTCCTTGCTTCTGAAGGCTAGCCCCCTTATTGATGAGCTGGCTCTCTACGATGTTGTCAATACTCCCGGTGTCGCTGCCGATCTTTCTCACATCTCGTCACCTGCGGTAAGCTCTCTTGATGAGAATTGATTGGGCACTATCTAGCTGGCCGAGTTCATCAAACCACAGAAAGCTGACTTAAATCGTGTCTCTTGCATATCAGAAAGTTACCGGTCATCTGCCCGCCAATGATGGCGCTAGGGCTGCGTTGAAGGATGCGGATATCATCATTATCCCAGCCGGAGTTCCTCGTATGGCGTCACCTCTGGCTTCCCATTTTGCAAAATTGATCATGGCTCTTGTGCCTTGATCCCTTACGTGACCGTCTCAACATTGTGATAGCGCTGACGGGTTTCCCACCAATAGGCAAGCCAGGCATGACCCGTGACGATCTTTTCAACATCAATGCTGGGATTGTTAAGGGTTTAATCGAGACCGCCGCCGAGGTTGCCCCCAAGGCTTTCATCTTGGTCATCTCCAACCCGGTGAACTCCACTGTTCCTGTTTCTGCAGAAGTCCTCAAGGCAAAGAATGTGTTCAATCCCCAGCGCCTTTTTGGTGTCACAACCTTGGATATTGTGCGAGCTGAGACGTTTGTTGCTGAGATTGTTGGCCAAAAGGAACCCCAGAAGCTGACCATCCCGGTTGTTGGCGGCCACTCTGGTGAGACCATTGTTCCCCTCTTCAGCAAGGCCAGTCCATCAGTTACCATCCCTGGCGAGCAGTACGATGATCTTGTGAACCGCGTGCAGTTCGGTGGCGACGAGGTCGTGAAGGCCAAGGATGGCCTTGGATCCGCTACTTTGTCAATGGCTTACGCTGGATTCCGGTAGGTTCAGTCACATGTCCCTCTTGTTGGGAAGTATACCTTTAGTTGTTGCTGACTGAATTGAATTAGTTTCGCCGACAAGCTCCTTCGGGCTGTGAAAGGCGAGAAGGGCCTAGTCGAACCCAGCTATGTCTATCTTCCCGGTGTACCCGGAGGTGAAGCCATTGCTAAGGAGACTGGCTGTGACTTCTTCTCTGTGCCTATCGAACTTGGAGTATGCTAACGCGCACCATTGTTGTTGAATATTCGCTTGCTGACCTGTGATGTAGCCCAACGGTGCCGAGAAGGCCACCAACCCTCTGGAGGGCCTCACCGAGAGGGAGAAGGAGCTTTTGGGCAAGGCAGTTGAGGGCCTCAAAGGCAACATTAAGAAGGGCGTTGATTTTGCCCACAACCCTCCCCAAAAGTGAACAACCCCGGAATTCCCCAAAAGAAGTGCTATCTGATTTACGGATGCCTGTCTTGCGAGACATTAGCTATGTGAAACTAGCATAATATACGGATAGGGTCGTCGTTGCTGATGTTAGAATCTTATTCATAGGCTGTGAAGTGCCTTTGCGCCATTTACCCATCCTCCAGAGCGTATCGTCGACCGTCAATAGCGTTTCCAGGGAGCGAACATGGAAGCTAAGCAAGCAAGAGACCCTAGGGAATGGTCCTGTTTGGCGTTGGATTTGACGGCCGAGTGTCGCAAGCATCGCCTTCGAGCAAATGGAAATGCTGGATTGTCTTGGTCGTGGCAAAATTGTTGGTACGAATTAATATATCTTGGTAGCTATGATTTGGAATTGAGTGTTTTGATTTGAAAAACAGCTCCTGGTAGCTCGTTGATTTCGGCTTGAACAGTGGCATTTATCCCCAAGGCTGCCAAAGCACCACGCACAATTCCGCAGGGAAACCAAAGAAACTACAGAAGATCAGTGTCTTGATATGTCAATGCTATGATAGATTCCAAGAACTATTGAACGTACCGGCTGGGCCCGTACGACTGCTTGGCCTCCTGCAACCGTACTCATGCGGGAAAAGGGTCGGAACACATTGTCTGTCAGCACATATACACCCTGAGACACCGACATTAGTAATCCCTCTGCCAATATCTATCAAAGGTTGGGCATACGCGGTGGTTCGTTTTTAGATTGTCGATGTTCTTTCCAAAGACAAGAGACCATAAGTCTTTACAAATAAACTTTATAACATCTAAGGTGTCGTTGAATCGGGGGCGGTCGCGTGAAAACCTGGAGTATAGCTTGGTTAGCAAGCCCAACACTCCACGTCGCATTTTGCACCAGCGAAGCATAATGAACCTTTCTACTAGACCCTGTCCAACCCGATATCCTAGGGATTCCAGCCGAAAGTGCACTGCGTCGAGCTCCTCTTCATCATCTAGCTTCTGGATACCTGAGTTGGAGGTGGGTAAAGCTCCCGACCCTGAGCCAACAACGCGGTGACTATTTGGGAGTGCCTCCGCCACCTGGGAATTTGCTGGTTCTGAAAGACTCTGAGAAGAGTCACGTTCGTTTGTAATACGATATGCAAGAGGAACAAGCTCAATTAATAGAAAGTCGAGACATGACGACGAAAGAAACGTGGCTGTTGGATCTGACGAGTTATAAGGAGGCATCACCGGGTCGAGAGACATAACGGCGGCTTTCGTTTGTCCTTTGATGTGTTGAGATAGACCAGACGAAAATACGGTGTTGTTGCGGAGGTGTGAATATTCAATTGTATACAGAGACTGTGGATGCTGTACACAAAGAGAAGAAAGGGGGGGGGGGGGTTGGTTCAACAACCTTGGGACTCTCTGGTCGATGGAGCGTCAACCTCTCACCACAACTCAGCTGGTAAATGCGGCAAAGGCGGAGACGACAAGGGACATGTAGTGGGTGCCGGGTAAGCAGCTCTGAATTTGTCGTTGCACGTGCTGATAAGGCTCATTTGGGAGGCCGACGGGGCGCGGGGCAGAAGTCTGGTGTGTGATAGAGCGCGGGGCATTTTTTTTGGTGCCAGTTCTGTTTGGGGAGGAAAAAAAAAGTTAGACATTGGCTCTCATCATATCCCGCAACAACACAGTATTGCAGACACGACGTAGTGCGGCTGGACAAACTCGTGCGGTTTGTCGACACCGTATTGTGAGCCGCTCAGACTCCTTGCGACTCAATTCTGACAGTCCCGGTATATTTTACCGGAGTTGACAATTTGGAAAAACGACAACTTCGGTACTCATCCAAGGACGGCCGAATCGCTTTGACCGAATTATACTCGTGGAACATCTCGAAATGTCCAACCTTCGAATTCTTCTTATTGGAAATGGTGGCCGCGAGCATGCTCTGGCGTGGAAATTAAGCCAGTCTGCCCGCGTCGAGTCCATATTTGCGGTCCCAGGCAACGGCGGCACCGCAAGCTGCCCAAAGACAACGAACATCACATCGGTCTCTGCAGATGATTTCCCAAGCCTTGTCGCTTTTGCACAATCAAACGGAGTTAATTTAGTGGTTCCTGGACCCGAAGCGCCTCTAGTAGACGGCGTGGAAGGTTTCTTTAAGAATGCTGGAATTCCTTGCTTTGGACCCTCCAAGGATGCGGCACGTTTGGAGGGAAGCAAGACGTACTCGAAAGACTTCATGAAGAAATACAATATCCCCACCGCCGCTTATGAGAACTTTTCAGACTATCAGAAAGCCGTCAATTACATTGACAGCGTCACTCATGATGTTGTGATCAAAGCCACTGGACTGGCAGCTGGCAAAGGAGTCATTTTGCCGCAATCGAAGCAAGAAGCCAAGGATGCCCTTAGACAAATCATGGTTGATAAGGCGTTTGGCTCTGCTGGAGACGAGGTTGTTATCGAGGAACTTTTGGTTGGCGACGAGCTAAGCGTTCTCACCTTTTGCGACGGTTACAGCATCCGGTCATTGCCCTTAGCCCAGGATCACAAACGTATCTTTGATGGCGACCAGGGCCCTAATACTGGAGGAATGGGCTGCTACGCTCCGACCAACATTGCCACAAAGGAGCTGACTGAGCGAATTGATAGAGAGATCCTCGAACCCACCATCTTGGGCATGCGAAGGGAGAAGCAGCCCTTCCGTGGAGTTTTGTTCACAGGCCTGATGATCACTAACGCGGGGCCGAAAGTCCTGGAATACAATGTACGATTTGGCGACCCGGAGACCCAAACTGTTTTGCCCCTACTCTCTGTCGACACAGACCTGGCAGAGATTATGCTTGCTTGCGCCGAGGGCTACCTCGACAACTGCCACCTCAAGGTTGAGCATAAGTTCAGTGCAACAGTCGTTGTTGCTGCTGGAGGTTATCCAGGGTCTTATGCCAAAGGCACTGCTATGACTGTTCTTGAGCCTCCCCAAGGCAGCACCATTTTCCATGCGGGAACCAAGCTGGACGGAGACCAGTTGAGGTCTTCTGGCGGCCGCGTGATTGCCATCAACTCTGTAGGCGAATCCCTCAGAGCTGCAGTGGACGCTTCGTATGCCGCGCTTTCAGCAGGAGTGATTAGCTTTGAAGCTATGTTCTTTCGAAAGGATATTGCCCATCGCGCATTCCGAGCACCCGCCAAGGAAGCTATGACTTATGCACAGGCAGGCGTCGATATCCAAGCTGGTAATGACTTTGTCGAGAAAATCAAGAAGGCTGTTGCAAGCACTAAGCGTCCAGGAGCTGATGCGGAAATCGGCGGATTCGGCGGCGAGATTGATCTCTCACAATGTGGCTATCCGAACGCCCCAGTCCTTGTTGGTGCCATCGACGGCGTGGGCACCAAACTTATGATTGCCCAGGCAATGAAGAAGCACGATACTGTGGGTATTGATCTCGTTGCCATGAATGTAAACGACTTGATCGTGCAAGGAGCGACGCCACTGATGTTCCTGGACTACTACGGCTGCAGTAAACTTGACTTGCCATCAGCTGCTGCTTTTGTCGAAGGCGTGGCAAATGGCTGCCGTCAAGCCGGCTGTGCTTTGGTTGGTGGTGAGACTGCTGAAATGCCTGGCATGTATCAGGGCGAAGATTATGATGCCGCTGGGTGCGCAGTCGGTGCCGTCACCTCTGACTGCCGACTCCCCCAGACCACTGCTATGGTGGAAGGGGACGTTCTCCTTGGCCTAGGGTCCGTCGGAGTCCATTCGAATGGCTTTTCCCTTGTGAGACGGATTATACAAAGCGCTGGCTTGGCATATGAATCACAAGCCCCTTGGGATGCCTCCACCACTGTTGGCGAATCGCTCTTGACACCGACACGCATCTACGTCAAGAGCCTTTTACCAGTCTTGGGTGATATCAAGGGTCTTGCACACATTACTGGCGGCGGTCTCATTGAGAATGTTCCTCGCATGCTGCCTGATACTCTCACAGCCGAGATCATGTACGGATCGTGGGAGATCCTGCCAGTATTCAAGTGGCTCAAACAGGCTGGAAACGTTGAGCCCATCGAAATGTGTCGGACATTCAACTCGGGTATTGGCATGGTCATTGCTGTAGATGCAGGCAAGGCCGACGCAGTGGCTCAATCCCTCGGCGCTTTCGAGAAGGTCTCCAAGATTGGACGGCTGGTCCGTCGTAACCAGGGTCAGCATGGTTGTGAAGTAAAAAATCTCGAATTATGGGCATAAAATTATTAGATACATCTTTCATTCTCCAACGGTATGATGCAAAACCAAAAAAAATAGGGGTGGGGGGTCTTAATTAGTCGCCAGGTTAGACCACGAAGCCACAGAGGGTAAATTTGCAGGGATGGCACCGTTTCGTTTATCTGTCACCAAAAGTCGTTGAAAAATTGTGTATAGAGTCTAGAAGAACGGGAGGGATTGCAAATTATACCTTATCTTACTTTAGATATTCCCAAAGAGAGCTTGAGTGAAATTTGAACACAGTTGAGGCGTACAATTGGGTTACAATGCCGTTCTAGCTCAAAGCCCTTTGGACCGTGCACTGGACCAATGACATGCGTCAGGCTTCACTCAGAATGCAACAAGATATGCTTGTATATATCAAGTTGTTTGACAAGAGGTTATAGTTGAGTCTATTCTCTCTTCATCTGCTATTTAAGCTGTAGGACTGAACCGTCTCTAAAATCAATATAGCTACTATGCCATTTCATAAAATAACTTAACGAAACCCAAACTCCACATCTTCTTGATGGATCTCGCGATTTTGTCCACTCCATTAAACAAGGGGGAATCTTCCATTTTCTTTAGTCCAAACGCCTTTGCCTTTTATGCCAAAATGTTGAAGAAAAATAAAAGACCAGAACGGAAAGTAAGCTGGCTTCAAAGTTTGCTGCCAATGAAGGCTCCATGCAATCCCAAAGAAGCACTTTGCTCAGTGAGATAATGCGCCTTGAGTGTTGTCTAGCTATGTGGGTAGCGTATGGGGGCTTCGTTCAGGAAGCTCATGCCATTGGAAGCCTGGAAACCGGTCGCTGAAGTGTTTTGTCTCTTCCGTGGCCTTTGGGTTGGCTCCTCATCATCAGACGACAATGTGAGGTCAATGACCGCCGCAGCAGGCCGCTTCGCGCTTGTGGTGGCAATGCCGCGCGGCGCACTTGCTGAGCTGTCCCTTCCACCAGACGCCGGAGTTCCGATGATTGGTGTGTTAGTCTTGGGTGTTTCCAACCGACGGCTAACGATGCTAATTTCTGAGATCTCGAGGTCATCGTCGTCTTCAAATGTGGTGCCATTGGATTTCAGGTTCTCATCGCGAGATGTCTTCATCGCCCAATGGCCGTTTGGTTCGATCGTCACATTCTCGAGATCACTTGGTGTATTTGCCAAAATATCTCGGACGTATCTGCAACGCGGAAGTCAGAACAGACGGTTCTGTGTTCTACAATGAAAGTCTTAACTTACTCGTCTACCGCGAGTTGCTCGAAAGGAGCAGACTTATTGCAAATTGGACATAACCATTGCGGGCCTTGCTCTTGGAGCTGGAGGTACGATGTGGCGTCGAAGCACTGGATATGAGTGCAGCTCAAGCTGCGACAGGGAACGTCTAATCTCATGTACGAGAGGGGGCATTTTAGTGACAAAACCTGAGACGTTGCTACGACGTCCGGGTCCTGAGCCTTTCTGTTGACTTTTTGCTTGAATTAGCTACAGAAAATTCATGTAATTCAAATATTCTTGGCTTACATTCAGCAATAACAGATTCCTTTGGTATCCGGCGGCGTGTGGATATGATAGAGACTAGCTCTTTTACTGTTGTGACCTTGCAAACATTTGCGATAAGGTAATATTTCTGGGGTTTTGACATCAGCCACATGTCCGGAAAGAATAATATGTTTTAACAGCGACTGAAAGACCGTACCTTGTTAGTTAGAGCATATGTGAACTCGACGTTATTGGGATACCGAGGATCCTCTAGGCGAAGAGCTGTCGTGATGTCAACTGGTCTAGTAGACCCTGGTTTATTCTTCAAGCCACGCAAATTCGCTTTGATCTCCTTTGAGTTGACTCTTAATTCTGACTGGTGTGGGAATGAAATATTTTGGACCCCAGATACGTCAGCAGCACAAAAGATCATGACTCTGTATGGCGAGTTATTTCGACATTGTTGGAGTGCTGGATGATCACCGACTTTGATTGGTATATTTATGGAATTCCTGTGTTGTGCCATTGCTGTAGTTGGGAGTCAATGTCAGTCTGATACTCCTTCATAATGAGGGAGGTAAAGGGCGGCATACTCTCACACGTCCGCAAGTTGCTAACTGCGGATTCGATACGGTAAAAAGGGCTGGAGTGGAAGATTATATTGCCGCTTGGCGTAGCGAATGTGCTGTGCAAGGCGCGGCCGTTTACGGCAGAACTGGTCCCATGGGGCAGCCGCTGCTGGTAGGGACTGGTCCCTTGATTGAAAGAAGTCATTGGTGTTGTGAACTGCGTGGTGGGATGACCTTGGTTCGTAGCCAAGGTGCTCCGTTGCACGGACGCTTTGGACGATGGACTCGATCGTTGCAAGACAGCATTGGTGATGCTTTGCCGGACTTGTTGGAAGCGCGACACATCGTTGGCATTGACAGTTTCTTGTATCACTATCAAATTTCAGCGGTTAGAGCATGGATCACTGCATGAAGTAAAGTTGCGGCCGGATACGAGACGTACAGTCGACGATGCGGCGCTGCAGCTCGGCTTTCACGCCTGTGCTTTTCAGGCCATTGACTTGGCAAACGGAGGAGAGCTGGCGGTTCAACAGCTGATTCCCTTGAACTTGCCGTAGAAGGGCCGTCACCTCCTGCCTGGATATTGAAGAGAATGATGTCGCCATGGTTCGTACGTGGCGGAGGTTTCGCCCAGTACCACAAAGATGAGCGGAAACCAGAAGTAAGAGCGTGGTTCAGCTTGTCATGAATGGCGAACTGCGACGCGTGATGACTTGATATGCACCACCACAAACCCAGCAGCTCTTGCGACCCGGAACGGAAAAACGCTCGAAATGTTGAAGAGAGGTTCCTCCAATGTTGTTGTTCGCAGGTTGCGGCACTCTGATGTCACGATGTTTGTGCTCGTCCCAGAATGCCGACGTCCCTCAGCGCCTTCGCCTTCGCCGGGCCTGGCGGGGAGGTATAGATTTCGACAACTGTTCGGGAAATTTGTTAGGTCGAAACTATTTGATTGTGCCGTGCCAGTGACAAGGTGGTGACAGTCATGGTCGCCCAGGCGAGAAGTTGCAAAGATGACAAAAAAAAGTTTGGTGGTGTTGCGTTCCAACGTGATGCCGATCCGGGGCAAGTTGCAGTCGGAGTGGCAGGCAGCTGGGTGCCCATGGAGACTTCACCTGGCACCTTGGCACTGGGGACTTGACTGCGAGGCAGTTGAGCGCTTGGGGACTGGCACTTGGTCCAAGTACTGTTCCAGTGGTCTAGTCTCGCTAGAAATTGGAAAGGGAGGGTGGAGGCACCGCTGTCAGTACGAGCGATATAGCGGGCCAGCACAACATTGAACACTGAGGCCAAATTTGCGCCAGACTTGACGCCACCAGACATGAGTAGAGCCGCCAATGGTGCAAGCAACATGGACAAGAGTACGAAGTACTGTCAGGTCATGTCATCCCAGTCAACCCCCGTCTGGTGCCACCTTCCTCCTCACGCCCCCCACTAAAGCGAAGTACTTAAGTACCTAGGTATGCAGGCAGGCAATCTGGGTTAGCCTTCCTTATCTTATCGGTGCCTTTTTTTTTCCTTCCACCCTCAGCGCCCATCTAACATCGTAGTCGAAGCGGAACACGCTTCGGCCATTCCCTTCTTTATCCATTGTCTAGCGAGCCACCAGAAACAATGGCCAAAAGCTCGAGATCAAGTACCAGGAAGGAGAACAACCGGCGCAAGGCTGCCAGCGTCTTTGGTCCGGCTGAAATAGCCCGAAATGAGCGCTTGTCCGCCAAGCTCCTTGAGTTGGCGAGCCAGCCGAAGCCCGAGTCCTCGGATGTGAATATGGACGGTACGTCTATCATGGGATGATGTTATCAAATTCTTTGGGGCCTGGAGAATAGAGTCAAGTGCTAAAATAATGTGTGGTTACAGCAGCTGCGAGCAACGATGTGGCGGAAGACGTTGTCGATGCTCAGCCCGGTGATGACACTGGTATGTGATCCCCTTCAATGAGGACAGACGCATTTGCAGATCAGACGAATGCACCAAACCCGTGGCGATATGCACTAACACCTGACTGCCTCAGCCATGGAAGTTGACTCCAAGTCTTCAAAGTCGCGAAGCGGAAAGAAGCGAATCGACAAGAGAAAGCAGAAGAAATCAAGCATCGCTTTCACCAAGCACAGCGATAGGGTGGCGAAGAAGAAAAAGAAGAGCAGCAGCCGGTAAAGCGAACATATAAGCATGATGGGTTTTTGCATGAGACATAATTTGGGAACTGGATGAAAACTGGCGTTTTATTTTTCTTTAGTTTTTTCGTTCAAGTAAAGGTTTTCCATCATTTAGACGCACAGACTTGACTTGTTATTTCATGAGCTGCTTTGCTTAAGTCCATCCCTCTTAGGAGACTGCCAGAGTTGAGAGTGCAAATTTCCTTGAATGGAATTCTGCATGTGTCTTCAATTTGGTGTGGCTCCGCAGCTGTGGCGCAGAACTGCCAGGCACTAGTTACTAGAGTACCTTGGACGGAGTACATCCCTAGGTAGACTGGAGTGAACAACAAAGCTGTCTGATCTGACTGACCCTTGATTGACCCCCTTTGGACACCATGATCCTTTCCCTTCTATGATAACTTCAAGTTGAGCACACCCAAAAAGGGAACAAATATCTAGCCGGTACTCCGTGCTCAATTGTCCGTTCTTTTGTTGTCCTACCCATCTTTGAAGTCTCCGGGATCTGTTTCAGATGGAATGCCTCACTTGACATACGCAGCCTCATTCTCATGCCGCTTCGACTCGATTCTTGTTATCCGCCAGGGCAAACACTGTACAGATGGCCGCTGATGCTGGGTTACGGCCAAGTGCCGTCCTGCTAACAATAGCCAACATTTTGTTGCCCTTGTCCATTGTCGTCTTTGGAATCGGATTCTTCCCGTATAAACCGTTTCTTCCTGGCCTTGCAGAATATGAGGCATTGGAATTCGGCGAGCCACCAGCGGCGCCCTTTGATAAATTGGTCTTCATGGTAGTTGATGCGCTAAGAAGGTGTGTTGTAATTTGCCACGGGATTTCAATGGTTTGACTTTGATCCTTCGCACATCGCATCGACATCTAACCAGTTTGATCGTCAGTGACTTCGTCTTCTCCCAAGAGTCTGGATTCAAATTTACTCAAAGGTGACTTGCCTATTCGAACCGTGGCTCTCTCTAGCTCTCTGCTCACTCTATTATCTTGGAAACTCTTTAGTCTTATTCGAAATGGCGTCGCCATGCCATTTACTGCCAATGCCCGATCACCAACAGTTACCATGCCGAGACTCAAGGCTATGACTACTGGTTCCATTCCGTCATTTGTTGACCTAATTCTCAATTTTGATGAAGCAGACACGTCGTCGACCCTTGCTGCCCAAGACACCTGGCTTGCCCAGATTCGAGCGGCTGACAAGGGCAAGTTGTTAATGTTTGGTGATGATACCTGGCTCAAATTATTTCCCAACACCTTTGATCGTTTTGATGGCACATCAAGCTTCTTTGTTTCTGTACAGGCCTCTCTTCCTGAACTTTTGTCCATGGCAACCGCGTAGTGGCTAACTTGGTTGCAGGATTTCACAGAGGTCGACAACAATGTCACTAGAAACATTGCAGGAGAATTGGACAATACGGATTGGGGTCTCATGGTATTGCATTATTTGGGCCTGGATCATATTGGCCACAAGGCCGGACCACGAAGGTAAGCCTTAGAATATTCTCCGTTTCTTCTTTCGCATTTACTCATGCGCTCGGAATAGTGTCAACATGCGCCCCAAACAATACGAAATGGACAGCATTGTAAAATCGATTTACGAGGCGCTAGAGTCTAAGGAACACTTGAAATCAACGTTGTTCGTGCTTTGTGGCGACCATGGCATGAACGATGCTGGGAACCATGGCGCATCGTCGCCCGGCGAGACATCTCCTGCGCTTGTGTTCATATCTCCAAAATTCCAAGGTGTGATTCCCAAGTTGACGGCACCAACGCAGCCCAAGAACGAGTTTGACTACTATGTCAAAGTGGAACAGTCCGATATTACTCCAACAATCGCTGCGTTGCTAGGGTTCCCGGTTTCAAAAAATAACCTCGGTGCTTTCATTCCCGATTTTCTTTCATTTTGGCCCAACACGAAGGATAAGGTACAGATTCTGACGCGCAATGCGAGGCAAATTCTTGGTATTGTCACGGCTGCCTTTGGCTCAGAACTATTTGAACCAAGCCCAAACACAGATCCCTGTGCTCAGGACACGACCGACATCAGCGCATTAGCTTGTGACTGGTACAAGCTGAATCAAGAAGTCGGTTCATTACTTGGTTCCTCAAGTCTGGACCCAGCTTGGCTTTCTGCTATGGCTGCTTGGCTCCGCAACGCTCAGGATCTGATGAGTAGTATGGCCTCCAATTACGATATCCCCAAACTGGTCTTCGGCGAAGCACTTGCCCTGGCGGCAGGTGTGTGCAGTTTGTTAACGGTGACATGGCTCGGAACCAACACAGTTGGCAACATATTACCATTGGCCCTCATTACTTTGTCATACGGCGGAATGATGTTTGCCAGTAGCTATGTAGAAGAGGAGCAACACTTTTGGTACTGGGCTTCGACATTTTGGATAGCACACCTTGGAATTACTGCTATTCGAAGGTAACTTACCTGTCTCAGTTTGATATCAACTCCCTCTTTTTGTCATATCATGAATGACTGACTCGCTTTGTATCAGGACCAGAGCCACTTCAAGTGCACTGAGGTATTTACTGGCACTTGGCACAGTTCGATTAATTAGAAGCTGGAACCAAACGGGTCAGAAATTTGCAGGAGAGCCAGATGTGGTCCAATTGTTTATCGCGCCCAACCCACCGCTTCTATGGGGGTTGATTATCGCCTCATATATTCTGGTTTCACTACAGGTTATGTCTAGTATTCATGACTTGCCATTTGTTGCAGTTACATCGATCACATCCGTTCTCGCCTCTTCTGCCTTCACTTTTAAGCTGGCATTTACAGCTGAGGACTCCCCGGAGCTTGTCACTGGCTTTGCCCGGAAATTGCACGACATGTTTCATGGACAGTCATTACTTTCAAGAGCCAGGGTGGTCTTCGCAGTGCTCTTTCTGGTGACTAGCTTTGCCATTTACCAGGCTCGGAAGGGGGGCTTAAAGGCAATATCATCAGGTGGGCAACTCAAGCCAGCGCATCATGAACGTCTCAAATCTCCCGCCTCGCCTGCTAATTCATGAGTAATAGCCAAATTAATACTTCACCTTTACGCATTCCTGGCAATGACGCAATCTCGGGCGAAGAACATCCCACTTGTCTTCTTCTCAACGCTGCTACTGCATTTGCTAGACGTTACTAAACTGACAGTAATCGAGATCACCACAACCTCGATACTCCTCCAATACACCACCTTCTTCGCCTTTGGCGGTTCTAATGCCATTTCCTCCGTCGACTTATCAAGTGCCTACAATGGCATCAGTGGCTTCAACGTCATTGCTGTGGGCGTCCTCACATTCATTAGCAACTGGGCGGGGCCAATATTCTGGGTTGTTGCCACCAACCTACATCTCTTGGAAAAGTACAGACAGGGCCAGCGACAGGTTTTTCGTCACCACCTGGCTCTACTCACTTTATTCGCAACGGCAAGTACTGCTTTCACCATGGCAGCTTGCACAGCTCTACGAACACATCTCTTTATTTGGACTGTATTCTCACCCAAATACCTGTATTGTATGGCGTGGAGTCTGGCACAACATTTGCTTATCAATGTTGGCTTAGGTAGCCTTCTATTTGCTCTTGGCGCGAGATAAATTTACCAAGTAGATGTTGAAGGAACGGCTTTCATTTGGTAATCTAAATAGCAAACATCTAGACCTCGTAACTGCGAATATCCATAGACACCGGGACAATGTCCGAACTAGGAACATCAAGCTTCTTAATTTGAATAAAATTTCAGGTCCATGAACTTATAAATGAAGTCTTCACACATTTCTTTCATTAGGTCTCCCGAGGGTGCCTACGCGCCCTCCATCTTGGTATCTTCCTCATCAGATAGTCCATCCCCTGCTATCGACTCTTGCTCTCGCTTCTTAAGAACAACGGTACCCTCGTCGTTATCGTCAAGCTCTTCCTCCTTGATCTTGGCCTCGTCCATAATTGTCCTGTCTTCTGTTGGCTGTCTATCCAACGCCACCGAAACGCTGCGACTAGTCTGCCTATTGGATGGTTGCTGCTCGTCCAGAGTATTGACAATCTTTCCCAAGCTGACATGAATCTTGTACAATGCATTACGGCTCGTCGCATCACTCAGCAGGCCCTCGTCAACGGCCTCACTTACGTCTGCGTATAAATCTCGAATCATTGCCTCGGATGATCCCGACGAGACATGAAGCTTGCCAAGCAGACCAGCCACCAGCTTCTTTTCCTCTTCTATGGTTGATTTGGTTAGATTTTCAGTGCCTTTGTATGGTCGAGGAGAAAAATATTGCTTGGGAACTTACTGTTTACGTTGCTTCGCAGCTTCTCCATAATGTCCTGGCCCAGGCGAAGATGGACATCTCCGTTTACGTTTTTCTTCTCAGTATCGAGAGCGGCGCCTGGGGCGTAGCATTTTCTCGGGTCTGTCCAGTCTACTAAGCAGGCCCCAATCGTGGTCATACTGACCATGTCTTCGCCCACATCAACGTCATCATCTTCCAATCCCTCACGCAGGTTCAGAAGGGAGTGCAATGCCTGCAGGGAGATGGCCTGCATCAGATCCTGGTTGGCTGTCCTCGAATAGCAGAATACTGGAAGGAAGTAATTCAATGCTTGTCTAACAGGCTGGTTGGTAGCCGATGAGGGATCAAAGTATGCAACGACAAGGGCTTTCAAAAGCTCCTCGCATGCGTCCTGTTCGCTCACGACTCTGCCTAGCAATAACTTGGACGCGGCAACCGTCGCCGCCGCTTGAACTTCTGGTGCTTTGGCGCCGCCTTTGACAGCCTTGACGTAAACCTTCAATAAGCCAGGGGTAGATGAGAGTAGTTGAGCACCGTGAACATTCAGTATATCTGTCAAAATGTGCAGAGCCGTAATCTGCAACGCTGGATGGCCCTTGTTGAAGAAATGAATGAATAAGCCCAAATTCTCTTCTGCTAAGGACCTATCCAGCAGCGCGCAGAGGCCGAGACATACTAAACCTCTCTCTCGTACGGGTGCCTCATGGCTTCGCACTGCCGGGACCACAAGGTTGTTCAGCATTGAGACAAGGTCGGCGTTGTCCTTCAAGTTGCCGGCCACATGGGTCAGCATGCATTGAACAATGTGAAGACACTTCATGTTGACAACGATTTCCTTAACTGCCTTCTCCCGAGCATCTTCCTCGCTCAATTCGGAGTTCTTGCCTCTCTTGTTGTCATTCGTAGGAGTACTGCCACGGCTCACCTCAGACCTGGCCGAGTGGAAGCTGTCGTCCCCCTCATCTGCTGGAGGTTCATCAACAATTGTGTCATGTACATCTGCGACGGACTCGAGGACAATGCTGCAAAATTCACGCTCACCAGCAGCGTCAGGAGCGCATATGTATTGCAGCACTTCGACCGTCAATTTGGTGACTTCGTCAGGCAGCTCGGGAATCGATAGAAATTGTCGCAGTAGTGTGAACATCTTTCTTCGGCCGACTTCATCTGAGTAGTCGAGAGTAAGGGCGATATGGAGGATTTGTTCAATAATGAACTCCTGCTCCACTGTGTCCTCCTCCTCTTCCTCCTCAACCCCGGGTTGGTTTACCCTCTTAAGGGCTTCAACGAGAACCTGCATGTAGCGTTCAAGGTAGAAGGCAAGCTTAGTCACTTCAGGTAACTTGTCTTCCACGAGAGACTCGTACCGCCCATTGCCCTCACTTCGGCAGAAATCATTGAAACTCCTGGCCATAAATACGGACTCGGCCGAAAGAGTCTCCCAAAAATTGTCGTCAAAGGTCACGGCGTCCCGATAGTCAGGTCGGCCTTCCCAAAAGCCTCTCATTGCCTCTAAGGCAACACCGTTCTCCACTCCAGAGTTGATGATATCGATACGCTCCAGCAATTCCAACAATCCATCAAAGCTCACAGGGGCCGCCTCGGCGGAGTTGCCTTCATCTTGCTCGGGAATTCCCGCACAGTCGGCAATCCATCGCTCTCTGAACAGTCTACCAGCTGCTTTGCGAACATTATCGTCTCTGTCCCGCAGTCCCCATCGAAGGAGCTTTTCTCTCATGGAGAGCGACAAGTGGCGGAAATCGCCCAATGCAGGCAGAAGGCGAGAGTAAACGGCTCTTCGGGTGGCAGCGTCCTGATCTCGAGCTCTTTCCAGCAAAAATGGGAGCGTGTTGGGAAGAATAGGGAGGTTTACCAACAACGAACGTCGGACATCTGCACTTGGATCATTTTGCATGACTTCAAGAAGTTTTCCCAGCAGGTCCGTTCCTTGATTATCGTCGCTGTCGTCTGAATTGGTGCAGCCTTCGGCCTGATTACCCGCAAGACGACCAAGTCCAAGTACCGCCTGGGATCGTACCATAGCCTCTTTGTCGCGAATTCGTTTGAGGAGGCCATGACGAAGCTTCTGGAATAGATCGTCATCCAGGGCATCCAAGGAGTTGATGACTTGCGATATTAGCTGTGTTGAGCGGTATCGGACAAATTTATCTTTAGCTGTCATCAGTGGTAAGACTTCTTCAAGAATTTCGGACGTTAGTCTGGTGCTTGGAGTCTCTGGCATTAAGCTGGTATCTCCTTCAACATTGCCTAAGATCTCATTGTCCTTTTCGTTGGAATGTCGCAGATAAAAACCGACAAATCTGACACACTTTTCGCCAACATTCTCGGATTTCTTAATTGGCATTATCCTTAGTACACATCGAACAAACTCTTTGTTGAAAGCCACTTCGTCGAATTCGCTGGAAGTGACGTTGGTTGGCTTGGCTGGCTCGTAACAACATGACTCGTGAATCTTACGAAGGTTCACCACAAGTTTGCGATGAGTCGCCGTAGTGCGTTGGGCATCACGGAAAACTGCGCAAATCTGCAACCGCAATACACTGTCAGGAGTGTCAACATATTCGATCGCTGCTGAGGAAGCGCGTGAGGCCACAGAAGCGCGGGAGTTGAGAGTCGCTGTTGATTGTTTTCTGGATACTGCAGTCGACTTCCTCGTGGGCCGGCTTGACGTTTGTGCAGGCATGATGTTTATTCCTGGCGTCCGGTCAGGTCGTTATATCTGATGTCTGTTGGGTTGATGTAGGAGAGATCTTTGTATTATGGCAACACCTGAGCCATTGTTTAGACTCGTCGCGTCTAAACAACGGGGTGTGCAAGTCAACAATGTTCCAAATATGGCTTAGCTCCTACACGGATAATGCAGAACTCCCCGCCATCACGTGCGATAAGATAAGGGAATCTCTGGTCGTATCTGGAGCAAGGCCGTTTTTTTTTTTTGCTCAGTCCAGATGGAAATGTGGTTGTCGAGCACTTTGGCATTTTGCTCCGAGCAGCATTGTCCGTAACACAACCAAACGCCGCCAGCAAACTTTCAAAGCTGTTAATCTCCAGACACCATGGAGATTGGCTCGAAGAATAACCGAAAGAGACAACGGTCTGAAATTGGAGAAATTGTATCAACATCAGTAGAAGCCACTGGGACTGAATCAGCTCAAACTAAAAAGCGAGCACGAGTCGAGGAGCGCAGATCATTGTTCGTCCGTTCATTGCCTGCAAATGCCACGAATGAGACCCTGGCGGATTTTTTCTCTGAGCATTTCCCTGTCAAGCATGCCGTTGTCGTTGTCGACCAAAAAACCAAGGAATCTAGAGGCTACGGTTTCGTTACGCTAGCAGATTCGGACGATGCTGTTGCAGCCAAGGACTCTTTGGATAGAGCTGAGTGGGGAGGAAAGCGTATTCGCATCGATATCGCAGAGCCAAGGAAGCGAAACGCAGAAAACACTGGGGAGGCGGCTCCCGCCAAGCCTGGAAGGGAGGAAGTTCAAAAACCACCGAAACTGATTGTAAGAAACCTTCCATGGAGCATCAAAACCTCTGATCAACTATCAAACCTGTTCAGAAGTTATGGAAAGGTGAAATTTGCCGACTTGCCACAGTCGAAAGGCAAGCTTCGAGGCTTTGGATTCGTCACCATCCGTGGCAGGAAGAATGCAGAGAAAGCTTTAGAAGGAGTCAATGGCAAGGAGCTTGACGGTCGTACATTGGCAGTAGATTGGGCTGTTGACAAGGAGACCTGGGAGCAACAGCAAGAATTGGAGAGGGTGGACGAAGCGACTGCAGAGGAGAAGGACCAGGAGGAGAGTAATGAGTTGGGTCTGGACATGGGCGAGTCAAATGACGCTGATGACGACAAGATTTCTGAGCCCGAACAGAAGGATGGGCTGGATGCAGATCTCGAAAATTTCATGAAAAACCACATGCAGAACATGGAAGATGAGGAAGATGACGATGACGATGACGACGATGACATCCAACAAGGCGGCTTCAGCAAGCCATCCCCTGGAAAGAAGACTACGGACAATACATCCACCGTCTTTATTCGAAATCTTCCATTTACGACGACGGACGAGCAGCTCAAAGGATTCTTCTCTCACTTCGGCATTATCCGCTACGCTCGAGTTGTCATCGACAAGGTCACTGAAAAACCTGCTGGAACTGGCTTTGTTTGCTTTTTGAAGGAAGCTGATGCCAAGTCGTGTATCAAAGAGGCACCTCGGCCAAGCGCATCAACTGCGGGGGTGAAGCCGTCACTCCTCTTGGACGAGAATGCTGATCCCAGCGGTAAATATACCCTTGAGGGCCGACTATTACAAGTTGCTCAAGCCGTCAATAAAGTGGAAGCCGCGAATCTTGCAGATAACTCGCTCGCCAAGCGTAGAGAAAAGGACAAGCGTCGCCTTTACCTGCTTTCTGAGGGGAATATTGGGAGAGGCTCTCCCCTATTCGATATGCTCAGCCCTTCCGAAGTCCAGATGCGCCAGACTAGTGCTGCGCAACGGAAAAAGCTTGTACAAAGCAATCCTAGCCTGCATATTAGTCTCACAAGACTAGCACTGCGAAATATTCCGCGGAACATCGGAATGAAGGAGCTGAAGGAGCTTGCTAGAAAGGCTGTTGTCGGTTTTGCTGTGGATGTGAAGGAAGGTCGTCGTCAACCCCTATCCAAAGAAGAAAATGCCAGGGATGGCAAGGATGCCAAAGAGAAAGAGCGTCAACGGAAATTGAAGGGCAAAGGTATTGTTCGACAAGCTAAGGTTGTTTTCGAGAGCAACCAGGGGTCGAAGGTTGACGAGACGAGCGGCGCTGGAAAGAGTCGTGGGTATGGCTTCATCGAGTATACGTCACATCATTGGGCTCTCATGGGATTGCGCTACCTAAATGGTTACCAGCTTCAAGGTGACAACGGAAGAAAACAGCGCCTAATTGTGGAATTCGCTATTGAGAACGCAAATGTTGTTCAACGGAGACGTGCCGCCGAGGAGAAGTCTGGCCAACCCCAAGGGCGCAAAGCTCAACCTGAAGCTGCGGATATGGGCGAGGTGGGACAGCCAAGGCTGCGAAGACAAGGCAAGGGAGTCAAGGACAAAAGCAGAGCGGCGCGAGGCGGTGACGATGACGATCAAGAGTCCGAGGCAAAGCGGGCCGCGGATATGCAACACAGGCTTATTGCTCGTACGAGGCTGATGCGGAAGAAGAAAGCGAACGCCCGTGGCAAGAATTGAAGGCAGATGTGAAAAGAGTACAAGCCGGAGGATGACTTAATGGTCGCTACTATTGCACATAGTTTCAAAAGGCGTTAGACTAGCATCCATATCATACATTAAAATATTTCGAGGTACTAAATACCAGACAAATGAAACAACATAAGCAAGAAAATTATGTGTGGGGTAGCTGGAATAGAGGCGAGTGAGGATTTTCCGACCAAATCAGGTAAATGAATGGTGTCTGCCGCATGTTATTTCCAAAACCAATTGGTTTTCTTTTTGTCCGTTCCATGATCGAGAAGTCCATGATGGTCGCTTTCGTCCTTGTCCTCGTTGTCCAGATGTTTATCTACCGGTCGAATAGTCACATATGTTTCACTGCCAACTTCATTTCCTTGTGCATCCAATGTTTTTCGGGTAACAGTCTTATGCAAGTAGCCAAATCGGTCCACGTACTCGTCTTCGTTGGTCACAATCTGAGTCTTGTCGTCGTCTTTCTGCGTCTGCTTCGCTCCCTTCAAATCCTTAGCCTTGGCGTCCTCCGTTATGGTCTTAATAAAGGTATCCCACGAAGAAGTACTCTCCTTGAATTTGGAGGATATCTCCGAAAACAACTCCTCAAATGTGTCCGGTTCTTTGCCTGGTTCTTTGGCCGGCGTGTCCCTGTCTTTGCGGTCCCAATCACGGTTCGTCGTGCTCTGGCCCAAAAATCCTCGTTCCAGTTGTTTGAAGGCCTTGCCCAGCTCTTCAAAGAAGTCTCCGGAACCCGGGTCATTACTTCCGTAGCCCTTACTGACACTCCGCCAGGCGTCGGCCGCGCGCTTGTCGAGCTCGTCGTGAAAGCTAGACCAATCCGGTTGGTGTGCTTTGAAGAATTGCGGGCGGCTGGAAACCTGTACTAAGCCTTGGGACTCAAGTCGTCGAAGCCAGAACCACGTGGGTTCTCCTGAGGGAAACATGTCCCGAAGAAGTTGCCTTTGCTGAAAACGGGTTGTGATGTCGGGGAGGTTCTGGCCTTGCGAAACAGCGAGTAGATCTTCGAAGGCATCTTCAAATGTGAATACAGAGCCATCTATACCGGGGGGCAGATTGTTAGGAACCGGTTGGGGAAGGTGGCGAAGGGCAGTTGGTGAATAAGAAGGTGAAGAAATGAGCGAGAAGACGTCCATTGTGCTCAACCTCCTGTCATCCTGCACCACTTCCATGATGATTTATTGTTGTAGTATGACGGATGGAAAGATATGAACCGTTTGGTGTGTTACGTCCACACCAGACTAACTGTGCGAGGTGGCGGTTATCTAGATGATGCGGTGACTGACTGTTGTCTGTGGTGGCACAGTGGCCCTAAGCGTCAAGAAAGATACTGACAACTATATTTGACGAACGGTTCAAGGCTGGCAAAGCATAGCGGCATAAGTATCGCCCCTGAAATATGTGCTGACCTAAAGTGTAGGAATGAGGTCGGTCAATGTTGGCCCAAATTTCGATTATAGAGATGTGCTCATCAAGGTTGATGTGATTGTGTAGTTGTCGAAACGCATGTGGTTCAATGTTCTCACGGGTTCATGTTTTGTGGGTCAAAGCCTCCAACGGTGGCAGTCTGCACCAGTGCCGCTTTTGGTACCTAGGAACCTATGTAGTGTATTCTCAGCAATGGTCAAGTCTAGAAGGGGTAACCACGACATTGATGAGGTACGAGCTATACTTGACAAATTATTGCCTAATTTCATTTGAAAATGGTAGCCAGCTATTAGTTGCTACTAATGCTGAATGTCCTACTACAAAGTGCTTGAAGTAGATAGTACCTCTTTGCCTGGAGCACTTCCATCCATGTACTCCTTCCATACCAAAAACCAAAATTGGGTGGGGCCCTTGCCGCCGCATGTACCACACCAGATTGGCTGCACATCTAAGTACCAGACCTCGAGTCCGCCCGTTATTACATACTGCGAGGGTGCTACAGCTTCGATTCCGCCAACGTCACACATGCAGATTGCCACGCTCTCATGGTTTTTCTTCCATTTTCCTTTGTGTCGCCGCCCTCGGGAATCCAACTACGGCCATGATCTGACCCGTTATTCGATCCGCTAAAATACGCCTTCCTTTTATTTTAGCTGCTGCAGCTGTATACAGATGATCTTGACCTACCCCTGCCCAACGCCCGTTGCTGTCTCCGACGCCCTTACGTCGTCAACGTCCACTCTCGAAAGCTCTTCGCGACCGCGTCTGCAGGCCACGACGCTCGCGCAGCCTGGATGGAGGCGATGACAACCGTGGCATCGCGGTCAATTACCACCCTGACAACCATGCCAACCCTAGTGAGCGTAACCGTAACCACGTCAAACGCTCCAACTGCGACAAGTACACATTCTCCCGGAGAACCGGGTGAGGTTTTACAACAATGGTCTTCCCTCATCGGCATCGTCACAGCTATTGTTGGCAATGTTCTCATAGCCCTAGCACTTAATGTTCAGCGATATGCGCACACGCGACTACACAAGGAACGGGTGCGAGTGCGGCAACGGGCGCGTGCTGCATTGAAGCGCGCACAAAGCAGCAGCAACGGAACATCCTATGGCACCATGTCTGGAGGGCCTAATGGGCATAGAAATGATAGTGGCATTAATAGTTGTCACGATGACCCTGTCAACGGCGCGAATGGAAACTGTGACGAACCTCCCAGCAATGAATCTGATCCGCTGTCTCGGTCCTTCCAATCAAGTGCCTCCACCGATGTCGACCTTCCGGATGGTGGACAGAGCAAAGCTGTATCAACGTATCTGAAGTCACCGTACTGGTGGCTGGGTCAGATCTTGATAACTCTGGGTGAAATGGGTAACTTTTTGGCTTATGGGTTTGCTCCTGCGTCTATAGTGTCGCCTTTGGGCGTTGTGGCATTAGTGTCCAACTGTATCATCGCACCAGTCATGTTTCACGAGCGATTCCGCGCCAGGGATTTCTGGGGTGTTATCATTGCTGTCGGAGGAGTTGTCACCGTTGTGTTTAGTGCAAACCAGGAGGAGACCAAGTTAGAGCCTCATGATGTCTGGGATGCGATCACTACCATGGAATTCGAAATCTATCTCGGCGTCACAGTCTCTTTAATTGTCTTGTTGATGTGGGCAAGCAGTAAGTATGGAAGGCGCACTATCCTGATAGATCTGGGTCTTGTGGGACTATTTGGTATGTTTCACGTCTGCTCCTAGCTGCCGCCATGCTAATTGCTAATCACGAATCACAGGCGGCTATACTGCGCTGTCAACCAAGGGAGTCTCATCCATGTTGTCGGCGACCCTATGGAGAGCATTCACAACTCCAGTTACATATGCTCTAATTCTCATTCTTCTGGTGACAGCTATCATGCAAATTCGCTATGTCAATAAAGCATTGCAACGCTTCGACTCTACCCAGGTTATACCTATTCAGTTTGTTCTTTTTACCCTCTGTGTCATTCTCGGAAGCGCGGTGCTATACCGAGATTTCGAAAAGACGACAGCAAAACAAGCCGGAGCATTCGTAGGCGGCTGTCTCCTCACTTTCTTCGGCGTGTTCCTCATCACATCGGGTCGGCAGCAAAAGGAAGAAGATGACGAGGATCTACTGTCCGATATCGACGGGATTGAGGAAACCATAGGCCTGACGAGGCATGAGCAGGAAGTTTATGGTTCCCCGAGGGCCCAGGACTGCGAAACGCCAAAGTCTCAGTCCCGACGATCTAGCAGATTGTCAAGAGTCAGCTTTGCGGACACTGTAAAGGCAGCTTCGCCACAAGATAAATCAGACATGCCAACAATACCGCAGGGCACGTCTGAAAGCTCACCGGACCTGGTTGCAACTGAACCACAAGCACCTGCTTTGTCTGATAACCCTTGGCGGGAGTCTTGGTTCTCCACTGCTTCGCCTCCTCGTGGCGTGAGAACACTTTCTACAGACTCGGCCGTAGCTGGGTCTGTTGCGATTTCAACGGCGAGCAATTCCGTCGTTTCAACGCCACTACGAGATCCTTCTGGTGCCCCTACATACCCTACACCTTCCGATCGGCCAGTTACTCCGCGCCAGAGCTCTGGGTTGGCTCGAACTGCGAGCCACCATCGCTCCAATACCTTTATTTCGCCATCGCCGCTTTCATCAACCGTCACAACTGTTGTAAAGGACGCATTTCTGCGAGACAATGATGCATCCCTTGCGAACAAGTCGTCATTGAGGAAGATACGGTCTAGCATCCGTGCTAGCTTGTTCTTCAACGATGATGGGGATGGGGAAAATGCGGGAACTGCCGGATACACGCCTCTCCCAGCATCCGATGCCCATCTCCCAAGAACCCAAGAGACACCGGAAATCGGGGGAAGCGAGGCAGATGACCCATCTCGAAGGAGGTCACGGAGTGTAAGCGACGCCATTGGGGACTTTTTCCGTCCCAAGAAGAAAAACAAGAGTGATGCAACGAGCAGTGACGTGGAAGCGCCTTGAGCAGCGGAATCAGGGCAAATGAGATCTAACCTATTACAAACTGTCTATCTTGCTACCTTTTGTCGTGTTCTTCCTTTCCCATTGGGATTTACAGGTTGGTGAGGAAGGAAGGCACATAATTTCTGTACACTCTCTCGTTCAAAGCATCTTCTGGTATATGCCAGTCATTTTTTGTTGGATTCATTGCTACATCTGTAAAATGTCTTGCGAATCAGACATGGCAATAGGCCTTGATTTCGGTATAGGCGTTGATGGCGAGCATCTGTTTGGCATATTTGGATTTATTATGTCCGCGTTACACCATTGCAACTCAGGGCAGCGAATGCCAGAGGAGGCTTCTATTGATTTCTTCCTTTTCTTCATTCTTTCTTGCTGTTTCCCCTCTCGACTCTCCCCGGCCATTCATCCGACAGCGACATCAAAACTTTTCCAACTTGGTACATTTTGCGGCAATTTAGACAGAGCGTCCGTGCTGTGGATTAATATAAAAATTACTCCGAAATGACTGCACTATCATTTTACTCCTTCCAGCTCATTTATATATCCGGCGCCCACGGCTATGCCATGAATTATGAGTCGGTTCTCTCTCATGCATTGAGGTGCAAGTACGTTAGCCCGGCTTGCCAGTTAGGTCCATTTCTTTTGTGACAAAATGTTGCACAACAAGGGTTCAAATTCCTCCAATTTCGCTATAGACGAGGACATCTATACCAGTGCTCCCATTACTCATTACTCCCAGTCAATGCCGTTTGACGCCGCATGGACGGAAAAACAAACATGAAGTCCCCATTGCCGCAACAAAAACAGAAAAAAATTGGTGGGGCCTATTTCGACTACCTGATCAATACGGCGGTCCCTGGCACACATCATCACACATCATCAGATGTGTTCTTCATGCACCTCTTGTCACACCGACAAGGGGCAGGACACTCACTTTTTTTCTCCCTGTCCCTCGTCGCATGCAGCCCATCGAACCACGCACACGCATAGCATGCATTGATGTCTTAACCCGAGACGGCGACGTTCGGGAACATGATAAAAAAAATTTTTAAAAACAACGGAGGAAAACGGACTTGGACCACGTAAATTTGCACTAGGGAGCAAAGTCTTCCATATTACAACACGTCACGCGGTGAAGAGCATTTTTTTTGACCGCTCACATGTGCTGAGCTGGCATCTTTGACTCTCGTCATGTTCGATAAAATGCGGTCCACCGTGGGCATGTCCAAACCGAGTCGGTGATGTAACACAAAAAAGCTAAGATCCGGGGATGGGAAGGATTCCCCGCCATGTGAAGCTGCGCTATTGGAGAAGTGACTTCTCCAGGCGAAATGGTACCCTGAATATCTGCCGGCGCAGCACGGGAGTCTCGAGATGGATGGGGGTGTGGTGTCAATGACATTCTACGGTGGGAAGAGCTTCCCGGAGTTTGGTCTTCGGGTTGTCATCAGTGAGTAGGAGCAGTGCATGATACAGGTGGCTATACGACGTCGACCATTGGTTTTCTCCGTAAACGCAGCGTGAAGGAGGGTGGACGGTTGTGAGGTCCGGTGCCAGTTGACGTTGGTGTCGTTGTCGGTGTTGGCGTTGGCGTTGGCGTTGGCGTTGGCGTTGGAATCGGGACGATCTTGATGTGATTTGTTCGAGTTGAGGCATCGGAAGAATGTGGAGTGGTGGGAAGAGCAACTTTTGCTGGCCTGTGCCAGACAGTACAGTAATACCAGATGTCCACTTCCAGTCTGTATTCACTGATCAATGTTTACCAGACCAGATATTACTCCTCCGTACGAGACCATGAGAAACCTAGCCGGGCTCTCTACCAAGGTGGGTTTGGCATGCGACGCTCAAAGTTCGAGAGACAGCGCCTAGCAGGGGATCAGCCATGCCATGCCATGCCATGCCATGCTGCACAAGACAAAAAAACTCTGTTCCAGCAGGTCTCCCGATTCCTCGGCTCAGCAACAGGCCGCTGGAATAACTTCTGCTTGTGATGAGGAGCCTTTTCAGCATTTGACGTTTCAGTTGCTCGGGGCAAAGGAACCAAAGTCAAATACATGCATGCGCCCCTCCTTCTGTTCAAGCTCGTCTACGATTCCATACGTGCATTAATACAGTAGTGGAACTCAAAAAGGAGTTCGGGTAAAATGGCAAAAGTGTGAGATGGGAACCGGTGTCAACGACTTCCAGAGACGCACCCTAGGAGACATGGAAGGAAAAACAAAGCCGTACTAAGGAAATGGGGTACCGTACCGTTACCAGACGGCAAGTACAATAGGAAGACAGAATCGTAAACGCGGCAGTCCATGCCGTCTGGGGAAACCCGTGGACAAAGATGCAGTCCCGAGTCAGGCATTCATCTATATCGAGCCATTGCGTCCATTTCTGTTTCTGGCTCTGCAATTGATCAAGAGTCATGAACAGAGCCGAGTCAGCAAGTGTGCCTGGCCCGTGTTGAGTGTATGCCGATCCTTGATGCCACCTCGAGCATCTCTCATAGAAAATTCCTTTCATCTTTCACTCAATGGCATGATAAAACAAAAGGATATCGCTCCGAGGCCCGGCTGTTATACCCTTTCAGAAAACTGTACACTGCGAGATGAGGCGGCACCTTTGTCACTATACCATCGAGTAGTAATATTTTCCTTCGTTGTGTCGACCAGAATCAAAATTCAGTGAAACCTTTGAAAATAGAAAGTCTTCGGTGATGGGCCCGGATGCGACGCTTGTCAGACCCACTGGACCTTGACAAAACTGGATACATGTATTAATCCAGTACTGTACTGTACAGTACGTTCAACGCTTGACAATCAAATACAAACCACCAGCTTGAGACTCCATGCCACCGTCGCGTCAAGCCGTTGTCAAAAAGTGGACTGACTAACCAGTTTTGTTGTTGTGACGAGCTCTCCCAACCACCGCGGAAGACGGCATGAAAAAAAAAGGCATGGACGGATATGGCATGGATAAACACCAGTTCGAGGTAAGATATCTGTCTGGTCTGATATTGCATCGGTGGCCGGTACCAACAGATTTCATCAACGGGGAACCATCCTCGGCGGATCTGGGACGTCCCTGTCAAGCCAAGGACATTCCAGAGAATTCAGCTGAGAACAGAAGCTGTAGTTTCCGATGTGGCGCGACGTCTCCTGTTGTTAGACAAATGAATTCTCCGGATAGGGAAACATTAAACGCAAAGTGTCAAGTCAAGTCGTTGGTTCAATGTTCGTCTGTGCTTCATTGTCTAAGCAAGCCAGGCTCTCTGAAGCTACGTGGCTAGCCTGCAACAATAACCCATTGATACTGTAGACACCGACTAAAATTTCGCACGCCAGAATCCCCTATGACTTTTGGAGTCTGGTGGCCTAATGCAGGCAACATTGGCCAAATTTAAACTTCGTAGTATCAGTAATAAGTTTTCCGGCAAGCAAGAGTTGTTGTCGGCAATGTTGACTGTGCAGTAATTAGGTCAAAATCCTCCCCTTCCATCCCATGTATCCGTTCACTCTGCCAAGATGTAGCATCGTTCAAAGCTTAATTATTGTTCGCATTGAAACTTGGGACAGACACTTCTCACGCAGCAACAAACTGTCTTCTGTGCATCGTCGCCTGTATGAAATGCAACCGGCGGACGCCACCCCTACCGTGGCAAGAGCAATAATAGTAACAATAACAGTGACAAAGTACGGAGCATGTGCACCTCTAAAGTGTGCCTTTGCGGTTGACATGAACAAAGGTCATTCTCCATCAGCAACAATTTGACACTCTCCAACGCTTCCGGAGTATGCCGTGTTATTGGCTGGGATTTCTCTTCGCGACTTCGCAGGGATACATTCTGACAAGCTGGATTTGGTCAGACAGAGAGCCATGCGAAGCAGGCTCGTTGTTTGTGACAAAGAATTAAGCCTTGAGGATTCCCTTTGCGATGCCTTTGGCCATCGACCTGCCATGTCTGTCAGCTTATCCTAGTCCACACCATTCCCTTCCCTGTTGTGTCATTCCTGGTCCTTGGGCGAGAACCAGCCTTTCTGTATTGTGAAGCCGTGAAAAGTTATAGCGCGCGCTGAAGACAGCGCCCCCAATGCATTTCGCAGATCTTTAACCCCTGCATCATAACCATGTTCGTGGCGCTCAAGTGAGCCTTCACCAACCAGACTCAGACCGGAGATGGTGAACAGTGGAATGAACATTGGAAAGCTCCCATGCTCTGTTTCTTTGTTCGCTTTCCTGTCTCGTGGGTTGTTTGTGCGTCTCATCAAGACTCGTCCCCCACAAGCCGAGGCGAAGCCAGGCCCTAACTTGCGCATGGTAGAAGTGTCAAGTAGCATTTGATCGTTGGCTCGTGTCTTTCTCCGCAGTTGACCAGAGCTGCGATCTCAAGACCTCGATGTCCATGGCGAAGCACCGGAGCACTTGCTTTCCTTGGGCAAGCTTGCGGGTGCGGGTTCAGGGAACCTTGAAGGGCTCGGCAACGACGTCGATGTCAATTGACCCAGGCACCAAACAGGCTCCTCTGGGGCCAAGAGCCAAGAACTTTGAGGATTGACACCGAAGAAGCTAGAAGTCCTGGGTGGGAAAAAAAAAATTAATGAAAATTGAAAACAAAAACAGCTACAGGGACTTGATTGCCAGGCCTGGGGGCTGCGGACTAGCCACGCGAACTAGGGGCCAACACTGGAGCAACTTGTTTCAACCCCCAGTGACGTTTTTTGTCATGCTGTGATGTGAGCGTGGCTTTTGGTCAAGAGAAGGAGATCGAGATGATTCGTCGTTTGTGCGGCTGTCGAGAGTGGCGTCGACAGCCCAATAAGAATCGAGCACGGACCAAGGAAGTAACAACTTGAAGGGTGAACGACGAGAGTACGGAGGACTGTAACATTTGATGGCAGTGACGGGATTGTAACGAGGGCGTCGATGGCCAGACGGCAAACCAACCAAACCCCCAACGCCAGAATCTGGAGCCAGAACGGCTTGAACGGATTGGGATAGGTCAGGGCGAGCCATGCATTGTGATGCTCTGATTCTTTTGATGTTCCGATGCCCAGAGAGAGAAAGTGCTCACGCTAGTGCTGCAGTGCCTGCCTGGTGGCGCTCATGTTTGGCCCCGAATGGTCCAGGGAGACAATCGGCCTGCATGTTCTGTGTGGACGTTGTGAATCCTTGGAAAAGGACGAGGCATGGCACGAAGATGCATGATCATGTTTGCATGGACAAGAAAAGCATGAGGAAGCAAGCAACGGCAACATGAAATCTGGTTGGCTGGCAACACCCCAGTCTGGTCAAGTCTCTGGTCCTTTCTCTGAAAGACGCCCACCTCATGCGCCTCAAACCGGCGTCGCACAGAACAAACCATGCAGCCTACCTAGGTACCAAGGTAGTCGACGAGAGCCCCGAGCAAGGAAGTAACAGCAAACTGACCAAACGCTTTGCGGAGAGAGGCAAACAATATTATTGTTCCTTCACCTCGGCCACTCCCACGCGCCTCCCACGCACCTCCCACAGAAGCTCCCTCATAAGGAAGCTCCCTTCTGTCATCTTTGATGACGAACTATGGGGGGTGGCTTGGGACCAACAATGGAAAGCAAATCCATCCAGGTCCAGTCACCAAGTTCCGGTTTCCTTTGATGAGCGAGCTCCGCCCACTGTTGCTTCAATGTTCCAAATGAACCCCGAAGTGGGCGAGTCGAGCTCGTCCGCCAACTTCCATCAGTGGTAAGACCGCTCGACACCTATCACTGTACCGGTTTATTGCACATATGTCTCGGCAGTAAAAGTTCCCCAGATGCTCAATGTCTCTTTTTCTGCTCCGTTCTCTGTATGTACATCTCCTTTTTATCCGGATTTCACGCGTGCCAGTCGGATCCAACGGCTGACATTTCTTGCGTACTTAAGTACCTTTATGTTTCCGTCTCACGCTACTGTCTGCAAGTCATCCTAGATTTATTATGGGGACCGAGTGGCTTTTGCGGTTGGCGCGATGAAAGGACATGGAGCCGCTCATTCCAACAAGTGCCTGTTGTAATAACTGGCAGTACGTTGTACTGACTGTTTGGTATGGCCAATATGTGCAAGTTCTACGAAATGGTCAATACGGCGTAAATCTGTTTGCTGTCATCAGCATCGGCCTTCTGGATTTCAAAGTCTGGGATACCCTTTCTCCTTGCTAAAGTCCGAGCTTTCACTGCCATAAATAGCAATCCTTGACATTTTGCAATCATGCCGCGGATAAAGCGTTTCACCAAACATCGAGCACACGAGCTCGTAAGCATCAATTGGTATACTAGTGGGCCACAATTGTGAGGTACATACGTACGTCTTCTCTTCAACAACTTCACTCACATACCCACTTACTACCTAGTATATTGGGGAGGCATTAGGCTCTCTTCAGGTCAAGTATCTTGGACATCTACTATCATGCACTATTTTTTTTGTTTTGATCCCGTACGCGGCTTGAAGGACAATCGAACACACTACTAATGCACGTATAATCGATGCCAACCACTTGCCTTGGCAGATTCCGCAGATGAAGCGGGAAAGACATTCAAGCCGGCAACAAGGTTGGCCTGTGGTAGACGACGCCAATCAGCCAGCCACTTTCCCTTGCCCTGGATTCTCGAGCTTTCACGCACGGAAATTAAACCACGAAAGTTCCCAAGTATGCGTTGCTGCAACGTGTATGCAGGGTTGCATTTTCTAGCCGTTTTCTGGATGCTGTGGGTGTAGACAAAAGCCATCCGAATACCAGAGAGCAAGCCGGCAACCAGACCTGTACTGTATCTATTTCACTCCGGTAGCTTCAGGGTCAACATGACCACGGTGCGGAGTACGGGGTGTGATAGTTCGGGCGGCTGCAACTGTCCAAGATGGAACGAGTTGCGGTATGCCTGTGCTGCAAAGGCGGCTCGATACGGATCGTATCAAGAATCGGGGGGTACATGTACAGTAGTGGAGAAACCCGATGTATGTACATAGTACTCCGTGCAGTACTGTACTTGAGGTACGGGCAAGGTGCGTCAATAATAATATGTAAATCAAGCCGTGGAACAGTCTGGAAAAGTAGGACAAGACCTGCATCTGAATACCCACCAATTCCTTGTTTCTTGAGGTAGATACCCGTCCTGCTGCTACAAACTACTGGGACAATATGGCACAAGCAAGCCACCGTACACGACGGCCGCAGCCCTGGTATTGTAGCAATTGATGAATGCTGCTTGATGTCGAGATTATTGTTCAGCCAGATGGCTCCGGTGCAAGGAAACCGTGCTTCAGACATGGAGCAGACATGGATGGCCGTCCCAGGTTCTTCAGGGCGCTTCTGGATTGTCCCAGCACAGCACTGGACTGTGCAGTATTGTACCCAGTACAGTACACGTCGCGTCTTTGATGAATGGTTCGGATGGATGTCGTAACAGTCAGGTTACCTCGAATGCTCCATGTCAAGTTTTCGGCAAGTTTCCACATGCTGTCTCGCCGCCTCCCTCCAGGACACAAGCCAACCAGACTAGCCAGACCTAACGTGCATGAATGAGGCAGCAGCAACCAGGGTTGTTGCCATGCACCCGTCTGGTACCTTGCAATACATACACATGTGCATATTGTGCTCCGTACTGAGTACATGCTGGGCAACTGTAGGTGGGCGAGCCGGAACCCATTTGATCCCTTCTCCCTTTCCATCCACAGCCCAGCCAAGTTCCAAGGCTGAGCGTGAATCCTCGCCCAAAGAACTCGACGCGTCCTCCACAAGCATCTACCAGCTTGCTCCGATTCCAGGGGCAGATATGTACCTGCTTCTGAATGGAACGAGGCCTTGTTCTTCAGGCGCCCGACCGACACGCAGTTGTAAATCAACATTCTGCATTGGTCCGATCATTTACTTTGCCCAGCCTCCGGCCCCCAAGGTGCTGAGCAAAAAAGTTCAACTGTTGTCAATCAGAATTCCCAGTCCAGGAACCCACAGCCATTTCGCCAATGTCAAGCATGGGCCTCGCATGGCATGTCCAACTTCGAATCTGGTTCCCGTCTTGTATCACGAACCAAGTACTGCACAGCATGCCCGGCACACTGTACTGTGCTGGACATCAAGGCATGTCCAAAGCTGCTCTCCAGTGTGGAGTACGGAGTACGAAACTGCTGCTATCTACGGAGCACTGCGAAGTGGGAGCCCTGTTGTCGACCCATCCAGTGTGACAATGAACATAATGGTCCTTCACCACGACAATGCCCAGCCACAAAGCCATCCGTAAGCACCACACGTCGTCGCTGAGTCCATTCTGATTCTGATCCAGGAAGCCCCCTTGTCAAACGCAACTTGGACGAAAAGTCGCAGTGGAGATGAGGTGCAAGAAAGACCCCTGCAGCTTACATCAACTGCCCCAACATTACGGAGGGACCCTGGCCAGAAAGCTATTCAGGAATAGCTCTCTTTTCGGCCTGCTTGTCTTTGCTCTACCCCTTGCGAAGCAATGCAGATGCTGTTCCCAGCAATTACCAATCTCTATCCCCTGTTCCTGCGTATGTAAATACAATACTCACATTCGCTTTAGGTCATCTCGGCGTCTGCATCTGTCTCTCGCTTGGCCGACCAACTTGGTAAACCATCCTCTTTTGTCCAATACTCGTCAACCAATGCCATGGAGGCATTGTGGACATCAGAATGCACGAGTATGGAGTACACTACGCTGTTAATCTTCTGACCATTCAGACCACCATGTCGTACCTGCATGGAGCTGCAAGCCAGGAACCACTGCTCTTCAAACCAAGCCACAAAAGCTGTGGGTGGAGTACAACGTAACTTGCTTCGACCCGACACTTCGGGTAGAGTAAACCGCATCTCTGGTCACAATTTTGGCTGCTTGGCTGGCGACGCGTAGTGGCATGTTCGTCGAGCCATGGTGTGGCCCTGCCGTCTCTCGCTTCAGGAAGCTCGCTAAATTGAGGACATCCCTAAGTGATAACGGGAACTGGGAGCTTTTGTGGCTGAAGACTGAACACGCTGAGCCCGAAAAGTTGTTGGCTTTTGAAATATTAAGAATCCGCGGTCAACCTCACAAGCAGAAAAATTCATAATCTCTTCAACAACACTTTCCCGTCTATCCACCACCACCGGGTCGCCTTCTTCCGCAGACCGAGTTGCTTGTAACCAAGTGGATTCCATCAAGCCAGCGGTCCACTGGAGATCAACCTTCGAAACCACCTGTTGTCAAACACATTGAAGATCCGACTGGGCTTGCCGTTGAGAGATTCGTCAAAGCCCCACGAGTCACTGTCTGAGACATTTGCACACGTCGGCCGTGTCTTTGCTCGGTATTTGCACATGGACAGGAAGTGACACTGCAAACGCTTGCTTTTGCGAGGCTTGTAACGGAGTCAAATCAACGGAGGTAACTCCACCCCTAGTGGACAACGGCTTTTCCAGTGCTGCTCGTCTCAATCTGAAAAAGCCACTTCACCAAGACATAGGTGAAGTCTTGGAAGATTCTATTTTGGTACCGCCCTATTGTAAGTCAACCATGTGGTTAATGACCATCCCGTTTCAACAGCTCAACTGTCGATTCTCACATTCACTCATATCACAGGCATCAAGGACGACCAACAGGAGTGCACCCGGATCCGAGGTCCCATATTCATCAGAGCCAACATCGTCTTTCATCCCCCCCTTCCATCCACCCCGGACACTTTGCTGGCTTCTCTTACGGGACCATTCATACATCCCTGTGCTGGTGGCATTTGCAGCCCAAAATTGAATCAAATCTCTTATGCCCCCGACGGTCTTCATATATTAGCTTTGGCTGGTCACTCAAACCCCACAACTTCTTCGAGTCCTTGTCTTATTATTGACCGTTGGCGATAATCTCAGACGGCGGACTACCTTGGGTACCACGCTCACACCACGGTGGTATGCCGATCACAACCAAGTCCCGGTTCTAAACAAACACTCCGCCTGTCAGGGTGGACCAGGAACGTCGTCGAGCTTCGGAGGGCACGACACTTATCGTCGCCCTCCGCCCCTTGCACTAAGCAAAGATGTTCGGTATTGGAGCCATGGCCCTGTATTCTGGGAACCACGATGCGGTACCCACACAGGCGCCGAGAAAAGACCCAAAACTAACAAAGGCACCTCGACCTCCTGCTTCCTCTTCACAACCTAACCCACCATCCGACTTGTCGTCCATGGAGCAGCTGTCGAGTGCGAGCATTGCAGACTTCCTTGGACCTGCTGTCGATAGCCCTCCTTCTCCCCAGAAGTTGCGGCAGCTCAACAAGCAAATGAAGCGAGCATCACACTTGCAAAGGCATCATGGCCATAAGACTGCCTCCTCCGAGTCGTCGTCCCTGTCTTCCATGAACACCTCCGAACGTTTGCCCTGGGAATTGGCATTGGATAACTTGTCTCTCGTTCGAAGGTCGTCAATTAGATCAAATGATAGCAGCGCTCCATCTCGAGATCGCCCCGAGAGCATACACAACTTTGGGAAGGGCTTCTTCCATCGACGTGGCAAATCGAAACGCGAAAGTAGTGCTCACAGCTCCTCTGCTAGTTCAATGTATTCGGGAGAAATGTCTTCAGAAAACAATGCCAGTGGTGGAAAAGAAGGAATAATCCCGTCACTTTTTTCAAGAAGAAAGCCATCAAGAGATGAGCCAACACTTAAACGACCACAGATTTCGGGCCCCTTCAACTTTCAGCACGTCACTCACACGCAGCGGGATAATGCCAACGAAAGTTCTCTCAGCGGCCCGGACCCAATAAGCGAGACACCAAGCAGAGAGTTCGATGCACACCAGTATCGACTTCCGTACAACATTTCGTCCGAATCAATGGGTGATCTGTGCGAAGATCAAATGTCCGGTCAGCCGCTTCGTCCTGCTCTAGTACCTCGCCATACAGCCCCAACTGGCCCTCGTCGCCTTCTTAAGCATATTCGATCACAGGAACATCTTCGAAAAAGCTCATCGCAACCTCCTCCCCGACCTCCTAGATCACCTGTTCAAGCCAATGGCTTCTCTTCCAGCGGGCCGCTGCCACCCCCTCGAGTTTCCAGTCGGCAATCTAGTTATCAAGATGTCACAGACGCTATCAACGTAAATGCAGTAGCCAGGGCTCAAACAAGTGGCGAATTCCGCCAGCCACTTCCTTTCAGCCCTGCAGCTTCGTCGGAAAGCATCGTGGACGATTTCAGCCCTTATGACGGCAACCTATCCATTCAGCCACAAGAACAGGCATCTCCCGATGAGAAACGATACTCTCGTGTTATGTTAGGCGCTCGTGATTCGACATGGCCATTGGCAATTGCAACGCCGGTATCGTACGAAACACTGCCAGACGTGCCTGAAGAAGACGAGCACCATGGCGTTTCAAGACGGTCAAGACTCAGTCTCGCCAGCAACAACTCCTCTCTCCGTGGTAGCCATTCTGTCCCAATGTTGCGATCGTTGGCCGAGTCACAACGGCCCACAAGTGGAGCGTCAGAAACGCTGGGCGGCTTGGGGATCATGGGTTTGAACCGCATTGTACAGGATGGCCCCCAAAGCCCGGCCCATTCAGGAACGCCCACAAGGGAGAGCTGGGAAGATCTCATAGATTATTGCTATGACCACGAGGCCGAAGCCGACTGCGACTATCAGTGGGAAAGGCCATCGTTAGACACTGCAAGAGATAGCATTACTCCCCCTGCGAACGTCGCAGCCCTAGATGGCAACGGGCTGGAACTCAGGTCCAATGCAACAGTTTCAGTCAACGGCCAGCATTCCCCATCACCAGCAGGGCTGGATGCACCGTCCCTAAGTCCAGCAAGCCATAGGTCAACTCCAGTAGAGCACGAGGTGGTTACACCTAATTTCAATGTTACGAACAACTTCTCTCTACCAAGAGGCGACAGGAAGAGTATTCGTCCACTCAATATGAAGGACTCTAAACGCAGCTCCGGTCTTTCCACGTTCAGAGAATCCCAGGCGTTTACTCTGTCCCCTTCACTGCTCATTCCTGGGGATTATCAGCAGCAGATGCTCTTAGGCGAAACTGATAAAAACTCATACTCGGATTATGAATTCATTGCCGGAAACTGCCATCAGTCTGCCTTCCATGAGGATGCAACTCCATTGACAGGAACGAGCAAATTGTCGCCTCTGGTAGGACACCGGTCGAGTACCTCCACCACCGAGACGAACTCTACATCTCGCTCAAATTCTACAGGAAGACAATACAGGTCGACCAACTCGTCTTGGACTACACTTGCCCGACGCACCGCAAGTACCACCTCGCTCAATAAGATGGCTGGGGTTTTGACTGACGAATCTGAACCGCTTCCTACAACCCAGCCTGCAGAGCTTGAACAGGATGGACTAGACTGGAGCGATCCGCACGCAGTTGCTCAGGATCATGTGCCTGATATGATCCCCTTCCCACCTACAAGTGGGCTCAAGAGATATCACCACAAAAGCCATGCTAGCGAGTCCCAAGTGCGTGATGACCTGCCACTTGCCTCACCCATGGAGAGTGCCAGACCAAGGCGTCCGAGAGCCAGGACAACAAGCTTGAGCGCTCAGTCTCCTCCCCCTGTGGGACAGTATGCACTGTTCCCACGGACACATGTGAAAGCCATAGGAGATCACATCTAAATCGGCATCTCAACAATGAATGCGTGCGCCTGTGCCTTCTCTCTAGGCTAATTCAGCTTCTATGGTAATCTCATAGAGGTGAAACTTGTGAACAATTCCCGCTTCATTTATTTTCAATCTGTACATTTCTTGTCTCTCGCTAGCGTTGCGTTTCAGCCTTATTCATTAGACCTACTTTTGTTGCTTTTAAGTTGAGAAACGACTAGAGGCGTATGACACCATTTTCATGTCTTTCTTTCTTCTTTCCATGTCGGTGAGTTATACGATATATATATATATGTCCGGGGTGTTCGCCTAGGAAATGTGATGGATTTTGTTTAGAGATTTGCGGAGCAAGGGTCTTCCTGCAATGTGGCCTGACCTGTCTACACTACCTGTTGCTGGCAAAAGACGACGGGTATCGAAAAGTTGGATTATACAAAACAAGGACATTGCTTTTTTATAACTTTTTTTTGTGTGCGATAGGGTCTGAAACTGGGCCGATTTCGGAACCCAATGGTGAGGTTCCTGGATGGCGATGAGGAATTGCCTACAGACTCGTCGAGGCAATGGTGCCATTTGGTTGCACTACTCTGCAAGACACTTCGAAGGCAGAATGCTGTGGATAAGGTAGCTTAAAATAAAGAGCAAAACTCAAGCTATTATTCATTGTGTGCTTCATGTTTCGCATGAGAAATTACTTTCCGACACTTTTGGACTGAGCTTGACAGGAACATATTGCCAACCTTTGCAATGCGTCTCTTATCGAACATAAGTGCCCACCAGACGAGACAGACGGCCAGAAAATTTTGACGTGGGATGAAGCCCTCATCATTATCCATTCCCCGTGGTTCGGGGTCGTTACAGCTACCTAACCGCCGTCCAACGTACATGTACATGATAACCTATTTTCCCTCCATGCCACACTATTCCCAGCTTAAAAACAAAATTCTCATTAGCTACATTGGTTAGAAAAGTGAAACCTGTAGATAGAGGCTAATGGGAAATAACGCCGCTCGTCATAAACACAGCTAGACGGATCTGAAAAGCTCCAGGCGCCTCGCAACAGAGCACAACCTTCTCCGCCAGATGTCACAGCAACTTCTCCCGCCTGCAACAAAAGGGTTTCGCTATCCCCTGACGCTATTTAGCCAGTCTTCTTCTTCTTTTTCGGGCGCTCCTCCTCATCTTCTTCCTGGTCCTCGTCTTCATCTTCGTCCATCTCATCGTCATCAACATCGCTCTCAGCACTGCCCGATCCAGAGCTCTCATGGGCACTATCGTACTCCTCGGCCACATCGCTATCACTATCTGCATGGAAATCTTCATCCACGCTCTCTTCATCCTCATCGGCTGATCCGCGGTCGGCCTTGCTAGCGACAACTTCATCGTCCGAGTCATCCATGTCTTGTTCCCGAAGAGCAGCAGCAAGCATGTTAGCATCCTCGTCGATTTCATTCTTGACACGCAGACCCTTGAGCTTGAAGAATGTCTCGAGGGCTTTGAGGTCTTCGCGATTGATGTTGCTGAATTGCGATGACCCGGCCCCATTCTTCATCACAACAGTGATGTCAAAGGTAGATAAAGTTGAGACAGCGCCGCCCACGCGAGAGAATGTGACGGATTGTGTTTGCTCGTAGGCAATATATGTGGCCGGTTTGGGGACGAACATGAAAGCTTTTTCTAGGCAATACAGGAACCCTTCACTGGCCTTGATAGAACACTTAATGCCGTACTGACTTCGGTGACTGGAGAAACGAACAAAATGATTAGCTAGCACTCAAAAAACAAACAGTAGGCGAAATAAGCCCAGAATGCACCATGCGTCGGAGGCAAGGGCCGGGACATACGTGATAAAGTCCTTTGCAGGTGATGAAATCTTCTTGTTAGCCAGACCACGGAAGATCTTTGCAACAACGTGATGTAGAGGCTCCTCATAGTGAGGATCCAACTTATCCTTGTATTTGGATTGTAATTCTGACTCCTCGAGGTTCAAGTCAATCGTCACTTCTTCATCCTTCTTAAACTGCATGACAACGAATGGGTATCGCGTCTGGCCTTGACGCAGTGGCGGATCCAAACCAATGCACAACATGCAATGCATCTCGTCGGGCTTTGGGAGGACCATGAATTTTTTGATGGCCTCATACTGGATCTTGTAGTCGTAAGTCTTTCCACGAAGGCGGAATGAAGCTTCGTACATATCGATATCGAAACGACCTCTACAAAAAGAACAAGTGCGTTAGCAAACATATCGCAGAGCAGGGGACACAACAGCCTGGGGCGCAGGAAGAGGGACGCAGCCGTTTGGAGATGTGGCATTTAACGAACCTGGGCGTGAGGTGAAGCACATCGAGAAAGGTAGCGATAGTATCGCCAGCCGTCTCTCCAATCTCTGCCTTCTCGATAAGGGTATCGTAGAAGAGTGTAGCGGCATTCTTCTCCTCAGCTTCCTCTTCCTCGGCATCTTCGCCATCGGCCTCCTTCTTGGTAGTGGTAGTGCCAGGAATATAAAAGCGCATTTCCACCAGCTGATCTCTGCCGCCGCCGGCCTTCTTGCCTTTGCCACGAGCGCCACCAAGCTGACCATCGGTGCCCGTATCATTGGAGTCTTGTGGTAGGGACATCTCGACAGAGACCTCGTTGCGGCCAGCCAGGTTGGTGTTTCCAATCTCGGAGTAGGGAAGCTCAAAGGCAGGCTTATTCTGAACACTAAATGTCAATTCCGCCTTGGAAAACTCAGCCTTGCCCCAATTCCAGCCGCGGAGGGCATGTTCTTTGCTCTCAAGAACTGTGCTGTACCAGTTCTTGAAGACCTTGCTCAGGCGGTCGTAATCCTCTTGTTGGAAGCCATCGAGCTGAATGATGCCTGAATTCCGCTGCAGAATTCGAATCTCATAACCCTTGGCGGCGCGGCTCCATTGCGCACCGCCAATATTACTTTGATCGAGGGTGAAGGTGTCGCCGCCATTGGAAGGCTTCCATCCGAAACCCGTCTCGGCGAATCTGCATTTGCCGCTCTCTTTGGAGAGATCGAGGTAGATGCTGTCGAAGCTCTCACTTAAAAAAAGAGAAGAGGGAAAAAAAATGTCAGCCAAGGGACTAGCCGTCCAATCTGTAATGATTTTGCATTGCGTCTCCAGAACTGGATTCAACGTCGCTCAATGGCAAGGCGAGAGGCAGGGCGTTTGAATACAGACGCATGCGCCACAGGCTAGGCCAGGCAAGAAAGAAAAATTCAAGCTTCCGGGGCAACTCACATTGCAGTCATCTTGAACGATGTGCGCAAGTCTATTTGTCGACACCAAAGAGTCTGGTGTGTTCAAGAAGAAATGGTCACCAAGCCGTTCGAGTCTCCCGATTTTCTCGAGCTATCAAAGAGATCCAGTTGCTTCAACGGCGAGCAGAGGGCAGGCTCCGAAGGTGGATGGTAGTATCGGGACCTCGGATTGGTCGGTCTGCGACAGAAATTTGGAGACACACGCGCCGCAGCAGCACCTTGCCTTGCCTGGAGGAAGGAGCGAGACGCGCTTGCCTAGGAGGAGCGCGTGTTGGCTTTAATTGAGAGTGCTTAGGTAATTGGCCGGCAACCTGGAGCAGCCAACATCAAGAGCTCCAGCGTAAGTCGGGTTAGCCCGGGCCCTGGAGTGTTCCAGCATGTGGCACTGGGGTGGGTGCAAGCGGTTCCATGTCATGCTGGTCAGCTGCCGCGTCACCAGAGAACACCAGACTTCACTCTCGGTACGCAGTACTGCTAACGTAACACCGCTAGCAGATCACATGTGCTGAATGGGCCGGCCCTTCTGTTGGGGTGACTTGGGTGTCGATATTAGCGGCTGGCTGGCCAGTGTAAGGAATGTCGGTCCAGAAGGTGCCGGTGTTCCCCAAGCGCATGCTGATAAACATTGAAGTCAAGTAACATTAAGTAGCAGACTGGGCAGGCCAACTCCGTTCCGCTGGGCCAGGGTACTTCTGTCGTGGCGAGTTCTCAGGACTACTATCCTTCAGGTTAGTAAGCTCCGCAAAACGCCACTGCCGAAGCCTGGAGTTGTCTACAATTACTAACAGTCCTGTTAGCAGCTGGCCTCACTGATCAAAAGTTTGTGTACTCCGTAGCTCCCAGACCAGACTCAACTTAGAACCCCCAGCTGGGTGGTGCTGCCCCAACGATAACACCCAGGTGCCAGACTGTCTCCATGTCCGCGACGACGGGCTGCCGCGTGCGCATGCAAGTGCCATCATTGACGCTCTGGGGCCATGACAACATCGACGCTCCTCTCAAGTCCAATCCAACCCAAGTCGCCCTCACTCTTATCTATCCACTGAACTTGACCCTCGTCTCTTCCTCAACTGTCGCAAAGCTAATTTCCACATACACGATACGATCTCTCCCATCCATCTCTGAATTTTCTTTTTTCTCCATCTCTCAAATATATCCTATTTCTCTCCCAAGACTGGCTCTGCAAAGACTCATGGTATAGCCTCCCACCAGAGGCTGGAAGCGGCCGCCCTTGACCATGTTATCGAGCACCGAGCCACCTCGGGCCTCGTCCCGTTGCACCTCTGCTGGCAGAGTAACCGCCGCGTTCCTGTTGTCTTTGTTGGCAATTACTCCTACAGCTACTGCCTCTCGACTTTCCGCTACCAGTCGAGATGCCGTCGTACCACACCATGTCTTTCTTCCCCCAGGCATTGTCATGCCTCCGAACCCGGAAGCGCCCAAACCAGCCGACCACACATTCACCCTTCGCCACATTTATCACCATGGCACTGACCGACATCCGCGACTACATCGTACCATGGACGTTTCCCACAAGTCTTTGACGTCTCGTGTATTCCTCGCCGCCGAAGACGGCCATGACGAACACGACCTGCCTCACCTCAAAGCGCGGAGCCGTGGTAGCCCCATACAGCGCCTAGTCGATCGGCGACCTGCCGTTGTTGATCCCATGGTTGCACACGCCCGTCGAGAAGGATATGCTGCAGTTCTTGACGCTTCAGCTTGGACAGTTGATGATGTTCCTTCGCCAGACATCACAGACAAGGGCACCGTTCTCAGCTTGGCTTACATGGCGGCCGATGCCTATGTCGAGACTGAAGGCGCCGCGGATTGGTTAGATGTTGGTGACCCCTTCAACCGCAGTGCGGATTTTGGCTGGCAAAGTGACGGCTTGCGCGGACACATCTGGGCTGACGACGATAACTCCACCATTGTCATTGGTCTCAAGGGAACGTCCCCCGCCGTGTTCGACGGTGACGGTACAACAACCAATGACAAAATTAACGATAACTTGTTCTTCAGTTGTTGCTGCGCACAGCAGGGGCAGTGGACTTGGCATCAGGTTTGCGATTGTGCGTCGAGCACGTACTCTTGCAACAACACTTGTGTCGCCCAAGCCTTGCATGAGGAGAGCCGGTACTATGCCGCTGCCCGTGAACTCTACTCCAATGTGACTGAACGCTACCCTGACTCTACAATCTGGATAGCTGGTCACTCACTGGGCGGAGCCGTCAGTTCGCTGCTAGGTCTTACCTACGGCTTACCCGTCGTCACGTTTGAAGCCGTTCCGGAAGCCCTTGCCGCCACTCGTCTTGGCTTGCCCATTCCGCCAGGCTCTGACCCGAAAGCCCCTCAAACAAGGCAAAACACTGGCGCTTACCACTTTGGACATACGGCTGATCCCATCTACATTGGCACCTGCAACGGGGCCACCGCATCGTGTTCCTTTGCCGGGTATGCTCTGGAGACAGCATGCCATACAGGCAGCGAATGCGTCTATGACGTTGTCGCCGACAAAGGCTGGCGTGTGGGAATTGGAACCCACAAGATTCGAGCTGTCATCTCCGATGTCATTTTGAAATATGATGATGTCCCTGAATGCTCCTTGACTCCCGAGTGTCGAGACTGTGCTCAGTGGAAAATGTACGAGAGTAACGGTACAGAGACGACAACCACAGCTACTTCGACGACAACTACGCGTACACGGACACGAACATCAACCTGCAAGACCCCAGGATGGTGGGGTTGTCTCGATAAAACGACTTCGGGTGTCACTCCCACCACCACGTCAAGCTCGTCCTCAACGTCAACCTGCAAGACGCCAGGTTGGTTTGGATGCAAGGACAAAACTACCACTACCAACACAATCACTTCGACGTCAGCCATGACTACTACTACTACTACTACTACTACTACTACTACATCTGCCACACCAACAACCACCTGCGAAACACCGGGTAGGTGGTGGGGTTGTTGGGATGAGGAAGAGACAACCTCGACCACACTGCCTTTACCTGGGACACGCACACAGCCACCAATTACAAAGGGGCCAACATCAACATCAACCTTATGGCCGGTTACGCCAACAAGCAGCACTCCATCCAAAAGGTTGAAATGCCTTCATCGAAATTGGGTAGGATTTTGCAAAGAGTGGGGAGAGGATGAGGAAGTGAATGACTTCATTTCAGATGAGATGTAGTGTTTCTTTCTACTCGTGTACACGGTTCACGGATTTTGGATGCGCAACTGGGAGATAAACGAGGTTGTCGTCGCCGTGTGGTTGTTTCTCAACGAAGTACGCACACTCTGGATGCGAATTCAATATGCCATGGACCCGCCTTAACAGCGAAAGTCGTTTTGATATATCGAAAGCATTCAACCATACATACACATACACTTATACATACGCAGCGATGGTCTTTGATGTTTTTCTTCATGTAATTCCTCGAATATTGGAGATGGGACCGCCCGAGGCTCTACCGCTGTCCTTAGGCGTTTTCTTATTTGTCGTTCGGCTTGGTCTGAGCCGATTTTGGCTAGGGTTGCCAGAGAGCGCAAGGCGACGGAATATTTTTATTTTCTTTTCAATTTTTTTTTTTTGGCTTTTTTCTATTGGGTGGTTCAGCGAAGGGCGTTTGAATACCGGCATATATTGGATCATCGTGGCACTGATAGAAACCCAACCTGACCGTTGGCAGAACCAAAGATTGCGCTCGTCTTTTGCTGGCTTGTTCACTACAGACTACAAACTATTGGCACACTCATAAATTAAGAATATTAATCTCACCCGTAGCCTCATAGCTGTCCTGCAGTGAAAACTGGGCCCGACATAATGGCAATGAAATGTTGCGCATCAACGGGCTAATGCACTTTGTGTTCATGATTGTGGAGTCAAAGGCTAACCAGGCGAGACTAGACATCAATTGGAAACATTTGAAGAGGTGGTTTCAGTCACAAGCAGTCGAGTCTGTCCAATGTTGTGGAATGACTTTAGGAAGTATACCAGATTAGCGCACCAGGACCACTAAAAATATCAGTTGAGGCTTTGCGGCCCGAAACCAGACCCCAAAACCTCCAAACGCGTTGACCAGACTCTCCCACCAGAGAGACACCTTCACATCTACATCTACATCTTCATCTCCCACCCAGCATCCACATCCAACTCCCACCTTCCCAAATGTGGCTCAACCACCAGCTAGTCGTCAGCAAATGATAGTCTCCGTAACGGAAGCGAGACATCATCCCCGATGGATACAGAATCCAAACCCTCTGACAGGGACACGTCGCAGCTGTCGGATCCTCCCAGCGACCTCGATAGCTCCGACAGCGACTCCCCAGCCCTTCAGACGGAATGGCTCGCAACGACGCGAAAACGCCGATCTACGGCTGGAAATCGCATGAAGTCGGTGCTTGCTAATGAAGAACCCGATTCAGACCTCGAGCTTCTATTTGCCGAAGACGAAAACGACCAAGGCTTCTCGGACCTTGACGACGATGGCTCCGACGTGCACATGGACTCCTCGTCCGACGACGAAGATGAAAACAACGCCAACGACGATAATTTAGAAGGCGAAAAAGAGCTGGAGCGTCAAGCAAAAGAAAAGCGCGCCGCTCAGCGCAAACGAAAAGCCCAAGAAGCTATTCCAGCCAAATTCAGGAAGAAGGTTCGCATCGATCCCACGACAAGGGCATCTGTCCCACCCCCCGCGCCACGTCCCAAGAAAAAGTCGGAACGAGCATCATGGCTACCATCTCCCGCCGATCTTCCCACGCGAGCCTCATCTCGAAAGACGACTCGTATATCCAAGGAGCAGTTGCATCAGCAAATGGCCGAGCGTGAAGCGAGGAGGCTCAAGCAGCTAGCTCAGATGGAGAAAAAGGCCGCCCGGTTAGAGGCATTGAAGAAGCCACCCATGACACAGGAGGAGAGGCTGGCCGAGGCTGCCGTTGTAGAGAAGCGCAACAGCAAGAGTCTTAATCGCTGGGAGGAGGCAGAAAAGCAGCGCGAGGAAGAGCGCATGGCGAAGCTCGCTGCCCTGAACCAGCGTACCCTCAAAGGGCCAGTCATTACATTTTGGAGTGGAAAGGGTCAGTGGGACGACATTGAGTTGCGGTTGCTGCGCCAGTACGTGACTGAAGTTGAGGAGAAGCCCAAAAAGAAGCGAGAGAAAATAGACAAAAGCGCCAAAGCAAAGGGCAAGGAAAAGGAAAAGAACAACGAAAAGGCTGCAAGTAAAGAAATATTGAAAGAGACAGACCTTGACAAGTCCCAAGGCGCTGCCAAAACCCAGAATCAAAGCTCAGAGGCCGCCAAGATTGGCGAGGATGTTGCAGACAAGGCTCCAACACTGATCAATAGCGAGAACAGGGCAACCGACGACAATGCGATGAGCAAAGCAGACGTCACTTATGAGTTGGCAGATGCCAACGCAGAGCCTAGCACGGCGGACCAGGTGACGGCCTCTACAGAAACAAAACAAATCGCTGCTACAGACGACACCTCAACGAATTCAGGTTTAACTACAAGCAAACCAGTCGACGAACCTACAAGAGATACCACTGAGGCTACAACAGGGGCAGACCTGAACGCGTCCGATACACCTCCTACCGTTGAAGATACAACCAAACCATCCGGGGAGTCACCCACAACCCTGACTATTGTCCCCAAGGACGAGAAAGATGCAGATGTGGCGATGTCGCAGTCGAAACCATCTGCATCCATGGCAATTCCTGCATCCCCTTCGGCAGCCATAGTGCCTCCTTCACATCCTCCCAGTGGACTTGCTGCTCCTCCACCTCCTCCGCCGGCGAGCCCCTTGGCCACACAAGCTGGCCTCTCTCGACCTCCCGAAGCCAGGCCATCAAGTGTTCTGGCTGCACCCGTTCTTGCTCCACCTCCAGGAATCGACATGAACAGATCTTCGCCTGTAGATGCTCCCAAGTCGAATGTATTAGCACCACCCAATACCCTCCAATCCGCGATCACACCGCCATCTATTCAGCCGGTAGAGCAACCCCGAGTGGCAAACCCATCAGTGTCATCAGCATCCATGACCACAGTTCCCATGGAAGTTGACGCCAAGCCCACTATTCCAGTCGATGCCCACCTTCAGGCTGTTCAGAACGAGACAGCGCCTACAAGCAAATCTGGAAGTCCTAGAGAGTCAGAGGCACCAGCAACAACCGAGCCGCCTCGCGATCTGAACGCAACTCGGAATGGCATCATATATCAAAATTTCGACGGAAATGCCATACGGGACAAAACCGTTCAAACACAGATTCTCTTTGGTCGCAAAATGACAAAACTTGCCAGTAAGTAAACGGATGTCCTTGCCAGCACACCACCTCACCACCCAGTCGTGTCACTCTTCGGTAGCCCCAAGACTAGACGGCTAACAAAATCTTCAACAGAACCTGCTCCAGCGCCAATCTGCGTCATCACCAACAACCCAGCACGATATCGGGATCCGAAAACCAACCTCCCATTCTACAACATGCACGCATACAAAGAGATCCAGCGTCTCAACAATGGCGATTACCAATGGAGTCGTATCCTCGGAGCCTGGGTGGGCAACACGAAGCAAGCAGCGCGTGGCGTTCCAGAACGTTTCCTCAACCCCGGTAATGGCAAACCAAAGGCATCCGCGGCGCCAGGGGACTCTAAAGTCAAGCAGGAAGAAAAGTCGGACGAGACCGAGATAGATACGTCCAACTCGGCCAGTGGCACTGACGTCACTATAAAGACTGATGCACCTCAAGCTCAGGAGCAACATGCACAGCCTGCAAAACAAGTGGCAGCGCAGTAGCACAGAAATTACGACGTTAGGATAGACGTAAAGTCAATGTAAGAACAACTGTATGAGTAGCTTCATGGCCAGGAGATTAGATAATAGATACCCTTTCAATTCAGAACTAGAGGTGGTTCTGCTATGGTTAGACGGCACCGAGAACCAGAGTATCGCGATGTCCAAAGTTCCCATCTCCGGTGTCGTTTTGGTTGTGACTTTTCATTGCTTGTCCAGTGGGTAAGGAGTGGTCACATCACTGGTGTATACGAAGAAGACGAGCAATATCAAAGTCAACATCCTCATCAAAGCTAAAAATGGCAATCAAAATCAATATAATATTGCCTTCTACTTCCGTGCTCCTAAATCGATGGACATTCCCTAAGCTTGGGCGCGCCAAGCAGTCACAAGAATCACACACTCGCCTGAACTCTTGTTGGGGAAAAGTCAGTCGCGAAGGTTTTTCTTCCGAAATGATACAGCCGCTGCCCTCTTTACACTCTACTCAAACATTCTTCCAGAAATATGGGGGTATCGGAAATTTTTGATATGCCTGCCGTCTCTAATCCTGATCTAACGCCAAATAAAAAACAATGATGTCAAAACTGTAGCCGACAAAATCGTGGATAGCAACAAGAAACTTGAAGCTATTTTTGAGGGTTGCCGTCATACTCCGTGGTGTCGTCGGATTTGTGTGATGCAAGGTGATATATGTATTGTCGTCGGGTGTTGTTGTACTGCCACAACGCAGTTGTATCATGCAATGAAATTTTGTACAGATAGAGAGATACTTCTATGGCAATTGAGGGGTCAAATTAATTGTTCTTGTTGCCAATGTCATCCACCATCAAGCCGAGTTCGTTAACGAAGTCATCCAGACCAGTATCAATGGTGGCACCAAGATAATTCGCACCACCAATCGGCATGCTCGAGGTGTGGCCAGCGAGAAGGGATGTCGTATTGAAACCCGTCATTCTGGGACTAGAGCTGTCCGCGGACTTGTGCTCCTCACCATGCCTCGGTAGACTGTATCCCTTAAAAGACTCCCGAGTCGCAAGCCCTGCTCGCGGCCCACATGACAAATAGTCTCCGTCATAGCTTGACAAGACATCTTCATCATTTGAATCGTAAAAAGATGGCAGCTCCTCTGCCAGAGACTGTGGTGACATTGGGGTTGCGAATGTACTTGACGAAATTGATGGTGACGAGTCGCAATGGTTGGGTTCAGAAGTGTCAAGCTTGGGCAGTTGCGAGATATCAGCCAGATCTGAGGGCTCCTGGAAAGTTGGGCTTTGCTTCTTGCTCGTTGGTCGAATCGTGAGTGTCAATGAACTTGAGTTGGCGACTGTTTGAGGCAGCGTGTCTGCTGATACTGAACGCTGGAAAGGAGGAGGAGATAGTCTGGTTGCGAACACTTGGGTCTCTGATATGGCCGACGTGGCAAAGTTCTCGTCATCATCATCTACCTCTTCACTTGGTTCGTTTGGAATTTCCAGGGGCGGTGGGGGGTTGTTGAGAGTTGGTTCCGGTGGCAGCGGCGGGTCTTCTACCAGAAATCGCCGCAGAGACTCTGGAGAGATATCCCTGGTCCGCTTGCCATCGGATGACGACGTCGGTCTACTGTCAGGCAACGGCCACGAGGATGGTGTCATGGTTCCATCGCGACTGCGGCCAGACGTAGCAGGTCTCTCCATCTCTCGACATACCAACTTGCGGCTAAAGAGTCTCTTCCAGGACGGACCGACAGATTCCGAACGATTCGATTGGCGATTATATAGCAAAGATGAGGCAGAGCCAAGTCGACGACCTGCACCATTAACCGAGGCCGCAGGGGCAGGAACTGGGGTAACATATCTCGCCTCAGGATTCATCGTCATGTATGATTCCCGACGAAGCGAATTAACGGAAACGCTGCGATGCCTCAACGACTGTTCGATTGGGACATGAAGTGTATTGACAGTCTGGCCTGGCATATAGGGACAGGCATTTGTTGAAGGCTGAGCAGGATCGTGTATTTCTGTAGAGCCGTCTACTTCGTACTAATAACAGAGATTGGTCAATTTGAGAAATTTGTGCCGTGACGCGCAATCGACGCCATTGATGCTGAAGTAGCCGTGACTTACGTAGTAGTAATATGTGTTGCCCATCCTCAGGCCTCCGTTCCTTGTTGATGTACCGTGGGAAGGCTCATCGCGGGAGATAATATCTTTAAATGAATAACACCCTCTCCATTGGCCACGGCCGCGTCGCAAATCTTGCTTCATTGTGTACCACGTGGAAAAGTTGTCCCAAGACCCAATGAGCTGGACCGAGTTGACAGACGGTTCAGTCTCACTAATGTCGCTTGTGTTAGCAAATTATCTTGGAACCAGCACAAGCAGACAAAACTAGCATTGGTTCAACGTATTCGTCAAATGACAGGTCACTAGACCAGCATGCTCGGAATGCGTGCGGGATTTGACAGACATTGACTCTGACTGATTGTGCGTGAAGCGACGGGAGAAGCAACTAACAGGAACGTGAAACATCAAGAGCACGTGAAGTACTTAAAAGAAAAGCAAAGGGCAATATACCTGCAACAGAACGAAACTTTATGGAATGATACGAAGGGACTGCCAGGATAGCAGTATGTAGTGCTGGTATGCTGGGAAATGTACACCAATTTGCCGCCCTGAACAATATAGTGAAGGGAGCGATTGAGGCAATAGGGAATGCTCTTAGATGAGGAGCGGAACCACCACACAACTCAGCAGATACTTGCACGAACGACAGACGTGGCGACCAAAAAAAAAAAGAAGCAAAAAAATTTTTGGCAGACAAGAAGCATAAAGTAGGAAAAGCAGAATAGGTGCAGTAGCAGGCGGCAATTAAAACTCACAGTAAGAAGGTTATAAGAGTAGTTGAAGGATCCATGGCGTAAGGGGAAAACGCATGTGTAAGTCCGAAGCTTCAATATTATATGCACGTTGAAAGCACGGTTGCTGCAAGCAACTGCGCAGACAGGCGCCTAATGCTGCCGAGATGCCAGGTCCCTGTTGTTCTTCCTTTCCTCTTGCGTGTCTCTGGTGCTTAATTGTGAATGGGACGGTGATGCTGAAACACGGGACGACCGTCGCCTGTTCGAACGGACGCAGGAACCCGAGATCACAAAGCAATCAATTGGCCAATGAGGGCGCGGAAGCGCCGGGCGGAAGCGCAGAACTGGGCCAACGACCGGCCAAGGGGAAACCACTGGTAGGGAGTCGGGCCAGGCGCTTAATGGGTGCAAGTATTGGATGGGCGAAGGCCAGGCGTTGGCGGCTGATCTGCAAGGATGTTTGTGGAGATGTTCTGGCTGATACGTTTGAGGTGCTAGGGGTTGTTTGGTTGCAGAATGGCCACGAAGCCCTGGGTGGTGCCCTGGGTGCTGACGAGAGCAAAGATTCAATGCACTGCAGCCGGGCGCAGCAGGTATGCGAAAGAATGGCGGTAATTTGATTATGTCTGTGCCATGTAGGCGAGTGCGGCGAAGCTGTTAAGCGGGAGACATGAGCTGGCGAACCCTGTATTCTGCGCTGGGAGTACTCAGGTGCTTGCTTTCGCTGGGGGTGTGTGAGCACCAAACGGAATGAGGAAACTGCGCCGTGGACGTTGAAATCAGCCCTGCAATATTAAAACGGTGCCGTAAAATGATCAGTGCTTCTGCAGCGTATGGGTACTGAATGGCTGCTGCATAAGAAGGACGATATAAGTAAAATATGGCGTAGCAATTCGGGCGATGGATGAGGAGGAAGTGCTGGTTTCTCTGTGGGAAAGAATAGAGAAAGCAGATGTTCTCCGGAGACCGGGTGCCACGGACCAGATAAGTGAAATGGGTACCAATTGATGCGTCGACGACGAAGCCAGGACGAGACGAAATGAGACGAGGGTCTGCCTCGCCAGCTGAGAGCTTGTACCAGTACCCAAGTTGTGTCTCACAAAGCTCCAATGGAGGTAGCCAACGGTTCCGGTCGTTGTGGAGATGGAGATTGCTGAGTGCAGAGTGGATTGGGTGGCTTGCATCGACGGACAAAGACCAGGCACTGCTAGGTCTGTTAGGTCTGTTAGGTCTGTTAGGTCGTGGACTAAATTAGCCGTATTGGTAAAGTAACCGTTTCTGGTCTTTCGGTTTGCGTGCAAGCGAAGAATCTAGCGAGGTTGGAGGTCAGCTTCCGGCTGAGAACATATTGATGAAGTCTGATGCATGTGTCTGGTTCATACATACATGTAGATATATACATACAGTATGGAGATAAGTGCCTAAGTCGTCCCGTAGTCGTCCCGTAGTTGTCGTCGAGTCAAGTGAAGCTGGTGTAGCACGCACCAAACCTCATCGGCAGTTGGAGATTGGGCCAGACACGAGGTGGCCGGGTAGGGAACCACAGGGCCAAAGACACCGGGCACTGCAGTAGCAAACAATACCAAATTTCGGATGCCAGAGAAGCTAAGGATTGAAATAGAACATCCATACCGTATGACCGTATGATGACGGTCAATTGGATCGTAGAGGTTGATGGAAGAGAGGGAGAGACAAAGGCGGAAACCGAAGATCTGGAAGCAGCTGTGGAGAATTCCTCATGTTGAAAACATGGATGGGGAAGGAGCGGCCCTGAGGCATGACGCACGAAAGAGGGGGCAAGGGTCTGTTCTGATCTGGTCTGGTTCACCAGCTTGAACCCAGTCTTGCCAGTTGCGCAGCTGGAACCAGATGCAGCGGACATTAATCTCACCAGGGAGACAACCAACCAACCAATTGAACCCCTACATTTACCAGGCATTTTGGTTCATGTTCTGGACTGGCAACTGGATGCCAGACAACATTGAACTTTACCCGTCAAAATTAGGTCAGTACCAGACCCTCGTTGCTCGTGGTCACCCATTGGCTCAGATTATCTCCAGCTTGGCCCAGGGTCACGAAACGGGAAACGCTTGGATGAAAGTGGTTGTCTGCCCCTGTCCTCTCCGATTCCCATCATCAACTCGCCGCTGGCTGTCACCAGTCCTTGACTGTGTACTGACCGAATCGCGGATTAATGTGTCTGGTGCAAGTACTCCATACATACGCAATCAATCCCCCTGGCTGGGGATCGGCGACCAGACGGCACTGGCAAATGGAACATGGGACATGCCCCTGGTCTGGTGCATCCTCAGCCATAACACCACCGGCAATTCCTTTCAATTGAACGTTTTACAACAAACAGGCGTGTCATTTTATGGCCGTTGGCTCAAAGCAATTTTCAGTGTTTGTGAGACGACTTGGCAGCTTGGCATATTGAATGAAAGGCGCAAAGTCCAAAATTTGACGGCTTTCAAATGATGTTCGCTCTGTCAAAACAATCGACTGACTACTCGGTACAATTATTAGACATCATGTTCGTGAGACGACCTGTGACACGTTTGATCATTGGAAGAAGGCGCTTGCAGACGGCGTGGACTACTCAACCACGTTGCATGGCTTGGATGAACCAAGAGGAGCGGTTTCTGGCCCCAGTCGTTTCAGATGAAGGATCAATGATGCACCAGGCTCTACGGAGGGAGTATTTTGTATCCTTACAGAGCTTCTACCATGAAATTCCCAACTGAGAACATGAGGCCTAGACGTCTGGTGGGTGCTGTGCTGTCCAGCGCGTACAATACAGACAGGTTTCCTGCCAGACTTGATGCAAACACGGAGTATTCTGTACCTCGACCACATATCATGCACCGCTGGCCATCGAACACTCGATTTGGTGTGTAAAAGCATGGCAGCAAGACATGTTGGAGAAAAACGCCTTTGTACCACCTGGACTTGGTGCATGCGTGCTGTTGTTGTTTCTGCATGCATGTCCTATGGCGCCGCATTCGTCTTTGTCTCACATCCACATATCCGTTTGGTTCGGTTTTCCCTCCAACGACCACAGACACCAGTCAGTCAAGGAAGCGATCAAGCTGCTACCACCATTACGAAACGAAGCTCATTAGGCTCCCAGTAGCCACGTTGGGACAGTTGACCCGACTTTGACCAACTGTTAGATGGGGTGTTGTTAAGATTTTTAGTATTTTCCCTGGGCATCACAACACACCGGCTGTTCCGAGTCGATATCACAGTGCGATACGTATGCATAATGCATGGCTTATTTCCGTGAGACCCAAAAGACTAGCAAACAGGCTGGTCTCCCGCATGCGAAATGCATGTCTTTGACGACCAAAAGCTGCCTTGTGAATCATCCACGTCACCGATTATCAACACACGGCAGCCAGTCAGCGGTTGCTCACGCAGACCGTTGCCGAAATTCACCACACAAATATTGATCTGAGGCTGAAAGCTGGTCGGTCTGGATGCGCCAAGACCATCAGGTCCACGAACAGTCTGGTCCAGGGCCAGTGCCTTTGTACGACTTGACTTCTAAGTTTAAAGAGCGCACTCACCGATCACAAGCTCCACAACAACCAAGAGAACGCCGACATCATACATGTACCGCTACATGCCAAACTCAAAACCCGGCCAAGCTGAACTGACGCCATTGATTGACTGATTGAGTGACCTCTTCACGGCCCGGGAGCATGCCCAAACCACAAATTACTCTTTGATTGTTCCTCCCGCTTGTGGAACAATGCCATTGATGCCATCCAACATTGGAATCCAACATAACAAGCCTCTACCTGCTAACTCTATCCGATAAGAATCAATTGATTCAATACTTCTCGTTCTATTTACCGCCAAGTCATCACCATAAAAAGAGCACACGCATCCAATACACAAACCCTGTCTGTAGCAAGTTGCAGGCTCGGGCTTTCTGTCATGAAGCTTTCCGAGCAAGCCACGCCGGGTTAAGTAACCAGCATACGGATTGTTCCGTTTGTAAGCTACCAGACTTCTCTCCTCCATACACTCAACCACTCCTACACTTAATCACCTTAACAGTTCACCTTATACTGAATGGACGTTCCCAATAAAGAACCATGTATTCTTTTATTTCCAACTTTGTCGGTTACAACCGAACATTATGTACGCTACATGAAATAATGCCCCCAACCTGCAAGAAACGACAGTATCATTCTCATCGCTACGAAAGAAAACCCCGCTTCCACTCGAATATTACAAATTCGGACAGCCTCATGATGCAGAATACCAGCCCAGCGATTCTTGTTTGCGCGTTCCCATCGTTGCCGCCATGCTTGAAAAAGTTCCCTCAAGTTTTTGTACAAAATGTCGAGTATTCGCATCTTCCACCACCACACCATGCCAAACAGAACAACCCCGTGCCACGGCATGGTGAAAAAATACGGAAAGAAAGTAATGGAGAGAGTAGCCACAACTAATCGACCAAAGGAGGAAGAGGAACAAGTATTAAGATTAAAATAAAGGCGGCGCTGCGGCGTTTGCATCGTGATCCAAAACAGTTTCGCTCCAAGCCCCTCTCCTCGAGGAATAAAGAAAAGGTTGTAATAAGTGATTAAAACAATGTTAGATAGAATAAGAAAAAATGAGAACACCTATGCGTGCAAGGCACCCAGCGCATATGGGGATCAAACATGCTGTCGAAGCAAAGAGAAAAAAGATGTACGTTTAATACTGCGGCATTGACATCGTCTACTTCGTCTTTTCGGTTCGCTTCTTATCAGCAAGCCTGTCGGTTCGAGGGCCCTTGTACTTGGTGCCCAAGATTGAGTCCCAAAAGGTGAAGAATGGCTGGGAGAAATTGGTCTTGATTCCCCACGTTTGGTGGTGAATATCGTGGTAGGCCGCGTTATTGGAAGTGATGAGCTGCAGAGGGTCCCAGGGGAAGGCGTATCCGCAGTGGTCATCAACTGTCTTGATTGTGGAAAAGGCGAAGAAGCACGTTCCCTGTCGAACCGTCATACCCGTGAGTTTAAAGCCAATGCCAGCACCAAGTGTGTCGAGCAAGAATCCTTCCAAGGGGTGGTTGTACAAAGCACCGTAGGCGTATGGAACGTAGAGTCGGTGGTGTCTGGAGTGGAAAGTCGCTACGAAAAGTGTCAGCCCGGGTTACCACTCAGTTCACGATTGGGGGCTGTGCCAGAGAATGAAGAACTTACTGTACATCCATCGATTCACATGCATCAAGCGATGCAGAAAGTACTGCCATGAATCGAGGAAGAAGACAGCCACAAAGAATTGCAAGGCCGGAACAAGGACGTGGTAGATGAATTTGGCAACTGCCATCTCCCATGGAGCAAAGGTCGGCGCAGCAGACCCGGCTGTCGACAGGAACGGGTAGTAGCCGCCAGCAATAGCACCAGCCAGCAGCGGGTGCGTGGCAGACATACTCTTAGAAATAGCAGTGGCATTGAGGCCAAGAAGGCCCAGACAACCGGGCAGGGCTCGCTGGACAAGACGAAGTCTGGTGGCCCAGACAGCAACATCGTATTCAGCCTTTCCAATCACCTCGGGAGGCTCGGACAAGGCCAAAACCGCACCTGTGGCGACTTGTATAATCTGTTGAATAACGACATCGCGAGCGACTTCGTATCGGGAGGCATGGTTTCGGCGCAAAATCTCTTCGGGTGTGTGGAGGCGATATTGTGGAAAGACATCCAGGACGTCAATCATGTGGAAGAACAGCGACATTACCCAGTAGACAATCACGGGCAGTACGAGCGAAAGCCAGAAGTCAGATATCCATGGAAAGAAGTCCCCTCTGGGCTCAAGGGTGTATGAAGGGAGTGGCGGCAGAGCCGAGTCGAAGAGGGTGCTGTTTGCCATGGCGAACAGAACGGAGGGACCCTTGGTGTCGTTCACCATGGTTTGTTTGTGTAACGGCGTCAAGCAGGATTCGCAAACTTCTGCTTGGGTTTAATTGCCAGTAGCTGGTGTGATGAGGGTCGATACAATGGTCGTGTGACGTCGAGTCGCGATGCTCCGAGAGTTGCGGATGGCAGGTTGCTGAGAGGCGCCAGGGTGCGCGACACAGCTGAGTGCTCGGACGACGAAGCTAATGAAAAGGGAGAGTGGGCAACGACGAGCAAAGGCGTGCGTTGCGGTAACCGAAAATGAGTTCGATGTTGTCAGATGGCGTTACCAGTGAAGTTGAAAACAGCAATAGTTGAGGTATGGTGGCAAAGCACTTGACCGTTGAAAAAAAGGAGCGAAAGTCCATGCGAAGATGGAATGATGGGATGGCAAGAGCAAGTTTTTGTTCAATGCGCTGCGGGTACGGAGTACATTCAAGTCAAGTCATGGCTCAAGCTGGCTGGTCGAGATCAAAGACGGCTGGACATTAGTTGGACTGGACAGGAAAAGCGGGTGTCCGAAGCTCCGATACTGCCGCGTGCCGCCGGTTCCTGGCCACATTGAACTGATTGATTGCCCACAGTCAATAGAACACTCACTTGGTCCCTCCTGCCTGTCTTGTCTTCCTAGGTCAACTGGTACGTCAAGATGGCATGACACAAAACATGGGGCATTTGCGAGCAAACCCGAGCATCGAACCGATCAAACTATACATTGCAATTTTAACCGTGGTCAAATAAAACGCGGCTCATCCGTCATGTGCTGGCACATATGCTGATCAATATCATGGGTTTGGAATTTTCGGCTGTTCCCATTGACTGATCAGTCGCTTTGCTCGCTCTCCTTTGATATATTGCGGCATTACGAAGTCAAGATCTCATCAATCAAGTCAAGTGGGACTTGTGAATACGTGTGTCAACTGTCAAGATGAGGTCAAGTTCTCCGTGCTCCCCGTCAGACTTCATGCCCAACCTGCTCCATACAATTACAGTGCAATCACTGGTCCAGGTTTGATCAATCTCGGTTCACACAATCTAAACGCGCCCAGGGCTACGTATCGCGTCTGTCGACTTGAGAGTCAAGACATCAGACATCAGCCCACCCGGGTCCAAAAGAGCCTTTGCCTCAGCCCCAGACAATCGGCTGTCCCAGGCTGTCGATCAGTTCATGAGAAAGTCAATATCAATGATGCTTCTCTGCCGCTGTTGCTGAGTGCATTCTACCAAAAGCTCCAGGCACGCACCCATTCAATGTTGAAATGACCCCTGGTTTCGATGTGCAGGTTTGACTCCAGTTTAATCGATGCCTAGTATTGCCACTCAACGTGTGCCCAAGCAAAGCAAGCCAAGTAAAATAAATAATCCACCTGCATGTGGCGGATTCCACATGCTCGCTGTGGCCGCCGGCCTCCGAGCAGTCCATGACAGACAGGATACATCCATCCTTACACGACTAGGAACCTACTCGATTGCACCCTGTGATCTCGGAGATGTCTCTCTGAGCCCAGCTGATGAATTCTAGCCTTGGCTTTTGGAATGCTGCTACTTGTAACAGTATCAACGAATTTGCCTCCTGCAGAGTAAAGTTGGAGGTGATTCGATCAGCCTTGTGGACCCTTGCTCCCGCTGGTCCCGTCCCCAGATGGCAAAGTCGTTGGCCAAAAATCAATCAGACGATAAGATGATGATTTTATCAGGAGGGCAGTGAGCCTTGGGTGATGGCGCATCCTGCGTCGTATCTGCCCATATCCTCAACTTATTGCTAGATTTGTCATGGAATCCCTGAGCTACCTAGTAGTTTAGGCGCTGCTGCCCTATATTACTGCGCTGGCCTGAATTACGCGAGTGCATCTGCTACATAGAACTGACGGGTGGCAGGGTTTTGAATATTCCTCGTCTAGTATATATGGCTATATCACGTTGATCACTAGTATTCTCGGCCTCGACTATGGGCGTACTGGTGATGATGCGGACGTCAGCGTCAGGAGGTGGACTCGAGGAAATAAACAGCGTTGATCCGGGTGGTGAAGCTGGCGGCATACCGTATTTCGATCAGTGAAGAATTGACCGCATGATTGGCAGCAAATGACGCAAAAGGGAATTGAAATTCCAACGGAAAGTTTTAGAACCAAAACGATATAAGCCTAAAAGTAAAGCAAGAGGATTTGAAAGTATGCCGCCCACGTTCCCATCATCGTTGCACTGCAGGGTAAGTAAAAACTGGACTCTTCGAATGACACGCCCCATTGGTCTCTATTTGAACATGAATGCACCAGACGCACGCGGGTCGAGGCTCGGTTTGGCCTTACAGAGTCTGGTTGAACACGGGCCATTTGGGATTAGCGCGTGCAGAACGAGGGGCAACACTTGAATGTGGGAGGCAGAAAAAAAAAGCAGAAAAATAAAAAAAAAAATTGAACCCAACCAGTTGACCCCACTGTGTGCTGCCGCCGCCCATAGTGGCCACTCCTCCCTCTTCTGCTTGTCTTGTCTGGCCCATCTCCACTTGCATCTGATTTCTTTTCCTCTTCCTCTTGCACCTCCTCCCCCGAAATTCCACAGTATCTACGGCCTCGAGTCTATTAAACCGTCACCATGATTATTTTCAAGGTATGCCACTGGAAACCAAGACACCACTTTTATCCAAATCACCACAGAGAGAAGCGCAAGTGTTTTTGCTGGCGACAAAACGCAGCCTTGACTCTGCGGCTACCCCGCCAATCTTTGCTCCATTGCCTGCCATGTGTCGCAAAACTCCCCATCACGAACCACGAATTGTACTGACGCCGCAATTTTAACAGGACCTCCTCACCGATGACGAGATCATCTCCGACTCCTATGACCTCAAGGAGATCGATGGCATCGTCTACGAGGCCGACTGTGCCATGATCACTGAGGAGGCTGTCAATGTCGGTACGTTTTTGTTGGCCATCCTGGTTTTTCAACCCCGCCACCTCCTTCTGCTCCTCCTGTCCGTTGCCCCCAAAACAACAAGGCCCTTGATTTTTCTCGCCTTGGACCCCGCCATCCCATCCAAGTCCCAAGTAGTCAACCTGCTCTGTTGCTTCACGACCACCACAAAATACGACCCCTCGCTTCATGCGCAACGAGACATTGTTCACCCGCCGCTTGATGGATTGACTTCGACAATGCAACTTGGCGACTAAATCGACATACCCTTCCACGAACTACTTTTAATTCAATTTCAATATATTCACTGCATCTCCCAGAGTCATGCATAACTTGATGCTAATGAACCCCGCTTTACAGACACTGGCGCCAACGCTTCCGCTGAGGAGGCCGACGAGGCTCTCGAGGATACCGCCGTCAAGGTCAACAACATCGTCCACTCTTTCCGTCTCCAGAGCACTTCTTTCGACAAGAAGGGCTATCTCGCTTACCTCAAGGGTATGTACAAAGATGCTTTGCCACTATCCCAATATCCCATGCGCTTGGACTGTCGCACATATTCAAGCTATGCGCAAAATGCTGACGATGCAATGTGTAGCCTACATGAAGGCCGTCAAGGCTGGTATGCAGGAGCGTGGCGCTCCTGCCGAGGAGATCACTGCCTTCGAGAAGGGTGCCCAGACCTACGTCAAGGAGAAGCTTCTGCCCAACTTCAAGGACTTCGAGTTCTACACTGGCGAGTCTATGAACCCCGATGGCCTGTAAGTACATGTCGGCTCATCCGTCGACCCTTTAACCCTACATCTCGTGCTACCGGGTGGCCGTGTTCTCGAAGAGCAGAAAACTAATCGTTGCTGCAGTGTTGTTCTCCTCAACTACCGCGAGGACGGTGTCACCCCCTACGTCATTGTCTGGAAGCACGGTCTCAAGGAGATGAAGGTCTAAGCGATTTTAAAATCTAAAGATAATCTGCATATGAGTTTTGATGTATGAGGGCAATGACTTAGAAAAAAAGCTATTGTAGTGCGTTTTTTTCCCCAGCGCCTGGCGTACATTGCCACATTTGTAGCAGCAATAGGAAAAATAAGCAAAGATAACGAATCGCTCGAATTTTGTTCCCGTAGTGAATGAACGAGTGAGTGGCCGGTGACAAAGTCGTCGTTCCTGTAAAGGTCTCGATCCCCCGGCATAGTCATTCACTCTCCTCACACTATACTATATACGAAACTTGGAGACTACAGATTCCTCACAGCCGCAGCTAACCTAATCACTACATGCGCAGCAACTGACAAATGTGACACCCCGGGACCGCTCTAAAAGGAAAAGAATAACGCCAATATGCAATGCAAAGTACTCGAAAAACATTTCCCCAACAAATCAACAAGATCCAACAAAATCATAACCCTCCTTCAGAATTGCGGTCTCGTGGACATGGGAACCGGAGGTGGCCCACCACCCTGCGAACCAGGAGGATTTGTCGCAGCAAGACCAGGTTTCTTCTTCGGAGGCGGAGGCGGCGGCTTCTTCTTCCCAGCCAAGTCTGGCACAGCTGCTGGAGCGGCCTCCGTCGCAGGTACACCCGTATATGGCTGACCTGGGCCAGGTAATGGTGGCGGTGACGATTTCTTATGTGCCTGTTCTGTAGTTTGCGAGCCCGTGTATGCGCCAACCTTGTCCATCACACCGTACTTTTGGTTCAGGTTGTTGGCTGCCCTGGCACCAGCGGCAACTTGTTCCCCATGACGTTGTCGAAAGTTGTTGGCGGTACTGGCGGCGGATTTGGCGTCGGAGAATGAAACCGACGATGGGTCTTTTTGGAAGTTTGACGCCGTCTTGAGGGCTGCTTGCTTTTGAGCCCATGTTGTGCCTCCGCTGGGTGCAGGTGGTTGTTCCTGGGCTGACGATCCTGTCGAAGAGGTCCCCAGTTTGGCGAAACGACCTTGTAGTTCGTTGACTTGAGCGCCCCATTTCCCAGCCCCCGGGGAAGGCGACGGCGATGCTCGTGCTGCCGGAGGAGGAGGCGGACTTGGCGAAGCCGAGTTTTTAGCGCCTCCGTGGCCGATGCCCAACGCTGGAACAGACACGCCTGCTGCGCCGAGCCTATTCACAGCGCCCTCGTTTAATCCGCCAGTCTGCTCACCCCCTCCGGCAGCACCTCTCGGCGGTAATCGAGGCGGCAAACTGGGCGGCAGTGCCTTTGGTGCCGCACCACCAGTAGCTTCATTGTACGACGGGGGACTCCTCCCGTCTGCACCGTCCCTCCTGCCCGGCGGTCTGGCAAAGCTATCCGTCGATAAACCCGTAGTATTCACCTGATACGCCTTTGGTTGACGTGGTCCGTCCTCGATTTGTTTGCTCGCTGCCGGCGCCCCCTCAATAGGCTCGACTCCGCTGCCCGTGTTCCTCGCCGGCGGTTCCACGGGTCCGGCCCTGGGATCGGCGTATTTCGACGGAGCCGTGATGACCTTGCGCTTAACAGAGGCTGGCTTCGGAGCAGGCGCAAGACCACTACCCGTTCGCTTGGGCGGCGGCGCAAAGGAAGCAGGGTCCTTGAGGTCAGTCAGCGGACGGGCGACGTGATCCGAGCTGCTTTCCTCCTTGTCCTTGTTGCGGCCCATAAGACCGGACTAGATCGACCGCTGTTAGTACACGGTTGAGGATGTTGGCAGGTAGTGACTTGTGATGAAGCGAGAGGGCTTGAAAGTAACTCTCTGCAGCAAGTTTACGCACCACTGAGTTTCTGATTCCCCCTCCCGACTTCTCCGGATGCCATCCGTTCTTCATGATGCCTTTGAACTCCGGCATGGTGAAAAAGTCGTGCGGGGACGCACTTGAATTCTTATTTCGGGTATTGCAAGACGGTTCGTATGCTGGAGGGGATGGTAGAAGGTGATGAAGTAGAATTAGCTCATGAGGGGCGGCGCAGATGGCGTTGGCGCAAAGAGCTGACGAGTTTAGACGTTCTTGTCGAGGAAGAGGCGGTCCATTTTGGGTTGGTCGTCACGAGCGGGAGCAAGTGGAAGTGGGGTGACGTAAAACGGCACTGGGCACGGGCATTTTGGCATGCGATCAAACGGGCTTGCTTGCGCTTGATTGATTGATTGATTGATTGATACGTGGGGCATTTGCGACAATGAAGAACTGCGACGTTGAATAACAACACATCAACACCACCCATATCACAATTGACTTTTGCGAATGTCTGCAAGAATGTCTCTGCCTTCGCTTACTCTTCTACTATAACATCCATATACAGCGCCACTCAACCAATTCATCAACCTTGTCACCGCCACCATCGAACGCGTCGAGATCGCGTATCACAGCTTCACCATGGCATCCAACGAAACATCAGACTATGAGCTTCTCACAGAACACTTTAGCTATCCTCCCGTGGTACGTCCCCATATCTACACTCAATCCGCAAATACCAATTCCAAACCACCACATTCAATGCCCACCAACTCACTCACAACCCCAGGCCCTCATCGACGACATCATCAACACCATCAACGTCCTCGCCGACCGCGCCCTCGACTCCGTCGAACGCCTGCTCCTCAACATCCCCCCCCAAAACCTAGGCTTCAAGCCCCCCAAACAAAAATCCACCACCCCCAACGACCCCCAATCCGCCCAAGACGCAGCCAAGCTCGAGATCGAAAACGGCACCCACCAGCTCGAGACGCTCCTCAACGCGGCCATCGACAAAAACTTCGACATCTTCGAGCTCTACACCATGCAAAACATCCTGACCGTGCAACCCAAACACCAGCCCTTCATGCGCCTCTCGCACTACAACAACCTCGACCTCTCCGGCGGGCCCGACAAACCCACTCTCGAGAGCATCACCGCCCTCCGGCGAAGACTCCAAGCCAGCCAGAAGCTGCACGTGGCTCTTGAATCGGAACGGGCCAAAAACGACGCGCTCCTACGGAAACTGAAAAGCGCACTGGGCGCATCTACAGACGACACTGTCAAGAGGGAAGATACCGAGGACACGCCTAGCAATCAATTGGGATTCCTGCGCGACAAGGGAACGTTGGAGCAAGGCGGGACGAATAAACCGATTACTACGACTACGGAATTCACACTGTCGCAATTGAACTCCCTGCGCTCACTATCCCAGTCCCTAACTAGACTACTCCCGGAACTGGGTGGCGAGGCCGACGATACAGACGCTGAGAAGTCGTGGCGTCGCGAACGGGCAGAATACATTGAGAGCGCATCGCGCAAGTATTTAGAACGATCGGGAGGCCTGGAACTCGGACCGCATGGTGAAGTGCGAGACGGGGAGTGGCAAGGCGGTGGGAGGTCATTAACTAAGAGTGAGGTGGAGGGTTTGGAGAATGTTGCGGCTATTCTAGGGAAGAAGGAAGACTCGAATCGTGATGACGACCCCATGGATGAATCTTGATATTTGGTTTTGTTAAGAATAATGACTGATGGTTTGGAATTTGGCTTATACAAGGCCCTGTAAGGTGGGAATTTTACACCCAAAGGTGAATATATTACACGTTTATGCTACACTACAACGTACATCCCGTATCATACACGCAACTTGGTTTCCAAACCCTCCGGCACATCCGCCCAATTAATCAACCCATTCTCCCTGGCAAGGTACCAAAAATGATGCCTCCAGTACCTGTTATCCCTACCAAACGAGCCCTCCGCCGCCGCCCTCTTGAGCATATGGTCCAACACAACCGCCACGACTTTCTTCGCATCCTCAACGTCAGCAACATCACCAATCTCCAGCAACGCCTTCAACAAATCCGTCAAGCAAGGCAGCGACGTAACTGGGCGTCCACGGCGAGCAAGATCGTCAAACACCCTCATCGCAGAGTGAAGATCCCCCGTGACGGCATAGGCGCTAATCACACGCTCCCACAGCGTCTGGTCGCCCTGACTGACACTCGATAGCTTGTGTTCCCGGAGGAGGGCGCGGATCGCGGCCCCATTAGGAGGCAAGGGATTACGAGAAACCGCTCGCTCGATGAGAATCGTCACCATGTGCGGCGTCGCAGACAGCCCAGCGGCATTCATGTGTGCCTGCACCGCGGCAATGGCCTCATCCGCACCGCCATTGGCAAGCGACGCCACGGCATACAGCATCTTGCCGTATGTTTCTTGATTGGCCCTCAGCCCCGCGGCTTCAATGTCTGCGAAGATCTGGCGCACGACGTGCACCTGTTCGGCGGCCGAGGCATTCTCCATGGCGCCGAGAAGTTCCTCAAGGATGATGGTGAACGACGCTGCGTCGGGTTCCACGCCCTGCTTCTTCATGGCCTTTAGCAGACTTTGCACATCCTCGGGGTCGTTGGTGCGGAAACTCTCCCTTAGAAGAATGTTGTATGTGCGGATGTTGGGCTCGATACCTTCCCTTCCAGCCCATGCGAGCACTTCGTTTGCCGCCCGGCGATCGAGCCTAATGAGGCCCTTGAAGGCGGCATTGACAACCTCAATGCTGGGCTGGATGGCTATCTTGGCTGCACTTTCGACGCTGCCTCTGCTGGCGACGGCCTTTTTCCAGATACTTTGCATCTCTGCGAGGGCTTGGATGCCAGACTCCGGTTTACCCGACTCAATGAGGCCGGAGATGCGTGCTGTCCATATAACGGAATCGAGTCTGAGGCTGGACTCGACTAATTTGTTCCACAGGCTTTCAATTCGTTCGACGTCTTTGCACATTTTCCACCCGTGCATCATGCTGGTGAAGGACCGAACTGTAGGCGAGACATTGATATCCCGCATGACATCTAGCGTTTCCTGTAGCTTGTTGGGTCGCCGTACCGCGCACCAGACAAAGATCCAGAAATCGATAAACTCTGCGTCTTCGCTCATCTGTCGTCCCAGGTCTGGGTTTTGAGCCAGATTATCCTTCAGATCCTGCCATATGGATACAATGGCACCAGTGTTGCGAGCTCGGTACGCTGCACGAAGCTGCTTGTGAAAAATCGAGAGGCCAGACGCTTCGCCTGACGAATGTGATGGCCTGTGAGATGATTTCGTGCCTTTGCGCCACGCTGAATCCTTCCTGAACACCATGTTTCTTGCTTGCGGCCACTGGGATACCACATACGACTGCAATTCGGATAGTTTTGCCGGCGGGAACTTGATTTTGCTGGCGAACAAGTCGTTGACATATGCTTCGTCTGCAGGCTGGTCTGCCAGTGCAACAGTAACGAGGTTCAATAATGGCGCCGCCTTGATTTGACTCCCCTCTCTCGCCAAACGCGGGTCAGAAAGAACAGCCAAAGTCGCCAAAAGACCGGGCACAACTTCACGAGACTGCTCGATACGGAACTGGATGAAGATTCTCGCCAAATCTTTAGTCGTAGGCGCCATCTTTGAACCCTTGCTGTTCTTCGACTCTTCTTGTTTGGACACCGGTGTAGGAAGCGTTGAAAATTCTGCGAGCATCTCGTTCACGGTCGGCAAAACAAATCGTAGTCCGTGGCCATGGCCATGTTGCACCTGACTCATCCTCCGCAACTGCGAAATATGCTTCCACATGTCCAAAAGTTCGTCGAGGAGTACATTTCGCTCTGCTGAAGTGTGCTTCTTGCTGATCAAGGTGTAGCACAGGCCCAAGACAAGCTGATTCCGCAAATCCAGGTCCCATTTACCGATAGTACCAAACATTTTGGACAGAGCAACACTCGTGCCCCTGACACCGTGCTCCGCGGCGCTTTCACACATGGTCGATAAGAATTGCGTAGTCAAAATGTAGAGATGCTTGGGGAGATGGCCACGCAGCTCCTTGACATGCGGCCATATGTCGTTTTGGCATAGCTGCAGCTTTTCCGGGTCATCAAGGTCGTTCCTTTCGATCAATTCCTTCATTTTGGCAGCGACTTCCCACTCTCCCAGCGCAATTGACGAGGAAGATGGGCGAGAAACAGTGGAAGCAAACGATTTGCTAGCACTAGCGTCTGGCTTTTGCACCACGTCGTTGAATAAAGCTACGGCCGAGGAGGAGTCCTTCTTCCTGATGGGTTGCCTTTTGGGAGTTCCAGATGCTTTCTGAGAGAATGATGCCCTACGAGGGAGGGGTTTCCCGGAAACTGCTTCTTCGCTAGTATGTCTGCCGGCCTGGGCTGTTGAATTTGGGCGCGACTGATGTAAAGACCCGGAGACTGGAGGTGGCAAGCCAGAGATAGGTGCAGATGCGGACGCAGGTCCGGCTGTATACGCTGGCATCGCAGCCACACGCATACGCGAAGCGCATCGCGAACAGACGGTTCTCGATGCGTACATGGCGGATGCGGGGCGCGAATTGAGGTGAATTGTGTGTGATGTTGAGGATATCAAAGGTCAATGGTAGCTCCTGGCGACAACTTTTTTGGGGTTGTGGTTGGGTGACCTGACAGGGGTGCAGATCCACCTGGCCAATGAAATGGTATCAAGTTCACGATCAAGTGCAATAAGGCAGACTGTGACAAATATTGACTGTTCTTAGCAATTTACAACAAAAGCATTAAATATTGAACAATACTATTCTAGTTTCAAGTATTCCCGTAATTCATATACCAGCCATCTCACCATTTACCTCCTCACACAACCCTACAACCCTACAAAGAAGCCTCAAACTTGCCATCAATAGCCTCAATCTTTTCCACACTCCTCTTATACCCATCCTCCGCCTCCAACAGCTTCACATATTCAGCAACCCTCGGATACGCCTTCTCCCACGACCCGCCCTCGAAGTGACCCAGCTCATTGAAGCGTCCAGACCCAGCAATAAGAGGGAAACTCATCAGTATATCCGCCGCGGTAAGCGACTCCCCACAGAGATACTTGCCGCTCGACGTCTCCAGCTGGTCGTTCAGAAAGGCAAGATGGCGCTTCACATTAGGATAAACGAACATGGCGATGATGCGATTCGCAATAATGGAGGTAATTGGCCGCACGAGGAACGGAACCTGAGGAGATTTGAGCCCTGTTTTGCGGAAACTGTCAGTCATCATCCATCACATCCATCACATCCACTTCCATGTCCAAGCAGACAACAACAAGACGAGAAAAGAAAAAAAACTCACGAGATGTAACCAGCGCAAAAACCAGATACGGCATAAAACTCCCCTCCGCATAATGCATATAATACCCATACCGCAACCACTCCTCCGTCTCACCACCAATGGTACCCTCCTTCCCATCCTTCCACTGCTTCGGCACCAGCTTCTTCCCTTCAGGCACATGATCCACAAGATACTGCGTCATGAAGCCGCTCTCCGCCAGGATGATGGGCTTACTGGCATCTCCTCCGGCGGGGACGATTCCAATGACGGGCGACTTCCCCAGCGGATGAATCTTTTCGAGCTCCTTGGGCGCGAGGAGGGTCTCCTTGTCGCGGTGGAAGACTTCGATCTCGTACGGGACTTTCAGTTCCTCGAGGAGCCATATTATGCGCTGCGAGCGCGAGTGGTTGAGCCTGGAGTAAAACGCAAAATGAGTGCGAGGTTTCCCAAAATGTTCCAGTCACGACGACCAAAATCAATTTGAATTCGTCTCGTGCTTGTGTTGCGCAGTGTAAACGTACCAGTACAGCGTAATCTTTGGTGAATCAGACGCCATTTTGATTCAATGTTGATAGTAATCCGTAGATGTGAGGCCCAGGTCAACGCAGCAAGATGGGAAACGCAAACACACTTAAATAGTAAATCTTAAATTCCCCCATCTCCACAAGGCACCGCAATGGGTAGCAACCAGATTATCAATGATCGATCCATTTCAATCATAGCTTCATTTCATGGAGCTAGCTAGCTCAATCCAGGCAGGATGAGGCAAGATGCGGTACAAACATGGACATGGACATGGACATGGAGTCAACAGACTGCCTCGGCCCACGACCCATATGCAAGTCCCTCCCACCTGTTGGCGTCTGGTCCCCACGTCCCATCGCACCGTCGGGCAAATTCAACAGCCAAAAAATGGCATCAAATTGCCCAAGCAGTCGAGCGCCCATCGCCTCAACTAGCGCATGACGACATGGATTCCAATGTTGCCATGGAGCATGCAGCATGGAAACTCACATGCATCAAACCATGCATGCGTATTACACATTCCGCCACTCGTCCAGGCACGCAGTTCTGTCCCGATTCAATTCCACCAAGTAACTACCTTCATCTTGCCTAACCTGCGTACTTGATGCTTCCCCGAGCCAGGCTCTCAAGTGCTCTCGGATACAACCAATGCCGAGTCTTGACCCACTAACATCTTCAACCTGCAATTTGGTACCCACAATGTTAAGCTGTCCATATCTGGTTGTCTGACCTGGTCAAGAACATTGAAAGCCTCAACCGTTATGCCTACGCCTGCGCCCTCGCCTTCGCCTTCGCCTTCGCCTTCGCTTTCGCTTTCGCACCCGCCTCCAGCTGCCGTTCAGAGAACTTCACCCTGAGGCTGCAAGGAGAGTCCAAACACCGCGCGTAAACATCTCGCTATAAATGTTTCACCGTATTATAAATATTTTCATGCACTCATCACTACCAATTGCACCGATCGGCGACTATATCCATCCGATTCAGTCTCAGTTTCAGTTTACATGACCATATTTGTCTCAATACATTCATTCATTCATCCATGACTTGATGTACTGTACCACCTTCTATCTGTCTTGACCTTCCAACCACTAAACACCCCTCTATTTCATGCATGTGCCCATGAATTGATATCCAGAAATTTCTATCTTCTTCTATACCAGATGTTCTCCTCGCAGTATTCAAGAAACTGAACCTGCCCACCTTGGACAAAGTAAAAAACACCCAAACCTGAATATTCAACAAGCAAACACATACCAAAGAAAGTAGCCCGCCTTCAAACACTCCCATCCGCGTTAATAATGACCAATCATCATCACAGTACAGTAGGTAGCCCTTGCTTCGCCACTGTTATTCAACCTCGCCGTCGTGTTTTGGCAGCACCTCGACCAGTCGCCTCAGTTTGCGCCTCTCTCTTTTTGCTTTGTTTCCGAGCTCTAGGTGGCGGCGGAGGGTCTGAATGAAGATGACCCAGCTCTTCAAGCGCCATTGTGTTTTCCCACTGTAAGCACCGGTAGCTTGGCGGCTCAGGCGTCTTCTCCCGGATACGTGAGCTGCTGCGTTTCGCCACACCCTCATCCTTCTTAGTCTTGTCCTTGTCGCTCTCCAGGTACTTCTTTCTGTTTTCCATGTGTCTGGCGATCTTTTCCTTGTAGTTGACAAGCTCTTTTCGCAGCTTCAACTCGTTGAAGCCCCGAGGATCCAGCCACTTGATCAGCGCATTCAGATCCTCGGGCTCTGAGATGTAGCCCCATTGCCTGGCAGTGAAGACGCTGGTCCCATTTTCTTCCTTGGCTTTGCGCTCCGCTACCGTCATCTTGAACTTGGCCTTGTACTCATTTTGCAATTCCGCAGGCCCATCAATGTACCCCTCACGCTCCATATCATCTGGTCCCTGAACCCAGATGCATCCGTTGGCGTATTCCGAGTAAGCTGTTGAGCTCGTCGGGAGTCCGCCATAAGGCATACCGTTTCTTTCAAACCAGTAGTATCGATTCCAGAACCGATCCTTACCCAGCACTCTCGTACGGGGGCAGTCGGCTTCGCGCAGATCGTTTTCGATAACGGCAACCTCCTCTTCGCATTCTTTGATAATGTCCTCCTTCTTCTGGATCTCTTTGAGAATCTTGTTGTACTGTTTCTGTTGTTGAGGAGTCAGCTTGACAGCCTCTTTCTTCGGCTTGTCCTTTTCGGCCACCTTCTCTTTCTCTTTCTCATTCTCTTTCGTCTTTTCCTTCTTCTGGTTTTCGGATTCAGCCTCCTTCTTTTTCTTCTTGTCCCCAGGCACACGACCCCTTCGTTTGCCTTTAGCCTGACCGAGCTCCTCATCGTTGCCGTTGCCAACTTCCTCTTTTTCGAGCTGCGATTCATCAACATCGGCCATCTTGACATCCTCTTCAACCTTTACAGCCTTATCATCAGGCTCCTCGGATGGATCTGGGTCAGGGATAAGCTCTCTTCTTTGCTCGTGCAGCACGCGGACGTCCTCGATACTATCAGTCAGTCACAGTCAGCTTCCGACCAGAAACGTATAGTTTGCGCCTTGAGAAGGCCATTGTGGAAACTTACGCTTGCTTCTTCTGCCGTTGCCATTCGATCCTGTCCTTTCGGTATTTGGTCATAGTTTCGCTACAGTCTTCCATGTAGCCTCGGACAGCCTTGGTCTGCATCGTAAGGAGACATATTATCTGCAAAGCCTTTACCCGATAGTTGACATCGAGTTCCGCATAACTTTGCCGGACAACGTCCTGTGTGGGTTCTGCGTCAGCGGGTACCAGCTGTTCGAGCAGTTCTTCGCAGGGTTCCTTATAGCGATGATCTTTCGATAGTTGATGCAATAGGCCAACCATAATTCTCTCCCACCCGCCATTGGAGAAGTCGCGCTTTCGAAGATGATCTATCCAGTCAAACTCTCTCATCATCTCTTCTGCTCGGTTACGGGATTCTTGTTCCGCCCGAATTTCCTCCTTCTCGGCGGCTGCCGCTTCTGCCGCTAACCTTTCGGCCTCAAGCTTGGCAAGGCTGCTGCGGGTGGCACGGCCTTTGGGCTTCTCCTCAGGTTCAGGCGTTGCCTCCTCTTCCTCTTCGTCTTCTGCATCATCGTCCTCGTCCTCGTCATCATCCTCATCGCTGTACTCATCTTCTAGCTCCGGTAGATTTATGCGAACTTTACCCCCTTCGCGCTCCGAGTCGACAAGTATTTTCAGCACGGAGCAGTGAATCTCGTCAAATAATTGGACCTGGATATCCCCGGAAGCTACTGACATGGTTTCGATGAAGTCGTCAAAGGTGAACGAGTCAAGCTGAAAGATCTCGCAATAAACGTTTAACGTGTCCCACGTTTCCAGAAAGGCACCGACCGCGGCCATGTCGATTTTGTCAAAGATGGGTTGGGATTCGTCAATCTCGGGCTCAATCTTGACTGGCGGATCATGACACATAAATTTGAGACGCGGGCGAGCGCTGCCCTCTTTAGGCGGTAGTGCCAGATCCTCGATAGGGTACTTCGTAGGGGGCGGAGGAGGCGGCGGAGTGGGTTCTCGGACAGGTACTCTTGGTTGCTGATCATGCTGTATTGACCCATTGACGCCATTGATAGACTCGCCAAGCGGCCATTTCGGTCCCTTGACACCGGCTTGACCTTGCTTTCCCTTTTGAGTTTTTGTGGCCGGTTTCAATTCGGGTAGACGCATTGGTCCGTTATTCGGTTGTCCATTTACTTCAGTCGTAATACCTCGTTTTTGAGCTTGGAGTTGTTTCCGCTCTAAGAGCTTCGTATCGTGTCGAAGATGAGGAGGGACTCTGGTGTCAATGTGATACATGTCGGCGTAGTCGTGCTTGACCAACCAAGGCGCTCCCGTCCACGCTTCTCTCATAACTGTCTTTTTAATGAACGATCTTAGCATAGCTTTCGTAAAGATCCCGCGATCGCGGCAAATGTGCTCATCGGTCATGATTGTTTCCTTGCCGGTATCCTTGATGTTGACGAGGTAGCGCGTGACTGGCAAAGTCCGGGATCCATCGGGTAATATTCGTGGCCCAAAGGTTGTCTTATCTCTAACCAGGCCATGAATTCTATCCCCTCCATCGAGTGTAACCGTTACCTCCTCACCAGGGAAGTAGTCGTGTTTAAATTCGTCGTAGATCATGTCGACAAGGTTATCCAGCCGCGAAATGGTTTGAAATTGGACTTTGCGGAGTATTGGGCCTTTGAGTGCCTCGGGAAACGAAGCCTCGACTTCGCGTCCACCGGTAAGCTGTGTGACAAGAAACATGGTGAGTAACTACTTCCTTTTGGCGCTGCAAGTCCGATAAGGAGTGGGATCGAACCTCGCTGTTGAAAGCCTCGAAGAAAGTGAGGCCAGAATGACCGGTTATTTGGTCATTGAATCGACGCTGCAAGCACAGTGTGTAAGACAGGGGCCAAAGCGGGTTTGTGTATATTGTAGATGAAGAACGTAGAACATACCTGCTTGTAAAAGTCCATCCTGTTGGGGGCAAAGAACGATCAGTGTGTAAGCAATCTTTATGTTGCCAAAGCGCCAACGGCGGGATTGTGTATTTCTACTCAACGCGCCAGATGCGAAGGAAGAGACTTACCGACTTAGATAGTCCTCATAGTTCGTAAATATCTCCCCTGTTTGGGGAATATGCCACACCTGAATAAGTCAGAAACCTCAAATCCTTAACGTTGGAGTTTGCCTGTGACCGAGGGATTGACCAAATTACGCACCTCTGCATTCTCGTCTAGAATTTCCGCCGGTGGTAGGAATCGAACCGGCTTACGTTTGAAGAGTACCTGTGAGGTGTGTCAGTGGCTATGTGTATCTTCAGAGGCATTTCGCACGCCTCAAATTCCGCAGGAATAATCATTACCATGATGCCAATACAAACTGAAGCTCCGCCTGGCGGAGCAGTTACGAATACCACTCCAGAATTGGAAACTTATGTAGACTGCTGCTCCCAACTACCAACTATGCAGGGTGTAAAACAGGAGCCAATGCGACATATGGCGATATACAAGATGCTGTTGCGCGCGGGTAGCACTCGTTGTGAGCGGGATAGTCAGAGAGCTGAGACGTTGGAGTTGTTGGCCGTCGTGGGTCGTGGAGGGAATTCGTCTTTACAGACTTATACGCGGTTATGGTGGCGCGCGTGAGCCAATATATGTATGGGGATAGAGGCAAGTATATCTAGCAAAGCAAAGTATAGGACGGATTTGCGCGTCAAGTTGGGTTGGCGGCGTGCGACGGCCACAGAGATGCAAAAAGTTGCAAAGATGAAAACGCGCGACACTTGTTGACGTGCAACGTTGGAGAAGGAGAAAAAGAATTAGCTGAGAGAGCCAAGCGGGAGGAAGAGGAAGGTCCAGCCAAGCAGGAGCAAGGATCAAAAAACTGTGGGGGTGGGCGGAAGAGGATGAAAGACCATTTGTCTGGCTTTGATCACTCGTCAGTTGAGTTTGGAAAGAGTTGAGGAGTAAGAAAGACAGGTGCAAGAGTAAAGTGATTGAAGAGAGGCAGGAACCTAAGACACAGAAAACTAGAACGGGCAAGAGCGGCAAGGAAGCAAGTGACGGCGCGTGCAAGTAGACACCCACGAAGACGCCAATATGGACAAGGTTCCGAAGGAGGCCGATCCACTGCGAAAAGGTACCTCAACATGGATTGGGGCGCGCCGCCGGGGTACATGTGAGCGTTGAACCTCCCACGCTACGTAAACACGACCAGGGTTTGGATAGGACCAGGCTGGACAGAGTTTCTGAGGCTGCATCTACAAAGACTGATGTACGGAGTAGAGGCTGGAAAGGTAAGGTAAGGCTCCAACTTGGGAAGAGAGAAACAAACAACAACAGCTTCTTTTTTTGTTAGGCATATGCAGTTCGGTTCTGAAGAAGCTTGCATCGCAGTGGCGGACGACGCTTCATCAGACGTTGCAGCATCCTTCAAATTTTCTTGTTCTTTCATCTCTCCGCTTGCTGGAAGCGCCTGGTCTGGTTTTGTCACCTGTCCCATGCGTCGCGCGCAGCTGGTACCTGCCAGGCATGTCCCTGACTTCCAAGGTCGAGTTGGGTCTGGTGGGAGTTTGGAACCTTCCGCCGTGGCCGACCCGAGGACTTGACACAACCTACAAGGTGGATGGCCTTGACTGGACACAAATGACACAAAGGCCCCACACCACACCACACACCCCCCCGGCACACGGCCGCCCGTCTGCTTCCGCTTTTGCCTCCCCAAGACCGACCGCCTTAACCATGTTCCTCCACAAAACCACTCGTCGGTTCAAAGCATTTTATTCATCGAGCAATGTTGCCCACTGCAACATTTCGCCCACGTTCTTGCACTCATTTTGTTCGTCTTTCGCACACGAATCGATTGGACCCATGAAATACACATTTTTCCTATTGTTTCATAATGTTACCGCCCAATATAGCATATCATGTCAATGGACCCTTGCAAGTAGAACCCCAACTCGGACCGAAATTACCTCCTGGAGAATGACATTTGGCGTTGCTTGCAGATTCATGCTTCCACAACAGCACCAAATCACTTGATTTGTTGACTCGAAGTCACAACCATTAATTTTGCAACCAAATTACCACGTTATGCTATAGTCCCCGATTGTTTCCATGTCGTCAGAGATCCCCCCCAGGTTCAAGTCGGCACTTGTAAGTGAATGCCGAGTGTCACCTAAATGGGCTCTGCTTAGCTTCCGGCTTGGTGACGGCCAATTAATTCCCACGTGTATAAATCTTAGAGCCCTATTGACGTGTTGTACACGATTTGGTTGGGCTTTTCCAGGGTTATTTGTGGCGACATTATCCTGATGTGACTGCCAAAACCATGAGCGTGCCTGAAGCTGGCCTTGGGACTCCGCTGGGTTGCTCTTGCCCAAGCAAGCCATCAGCCCTGCCTTCAAATGTCAACTTGCTTTTTTTATTTGCTTTGCCTGACTCTGTACACGTGGAATGGTCAAGCATCTGACCCCGCCCCCCCCCCCCCCCCCCCCCCCCACTATTGCCTTTTCGCCTTTTCGTCCATTCTTTGACTTATTCAGCGTTGTCATTGAAATACCATAGCGCAACACAAAAGGATCACCACAACGAACCTATGCGATTACTCTTTATTCTTTTGCACATCTATTTTTAACTTTGTGGGTATCAACAAACACTCGAGACCGCCGGGTCTCAACTTTTTATAACCCATGCCTTTCTATGTTGTTCTCACGACGTAAAATACACCACCATGTATCCCACCCAACTACCAACAACCCCTATCGCCGCGTAGCAGCTGGTGAACATGAGTGGAAGGAACTCATAACTCTTTCCGAAAATAACTTGATGGATCAACGACGTGTATGCGATCAACGGAATGCTCACCGCAATGTACAATGTACTGAATCGATCCAATAGGAAGACTCTCGGCTTGTTTGAAGCCGGCGCCAGCCGGTCAAACGCCATCAAGAACAGAACCAGCCAGAAAATTGTGTAAACGGTTTTGACGGGGAATTCTGCCGGCGTGAAAAGCAACGGGAACAAAGAAACATGACCCGCTACCACCAGAGGCCGGAAGGCGCCCAAATGTCTTCTGTCCCGGAGTGCGATGACACTGAAGGGAATAATGACGAGCAAAATAGCCTTTTCGTGGACATGCCACCCAAAGAGAAAGGATGCATACCCACAAAGAGTGACGGCACCGATGAAGGCTTCCCATGAGGGGTTGGAAGCGAAGAAAAGTTTTAGGAGAGGCAGGCATTGAAAGAACAAAGTCAAAATGAAACACAATCTAGGAGATATCTCGGGTAGAACTGCAAAGGCAGTATCACCTACAAGACCACGAGTGACACTTTGCAGCGCTTCCGACTTCACAGCAAGGCCGAGTCTGGGGGCAACTAGAACTGGACGTTAGAAAAGTATTACAAACACACAGGGCAAGGACTCTGTACTGATTCATGTGCATACGTACGATGTATTAGAATTCGGTCTGCCAACGAGTACAATGCCCACACGTTTGGAGCCCAGTATGCATGACAAAGTCCGCGGGCAAAGGGGAAGAGCCGGCTCAACAATTGTGGGATTTGCCCCATCAGTGCAAACGGTCCGAATGCTGTAGCGAAAATAGAGATAATGCCCAGTCCCAACTTGACACAGTTCAGGAACTTGATATGGAAGTATGACCTTGCTGATAGGCAATACGTTCGTAAAAGGAACACAAAGTAGGCTGGGGCAAGGTAGAGATAAATGTGCTTGAAGCATAAAAGTGCGGCAAAAATAAGACCACTTTGAAGAAGCGTGGACTTGCACCTAGCCAGCACCAATGACCACAGCAGGATACCGTACATGAATCCATTGTACTGGAAGTGAATGTGGTCAATAATCAACAACCCAGGCGAGAGAAAGATCGACAGCGCGGCAACTTGAGCCGCCCGTCTCGACAACATTGGCGTTGAGTCGATAAAAAGCTGGAGAGCGTAAGCTAGCAATAGTTCAGTCCCTATAACAGTTGCTCGCTGAAAGTATACGGTTTGCCAGCTCTCGTAATTTAGGTTGTAGACCTTGACCATGGCGGGGTCTACCAATCGAGCCAAATGCGCAAGAACCCACTCGAAGTATGCAAAGAACGGAGGATAATCGAGCGTCCATTCTGAGGTTCTTTCGTAGTACCATTCGGAAACGGGAAGGCTGTTGGTAATGGCAAGCCAGTTGCGGTGAACCTCGAAATCTGTAGATTTGCTGGGAACGAGTTAGCCGGACAAGAAGTCGAAATAATCCAGATGACAGTGGGTTCGGGCGCTGTTGAGACTGAGGAGGCTGTACAGGAGTTTATGACAAACAGAAGAGCTAGAAATGACATACTAGGTTGGGAATAAAAGGACCTTGAATGCAGCGGCGACAACCGCGCACTGGGTCAGCGTGGGATATGACTCTGCCATTGTGTCGAAGTTGCTAGGAGTCGAGGGGAGAAGGGCTGCTAATAGTGCACCTGAAGCGATTTCATGGCACGTGGTCGGAAACAGCAGCCGCTAAATAAGCTTCTATGCCCTCGGATCGTCCTGCATCGACTGGCGGGCGGACAATGGCGAGCGCGACAAGAATGTCGAAATCGTTGTCAGGTCGCGATCAAGGAGTGAAGTCGCGAGGCCAGTGCAAGGTAAGCTCCACAACGGACTGACATGGACCTGAAAGGGCCAACAGGTACGTACCAGACCGAAGAAGACTGGGCCGGGGTCATTGGAGGGTAGCCCCTGACATTGGGAACTTGGGGGTCTGGTCAACGCCATAACCAATCAGCTGCTGGAACACCCTGATTTATCGGGACTTTGGGGAAAGCTCAGTGGGAGCTTCCTGCCCTGGACCCGTGTCAGGTTTGCTGGCCAAGACAGAAAGAGGCCACGGTGAGCAGGTGCCAGCGTCTCACTTGCCGTAAGGTGATCGATTAATGTCATCGATCTGTCCACTCGACTGTTTTGTCTTGACCTCAACTCTCGTCCTTCTTGTCGCTTGTTCAGACACCGCCTGTCTTGTTTTGGGTGACCTAGCACGGCAATTCCTTTTCTTTTGAGTAGATTTTTATTTGGACTCTCTTGTCTGAGCTACAACGACCGCGCGACCGAATCGAAGACGCCTTGGGGCAATCGTGAGCGACCAAGTCGTTCTCCATCACCCAAAACTGTTCTGTACAGCATACCCAGCTGGGCTGGCGGACGACGTTGATCTACGAGAAGCTTTCCGACTCTGCAGCCAGAATCTTCATTGTATATATTTTTTGTGGCTGGCATAATTCACGATACCACTACCATGCGATTCTTTGGCGAATCCATAGTCCTGGCGGCGCTGATCGCCGCGGGTCTCTCGCAAGCACAAGTCTTAATCAATGAGCTCAGCTTTGGCCATTCTGGTCGGTAAGTTGGTTCCAGTCACACTGTGAGATTGCCATTGCACATAATTGACCGAATCGCGTGTTTTCTGTAGCCTGGGTGCTGGTGATGGAAAGATTCCTCACTTCACAATCGCTGGCCAGCCCAACCAGCCAGAGCTCCTGTCCAACAAGGTCATTCTTACACCAATGGACCCGGGCAATCAACGATCATCGATCTGGTCGGATTCACCTCTTACGCGCTCAACCTGGGTGGCAGATGTGGACTTCCGTGCCAGTGGACCAGACCGAGCGGGCGGAAACTTGAACATTTGGTTTGTGAGGCGAGGTAGGGAGGAAGTTGGTACCAACAGCGTCTATACTGCTGGAAAATTTGACGGGTTGGCCTTGGTTATTGATACACATGGTGGTGCTGGTGGCATGATCCGTGGTTTCCTGAACGATGGCAATGTAGACTACGTGTCACAACCTAACGTGGACAAACTCGCATTTGGACAGTGCAACTACTTCTACCGCAACCTTGGTCGTCCATCACAGCTGAAACTTCGCCAAACTGTTTCAAGCTTCAAAGTCGAGATTGACGGCCATCTATGCTTCGAGACGGACAAGGTTTCGCTTCCCGCGGGATACCACTTTGGTATAACGGCTGCCACTCCCGATAAGCCCGACTCTTTCGAAGTCTTCAAGCTCGTTGTCATGTCTGACTCAACGGTTTCTGGAGATAACAGCCAACAGTACGGCTCTCGACACCAGCAGCCCGACCATAACCAGGCACAGCAAGGTCAGCAAAACAAGAATGACGGGGTTGGCAACACCATCCCCGACCGGCCTGCCGAGGTCTACAAAACCTCTATGGAACAATTCCAGGATCTTCATAACCGCCTCCAGTCTGTCAGTCACCAGATTACCGGAGTTTACAACTCCGTATCGAAACACCACCAGATGGACGAGGCTCGACACGATGAGATGAAGAAGGCGTTTGATTCTCTGCGCCACGAGCTTGCTGCTATTCGTCAAATTGGCGATCTCCAGTCCAAGATTAAGGAGCTCGAAACTGAAATTCACAGCATGCACCACGACATGAGGCAGAAGCTTGCTACTCACGGAGAGACGGTCGAAGCCAACTTGCACCAGCACCACCGTCACCTCACTGCTGCTTTGACTGATAGTATTCCCGGCCACGGAAAGCTGATGTTCTTCTTTGTCGGCACACAAATCCTCCTGGTGGCAGGATATGTGGTGTATAAGCGTCGTAGAGCGAACAGCCCCAAGAAGTATTTGTAAGGGGCCAAGAGAGTGCGGACAGTTGACGCGGGACGTAACGGAGAATGATTGATGTGGGTGGGGGCGCAACTAGACGGCGATAATGTTTTGCGAGGGAGACGAATGAATGACCTTTTGTATACTTCAGCAAAGTTGAGTGGTAATTGTCGTGGTTACACTGAGGCGCATTTGGACATGAAAAGAAAGAGGGGGGTTTGAATAGACAGTTGCGGAGTGAAGATGTGGATGTTGCATTTCATCGGTTTATAGCAATTCAAATTTCCAATGCCCAACTGTTCTAGATGAAAATTCTGCTGAGACTATATGATGTACATGGTACCATGCATCAGGCCGGCCGTATAAGACAAGATATCTACTTCCTTCCCTTATTGATGACATCCAACAGTTCATCACCCTTGGGCGCAGTCGTCAAGTTCTCATACCCATCCTCAGTCACAAGGATATCGTCCTCAATACGAACACCACCGACGGCATAGTAGTCTTCGAGGACATCCCAGTCGATAAATTGTCGGTGAACAGGGTCACTCCGGAAGTAACCCTCTAGATATTCGCGGCAAAAGTAGCTGATTCTTGTTAGCAATATGCAACACAACAACACAGAGCCCCTCGCGTCGACAAGTGTCTCGTGCAGCGCAATAACTCCCAACGGCCAAGCAGATTTACTCACATTCCCGGTTCAACCGTAACAATCATATTCGGCTGCAAGCGCTGTCTCCTCCTCTCCTCAACACCCACCATGTCCCCAAACCGCTTCATCCGCATCATATCAGCAAGCATTGAGGGCGTCACCGTCGTCCTCTTCCCAAACTCCAGCTGCGCATCATGGCCCTTTGTCACAGCCAGGGGCAACGTGCCAGACACATCGTGAACCTCCAATCCCACATGATGTCCCAAACCATGCGGGAAGAATGCTGAAACGGTGCCAGCACGAGCAACCTCCCCACGCTCGCCCTTCAAGATGCCCAGCTTGAGCAGACCGTCCAGCCCAACCGACGCAGCATGCAAATGAACCTCATACCACATCTGTCCAGGACGAACCATGGCAATACACTCATCCTGCATGCGCTGAACGATAGCATGCACGGCAGCAGCCCTCGGCGGCCACGACCCCGACAGCGGCAACGTACGCGTAACGTCACTAGCGTAGCAATCCCACTCGCAACCAGCGTCAATCACAACGCACTGCTTCCCCCTGAGCGACGCATTATTCTCGTTATAATGCAAAGTCGAGCCGTTGGCGCCCGAGCCAGCTATCACAGGATACGCCTGCGACCTCGTCCCACTAGCGATACACACAGCCTGGAAAATGGCCTCAATCTCACGTTCATTCTTAAGACGCAAGAGACGTTCTGCGATGGTGCGATGCGCCGCGCTAGAAATATCATTCGCGCGACGAATCATGGCGATTTCATACTGCGTTTTGATGACCCGGGCGCGGTCCATAGCCGGCAGCAGTCGAGTGTGATCGAGACGCAGCTGTGCTTGTGTTCCATGGCCCAGGTCGGGAGCCTGATTCGGATGAAGGATGTATGTCACAGGGCATGAAGGCGACGCGGCATAGCTGCGGAGGAACTTGCCCAGCTGTGTCGTGTATCTCACCTCATCGACATCATACCGCCGCTTGCATTCCCCTGCGGAGGGCTTGGAACCGAACCAGAGGACCTGACGGGGCTCGATGTACGGAATCCATAGCGTGAGCTTGTCGTGTGCGATTTCGTATGTCACGGCACAGTCTTCAAAGTTGGCGCCGGAGATGTAGAAGAAGCTTGGAACAATGTCAGCACTTCTGAATAGGGGATCCGCTGGAGATACATACTATCGTCGCTGGCGGAAGAGCTGCGGTTGGTCTGAGTCCTCTAGTTGGATCTCTGGTTGACCGGGGAGATATATGAGGCCGTCGTGGACACCTAGCTCCTTGACGACTTTGCGAGCGTGTAATTTTGCTATGTTGGGTTAGCTTCAATGTAGCAGGAAGTTGATAGTGGTTGGAAGTCTGAATCAGTGACTCGTACCGGGATATTTGATCTTTGAAGACGAAGCATCCTCTCCCCTGACATCCAAACACCTATCTGTTCCATTAGCAGGTGTCTTTATCAATTCTCATGTGGTACTCACAGGGCGTCAAACTCATCCTCCAGAACTAAATCGTAGTCCATCTCCATAGTGTATGCGTATGTGTATGTATATCCAAACAAGCTTACGGCTGTATCACTGGTCCAAGTGGCTCAAGTGCAATCCAGTGTACCGTATTACCGTGGCGTCAATTCCACCTGCATATATCTACTCCAACGACCTTGTATATGAGCTGGTTTGTATCGTGCCGTGAGAAACAACACAGCAGGTCTCGCGGATTGCACACCTTGTTTCCTTATTGCGGCTATGATGACAGCTTTCAATCCTGTTGAGCGGGTGACTCTCCTCTTCCCCTCACGTGCGAAACCGGATGACGACCAGGCCCTTGAGGCGAGTTGCGCGATCCAATGCTCGTTTGGTGCTGACAGCTGGGGAATCGCAACTAAAACGTAAACAATTGCCTACAATAGCAGGTGTTGAAGTGTTGGTGGGGTTTGCTATCTGATCCCTGGTTCATTCATGACTGGACTTGTCTGGTTTGGTGGTTGTGCAAGTTCCTGTCCTCCACACGGTTTATTCCACCCCATTCTCCTCCACATTGGCGGATATGGAGTGCAAGCAAAATCACTGCCCAGGTGCGACTTTACTGTACACCCAAGAGACCATCTGTCATTCACAATTGGAGGCGTGACACCAGATTTGAGACGCCGTGAGATTTCTGCCAATGGTAAACGCAATGCTAGCACGTCCCATTAGAATCTTCCACATTCAACGTGACGAGCACCTCGCACTCATAGAGATGAAATTGGTCCTCAGCAGCTCGTGGTCGAGCAATCATCTATCGCCTACTTTCTGTCCCTTTGAAACTTGCCTCTCACGACCAATTCCGTTGCCTGCTATACCCTCAAACACAGCCAGCATCCAAACTCCAAACTCTAAAACCTGCAACACCCCGAGGAAAGGTCCGAGCATCTTCACATTATGTCTGCACCTCTGTCTGGTCAATTGACTCCTTTCCGTTCTCCACCAGCGCCTCCAGCCGCCCTTCGTCTCTGGTCTCATCTCGTGTCAGCCCCGTGAACTGTGCTCGGTGCCGATGCGGCAGCATGACGTACCACGCGCTAAGTTGCTGCCACCAAATCTCAGTCGGGCCTTCATGGACGGGCACTGGGAGCAAAATTTTGTTATTGGACTCGGCGAAGAGCCGGAAATACCAGTAGCTGTATTTTTGCCGTGGATTTGGATCCCGTATTCCAAGGCGCCAGAGTCTCTTGGTGATGGCTGGGGCAATTGAACAATTGACCCCTTCAGAAGCCTACTCTCATCACTCCTAGCAAAATCACAACCAGATTGCGTAATGGCATCGTGGCAGCGTAATTATTGGAAATGTTCCATGTGCTCGTAAATTCTTACTCCCCCTAGGTATATACAAGTCAACCTCTGCTCCAGACTCCCGCTCACCAACCAAGTCAATTCCTTCAACATCTCCGTCCCAAGCTAGCTAGGTGTATTTGTTTTATCATCTTCACGACTCCTGGTACTTGTGTAATCCGTGTGTGCTCCTGCTCTCGCTGTGCATGTCCCATTACACGCCAGTTCGCATCTGGCATCACTTCAATTCTTTCGTACATTTGTCGTGTCCCAAGGCTCCCAATTCAACTCCAATGAAGCCTCATCCAGGTTCCAAATCGACCAAGCAGCGAGCACGACATGTAAAGTCACATCTCGCTACGCCCCCAACACAGGTTGTCATGCCATAACAAAAAAAAATGAGTTTTCACCAGAAAAAGATAAAAGAAAATCCCGTAAAGATTCCCGCAAAGGGGTGTCATTCGCTCCATGTCCTTACACCATGAAATCAAAGGAAAATGGGTATCATGTGGTGGTGCTGGTGGTAAACAATCACATTCCTTGGAAGCCACCTCTCCCGGAACCAAAGAAGCTTCCCCAATCTGCCTGCATGCCCTGCTGTGTGAACATCTGCTCGATCTGCCTCTCTTGTTGCCGATCCGCTCTAGCACGACGAAAGCTCGCAAAGAACCCTCCGCCTTGCTGCTGCTGCTGCTGCTGCTGTTGTTGTTGTTGCTGGTGGTGATGCTGCTGCATGGCTTGTTGTTGCATTCGGCTGCTCTGCTGCTGAGCACTATGCAACGCCATCATGCTCTGCGGATCGTACATAGTTCCAGCCATGCCCATGTGTTGAGGTTGCTGTTGCGGAGTCATGTATGGCGGAGGCTGTCCTAGAATTTGATCACCCATTTCCTCAAATGACCCGGTAAAGAAAAATGAGGCATTAGGCGCAGCCATGGTGATCCCCGGTGCATCTGCCTTTGGTTGAAAGCCCAGCTCCATCATAGGTTGATTGGGGTACGCAAATGGATCCTCTGATGGAAACATTAGAGAGTCCAGCTTGTTCACAGGGTTATGTATTGCGTGGGCGTTGAGCGGTTGTGAAGAGAAGGCGTGTCGATGAGCGCTGCTTGCAGTGCTGGTTGAATCGGGAGTCGCTCGGGAGGACAAATCCATAGGCAGAATATCATGCATACTGCCGGAAAATGGAATATCGGGGAAGCTCTGGTCAGATGACTGGCCCATACTACCATCAGCAGAGCCTCGAGAATTGGGTGTTCCAAATGGCCCGCCAATGCCGCCGCTGCGGCTTCGGATGAAGTCTTCAGCTCTGGTTGCTGACATAGTTTGATTGATGCTTGGTTGTGTTGTTGAGGTGGACCCAGACTTGGATCCAGCAGCAGGTCGCTTCCTGGAATTGCCTGCAGGTCTTGCCGATCGGGCTTGTTCCAGTCTTTCGGGAAGCTGATCAAAAAGAACCTAAGGAGGCTTTGTCAGTAATTTGTATGCTAGGCTGAGTATTACACACGAATTTTTGCCAACCTTTAATGCCTTTGTGACTCTATCCGCCGACAGGCTCTTGTCTGCCAAGTCGGCAATCATTTGTCGTCCAGCATGAGCATCGGCTAAAACTTCGTGGGAGCCGGGTTTATCGGGGTTCTCAATGGCATAAAATACGAGAGAGAGCACAGCAAAGAATTCCGTGTACAGCATGAACCAGTATGGCCCACTCAAGACACGCTGCTTTCGAATCTCCAGGCCAATATGTACGATGTTACGTGACACACTTACGGCGGCAGCCGCACACGCATACGATAGTTCGTCGACTTTTGTTCCTTGACTGTGTCGGGGGGATATATAATGGAGAAAAGGTCGGTATAGAACAAGCTGCACGTGTGCATATGCGAAACGTAATAGGTGCCGTACCCTGCGACATGGTATTAGAATCACACATTGAAATCCAAATGTAACCTTCATAAAACAGCAATATGACAGTAGTTGAGGATAGATTGCTTCTTACCGAACAACTTCTATTGGCCCGTCTGGGCTCGGTCGCCACATCTCTGGTAGCCTCTCATACCACGTTTGGAGATCGGCCTCGATTTCCTTGATGCGCCCGTAACTAATTAGGCATGATGTTGTACCGTTATCATCCTTTCCAGAAGGTTGACCTTGCACGTGCATTGGATACACAAACTTGGCAATTTTGCCAAGCACCTCCATCAGGCGAGTGTGAGCATTGAAGGCTTCGAAGAAGGAGGGTGTGCCAAGAGGCGGCGGCATGATGCCCGTATTGGTGATAAATTCGTCGTCAACTTCGGTCGGAAATGGTTGGTCGACATCGTCAATATTTAAAAGCAGTGGGAAACCGAGCATGGTCGAGACGTAAATGTCCATCTGTCGAATTACGTAAAAGACTCGCTTGCGGACTTCTTGTTCAACCACCCCAATCTTTTCGTGTTCCAGGTGCCGATGAAGACCTATACGCAATGCTGAACGCAAAGCGATACCCACAAAGGAATAGCAGGCACTGAGGTTTGATGTGGCTTGGAGGAAGAGCGTCATGAACAAAAGGGCTTGTAGCGAAACAATGTCGCGACAGTCGGCGAGATCCTGTAATAGGCTTTTTGCGGCACGATAATATTTGAGCCTATACCAGGTCATGTCAATCTTGTGCCTCAGAATTCACAACGGATAGAAAGAAAGAAACAGAAACAGGCTTTCAACTTACCCTTCTTCAATTGCAGCCTTATAACCTCCGGCAGACGGATTGGAGTCTTCCAGGTTGTTATACATACAACCCAATGCAATGACCGCATGAACAAGGCCCAGAAAATGGGTTTCTTCCTGATTTAGGCTCTCGATAGGTCTGTCGTACACTTGCTCAAACTTCTCGTAAAATGTGGGTATGTGGATGATGCGAACCAAACAAGTAGCGCAGCTCAGGGAATAATAACAGAGTTTCCGAGCAACGTCTTTTGGTGGGAGTTCGGGGTAGGCCGAAATAGCCGAGTATGGCGATGCGCCAGCAGCTGGAGAAGGTGTGTCGAGTGCAGTGAGACCGGATGAACGTTCAGGTCGTGGCAAGAATGGCGCTTTGCTGGTCGGGCCAAGAAGACCGCGGAAATGCTCCTTCATTCGCTTTAAGAAGACCGCACCGGACGAGGTACCATGAAAATCCCATCCGCCCTTATCGTCCAAATCAAGTTGTCCTATCGAATCAATCATGGTCATGAGCTTTGCATCCCCAGCATCTTCAGGAAGTGGGCCGGAGCCTGGGCCCTGTCGCATTTTTGCAGAGCCAGCGCGGGCCTGTTCACGACTATGAAACTCTTGTTGAATAGCCGGGTCCAGGTTTGGGTCAGCCAAATCGACATCAGGCATGAATTTGCGGAGCAGAGTCTCGGCTCGTTGCAGTCTGCTCTCTAGTGCTTCGATGTACTGTGGTGCGGGATTCCTTCGGCGATTAGAGGGCTTATCATATGTGCATTCTGTTGGCGCCAAAGAAATGAGAGCAGGCTGTTAGCAATTTGAGTCTACATGAGCCGAGTTTGGGATATCGAGCAGGGTTCTCCCTCCTGATTCAGCACATAATAGGAGAGTAGAGCAGCATTTCATACCATAACTATAGACTGAGCAGTGGGTACAAGGTTGTTTCCCATCACATTTAATCTTCTTCCGGCGGCATTCATCGCAAGCGCGAGTAACTCGTCGACGCTTTTGTATTGGCTGCGAAGGGGCGTTTGGGTCAGAACTGGCTTTTTCGTCGATTTCGGTGTCCGACTTGGAGCTGTCAGCTGGCGACGGGACATCAGGTATTTGCCAGTCACTGACGGACAACGCCCCGGCGTCATCCTCTGATATTTCCGTCGCCATGGTGAGTGTCGTGATAAGTTGGAGAGCAGGGCGTCGGATATGGGGTCGCGGGCGTTGAAAGCTGCGGCCCTCGGATGGGATGTGAGAATCAGGTTAAGCAATCATGCGCAAGAGTCTAGTATAAGACAAACAAAATGGGTCATTCGCAGAGTAGAAAGTCGAAAGCCAAGGTGTAGCACAGTCGAAAGGATGGCCTATAGCAGAGTGATGCAGTCGAGGTAGGGGGAGTCGCAGGATGTGGTCGGGTCTGGTCGACAGTGGTCTGCACTGAGGGGTGAGGACGACGAGCGAAGAGCGACGACGACGACGACGACAATGCAGATGCGGATGTAGATGCAGATCCGGGGTGCGAAGCCGAGGGCAGCGCGTATCCCAATTGCCCCGGTGTCTGGCAATCTAGGCCATCAGACGGGCGCAAAGAGCCTCGATGCTCAATATTGGAAACGGGCGATATGAAGAATGGCGATTGGGATCAAGTTGTGGGAAGGGTGAGAAAGCCAAGCAGACTGGAGGAACTAGAGACAGAGGCAGAGGCAGAGAGACTGTAGGGACAGGGGACAGGGACAGTCGGGACAGGCTGGGGAGATAAACCAGAGACTGGTTGGCTGGCTGGGAGAGATCAAGCAGCGTCAACTGGTCTCTGCTGGTGGGTGCGTTGGGAAGACATGGAGGCACTAGACCAGACATCGAATCAAACGGGCCCTGGATATGGAGCCACAAGACCGTTGACGGACCGTTGACCAGACTGGACTGGAGGGACTCACCAGCCAGTGCATGTGGGCGACTGACCTCTGAGCCACTGAGATGGGCCTCTGGGGCCTGGCCGGGCTGGGGGCAGCCATCGGAACATTGAAACCTGGACTGCGCCTGGGTGGTGCATCGGGGGCGTACATGTACCTGCCTGCTCAACCAGAGAATAGGGCGGCATGGAGGTGAAGATGGCACTGGGGGGAATTGGCGGAAAGCAGCAACTGGCCTGGCGGCGGCAGGAGCGATCCCCCCCCATGTGCCAGCAGACAGCGACCACATTCCCGACTAATGATTGCATGTGGGATCAGACGTGAATGGAGTGAGCAGCTGCCAGCCTTTCAAAGATTCAATGTTCTGGTCAATTATCACCCCTCGACGTTGGAAAGCACCGGTGACCGTTGCCCGTTTCCATATCACCGTTGCACCAGTTGACCTCTCCGAGCAACGGATCTAGTCCACAGTGCAATTACAAACACAATCGGCTTCAAAACTATCAGTGCCTGTTCTGCCACAAAAGTTCTCTGACGGCAAACCGGACTTTCCGCGCCGACGCACACACCTACGGCTGAAGGAGATACGACCAGTCAAACATGACACCAGCGGCGGCCTTTCACCAACACCCGTGAAAAGAGAAGCGAGCTGTGAATGATGAGGTCGAGCCCAAGTGATCGGAGAGCGTCTTTGACTCCACATGGTTCAATTCGAATACACAACACACTGTGGCTCATAGGAACAGCAGACACGGCAGCAGACGAGGTCAACGGCAGAGGGCACAGGCAACAAACTACCTAGGTACGTATTGTCTGCATCCATCGCCCTGTTTAAGGCCCTCGAGTCCAAACAAGGAGTCCAAAGCTGTCCACGTACGACTACCCACTCATGCCATCCGAGAGAACTTGCTGGGTGCGAGACAAAAGTCTTTCTGTTGGCGAGAGAAACGGAGGACTCCGTGCCACCATATCCACATCCCTACACCACCATGCCGTAGTGCCTGGCGGTAATAACGGGACCGAGCGGGGCCACCGTGAAGTGGGATGCAGCAAGAGAGGCAACTTGCGTGAGCAACAAGTACCAGACTGCATTTACTTGGGGGGCTTCCTACAAGAAGCGGCCAATGAGCCACACACTGGGAATACAACCCTCCTCGCCAAAGGGCTCGCCAAATGGGAACAGCGGTGTCATTGAGAAGCCTGCTTGTCAGGCTACTTACCACAATGCAATATGAGCAGAATAGTCTACGTCGGTCGCGATCAAGGAGTATGATTGCCAGCCTCAGAATGGCTTTACGTCACGCAATAGCTCACCATCTACCAAAAGAATAAATGTCCTGGGTGAGGATGAGAAGGTAAACACCCTATTAGCTATGACCGGGACCCAGGTCTTTCAACTTCCACACCATCCACCGGAACAAACCAAACTGGATTGTTCCAAGGTAGGCACGCACTATACAAGACCAGAACCCATTGGTCTGGAGAATGGAGAATCATGACCCAATACCCCGGCACGAGGACCCCAAAGGCATGTTGAACTTCGGGAAATGGAAAAGTTTCGGGGAAAGAAATCACCCTACTCTGACGTGGACTTGAACTCTTTCCTTGCTGAACTCAGATTGGCGCTGTTTCTGGGGCCATGCTCTCGACGCTATTACAAGAGTACAGCTTCTTCTGGCAACACCACAATGCCCTCTTTCGAGGTGGCCCACATGTTGCACACGATATCAGATGGTTCGTGGATTTAGGGCCTGAATTTCCAAAATGCAGTCTCTGGAAGACTAAACAAACTGCGACACAACTCATGGTCGAGGAAGGCTTGCAAGACGGAGGCCGTGCGCAATATCAGATTCACTTAGTCACTATTCAGACACGCCAAACAATGAGCGATACGATGCAAAAACGGCGCTTCAGTGCCTATCGCTAAGGGTTGTATACCTCCCTGGATGACACAAAGAGAGCCGTGTCCAACACAGCCAGGTGCCTATGTGATTGCATGGCATGGGGCTCCCAACTTCAAAATCCGGTGGTATGGTGCTCCAGGCCGGGAATAAAGTGTCAAGTGTACTGAATCGACAGCAAAACATGTCCCGTTGGAAGATGCCGAGTGTTGATAATTTTGGCCCATACCTATTTTCACTTGTCTAACTACCTAACGATTCGAATATTGACAGAAAACCCAATCCGGTGCATCTAACGTAACCCAACCAGATACAATATGTCGGCATGAAGCTCTCTATGAATGGCTCGTCTGGTCATACATCTGCTCAATCACCAGCTCAAATTAGAGCTGAAGATGTTGTTTTTGTTGGAACGGCATAATTGAATTGTGCTTGTTATGCAACATGGCAGTAACACATCACCGAGGAGTGACTTTAGCATCTATTAACGCTGACCATACGATCGCTTCTGGGATGACAGGGCCAGGTTTCCCATGTCTTAGTAGCCTATGGCTTCAAATCGGACGCTATCTTCCCAGGCCACCTGGTGACTGGAATGGAAGGCTGTCACAGGAAGACGATGTATGGAGCAACCTCCAACTCCATACCCAGAAAAGAAGTCGAGGGTCATCCATGTCAAGGCCCAGACGGCCCAGGCCGACGATTTGATTTAGCCACTTGTTATCGCATCAAACAAGCGCGACAACAAGCACTGGGGCATTTAACAGCAAGCAGTCTGAAGCTTTCAACTCATAGGCGCTGACGCAAGCGCATTGTATGGCTTACATACACTGCGGTTACGTCACCTTTAACCCACGAATAACTAGTCCCGTATTCAATTTTACTGACATCGACCGGAATTACAGGCAAGTACCACTAACGGCCGGGAATAAAATTGGGCAGTAAAGATTGGAATGGCGCATTCATCCTGGGGGTTTGCAAGATCCAAGGCTTGGCCGATTGTGTGGCGTCAAACCACTCAGCATCAGAAACCTCCCAAAAGCCACCACCGTAGCTTTGCCGGGACAAGGCCCAAACGTCCCAGTGCCCCTTTACCGGCTAACACGGGTCACTAGGGTTGTTTGGCGCAGAAGCTGATTCCATGTCCACACACTCCGTATTACTCGGTGGATCTGGCTCCGAGTGGCAAAAGGCTTTTTGGGGGCCCGAGAGGAACATGGCGAAGAGTATGGCCGAATTTGCGAGTTCTTTCCGTCAGTCGGTATCCCCTCTTCTACCAGACAGAGAAATCGAGTGCTTGCTGGCTACTACACAGGAATTGATGCTCCGTGTCGCGAGATACATTGACAAGCGAACTACCGCCTCGTTCTGCTGAGACGGCAGCCGATGCAAAGAAACGAAGAAGCCACTGCCACCATTGAGTGTTGAGTCTGGTGTCAAGTAGTTCTGAGCGGTCGGTGACAGTCCTGGGCCTAGCATGGGCACCTGCAAGGCCAATTAACTAGGCCTGGAAGAGCAGCTGTGAGTCAAGCCTCGTGAGAAGAGTCTGTTGCGTGGATGTTGTGGCGGCATTATGAGAGTTCAATGCAAAGAGAACAGAGGTATTTATTCTATTTGAGTTTTGTGTTAAGGTTCTTTACGGTTTGGCGGGTGAAAGCCCCGGCCTCATTATCAACGGCGCCGCTTTGGACGTCTGACATCGTCAACTGATGGAACAGATTGCTGTTTAATGGAGAACCTCACCAAGCGAGATATGGACCTACATTGCTCCAGTGTGCGACCACCGGCAAGAAATTCCGATCGAACTTGGTGCATTACATCACTTCGCATCCGCGCCAAGACTCGTGCTAGAAGCATGCATATTGTCGACATATTGGCTTCAGAATTCCCAGGGCATTTTTTGGGGAGAGGCTCAATTGGCAGTATGTATATTGGGGGAGACTTTAGCTACATTGATGACCAAAGCTAGCAGGTTTATTACTTATTAGAGCCATCCAGAGGCCGGTGTTCGCATTTCTAGCATGGTAATAAATTAGGAATCTGGGTGAACCATACGACCAAGACAATACACTAGGATCACAGCGATCAGGGCTTCGATCTAGGATAAACATCAAATAACCCTTACAGCCATGTTCAATGCGGCACTTTCCTCCCGACTGGTCAGGCATCAGCGCCTCACCGTTCCAAGTGCGACAGTCTTCACACTGTTCGATCTTGTCACTGGTCATTTCTGTCTCGGTTTTTTTGCACTGCCTCATGGCTACCCTTCGAGATTTATCCTCAAAGTCAATTCAGGTATCTGTATCGGAGTACGAGGCCACGCAACGGACCAACAGCAACGCAGGATTATCTGATATGCCCCCCGCTCAACAAGGAAAGGCTGTGACATGCCGCCCACTTCCAAACCAAGCTACGATGCCGTATGAGCCGAGAGGACGGGTCTGGCCCAACTAGCGACCTGGCACGTTCCCCTTTGTCCCTATCGCTGAGCGTGGCGTAGTCCTAGGGACTTGCCAAAATAGGAAGCCTCAGAAGTCTGCTGCTATCTAATTTGATGTTGACCCTGGAGGCTGCGAACTCCGTGCTGATACTCCAATGTTCAAGCAACCAGACGAGTAACATGAGCTAGAGCATGAGTGGGTAGATGCCGTTCCGCACCACGAGTCTTGTCTTTCACAGTTGTTTGGCGAGCTCCGGTCTGTTTACCGATGCAGGAAGAACCCATCCCCCTGTCTTCACATCTGTCATTACCTGGTTGGTTGTGGTGACAGTATTGCTTCTCTTTTCGTACCGCAGCTACTGTCATCATACTAATGTAGGGCAAACGACATGGAATACGATCCCCGAGGGCTTTTTCCCACACTTCTGAGATGTAGAAGAGAATTTTGGTACCACAAGGCCATGCCTTTACAGACTTTCTCTGTCTTGCAGGTAAATTCTCTGGAATGATTCCGGCAAATATCCGAAACTAAGGGCCAGAAAGTCTTGAGAAGAAACGATGTCTCATTTTTGGCAGTCTACTGTACCTGGCGACGGGACAAGTTTTAGCCCATCAGGACGAGGGCTGTGTCGTTCTGGGCATGTACATCCAAACACGCGTGGTACTTAAGTATGCCCCTTTTGTCGCAGATCGCCAAGCTGGATCGAAGAGAAGGTGTGGGAGGTATCCCTGCATTCGCACTACAGAGCCGAAAAGTTGGGGTCCAGACACACAGGACGAGGGTATGGATACTATTCTCTGGCTTACAGAATATTTGACTACGCTTGCCAGGTATAGACTCAGCACCTAGTTATTTAGTAAGGGGGCAGATAAAGCAGTTGTGCAGTTTACTCACTCTCGAGCGAGATAGGCAGCCGTCTTGACTACCTAGGTAGGTAAGTAGACGAATATCGGTACCGTTTCACCACGTACGGGTACGATGTACGAACATCAAGAACATCAAGTGAGAGTGAGGTGAGCCCAAAAAAACAGTCTCCCTCGTCCTTGAGGTTAGGTTAAACTTTGTGGTAAAGAAGGACGGACATCTGGAGGCTCAGCGTAATGCGGCTCGCCACAGCCACCACAGTTTATATAGCAAACGAGCCGAACTTATGTCTAAATTTACCGATAGCTCTCGGTATTGTCGACGGGGGCGAAGCGAAGCGAAGATTGGATACGCCTGTCCGTATGCTTGACTTGCAAATACTTTGGGGCGTCGTTTTTGCCAACATTGACTAGAACATTGAAAGAGTTTGGATATGGCTCTATGTGGATTGGCACGGACATGTCTGGTCTGGTGACTGCTGCATCAGGACGATCCCCAAAACAAATACCCATTTCGTCAACCAGGTACGAATTAAGCAATTGCTATAGTCACATGCTTTCGTGTGTTTGGGCTATGTCAGGTCCAAATTATTACACTGGTGTAATAATTTGACCTGAACTTGGGGTCTTGATTCTTGAGGCCAGCCAACATTATTGCCTGCTGTGGCCCCGCTGAGTCCACAGTGCAAGTCCTTTCACCCACCCTGAGGCTGGAACCTGCACCAGACAGTGCTTCAACGGCCCAGCCAGACGCTGCCCCTCCTTCAATGTTCCCGCCATATGACATCAAATGAGCGTGAACACGCATTGACCAAACATTTGATGGTTCAGCTGGGTCCACCAGTCCAACCTGGTTCGTCACTGCACCAAACAGCTGCAAGGCAGCATTCACCACTCAGCAGTCAACTTCACACGCCTTGTTGGCCCAACGTCAACCTTGTCACCCTTCAAGATCGGAGACACATCAAGCTTGTCTGGCATTAAAGCTGGCTTCCTCGGTCGTCATGGCAGCTTCGGACGCGGTTCTCAGCTTCATGACCAAGCAGAGCAACTTGGGAGGCGTTGTAGTCAATGGTATTCAGAGCTCCCCTCCCCACCACTCCGCTCGTTTGAGCATCCATTCTTTCATGATCAAAATGGCTAACAGCAAATCTTTTGTACCAGAATTACCGAAGCTCGATCTCGACCTCTATCTCCAAAATTATGTCGGTACGATACCCCAACTATCGTTCTTCGCAGCCAAGTCATATTCAAGAGTGAAATAGTACACTGACCTTTGGGCGCACAAGGCCGTACTCGATTCGATCGCCTGTTTTTAATCGGACAAAGCTCTGCACCACTTTGTGTTGAAGCTCTGAAAGCTGCCGTTAATGAAGCCAAAACAGGGAACGATGTCAACCGTTACCGGGATGCCTGGGATGCTGTTCGGAATGTTGCCCCAAATGACCCCGAAGCGCAAAGAGACGATGCATGGATAGAGCAGACCGAGATGGCAAACAAGGCCGAGACGGCGAGGCTGGAGGGCGAACTAAAAGGATACAGAAATAATCTCATTAAAGAGAGCATTCGGGTGAGAACTTCCCATCCAGTGCCCTGCCCACTGTGCACCTTTCCTTTCCGAGCTCTCGGCCAGTCTACCACGTCATGACCAACGGAAATAAGGTTTCTAATTGTAAACCATACAGATGGGTAACGAGGACCTCGGCAAACACTTTGAAAGCATTGGAAAGCTGTCTGAAGCCACCGACGCCTATACAAGGATGCGACAAGATGTCAGCACCACCAAGCATATCATCGACTGTGGCATGCATCTTGCCAACGTGTCGCTCCACCGTCGGGACTACGCCATGGTCTTGAACAACATTGGCAAGATCACATCCGTGCAAAACGGTGACGACGAAAAGTCACTTCAAGCATATACCAGGATCGCCTCTGGGATCGCCTTGTTAGGGCTGGAGCGTTTCGAGGACGCAGCAAAGCAGTTTCTGAGAACCGATTTCACCGTGTCCCCAACCGAATATAATCACATCGCCAGTCCAAATGATGTCGCCGTTTATGGTGGTCTCCTAGCCCTAGCCACCATGGATCGGAAGGAACTTCAACAAAATGTCTTGGAGAATCAGACGTTCCGCACATTTCTCGAACACGAGCCACATATTCGAAAGGCGATCAGCCTGTTCGTCAATAGTCGATACTCGAGCTGTCTCTCCATATTAGAAGGTTCCCGAGCAGATTATCTGCTCGACATTTACCTCCAGAACCACGTCCCTGCCATCTACTCCAAAATACGTACCAAATGTATTGTCCAATACTTTGTCCCCTTCTCTTGCGTTACCTTGGAATGTCTCGACGCAGCCTTTGCTCAGCCAGGAACATCTATTGGTTCCGAACTGGTAGAAATGATACGCCAAAATGCATTGAAAGCACGAATCGATGCAAAGAATAAGGTATACCACACTCCGCCCTGTGGCGTTTGAGCGGGCCTTTAAAACTATCGGCATTATACTAATCAGTTGCTGTAGCTTCTAGTTGCCGTCCGCCCTGATGCCCGAGCTGTCATGCAAAAGGAAGCCCTTCAAGTTGCCCAGAGCTACGAGCGGGAAGCTAAGGAACGATTGCGTCGCATCAGCCTTGCTGCTACTGGACTGGATGTGGTTGGTGGGAAGAAAGCGACCCCTGGCCTTCCCAGCGGATCGGGTTTGGACGAGGCATGGTATGATGACAGCAGACAACCACCTTTTCAGGGGACTGGGCTGGAAATGGAAGGCTGACTGGACACCTGAATGGCCATAATATCCAACCGCACAGTTATCAAGGTTCTGTTCTTGGTTGACAGTCCCTCCAAAAGGTTTGTTCACTGAAGCAGACCAATCTGGGTTGGTCCACACCGGTCCAGTTGATGCAAACACGGGAATCTTGCCCTGAAACAAGATTCCTCCCTTTGTGGCTGTGCTCAGTGCCGGGCATGGGTAACCCATCTGAAGGAGCGGCTATGACGGCACGACGACTGTTCCACGGAAGCTGATGCATAACGACGAAACAATGACTTTGTGTTTTGATATTCATTTACTTTGTTTCTCCCCCCTTTGCATCAGTGGAATGACGAGGGACCATCACTGCTTCTGCTGCGATTGCATCTGCATCCATTACTACACGACGAATATATCATATGCAGACACGGATGATGAACGACAGCCTGCCACCTAGGTAGTTGAGTATAGTCCACTTCATGGGTATCATGTCACGTTTCTATCCTTGTGATGTGTGCTGTCTGTCTTGCAAATCTACACAAAATTCTTCCTCCAAGGAACCATGTTACCAGCCTCATCTACGCCGCCTGTCCCAACAATAGAGGTGGTACATATGCGTCCATACCTGGATAATGCCACCGATCAGTGACGCCTTTGTTACCCATGTACTGTTTGTTCCTTGTTGTCCATCTCCGCCCGCAGAGTCTAACCCATCAACTGCCTCAAATCTGTCGGCGGCCACCTCACCTGGGCAAAAGTAAGACACCGCTTGATGCTCTGTAAAATCTTGCGCGTAACCTCATCACCCATGACGTGGCCCTTTTCGCCGTCATGAAGTTTCTCGCGAGCACTTCTCTCGTGGATACCAACCATGGTCACACCAATCGGCCAGGCGGCTTTGCCAATACTCAAACGCAGGTAGTCATCGTTGGCGTCGACATACCGCCTTTCTTGGAGCGCTTTCACGATTTGCACTACCGGTTCAAGAAGGGAGTCGTCCACATCGTTGGATTCGAATTTGCGAAACAGCTGCGTGTGCGTGAGCATACTGACAGTCTACCACCTGCCTGGTAACTTGCAGCTGTGGTGTTAAAGGGTGGGAAGCATTTCCACGTACCGGCTTCAAATTGTCTCTTGTCTGCACCATGGCACTATACGCCGTCTTCCCGGCACTCGTCTCACTCTTCTCCTCCTCCATAGCCCTCTGATACTCCGTAAGGACCATGGTAAAATAACTCGCGAGCTGTCTAAACAGCCACTTCCTCTCGCCCTTCTCCACGGGCACCGTCCCACCAACCTTCATGTCCTTCTCCTCCACCAACTCCAACGTCGTAGGTATAGGACCACTACTCATCACTGTCGTCAACTTCCTATACCGCCTTAACTTTGCGCCGTGCGACTCTCCAAACAACATAACCGGGTGTCCCAGCTCTCTCAGCTTCTCTCTCAATTCGTCCTCCGGAATGTCATCGTCGTCAACCGCATCCCCCTCCTCTTCCTCCTTCTTTTTCACCAGCTCCGGAAGACCCAGCCTCTTCCTTCTAGCTCGCTCTTCCTCTTCTTCTTTTTCTTCTCGTAGCTTCTTTGACTCCTCTGCTAGTTTGCGCCGTTTCTCTTCTCGCGCCGCATTCTCGGCGGCGGCTTCTTCCTCTCGTTTCCGCTTGGCTGCTGCTTTGGCTTGGCGCTCTTCTTCAGCGGCTTTTTGTTCCGCTAGGTATGCTTTTTTGCGCTCTTCTTCGATTTCGGATCGTTTTAGGTACTTTTTGGATGAGTCGGCGGGGGTTTTGGCCTTGGAGAGCTCCTTGTTCATGAGGGACGCGAAGTCCATGATTGCGCCTAGTCGCAAAGCTTATATGGTGGGCTTAGTGAGGTTTATTAAAAATGCGAAGATACTAAATTGTAGATGAACAGCTTTAAAATGGCGTCGCTTGCTTGTATAATCGGTTTTATGTTTCAAGAGTATGTTGTTGAGGTTGATGATGGGAGAGTTCCGGTGGTCAGTTGGAAGCTTTCCTATCGATTGCGGGTATTCGCCGGATAATCTGGCATTTGCTTGCGATGATGTACCACAAACGTATCATTGCCAACATCAGATGTTCAACAACGACGAGTCATCCTGAGAAGACTGATTTTAATGAGAAATTTCCAATTCCTTGTTACATGGCAAATTCCATCTAATCATGTCCTCAGCTTCGGATAATGGGGACCGTGACCCCCCGGCACCATTTCTACTCCAATTATTTTATCGAAGCGGCGGCTTCTTCAGGTAAGAATGTCATCGTAGCTGAATTGCGGTAGGTGAGATGTAGTAATTGACAACTTTTTTTCATCATCAATTAGGGCGGATGAATTCGCAGGCCGCTCACTACCAGCTCACATCTCCATCTACACATGGCCACACTGCACGTTAAACGAGCTCGCTCTGGAACTGGCCGCCGCCAAACCATCAGCCCTCCCATACCCAGCTATCGGGACAAGGCTAGCTTTCCAATTAGTATGTCCCGACCTACGGGGAGTCGGTCAAATTAACAGTGCACATCCGCGCTACGCTGTAAAAGATCTCGGCAGCATCGTCATTGGGCAAAATCAACAAGGCGCCAGCGACTCGGACTTTGTGGAAGTCGGAGGCTCATCACGGGGTGCTTCAAGCTCAGACAAGACACTTGGGGAGGCACGATTCGTAGTGGGCGATTACATTTCCTGCGCTATTTTGCCCCCATTAGGAGACGGATCTATAGCCCCAGCATCTACCGCCAGAAGAGAGTCAAATGCTGGATTTCGAGAAGGGAGGGGCGGGAGACCGAGTGGTGGTGGGGGAGGACCAGGCTTTCACAGTCGAGAAAACGGCTTCGGTCGACCTGGAGGCCATGAAGGCAGAGGTGGAAGTAGGGGAGGCAGACGCGGCGGCCACGGAGCAAGTATGCCAATGGGGGAATGGAGAAGAGGCGAGAGATTGCCGGACGTGCCTCCTTCGCGACCACGAGGCGGAGGTGGACGGTGGTGAAGCGGAGAGTTTGGAACATGCATTCCCTCCAACTGGCTTAGCTAAGCATCTTGTACTTGTTCAATATACCCACAAAAGCGATTCAAAGAAGTCAATCGTCACTGCAAACGATCCCCATGAATTGTCATGTCAAACAGGTGTTTCTATTCCCGCCCCAAACCATTATATACAGTCCTAATACATCTATTGCCATCCAGCCCATCTATCGCTCGTAGATGGTATCGCCTCGTCTCTTTGCGCGGAAGTTATACAGTCCCTGCAACGCATTAGTTCCTCCTTTTGTTTTCCCATCCCCAGAAGCAAACTACTCACATCCGTCTTGTAGGCGACATAGCCAAAGATGGCAGGCACAACAACCACATACATGAACGTGATTCTAGCCGTTCGAGGAGTCCATCTGAAGAAGTGGTGTCGGGTCTTTTGCATAGCTATTTCCACAATGTTAGGTCGTTGAAAACAGGTATTCGTCCGGGATCTCACGCACCCTGGTGCTTCAGGTAAGCCGGGTCCGGCTTGACGTCTATCGCGCGCATCGGGTTAGTTTCTGGTTCCTGGGGTTCAATTGGTTTGTTCTGGAGACGTACTGAGGTGCGCCATCTTGTCTCTTGGGCAGATGGCGGCTCTGTTGGTGGTTTGGTGGAAAGAGTGTCGTCGCGATGGCGATGGATTGCTTGGAGTTGGGTGCTTGATTTCGGAGTGGTTAAACTGGAGTGATTAGGTAAGAATTAGGGGCGCTGTGATTGGTTCGTTGTTGTCGTCGGCGGTGGTACCCTGTAGGTGGGATGGTATGAATGGATTTGTCTCCTTTGAACTAGATTTTGTGCGGTGTAGGAAGTAGAAGAGTTGGTTTCCTTGGTTTGTAATAGTATTTTGCCTGGTGTATTATTGGATTTTATTTTTTGGTGAGTGCGGTAACGTTAGCCAAGAAAAGCCTCCTGGAACTGTAGTATATTTGCCTTGTAGCGGAAAGTAAGTAACCAAGACGTTGGAAACACTAGGCAGTGCACACAACCGAGACGCTACATCTCCATGAAAGCTAATTTAACCCAAAATGGGTGAAATATGAGTCTGTAAGCAACATGCCAAGAAAATAGAGCATTTACCTCAACATATACTTCGTAATTGATAAATGTTCATGGAATCGTGATTTCAAGATCACGTGATGAGATTTATGGGTCCCGGAGTTGCAGCTGCAGGGCAGAAAATTGTCGTGATGGAGGCGACAACTAACTCCGTGCCTTGTATAACATCACTTTGGTCGCCAACGTGCCACCTTGCGAATTTGGCACCCTATTTTTCGAGCCTGCGGGATCGCGAGTCGGGTTAATCTCTGCTTCCTCGACTCGAAAATAGAGGCACCAAAAGAACGAGCGCGTCGAGATACGCGCCTCAGCGTGTAGCCTCTTCGACAGGCAGACCATCACTTCACGAAGCGAGTCACCTCACAACATCGCGAAGTCATCATGTCGGGCATTCCTCCACCGCCGCCCCCAGGATGGGGAGCTGCTCCTCCTCCTCCTCCACCACCTCCTCCATCATCACTGCCGCCACCTCCCGATACACCTGCGCCGCCAGCGCCTCCCCCCCCTGGATACCACCCGCCGTCCGATCCCCAGATCGCGAAGTTTGCACAGAAGAAGAAAGAATGGCTTCGAGATCGGCGAAACAGATTCGGAGAGAAGCGAAAGGCGGGCTTTGTCCAGACCCAAAAGGCTGACATGCCACCTGAGCATCTTCGCAAGATCGTCAAGGACATCGGAGATGTGTCCCAAAAGAAGTACACCAACGACAAGCGCAGCTACCTGGGTGCTTTGAAATTCATGCCACACGCAGTGCTGAAGCTGCTCGAAAACATGCCAATGCCCTGGGAATCAGCGCGCGAGGTCAAGGTTCTGTACCATGTCAACGGGTGCTTGACTTTGGTCAACGAGACACCGCGTGTCATCGAGCCTGTCTTCTTTGCGCAATGGGCAATGATGTGGACATTTATGAGAAAGGAAAAGGCTGACAGAAGGCTTTTCAAGCGTATGCGATTCCCACCCTTTGACGACGAGGAACCGCCTCTGTCATGGTCCGAGAACATCGAGGATGTGGAACCTTTGGAACCCATCCAAATGGAGCTGAATGAGGAGGAAGATGAGGCCGTTTACGAGTGGTTCTACGACCACCGAGCACTTCTTGATACCTCGCACGTCAATGGCCCGAGCTACAAAACATGGAATCTCACTCTTCCCCAAATGGCTACTTTGTTCCGACTCAGTCGGCCGTTGATTTCCGACGTTGTTGATAAGAACTACTTTTACCTTTTCGATCTCAAGAGCTTCCTGACTGCAAAGGCTCTCAACGTCGCACTTCCTGGTGGCCCGCGTTTCGAACCGCTTTATAAGGATATTGACCCCAACGAGGAGGACTTCGGCGAGTTCAACGCCATTGATCGTATCATTTTCCGCACCCCGATTCGAACCGAATTCCGAGTCGCATTTCCCTTCCTGTACAATTCTCTACCAAGAAGCGTGCATCTGACGTGGCACTCGCACCCTCAGATTGTCTTCAACCGTGCTGACGACCCTGATCTGCCCACGTTTCTTTTCGACCGACGAATTAACCCCATCTCGTCCCGCACGGTCGCTCCGAAGAATGTGGAAGTTACACTTGAAGATGAACTCTTCGGACCAGGAAGCAACGAAGAGCCTGAAGAAGACGCCTTTGAATTGCCTGCTGCGGTTGAGCCCTTCCTTGCTGATGAGGAACTCGAAAACGAGCACACGTCGTCAGCAATCGACTTGTGGTGGGCTCCCTTCCCATTCGATAGACGCTCTGGCAAGATGGTTCGCGCCCAGGATGTGCCACTGGTTAAGCAGTGGTATTTGGAGCATCCTCCCTCCGACAGACCACCCGTGAAGGTTCGAGTTTCGTACCAGAAGTTGCTGAAGAACTTCGTCCTCAACGAGCTTCACAAGAAGAAGCCGAACGCGCACAACAATCAAAACCTGTTGCGCTCTCTCAAGCAAACGAAGTTCTTCCAACAGACAACCATCGATTGGGTTGAAGCTGGTCTTCAAGTCTGCCGACAAGGTTTCAACATGTTGAACTTGCTTATTCACCGAAAGAACTTGACATATCTTCATCTGGACTACAACTTTAACCTAAAGCCTGTCAAGACACTCACCACCAAGGAGCGAAAGAAATCTCGATTCGGAAACGCATTCCACCTTATGCGTGAGATCCTGAGATTAACAAAGCTTATTGTGGATGCCCAAGTTCAGTATCGTCTCGGCAATATTGATGCCTTCCAGCTTGCGGATGGTATCCATTACGCCTTCAACCACGTTGGACAGCTCACTGGAATGTACCGATACAAATATAAGCTTATGCATCAGATTCGTACTTGCAAGGATTTGAAGCACTTGATCTATTATCGGTTCAATTCTGGTCCGGTCGGCAAAGGCCCAGGTTGTGGTTTCTGGGGCCCGTCCTGGAGAGTATGGCTCTTTTTCATGAGAGGCATCATCCCCCTACTGGAGAGATGGCTTGGTAACCTCTTGTCTCGTCAATTTGAAGGCCGACACAGTAAAGGCGTTGCAAAGACGGTCACCAAGCAACGTGTCGAGTCGCATTTTGATCTTGAATTGCGCCAGTCCGTCATGTCTGATCTTATGGACATGATGCCAGAAGGCATCAAGCAGAACAAGGTCAGCGTTGTGCTTCAGCATTTGTCTGAAGCTTGGCGCTGCTGGAAGAGTAACATTCCTTGGAAGGTCCCTGGTTTGCCTGCACCAATTGAGAACATCATTCTTCGATATGTGAAGTCAAAAGCAGACTGGTGGATCTCTGTAGCTCACTACAACCGTGAGAGAATTCGTCGTGGAGCAACTGTGGACAAGACAGTCGCGAAGAAAAACGTTGGTCGTCTGACCCGACTGTGGCTCAAGGCTGAGCAGGAACGACAACACAACCACATGAAAGACGGTCCTTATGTGTCGTCTGAGGAAGGTGTAGCTATTTACACAACCACTGTCCACTGGTTGGAATCGCGAAAGTTTTCTCCAATCCCATTCCCGAGCGTTTCATACAAGCATGACACCAAGATTCTGATCCTGGCTTTGGAACGTTTGAGAGAGGCATATTCAGTGAAGGGCCGACTGAATCAGAGTCAACGTGAAGAGCTTGCGTTGATTGAGCAAGCCTATGACAGCCCTGGCACAACATTGGAAAGAATCAAGCGATTCCTGCTCACCCAACGAGCCTTCAAGGAGGTCAATATTGACATGAACGACAACTACAACACCATCAACCCCGTGTACGATATCGAGCCAATCGAGAAAATCAGCGATGCCTATCTTGATCAGTATTTGTGGTATCAAGCAGACCAGCGACACCTCTTCCCTGCTTGGATCAAGCCTTCAGACTCCGAAGTGCCACCATTGTTGGTTTACAAGTGGGCTCAGGGCATCAACAATTTGAGCCAAGTTTGGGAGACGGAAGATGGCGAGTGCAACGTCATGGTGGAAACGGAACTTTCCAAGGTCTACGAAAAGATGGAGCTTACACTCCTCAACACTCTCCTGAGACTTATCATGGACCACAACTTGGCGGATTACATCACTGCCAAGAACAATGTTCAGCTGACGTACAAGGACATGAACCATGTCAACAGCTACGGTATGATTCGTGGTCTTCAGTTCTCAGCCTTCGTGTTCCAGTTCTACGGTCTTGTTTTGGATCTTCTTCTACTGGGGCCTCAACGAGCCAGCGAGATTGCTGGCCCTCCTCAGAGTCCCAATGATTTTTTGCAGTTCCGGGATCGGGAGACAGAAACCAGGCACCCTATCAGGCTCTACAGCCGTTATATTGACAAGATTTGGGTCTTTTTGCGATTTACGGCCGAGGAGTCGAGGGATCTTATCCAGCGTTTCCTTACTGAGCAGCCTGATCCTAACTTCGAAAACGTTATTGGCTACAAGAGTAAAAAGTGCTGGCCAAGGGACTCTCGTATGCGCCTGATGAGACACGATGTGAACTTGGGACGCGCCGTATTTTGGGACTTGAAGAACCGCCTGCCACGATCCGTTACAACGATTGACTGGGACGACAGCTTCGTCAGCGTGTACAGCCGCGACAACCCGAACCTGCTCTTCTCAATGTGCGGATTTGAGGTTCGAATTCTCCCCAAGATCCGAAACCAAAACGATGAGTTCCCGGTGAAGGACAGCGTCTGGTCTCTGGTCGACAACACGAGCAAGGAGAGAACTGCACATGCTTTCTTGCAGGTCACCCAAGAGGACATTCAAAAGTTCAATAATCGTATCCGGCAAATTCTCATGTCATCTGGTTCGACAACCTTTACCAAGATTGCCAACAAGTGGAACACTGCTCTGATTGCTCTTTTCACCTACTATCGTGAAGCAGCAGTTTCTACTGTTGAACTTCTCGATACCATTGTCAAATGTGAGACGAAGATTCAGACCCGTGTCAAGATCGGCTTGAACTCGAAGATGCCGTCCCGTTTCCCACCTGCAGTTTTCTACACACCCAAGGAACTTGGCGGCCTGGGCATGATTTCAGGATCGCACATCCTGATTCCTGCCAGTGACAAGCGATGGTCCAAGCAAACAGACACTGGCGTCACGCATTACCGCTCTGGTATGACACATGATGAGGAAACCTTGATTCCCAACATTTTCCGTTACATCATCCCCTGGGAGGCTGAATTTATTGATTCCCAGCGTGTCTGGACTGAGTACTCGCAGAAGCGACTCGAGGCCAATCAGCAGAATCGTCGCTTGACGCTGGAAGATCTCGAAGATAGTTGGGATCGCGGGTTGCCCAGAATCAACACCCTCTTCCAAAAGGACCGCAGCACACTCAGCTTTGACAAAGGTTTCCGAGCTAGATCTGAATTCAAGATTTATCAATTGATGAAATCCAATCCTTTTTGGTGGACTAGTCAGCGACACGACGGAAAATTGTGGAACCTCAATGCGTATCGCACCGACGTGATCCAGGCACTTGGTGGTGTTGAGACCATTTTGGAGCACACCCTTTTCAAAGCAACAGGATTTCCTTCATGGGAAGGACTCTTTTGGGAAAAGGCTAGCGGCTTTGAAGAATCGATGAAATTTAAAAAGCTCACGAATGCGCAAAGGTCCGGTCTCAATCAGATTCCGAATCGTCGATTTACGTTGTGGTGGTCGCCCACCATCAACCGCGCAAACGTGTACGTCGGTTTCCAGGTGCAACTGGATCTGACAGGTATTTTCTTGCACGGAAAAATCCCTACTCTTAAAATTTCGCTTATTCAAATTTTCCGGGCTCATTTGTGGCAAAAGATTCATGAGTCTGTTGTCATGGATCTTTGCCAGGTGTTTGACCAAGAGCTGGAGTCCCTTGGAATCGAGACAGTGCAGAAGGAGACAATCCATCCCCGAAAATCATACAAGATGAACAGCTCCTGTGCAGACATTCTCCTCTTTGCAAGTCACAAGTGGAACGTCACCCGCCCGTCTGTGCTGTTCGACACCAAGGATGTCATCGAGCCAACCACCACAAACAAGTTCTGGATTGACGTACAGCTCCGCTATGGTGACTACGATTCGCACGACATTGAGAGATATACTCGCGCCAAATACCTTGATTACACTACCGACAGTTCGAGCATTTACCCCTCAGCGACAGGTTTGATGATTGGTATTGATCTTGCCTACAACCTGTACTCAGCGTATGGTATGTACTTCCCAGGCTTGAAGGTCCTCATTCAGCAAGCCATGGCGAAGATCATGAAGGCCAATCCTGCTCTCTATGTTCTGCGCGAACGTATTCGAAAGGGTCTGCAGCTGTACGCCTCTGAGAGCAACCAAGAATTCCTGAACTCGCAGAACTACTCAGAGCTGTTTAGCAACCAGACTCAGCTATTCATTGACGACACCAACGTCTACCGTGTGACAATTCACAAGACGTTCGAAGGCAACTTGACCACGAAGCCAATCAATGGTGCTATCTTCATTTTCAACCCTCGAACTGGACAGTTGTTCTTGAAGATCATTCACACGAGTGTCTGGGCTGGACAGAAACGTCTTGGACAGCTGGCCAAGTGGAAGACTGCTGAAGAAGTTGCGGCTTTGATTAGGTCACTTCCTGTGGAAGAACAGCCAAAACAGCTTATCGTTACAAGAAAGGGTTTGTTGGACCCTCTCGAAGTCCAATTGGTTGATTTCCCCAATATCTCCATTCGAGCATCTGAGTTGCAACTTCCTTTCCAGGCCGCCATGAAGGTGGAGAAGCTGGGAGACATGATTTTGAGAGCTACTGAGCCTCAAATGGTATTGTTCAACCTGTATGACGAGTGGCTGAAGAGTATCTCATCCTACACTGCATTCTCACGTCTGGTCCTGATTCTTCGTGCTCTTCATGTCAACCCGGACAAGACCAAACTCATTCTCCGACCGGACAAGACTGTCATTACTCATGAGCACCACATCTGGCCGTCCTTGTCTGACGAAGAATGGATCAAGATTGAAACACAGCTACGAGATCTCATCCTGAACGACTATGGCAAAAAGAACAACGTCAACGTCTCAAGCTTGACCAGCAGTGAAGTCCGTGACATCATCCTGGGTATGGAGATTTCTGCTCCTTCTCTGCAGAGGCAACAGGCAGCAGAAATTGAGAAGCAGCAGCAAGAGCAGCAGCAGCTCACTGCTGTCACGACCAAGACGCAGAACGTGCACGGTGAGGACATCATTGTCACGACTACGTCACAGTTTGAACAGCAGACCTTTGCTTCCAAGACAGAATGGCGTACAAGAGCCATTGCGACATCCAACTTGCGAACCAGAGCCAAGAACATCTATGTGTCCTCGGTCGACAATGACCTGGACGACGTTACCTACGTCATGCCAAACAACATCCTGAAGAGGTTCATCACGATTGCGGATCTCAGGGTTCAGGTGGCCGGATACCTGTATGGTGCCTCCCCTCCCGACAACGACCAAGTCAAGGAGGTCAAGTGCATCGTCATGATGCCGCAAATTGGTGGTTTACGCAACGTTCAACTTCCTCAGCAGCTTCCTCGCAGTGAGTTCCTGGACGGCATGGAGCCACTTGGTATCATTCACACCATGTCAGGCAGTGAGTTGCCGTACATGTCTGCCGCTGATGTAACTGAGCACGCCAAGCTTCTCGACGCCCACAGCGAGTGGGACAAGACAAACACTGTAACCGTCTCCGTGTCATTCACGCCCGGTAGCGTCTCTCTTTCAGCATGGGGCCTCACACCTCATGGATACAAATGGGGAGCCGAGAACAAGGACACGCAAAGTGACCAGCCGCAGGGATTCACAACGACCATGGGAGAGAAGCGAAAACTGCTCTTGTCTCCGAGATTCAGGGGTTTCTTCCTCGTACCCGACGATGGAAGATGGAACTACAGCTTCATGGGCAGTGCATTTGCAGGCATGGAAAAGAAGCCCGTTCATGTGAAGCTCGACACCCCCCTTCCATTCTACAACGATCAGCACCGCCCTATTCACTTTCACAGTTTTGCCGAGCTGGAAGACATCTGGGTGGACCGAACCGACAACTTCGAATAGTCGCTGCCTGCTATTGCATATAGCCACCTTCCTGGGCATAACGCAAGCTCGGTCCAAAAATTTGTTTTTACCTTGTCACATGTTTTGATATTTCGGAGTATGCGACGGATTTAATATCTCTGTTATTAATGTTTCATCTTCATCTTATTCGTTGTCTTTACTAGCATTATGAAACCGAAAACAGGAAATAAAAGCAGAGAAGGATTAATATGCACCGAACAGGACGGAGGAATATCGGCCGCAAATCATGTTTCGTGACGGCGGTGCCGAAGTGGATGGAAAAGGGGCAATGCAGTCGCACAAGCATGTTTTTGTTTCTTTTTTTATTTTTGCACGCAGGAAATGACCGAGATTGGAGTTGGCGATGTATCGGAAAAGGATTTCGCTAGAGGAGAGATGGGCATTATTGTTTGATAGCTACGATGCACAGAGTTGCTATGTATGTAAGAGTAGTTGGTTGGCAAGAAGTACAAAAAGGAGCACAATACAAGCCCAGATTGATAAGCTACACAATGTTATGTCTAATATGTCCAATTGTATTATGTGGGCGATACTACTACAGTACGTGCTACTGTGTTGTAAGATCCCCAAATATGCTCTGGCATCTTCAGATATATTCCAGTATATTCTGTATATTCCAGTATATTCTTGTATATTATTGTATAGAATGATATATCCGGGTATACGGAGTACACTTAATATGATCGTATCAAGCCACATATTGTAGCACCTGCATACACTTATTACTGTTTAGAGACATCGACATGGCATTATTGTCGCCTAAAGCTAACAATCGCTACATTCCTCTTCTGGATGACGAACTTTCGGCAATCACATTGTACCACTTCGATCTGGTGCAACCCAAGGCGGTGGAAATGCCCGTAGCCGAACAATCACTGGCCAATTCAGGGAGGAGCCTGACCGGAACTGAACTAATTCGGTTCCAGTGGAACACATGTGCAAAGTCCTTGCCGCCTGCCTGCCATCGTATGAAGGATCAATGACGTACCAAAAAGACTGAGACGCGGGTTGAGGTAGCTGGTACTGTGGAGGCAGCGCCAGCATATCCGTTCAAGCTTCAGTCCGTGCCCGTGATATCTGGCCGAGGTGGTGGATTCACGGACCGTTGGAGCGCTCAAGCGGCTTCACCGAGGGCGCGGAACCGCGCCTTGTGCCCCGTTACCGCCCCGTGCTCGTCAAACGGCTCTGCTTTGCATCGGATCACCAAGCCGCCCAGAGTATGCAACGCGGACCATCTTGTAGTTTGTCGTGAGTTTGCTCCCATGCACAGTCGATGGCGCCAGTTTTCCTGACAGAAGACCATTCAGCCCCCCTCATAATGGCCTGCCCCATTCATTCATTATGCATTAATGCGTCGCAGCTCCAACCAGGGTGCATGTGATACGATTGGCCCATAAACTTGGGACGCTGAGGACAAGTTCTTTGGCCAGCACGTGCCCATGGACGAATGGGGGATTTTGGAGCTGTAACGTCGTACAAAGCGAAGCATCATCGAAGACTGCCTGTCAAAGGGGACCGACAAGTCTGAGTCGAGAGACGCCCTGATGTCAGCTAGTCAAGTGGACTGAAGAGGAGCATCGTTCGTCTGTCGGTACCGTTTCGGGCCTTGAAGGGAACAGACTGAGTCGTATTTGACGGTATATCACATCAGGGGATCGTAATGGAGCACAGACTGTTGGCCAGAGCCACAGATTGGGGGATGGGGCTGAGTCTGGTCAATCGACGGCACCATCCATTTCTACATCTGGTTTGAACCAGAAATCACCACAGAGCCACATTGCAGTATCAACATGTGACTTCGGCGTTCATTTTACCCGGTTTGGCGAGTTAAATATGGCCTCGGTAGCTGGGCTACCTGACTGCATCACATAGCATTTGAAAGCCCAGTCGTATCGAGCTCTTGCAGCGTTGACGTGAAGGTGATTTAAGCTGTCATACTGGCTCATCTCTTCTGCCCAAGACCGATGTATTTTTAGCGCCATGCCAGTGCGGGTGTGTGCTTGTGCTTGTGCTTGTGTGTGGTGGTGTCAAAGGTGTGTCTTCGAATTGTGGCTGTCCAGGTTCATTAGGAGATGGGATGGAGTTTGTTGTGCTCCATATGCAAACGTGGATTGGGCATGCTGATCCTCCCACAAGGGGACTGCCTCCGCAAGGGGACTGCCTCCGCAAGGGGACTGCCCATATGCCGAGACACTGTGCCTGACTACTCCGTACATCGTGAGCGAACATATAATTTGCCGACAGTTTAGGGACTACAGTTGACACCGAATCAACGTTAATTGTAGTAGTAGCAGTAGCAGTAGTATTGCGCTTTGACAGAATAGTGATACCCCCTTTTGGGTTTGGAATATCCATCCCCAAGCATGTCGGATTGACGGCCTATCATCGCGTCCGGCCCGGATATTAATGACATCGAAAGGTATACTGGGCGTCTACCGGGCCGGCAGCCTGGTGGATACGACATGTATGAATGCTGGTAGGATTTGCATCTGTCCCTGTGTTAGTTATGTGTGCGGCGAGGCAACGCATGCATAGCGCCGAATAAATGCAAAGTGGCTGGTCCATATTTCATCATGTTAGGCCTGTGCTTTATACCAACAAGAAAAAAAATTGTCAATTTAATTCAGATGATGCACATTGGCATTCATGGCCCCGGACGCCAGCCCATCACATACCCTGGTGTTGGCGTCTGGTCCATGTGCACAATCATAGTCTAATTGTGGAAACCTGGGCACCCCCGGCAGCGTGCATGACCGAAGGCAGATGAGGTGACAGGCGCCTCATGACAAGAAAGACGTTTGGGATGTGAATGCTCTCCATGTCTCGTCTCGTCGTCCGATCGATCCAAGTCGTGTGTGTCCTGTAATGCTGTCGATCCCAGCCCCAAGGTTTCCCCTTGTCTGGTCGGACAATGGAGCTGGAGGCTTATGGAGCAGCACAGAGAAAGGACCAAGGATGAGTGACGTTGTATGCGACAGAAGCACAGTAATACCGTATTCCGGAAGCTGTGGACTTGAAAAGCGGAGAATAAGGAAAAAGGGCCGTTTCTGCGACTCATAGGATGCCAAACAGACTTGACATTTTGACTTTGCGTGAACACGTTTGTACTTTGCTGAGCTTAGGTTAGGTTGCGTTGAAGACCGCAAAAGTGCTGAGTCTGGTCAAAGGCTGCAAGACCAGACCTCATCGTCAGGGAAGGTGTGACTCCAAGCGCCTGCCTGCCCACTTGGACAGAGATTGAGCTGAGGGTCACCTTCCTTAACCGCCACTTAACCAGCCTCAACTTTCGAAACCTCCAGTCCTTGTTCGCCATCTCTGTTCACGCCTCTCCTGCTGTACCACATGTCTTCGCATCGACATTCGTTCTTCACACCACCCCCTAAATGCTCGAGTCCAGGCTTGCAATCGTCGTCTGCTCGTGAAATGGCATGGCGTGGCACTGCGTCCTCCCATTAATGCATCACAAACCTGTCCGGCCACTCGTCAACACTTGCGCCCCCATCTTCAGCCACGACCCTCGTTTTCTTTGATTTGATCTTGGCTTTTGTCCACATTGGCCCCCGCAGCCTAGGCCTTGCATTTCTCGCTTATACTGGCTCAGCCGTAATTTTTAATTACTGGGGGCGGTGCGTTTTGACACCTCGCTTCTCATTTGCAATTGTTCCTGCATCAGAACAGGCCACAAGGCATTGGGCTTTGGAAAAGCGCATTGCGCTGCATCCGGATGCTCATCGTAGGTAAGCAACGAAAAACCATAAGCAGCTTGCCTTGTCATTTGTATTGACACGTTGGGATGAAGACGGGCAGCAAGGAACAACCAGCCATGAGCGTTATTGAGCCAACTGGGGGGTGGCTGAAGTAAACGTTGCAAGCAGGGAGATGGAGCCAAACAACTCGCACGTTCGAGGCCAACTCAAAATGGCCAAGAAAGCATCCAATCCGATACTGAAGCCTCCCAAATCGCCTGCAGCAATCACAGTGAAGTTTCTGCACACCGAGGAGCAGTGCTGCGCAGTTTTCTCGTTACACGCCGTGCACATGTCTTATCCATACACCACCGACGAGCGGACCTAAGTGGACTCTCAACGGCCCTGCCGGCCGTTGTGTCAAGTTCGGCTTCCACTCCGAAAAGGCGAATTGTCTTTGCCTTGGAAGGCTAATCTCGGTGCCACGAGATGCTACTCAGGAGTATGGAGTACCGCACGGCCTAATTTATCCGTGGCATACAAACCTCGAGCATTCACCTCTCACTTCTCTGTGTGGCTACTTCGGGATTAGCCCCATGCAAGAGTTATTCCAGACTTCTTCATGCTCTCTTCGTGTCGTGCTCATTGAAAGCTTTGGCCATGCCGCCAACTGTTGCCACAATCCACCAAGTTGCGGGTAATGGGTAGCCAGGCACTGGATTAATTGGTGTTCATCCCGCTCCGCAGATGATCCACTTGCTGCTGGTCGACAGGCTGCCAAAGCATGTAATCGACGTTTGATGAATATCATGTACGCCCGCCGTTTATGTCTGCAACCTGTCCTGCAAACCGGCCCGCCAGCCCTCCAATTGGGATATCATCCCATGTCTCTGCATTTTCCTTGCAGAGCTCCCCAAACGGCTCCGGAGTCTTTCAAGGGATAATCGACTGGCCCCTAATCGGACTCCCGTGGCATCCTTGACACAGCCTATGCAGTCTTGCCCGCGTGGGGGGGACTGTTCTGGAGGCTAGTCTTCTCGATTTATGAGAATGTGCAGATGAGCAGACCTTTCATCTGTTATAGCCCACGCTACAGGCATTATACCCCCATCTCCAAGGTCCTGCCAACCTTTCTGCCATGTCCCCTGTTGCTAACACTTACACGTACTCCACAAACACACAATAGAACGTGTTGCCCCGGTCCAAGCCTGAGCACCACCACACTGTCCTATCATCCACAGAGTGGAGGAGAGTGGTGTGAAAGCATTTCTCTCTGCATGGACTACTGTAGGCTGCTGTTGCTCTGGGCTCTCGGCCACAACCGCGGCAGATGCTTGGTTGTCTGCCCCAGAGAACCACAGGCGGCGGTAGTTCCGGGCCTTCTTCTGCCGTTGGGCCACGCCTCTACGGATATTGGCCGGTCTATCTCTGACTGGCTTGAGATGACCTTGCTTCTGTATCTAGTGGCACAGATGCCCTTGAAAGGTCCTTGAAAAGCATGATGGCCACCCCTGCCCATGGATATTACCGTGTAAGCATCTGGCCATGTACTTGGCAGTGCCCACAACACATCTTGACGGGAACAAAAGAGGGAAGTGCCAGCGGAAACTCGTGCCCATTTCGAAAGACAGGAGACATACTGATGGCATAAATTCATTAAATTATTCTCCGATCTGCACCAACCCAAGATGGTCCGCCCTGGCCGGAGCCATTTCCAGAAAGGATCTGAACTCGACGAAGCGGCCGTCTCTGGTATTCCGTTCTCATGAGTCCATCGCATTTATACCTACCTAGGCAGAGAACCTTTTGAGATCCACACCGACGCATTTGAGCTTGGTCCCCATTCTCGGCATCTTGCCTGTGCAATTGCCACCATCCAAGGACTCTTCGGAACGTTGCGGTTCCTGTTAAATATCGACTTGGATCCTCGCACTAATACCCTCAGTCAGGAACAGAGTATCTTAAGACACGGGACTGCAAGAACTCATCGTCAAGTACTTAATACAAGAAGAAGCATATCTCCGGACCTACAAAGGGGACACTCAGTAAGCGACTCTCTCCACCTCTTATACTTGCAACTACCCCAAACATACTCTATTACGACACCCTTTCACTCGTTACCAAAATACAACCCTGGTCGTCGCCACTCTTACTCACGGCAGAGTAGCCCTACTTACTGGGCTGTGGAATATTGGTAACCTAACGCTCCTCTGGGCACTAGCTACATCTCTTCGGCAGCACACACGGGAAGAGGAGCGCTTGCCAGTCCTCTCGCAGGCGCCGCTTGCTACAGGCGGACCCTGCTTACCGGGTGTTATTGCCCCCGACGAATAATCATCCGACTTCCACGACAGCCGACTCCAACTCGAAACTCTTGTTACACTCGAGGTTGAAAACAACAGAACGTCGAGAAGCCCCCTTTCCATCGGCGACAGAGCCCGCGAGGGCATTCAATTTGTATCAAGGCTGTTTGTCAAGAGGCGAGGGCGCCGCTCAGAGCTTGCTGCTCTGACGGAATCCGAGCGCCAAACGAAGACACGCTGGCGGACAACTATCGAGTTGGGGGCTACAGTGTGGACTTTGCTGCTGGCCATGGAGCCCAGGGCGGAAACCAGAGCCAGCTTCAACAACCATATTCATCTCCAAGCCAGCAAAACCCTTTCCAAAGTTCGCAGCAATATCCATACAGTAGCCAACAACAACCGAGGTCGTCTTTTCATCATTCCGGCGTAACGGGCAGCAGTACTGGTAGCAATACCTCACCAGAACCGGCACATGGGCACCACTCATCGCGACCAGGAGTGACAGGACAGCAGCAATCACACCAACACTCTCCGACAATGCAGTTGGACTCGTCACAGATGGGTGGCCATCGCCTTGGTCATGTTCAGTTCGGCTCGGCAACCTCTGTAACGACACCCATGTACGCTGCTACGGCATCGCCTACGGAAGGACATGCGTCATTTGTTGCGAACAGCGTCAACAGAATTCGTAAAGATGACTTCGATATTTCGATGGGTGGAGTTGCCTCGTTAGGGCAGTCAAGTTTGGATACGATGCCGTCTAATTCCATCGGGGCAGCCTATGGACAAGCAGCGGCGGCAGCGGCAGCATCCTCCGGCGTTGGGAGTTTGTCTCACCAAGCACAAGGTCCGCAATTGCACCACCATCATCACCTTCCAGATCTAGGGCATCTATCCAAATCCATGCGACGAGATGATGGTAGCGGAGCGCCGAGTATGGTTGGACAAGTAGGGATGCCACCACCAGCGCCACGCCCGCGCGGCCCGAAACTGAAGTTTACCGCTGAAGATGACCAGCTTCTTATCGAGTTAAAAGAGCAAAAGAACTTGACGTGGAAGCAAATTGCGGATTTCTTCCCTGGACGGTCATCAGGTACCTTACAGGTCCGTTATTGCACAAAGTTGAAGGCCAAAACTACGCAATGGACTGACGAGATGGTACGTCTAATTTCCTTTGAAGATTCCGTTTGTACAAAGATGTTATGAATTTATTTTGTCTTCAAAATCTGTCTCTGCTGTTACTCGTCGCTGTTGAATACTAATGGATTGGATGGTAGGACCATAAGCTTCGAACTGCTCTGACCGACTATGAGAATGAAAAGTGGCGTATTGTTGCGCACAAAGTTGGATCCGGGTTTACACCAGCAGCGTGTAGGGAGAGAGTCTTGGAACTCATCGGCGCCGACGACCCTGATGCCACATGGCAATCCATGTCTCCGAGATCAGCCTCCGCAGCTGAGGAATCAGACACAATGGAACTACCGCAAATACACAGACCATGGCACGGATGAACAGAACATATATCCCTGACGAATCCGAGACGGCACAATTGGAGTGGGACGATCGTGAGAGGTGAATTTTCTAAAGTTACCAAAATGGTTTGGTCAACTGTGCAGGTGCATAGGGAAGGATGATCGGAAACGTTACGGGGGACTGTGTTGCAAACTAATGGGCGTTGTATACAGGAAAAATGAAACGGCCTATGAGTGATAGATGGAGACAGCATGTGGCAGTGCTGACATGATCAGAGAGGAATCAAAAGGAAAGAAAAAAAGGGGCGTTTCTGGAATTTGCGCCTTGGGACGCCGGTGTTTCACGGCAGATACCGATCATGACGTATTGGACTAGCAGTAACGATGATTAACGCCATAGGTTTCCTTTGTTGATTTTTCTTTATTATTATTTTTAATCAAAAGCTTTTAGAGAAGTCTCTTTACCAGGGCATCCTTATCCAAAATTGAATTCGCCTCAACCAGTTCTATGAGGGCTTGGTGTGTTGACACGTCCAGGCCCTGGCCGAGGAAAGCTGCAATGTCTACCAACCAGCCATTGAAATCTCTAATCTCCGTTGGTTTTCCCGCCTCCACATCTTGAAGCATAGAGCTTCGATTTTCACCAACCTTGATACCAAATGTATAGAGCTTCTTCTTTAGACACGGCAGAGAAAACCGGTCTGTTAGCTCTCTCTGCAGCTTGCGGACGTTCTCGACGGAGTGGTCTGAATTGGTCGGTTGATTTTGGTTCGCATACGAGGCTAGGAGACTGGCACTGCTGTCGTGATTTACAAGGGCCTGAAGAACAGCGCTCGTTTCCGCCAGTAGTTTGTGTAGCACCTGCCGTAGGGGGTTATCATGCTCGCCGCCTGCAAATAACTCACCGTTTTTGCAACGTAGCAGTGCCGTCAGGGGGTTGATAACGGCATTCATTACGAGCTTTTCGAGTTGAAGCAGCCAAAGCTCGCCGGCCGAGACGGACTTGGAATTCAGCAGCGGCGCATCAGTGATTCGCCTCGTCAAAAATTCAACACTGGGGGGAGGTTGTGGGTTAAGGAGTACCGGACCAATGGATGCGTCCGCTGGAGCAGTGTGAATGCTCTTGAAGGGACCTGTAGACAGCACGCCATGGTGAACAATACAAGCTAGAAAACTGGGCTCGTTGCCTGCCTGATATCGACCGGCAATATATGCTTGGCCGTGCGGTGGCCAGAGCTTGGACATGCCATTCTGAGCAAAGGCAACAGTGCTGTGCCTGTCCAAGTATCCTCGGAGTCGATCTGCTTCTGGCATGGCGGCCGATGCCTTGGTTGATATGAAAAGGTTGCGTATTTTTTCACCGTCCGCCACTTCCCGTACAGGGCCATGGTCCGGGGCAGTTTGAGTCCACCACTCAATATCGAAATCCTTGTTCTTAATGACGGTGTTATCACGAGTGAGCTCGACACCATCGCCCTCAACCCATTGAGACAGAAGTTCCTTTCTGTGAACCACGAGGGTAATGCCCGGAGGCACAGGCTGCCTCGCTATATAGCTTGCATAAAGTCTTCCAATGTTGCCGACTCCGAGGATGTATATCCGCTCATCCAGGTCATCCCTTTTCGGTCTAAGGCTAGCAGGGCCATTATATTTTGCACCCGGACCGAGATTTTCGGGTGTCCATGCAAACAACTTGGGTGGAGGTCCCTGATCTGCAAGAAGAGTTTTCAACCAGGCAGGCTGTTGGCTGGATGACATTGTGGAATTCGAAAATGATGAGGAGAACCGGATGAATTTGGGTGACCAATTAGGCCAGTTGAAGGGGCGACGGATCAGATTTGACCCTGGAGTCATAATTGACAAAGTCAAAATCTTGTCAATTGAGGGCGTTCTTTCTAATCCGTAGCATTGATTGGCGAGAAACTATCGCACACCGGGTGTGTTTTTCAATGGCGTTTGTGACAAACTTGGAGGCGCCTGCCCCGATTGTCTGGGTTTGGCGTTTTCTGTCAGGGCCGGCTGGTTGGTCCCTTAAGAGCCTTCTGGTATTTTGTTTGGTCCAGGGTGTTGGTGCGTTCTGTCAGATGTTAAGAGTTTATGCGAGGAAGAAGATCCTTTTGGCGTCTCTCGCGGTGTCAGAGATGATGAAACGAAAACGACTGAGCTCGAGTTCTGGCGGGCACAAGGAGAATTCATGCACAAGTTGCTGCAAGGTCGGTGCTCCTTCTCGGCTGTCTGTGCAGCTTTGGTGTGTGGCTGACTGTTGGGTGGCTGGTCGCGCCTTCCCGAAGGACTTCAATTGATGGCTTGAAATTGATTTGGCAATAGGTACGTACCTAGTACTCTCTGTCATGGTCTCAAGCTTGGACCGGGTGAACTTCTAAGTTATGAACCTTGACAAAGAAACTGTATGTGCCGTTTTGACCCCGTCAACTTCATTTTCGCTCCCGGGCGCTCGATTGAAGTCAACGCCACAATTGCGCACAATGGAGATAGCCCGAGCCTGTTGTCTCAATGCCAACGCTGGAGAGACTCGGCAGCATGGGAGTGAAAGCTGTCAAAAGCAGCCTGCGAAGTTGTAATTGGTGGCATTTCAGCGTCGACACCTGTCAAACTGGACTGGTCTCTTCAGTCTGTGGGGCATCAATGCTGTCCAATCCAAGCTGCCCAACGTTCAATGTTGGAAAACAGCATCAACCACCGAAACGACCTGTTGAGGCGTGTCTGAATGTGCTTCCTTGCGTGAGCATACTTTTCACTGACTGTCAACTCGTTCGCTGCTCGCGAGTCTTTCTCATCTCTGGGCCTTCGCACATGCCAATATTCAGGACTGGATGATTGCACACCTCACACAGAAATCACTACCTGGACACGATTCGCTTCCTGACCCTATCACTTTCATACCGTCAGTCCCTGCTTACAGACCGGAGTTTGGGTCCATCACAGAATCTTACCAAAAGTTGACCTTTGAACCGAAAAGTTTCTGCCACTAGTGCAAAATTGTCATGGGCCACACCAAGAAATGGATTTTCCAAGCCGTGCCTGGTTATTTCGAGAGCCATGCCGACATAGCCAAGCAGTTGCCAAATGAGAGATTTATCACGCAGCCACGTCTGGCTCTGCTATCGCGTGAGTATCCTACAGACACCGAGGATATGCGAAATGACAAAGACTGGGAACGATTCGCCAACCATGTGAGGTCTCTGAATCGAGATGCCCCGGCCAATGTCTCATACAAGGTTTTGTACCTTACTCGTCACGGGTTTGGATATCACAACCAGAAGCATAGGGAGGTGGGGACCGAGGCATGGGATGTAAGTCAACCATACCTATAGTTCAGAAGTATATTGTGTCAACTCAGCTAAATATTCGCCAGAGCTATTGGTCTTTGCTGAAAGGAGACGACAAGATTACTTGGTTCGATTCATTCCTGAACAAGGAAGGAGTCCAACAGGCTGAGAATCTTGGAGAGTTCTGGCGCCATGGGGTGGCCGCTGATGGCATGCCAATTCCACAAACGCTCTACACAAGCCCATTGGCAAGGTGCCTCCAAACCACAGAAATCGTATTTTCCAGGCTGATGAGGACCAATGGCGCCCTGTTCTGTCCGGTCGTGAAGGAGCAAATTCGTGAGCGCTTCACAGTTCATACTTGTGACCTGAGAAGGCCGAGAACTTGGATTGAGCAAAATTATCCAGGGTACACAATTGAGGCTAACGTCACCGAAGAGGACCAATTCTCGGGCCAAACACGATGGGAAACCCGCGATGAGCATAATGCGCGGAAGCAGGAAGCATTAGAACAAATATTCTCGTCGGATCAGAGCGAATTTGTTTCATTGACCGTTCACAGTTTTGCTATTGAAGCAATATTAGAAGTGTGCAATGGCGAAGAGTTTAGGGTCAGGGAAGGCACATCGCTGGCCCTTCTTGTAAGAGGCGAGGAGTGCTCAGCACCAATCGCGGAGGCAAACGGAATCGATGTTGCAGCCACCTTGATTCCGAACTGAGAGGTCTTTGGGATTTCAACATGCCCACCTCAACTGCGCCGTCCTGAACGACGATTCATCACATAGACACATACTCCGTACACACAGACTTACTAGCATAGCAATGAGTCAAAGCTCGAGTGCGACCCCGCACCAATACCTGAACTTTGGCTGGGCATCCGCATCCATGGCCTGATCACCGTTTTGTCTCGGCAGTGCATGGCTGGGCGGCATGGCCAAAAAGTGGCGACAAACAAACGGGGATGGAGCCCCTGACGGTTACACTGAGACATTCCGGGGTTACCTGGACTGCACTAAAAGATCAGACTCAGTCAATCAATTGAAGTCGGTTCACAACTAGTCACGTCTTTATCAACGGGGTTTGAGCATCTGATTTCATAAAAGTGTGGTCTAACATTCTGCCCCTGGCCATGTCGAATTCCGGGGCCTCGGCCCGTTACTCTGTCTTGTTCAAAGCGGTCCGCCGGTCCGCCGCAGGCCCTTGAAAACACTCACAGTTACAATCAAGAATCGGCCAAAAAAAACTGGTGTGAACGGCGAAGAGCTTGTTACGCCCTTTGAGACCTGGAGAATCGAAACTCGTCACATGAATGGCAGTTTAAACTGTGTCATGATTTTGACCTCGGCGTCTCCGCGCCGTTGAGAACAGTCTTGGGGTTCATGATGTTGAATGTGCTTCAAAGAAGCTTCCGCTGCCGAAATTCCTCCCAAAAAGGACCGGTTCATATGTGCCATTTGGGGCAGATACGTGCAAAGTACTGAGACTTTCCCCAGGATATGATTATTTCACACTCGGGATGTCTCAAGATGCTGACAAAGAAGTCACATCAGCCTAGGTAGCGACGATAAAACGAAGTGTAGACTTGCTTTGTTTCGTCGAGAGAATTTGGTTTCATTGTTTCAAAGACATATGGTTTCCATGAAAAGCATCACAACTTGGTCTATGCAAGCCAGCATGAACAACTAAACAACGAATTCCCCCATGAACCGGAGTCTGCGACTGTAAATATTGTACTTCTAGTGCTCTGCCCTCGAGAGATCGCCTGGGAATCTTACACGGTGTAGCAGGAAACTGCGGTCTAAGACGGTATCGAGGAAGTTTGGTCACTATTTGAACAAACGCAACAAAATATTTGCCAAAGCTTTGGGTGCATTCTCAGCGCAATGTTAGTCTGTGAACCGGCTATTCTTCAGGCAACTGGCTAACATTGCTACGGCAAAGCAATTTGCCCAATCGCAGTCAAACGGATACGGAGAACTATCAGATTCTGACTTGTTATCCGCCAGTCACGAGTTTCTGCAGGATCTGATGCAACTGAGGACTTTCTTGGAAAGACATTAGTCTTTGGTGCCCTTCTCAGCTTTTGAGGAGCAACAAAGCTCACAGAAGATGCCCCGTTTCCGCATTTTGACCACAAATGAAGAGGATGCAACCACAGAAATGTTGGGCCGTAAGAACAAGTGCCTTGATCTGGGCGTGGTAATTCTGCACAGACTTGGGCCGCCGTCAACGAAAAGTCGCTCAGGATCTATGTGACCAGTGAACCCACTCTTTGTGACATATTTGGTTTGCTAAGAATGATGGAGTTGGCCCTTAGAAGCTTCGGCAGGTTGAACGTATTGTTGACGATTTTGAACATATCGTCTCTCGAGGCAATAATCTCGGCACTCTCGACTAGTTCCGAGACTCCAGGCTGTGGCACAGGTAAAAAGGTTACCACTGCGACGTTGCCTTTTGATTTCGAGCTAAGCAGCCTGTTATAATGCATCAAGGTTTGCTCGGTGACGATTTCGAGTTCAGAATGCAAACGACCATTGCCGGAAAGAGATTAGAGCAGTTGGTCTTGAGCCGCCCAGGGCGTGTTTTTAGTCCTACAAAGTTGCATCGGAGGGTAATGTAAATACCTCAGTTGGCTCGAAAGATGTTGCGATAAGTTACTGACGTCCATGGAACAGGGTAGATGAAAGATGACGCGGATTGAACCAGGTCACAGACATGAGCCCGTCGTCTCAACCGCGTTACTTGAGAATTCTTTTCAGTGGCCTCTACCCGGGAACAACGAGTTTAAGAAGAGACATTTCATGAATGAAACATATTATCAAGGTGCATATTACGCATATTACGCATCTGTTAACATATTCGGGTACGGTAGATCGTTGTGCATGGCATCTGCAATGCACCAATGTGCTGCATGTCGAAAACGTCAAAGTCAAGCTGACGTGCGTCTGTCTGGTGGTCGAGAAGCAGTTCCATGACCCGATCGGCAACAAGGAAAATGGCGCAGAACGATCAAAGCAATAACATAAGTGCCCGGCAACCCGGGTTGTACTGTAACTTAACTTATTATTACTGTACAGACCACAGTGCTGTATGCAGCTTATTAGAGTTAGCCGCGATCCGAGCCGGACGCATCGAGGCCTGTCTATTGACTGCGCCGCAGCGAAAGTTCCTGCAACAAGGATTTGTTTCCTTTCGCCATTTCTGCCGTCTCGACGAATGAAACATTACCTACCTGCCCGCCAGAACGTACTTTAGTTGGCACTGGATGTGACGGGGTGGTTCAATGTTACTTCAACAGGCAGGATGGAGACTCCTGGGGGTGTAGTTTTTCCCTTCGTTTCTTCACGACATCTCTCTATCTGGAAGACCCCAGATGCTGCATAACGTTTGCGTTGGGACCTGGGGAATAATTATACGAATTATGAATCTGCATTCGTGAGAGTGTTTGCATTGGGAAAATGCAGGTAAATCACCACTTACTTATGCTAATGAGCAGTTGATTTGTGCTGCATCGATACAAACGCCCGTTTTGTTTGTGTTTGTGAATACCACCCAACAACACCAACTTCAAGTTGTTACCAACTCGATTTCCGAAGCAGCCTGTAGAAATTACCCACGACGTCAATTAATGCCACACAACAATGTGCCACCTCAAAGACGAACGCACTGACAGGCCGCAGCGGAAGCCAACGCCTCGCAACCCTTATTTTCAGAAACCAGATTTCGATTGCAATGCTCCAAAAGCAAATATTCGATCGCGGCATACGTGGCGCCCAGTCATGGACGGCACGTCGTCCGATACGGGATGATCAACATATGTATGCTCCCAAGCGCCGAAGATTGCAACAATCTGACTGGATGGGCATACAGGACACCCAACCTGCGGAATTCGACACGGCACAGCGTTCAAAGATGCTTGCCGATGCGCTGGTAATTACTGGACGTGCATGTAAAAATAGATGAGGGCTCTGGATACGAAGGGGAAGGCGGGATGTGAGACCTCGTGCTGCATACAGACATGATCGATTGGCTTGACTGTCGTCTTAGTGAGCTGACGCCTTTATGACCACATACTGGTCTGACCAACAAGAAAAATACCTTTTAGCGGACTTTGATTGAAGGTGAAGCAACGGCATACGATCAGGTCACCGAAAGAATTGGGAGCAGAAACCACCTTCCCGCTCAGCTATAAGGATATCAACCCAATCCAAACTCATCAGCAAACTCCAACATCAACAACCAGAGAACAAACAAAACACAAAAACAAAAGTCATCAATACCAAAAATCCAAATGCGTTCCTCAATCGCCTTAGCAACGGGCCTCCTGTCCCTCGCCAGCGCCCGCATCACCGGCATTTCCGTCCCCTCAACCATCAAGCCCGGTGACACAATCGATGCCATCATCAAGAGCTCCAATTACATCCAGAGAGTCTACGACGTAGCCATTGCATTCGGGTATGCGCCCGGCGACGGAACGCCCCAGAGTCTAGGACTCGTTGCTGGAACCATGTACCTCGGACCAGGTACGTTCCCATCGCAAACATAAATATAGCCAGGAGCTAACACATCCTAGATGCATCGAATAAAGCAAATGATTTCAAAAGACAAATCACCATTCCTGCAGATGCCCCTAGGGGCGAGGGCATCGTCACCGCAAGCTTGATGAGCCTTTACGGCGCATTGCACATGCCCACGTTGAGTAACTACAATGTGACGGTTACTTTTGGCGATGAGACATCCGCAGATTATGTTTCTAGCCGGTCTTGAATCATTTTTGCTTGTTTCGCATAGGTTTAGAGAAAAGTGGCCTTTTCTGACACGGTACCATATCTTCATAGACTGCCAACGATAATGAACAACATATCCTTTTGAGACACCAAGTTTTCTATACATGTATTAAAAGGCTATGAAGCCCATCTATGGCCTGGTTCCATACATCTAAGCAACGTCATGGGTATCATGCTGCAAAGCTCCCCTCTAATCCCCCAAAAAACAACAAACCAACAAACCCCTAACGAGCCTTGGGTTTCGAAATACGCACACCATTCGCACTATTCCAAACACTATCCGACACTCTTACAGGCAACTTCCTCCCCCTCAACCTCTGATCTATCAACCACATGCCCACAATAAACTCCTGCCTCGTAAGCATGCCAACATCTCCGCGATCAACCAGTTCCCACACCTCAATGAGCTCATCTCCCGGCAGACGAGACCGTTTCCACAGCTCCCTCACCACCACATTCGCAACGCACTCCGACACAACTCTATCTACCTCACCATCTAAACTTTGCAACGCCCCATCATCAAGCAAGTACCCCCGATTAGACGCCCACACCGCCTCATACCTCTTCCGCTCTCTCTGCGTAATCTGATCCCTCCATCGTTTGCGTGACCCCTCGTGATGCGCATGTTTATTACTAGATAATTTGTGACGGTGTGCTATTTTTAGCCGTTCAGGATCTTCGTCCGAGTAGCTCTGAGGCTGGCGGAGTGTCTGGAGCAGACGCGGTGACCTCTGCCGCTTAGGCAGGCTGGGCGGCGGTAACGAAGATCCACTATTATGTGGTGTGAGGCGAGACGAGGCGAGGGAGCTGGCCATGATGGCACTGGTGAGAGGATCCAGTGTAAGATTGCTGGTAGAAGTGGTGGTGAGACGGCGGCGCTGCGAGGAAATGGGAATTGGTGAAGTCGGAGCACTGGCGACTGAGTCTCGTCTAAGTATTGGTGGAGGTGTACTCTTCCGAACAGTTGGACGTGACGGCGAGGGCGAAACAATGGGCAGACCAAATTCAGTGAGAGGAGTTGTTGACGAACTGCCCCTTGATAAAGGTGTATCTGAATTCCCACGACGCCGACTCCCACTCAAAGCAGCTCTGTGACTCCCCCTCGGTTTCGGAGGCGTCGGTGGTCGCAGGTTTGTATTCCGACCCCGTTTCTCGGGATCTGGCGACGGCGAAGAAGCCTCTTGTCCAGACGTCCCCGGACTGCTCGCCTGGGGACTACTCAGCACCGGCGGCGCAAGAGTCGGCTTGATCAACCTCATCGGTTTGGGGGACAGCAGCTCCGCCGTAGACCTACTAACAACCGAAGGAGGACTCGGCGTCCTCACCCTAGCCTTGGAAGCTGATTTCGCATGTTTCTGTGCAGACACCTCTGGCTTTTGTTCCCTCGGAGGCGGAGGTTTCGGTTTCGACGGCCCCGGAGACGTCAACTGCACCGGCAGTTTCGGCTTGGGCATTGGCATCGCAGATATCCTCTCAGAACTCCTAGCCTGCGCAGGCGGCAAAGCCACTGTCCTCCCATCATCACCATCCGGCGTCGCACCTCTCACAAGCTTCCCATGTTTCTGCCTCTCCTGCAACCCTCCCTTCTTCCCATCCCGCCCCTCAAACAACGATATCAAATTCCCCGTAGGCGCAATGCTCTCCGAATCAACAGCATCCGCAGCCAAGCTCACCCTCGCACTCCCACTCGGGCTCCCCGTCCTACTGGCCGCCAGCGTCGCCGCTATGAAACTCGGATTCTTCGGATCCAGCCTCCCGTGATGTGCCCTAGCGACCTGATGTCCAGATGAATCGCCGTCCGTCGCGCTCGCACCAGATCGATTCGTAATCACCTCGCTATGTATAGGCGACGTAACGCCTGGACTGCGCTGGAAAGCGAGCGACGCGCCTCTCAGTGCAGCACCATCGCGCGAATGCTGCGGCGCGGGATTCATCGCCGGGCTTGGAATCGTCGACACATAGGGACCGTATGGGGATAAACAAGGCGGAAATTGCACTCTACAACGGCATTACTTGCCTCGACGGAAGAATAACTCTAGAAAGTGTAGTGTTGGTCCCCCACAGCTCAAGGGGAAGTTGGAAATTGTGGAGATTGAGCTTCGACGTCAGCGGTCAAAGGGTCAAAGGGTGTTTGTCTCGTGCGGCTAGTCAAAAAAGCCACGTTCATTCCAGTCAGTTTCTGGAAAGGGGTCCGTCATGCACTAAGATGACAGGAAACGGAAACGGTTGCGTCCTAAGTTACGAATAGGCTAGTTATGGACCCTTAATTTCATGAATTTATGCCATGCTTTACCCGTTGATTGCGGTCCTTGGGTTTTATCAAAGCTATTTTTGGACATTCAGAGTGGACTGCAAGTTCATCTGGACAATGCTTGATGAGTTGTTGAACAAGGATTGATTGCCGTGCCAATGCTTACTGCTCCACGCTGATATAACATGCTGACTCGTTTCTCGTATCCAGTCAGGTATACTTCTTGGCAAGACTTTCCTGACATTGACAAATTCCCAATCTTACTGCCAGACCAGATCCCTCGTGTGAGACAAGAATATCGTCAAGCCAGTCCCAATAAAATGGCAATCTCACACCAAACACAACCTCAACGCAGACAGCTGAACAACTTCAAATGCACCATTCAGAGCGTCTTATTCACACAACACTACACCTATATGCAAATGCATAGCGCAAAGTAATTGACAAAACCAACGCCGGCTTCCCGTACGCCATTCCCTTCGCCTCCTTGGGCTGATTCCCTTCCCTGTTCGTTTCGCTCGCTCGCTCGCTCCCCCAATCCCAATTATCACAGTTCCCCTTCATTTCCGTCAATCCCGCAAAGCAATGTTGCGTGCTTATCGCCTTGGTATATAGTCCTTGGCGCTTTTGCAAGCGTTGCCTCTCAGTATAAACACCATTGTTCAGAATACCCCTCGCAGCAGAAATAGGAAACAGAAGAAGAGAAAGATTTTAGATAGGTACAAGTTCAAAAAATTTCCAAAGCACGCCCCATGGACGCCAGCTTTAGGCAGGAATGAATGCTCTGGCCATAGACAAGAGAGAGAGATTTAAATACGCCCAGCGCAGGTAGGTCAAGCGAGTGTCCTCGTCAGTTAACGGGGAGAAAGATAGCCACCCACTATCAGGCAAATAGCCCACAATTTTGATGATGACGCGGTCGACAGTCATAAAAAAAGGAATGACAAAAGCGTCATGCGTAAATATCGTGAAAAATCGTCTTCATTGTGAGCGTGAATCCAAAAACGAGTGAGTAGCTGCGCTTCAACAGCCATCCAATTATCCTCGTCCAGCATGCTTAAAAGACATCTTCGTCAGTCCATTCGCTGCCCGAGATGATTCGGTTGCCCTCTTGATCAATCATCACTGGTGCTGCTGCGTATGGTGTGCCTGGGATGCCTCTCATGCGTTTGGCCTGGCTGCTTGAGGGCAAATGTCCTTGTTCGGGCTCATATCTCTTGCCACGCGCCGCTCGAAGCTTGGCATAGTACTCTTCTGAGACGTCGGGTTCGGGCTCGCTATTATCGTCGTACGTTTCCCAGTTCTCAGACCCAGAGATTGCAGTCGAAGTGTGAGAGTTATTGGACAGTTGCCTCGAGTTTGCTACTACCTGCGGGTATCCAGAGCGTGGAGCGCGTATTGTCGCATAGCGCTCATCATAACGATCGTCATACCCATCATCATACGTGTCCTCGTAATATGTCGGCTGTACGTGGTTAGACAGGTTGGAGTTGGATCGCATGCCTCGGGATGTTTGCGGACGATCGTCGTAGACGTCCTCCGGCTCAACTTGGCGTACAATGCTGGATTCTATGCCTGTGCCCTTGTAAGGGTTCTTTGGCGTCTTTAACTCGGGAACAGACTTCAAGTCACGCATTTTGGGAGGCGGGGCACGAATTGGTGCTCCATTTCGAAGAGTCTCGCCCCGTGATTCTGGCCTTGACCGCTCCGGAGAGTTGCTACCCGTCTTCAGATTGGAAAGAGGAACGCGGGCGGGAATCCTCGTAGGGCTCCCTCTGCCGTTCATTGTGTTCGTCTTGCCCGGCGATTGCATCTTCTTCGTAACAGTCCGGTTCGCCGCAGTCGGGGTCTTGGTCATGGAGCGAGGGGGGACGGCCTTTGTGCTGTTGGCCCTGGTAAGGCCTGGACCTGCTGATTTCTTCACGGTCGATGGAGGTGGTCCTGCTGGTGTTTTGGATCGCGAAGCAGGGCCCGCCCTCTTCGCTTCTTCCGGTTCAAGTTCGTCCAGATATCTCTCCCCAAACACCAAAAATGGACGGCCGTACTCGTCCTCCCACTTTTCGAGCATCTTGCGAACGTCAGCAGTCACCTTGGGAAGTTCCTTCGTAATTCGCTTGCGCATTTTTTCCTCTCTCAGAAGCTTTCCGGGGTCCCTTTTCTCGCCCTTTTGCCCTCGCATCATGAGACGAGAAGCATCTTGGCTTGATGTCGCCAGGTCGTCTCGGTCCTTGATCAAGGTCTTGTGTTTGTCGACAACAGCTAGGATTGGCGCGCGTTGTTCTCTGAGTGACTCAAGTCGAGCAACCTCGCGCTCATGTGCCTCCAACAAGGCGTCGCTGTATACATCAGAAAAGGCAGGCGTGAACTCGAGCATCTCGTCTTCGGAAAAGTAAAGAGAATCCCACATTTCCTGCAGCTTGACGCGAGCATCTTCAACAAATAGGTGAAGGTTTTGCCTCTTTAACTCGTTCAATCGGGTCAATTCGTCTTCGAACTCATTGATTTGTCGGACGCCGCAACCTCTGTTTTGATTGAGGAAAGTCTTAGTTTCTGCTTCATCAACGCCAAGTTTCAGCCACAACGCTTCAACCGCCGCTCTGAGGTCTTTCAGTCGCTTTTCGCGGTTCTTCTTCTCATCTGATAACCGATCTCTCCTCGTCTGTAGCCTGTTAAGGTCTTCCTGGTGGAGGCCGAGCTGCTCAGGCGCCTCTCTGTAGTACTTGACGATGGCACTGTCTTGCTGAGCTTGGGGAATGCCAAGTTCCGCCCAAAGTTGGATAATTTGGTTGGACAAAGCCTGGATGGACGCGATGCGGCGCATATATTCGTCATACACCCGTGTGAACTCTGCATCGAGCTTCTCGACGTAGGTATTGGAGATGTCGAAAGTAGGGGGCAAAGATTGGTTGGGCCCAGTAGGAGGAAGGGCAATTTGAACAAAAGTTGGCTCGAGATGTGATGAGTATGACTCGAGTGCTTCAACAAGCGCTGTGGTAGAGCAGTATTAGCGTGAGGCACAATATCATTGGAAGATGGCAGCAACCTACTCTTCACTTGCTCAAACCGCTCTTTATGCAAGCGGCTTATTTGAATGTGCTTTTCTCTAAGTCCTTGTACGCAACGGTTCAGAGGATAAGTGATTTTGAATTCCTCGTCTTCTTGGTACTCCCCCCGTCGAGGCTTGGAATCGTCTAGCGATGTCTCCATTTGGCGTATCGTTGTGATAATCTTCTTTGCCTCATCAATCATGTCCTTCTTCTCTGTCGTCACTAAGCGCACTTGGCTATTGAGTGCTTCGGACAGAGCCGCGAAGAGCTGTGAATCGGTCAGCCATGACGCCAAGGTGAACAGGCATAATAAATTCAAAATCTGCGAGAATTACCTCTGATTCACGAGCCTCGCGCTCATGGTTAGGAACGCCAATCTCGTCAAACAGGCCATGCAGCTGCGCAATGCTGCTGTTGACCTGTTGGGCCAGATAGCTGGTGTCCATAGTTCTCGCAGTGTCACCACAAAACCGCAATGAAGCTGGGCGAGGCGACCCCGGGGTCTATATGACGCAAAAGTGGGAATGTAGATGTTGATTGTTTTGACTGGTATGTGCGTTCAGATCTCCAAAGCAAAGTGGCGCTCTTGTGTGCAGTCAGCCAGTCCGTGGGCTGTCTATAGTTCCTTCTGCGATCCGTGTTTACTTGGCGATGCTATGTGATGTTTATTGCCGTTATCGTCCTGTCGTGTCGTAATCCTATACTGTGAGGTCGGCGTAAGAGCATAATATACGTGCTATCGCGGGCGCTGGCGATGCGTCCAACTGGCGGTAGGAAGCAAGAATTCCCGTCCCTACTTGTCGTCCGCGAAACAAGAAGAGGGTGAGACAGGATGCGAAAGAGAAAGCCAAGTTGACTGCCCTCGATTGGTGATGCGGCGATGCTCCACAGTTTAGTGCTGGGGAGAGACTCAACGTCGCGTTGTTGCCATGACAACGATGTTGCCCCACCTTGGCACAATGTCAGGATTCGGGACAGTGCACAGCCAAAGAAGAGCAGCGCTTGCCTTGTGGCCGTTTCAGATTCAATGCCCCTCCATCCATTCATTCGCTTTTCCAGGCCGGCTATTGGCTGGCTATTGGCTCATGAACATGGCACAATGGGATTGAACAAGCACAAACCTTGTCCCGAGTTTGTTGTTGACGAACTGCCTTACCAGACGATTTATGCCCGGGTTGTCGGGTTCAGATTATGAGGCGTTGGGATGAACCTTAATGGTGGCTTGTATGATATGACGAATTGTGATGCGCTGCGAGGCGTCGAGTTGCATTATATCAGATGAACTGGGCCACTGTGCTGAGAGAAACCTCATTGCAATGTGAAAAACACCATCCTATCATACCTTGATGCATGGATGCCATGTTCCGAGGCGGCGTGCATTGAGAGTTGCATCCTACGCCTGTCACGTTTATGCATCTCGCGATCTGCGTACACGTGTGCCTCACACTTCATATAAATGGCTTTGCTTGTTCGCGCGCCTTACGCCTCATTGTCTTCATGGCAAACCCTCAGTGGCTTGTAGCCTCCATTCACGCAAACATGCCTTCGCACTACATTTGAGTGCCTCGATTCTCAACTTCCTAATCGTGTTCCTAAGGTGAGTCTCCACGTAGTATAAGGAAGTACCTTTAGTGATATTAAAACGAGCGATCAGACCTTTCCCCTTTCCAGCCACATCTACAACTTCGTACAGCGGAATGCCAATGTGTCTTATCCGATCAGTTCCAGTGACGAAATGTGCGATGGTGCTGTGAGATTCGGGTGCATCCCGCTAGTTACCGTTATGGTTAAATACGTTTCAACGTATCTTTTGCCGGAGAACTTACCTGCTCATATGATCGGTGTGACTCGTGAACTTCTTGCCAACCATAGTGACCCTGCCGATCTAGGCATTCATCCCAGTACTTCACACGAGAGCCAAAGTGTAGCCGAGCAACTCGGGCAACCTGCTTGAGGTAGCTCTCTACCCCCGTGGTCGTGGCGATGCGACCTGAAACCTTGGAGCTGAAGCGAAGGAGTTTGTAGCCTTCAAAAGGCAGCTTCGGGTGTTCGCCTGCTTTGAATAGGATATAGTTTGGTTTGATCTCAACGTTTTCATCGTCTTCGTAGTGTGTCTTGATGAATTCGATGAATCTGTCCCAGTTGTGCCTGTCCACGACCCCCTTGGACAAGGTAGGGACCATGTCAAAGCCTGCATCAACGCCCATGGTGGTGACTACCTATGGTTGGTATGGAGATTGGCAAGGGAGAAACGGACGAAAAGTTTATGTGTCGTGACTCGAGGGAATGTAGCAAATGATACGAAAGAATAATCCCGGGTTCTCCTGATGACTCTGGGGCTTGTGAATGTGTTTTCTGATGGAAGCTATGAAATAGTCTCCTGAAGGAAGCAGTGAATGTGTGAAGTGCGACCATGTGAGCCCCCCAAACAGCGGCATGTACCTATGGCTATAAGAATATCGCACTTTGAATGATAATAGCTACCTAATTCGATTTGAAGTGGCTGGTCAGCGTTTAATTGTGTTGCATCTAGGAAGTTTAACCACTTTCTACTATGCTACCAGTGACGTGTTCCATTTTATCAAGCTGAATACTGGGCGATCATCTTAGACTGGAACGCATCGCGGGTGAACCAATTTGTTTGGAAGGGTAACACAAGGAGGAGATAGATTGCTGCAATATTCTAATTAGCATTAACGCCATTTCTAAAATACTCTGTTGCTATAAACAGGACAACCGTTTGTGTCCCACGCGGGCCTTCATCACCACTTCAGATTAGCCCGCCTCCGCCTCCGCCGTGGCCCTCATAGCTGACCGGTTAGCTGTTTACATCCATTAGCATACAAGTTCGAGAGTAAATACACAGGTTTTAGTCTTATTTATGAACACAGCTGTAAGAGGATCTGGAAATGCACCCTTAGGATTGATGGCAACCAGAGATAATGTGAATTAGTTAACCAAAGACCATAGCAGCCTGATATCGTCTACGATAAGTGTTTGAACGCAGCGTACAAGCAAACAATTTGAAGCGACAAGTCATAAGGCTTTGGGATTGAGCAGCCGGCAGGGTGTTTGAAGGGTGCAGAAGTGTAGATTCGGCGGTCGCTCACAAAAAGAAACGTCCTGTGGAGGGTATTGACTGGATAGCACTTCTAAGTCAGAATCTGAGAATAAGTTGAATGACTTCTTCAAGACGTGGCTCTAAATGAGGCACGGTACTGTTAATTTGCACTGCATATCTACGAGTAAGTCTATTTATTATTTGTTGTTAATTTGACCAGATATCATGGAAGCCTAACTATTACGGCTACTGCCGCCATGTCGCGCCAATCAAGAACTTAAGACCCAGTGACTGTCGGCAAGTCGCATAATTTGTCCGATGGCAATGTGGGCCATCCGAACCAATTTAACCCCAAAAGGAAACCTTAGTTTGACGACGACATTGACAACTGGATCCTCCCATACTCCTTACTCATACCATCTTTCGAGCTGGGCAACTCCGTGGAGGCGAGATCGTGCCCTCACACAGGCTACACAACACCTAACAGAGTCTGTTGTTGACGCACACGAGGGGACGGGTATCAAGGCGCTGGCTGCCTGACGTTGGACAAGGCAAAATGAGGATTGACTGCTCACGTTCCTCAGCCCCCAAGGCTGAATTGACAGGATAGAAATACTTGTCCGCGTGTCACAACATCGAATTTTCCGCTTTTGCATCTCCATATGCGCAGTGCTCCGCACGGAGTACACAGTACCGAGTACACCGAGTACAGATTGCGATGAAGCAACTGGCCGTGAGCAAATTTTGACTGGCCCATAAGTCTCGAATGCATATATTGTCTCTGGATACACACGCTGCATTGCGTTTACGAGTTGTTCGGTTGCACAAAGCCAACATTGGCACCTGCCTTACAACCCATCACGGCTTGCCGCAACATAGTAGCAGCAAAGTCATGATGGACGTACGCCGTACTTTGAAGAGGGTATACTCCTTTCATCACGCGGCAGCCTGTTAGAACTGTCACGAGTTGCATAACCAAGTTGGCATCCAAGTCAAGTTAGGCCGCTGGCAGCCCATGGCTAGTCAGCTCAGTGGTATGCCACGGCTATAAAGGGATGCGTCGTGTCGAATTTGCCAAAATGCGATGGTAAACCATTCCAATCTATTTCCATACTCTGTCTTCTATCCCTGAATCTCGCCAGAAAGCAGCTCAATTCGCCCTAGTCATGGACAGTGATTACCTCGATTTTGAGCACCCCGAGCCAGTGCCATGCTGTCGCATTCTGAATCCTAATGACAGTCGGGGAGAATTGAAGACTCAATATTCTTCCAAAGACAACGGTGGCCTGATTTATGACCGGGAAGATGATGGCGGCTTCAGCATCTCGTTCGAGCGCATCCTTCAAGTAGACGGTTGGAGCTGCGGTGCTGAGGCAGTTACTGAAAACACTCCGAGAGAGGCAATGACACTCATGGTGTTCAAGCTGACAGTCACCTGCACCAGGCCCAAACGCTGTGTGAGAAGCGTCAAATCAAGATTAAAGTTTGAGCGCTTGGAGAGGAGTGACAAACCCGGACCTGGGGTTGTGGCCTGGGCTCCTTTTCGCGAGTTGGAAAAGACCAACCAGACAAACGTTAATGAGAAGCAAACGACCACGACAGACATCCACGCGGGGTTCAAAGGAGATGGCGCCGAAGTAGGCACAAGCCGGACAAAGGTCAAGGAGATCTCCTTTGAACGCAAGTACTTTGCCCGGGCCTTTGCCGCTGCCACGATGAACAAGGCTGGTAAGAGAGGTGGGGTCCAGTGGTGCATGCAGCAGAACGAAAAACAGAAGGATGGTGTTGTGCCAACCATCTACACAGCAGTGCTTCTCAGTCGGGCCACACTTGAGGAGCCTTACATTGTCGAATCCAAGATCCAGATAAATGGCGGCACCTTGTACGATCTTAAGAACGATACCCTTGACTTTTTTGGTATAGGACCGGGAGTGACGAAGCCTTACCTGGTTCAACCGGATTTTGAGCAGCCCCGAATCAGGTACGAAGGAGCCAGTATTTTCCCTACAGTTGACAGGGAAAACTTGTTTGGTCTTGTAACAAGGACGGAGCAAGGCCCTTTTGGCTTGGTTATCCATTGGGAGACGGATGACCCGGCGGACGACAAAAACGAGACGGCTATCAAGCTTGGAGAAACAAGGTAAAATCGAATGGGCATTGCGAGCTACGGGTGAGAAGTTTCTACGACAAGGTTGCAGATGGAGATGGAAAGTACCTATGTACTGTGTGGTTGCTTCTGATTATGACCAACCGTACCTATACGTGTGCGGCCAAAGCAGGCGGATGTAACCAAATTGTCACTTGCAGACTGCTGTGTTCATAGCCTAGAGCCATAGGTGAATCAATTGCTTCTGTGAAACTTGAGCGAGTGACAGCACAGTCAACTTCGATTGATGGGGTGCAGAGTACAAGCGCCTGCTGGGATGGGATGCACCAGACCGACCCCCCCATATACTTCGCACTGGTTGCAGCGGGTGAGGCCTTCTTGTACGAGCCAGAGTGGACCAGGCCATTTGAGAGTCTCATTTCCGAGACTCTACAGCTGAGCATTACACAAGCGGGAGGTGACGCCTGTGGCGCTGTTGGTTGGCGTGGTTGATTTGGGTCGGGAATCGGGATGCTCCCCGTGCAGTAAGGAGTGTGATTCCAATTCTCTTTATGTCTTTTTGCTGGAATGTCTCAAGACCTTACTTCCTTGTTGTTGTACTCTGTACATTTGCTGCAACTTTGAGCTCAAATTGATCCGCCAGCTCCACCAGAGAGCCATTACGACGGATACTTGAGTATTCATTCAACTATTCATATGAGTAGCGACACCCGGGATGGGCTCTGAATCACAACTACACGAGACCTCCGGTCCACCGAGGGAGGGTGGAAGCTGTTTCAATGACAAACTGAAGTCGATAGCGTCCGAGTGGCTGCGGTCAGAGCCACAGGCGAGCACAAACGAACGAAACCGTATATTCGCTTCTCGAGTGAATTGTCTATATCAAAAGTTGAGAGATCTGATCAGTGAGCGGAAGGAGCTCGATGAGAACAACGACAGAGACTTGTTAGCGTTCTTGTGCAACGAGGAAACGCAGTACGAAATCGATGACTGTGTCAGGTGGTGTTTGCTGCTGCATACTTGCAAATCGAGGATGGAAGAAGGCAACCATCAGTACAATGCAAGGATGGCGCTGGGTGAGCGGCTGCTCAAAATAAAGCCCATCTTGGCGTTCATCGCGAATGAGAAGGCCATAACTCGCGAAGGGGTGTCTGCTCACGCAAACGGTCTTGGCCAGCCAGGAGTGATTCCATGGGAATGCAAGTTCCCGGATCACCAGGAGTACTTCAAGCACGAATTCGAACAAGCAACCTGGGCCCCTGTCATCCACTTGATCCATAGTGTTATGGACCCAGTCCTTACATTTCTCTTCAACCATTTCGATGCTGCGTCCAATATGAAAAGCCTCGTCTGTGACTCTCTCCAAAGAGATAAGCTTGATGTGCTTGGTCAAGCCACAAAAGCTTACCACTTGTCTCAGCTCGAGGACAACGCGGACAAATATCGAGTGTTGGAAATTATAAGTCTGCTACTTGCATTCGACCCGGGACTTGCGGGGGATCCGAATGCAATCGAATATGCAATGGAGAGACGGAACTATTCAGTGGTACACAAAATAGTATCACTGGCGCCGGCAGGGACCATCAGTGCGAAACATATGTTTGACATTCGGCGAAATGCGTCTATAGGGCTTTCGACAGACCTGTTGGAAAGACAGGGCATCGGCAGGAAATGCAGCTTCGAAACGGCTAAATGGTTAATCGTATCGGACAAGCAGGTGTGGTGGACTGAAACAGAATGCAAAGAGGGGCTGAAGTCTTTGGTGACAACGAAAAGAGATGAAGCAGAGCTACTGCTGAGGTTATCACTCGAGAACAACAGAAGTTGGGCGGTGGATGACATCTTGGAGCACCGCCCTGACATTTTTGATGCCTCTCAGGCTTATGCGTTGATCAAATTAGACCGCTTGGATCTTTGGATAAGGGATTCGGTTCAAAAGGCTTGGAAAAAGCAAAGTTGCTCTCGCAAGGTCGATCTGCTTCCAGCGGCAGTCCAGCAGCAGAAGGACCAGTTCGTGGAATGGTTTATAGCCAATGACACAGAGTCGGTCTTAAACCTAGGCGAAGTGTCCAACAACCCTACGATGGAGTCCCACGAGAGCAGCTCCTTTGGAAAGAAATACCCCCTGTGGCACAACAAGTACGATGCATCTAAGGGACTTGCGGTTTTGCGCCACGATCCCAATGAGAAGATACGGAAAAAGCTCATTGCAGCATGCATCAAAGCATCGGAAAATATGCAACAGCTGGTAGAGATTCTCAAAAGTTCAGGCCGTAAGTTGACTGCGAAGGTGGTTTGAAGCAATTTGACAAGACTAACCAACATTTCAGAATCAGGTGAGACAAAGAAGCTCCCTCGCCTTGTTTTTGCTTTCTTTTTGTTTTTTCCTTTCCTCATCCCCTTTTTGACGGGGTTCTCTGACATGGCGTGACGGGTTACAGTAGCGCAACTGTGCTTTGACCTCTCCCTATTCGATTCTGGAGCCTTTGCCTTCGACAACTTCGTTCAAAGCATGATACGCTGTAGGACACTCGACGACAGAACGAGCTTTGAACCAACGATTCGCTACGCCGACATTCCAAACTTAGACCCACACAGAGAGGATCGTCGAGTCGGTGTTGGGATCGAGTATAGGGAAATCTTCGACGTCTTTGACTGGCTCCGGAATACGCATAAGGTTGAAGAGATAGTGAAGGTTCGAGTGCTTGATAGAATGTGTAATCCACACGACGAGGCCAAAATAGGTGAGTATGTGGACATGTTTCATGTGGCAATTTTGGACTGGAGGTGCCTTGACCTCTCCTTGAGTGTGTTTAGTGAAAGAACCAAGGAAAGTTTGAGAGAACTGCACCTGTACTCCAGTGGAAAGCGGGCTGTCTTAAGTCACTGGCTGAACGAAGGGAATATTACCTCATTGAAATCGGTATGTTTCAAGTTGCGCATACTTTATCGTCCATCAAGGCTTACTACTTGCCGTGTCTAACGATTTTGATTTTGTTGTGCAATATCAGCTGGAAGTTTTGCGCATTTACATTATTGAGGTTGGGAAAATGATGTTTTCCAGTATGTTTTCGCTGCACTGAGGATTGTATGTGCTAAGCAGCGTAACTTTAGGATTTCCTGAACAAAAAGAGAGGAGAAGCGATAAAGGCCTTCATCAAGGCATTGACCAAATCCTTATACGAATCGCAACCCGAGTTGCGAGGCAAAATCGAAGTCAAGTATCGTCCGTGGGATATGCAGCAGGTCTCTGCCGATAGCAGCCTTGAAAGGATGTAAGGGGGCCCCCAATGCAGTGAAATACGAGACAGGAGCATATGCTGACGATGTGGCATTCAAAAGTGCGCAAAAAGCTGTTCCGAAACTTTGGCCATTCATCAAAGGCTACAGTGACCATGTCCAGAGCAAACTACTAGTTGCCGATGCCCGACTGCGGAAAAGCAAGGTTGCCATTCTCGATAGCGGCATTATGCACGTCGCTCCTATGAGCGAGCCAGGGACACAACAAGAAAATAGCGGAAATTATATCACGGGGAAACAGGGAGAAAGCATGTGGAGTTTGTGGCCTCGAGTAAGGAAGGGAAAGTCTTTTGTGGATGAGAATAATCGCATCCGCCCGTGGTTGATAGCCTCAGATCCTCATGGCACCCAAATGGCCAATTTGATCTGTTCTATTGATCCACACTGCGAGCTATATGTGGCAAAGGTCACAGAGACACGACATGGAGTTGAGACTAGCCGTGTATCAAACGCAAGTGACAGATTTCCCTACGCTTTCCATATTCGCCTTGCTGCGCTGGACCTCTCTAACTCTTAAAGCTTGCAGGCGATCTATTGGGCTATTGAAAACGAGGTGGATATCATTTCGATGAGCTTTGCTCTTTACGAACCCGATAGGAAATTACAGCGAGCGATTCAAAAAGCAGATGCTGCAGGAATTGTTATGATTTGCAGCATTCACGACGAGGGATACAACATCCAACACGCCTATCCCGCAAGCTACGAAGAGACGATAACCATTGCAGCAGCAGAAAAGTACGGTGCACCAACGATCCAGACTCCTAAAGACATGTACCAGTTTCGAATTCACGCCACCAACATCCCAGCCGGTATCGTGCCCTATATCCAGTCCGACAGCACCATCTCTGGTAGCTCTGTGGCAACCGCAATCGCCTCTGGACTCGCCTCTCTGATCCTCTGTTGTCACGGAATGTGTTCCAAAGATCCAAGCGACGGTACGGATAAATGGAGGAAAAACATTGTCAAGTGGCATTTCGAGTCACTCCAAGAGGACAAAAACGACAAGTACATACAGCTTGATAAATTTTGTAACCTTCGGGAGGTGCAAAACGGTGGGCTGCTAAATATATCAGCTATGATCAAGAACACTTTTGAAGTTGATGGAAGAAGGTGAAACCACCTGGCTCACTGAGCACTCATCATGGAACGGATTTACTGTTAAGGGTCCCGAACTTACCCGTCTTCATTTTTCTGTCATGAGAATCACATTACAAGAATTCTTTTTTCCAACGTCACCCAAAGATAGCTATGGATATCAGTCATTGACAGAGGTAGTTACTTGGTTGGTAGAATTGACTATCCAAAGAAAAGGATTGCAAAATGTGTTTCCTTTTATTGTGATGTCTGAGGGATTTCTTCTAATTCAACTGACATTCAGTGACGCCCTGGGGTCCAAAAGCGAAGCTCAACATGGACAAGAGGTCAGGTGCAGAAAGCCTCAAATTGTATTCAGCAAAGCACGGTAAAAGCGCCTCCTGGTGACAAACACTTGCTTCTATGTTGAAGGACATCTTCTTTTACCGTGTACATCAGTCAGCCCTGACTTATCTATCATGATCGAATGCACTGGGGCTCTAATATAGAATATATTGTATTCTTTGCTCCACACTGCCCAGTTTTATCTTAGTCTTTCCCTAGAGTCATCCCAATCTTTGAGGACGCATGCAGCCTCACCGTGGCCGTGCTCTTGTGCATAATCAAGCGGCCGTTTCCCTTTGTTATCTGGTGCCGTGAGTTTGACATAGAACCCAGGGTCGATGTACATCTGTAACAACTTAGTCATTCCCTTCATGGCAGCTACATGCATCACCCCACGACCAAACCTGTCTCTTTTGACGAGAATCTCAATCTCGTCCAGATAGAAGTAGCGGAGGAATTTGAGCATGATCTTCTCGGCACTTTCGTCACTTTGGCACTCTACGGCAGCCATAAGGATAGTGCGGTCATCATTGTCGACATGTCGCATGGAGGCATTCTTGCTCATGAGAAGCACCACCATGTCGCAGTTCCCTAAACGCGCCGCCAAGTGCAGAGCTGATTCATTTTTCTCCCCTCCCACAGCGGATGGGCTTGCTCCGGCGGCCAATGCGAGTCTGACTAGCTCAAGTTGCTGCGTATTTATGGCGACGTGGAGTGCTGGAACACCATTGTCATCCCGGCAATCCATACTCAGTGAGCATTTTTCGACTAGGAAGCGACAAACTCCAACCTGACCCTGCCTGATTGCATTAATCATCGCCAACTCTTTCTTTCGCCTGATGTGACGTGTAGTGCTATCAGGACAAATGCAGGCAGCGTAATCATCGATGTGCTTTGCAACTTCGTCTACAGCTCCAGAGACCTCTCCCGGGCAATACTTTCTGCAAAAGTGTTCAAACATGAGCACAAAGAGCCTGTGATTGCCGGAGTGTTTCGCGTAATGTAAAGGGGTATTGTTCGAATGATTCGGAGCATCGACTTCAGCCCCGGCTGACAACAGCGTTTTGACTACGTCGAGAAATCCAGCGCGTGCTGCTTCATGAAGTGGTGTTCGGCCTTTATCATCTTGTTTCTGGCAACCCGAAGGGTCATTAATCAGTGTCTCCAAAACAAGATCGTTCATTCCGAGTCGTGCTGCAATATGCACCCTTGACATAGAACAGACCCAGGAGCGGATGCTCTGATAGTCGACGTGTCCTTCCTCGGAATCACCGTCAAGATACAAGGATACGGCTAAGATGGCGCGGACGTTTTCATTTTCGAAGAGCGCCCTCGTGAGGATGGCAACACGGTCGGTGTAGTTGTCGACGGATCCTATCACACTCTCCTCTGGACTATCCTCAACTGGGACAATAGACATCTGGCCAACATGTGGCTGTCTCTGGGTCAGGTCGGACACCAAGGGCACATTCTTCGGGCTATGTGCAGAATTGTGAGATAAGTCAAGCAGCTTTCTACGGTAGAACGCCCACGTTTGCGTAGCATATACAAGGAATGGATTACTTTTTAAAAAAGACTCCATCAAGGCCTCGGTGCGCAGGGAATGAGCGTCAATTGTGCCAAGACTCTCGACGCAGAGTCTGAAGATGTTGAATATGAGATCCTGGCTTGGATTCCCCCATCTTTCCAGAATTGCCGATCGTATATCGTCAGAAGCTATTTGCAGCGTTGCGGTTCCAGGATCAACTGCTGCAATGCCCGTCAGTTGATCCAGGACTATGTCGAAATCTTCGCCGAAGGTTTCGTCGCTGGCGTTGGAGAAGTTTGCAGAAATCAGAGGAAGAGCGCTTTGAAGTGATTGCATAGGCACTCCACACGGAGAAATAGACAACCAGAACAGTGTTGCCTTGGCAGGCCAGAAACTCTCGTTTCGCTCGAATATTTCCAGCATTTCCGAAATGATATACATCGGCCGGTCCAGGTGGAATAACTTTTGAAGGAAATGCATATTCATGGAGTCAGATGGGGAATAAACTCCTTTAAATATTTGCACAAGCATATGTGCATAGTAGAATCTGGGGATCGATGTTAGAGTCGGGTTTGGCAAAAAAAAAAAAAAAAAAAACAAGACAGAATCCAATGCTTACGATCCGTATGAACTGCTCGCAATAATGTCTACGACGCGAGATATCTCGAGCCTATTCATAGCACCTCTCTCGCCATGTCCACTTTCTGCCCATTCAAGAATGTTTTGTTCAACATACTGGCACAAGTCGCTGATGTTGTGCTTTAAATCGATTCCTATATCCACGTGGTCGCAAAAGATGTTCTGTACGTCACTTGTCCGACTTGTTATCAATATCTTGCAATGGGCCGAGCGAAGATGCTCAAGAACTTCGTGGAATTCGTCAGCATCTTTCATGTTTGACTCCCTCCATGCGTCAAGCACGACAAAAACACCTTGCGTAGTTTTCGAACAGATTTTCGTCATCTCTTCGAGCAGAACATGGAAGCTCTCTTGCTTTGAAGCAAGGCTCTTTTCGTGACTCTCGTAAGTGCCAGGCACAGCTGTGGGTTTTATGTCACTTGGAGATGAGTCAAGACAGTCAATCTGAGCCTGTAGTTGCTCAAGGAGACTTGCTACTAGCCTTGTAGCAGATTGTCGCTTCTCCTCGCTGAAGTAGTAGTAGGCATGAATGTGGCCTGTGAGCTCTAGCATATCAATGACGCTCGAGCTTTGAAGAAGTTAGGGCAAGATGCGAACAAACATTTAACTTGGAACATACACAATTGTGCTTTTCCCACATCCGTTGATTCCCCAACACCACAGCGCGTCATTTTTGTCGCCAAAAAACCAATTCTGAAACTCAACCGTGGAATGGAACCACTTGCAGGTATCAGAAAGTCGACGGCCCCGGAAGTACTCATGTCTTGCGTCGAAGTGAGTTGAGTGTCGACAGGGATTGAATGGCCGCACAGAGTATTTTACCTCCCCGGGTCGTGATTCTAAAACTTGCTTCTCGTTCGGGGTATGGGTGGTGGCCCCAAGAGCCCTGTCCAACTCATGTTAGTCAAATTCAGATATTGCTGCCTGTGCAAATCGCTTACCGTGACTCGCCAGTGCCGCTTGCTTTGTGAGCGATTGCTAGGGACTTGTCAAGGTCCTCAGCAATTTTCACGGAACCCATCAGCATATCTAGATACTCTAGTGTTATGCCAGTTATTTGCTCGAGGATTTGGTCTCGAGTCTGGTCTGTGCCCATCTCGTGCGGCCGACGCATCAATTTTGTGACGGATAGAACACGTTGGAGCAGAGAAGATTGTTGTTCTAGCTTAATACCTGTATTTCGAGTCGTTGCCGGCTTTCCATTGTCTATTTCTGATTGAAGCTGTCTCAAATCGAAAGAGACTTGTTGGAGATTGTCCAGCACCGCAGCATATTGCCCCTGTGACAACTCTTTTTGGTTCTCTGGTATTCTGGATTTAAGCTGTTCAACTTTTTGAAGCAAAACATTTCCGGCAATGCTGGTGCTATTCTCGATTTGACGATGGATAGACTGCCTTGGTTTCGCTAGCGGAAATCTGGCTTGCTGGTCAGCAGATGTTGACGAATTCGTGCCATGCCTGTGATCCTTGAATGGGCTATTCATGCGGGCGTCTGTACGATAAGACCGTTCATCTACAGCACCAACGCTGAATTTCGACTTTGAAACAGACTTATGCAATCTCTTTTTTGATGGTGAAATTGATGCGGAACCATTTCCGCTGTCCTGCTCCAAAGGAAGAATCTTTCCCGTGCTTTGTAGTAGTTTAACGATGATATCATGTCCATTGGTCTGCGCCCACCATAGCGGTGAACGACCATGTTCATCAGTTGAACTCATATCAACCTTATTCGTATCAAGAAGTAGCTTGACTATCGAGCAACAGCCATTCTTGGCAGCCAAGAGTAAGGGGTTGTAACCTGCGGGATTCTTTGCATTGACATTAACTGCGTCGGTGCTCAACAGTGACCTCACAACTGTTTCGTGTCCATTTTTTGTCGCCCACAGTAGTGGTGTGTGACCAAGGCGATCTCTTTTGTCAATATCAGCTGTTCCTGTATCAAGAAGAAGTCCCAAAATATCGTGGTGCCCGTTTTCAGATGCGAATATCAGTGGCGTCTTGTCAAAAATGTCGGTTGAATTGACGTCGACTTTGCCAGTGCGCAGGAGCAAATTTGTCACCGAATAGTGTCCATGCTCCGCTGCCAAAGACAAGGGCGTTCGACCGGCGTTATCCTTTAGATCAATTTCGCCCTCGTTCGTCCCGAGCAGGAGCTTTAAGATGTTCTCGTGGCCTCCCATGGCGGCCGCCGAGAACGGGGTTTGGCCAAAGACGTCCCTCGCCAGAACATGATCTTTAGGCTTGTCTAGTAACAGCTCTGCGGCAGTTGCATAGCCCCCATGAGAGGCCCAGAGCAGGGCAGTCTTTCCCTCATTGTCTGCAATAGTCGAATTGGCTTTGCCCACGTTTAAAAGCGATCTGACGACAGACTCGTGTCCATTCCGAGCTGCCGCTATTAAGGGTGTGTAGCCAAGGAGATCTTTTGCATCAACTTCAATGTCTTTGTGGCCAAGCAACACTTCTACTATTTCCTCTTGCCCGAAATATGCGGCTGTAAGTAGCGCGGTTCGATCGTATTTGCCGCTCTTTGTATTGATGTTGACTTTGCCCGTCTTGAGGAACATGCTGATAACGGTCTTATCTCCATTCTCGGCAGCCCACGAAAATGGATCCCAGCTCTCAAAAGACCTGGAGCGCTTTCGACTACACGAGAGGGGCGGTAAATTCGGTGATGAAATTCTATTTGCGCGTTGGAAGCGATGAGAGGCATAATCCGAAGACATTGGTCGATAGCTCTTCGTCGATGAGGTCACTGCTCTAGGACGTGGAGCCTCTTGATGGCCAGTGTTTCGACTGCATGTCCATTGAAGCAATTTTTCCACGAGAAGTTTGAAGCCATCATCTTCCGAAGTTGCGAACCGCGTCATATTCATATGTGTTGCTTGAAGACCAGTAGAGTCGTAACCGCCCAGGGTCGCTTGCTTCTGCGAGATGACTGTGTTGCGTCCATCTGTAGGCAAGAGCTCAAAGAAGCACATAATCTCCAACTTGGCTTTGTCCTTCTGTCTGGCTTGAATCATGGACAGAAACTCATCCTGCACGCTCTGAAGGTCCTGCAAACGTGCACCGAATGTCTCCAACATGGGCTTTATGACAGCAGAGGCTGGCGACGACCGAATGGCCAATTCAGTGATTTCGCCATGGGGGGTGCCCATGAAGATGATCCCCCGAGTATCATACCAAATTTCGTCAAGGTGAGGCAAGCTTTGTGACAAAAGCAACGCTTTCTTGCATATAAAACCTCCCAGACTATGAGCAACGAAGATGATAGGACGATGTGATGCGTGGAACTGAGCTCTGTCACTAACAAGGCTCCTTAGGAGCCCCATCGCAACCTGTTGCAGACCGTCCGGCGTTGACGCGACATCTTCGGTTGTCTGATATTCTTCAAAATCGTATGCAAGGACACGAGCACTCGAAAGCTTTGGAGGAAGCAAGATTCCCGGCCACGGTGCAGACTGGCCGGAAGCTGTCCAGGCGCTTCCAGGATTGCCATCTGGGCCATGAATAAAGCAGACATCGAGTGTTGCATTTTCACAATCATACAACACCTTCAGGCTGCTGTCTGACGAAGAGGGCCGTATATAGTGTTTTGGGAGGGAGCAATCTGGTCGTTTCCCCGAGATCTGCTTGTATTTTCTTTTCTCCATTGTGCTCGATCTGCGGATTTTCTTCCATAGGTAGGGCATGTCGGATAAAAAATGAATGAAAACTGTTGGGGTCGCCACAGGAGGAATGTGAAAATGATCGCCTCTTATTCCTACTTCGCCTATTTATCTATCATCCCAGGCAGTCTCAAGAGGGTCGGTTGCAACCAGTAGGAGACAGACGTTTGCCAGTTAGGTGAAGAGAAGAGGCCGGCAGAACATATGAAAGGGGAAGGGGAGAGACTTGAATGTCTGGTATGGTGTGTGAGGAAGCGTCTGGGGGTGGCGGGAAAGAGAAGGAGATGGAGACTTGGAAGGAAAAGAACAAGGAAAAGGACATTTGATGGTCATGGACATGGAGGGTAACACAACATTGAAGTCGGCAATGTTGTTGCGTGTGTCCAGATGTCTGTTCACGAGTGGCCAGCCAACAAGCCAATTGCAGCCCAGCACTGGGTGCACCAAACATTGAACTTGACGCACCAGACTGGACTGGACTGGACTGTGACTCAAGTGCGTGCTTGAAGCAACGCCCGTGTGCGGTTGAACAAAGACACCAGACGTCACGTCGTCTGATGGGCACCAGCCCATCCCAGCCCAGCCCAGCCCATCCCATCCCATCCACACTCCGTACTCCGTGCAGAGTGAATTCGCTTGGAAGCAGCGTCCGGTAGGTCTCACAGCCTTCACATTCACAGACTTGGTTGTATTCATGCGCATGATGTCTTGCAAGCACCGAAGCTGCTGCTGACAGGCAATAAAGCCACACGTTACACAGATGACCAGGTTTTGTTTCCGTCTGTACTTTTCTGCCACGAATGCTTCTGAAGGGCCTGGTTCAATTCTCAGCCATTGCATATGAGGAAAGGGAAGAAAGTAAAGAGAGGGCTGAATCGAAATGCAAAAACGACAAGAAGAATTGGCCAACCTTGGTGGTCATGCTCGGATGAACATCGCTCTCGCTCATCATCACTGATCAGAGTGATGGCCTCGTTTGCCGAGGATGCATACGTGGACTTGCGATTACAATCAGCCAAATCTCTGCTCTGACTCACAAATCTATATTCCACGTTGCGGATTTGCAACCAGGTATTTTGCTTGCATTTTCAGGCTTGCCATCGCAGGCTTTCCATGGCCATTTCTCTGCATCGAATCGGGGCCAGGGGCCAGTCGGAATGTCGGTGCCGCCAACACACGACACGACGCAGGTTCCTTAGAAAGCACAATGTCACTTCTAATGACAATAACTGTTAAATCCTCTGAAATTTTGGGGGTTCGTTCGATATTTGGAAATGGACGTGCAGCCGCAGCGACCAAGCCGCGGGTTGGTAGGTTGTGTCAGAGCGACTCGAAACATGCGTCCTGGATGAATGGCTACACCTTGTGCTCCTCGAGGCACTGCAGTTTGTCTTTGAAGATACCATCTCCTTACGACGGCATCTCTGCAATACTGCTGTCCGACGAAAAAGGCGACAGTTGGATCACTCACCTTTTGCATGGTGTAGGCAGCCCACTCCATGGCTCTTGATGTCGCATTACGTGCCTAACCCCAGGACTGAACTGTAACACATACAATAGGTTTCGTCTAAGTGTGCCCGATTCTGGCCCATCAGCTACATACTGCGCTGGTTTCGTTGAATCTTACCAGATGACACCCATGGATTAGCACGCAAAGGCTATCCATTCGTTGATATGGTCTCAGCACCCTGAATCACGGCCAGACTTCCAGAAAAATGCTAGGCATGGAACTGAAATGGGCTGAGAATCTCCATCTGTAGTTAAGTCAAAATGGACAAGACTTTTGGCAAAGGGGTGCCGCACAAAGGAAAATGAGACAAAGCAATCGAACCCTGTGTCCAAACGCTGCAGACGCCGGCTCTCATATCACTGTGTCGGATGCCATTCTTCTCTGGGAGACCGTTGTTTCACTGCATGTTGGAAATTCCAGCTCCTCTCCTTTTTGGTTGAGGTGGGACATAATTGCGTTGCCTGTGAGCCATTGGCCAGCCGTGCAATCTTCATACTATACACAATATGTCACGATTATTTACTATCTGCAGCTAAACGAGGAACATTTCCGAGGTTTCGAGTTATGGTCTTTGTCTAGACTTATCACACGCAGCGAAAGAGCGCTGCACGTTCGTATTCATGCACAAGGAATACTCTGGAATCAACAGCCCCCTTTCCTTTTGGCTGCAAGCCAACATTGCTCAACCATCGCTCATCAAAGCACTGCGGAGTGCAGAAACATATTCATCACTTCATAAATATCGACAGGAACTCAACACGGGCGAACCGGCGCATATAACTTTGGCTTAGGTTCATCTACGCGGAGTGGGAGGCCATGAGGAACGGTGATACCGGACAGTTATTCGCACGGCAGACTCGTTTTCGACATGGATTCAATAGGTGCGCGGGCCATCGCCATAAATCATGATATCTGGCACGGCATGCTGCCGCCAACTCAGGTGCTTGATCATGATCATGGTTTCAACTTTGGACAACACTGGACACCATGTTATCGAACAGCAACTCTGCCACATACCCAACTGGGCCAACCCATCCTACGACGATCCACCCAGCCTGGCCCTTTAGCACGCCATCTCTTGATTCGGTTGGATTCACCAGCGTGCCTCTCTCTTCATTGGTGGGCCAAGTAAGCTTCCTCTTCAGCTTGGACTGCAGTTTGAACACTAGGCTCAAGTGTTATGGCTTGGCTGGATGGCTTAGAACGCCACCCAGCGACAAATATGCCAACACGCAAGCACCAAAACGCCTCGTGGACAGGTGGTTACGATACACGGTCTGCAGGATCGGAAACTGGATGAGGAGGAAAGGACATGGGTGTTGAATGAGTAGGCCAGCGGCTGCTGCCACCGCAAACCCAACATTGCTTTGTTCATAGACTACGATACTCTGGCCGTGAAGTTGCCGACACTCAATCTTCACATCAATTGTCCAAGATGAAGAAGTTCAAGACCATGTTCGGCGGTAAGCGATCATCAAAGCAAGTTGACCCGCCTGGCCAGACTACAAACCAATACATTTATGCCGCGCAAGCCTCAGATCGACAGCCTGGACAGAACCTGACACCAAATCCTTATGTATCGGGGCCGTCTGCGTCGAAAAACTATGTTGCAGCTTCATCGCAGCATCAACAGCACCAACAGTACCAACAGCATCATCCTCATCCTCCAACACAGCCTGCAACGCATCATCATCAGATTCAGCAACAACAGCAATACCAACAGCACCAACACCCGTCTCCTCCAGCCGCGGTTCCAATCTCCAGTGCAGCCGCGACAACACCGCTGCAGTCTTCTCCCATCCCCGCTGTTGATGAGCCATACTCGTTCACTCTCAAACTTGAACGCGGTTTATGGCCACCACTAGAACTAGAAGATGCAGCAGAGAGTCTGTTACCCGCCGCTGGAAAGCTCCATCTTGACTTCACCGAACGGCTAGCCACAGCTTGGGCAAATAGCCACGACGTTGGGGGTAGTTTTGGGACCGCACTATTTTCCGCATCACCGGCGTCAGGAGTTGTCCAATTGCCAGCGCTTTTGTTCGACCTTTCGCAATATCGGGTTGTTAGATCCGCAGACGTTGGTAGAGTCAGGTACGCAGCCATATCTCACGTTTGGGGACAGACGACAAATATCGATGGCTCGCGATACGGAGTGGGATGGAGCATCCCAATTCAGAGCGAGACGAGGCTCTTGCAGATCCTTGAAGCTGCGCGAGTGGTCATCGGAGAGAGATATGTATGGATCGACGTTCTTTGTCTGGACCAGAGACTGAGGAACGAAGTAGAGATTGCCCAAATGAAGTCCTATTTCGCAAATGCCACAGGCTGCTTCGTTTGGTTGGATAATACTTTTGGCGACCCCGGTTGGGAAATGGTCTTGAATGCCATCGAGCACATCAACGCCATGTACAAGCAAGATAAGCATGGTACACCATACCCTGAGGCATTGCAGGAAGTCGTCGGAGGTGGAAGCTTGTTCAATCTAAAGCTGAGTGAGCAGGATTGCATTTCTTGGATTCGGCGAATGGCAGCTATCAGCAATGCCCCTTGGTTCAGAAGAGTATGGACATTACAAGAAGGCGTCATCCCCGACTCGGTTTATTTCTGCACTCCTGAGAGGTATATGTTTTCCGGAGCTTCTATGTGGCAGCTCTCAGGGGTGATTGAGATGCTCTCGAGGTCCCTGATAAAAGGGGGAGCCTTGCTTGGAACAGGGTTTGCTCACGATCTGCAGCGATCCGAGGTTCATAAAATGCTGAAACTGCGTCAGCTGTACCGAAGTGGCGGTATATCGTATTGGCACCTTGCTCAAGCTGTCCAAACAAGACATTGCAAGTTTGAACAAGATCGAGTACTTGGCATTCTCGGCCTTGTGAATAAGGCGCTGCCTACCGTCACCTACCATCGCACCGTTGACGAGCTGTACCAGGAATTGTACCGAGTGCACCTCGCCGACGGTGATTTTCGAGCATGCATGTTCCTTGGTGGGCAATCGCAGCTCCCGGTTAATCACGAAAGTATTGGAATGATCACTCCAGAGTTACGGAGTCGCGAGGAGTCTCACACTCTTGAGCCTACATCAAATGGACTACACCTCAACAATGTTGGGTATGACTACGTGACCCGAATGCACTGCCATTTCGGCACAGGAAGTTTAGAAGAGTGGCCTATGAAGTTCAACCAAATCCTGGATTGGACGGTTCAACAGCAACAAGAATTGGCCATGGCTTTTAACATGCCAGACGACGTGCATGAGCAGACGGGTCTCTGTGCTGGAGCCTTGGCAGCCTATACGGCGATTACGGGCCGCAACATATCGCCCGAAAGCATGCATGAGTTGGCCGAACTCTGGGAGACTGTACAAAGGAACGAACCGATAGCGTTGTTGGAGTGGATTAGAGTCGGCGCTCTGCTCCTTCGGGATTTGAGTTTTGACTCTGCTCTTGTGTTACTGGTCACGCAGAGTAGAAATGCCCAGTTGGCAATCCTGACAGAACAAGTGGACGACTTGACGAGCCTGATTACGTTGATGCCGGCTTCATATCAGGATCAGCCCGGAGCGGGCTGCATCGTGGGACGCTTGTTACCCAGCGGGCAAGTGAAGAAGGTCGGCCTTGGATTTGGAAGAGGACTGCGGTATTCTGGTATCGCGAGATTTACATTGGTGGATTAGATGACTTTCTTTCCTTTGCCACCCAGTTCATACTTGATCTTCAGCGCGCTCATGTTACTGTATGCCTGCATTATAATGATGAAGCCAACATTCTTCTACACAGCATAGGTTTTGCAAAATGCATTTCAGCATATTTATTATATCCATTCGCTTCAAAGACGTCTATGTATACACTACCGCCTCCTTGTCCTCTAAATTGGGCAAACACAGTTACCCTTGCAGCAAGGCGCGCTCACAACATTAACAGTGAGCTCACCTTTGCTGACATCATTTCCTGGCTGGGTGGGAATAGAACCACACTGCGAGCACTTGTGATCAACCAGACCCTGAAGCTGACCGGCAGCATCATTAGCCGTGCCGCTGGCGCCATTTTGGTAGAAGGCACAAATGGAGGCGTATTGGCCTTGGGCACAAGCAAGTTGGACTACGCCTCCGTTAGCAGCTGTGAGTGTGCGCAATAGAAACAAGAGGGACCAGAGACGTGCGAACTGTTATTCCACGACTACCGCCTCAGATACAGCAACTTACCTCCTGTGTTATAGCGATGATTGCCATTGCCCTGAGCTTGAATCTGCTTAACTTGGGTCAAGACATCGCTCAACTTGGCGTCGTTGAAGTTGCAGCCACCGGAACCGCGGCAGTTGATACCAAGAGCGGCGGCGCTGGCAACAAATGTGGCGATGATGCTGAGGGAGACCATTGTGATGTATGATAGTAACGAGTTTAGACGTGTGCTGGTGGTATTGGGTGAAAATGAGCGAAGTGAATGTGGAGGAAGAGGCTCTTATATACAACAAGAATACAAGAATGTAAGATAGCAGAATCACAGAGTGAGTAGAGAAGAAGTAGCATGCAGATTTTGGGCAAATGTTGGGTTTCACATCCCGGGGCAATGCTTTGATCTGTGCTAAGTAATCAGATATCTCGTCGAATTAGACAAACGCCCCTGCATCCTGCCGATTACACGACAAGACTGCAAGTATCTGTACAAGTTCTCAGCTTAGCTTCACCGATGTACCTCGTCCAACAGCCCAACAACCCTCCAGCTACAACCTTCGAAAGTTCCAGGCTTTCCATGTGCCATCTTAGTCGCCATACCACAGCAGGGGTAATACCAAACAAGACACCATGATGTCACTACCGAAAACCCCCCAAATTTAGTGGGTGTTAGTCGGAATCGGATGCCGGCCGGCATATGGCTGTAAATGCAGTCCACAAACGCAAAGTAACGCAGACACGAGGTACCAAATTCCTCCTAGCTCCCTGATCGACGCAATTCTCCATAATCAGCACACAACAGTATCCCCGAGAAAGATGAGTATTCTGGGGTGTGAAATGCACCGTGGTGGCTTCGGCGAGCCCGGTTCTGCACAGGAGACAAAACCAAAGTACTAAACTAGCGTCACGACTGCAAAGCTACCCTCAGTCCAACCAAGGTACATGCAGTTAGAGGATTCGATCCCATCCGTGCCGGCGCCCGAAACAAGATGGTATCCGTCAGCCAAGCCTAGCTCAGAGACAAAAGCCAGGGCTAGCGACAGGGTATAATAGGGCCGACGCGCTAGAAGACGCCGCGTCGATCAGTTTGGCGCCATTAATTTTTCCGGCAATCGTTCGTGGGGAAGCATTCACGGGGCTGTGGAAAGTGGGTTTGAGAATTGCTGGAAGGATTTGGAGGCTTGAGAAATAGGGCGGACTTGGAGGAACTATGAGATATGGCTTGGATTTGGAATCAAGGATACCGCGATGGATCAGTTGATGCTGGTTTCGGATGTCTAACTGCCTGTTATGGCCTGAAGGCTTGCGGAAAGTGAACTTCGATTGGATGTCTTGTTGAACGTTGAATGTGTCCGCCTGCCATGCCCAAGGATCTTATTCTCGGGGTAATTGTTGCTCCATCTGTGTCATTGGCGGCAATTCGTAGTCTAGCTTGTGGAGTTGTGTAACTTTCCTACTTGGCATATCTTGGTGTTTTACTCTTCATGACTGTTGAGGGCTGTGGCGAAGTTGATGCCCGGCACTCAACGTAGTACATGATTATACTTTTTGTTCTTTCACGCATGGGCAACTGTACTGGCACGTTTACCGGTAATCTTTTGTCATGGAGATGGCACACCAGCCGGTGTCCAGCCTTGATCGACTCACGTGGGACGTGGTCTACAATATCTGAGGCCATTGGAACGTATCATGCCGTCTCATACTCCTTTCACGGAAACTGCTAGTCGCAAATCATATTTAGTCCCTCAAATCCCCCATCTGCATACACTCCATTACAAACAACACCTCCCATCCTCATCTCTCTTCTATACAAACACAATGAAGTACTCAATCCTCACCTCTGTCGCCGCCCTCGCAGCATCTACCTCTGCTCTGGGCATCAACTGCCGCGGCTCCGGTCTCTGCCCATCAGACGGCGCCGCGGGCAACCTCATCAACCTCAAAGCCATCGTGGACAACATTCAGGACCGTAATCGCAGATACTCGACCGGCCAGCAGATTGCCTGCACTGGTTCCCTCTGCGCGTTCTACCAAAACGGTGCGACTGGTACCGCTGGGCAAACATCCGGTTTCCTCCAGGACTTGCTCAACCACGGGTGCAAGAAGTGTGGTTCTGTGCCTACGCAGCCTGGTAATGATGTGAGCAAGGGTGAGCTCACTGTTAATGTTGTTGGAGATCCTCACTGTCAGGGTGCTTGCTAGATGGGTTTTGGCGAGTTGAAACGTTCGTGATGGGTTACATGTACATTTTGGTTATAGGGGTAGACGTGGTGTATTACAGCAATAGATGGCATGTTTAAATCGGTCACTCAGTTTTTAAGATTATCACCAGTTGTGATGTGTTGTACTGCGAAATATTATGACTTATTGCGCTGCAACCCTGAGTCTGTAGATCTCACATAAACCTCAAGCCTCATCCATTACAAACTGTATTGGTTTCTCACTTTCGTACGTGGTGTATTGTGTACGAGACGTAACTTTGCGCCACTTCCATCTTACATGCTTGCTCGCAGGGTTTTTCAAGAAACCAGTTCGGCTTAACCCTAGTATGCCGAATTACAGAATGATAGTTGCCGCATGTATGAGCCGTGATCTCAAACCGACTACGTCAATTTCTCCGTGAGACTAGTTGCTGACAGACATCAAGGTTCGCGCCCTCTCAACTACACACACCGAGTCTCCCCGTTGCCATATGTTTACCGCCCCAGTACATGAATTATGACATATCAAAAATATATCAGGTGAGAAACTATTCCGACATTCCGCGACAGCCACTTCTACGCGTCACCCGCCCATTGGGATGTCAATAACCCAATCCATGGTGAACAATCGAAAAGATACACTACATCTGCGCAAGATCAACAGATCTACAACGCCTCAACCGATTGACTAAGCACTAGTGTTGCTCCATCAATCCCGTTTCCAGGGGTCATCATCGCCCCAGCGCCTCTTTGAGTTTCCCCTGCATTTCAGCATCGACTGCCGGACTCCACACAACCGGCGGCAAAGACAACCTTCAAGCCATCACCACCAGTCATTAACTTCCAGCTCAAATCCAGCCGCGTACGTTGTTCAGGGCTGATTTCTTAGGCGCTAGTTAAACTCGCCGATGACCCGGTGCATGGAAGTAACCCTGCATGAGATTGAGGCGGACATGCCGACGCTATGCCATCTTCCCTCCTCGTTGCCTAAAACGCGCGCGAGACAACTAACTCTGAGTACAGGATTTGGCTCAACTAGCCTGTTGCAGACTGTGGAGAAGGCCTTCGCCTGTAGCATACCTGATCTATGACGATGGCTTACTAGGGTGATTGGTGGGAAATCAGCATCATCTGGTGGATCTGGGAGTTACCTTGTCTTGGAATCAGGGAACTATTGCGGAGGATGCTAAAATAACGGGTAGTGGTTGAGGAAGCAATTGAGCTTGGCTCTTCCCCAGTTGAGTAACTCGTAAGTATTTGGCCAGAAGCTTTCCATACTTCTGACCATAGACAGGGTCGCTTTGATGCCATGTGCAACTGCGTGGAAACGGCACTCTGCAGATGTACTTGCGAATGGAGCAGACATCGTGAGGCGAAGTATAGGTACATTGCTTTGGAGTCAGACGATGTTCCTCTTTCCACCGCATGCCTGCTAGTCAATCGTCATGAAGAAGGTATAGACTGTGTTATGTTGACCAGGGGATTCCAAATTCATGATGCTGAAACAACCAGCTACCAGCGCTAAACAGATAACCGGAGAGACTGAGAAGCACAAAAGATATAAAAGCTTCTCACCATCACCTATTCATCTCTCCCAGTATCCCCATCAAGATCCTGACTCAATCACTCACACCACACTCGTACACATCAAAATGCAACTCTCATCCATCGTCTTCTTCATCTCCAGCGCCGCTGCCCTAGGTATCAACTGCCGCGGCTCCGGCGTTTGCTCCTTCAACGATGCCTCCCTGCAAGTTGTTCACGACCAAATCGGCAACCTGATTGCTGGTGGCGGCGGTGACCGTCGCTTCAACACCGGACGTAAGTAGACTTATACCACTACATGATGACACCCGTGACTAACCCATAAACAGAGCAAATTGCCTGCTCTCACGGCTCTCAGGGCAGCGTGTGCGCTTTCTACCAGAACGGCGCTTCTGGTTCCGCCAGGGACGCCTACAACCAGGTTCAAGGCCTGATAGATCACAAGTGCCGACAGTGTGGCTCTATTCCTACTCAGCCTGGTAATGATGTTAGCAAGGGCGAGCTTACTGTCAATTATGTTGGTAAGCCTTGCTGCGAGGGCGACTGCCACTGCTAAGGGGTGTTTGTATACATATGAATAGAAAAATGTAAATTTTGGCGTTTTATACCGCTGTTGCATGCGAGACTGTTAATTGACCTCTCCCACCTTTGAATGCATTGTTGTTGAGTCGTCACTAGCTACATGTAGCGTGCAGATCAACAAAATGCGCTGTGTTCAGGCGATTCAGGCCATGTTAGTTTCTGCCGCGTCACAGTTTAAGTGAAATATGTTGCTGTTGGTCTTTGGTTCTGATTGGGACATTGGTTCTAAGTACCTTGGAGGTTAGGGCAGTCTGAATGCATGGGTAATGGGTTTGTCCTGCACTACTACAAGATCACTCTAGAGCAAAACTATGACCAAACCAAAGGCAACTTGTACATGTTGGATGACCCTCGTTGAGATTCTTAGTCCTCTTGAGCTGTTCATCGTCTGGCATTGCGCCATCCCTATCGTGAGTCTTAGCTGAGCCGCTGTTTGTTCACCGTCACGGCCTCATGCAACTGCTTATTTAGAGCTCAGGGACAAGGAAGAAAAAAAAAAGTAAGCAACCTCGAGACTGGGGACTGCGTATCTATTTAGTTGCCTAATCGCAACTTGGGCGAAAGTAAGTAATTATTATACACAAACACCGGCCAAGTTAGCCCGTGAAATATAACTCGCAAACTTCCTAGTAACATTTGATCCTCTTCGCGTTCCTACAGGTGAAGTATTCGTTATGCTCAACTAAAATGGCTTGAATTGGATCGCTAATTTGACCCATCTAACAATGCTGATACAAACGAGTCCTAGTCTCGCCACACTGACTCCGTATCTACCATAATCTTTAGCCTTGTCCGTTTTTATTCAGGGGACGTCACTTACCACTGCCTCGTCGCAGACGCGACTTGCTAGACTGCGAGTTTGAAAGCATATACTGCTCCTTATTCATGGACAAATTGTTTTTACTCTGCTCCTGAGATCCTCCGCTGTAGTCCTCCATGTTGGACTTTGCGTTATTTGTACCCGATCCCAGTCCCGGGATGAGCCGGACCAGCAGTGGCCGCATGGCAGGGAGGCAGCAGCAGATTATCCCAACGTTGATCTCAATAGTGGACCAGTATATAACTTCATAGTGGTCCCAGGTTGGGTTATGTGAGTTGGCAAACGTAATGAGGGATTGTAGGCGCAAAATGGAGACGATAGTGACACTAGTTTAATGTCCCTGTTAGCAAACCGGGTTATGGGGGGATTTTCTTCAAAGTACTTACAATGTTCCGACAAGAAACATGATTATCACGCCGACTTTCTTCTTCCAGTGTAGCTTTAGCGCCGGAATTTGGCTAAGAGGTATAGCAATGAGCCAAACATCAAGAACAATGCTAATAGCGGCGTGAACCCAGCCAAATACATTAAGGTTGATGCAATGGCCATTAGAAGGCGTAAATTCCTTAGTCCAGAAGTAACTGATAGGCGTACATTGGAAAATAGCCGCTATAACAAAGGCTCCCCCATAGAGAGCGTTAAAAATAGTTGTACCTAGAAGAAGTCGTCGGATGTTTTTGGACGGGAAGATATAAAAGAAAAAGAGCGACAAGGCAAGCTTGATGAGAGACAACTCTATAAAGTACATGACTTCCTCGGCGAAGAAGAACTGGGCAAAGGTGACTAACTCTGGGCCTAGAGTCCAGACATCCCTACCCAGTCCGTGGCGAGCCAGCCCCTGGACATTGATGACAATGCCGGGTATGCGGAGTGCAAGCGCAACAATGATGACCCAGTCGTCGGGGCTGAGTGTTTTGGTTGCTTTTATAGACTTTTTGTAGATGATGCGCACAAGGCCGATAAGGACGGTTATGACTCCAAAGGAAATTGACATGGCGCTATACCGCGATGACTTGTCCCGAATGGGGGCATTGCAGGCGGTGGAAGTTATATTTTTGGTGGCTTCATGTATGTATGTTAGCAGAGACGTAGATGAGGAGCTTGTTCTTGTTCTTGTCATACGTGCCTAGTGCTTGGGGGACTGTGCAAGCACCCAATATGCATTTTTCAGCGTCTTCATCAATCTTCTTATTGGAGCAAATACATTTCATGTCAGTGAGCGGACACGTAGACTTTGTCACAGCTGTCACTAAACATGGCCTCTGGACGGATTGAGTTAGCTGATCTGCTGACCTGGAAGCGGACCGTTATATATTTAGCACGGTGGTTTGATGTAAACTTACCGCGCAAGATGGGATGCTTGCCAGAACTTGTACGGGCGACTTTAGGACTTGACCGTTTCCATTGCTGACCTGCTCTGCTCGGCAAAGCAGGGAAAGGTCCATCACCACAGGAATGCCACACATGGCCAAAATAACAACATTTTTGAGGTCGGCATTGAAGGAAAGTTCTTAACAGTGGGACTGCAGCTACCACGTTCAAGTCGGAAGCTAATGTTGCTTGGGACCTAGAGGAATCTAATGAGCGTGATATATATCCTTCTACACTGAAGCATACGCACAGACAGTGACGGATGCTTCTTTCTCACTTTGTTGCCCAATTGGTATCATCAAGTTGGGATCGATCTTGAAGTATGTAACAGCCCGCTCTCTTTGGGACACTGCAACATTGCAATTTGGTATGGTGCGTTCAGCCTACTATGACGATTCAAGTGAACACAGTCACGTCCTGGAGCACCTTTTCAAGACATTGACTGGCCCATTGTGAGTGTACGCACAGATGTGAGGAGAGCCATGTGTTGAATGTTCCATGCAGGGGTAAGGGAAGATGTTAAAACGTCGGCAGGTCATCTAGTCAAGTTTGTTATGGGAGCGGTGGCGTTTTTGTGTCGCAGTTCTGGGTGTGGACGACGACATTTGGGGTTCAGTTCTCAATTTTAACCGCATAGTCCCATATATTAAACAACAGAAGTACTCACTTCGCCATGTCATCTTGTTTCGCTTGAACCGAAGAAACGCTCAGATGCGATTGGACAACGAGTCGGTCGACAGCATCCACATGAAGCAGCCTTATGGCAATCTAATCTCACGACGGAGTACCGTACCAAGTGCTTGGATGTCGAGGTTAAATGCCAATCGTTCGATTCAAGCGACACACAAGGTCTCAGAGGCCATTTGAACAGGGGAATGACGCCCTGACTTCTTAAACTGAGTGTTTAGCCCCGTTTCATTTCAGTTTATTTTTTTAATATATATATAATATCTGGCTGCAGTCCAACTTTCTTGCCAACATTGAAGCTGCATGCCGACCTGCAATTCATCTCCAAGGATGGAGTCTTTGGTGCCTAGCTGTGCTCGGGCCTTGGTCATGGGATAAATGGGACCAATTCGACGATTGAATGCCGCCCTGCACCAATTAAATCATCAAAATGTAGACCCGGACTCACAGACGCAATTTATGTATTCCTGTGAGTTGTGATAGAGCGCCTTCGCGACCGAATTCGCTTGCCGCTTGCCCACTCCCTCTGGAGGCCCAAGATCCGCACGCGATCATCGGGGACGCGCCGGACGAGCAGGATAACAGCAACAAAATAGTCATTAAACAAAATATCTACGTCGGACATTTCTACGTGTCTTTGGTTGGCAACAATCTTTCCATCCACCGCCCTTCAGATGTGAACGCTTACGTCCTGCCGGGCTCCGAGGAATGTATCGCCGTCAGAGTTCGATGACCTAGAAACAACTTGACATATTTTGTGGCCCCAAGCAAGGCGGCACGGAGCCGGCCTTCTACCACGGAGGTCATAGTGCCCGATAGTCTTCAATACGACTTTGAGCATCCTTGAACTCTCACAATCTTGAAGAGTTACTGCCCAGTTGAGCCAGCTTCCGACTCCATAGTTCAAAAGGGGGCTTGTTTGAGTTCAAAACTGCGGCGATGGCTATTCTTCTTGGCGACTTTGGGCATCGCGCACCTCACCTCGAAGTCAAGTCGACGGAGTGTTGTTCAACCCCAACATCTTTGCTTGGGGACAACTGTCCGATCCAGTTGCCACCATGATGCCGGTTCATTGAATCCGAAATAGGCCAAAGCAGGTTGGTGTAGTGTTGAGTTCTAGGATGTGTGCTATACCATCTACTGTTCAGCGGCTGTGTGCACAACAGTTCAAGACGAGCACAGAATAAACATGCCTTGTAACACCTGACACGTTTGTCTGTTGTCGCAGTCCGAAGATGTGTAGTGTAACCCAATGCGTAACTCGAATTGACTTTGCGCCACATCCATTGTGAAGCTGAACGGAGTTTCCCCCATGGCTTGCCAAGATGCAGCTTATGGCGCTGTGTAACTGTAACCCGCAGTGGCGTATTGTATTGCATATCCGGACGCCATGGTTGCCGCTGGAATCGCTAGGAACAGGATTCTCATCTTCAACACTAACATTGGAAACTCATAATGGGTGTTTATTGGTCAAGTTCCTCTCGTTTTAGTATACCAAGACGAGCCCTCTTTTCAAGGTTCATCCACTCACCTCATATCAATTATTCGTCGACTCAGAGTTCCCAAGCTTGAAAGAGGCGACCAGAAACCCTGCCTTTATAGAGAATGACGTTATGACCATTGTGCTAAGCCGCGACCCAGACTTTTCTGTGGCCGTGCTTCCCCGTCGGGGCCAATTTTCTTACGCATATGCACTAACATGCGGTGATCATGTCAGAGCTTAGATGAGATGCTGCAAATATTGGCAGCTGACCCCAGCCCGCATAGCCTTTGTGTTGCCGATCGCAAGTCCAAGAGTAGGGCTTTGTGGTAAATTAGGCTTACAAACAAGTTGCAACAAAATTGGGATTTAAAGATCAATTTCTGTTAGAGATGAGGCAATGCGATGTTGACATGAGTGAGGGAATATGGAACACGACATTGGCTCGGTTACAATGCTGTGTGCTACTGTACTTCAGCTAATATCGTGTTCTATACCACCTCGAACTGGGACTATAATATGTCGTGGCGGTGGATCGCATTTGACATCCCAGCAGCGTCAGCATGGCTGTGCGAGCAGATTATTGCTGACACTACTCCTACCAATAAGCCAACGTACTTGGATCTCGATGATGAAACGTGTTATTCCTGAATTTAAGTTGAATCCCGAGGGCCAGGATTCGACATGGTTACATCTCACCAATTATACATCAATATAGCCGGAAGAGCCTGGCAATGTGTCCCCATTGTTGTCGCCAACGAAAACGCCATGACCACCCAGGATATTTTAAAGCCTCGTCATTTAAGCGCCCGATTGTAGATCACATTAATAGCATGGTTATATATATGCCGTGGCGCTAGGTCTCGTCTCTAGTAGCGAGAATTCTCGAGTGCGACCCCAACTTTTGCTATCAACATCTAGGATCATGATACTTCTCCTTGACTTCGTCGCCTTCCTAATCTTCCTCGGCATATGTACAGGTGTCAATGGCGGTGCGATTGAGCGCCGTGCTTCTCCGGGATGCGGCAAAACTCACAACTTTGTAGGCCAAACGCGAGAGTTTAGCTTTGATAGTCCCAAAGGTGGCGGAACTCGCACTTATAGAATCCATCTTCCGTCCAACTATAATCCTCGAACCGCTAAACCGCTCATGATTGCCTACCACGGACATGGCAATAATCCTACCAAATTTGAGACTCAAACTCGCTTCTCTGATGAAACCATCAACCCTGACATGATTGTTGTCTACCCCAAAGGCATCGACGTATGATCATCGCAAGCCCAATTCTTTAGGTACTATGAGACTAATTGATCCATTGCAGGGAGCCTGGCAAGGTCCAACCTACGCACGACCCGGCGTGAGCGACAAAATATTCACCACCGACCTCGTCAGCCGTATCAAGAACAACTACTGCGTCGATGAATCCCGCATCTACGCCACTGGACATTCTAATGGCGGCGGGTTTGTCAATACCCTTGCCTGTTCTCCCGAGCACGGTGGTCAATTTGCTGCTTTTGCTCCCATCTCCGGCGCTTTTTATACCGATGTAAACGGCAATGTGAACTGTACGCCGTCTCGATCGCCGCTCCCAATGTTCGAATTTCACGGTGTGGCTGATAAGACTATTCCGTACAATGGGACTCCGATTGGGAAAGGCGGGCCGCTTCCTTCAATTCCGGACTGGGTTAATAGATGGGCTAAACGAAATCAGTGTGGCGGACCACAGGAGACCGATTTGGGCAAAGGAGTTCGCGACATCAAGTATAACTGTCGTGGTATTCCTGGAGCGCTGGAACATATCCGGATAGAGAACCATGGGCATGGGTGGCCAGGCCCTGGCTCGGCGATTGACATCTCACCAAGGGTTGTTAAGTTCCTGGGCAGAAATCATAAACCGTGAGCAATGAAGGCCTTCTATTGCCATGAGATGAGATAAAGGTGCATATAGTATGCATGAAGAGGTCATGTACTTATGAGGCATGTGTGCTGACGTTAAACACGACTACTATTACATTGGAGAACCATATTTCAGCGGTGGAAATATGTAGTAGACAGAGCATTGGAAGTATTACTTATATGTCTGGTTAAAAGTATATATCACGTCTATATGCAGACCTTGTGTTGTCATGCGATGTTGGTTCTTGGCGGCGCTTATGTCCCGAGGACCGGTCATGAGAGGGCCTGTCTGCCAGCCAAACATCATATTGAAACAATTCTAGTCAATGAGACATGTTATTGGCCCGAAATTTTGAGTCCAGGCTGTCAAAATCCTCGAAAATAAAGGTCTAAGTGTACACGAATCACAAAAGGCGTAATGGCTTTTGAGACATTGTGTCGCTTGTGGAGTACTTGGCCGCCAAGTCTTCCGAAGAGAATAAAGAATTCTACGATAAGCGATGCGAGTCATTGAAAGGCGGGAAATTCAGGAGAAACAGCATATGGATGCCGGGATCACCCCAGATTTTAGTCGTATACAAGGAGTACGGAGTATCTGTTGCTTGTAAACCGGCTCGAAGGGCTAGCGCACTGATTACCCGCCCGTAGATTAAGAAAGCTTTGATTGCCGTACTAGGAAGTTGGGATTCGGGTCCGATGTCTGGAACTATTGTAGCCTTACCCGGCCTCAGTAAACGTAGCGTTGTCCCAGTGCAACTTAACCAATGCCGCCAACTTTCCCGCAGACATGCGTCGATTCAAGAAAGGTACAATTCTATCCCTCTTTCTATCTGCTTGTTGTCTCTCACATTGGGTTGCCAAGGTATCACGATCGGATACGCGTGGAACTAACGACGTTTTCAGCTCCCGTCGCTTCTTGGCGTTTACACCAAACCCCGTAAATCGATTCAGGGACACATGTTGATGGTAGTGTGATGCGATCTTTTGGTGTAGTGCGGATTTTGAAGAATCACCTGTCTTTACGAGGATCCGGAAGTTGTATGAATCCAGCTGCCCGGAATGGATGGGAACATGCTTCATTCAACCTCCATCACTAAAGACAAAAAGAAAATACCAGCGCCACCATATAGATATGCCGCCGAACATGGTGCGTCAAGTCTCTCGTAATGGATGCCCTTGAACCGAAAGGGCCAAGAATCTGGACGCATGAAGAACATCCATGTCGAGAGCCTTTATGTCGCCATCCCCGGCTTCGGCATTTTACCTACCCCCTGGCAGCTGAGCATGAAAAGAGAACCTTGATAATAACTGTAACCACGGCGTGCAACAAGCCTTCCCGTCCAACCCCAGGCGGCAACAGATAACCTATCAGCGCCACCATCAATGCCCCGGTTTCATGTCTTGTGGATGGTAGCATTCAACTAGTTGATAAAGCGGAGAAGTGGAACAATTGGGTTTTCTGGACTATGCAGCTGCTACTTTGGGCTACCCAGGAGGATATTCCTAGTTCATACCTACTCGTTATGGACAGTAAGAGGGACCATTGGGTATTCATGCTGTGGAACCAAATTCACAACTGGATAGATGAATGGCGATATGTCGGGGCCTGGCTAGCAAACTCTAGGCTCACCGAACGTTTACCATTTATTTTTAAAGTGATGCGAAATGTGATGCCACTCCTCCTTCTTACCTTCCTGACTAGACGTAGGCTATCAATCGCAATCCTGGCTGTGTTTCGTAAACCACAAATCGCAAGCTGCAAATGAGGTGACATTGTTGATGGCTTGAGGGATGATCATGCGCACGGTTATTACCACGTGCGTAGGACAACAGAAAGAATCTCTGTTGTATAAGTAGATGAGTTCCATCAGTTGAATAGGGGAGTTTGTTCTCAGTTTGTGCGTCTCAAGTTTACCTTGCTACCTTGTTCATCACCATGCGGTTCTCTACTCCCGGTCTCCTTTTGGCTGCGGCCTCAACCGCTGTTGCCGACCTTTCCAAGGAAATTAAATGGGATTCCTCGTCCGACGAAGCAATCACTCGCAGACCGGACAGTTTCTGGGACCACATTGTTAAGGGCGCTGATGTTCAGGCTGCCAGCGAGAGACCCGGTGCTCACAAAAGACTAGAAGGCCAGTTAGCCAACTACCAGTTGAGAGTTCGACAGACCGATCCTGCCAAGCTTGGCGTCGACAAAGTCAAGCAGCTGAGTGGCTATCTTGATGATGACGAAAAGGACAAGCACCTGTTTTACTGTAAATAGCTCCAAGCACTCGAACGCTCTTGGATACACGGCGTATACTAACACTCTACACCAAGGGTTCTTCGAGTCCAGAAATAACCCAGCCACGGACCCTGTTGTTCTTTGGCTCAACGGTGGTCCAGGATGCTCCTCCTTCTTCGGCCTGTTTGACGAGCTCGGTCCTGCTACCATTCCCAGACCAGACCTGAAGCCAGTCAACAACCCGTACTCATGGAACTCCAACGCCTCCGTCATTTTCATCGACCAGCCCGTTAATGTAGGGTACTCATATGGAAACGGAACAGTCGGAAGCTCCCCAGCTGCCGCCAAAGACATCTATGCCATGCTCACCTTGTTTTTCCACCAATTCCCGCAATACGCCAAGCAAGACTTCTTCGTCACTGGTGAATCCTACGCCGGACACTACATTCCATCCATCGGCAGTGAGATTCTCTCTCACAAGGACCGCAACATCAACCTCAAGGGTCTGGCTATTGGCAACGGTCTCACTGATCCCTACATTCAGTACTTATACTATCGTCCCACGGCATGCGGCCAGGGCGGCTACCCAGCCGTACTATCCGCCAGAGATTGCCAGACCATGAAGAACGCCGAACCCGAATGCCAGCGCCAAATTAAGCGATGCTATGACGGCGGCAACGCCAGCGTCTGCTCCCAAGCCACCAGATACTGCAACACCAACGTCCTGGGCGTCTACCAGCGTGGAACCGACAAGAGTGTCTACGACATCACATCTCCCAACGGCACAGGCAAGCCCACCTACTCAGTTCAGTTCCTCAAGTCCTCCAACACCAAGCAGGCCCTCGGCGTGGAGGCCAACCGCGCGTATGAGCAGTGCAACTTTGACGTCTATGGCAAGTTTGTCAACAACGGTGACTGGATGAGCCCTGCTCAGAAAGTCATCCCCGGAATTCTCAAGGAGATTCCTGTCCTTATTTACGCTGGTGACATTGACTATATCTGCAACTGGCTTGGCAACGAGGCCTGGACCCTTGCTCTCGACTGGCCTGGAAAGAGTGCGCTCAACGCCGCCAAGCGACAGGACCTGCGTTCCAAATCGGGTAAGAATTATGGAAATGTTAGAGCTGCGCAGGGTTTGTCGTTGATGCAGATCTACAAGGCTGGTCATACTGTTCCGGAGTATGAAGGTGAGGGCTCGCTTGATTTCTTGAACAGATTCATGGGCGGAGAGTGGTCGAAATAGATGGATGTCAACACAAACAGAACTTGATCAACGGGTGAATATATAGGATCAATAGTACATACAGTATAGGCACAACAGAGCATATTCTTGCAAATTCCTAGTTTATCCTGTCTAATACTTGTCTACAAGGCCAGCAATAATCTCCACCACCTCCCTAGGCATGCTCAAAAACGGACTATGCGAAGCAGGAAGCCTGTACTCATGCATGTCGTAGCCCTCCCCCTTGACCTTTTGCACCATCTGTTCCTGCACAAACGCTGGCAACGCAGTATCCCTCTCGCAAATCAAGTAACTCACGGGGACCAATCTCCACGCCACCGTGTCACAACTAATCGGCGTATAGTGAATATTCGTAGGACTATACACCAACAACTCCGCCGCCTTATCAGCCTCCTCCGGCGAGAGGTCATTATAAAACCGTTCCTTCGGGTCATCAAACGCCAGCGTCCCGTCAACAAGTGGAGTCAAGCTCGGCGGAAGTTTTCCGCCGAATAAACCTGCCAGAGACTCATATTCAGACGGTATAAACGCCGCCATGTAGAAGATGTTTGTGACTCCGCCCTTTGTATCAGAGGGCTTGACAGCGAATTCACCACAGATAGCCGACGCTAGTATTCCGCCCCATGAGTGCCCTACAACAGTCATGTGTGTACCCGCCGCTGCTTCATTGGCGATTATGTCTTTTATGAACTTGACGTCATCGTGGAGGGCTTTGTTTGGCGGGTAGGCATTGTTGTTGGTTGGAAGGGCTGGGCATATGGTTCGAATGCCCTTTTCTTGGAGGAGGGATGTGACCTTTTGGTAGTGTTGCGGGAGATGCCATGACCCAGTGATGATCAGGACCGCTTTGGAAGAGAACATTGTATATGCGGCATTCGGGACGATGGCCGAGTTGTGAAGCACAGTGGAGATTGAGGTTGCGCAACTCCGGGCCAGGCAATGGTTTATAAAACAAGAGTCTACTCTGGATCTTTTATGTTTCGAGGCAGTAACTGATTCAGTCTTTACGAAATCTCTTATGCCTGTTTCTCAGTAAACCTGCTTTACTGCTTACTTGTGAGACGTAGTTGAGGATAGCTTGCGGCAGTCAGCACTAAACCGGCAATTCGGTTCACATGTGTGGGCTATGCTCCTTAGTGTTCTCCTCTTTAAGTCTCTTAGTTTGATAGCTATACAAGCAAGTCTTCTACGAGTTCTTCAATCGTCAGACAAGCCAATACGCAGTTACCTTGAGGCCACCGACGCGCTGACATCTGCGATCTACACGCCAAAGATCAGCCCGTCAGCCCCAAACACTACGCCGGCCAGCTAACCGCCGATCCAGACTCCAGCAAAATAGTTGAGATTGCATCGCCAAAATAGGCGTCTAAATATATCGTACAGTGGGTATCAGTTCTCTAATGGTTTAATATGAAATCGTACAACTCCCTCAAACTCTCATGACACACGCTCTTCAAAAACGGAGGCTGCTCGTTGTCAGAGATAGCCACCTCGACCAATTTCCGCACCAGCGCACTGATATCATTACTATGCCTAGCCATCCCGCTGCGCTGCATGGTCGTCGGGTCAATCTTCGCCGTGACTGCGTCCCACAGGTCGTGCCACCGGTCTATGGCGCGGAGTAGCGCCGGCGCAGTTGCAGACAATGTGCAGTTTACGTGAGTCGATATGGCTATGGAACTCAACGCTGCGAATGGTTAACACGTGTTTGGTGCACAGGATGGTGGCTAGTCTTACCCATTGTCGCGGCCCGGAGGTGTGATAGCCTCAGGCTCGCTACTGGAATAGGTTGTGCTTCATCCCATTTATCCTTCATTAATAGCTCGATGAATTTGCTAATCGAGGAGAAGCACATTGGTGGTGGCTGGTACTTCAATTCCTTCACCTTCTCTTCAAACTGTTCAGAGGTCGTGGCGTCCCACAGTTCTAATGGACATGGCATATCGCAGTCGATTTCTTTGATGGACATTTGGGGCGGGGCGTGAAACATACCGCATTGATGCCAATCAGATATTGACGTCCAGAAGCCAACTCTTTCCGCATGTTAGCAATGGCTCTTTCATTCGAAAACTATGGAGTAACACACCTTATGCACAGCTCTTCGTACAGGAACTTCTCCCAGACAAGTGTTCCAGAGTGTTTGTATTGATTCAATCCGAGCTGTCGCACTGCTGACACCAACGCAGGGAGTCTCACTGACAAGTTTCTGCGCCTTGTCTGCACATCGTTCCTCATGAATTGGACGTTGTGCACGATTATTGCAGCCTGTAGCGCATACAGCATCTTCTTGCTTGGTCTCGAAAATTCTTCCGTGACCAAGAGTCCTTGCATATGACGGAAGACGTAGTCTTCTGCAACGGTAAGGAAACATCGCGAAGATAATGTGTCATCTCGGGGGGCAGAGCGTAGTGTACCCCCCAGGGCAACCGCGAAGACCAAGGCTGCCGGAGTGTCTTCTTCGCCAAATGTTGGAATGTGTATGATGGGGAAGTGAATGTGGCTGAGTCGAAAGAATATTGATATGAAGCGGGCAAGGTTATCTGAAGAAAATATGGAGCGCGCCAAATCCTCGTAGAACATCTCGGTATATGTCGGGTCGTATGCATTTAAGAAGTTGTGGCTTTTACCCAACTCGAGAATGATCTCATCCGATATATGCCGTAGTCTTTCAAGGCCTGGTGGAGTAAATGCCGGTACTGCGTTGCTCAACTCGGACGAAGTTGAGGTTTCATCAGAGGTGCTGAAATCGCTAAACTCGTCATCCAGAAACGACACCATGCTCCAAGGAGCAAAGTTGCCAACGTCCATATTCATCATGGGCAGAGAAAAGTCGGGAAACTTGGGCGGGTAATCGAGATCTGGTACTTTCTCATTGATAGCGTTATCGAGAGCAAAGTATTCCAACATCGACTCCGTATCAGGATTAGCAACGCCCCTCAAAAACGTAGAATTGGCGACTGCAAGCCTTGCCTGACTTGTACTACCAGGCTCAGACTTGAAATAGGCTGCGTCCTGCTCAGAAGTGCTGGACTCAAACACATCTCGAAACCGACAAGTTAACCCGCGAGAAACACAGCGCGAGCATGGCGTTGCCTTGTCGCACAAGACTTTGCTTTGGTAGCAGGCCTCACATGCGCGAGGCTTTTGGCCGCGGCGGAATTCAGGTAGACTTCGTAGTTCATCTTTTCTTGCACAGCTCAAGGTGTGCTTTCGACATACGTCACTTTAGCTACTGTCAGTACATGCAATAGATAGTGGTGGTATTCGTCTAAGGTGTTGCATTGGGGAGAATAAGTAGCACCTACCCTCTTGCAAATGCCTTGTTGCAGTATTGACACTTGAATCGAGGGGTGTCAACGTCTGTTTTATGGTTTAGCTGGTGTGCTAGTAGTGCAATGGCGGCTGAGAGAGGTAATTGGCTGAGCATGGGTAGGTGGTGTTGGAGGAGGTTCGTCAAGTCATGGATATGAAGAGACGACCGGCATTGAAGGATGTTGAAATGATGTAGGAATTGGAAGATGAAAGGTTCTAAATATATTCCAACACAATGACAAAGGGCAAAGGAAGAGAAATGCAAAGCAGATAAATGAATGTATCAAGTACTCACGAGTCGCTTCATGCCGTCGAAGATGGGTATTTCTCTGATATCGTTTGCCACAAGTCTCGCAAACATGTGCTCTTGGGACTGGAGCCCCGGTCTCCTGACCATTCGGCAGCTCCGTACCAGGCGGTGGTCCGGACACACCAGGCATTTGACCTTGAGAGAAATTATGTGACATAATGAGTGTGCAAGCGGTTCGGCATCCAGGGCATGGCTTGGCTTGGTTGCATGTCGATGGCAGGTGGGTTTTCGCCGATGGACTTTGGGTGACGTTTGGTGACAGTTTGGTACGGAGGAGGTGGGTTTTCACCTAACAGACGAGGCTCGCAGTCACGCTAAGCCTAAAATGGACGGAGAATGACCAGGTGAGAGGTCAGCTTGAAACCTGAGGATATATTGTGAGTGCGCCATGTCCCTCAAATATTCGTTATTTGCCGGAGTGAGTCTTTTACTGGATTCTAGAGAATATTTTGTGTTGGTCAGAGTGTAATCGCATTGGGGCGATCTGTTGTGATTGTGATTGCCAGATCAGCTCCATCCCGTGTAAGTCATCTTCCAGTATTCCCGAAGCCTCCGCTAACAGAATAAGAAGCCGTTCACATCCAAATCGAAACTAGAGGGCTTCAGATCCAATACTCGATTAGCGATTGATCAGGTGTTCGAACTATAATCGGTACAATAGAGCTTGCAATTGACATGATGGCTGTCCCTACCAGGCCACTAGGTATAATAGATCTTGTAGCCTTTATATAATCTCGTCTCAGAATTTAACTAACAGCCAAACCAGGACTCAATTGCGTCAGTTTTGGGCAATTCTCAGTGCGAATTGGCCTAATACGACCCATTGCCCACACAATTCCCACACGAGGACTACACAACCAACCTCGACCCAATCGAGCTGCCCCAAACCTAAACCTTCAGCGCGAAATAAGACCATCATCTCTAGTAGAAAAGGGTGAACCTTCAAACGCCGTAGAGTTTGTCTTGTGAGCTCGTCCCAACTTTCCGGGTACAATCCCATGGTGGGTTGTACATCGACCAGCTTACACCAAGCGCCGAGTACCACTAACATCCAGCACAGAACAACATTCGACTCCCTCGTCAATTGGGCCCGTCAAGGCTCGCTCTGGCCCCTTACGTTTGGCCTTGCCTGCTGCGGTGTCGAAATGATGCATGTTTCCATGCCGCGCTACGATCAAGATAGACTGGGCATCATTTTCCGCGCCTCTCCCCGCCAAGCCGACGTCATGATTGTTGCGGGAACAGTCACAAACAAGATGGCTCCGGCGGTGCGACAGTGCTACGACCAAATGCCTGATCCGAAATGGGTTATCAGCATGGGTAGCTGTGCCAACGGAGGAGGATACTATCACTACAGTTACTCTGTTCTTCGTGGAGTGGACCGGATTATTCCTGTCGATGTGTATGTACCGGGATGTCCACCGACCTCAGAAGCGTTAATGTATGCTATTTTCCAGCTGCAGGCAAAGATGCGCCGTACCAAGATTACGAGGATGTGGTATCGGAGATAATTGGAACTCGGGCATTCCGCGGGCTGTACGGTGTTGCGTTAGGAGTCGGTCCTGTCAACTGGTACTTTAGAGCTCGGATATTTTGGTAATGCCGGAAGTTTGCTTCCAGTCATAAATAAGATGTTAGCGGAGCCTGCATTTTCTACGAGCAACTTCATGATTGGTGACTGCAAGGATAAGACGATTTGTACGGTGCTCGCCTCGCAAGATAGACTGGAGCCATGCTCTCAACATGTGCCAGTGTTAGGCCCGCGATTTTTTGTGCTGTTTCAAGGGAATCTGAAACGAGAAAATGTCAACTGGTCGATGCTTGAGATTTGGTGGATTGGTCGGTACTTGTACACCAACCTCTGTGGGGGAAAAGTATCACAAACGGAAGTGAAATAGCCGTTTCATTGTTGAGGGCCAAGGCTCGTGCAGTTTTACAATGCAATTACTATAGACATAGTAGTTGTTGCAAGCTAGTTAGTTGTATCTGGTCATATTAATCCATTTTCCTTCATGTCTAGATTAATAGGCGAGGCGGGTACATATGTAACTATTATGAGCAGACGAGAGACTTTGATGCCGAATGCAAGAAGCGGCCGTGCCTCTGAATTACATCAAATGCTTGGACCCACTAAAATGTTGCCCTGTGCCTGGTCCTTTGAACCAGACATCAAACGGTCCAGTCGATGGCCGAGTTCCATGTCCGTTTCCGCCCCTCCTGCGCTCTTCGATGACTTTCCTTTCTCCCCGCGGCTCCGCAGTCGCCGACGGGTCAACTCTGCCGACTAACTCGCATATGCCTGCACTTTCGCATCACGATTCCCATCTTCTCCTTCACCAACTTCTACACCCTCCGCCAAATACAACACACGCTCACTCCACGTCTCATGTCATGGTAATCGACGGCCAATCTCTCCAAGACTCCCCATCTGTGCAGCACATGACGCAAAACGGCCACCTCGTCGCTCCCGCCGCAACCTCGGCAGTGCCCCGCGCTCTTCCCGAGATTTGTTACACCTTACGGCGGAAGGTGATTGCGTTTCTCGACCAGCAGCCCGCCGACGACGATGCCGCCCTGAAGAGCACACAAGCACAGACGAGGGCTTCCATCGAGATTGTCGAAGAAGCCCTGCGTCGGTACGGGTGAGTCGGCGCATTTCCCGACTCCCAAGCGAGATACGAATGACGGGCAAATGTTACCGAGAAAGCTAACCACCACGTCACCAGGCCAGATGAACTGTCTCTCTCCTACAATGGCGGCAAAGACTGCCTCGTCCTTCTTGTTATTATCCTAGCCTGTCTTCCCGCCCTGTACGACCCATCAATCCAAACAAATGGCACCGACGGCCTTGTTTCCAAGAACCCACCGCCCACCATCCAAGCGCTCTACATTGCGCCGCCCGATCCGTTCCCCGAGGTCGAGGACTTTGTTTCAAGCACAACAAAGGAATACCACCTCGACTTAACGCGCTATGCGCTGCCAATGCGCCAAGCCCTGGAGGCTTACCAAGCAGACAAGCCAGCCATCAAGGCGATTTTCATGGGCACACGACGAACCGACCCGTACTGCGAGTTTCTGACGGGATTCAGTCCCACAGACAAAGGTTGGCCGCAATTCATGAGAGTGAATCCCATTTTGGACTGGCATTACGCCGATATCTGGGCTGTGAGTGATTGACTGCCCCTACAATGACTCACCGACACAGACGCTCACAATTCACAGTTCATCTTACGTCTCGACATTCCCTTTTGCAGTCTCTACCAACAGGGATATTCGTCTCTCGGCGGCGTCAAAAACACCCGACCGAACCCAGCGCTTGCCATTGATGCCGAGGGCACAAAATTCCGCCCAGCATACGAACTTGTCCGCGACGACGAAGAGCGCCTCGGTCGCGACAAGTAGATTATATACCGCCAACATATAATGACATGATGATAAAATAACAGAACCAGTAGATTATAGCGAGCAGGAGAGAAGCACAGAGCTGTGGCTGTCGCGTAACGTTTCGCTCTTTATATTTTATATTTCGCCTACCCATTGGATGAACTGGAAAGAAGTGCTTTACACATTTCGGTATACTATAGAGCATAGAGCATCACGGCGTTTAATAAATTCCACATTTAGATATGTACGCCCAGTTCCTCTATCTACAATCAAATCAACCCCATAATCTCGTCAGCCAGAACATCCGGCATACTCAGCATTGGGAAATGCCCTGAATCCAGTGTAATTTCCCGAAACGTCACGCCCGTCTCCTTAATAGCATTCACCATAGCCTGTTGAGCAAAGTGCGGAAACGCTTGATCCTGAAGACAATACACAAACGCGACATCAACCTCCCCATATACCGTCTTCTTAGGAGAATGAAAAGAGCATTCCTTGGGATGCTTAACCAGTGTAGAAAGCCACTTCCGCTGCTCTTCCTTTGAAAGATCCGGATAAAACACTGGTCCCGCATCGAAACCCGGAGCTATCACTTTCAAATCGTCCTACACTCTCAGTACAAGCCGTAACGTAAACTTCAGAAAACGTACCTTGTATTCCGCCCACGGCACAATATCAATAGGAGCATTCATCTCCAGACTCCTCCCCTCCTGCAACACAAACGCCGCTATAAACACAATCATCCCGACGCCTCCTGGCAATCCTCTCTCCTTGCGTTCCCGAATCCCCTTCCCGCTGAGTGCTTCCGTGGCAATCGTCCCGCCGTACGAGTGCGCAACAGCAATAACTTCTTTCCCTTCATCGATGAGAGATTGCGCCGTAGACGAAAAGAGTGAGATATCTGCTTCCACAGGGTTCGGGGGTGTGGTGTCCGCGCCGGAGGGGAGTGTTGGCGCTACGACCGGATAGCCGCGAGATTTGAAAATGGCGATGAGTTGTTCGTACGCGGCGAGGGTGTGCCATGCGCCGTGGATGAGGAGTATGGTTGGTTTGGTGGTCATTTTGGCAGTGTTGGTGAATTGAGCCGCCGAGGTTCCTGTATTGGGTGGATGACGGTTTATAAGACTGGTGGTTATGGGTTGGAAGTAGCATCTCGTGCCGATCTTGGTAAGAATAGTATTCTGAGGGGCTACTTGCAGTAGATCTGAGCTGAGCCACGCTGACGGTGAGCGCTAGTGTTGTTTGCTAGACATTTGAAGGTGTAATATCGTCTCAATGATCAGTTAGTGTAGGTTAGTTGACTACAGTATAAGATAATCTTCATATCAGGCTCTTTGGAATCCTACGATGAACTTAACTTTGCTGGCTGAGCTCGTTCTATCACCAAGAATTGAGGTAGCTTGTTACTTTGGCGCTGCAAATTCAGAACATCTAACGACATAAAATAGGACAACTGTCAAGCGAACCACTTAACAATGCGTCAAGGATCATTCCGGATTGAGAACTGACTTGCAAAATGCTCCTAGAACACTGGTGTAGAATTCTCCATCAGCACCAGACTGCCAGTTGCAACCTGAACTGGCACATACAAAACAAACCAAGTCATCAGCTACATCGCAATCAGATTTCTTTGCCAATACCGGATATGCGTCTTTGGTGTAATAGCGTTTTGTTTAATCTCACAGAATTTTATGATTGGCTTGGACAGTCGCCAAGGTATGTACAACTGAGTTCAACAACTGTCTTCCACTGGTCGTCATACTGATTGTTGCGCGGAAATTTGCTCCTCATGTACGACACTTGGGCTAAGTGCGTCAAATTATTCGCTGCACAGTTCGATGTATGATGCATCGTGTTTGATCCGACAGACTTTGATACTTTTCGCATCGATAAATAACGACTTTTCCCAGGATCGACGACGAGACCAAAAAATTTGGTAACCTACCAATCACTGCGGCATTACTTCAAACTATACACGCGCATGTGCACATCAAGCAAAGTTATTTTCATGGCCCATAAACATAAATTCATTAGGGCTAGCTATCTATGTACATTTTCTCCGTCTCATGGCATGTCCTAGTTGGTATCAAGCTCCTTCTCCTTGGGGGTCTGAGCATTCTCCTGACCAGGCAGAGTCAGAACAGGAACGTCGCGGTCGAGGGCATACATGGCCTCTTCCTGAGCATCGTAGTGGTGGAACAGGAACCAGAAGAGGCAGCCAGTAATGAAGGCAGAGACACCAACACCGGTGTACATCCAGATGTACTTGGGGTCCTTGGCAACAGGTACGAGACCCTCGGAGATGGCAGAGCCGAAAGCATTGGTGAAGAGATACAGGGACTGGACGAATGACTTCATGCTGGGAGGAGCCTTGGTGTAGGCATACTCAAGACCGGTGACAGAGATGAAAATCTCAGAGACACCAATGAAGACGTAGGCGGGGACCTGGACAGCAACGTGAACGTTGTTGGGAAGCTTCTTGCCATCAGCATCGATACCAGCAGGGCAGTTGCGAGGGCTGTCATAGCAAGGTCCGGCGCTGTAAATCAGCTTCTGAACAATGGCGGCGTAGGCCAAGCAAAGTGCAGCAAGCCAGAAACCGATGGTAATTCGGGCAATAGGGCGGAGTTCATATCCACGCTTGCGCAGAATGGGATAGAGAATCTTCTCCAAGATGGGAGTGAAGATCAAAATCGAGAGAGGGTCAAAGTTCTGCATGAAGTCGTTGGGCATACCGTGGACCTGCATCTGACTGGCCTGGGTGACGAAGTTGCTGGAGAACTGTCCGTAGCAAACCCAGAAAATGGGGTAGAAAACGAAGACCTTGCAAGCCCTCAGAGCACGCTTGAGTTCATCAATAAAGTGGTCATCCCAAGTGACCTTGCCGGTCTTGCCATTTTCGGCTCGCCATGAAGGCTTAGCGCCGTCCAGAGTACGGGTGGTAATCATCATACCAATAGCCCGGAAAGCGTCGGTAATGACCTGGCCCTGAGGAGGACGGACAACGTAGGACTTGCGTCGAAGGATGAGGATAGCAATACCGACGTTGAACATGCAGAAGCAGAGAAGGAAAGCGGTCCAGAACCCCTTGTAAAGCTCCATGAAAGGCGTGGCCATCAAGGAGAGAGCACCGACGTTGATGCACCAGTAGAAAATCATGTAGATTCGCTGGTAAGTGATCGCAGGGTCAATGATAACACGCTCGCCAGAAGCTTCAGTCTTGATAGCCATGGTTCGTCGCTGGTACTGATCAGCAATCAGAGGAGCGATGTTGGACTTGATACCACCGGTACCGAAGCCAATGACAACCAGGGCCGTGACATAACCGCCGATGCCAGCGCCATGCTCAATGGCAACTGGGAGAGAGGTGACCCAGAGGATAAGAAGACCAGTCCAGTAGACGCCGCAGAAGATAAGGATGGTTTTGTACTTTCCAAGGTACTGATCGGAGATGATGGCACCGAGAATAGGAGTTACGTAGCAGAACCACTGGAAGAAAAGGTTGAGACCAGTGGCAGCCTGGGAACCCATACCCAAGCCCTCGCTGCCATCGCTGCCGTCTTTGGCGTTGGAAATGTAGTTCTGGAAAAGACCCTGGGCTCCGTAGTAGGTGAATCGCTCAGTCAACTCCACAATGGCGATCAAGAAAGCAGAAGCTGGAAGGTTTTCGCCGACACGACGCAATGTTTTCTTTTCATGCTCGTTGGGCTCCTCGCCGTCAGCAGTAGGACCAGTCTCAGCGTCCATGACAGCGATGTCGCGCTTCTCATCCAAAGAAGACTTCTGAATGTAGCCGCCAGCCATGTCGGTGCCCTGGTTAGGGACACGCTCATTGAACTCCTCGTGGAGCCTATTTGTTCAGAGAAAATAGCACGGTTAGCTTGAAATCCTCCTACGCTTGAACCACAAGCTGCCCAAAGGGAGAGAAGAAGCTCAAAACCAAAGGTCTGGAAAACCAGTCCCGTGGTTTGGCTTCAAACTTGTCGTGAGTGTTTGTGAAAAACTTACTCGGCGGCCATGTCCTCGTGGTTTTGTGCCATGGTTGCTGCTACTTTCGTCTGATAGCACCTTGTTCCTATGCAGCGTCTTACACTCGGGAAAGGAGGAAAACAAGACAAAGATCCAAAAGGACGGTTGGACGGGTGAGGGAGACGCGAGATATTTAAACACAAATCCCAGAACCAGACCGAGGCAAGCTGTTTCTGGGGGAGACTTGGGGGAGGGGCGAAGAAGGAAGGTACGACTGACTACGGGGGGCGTGTGCGATGGCAAGTCAACGAGTCAACAAGTCAGAATAATAGATATGAGTAAACTTAGCAATCATCAGACAAGACCAAGTGGCCCCAAACCAGAACCCCGTGGAGAGAGAGGCAAAAGAGCCCGGGGCAACTCGTCCTGTTGATGGTCCGAATTCACTCAAGGGATTGCCTATCTGTGGATCCAAGGACGTCGGGCGCGCGTGGGAGATTCAGCGCAGAACAGGGCCGAATGAAGGATGCCACCGTCTTCAGAACCAAGAATTGTCTGGTTCCATGTCACCAGAAACAGCACCAGCAACAGCTACAAAGGGTCTTGTCTCGGCCGCCCCAGTTGGCTTCATCAGTGGGTCTATCACCACGCGATGATGGAGGCGATGGAAATGGTTTGGAAGTGGAATTTGTGATTGATTTGGCGATGGGGATGCCGGGTGGCTGCAGGGCCAAGCCCAACCGGGCAGGCCAACCGATGGCCAACCAAGACTGGGGAATTACAGGGGCAGGCAACCCTTACCTTCTCGTTGCTCTTCTTTGGCTCGATGAGGTCTGGTGGAATCTGCGACGAGTCTGACGACGAGCGATCGTGGTGGAAGAGCGACCAGACACCTGCACAACCGACCGAATCGTCATCCCAACACGAGACAGACAACACCGACGAAACATGTTCGCCAAGACTTTAGTGCTATCGAAGGACAGCCTCTGACCCCAGTGCTATCATATGTGTCAGACAGTCAGTCAATCAATCCTCTCCAGCTTGTCTTGCCTGCATGCAGTCTGGTTGTGTGCAACGTCTGCCAAGTCTCTACCACGCTACTGGGGGCCAAGCCCAAGCCAGCCATTGCCGGCAGCCGTCTGGGCATTTCTGGGCGTTTTCAACGACATTCAGGGCCACAAATAGATAATGGCAAGACAGAGATAAGAAACACCACGACAAGAGAAAAAATTCTACTATGGGACCTGCCAGATTTCGAGGCGTTATCAGGGGCCATTCTCAGTGGCCGCGCTCGTATGGTGGCAAAGTAAGGTTTTTTTCAAGGCCTGGTTCGCAAGTCATGCCCCCCGCGCAACTGTTATCGAGCCGGAATCACGGACATTTCTGCCAGAGGGCGCCACAAGAAAGCGACTAATGTACGAAGTATGGTCTGGTGTGTCTCAACATCTGGCGCGTTGCGGCCGATTTGGCGACACCCCACAACTCCGCGAGGTCACCACAAACGCCGGCAGTACATGATGGCGAGACAGCACCATCATTGCCTCATGGGGACATAACATTGGAATACTGATTCACACAGGTACCATCAACGGCGAGCCTTCAGAGGTAGGTAGAGAAGTAGTTCCTGGGAATCGAATATGTAATAGCAACGACCCTGAATGGGTCACAGGAAGCCTCCCGTGTCCATCTGGTCCTGATAATTTATCGTCCACGGCCACAAATTGACCACAACGCACAGAGGGACTGAGGAGGAATTTCCATTCGGCAGGGTTATCATCAGCTTCAAAGGACCTTTTGCTATTTGGGTCACACCCTGCACCTACTGTCCAATTACGACCAGAGAGCGACGCTGGCGGCCGGCACCGAGTTTGCATCCTGGTCAAATCGTGGGGCCTGAATGCGGAAGATTGAAAAGCAAGGGCTGGAAGCCACACCACTTTCCAGAAGCCATGGAAAGGCACCTGCTGATCTGCATTTGCCAGCAATGCTGTGACTCGAAAGCTGTCCCAGATCCTTCTTCTTCTCAGATGTCATGCTATACAATTGGGAACTGTTGGATGAATAGCACTCTCTTCATGCTAGCAAGTCCATTCTGTTGGTGCGATTTCACAGAGCTGACTCGAAATTCTGCCCACTTTCCGGATGACATCCGACGCTGCATCGTCAGAAAGTCACCGCGCCACATGACACACGGCCAGAGAATGTGGAGGATTCGATATATCCCTCGGTCGTAGCAATGGGTACCAGTCCCGACGGATGTGAGCTTCACTTACCAGTGGTAGCAGCTCTCCACCCACTTCAATTTAATTACCCAATTGAGATTACGCCGTACTGGCGGGGACACGCAGAGAATCGGTTGTGAGTATATTATCAACCATAACCATGCTTCTTTTAAACGCCGGTTTGTTGCCAGGGTTAGAGGGAGGGCAAGGAGGGAGGGCAAAGAGGCTCCTGAGAAGAAGTGACCCATTGACATCGAACGCCACTCAGCGACCCCCACTGGGTTAGTGAAGAGATGGGAGGACAATTCTGCGTCTGCCCTGAGTCTTTGCTCCAAGGAGGCGTTGACGCCTCCGATGAAGAATTTTCTTTAGCTTGCTCTGGAACTGAAGAGTCCACCAGATGGTTATTCCCAGCACTGCGCAGACATTCCCGGCAACCGAGTCTGGCCACACCCAGAGAGGCAGGCGGTTTGTGCCAATGCCGTAGCTCACGATCGGAAGTCTGACAAGGTCGGGTATTGAACGCCATCGCCACGGCACGGCACAGTCTGCAGCACAAATTCGACTGACCGACACTGCAAGTGTCAGGAAACAAATCCAGCCTTATGCGACATCGTATAGGTATCCACGCATGGTCAGCCATGGGCTCGACGGCACGGGACAGTGAGCAATGAGTGACATGGACCACTGATCGATTCTATCACGTACTGGTTACTCAAACAAGGCGATCCCGTCAAAAGGTCCCACGGGTCCGAGACTTGCTAGCGCCGTCATTTCAAAGCAACTCTGACTTGTCGCAGCGACTCTGGTGGCCGCTTGCCAGGGCAAAAGTGGTGACCAGACAAATCGAAAAGCAGAATCAAGCTGCTCAGTTGGCCGATTATCACGTGACTCTCGGATCTGACGGTAACTTGGACACGGAGCGTCGAGCAGGAGGTGCCCAACACGGACTAGTGCGCCGACAGTGGCCCCTGCCAAAGCCTGGCTCGCCTCCACCAGCGGGAACCAGCGCCCATGCTGGCCCGTATTTTTAGTCCACAGTTCCGCGCAACGTCGCTTCTCATCGGCTTCACCGTCCCACCTCGATATTGTTCCATCGACCGTGAAGTGGGCATTGAGGAATCTCATTTTAAGTCCTCGTATAATTGTGGTGATATATTACCTGATATATATTATGAAATGCTTCTTTTGGGTTTATGGTGAGGCACTGAGTATTCCGAAAGCGGCATTTTCGACAATTCAGATGTAAGACAGCTGCCAAGACAATGTTGAAGAGGAAACGGGTTCAGTCGAACATGAATTGTGCAAGAGCCAGGGCTCCTCAAACAATTACCTAATTAGGCGCTATTGAACAAATACGCCACCATTTTGAAACTGATACAACACCTCTGGAAGTAATGGAGATATGTCGGACATTAGAGAGGTTCACGCGAGATACAAGCCAAGGGCTCTGTTCCGGCGGCCGAAATTTATGCCAGCCGCGTAACCAAATTTGTCTGCAGACACCGCCGCATGTTGTATCATGAAATCTGCTTGTCTGACATAAAGACTGTGCATCAGAGGCTCAGATATAACCTCCACCACGTATAGCAACGTCTCCCCCACAACATATCCCAGAATCTTGGACCTCAAACAGATCCAACTGCATTCATTCCCCATCCCATGTTCCCCAGACTCTACCAAACTCTACAACGGAGAGATTTCGTAACACTACGTGATAATGCTGGGGAAGCGGGTTTGCTCGGCTCTCCATGGCTTTACCTTCAAACAAGGTGGCCAATGATGGGCTGGGAATCGCGCACCCCCCTACTTCTGCGTTTACTTTACATTTACGATTTTGTGTGCGGAACGGTCTCCTTCCGACAGGTGAGGCGTTGTATGGAGAAGCTTTGACGTCTGGGGTACGCCTTGATCTTGCTTAGACTTGTGGGATTTGATACTTGATGCTGTGCCGTTCAGCCGGAATTATTGACGTTTGAATGAGATGGGCATAATATTGGTTGGGGGTTGAGTCAGTTATTGTGGATTGGGACTTTTTCGTCAGTTTTGTAAACTCGGTTCCTGAAACGGTTGTGGTTATGCTGAACTTGTGGTTGTAAGCTGTGCTGTAAGTTGAGTGCTGACTTTTGATGGTGTGTGAGTTGAAGCTCTTCTCCCGTAGTTTCTGGAAGAGAGCCAAACTGAGTGGCCAAGATGCCGCAATGAAAGCTGGGTTACTGCATTTCTCTACAGCTGTGCAGTAATACATTCCTTTCAAACTTTCTTTGTGACGTACTTCCCACGTTCTTGCTTTTGCTTCAGATTTATTGAGTTCTAGTATGGTCTTGTATCTCCAAGTGAGAGCGGTTTTCTTGTTCTTTGTTATACCAGGGCAAATACTATTAGAAACTTCGCCGCATGTAGTTTTTTTCATCACTTCAGAAAACTTACCTTGCATGCAAACTCATATCAATTACATCTCGGCAGAAAACTGGATACAAGTCGTTTTGTTGTAGGGTAGGTACATCATAGACTCAACTTTGTCGTCATTTACGTACAAGTCAACAATTGTAAAACTCACCAAAGTCAACTGAAACCTATTAATCATTAGTTGAGGTATAATGGGAATACTGGGTCAAGATGCATCGGTCCCCTGGTCGTTCATACCTGGGGACACATCGTAAAATAAGGTTATTGTGTGAGCAACCCAACCTACTCCTAGCGAACGAGTCGGATCGGAGCACCAAGTACTCGACAGGCAAATCATGTCTCTAGGGAATATAGTTCTATCTGAAGAGTTGGCGATTGCTAGTTTGACTGCTCGGTCTGCCATCATGGCTCATGTTATGATCCGGGCATGCCCTGTGAAGAGGTTCTCCTGTCCGAGTCGCAGAACATGCATCACTTGAGATGTTTAAATTCTCGCATCTGCGCCGCTGACCTCTTGCTGTTTACGTACCTAGGTAGTGGTTATCCCTTTGGCATTGCTGGCTGCATTATGCTCTGACTGTGATCAATTGCTTGTTCGTGGCAGGAGCACCCGTGTCGATGGTCGCTCCCACGCGTTCACGCCTCCCAGGAAAAGTCAAGCCAAAAGCTGACTCATCCTGTTCTGATGCCAACCACGAATTGACGTTGCCTTTTCACTGGCTCTCCAAAACCAAGGCTCAATGTAAGCACCAGATGTGAGAAAACGAGAACAGAGAGCGGTTTATTTATGCCTATACGAATGTCGACAATCGCTTCGATCCGTGTCAGGCGTTCCGCCAAGGGCAGTTGACGGGATCTCACTACAAAGATTGTTCGGCAGCCCAGTCTCGAGGAGTCCAGCTTCTCGTGCGATTGACCACGCTCGTCCCGAGCTCACCACTTTTCGATGATGCAGCCAGGAAGAAAGCATGATACAAGCATCGGTGCAATGACACAACATGTAGCTATTGCACCGGCGCCGGGCAACACTCCATCCGCGGCCGACACCAGTTCCTCTGCAGTCATGGGATTCAACTGCCAGTCGTGCGTGCGGAAAAAGATCAAGTGTGATAGAACTCTCCCAGTCTGTTCTAGTTGCCGAAAAGGCAAGCTTGAGTGCATGTTTCAAGCGCCCCAGCCACGTAAGCGGAAGAGAGTTCAGGTTGAAGATATTAGCAAACGGCTCGCTCGATATGAGCGCATCTTGGAGGCTAATGGTCTCTTACCAGCCGCGGCAGAGCCGCCTTCTCTAAGTAAGGACTCACGAATGAAGGAGCAAGCGGCAGACCCGATATCAATTCTGCCCGAGCAATCCGGTCCAGCCAAAGCCGGTAAACTTGTTTCAACAAATGGAGGATCTCGATATATTGACAGTGTTCTTCTTCTCCCAGCTGGAGACGGTGACCTATGTGAACTGTCGGATTCATCTTCCGAGTATGGTGACACCGAATATGGTACTCCGGAAGAGCCGCAGAGCACGACGGGATCTTTAGGCTTTCTTGCTGGGGAGACTGTCCAACTCGCCATGTTTGGATCGCAGCAACGCTTGGCGGATTCACATCCTTCGCCAGATGATGCCGTCACTCTTTGGGATACCTACATTCAAAATGTGGAAGCCCTCTGCAAAGTACTTCACATTCCTACTACAGCAAAAATGATTGAGAGGGTCTCTCGAACGCCGTCATCGGCTTCTAAAGAAGACGACTGTCTACTTTTCAGTATATACTACTTTTCTGTTTTTGCCATGCCCGAGGCAGACTGTTTACGCGCATTCAATGTGCAAAAGGATGTCTTGATAGCAAAGTACCGTGGCGCCTTTCTTCAAGCACTAGTCAATGCTTCGTGGCTGAAAACTACCTCGTTGCGTGTGCTCCAGGCTTATGTTCTATTTCTTGTCGCGGCACGGAGTCAACTCGATCCACATACATTCTGGAGTTTGACAGGCATTGCAACCAGATTAGCCCAGCGAATGGGTTTACATCGTGATGGAGAAAACCTCGGCTTGCCACCTTTTGAGATCCAGATGCGTCGTCGACTGTTTTGGCAACTGCTTCCTCTTGACACATACGCTGGTCAGGTTTCAGGAACCGGAATCTCAATAGCACCCGAGAGTTGGGACACCAAGAAACCTCTAAACATTAACGATGACCAAATCTATCCGGGCATGGAAGAGCAACCAGAAGAGCAGAAGGGTGCCACGGAAATGATGTTCAGTTTGGCAAGGATAGAGTTGTCTAACTTTTATGCTAAGACAGGAGTCAAATTGAAGGGGGCCTCCGTATCATTTAAGAACTCGGACGAGATCGAAAAATTAATAGACGACGTTGAAGGGTCAATAGAGGCGAAATATCTCCGGTACTGCGACATCTTGAACCCATTGCACGTTTTGACCATCGGGGTCGTACGGTCAGCTGCGAATGTCGTGCGGCTACGTAATCGGATGACTCCATTGATGGAACAGACGGTGAACGACCAGGAGCGACGAGAGCTCTGTGCTCTCGCGCAAAAGATTCTGGAGACAGACAGTACCATTTATCGTAACGCGTCTCTAAAGAAGTTCCAATGGCAAGTGAAGAATTTTTTCCTTTGGGATGCGCTTCTTTGCATTTTATTTAGCTTCACAAAAGCTGGGTTCTATAAATGTGAAGAACTAGATCGCGCATGGGATATGGTTAAGGAAGTCTATTCAAATCATGAGGATGTTCTGGGGAAGAAGCGAGCTCTATATGCCATGATTTGCGATGTCACACTGAAGGCATGGCATGTTAGCCCGCCCAGACAAGATGCCCCTGAACCTCCCTTTATATCACGTCTTCGCAGTCAGCCTAAACGAAAGGCACGGAGACAGAAAGACACCACAAGTGACGTGGACAGCAGCAAGGAAGAAGTCGAAGACCTTTCGACATTTGAGAGTCTCTTCGGGAATGTGGAAGGCCCAGCTTGGGACTTGAATAACAACACCGTTGCCCGCCCGTCAGATTGGATGTTCTGGGACCAATTCTATGGCGACACGAATCTTTATTGAGTGGCAGACGACCTCGGTGTGTGAGAACGCCCCGAACTGGGTCAACGGTTATGATAGCTGACACAAGTGCAACCTGGATTGTTGGCATTGCCTTGGTCTTCATGAATCTGACATCCAACTTACCAGTCCTCTAATCCTCGCTCTTGATCCACCATACTCTTGGCCTCAGTGGCATATGCAATGCGATTATCTCGGCTAATATCTTGCAAGACGTTGCGAGCATATATTCGCGCCGAGACTGGCGCTAACAGGGACACTGCTACCGCACACAATGGCCAAATTAACCACCCCGCTAATGCAATTGATTGGCGGGGAGTAAGGATTCTTTAAAAGATGGAGGTTTGAGGAGTTGTTTCCGTGGAAAATCTGGCAGCTGTTTCTGGGCGTTGCTCGGTCCGAACAGATGTTTTTACTGTGACGTCCTACAAGATGAAGCGCTTTAACTCAGGCTCAATTCTTCACTTATTTGTCAGTGCTGTCTGAATCTGCGAAAGCCTCAGCGAAGTTCAACTCGGATTCTGCCCTCTCAATTTCTGGGGCACAGTACTGAAGGAAAAAGAAAGGAAGTTGAGTTTGACCCCCTCCGAGGACACTAATTCGGCGGCTCGATGCGTCGTGCTGTTTGTGTGGATGTCTGTTAAGAGGAAACAGCCGAGGTATAGACATCACTGTTCTCGAGGAGTCTCATTTCACAAACCGTTGTTCAAATACACATCCCGTTCAAAAAAGTCTCACCGGGTCAATCTCTGCAGGTGAACCCATACAAAGAAGGTGCTGTAGGCCCTGAACACAGTCACGCTTACCTTGTGAACTGTGATCACCTTGAAGATTAGATGCTTTTATTAGCTGCAGCTCCTCCCCGAAGTGGCCAGGCAAAGTGTGTATCAACGCCATCGGGTTTGTGTTCAAGCAATCCGAGTTGCAACAACAAGAAACTGGCTGAGGCTTCGTAGACGCGTCCACGCTCGTTGCCATTTCCAGTGAAGATCAAAGCAAGTGTTGAGACATGTTCAAGAATGCTCCTTGATGGTGCATATCACAAGCCGGACGTGAAAACATCTGGTGACACAAATCCACAAAACTTGAAGGTCGAGACCATTGGGAAATGGATTGGAGGGTCTCGTCACTGAGGCTTGAGACACGGCTGCGGTACAGACCGAGAAAGGCGTAGATTTGCGCGGCATGTCGCGCACACTATCACATGTAGAGGGTATAAAATGGAACATTGCCGCTTCTCAAATATTTCCTACCTCAACTGTTTGTTTTCGTTGACGCTCCAGCTAGCCATAAAGAAAAATAAATTTACAATCAACATGTAACTCTACAATCTACTATTTCTCATAATCGCCGCCGTGTCTGCCACAGCGGAGGACGACAATACAAGAGTATGTATATATTCTGGTACTATTTATTCTACTTACACGACCTAGTGCATTATCTACCCTGAGGAAAACTTCAAGGGCAAAAGCTTGGGAATCCGATCGTCCAATTGCATTAGGCTCAGAAAACCCTTGTACGTGCCATGCGCATCAAGGACTCGGCTTGTGTGTAAACTGACGAAATAAACTAGGACTAATAATATCCACTCCATAAAAGTCACCCTCTTTCAGGAGTACACGCTTTACTAGTATGTTGTTCAGCCCAAGGCTGGTGGTCTGGAAAGCTAACCTGCCCTCTAGCGAGCCTGGATGCCAGGGGGCGAAGAAGTTGGCTCTATACAATGATGTGGAGGACCTGGAAGATCCATTAGTCAAGGCGGTCAGGTGTATTGATGTAGATGCTGAACAGTAGTTCTTTTCGTGCCTGGATGGATGTGTGTCAAGGTAGCACCGATTTGAGTACGGATGATTGAGATCAGGTTCTTCATATAGAAAGAGAAGTGAAGATGTCTTCGCCCAGCTTATATAATCTGCGCATAAACTACTTCACAGATGAAACTGGGTGCCTTTCCCCCTCAATGAGTAATAAATCCGCTACAATCTACAAGTTCTGGGACCCCAATTGTTCGTGTCTTTGTGTGTATGCTTTTTGCGCTCGGCACTCAGCAAAGAGACGCAGAATGACCGACGCAGATCAAAGGTGTGTCGGTGTCGATGTCAGAAGGTCAATCGCGGTGTATGTAGGATGACAGAATACAGCATGAGCATGATCAATACGTCAAGGGGAATATTAGCTGAGAGTAAATTTATAACTCCAATTAGGAGCAAACATGGATTTAACATTTCCACCTAATTATTAGGATAGTGGCGATATAATTTACTGTGTTTTCGGGTGACACGCATTCCAGAACTGTGGTAGAACTTACACAAGCAAGGGCTATAATGTGCCTTAACATGGGCCGAGCCGGGGTTTCAACTAGCATTCGTGTCCGCCTTTGGGGGGCATTGTCCATAGATGTCTCTGAGCTAGATGTGATTCATTGTTCGGAGGAAAGCACGGGTTTCTGAATAGATGATGTTGTATGGTTAGTAGTGAGCCCCGAGATGTGTGGCACTATGACGCTTTGTGTGTTCACGGCAAGTCGCTGTTGCGTACACGAGCCCGGACACTTTGCCAGCATGTTGAAATGCAACGTTATCGTGACTCTACAAAGTTGTCCATGCTCTGCCCGCTGGGCTGGTAATACCTAGATAAGTAAGCCGGCTCATATGGACCCGTGGTGGCCGCGACTAACCCCAGATTGCCACAGATGCAACCTAAAGATCGTGCAGCGGCAGGCTAAAGAAGGCTTGGTTTTCTTGTGTAGGGTTGGCCCTCAAGAAAGCCTAAGATTTGACAGTGCGAGACTTGATTTGAATCGCGTGGAGCGCGAGGGCGAGAGTGAGGCTGAGGGCTCATTCCACACATGACGAAGACTGGGCGTCTTGTGAAACGACCAGAAGTGCTTGAGCTGATGGTGGGCTTGGCGATGAGGGTGGCATACATAAGTACGACTCACAACAGAAATTGCAGGTGGCCTCGAGAATCACCATCAACGTGTGCCAAGTGGCCTGGGGAAACCATCGAGATGGTGGGTGCATATCGCCTCACTTATATCATGACTTGTATTGGTGGATTCCTGGCAAGGGTTTGCAGATGTTAGTCGAGATGTCACTTACACAGTCCAATCCCTGACTGGTCTTGCCTGTGGGCACGGGAGCATGCGGGAGCTAAGCGGGAGCTAAAATTGGCGTGTAAACCGCTGGGGGTGCATGGATATTGGACATGTTGGTCCGTCGGTACCCTGTTACTCATCCTGATGACATGAAGTTTCCGCCATTGCGCCGACAACTTGTAGGAGGCCAAACGACAACATATACCAATGGACCAAAAGACACATCTGATCCCGGATCTCCTTGCTCGTCATGATGAAACAATAATGAGAGTGTCCAAACTATAGGTAGTCTTGTACATAACCAGCTCAGTAGAATAGTGTCCATGGATACTACCCATCTGGGCTCCCCATTTCCTCCTTTACGAATCAGATCAAACTCGGAGTCGCAGACAACAGTACGTAATTCGCAAAACTTCGTCAGAGCCTCCTTGACGTCAACCCATTCATATGTGTTACGTACAAAAGACTCTTCACGACTCATCATCATGTCTGGGGTTTCTGCACGATATCCTCGACACCAGCCAATCTACGTTTGCCACACAGAGAAATCTTCACGTCTAGGCTGCAGTAAGCAGCCATCATGTCTCGGTAGATGCAAGAATTCTTCATTACCAACCAATCTGTGTGTATCACGAGGAGTCACTGCGTCTACGCTGCAGCCGCCGGCCATTGTGACCTACCAGTCTACTCTGGCCTCGAATAACCGTTTCCAACCGAGGTTTGAGGCTCTTTCGATACAACATTTGGTCTGTATCATCCATTATGACGTATTAAAGGGAGGTTGTAGTAGTGGGGAGACGCAAACAGAAGTAGAGAAGGCATTTAGACGTGACAAGCGGCAAATTTTTGCTTCCATGTCCAGAAGCAAAATTGTGAACTATAGCCGCATCATCAACTTCGCTTCAAGTTTTTGAGACGACACACTCCCATTTGGCATTTCTTTTATCATTTTGTCTAATGTATTCTACATTGTACAAGCAGCGAGCCGAAATGACGAACAAAGGGCCGAGCAGAATTCCTGGTCCGTCTCGTCCTACATTGGCCTCCCCACGATCATACATGTCGCCGTCTACGGTTCACGGCAACAAACCACATGCAACTCTTTCAAACAATGAAACAAAGAAACAAAGAATGTCAGACCAGAAACACACTCAACAAATCGGCAGGCAGCCAAATACTCGCCAAGCAAGTCAACGGTCAAGAAACGCAAAGAGGGTCAAGCAAGTTCTACAGGAGGGACATGGAGTCAGGAGAAACAGGAACGTCCTCAAGTTCAAAACCAATCTCAACACAACAATCGCCTCACGGCCCAGAACTTACTGGGTAAAGACAAAAAGAACGAACCGTACAATGCATACCCCAACGACGTCGTGGCTGATAGGGAAGCTGGCCGGAATGATACTGGGGGTTGGACGGACAGCTCAAGCCCATCTTATTTTCCACGTTCTCGATCCTTGTCCCCATCGCAGTCGTCAGATTCTTCAGTTTCCCCCTCTGATCCAACTGCAATTCCCACAACCTCCTTGTCCGCTGGGTCAGACAAACATGCCTCGAGTAGGGATCTCAGCGCTAAAAGGGCGATTGTAACTAGAAATGATGCCGCAAATAGACCTCTGACTTCGGACATACCTACTGGAGGAGAGAGGGAGCACCAAGTTGAAGTTACTTCAAAGTTCCAGCAAGTGTTGCAAGAGAAGGTCGAGGAATGCGAAAAGAGATTACAGGACAAGATTGAAGCATGCGAGAAGGAATTTCACGAGAAGTTCCAAGTATCGAAGACAGAGCTACAGGAAAAGGTCAAAGAACACGAGGTGGAGTTAGAGCGAAAGGAAGATACATACAAGGAAGAGCTACGGCAGATGAAGGAAGAGTGTAAGACTGCTTGGGAGTTTCATCTGGATGCGTTGTACCGAAACAGCGACATGGATCAAAGATTAGAGGATGCTGGAAAAATGGTCCGCGAAAGGGATGCAAAGATCCGTGAGCTTGGGGCGGAATCGGCATCAAAGTCGAAATTGGTTGAGTCTCTTGAAGCTCAGAAGAAGGAAAGCGACCTCTCATTGAGCAAGATGCAAGACCAATTTACAGAGATTAAGTCTCTTCAATCTCAGCTGGAGGAGAAAGACCACATAGTAGACGGGCTGAACTCCCAGTTAAAGATCGAGTCGACAGAGAATGAGTCTCTTCAATCTCAACTGGAAGAGAAAGACCGCAAAATGGACAGCCTGAAAACCTAATTGAAGAACAAGTCCGCAGAAAATGAGTCTCTTCAATCTCAGCTGGAGGAACAAGGCCGGATATTCGACGTACTGAAGAACCAGTTGACATCACATTCGACAGAGAATGATTCTCTCCAATGTCAACTGGAGGGAAAACACCACGAATTGGTCGAACTGAAGGATCAGTTGACATCACAGTCGACTGAGATCATGTCTCTGAGATGTCAGCGCAAGGGGCTAAGGGTTCAGTTAAGATCCACGACATTGATGTACCAACGGGCCAGGGCATCGCATATTCTTTTAAGGGCTACACGACGACGGAATCGATGTTTGCGGGCCAAACTCCAACACTGGCAGGTGAAAGTGCAAGTTGCCAACTACAGGTTGGCTCAGGCAAGGAGCGCAAACCAACGCTTGCAGAATCCTCTGAGCAGGCTCAATAACCCAGTCCACATGCATATCACCATGCTTGATTTCACCCACAACAATGAACAAAACAGGACAGAGGCACAGCTGCCACTCGGCCCGCCTAACACAGACCCAGAGCCTGCTGAGGTTATCGTAGACCCTGGGGCTGGCGGCCCAGACCCATCCGGATCACACCCCGGTACTCCTCCTGAAAGTCCTTCTGTGTCCTTGTGCGGTATTGGAGGGTCGTCCCCTGGTCGGAAGGGGAAATGCAATCCCCAATGGGTCAGAAGTGGCAAGGAAAGAGTGTAAGTATCCCCTCTAGTTACTTGCCGATGTTTCGGCTCCGGCAAAGGATCTAACATAAGGTACCAAGGGTATACAAATGGGCAATAACTGGAAAGGTCAAAAGCGATACCTGAAGTATAATCGCCGTGGTTCTTTTCAAATTGTTCCTTCAATATTCATACTCTCTGGAAACCGAAAGACTAAGCAAAAAAGAGGTGGAAGGAATTCCTATAAATCGGCGAAAAAGCCGTGTGGGAGATTCGGAAGAGATCACGAGCGAGATTCATTGCCCGCGCAGCTTAATCATGCTGAGCTTATTATTACCAGATGGCTGGATTCATTGCCATGATCAGGCTGCATTTATCCAATCTAGAGTCTCTCGCGGCCACCGGTATCTGTGCCACAGGCACACAGGCAATACAAGGATTATGCGTGCTTTCTGCTGGATCCTGGTCCTTTATAGATGGTAGCTAGCGGGATCTGAGGCATCATTTACACCAAGCAAAGCTTCAGAGAGCAAAACTTCAAAACTCAATCGGCCAATTGCCTGAACAGGAAGAACCTATCGCTTGTAACACGTACGCTGCAGGTCCGGCTTTTGTCAACAATTGACGATATAGATTAGGTCTAATTATATCGATCTGTCGCTGTTACTTTCTTTGGGCAATGCGCCCTGTACGATTACGCTCCTGTCGATCGAAGGACTCGGGGCCCTAAGAAGCTCACCTGACGCTGGCAACTCGGTCAGCTTGAATGCTGCGAGTTGGCTTATGGGAGAATGTGGGGAGGTTGGATGATTTATCTGTCAAGACAGCCAGGTGAGTAGATGGAGCACCTTGGAACTCAGTCTCGACATGGGCTAGGAATAAAATGGATAAAAGGATACAGCACGAGCGTGATTATATGTGAATGGGAACACCATGGTATGAGCCCAGACCCATATCCCATCTGTAGCAAGTAAGGAATCGGCACTTCCTTCTTATTATTCCACCAAGTAACGTGTGTTTCACTCTGTCTTCTCGTAATATGCATTCCATGCATCCCTCTTCATGCCTATAACCTTGACCACCTCACTTCTCAACACATCTTCGGGAACCCAGCTCATTAACCTCCACTCTAAATCATGCCGCCAGTACGGGCAAACCGCCCTCAACTTCTGCTTTAATGCCGCATCAACACAGTAGACAATCCGCTTCCCAAAATGATCCGCCTTTGGAGCCGCTTCCGTCACACCTTTAGAGTTTCCCTGAGAAAGTACATCACCGGGAATGATGGCCAAACAGTCCACGTGGTTCGTGTCCGGGGTATCCTCAAGCTCCGGGCTAAGCCAATGCTAAATCCGTAATTAAACGCCTTCGTAGCGCCGTACATGACGATGTAGGGCACGCCAGCCATACCCTGACTCGACATGTTGAGTATGAGCGACCGGTGAGACGCCTTGTATAAAAGAGGTAGCATAGCCGCTGTAAGACGCGCCATGAATCGCGCATTCTGGTTGATGACAGCATCAACATCAGCAGCAGAATAAGTACCCAATTGTCTGAATGGCGGCCGGGCAACAGGACTTCCTCCCACATTGTTCACCAATATCGACACGTTGATGTCCTTGAGTGAATCCACCATGCTTTCTATTTCGGTCGGTGTGGCGGTGATGGCATTCATGACGATGATACGGACACGCGCACCTGGCGTAGCGGCCTCTAGGGTTGCTTTCGCGGCATTCAGTTCGTCTGGCAAATGGCCTAGTAATATAACCCCGAATCCATTTTTCACGAGTTCCTTCGCAATACCGAAGCCGATGCCGGCGCTGGCCCCCGTGATGAGTGCGTAGGTAGGTTGATTGCCCGTACGTTTGTACTTTTGCAACGGCTGAGATGGTGGGAGAAAATGAAGGGAAATGAATTTGACGGCTGCGTTGGTGGCGATTGCAATTGTTCCGGCGCCAATGGCTGCCAAAACATATAGAAATAAGTTCCCCATCTCTTTGTGTAGGATTTAGTGAAATTGCCGCGGAAGTGAGGCTCAGTTGTGAGAAGTGAGATGATCGATTTCTTCATTTTTGTGTCTGACAGTCATGTGATTCATTCAGCCTAAGTAATTTTATCCTACAGAGAAGAATAAATAGAAGTGCCACAAATAAGCCTAATACTACCCAGCCTTTAAATCTCGATCGTGGCACTGTTAACTCTCATGAACAATTTGACAGAAGAGCCAAAAAAATGAAGTTGTCCGTGCATGTGGTTCGATAATGCAGCAGTGTTATGTTGGCTCAGATTGCGCTAGTCTTTCCTCTAGCGCCAGAATGTTATTGAAGACTTGGGCGATACTAAACCAGACATCTAGATCCTTGTGATTTCTCCAAAGTGTAAATGTATAGAGTATACGGAAAGTATTGACAAAATCCGATGCCCCGATTTGGGATACTTGTAGAGACCTGCGGCAGGCTAGCCACCTTTTCTTGCGCAATGACTTGAATTGAGCAACGAGCAACATAACACAGCCAATTTTGGCCACGGGAGGTCTGATATTTACGTACATGTACCAAAATGTATTGAAAATTATTGACTGCTGTGAATATTGTACATGGCAGCATGTATCCAAGTCACGTTAGAGCTGATATTGATCCCGAGGACTTGACACTGCTTGAAAATAAGACCAGACGCACTCGCTATGAGCTGGCTGGTGCGGATCCCCGGACCTTTCATTGATGTGTTAGTTGGTATTTGGCAGCCTTCCGCCATTGACATCACTAGACTGTATGGGCACCAACTGAGGACACACGAGGTTCATTGGCAGTTTAGGTTTTGAGGGCAAAACAACGGGCTGGGGAAACCAAATAGCTTCAGGTAAACCACGAGGGAAGTGCCTGATATATGACTGGTTGTTACACACCGCCAGACATGTGAATATTTGCTTTTTCCAGTCCCCAGCTGTGCTTGGGGAACATTGAATGGGAGATCTGGCGACGGATGTTAGATTGGTGTCAAGGAGTCAAGTGAATCTATGCACCAGAGTGTTGGATAGACGAATTGTCACTCAGGTCACGATAGGAGTAATTGATGAAGTATTGTTTTATTCAGTAAAAGATTAGTCATTCTGTTTCGGTCTTCCTTTTCCCTTCCATTTTGTGCGGGCGGGGAAACTCTTGCAAGTTGTGACCATCCAGTCTGTCCATGCAGCTACGCCACAGTACGAATTTGGGCCGCTTTACCTTTGTTACCATATTCCTACCAATCTAACAAACTTTTGGCATACTGTATGGTCTATAATAGCATTGAATATTAACTAACCTGGTATAAATTGGTGCGGGTTCTCGCTGTTTTGCGGTGAGATGGCAGTGGCTGCGAAGCGTTGTCTCAATTGAGAACTTCAATTACAACCGACACGCTCAAATCCGCGTTTCAAGACTGTTCCTCGTTCTTGATCTTTTAAATGCATTGACATCTCTATGGGATCCTGCGCAGGATGGCCCAACAAGATCAAGATACCAAAGCCCCACGAATAATTATGGTATTCTCCTTAACTTGGGCGCTGGGAGTTATATCTGTCGGCCTGCGCATTTTGTCTCGAAGAATGACCAATTATAAATTATGGTTGGATGACTGGCTTATTATCACCTCCTTAGTACGTAACATCCGCGCCCGTTGCGTTTGGTTACCCACAAGCTGACTGACTCTTACGCAGATCTGGTCTGGTGCTTTCATGCTTGACGTTACATGTTGGAGTGAGTTATAGACGGGCGCATCACTGATACTGACCATAAGTGAGCACTGAAAGAGCCAGACTGACAAGAACTTTTCGACAGTGGTGAGGCACGGGTTTGGGAGGCACATCTGGGCATTGCCACCCTTTGCAATGAAGGCCTGGGCTATAGGTCTCTTTGGTGCCGAGATCACTTACACTTTGAGTTTAGTGTTTATCAAATCGTCTATACTCGCATTTTATTGGCGTGTGTTTGACATCACGTCTGCTATTAAACCACTTATTTGGATATTGTTTGGTATGGTCTGTGCCTGGGGGACAGCTGTAGTTCGTTGCACCAGACCTTAAACCCTGCAAAAGAAGAGCAATGTACTAATGATTTTTTTCTTGTCTTATATCAGATCATAGCGGTTATATGCCAATGCCTTCCTACTTCTGCCTTCTGGGAAAGATTCGATCCTGATAGCCCCTTGCCCCCATCTCAGTACGACTGTGGGGTTGATATGCACAAATTTTTTTATTGGGAATGCTATCCCTAATATTACCACTGATTTATTCATCATGTTTCTTCCGTTGCCATATATTTGGAAAATGACAATACCATGGGAGCAAAAGGTGGCTATTACGGGCACTTTCATGCTAGGTCTCTTGTGAGTTTTGCGTTGAAACATGTTTTGCACCTGTGCAAGCTACGGCGCTAACGGAACAAATGTGCTAGAGTTACCATTGTGTCCGCTATGCGCTTCGTTGTTGTCTATAATTTGGATCTTACAGATCCCGATATTACTTGGAATCAAGGCTACGAGACCATGTGGACTGGCGTTGAGGTAAACATAGCTACTGTGTGTGGTATGTGATCACCAGCCCCTTTAGTAATGAGCACGTTACCTGACTGGACGCTTGAAACGTTTCTAGCTTGCCTTCTGTCCTTCAAACCCCTCCTCAATCTCTTGATATTCGGGACTATCCACCCCGTATCTCGACCGTCTAGTGCTGCAGGAATTGACACAATTGGTGGATCGGCTGAGGCAGCTAGAAGACGTAATCGTGTGCTACGACGAGGCCAACTGCTACGGGAGCCTGGTCCTTTGGAGAGTCAGGTGTATATAACCGTATCATTTACAACCATAATTGATCTGAGCTGACCATTAATGTAGAGCACTACAGTATCATGATAATGGCTTAAGAAGCTTGGATAAGCCAGTTACTCATTGCAAGGCTTAGTTTAAAAGGTAATAAAATAATCATCTTAGCTTTAGGAGCAGCACATTTGTTTTAATTGAACTAGCGCAGTCGTATAGGAAGGTATGTTACGTCAGAGAATACGGTGAGAGGTGAGTAGTTTCTTTGAAGATGATAAAGATGTCGCGATAAGCTATATTCTCTCAAATATAGACTGGATGTTGCGGGGATCGAGGTATTTGCGCTGTGGCAGCCGCTGAGTGACTTCGTGGTCTATAATTAATTACGCTATCCCAGCCTCTATAAATCATATAGTGAAGACGTTTGCTGTTGCCTCTGCGGTCGTAACCACTAACCCACACCTTGAGTTGCAATTCCAGGGTCTGTGGTATAAACAACATTTCATAGTGTACAGTCTGTGTCATGAATCTTAGCTCGTCCAACACCGTTGACCTCACTGTATAGCAGGCTCTGATAAGTTATCAATCACAACGCTAAACCTTGAATGATCGCTTTGCCGGCGCTGTAATGATGGCGCCTAGTAGGAGTTGGGTTAAGAATGTCTGTGGCTTTCGCACTGAGTGACTACCAACAACACCAAATTAATGAAACGTAGCTCGGAACTATGTCGCACTCTATCTATTAAACAATCTGGAGAGTCTGAGCTACTTGGAAACACCAGGTAACTTAACCTGCTGAAATTGCACTGCACTGTGTCACAAAGAAACCAAATGTGGCGTCATTGAGCGAATAGCAGTGGTGGTGGCACCAGTAAATAATGAAGCCGGATTGTCAAGCGCCACCACAACCACTTGACATATTAGCATCAGACAGGAAGTCCCTGACTCTGACTTCCTTTCTTCAACCTCGCTCAACAAGACAAGTCGTCATGTCATCGAGATGCATCCCCCCCTGGCGACAGCGGGCATGCCTTCAGTAAACCAGGGCAACACGTTTGATCAGGCTACTTGCCTCTGCTATTTTGTACCACTTGCGAACTGACACGATGGCTTCTTTCATTGAGGAGTACTCATGTCCCGACCCTCACGGTTTGAATGACATTCGAACGAATATTGAGATCAAACAGCATCACACCTACAAGATCTACACTCCTGGTGATCTCATATCGGGCCACTTTACAATCGAAACCCCGTTTGATGTAGAGGTCAACAGTATCGACATTTCATTCCTCGGCAGTACCGCAACAAGGAATTATGTGCAACCCGATCCAATCTACGCAACGAAGCCTTTCATGAAGCTTTGCATGCCGATAAACGACTCTTCCTTTCCAGATAGACATGTCTTCAAGACTGGCACAGTCTACAGCATTCCGTTTCACTTCGTGGTGCCTTCTCAGCTCCTCATGGGATCTTGTCGTCACGGTTGCAAAAATTCGGTAGTCCAGGAGCGCCATCTCCGGCTTCCCCCGTCCATGGGTTTTTGCCCTGGAAATGACCAGAGCCCCGATGAGGCAAGAGTTGTCTACAGCATTGTTGTTGTTGGTTCCAAGAAATTCTGGGAAGCGTCTGTACCGATTCGCCTGTTTCAAGCGTACAAGACAATCAGGATCCTTCCGACATGCCCTGAAGACGCGCCACTCGACATTTCCCCAGCGAATAGCCAGTATGTGCTTTGCAAGACGCAAAGTCTTTGGAAGACTTTTTTTGCGAAGAGAGAAGGCGAGTTGACGGCCGTGGCATCACAGCCCAACGCTGTGATGCTATCAACCGATGGATCAACAGCATCGACATCCTACATACGGCTGCATTTGACTTTCAGGCCGGTTTCTCTCATCTCCCCACCTCCTAGTATCAAGTCAGTATCCGGAAAACTCATTTCTACGACGTTTTTCCATATTCTACCACTTACTCGTCTCCCGAGCCTTGATACATGGAAGAAGAACGAGGATCCACCATTCAAACACACGGCAACTCATAAGCTATTTGACCGGCAAGTTGAGAAACTCCAATGGACAACTGATGGCGATGGAGCGGAAATGGAAGAACGGCGCTCATCATACCCGCTGGATAATTCTCAAACGCTCAAGCGACCTGAGAGCTTGATCCACTATCACACCAGCGAGCGTCCCAGCCAGACTCCAGAGCCGATTCTTCTCAGGACAGAGATGAGCATTCAGTTCACCATCCCACACGGCAACACCAATTTCTTCCTGCCGTCATTTGATTCATGCCTTGTGTCGCGGGCTTATTCATTGCGGCTAGCCATCTCTCTCGGGGCCACACACACGAATCTCATTCTCAAGCTGCCGCTTCAAATTGGTGTCGAAGACGCAACACCTCGTACTTTTCGTGTTGGTGAAGGGGTGACAGATGCAGAGTTATCTGCAGAGAATCAGCTGGAACGGGAACGGGATCGTGCGCGGTCGCTGGCTGCGGCTGGGTACAACGTACTGCCGGGGTATTCGTCGACTTTCTGAGGATTATCATGGCCAGAAGTGGTGGTTATGACATTGCTACGCCACATTGGTGTTCAGCTGCGGATGATAACCCTGTTTGTTGATTTGAAAGGGAACTACTTCATCTGGAATAGGCGCAATTGGAGCGTTTGGGTCGAAATACATAGTATTCGGTATGTATTGAACCAATTTGTGTGCCTCTTACTTGGCAAGAACGTGACTGGCCAATCTCACCGACCATACAGGCGGAGGAATAGCTCCCAAGTCATTCAGGTGATGCAGGCTTTTGGTCACGAACTATATTCAGCATGCGGGGTTCTCGAATTATACATCTCCTCGGACCTCATCTAAGAGATCTGCCCTAGATACTATTGGCGTATAGAGACCAATCTTCCAAAAGTGGACAGGGCCAAGATTGAAAAAGAGCTTCACCGTGACCGTGGCTGCAGAACAAAACCAGTTTGAGAACAATAGGTGGGTGATTTTCGGTCAGGGTCGGTCTTCGGTGTTCCTACACCTTCATCGTCACACGGAATGGCTGCATCGAAGCAAGATGCCATGTTGGTCGCGGGTTGCTAGCTAGCTGGTGCCTTGACGCCATGGTCGTGGCGTTGCTGATACCCTTTTTGTAAGGAAGGCAGCTCATTTGTTAGGACAATCTGTGAATGTGTTTGATCATTTCTGGTGAGCGGGCATCCTCTATCGCTAAGTTCGATCGGTCTAGGTGTCGCGTGATGACGCCACATCACCAACATTGGCTAATCACAGTTGGGATGCATCCAACAACGGCACGCGTTGGAGCTCTCCAACAGCGGGTGTGCGATTCAGCCATTCGGTATGTGAATCGAAGGGAAGTGCCACAGCATCAATGTAGCTGGCTAGATGAAGGTTCTTCGGGTTCTCGTCGTGATTGTGCGAATGTAATTCAGTTACACGGGAATGGCGGGGATTGCGCCTGACCAAGTTTTGTGATATCTGTTCCTTTGTAGACCTTGTTTCTCGATTTCTACTCACTTGGAATTAATGTCAGAATAATTACATCCGTAATCATAATTCCGTGCCAAGGATTACTTGATTGCAAGATGCGACGCCTGCTCCCGTCCTCCGTCGCCGTGATCCGCCGACCGATGGCCAGATTCGGTATGCAAAACTCGGCGATGTGGAGACAAACCCCGAAATTCCGGCTTCTATCATCCTTCACAAGCCGGAGCTCAGCCAGACATCGCAAGCCCGTTGTTGCGGTTCCGCTGGCAATTGTATTGCTAGGTGCCGGTGCTTTTACGTATTTAAGTTATCGACGAAACTACGGCTTAAATTTCCTGGGACGGAGCAAAACATCTGAACAGCTACATGTAAGTCTACCATGAAGAATCTTCAAGCGACAACACAGCAGATTTCCCGCTAACAACAAGCTCCAAGCAGAGTCTCATAGCTACAGATCTGTCCCCAAGCGTCGAATTCTACCAATCTTACGACAATACTCAAATTGATGTCGACAAGCTTCCCGTGGAAGTAGCCCAACTAACGACGGCTCCGCATGTCCCTCCAGTCATTACGCGAAAGCACCCCGTGCTCCTCCGAGTGCCCCTACAAACGATAACCTCTCTTACCCAAGTAACAAACCAATACAAATACGAAGAATGGACATTCAACGGCACCGCGCCCGGTCCCTTCATCCGGGCACGAGTCGGAGACGTTGTAGAGTTGTCCCTCACAAATTGTGACATCACCGGCAACCCACACAACATCGACAGCCACGCCTTCACCGGCCCAGGCGGCGGTGCTGCACTAACAACCGCAGAAGAGAACGAAACAAAAACCGGCCGATTCAAACTCCTATGTCCAGGACTGTACATTTATCACTGTGCCGCTGCCCCAGTCCCAGTACACATCGCCAACGGCATGTTCGGCCTCATGTACGTCCAGCCAGCGGATGAGGACCTCCCTCCCGTCGACAGAGAATACTACGTCATGCAAAGCGAGATATACCATGAACCTCCGGAGCTAGACGACGACGGTCGGCCCTTGAACGTCGTGGAATTTTCCTACCCCCGTGGTCTGCGCGAGGAGCCCAACGCAATTGTGTTCAATGGTCGTGAGTCAGCACTTACTAGAGATGCGCCCCTCAAGGCAACCGTCGGCGAGACTATCCGCATCTTTTTCGGGAACGCGGGGCCAAATCTCACAAGTTCTTTTCACGTAATCGGGAGTCATTTTCTAAATTGCTATCGAGACGGGGATGTGGTGAGTCCTCCTGCGCGGTTTGTTGGCACGACTTCTGTTCCGCCTGGTGGGACGAGCATCGTGGATTTGAAGATGGTGGTTCCTGGGAGTTACACTATTGTTGATCATGCTATTTTTCGGTTGGATAAGGGGGCTGTGGGATTTATTAATGTTTCTGGGCCGCAGAGACCGGATATTTATGTGGGAAATTTGCCGCCTCAGCCTTGTGTTGGGTGCAAGTTGCATGCTTGACTGTGACACTCAGCGTAGTTTATTGACTATATTACAGACTGGAAAAGAGTGCCATATATTTGCGCTTGGTGAGTGATCGACGTGGTGAAATAACTCTGGTCTTTCACGGCTATAGTTACTGTGTATAATGGTTGGCACTAGTGAGGAATCTCACTGTCATGGGATTCAAGTCTTGGAGTCAGGCTGATGTGAGCCAGCATACCTTCGCAGTCTACTCAGGGAACGAGCGCGAAATCGAACATTTCTACAGCCGTTGACAATGCGATCAACCAAAGACCAGAATATATCTGAATTACCGGCAATCCACAGCCCGCAGATCATCCGCCCGACACGTCGGCTGTGTTGTTACCTCCGTAGATCTGAAGCAGCCGACGACCCGAAATCCGCCTTGCTTACCTGCAACAGTAACCAGACTAACCTCATAGCCTTGTGTCAGCTGCCAACTCCTGTATCTCTTGGATACTTGTGAAGGACTTAAAATAGTTTCCGCAATTCGTTCATCTCTATTGGCCGGGTGTACATCGACCGATGGACAATCGGCCGAGATGCACACCGATGACAAAGCGACTGCACTCCGTCCCATTTCGACTTAGAACGTGTTCCTTCACAAGCAACATGATCCATCGTTCTGAATACGGTGAAGTTTGGTAAAGGCATAGGTCTCGAAGTCGTGCTTGCGTTGTGCCGGTTTGCCTAGTGTAGGAAGATGGGCTGAGCCGCTGACCACCAGGACGAACATCCCAGTTTCGAGATCCTTATAGGATATTGAGCTTTCGTCGTTTCAAGGATCAACTCGCGCAACTAGTGCGCACAAGTATCCCTCTAGACTTGGGAATTGGAGTATAAAAAGGGCGGGTTTGTCAATAGATTGAACTTCTGTAGCCATCATCACAACTCAATTCAACACTCTCAATAAAATACACGGAAAATATTTACTAGAAACTCTTCCAATATGACTCGCATCTCTGCCTTAATCACCGTGCTCGCCGCAGCCACTACCGCTCTCGCAGGCACCATCAGCCCAGAAGTTCTCTTCCGCCGAGACGACACCATCTGGTGCGGTGCCATTCAGAGCAAGGTGCCTTCCGGTCATTTCACAGACGTATATGGCGAATGGGTAATCCCCAAGCTGTCTAAGCGCAACGGTCAGGGGGGCAGTACGCCCAACAATGAGCTCAATGTTCCTATGTGGGTAGGCATTGACGGCGTAGGAGGTATTTGCAACAAGGGAGCCCTCCTCCAAGCTGGTACAACTTCATTCGTAAGTATTTTGTAAGATGCTCATGGTTTTAGTTACTTATGCTTTGATAGCTTCACCCTGATGGCAAAGAGTCAACCCAGTTTTGGGTCGAGTTCTTCCCCAAGCCTGCTGCATTTCAGAACTTCGAAGGTACGCTTGCCAGTATAGTGTAGCTGGCTGGAGCAGAAAGTAATGGCTGATAGTTAACACTGGCGATCGCGTTGGTGTTCAAATCCACGCCGATTCAATGACCAAGGGAACTGTGTACGTATCAATTCTTCACCCTCATCTTTTCCAAGACTTGCATCTAACAGGATACAGGCACCTCCACAACTTGACCAAGAAAAAGACCAAGACTGTTACTATCGAGGCACCGGCAGGAAAGTCCCTCTGTGGAAAGAGCCTTGAATGGATCATTGAGTGGTCTGGTGCTGGTCTCCCGCACTTTGATGGCTTCAACTCAAAGGCCAGCGGCAAGACTAGTACTGGAAAGTCTGTCAATGCCAAGGGATCCCAGCTTGCTGACGTTCATCGTGGTGGAAAGTCGTACTGCAAGGGCAGTGTTACCAACTCTGGAGACGTTCACTTTGCGCCCAACTAGGACAATGCTTCTTAACCACAACTTGGGTGAAGCCGAGGGTCAATAGCGCTGGCGCAGTTGGATATCTAGCCATGTTATGGAAGCTCAAATTAGACTCCATTCAATATATTCACTCAGACCTATAACATCCCAAGTTCCATTTGAAGAGAATAAACATTCAAGTCGACTTAGTAAGACAGCATGAATACTGCGTTGTCAAATCACTGCGCTTTCTCAGTAGCGGCCATCTCCTCCACCTCCCTCGCCTTATCAGCCACCGCGCTCGTAAGACTAATCTCAACTTTCTGAAAGTCTCTAGTCCCCACGCCCTGATCAAACAACAGATCAATCTCTTCAAGGCTATGTCCCTTCATCTCAGGAACATAAAGCCACGTAAGAACCGTGAAGACGACACTGAGCGCACCGTAAATAAAGCCCACTTTACCACCGAGATTTGCGTACTCCGCTCCAATAAGATAAGGTGCCGTGAAAGAAACCAAAAACGCAGAAATCACAGACAGAGAGACGGCCAGATTGGCAGTCTTCTCCACCACCCGGCGCGCCATGGTCTCACCGAGAACAATGTACGGGACAGATGCCCAGGACAGGAGATAGAAGTAGAACCACAGCATTACGCTTGCAACTAGGAGGCGCTTCTCCGTCACGGAAGGATTGTGTACGGACCCCACGCCGCCCATGATGAAGAGAAAGACGGAGGTTGCGGTTCCGCCAATGATGAGAATCTGGCGTCGGCCAAAGGTGTCGACTACCAATGTGGTGAGGAGGGTTGCTGCGACGCCAAGAGCTTGCTGGATCATGCCGAGCTCGAAGTTGTTGTTGAATCCTTGTTGCTTGTAGAATACGACAGAGTATTGTGAAACGAATGCCTGGCCGGTAATTTGCTGGCCGACCATGACGATGACCGCTATGATTGTTCGTCGCTTGGTGCATTTCTTCTTAGTTTAACGTAGTTGTATACTGTTGAAAGGGTCTCACCTTGTTCGTTCCAGCAAAGACTTCCTTCCATGATCCCTTGCCGATATTGGCGTGCTCGTGGCGAAGCACACCGATTTCTTCTTGGATTGACTCCTCGGAGGCGTCCTTCTTACGCAGTCGTCGTAGGGACTTGGTAGCATCTTCAACTCGATCACAAGATAACAGCCTATTCTTTGTTAGTCAAGTCGCAGTAATGTCCAGTACAACTTCTTACCATCGCGGCGATTCGACAATGAACGGATATAATGCAAGCAGAAGACCCGGCATGATGAACTGCACTCCTATTCAATACTTCAGTTAGAAGAATTCAAGCTCTTCCTAGGGATATATCACCCTACCAATTGAGATCATCCATCCCCTATCCGATTTAATAGTCGACGTCCCAAAATTCACCGCCGAAGCAACCAATTGCGCCACAACAATCTGCATCTGCAACTGTGTGCTCACCATTCCTCGCAGACACGCAGGTGCACATTCAGCCATGAACGCAGGCATAATGCTAACGCAGATTCCTGTCATGGCATAACAGAGCATACGCCCGACAGTGAACTGCGCCACTGTTGTTGCAGTAATTTGGAGCAAGACTCCGCTGCATTGGAGTGAGCAACCGTCCATTTGGTACAAAACACCACATTGCAATACTCACACAAAAGACGTAAAGATGACTGTTAAAATGGACTTTTTGCGTCCAAGTCGCTCGGCGATAGGCGTGACCGACCAGCATCCCTGGCTGTGTAAGCTTCGAGAAGCCAGTTATTTGTAGGTAAAGACGTACCAGTAACTTGCCTAGGTAAGGAAAAGAATTCAGGATAGAGACAAGATACGATGGAATCTTGTACGTTTTGGTAGCAGCGTTATATGAACCAAACCGTTTAACAAACGCTTTGTCGTGTCAGTCTTGCGCCGCTTGCCCAACTCTTCGAGTATCAACTTACGGCCCATGGCTTGTACTCCCGCAAAAACAGAAACCTGCATCCGCTGAGCAAACCTCATCCCATATAGAATCGACAAACACCACGACTTACATCGTATCCATAGTTCCACGCAGTCACAGCAAGATAGCTACACCATCAGCATCCACGTCAACGTACCAGAAACCCAGAGCAACTTACAAGGTCATAAAAAGTACCATCGGCGTGAACTCCCTGAGTCTCTCGACCAAGGACATCTTCCGCCCACCAATGACATTCGGTTCCTCCATCCTCGCTGCTGGTAGCCGGTATGTCAGATGTTGCAACTTGAACTGCGCCTGGACGAAAAGGGAGCTGAGTATTGTCAGACGTGGAGCGGATCAATCTTGTCTGACTTCCTGCCGGGAGCCTTGGAATGAGGTAGCATTGTTGCAATTGGATTTTAACGCGAGAATGCCAGGATATATCACATGAAGATACCCTGTTGCATTGGTCTTGGTGGCTTGAATCCGTCGAAGAGTTGTCAGCACGGCTGAGAACTTTACCGTCTATTGAGCCAATCATTTGGTGTCGATCATTGTAGCCGACGGACCGACATTGTGCAACTTTTGCTATTTCGGCGATGTGAAACTATGCAATGCCTCATTACAGAAGTCCGCAGTGCCTATTTTCATAGCATGCGGTTCTTCCTAGCCATTGCGCCTTTAACTCATTGGGTACAAGAGACAATGCATCGTGCCTGGACATCGCCATGAGCATTCAAAGTAGATTTGGCAGCAATTCGAACAATGTCTACAAATAGAAATTACTATTCGCAACATAATACTGCTTTACGGACTGTTTCCCAAGTTCTCAGTCATCTCAGGCAACATTGCTAGTTGCCGTTGCGACCATAACCACAACCAGACCAAGCCGTTAACACAATGATAAACCATCGGTGCCTCTTCAGCCTCGGCCATCTCAGCCACTTTCAATAACCAAAAATCCTTCTATACTCAACGTGCAATTCCAAGGGTGCAATTGCGCCATGATTCCTGCCCAGCACCACAGCCGAGCACACCGAGCCGACGACCCGACACTCCAAGACGACGCGTCAACAGATCTACACAGGGTCCTTCTCGCCCAAGCTATACCGATCCAAATTATCTTAAGCATATCCCGGAAGCCGATCTTAGTCATGTTGACGTTTCTATACTTGGAACTTACAGCCCTGCGATCCGTGGCGATGATGATGCTGAGTCTATGTAAACTGCAACCTTATGACGATCATGTCTCGTAGATGAAATATATAACAACTTCCAAATATCACTCTCAATCTCAAGAAAACATGCTTAAACTAAAAATCTCAATCATTTTCCAATTGCACTACTTCCGAGATGACTCCAATCTGGACAACACTGGCCCTCTGCCTCTCCCAAATCATCACCACCCAAGCCGCCACAGTTTCCATCCCAAACAAACCTCCCCACGGGACCAGCAAAATCATAGACCATGGCTTCGCAGGCGTCGCCATGAAAAGCTTCAGCTGGCCCAACTACACGGACGCGTTTTCGCAAAACCTTTACAACGCAATATCCACACGCACGGGAACAGATCTCATCATCCGCGTTGGCGGAACAGGAATGTAAGATTTCACTCTCCAACATTCCCAATTTATACTCACATGAACAGGGACCACACAATCTACGACTTGAACCAAAAAGAAGCAATATTCCTTCCTAAAGGCATGAGCAACGGCCTCAAGTCCAACTCTACCCTTGGGACCGCATGGTTCGACACCTTCGCCAAGCTCAAGAATGTGCGCTTCATTATCCAATTCGGCTTTGCGCGTGACCACGGCAACAACATCACTGAAGCGGTGGGATACGTCAAACACGCGATTGACAGGATGGGTGGTTGTGATTCCGGTAAACTCGTAGCAGTCGAGTTGGGCAACGAGCCGAATTTGTATGTCCGCCAAAAGGCACGGAATGAGAGCTACACCGTCGATGGATACATTCACGAGGCGAAGAGATTCATGGACGCGCTTCAAGGGAACATTAGTTGCTTGAGGGAGGGGAGAAAGTTTCAGGTCTGGCAGAAGAGTTCTACGAATGAAGTAGCTGCTTGGTCTACGTGAGTTCCTCCGTCTTAGTCCCTGTGACTTTGCACTGATGAAACCGCAGAGAGGCATTCATGGACAAGGCTTCCAAGATTCTAGACTTTAGCAAGATCAAAACCGTCTCTCAGCATTTGTAAGTCTAACACCACCCTTTCTCAGAGTAATGCTAACTGTCCAAGCTACGCCACACAAGACAGCAACAACCTCGAGAGTAAGGCTATCCAGACAACAAAACTGGACGCTGCTAACATTCACAGAAACTCTCCTCAATCACACATTCACCACCTCCCGAACAGACGGCTTCTTCAAACACCCCAATTTCCTAGTCCAGAATAAATACAAGAACCTCGGCGCAGACTTCACAATCGACGAAGTCGGCAACGCAGCCGTCAAGGGCTCAGACGAGCAAATTCGCATCCTCTCCAAATCTTTAGGTTCCGCCGTTTGGACAGTAGACTGGATGCTCTACGCCATGAGCGCGGTAAGTGTGAGCCAAATACATCACCCATACTCCTCTACACACGACACGCCCTTCTTCCATGCTCTCAACTAGGCAGTAGGGTTGTGCTAACAGTACAAGAACATCTCTGGCATCAACATGCAGCAGGGCGACCACATGTCCTTTGCGGAATGGACACCCACCGCTCTTCAGGCAAGCTGGTATGGACACGTCTTCGTAGCAGACTTCATTGGCAACAACACCAAGGACAACCTCCAAGTCAAGGAACTGTCAGATTTGCCCAAGAAGACTGGGAACCCTCATTTAGTCGGGTACGCTGGCTATGAGCACGGCAAGTTGGCAAAGGTGGCGCTGGCAAATCTCCAGTTCTGGAAAGGCTCGGCAGATGGCAAACGGCCAAACGCAACAGTTCAACTAGATCTTGCAGGCGTGCGAGATGGCACTGAAGTTACGGTGCGCCGACTGACAGGGCCCAACTCAACGGCTTCGCAGAACATTACATGGGCGGGCCTGGACTGGCCGCACTCAAAGCAAGGGCAAGAGACAATGGTTAGGAATGACACGTTGAGAAAGAAGGTTCATAACAGCACTATTGAGATCGCTATGGGGGCCACGGAAGCCTTCCTACTCACTTGGTAGAGATACATGGCTAAGAGCCCGCCTGGCCCCAATACCATTGCGTTTACCCTGTCTAAAATAGTTGAATGCAAACTTTCGCTATGAAGATTCAACATTTTGTAAGCCCTACTTATTCGTCAGGTCACTCCACTGGTTCACCTTCTATTATTTTGCCCAGGTGCTTCAGGGCTGTGTCCGCTGACAGATGGCGGTCTGGTAAGAACCTCATCAGACCTCTGATTAAGCCGGCAAGGCCACTTAGTCTCTCATCTGCAATCTGGTGGTCGAACATCTCCTGTAACCTTGACTTTGGCCGTGGATAATTTGTGGCGACAGTTGGCGCTTCTCGACCAGCCTCATACTGCAAAACAGTCCATACGTCATGCCACTCATCAGGCAGGTCTTCCACAAAACCTATCATTTGTTGTATCAACATGACAGGACATTGCAAATCCTTGAACGGCGTATCCCCGAAGATCATGGAATATATCTGTAGAGGTCTATGTTAGACACAACGCCCGCGAGGAACCTTTTCATGACTTATTACTTACAACAATGCCTACATTCCACATGTCCATCTTCTCATTTAAAGGTTGACCAAGCAATACCTCGGGGGTTGTATTTTCCATTGCGCAAACCATGCATTTCCCTACGTCAGGACCAAACAAGTCCAAGCTGCTAATTAGTCGAATGGATTCATTCACTAGTTTCGTGTTAAATTTTGGCCTCTGGACCAGGGTTTTTGGCAAAGACGGTTCAAGGATTGCATCATCCGGCCCCAATAGATTGATCAGACTGCGACGACCCAAATGGGTCATCGCTTCGGCCCGTCCGATTCTGTAGCTTTTTGGTAATGTAAAGGCAATGTTGCCGCAGTGAATGTCTGTCAGTCCCAGTTGTCAACCTGGGTAACATCAAGTACTGTCGTCATGTGTTGTGGTCATGTACTTGGTTGGGAATGCATACCTCTATGTACGCAACCTATTTCATGAAAAGCGCGCACTGCGCATAGTAGTTGCTTTGCTACTTTGAGGACGAGGTTGGTGCCCATTCGTCGTCGGACGGAACCAGTGTGTTGGGATATGACACATTCCAGAGTCGGGCCAACGAGTTCTAATACAAAACACCTGTGTTCCCCATTGACGCTAGTCTCCAGAAAACTATCAAGAATGGTGGCAGCGTATTCTGTTTTTAAACTCTCATAAATGGGCTGCATGTCCTCTACCGGGGGCAGTGCCGTCGACTTTAGAGCAGTCATTATCCTCAGAGTAACAACGCCGTTCGCAGCATCGGGACTTATTTACGCGGTCAGCAAGCCGGTAGGAGAAAAGATGTTGCGTCAAAACTCACTGAGCTTTTAAGTCTCTAGCCGCCCATAGGGTGGACCAGGAATCCCATCCCAATTTGCAAAGTACAAGATATTGGCCGTCGTTTAGTTTTTGCGACAAGTCCACAGGGCAATAACCGCCATATCTGTAGAGCAGAACGGGTTCGTGTGTGCTGGCAACTGTAGGCTGACGAGTGATTGGGAGAAGTTTTTGCCATGGCGCTGATAGTTGAAACATTTCTGGGGGAAGAAGATAAGAAAAATAAAATTAAAGAGTCTGTTGTCGCGGCAATGTAGATGTAGCAAGAATATAAGTAACCCGAGATTGAGTGACAAGCCGAAGCTGGTACGCGGAAGTGTGAAAGATTGTACGGAGTAGACTGGATGGAAACATGAAACAACTTGAGCCCGTTTGTTGGCCAAACTCGAGCAACTTGGTGAACAAACCAAAACATCATGTCAGGGAAGGTGCGGCCAGGGTCGAAACATTTGAAGGTATATTGGTACTTGGGTTTCTCTGGACGATGCCTACCTACCTAGGTACCTAGGTAGGTACCTACAGTCTGTGGTCTAATGTATTTAAACATAACCAAGTATACACTAACACAGCTCAATATGCCTCAGCACACAACGAGATATGCGATACCTTTCCCTGTTCAAATACTTCTGACCTAGGTACTTGAGGTATCTGGGCAGGTACCTACATACAGCACCCAACCGCTCCTTCCTTCCATGTCACGTTCGGCATCAAATGTCACAACGCCAGCCCTTCAACTGTCACCATCACCATCAATCATCATTCAGCACTTAGAGCAGTTTCCATCCCTGACGATGGTTTCGACACCACTGCCACCTCTCTTGAAGATCAAATCGACGACGTACTGCCCTGGACATGAGGCTTCTTCAATTCAATTTTTCTGCGTCGGTCGGTGGATCTTGGTGGACCCTACAGCAAGACCTTGACATCTTGGCAAAGGCTTCCACCAACCAGGAAAGACTGCTCTGCGATATTTGGTAAGAAAACATAAATGGGTCTGCCAGATATATTAACTCATCTGTAGATCAAAGTCCAACTGTTTCCGCGACACATGCACTATGTGGTGAGGATGGACGACGGTACAAAGCTTGCCATTTTTCAGTGTTTGTAAGATTAGACAATTTCACTAATGTATGCAGTCATCGTCTCAGCTGCGAATGAGGCTTGCATAATTCAGGGACCCATGGTCCATCAGCAGTTAGGCTTGGATCTAGCCCCGGCACACGAACATGGGGTCGAAAGAGCTGGTTTCCTTTCGGGTCTTCAAAGCAATTCTCGATAATGTCACCGACTTTTTGCGAACCTCCGTATCACGAGGAGGGAAGGAAGCAATTCCTGCCCCATTTACACATATTTGGACTTCTAAACATCGCAACTGCACCCGACGATGCCTCGAAGATCCCGGGCATCTGTGAACCAAACCGACTCGCAGGACACCTACGCTTTGGACTGGCCACAGTCGCAGCGCTGGAACCCAGACTATAATGTCCCACGCAACTCGCTCGAAGATGCCAGTAATCTTACACAAGCTTCGACATGGTCGCCCGATCAGGCCAATATTGGCCCGCCAGCGAGCAAGACGAGAACCAATACAGACACCGCACGAAGGATCAAAGCAGAAGCCCACGAGACCAGACAGCGCAGCCATGGCCTTCATGGTACAGCAGAGATCAAGCCGCAGCTGCTGCCAGACCTGTCGCACTGGCTCGAGACACTCGCCGAAATTTACATGAATAACTTGGAAAACCGTGCTCGATGGGATCCACGTTGGCTGAGTGTAACCAGGCGCGAGAAGCATGAAGGACTCAAGTGCAGTACAATCACAATTTTAGACTATATCAACGACGAATCGACTCCTCGGAAAACAGCAGTCACGGAAAAGGCTGAACTGTGTGCCGCTTTGCAATCAAGGCCGAAAGAATGTGCTGTCAGAGTCCTGTTGGTAGATGACTTGAGCCGGTTCGTCATGGGCGCTTTGGGACAACTCTATTCTATTGATGCGGAATTTTGGTTCGACCATCTGACCAACTCTGGTTATGCTGCAAGCGACAGTCAACTTAAAGTGTCAAACGCAGTTTGGATGAACTGGGCAGAGCGTGAGACTCGATTTCGTCATCGGTCACTGCCGGGTATTGGTCAACGGACGCAATGGAACTCCCCAAATCGAACCAGAGGCCGAGGTTGGGGACATGTCAGGTGGGCTCGGCTCGGCTTGATGCACTATCTCGGGAAGAAAGGGTTCAATGAAGACGAAATTGAGTACAGAATAGGCGATGGAAGATGGCTTGTCGAAAGAGATGTATTCTTGGACAAATATGGATTCTTCATGACGCGACGCAGGCTCATCAGGCACGCTATGGCAGTCAAGAGATCCAAGAAGAGCATGGAGGGGGATAAACTGCAAACGAGGGCCAAAGCGTCCAATATATACCGTGCCTACAGTACTTTTGATGGTCTTCCCAAAAATGTCACGGCGTGGAAGAACAGAGACTTGAGAGTCGTGGCTCCGGAAGGCACTAGCTTCTGGTCAGGAAAAGATGAACACGGCCAGAGAATAGGTTCGTATCTACATGTCAGTATGGAGCTCAACTTTGCTAAACCACTTGTTCAGATATCGTTGTTTTTGATCCTCCGCGATGTATGACGAATAGCCTCACAAACGAAACAACACCTTCCCTTACCTTCATGCCGAGGCCGATGGAAATTGAATCGTACTCTGACGATGAGCTTTGGCGTACTGCCGAGGTGGAAGAGACCTTTCTCGATCCGCCTCCACCTCTAACCCCGAAAAAGGATATTAAGAAAAAGCGAAAGGAGGACTTGGCTCAGAGGAGAAAACAGAACAAAAAGTTTGGGCTCAAGGATTTCCACCACAGCGAAGGAAATGACGAAGAACATGGCGTGAGTACCGAGTCAGAATCCGAGTCCGAGTCTGATTATACCAGTGACGATGAGTACGACCAAGACTACGAAAATGAGCTGCGAGCCGAGTATAAGAACCCCAAATCCCATTCACGAGATCGCGACTTCGCTCGAAAGTATGCCCTATCAACTTCGAAGTTGGCCGAACGTCTTCTCTCCAATACTCCCACGCAAGCCATGTTGCAAGATGAATCGCTTATTCCCTCAATTCTTCACCAGCTTGTTCTTGACGACTTTTGGCAACTCCTGGCAGAGATGCGCCTAGAGTTGGATCATTTGGATAACGACCTAACGGCAACACTGTACGAGCAGTTGGTGGAATCTATTGGCAACTCTACGCGGCAGAATCTCACGTGGATGCGGTCTACCTTGCAAGAGCTGTGCGACTGGGTTAATCATCTGCAAAAGTCTTTCATGATCCTCAAAGTGCCACAGCATGACCATCAGGAGATTGTGGAATTGAATGCAGAAGTGCAAGACTTGCAGCGTCGCAGCGAACAGACGATGAATTTGCTAGTCTCCTCCATGACACTTGCACAATCGTCGACAGTAATTGAACAAACTTCAGGCATTAACAAGCTTACCGAGCTGGCATTCTTCTTTATTCCTGTATCCTTCATTACTTCCATCTTTTCCATGCAAGTATTTGAACTCACTTCCGCGCCGCCGCGGATCTGGACTTGGGGACTCGCGCTATCAGTCGTGGCATTGACGACGTATCTGATCCGAGTATCAATACGATCGCCGTCTTTCCGCATTGTTCTTCTGCACTTTCGTGCCACAATCCTCAACCGGTTTTCTCCCCCTGGTGCGGGAACTGCATCCAGGCGTCTAAACACAGTGGGCAACCGTGCAATCGCCAAGTTTATCTTCTTTTTCACAGCAGTCATGAGTTTACTCTCCATGGTTGTTTTGCCCATTATGTTTCTCCTTTTCCTCGCCATGGGTGGCCTCTGGCTTGGTATCATAGGAGTGGCCCTGTACTTTATCGTCACGCGATGGCCCGAGGTTGCGGTGCTGGTCCCCTGCTTCATATCTATTCCAATTTCTCTCCTTGGAATGGCGGCATGTTGGAATTGGTCTGACGAGATTTCAGATTGGGGCTTGGCGGTAATACTATGGGGTGGTGAATGGATCAAATGGATATTTCCCGCACAGTGGACTTTGGATACAGTTGACGATGAGGATTTGGCAAAGGAAGGCGTTAATACATATGCGCGGCAAGCAATTGTGCTGGCGACATAAATAGCCATGCCGCATCAGACGCTGATGGCTGTCATCCAGAAGGTGTGGTGACAGCAAAAGTTCATAGAGTTGCTTAAGCACTACAATTACAGTCTGTGGTCAAAGGTATTTGAACATATCCAAGTATACACTAACACAGCTCAATATGCCTCAGCCCACAACACGATATGCAATACCTTTCCTTGTTTAAATACTTCTGACCCCCCACTGTAGATGTATGAAACCGGGAATGTTGAAGCAAATTCCCAGCATACAAAGTGGGCTGGCACTTTCTTCACTGAGAAGCACATATGAGCGAATATTGATATCACTGGGTACTTGACAAATTATTCATCATCTTCACTTGAGTTGCGATGTCGTCTAAATACATTATACAAACACGTCTATGCCATAATGTTGCAACCGCAACACCCACCAGCATCCCGACACATACCGCCCAACCTACAAAACACAACAGTCCTACACTCTCACCATCTAATGTGCACCGAATTCTTCCACCTACTCCTTACAAGCCCTAGGACTCAAACAACACACATCACCCCGACGCAAACCTAGACACAGCCCTCAACCTCGGCCCCCAAACCCAAAACACAACCGGAGCAACCCATCCAACCGCAATACTCACAAACGCCAAAACACTCGTCCCCCAGCCATAACCCAGCTCCTCATACAAATACGGCGCAAAAAGAGGAAACCCAAAGCCCGCGAGACTCCTGAGTACCGCACACGCAGCCATCGCACTCGCCGCGTAGGTCTGGTAGCAATCCACAATGTACATCTGCATTCCCTGCAGGCAGCAAATCACGCCGACGCTGACTATCAAGGCTCCAATGTTGGGCATGATCCAGTGCGCGTGTCCTATGCTCCATCCGTACCAGAATAATCCGATTGTCAGTACAACGGAGCCGAATGCCATGCTTGGCATGCGGAACTCGGGACACCCGATGCCGTTGTTCTTCGTTTTTAGGGTGCGGTAGATGCGGTCCACCATTTTGAGCTGCAACAGTATACCGATGAAGCTGCCAATTGCTATGGAGAGGTAGTTTAACCCTCCTATTCCTTGGGACTCACCATAGACTTTTGTCCATATGGTAGGAAAGGTCGCGAACATGAGGTACAGCGTGCCGAATAGGTATGCCATGTAGATGGCGATACAAGCAACGATGGGCTGTGTGGTAAACATGCGTACCGGCCTCTGCACCGCATGTAATAACGTTTTTGCAATACTCTCCTCCTCCGCACCAGTATGAAGGTCTTCATTCCCCGTCTCTTTCACAAGACGGTTCCTCCTCCAGCGCAAAATCGTAGCAGGGTGCGATTCCTTCAGCCACACAAAACCAATAACCTGCACAACACCAGCAGCAATACTAGTCGAGTAAAATACCCATCGCCACGTAGAATACTGGGCTATAAACGCACCAGCAATAGGGCCAATGACAGGACCCAGCATCGGACCCATGGTATACATGCCCATTGCTTTCCCACGCTCATCAGGACTCCACATATCACTATCCCGTCAGTATATCTCATGATTTCTAGAAGTGACGGCTCACCTCACTGCACCGCCGCCAACAGCCAAAGGCGCACTACCGCCTATACCAGCCAGGAACCGGAAAACAAACAACTCCGCCTTCGTCGTTGCGAAGCCGCAGCCCAAATTCCACGCCAAGTACCACAAATTCGTAATTTGCAGTATCCTCACACGGCCGTAGAGTTCGGACGCAGGGCCAAAGAAGATGGGTCCCACGGCGTATGCTAAGATGAAGATGGCCATGGATAGATAGACCTCCACGTTGCCGTGCATGTTGAGACTGCGGCCGAGGTCTTCTAGGGCGGGGGCGATCATTGCGCTGGATATGGGGGAGATGAAGACGAAGAGGGATACGGTCCATGTTGTTTTCCATTTCGTTGATTGCGGCCAGTTACGCGGGTGTTCGGGGTCGGAGGGTGGGAAGGTTATGAGGTTAGGATCCGGTTCTTTGGTTGGGGGTTGGGCGGATTCGAGGTCTGCTTGAGGCGTGTTTGGTGGTTGTTCCGCCATTTTGGAATGATATATGAATGGAGTTATGTAGATGTTTTTATGTTTACTTGTAGAGTGATTTGGTAAAAGGTAATATATACTATTTATGATGATGGACTTACACCAATTGCTCTGCTGGCTTAACCAATCAGAATGGCGGATTTGGCTTCGGGCCCGAAGGTGTTTGTTGGACCGTTGAATGAACCAATGGGGCGTTAGTATTTCTCGGGCCGGGCGAGCAGCAACGACCGATGCGTATGAGATGTTCTCTTCGTGGAATAGCCCCGGGAATTATCTCATCAGATTAGTCATTTTGCCGGTGGGTGCGTTCTGTCGGATCATGCGTCATTACTGTGCTTTTACATGTGTGCATGGAAGGATATGTAGAAGGATGTGCGACAGGTCTGCTCACGAGCTGCTCAGCTGGTTCTACTTTCACGCTCTGAAATCATCGGGGCAAATAGGACACTAAACTCTGTTTATACCTTTTCTTTACAAATTGAAAGGGGCGTTGAGGTATGCGGCACAGGTGTGCTGGACTCAACCCGACGTCACCCCCGATTTTGACCTCATCCAATTCCACAAACATCCAAACGTCACAAATATGATGGTATGACCGCTCCTCACATAGCTCGTTCCAGTTTGCAGATATTGGGTACAATTTGCAATTAATGTATTCGATATGCCATATGACTTCCTCTAATTCTCCTCACTAAAGGTCTGCCGACCCCCAACTACAGGGTAATATCAACACCAGAATCTCACAAACACTCACTCCGTCTTCTTCTTTGCCTCCCGCTCAGCCGTCTTCCTAGCCTCCCTCACAATCTCCTCCGCCCTCTCCCCCTTCTTCTCCAACACCTTCTTCAAATCCTCCACCGTCTCCTTGAGCAGCTGCTCCCCCTCATCCCTATGCTTCTCCGCAATCTGCCCAATATTTCTCAACTTCTCCAAAACCTCACCACCCTGGGGAATCATATCAAAGTACTTTTCTAGCCCCGAACCCTCCGCCACATCCTCAGCCCTCGACTTGACCTTGTCCACCGCCCCCTGCACATACTTTTGCACGTCGTCCGCGTTGCCAGACTTTTCTGCTGAGCCCAGCTTCTCAAATAGCTGAGACACGTTGCCCTGCTTCAAGGCATCCGCGTTCTTCTCAACGAGTTCCTTGATCTTGGGGTTCTTGTCGAGATACGGTTTCGCCGCTTCAATGCCTTTTTGCCATGTTTCATCGCCTAGGCTCTTCACTTGCTGTACTTTTTCTTCCACCAGTTTTCTCGCCTTGTTGAGGTTCTCTTCCGAGAAGCCGCCTGAGAAAATATCCCTAACCTGACTCCACGTCTGGTCAACCTGTTTCTTTGCTTCGGGTCCGTAGTTCTCCGCCATGGACTTGAGCTGGTCTATGCTTCCGCCAAACTTTTCCTTAACCTTGGGATGATTATCCAGAATATCAGAGAGAGCATCTCCCGATAGTTCCGCAATCCGTCTTGACATCTCCGCCAGGACGTCGACTGCCCGGGATGCCGTCTCCAAACTCAAGCCTGCCTTGGAAACATCACCCAGCTTCTTATAGGTATCGCTAACAATAGCATCCACCTCATCCTTGTGGCTATCGCGCACAGTCTCCCAGTCCTTAAACGCGGCGTCGACGTAGCCCCTTCCGCCGGGGATCCATGCCGCGTAAGAATAGGCGAATTGCTTGATAGAATCGACAGCCTGATCCGCGGTGGGCGTATTCTTCTGCAAGGATTTAGCAGCCGCGTCATACTTTTTATTAGCTTCAGCAGCAGCTTTGTTGAGCTTGGATGCAGTGCGACCAGCTGGCGTGAATGAGTATACGCCATACGCGAGAGTTGCTCCCACCACGCCTCCGAGAACGCCGGTCGCAAAGTTGGAGCTACTGCCAGAAGCAGTCGAGGTAGATTGGTAGCGAAGCTGGCGACTGGACTGAGGAAATCGTGCCCGTCTAGTAACGAGCCGGGGCAATTGTCGTGAAAGCATCTTGGGAGTAGATTACAACGCTGATGAGATGAGATTGTGATGGGTGGAGGAAACGGCCAGGCACAGGGCTCAATGGGCTATTTAAAGCTTGTCTGTAGCTTTGGAATTTTTTAACCGAGGCCAAGCTATGACTATGGCATGACATACAGTTTGCAATGGCTTGCAGTAGCATGAAAGCAGGTTTGGTGTGATTGTGGCCGTTTTGGGATGCGGATGCAAAGCTCCGGTTCAAAGTTGAGTCGATGACGTCGGCGGGGACAAGATTCAATGTTTGGAATATTCAACGGCTGAGGCTTGGCGGAACAGAGGACAGGGGTGTAGATTCGAATTAGGAAATGGATAAGTTTAGACTCGTTTTTAATTAATCGGACACTTTGTGATATATTACAATATGTATCTGCCGGATTGCTTTGGACATTCAATTGGCCAGGCTGTTGTGATGGCTGCCCACGGCCACCAGTTTGGCATTCACTTTCAGCCAGGAACGGGTTGAGCTTATTATCCATGAATATCTGAATTGTTGCAGGAGGAAGTGGTGAATTTGAACCTAGTACAGCTGTACTTACTATAATTACGCCAAGCCGCAATGATATGGTAAACAAACTTGAATACCCTTCCTGCCTCTGTAGCATTGGTCTCCTCATCCGTAAATATCATGACACATCAACACCAACACCACTATGTATCCCAGCAAGGCAAAGCATCTCCTAGAATGCGTTGCACCTTGCCAAACCGACGCTTCACCTGACACCACACTAAGATTAAGCTCCAGCAACACCCATGCAACTTTGTCGTTATGGTCCCCGCAACTTAACACCTCAACACCATCACCAAATCTCACCACATCTCTACACCCCCCAGAATGGACTCATTCACCTACACAAACCTACAAAGCAAAAACTCCTTCCGCCTCATCCTCCTCCAGCCCGGCCAACCCAACGACACCCTCCAATGTCTCATCCAAACCCACGACGCAACCACCTCCCCCCCCTACGAAGCACTCAGCTACGTCTGGGGAGAATCCTCCCAAACACACCCCCTAACATGCCACGGCAAGAAACTCCTCATAACTTCAACTCTCGACTCAGCCCTCCGCCGTCTACGCCTTCCCAACGCCCCCCGATCCCTCTGGGTAGACCAACTTTGCATCAACCAAACTGACCTCGACGAACGCACGCAACAAGTCCAACTTATGCGAACCATCTACTCGCAAGCGGAAAAAGTCCTCATCTGGCTAGGAAACGACCCCGACAACAGATCCCCCGGCGCTAAAACCCTCATCAACCGCATCAACGCCGTCTGGAACGACCACATCGGCTCCCTGCGCTTCCCGTCCAACGACCAACTCACCCAGCGCGGGCTGCCAACCCACGATGATCCATGTTGGAAGGACCTTGAAGCGATGCTCAACCTCCCCTACTTCCAGCGGATATGGATCGTCCAAGAGTGCCGACTCGCCTCCAACCTCACTCTCCTCTGGGGCACGCAGCACATCCCCTGGATGCACTTCTACCACACGTACAACTGGATCGCTAGCAACAGCGGCTCATACCAAGCCCCTGGTGTATCTCTAAACATTCACTCCGAGATACTATTCTCGTCGTCAAACTGCGATGATCCCGACTTCAGCGACGACCATGACTGGCTCCACATACTTAAAGCGACGAGGATGCATGGCGCAACTGATCCACGGGACAAAGTGTACGGTCTCCTAGGTTTATTCGGCGAGAAAGCCGCGTCCATAATCCCAGATTATCGCAAGCCTCCTATACAAGTATTCGCTGATTTCGCAACCCGCATGATATCGCAGATGGATTCCCTCAAACTGCTCTCCTTTGCACAACTCGCCAAAGATGATGTATTTCCATTATGGGCACCACGATGGGAGTGGGATCTCCACGGCGACATGACTTACAAGCCCTTCGAGCACTATGACTTCCATGCGTCCAAGAATCTACACCCCGTTACGAAGCCCTCACTCCGCTGGGACATCCTCCCGCTAAAGGGCATCCTCATCGACGAAATCGAATGTACTACCGTCCCCCTAACCGACGGGATAGTCAACCAGAGCACAGAAAACCTCATCACCCAAGCATGGAACCTTCTCGACGCCCAAAAATCAGTAATACAATCCAAGCACACAACACCACATAGCCTCATCACCACACTTGTATGGACCCTCACGGCAGGACAGGCCATGTATCCCCATATCCTGATGTACAAGCCCGCTGAAAAGACGCACCTGCTCGACTTTGCGGCCCATCTGGCGAACCACCTCCTCGACAAGATGGACCAGGATGACGAGACACTCAAACAGGGTGGATGTTTACGCAAAATTCTCGAACTGGCACTCCTTGCAAGAAAAGCATACCACGAAGATACGACGCCAGACCCCATTCCCGAATCATCACGGAAATGGATCCACGAAACAATGACGTGGGCGCACGACGAGCAAACCGCCGAGTTAGCCATGTCCACATTCGACAAGGTCGGTATAGATGAGGAGGCACACCACCGCTATCAAACCATGTTATGGTGCGTTGTGCCCTGGCGGAGAATATTCACCACGAAACAAGGCTACGTGGGGTTAGGAGCACATGGGATACAGCCCGGTGATAAGATATGCGTCTTGTTCGGCGGTGCGACGCCGTATGTGGTTCGGCCGGATGGGGATGAGTATCTGTTCAAGGGGGAGTGTTATGTGCGCGGGTTGATGGATGGGGAGGCGATATCTGCGTGGGAGGGGGGAGAATTGGAGGAGCAGTGGTTTTACTTGCGGTAGGGTGTTTTTGATAGTGGCTTTAATTATTTTCGGGTTTTGGGTGAGGAATATGAAGGTGTTTGGGTTGTGTTTATGGCTTGGATGGGAAGTGTGTGGCCGCGGCGAGAATGGTGGGATATATGTGACGCATTTAGCATGTTTAAATGGCACAATTGACATGCATGCGTGAGAATTATTGCATTATGAAATATACCACCTCTACTAAGTTGCGTCAGTGCAGTTTCAGGCTCTTTTCTACATGCCCCAGCCCCGGATTATCAACGTCAAAGTCGAACCGATCCGGAATCTTGAGTCCATCTCTCTCGTAGTTGAATTCCTTGAACCGCTGCACTGCAACACCATCCTTCCACAACCACAGATCCTTTGTCTCCATCTGCCACTTCTCAACTGCCTCGCGCATCTGCCTCAACACTCCTTCATGTTCCGGCGAGCCCGCAAGGTTGTGCACTTCCTCTGGGTCGGCTTCCAGATCGTACAACTCCTCTGGCGGCCGGCAGATGTAACTCTTTAGGGGTCGCTTTCCAATCATTGGAGGGCTTGTGTTTCGCATCGCTTCAAATGATAGCGATGCATACAGATCCATGGCGAATGGGAAATCGAGCTTCCAGCATACATTGCGGTGGTACTTGTACCGACGATTCCGCATGTACCGCGTCGGCCAATAGTTAGTGATTTCATGGAAAGTGTGTGAGCCAAAGACGTGATCCCATCCATCTTGATTGGTTGCTGAGTCGACAATGGGGATGATAGATTGTCCACGGCGAGGTCCAACGCAGCCTTCAGGAGGCTGCCGATTTCCATGGCCGGCCCAGTCCAAGAATGTTGGCAGCACATCAATGTACGACACCATGTTCTTGTTGATGATACCAGTGTCCTTTCCGGGCACACGGATGATGAACGGTAACCGTACACCGGCATCGTAAAGGGTAGTCTTTGAGTTGACGAATGGCGGTCCGTTGTCACTCAGGAATAATACTAGCGTCTCATCCGCCAAGCCCTGTCGCTCAAGAGCGTCCAAAACAAGACCAATTCCCTGGTCCATTCGGTGGATGGAACGGTAGTATTCTGCCAGTTCTTGTCGAACGGCCGGAAGGTCCTGCATAAAGTGCGGAACTTCCACTTCATCCGGGCTGAAAATGCGATCTTTTAGGCGGGCATCGTAGTTGCCATCCTCATTTCCAAATCCACCACGGCTAGCCAAAACTCGATGAGGATCGACGTAGCCAATTGTAAGATAAAACGAGCGGTCTTCTTTTTTGGCCTCGGCAAAGAACTCCTCAGCTTGATCAGCAATCATGGCCGTGTTTCGCGAGTCGCTCTCTTTGCGCGTTTGCCAAGGATATCTCTCCTCAGGCGCAACATGGATCTTGCCCAAGATACCAGTCTTGTAGCCAATATCATTGAATACCTGCGGAGCAGTTTCTACATGTTTCCATGTTTGAAATCCGTTGCGTTCCAATACCAGTCCGTAGCTACCATTTTCATGGGTGTGCAGCCCAGTGTATATGGTTGTTCTGCTGCCGCTGCATGAGGCTGTGCTGGCAAAGGCCATGTCAAAACGGGACCCGGATGCCGCAAGTGAGTCGAGACTCGGTGTCTGTAGTGCCTTGCATCCGTATGTGCCGATTTGCTCACGACCGAGGTCATCGGCAATCATGAGCAAGACATTTCTCTTTGGCGCCATGATTCCTGTATCGGTGCCGAGTTCACCTTGAATCAATTTCCCAGAGCAACCTGAAGATGCACCGGGAAGAAAATGGCCGAAGCGACATTATATAATAGACAGTACCTTGCCATGTGGGTGTCCGGTTTAAAGGCAGCCGAGTGTGGCGGTTTTGAGGGTGAAGCTTGGTCGGCGATGCTCCGAGATGGAGTTTGCGGAGCAGACAAAAGATGCGGGCCAATCAAATAAGACGAACTCACAATGGTCCACCATAATTGCGTGCGAGCATCAATGGATTAGGCGACCCGGCCGATATCAACGCTTGAGTCTGCCGGCATCTCGAGGCGACGGCTCCGAGCACCCTTCATTTTGAAACCAAACATCAAATAGATCGCGTCAGATAGCTCCAGTCCAAGATTGAGATACGGAGTCGTCCATGTCCTCGTTGGACACGGAACCGCCCATTTCCATGATTCCGTACATATCCCACGACAAAAAGTTTTGCAAGTCGTCCAGGTCCAAGGCGTTGCACATGGGTTGCGATGGTGCAACCTTACGAAATGGATGGACGGGGACTGGTCGTTCATGCTGCAAGCTGGATCGAACCGACTGTTCCTGGCTAAGCCCTACGAGTTGATGGGCTGCAGCACTGGTTCCATCCCATGACGCCGGCCCTCCGGCATGGGGATTCTGCGTGCTCCAGCTCGCCGTTCGGGAGGCTACTTCACCGTCGATGCCACCCGACTCACCGGCTCCGGACCGAGCCAATGAATGGAGAGAAAGAGGGGGCAGCACATACTCTGCAGTCCTGTCCTGGTTCCCGTTGGACCTATGCCTCAAAAGTATTAGTGCTGTCGTACCCTTCGTCGTCAATGTTTCATGAACTTACATGACTGGGCGATGAGATTCGAGATGGTCATCATCTTCAAGACTACTCAAGAGGTCGTCTCGAGCAACTGTTTGCTGTACCTTGGATAACCACCGCTCTATAGTCGCGGACTGCAGGTGACAGTTAGCTGCGTGCCATATTTAAGAGACCCGATATACAAATCCCAAACGTACCAATGACTGGGCTATAGGAAACAAGGTGGACATCATGCGGAGAACCCGGTTGTTGCTCTCCACCGCCTTGACTGCATCCCTCAGTTTGACTTCTGCGTCTGGTCGATTGGGGTCCAGAAGGCGAGCCACGTAATACAACATTACACGACTGCTGTCGTAAACAAAAAATGGCAGCAAACTGTCCGATAAGAGTCGCGATCCGTGCTCTGCTGCTTCCGCCAGAATATCCGCAATTTGCTGTGCATGATAATAGGCGTTGGCTTGGGCTGTCTGGAGAAACTCATCATGCTCAGGCGGAAATGTGAAGGGTTTTGAAAGTTTAAAAAGGTCAGGCATGGTGAGTTTGTAGAGTTCTAAGTAATTGTGGTGATAGGTGCAGTGAATAAGCACCAGGGAACCAAGCTGATTGGAATCGAGACGAGCATAAATTGTTTCGGTAGAGTACTCCACGAAATCAGGAAGCTCTCTTCGCCAGAGGTGCAGGTCTGCATCTAATGCAGCAAACAGAGAATCTGGCTGCCAGGGAGGTGGGCCGGCATGTAAGTGGTTTACATATCGGACTATTCGCTTCCACAGAGCCACAACACGGATATAGTAAGCCATGATACCCATGTTGGCCGCTGGTTTTCTTGGCACGATGGCTGGTGGGAGAAACTGCAAGACATGGCCAACACCAAGTGTTTCGGTGACGGAAGGTATTCTCAGGCCAAAGTTCCTCTCATTGCTTGGGAGTTGAATTTTGATGTCGTTCTCTCGTAGCAGGGTCAACTGATCCACGCCACTACCGGCCCACGCGTCAAGAACGTAGCATGCCCACATAAGTCGCCGCCTACTCTCCCTTGATGCTACCGAAGGCGCACTATTGTTCTCTTCTGTGCAAAGGATGTCCGAGTTGTACTCGGTGTTGATCTTCAAAGCATGGGCCATTCGTACAGCAAGGCCACTAATCATGAGTGCTTGCCCATATTCGCCAAGTCGAAAGTGGAAATCATGAAGAAGGATGGCTGTCTAAAGGGCGGTTATGTCATGTTCTCAATTCACACGCCGCCAGTATTACTTACCATGAGTCTTTGAACAGATATTTTTCCAAAGTTGGCCAGCATGAGATATTCAGCTCTTTTGGCCCATTGATTGCCAGCATTCTTTAAAAATGAGGGCGGTGCGCTGGCCTCTCCTTGCGCGGCGCCAAGTACCAGAAATCTGAAGTAATGTGGTCAAAACAAGCTCTCGATATGAGATTTTACACATAAAAAATAACCTACTTTGCACCATGTGCACAGATGATGTGTAAAAGTGCCGACTCGTCATCGGAGGAGAAGCCCTTGTCCAGCTGCCGCATAAACGACGGCTTATGCACAAAGGCAAAGCACCGGAGAGGATGGACATTCGAGAAGTACTGCTCAACAACTCGGCGGAGATTCCGAGTCGCCGGTAGAGCTGGCGATAATAACCTGGACACACAAGCAGGCAAGTCAGTAACGTAGAAGGCGGCCGCTTGTTGCAGGCTTCATACCAGGCCAACGGATGTGAGCTCAGCTGTTCATTGGAACCGTGTTGCGATGCTGCGCCAGTAACGGATACACCAGCAGCCTCAGAAGCAATAATAGACGACTTGTCGTTTGCTTCGTCTGATACCTTGCTCACGCTTCCGCGAAGTGATGCAGTCTCATCCACCTCACTGGGAGCAACACCCGTCATGGCATCCTGCTCCGTCGGGCTAGAACTGCCAGCATCGTCATCCACAGAAGTCGCTTGCGATCGGTTCAGATTGCGAGTCCATCGCGGAGCAGCACCTCCGTCGTACACGCACTGGATGAGCTTGGCGGCACATCTGGCGCATTTCGGCCGGTCGCCATTACACTTTGTCTTGGATAATCGACAGCTCTGGCATGAACGATAGGTCCGGATCTTCCTCAAGGACATGGGCGAAATCGAGTTTCGGCTCCCATTTGGAGTGGTCCCATCGTCTGCCACACATTCGAGTTGAAGTCGCTCGCAGTTGCGGCAGCCATTTGGGCGACCGTCACATTTGACCTGTTTGTTGGTGGTTAAATTTCATGTGTGACCTCGCGAGTTCCCACTGTGCATGTCGCAGCTCAGCTTTCTTTTTTGGGCAGTCAGTCATACCTTGCGTGCGCGACACACTCGACAACCCATCTTGTAACAACGCCGCAACAGGAAAAAATAACTTCAAGAAAATAGATTTACACCATGCAAAAGACGACGGTTCAAACTCGAGATTCCGACGGTCATCTGGCCAAGTGCGCAAGAGTCCGAGCAAAAAACGATTGACCTCTTCCGCCAGGCTGTCACGTCAGTGCACAAGATCAGAAAGAGCGACCAACCGAATCTGTTTCTCGGCCTCTGATTGGCCCAAATGATAGGAGAGCTCACCGAGGGGCCGAGTTCCGTGAGGTGACGCTAGCGATGGTCCTGGTGACGTGATCGAAGGTTGACCATTTTGGGTGAAGGCGCCTTCCGCGCCCGCGGTTGCGTGCTGCGGAGATGCGGATACGATGGAAAAGCTGTGCACCCGTGGAATGAATGTTTCTGTATGAGCTGGCGAATATTTGTGGATTTGCTGACACAAAATATTGCACTTCTTTTTTATTTCTTGTCTTATAGGTACTGCTACTGCGCTGTAGCAAGATATCTTACACAAATTGGTCCTCTCGAAGGATCAGTGCTCAATTCTACAGTCAACTGTGTCCACGCCGATTGGCCGACGGTCCATTTCTCTGTGAATACAATCAGTGCCGATACTCCGAGAGCTAATAATCACTGTTCAAACTACGGCCCAAGCTCATGAGGCTTCAATAAGCATCGCCAACCACAATCATGGCTTTTTCTCCAGTGGCTTTATTTTTTTTTTTTTTTTTTTTTTTTGATATCTTTATCGTCCATTCAATTTTGTGCGTGTAACCCTCCAAGCCCGCACCAGTAGCCTGCAGGCTGCATGTTCCAGATCAACGCCCACTCAAGTCCAGAATAGCCAGTAGTCCAATCCATGGCAGATTATACAGTCAATGCTATTCGCAGAACATAAGGGGAAAATAAACACGACCAGTTTCAATTTCAACGGCGGTGCAATCATGATACCCTTCCTCGTCTCTGAAACCCCCGAACCACCGCATCAACCACCATCCCAACCATCCGGCCGTCAGGGTCATTATTCGGATTCACCTCCGTAATAGTCAAAGCCTTCACCTTGGGTGACGCCAAGAACACCTCAAGCGCGGCAAAAGCTTCCTCAGCCTTAAGCCCCGCATAATGAGGATAATTGCCAAGCGGGAATTCCCCACAGTCAATAACATCGACGTCTAGATGCAAGAGAATGTTGCTCCGTCGCTCCTCCAGCCAGTCTAGGGCCGCAGACGCAGATGCAACAGGGTCCTTTCGTACCGTCGGCCGGGAATATGCTTTGAAGACGTGCTCAAGGAGATATACCCAGTGATCTGAAGATGGTTGTAACGGGTCAAACCCGAAAAACACAACATCATCCGGCCCAACAAGCGGCGTGCCATCCGGTCTAGATGAGAACGGTACGCCCTGTAAATTGGACAAACTCCCTTCTCGTTGCGTGAGGTGCGTCATGGTCATACCGTCAAGAATACCTGTGCTGTCTATGTTGGCAGCCGCTTCCGCAGGCAAAGTGAGATCAACATCACCGTCCATGTAAATGAGCCCAATGTCGCCACGCCTACTAGGCATACGAACATGCATGGCGCTCAAGACAGGCTGAAGTATGGAACAGTCGCCTCCTAGAAATATCAGAAAACTATCATCGTCCTCGGCGAGTGAAGTAACTAGTTCGTTGTAAGTACTCTCCAGGACTGTAAGTGCGTGCTCTTCATTGCGAACTCCGCCAATCTTTGCCCCTGGTCGCCACTTTGCTGCCGCAGATGCCTTTGGATCATTTTTAAAAAGAGTTGATTGTTGCCGAATGCTTCGCCCGGTAGCTTCTAGCTTTTGGGGGAGTTTCGCACCGAGAATTGCATCCGGTGCTCGGCCCTGGCCGGGGAAGTGGGTTCCCGCTTCTGTTGGAATGCTGAATATCTTGATGTTCTCCATTGCAGACTTAAGCGTGATGTTTCTTTGGCGATAAACGATGAAATGAGTCGTTTTTAGTGTTCGAATCCAGTTATTCTTCAACCTTTGGTTTTATTTATTCATCAAGAGCATAACGCATTTCGAAATGTTATGACGTAGTGAGCGAGAGCCACCTACGCAAGTCGTCAGTAGAAGGGCGTGTAGAACAAGTTGCTGTCTTGCACGGAATATGCACCTATTTCTAAATTATGTTTGCTTCAACTGCGGTGTTTCGATGAAATGGCTTTGAAAGCGCAAACATGTCTCGTTCCAAGTTGTTGCTGTATGCATTTAGGGCTATTGGAGTAGACGGCGACGGGACCCTTGTCGTCAGCTCAACTCACAGCAATATCCAATACAAATTATCGTCTACAAAGCTTGCCATGACCTTCACTTGAATATGTCCTATCATGAATTCCTTTACCTTAAGTTCGAATCACTATCTAATGCTCCTGACTCGTCCCGGCCTTCAGCGGCCGGGACCGGGGAATGAAGATTGCCCACCTAGATGGTACGAGGCATGATGGTTACTTAATTACATCTCATAGATTTCAAAGATTAAAGGGTATACACCTTTATAAATAACCACTATTGAATGGTTAAGTTTAGGGTGCTAAAAGGGCAAAATTACTACCACCACTTACACCCAACTCATGCCCACTGCCATGGCCAGGTGATCATGTAAAGGACAGTCGACCTCTCAAAACAAGAGAATCATTAATCTCCCTCTTCGTTTTATCATTCACAACTTTCTACCTGGGTAGTTCCACCAGACTCACGGCAGCAACGCACAATCCTCCAACAACCGCTCCATATCCTCCCTCCCAATACGAACATCAACATCCACACCATTCTCCGTCCAACCTCCTCCTCCATCATTCCCACATCGTCCCGGCCCAGCACCCTCCTTAACAACAACAATACCATCCATACTCGGCATAACATCATCCACATACCGCAGCAAACCCAGCCCAAAATCGACATCATAAACCCCAGCCCTAGCCCAACTAGTAAGCATAACATGCCTACGACCCAAAAACGCCTGCCAAATCCGCTGCGGCGATTTTTCATACGCAATACTATGCAAATGAGCTGCAATATCAGACGGTTGTATCCTGCGGATCGTCTCCCTAATACGACCAGCTACCTTGTGAAAATGACTTCCCCCTTCGGTCCCAACCACGTCCGCAGCCATCTCAACATTAATCATAAACATAGGCGATCCTACAAAACCACTTCCCAATTGAAGCGGTGACCGCACGCCATAAACCAAGTCGCAGTGTACCGGGCCGGAATCGTCGGTCTTGCGTGCTCGCGTAATGCATGACCAGACATGGGCGACAATGGCATCATGCCTACTTATCCCTGACGTGCTACCCGTATTGGCTGCCTTCCAAAGGAAATCGACTTGTTCGTGAGTGAAGCGAATTATGGACCTGGGCACCGGTGCTCTGACATCCCATTCAGTCCAGGGCATGATTCTCCCCGCGGGTGTAACGTCTTCTTTAAAAGGTTCTGGGATGGTCATACCCCATGGGCAAGTTGCTGCTGATGCCCACCAGTCGTATCTGTGTAGTGGTAGGCCCTCCAACTGCTTCAATACCTTTGAAGACGGCTGCGAGCTGTTGATATTGCCTGCAGCAAGTCTATCTAGCTTAGATGGATCAAAGACTGGCTTCAACACAGGCTCAGGGTCACCTAGAAGAGCTGCACGGCTTACAGCGCCCCAATTTTTCATGAATGTCGCCAGAGCAGAAATATCAGCCAAAGGATGTGCAATCTTTACAGCCAAAGCGAAGCCTCCGCACGCCAGTTCCGAGAGTTGAATTGCCATAACCGGCTTCAGCACCCCGGTTTCATTGCGTTCATGTGCATGGAAAGGGTCTGCGATTGATTCCTGCGATACCAACGCATTCAAATCGCTCTTATCCAGCTCCCAAACGGCATGGCGTGAAGAGATGGGATACAGCTCAGCAAGGGTAGAGCTACAGGTTGCAGTAGTGAATGAAACTCCGGGATCTTGCTCGTATCCGAATTTGGTGTAAATTCGTCCAAAGCGTCGAGCATGAGCGGGCAAATGGGCTGCTTCGTCGGGAGCGCTCCCATCAGTTGATGTGATGGCTTTGATTTGACCTGTCCACTGAGGATATGCATTCAGAGTGGCCCCAAGTGTTTTTCTCAAATGTTCCGATAAGTTGATATCTTGGTTAGGCTGTATGGAAGCGTCGAAGAGCCATATAGCGCTGGTGAGGGCAAAGTTTGCGGTGGTGGCGTCCAGCAGGGAGAGGGAGATGACCTGGGGAGCAGGTTTCGATAGGGCATGGACCCTGGTGGAAGTTTTGAGTGACATGTTAAATTTTGTGTCGCTTGAATAGGAAGATGAGGCGCTCTACGTGTATGAGCATGATTGTGAGCTTGGAAGACAAGGTCTGGTGGCGAATATTGAGAGAAATGTGTCTATGATGGGCAATTCGAAATAGCCACCAATTTATATCACATACATATCAAAGGGTAAAAGTACTACGCAGTGGAGATAAAGTTTATTGTTTTTCTAAAGTCAGAGTGCTGAAGTTGAGAGCCTGCGTAAGTCCGTGGGTAATTTCCTCTTTCGGAAGGCCAAGATCGGTGGCGCCGCAATGCAAGATGAGCCATCGTGAATCACTGGAGTGACTCACAGTGACAGGCGAGAAATGAAACCAAGGGTTTACCCAAATTTCGACATTTCCGTCGTGTCAGAAACGGCAGAATAGCCCGGAATCCTAGGTTCCCAAGTAAACAGGACCTTGCACCAACAACCACACAAAAATTATCACCATCACTCCCTCTTCTCAACCCTCGGAAACGCAATCCAAACCCCCAAAACCACCACCAAAAGCGCCAAAATAACCGGCTGCAAAACCCCAACGCCCTTGGCACCCGCAATGGCACCAATCCCAAACGGAAACACCGTCCCTCCCACGCCCCCAACCGCCATAGCAAACCCAATAGCACTAACATGCATCCTCCTCGGCAGCAACCTCGCCGTCAGCATCACCGCCCCGGGGAACAGCGGACCCAGGAAGAAGCCCAGGAACGCGACCGCCACGGCCGACACCACAAACTGCGGCACCAGCCAGAAGAGAAGCTGGAGGGCGACAGACAGCGCCAGGTACACGGATAGGCAGAGCCGTTCGCCGTACTTTTCGGTGACGAAGCCTAGACACGCGCGGCCGAGGGCCATGCCCGTCCAGAAACCGGTGCTGGTGAGGCCGGATGCGTAGGGGGTTGCGTGGCGGACGCGGAGCATGAATGTTACGATCCAGCCTCCCAGGCCGACTGTTTGCGTTAGATGTGTGTACACTGTAGAAAAGAGTGAAAAGGTGAGCTTACTTTCGGCGCCCATGTAGGCAAAGTAGAAGAGGGAGCAGAGCCATGTGACTTTTGACTTGAGAGCGGCGCGGGTTGATGAGGGTTCAGAGTCGCCGAGCTGGTGTTGAGCGCGGTAGACGGCGCCGGTTTTGGGCCAGAATGATATAGTTAGGCCGATGAGTTCGAGGACAGAAATGCCAAGCTGTCAAGTTAGCCGACGCATTACTGGCAAGGTAAGTAGAGAAGTGACAAAAGAATATTCACCATGATGTAGTAAAACGTATACCAAGCCAATCCCCTAACAAGCATACTCGTAGCCACCAACGGCGCCAACAACGCCCCAATGCTAAAGCACGAATGCAACAAACCCTGAATAGCATTCGCTCTGTCCATGGACCCAACCCACGCACAGAAACAAGCATCTGTAAGGCCGTTGCCAAACCCGCTGACGGCATTACACACCACCAACACCGGCCAGGGAGGATGGAGAGACAGCGCCGTGTACGTTATAATATGGCATATCGGTGCGAGGATAGCGATGCCTCGCTGCCCCAGCGTGGAATGGATTCGGGCGTTGGTGAACGCGGCGAGGGAGTAGCCAACGAAGGGGGTGAGGAAGATGAGCGATACGACTGTGTATGTGAGGCCGTAGTAGGATTCAAGCTGGCTTGTTAGATGGGATGACTTGACTGAAGAAGTGACATACAGATGGGAGTAGAGCCTGAAGTAAGTTAGCTAAGTCGTCAAGAGAGGTAGATTGACGTACACCGACGACTGCGTCATTCATTCCTGCGACAATGGATGTTAGGAACGCGAATGCCAGACGGGCAATGTTGCTTCTTGGGTGGTTCCATCGCTCGACTATGTCCTGGGCATGAGGCGGATCTGGATCTGGATCGGGAGATGGAGATTGAATTGGTTGGAGTTCAATTTGAGTTATTTGCGGTTGCTCAAGGACGGTAGACGACATTGCAGATTTCTGATATGACTGTGAATTGGGTAAGTAGTGTTGAAGCTTGCATGAACCACAAATGTATATGTGTCAAAGTTGCATCGACAACATTGAAAGTCGAACAAATCATTCAAACTGAGTCACAACCGCCAAGAACCAACCCATCCAATAACCACGTATAAACACTAAACATAACTCAATCAATTCAGGCAAGTACACGCAAATCCCTTCCTTTGCGCCCCCACACCCCGCACAACTCCTCCAACGTGGGGGAACATTCATCATTCATCATCACGACTTACACGCCCTTCTTCAACACCATCACCATCACCATGTCCACCACAGCCATCCAACTCACCACCCTCCCCTCCCACCCAATCTCACGACCAGCAGCCTCCCAACCCGTCCCCCAAGATGACATCCTCCTCGCCTCCCGCGAAGCAGACGCTCACGTCCCCGATGGCGGCTACGGCTGGGCCATCGTCCTCTCCGGCTCCATCATCCTCTTCTGGGCCGTCGGCGCAACCTACGCCTGGGGCGTGATGCAAGCAGCCCTCGTGGAAGACGGACTATCCGGTCCCGCGGTCCTCTCCTTCGTGGGCTCCCTCTCCGCATCCCTAGTATCCGTCTTTGCTATCGTGAATGCAAGACTCATGCGTAAGCTGGGCCCTCGCAGCACCGCCGTGTGCGGCATGTCCCTCCTCGGGGGGAGCATGATCCTCAGTGGTTTCGCGGTCGGTAGTGTCGGAGGATTATTCTGCACGGTCGGTGTATTAATGGGCTTCGGGGCAAGGTAATTCTCTTCTCACTCCCACTTCCATTCTCAAATGCTAACATTCCCAGCCTGTGCTTCATCGTACGTCTACCTACCCCGATACCCAACCCAACTCACACAAATAGGTCGTCCTCACCATCCCATCCCAATACTTCCGCTCCAAACGCGGCATCGCAAACGGTCTCATCGTCGCAGGCGGAGGCTGGGGCGCCGCCGCCATCTCCTTCAGTCTCGACGCCCTCATCCGCAAACTCGGTCCAGCATGGGCATACCGCGTCCTCGGCCTAACCACCCTCGCAACCGGCGTCCCTGCCGCATGGCTCATGAAGGAGCGAATGCCCCTATCAACTCCCGGCCTCATAGAATGGTACTCTAACCCCCTATTCCCCAAAGCTTCACCAAACTAACAACACTAGGCGCCTCTTCAAGAGCCTCACCTTCAACCTCGTCTTCCTGTCCGGCGCAATCGGCACATTCCCCCTCTACGTAACCCCCTTCTTCATTCCGCTGTACACCAAAACCCTAGGATTCACATCCAGCACCGGCGCCGGCCTCGTCGCCGGCTTCAGCATATCCTCTGCCGTGGGCCGAATCCTCACGGGCTTGGCCTGCGATAAACTAGGCGCCCTGAACACGTTGTTCATTTCTAACCTTGTGACTGCGCTGAGCATGCTTGCCATTTGGCCGGCGTCAACGTCTCTTGGTCCATTGGCCGTTTTCGTGGTGCTGAATGGGCTGAGCAACGGCGGTTTCTTTTCAACCATGCCTACTGTTGTGAGTAATGTTTTTGGTAGTGCCAGGGTGAGTGTGGCGATGAGCATGGTTATCACGGGGTGGTTGGGTGGTTACTTAATGGTGAGTTTTACATCTTGGAGAAGAGAAGAGAAGTTTTTGACATTGGGTGCTGATGATTGTAGGGGAGTCCTATTGCGGGATATCTGCTTGAGGCGTATGGCGGTGCGGGTGCCGGACTCAAGGCGTATAGACCGGCTATGTTTTATGCTGGTTCTCTGGCGTTGGCTTCAGCGGTGATGGTGCTGGTTGCGAGGGTTAGACAGACGGGAAGACTGTTTGCTATTTTGTAGATTTCGTGGGATAGACCTTTCTGGATCAATATGGGTTGTGCCCATCTACACGTCAAGGTGTTAATATAGCAGCCAACGTAAAACAAGACAGACCCCGAGCCGCTGAAATGACGGCGTCATATATTCTATGTGCTGGGCCTGCCACGTTCGACCAACTGTCACAATGGCATCAAATCTTCTGGAAAACTTGAATTGCTGGTGCAGTCCGGCACCACTAGGTACTAACAAATGAATATACACTTCGCTTTTTGGCTTCCATTCCCAATTACTCTTCCATCTCCTCATCCCCTTGTTCAGCAGCCTCCGCCTCCTTCTTCGCCTTGTACAACGCCGCCCAATCCTGAGCCTTAGCCATGACCTTATCCTTGCCCTTGGGATCGAGTTTCTCCTCCCAGGCAGCCCATCTGCGGAACCACTTCTCTGCCTGGTTGGGCTTGAGGCCCTTCACGCGCGTACGCCGCTCAAATACATCTCGCACAGCCGTAGCATCAGCACCAGCAACGCCCATCTCCAGATCAAGCAATTGACTCCACAAATCACCCTTCTTTGGCCAGGTAGCCAGCAATCCTTCAAACATTGTTCGCCCACGCTCCGGTTCACCATTTGGCGAGCGGAATTCCAGCGCTGCGAAGCGGCCGATGATGTTTTGGCTGTGATGGGTGGGAAGCTGTTGTGTCGCTCGTGGCAGCAATGCCCTAGCGCGGTCTGGCTCATTCTTTGTCACGGAGAGGAAGTGAGCATAGTTTGTCCACACACTGGGTGCTTTGGCACCAAACTTCTTCAACATGGTCTCGAACAAAGCGTCGGCGGCCTACTTTAAGTCAATATTTTGGTCGAGGGTGATGCAACGAGGATACATACCTTGAGCTTCTCAGACTGGATATAGATACTCGCCAGTCGCTCGTGGACCTCCTGCTCGTCATTGTACTGACAAGCTCGTTTGAATACCTCTTCCACAGTCTGCTTGGTACCATACGCAACTTCCAAGTTGAGATACGCGACCCAAACGTTGAGCTTCTCCGCCTCCTCGCGAATGTTGATGCTCTTGATGGCTCGCTCAGCCACTTCTCTCGCCTTTGGAAGCTCGCTCACTTGCATCTGGAACGCCATGTACGCGATCCAAAGTTCTGATGAGTCTGGCTGACCCAACAACAATCGTTCGTAATCGCTAGACGTTTGAGGGCCGTGGGCATCAAGCTCGGCTGTTCGGTCGACCTCAATCTCGCCCTTTCTGCGCTTCTTCTTCTTCTTGTCACTTTCCTCTTGTTCTTGTTCCTCATCCCCAGAATCGGAAGCAGAATCCTCGAATGGGTTGGCTGACCAGGCAGATTTCTTGCCAAGACCCAGACCCCCAGGTTTCTTGCTTGGTGCGTCTCCCATTTCTTCATCTTCATCCTCATCGCCATCCTCTTCGTCTTCTTCATCATCCTCTTCGTCATCCTCCTCGTCTTCGTCTTCATCTTCGTCATCATCACCGTTACCCAAAAGCTTTTGGAGCAAAGCTTGCTCTTCAGCTGTCATCTCCTCATCATCATCGTCGTCATCATCGTCACCACCGAGTTGAACACCCCCGGCATCAGAATCGTCCGAGTCCATGTCAGTATCCTCGTCAAACAATGACGGCTTGAGACCAAAGCTGATTCGTCGCTTTGCGGCGTCAACCTCCAAAACAACCGCCTTGACCGCGTCGCCCTCTTTGTAGAGTTTGGTCGCATCCTTGACGGCCGTATCAGCCATTTGACTGCGATGACAGAGACCGCTCACATTTGTCGAGTTGTCGACAAGAATAAAAGCTCCAAACTCCTCCACCTTTCGCACCTTTCCGGTGACGACTGAGCCCTCTTTGATATCGTTGTACGTAACTGGCGGCGTATAGTCTTCGTCAACCGTGGAAGCCTTCAAACTCAATTCAACCTGCTTTACAGTGGTATCGACGGCAAGGACGCGACCTTTGACAAGTTGGTCAACCTGGAACTGATCTTTCCAATCCTTCAAGAATCTATCTGAAAGGTTGGCAATCTTAACCATAGCAGTGATATAGCCGCCGAGAACAACAAATAGACCCTTGTCAGATACATTCTTGACGAATCCACGGACAATGTCGCCCGTGGCAATTTGTGACAAGTTTGTGATCTCCTTGTCCGCCACAGGAAGAGTCGAACTCATGATTCGCGAGGGACGCAACGACAACCGCAAACGCTTGTTGTTGGTATCCACTTCAACAATAGAGACTCGTACGATTTGGTTCTTCTTGTAGTTGGTGGTATTGATATCGTCGTAGTTGTCTGCCATGTCGGGCAGATGCACTGGTCCAGAGACAATCTCACTCAGCTTCACCATGATCTGACGCTCGTTGACTTTGGTAATTTTACCAGGCAAAACCATATTTTGCTTCAGCGACGTCCAATCGATACCCTGGGATTCGACTGAGGAGCGGGCGGTCAAGTCGAGATGGTTGTTCTTGGTATCGACAGATTTGACCCGAACTTTGAGTGCGGAGCCAATGGGAAAGTTCGATTCCAAGTCGTTCAAAAGGGAGAGGTCGTCCGAAGCTTCCATGACCGAAACTCTGCCGCGAACGTTGGGCGAGAGGTTAACCCAAAGGAACTGAGGCGTGACGTTGTTGACGTAGGCGATGTGGGAGTCCCCAACCTTGAGAGACTCGAGGGAGAGAGGAGTCGGGTTTTCTGCCTCGATGTCGCTGCTCTTGGCAGTTAGTTCAAGAACAGAATGAGCTGATCTGTGAGAGAAGGGCAAGAAGCGATGGTCCTTGGCATCATGAACGCCAATAACCTTGACTTTGATTTTCTGCTTTCTGTTAAACTTGTCAAGCGGTTCTTTCGGATCAACAATGTCTTCCCATTTGTCAAAGATTTGTGAGACATCCACTCGACCCTGGACTCCGGCGCCAACTAGTTGAACGTTTAACTGAGTCTCCTTGACTGATGTGATGGTGGCCGTGGCGACTGTTCCGAATTCGAGACCATCTGCAGGAGCGAAGCCCTTTCCTGTTGACTGTTTCGCAGCCTTCTCGTCAGAAGCCTCTGATGCAGGAGCAACCATAATGCGGCGCAGATCGTCAATGACGGAAACGATCTTTACCTCGATGGACTCATACATGTGCATGCCAAAGTTTGGTTTAGATTGTGCCTCTGTTGGCAGTCGAGACTTCGGCAGGAGAGCATGGAGGCTACCAGCAAATTGAACGAACACAGCTGTCTGGGTAATATTTCTCACGAAGCCAGGGACAATGGCACCCTGCTTGGCGTCCTCAAAGTTCGAAAGCAATTTGCCTTCTTTGCCACCGTTGATGAGGCTGGGTTTCTGAGTAAGAATGATAGCACGCCGCTTCTCATTCTTGTCAATCACCATAAGATTAGAGAGAGTCTGTCCAGCGCCAATCCGTTTCAGAGCAAACTGGTTCTTGGAAGTAGACTTGTCTGTGAGGTGGCCAACAGGGAGAATAGCCTTGAGTTTGCTGTCCTCCAGCTCTACGAAGACCTGGTCTTCCGTCTTTTGGGTCACCCTTGCGTTGACCAACTCTCCAATCTTAAGATTCTTGAGCGCAGCCTGTTTGTCCAGACCAAAGGCGCCTGGATCCTTGCACGAAACGATGAGTCGGCGTTGCTCCGGATCAACATCAAGAACGTGCACGTTGACAACTTGGCCGATTCGGAAGTGCTCAGTGGGATCGCGAATGTAGGCTTCGCTCATTTCAGAGACGGGCAAAAATCCTCTCAGGTTGCCGTAAAATTGGATGTGGGCGCCGTTGGATTGAATCTTGATGATAGTTCCAGGTGTTTGCATGCCGACAATGGCATCTTCATAAGCTTTGACGACAGGGGCATCCGAGTTGACCAGGGTCTTTTTGAGCGTAAATCGAATTCGTTTCTTAGACGGGTTGGTCGACAGAACCCGAGCCTTGACCTTCATGCCCTCGCGGAATTTCTTTTCAGGATGTTGCAGCTTGATATCAGACAAGTGACGCTCAGCAACGTAGCCGGTGATACCTTCAGCAATTTTGAGGATCAGTCCATTAACGCCCTCTTCCTTGATGACAAGCTTCTCAATTTCACAGGTGATGACGGCGCCAACAGGGACATCTTCAACACGAATATACTCCTGATCGAGGATGCTCTTCGCAAAGGACAATTGGAATTGGCCATCGAGTTCGCTATAGCCAGCGACTCGACCTTTGTGGACGGAACCAACTTGGTATGGCCCGCTTGACTCGTACAAGGCATCGACTTTGCCGTCCTTGACGCGAGAGATGTGAACGAAACCACTCAGGCCGGGGATTCCGGTGTCCACAAAGAGACCAATCTCACTCTCAACATGCCGGACTGTGCACTTCTCAACTAATGAGGAGACGGGAAGGGCGTCCGTAGGAAGTTTGTTGCTGTCTTTGGCCGGGTGTTTGCGAGAAAGTGACGTGATGTGAGGAAGCAAGGAGATACCGAGCTTCGGTTCCTTGGCAGTGGGGAAGTTGCAAATAACTCTAGCTTTGACCTTCGATCCGATCTTGTAGGTAGCCTCCAGATCAGTTCCATTAGGGCCTGCACCAGAATGAACAAGATCCGCAGTCACATCCAGGTGTCCCAGAACCTTGCCAGCAAGACCACGTTTGTCCGTGTTGGTGATCAACACGTGTGCAGTAGTGCCGGGAAGAAATGTGTTGATAGTTGTAGCCTCTGCAGGCACATCTTTAATGCTACCAAGTTTCTTTTGCTGAAGGGACAGTTGAGCAACGTTGCCGTTGGAGCCCTTGCCAGTAACCTGACAAAGAAAAACAGACCCCTCTTGGAGACGACCTTGGTCAATTGCTGAGTCAATTTCTGCATTGGGCAGAAAGGCTCGAAGGTCGGGGACACCAAGATCCATGACGCAGCCACGATCTTCGACACTGATGACGGAAGCCATGACGGTGCAGTTTGCGACAACGTCGTCCTTCGTTAGGCCCGAGTTCGTCTCAGAGGGTCGCAAAGAAAGCTCAATCTTCTTCTTATTTTTGCCGATTGCTGACTCGTCCATGGTAGATACTACATATACTCGAAGGTACTGGCCCACGACAAACATGGACTTCAGATCAACGTCGGTTTCGTCGGAGGATTCGTCCTCATCGTCCTGCTCAGCGGCGGCCTCTTGAACGCGGCTCGTCAATTGCTCGGAAACTGCAACAATTGACACATGGCCAGTGAGATTGTTGGGAAGAGCGACTTCGAGATCCAGGTTATTGATTCGTGTGATTTGGGCGAGCACCAAAGAGCCTTTGACAAGTTTCTGCGGCTGTTAGGACAAGCCCGGAAAATATAAAAGCTGAAGCAGTTGACAGATTGAGAATTGGCAATTACCTTGAAATTGAGACTTTCGACTTTGACAGAATCTTCAGAATCTTTCTTGTCCGACCCCTTCTTGTCTCCCTTTGTGGAAATCTTCTTCTTTTTCTGCTTCTTCTGAGCCTTTCCGCCGCTGGTGTCGAACTCCTCCTCTCGTCGAGCATCCGCCTTGGCCTCAAGCTGAATTTGTTTTTGTTCCAATGGCGTAAGGACACTTCCGCCGCCTCTCGGGAAAATAGGCTCTTCATTCTTCAGAAGGGAGACAGCCGGGGCTTTGGGGCGGTCGTCGCTCTCTTTGGCCTTGGTAGGCTTGGCTGGTTTTGATTTGGCAGTTGCAGAGCCATCTGTTTTTGAAGGTCGGCCTTCCTTGGTATTTTTGGCCGATTTAGCTGGAGGTTGCCCACCGGGAGCAGCCTTTCGCTTGAGATTGCTCATGGCGACGAAATGCAGCGAAAGCGTCGTCGTGCCTATGCCAATCTGCAAGTCGGTGCAGAAATTCCTGATCGCAGAGCACCGGGCCTGGTTTGAGTTGGATGGATATTTTTTTCTGCGGGACGCCGATAAGCCGATAAGGATAAGAACTAGTGTGGGTTGTAGTGGGCGGTCAGGGTCTGTGGCGGCATGTGGCGGGTGATGTGGCACAGCAAAGGCGACTGACAGAGTGAAGCGTGCAATGTGCCATGATCAATCACAGGTGGGGACTAGCATTGTTCTGTTCCTCCGTCGTCCGCGTGGATTCGATGTTGTCTCGCATCCAAGTCTGGTGCCTGTGACGGTGGTACAGGGCTGACATCAACGACGGAGCTTTCAGAGGTCTAGTGGTTTGTTTGACCCTTGTCCACCGGCGTCAGCGAGTCGTCAACGAGTTCCAGGGGCGTGCGCTGCCTGTAAGGTTGCGACTGGCGGGGAGCTGTGACAGCTCGAACAAGTCGATGCAGATGGACAGAATTGAAAAGCCAATAACTTGTTCAATGTCAGTCAATAGCACTGGTTTATGAGGGACGCCATTCAACCGATAGATCGTCCACATAATCAACCTTGGTCGTTGACAATATTGTGGCCACTCGGTCGCCAGGCACCAGCCAAAAAGCCAAGTTGCATGTCATCGAAGTCAAGTGGTGTCAAGTCAAGTCCGGTTTGGCACAATCCGAGCTAGAGCCGATCGTGAATGCCAGTCAAGGTGTCACAAAAGCCACCCTCTCCAAAACAACAACAACTCCTCCGTTCCGTTTTATCTTGTTCTCCTTCATTCATAATCTCATGGCTACTTCTTGATGCTTCCTCGAAAGCGACAACGTCCAAACCCGGCCGGGGTGAGCAGCATCAGTCTGCCGACAACTGCCTTGAGCCGGGAGACGGCCAATACGTCACCACCATCGTCGTTGTCACAATCGCAGCCCCAGTCCCAGTCCCAGTCCCAGTCCAAGTCCAGATCCCAGACCAAGTCCCATGCATCACAGCCGGCTACGGCATCCATGTCCGCCAGAGCATCCACCAGCTCGAGCACATCCCAACCCGCTGCCTCGGATCAACTGCAAGCTCATGTTGGTTCTCAACAGCTTCAACCTCCACCGCCAATCCCCCAAATGCCACCATCTCAATCTTCCGAATCAGACCGCGCGGCTCCTCCCGATTCCTCTGCCCAGAAGCAGGTACGCGTCATGTCAGATGCAAATTATAAAACCAAACAGAAAACCCAAAGTAGCCGTCCTTCCAAAACTAACGCCATGTCGTCACAGGTCCGCAAGGCGAAGAGTTGGTATGGCCCTTGGCCCAAAACACCAAAGAAATCCACCGCGTCGACTTCGGTTGCACGTGAAAATATATTAGGCGGAACCGTCCGCTCCACAGCCGCCCCAGATCTAAGCCGATTTGATTCTTCGAAAAAGAATGGTGCCGAAACGGACAGCGTTCGAAGCAGTTCACGATCTGTTTCTCTATCCAAAGTCCCCGAAGACGGAATGCCAGCCGTCCTTGAATCTACCGATAAGACCGTCGATGATACCACCAAGGATAACGAATCTACTAAGGAACCCCCGCCATCTCAACCTCCCATAGACAGCAAGACTACGAAAGACGCAAGGGATACTAAACAGGACGAAAATATAAATCCTCAACAACAAGACGCCTCAAACTCTACAACACCTGTACCAGCAGTTGCACCTCCTACTGGGTGGCTCGGCTGGTTGTCCAAGGCTCCAACCACGGAGCACCACGCCGTTACAGCAACATCTACTACGACGCAAGCAGCTGACGCTGACAAAACCAATAAACCACCGATAGACAATAGACCTAATACCCCTCCAGAACAAACTGCGCCGCCAGATTTCGTTCCCAGAGAGCCTCCGCCAAGTGCACCTCCTGCATCGTCTACCTGGTTCGGTCTTTGGTCTTCCAACAACGACAAGATGAAAAAGGCGGAGGCCGAAAAAGAAGAAAAGCAGGAAGAGGCCCAGGTCCAGGCCCCAACGAAACAGCAAGACGATGTGGTCATGGAAGATGCGCCGGCACCTGTGGCTCAAAATGAGCCTGCACCCAAGGCTGGGTCGACATGGGCTTTCTGGTCACGGGCCTCGCCCAGTACATCAAGTAACAAGACTCCCGCGTCGGATTCGGGCGAAATGGCCGTAATCGGTGAAGGATCAGAAGCGCATCCGAAGCGCATGAGTGAAGGCGACGTCTCTGGTACACAAAGCAAGGACACAAAACAAGATGCACAAGCGAAAGAGGCAGAACCACAGACGAAATCAACTTGGCGCAGGAAAAAAAGAGTACGACCAGTATCCATGGAAGCTCCAACAGATTCAGAAGCTTCGACTCCTGCGCAGGCTGCAACTCCAGCCGCCGAGGAACCTCAACCACAAGGTCTTCCGCCTCCGCCAAGAGACCAAAAGACTCCAGCACCTTCAACAAAGGCTGAGTCGTCAGCTAAATCAGTGGCAGAGTCGGAAACCGCTTCAAAGCAACCCCCTAATCTGTTACTGCCTTCGTTTACCAGCACATATCAGATGAAGGAAAACCCATCCATCTTACAGCAAATTACACAGCTGCTGCTTCGCACCTCTCAACCGCCTGCCAATCACGTTTTCCGAGTCAAGGAGCCACCCAAGATTCGCAAAGCAATAGCCATTGGCATTCACGGCCTATTCCCGGCAACGTATCTCCGTCCCATGATCGGGCAACCTACGGGGACTTCATTAAGATTTGCCAACCTCTGTGCAGAAGCTATTCGGCGGTGGACAGATGCGCACGGGTCACCAGATTGTGAGATTGAAAAGGTGGCACTGGAAGGCGAGGGTAGAATCAGTGATCGAGTAGACAACTTGTGGAAGCTGATGCTTAACTGGATCGATCATATCCGCAATGCCGACTTTATCATCTTGGCCTGCCATTCACAAGGCGTTCCCGTAAGCATCATGCTTTTGGAGAAGCTCATAGATCTTGGCATCATCACCAATGCCAAAATTGGTGTCTGCGCCATGGCAGGCGTGGCGCTAGGCCCGTTTCCAGACTACAAGTCCAGTATTCTCATGGGATCAGCGGCTGAGCTCTGGGAGTTTGGAAACCCTCAGAGCAGCAATTCACAACGATTTGAGGCCTCCTTGAAGCGGGTACTAGATTACGGAGCAAGGGTAACGTTTATCGGCAGCATTGACGACCAGTTGGTGCCGATGGAGGTGAGATGCCCCATATTGATATTGATGTTGACATTCAGAAACTAATCTCGTCTCAGTCTGCCGTCTATTCCCCCGCCAGCCACCCATACATCTACCGTGCCGTGTTTATCGACGGCCGCATCCACGCACCCGACTTTATCGCACACCTCGTCGGGTTCGCATTGAAACTACGCAACCTGGGTGTCACAGACCACGGTCTCATCCGCGAACTATCCGTCGCCCTCGCAGGATCTCTCTACTCCGGCGAGGGCCACTCCCGATTGTACTACGACCAAGCAGTGTACGACTTGGCCATCTCTCACGCTCTCGAAACCACATCCACGCCCTCCCCCGTAGCGTGTGAAGTCGGTCCCCGCCAGGGTCTGGCATCGTCTAATCCGTACGTACTGCCCTGGATTATGCGCGGCATGCTGGAAGAGGATTTTGTCAAGACGGAACTGAGCAGCGAGACGGAGGAACTTCTCCGACAATTTGACGATTGGAAGCCCTCGAATAAGGCGTTGAAGGATGTCAAGTACCGGTTGGAGGCAGTGCGATCGAAGCTTTAACTTTGTTTTGTGTTTGTAACATGGCGAGGAGTTTGGGTTTTATATACCATATATCGGATTTGGACATAGATGGGCAATAGATTAGTACGGGTGATGGATATCATGTATATAGATAAATTACATGGATTCCTCGACTATTTTAATTTGTGTCGTCTCTCAAACTACATTGAGAACAGCCAAGTTCGACACCAAATTCAGCTAGCACATTACAAACATCACAACAATCGTACCGGCCAATATTCATTCAGCCTCACATTCTACAATACATATCATACAGTATACTACAGCCACATCAAACTCACCGCCTCCCCAACTTCCACCCATCAATCCGATCCTGGATCTGATCCCAACTCATAGAATGGCTCGTCAACCCATACGCCTGCGCCTCCTGCACCACCACCGTCGGCGCACCACTCCCCCCTCCCTTCACCATCCCGCCGACAACCATGCCCGCCACCCTCCTCAGATCCTCGACCGTCAGGCCCTCAATCCGTCTACACATCTCCCCCACGGGGATCTTATGCCCGTGGACCTGCACCGAGCGCCCCAGGTCCTCCAGCTCCACCATCCGCGACTCCAGATTCATAAGCAGACTCGAGCGCAGCTGGTTCTTCGCGCGGGACACCTCCCCCTCCTGCAGGCGCGAGAAGCCCGTGTCGAGGGTCAGCGCCCGCAGTTCCTGGCACACGACGTCGAGCATGGACGACGTGTGGCCCGGCAGGCAGGAGGCGGAGATGCCGAAGAGCCCCGAGTCCGTGTACGAGTGGTTGAAGGAGACGCACGATTCTACCCAGCCGTACTGGTTGAGCACGTTGGTGTACAGGCGGGAGTACATGCCCTTGCCGGGGCCGCCGGCGGAGAAGGACCCCCCTCCGCCGAGGAGAGTCTGCAGCGTGGCGAGGGCGTAGATGTCGTCGGAGCCGACGGGGAGGCCTTCAAACGCGACGTGGATGTGCGTGAAGTTTGTTTGGTTCAGCGACGGGGGCTGCGGGGGGAGGGAGAGAAACCCGCCGGTGTAGTGTGCGGGCGTGGTGTCTGGTAGATCATGCGCAACTGCGTTTCGCGTCGCTGAAGTAGAGAGATTCTTGATGAAGGGGATTTTAGAAACCACACTTGAGCGCGACGACTTGGACGAATACGACGAGGCTTCAGAGTCTGAGCCCTCACTCTCACTCGTCTCCGACCCCGTCAGCAATTTCCCCTTCCTCATGTCCCCGAAATGCTCCTCCGCCAACCTCACAGCGATGGAATGGTCCACGCCCGCAAACGCAAGCACCATCCTCTCCGGACGGTAAAACCTATCCCTGTACAACGTCACCGTGTCCCTCCCAATCTCGGCCAGCCGCTCCTCCGGACACAGCAACGGATTCCCCAGCGTATTGTCCTTGAACGCGGCTGTGTGCACCAGCTCCGGCAGAATAAGCTCCGGCTTGCTCCAAATCTCAGCAATTTCATACCTCGCCGTCTCAATCTGCGCAGCAACCTCCTCCTCCGTGATGCACGGGTCGCGAATCGTCTCCGCCAGCAGGGCCACCGTCTCGGGAACCGCGTTGTTAAACGTAGCGGCTTGGTACATCATCGACTCTCGTGACGACGCGCACTGGATGTTACCGCCCAGATTCTCTACCCGCTCGAGCATCGCGTCCGCTGTGTGTTGGGATGTTGACTTGAAGGCGAGTCTGTCCATGATGTGGGATACGCCGCGGAGGGAAGGGGTTTCGAACCGCGATCCCGCTTCGATGTAGACGCCTACGCCGGCGAAGGAGCCGGGTAGGGCTTCGGATGCGACGCGCAGACCATTGGGGAGAGTGGTGATTTGGTCTAATTCCGTGGGTTCCTGGCATTGTTAATACTCGGTGTCGTCTTCAAGTTTCAGGAAGAGAGGCAAAACACACCTTCTGTAATCCTTCGACTTGAACCGTCGCAAAGCCTTTCTTGCATATATTCCTCGGCAGGAGAAGCTTGCTCGTCCGCGGTGACAGCCGCGCCGAAAGCTGTCGCAGCATGATGCTCCTGTCCTTCTACTGCCCCCGTTCGTATGTGCGTGTCCTCGTATGCGTCTGTCCCCTCGTGAAATAGAATGGCCACTCGCTATGCAAATGAAGTCTTCCGTCAATGCAATCCCGCTCGTCGTAGATGATCGCGTGGTCTAGGCAAACACACGAATGATGGCAGCGACACCGGCAAAAATTGACAAGTTTATGGAGGTGAGGTTGTTTGGTCGGTTGGCTGCGGGACGGACCCAGAAAAAAATGCCAAGACGAGTGGCTGACTGACTTGGTACTCGGCGATAAATCGGCTCCAGATACGTCAGTGGTCGGACGTTCCGACAAGGTGATGGACGCAGCTGGAGATACTTGTGTTTAAATGATATGGACATCAAGGACTAATATTCATGATTTGGTCGATGTTCAATATGTAACATTTAATCGGTTCACATGTATCAAATACAAGTCATTTTCGGCTGGCTCGCATATGATACGCCAAATTCTCATCTTCACTTGGCTCACAGTCCTCACTTCAAAAGACAAAAAAAGAAAAAGCACAGCTTCAAAACACCATCCAGAACTTCAGCAGCAAAGCTGCTATATTAATACTCGAGCTTCATAGATAGTTACCGCGCCTTATATGTACCTAAGAATGCTGGCCACGTGTGAATAGTCATGTACCCAATTTACCACCATCCAATGCCAATACCAAACAAGACGAAAACAAAGAAGAAAAGTCGTTACGTAGAGTGAAAAGGCCCAGGTCCAATATTACTGTTCCAGTTCCAGAATAAGAGCCTACCGCCCCGATGAACAAAAGCAAAGACGCCGTCTATGACATGAACATTTGGAAACCCTCGTCATGTTAAAGAAAAATGTGTGTCAAGTGTCGCTCGCTATGCTCTCCGAATAAGGATACTTGCGTCAAACTTGTCGTTATTGTTCTCCCCTCCGCCCCTCGTCTATTGCATCCCCATGCAACAGCGCCGTGGTTGTCACCACGAAAACGAAGCTCTCCCTCTCCATCATGCCATTACTCCTCAGCGGCTAGAATCGTCGCTATGATTGGCGCCGCTGACATCCATTTCCGCTGCAGCATCTAGGCTCCTCATTTCTGGGTTGCCATCAGCAGGACGCTGCCCTGCACTGCCGTCGAATACCCATGGTCCAGCATTGTTCCGTGGCGTGATTGGACCTTCCGCACCGCTGGATGACGGTGATGGAGATCGGTTCTCCCGTAGGTGACCTACACGTCCCGAACCTGAGGCTGGATTCCTGATAGGTAACGGCTCTGAGGCTGTGTGAGGCAGGTTTCCCGCGGGTCTCCCAGCAGGGCTGTCCGCCATGTTGACGCTCACAGTAACATCCATGGCATCGGGGTCCTGTGCTTCCGCAGCTTCTGCAGGGCTCTCAGGTGCAGAAGATTGCTCTGGTTGGGGATTTTCAGCTTCCTTCTTATCTGTATCCATCTCATCATCATCATCGAGTTGCTGCCATTCTTCCGATGGTTCTTCCACATCGGCTTCGAGATCTGCACCCGCACGACAGTTTGGGCAAACAAAGATGGGATATTGCGGCGAGGTTAGAAGTGACCGCACGCATTTGAAGTGCCAGGTGTGTGAGCAGGGCGCAACAAATAGAGATTGACAGGGCTGTATGTCATGAAACTAGGTTAGTATGCGATGGAAACAATGATTCTCGGGGAAAGCGATTCTTGACATACGGCAATAGAATTGAGGCAGATGGAACAATCCTGAGAGCTCGATCCAGCTGCACCGGCAGCAGCGTTGCTTGATGCCATGGTTCGAAGTCGTTTATGAGCCGCAACACTAGGCAAGAGTTAGTTTCACCTGTCATTTCCCTGGACTCGCTTTGGAGTCCTCAAGACACCATATACTCACTTGAAACTGTTCAGCTTGTTCTGCCAACCGCGGTTCAGCTCTAATCTCATTTTGACGCATCGGAAAATCATCTCTTCGCCACCCTTGAAATCAATGCCCAGTTGAACAATGTCGCCGTCGTTGACTGGATAGGCCTTGCTCTCCTGGGATGGAGGGCTCAGCCTAATGTGGTTCAAAAAGGTTCCTGAAGAGCTCTTGACGTCCTTGATGAACCACTTGCCATCTTCGCACCAGAATTCGCAGTGTCTCCGGCTCACAACCTTGCTCTTGAAGCCCACCGGTGCAGCAGATGGCTGGTTGCTATTCATGTGCGCAGCCTGGCCATCTCGCTCCGAATATCGCCCAACACGAATAACTTCGGTGCCATTTGGTAAGGTCCGCGTAATCGGGGGAAAGGAAAGTGATGGCCGTGTCGAGCGAGGGTCGTAGTAGGCAGAAAACCGTATTGAAGGGACTGTCTCGGATGCACCATTATTGGCAGCACCAGCGCCATGAGCAGAAGATGATGCGGCGGTGGTGGCGTCAGCGCTGCTCGCGGCACGAGCTCTCGTTCCCGCCATGTTCGTTTGGCCGTTGGTGGAAGTTGTGTCTGGCGAGACGTTCAGGCTCGTGGCCGAAGTCTGCGGGGGCGTAGACTCCGACTCAGGAATAGTCGGCGGAGGACTGCTAGATGAATTTCCGTTGCTGTCTGCAGACTGCTGCTGCTGCGACGGGCGTGATGGTGTTGCGTCGGGGGAAGAGCTCACGAGAGTCAGACGATTGGGATTATGCGAAGCGGCGGACAATGTCGACGAGGGGGTGTAGCTGACAGAGCGGGTCAAATTACCGTTCTGCGTCGTACTGCGAGGAGATGCGTTGGCGTTTCCGTTGGACGATGAGTGGTGGGAATCCCGAGATAGAAGATGGCTGTGGGTGTAATTGCGCAGGTAACTCAATCCTCGCAGTCGACTTGGTCGAGACGGCGACACGGGGTTGGCAGTCTGGGGTCCCGGAGGAGGAGACGAGACTGGTTGTGTGAACATGAGGGGCAAAAGGGAAGGCAAAGGGAAGGCAGAGGAGCCTCTTTTATTGCGAATCTAAAATGCCGGCGATGAAAATTGTCGAATGAGGTTGGGTGTGGTGGTGTGGTGGTTAATCTTCTTTGATAGGTAGGTAAGTATCAAAAAGCCAAATGTCAAATGTCAAATAGCAAGGCTGCACAGGGCAACAAACAAGGAAGAGGGGTCCGATGGTGACGAGAAAGGGTGAAGATGATTGGAGATGATTGGAGCCTGCAGACAGGATTGGATTGGATGTGTCTGGTGTTCCAGAATTGCACAGGGAAAGGGAAAAGCTGCAACAACTCCAGGGCGCTCCAAGGCGCGGAAAGTGCTTAGAGTGTTTGAGCCGGTTCCTCGTGGTTCGGCCTGGTTCAGAGACAAAAGCCAACGGTCGCCCCAGGGGAAGGGGAGACGGGGGGGAAAATTAAAACAAAATAAAGGTGGCCAGGGAGCAACAGAACAGGAAGTGAATCAGCTGATGAAGGGTCTATGAACTTTGGCGCAAGTGGTGTCGGGTCTTGAGTGCAGACAGGCTGGTGATGTGAGGTGAAGCGATGAAAAAGGGGGAAGGCTTCAAGCCGAACAAGGCAAACAAGATGCGAAGAAGGCGAGGAAAGCGAAGAAGGGGGGGCGTGTGATGATTGATGAAGCCTTGCTGCTTGTTTCCGGTTCAATGTTGGTTTTGCTGCTGTTTTGCCTTGGTTTGGTCCAGAGCAAGACGATCAGTCCAAAGGCGTTTGGTCTGGTCTGGTCTGGGGCAAGCAGACAGGGAAAACCGTCGTGTATCAGACTGTTGCGATGAAATGCACGAGAAAGAAAATCGCCAGACAACAACAAAGACAAGAAAAGATGAATACGTACCCATGCAAGCCCAGGAGATGCAATGCGATGCGATCAGATGCGAACAACTGGCGAGCGGCTTGCAGAGGCGCAACGTTCACGCCGTTGTCAAAAGTATCGAATCGAATCGAATCGAGTCAAGTCGAGTCGGGTAATGAACTTGACTTGTTGCAGTCAAACGCAATCAATGGTGATGGCTGCTGGTGGGTGGCAACGGCGGCGTCGTAGTATTTGATTGTCCAGCTACTTCACAAATGTCCAGCCTTCGACCGAGGCAAAGCAATGCTAAAATGTCCGATCTGATCTGGTCTGGTCCCTCTGCTGGTCCCTCTGGCCCGTTTGATGCAGACTAACTCTCAAGTGCCGTATTGAATTGAATCGTCACTTCGGCCTCGTCTGGTGTCTGAAGGGAAACCCGTGCCAAGCAGAGTCGAGCGGCGTGCGGTCGTCGTCAATACTCGAAAGTTTGGTGCGATGAGATTCAGTTCGAGACCCTGGTGCTCCGAAATCCAACACAAGAAAATAATCAATATGTGACGCAAAAGCGTTCCCACTGGGAAAGGGAACGGCTGTCTGTTTTATTTGAACCAGACCGTTTTACTCCTACGCTAGCTTGCCTGCCCATCCCCATCCCCCATCCCCCATCCCCATCCACGTCCATCCATGGCTTGAACTTGAACTGGTCAAATGCGCGGGTCGACATCTGGACACCAACAACCAGCACCAGCACCCAGCGAGGCTAGACCTGACTTGACACTGACATTGACAGACACACACCAGACACCAGACACACCACAGATGCACCAGACCCGAACACACACTCGTTGAACACACACCCCACGACTGACGTGCCCAAGCCAAGCCAAGCCAACCATGGTTCAGAAGGGCGCTGAACTGATGCTATTCTTCTTCCCCTCTGGTTGACATCCCATCGAACCACACGTCACAGGTCCACGTTGAAATCGAGATGGAGACGGCTGTTTCGACATCAAGAAGCCCTCGTCAGATGCATCGCATCTTGCCTGACCAGCAGCAGGCAGCACAGCAGAATATCCATCGCCTCCCATCAAGCTTCCCTCGATTCGCTCTAACATAATGTCCTATGTCTCACCCACGGCCCTCACGCTCTCGCCGTCGCCGTTACCAACAGGTGGTCGCCACCACCACTCGACTCGACTGGGCAAGTCCAGACACCCAAGCGCCACTGCAGTGTGCCCACGAGTCCGTCCTTTTCCAAGTCAAGATTGCCCTGGGCCTATCTGCCCTGCCTGCCACGGCACAAGCCAAGCCAAGCTCACCAAGCTGGTGGGCCTAGCTAAACGATAGTGTGTGGTGCGTGTGATACACCAGGACCTGGACCTGGACCAGGACCAGGGGCGTGTCTGGTGGCTTCTGCGGGTCTCACATTCTGCCTCCAGACCAGACCGTCAGAAAATCCACATGCAAGTTGAGAACAGTCAAGTCTGGTCAAGCCTGGCCCAAGGTTGATCACAGCCTGCAATGTTTGCACAAAATACGGAGAAGCCCACTACTGGCCTGGTCTCGGGACATCCGCTCGCTGACGAGACAACTGAGGTCAGCCTGGCCTGCGGTACCGAGCCCAGGCATAAAGCACTGACCTTTGCTACCAAAGTTGTGTGAAGAGGCAATTGGTTCGCCCCTGAGTTCTTGGGCGAGAAGCGAAGACTGATGATTAATCTCCCAGAGTACGCCCAAGTTATCGTGCATCTCGTCTGAGTTGGCTTCGAATGCAATGTCACCTCGTAGCAACCAGATTGGGCCGCTCTGATGGCAGGACTGCCAACTTGAGCGCTGGAGATAAAACCACTACATCATCATTACTGCGGTGGTGGTCTCGGCCTGGTGCCAACTCTGGCAGCCCTGCAGGGGTAGAGGCCACCGGCGTCACGATTTGCAATTGCCCTGGTGGACATCCCAGCCAAGAGTGTCGGACCTGGTCGCGTGGCTCTTGTTCATGTTGGCACCTGGCCAGGTCATTTTGGGACCTGAAGAGTCAGCGGAAGACGGAGCAGTATGGTTTTCAACGAATTGGTTTGCCAGCAAAGACTTGATGAACAGCATTCATTGTGTAAGCTGTTGCGATGCTTAGTCAATGGTGAACAGCAGCTGTGAGATAACCAACGCATCGGCCAGATTTGGGCAGGGTAGAGGATGTGGGTTATTGGGACGCCTTGACGCCAGCCCATAACGACTCCAAGCCTCGAATCTGCTGGTAGGAGAGCTCTAATTTCTTGTCGGGCTATTAGCAAATTTCATTGCCTTGTCTGCTTCTACCATCGGGATATCTTCTGGCAATGCGTTTGACCTTACGCCCAAGAGAATGGCCCGAAGGATACTCATCATGGACTGGAAGTTCATTTCCTATGAACGCCATCCGCTTGCATAACTCGAAGCTGAAAGTCGCCTGCAGGAACAGGGACACCCCGTGCTCGACTCATGAGACAGCCGATCAGGTCACTCGTGGCTGACGGTGACCTAAATCCAACTAAACCCCCAGCCTATAGGTTAGCACCATCAAAAAGCAACGACTACAGGCTTGTACTTCGTCTGAGCGAGCTGAGCCAAACTCACTGGTCTGCCCCTCGGATCTTGCCGTCCAATACTCAAGCAGCACCACAGATAACCTATAATTTTACAATCTAACGACTGTTATTTTGGGCCATTCTCACCTGCGGGTCCACACCTGAGACATCAAATGGCCACTCCGGAGTTGAAACCGCTCATTCTCAAAGTTCAATTTGTGCTGACAATCGCTCGTGGCGTCAGACTTGGCCATCTACTGCTCCCATCAGCCGCAGGAGCAGATCTCGGTTTTCCGCTCCTGAATTCACATCCTCTTATTGCTCCGACTCTCGCGTCATACCAATCCATCTCCAGAATAATACCCAGAAAAAGAACAGACATTCGTACATCATCGTCCACAACACGACCAACCCACTACGTCGATCCCTCGTGGCTCCCAAGCCTAGAACCACGCCATGTCTAGCCCTTTATTCCAACTAACACACCATCGGCAAGCATCTCGGCCACACTGTAGTTGCCCATTCCAGAGCCCGCCAGCCCAGATATCAGCTGGCATGTTCTTTGTCTCAGCGTTTCTTCGGCCGTTGCCATAAATTGCTCCCCTTGGCCCCAGCGCCGGAACACAAGTGTATTAATAGCAGCGGGTGCCATTCCGCAGGGCTGGGCTGCGATTCCAGGCTCGATGTGTATATGTGCAGAAATGTTGCGTACATCGGTCCGTTCAGCGCTGTGATACGTAATGGTGCTACTGGCCGGATTGTATGTCATAACTGATTTTGTGATGAAACTAGCTGTGGTGAGTGGAATCCACCATGTTAGTGAAATGTATCAATGCTAGTATTCTGAACTCATAATAGTCAAAGGTGACATCCCTAATGTCTTGATATCAACTTAGAACCACAGTGACAGTACTTGTATTTCTGCGCAGTACACCAAACAGTACTGCTTTCCCAGCAGCCACGTGAAGAGCCTCCAACCATGGAGAATACGTCGATCGCAGTTGAGTTGTGGTCCAGCCCAGACTTGTCTCTCCCCTGAACCGAGACAACTTCATTCCCGGAGCCCTACCCTCCTGTTTCGCCAAGACCACTCAAATACGTTGATCAAAAAGTCTGTTAGATTCTGTATAACATGGGCTCTTCGAATGAAATCTCGCACTGAACACAGGGTCTTATACATCCCCGGCTCTAGATCGTGGGGTAAAATGTAACCCCATACCCTGGAATCTAGTCCGTCCTCCGTACTGTGTCTCGGCATATCAGACGCGGTTAGTCACTCACGCTGTCATTGCAATATCTCAAAGACATGGTAACTTTATTGCTCTGTATTAACAACACTGTCTTTATGGCTTCGCCCGTCACCGTCTAAACGCTGCATTCCCAAGCCGTTCAATCTCACGGCCTTCATGTGAGTCCCTCCCCGCCGCCTCGAGTAGTCTCTCCCACGCAGGTACGTTCTTGAGACGGATGGCTTCCTCGGCCGCCTTCACCCGCATTCCGCACTTCTCATACATGGTGATCGACTGGCCGGGTTCTAGACCCGTGCATTTTGGGACGAATAGAGCGGCTAATCGGGGATTTCCGGCTTGTAAAACAAGATTGTAAAATGGCTGTCATGGATTTAGACGTTAGTATTTGGACAACGAGTGCCGAAGCATGAAACGGGTCGTCTGGATTATACATACCTGCCAGCCGATTGGGCTTTTCTTTATCTTGGATGTCTCCTCAATCTCGCTCCAGTCTCGTTTTGCAACCAGTGCGCGCAGACTAAACCAACCGTGTTAGTACCCTGGCTCAAGTTTTCAAGGGGCTTAAATATATTGTCATGAAGCTAGGTGGTAACGTACCGAATCCACCATGCAACTTTCTCTGGAACTTTGAATTCGCTTTGAATCTTCTTTGCTCGGCCATGGTAGCCTAGTCGAATAAGCTTGAACATGGTCTCATTGACGCTCAGTCCGGTAAACGAGTCGGTCAAGTCGCGATCCAAAGTCTCTTGCATCCGCAGTAACGTTGTCGTTTCCTTCAGAGCATATAGCTCCGTCAGATAGTCTTTAGAATCGGAAAGTAGCTTAGCAGCCAGGGCAAGTTTGTCCGCGGCAGTTCGAGCATCCGGCTGCTGCAAGGATTCACGAATGAAAACATTCGCTCCGTCTACCCTGCGATCATCTTGATAATACAAATCTTTAAGCACGCTGTTGTCTCCTTCAGCAATGGCTAAGGACTCCACCATCGCCGTGGCTGTAGCCCGCGAGTTAATAACCCGAAAGAATGACGCCAATGGCAGCTTCTTCTTCAGTTTTAGGAGCACCGACAAGATCAGGTCGCTATCCCCACTCTCGATTGCCTTGTCGAGTGCGAGTTCATCCTCCTCCATATCCAGGAGGAGGGGTACTTGTCTGCCCCCTCGGGGTTCATGATTCAGGAGTTCTGTCGCCAAACGTCCACGTCCTTCATGATAGGCTGCCCTTGCAATCTCCTCAAAGGATATTCCTGGTTTGCCAGACAGTCTCTCGACTACAAGTCGGCAGATGGTGTCTTCATCTTCGGCGCCGTTACGTACCTTTGTTGACGCCCAGTGTACATATATGCGGTCAGTGGGAAGCTTCAGATACCCCGCAATCTTCAAGGCAAGTAAATAGTCATGTCTCTGAAGGAGGCGTTGCAGTATTCTCTCGGGTGTGAGCCGGTGATACTGCTCAAAAGACAGAGGCATCCCCACATTGTAGTCGCGGATGGCATTTAAAACTCGCAACGTCTCGCACATATCCACGAAATCATCGCTGTTGTAAATGTCCAATACTGACTTGCCAAACGAGGCCGCTTTCAAAAGTCGTTTTTGCCACTTGATGTCAAACTCACGACCCGCCGCATTGACGCATATGTCCACGGCTTCAGTTAGATTGGGGCGTATGAGTTGAATGTAGTCATCTGCTTTTGGTGATTCCAGTTCGAGTTGGGTGACCGCATCCAGCAAAATCGAGGCCGGCGAAGACTCAGATGAGTGGCCAAACACGTCCAGTGTATCTGCCGGTATTCTCTCCAGAAATTCACAAAAGTCATTCGTGATGAGCCGTGCTCCGTCATACTCTGTCCTCACGTTAGTGCCTCAATTCCGTTATTGAACGATTTGACCTGGTGCGCGTCATACCGGAAATGACATGTACTCTCGTGCTATCATAGATGTAAGACGACGACTGATCGCCAGGGCCAATGATATGTACTTCGTCTTCCCATGCTATCAGGGCGTCCGTTCCACACCATTCAACGTATTGCGGGGGTGTTTGTGAGTCAGAATTGTGTTCAAAGAGCGGTTCTTGAAAGTCGCTGGTAATGACGTGTGCGGTCCCTGTTTTTGAATACAGGTTCACGAATCGACCATCTGGAGATACGCTGATGTGGCTGAATGGCCCGCTATCGACATAGCGATCTTCGCAGTCCGTGGCATCTACCACGTACACCGTAGATCCGACACTCAACAGAACTTCAACAGACCGAGACAGAGTGTGGTCTGGTGAGATGATTGCCCATGAATGAATTTCAGCCTCTGGGGTGGCTGCCAGAAGTCTTGGACGTGGTTCAGAGTATGATGATACTGTGAGAAACGTGTTGTTTCCCAACAAAGCCACCATACCGCTGTCGTAAAAGCTACCGATCTCAAGTTAGAGTGTGCAGCTTCACAAGGCAATATGTGACGTGCTTACCGGCATGACTCAACGCCATAGTTGTCGGCACCATGACCCAAAGAGAAATTACTAAAGTCTCCTTGCAAATCGTAGCACCGTACATCACCGTCAGCGGTCACGACTAACAGTGACTCGTCTTCTGACCAGCCAAGCCCTTTGATGTGGCTGTTCTCCCAAGGAATGGAGCGGAGTTTCTTTCCTGCCAGGCTGTAAATATCAATGGCGGGTTTTGTCGATCGCCCAGGTTGGTATGCCTGCAGCTTTGAGTCGTCTCGCCATAACGCTGCGTCGTTGTCAGTGAGAACCCCAAGGCTTATGACAATGTGTCTCTCAGGATTGCAGTCTCGTCTTTCTCCGCAGGCAGACGGTTTGACAGATTTGACCCTTTTCCTGACTTGGTGCTTATCTCATACCTAATGCGCCGGCATACGGGGCTCCAGCGACGATGTAATTGTCAAGATCCAAATCTTGGTCAAACACCTCGGTATATTGTTGAGTCTTGCGAAACCACTTGTCCCCTACGCTCTCCCAATCTGCTCTTGCGTGAAGGGTATCCATCATAAGTTTCGGTTCATTATGGGCCGCGTCATGCCACACACATTCGTAAACAGGATGAAGGGAGCGGGATGTGCTGCGACGAGGGTGAGTTATGAGTTATGACCGTTCAAGTCACCGATGGGTAGAGCTTCGCGGCATTCGAGGGAGAGCTAGCGCCTCACTGAAGCTGCGTCACCGAGCTCAGGGAGGTTGGTCGCTCCTGCCAATGCCTAGGGCTATTCCTCGGTTAAACGGCTTGTTGGACAATTGAGGAAGGACCTGCCCCGCCAATGCCAGCACATCCAACCTCTGAGATCAAACAAGCTCGGCTCTTGATGAAAATGCAGCTTCTGCATCTTTCACAATCAGGAGGATACTAGTTTTATTTTCCATATTCGTTATTGCAATATGCCAAACTGGAAAGACGAGTATCTCTCGTCCCTGAAGGATGCTGAGCTTCAGAATCCCGTGAACATGGAGCTGGTCCAAACATGTCAGTCCTCAACAAGCTTAAATGCCCCTCACTGAGCAGTGAGCACTGAGTGATAGGCAGGCTGCTAACAGCGACGCCAGGCTCACAGATGGCCGATCGCATATCTGCCCTCGAGGCCGAAAAGGCAGCACTGGAATCTCATGTCTCAAACGTTAATACTAGCAAGCCAGTTCCAGGGTCAAAAGCTGGGGAGACACCTAGTGCTGAAGACCCTGGCGTCGCTCAGCTTCGTCTCGATCTGGCCGAGACTCTCCGGTCCAAAGGTGTAGCAGAGAGTCGGCTACGGACGGCAGAGGAGGAACTCAGCAAACTACGAACCAAGTCCAAAGATGATTCACGTTGCATCAGAGATTTTACAGCTGAGCGGGCCTCACTCACAACCAGGTTAAAGGACCGAGAGCATGAAATACGGGAGCAACGAAAGCTACTCGAGGTATAGTGCTTTTGAGCCCATGTTCTCGCAGTTGGCGGCGTCAAAGACTTGGTTTTAACTCTTGATGTAGCAAGTACAGGATGAAATGATTACCTTGAATCTTCAAATGACCGTGGCTGAAAAGGAAAGAGATAAGGTCAAAAAGGAGAACAAGGAATTGGTCGACCGTTGGATGAAGCGCATGGCCCAGGAGGCCGAGGCCATGAATCTTGCCAACGAGCCACTGTTCGACAAATAGTCCACGCCACGGACGCGACTATGATTATGACGAAGACTACTGCGATTGAGGCTTTAGAAGGCGCCAGGAAGAAAGCGTATATGTTATGCAGGCTATAATTTGGTATGTACTTGTATGCAAACCGGATGTCCCTCCAACAAACCCCAAGCTATTCCTATGCACTAATGTTCTCCAAAAAGACATAGGCATTTTATCGCTGACAATAAAGAATTCCCTCTAGTTCTACTATTTGCGAGTGGAGATGAAATATGGTCCACCAGCATTGGTCCAACTGACAAAACCTTCGGGGTATATGCACTCTTCCACGTCGAGGATGGTACTACCAACGTCGTTGATGTTGTGGCTACTCTTGAAGTCGGCCACGAAGGATCTGAGTGAAATGATTTTGCAGCCCGATTTCAGATCCAGAAACATGCGCACCAAGTCGTCATTCAACTGCGACGTAAAGGCCTTGTTGTTAACTAGAACGACATCGGCTCGTTTCAGGGCGTGTATGACAAGATTCTTACGGAAATCGCCTCGCTCTAGGTGAACCTTGCCAGGCTTGATCCCCCACAGCATGCAGCGGGCGTCGAACTCGGCAATTTGCGCCTCGGCAAGGTTGCATGCATTTTCCATCATTTCGCAACCCCAGCTTTCGCATCCGATTTCCAAGGCAGCTTGCAGGCAGACGTTCCCCACGCCAGATCCCAAGTCGACGAATACTTGATCAGACTTCATTTTGGTCTGTTCAACCAGAAGCTTTGATATAAAGGGATGCAGCAGCTCTCCGTAGACATAGTCAGTACCGTTTTCATACTTGGACAAGAGCTCCACCTTGGGTGCAACTGTTCGGTCATAGACTTGGTCGAGAATAAAAGCGATGAGTTGTCGCGGGAGTTCATGCATCTTGTCGAGGTTTTTGGCAATGATTCCGTCTTCAACCAGTCCCAACAACGTCTCATTGTATTCGTGCAACGCGGCCTTGAAACCCGCCAAATCTTGAATATTTCGGTTCGAGGCCTTTTCCAGCCGTCGAATAAGCCCCGTGTTGTGATTGGTAAACGGTTCTGCTTCTTCTTCTGTAAGGTAAGTTTCGGCGACGTGGCGAACGATTCTTATGCTCGCTTCGACAGCATCTATCTTGTCCTTGCCCCAGACCAGTTCGAACCTGTAGCATTTCAGTTAGCGATTGTTCCTAGTGAGTCCGTCGCCCAATGAATACTAAATGAGCAATGAAGCCGAGAGAAAGAAGGGAGTGAGGGGGATCTTGCTTGCGCACTTTTCTCTAGGCTGCAGGCTAGGATACTGCAACTCTATAGCAACATCCTCCTTCTGCGCACCCATGACGGGCACGCACTTCTCCTCCAGAGAAGCCACCTCGACCGCATGGACAAACTTGAGCTTGTCATTGCGTCCCTCAAAAGCGCGAGAGTGTCGCAGCTTGCGATTCGCATCGAGGTGTTTATCCTCCGAGGTCCCTCTGCGCTGCCTCTTCCGAGTGTCAAGATTCATCCAGCCATCGTCCTCGGCATCGCTGTCCTTGTCAAAGGTTATCCGTTCGGCGGCGGGCGACCGCCTCGTCGATGAAACAGCGCCAGTCTTGCGCTTCCGGTCCAGCCGCTTCTCGTCCGACGACGAGGGATACGGCGAGTGACTCTCGTGTCGGGCGGACGAGGACCTTGGCGAAGGACGGTGAACAGGAGACGAGCGCGACGACGAAACGCCAGCTGAGGCCGGACCAGGACGAGACTTCGGCTTCGGCCTACTCGGTGTCGGGGCACGCTCGACGACGACCTTTTCGATGCGGATCTTTGGTGGATCAACCTTGAACTTGTTCCCTTTGCCGCCGAGAAGAGGCATGGCGACAGGCAGTGACGGTTCGTCCGTGGGAGGAGAGGGAGAAGGGGTGCACCGGGTGGTCAGGTCAAAGGCGAAAGTGTCTGATATTCTTGTCGTCGGCGCTCGGAGGGGTCTGGTGTTTCGCGACACCGTCCGTTCTCGTGTAGCCTCGTCTGCGACGACCAGCGGCGGCGGGCGGGCGTGGGGCTCAAAAGATGTTTTAAAGGTGGTACAGAAGGAAGAAAAATTGGCTATGCGTGAGCAAAGCAAAGCAAAGGAGTGGTGAGAATAGAAAAGAAACAAAAAGATACTATTACGTCTTTGGGGGGGGCTGTGATGCAAAAGAAGTTGGGCTTAAAAATTGTGTGAATGTTAGTGCGACGACTTGGAAAAGAGGCGTAGTCTGTCCGAGGGTCCTGTCGGGTGAGGTCTGGTCTGGTCTGGTGAGGCAGAGACACGACTTTCAATGTTGCTGGTTACGTGGGAGGGACCAGACCGAACTTGGAACTTGGAACTTGGAACTTGGAGGGACCATTGACGTGGAGCAGCAGGCAGGAAGGGTCAAGTGGTCTCAACTGGTTTGGTGCGTTCTGTGATGGGATCAATGATTGGCTGGACGAGGACAAAGAAACCTGACTTGGTAAAGTGTGGTGCGTAAAGTGCATCTGGGGTGCAGGGCTCATGGCGACATGGCAAGGCTTTGCGGTGCAATAAGTATTGTCACTGGTTTGTATGGTCCCGTTTGATGGCGTTGGTTGACATGGGCGTCGGGATGGCTGTATTGATGGGGAGTGAATGGTGAGGCTCTGCGCCGTTTGAGCTGCATGAATGCTGTACATGGTTGCCTGGAGTGGTGTGTTTGAAGTGAGGCGGGCAGGTGAATTCTCTGTGTGTGACATTAAGATGTCTTTGGAAGAAGGGCGACACTGTACTGTACACTGGAACAACTTTGAATGCTTCTGCATACCTAGGCAGTTATCTAACCCCTGCGATCGAAATGAGGAACTTGATGTGAGCCGCAAGTTGAACCCGGAAATACTGACCACTTACACCATGCAAACACATATATTTCTAAAAGATATGAGGAATGCTACTGTATCCTTCTAGGTATATGTAGTTACCTAGGTAGATGACATCCTTGAAAGTAACATCCCTGTCCACTGAATCTACCCAACTCAACTCCATATCCACATCACGGCTTCACAGCATATATCTTAAACGACCCTACCAAAGTCAGCAAGAACAAGCCCCCCCAAAACCAAACAGAAAACTCACCAGCCCATTCATTCAAATCCCCCTTCCCTCCACAGCATCCCCCCTCACTCCCACAGCACTCCCCAGAATAAACGTTCAAGTCACCGCCCGCATCCGCAAGCACAACATCTAAACCCGTCAGTCCCATCCACACCACAAACACAAAAACATACCTCTAAACCCAGCGTGCTTCAAGAAACCCTCATACTCAGACACCAGGCTCGCACCCGCCACACAACCTACATATAATCCTACATCCCGTCGAATTTCCTCGGGCAATACCTTCCTAGCAAGGATATCCGAAATCGCAACCCGTCCACCGGGCTTTAAAAGACGAAATATCTCGTTGAACGCGTCTTGCTTTTCGTCTCGTGGAACGAGGTTGATGACGCAGTTGGATATGATGCAGTCTGCGGTGCCGGCGGGGAGTGGTATATCCGTGATGCGAGCCTGAATGAACTGTATGTTGGTTTTGCCAGTCGTGGATAAGAGGTTGTTTGCTTTTGCAAGCATATCCTAACATGTTAGATGGAGCTGTAAGTGAGGGGTATACATACTTTATTCATGTCCACGCCGATGACCTTTCCATTTGGTCCAACCTTTTCACCGGCGAGAAAGACATCTAATCCTGCTCCGCTGCCGAGGTCGATGACTACTTCGCCCTGGGATGTGTTAGCCGGGTTAGGAATTAGGCGTGATACGTACCTTGCGTAGGGTCGCCATGGCAAGCGGATTGCCACAGCTTAGACCGAGGTTTGCGCCGTTAGGAATGGACGCGAGGTCTTGGTCTGAGTAGCCGAATGCTTTGGCGATGTTGGTGTCTGGCGTGGTGGATGTAGCGGCTTGGGTGTAGCGTTGGGAAACGCTGGAGTAGATTTGGTGGGAGTCCATGATTTGAGTTGATTTAGTGTAATGAAGGTTTGGGAATTAGGATGGTGATTCTTTGGATATGTGAATCATGCTGGTGTTATAAGTGATGGTGTTGGTGTGCTAGTCCGAATGAGGCAATTTTCGATATGTCACTGCTGATGTGCAGATGACAATTGACAACGACAACAACAGCAGGTCTACAGCTGTGCTAAAGTTTCCTGGCCAGGTATACTAGCATTCCGCGTACAATTTAGGCGTGTTACTTCTTTGTTCCAGTACTTGCTGAAATCACACTACGCTCACCATAGGTAGGCGAAATACACAATCAGCTCCAAAAGACACCAAGTGGCGACATCACCAAACAATCAGACATCGGCAATGCCCCCGATCATGACAAAATGCCTATCCCTCCTCCCTAATATGATCAATCAACGCAAACAACAACTGATTACTCACTCTACACCCATCCCTCACCCCCAAAGGGCCCCGAAACCCAGGCCTTAATCGTCCATAAATAACAGAAGCCTGTACGCCCGCGTAATTTTGTTCCGCAATCATAAGATACGCCTCTCTGCACCGAGTAGTCGACTCATTTGCCTGTGGCGGCTCCAACATGCAGCATTCATCCTCATGCCACGACCCATAGCCCCCCGTCCTCCGTACTACGATTCAATATATCGCAGTTTCCGGGGTCCCTTGAAAACAGCGTGTCTTCGGCACAACATTCGGTGGACACGGGATGGTGCTCGCTGTTTTTATCGGGCACCTCGAGCGAGGGGTCGGAAAAGGATGAAATAGAGTCGCAAGCCTGTTTGGCGCCGCTATCATCTGTGAATGTAGAATCCAAGCGTTCACCGAGCTGTATCTTTAGACGGTCAATTTCTGCCATAGCCTCACGTAGTTTCATTTGACTTTCTTCGAGCTCCGACTCCAAGCGGGTGATGTAGCTGCGTACTCGTTCGCGATGTCGTCGCTGGTTGTTGCGAACTCGTGAAGCGTGGTCTTCTGATTTGGTGGACCATTTTATGATGCGGGGGGGAGGTGGTTGGATTGTTCATTATGGGGTTTGTTTGAGACGCTCATTTGGTGTAGTGTTTGTGGGATGTGTATGGATGGGTTGCGTAGGCGATAGAATGGGTGAAGTGAAGTGAAGTGACATGAAGTGGGGGTATAAATATGGTAGTGGCGCCTCATATTGGCGTTGTTACACGGCGCTCGCAGGGCAATATCCGTGTGTAGTTGGTTACCGTGATATTCGGCTCGTTGTAGAGTATTTTGAAAATTGTCGGTATCACCAAGCCAACAATACATGGAACCAACCTCCGCCTGTGACGGCACCAAATTGAGAGATCTTATCCACTCCACTGGAGGTCTTTGCCACGAAGAATGTTGAGATGAGTCTACATGTTCAATATTATAGTCTTAGTCTTGTGGCGATGGGTTGGTACTTACCAGGCCCCGGAGCATAAGAAACCGTCTTTCAGGGTTGTAAGATGGAAACGTCACTCGATGATTGGGAATGAACGAGTTTCAACAGTAAGGTTAGTATTATACAGAGTTAGCCCATGTGGCATGTGTGGTAGGTATTTGAACACTTTGGTATTTCAGAAGCGGCAAATAGCCTCGCATATCAGAGTGGTCATATACCAGCTTCACAACATCTACAGTTCGTTGCAAAACTTCATGACAGTCATGGCTGTCTAACCCTTTCAGCAAGACAATTGGCTCTCACCCCAACAGTGACAGCCTTGCTTTCGAAACAAAACTTTCCATACAGATATGGTGTTAGCCAAGTATGATGAGGTTGGCAAACGCACCAGCCTAATCAAGTCGTTAGATCCTCAAGACGCTGGGAGAGCAGATTGACGCATACATACAACATACATATTTCACTCTTGTCGCAGCCTTGACTCGAGACGAATATCTTGTGCCCATGTCGGTAGCACCGCATTGACGGTAGCTCTGATCCTAGTGTGCTATTTATATTACCACCTTCACATGGAGTTGGTCGCCCGCCGTGGGTAGTATACAATAGCTAGGGCTCAAGACGATTATACGTTTGTTCGACAGAGCGACTCAAATATTGCCATTGTGGCAAGGTGCGAGAAGCTAAACTGACAATTGTTCTTACGATCAACTGGTTCCAATAACCCTTGGAAGGTGTCTCTAGTTGAATTCTATATGATAGTCCATCTTCCAAAATAATCCGGTCCAGATTAAGTTCCTATTAAAGCTGCAGTCTCATACCACCGCCATGTCAGTCAACGCAGGAGCCTCAACCCACCAGACTTTGAACAGAGGGTCAGTCCATATTAGCCACTCCTCATCGCCTTATCAACTGGTCTCATGTCTCTCCTGTCAAGGCACACCGTCAAACATAAACATATCTTATCAAACACCAATGCCATCTAACATCCATCGCCATCACCCTCAAACTAAACACGCAGCTCATACCATCCGTCACAACTCACCCCTCACCTCACCCATCCCTGAAGCACACCCGTCCACAACACCAGCATTAAGCTCCGACCTCAAGCTCAGCTCAATACCACTCACATCTGCAGGAACCAAGGTCGAGCTCAAGCCCAAGCTGCCAACTCCACCAGACCGCATCCCGCATGACAATGACAAGCATCCATCCTTTTCGCCCAGATGTCGTTTTGCATCACCCCGCTCGGTGGCAAAAAAGTGGTCAATGCTCAATTATTAACAGAACATAACAGCAACATCGCGATCCACCCAAATGACCATCTGTCAAGTATAGTACGGAGTACGACGTTGCAAGCCCTCCCCGCAATCTCACCAGATGACCCCCGAATGTGATTGAAGCCTACATAGTAGCGTAGCTCGGCAAGGAACAGAAACTGCGGAAACGGACACAGATAGCAAGAAAAGCTGGAAACTACTGCGTCTAGGCCAGCCGCAGCAGGGCCAGCAGCAGGGCGAAAAGTCAATTGACGACAAGGTATTGGAGAGTCGTTCGAGCTGGGACCCCTCTTCTCCTCATTTATCTGCAGTTTCCTTTGCCCATTTGGTCCACCAGCAGACGCAATGAAGGGGATGAGTGGAGGACAAGACGAGGCAGACAAAGTTGCAAGGGTCGTAGGGCAAATCGTATTCTTGCAGGGCTGTGTGAATTATTGGTCCAGACCAGGCTAGATGGCTCGATCTACAAGATAGCTCCAAAATATGAACCTGGTTCGCAGACCTTCAGCCGCATCTTGAATCTGGGACGTCTTTCATTGATGGCAACTTGTCGACTCTTGCGGAGACGAACTTCCAGCTTCAACGTTGTGGTTCCCTCCCAATTCAACAACTTGGTCGTAGTACTGTACAGTAACCAAAGTAGTATTCTTGACGTCTACAAGCCTCAAGCCTCAAGCCACGGGCGACAGCCGCCGGTTCTAATGCATGGGCCTGACTCTAATTCTTTGGCAGCGAACATGTCCCGAAACTAGGCGGCTGCCAAACACTGAAGCTACCCAAGGTAAGTAAGTGCAATCAATCGTGGCGGGCTACTGCACACCTCGTAGATGGAGGAATTATTGCGCTTGTACGGCGTAGGTATTTGCAGAGCTGCGAATAAGGCTGCAGTCAATCATGTTGTCAACTTGGCAATATAAGGCTATGATCTTCGTAGCAGGTAATCCTTGCAAGAACGACATGTGGTGTCTTGGAAGGGGATGGATGGCCGACGCAGAGCTGACCTTACCAACAATGTACAATGTAGCAAGTTGGTGTGATGAAGCGTGGCTTGCTGAGCGCTTGACTGCCGGATTGAAGTCTGAATATCTTCCCATCGCCATCATGAGCACTCGGCGAGACCGATGCTCACCATCTCGGTCTCACTCACCTAGCAACCAAGCATCAATTATGTCGCGCATCTTTCCCCTCCGTGGCTTCAAGACATCGGCCCTGAAATTTACCCCCAATTCCATGTCAGCACCCGGCCGTTCGGTTGGTGCGTGCGTCCGTGGCTCCCTCAAGTCCAGCCACTATCTACACCGGCACTCAAAAACCACCACTCACGCAAAATCGTGGCGACGAGGAGACACCAAGCGGCTTGGGGGGCTTTTTCCAGTTTCCCGCCTGTCGTCGTCGGAAATCGGAATGCGTTTTCCCCCAACCCAGCTGTGTTGTGGCACTTGACTTTTGAGAAGCTGCCCTGGGCTGTATGTTGTATGTTTTGTGGGAAAATTGAGTTTGTGCATTTTTTGCGGGCCGGAAATTGAGCCCGAGTACGGAGTACTCCGTACAGTACTCCGTAGATTTGCAAGATTCTGTTTGTGCGGTTGAGACTGGAGATGGCATCATGCCAAGTCAGACTGCCGTTGTCACGCCACTGACTGACGCAGGGCAGGGAATGAATCCCATTTCGCATCGACCCATGATCCTGGGATGCAGAAGAAACATGCATTTGGTCCACTTCCGAGGATAATTGTGATTTAAGTTCTGCCGCGGCTGTACTTCTGACAACTGAATATGCTCCGACTGGCAATTCGACAAGCGGAGGTCATGATTCCGTGTGAAGTTCCGTCTGCGGTCTTGGAGGCATACGCACTCCTCACTCGTCAAATGGCTGTCACGAGGAACAAAGACGCAAAGCTGAAGCACGAAGCCTAGGCTTGCTTGGCTGTTCCCCAACCAGCCATCGAATTCACGGGGCCAAGGCGAAAGGCTTGTGTGTGTCTGTTGTACGTACGTGCATGAGTATGCAGGGCACGCAGTCGCAGCCAAGCATCCGTTGGTTCAAGTCACATCAATCAGACTCCATGTCGAGTGGATTGACCGTGCCGTCGGGGCGATAGCCTCCAACCCGCCATCTTCTGTGCCATCCATCGACCGGACGCATCTTGACAAGGAGCGTTACGTCCACCAGACAGCACTCTTTCATCCCCATCAGTCTGGTGGCGTGGATGTGGATGGATGCGGCTTGCTCAGGACAAGGAGTCTGGTGTTGGCAACTTGAAGTCCAGATCTCTGTTCCCTGTCCTGTCTTGTCCCTGTCCCTGCTCCTGCTCCTGCTCCTGCCACATCCTCACCGAACTGCACCTTCCATTTCTCATTTCACACTCACCCCACCTCACTCCTCAAATGAGTGCGTTGCAAAACAACAAAAAAAAACAACCCAACCAAAGGAAACCCTATTTTCAAAAATAAACCCTCCATCACATATCACTTCTCTACCTGCCCTGCAAGACATTCTCCCCCAAAAAAGCAACCCCCAAGCCGCCGATACCTCTGGTCTGCGTCACATCCCATTCCCACAGTCACAACAATCCTGGATCATGGGCGTCGTTCCGGTTCGCCCCAGACCCCAGCTTCTCCACATGAGTCCAAACCACCGACCCGGTGCTTCAAATCGAGGCGCTCTTCGCTTTTCTCTCTCGTCTCTTTATCTACTCTTGTGTGTGTACCCCTGTCAGTCCTAAGCTGTTGGTCGTGGGATGTGCCGCGCCATCCTTGCTTTGCCTTCCCGTCTCGTCTCGTCTCGTAGCTTTTTTGTTGTTGGTGCTCGTCTTTTCTCCCTTGTGATTAAAAACGGCTTGATATCCTGAACTTCTCACCTGCTCTTTCTTCTTTGTACCTTTTTCGTCTCTGCAACCTTGTGCTTGGCTAGTTTTGTCCATGTGAAGAGCACTTCCATTGGGTCCAACACATTGTCAGGTGTTGCTGTCATTGTGTAAATTCCATCTCCGCTCGACTTTTACGTCCACCAACAAATACATATAACGCCAAACGTCTCACCTTCAAAATTCCGGCAACGATTCCACTCAACCTGCCCAAATATCAAACACCAACAATGCCATCCGTCAAAGAATGGGCCACATCCTTCAAATCATCACGCAGATCATCCCTCGACCCAAGTCGCACCTCCCAAGTCTCCCTCTCAAACATGGACGTCAACGACAGCGAGCGCACTCTCGTGAATACACACACCCTCGAGGTGCAAGACCTGCAAACCTGCACGTCCGAACAATCCCAAGATCGTCGCTCATCAGCCTCATCCTCCTCCGACCAACCCAGCCAGGCAAAAGACACACGCTCCATCGAAAGACGTGTAGATTACTGTGTCGTCGAGGATGACCGGTACGCCGTCCGTTTCGGCAACTACACTGGCGTTTGGGCGGGCGATGCTGCTGACTCGGTACCCCAGACGAGGAGTCGGTACTTTGGCGATCATATTCATCAGCAGGCGTATGGGAATAAGCCTTGATTTGGTCAAGGTCATTTTACGGTGCTTTTTACAATAGCCCGGGTTTGGATACTTTTGAATGGGGTGGTTATTTGGCGCAACATCGCATACATGGCTTTTGCTGTTGCGTGTAACTGACTGGCGTATTTGGCGCCGCCAAGTTAGATGTGGTGTTCTAATTGCTTTGCTTTTGCTTCCTTTTGTATGTAGCATCTTGGATTAGCGTGGCGTCTGTAAGAACTTGTGGAATATACACCAGACTTGACTGGATCAAGATTCAATTGCTACTGTTTGGATTGGTCTTGTAGAAGTGGGATTGATGAGTCTCGGCGATTAAACGGAGTTCAAATCTTGGTGCCGCCTTTCAATCTTCCTAGCGACATGAAGTTCTGGACTCAATCTGTCTTGCAGATCTGACTTGTCAACGTCTCAAAATAAAATACTTACCTAATGCTCCGTGCATATTAATAATACAGAGACGCCATGACCAAATACGCCAAGTATTGCTGTCTCACAGCTCTGTAGGGTAAGACATTAAACACCCACCAAAGTTGGATTGACTTCACGCACACTACCAGACACAGCAAACACTTGCACAGTTGCAGTCGAGTGTCTTCATACACGGTAAAGCTCATATGTACTCCTTAATCAATCATCATTCATCAGCAACTCTCATCTAACGCAAGATTGAAGTCATCAACCAGCTAATGCAATCAAAAGTTCGCTGCATCCTAATCACCATAAAGCCACCACCTCCACTTGACACATCCAAACCAACATGCATGTAATCCATCCCAGCCTTCACCAGACCCAACAACCACAACCGTCGAATCACACTCAACACTTCCATGTATTGTACCGTACTTTCAACCAACATACCTACTTAAGTACTGCATACTACGTCTACGCTCACCATTCACTGCGCCATTTGATGTACCTTGTTAGTTCAGCACGCATAACCAACATCTCGACCATTCAAGCACATCACATCACATCAACCAATCCGTCTCATCACCAAAAATGCCGCAATAGCATAGCCACTCGCTCATTAAACTAAATTCGTCATCTAATATCCAAGTTCTATTCTACCGCTTCAACGTCCTCTGCTTTTCCGCATCCGTAGCCACGTTCCTCCCCTCCACCAACAGACCCTTCTTCCTCCTCACTCCGTCCATATACCTCTTGGCAACGTTCTCCTTGTCCGCCAGCTCACCTAGGTCCTCTAAATCGTCCTCCGTAAATGGCACCCAGAACGGATCTTCATCGAGAATTTCAAACCCCGCAAACACAAGCTGGGGCTGCGCCGCGCCGCTCGTCCTCTTCCGCATCTCGTCTGCGAACCCGAAACTCTCGGCGACCGGCAACACGGCTTGGATTGTGAAAAACGGCGTGCCTTCCTTCATTGTTTCCGCTACGACTCGTCCGCGACGGCGGGTGAGCACGTCGTACACCCGGCCGAGAACCTCGGTGGATGCTTGAATCTCCACGCTGTACATGGCGAGCATGAGGCGGGAAGACCAGTCGAGGAAGGCGGAGCGCAGGGACGCCTGGAACGTCTTGATGATTTCGCTGGTGAGACGGCTGAGTTTGTCGCGGGCCGAGGTGTCGTCGTCGGGGAGATCGAGGGTGACGTCTTCGATGAAGACCGCCACTCCTTGCATGGGTTCGTTGCATAGAGGGCCTTGAGCCGTTGCCAGCTGGAAGGCATATGTGATCTTGTCTGCTAAGTGACTTGGGTGGAGGGCTTCTCCCACCCGGGGAGCACTTGTCTCTGCTGCCTCGCTTCCAAATAGCTTGGGTAAGATGGCGTCGTTGGTGGCGTCGATGAGTAGATTGGGGCCTGTTCTTCTGGGACCAAATGCGGCAATGCTGTCTACTCGGTTCTTCCAGATATCTCGACCTTTGCCGGTTTCCAGCTGCTTCTGAAGTTGCTTCTTGAGCTCGTCGACGGATAGTGTATTTGCCGCGGTGACTGCTGTGTCGGCGACAATATTGTCCTGACCGTCTGCCTGCTCCTGGTCCTCACCGTTCTCGGTGGCTTTGCTTTCCGTGTATAGGCGCTTGATGGCATCGCCGTTCTTGAGGAGAAAGTCTGTGACATCCGATGGAAGGGGCCGAACTCGTAGTGATATCGTGACTTGTTTTGAGCTTGTGGTCCCCACGACAGCACCTCTGCCGAGCTCCTTGTTTACTGGGGGCCTCATCTCGTCCACGCGGACAATCGTCTCTCTGTATGGAACGATGGGAGCTCCAGCTTGAATGTCACACCGTGCAAACCTTTCTTTGAGATCGGTAAGACAGCGCTCCAGGTGAAGTTCACCAGCCGTTAGTAACACGTGCTCACCGCTCGCAAATCGCTCGTACTCTGCACACGGGTCGCTCTGCACAAGGAGCTCCAGGCCGTGAATCATCTTGTCCAGGTCGGCTGGGTTCACCGGCTCCAGGGCTACTCGAACAATAGGCTTTCCTGCCATGCTCACTCCGGCCAGGTTGATTGCTCCATCGAGTCGGCTGCAAAGAGTCCCAGATTTGAGAATCTTGCCCTCGAGGCCGCCGATACCGAAGACGACACCTGCAGGCACCGAGTCGAGTGATTCCAAATTTCGCCCCATGAGCATGTACAGAGCACTGACTGCTACTTCTTGAGGTTGTGGTTCCGCTGTCGGATTTGCCGGTGACCATTTCGGAGGAATAACGTACAGTGTGTCGCCAACTGATAAGGTTCCCGAGTAGATTCGTGCAAATCCAATCAAGTGTTCTGGATCTACTTTTTGCTCCTCCGTTTCATCATTATTAATGTGAGTATTATCAAGTGCCGTGGTCAGGTCGTTCATAGAGTCCTTGTTTGCCTCCTGTGCGGCTTTGGCTGCCTCGGCTCGCTTTTTGCGCGCCAGCTCTCGCGCTTCCTCGCCACTCATCTGCCCCGGCTTTCGCTTATTTTCAGGCAACTCGCTCTCTGGGATCGAGACCATCTTACTGACATAGGCGACCACAGGGTCCGACTTGTCATGTTTGAAAGAGATCATTGCTTCCTTGATAGACTTGTTGACAACTGCCGATCCTGGTGATTGCTCAATGAGATCGGGAATTCGCGCCGCCTGGGCAGCAGGTGGTGAGGGTAAAGACTCAACAACAGACACCAAGACGGCTGTTGAGAGCGGCAGCCAGGAGGCAAAGACAGTCGTTAGGAGCAACCTCGGGTCACGGGCTCGAATAATATGTGGTGGTATAGTTAGACTCAATGATTTCGTAACCTTTTCAAGCAGTGCCGGATCACCCTTGCCATTGTCACCACCGCATGTTGCTTGGTAGACTGTCCAGACCGGCTCGAGAACCAACTGAACAAACATTGGCTTGAGATTTCGCCCCTTTAAGTGTTTGGGACCCAAAACCTTTTTCGTCTTCGGGTCGAGGTAAAAATTCCCCCACAGAACCTTTTCCATCAGTCCTCGCTTAATGCCTAGTTTCTTCTCGTATAAACTAGCAAATTGCCGGCATGTAAACGCCCATCCATCAATAGCACTACTAAAGATGACATTATTCTTTTCCGGAGCAAAGTAGATGTCTTCGTCGTCACGCTCTTCGAATTGAAGGTCGCCAGCATCTGAAAAGTCATCGTCAGCAGAGGCTTTGGCCGCGACGGCCGCATTCACCCTTTCCTCCATCTTTTCCCTCCAGTTGAGATCCTCTTCCATTCGTTCACCCTGGAAAAAGCTTCCCAAAACAGCATTGACTTGTTCGAGGAGTTTGCTCAGATGAACATAGGCTTCGGCGGGCGTCATCTTCAACTCAGTCACCAACCGGTCCATCTTGTTAATCACCAATATGGGCTTTAATTTTTCTATCCATGTTTGCCGCAGGACAGTAACGGTTTGACTGCAAACTCCTTCAACAGCGTCCACGAGAACTACAGCTCCATCGCAAAGCCGTGACGCTGTGGAAACTTCGCTGCTAAAGTCAATGTGTCCAGGTGAATCGATTAGATTGATGAGGTACTCTTTAGGCTCAGGTGCCGCTTCAGGCGCAGATCGTCTAAGCATGGAAAAGAATAATGAGATGGCTGAAGATTCCATGGTGATTCCTCGAAGTTGTTCGTCTGGCCGTGAGTCGAGATATCGAATCTTGCCAGCCAGTTTTGGTGAGATGATGCCGTTTGTGGCGAGTAAGGCATCGGTGAGCGATGTTTTGCCATGATCAACATGAGCCAAGATACAAATCTATCCTCCTGTCAGTACAAGTTTGTGTGACTATTTGACAGTATCCTACATTTCTGATATCATTTGACTGCCTTTGCAGGCTTGCTAACTTTTCCGGTGTTACGACAGGCATGATGGGCGAATTGTGTCCCGCAACGGGCTATCTCGAGCAAAGATGAATGGGATCCTCGCTCTAAATACGCAAAGCCCCCGTGAGGCTATAACTTGTTTACACCTTGAGACGACACAGCTTGTGCCACTGGAGCTTTTTGAAGCTCTCGGATGTTGGTCAGCAAAAGCTCTCGTCGTACTTTTCAGATGCCTGATTGGATCATGGTGTGTGACTCTTTCGATGCAAGTTGCTCCACCAGCAGCCACGCCACTGGTCCTTGTTGGATGGTTTGGATCCCCCAGAAACAGATCTTATGATGCTCTATGAGTTGAGATGAGTCAAGTGCCTTTTAGTGCTGCCAAAGAGAGACGAGAAAGAAAAGTTTGCAAGACTATTCCTGTGTGACGAACCCATCAGACTTTTGCTACCTCCGGCCTTGCCTGCCGTTGAATCTTGATATGCCTATGCCTGCCCCTCGCTCGTAGCATCGACCTCTGGATGCCCCGCTTCGTAACCACACTCGCCGCACCATGCTTTCGCTCGGTACCTGCAAACGATATGCACTTACCCCCCACAGATGTGCACGTTTGTCGCATATCGGCACCACAAGCCCTAACAACACGAAAATTCCGTGAGAGAGTGTCGAGCCCCTCAAGCCAAGCGCAAAATTTCGGTTGCTGTGCCCCTCAACCCGCCTTCGACTCTCGACGAGACGACGACGAGCGACCGAACAAGATGGCGACGTACCAGAACGGCGTGGCACCAGCCCGCGCGATCGATGATGACAGTGATGTCGAGGAGGAAGCCCTGGTGGCCGAGTACAAGGAGCACGTCCAGTACGAGGATGGTGACGAGCTCAGCCAGACCACCTCACTGACCATGGCGCAACAAGCCGACGACATTCAGGCGCGACTTGTGCAGGCTGCTCAACCTCTCGACTTTTCAGCACCTTTGGAAGTCAAGTTCCAGAGCTACGACTCCTACTGCAGCCTGTTTCACTTCATCTTGAACTCTGAGGGACCTGTCGACCTCGAGCCTCCTTCGGTTAGTCTGCCCGAAGCACATAATAAATACATGAATTAAAAAAAATATCATGGGACCGATTTTAGGTGGAATAAGCTAGCACTAACACGAAATTATTAGTACTACTGGGCCTGGGATGTCATCGATGAATTCATCTATCAGTTCAACTCCTTCTCCTCGTACAGATCACGAATCGCTCGCCAAGCCTCCAACGAGGAAGAAATCCAGATCCTCCGCGAGAACCCCAACACCTGGGGCTCGTACAGCGTTCTCAACGTGCTGTACTCGCTCATCCAGCGATCCCAGATTGCAGAGCAGCTCGCCGCCATGAAGCGAAACGAGGACCCCGCCGCCGTAGCAGGCGAGTACGGCTCCAAGAACCTCTACAAGATGCTGGGATACTTCTCCATCATCGGCCTCCTCCGGGTGCACTGCCTGCTCGGGGATTTCAGCCTGGCCCTCAAGACGCTCGACGACATCGAGCTGAACAAGAAGGCCATGTTTGCGCGTGTCATGGCCGCCCACTTCACGACGTACTACTACGTCGGCTTCTCCTACATGATGATGCACCGCTACGCCGACGCCATCCGCATGTTCAGCCACATCCTCATCTACGTCTCGCGCACCAAGAACTTCCAGAAGAACGCGCAGTACGACTCCATCACCAAGAAGAACGAGCAGATGTACGCCCTCATCGCCATCTGCGTGGCCTTCCAGCCCACCCGACTGGACGACACCATCCACAGCGCCCTCCGCGAGAAGTACGGCGACCAGCTGCTGAAGCTGCAGCGCGGCGGCCCCGAGTCCCTGCCCATCTTTGAGGAGCTCTTCCGAGCTGCCTGCCCCAAGTTCATCTCCCCCGTCCCCCCCGACTTTGACAACCCCGAGTCCAACATTGATCCTGTCGAGCACCACCTCGCCGTGTTCATGGACGAGGTCAAGACCAACATGTGGAGCCCTACCATCAAGTCCTACCTGAGACTCTACACAACCATGGATCTGAACAAGCTCGCTGGCTTCCTTGAGGTCAAGCCCGAGGAGCTCCGATCCTGGCTCCTGGTCACCAAGCAGCGCACCAAGCAGCTGCGATGGAATGACCAGAGTCTTCTTGACGGCGAGCTGGTCAATGTTAGCGACCTTGACTACGCTTTGCAGGGGGTACGTTTTCACTCTTTCCTTTCTTTCCTTTTTCATTTACATGCTTGGTAAAACCATTCATACTAACTCTTTCACAGGATCTGATTCACATTTCCGAGGCCAAGGTAGGACGCAAACTAGTAGACTGGTACCTCCGCAACCTCTCCCGCACCTACAACTAGTTTCTATTCTTCTTCCCACAAACAAAAGAAACGAAAATAAAGAGAACCGGCACAAAACGTCAGAGCACTCCCATTCTACGCCTATAAAGCCAATGCGTTAGAAAACCGGGTAGACTCGGCGACAACTAACCGGACAAGTATGCACCATCCAGGTTGCATGGCATTGGCGTCACGGAGTTGGGGGACAAAGTCAAGCATGATGGTAGGGGTACGCACAACCTGCAAAACTTGCAGAATGCGTAACCACTCACCACGTCGATGGATGGGACGAAATCTTAATATTAGATACAGTTGAGGTTTTTTAAGCATCAAGATTCAAAATTTCAAAACGGGTTAAAATGACGCATCCCACAATCTGAGTGACATGCCAACAATGTATCATCAACGGCAGGCATATCGAATAACCACGAGACCGTGACGCTACGCATCAAAGTGGCAATAACCTTAACTTTCAATTCAAGCCGCGTGCCGGAATGCCACTCCCCGGTGGTCACCACATATCACCAACTACCCAACTAACTGGCACAGTAGACGCAAGCACAGGACACATTCCACCCCGTGAACGTCACTCGTCTTGGCGGGCAGGGATACCTATCCCTCCGCACCGGACGCCATTCGCGTGTCGCGGATCTTTCACCAAGCAAGGCAACTTTTCTATCAGCCGGAGGCAATATTGTAACTATTTTCTGATGGTTCGTAATATCCCGGAATCGATGGAATGGCAAAATTTTTTAATTTTTACCGATCATGTATCCTGCATAGCATTTGGCCGTAGAGTGGTTGGCGGCACACCATTCCGTAGGCCGAAGTCAGATCCTGGGCGGGACTGTCGCTCACCGAATGCAGGTTATCGTTGACTAGCTGGGGGTAGCCCTTCAGGCTCCGAGTTCCCAGGTTCCCAGGTTCCCAAGTTTGCCGAGGTGAATACGGTTATCAGGCTTTGTAAAGTTTTTCCCTTGTGCGTCTTTGATTCTGGGAGTAATCGCCTGTCGACAACCCACGTGGAGAGAGGGAGAGACAGTTGACCCCTACTGCAGACTCATCAAGAACGTGGAAGGTGTCGGGTTTATTTTTTGTCGTTTCCAGAGATTCGGAAGGATGTTTGCTCACACTTGGCGGTCAAGATTGAGAGGCTGGACAAAGTCAGTTCTGTTTTGTTTCCTACAGCTGAAGGAACGAATGGCATCCGTCCGCGGGGGCTAAATGTATCAAAAAAGGCAATGAGTTGCCACAAAGCCGCACATGATGTCTACAGTTCAAGCTTAACGATAGACTTGACTTGACCTTGGCCCGTCTCGTTTCCTCTACGGTCAGACTTGGAGACACAGAGTAGGGAGGCAGCCGGCTTGTTGGATGGATGTTTGAACGAGAGCCGGTTCGGCCCCCACCCTCCATCTCAGTCGGCGTGATATCCTGGCTGAAAAAAACCCAATCTGTGCTGGAATTGGCGGATCTACCCATTGTTTTTGTTGGACCCCTGTCGGAGAACAGACGTGGTCTCTTAAAACACTGAACTGGTCGGGCTGGTTCCGTTGGAGATGCGACGGGGGAGAAGAGACAAGAAGCAAAGAGAAATACTGGATGCTTGGTCAATGTACACAGCCTCCCAATAAAGGGGAATTGGACAACGTCCCATGTAATGTCTCAAATGCAATGATTGGGAAAAGGCGGCGGAATCACGAATAAGGGTCTCCGTAAATGCCCTCACTGCTGTACGGAGTAGCATCTTTCAGAATATGACGATCCATCGAGGTAAACATATCCGGTTGATGGCCCTACCTGGAGCCTCAAGGCGGCGTAGATCCCAAAAGCGTTTCCGCGGCACGACTTGGCAAGGGTGCGAGCGGGGATATCTTGATTGAACGGTCGAAAACACTCCAATATGGTGTTTGCTTGAATGAGAAAAGCCCCCATTCGTGCAGGATATAGTATGGTGGCGCCTCGTCATGTGTGAAGGCGATCCTAAACGCCAAGAAGAGCCGGCCAACAGCCAAATATACAGCACATTAGCACGATAACCGCTTCAAATGTTTGCTAGATCGTCCCGCTCCGGAGATGCGGAGGCGTTTTCCTTGGCGAAAGCCCGAATTTCGATGATCCCCCTGCTGGAATGTTGTAATTACGACTCTGGGGGGAAGTCGTTTATCTTACCATCGGGACGGAACTTCCGTAGTGTTGGTTAGTTCTACGAATAACGTTTCGTGGCTCCGACTGGTACTTTATGTTCCGCGGGCAGTTGTTGGACTGGTATGGAGGTGGTTGACTTCCCGAGCCAGAGCACAATCATCGGTCAACGGTCAACGGTCAAGGGTCGGATATACGACTTGATTTCCGTAAACTGCGAGCTAATCAGATCAAAGGTCAATGTGCGAAATACCTAACAAACAAAGGCGATGGGTGGCCAACTTGGTGGTCTTGTGGCGGAAAGCTGATCTTGGAGGCGGCCGTCGCCCCCACGATTCGCGATTGTACTGTGAGGGCACACGCAGAACAGTTCAAGTCTGGTCGTCCTGGTCAGCAAGTCAATGAATCATAGTTGCCTCGTCTTCTGTAAGGGAGTGAGCTTGAATGAAGCATGGCTGTGCGACCAACACTTAGCGGGTTCCCTGGGACAGTAGCGCACTGCGTATTGATTGCAATATGTAGGCATTCCGCACCACGAGCAAGCACACGCACGTCCTAGCGTCGGCGCAGTGCTGTGTCTGTCTCCGTTTGTGATGTGTGGTTTTGCTGCTGGGGCGGGATTCCTTGGCCAGGAGCTGGAGCTGTGACGCCTAATCGTCTTGGCGGGCAGAGCTGAGTGAGGGTCGGTCTGGGGATGGCCAGTTGGAGGAGGGTCAAGTTGAGCGAGGTGGCGAGGTGACAGGGTCAATGACGGGGTGAACGGGCAGAGGACGCAGCGCGTTGAGGGCTGGGGATAGATAGAGTCAATGCTTGGGACTTGGCTCAGTTAGATGACCCAGTTGGAAGGGAAGGGGCTTACCACAAGGATAAGGAAGTAGAGAAATGCAAGGTAGATTAAGATTGCAATGCAAAATGCAAAGATGGCGGCATGCAAACATTGAACTCTGGACATGGCGACTCCCCGGCACTGGAGATGCAACAAGATGAAGCACTTGAGCAGACAATTCAACCCGACTTGAGTTGAGATAAACATGGCCATTGGCGGCAGGACCAAGGCAGCCATCCCTCCTTCCTTCCCTTGGTCGCCTCCATATCCATGTCCATGACCATGTCCTTGCCCATGTCCAGTCTGGTCGTTCCTGTCTCTTTGTTGGCAAGGTTGGTTCACACAGGCCCCACATGGCAAGCTGAGATGGCAGGCAAGCCGACATGGAGGGTCTGGCTGATGCCGGACGCCATGATGCATCCCAACAGCAAATGGTCGAATGGTCAAATGCTCGAATGGTCCAAGTCTGTCGAGTCAAATCCCCACACGCATCTGGTACCAGACAACACTGAAGCTGGAGATGTCTTGTCTCCTGTTTAGGTGGCAGGCAGGCAGGCAGGGAAGGGCCGGCATGTGCAGCTGCTGTACCGCACGCACAGGTGTCTGGTTGACCTCCAAGGTTTCTACTGACAGCCAGAACTGCCCATTATTTGACAAACAGCCATGTCTATCTCTAGGTACTAATGTAGTCTGGTCTGTTCCCAGGCCGTCGTATTTAAGTGCTCGTGTACCCCAAGAGACGGCCGAATTGGGCAATTCTCCAGCTACTTTATTTCGTTGAAGAAGCTGACCAACCCTCGGTGAATTTCGTATGATAATCTGTACAACAACACATGCGACTTGACGAACACGGAGTTTTGATATAAATAGACGGCACTATACTCTGTACTCTACTTTTATTTACCTCACGGCTGCTACCGGTACTCACTCTTCACGGATAACCATCGAACGAACATCGAATGCAGAGCATTGTCTTCACAGCCTCACAACACTGATCTGACCTGACCGTATTTAAGGACGGAACAGCACAGCCAGCCTTTGTGGGTAAGAAAAAGAAAGGTGCGCAATCAAGGCAACAGATATTTCCACAAATACTCCATACATGCAGCAGCATCCATACGGAGTACATGATAGCGCTTTTATTACATGCAGCTGTCACATCTCTCATCTTCTGAGATCTGATCCATCCGAGTGTTTATCTCGACGAACAGCCCACTCGGTGCCCGATTCTGCATTTCCACCGATAGTTATTGACTTGACTTCTCCATCATACGAGACGGTCTGGTCCGTTCTGCACGGAATACGCAGCTTGAGCATCTAGACCACCAGACTAAACACCACCGCCAACTTCGCCTCAAGCTCATCTCTACACAATCCAGACAATTGTCTGTCTGTCGTTTTAAACGCCAACTTTAGCTCGCGCCACAGCCTCCCCATCTGGAGCTATTGAATTCCCAACCCCAATATCGTCCCCTCTTTGGGTCCTTGGCTCCGTCTGTTCGGTCTTGTCCGTCAAGCTGGTCCGTCGGGCACGGGCATTACGGGGCATCAGGTGATTGACGGCTCAACTAGACATTGATGAGACCAGACCAGACTGGACGCATTGCAGTGCATCGCAGCAACAAGACTACATCTGGACCAGGCGCGACGAATACTTGAGGTCAGACCAACCTAGGTAGCCGAGACCTTGTGGCCAGGGCTGTTGCTCTTTAGCACACAAGCACTGCCTGATAAATCTTTTTTATTTTATGTTTTCTTATTTTGGGGGGGGTTTTTTTTCGTCCCGGATATTAAAGACCAGGGAACATCATCCTGCTTATTTTCCGGATCCTGGTCTGGCCTGGTCTGGTTGCCCAAGGACAAGGTTCATCCAGAACAAGACAAGAACAGGGTGAAGGTGACGTCTGCCTTACCGCGCTACCACAAGCAAGATTCGAAAGCCAGACACCACCTTTTCGCCCATCCCCCCGTCATAGACTGACTGGTGCAAAACAAAGGGCGTATTGGATAAGGAGGTCAACTGGTAAAATTTCAGATTGCTGGGAACCGAGAGCAAGGATTCGTGCGTCCGGGAACTACTGAACTGCTTACCACGTGCGTTTGGCGGCAGCTCCAGTGCCCCCTTCCTTTCCCCAGGTGTGCAGTCTACCAGACAGTCTCAACTGGTATTTGCTGATTTCTGTCTGGCTGTTTGCCAGCCTTCGACTCGGAGTTTCTACATTCAAACTTTTGCTGTCGACCATTTCTATTCATTTTATTTCGTCTTTTTTATTCTCTACATCTTGCCAGATCACATTCATCCTACAGACCAACAGCAATAAACACACTCTTGACTCTTGTTGGTCAACAGCCCTGGCAGCTTGGCTCCCTTTTTTTTTCACTTACTCAGTCCTCTCATCTGGTCATTGCCTGGCCCAAGCTCCGAAAAGCTTCAAGGATCCCCGGCATCAAAGCTCACTGCTCGACCAGCGACAAGAAAAGCCTTTTATTCTCCCAACCATTTGGTAACCTGTGTCGGTTCGGCCTTCCATTGCCTTGGCCTTTTTCTCGAGCCTCGCCATTTTGTTCCAGTGCTCCAACCCCCCGTGGTCGTGGACACATTGTGCCAAGTTCACTACCCGTGCGGAGACATTAGGCCATTGTTTTTGCATCACTTCAAGTCAACCATTTTTTTTCTTCTTCTCTCCTCTTTTGATTCTGTACGGAGTAAGCAGCAAGCAGACCAGTACACAGCCTCACTATCTTAGACATTCGACACTTGGATGCCTTTCTGCAGTCATCGTCATCGTCATCCCCATCTGCAGAGTCGCCAGCACATGGATGCAACCTAGCGTTGACATTGCACCATCTCACTGTCTCTGTTGCTGATAGTCAGTGGTAGAGAAACATCCTCGCCCGGACCTTGTGCAACGTCAGTCAGCAACACACAAAGAGAAGAAAAAGACCTGACAAGTCAAAAAAAAAAAAGAGAAAAAAAAGGGGAGACAGAAAAAAAAGGTCCCTTCTTCTTCTTCTGCAATCGGAGCGAATACGGAAAACATCGACGCACAAACTCCCTGCACCTTCCCGACCGTCTCTACTGTGTCTCCTTCACTCGGCACATCTGTGCCGAAAAGTGATCCAAAGTGATCCAGAGCCGTCTCAGTGCAGATTTGTTGTCTTAGATTGTTCCATTTTGCCATTTCGACTAGCCACACGGCATTCGACCACAGCATTCTCATCCTCTGCCGACCATCCTATTAGATTGCCACGGTTTGGATTTAGGAACAACTGTCGACGCTGGGTTCAACCGACAACTTCGCCTCGCCACTGGGTCGACAGGCAACAACACCACACAGACGGTGGTCTGTTCATGGTTGAGACCTTTTCTCTCTCTGGTTCCGTCTCTTTTTTCCTCTGGCCTTTTATACCCCTTGTCCTTTTACCCCGGTTGTTGTCTGCTGGTCATTTGGACCAAATCGACCTTGGCCCTTTTATATTCCTCCATACTCTGCTTCTATTTTTTTTGGTTTCTTTTTTTGGAGTCGTGTGCTGGTCCCGTTTGCCACAAATGCTCACCTTTGCCGGTCGCCCTAAATCTTCAGTTTTTGGCCGTCATAGTACCGACACCAGTCCGCCTATGGACGGCGAAGGAGGAGGAGGAGGAAAATCGTCACGAATCAAGCGGCTATCCTTCATGATGCATTCGCCGCGTCCGTCCCAGAGCCCTGGCTCTGATGTATCGCCCATGGCATCTGTACCGCCGAAGGAGGTGCAGCCCGAGACAAAGCTGGATGCCAAGATGCCCGCCAGAACGGATTCTGTGAAGACCAAGGCGAGCACCACGATTGATACATCAGTATCTTACTTTCCACCGCCGATCAAGGTTGATGCAAAGATTGATGAGACTCAGGCTTCTAGTGGAGAGCCCTCGCCAATGGACCCGAGGAAATCTAGCATCTCTTTCCCCGAGGAGCTGCCAAAACCTGATCATTCGCCTTCGGACAGAACGCCTACCGATGCCCGTTCAGAGAGTTCGTTTGGTCGAAAGTCGTCCATTTCATCCGTTTCATTTCGACGATCAAGAAACCCATCCATTGCGCCTGGTCCTCAGAAGCAGACTCCTTATAGCCTGCGCATTCGAAATGCGTCCCCGCCGCCCCAACGGTAAGACTTACTACTCTCCTTGTCTCTGCATTGTTCTGTCCATAACCGTTTCACACACTGTTTTCCCACTGTCCTACTTTTTCCTGTCAACAAAAAGACGTCCAAACAAGGGGTTGGATGGTCGTGCAACAGCATGTTGTAAGAGCGAGCAGAATCGGGTTCTCCGTGGTTGCGCAAAGGCGAGGCGAATGGGTTGGTTTAAATCGAAATAACCCCTGCCTACGCTGCGGTACGTTCAACGCTCAGCTCCGACGTTGTGCACACCAACTCGGCATTTCTATCCGAAGTCTACATGTTGGATGCGTTGAACGATGCCGGTTTGCCGCAATACCAATGCAGTTCATGCTGAGGGTTCTTCAACCACGACTACCTTCAACCACGACTACATCAATTTCATCATCCACTTCGGTTGTCATTACACTTATTCCGGCCCACATATCGTGTCCTCGAAACGGAGGAGTGGAACCATGCCGAAGCCGCATTGAAGAAGCGTAGCGGCGGATCCCGCAAGCCAAACGAATACCTTAGATCCAAGTGATTGAGATCTCGTCGGCTAAATGCACCATGATGTCGGCCATGCCCACAGTACCTGTGCCTGTGCCAGTGCTAGGGCCAGTGCAAGTGCTAGTGCCACAGCCCATCATCATCATCAGGAGGGAGTGGATGAGTGGACGGCAGTTCAGGTGACGGGACGAGTGCCCGCCTTGTGCTGTTTGTTGTTGATTTGATGCGATGCCCTTCTCAATTCATGCCATGATCTGGACTTGCCAGCGACGTACTCTGGCGCATTTTCAATTTATCTGCCTCACTCCTCCAATGTCTTGGCTGTATCAGCATGTCTAAGCGACCTTTGTTTGCGCGGATTGTTGCTTTTATTATTATGGCAGCGCACAGCAATTGATCCTGGCTTGGTCGCAGTTTGGTGGTCTGCCTGCCTCATCTGGCTGCGAGCGTTGTTTGAAAGACATGCCGTGATCCACTTGACCAGACTCGACCTGTTTTGAGGCTTGAGTCTCAAGATAGTTACAGTCTCCACTGAAGTTGCTGTTGCTGCTGCTGCTGCCTTGAAGCAACCTGACACCAGACGGACGACTCGACACTTCTCATCAATTATCAGTATAATTTTAAGTGCTGCACTGCACGGAGTGAGGGTGAGGATGAGGAGTAAGAATCCACTCGGCGCCCATCCCTTCTACCCCGCTGCAAGTCAGCAGCCAAGCATGAACAGCCCACAGCCTGGTATGGCACGGGAGAGCATGGCATGCATGGATGTCATTTCTGGCCTGACCAGACCAGACATCTGGACTGCTCAAGTGAACAGTCGCCACCGTGAGCGCACCTGGCCGCACGCGGGGCTTGCCTCGACTGGACTGGACTGGACCCTCTCCTCTCCTCCCCTCTCGTCTGAACAAGGCAAGGCCAGCTTCATGACAAGGCCAGGCAATGGGGTCTGGTCGCACATTGATTCAATACGGTGGTGGCAGAGTTGAGTGGGTGCATAAGCACCATACTTCATTCCTTGACCAGGATCTTTTGCTCTTGAGTGGCCGCAGACGAACTGAGCTCAGGCTAGTTGAAGACACTAACTGAGTCTATTGTGGCCGCCACGGTGGTGGAGTCATGGTTTTTTAAGTGTCAAGTCAAGTCTGGTCAAGTCTGGGCAAGTCAAAGTTGACTGTTCTCGTCCACTCACATGCTCAACTTCCCACGCCTAAGCCTCCTCTTCTCCTGCCACTACTCCTCTTTCTCTTGATTACGATTTTGGTTGCCTTTGTCGCTGTTTTTATTTTACTTTATTTTATTTATCATTACTACCCAACATTATTCATCTCTACCTCATTGCTCTTGTTCACCCGATTTACCACGGCTGCAAGGCTGTCTCATTTCCCGCACAATGGCGACGCTAACCGAGACCAAAAACAACAGGTTTCAGCATCACGTTGGATTCGACAATGTCCCCAGTGGAGAGGCAACCAAGAACAACACCCTCTCATTGACTCTCAACGTTCGACACAAGGGCTACCAAGCTCGACGCAGATCACGCAGCTTCATGGTCGGCGTTGATGAGCATTCCTACTCCGACTATGCGATTCAGTGGTTACTCGACGAGCTGGTCGACGATGGCGATGAAATTGTCTGCGTCCGGGTCATCGAAAAGGAAATTCGCTACAATGATAAACAGTACCAAGAAGATGCGGCCAATGTTATGCAAAACATTTTGGCCAAGAACGGTGCCAATCGCGCCATCAGCTTCGTCCTCGAGTACGCCGTCGGCAAATTACATGCAACCTTCCAGAAGCTGGTACGTGCAGAATGTCTTTCCCTGCCCTAGCTGACTGACATGCCCTCATGCACGACTGAGACACTAACCTTTTGCTCTGCATTTTGCCCTGTAGATTCAAATGTACCAGCCAGCCATGCTCATTGTTGGCACTAGAGGTCGCTCACTGGGTGGCATTCAAGGACTGGTCAATTCTCGCAATTCCTTTTCGAAATACTGTCTACAATACTCGCCAGTTCCCGTCGTTGTCGTCCGCCCGACAGAGAAGCGCATAAAGAAGAAGGTGAAGCGTGCCAACGACACGACTCGCCAGACTTATTTGGGAATGCTCGCAGCCACCCATGGCCTGCACGAAGCCGACAGCGAAACTAGCAGTTTGTACGAATTAGAACCACAGGCTTCGCCAGACGAAGAGGCACACCAAGTTGCCAAGGTGCTGGGGCTGCCGGCCGCCTTTGACCCGACAATCAAGCCGCTGCGAGACAGCTTACTCCCACGCTCTCGCCCGTCGAGTCCCAACCCAGCTGTTAATGGCACGCCGGAGAGACAGCCGCTAGAGCGGTCACCGGGGAGTGCTGGAGGCGATACCGAAGAAGAGGAAGAAGAAGAAGAGGAGGAGTTTGACGTTGTGGACGGACTGGATGCGCTTGATCAGCAACAGAAGCTGGAACAACTACACAAGATGGAAGTTGGAGAGGCTGCCGCCCTTAGAAAGGGTGTGGACAATGAAGATGAGGAAGAGTCAGATGAGGCCCAAGAGTCCAAAGAAGCGTCATAGAAGCCGTGGCTTTGCGATAATTTGGACCCTGACAACGGTGGTGGCACAAATCTTGGCTTCGATGGCAGCCATGATGACGAAGCGTGTGACTGGCCGCCGCCTCCAAAGGATCGGCGACGCATAGAGCCTGTCCAGCCATCGTGCCATGACGTCTCTGTGGATATCCCGGTAGCATTGGACTCTTGTGCACATGAAGCGCATGATTCGAATGGTCTGGTGCAGGAGAGCCGGCAGCAGTCCCTCGAACACATCAACAAGCAAGACGGCGACAGCGACAGCAGTAGCGACAATCGTGCCAGCGCCGTTCTCCCACAACCGGACATACACGTCGTCACGATTGACGAGCCAAATGGGGGCTCCCAAATCCAGCGCAGCTCAGAAGTGTCATATCCAATGCCCATGGATGACTTTGAACGCCGTGCCCGGGCCAGCTCTGCACCGTGTTATCTACGAGTAGATCCGCCATCCTTTTTTCATAGCCGCGAAGACGCTATCCAGGCAAGGCTACGGCGGAACCGGCTATTTCTGGCGCGGCTAGGCAGACAGTATCGAGAAGAGGACCTGACAGGGTGGAGACAATGGACGGCTAGTCTTTTTCAAGACCAGATTGTTGCTCGGGATTTTGCAGGCACACCACTAGCTGCACCCCATCGGATTCCCGCTCAACGCGCGACTGCCGTGGGAGAGACCGAAGCAGAAACTCAGCAATCAGGCGAGGTGAATGAGGCTGAAGATGAAGGCTCTGGGAGGGAGGACCAAGAGGAAGACCCAGAGGAAGACCCAGAGGAAGACCCAGAGGAAGACCAAGGGGAAGACCAAGGGGAGGACCAAGGGGAAGATCAAGGGGATGATCAAGGGGAGGACCAAGGAGAAGATCAAGGACAGGATTAAGGGAAAGAGCAAGACTCTGTCGCGTAGAAACGACGTGACAAGTTCTCTCTTTTTTGGAGGCGGCTTTGCTGCTGTGGGACATCATAGCGTGTATATGTAGATGCAGATACTGCAACAAAGCGATTTGACTTGACTTGCCTCCCGTGCGGTTTCATGTAGACTGTTGTTTTTCTCTTGTAGATTCACCTCCCTAGGTACTGGACAGTGTGTTTCTAGTCTATATCCGTCCGTTTGGTACTGTAGTTTGAAACAGTTCGCAAATAAGCTTCTATATTGGGTTTAAGACCGGTGCACCGCATTGACGGCACTAGCATCAACTGGGGAAGTGGTATTGACTGAGTCGGGATGCACAAATCGGGCAGTTGGATCGTCTCCGCCTGCTTTTTGGAGCCAGTTGAGGCATCATTGATCTCCGACACTTTTCGTCATTGGATATCTTGATTTGGGCTGACTGTCTTCCTGCATGTGCAAGTGTCCGTATTTTAATTCTTCCAACTCTGGATTGTCCATCCTCTTGCATCTCAAACTTTGACTATAAGTCCACTTCTACCTCTAGCCGCTACTTACTCGAAACTTCACATCATCATCCTCGAATTCTCGTCAATTTCGACACCACGACACATTCATCGAACCAACATGAAGTTTCTCCCCCTTCTCGCTGCCCTCACCGCAGCCAGCACGGACGCCCAATCCCCCATCAACAACAACCCCGACCCAATAACCACTCCTTCACCCACGCCCACAGCCGACGCAGCAGGAATACTAGGCTGGTACACATTCCAAGGAAAATGTACGTTTTCACTCTCCAAATCCCATAGCAAAAACTAATTCAACAGGGTTCACATCCGCATGCCTCCCCGGCGCGTCATACAGCACGCTCTCCTCCTTCGCGAACTGTCACAAGGGAAGCGCCTTCCCGACAGCCTGCCGCTCCAACAGTATCATGTACAATGACGGCTCGCACTTGAACTGGTGAGTTTTGTGTTGTGGGTGAAGGTGAAAAGCTAATGTTGGTAGTGATCTTGATAGGTGTGAGACGGCGACGGTGTATGAGTCACGTGGGGGGAGGGCGAGTTCTGCGGTTTTGTGTTATGCTACTGCTGCGTTTAGGGAGGAGCCAAGGACGTTTTATAGGACTACGTTTGCTTGTATGGTCCCTTAAAATCGGGCTGGGGATTTTGCTGACGGATTTTAGTGTCTGAGCCTACGGGGACGGAGAGCGTTTCGAAGACTGAGACTTCTACTTCGGGGAGTGGTTCGTCTGTTACTACTCCGACGGGATCTCCTACCACTTCGAATGCGGGTACGACCTCGAATGGATCTCCTACTACCTCCACTGGATCGGGTACGACTTCGGCTGCTGCGACGCCTACGGTTGTGTTGCATGGGGGGAGGGCTGTGTTTTGGGCGGGCGTTACGACGGTTGTTATGATGGCCTTTGGGGCGGTTATGTTTATTTAGTTGGTGGGTGATTATGTTTATTTGTTTAGGGGATGGTAGTCTGGTTTGGCCGTGGACTTGGCGTTACAAGGATGTTGCCTGGTTCATTGTGGATGAGTGTTTAAACGTTTACTAGCTGTGTGACGTAGATGATATTCTATGTTTCAAGAATGTGAAGATGTTCTGTCATGGGTCTACCTATATTCCATGTTCCGAGAACGCGAAGTTCTTCTCTACCAAGTCCAGTTGTATTCTGTGTGCCAAAGAAGATGAAGTTCTTTCCAATGCACTGAAACTACGCCGTTTTGTTTGCCTCAGCTCACGTCCATTCCATTCGTAGTCTGGTTGATTAGGAAGGGACCTTTGCCAGCATTACGAGATTCAACCGCATGGGTAGCATCCCGCTGCCTATGTAAATGATGTATATGAGGCATCTCAACCTCTTAGGTTAGTTGAACTTGAAAAGTCTCCGGCAAGTAGTCGATAAAAGGGGTTTATCCCCTTAGTAGCTTCATACAGGATTTTCGCAGCTAGATAACCAGCAGGCAATTTCGTATGCAACACCTTAGTACGCCTTTTAGACAAGTTTTACGGTCTGTGATGCGACCATTTTGAGATGGCGTACGTCATTGGGATGTTGATACGGCGTTTGGTATCACGGTGTTGGTCGTTGAACTGTCACGCCGCTTCCCATGGATATCATGAGAATGCAATGATGTTTATATGCTCGTGCAATTTATCGGTGATGAGGTATTGACATGTATTGGGGTTCTCTGTGGTAGAGACAAGGAGTGCTGGTTTTAGTTATGTAGGAAGTAAATATTAATATACCTCCTTCTGTGAATGTGCTGTGATTACGGAGGGGAAACCGATGCAATATTTGAAGCGAAAAGCTTGCCGTAGGTCGAAGCTCACCGAGAGCTCTTGGAGGAAATCACTGAATTCCACGTCGAAGAGCCAAAGGATGAAGGAAAAGAATGAACGAACGGAACGAATGAAGGGAGGGAGAGAAGTGAAGAGTCCGTCGGGAGCAGTAGCAGCAAGCTTAGCAGCTTCAAGTCAGGTTCATCAGCAGCAGCAGCCTGCTTTCCTCTGGGTCAACAATATGCATTGGCATCCTGGGCCATTTACCATCTTCAAGGCCGGTGAGACTAATAGTATGGATGTTACAGAATGTGAGGTTACGGCTGTAACAGATGGTATTCGTCTTATTGTCCCTTGATATGAAGCTGCGTGGAGTTGAGCTGACTCGCTACTTGCATGCATTATCCTCCTAGAAAATTCATCAGTAAAGTAGGTTATGTCATATGGTTTCACTGACGAAGCTGCATGATCTTCGGACCGGAACGTATGCATGATGATCATTAGTGTTGATGCCATCTTGGCTGTCATAGCTTGTGCGTCAGCTATGATAAGTGCGTGTTGAAATTGAGTATTGTTCGAAATCGTCATGCTATTTGTTCCAATATCTCGATGAAGCAGCTTGTATTTGCATTTATGCCATCCTCTTCACGGACGCCAGATATACCCAAAAATTGGGAATGAGTAAAGCGATAAGCGTACTTCCGAGAATTAACTATTTTTGGCAGCGCAGACCTACTTGTTGCTTGACATTGCGCCGCCCTTGATGTCAGGGCTGCAACATGTATGTGGCTTTGTATTCCCGGCAGACTTATGGCCGCAATACGACTTGCAAGAAGGCTGCTTTTTGTTGATGGCGTCATTTATCCTGCGTTTATGGCATGAGCTGGATCGGCGGCATACAAGGTTTGTCGGAGGTTAGATTCATCCTCGACTATTTTTCCATGTTGGATATCCGGCTACAGACTTGTCGATCACATCAGACTACAATCACGTAGAAGATCTTCTTACAATCGACGTCTTATGCCCCCAAGTGTGGCCGACATCCATCTCGGCCGTCGATAGTCCAGCCCGTAATACAATCCGCTTACACCCTCAACACAATAAACTCTATTCTTGCATCCCACACAAATCCGCACTCACAACGAATCTCACGCAACAGCAAACATACTTTCTCCAACGGCCGTCAAGTCCCAGCCGCCAACCAATATTCTTCAGCTCAGGCACAGCTGGAGCAAACACGCGTTACAAAAACGCCCGCTGCCCGACATACCGACAAATGAGGCGGCCCGTGGCGGTCCAGTCAATCCATTGTGTCTTATGCATCTCCAGAGTCAAAAATGCCAACTGTCAGACTTCGGACTCACCAGCTTTTCGCACACTCTGACCGCAATTATGAACCAGCCACCCCTGACATTTATTACAGATTGCTCTGGCACCAGCTGTCTCGATTACAGGGACGTGCGCGGTTAGTCGATTTCCAGCCGTCGCGGATAGCTGGTTCCGAGTTTTTCTTCACAAAAAGGAAAAATGGCTTGGTGGCTGACCACGGCTCGTTTCTTTTGGTAGCGCTTTAGTTGCAATTCGTCCAGCGGCTGGGGAACTTATACGAGGTTTTGCTATGCAATGATTTCAAGCCATCATGCGGATTTGTGTCTTGGATACAGTTCATCCTGCGTCGGGACACGTAATTGCCTTGATGCTTGAGCCGGGATGATATTCATGGCGAGGAGGTTAAAAGAGGCGGTGGTCTGCCCGTCCGGCATCAAAATCGCTGTAGGAAAAAAAGAAATTGGAAAGAAGTGATTTTTTTTTGTCTATCGTTAATATGAAGAGTCCTGGATTACCCTCCATTTGGTCGCTTCTCCTGGCTTCCATACCAGTGACGGCAAGCCCAGCACAGTCTCCCAACAAGAATAACGACCAAATCATAACCGGTCTGTTCGGCTCGCCAACCTCTGAAGCCCAGATTGTTATTCACGATACAAACGGCCGACCATCATGGACATGGAACGTCAGCAGCGGTAAAAACGTGTCCCCCCAGCTTCGACAGTGTCTACACGATGCATGCCGAGGAGGCGGGTGCGCCGTCCCGGAAGTGAAATGGGCAGAGAACGGGCAGAGCGTCCTCGCCATCTACGGCTACGGTGCTATCATCATCAACCATCATCCCGGACGGGCTGACGATAAGCAAATCACCTTTGGGGTGTGTCTCAACCGAGACGGCATGGAGAACTCCCACACCGTGGAACTGCTTCCCGATGGGAAAGTAGCCATCGCCACAACGACGAGCGAATTGACGGGGAATATCAAAATCTTCAACAGATGGGGCTCGCAGCCGTTTTCCCAGCCTACCCAGACACTAGATGGTATTCCTGCCGTGCACGCCCTCCTCTGGGAACCGGACAACAACCTCCTCTGGGCGGCGGGCAATGATAGATCACCACTGGCTCAAGGCTCAACCAGCATCCTCAACTCGTACACCTACCAGAATGGATGGTTCCAAACCACACCCCAGACGAGGGTGATTACGCCCGCCGTGCACCTCACGTCAGAATGGGGCGGCAACACCCCCTGGTGGGATGGCTCGCATGCCATGACGCCTATTCCTAACCAGCGCAAGCTTCTCATCTCGACGGACCTGGATATCCATCTCTACGACATGGACGAGGATACGTTTGTGCATGGGAGTGCGGTGCAGGAGGCGCATCTGCGGGGGTTCCAGGCTCTTGGTGCGAGGGTTGGTATTGATGGTGCGAATCTGCCGAGGTCGGATATCAAGAGTGTTAGTTTTTTGGAGAATGGGCATGGGCTTTATGTGCAGGCTGTTTGGAATGAGACGTATGGGAAGAGTGTGACTGTTCTTACGGGGGGGTCGAGGCGGAGTATTTGGAATCAGATGCTGTATCGGGCGAGGTGGTTTGCCGAAACTGTTTGGTGAGTTTGAGGGATTGGGGTTTGATGGTAGTTTAATGTGGTTTTGTTGGTTATTTTTTATGAATAGTATGGATGAACTTGGCTTTGTAGTGAGGAATGTATGAGTGATGTTGATGTTGTCTGTGTCACACATGTTATTCAATGGCATAGTTGGTCTGACTCGTTCATTCCATTCAAGGGTCAGTCGGAAGATTGGAGTATTATGATAGTGGAAACTGGATCTTTACCCAAAGATTGATGTGTCAATCTGCAGGACTTGTAAGTTGTATTTTGACGGAATTCATACTGAGCAACTATGCTTTCATCGCCAGCATTCGGAAGTACTTTGGTCGTGCTGTAGCTCCATCTCAAAGCATAATATCGTCTTGGCAATTCGTATAGCAGTCTGGGCATGCGGCCGCTTCTTCAACATGACGCGGGCAATGCAAGCAACGTTATGCAGACTGTGGTCGAACCTCTGAGTAGTTTACAGACAATCACGGCTTCGATCCGAGTAAAATGGCCCTGTACCTGACAGACGAACCACAACTGTCTGACAACATAGGCGGCAGTCGAGCATGGAACTGAAGGGAATATCATCCTGAAATTGTTCGTTGGGACGTAGGTCATGAACGAAATTGCCACAGTCCGTGCCATTACAACGCATGACACCCATTAGACTTGCACCACAAATGAATCCGCAGTAACAAAAAGCCCAAGTCAAACAGAAACACAATCGCTTAAACAGTGGTATCTTACGCTCAAACAAGACAAAAATCCTACACAGTTTGCGCCGCAGCCTGCTTCGCTCGCTCACCCTCCCAGCCCTTCTTCCAGCCCTCTTTAAACGACGCCCTAAAGTTGATCTTTGGCATCTTCGGCGTAGCTTCATACTCGGATCGCATTTCGGCCTCTGTGTATTGTCTCCGCCATAGCCGGGAAAGAATCCAGATTTGAAGAAATCCAAAGGCACTGTTGATGTTAGTTTGCACTGCAATACAGAGAACGCACTAGACTCAGTGAACATGTGTGCCACGAGTAAAGCGAAAATCCAAAGCCTGGAAAAGAGCCCAAAGTAAAGTGAAAACTTACAGCGCTGCTGAGCAAGTTGACAGCATAATAGCCCCATTCGTGAACAAGGCTGACCGCTTGGTAAACGGATGACACGGCTTCTTCTCGGATTTCCGACAGCCAGTGTAAGACGTGACGTTCATGTCCCTCTCATCCTTATACGGCTTGACCATAAGAAACAGCACAACGCTGCACGCCAACGCTGCACCCCATAAAAGGATATATATCCCCGTCCACACAAGGTACGACGTAGGTGGTTTGGCCGTAGTAGGCGAAGCAGCCGAGTAGCGCAGACGAAAGAAGAGCGTGAGTATAAACCATACTCCCTAGAAAAGGTCAGCCACCAGAACAAAGCTGCAATACAGGGAGCAATCTTACAAAAGCGAGTGCCGCAATCGCAATCGGCGTCGTGTCAGGCAAAACATCTCTCTTGTCCAGCGTGCCCGCCGCACTGCCCAGGACGAAGAAACTCAGCACGAACTGCAGGATGACGCAAAAGTTTGCTTGCTGATAGCAGTGCCGGATGCTTCCGTATGCTGCCCATTGTGCCTTTTTGGCGACGTCTCGGAGTGTGGTGGTGCGGCGGAGAGGTGTCGCGGACGTTGCTTCTTGATAGTTTGGCGGTTGGGTGGGATAGGAGTGAAGCTCATGGGCGTGGGCTTGCGATTTCTGGTGGTCTTCTAAGAGGGCGATGGAGGCTTCGTTGCTTGTGCGTGGGTGAGCTGGAGTGGTGGACTGGTTTCCTTGCGTCATGGTGAAGGTCGAGTTGGAGGAAGAAGCTTATCGTGGATGAAGGTGAAGTAGCGCTCACGACGCGATGAAGCTGGTGTCAAGTCGAGGTCATGGAGGACACTTGACGCTCAACGCTTGACGATTGCGCAAGGTGAGATTTAAAATGTTGATTGAAATGTCCCATCTTGACTTGAGGGAGCCCAGTCTAGCCGGGGTAGATATGGGTGGTTCAGCCCATGGCATTTTCAACCTTGACTTGATGAAAGGGCCGACTTGGTTGGTCGAGGTGAGGGAGGTTGAGTTCTGAATCTGTAAATTAAGTGTGGCTGAGGCGGATTGGGCTTAGTGCTCTTGCTGCTTTTGCCCGTATTGAAGTTGTCTGGTTGGTCAACCTGCGTCTGTCACCTCTGATGACATTGATGTTATACTGTAATTGTAGGTGATGGGTAGTTAATTACTCGCGACGAAATTATTAGGCAAGATGGTTTCATGCACAACTAGATGAATCATAGTACGAACGTGTTGAAGCCCAAAGTGAAGATGGTAACAAGCCATACGGGATTTTTCTTAGCCTGAAGGGTATCTTCTGGTTCCACTTCTCAGGTCCATCAATGATGTCCGCTTCGGCAGTTGAGCAGTTTCCTCGCCAGCATATGAATACCGAGTACAGAGTGCTCGGTAATTACACTCGACTCATTAAATCTCTGCACTCGATGCATGCTCCAACGGAGGTAATGCGCACGAGAAATCTCCCTCATCAATCCCACCTCCCTTCCCCTCTGAAAACGCCCAGCACAAGTTCCAATCAAGGCCGTTCAGCCTTACAGGGGCTGCACGATACGAAGTACGATGGTGGATCGATCGTAACCCAAAATGGGAATTTGTGTCAAAAAGCAGTGCCGCCTTTAACGTCACGTGTTGTTTGCACAAAGATGAACATGAGGAGGGATGGCCTGTTTAATAATGTATTATAATTGCAGATAATGACTATCTATTTTGATAACGGAGTACGGAGTACCCTTCCGTTCTATGTGGTTGAATCTCATAACGGAAACACTTGGAACATAGAACGGCAGAGCATGCATAGTTCATGTGTCTACGTCTGTCATTATAGGGACGTACATTAACTGCATACTTTCGAGACTTTTTAAGGGTGCTAATGTGAAGCTGGATCTTTGAAGACAAGACAACTAGACGATTTGGCGCGACAAGGTATGGCCAAGGTTGGCTCTTGTCTAACTGGTGATGTGGAGAGCGGAAGATGTAGTGGCACAGTTTAATGCGGGACAGGTCATGAAATGCACAGCAGTTGTACAACTAGACAAGGCGGACAAGGCGGAAGAAGCCATCATTTTATCAGAAGAGGCTCTGCCAGAACGTGGAATGGATCGTGATGGGGATTTGGACTAAATTCAGAGAAGATGTCAGCAACGCTCGAATTTATTCTTGGACGTCTACCTTTGGTCTGGCTAAGGACTTCCCCTTCTACCGGTGCAAGAGACGTGAATCATGTTGGAGGCGAACTTGACTCCATTCTGCCTCATCTGCAGTCTTGTGTACTAAAGACAGAAGAAAGTCCATGTCGGGACACTCGATAACGACTGCCACCCGACCCTTGGAGGCTCCTCCCAGGTATTCGTCATGCATAAGAATGGGGCACGGGGTTACAATGTAAATACTTCACCAAGGCAAATGTGTCAATGGTAAACATAAGGCGCGGGGGAAGCATTTCGCTAATCTGGAACTGAGATGGTCTCTCGCGAATCATCTCAGACGACATTTTGAGCAGTGGATTCCTGGTCGTATCCCGTCAGGGCCGACATCAAACAGCCTTGTCTCATCATTGATGACTTCTCCTAATCCAAGTTATGAACTTCTACAATGATCCGAAGCAGAGCTTCAGCCATGTATAAAAAATGTATTGTTGAGCACAAGTGTGCGGTAAGAACGTCGTGTCACCCTTCTGAGAAGCAATATTTTGAAAAAGAGGAAGTCAGGTGCGCTTTTTCTTTTTTTTTTTTTGCCCTTGGCGCTTTTTCTTGTCAGCGCACCTGCTCAGCCGACCCGTGGCTTTCACGTGAGAAAGTAGAAGAAAGACTGTTTTAATTTACCTTGTGAGTCGCCGATTAATCTAATGCCTCTCCAATTTACGGGAATGGCCGGTGGAGGCCAAGGGTTACAAGTTTAAAGTTGGGACGGTGATTTGGAACTTGACACTTTCGGACAGGCAAAGTGGAGTGGCATAGCAGTAGTGTGTTTTAACTTCTAGATAAGTTTTCTCAATGTGCTTTAGCGTCTGGGTTTATATGTGTCTGGATTGTTTATCCCATGCTGCATGCTTACTCGCACAACATACAGTCTGTGGTAAAACGTATTTACCCACGTCCAAGTATACACTGACACATCTCGATATGTTGAAGCACACACTGCGATATGCGATGCCTTTTACTACCTAGGTAGTTTAAACACTTTTGAACACCCACTGTAGCCCATCAAATGCTTTGCGGCAAGCAACTCATGATGCACAATGGCGGCCCAGTCAATCTCAAAACTCAACATTGAAGCCCTAACACGAAACAATGGCACTCATACCAGAAACAAGGACTGGTTCACAATTTCATGATGCCTAGTCTCATCAGCACTTCAAGGCCACTCACTGAGGCAATTGACATCGAACGCCACCGGCCACGCATCAGACCAGCAACCGGACCTGGCGTGGAGTCTTCAGCGTTGCCAGCATTTTGTTGGGCACAGCTTTTCTGCATGCAAGACGGTCTCCTATTATTCCGGACCGGTTTTATTCTCTAAATATTTGATTACCTGATTGACTTGCAGAACTTTCAGTTCCTCATGGCAGGTGCATGTATTGCATGAGACTCACCACTTTCAGATTGCGCTTCAAGCTGTGCTCACATAGAGATGGCGATAGAGCGCCATGGTTGCAACTGTTTTGTTTCACTCCCTTCGCCCAGGGCCCTGTGTCTGTGATCTGACAGATTGTGAGACCGTAACATCGCCTGGGATGCTGTGGAACTGTATTGAAAGGCTCAATTGCGTTGGCTTATATTACCAAGGAGCGGGGACTTGCCGAACACAATAGAAGCAAGAAATCATCTGACGGTAGTTGTCAGTCTGAGAGCTGTGGCTCTGTTTCCTCAAGTATTGGCCTCTTGGCACTTTTGTAAGTGATGGGTATCGTACGAATGTTGATGTCTCTCCGTCTTCAAGAAACCTGTTTGTTTCCGGAAGACCTATTCAACCCATCCGATAGGCAAAATGGCATTGCTTCAAGCAACAGAAAACCTGAGTACCCTCCCAGACAAGAACAACCCATGAAATACTATTCCGTTCCTGATGAGTGTCACGACCACTCCAATAGCATACGGATCCCATAAGCTCATGCCATGAATGGTAGGATGGACAGGTATGGCCAGTTTTAAAGGTCAAAACAACGATATCTTCCCAATCACACCAGTCAAACCCCTACAGAAGTTCTGGTGGTGGCGCCAGATGTGTTACTAGGCGTTTCGAAAGGCTGCCGTTCGAACAAGATGCAAGCAGAGTACATGGACGTCTGTGTCAAAGGTTGAGCTTGTAAGCGAGTAGAAGGTAACTTGGCAAATGCGAAGGTTGACAACCTCGTGTTGGCAAGAGAAGAAAACAGTTATTCGCGCTTCTATGATTCACATTCCAATAAAGACAGGCAAAAACTCAACATTGTTCTCCTCTTTTGTGTTTGCCTACATGTACCAGTAAGCGACTGCCTTGCACAAACGATCCCCGTTGGCTCGGCGGGGTGCACTCCCGAAACAAATTGGTAGGACATGCAGGATTGCCCACTTGTACTAATTAACCCCTCACAATGTACGCAGCCATCAACAGAAAAGACTGATGAATTATGATTCTTCGTGACATCTTAAAACCCTGCCTAAATGAGAATGCTTTTGCGACTTTTGATTTGCCGCTTCCGGATTTACGATGATGAAGACCACGCTAATCCCTTCCTGGACACGGGACCACCCACAATAAACCCACCAAACGCGTGGGCTGCGCAAGCACTAGTGACCTGCGTCAACATTTGAACACTGACGGCAAGAGCTACGGGTCCACTCCTGCCTTTTCATCCAACCGCCTGCGCCAGAGCTGTCAATTGTCAGGCACAATTGCGATCAATGCAGTCTACATATGTACGGAGCAGTCAAGTGGCTTTCGTATACGGATGCATCACCTCAACACCTCGTACCACGACGTCGACCGGCCTCGACCCATGTTGTTCCAAGTCTGGCATTTACCTGAATCACTCGCTTACATGGTTTAATTCCTCGCCTTTCCTCCGATGTTCTCTGCAAACCAACCTTGATAGCCATCTGGCGACCTTACCTACGAGTTTCGTCATCACCGTCCCATCTTCCTGCGAACCCCTCCACCAGCTGATGAAGCAACACGTCAACACCATCTAGCAGCCCAATAACCACAATCTCTGGGCGAATCTGCATCTGAACATCCATTCGGCCTCATTTTGTCTGTCAAACGTTCTCAGCGCGCGGAAACACGGACAAGATGTGGCCATTCACAAAATGCGGCAACGACGCCTGCACCGCCCGTAACCCGAATACCCTCGACACCAAGGCGCTGGTCGCTCTGCTCCCTTTCGCAGCGGCTTTTATCATCGTTGATATCCTCGTTGTCCGATACGTGTTCCCCAAACTGAGCCGCGCGCACGACGAATATCGCGACGGCGAAGACCACTACCTCCCCGCGCATGCGCCGCCAGCGTTGCGACAAGCCCACGCAGAGCACGGCAGCAAGAGCTGGAAACGACGAGGCGCGGCGTGGACATTTGGCGCTACAGTTGCTCTAGCTTCTACGCTGGGCTTGCTCATTCTAGCTGAAATATTGGAGGCTGTTGATCCGGTGGCGAAGAATCTGGCTTTGCATGTCACTGTGCCGTCGCTGCTCTTCCTTCTGATTGTGTTGGTCCCCTGGCTACAATGTCGAGCCATCATCACCAGCGCGGGATGGAGCTTCCAACGTACGGCCAAGGGCTCAATCCCCAAGATGGCTTGGTCCCTACAGCTTGTGCTTTTCGGCGCATGGCTATTCACATTCTGGTCTGTCGGGAACACGGTACCAGAATCAGCTACCAAGGACCTGTACGAGAGAGGCATGAAGCGCAGCTACTCTGAGATTTTGACAAAGGAGTGTCTCGAGAGGGTAGGCGTAGTGGGTATTTGCCTAATGGCTCTATTAGCCGGATTTGCGTCCGTATCTACGCCTTGGCATACCTTTATAGATGCGTCAACACGCAAGAAGCGGCCGGTTACGGAGGCTGATGTTAACCGAAAGCAAGCTGGGTTGGAAGCAACCAGCGAAATGCTCGTCACGAAGCGCCATCGGCTTCAGCAGCTGGAAAGGAAAGCGTCGGATCCAGCTACTGCTGCCAAGAGCTCATCCGGTCTGGTAGGCAAAATGTTGGGCACGTTCCGGGGAATATCAAATGACGAGGCTGAGATGCGGGCACTAAGACTCGATATTTCCGGTTTGGAAACCATGGAAGCCAATCTTGCTTCTAACCTATCTCTAATGCAGAACCACCGCGCTGCCACCGTTCGAGCCTCCACAACATGCGGTCAAATCATGTTGGTGCCGTCTTATGTCTTTGCCGGGTACTGCGTCTATCGCATCCTCGCCACCACACTCACCACGTTTCGACGATTTCACTCCCCGTCCGCCAGCTTCGCCAACAGCGATCCCATCAACCGATTCCTCGGTCTCATGGCGCGCCACTGGGACCCCAAGCTCGACCAACTCGCGTGGGCACGAACAATCAGCTTCGCCTTGAGCGGAGTCATCCTCCTAGCCAGTGCGAACAGCGTCGTCCAGACATTCCACCTCTTTGCCAAATGGACACCAGGCCTCCTGCGACACGCACAAGCAAACCTCGCCTTAACAATTGGACAAATCACCGCCACATATGTCATCTCAGCGTCCCTCTTGTTAAGAAGTCAATTGCCTGCCAAGGCGGGAGGCGCCGTGACTGGCGTTCTCCAAGGGGCATTGAGTCCATCGTTTGTGGACCACTGGTTCGAGACGTGGTTTCTGCTGGGGAGCGTGTTGACGACCTTGGGAATATGGCTGGGACGAAAGTTGTCAAGAGGCTTTGACGATGACTGGGATGATTATGGTATGGAAGAGATGGGAGCAAAGCGGTCGTAGCAGTCATCATTGTGTGTATTTTGTCTCTGGAAGGCATTCTTGTGTATAATATTGGAGTTGAGCCTTCACCATCTACCCATTCATCATGTATCTAAGCTTCGTTCTTCTGTAAATATCACCAACTTGCCACCCATCTCGTGCTCCCAACCACCATCCCACCTAGATCCAACCACAAGTTTTCCATCACGGCCCCTTGTCAGCCTTCCCCGGAAACCTCATCATCAACCTCCTCCCCTCCCTCTCCGCATACAGCCTAAACCCCTCCAACACCGTCCTCCAAACCCCCTCGCTCACAAACCCAATCTCCTCCCCGTCCATCCACCTGCCCCCTTTAACCTCCTCCTCCGTCGCCCACGCCCACCGATCGTGCTCCCCGTCCCTCACCCTCACGCTCGCATCGTCGTCCAAGTCCTCATGCACGTCCACCACGACCGTCACCTTCCCCCACGTCTGGCCCGTCTCCAGAAACGACACCGTCCGCGCATCGTCACCCTCGTTCTTGGCGCCCTCCTCCGCCGCCGATATACCTAGGTTGGAGAGCGTGTGGGGGATGGTGTCCAGCATGCCGACGGGGTAGAGGATCGTTTTGGCAGTCAGGCCAGTCTCCTCGTGGAGTTCGCGGACCGCCCCGGCGAGGAGGGACGCGTCTTTGCGGTCGGAGGTTGAGCCGCCGGGGGTTTCCCACTTGGATGGGTAGGAGTCTGTTGGGGCGCGGCGCAGGAGGAGGACTTGCGGGGGGGAGGTGGGAGAGGGGCGGAAGAGCATTGCTGAGGCCATGAGGCGGGAGATGTGGGGGTGGGATTGGAGGAAGGTTGAGGGGGGGAGGGAGAGGGATGAGGGGATGGAGGGGGATGTTGTGAATGTCATGGTGATGTTTGTGTGGTGTTGAGTTGTGGTTTGGAAAGAAGGGTGGGGTTGCGGCTAGGATATACGATCTGGTAGTGGTGTGATATGGATGACTGGAAATCGGAAGATTGAGAAATGGCATTGAATGGATTCCACGCCCTGTAGGTCACGAGTAGTTATATGTGAATTATTAGGTGCCTAATAGGCAACAGAAAGCAACTACGTCATACGTATCAACCACATCTCCATCATTCACCCTCACTCAGAAACCATCACCAGAAACTCAACTTCTCATAAAATATATTACCAAATCAAACGCACTAGCACCGCAAGATTCTCCCATATTCAGTCCCACCACGCCCCTAATCACTCCATCCATCCACATTGACTTTCAACCTCGCTTCTCCCTTTTTCTCTCCCAGAAATCGCCATGCATTTGTCATCAAAGCTTCATAATTCATGTTTTCATAGCATGCATCCGTGACCAAACACTGCGGTGAAAGATGGGAAAACACGAAAAATGGCAGCACGCCGGGGGAAAAACAAAAACTTTCTTTCAGTTTTTTTCTGGACGCTAGGCAGGTTGGGGGGAAAGTAGAAAATAGCTTCATGTATCCCAGAAATGATTGAAAAAAAAGAAGTCTGAAAGATGCTTCATATCCTCGTGAGATATAATTCATCAAACCTCCCCGTCTTCAAGTCGTCATTCCTGGAGAGAGAGAAAAATAGCAGACACGAGGTAGGCTGAAAGCAAATAGATAATAGGACTGGGATCCATGGGCGGCTATCTTGCGACGGCATCTATAGTCGTTAAATGAAAAACGGGGGGAAAGGAGGTAAATCGAGGAATAAAGAAAAAACTGAGGGAGGCGTGACTAGAATGTACAATCTCATTGCTTTTAGGTTGTCTCTTTCCCAATTACGCCTACGGGCGTCCCGGACGTCCCTTTTTGTTTGGCACTGTCGTCCATCCGTCCTCATCAACTGTCGTGGCCTCGCCGTCCCCTGCCCCCTGGGCAGCGGAAGCTTGCTGGGCTGGTGCTCCGTTGGCACGGTGTCCTCCTCGGCCTTCGTTGCGAGGTCCTCGGGCTGCGCCACCGCGTCCACCTCGAGAATTGCCTGGACCGCCGCGAGGGGCGCGCTGCTCGTTGGAAGCAGATCTCCAGTTGCCCGATTCAGTGGCCCTCGACTTGGGCTGTTCCTTGGGTTCCCGAGGCTCCCGGCTTCGGGGGGCTCCCTTTTGTTCCGTAGAGGCCCCGTTTTGCTTCTCCTCAGCCTCGTTCTCGGCTGGTTTGGCGGCTTCTTCCTTGGCAGCTTCCTCAGCCTGTGCAGCAGCTGCTGCTGCGGCCTCCTCCTTCTCTGCGGCGGCCTGCTTAGCAAGTTTTCGTTCCTCCTTGGCCTTCTCGTCGGCTTCACGCTTCTCGCGGATGGCAATCTGTCGCTTCTCCTCGATTTCTTGCTCGCGGGCGGCGGTGTTGATGGGTCGAGCAGCTCCGAAGGGGCTTGCTTTGGCGTCACCGCTTGGCGTGGTGGCAGCAGCATCAGTGGCCTCAGAAACAGTTCGCTTCTGCAGGTTCAGGCGTGGACGACCACCTTGGGCGGGAGCAGGTGCAGTGGGAGAGGCAGGGCTCTCCGTCTCTTCCTGAGGCTTGGGGGCATCAGGGCGCATGTTGGAACGCCATTGGAAATCTTTTTCGGCGGCAGTAGGAGCACGCTCAGGCTGCTCTCGTCGAGGAGGTCGGGAACCATCTTGTCGTCCCTCGCCCCAAGAGGCAGACCCTTGGCGAGATCCGCGGTGAGACTCACCACGCTCGCCCAGACCCTCGGGAGCGGGACGGGTTCGGCTACCATCACGAGGTCCAGGGCCACCTTCTTGAGGTGGCAGAGGAGCAAGAGGTCCGCGTCGTTCCCAGTTCATCTCACGAGGAGCACGGGGTTCAGCGGCAGGGTCACGGGGAGGGCGACGCTCACGCTCACCACCAAAGTCAGAACCAGGGCCGGCACGACGCCCAGGCAAGTCTGGAAGAGGTCCCTTGCGAGTCCAGTCGCTCAGGTCGCGCGAGGATTCGCCACCGCGGCTATCACCACCACGAGCTACATGTTGTCAGTATGCGAAATATTTGCCTCATAAAAGGGCCAAGAGGAGCAACGTACGAGGGTCAGCAATCTTGATCTTGATCATTCGTCCGTTGAAGGACTGTCCGTCAAGAGTCAAAGCCTTCTTGAGTCCTTCGAGATCGCCAAACTCAACATATCCGAAACCCTTGGGACGCTGCATCTCGCGGTCCTCAATGATACGAACGCTGACAACCTCGCAGCCCTCGAAAAATTCGGTGACGCTCTCGTTGGTAGCGTCATAGGCAAGATTGCCGAGATGGGCAGTGAAAGGGGGCTTGTCGGGAAGCTTCTGGGGAAGGTTCTCACGGACTGAGGAGTAACCTAGGTTGGGGGTCAGCAGCGAACGTGAGACAAGCATATCTGTTGAGGACTCACCTCGATCCTGCCAATTCGACATGCCAGTGCTGCCACCGCCAAAGCGAGGTCGGTCGCTGGGGGGAAGAGGCTGAGTGCCTAATTCACAGATAGTCATTAATATCAGAGTGTCACGTCGCAACTTGTCGATGGTCTATCCATACCAGTAACTACAAGCGAGAGGGTTAGTGAGTGTCGTCTTGCGGAATTGCCACGTTGTCGAACATCCAAACTCACCATAAGTTTCCTCAACCTCATCGGCCCAAGAGCCTCCTCCAAAGCCTATTCAAGGTATTAGCAACGCGAATACGACACGATATCAGACCCAAGGTGGTCGGTGGCGGGGTTTCGTGATAGCCCCGCGACTAGTAACGCACCACTATCAGTCAGAAAGTCCCCCAGGGACATTTTCTGCTGTTCCTTCTTTTTGGGAGCTGAAGACAAGAAATAAAATCGTCAGCCATGTTCTGCATTGGTCGATGAATCCATCTCTGGTATTTCGCGGCAGGGCATACCCATGATTGCGGCGTGGGCGGCTACGCGCAACGGAGTCAAGGACCGATGCGCGCAGAAGTAAAAAAGTCGAGAGGCGAAGAGCCGAACCAAGCAGCTCTCTTCCTCGTGAAGCGGGCGAAACGGGCGACGGACGATGTCGTTCCTCTCGAAGAAGGGAAAATTTTCTTTTTTTGGTCCAAAGCCGGGGATTGGCGCGGGATCCGAACGATCGCGATAGTTGACAAGAAGACCCCGACGAGCGTTGCCGTGTCTGGGGTTGTTTCGAGTCGAAATTTGCTCGAGCGTGGAAAAAATGCTGGAGTATGTGAGGGTTGCCTCAATTTTCGCCAGGCCAGGGAGTGGGAGAAGCTAGTCCTATTTAGGGCTAGTGCAGTTGTGCCGATGTGCGGCTTGACATGGGCGGCTTGAGGGGCGGACGAATTGACTTGACAGTCTTTGGGCTTTGACCGAGCTCCTATTGGGCTGTCTTGGGGGTATTGGAGACTGACCTACAGTGAATGGTTGCCCTGTAATTCATGTCAAACCGATCAAGTGCAGTCCGGTTCACCGTGGTTAGCTGTTCAGCCAACCAGACCACGTCTTGGCTTGTGCGTCCCAGCTTGTCGAGACCCACTTCTAACCACTTGACCGAGATCAATGGTCAATGATGGATCTTGAAAGTTTGCGATATCACAGTATCGAGAAATAAGAGTAAGTTAAGTGTGACGACACAGAGCAACTGATGCTCACAGCTGCAAAGTGGGGAGAACCAAAATTATCCTTTTCGTCTGACAAACTTCACTGGCCCTTCAAACAGCCGCGAGGGGGGCTGTTCAGGGCCGTTGTCTTTTGTCCCGACGGGATTCCCCTAAAATCTTCACGATGGCATCAAACGGCGACGATGGACCTACAAACACGCAACGCCGGCCGCAACGCCCAGGCTTCTTACCACCTGGGCTTGTAGAGCTTGTTGTGCCGCCGCTTAAAGTAGGCGTCTACTCAGGTATGTCGAAACTCCTCTCACTCGCCACTCTGCTTTACGTCACATGGACTAATATACCACACAGGCACAGCCGGTGTTTTGGCCGGAGTCGGGGGAGCCATTGCCAGAGACACAAGCCCTGTTGTCAGTGGTGTGTTTTCCGGGGTACAATGGTTCATGCTGGGCAGCAGCTACTGGTGTAAGGCTTGAGATTGCTTGGTTATCTTGCCCCAAACAAGAGTTCATTGTATTGACACCTATCATGACAGTCACTAGATCTGTCGGCATTAAAGTATACGGGGGCGAAGACAAAATGACATCGATAGACAAAGTCGGCGTGAGCGGCTTGGCTGGGTCTACTGCCGGTGCCGTGGCAGGATTGGCTCGTAAGTATTCCTATAGGATTCCCTGCCAGATGTCTGAAGCGACCTGGTCTGACTGATGACTATTCACAGGAGGTCCTTCGAGACTTTTACCGGCAATGGTGATATGGGGATTAGTGGGAGCAGGTGGACAAGCAATTGCCAACAGCGCTTTTGCCTCGCAAGCAAGCAAAAACAACGACGGAAGCAGTTGGTTATCGAAACTAAGCCCGTTGAAGAGGTTGACAGATGAGGAGTATATCGATATGATGAAGGAGAAAATCCTGAAAGTAGATGTGGACATTGCCCTAATTGACGACCGAATCGCGGAACTCAAGGCAGCAGATAAGGCAAACGGGTTGGAAAGGCAGATCGAGAATACCCCGCGGCGATGATGCATCTGCAGGAGTGAGGATACGGGAATTATGGAGGTTGGATATACATCAATCGAAACATGGCATAAGGTTGGTATGCTTTTCACTTGTAATGTACGATAAGGGGCGTTCATGCAGAGCGTCAATGTGACGAGAGTGCTGAATAGATCATGGCATCATGCGGCAGAGTAAACCATAGTTGACATCTCAGGCGGCTGCTGACATCAAGCAACTCGAGGCGTTTCGCCATTCAATGTTATCTTGCGCTTTGCCGAAGCTTATTCCGTAGTCTTCCGACCCTCACCCAGCCTGGATTGGCTGCCTTTAAGCTTGAGCTACGACTTGCATTGGGAGGTGACGCAGAACGGCACCACAACCGCATGAGAAATACTCATGTGGCCATATGAGGAAGGATAGAGTTGTCGCCATCAATAGATTTCCCATGTTCTCGCGTTACATTACCGACGCCACGCATTGATCTTTGGGGAATTCATCCTTAAGCGGGGAAAAGCGCTGTAGGGTAGCAATGCTATTTCTCGTTCAATTGGTGAAACAGGAGATCCATTCAAGACTCATGGAGGATTTTGTGCGGTCAGACACGCGCTAGCGATGCAACCACTCTCGGGCGGCGCCTCGCTATCAAAGTTGGAATTGAGCCTCGCCTGCAAAGCCAGCACACAATCGCGCCAAAAGAGATCAACACGGGAGAGCGCCCCAACGTTTGACAGTGGAATCAAACTTGACCAGGCACTACCTCCAAATCTAGTTGCCCATCATGACAACCAGGCAGCATGACTTGTGCCATGATAATTCTTGATTGTATTGACCTTTTGAAATACACTGAACACAAGCCACGCGGCCTCACAGCGCATTGTAGGTGACGCTTCATAGCCAAACAAATCCGGTCGGATGCCGCGACACTGCTGCTATTCGCGGTGGATTCGATAACAACTGCACACGACAAATGGTGGCTCTGCCGGCACCACTAGGACATGGATCATGGTCCCGCTGACTGGCATGTTGCCATGCTGTCAAGAATGGTCTGGTTTGATTTGATGAGGCCTCCTTCAGTGACGTTCCCACCAGACCTGATTTACCCTGGCAAAACACACCGAGATTGTGGTGAGTGAGACGTGTGAAATAACCTGCACTTATCGTATGGAGAACGTCGTACCGGCCCTGTATCCGGGCGGCGGGTATATGCCTGCCAGGACGGTTTGATGTTATTACCCGTGGTTTTTTTTGATGGAACCCAGCAATTTGGATGAACACCCACCAAACTCCCAGTTCACCAGTCCGGCACGGAAACATCCATGACGAGGACGTGACGCAACTCGCTTAGCTCAGTTGTTCCTTGCTTTGCGCTGCTGTAACCCTGTCCCCAAACTTGCTAGACCCTGCCCAGTACCAGAGGTACGGAGTAAAGGTATGCTGTGTCATTGCTGGCGACTGGCGACACGAGTGGGCAAAAGCGTGTGAGCGCAGAATGCTGGACAAAGGCACAGAGGATACGTGACTGTTATTTTCGGTCCTCACCGCCGGTAGAGACACAAAAAAAGACAAAGGCACACGAAACGTCAAGCTAAAACTTTAAGGTGCTCGCGTGGTCTGGTCTGCAGATCGTCTCGTGGTCCTGTCGACTTTGGCTGAGACGTCCTGCGTTGGTAGGTTGTGCATGGTTGACGTGGCGGGCAGCGTGACATGGGGCTTGGACATGTTCTTAGGGCTTGAGGGCTGGGTCGAATGAAGAAAAATGGCAGAGACATACGACTATGAGCATTTTGGATAGTGGATGGCTGCATCGCTTTGTGGATTGATGCGAGGTATGTGTGGTGTGGTGTGGTGTGGTGGTCGAGATTTGATGGCATTTCGGTGGCAGATTTGAATGTTTCTTGTGGGTTAGCGGCTCTGTTGCTGCATTGAAACCCCAAAACGGCCAAAACCCAGACTGGAGGAAGGAAGGACTCGCTAAAGTGGAGGTACTGGAGGTACTGGAGGTACTTTGGGGTACTTGGATCAGTTGAGAGTATTCAATGTTGACTTGAGGTGAACGGTCAAATTACGACTCGATCTTATTTGTGCAATCTCCCTCATCATTCTTTGACCACACCCTTGGGATTGACGGGAGATTTGGTGATTTGAGTTGTTGCACTTGTGTGCGTACCCCATCAACCCATGTCCCCGTTCTGCCCGGGCCGAGTCTCCAATTCTTGTATGGAGTCCAGCCTGGGGCATTCAATTAGCTTCTCGCTGGCCACACCTCCGTGTCCATCATCAATCTTGGTCGGTGGCGTTGATGGTTTTGCCCCAGCAGAGCTCCATGTCTACTAGCTTCGGGTTGCAAGTGGCATCGAGCTTCAAGTCCCAGCCATCGAATCAGCACAGCAAAGTCTGATGTCGCTGGCAAGGAAGCACCAGACCAGACGCCAAGCACCAAAGTATTCGACCTGACGTCTGGTACCAAGAGTCAGTACCCGCTTGTCCCTGCTCCTCGGGCGACCACTTTGAGCAGAACCGGCCCACTTGAGCAGTTCCCCAGGCGCAAGTCTCCAGTTCCTGTCAAGTCTGGTCACCACCAGACCGGACCATCATTGATGGAAGCGACTCGACCAGACCACCACACCAGGTTGACGGCATCAGTCCTTGCCAGGCCCGACATGGTCAAGTGTCTGGCGTCTCGCGCTGGAGCTCATATCCATTCCCAGTCGGGTCTCACTCTGCGCTAACTTGAAGCTGCCGCACACCCACCTTTTCTCCTAGTCGTGCCAGATCTGGCGCTTTGTCGTTTGACGACGAACCTCTTTCTTTTTTCTCTTCTCCCTTTGTTCATCTACAAAGCCCATTCCGGCGCCTGCAAGACTGCACGTCATTCCTCTTATTTGTGCGCACAGAGAGTCGAAGCTACGATTTATTTCCTTTGCACTGCAGAATACAACTTGACGCCAGTCTGCCCCCGAAAGCTGTCCGGTTCGTCCGCAGGCCCGCTTCGCCGCATCTCTACGGACGTACTCTCGACGACTGCCCGCTCCGACACATCCGTCACGTACCTAGTTATACCCGGAGCTCCAACTGCTTTCCAGATTCACCCGACCCCTTTGTCGTGGCATTCTGGGGAAAACGACCTTAACTGCCGGCATAGTCGGATCGGTGCATAATCGGAAATTTATCTCGGCAGGCAGCCCAGTGCTGCGAGCCTGCTGTTGACCACCGATTAGAGCGGCCGACGAAGCATCATAACGCGAGAATTACAATATCTTACTTTGTACCTGGCACACAACTTGATTTGGTCATGGCAGGCCGCCGCTGTGCCTGCCAGTGACAGCCCTCGGGGATGATCAATCTCTTGTAAGACGACGTATGTTTTGGTTTACTCCCATTGCGAGTAATGGTGCTCGCTAGCGCACAAACTAATACGATATCGCTCTGCAGCATTTGTTAGATCGGGTTGTGCTCTCAGGTATAAGCTGAGTTTCCGGGCCAAAAGAGATACATGCACATCATGGCCCTTCTCAACCCGACGTTTCTACTTGGTGTGCTCGTTCTGCTGTACCTCTCGTCGTTTGTACTGTTCGCGGTTGTTCGAATCCTCACCGGCGTCTCCATCCAACGCATTGGATATTTGTCTCTACGCCGACTAGCATATACCCCTCGAGATGGATGCAGAGTAGAGATTAGGGGGCTGGGCCTCAACATACACCGTCCCACCTTCGCCCAGCCAACTTGGATAAGTCTCGTGTTAAACGAACTTGTAGTGACAATCGACATACGCGAGCTCCATGGCCACAAGACTGCCAGAAAAGAAGCAGGCGGCGATGACGAAAAATCCGAAAACGAAGCCCCTCCCGTTGAACCAGTGCCGCCGCCCAAATCGCAACCCCCACCGAGAAATGGCAAGCCTGAATCTCGAAGCGAAACGTGGGAAAAGCTTGCCAAGCTGAAGGAGAGAATAAAAAAGCTGCATACGAATATTCGGTGGCTGCGAATGATTGATGTGGTGGCTACCAACTCGACTATTAATATTGTGGATGTAGGTAGCATCCAGGTTGGAAGCTTTACCGTGGCTGTGGACACGAGGCGGAAGATTGTTGATCACGCTCGACTCTTCAAATTTCACGCCAGGAAAAAGGATCAGCGACAAGCCGAGTGGATTATATCCCTTCGCAGCGTCCTTTTCACCGCCGAGGGCAGCGAGTCGCTTGAAGTTCTGGACCACTGCTTACTCAATGTTCATGGATTCTTGTACGAGTCGAGACAGGGCCTTCGCGATGCAACCATTTCCCTGAAACTCGGTCGGGTTCATGTGCCCTACGACGACTTGCATATCTGCTCACGTCGATTTAAGGAATGCCGAAGAGGACCACAAGTCGTTGACTTGGACGAACCCGTGGATATCGTCCTCGAGAATGTCCCTGAAGAGGTGGATGAGACGGGTGCTCACAAGGATGAACTGATGAAATCTGTAGCCGATTCGAGAGAATTTGTCAGCTCAATCCTTCGGGGCATCAAGGAGGTCCAATTTGCCGTCAGCTATGTTGGCATGACCAAGAAGATCGAATCTGTCAAGCCTGAAGGGTCACCGATGCTGCTCAACGCGTCTATGAAGGAAATCGGCATCGACTTGCACCGCCTGGATCCGAAATCACCTGCTCATCGGATGTACTTTTCGCCAAAAGATATTGCTCATGAAGCTCTGGCAGCCGCACTCTCCCTCTCCGTAGGAATTGACGATGGACACGGCAATCCCCAACGACTCCTATACATACCTATGACTACCACCACCGTCAGAACTACCCTCCCATCGAAAACGATCCAATTGGCTCAGGAAGGAGTCATTGGAGAAAAGAATGCCAATATCCTATTTGCCAACTCAGTCATCACCTCACCGTCAGTGGATCTGGATCCCGCGCATCTCCCTCTTCTTATTGCCATGATGCAACCCAAACCAAAGGCACCCAAAACCTCTCGCGTAAGAAAACACAGCGTCATCTCTAGACTCCTTCCAAAGGCAAACATAAAATTTTCAATGCATGAGCCTGTTCTTCGCATGAAGCTCAAGCCGTTGCAGGACACCGAGGACCCAGATGATTTCGATCTCATTATTTCGTCCATCTCCTCCGTTTCGATGGACGTCGAGTCGTCACACTCGACCTTGGAAGACATGCATTACTTCCTAGATGGCGCAATGCGATTGCAATCTCACCACTTGTACTATCAAACCTGCACAGGTGATAGGTTCAACCTGATTACAACAGAGTCCTTCGATCTCAAGGCCCATTTAGCAGCCCGGCCTGACGTTTGCGTTGAACTAACAGGGAACATCCAATCTTTTGGAATTAGCATGGTGCGACCTGAAATAACCGACGGTCTTCGCCAGATTGTTCGACAGCTTCGCATCGACGTGGAGCCAGAGAAGCGATTCAAATCAAAGACGGCAAAGAGTAAGAATTTCCTGCGGTCGATGCCTGATTGGCTGGTCAGGTACCAGATTGAAGCCACGGACTTCAATATCGAAGTTGCTGGCGTGGATGAGGATATCTCAGATGATACCAGAGGTGTTTCCGTACACTTGGACTCATTCTCTGCGGAATACAGAGCGCATCGTTTGGATGGTCTCCAGCGACGGCCAGGCAGACGGCGGACACACAGCAGGTCTATTACGCAGTCCGATTCGGACCTGACGCCTTCGCCCGCATCTCCTCGATTCAAGAAGAAACCTCAAGTCACAGGAGATGGACGCCGACTTGCACTGCATGCAAAGGGAATCGAGGCCCAAATTGTTGAGGCGTCAGATCGTCTGGAGCTTGAACCATTTGTCAATGTTCCTCGACTTGAACTGGCCTTTTCGGCTACGAGTGATAACCATGGCCCAATTTTCCATGTCCAATCTATGATCAAGACAGTCATGCTGCAATACTCTCTTTACAGACACTACTCAGTGGGCGTTGCCGTCTTGACGTTACGAAAGGCGTTCATGCGAACCAGCCGAGATGTGCCCCGACCTCGACAGCAAGGAACCTATGATGGGGACCGTCTCCAACTCCCCCGTAGCCCAGGAATTCCTGATGCGGACGGATCTTCTACGATACCACCAGAGCTAATCACCATTGATGTCAAGGCAGCCTTGCTTCAAATCAAAGCTGAGATGCCCCACGAGCCCCTGATGATGTTGCGCGTTTACGGGCTCGAAACTGGACGACACCGATGGTCCACGCCCTTTTTATCATCCAAGGTTATCAGGCTTTATGTTGAAACGCCACGCATGCACCAAGTGTGGTCGAGGATGATTGGCATCAAGCATGGTCGAGTGGACCTCCGCGAATCGAAGCACAAGTCACCTCAAGGTGGCTATGTAGAAGAGAAGATGATAGATGTGGCAACAGAATCCCTTCGTATTGCCGTACCACATGAGGTCATTGTGGCTCGCATTACGGACAATTTTATCAATGTCGTAAAGTCTGTTCAGCAGCTTCACCATCGATTCAAGACTGGCACCAACGAATACATTCTTGAGAAGAAGCCCGAGGGACCCAAACATGTGCCAAAGGTCTCTATTCGCTCGCGGAACTTCCTGTTTGAGCTCGAAGATGGTGCGTTTGAGTGGAAACTTGGTATAATCTACCGCACAGGACGGGTCGAGCAGACGCAGCGACTGGCTCGTGAAGAAGCCTTCCGAGTCAAATCTAAGAAGGTCCGCGACGAAGAAATACGCAAGGGTGGTGGAAAACTGCGTGCTCGATCGACATTCCCTCGCGGCCGCGGTGAACATCCAGCCTCGTCCTGGTTCAGGAGCAGAAGTGCGGACGCCTACAAAGCCGACGATACTGGACACAAGATTAAAGGCGGCACTATGCCCAGATATGATCCAGACCGAGAACACGTAGGAATTCACGGGAACGCCAAGATATCTGAAGATGAAGCGCATACCTCTCTCCATAGGTTCAACGCGCAATCCTGGAGAAGGCGTATTGATCAAGCATACGAGACGTCACGGCAAAGCATGCGGGAGCTGCGGGATATGTTTTGGGGCCCAAATCACTTGCCCGATGATGTTGAGGAGACCGAGAACATTCTGGAGGTGCCTCAGCGCCCTGCTCTCATGTCTGCCCTGGTGTCCGACCTCCAATTTATGATCGACAAGCCGACGTTTGCTATGAAGGAACTGCCTGATTTTATCCACAAAGTCGGAAAAGGAATGCCAAAGGACATGCTCTATGGTCTTCTCGTGCCCATGCACGTCGCGATCCAAATGGGCGAGGCTCGCATGACGTTGCGCGACTACCCTCTGCCGCTGTTGCATATCCCGGGTCTCAAGACTGGTCAATCTTCCAGAATGCAATCAGTATCTCTAAAGGCCAATTTCGTATTAGCGGAAGAGTTCAGAGGACATGAATCAACAAGAAAAGTCAGAGTCAACGTTGTACCGCCTCGAAGCAGCGATCCCATGTCATCCAACGAGGGGAGCTTTGCAATCGAGGTCCGAAGAACCATTGGACCAGTCAAGTCGTTTTCAGAAGTGTTTATGGACATTAACACGGCCTTGCCAACACGAATCACTTGGGGTCCCTGCTACCAACCGGCCATTCAAGATATGATGATGGTCATTGAATCATTTACCAAACCACAAGTTGACCCATCTGAGCGCGTCGGCTTTTGGGATAAACTTCGTCTCAACACCCATTCTCGTGTCCATGTTGCCTGGAAGGGAGATGGCGACATGCATCTATCCCTCAAAGGCACTCGAGATCCATACCAAGTCACTGGAAACGGGGCCGGTTTCTTGATGTGCTGGCGCAACGATGTTAGATGGCACATAAACGCGGAGGATAACCCGAAACGATTCATGACTGTGGACAGTGGCGAGTACGTGCTTGCAATTCCTGACTACAGCCATCAAGTTCGTGAAGCTGCCCGACGTCGAAATCTGGAGCACGGACATATAACTGAGGACACATTCAAAGACGGCGCCATTTTCAAAAAGGTCGTCATGAAGCTGTCCGGAAAAGTGCAATGGATGGCGGGTTTACTATTTGAGCGCGCCATTGAAAACGGAGAGAGGAGTTTCTCGTTCAAGCCTCATTATGAGGTGGTGCTGAAGAACCCCATCTACGCAAAACCCGATGACGATGGCCTGCCGTATGACGCGATGAGAGGATTCAGAAGTCGACATATACATCTCTCAATTGCGGTTCGTGCGCCTGTTGACCGAGACTGGATGTCTGAAAACACAGAACCATCTAGGAGCTACAACACTGTGCATCTTACGCCTCGATTCTTTACCCATTTCTTCCAGTGGTGGGGACTCTTTGGTCAGCCCATGTCGCTTCCTATCCGACAAGGTAACCTCTGGCCCGGGCGAGAAAAGAGTAGCAAGAAGTTTGGAAGGCATCTCGCGACTGTCAAATACAACCTTCTCTTGGCTCCCTTGTTCCTCAGTCACATCTACAAGCACAAAGATGCGGAAGACTACGCCGAGAACGCTGTTTCCGCGACTGGTCTCAAGGTCCGCTTTGACAGTTTCATGCTTGATCTGCACCAAAGAAGGGAGGAGTTTAACACGCTCGCCAAAGGAAAGAATACACAGAGCAGGACCTCGGGGATTAAGATTCATGCGGCCCAACTTGACCTTGCCAATGCCGATGTGCGTGCGGTTTCCGCAAGTCTGAGAGGCACGACCACAGAAGCCATCAAAAAGGGATCCATCTCCTCTCTCATTACGGATCAGGACGACAAGCCTGACTTGACACGATTCACCATCCCCGATAACGATTTTAGCTGGATTGACATGGATGACTTCGTGGAACTGGACTGGATCCTACCAACCGAACCTCACCCAGATACCAAGATCTTACCGCTTGCGTTCGCGCCCCGACTGACATACTTCCGACAAACTGATATTGGCGGCATCATTGCTGGAGACCCTACAAGGACAAGCCCCTTTGGCAATGAGCCAACACATTTCTGCATCATGACGCACGATGACGATCCAAAGCGCGTACAAAGTCAATTGATTCAGGAGCGATTGGATCAACTGGCCATTCAGATGCAGACCCATAGTCGGGACATTGGCGAAGCAGAGTTGAAAGTGATTCAAACTAATGGGGACGATCCTGAGCTTGTGGACAATTTTGACGCGCTGAGAAAGCATTCCGGTGTTCTAAAAGACAAGGAAATATTCCTGAAAACCATGCTTGACCAGATGCAATGCAAGTCACGCACTAATGGAAACGGGTATAGAAGACCATCAGAGCCGTCCTCAGCATCGAGTTCCGAAGACATTGTCAATATGCCGGCCACAACAGAATTTGAAAGCGAGTTCAAGAACCGGTTCGTCATTCACAATTTGCAGTTGAAGTGGAACAACTTGTTGCGAAATATTGTGCTCCGATACATCCACCAAAACAGCCAACGACGTGGTTTTATCTACTACCTGTCGCGACCTGCGGTTAAATTCATTCTGGATATTGTTGAGGAGCAAAATAGAGCCAAGGCCAACAAAGCCACTAAGAACGGTGCCGCGCCGTCAACGACGACTGGCAGTACATCGTCGCCAAATCCTAGTGTGCCCGAAAAGGATAGCGGCACCGACCTCGAGGATCGCATAAAGAGCATCCTTGGAGACGGTAAACGTTTCACCAACACTAGCTTTGACATTAATGGTGACGTGAATTGCGGTACGATTGAGGACCTGGAAAGCGGCATTGCCAAGGAATTCAGCCCGCAGAGCAGCTACCATGTTCGATTGATAGCACCGCAGATTCAACTTCAGAGCGAGAAGAATAAGAAGCACGTCGTTCTTGTCACTGCCAAGGGTATGGAGCTCAAGGTTCTCGAGGTCATGGACAAGGAACGAATCTCTGATTCCGTCAGCGGTCTGGTCCAGCGCCGTTTCCTCGTCAACATGGACAGCACACAGTTCTTTGTTACCCACCAGAAATGGTTTCTCACGAGTCTGGTTTCCATGTATGCGGGCAGCAAATATGGTACGCCAAATGGGTCTGCTTGGCCGCCGTGGGTTCCCATGGAGGTCATGTTCAACTTTCAAGCCGACCCATTCGGGTTCAAGCGAGTGGTTCAAAAGACATCAGCCATGCTCCGTTATGACAAGTACAACAACTTGCGCTTGAAGTACAATGACGAAGTCAACGAGGATGATGGAGAGAATGTTGCTTCCAGCGAAAATGTCGAATGCCGCTCTGACAATCTGTGGGTCGAATTCCCACAAGCGAGAGCTCTTTGCAACAGTTCTCAGTACTACGCCATGTACGTTATTGTCCTGGATCTTTTGATGTACAGCGAACCGCTGGAGAAAACTCGCAGCGAGCGACTGGAGAAAATTATGCTTGCATCGGACTTTAGTGACCTGAGTGGAACACCGCAAATGGTCCAGAAACTTCAGGAACGCATCAGACAACTGGAGGACATTAAGGGTCATTTCCAGGTCTACTCCAAGTATCTGGACAAAAAGGGGTGGGAGGACAGACTGGCACTGGAGCGAGATTTGGCCGCCTGCGAGGACGAACTTTTCTTCATGATGAAGGCCATTACCACGTCGCAGCGCAAGTTTGAAATCGACAGTGACACGAGTGCGTTGCTGAAGTGGAGCATCTCGGCGCGAGATATCGTGTGGCATCTCATCCAGGACTCGACCGAGCCACTTGTTGAGCTGCAGCTCAAGGACGTCGAGTACGACCGCACTGATAACTCTGATGGCTCTCACATAAACTTGATTCGCGTTGGCAAGGTCCTGGGCCTCAATTTACTGCAAGACGCTACGTATCCCGAGATCATTGCGCCATATAGCGAGCACGACAAGAATGCCATGCCAAACACGGGCGACCAAGACATGATTCGCGTTTACTGGCACATGCTGGAAGCAATTGCAGGAATCCCGGTCATGGATCGGTTCGAAGTCAATCTCGTGCCCATGAAGGTGCAGCTAGAGCGAGAGGCTGGCAAGCGGCTGTTTGAGTACATCTTCCCTGGCATGGATGGAGACAAGGGGGCAAAGGACGATTCACCCCTCATGGTCAAGCACCAAGCTCCGAGCCTAGATGACGAAGATGTTGATTCTGTGAACAGTTCAACTAGTCGCTTAGCGACACCAGCATTAGACAAGGACTCGTCTGGATTCACGACGCGGGCAGGATCATTGGAACTTCGCCTGCGGCCTACACTGACCTCGAACAACGGCCAAGATGGCAGTCCGAAGAAGACGCTCAGTGTCAACAGCTCCGAGGGAGGTGGTCACGCATTCCGACTGTTCCGCTCTGGCCACACGGGGAAGACGATGCTCTCCAAGAAAGCGTCCCACGAATCACTTCGAGGCGCTGGCACTCCCCGACCTGGCGTCATTGTGCGATCGTCTACGGGATTCTCGTCAAAGGACAGCAAAGACTCTACGGAAACCAAGAAGGGGTCCCGTTGGCGAGGCGGAAAGACACAGGCAGAAGACAAGCAGCAATCGGATGACCTCACTAAGATGATTAACCGAGCGAGCAACTACATGACATTTGCATACATTCGGATGCCGTCTGTGGTGCTTTGTCTGAGCTACAAGGGCAAGGATCAGCGCAATTTCGAAGACGTGCATGACTTTGTCTTCCGACTCCCGACGATTGAGTGGCAAAACAAGACATGGTCCAACCTGGACCTGGCGCTTGCGCTCAAGAAGGCTGTGGTAAAGGCATTAATTTCACACACTGGAGCCATTATTGGGAACAAGTTCTCCAAACACCGACCCAACGCCGAGCAGCGTAGCAAGCTACGAGAATTGGCGAATAGCTCCGTTCTGATCACGCCATCGAATTCATCCCAACATTACGCGGCGAGCATCAACGATAGCGACGACTCGTCTAGTTTCTATGGCACCTCACCAATCGACTACTCTCGCTCTCCGCCGCGTTCCACCCGTGGCAGCACGCATAGCAGCATACCCGCGCCCCGATCCGCCAGCCGGAGCAGCAGTGTGGCCAGCGGGCGATCGTACCGGACGGGCGGCTCGTCACATACCGGTCCCAGCGCGCCTAGTTTCCTCGCCATGACGACTCCCCCAACGCCAGTCGAAGGACGCAACGAAGCAGGCCTCGGCATTGACTTGCTTCGGCCGTCCTCCAGTGGCGGGTTCACCAACTCCAACCACCGGCGTGCCCTCCGGAACATTGGCGGAGCAGACAGCCGGCCGTCCACCAGCGCAGGAAGTATTGAATCAGGAGACCGCCGAAGAAGCGGCGCAACCACTCTTAGAGACAGACTCAGTGCCTTCACAGGCAGGAAGCGTGAAAGCAGTGGCTTACAAGACGAAAGTAACGATGTGGCTGGCGATGATGAAAGTACAAAAGATGGGAAGACGCCGCGCGGAAAGCGGTTAAGCTGGGCACAGGGGCGGACCAAAACGGGTTGACAAGGGACGTGATCGTTTTGGTTTACTATACATATATAATTATTTGTTTTTTGAGCAAGGCGTTGTTTTGACGGCTTAACTGGAAGCCAGTGAAAAGGGCGGCTTTTGTGCTTTTGGGGATGGATGTATGCATTGTATGCATGATGGGTGGATAGGTATTTAGTTATTGAGCGAGGCTCTTTTTTGTTGTCTTCGTGCTGTGTTGTGTTGCTGTGATGTGATGTGTGTATTGTATGTGATGAGGTTTAACACCCGGTCCACTCTCAGATACACGGACATAGGTTGCCATTTCTTAATGAAGAGTAACTTTTTACCTGGAAATAGCGTAACTAAGTTGCAGTCTTCATTTAATATACGGAGTTTGGTAGATGTGGATTCCGAAACCCGCTATTCTTTCGGCATCCACATGGCTTTGAGGCCATTCTCACGGATCCCGATGTGGAAATACGCACTCTGGCAAGATTAATCAAACTGCACAAGGGGTAAGAGCGTACTTATTATTTTTTATATATTGCGTGTCCTGGTATGTTTCTAAAGTCTTCTGTTCTCAACATTCTGTGATTTAAGCCTGTATTGAAACACCACATTCACATCACTAAAATGGCCCTCCTCGCCAAAGCAGCATATTTTGCATCCCACCCATATTACCTAGGCCTCTTGATGCAATGGTCTGTCCATCCTTCTCTTAACACTGCTAATCAATGTACTTACACGAACAAGGCACCTATTCCACAAGCCCTCAAACAAAGCCCCCGAAACGGAAACAGCAAAAACATGCTTCAAGTTCCTAGACCATTCGAGCCGGTCGTTCGCCCTCGTTATCAACCAGTTACATCCTGAGCTGCGCCTCCCGATATGTATATTCTACCTCGTTCTTCGTGGTCTGGATACCATTGAGGATGATCCGTCTATCCCGGATGACGTCAAGGAATCTCTTCTTAGGGGATTTAGTGCGCATTTGGATGAAGATTGGACGTTTGCGGGTAATCGGGCGGAGGAGAAGGATCGTGAGGTGCTGGTCCATTTTGATGTTGTGACGGGTGAATTTAGGAAGTTGAAGGGGGTTTATCAAGGCATTATAAGGGATATTACTCGTCTGATGGGCGGTGGTATGGCTGACTATGTTGTTGGTAGGGAGATTTGCACGGTTGAGGAGTATGATCATTATTGTTGGTATGTGGCGGGGATAGTAGGGCAGGGACTAACACAACTGTTCATTGAGACGGGGTTTGCGGCGGAAACCCTGAGGAATGAGGAGTTGTACCGGTCGATGGGCTTGATGCTCCAGAAGAACAACATTATTCGGGACGTGCACGAGGATTATCTGGAAGGTCGACACTTTTGGCCGCAGCAAATTTGGGGCAAGTACGTGGACAACTTTGACGATTTGTTTCTGATGGAGAATCGTGAACAGGCGGTCATGTGTAGTTCGGAAATGATTCTCAATGCACTGCGCCACGTGCCTCATTGTATGGTATATTTATCCAAGATACAGGAGAAGAGTGTCTTCATGTTTTGTGCTGTAGCGCAGTGTATGGCACTCGCGACGCTGGAGGCATGTTTCCGGAATGGGAGTGTATTTGAGGAGAGTGTCAGGATCAGTAGGGGCCAGGTTATGGAGGTTTTGGTGTCGTGTGCGGAGGGGAGAGTCTGGGGGATTTGTGGGATGTATGTTGGTAGGATTAAGGGGAGGAATGGGGTTGGGGATGCGAACTTTGGGGCGATTAGGGATGTTTGTTGTGAGGTATGTTTACATGTACGTTCAGTTTTGATGGACTGTAATGGCTGACTGTTTAGATTGAGGATGTGCTTGATTCTTTGGAAGAGGGAGATGGTGATGAGGATGGGGATGGGGTGAGGAGGGTGAAGAGGGTGGTGGTTGTTTTGGTGGTTTTGGGGGTTGCTTGGTTGATGGGATGGGGACGATGAGGTGAAATGGGTGAGTTGAGTTGAGGATTGGTGAGGGAGGTGAGTGATGGAGGTTGTATTATGGTGATGCTTGTTGATGGTGTTGATGGTGTGGATGTGATGGCATGTTATGCTGGGGTTGCGGGTAAACCAGACCAGACGCTTAATCATGCGGCTTAGACAGTTCTAGATTGATAAGTCAGATTTGAATTAAATGGAGGTCTGTTGTTGGATATTACTGAGATGCTGTCAAGTTCACATGTAAGAGGTGCTCCCTGTATGGTATTTTGGTGTAACATTGAAGCTTCCCATATCAATGTTCTGCTGTAGTTTTGCACGGCGATTTCTCGCCGGGGGTTAAACTAATGGCAACTTAATTAATTCTTCCTGGCAAACCAGGACCAGAATTTAACTTTGACAGCAGACATGGCATCAATTTATGGTGCAGTCTGCTGTAAGTGAGTTGAAGGCTGCATTGCGAGTGAGTGAATGCATGTGCCAACATCGCGAATACTAGGTACTTAGCCTAATGTCAATCAAGGGCAAGTTCCAAACTCGGCTACATTCAAGCACTTCCGCAATGTTGACCTTGCATACTTACGCCAATACTCTAAAATCACCTGTTGGTTCGCAAAGGCGTCACCATCTACCGTCACCTCAAAAGAGGCATTTTCAGTTCTCACTTACCGCTAGCATCATTACGAGGCCGACTCATTTCCATCCTTCTTCCCCAATGAACCACCTCTTGTGTGAATGTTCAACCTGACATCCAACGATCCTGGCTGGCAGACATACATGCACCTATTTTCACGGCGTGCATGCCCACTATCGTCAAATGGTGACAGATCTGACTGTCTTTGAAAGGTGATAAAGGCATATTCTCTTTAAACGGCTGCTATTTCTGTTTTAACTAACATCGATCACAGCTTGACTCACTGTGCTGTGCCATGGGTCACACACTGGAGACCTGTCCAAGCGAGGTCATCGAAGAAGTCGTCAAACTCCTAGACTGGAAAGACATCCAGACCCTGCGACTCACAGGCAAGGAGATATCTACGAAAGCGTCACAAGGGCGCCTTCACCGTACATGCCTGTCAAAATACGTTGACCTTACGAACGATGCGTTGCGAGCCTTTACCACTGCCCTTTCGAGTCTGGGCAAGGTACCTCGCGTCAAGCACCTGTATCTAGTTGGCTTGGTGCCGAAGAAAAATGAGCCGCTTCGCCAACCAGTGGGAGAGAGTCATCTGCTCGTAGAAGCATTCAATGAGATCGCCAAGCGCAGCACAAACGGTCGCCTTGAGTCACTCACGCTTAGGATGGCCGTCGCTTGCAGTGACGGCACTAGACTGCTGCCAGTGGAAGTGAACGACACTCCTGACAGAGTGAAGGTTCTCATCGCGCCGAGGGGTATTACCATACCGAAGAATGTGTGGTCTTGCGCAGCTGAGACGTGGAAGTTGATGTTGCGAGCCCTGGCGGCGAGTGAGTTGCGCGTTGAGAACATCAACGCCTTCAACGAAGCAGACATGCATCGGTGCAGCATACCGTGCGATCACATCGGCACGAAGTATGGCCCTGGCCTTGCAGAATCAGTCAAGCCCCTCAAGTCTCTGTCGCTCAGCATCTGCGACAGGGTCTTTCACGTCGCGGAAGATAGTCGCGGCAGAGCCGTTACCTTTGAGGTTGATAGTAGCGACAGCGAGGATACGACGACAGATTACCACGCTCAAGCTGCCGAGGAGGAAAATTTCGTCGGCATCGCCAAACTCATTGAGCTGTGCCCACGGCTTGAGCATCTCAATCTGCACTATTTTCACATGTACAACAAGAAACTAAATGTGCTCACCGAGTTTCGCTCCGAGAGGATCCTGCAACATGTCGTAGAGCTGGACAAGCTGCCCAGGTTGACTGGTTGCACGCTCCGTGGACTATCGGCCAGAGGAGATGACTTGCTTGATCTTATCACACGGACAAGGCCGGAGCGCTTGTCTCTGCAGACTATTCAATTATGCCAGGGGAGGTTTGCTCCGATAATTGAGTACTGCGGGAGCGATGAGGCTGACATGAAGGCATTGCTGCTGGACACTCTCTACGAGCCAAGAGAGGGCCATGGTGGCAATGAGATGGTTCACTTTGATGTCGATGTTGATCGTTATCCAGCTATAACTGATGTGCTTGAAGCGCATCTGGCAAGTATTAGCGGCGGCAGCGAGAGGTTACAACGGGATCAAGATACAATCAAGCTGCCGATTCCGTTTTTCGTGTCGTGTCCGTGGTTTATTGGAAGTCCGTTTACAGTGGCATATAGAACGAGACAGCGCTTAGAATATGGCTGAGACCTGATCATGCTTATATGGTTATATGCCACCAATAAACATTTTCGGTAGTCCGTTCTGGTTTTATGTCACACCAACTATGGCACCAATATATCAACATCCTGCCGTAATTACTGCATCTCAACATTGGGCTTCAAGCCACCCAGACCATTGGTGCATCTCGGGGTCCATCATCGTCCCTTTGGCTACTCGATATGCTGAGAAAACCGAAAATAACTCGAATGGGAAAGCAACACTTTAAACTTTTCGGTTTAATGGACCGTTTTGGTAGTAACCGAGCAAGGAAGGCAATCCAATGGCGAAACGGAACGGACTTCGAATGTAGAGTTATAAATTGTTAGGCACACCCAAAGCCATTAAGCTCAGGCAGAAGCCTACCACTCCGCCAAAAATGGATTAGGGATGTTGTGGTTGCACAGGGTAAAGGCTGCTTGGGCACCTGTTAGCTTGGAACACTGCGACCAACATTCACTTTGTCCGTTTAAGGTTACCATCAGAAACACAGGCCTGGAAGCTGCGAGCAATTCGTTGCAGTAGCATTGTCAAATTCCAGATCATGTCTCGGCCCTTGTAGGTGTTGTTATCAGCTGACACCCAGCTTGGGCCGTCCTCATCAATCGTGTTGCCTGGTCGAACACTGGCCATTCTGGTGGGACAGAGTGCCAAGACGGCTAAGGATGAGACCTGCCAAATGGTTCCAAGCATTGATCTTGGACTCCTTTGATTTGAAATGAGTTGGGCAGCAGCCCATTGGCCCTATGATGCCGTCACCAAATGGCCCGCCCCCAACGCATTCCAATATCGTAGTATGTTCGTTTGGCCAGCAGTGCGGATCCAGTTCGGCCACTCGACGACCTCCTATTGTTTTCTCTCTGCCTTACGCAGAAGGCTCTAAATCTGAGTGTCAATTCTCTGTCTCGGAATGCGAGACATTGCTAATGCTTATTAGGTGACTACCTGTCCATGCACTGTTCCTGCGCGACAGGCGAGAGCCCAATGCAACCACACTAACATCACTGTACGATAACAACATCGATGCGAGATAAGGAAATGGGAAGTGCCATTTCCTTACGTACTGAATGGACCATAAAGATTTACTGCGAAGTTGAGGGGTTTCTGCAACTTCATCACATAGGCGATACAGAAAGAATCGTGCTCGTGTCGACGTCTGATCGCCCCTAGCAGCGTTGGGAATCAGCCGAATCAGAGTCTCTGCAAGGATCTTGATGGACTTTTGCAAGGTACGTCAATGAACCATCGGTCACGGCTTGACTCGATCGTCTGTACTCTCGATCGATCGCTTCCCTCGCTGACTCTCTCAACACGATGCCCGTCGCCTGCGACAGCCGCGGAGTTCCCATTGTTGCGTGGGTTATGCAGGCTGTCCATTTGTTGCCAATCTTGCTTCTGCCTTGGTTGCGGTGATTCGACAATCTCGTCTGTGTCTTCTGAAGCGACATAGCTCACGCAGATGATCCTTATCACTGACGGCCCATTTGCTGTCTGGAGGCGCCTGCAGCATGCCGTCATACCCACCCAAATGCGGGGGAAACCTGGAGGCGCTCCACCAAGCGGCGCACACTGCAGGGTCCAAATGTCCTTGGAAAGACTGCTTGGCTGACCAACTCAGCGGCCCGGGCTGGCGGGAGGTTCTGGCGTAACGACCAGTTCAAGCTAAGAGTGATGATCACTGCCTTCAAGGTTTTGACTCCTAATGCTTTGCAGACGTCAGCCGTCTCCTGGAACGGCAATGGTAACCATCGTGATACCTCCAAGCTTGAGTTTCCACTGGCTGAGTAGATTGGCTATGTATTGCATTGTTCGATGAATACTCGGTGACGAATGAGCTTCGCAACGGCGAATGCACGGATGGCCTGAATATTTGTGGGAATCGTGACAGTTTTGATCCAACCTGGCGAAGAGTTGCTGTTTACGCTTGCCGAGTTACTTTTGATTTCAACCAGACCTTAGCACCAAAGCCAAATTGCAATATCAGGGAGAAGGATGTGCAGCAGAGTCTTATTCACTGAGTGCTGTGCCGCATCATTTCGCTCGCAGCCGCACTAGGGGAGAGCTTCCGGCTCGTCGAGGTCCTGGAGCTCTTTCTCGGTTTGATTTCAATGAAAATGAATGGGCGCTCTAAAGTGGGTTGAACTGCCCACCCTATTCTTGACTATCTTTCGCTTTTCATGGCAGCGAGTGTTGGTCACACGACAGCAGGGGTTGTCCCGTCTTCCAAGACGCTTCTCGACCCTGAACCGACAATCTTAATTGTAGAGTTGAAGCTCGAGCCCGTCCGTCGGCTCGTCGCACGTAACACGGAAGGGCTTGGCGAAGCCGAGGAGAATGATTCTTTTGGCTGACCCCTTACGTCGTACTGAACATGACACAGTACATCCCGCTGTGCAGTATTACCCTCAAAACTAGTTTCGACTTTCGCATGTCCGAGTGACAGGACAACATACCAGGCACCTTTTGACGAACCCGTCAGCATCAAGGAGGGTGGGGGTCGTTGGTGTTTGCTTGCCCACCTGAACGGTTTGTAGCCAACAAGGAGGCAGATTCTATTGAGGTGGATGTTGAAACAACCAAAGGGCTCATTCATTGGAGAATCCCCATCACCCTCCCTCTGGTGTCCTGGTTGGGTGACTCGCTTTCATTACGGTAAGGTCCCCATGTGTGTCGGAAGCGTCGGCGGCGCTCGGCGCCCAAAACGTGATAAGTCGATTTGTCCCGATAGTGCTGCTCCTTTGTTATCGCCGAGAATGGTCTACTGGCGTTGGAAATTTCATCAGGCATGCGGAACCTGCAGGTATTCGTGTTGAATGGTGAGTGGCATGATAGGGTTGGGGATATAATATCCGGGATGAGATATGACAGCCTTGTTGAATGGAAATAAGACACGCCAGCCGCCGTGATGGACTCCTGCATCTGTGGACTTTTCGAATCATGGAAGGTCTGGTCTGGTCTGGTCTGGTTGGAAGGTGCCGTTGAGGGTCGGGTGCCAACATGCCGCGTTGGGTACCTTCACTTGGCCCGAATGCCGCACGAGCGGTAGGTACCTGTTGTCTTTCGTGTGCCCTGCCTCCAAAACATTTGGTAGTTTCTTCCCTTCGTAGCAGCCTGGGCCGAAATGCTGGCCAGACCAAATTGAGGAAGGACTGCTGAGAGGACCTGCGTGGGGCCTTCCCTCCAAGAATGACGCCGTTGGCTGGAGTTTGGCGTGGCAGCAGGACAGTCCTCCGGTGCCCAGGTTTGCCTGGCAAAAGCCAACTGGTTGCATCCATGACGAGGCGACGCCATCATTTTTGCTTGGGACTGCGACTGGGACCAGGTCTTGATGTTATCTGGAGTCCTGTGGCTACGAATCAATCGGCTGAGATGGTCATGACGAGCAACGCTTTTGGATCCCCTCAAATCAAGTTCGGCTTCCCCTCTTTTGTCTCTTCGCCGAATATGTCTATATCATCATCCGCCTGCTTCTCTCCTCGTGCCGCATGTTGCCGTTCGTGGTGCATCGCAGATCAACATCTCAATTGTGTCGACATACCAACAGCTGTTACTCACCGAGTGTCGTGTGAGGATCGTTTCCCGTTTTCTGACCCCAGCTGGGCCCTCTCTGCTGGCTTGTTGATTGCTTCTGCAGACTGCAGGTTGTTTCAGCCCCCGAGTCGCGGCTCACCACATTCAGCTGGTCAACTGGTCAATTATTTGCTTGACTAGTAGAGCACTGGGACCCTTGAGGCTTGGGCTACCCTTTGATCGTTCCTTTTTGCCTTTTGGCTGGGCTGGTCTGCCTCATTCGAGAGTTATCGTCTATCGGCTCCTCCGCCCACCAGCAATACGCAGTGGTGATTCGCTGATAACGGATGTCGGATCGAACGGTACCGATAAACCAAAACAGCCAAAAGCCACCCCCCAAACCGTAATCATTCCCTCAACTGCGCAGTCAGTCATACTCCAGTGTCATTCCGATTTGGCACAGGTATTCGCCCAGCACACGACGGGCAAACAGAGACTCGATTCTGCCTATCTCTGTTTCTTGGACTGACATATCCACCCATTTTGTATTGTCCTCGTCGCTTCGCGAACTTAACCTTCTTTTCGATCTTTCTTGACCTTGGTCGTCGAGTTATACACTTCACCTCTTTGTTTTCTTTCTCTTTGGCGCACATCCGCTGCCGCCGCCGCTGCAAGGCACCAGACGTTTTCCAGAATCGACCTTATCGTCCTCCAGACCGGGTAATCTGCCGTCACGTAACCACCCGCCGCTACGATTCGCGACGAACACCGAAAACCAAACGAATTTGATTAGCTGTCCTTGGGAGAGGCGACCTGCCATTCTTGGGGTCTGGTCCTGTTTGTTCTTGTCCTGTTCAGGTGGATCCTGCAGCAACCCGCAACAGACCCTCGTTACGTATCAGAATCCGCCGAACGCGCGACCCTCGGCTGGAACACTGAGAACCACGCTTCCCCAGGCTTCTAGTTAATACCGGGAAGCCGGACACTGCGCTACTGTGTGACGACTTTTTTGAGGCCCTGAATATTCAGACCCCCCTAGTCCCAGGGGAGTGGTCCCCTGGAGCCCGACTCGCATTACCGCAACTTGCGACTTTGCACTCTGCGTGGTCCTTTTGACCCCTGTTGCAGGCTCCATTCCTACCAGAGCTTCTTCAGCCTGCAGAGCGTACGGAGTACCACCAGCCCAGTTCTGGGTGTGCAAGCATGCCCCCGTCAGGCGTTGACATTATCTCGACTCCCTCCCAGAACAATGAGATCCTTCTTATTCTCGAGCTACCCAACGCAACCCACTCCATCTTCTCCCTCCCATTCTCTACTTGCCAAACCATATCCCTCTGGTAAACAGAAGGCTGCGCCGAAACCTATATCCTACGACTCACTTGGCGTTGTTCCCTCTGCTTCACAACGTAGCCAACTAACACCCAAGTATGCACCAAACACGTCACACGACGTTCAAGACGACTTCGACGACGACATCGCAGTCACAGTTACTGTCCAATCTGTTGGATCGACATCGTCAAGCTGCTCCTCGACTAGCTCAATAGCCTCGGATTTCCATGCCGCAATGTCAATACGCACCAAAGCCAAGAGAGAATCTAGCAGCACGCTGCCTCCGTCAAGTCCACCCAGCACCACCACTGGCCTGTGTAGACCAACAACACCGACAAGTCCAGTTCAGATTCCCAAGCGAAACCATCGGGACTCCAACCACCATGCAAAGCGAGAAGGACTGCATCGTCGCCGTAATCCCAAGAATGTTCGCGCATCAGATTCAATATCGCCATCGGTCGCAGCCCTCTTGGCCGTGACTGACATCCGCCGACCACCAAGGCGCCGCCATAGGGCCGATACGCCACTTACCGTTGAGGATATTGCTGCGGGTGAACGGCAGGTGTCAGAAAAAGAGCTGAGTTTCGCTCTCGGGCGTGGCCCTATGGATTTGCTCCTGTCGCCTCCAGAGGAGTTACTGGATGATGAGCTCAGTGCGACCGAGAGCAACATTGGTTCCATGCTTGCCAGGACAACGTCTGCCGACTCTGTTCCATCCCTTGGAGGGGAGTCCTTTGCTACTGATATTGTTTCTTCTGTTGACACACCCAGAAGCGCTGGCAACTCGGCTCGGCGTCGCCATAGCCCGATGCGCAAATCTTTGGAGCCTGTTCGGTCACCTCCTGATGATGCTGCTGAAGGGCACCCTCTTGCGGTTGTCGACAGTCTTGGGTTGGAAGATCTGGAGCTTCCTGCGGCTGAATTATCGGAGGAGGATTCCACATCATTTCTACAGCCGTTCAAACCGTTACGTTCTGCATTCAAGTCGAATTTGACGGCGTCTTTACGAGCCCTGCGCTCCGCGGCCAAATCATTTTCGAGTATCAACTTTCCGTCTATCCCGCCGGACGACTTCCTCACCCGGTCTATTCTTACCATTGAGCCGAATGTTCCGTATATGGACGAACGCCGTCCTCCGGTGACGGAAGAGATGCCCTCTGCGGAACTACGACGTTATCTGAACCCTACGACGAGTGCTCACATAGACCCTCAACCAAAGCCTCGAGCAGGTACATTTTCGGCTTCGATTCAGATGCAGACTTACAAGGTGCACCGTTCTCGATCCGCCCCACCCTCGTCACGGGCATCGCCCTACGTTACCAACAACTCATCACACTCTGCATCTGCTGCCAACCAACAACCAGGAAAGACGAGCCAGCAAACTCTCGCTGTCCCAGGCATGCGACAGCGGGAAATGCGTGAGAACCCGGATTTTATTCGCATCGCGGTAATGGAAATGGCGATGCGGCGCCGAGGCAAGCTTGACAATCAGAAGCCAGGACGTGCTCGCTGGGCTTTACCACCACGCAAGGCGTCGCTGAAACCTTACGAAGTTGGCTCAAACGGCGTCCCAGCAAGGTGGGTACCCGTGACGCTGTCATCCTAAGTGCCTGCGGTACCGGGCGCACCTTATGGAGTACTACGGTGTCGAAAACAAGCAGGCTTGACGGCATACCATGTCAACTGCTCAGGTTGCCATCCCGTTGACCGCTAGTGGTTGCGTCCGCCTTCGGAGATGGGCCATTTGACTCGGTGTTCCTGGTTCCTGACTTCTAGGTACTGCTACTCGGCCTGTGCTCTCCCAATAGCAAACACGATTTGGCGACAAGAAAAGTTTTTTTCTCAACGCGTTTGCCAGGGCGAGGGGTGAGTAGACCCTGCAAATTGGAAACAAGCCTGGTCGAACACGTCATGGGGCTTTTCGCACAACGGCACGTTGCAGCCATGAACTTTTTTACGGGGCCAGACCCATCGACCACTTTACTGGGTACTTTGCTGGGCACGACTCGGGGGCAATTTTGGGAGCAACCAGACCAGCATCAGAAAATGTCTGGTGTCTGGTGTAACGCGATCCGCCAATGACCCACTGTCGAAGCATTTTGGAAACGCTGCCGAATCGGCCTCGGCCAAAAAGCCGGTCTGGATCCCGAACCGTGAATAATGCACATTGGGGACTGCCGAATGTTCCATGGATTGGAGGCGATCACAGACGTTGTGGAACAACAAACATTTTGGCCCTGTTGACAAAGAGCTCCGAGTAGCACATTCTGCAAGGCACAAGACAGCATTCACGTTCCAAAGTCTTTGGAAATCTGGCATCTTGTGTCAGACCCAAGGACCCAAAGAGCCAAACGACCAATGACCCACAGACACAGACACAGACAAGCCTCAGTGAGAATCGGCTGCCCAATGGGGAAGGCGACAATACAATTCGACCATCGGCCCGGTGGCAGTATTGTGCGTTATTGCTCACAAAGTCTTGTTGTTGGGAAGACTCAAGCCGGAGCAAAAAAGCAAGGGGTTTCCTGCCTCAAATCACTTTTGCATTATTGGTTTTTGGCATGGTCAAGGGTGGATAGATCGGAATTCTCTCATTGTTTGGCCTGCGGCACCATCCGGGTCCACCCTTGTCATGGCGGTAATGGCCGGGTCCAAATGGTGCATCTCATCTTTTGAGCGACGAGGCAGAAGGCGTTGAAACGCTTGCGCAGAAGAGTATTCCGGATGTTGATGGGGTTCATATTTCAGCTTGAGGCTGGTGCCAGTGTTGGCACTAGGGTCAACTCGATTGTCATTCATGTTGCTCTGCCTTTTCTTTTTGTTTTTCTTTTTTGCTTTCTTTATTCATTTTCGGAGGACATTGGATCACTTTTGGGACATCATTTTAGATGGAGTTGTGGTCTAGTTTTTTTTTTTTTCCAACGCAGCATGGGACTTGGCGCTTCTTTATTACTGGGTCTTTTTTTACTATTTTCTTTTCTTTTCTTTTTCCTTTGGGACATTTGTGGGCGTTGGATTGGACATTTAACGAACAAGCGGTCTGGCATTTCAGGATACCTATCTGCGTTATGAATGGGGGCCTTTCTCTTCAAACCCCCAGCGCAATCTCATGTTTTATCACTACCATTTTTTTCTTATCACCTTGCGGCTTTGATGCAGCCACCCCTTCCTTGGTGAGACCGCAGCCTTGAAATGCGTGGGGTTTGGGCTTCAAAGCTGCCCAACGTTTTGCGATTGGAACCATGGCTACGAGCCACAAGTTGGATTGGATTGAGATTTTGACGAGTTTGGAATATTAAGAAGCCGCAAGGCACTGATAGCACCCCCTGCGGGCTTGGCTACAAGTCGTAGAGAAGACACAATTCAATTTATTTTGACAGTCATACTCCACACATTCTGTGCATGCAAGTTGTTATCTTACTTTTTCAGAAAGAATCGGCCGCAATCTACTCCCTTCTCCGTACAAAAGATCTTGTTCCTTTGCGGGGTTCCATGTCCGAAATTTCGCTACCTGGTCAAATTGAATTGCGACTTGCCTAATGGGGAAAATGCTCAACAAACCCTGAAGGTTAGAACAGGCATCAGCAGCGGGAAAGGGTCCAGGGATTTCTGTACGGATGGAAAATTCTGCTGTTGCCATGATGCGTAAATTGATTGTCGATCCAGCACGGGAGAAGACCCTGAAATTGGTGATGGTGGTGGTGTTTCAGGCGTTAAGTGTGGGAGGATGGGGTGTGTGAGTTGGCGTGGCATGACAAGGCTGGGATGAGGCTTTCACGATGAAAAATCTTGTGATGGGACTGTGGCTGGTTCTTTAGATGATTGGCAAATGGACAGGAGTTACATGATGAAGATGTGGCTTGAGTCTGTCAGTTTGAACGGGGGTTTGGGTTGATTTCCACATGAAAACAGAACACTAAGCAAGATACTTGCAGTGTGGGTAGCCTGTTGCAATACTTGCAAAAGATCTCCTAAATCGAACTAACAATGAGGAGAAGCTGGTTTGCCCCATTCAGTTGGAGCCGGAGACTTGTTGCCTGTAAATTTGAACCAACACGTAAACTAGGCCATGCCCACTGTACTAAAGTTACCATAGTTATCTCATCGTTCTCTCTGGCAACTCCTCAATCTCCAAGGTTGTTAACCCGGTGCCTTGAGCGGATCTTTTGCGTATGCCCGTCAGCAATAGCACTTGTCTTACCAACAAGCAGACGCGTCATACTAGTACCTACATAAAATATAATAAACAAATACTTCCAAGTTATCAGTCCAAAACAAAAAAATAAGAAGAAAAAAGAAAACGAATGGCAACTGAACACCGTCAAAATGTCTACCCCTAGCCCGCTCTTCAAAACAGCCCACGAACTAAGCGCCTTCTTGTCCGCCGGCCAAACCACCACTGTCGATCTAGTAACCGCCTTCTTGGACCAAATCGAGCGCCACAACCACAATGGCAAGAAATTGAACGCCCTGGTTGCAGTTGCGCCGAGAGAAGATGTACTTTCCCGGGCGGTGCAATTGGATCGTGAGAGGGCCACCGGGCAAGTGAGGAGTGTGCTACATGGAATACCGATTGTGCTGAAGGTGCGTGCTGCGACCCTGTGAAAGAATCAGGATCTAATGAAGTAGGACACTTTTGTGACGGATGCGTCGCTGGGGATGCCGACTAGTGCTGGTGCTGCGTTCTTTGCGGGCTTGAAAGCGAAGAAGAATGCGACTGTTGTGCAACGGGTATGTCTATATCTGAGAGGGATGTATGTATATTAACGGGATAGTTACTTGATGCGGGTCTTGTCATCATTGGCAAAGGAAATATGACTGTATGTGATTTCACTGTTCTTTTTTTTTGGAGTGCCTGTCTAACTTTATAGGAATACTGTGGCATGAAGTAAGTTACGGCAGCAAGTTACATGACTCCAAGCTAATTGTAGATCGAATGACACGCCGGTAGGATGGTCCGCCCATGGCGGTTTGACGCTCTCGGCGTATCGGCGCGATGATCTTGATGAAAAGGATCAACCGGTAGGGAACCCTACTCTTTCTAATGGCTTTTGCTAACGGTTGTAGACGGCCGCGGGATCGTCCAACGGACCAACGGTTGCTGTGTCTGCAGCTTTTGCTCCGCTTGCACTTGGGACTGAAACTTCTGGCTCGGCTGTTTATCCTGCTGGTGTGAATGGCGTGTATGGTATGAAGCTGTCGTTTGGGGCGGTGCCTCTGGATGGGGTGTGCCAGTTGAGCCGGAGCTTTGACCATGTTGGTGTTTTTGCGAGAGATCCCGCTGATTTGAAGCCTCTTATGGATATTTTGATGGATAAAGCTGGGGATGATGGAGAGGGTCGTGATGGGTTCAAGGGGTTAGGCGTCGGTGTTTTGTCGAATGTTTGGGGTGTGATGGGGGATGGTGTGACTGATAAGTGGGATACGATTGAAGTGGTAAGTGCTTGTTGATACTGGCGCCGAGATATACTAATCTTGTATAGAAAGGGAAGTACGAAGGCGCTGTGAAGAAGTTGGAGGAATTTGGTGCAAGAGTCGTGTACCCGCTTGAGGTTGAGAAACCAGAGGATGTGCTCAAGTATCATGAGGAGACGCTGAAGTCCGTTGCTTGTAAGTTTTAACAAGGTTGTTTTAATAGCGGCTCTAACCGTGATAGATTACGAATTCCCATCAAATATCGCCGAGTTCATCACCTGTTTCGAGCCAGTACAAGGCATAACAACGCTCAAAGACGTAATAGAATGGAACGAGCAGCACGCAGATATTGCACTCCCAAAACGTACGTATCTGTACCACCCCTACATGAAGTTGACTAACAACATCAGCATACACCACGCAAACTGAACTCATTGCCGCCACGGAAAGCACCATGACGGAAGAAACCCGCGTCAAAGCAGCCGCCCACCTCCACCGCATGGCCACATCCGAAAGTATCGGCAAAGTAATGGACCTGCAAAACCTGGACATTGTGCTATCCAACTCGGACGCAACGCTCGTTCACTACGCCTCCTGTGCGGGATGGCCCGTTGCCGTAGTCCCGCTGGGGAGGGCGCCGAAGAACGGTCAACCATACGGCATGTTTGCCATGGCAAGACACGGACGAGAAGATGTCTTGCTACGGTTCATGACAGCTTGGGATGAGGGATTCGGAAGGTGTGAAACACCGCTGCTTGAATGACGCTTGATACTACAAACTTGAAGGGCATATGGTATTCAGCACTGATGTCATGAGTACCTGAAATAAGCTAAATTACAGACGAGGTGAATTGAAATCTGGCATGTCTATCCATGTCTGGCACCACGTAAAGAATGATACTAGGAGATCTCACCTCGTACAGTGACAGCTTAGCATTTGGCGGACTTTATATAGATACCCCACTTATCCTTGGTGAAGATCTATCGGAAAAATTAGCATCAAATTCCTTTCAAGCAACTCCACGGCAGCAATACGTACCTGGCCTCTCACAGACGGGTAATTAGCATCAAGCTACCAGACACCCCATCAGCATATGTAGCATACTCGAACTCTCACACACCGTCAAACTCACCTTTACGCACTCCCTCATCAACCGCTCAATTACATCGGCAACAGCATAGCACCTAACTTTGAGGAAGTTCCCTCTATTGTTGCAGAGATAGATGTGGGCGCCTTTGGTGCAGCCTACATGGGTGCAGGAGTTATCTGTCGGGCCATCCTTGGCAACAGCGGCGCACCAGGTTTGCCCTTTGAGTTCTGGGCTTGTTAGCTGTGATGTCGTTGAATGTTGTGTTGGAGTTGAAGGGGGAGAGACGTACTGGAGACCTCTGCTTCGATCCAGCGTCTGTCCACCCACTCGCCGGTGTTGCAGTTCCAGTGGTCGATTGGCTTTTGGGGCGAGTTCAAATGTTAGCTTTCTGGATGGATGGTAGGAGTTCAATCTTGGGGATGGAAGGCTTACGATGACGAATCGGGGTGAGATGGTGCTGTCGACTTCGGTAGAGTTCGAGAGACTGGACATGTCGATGGTGTCGTCGAGGCCAACTTCCTCCTCGTCATTCTCATGATGTTCATGATCCTTTTCCCCCTGAGCACTCCAGGCGGCCGTGGTACCAAGTATCTTGTGGTCTTTCTCGTCATCTTTATCATTGCTGGGACTTCGAGCATCAATGCTGTTAATCTTGCGCCCCGAGCCGTATCCGAAGCCGTACTCCGAGCCGACTTTTTCATCGTCTTTATCATTGTCGGGACTTGGAGCAGCAATGCTGTTGATTTTGTGCCCCAAGCCGATTATTTCATCGTCTTCATTATTGTTGGGACTTCGAGCACCAATGCTGTTACTCTTGTGCCCCAAGCCGACTATTTCATCATCTTCCTTCTCATCATCTTCCTCCTCATCATCTCGAGCATTCACAGTATTCTTCTCCGACTCTTGGAGGTTGAAATCTGCGATGAGAGCGGCGTCATCGGCATCACCCCGTCTCACAGTCACGCCATCTGTGCCTGCAGGAGCGGCCTAAAACTGTTATTTTCTGCTATGCAATAGTTCCTTTAGATACACGTACACTGACGGCCGCCAGAAAGATGGTGGAAGCAACGGCAATCGAAAACCTCATTTTTTCTTAGTTTAACTGCACGAAGGGATACTCCTGCACCAAACTACAACTCAATCACTTGGATGAAACGGCCTTTTAAATCCTCACAGCTGCCTAACGACCATGTCTATATTTACCTAGCACTGCCTGCCTAGAATATACACACTATAATCTGCGTACCTTAAACTATAGTACCAAGGACGTGATTAACGTCTTGCGGGTTTTAAATGCGGATGCCTGTTTGACAGTATCGCTAGACAATAGGTATCTCGAGGACGCGAAGGGCCAGAGCGTTTATTCTTCGTGTACGATCGTGGATCCTTGACCACTTGGCGGGCTGTGATAAATCGTCAGGCGCAATTACCATGTTTTAGCAGCTCGAGATGGTGTCTCTGCGCCATGATCGGAAGTTTATTGGAAGGCATTGCGTCTTATATGCTAATGGTTTTGATGGGACATGAAAATCTGCCATGCCGAGTTGGAAATACCGGAAGAGTAAATTGCTGCGGCTGCTGCAAGATATGCTTTCACACGTCCCTATTAGCGTTCGAAGCGTTTATGACATCAGATATATCGGGTCATTGAATACACTATCGTAGGAGGCTTGCTGGAGTATGAGTTGTAAGAGATGTGCCGTGTCAAGCGACTTGGGGTACCATAAATCTGGGGTCACTGTTTCGTTCAAAGCTTACAACGGGCTTTTATGCTAAGCAGATGATGATCGTCGTGTTTGGGCCATGATCAAGGGCTATCTCACCGCGAAGTGATCTGTCAACTGTAAAGCTTGCTTGCACCTCAACCTGAGAGCAATTTGTCCGGAGGTCTGGTGTGCTTGTGACGACAAATTGTCGGGATTCAAAAGCGGTGCAGCATCGCAAGGCGTATCACAGTGGGTTACGAGCGTTCAAAAAAAGACATCGACGCCAAACACTACCCTGTTAGATAGTTCCTGACACAGTCAGTCGGAGCTGACCTGTGCTTGAAAAATCACCAAAACCAATACAAAAGACAATAAATAACTCAAGTTGGTCTGTTCAGTGCGTTTAACTATCTGCCTGGGACTTGAAGGCCTCCACTAAACTTCATGCAGTAGACATGCATGACCACCCAACTCAGCAGCTAAACAAAGATTACTCATTGAACTTATCCGCAAGGACATTACGGACAGGGGGATTATAAATCTTCAAGTTTGAAGGAGAATAGAGCGCACCGGGCTGCTCGTTGTCCCGTCGCTCCTCGTCCGATCGCCGATTGGTATCAGCCTTAGCATCATCCTCGGAGCGTTTGTGTAAGAGCCCAGGACTGTAAAGGTTGTTGATAGGGCTATAAGTTTCAGCATCTGCGCCAGCTTCCCCAGATCTATGCAGGAGAACTGGCTTATAAAGGTCGGATTGTGGCCCGTAGAGCTCGGCTCCCTTCTTCTCCGCCTATTCAGTTAGTTGGTGTATCTTTGGCACTGACCAGTGACCACTTACATCAATTGGCGCTGCAACGGCGAAAGCAGCGAGTGCAAAGATGGTGATTGCTTTGAGAGCCATGATGAAATAAGTTGAAAGGCAATGTGTGTTTGTTACTTCAGTAGTTTTCTCAAGGTTTGGTTAAAGCATGTTGCGTTGGTTTATATACCTGTAGATACTGTCGTTTACCATGAGCGAGTTGCCATCACTTCACCGATGATATCCTGCCGTTGATACGGAACGTATATTCCGCAGATTTATCCAAAAGTAGAAGGTTGCTGCGCCGCCGTGTATAACTCGCTGCTGATACGTCAACTCGGTATACGAGTGTATGCAACGAGATTATAAGATCAGCAGCGGATGTTGCTCATCTGACGATAAAAGTTCCGCCTCGTGAACCTTGTACGTAAAGTCGATTGTGAGAAGTTCCGAAATCTGTCAATCAAGATGCTCAATTCCTCGGATGTCGGCAAATTGTCAGCACGAACAGACTTCGTGTTGGTCAGCAACTGAGCACTTGACACTTATAGTCTTCCGAGTTGTCAGGGTTCTGGGCACCAGCTAAGCGATACTTCGAAATAAGGAAGGTATAGACAGAGGAAGGAATGTAATTGGTAGGAGAGATGCATTAGACTGATCCTTCTCTTTGGGGGCAACGGGCGCTGCGTTTGTATCGATTTGGCTGAAAGACGTTTCTGGCGGTGGGGAAGAGGAGGCGATAATTGAAGGTCAATTTGCAATTTCCTCTGAAGGACTTGAAACCTTCCTCAACTCTTTCAACTCATTTCTTCATTTGTATCTTTTCCTTTACCATGCAATCAAAGTCTTCAAAAACTCAAGGAAACTACGCCAAACTCTCTGGCGAAGAAGAGGCGTTTTTACAACACAAGAACGAAAGTGACAGCACTCTGTTCCTGGTTGACCCGAGCAACAAGTCGTTACGGCTAAGGTTATACTTCTCAGTTGCTCTCAATATCATCACTGTGATAAGTCTGATTGGAATCGGTATTTCTCAATACATCGAGCATTCCGTTCTGAACAATGACCTCCGCAAATGCTCATCCTACAGTAAGCACTAAGACGATCAGCACATTACACAATTCTAACCCTATTAGGCCCAATACACAACCTCCTAGATCTCGAGCCGAGCATCAAGAAAGTCAATGGCAGCCTATTTCCCAGCAAAACACCCTCGATTTCTCGTGAACTGCCTAATCCAAAAGCAGACTCGCTCTGGGAAGAATGGGAACTAACTCGCGTCTTCCCACTCACTCGGCAAGACATTATCAAAATGGGAAAGGACCCATCATATACAGCGAAGCTCGAAGACGACATTTGGGGCCTCGGTGATGATGCATATGCCGGCACCTTTGATGTCTACCACCAGCTTCACTGTCTTAATTCGTTGCGACATATTGCCTACGGGTCGTACTACAATATGTCAATGGCGAATCCGGAGAGGCTAAAAATGCCGGAGATTCACTTGAATCACTGTGTGGATATTTTGATGCAAGCACTGCAGTGTAGTGGGAATGTTAACATAATGACGATGGATTGGGTTGCCACACAGACATATCCATTCCCTGATATGTATGTTTACCCTAGCACAAAAGATGATTGAGCATCATTGACACTTTTAGGTCTGTTAATCGACATTGCATCAATTTTGAAAAGTTGACAGCCTGGCGAAAGGAAAATACGATAGATATGGACAAGTATGTCAGAGTCATGGAGAAGCCGGAGGGAGTTGTGGAACGGCCGATGGCTGATCAATTCTACGCTTACCATGGGTGGGAGAGTCCAAACCACAAGAATGGTGCTAATCCAGATGAGGATTTCAATGTATAATGTGGAATCACGGGCCAAGGTTAGAACTAGTTGATACGTTTTCATCTCATCTGCAACTTCATGCATACCAAAATGATACATTGCTACTTGTATAATACAAAACTCACTGCACGTAACAACCTGACAATACTGCATTCATGTATACAAAGCCTCAACGAAAGCACACTCAAAACACATGAATCTCAGTTCCGCTCATGATATGGAACGTCGCCAATTTGCACCCGCACCGACAACAACTATGCTCCACGTCCTTATACGTCTTGGAAAAGTAGGGATACACGCTTCCGAAAACAGTACAAATGAAGAATAAGGAAGCCACGAAACTGAATCCGTTAGTATGACTGTCACATTGACATTGTTACACTGAAACACAAGCGATGAGGAAGAACGTACTGTGTACCACTGCTGATTTTACGATGGACTTTTGTCACAGACAGTTGGCGACACTCAGGGCATTTGATATGTCGAGGCCATCGAGCCAGTCCCTTGAGGGGAGTAACGTCTGACTGGGCCACAGTATCAAAAGATGACATGTCGGCGAATGGGAGGCGTTTCTCAGTGAAAACTGTCTTGGTATCGTCAAAGTATGTAGTCATGACGTTTGGAACGGTCAACTGTAGATTGATATCCTGCAGGAAACTTGTTCCCAAATTGATATAACTTGTAACAACTTTGCTAAATATATAACTTATACATATCCTCATCACGAGATTAACTCCCGCTGTGATGTAAGTGAGGCGGCATGTGAGCGCCACTCAAGCCACATTAAGCTCTCGTATTTCGCGAAATCACAATCCGGGACACATCGTGGGCATCAGTTCTGCTGCCTTGGCCGATCTCCCGCCATTAAAGACGTCGTGATAGGCCAGTTGCGCCGCCTGGAAATCTGTCTCCAATCATGAGTTTGGCGGCTGACCGAAGCTGCGAATGCCACATTAGTGACCGAGACCAACCACAACTTCGCACCACATACATCCACTAACACAGATTCTTGGCTTGGATTCAATTACGGGACACAAGCTCGATTGTATCGAAACACACCCGGCTTCACCCGCGTCATGATACCTTCTTCTCCGTTGTTTCAGAACCACCATCTCTCTTCCTCCACACAAACCTCTTCTTCTCCCCAGACATCCACCACTGCCAAACCGCAGCCAGAATAATCACACAAATCGTCAGCGGCACGGAAACCCACCAAGTGATCCAGAACAATGGCGTAGTCTTGACATCCCAGCCCGCCCCGTCTCCCTTCCACTCCGACACAAATAGCTGTGATCCGAGGACGGTTGCCACACCCGTCGTCGGCAAAAAGACAATGGTGATAGCTGCAATGGCCTTCATCACTCTCGAATCTTGCATCATTGCCGTGGAACCCTGCTGCGTGACTAGGTTGAACGCCAGTGCTATAACATTGTCGATTCTCTTCTGGAGACTAGACAGACGGAGCTGTGTGGAGCGGAATAGAGTGCGGCGGTAGCGCAATGTTTCTATGAGCTGTTCCTGGACGAGGCTTGGGGATTGCGTCTCAGACCGTGAAGCTTTGGGTGTGTTGTTTATAGCTCCGTCTATAAGCATGGTACACGATTCGAGAACTTCGCCTAGGAAGATGATGTGTTTGGCGCAGTTGTGGACAGCTGCAAAGGATAGCTCCGAATTGAGTTTCTTGAAGTCCTTGTTGTGGGCGCTTTCAAGCATTTTCTACAACAGAGTTAGTGGTATTTGTCGTTTGGGTATCAAGGTTACTCACATGCTCTATTGGCCCAAAGACAATATTCATATTCCACACCATTTGATCGACATCAAAATACAGCCCCTCCAACACAATGTCGAACAGAATATACGGATTTACAAGCACGTCGTCCCAGGCCTTACTGTCTATAAAATGACCAACTCGACCTCGCACACCGGTCATGGCACCAAAACAAACTAGTGTTACGGAATCCCCGTCCCTACGGAGGAAGAAACTTGACCGAAACCAACCGTAATCAGCATTTGGTAATGTCGATAACGGACGACCAAAACTCGGCGTCCGACGGGCCACTTCTGGAGGTTGGCCCTCCTCTCGCTGGACACTGACGTTTTTGCAAAGGAAGTGAAACCAGGCACACCATGACCCGTCGCCTTCTGTTCTGTGAGAAAAACTGTGGCTAACGGCTTGGGTGTACTCTGTAGTGAAGTCGCTTGGTATGCCTAGGAGGCGGTAGAATTCCGTGATTTCGGAGACGGTGCCTTGCCTGGGCTGTGCTGGCGGTGCAAGGCTGGCCATTAGGTTCAGTCTTGTTTTCCGAAATACGATGATGTAAAACTTGGCGTGTCAACGTACATGATTCGCAGTCTTGCTGGTGTTGTTAGGCCGGCTGTGCCCATTTCCCAGTACCATTTCCCTCCTGGTGCCTCTGGTGATTATTTAGAATACATTCGATTTGATCGTGAATTTACACTAACCATCTGTCAACTCCCAAATATGTAATGCCCACCTGGCAAATGCTGGTGTATCCAGGACATGAGAGGCCCTGAATCGATATAGCCGGTAATCGTCATTGCGTAGCCAGGACATTCCGCAATTAATGCCTATTCTAGCAAGGGGGTAATGAATTACAAGAGGCTGCTCATTGGGGCAATTGAGGGAAGTTGGATTCGACTGAAGGCCGTTCTGGCTAGCTTGCGAGAAAGTCAAGATGATCTCAGCCTCACAAAAGTCGACTACTTGTCGAGCCTCACTTACATCACGTGTCAGCCCGGCCTTTGTCGAGGCTCCCCCTCTTGGCCGTGAGGGTACTAATCAGCCTAATTAAGGCCATGGCACAGTTTGCTGTGCTTGGGTTGATCAGTTTCACTTGTAGTTGTACCTAAAACAGATCTTCAGGCTGTTGAGGTCCATCAGGATTCAAGCAACACCACGTTGAATTACTCAATGGTGTGGAATAAGACATATTGAGGGGAGAGGAACAAAAAAGTAAGAAGTTATTGTATGCTGCTCCTTATCTTGTTAGTAGCTTCGCCATTGCTGCGAAGCATCAACAGTGACCACATTTGATGCAGTTGCAGACCAGCAACGATGTATTGAAAGGCAAACAGGCTTCAACCTTGAAAGTGATCTCACCAAACCAGTAGCGACAGGGCAGGCGAAATCTCCATGGTCGGTAGTTGGGTGTGGAAAGCCACCATTTCAGCTGCAGTTTGTGCCTCAACTTCGGTACTATTGAGCTGAGCTAGTGAGCCAATATCAACTTCAGCTATAAAGGTCTGGACCAGAGGATGTGACCGCCCTGGCAGCGCATGCGGTTTCACGACATATAAGTGGATGTGATAAGTAATATTGTTCCTTTCGCCACCAATAGTCATGCACGACACCTGGTCAAGCCTCATTGCGGAACTTGGTTTTGCACTCTGTAAGGAGAACAAAAAGAAACATTGCAGGCTTCACGCAATGCACCTGAATCTCGTCAAGTGAGCAAAGCAAAGTCCCTCGTTGACGAATGTCGAAATTGGCAAAAGAAAAGGTTCCAGAGGGAGTCGAACCCTCGCTGGCGGAATCAGAATCCGCAGTCATGACCGTTAGACCATGGAACCTCTAAACCCGATATGGGGCTATGAAGGGCCACAATTCACCTAAATTCCTACTGGCGACATGGCAAAGTCGCAGAAGATGTTTGACCACGATTGTTCATCCGTGAGAATGTCAAATGAGAGGTATCGTAGGTACCGTTTGTTCCACTGAGATTATGGGCTGAATTGGTCGGGGTTTTGTGGCTGAAGCCAGCCGCGCAGGGCAAGATGCAACACCTAGGTCGAGACCACCTGAGCAGCCATATACATATCGGGCTGAGCAGCTAGAAACCACAAACCTTCAAGAAAGGTTGAGTGTTTCACTTTCATATTCCTAGCAGAGGATTGATGCTGGGCAACGGTTGCGATCGTGATGGTAAGTAGTTATTCTTGTCGTCGCATAGTAGGCCTTGATTCTCACTTGGCCCAGGAACCTGAAGCCCGTCACGGTGGTTATTTTCGACCCGGCACGAACGTACCAGTAAGTAGTCAAGTCCAATGGCAGCTTTCGGTGCAAAAGTAACCCTTCATAGTACCAGTCTGGTTCACACGGAGGATTTTATCAGCCGCCGAGTTCGTCAGAGGTGAGGTCTAGGAAGGCAGTAGCACGGCGACTCTGCTCTAACGGTTAGAAGGCTCTCCAGGTTGCACCACCTCCAAAAGAAGGAAGCCAAGAAGCGCTGCGTCAACCTATCGATCCAGCTATCGCTCAAGCCCTGCCACCGACGATAGGCTCTGGTCCGCAATCCGGTGCATATATACAGCAACCAAATGTATGGAACCCATTGCTTGTTGCTGACGGCCATGTCTAACATGATATCTCATTTAAGCGCCAACCAGGACTGTCCGGGGTACATACGCGGCCAGCCGCATATGGTCAAAAGCAAGGCGGATTAGGGAGGTTCTTCAGAGGTCTTTGTTGCTTTTGAAGTTCGACCGACGCTCAAACCTATCGCTGCAGTTTCCTCAGAGAACGTCAAAATGGCAACCCAGGACGGATACCAGGATTCGACAAATGTGGCAGCAGGACAAAGTTCCTCAAATGACATTGCTCTTCAGATAGTAAAAGACGAAGAAGTCTCGGGATCACAGAGTCGCAATGACTTTCGCTTGCGCGTCCGCGGAAGACATCCTCACCTCTACCAAGCGCCTGGATACATATACAGTGCTGGCTCTGGGCTACATTATCGACACAAGGATTATGCTGGTCGCGTGAGTTACCATGCTCTTTCTGATCGGTATATACACCACCAGAGCGGCCACTTACGGAATTTATATGTTGCCTGCACAAGTGACATCTACCAAGGCCATGGTAACTCGACTTGGAGGAGAACATTTATCAGAGTAGTGGCCCCCAAGAAAGTCCGAATAGCTGCTTGGATTATCGATGCCAGGCATGCTGAGAATAACAGCCAAAGTTGGCATAAGATGGTGCTTAGATCCTTGCCTGCGATATTTGGCATGGCCCTTGTTGTGAGTATGGAAATCTGTCCCTCATCTGAGAGCAAATGCTAAGGCACACGTAGTTTTGGGATGGCAGACCGACGATACCGAGACGAAGACTGGCATATGCCCCGGTGTTGTATAAGTACCACGGGGATGCTAAGGCTTGGAGCAACAAGTTAGAAAATAGGCAAGGCATATCGCCGTTAATCGGGACGAACGAGTCGTATCAGCTGCTTCGACCGCGCCACCTATGCTTCCTTCGAAACCCTGAGAGTGACGAAATCCATGGTGTTGACATTCGCCGCACTGAAGAGTGGGAAATGACAGACGGCCAGAATTCATATCTTTCGTATCTTTTTGTTGCATACTCTGCTTTACAATTCAGTCACGAATCTGATGACGATTTGAATACACTCCATCGCATCGCTGAGACGGCTTGTCGAGCGGCCAAGTTGCCGGCTTATTGGGTTGCTTGTAGTTGCTTCCAAGACGCAACTGAAATAGAATCAGATGTAAGACACGGTATTTCTCATGAGATGCCCAGAGAAGTTATCACTAATATAAACAGGTATATCGAATATCCGATGTTGTTCGTGGCGCGCACAGCATGATGATTGCGGTCTGTCAGCCGAGCAACGCCTCCCACACAATGTCAGTGGATGAGTTACTTCGACATTGGGGAAGCAGGATGTGGACTTTTCCGGAGCTGCTACTCTCGCCTGGACAGAGTGTCACGGTGTACTTGCGTGGAAGTGATCTAAACAAGCCCATAGTCGTTCCTAAGAACCAATTCGCGGCTAGGGTATGGACCACCATAGATGCCGACAGCTCGAGACATTTGATCGACCATTTCTTGGGAAATATAAACCTTAGTAGGCTTGAGCTGGCCACTATCGGTCTTAAATGCCTATACAGCAGAAATACTTCCGCATATTTGCCAGGCGACCAGGCTTACGCGCTGATGGGGTTACTGAGACTTCGCCCTCAAATCGACAGAACTGATACCGCATTCGAGGCGTTTTCTAGATTGTCATTGGCGAATGACTCCGATATGCTGCTGGAGAGGTTCCTATGCCTCCTCCCTTTAAGACCGCGACAGCAACCGTGGTACGACATGAATGACGCCTATTTTTCATCGCTATGGGAGATTACCCCATCTTGCCAAGTAGCAGGCATTGCAGACGGAGACACTGTCATTGTTGACGGCGCTTATGGTGTATCTGTGCGTTGGAAGTCGTTTTATCCCGTCTACTGGTCTACTGGTCCCTCCACAAAACGTTTCATAGCTGGCATACTCATGGAATGGAACGCATTCATCTTTCTAGCCGGAACCGCATTTCTTGTTGCAGGCTGCGCAAGGAAAGGAGTATACAGATACGCAATGATACCCATCGGCGCTATGCTCCTCTTCATTTTCGTGTACGTCTGGCTTATGACGCCCCGAATCGTACTGGCCATGTATGGGGAGAAGCCATACGAGGTGCAAGCCGAGATGTTCGGATTTGAGGGGTATCTGGACGCCGAGTCCATTGAGCGAGCAATATTTGGCGGAAACTTCGGCCGGTTCACCTGGAGCACGAATGGAAGCCCACTCAGTCGTTCCACTGTGAATGAGTTTGGTGAGAAGATTGGAATAGACCCGTGCCTGGATCCAGAGGTTTCTTACAAAGTTGCGACTGCTAGGGGTGCATTGCCGGGGCAGATGCGGGTTTGTCTATTTGACTATCCCTACTTGTTTGTAGTGTACTAACTCGCGAGATAGATCTTCACACTTGTCGACACGTATAACATGCAGCTGACGTTGTTTGAATCTGAGCACCCTCCTGTTGCCTTGATGTTCTGCGGGTCAGAAGGAGGAATGCAACGAGCGCTTGGCTGTTCGTATGAGTGGACAACTCAAACGATGTATCGAGAGACTGTTCTTCGCCTCCCAACTACGTCGCTTGATAGAATACATCGGGTTCCTCGGTTCAGACTGGGCATTTGTCGGCCGCCTTATGGCGTGCATCCCGTGGAGAGCCAGTCGTAGCGGCTTGTCATGGGGATATGTTCTGGCAGTGGTAATACAGAATAGAGCAGGATCTGGGACATTGAGTCATACATCAATCGAAGCAAGGCCCTAAAGACATACATAAGTAGCTAGAGCAAGTTTGCGTGAGGTTAATGACAGTTGTCTGAGCTTGGGTTAGAGCTTCAATGTTGTTCATGGTGGCTTTATCGATAACGGGCAACCGCCAAACGAAGCGGGGCATCTGCCTTGGAGCTCCAAACCTCACCCAGCTTTCAATGCTTATCCTGCAACACCACCACCACCACCAGATAGCTGTCGGGAAACAGCTCAGCGAAAGCAGTCATGGAAGCGGCGGCCATGAAATCATGGGGTATGTATTCCTCCGCACGGTGTAAGCCTCCATATCTAACTCGCCATAGAGCTCGACAACAACATCAAGTTGGTCGACCCCAAGCGCGACGCCCTGTACAACTACGACGCCCAAGCCCAAAAGACCATAGCCCAAGAGAAGCTATGGGTCCTAAACTCCCTTCACTTCAAATACGTACGAATCAGCGCTGTGGCCCTCATAAAAATGACGATGCACGCCCGATCTGGCGGTGATCTCGAAGTGATGGGGCTCATGCAAGGCTACGTCGCCAAAGATACGTTTGTCGTCACTGATGCATTCCGATTGCCGGTCGAAGGGACAGAGACCAGAGTCAACGCGCAGGACGAAGCAAATGAGTATCTTGTAGAATATCTCAGTCTGTGCCGGTCCCAAGGCAGGCAGGAGAACGTGGTAGGATGGTATCACTCACATCCCGGATATGGCTGCTGGCTTAGCGGCATCGACGTCGAAACCCAGGTCATGCAGCAGACATTCCAGGATCCATTCCTGGCAGTCGTCATTGACCCGGATCGCACCATCAACGCCGGTAAAGTTGATATTGGCGCTTTTCGAACATACCCGATCTCATATAAGGCGGAGACCTCTGGCGGCGTCGCATCCGACGGCTTTGAAGCGGTTCCTCTTGCCAAGGCAGCAGAGTTTGGGGCCCACGCCAACCGATATTATAGCCTTGAGGTATCTCACTTCAAGAGCACTCTCGACACACACCTCCTTGAGCTACTTTGGCACAAGTACTGGGTACAAACCCTCAGCCAAAGCCCGCTGCTCACGAACCGCGACTATGGAAGCAAGCAGATGCTGGATTTGAGTTCCAAGATCAAGGAAGTGACCACAGGCATGACGAAAAGAGGAATCAGTCAAGGGTTGATCGGTGGCGGCTCCAATATCTCAAAGGATAAGGCGATGGACAAACTTGCCCAGGACACTAATTTGATTGCCTCCAAGGAGAGGTCAGGGTTGATGGCAGGAGAGATCAAGGCCAGAGTATTTAATAATTTGGGCGCGAATAGTACATGATATGTTTGAGGGGCGTTTGGCCTACAGGTTCTTGCGGCATGCATAAAATGCATTAGAGGCGTTTACAGATACGAATGAATTGACACGATTTTATGAAAATTTGCGCCCGTCAGGTTCGCAAACAACAAGTTTCGAAATATTCTGTGCTGCCCGGGTCATTTTGGGCCGTAATTACTATGTCGTGACCACTGTGGCTCCTTGAACGGGTTGCGAGCTCCTATCTGTATTCGTGCAACCTGCATTGGGATAATAGTACAAACAAGCTTTGCACTACAGTTCAATTCTGTAACAACACCAAGAATTTGATGTCTTCCAACCCAAAAGAGCTCGTGTAGAAGTCACCACTTCCCACCACTGGTCAGAATCCAAACGTAGACGGTACAACGCGTTCATGCAAGGAGCACATGGCAGCGCAGACAAAGGGCCGTCAGGTCCAGCCTCCCCGTTTCGTGACTGGGCTAGCTACCCAGGGAGGAAGTTGGCCACGTTTGACCAACATGGGGGTGGCATTGTCAACTTGCAGACGACTTACCGATAAATGATACCATCTTCTCCAACAGACATTGGCTGTTGTCATCCATATCGTGTTCTGGATAAAACCGACATCGATGACCTCAAAGGCTATTGTCTCAGCCGTTGCACAAACGTGTCCCCGCGCGGTGTAATGGCCGATGGGGAATGACGACGCCGATCTAAGTTGGATGATTCATACTTCACGCCAAATTTAAAGTTGTGGTTGCTCCCTGCCTTTGATGATGGTGGTATGATGCCATTGACGGCATCAGTTACCGAACCCGTGGCGTCCTGTCTTGTCACGTCGACTGAAAAAGTCTCTATAATTTTCTTCGCAAGCTGAACTGCTTCAAAGTTGCTTGAAATTGTTGTCCATATCGTCGTGACAGCTTGTTCGTATTCCTGCGCAAGGCAATCGTCGCATTACGAACTAATTTTTTTTTTTTTTTTTGCTGCCAGCAGGGGCAAAAGGCCATTCCCTACGCTATCAGTTGTAATACTTCAGCTGATGAATTGTGGACCGCAAATTACCACAGGTAAGTGATTACGTAGATGAAATATCATGGGCCAAGCCCAGTCCTTCTTGAGAGCCTCGACTCTGCGCTGGATCGCACATAAGAGTTCGTCTGGCACCCACGGCGCGGCAGTACGTAGTAGTTTGCACAGCCACCAAACAGGCGCTCCTGCATCTATAGCTGCCATGCTTTCAGTTGTTGCGGTACCTAGTAGTACAGCATACAGGCCAGACCTCAGAATGGGCAAGCATTCATGGCGTACATTGGAGCTCAAATTTCCATATTTTGCCGGCTCAGTTCACAGCACCAGCTGAGAATGGGAAATCGACCCACTGTCAGGGAATATTGGGTCACTAATGCACTCGCCGGGGTTCCAGCTCTGCCGGGGTTGGCCGTGTCCGTAGTTTCTTTCCCATCTTGACGTCATGGATCTTTGGATAATTGAGTTTAGCATCAGAAAACGCACGCAACCAAGGAAGTGTTGCGAAGATGCCAGGTAAACTGTGAGCCATTGTGGTATGCTGAGCCCAAGGAATCCATTGCATAGCCGCGATGAACAAAAGGAGAAGCGGCGAAAATGTCCTTCACATTCATATCAAATTTTGCGGTTTGCCTGAGGGCCAATCGTCGTCGAGCTGGTTCGGGTTCAGTGCTGCGGCATTGCAATTGGTGGCCACCCAGGTTAGGATCTCGAGATGGTGGTGTATGCCCACCAGTGGTAGGAGAAGCCATATGCAATGTTGATCTGAAATTGGGAGCTGATGGGGTCCACGTTGCTCAGGCAGGCTGCCTTCATACTGTGTCACAAGCCTTGCTATATCTACTCGAGACAGGTTGAATCTTCTGCAAGAGCTTTACCAGCGTGCGTTTCGTGGTCGAGTTGTTGATTTGCGATTCGTGGCCTGTGATGCGATCAATCGCGAAGAATTCGCCAGTGGTACCTGGTAATGTTAGCGTCAAACAAGCATTTGTTGTGAAATGCTAGCCAAGCAATCAGACGAGGAACATTGAAGGGTAAATATCCAAAGCCAAGGGCATTAGTGGCGTGCCAGTGGAGGCCAGATCCAACAAAGTGACCGAGACAAATTGGTGTTGCTGGGGTTTCGTAACACCTGCGACACGACAACCAAACGGTGAAGCAGAGGAACGGGCAAAAGCCGAGCAATTCAATGAAAGTAATGGGCCATGCAGGGCAATGAATTTGGAACATTTAAAAATCCAAGCCAGCACTTAGAGCTGAGTGACGGACAAGAACCTCACGTCTTCGTGCAAATCAAATGGAAGAAAGTGCATCCCCGGCTCCTTCCCAATCATCAAATACTGCCACTCAACTTGTTCACGTGTTTCCGTCTCCCAGTGACAATGTCGGCATCATCAACATCATGCAGTGCTCAAACACTAACTGTTTCCTCTCCAGGGCTGGCCTTGACAACACAACATGCAACAGCCACGCTGTTCAAGATGCACGATGCACGCCTTGCAAGGCCACCCCGGAGCAAACCAGCTGGCCAGGGTTAATTTGCATCGGCTGCTGGTAGCCCATCGACGGCTTCCGCAGATCACCGATCTCCACCCCCACCTGTACTAATCGCAATTTCTCGTCCTTGCTTGTTGCCATCTCGACTACGACTCTAACCAGTCTTTCCAGTTCACTACGCCTGTCTACGACACATGCCCCCAATCCAAGCGCCACGGAGCGCCTAGAGCAAAACACTGGAGACATTGCGGCCAGTCGGCCAGTCGACTGGTGCTGCTGCTGTACTCATACCCAAGTTGGCAGTAGTGTCTCTCATTTCTCTGAGCTAGCGATGGCATTGCAAAACCTTCCCCCTGGCTACGGAGCTTGGATCCGTACCATTGGTGTTGCATCGCCGATGACGTACTCGTTTGCTTCTCTCAACGTCACTCACACCCTGCTTAATCAAGGTTCTGGCGAGAGTCGGGTCTGGCCACTGTACGTACATTGACGGATTGAGCCATGCTACTAACGAGATGGGATGGGATCGCCTCGGAGCTCATTGACCCAGCAATGGTAAGGTCAGGCTTAGCTTGGGAGCGGCAGTTTCCAATTCCTTGGAATCCCACATGCTCCTGACTTATAAGCTCTACCCTCCCTCTGCGCTTCGCGGGAGCCTGCCTCGTCTCTCGTTTTCAACTCTCCCCAAGCTTATTTGTCCTACCTTTAATAATACACCCTCCCATTATACCCACTGTAAAACCATACAGCCTCATTTTATGATACCCAGAGGCTAATTGAAGTCTAATTCTAATCCTCTATTTGTGTTTTAGTCTGAAAGTCGCAAAGGCGTAGCCGGAACTTCACCTGTGGTCGCAGCCAGTATCCGATATCTACAGATACCCGCTACTCTCTACGTCGGTATTAGTTACAACAATCCACCAACGCAAAAATGGCTGCAAGTGTCAACAAACCTACGGATATCAAGCAGAAGGAGGCGGATATTAACCGAAAACTGCAAATTTACGGCATCATCAGTGCTTTCAAGCAGGGCAAGGTCCCTTCGGTACGTAACCATGACGTGACTTGACGGGAAACATCCCATTGTGGCTCACTCTGACGTTGGTTCTAGAACGACCAAATTGATGTTGCCTTGAATAGCTTCTTGGCCTCCAAGGCGCTCAGCAGCCCGTCTGATGGCCTCTCCGAAGATGGCAAGACGCTTGTGGCGGACACCAGAGAGGTAGTCCGCCTCGCCAAGAATCTGCTTTTGTCCAAGAATGAGGGCAACTTGATCCAAGATTTCATCTGGCAAACCACCCAGTTCGATCCCAAGGCCGTTCAGAGTCCCAATGCTCCAGTAAACAAGGACCAGGCCAAGCGAGACGGCGATGAGGCCCTCGAAGGTCTTCGAACCTTGGGAACCCTGTTGATCACCAATGGCCAATTCCGCAAACTACGTATGTAATTTCCCAAAGCAATGGTGAGACAGTAACCACTGACCATGAAATCAGTCAAGGACAGCACTATTCTCTTCCGTGATATGGCCGGCGATGCCGCTACCAACGCTGCTGGCCGTCTTCGTCCTTCGGAAGAGCAGCTCGGACAAATTGACAGGGCTGCTGAAGACAATACCTGGCATGACAAGCCCGACTTTTCCAAAGAAAATCTCAGAAAGCAAGTCAAGGATGCTTACGGTGGCGACCCCAAGAAGGATGTGCAAGACGTTGCCGATGTAACCACCAACGCTGCTGTACCCCAGGGAACAACAGACCCCAATCAAGTAGACGCTGTTGCTGGACAGAGTGCTCTGCAGAATACTGCTCAACAGAAGGTAGACGCAAAGGTGGACCCAGAAACCAAGGAGAAGCTGAAGAAGAGCAAGGAGGAATACCGCCGACGAACCAAGGAGTACTTCAACAAGAAGATGCCTGAGGAGCGCAAGGACCAGATCATTTTTCGGTTGAAGAAGATGGTGCTTGAATGCCAACAGCACCCCGAATACTCCAAGGCCGTCCAGACTCTCCTCCGCCTTGCCGAATCCTATGGAAGCCACGGCCGTAGCCTTGGCAAAGATTCCACTGGGTCTGCGAAGCAGGCTCGCTCTGGACTTGCAGCTGCTGAGACTGATTTGCGTACTTTGATTGAGCGTTTTGCCAATGGCACATCTACCTCCAACCTCTGGGAGTCCATTGGCCAGATTTACAAGGATGCGGACAAGGACCCCGAGCTAAAGGACTGGTTTAAGAAAATGGACTCGTTTATTCGTCGCTGTCTGCTAGAGCAAGGCTATATTCTGGATGAGTCTTCCAACCAGGAATGGAACCGCCTCTACGAGAAGGGCAGGTTTCTCCTCCGCGAGAAGTACCGCAGCCACACGGACCGAGTTATTGACGAGACCAAGTTCGTTGCCGACCAGTTCGACCAAGATCCTCAAAACAAAGCCTTCGGTCAGGCAGTCCAGAAATTGTTCAATCATCTTGGCAATGATGGCGCGGGCAAGTCCGTTTTCAAGCCACATCTTGTGAAGGATCTCACAGAGACCATTCTTCCAGCTGTGCTCATGAACATCAACTATATTCCTATCCCTCGTATCGAGTACTCGGACTCTCAAGTCGACGCCATCATTGAAAATTTGGTCCTTGAGAGTGATAACTTCATGCCTAATGTCGCCGAGGTGGCAAGCGAGCATTTCTTCCGATGGGGTCGCAAGAAGGTTGCCAACAAGCACCACAACATGGTCGACGTCAAGGTCTCGGGTATTCAGATGGATCTTCGTGATGTCAACTTCCACGTCAACAGAAAGAAGGGCTTCCCTTCGTTGTCAGACACGGGTGTCGCTGATATCCTCCTGCCTGGAAATGGGCTGTCATTCAGAATGAAGGTGGCCACTGCGGATAAGTCTGACCGCCAAAACATATTCAAGGTGGAGAAGGTGGATGTGGACTTCAAGGGCCTTAACATCAAGGTTAAGAAGTCCAGCCATAAGCTCTTGTTCGCCATTATCAAGCCTCTGGCTCTAAAGGTGCTTCGCGCGCCTATTCAGAAGGCGGTGGAGAAGGCCATCAAGGACGAGTGTAACAAACTTGACGTGCTCCTGTGGCAGATCAAGAAGGATGCCGATGCAGCTGGCGAGGGTGACATTGAGGACAAGGCCAACTTCTTCAAGCGCTACTATGACGCCGCCCAGAAGCGCTACTTGGAGGGCAAGGAGACGACCAAGGAGGTTGTATCGGACAAGAAGGTCAATATTGCCATGACGATGGAGGACAGCATCTTCCCCAAGGTCAAGATGACTGGCAGCGTGAGCGCCAAGGCAACGGAATACAAGGAGCTTTCACGAAAGGGCGAAAAATGGGAGAGCCCAGTCTTCTCCATTGGCACGGCCAAGAAGAGCACCGATATTCCCTCGGCCCCGCAGATTGAGAGCAAGGTTCGTCCAGCGACTAACGGGAACACCAACGGTCACACCAACGGTCACACCACCAACGGAAATGTGAATGTGCACAACTCCGTGGTAAATGGCAAGGCGCCTTTGTCGTCGACTCCTCTAGCGGCGCCCTTGGAGGTGAATGCTGGCAACGTCAACCAAACCATCGGTGGTCGCTAGGGGTGTGCCGATGAATCGATACTGTTTATGAAGAAGTGTGAACTGGAAAGTAGCCAGGGACTACAGATGCTATACCCATTTAGTCAGGATAAGTAGTTTTTTTTGTGTGTGTTTTGTTTGGCTTTTCTGTCACTTTGTGATACCATGAAATGGGAATGAAACTAGGCGGATGCAAAAGGTGGACTGTTGATGGGCAAAACTTGGACTTTTCATTAAATTTTTCCTAGAGTCTATGCTGAACGAAATCCGTCATTATGTAGTACAATTAATTACTTTTGGACTTTTTGAATGCCTATGGACATGTGCAACATGTGATGGATGTGACTGGAAGATGTGAAACCTTGACTCAATGTGTGCGCATGTGCGAGCAGAGCACTGGGGGCTGGACCTTATCTTGAAGCCACTTGATAGCATCATCAATCGAAGAGGGGTGCGCAGATGTAGCGGACACGGATGTCATGGGGCGAAAAAAAAAAGTATTGGCGGGCTTGCATATGTATTTGGCGAACAAGCCGGAAATGGTGATGTGGATTAACCAGACATGACGAGGGACAAAGAAGTTGCACATGTGAGGTCCAACAAATGCGTCAAATGTCATGTCAAGTGGTGATGCTGATGACCTGAAGCTGAACCTGAACACAAACAGAAGACTTGGAGTGAACTTGAGTGCAGGTGGGGGCTGTAGTGGGGCATCTTGCGACGACGTCACTCTGAATTGTGGCTTAGGGCCTCAGAATGTCCGTATTTGGCGACGCTGTTTGAGTGTTCCTGAATCGAAACCTTGTTCTTGCAATCGATTTGTCATTTCATAGCAGTTGGCTTCAGAATGGCTCCATGATACAGTACTGCAGCTGCTCATGAACTCCCTATTTCTTCCGTGCATTCTTCATCACATTTCTTTGTCATAGTCACCCCGCTGCCCCCTCTGCCATTTTGAAGTCATCAACGTCGCCACTCCTCATCTCAGTCTGGCTCCCTCGCCATCCCCCTTTGTCTTTGGGGCTTGCCTTGTTCTTCACGGTCACATTTCGCAATGACGTCGGATCAAGGACCAGAAACAGCTCCAACCGAATCCAAACTCTCACCTTCTCAGACGCGGGCTCTCTTCGATATTCTCACTCACTACGAGACGTACACTGAAATCTCGAGCTTCAAGACCGCCGAAGCAATCACCAGCTATGGATTTCCTTTCAAGAAAAAGACGGTCGTGTCGACAACGCCGCTGGCCACTGCTCCAGGTACGCCGCGGGTAAGGACGCCCAGATCATTCTTTGCTTCGTCGTCGAGAGCGCAAAGTCCTGTTAGTGCCAAGAGCGCTGATGACGACGATGACGGCAAAGATGTTCTATCTACGTCGCCTATTTTGCAATTACTCTTGACTAAGATTGTTCTGCCGCTGCCTGGCGTGAGCAACATCCCTAGGTCCTTTTGGAGTATTCGTGTCCAAACTATTATGGCGAGGTTGGGAGAGGCAGAGCTCTCAGAGAGTTATGACAAAGGCGCCATGGGAACTAGAAAGACTTTGGCGACGGGGACGAGTTCCATCATTGAGATGCTGGGCCGGGGCATGCTCGGTGGTTTGGATAAACAAGAATCGGACACGACCAAGGACGATAAATATGACCATTCTAACGCGGATGATTTGGAGCGCGCATGGGGTAATGTTCTCCAGGGACTGGTATATGGGGATTTGGTTAATCAGCTGTTTGATCATTTTGTGCATTCAGATGATTTAGAGGTGCTGTCGAAAACGGTGGAAGCATCTGCTCAGCACAACATTTTACAGTTAGTGCCTCTATTCCCATTCCTATCACCATATCCATATCTTACACATACTAACACCCGCATAGCATCGCAACATTAGTCCACCACATCTTCATCCTCTCACCAGAAGGCCAATATCTCCTCAAACTCATCGAAAACGTACACTCCCTCATCCCCTACAAAGTCATCAAACAAACCCTGCGAATAGGCAACGCCGCAACCATGATAAGCGGCATGATGCGCGTCCTTCTTGCCAAGCTCAGCGTCACCAGCGTCACCAACTGGTTTGGACTAACGCAAAACGCCGACGATGGCATGAATCTCCTACAGAGAATCATTTCTCTAGTACTATCTTGGGATGCTAGCGAATTCAAAAAGAGCGCTGAAAGAATAGAAAAGGCCAAGGACAGACCGAGTGACGATATGCTTCGCACAATCAAGGAGTACATTGAGGAAACGAGATCAGAACACGACACAGTTCGGCAAGCCAGTGAGCAGAATGACCAGTCTATTATTACGGCTATTTTTAATGCGACGAACCCTGCTTTGAATGGGGAATTGGCAAAGTCTCAGCATGAGCAATGTCTGGAGTACTACTCTGCGCTTTTGTCCGTCAGAGATAGAGATTGTATCACGGGGGCGATTTGTCGTCAGCCTCCTGATATGTTTACACAGGCGATAAAAGATGTCGTGGCAGCGTATGAGCCCATCATTCGGACTGTGCATTCCAATGTTGATCTACGAGAACACTTTGACGACTTGCAGGCGTTTGTGGAGGAGTTTATCCGAGCGAGTCGGCCAAAGAAAACGGGGGATTCTTCAGAAGAAAACTTGCCTAGTGTGGAAGACTTTGTGGACCTTCTCATGAAGCACCGTCGGCTTTTATATAAATGGATTCACGCAGTTGCCAGTCAATGCCCCGATATTTGGGAGGCTCTACGAACATGGGCAAACGACATGATTGTCAAGTTTCGCAAATCTTCTTCAACAACAGCGGACGTGCCCTCTATCCTTAACAAAATGTACAACACACTTGAACCGGATACACAGCCCAAAGTCCTGGAGGCAATTGATTCCCACGCCAACTACCTCGACACTCTCAACTCAGTCTCCCACGCACGACTGCAATATCTCGTCACGGCAGCTGATTCCTCCGGCGGCACGACCGGTGGACCAGGCGTTTATCTTGACCGATGGCAGGCCCTGCTTGATGAGACGCTCATTACACCTTCACTGCAAAAAGGTGCGGTGAGAAGAGGCAAAGCTGTCAAGCATACCACCACGATGGGGAAGACGGGAGTAGGGGGAAAGAAGTTGGAGCGGGATTCAATGGGCAGTGGTGTGGAGGCGCCGGATGTGAGGATTGTGGTGGACGAGTTGGGAGCGCGGTTTAGAAACGACGTCAGAGAAATGGCAGGGCGGATTTAGTTGTTGCAAAGAGGATTCATATCATAGCGGGTGTTGAGGGGTGCATTTTTGGTATCTATTTAGAAGCACATGTAGCTAAGCGATTCAGTGAACTCATCTGCCCATTGGCATCACATCACCACTAGTGAATGAATAACACCGAGGTGATCTCGCCCTCATGCCTAGCCCCCTTGTTTCTGCAACCCCCATAGGTGAAGCCTGTCTCCCTCGTATCCTCCTATCTGTAGATGGCGGCGTCGCCAACCAAGTGGACGTCTTCTCAGAAACAGGTGTCGTAGGTCTTGCAATCACTCGTCTTCCCATCCTCTCAACTCTTCGTCCCTCAACCCTCACGGCCTGTCTCCTCGCAATTCTCGCCAAACCAACAATCGCACCCTTCACCCTCCCCTCATCACAGCCCATCTGTCCAACACAATACGCCAAACCATTTATATACGCCCCCAACGGCTCGGGCGTCACCTCAACCACATCCTCCGCCTCATCCGTCAGATCCACCACCTCACCACCTCTCGCTCCTCCCGTCTCTCCCTCTCGATTCTGCGGCACGCCCATCTTGCCCATCTCATACTCAATCTTCACTAGCCTATCTTTCCAGCATAACTTGATTTCCGCCCCGGTCAACTCCTCCAACAGACGCACGTACTTAGCGCAGCCTGGACAGTTCTTTTTGGAAAAGTATATCTCAAACTTGGGCCGCGACCCATCGGGCCACTTCTTCTCTCGTAGTTTCTCCAGCTCCCGTTTCGTGACTCTTTTAGTAGGTATATTGAATATCTTGAGCAGTACGTAGACTGCGTGCACGGCAAGTTTCACTTCCACATGGCTCGCTCGGAAGAGACCTACTTTTCCGCCGCGGGTTAGGCCGTCGTATGGATGGCCAATGTTTATTCGCATCTTCTTGGCTAGTTTTATTACTCGAGCTGTCCAGACTTTGTTTCCCAAAACGGTGGACTTCGCTTCGAGGGAGTCTCCGTGGGGGTTGTGTCCGTGTCCGCTCTCTGCCCACGCGAGGATCGTGCGGGTTGAGTTTGTGCCGGGGCGGATGAGCGCGAGGAAGCCTGTTGTTTTGCGACGGAGAGCATCGCCTATGCGGTAGGGTGTGAGGCGTGTTCTTGCTTCGCTGTGGGAGAATGTGTTTGAGAGGTTGGGCCCGAGGACTTGGGACTTGAGGGTTGCGTTTTCGGGGTCGATGATGTGGTGGAAGTAGAAGATTTCGGAGGAGGTGAATCTCTTGTCGAATTGTGGTGTGGGAGTTGGGGAGGTGTTGGTGTTTTGGGGTTCGGCGGTGTTCATCTTTCGTGGTGATGCAGGAGTGGTGTAAGTGAGTTTGTTTGCTGAGGGCTTTGGCACTAGTGGTGAAGATTGATCTTGTCTGTACAGTTTACCTTATTCGAGTGAATGATTTGATACTTCTCTTGTAGTTAGACATATGAGAGTGGTGCACTCATTTTAAGCACAGAATTTGATTCCTTTGATGACAGTTTGTTGGCATGTTGGACATAGAATCAGAACATCATTTGAGTCAGGATGTACACTGTTGACTGAGACGAACGAAGCAAAATATCGAGATGAGAAGCCGCAAAGATAAATGCTGCAAGGAGTGATGTGTGAGAAGAAGAAAAGATTCCGTGCAAATACTGTAGGAGCGATAATTTATAGGCGGAGGGAGTCATCTTCGCAGCTGGCAAAGGGTCATTTCCTCAAGTTCGGATGAGTATGTCAGTAATCATACATTTATGCAGCTGTGAGTGTCATTTACAGCTGATTTTTGATGTTGAGGGCCATCAACCGACGTGTTGCACCACCTGTTGGTCTCGGCGATAGAACTGCCTTGCATTCTCGCAGCAACAATTGGCTTCGCAGCACTAACCAAAACACCAGTCACAAAAGCACACATCGCACTGCAGTAGACTCTTATTCTGGACGGGTCCAATTGATCAACCGAATGACCCAAAGTCGGGGGAATCTCATTCATACATGTAAATCTAAGACCAAGACGCCCAAAGCCCATGCCATGCCACTCATTCCCGGAAAAAGAGACAAAAATACCCTTTGTGCAGAACGAAGCTTCCAAATTTTTCACCTCATGCCATGGTCATTTTTCAAACCATTTTACCGTGTGGATATGAATTGCTTTTTGTTTACTCGTCATCCTCATCCTCCTCGTCAGCCTCAGCGGTGGTCTGGGCAATACGGTCCAGATCACGCTGGCCGGACTGAGTGATGCGACGGCCACCCTTCTCCTCGTCCTGCTCGAGGACGCCAATCTTCTCAAGAGCCTGGAGGATCTTGCGGTCGACGGAGCCAGAGGCATCGACGTGCTTGGAGGGGCGGGCACCGCGGTTCTTGGCAGTGCCGTGGACCTTGCGGAGACGGCCGACACCAACGGTCTTGCGGAGGTAGACGTGGCGGGCGACGGAGGCGGCACGGACGTAGAACCAGTCAATGTTCTGGGGGGGAAGCTCCTTGGCGGGACCGGTCTTGACGGTATCGACCCAACCTGGTGTTTGTTAGAAGATGAAATAATCAGTTGTGTTGGGGGGGTGGGGTGTACATACCGGGAATGGGCAGCTTGCCCTGACGCTTCAAGAACGCAGCATAGGCGTTGATGAACTTTTGCGCCTGGAGACAAAGAAACCCATTAGCATATTCCGTCTTCAGAAGTCTTGCGACTCCCTCGCGCCTGCTCCTCAATTCCCAATATTCCTATAAACCTCTTCTACTAGTCCCAATAGGCAGCCACCAGTCAGCCGCGCGCAAATTTGATCTCAAAGGCCATCACGCTGAAGCATCGAGAATTCAATTTGCGACAGCGCAAGGCAGCCCGGTGCCGCCCATTGTTTGTAGTAGAGATCGTCGAGGTCGTCTATTCGTCTTGGGTTTGTGGGTTTCACAAGTCGCGAGGGACTGTCGTGGAGGATAATTGAAATATCATCGCGATGCACTTGAGGGTTGAGAAGTGGTTCAATGGCAGCAATGTGCCTCGTTCTGCTCTCAGTGCCGCATGGGATTCAGTTCAGGGAGGACCTACATCAACGTCGCGCACGGTAATTCCGCCAGTCATTTTTACGGTGTTGAGGGTGGACGGGTGGTTGTGAGGGTGTTGCGTGATGCGAGATTGTCGAGGCGTGAGGTGGTCTGCAAATGTTCCTGGTGGTCCAACTCTTGGTGGTGAACTTTTTCGATGGGAGATAGGGTTTGCGACCCTAGTGGGGGCACTTGGGAGAGGTGACTAAGCACAGTACTTCTCTACCGTGTCAAATACGCTTCGCACGATCGCACTGTATAAGTGGGTCCATTTCCCTTCCACGTCTTTTGCCGACAATCGACTGAAAATCGCTATTATTTGTAAGTGCACGATGCACGGAGACAAAAATGCAAATACTGAGGCAATTGTGGCCCAAATGACTCATCACCATTGGAAGTGAAAGGTGTTCTTTAAATTAATATTGATGCCCCAGTTCTACAGATTTAGACGGCATACATTGCGCCGTCACTTGCGCATGTCAATAGTTCACCATCCCTGACCTACACACAACCTATCGCCATGTCAGTTACACTGCTTCACTTCTCTTTTCCTTTCACTTCAAATACTTCACATTGCATTGGAAAGCCGTGTAACAAGTAATGCAAATATTCAATTCGCAGAAATAGATATTTACTAAAGGTATCTCTTTAACGTAGGTACAGATTGAGCTTGGAAATACTCATTTTATATCAATCATGCCGTCGTCTCATTAACCAGTTTTATACCCCGATACGGCGATGCGTAACATAACATTTTTAACCCGACATCTAAGCCCACTTGGCCAGCAAGGCCATGATAGCTACACCGAACGCAACACATCCAAAGGCGAACAACTGAATCTTCAGCGGAGCTCGACGCATGTGAGGGTTGAACATGAATTCGTGAGCCAAGAGCTCCACCAGACCCGTGTACATTAGAATGCCGGCGGATATAGAATCAAAGATTCCGTTGACCAGCTTTTGTGTAGGCGCGTTGCTAGGCTTGGCACCAATGCCAGCTGCAATACCAACTGGCGTTGACAGGGCAAAGCCGAGAGCGAGAGCATATGGCAGCCACTGCTTGCCTTTCGGCCAGCTGGCCACAGCAATTCGGGATCCCAAACCTAGACCCTCAAACATTTGGTGGAAAACCAGAACCACCAGGAGAATTTTCAACTTATCCGTGCCGATGGTACCGAGCGTAAGTCCAATAAAGACGCTGTGGAACACAACACCAAACTCGAGGATAAAGATGGCGGTCAGCTGGCCAGGCAAAGAAGTGTGTGAATCCCCCTCCTTATGATCATGGCGATGCGCAAGGTGGTCTTCGCCACCAGGAGGGTAGCTGATATCGTCAGGCCGTCCCGGTATAGTCGTGGGATCGGGACCGCGGAGAGCACCTTGGCTCTCAATGTCGTGAGGGCAGGGCTCCGCTTGAACATTCTTGTTCTTTTGCTGCTTTGGTGATTTTTTGATTGCCAACACCTCGTTGATGTCCGAACCAGAGTCGGAAGGAGTGCCGTGGCTATGGGCGGACTCGTCGTCGTCATCGAACCGGGCCACCATCAATTCAATGAAGAACATGACCATAACGGTCATCAGGGCGATGCAAAGAGCCCAGGGATAGTCGCCCAGCCATCTATCCTGAACGCAAGGGTCTCCCAGCTGATCTATTGCCGGGTCGAGAAGGTGCATCCATGCTGTGGCTATGATGACTCCGGTACCGACGTATTTGCATATGAAGAATGTAAATTTGGGAACGTGCATCTTGGTCTGGCGCGCCAAGAGCACTGGTGTGAGAGCTCCAACAAGGGAGGCAACGAGAATAATAAAGATGGATGCGATTCGAAGACCGCGCATGCCGAGGTCGACGACCTCGCCATCGCAGCTGCTCTGCTCCGCATCAGCCATGATGATGGACTGTTGGTGATGTGTCTCGAAGGTATAGGTCCAAGTTTGATGTTCCACGTCTATCGTAGCCGCAAAACGACGCGGTCTTTACTTCTCGGCCACACCACACTTTTCAAGACAGTCAAGTCTCTTCTTTGAATTCGCCCGCTTCTACTTCAGCGCGGCGTAACAACAACGACAGCAAGCTTTCAGGTTTGGTTCTGCTCTGGGAATACTCTCCGGGCAAAAGAGGCTGAGTTGACAGGTCTTATAACTTGTCTGGTTGCTGTCCACCTGTCAAACCAAACGAATACTAGCGTCAGGTCCGCTAATTTTCAATCAAAGAGTAATACTAGGCCCTACCAAAGAGATGAGCAACACCTTGATGGACAGTATTCAACAAGGATTTGGTCCACACAGGTCCAACAAATAGCGCCAGCGGAACAGCTAGAGTATCAGCTCTAACCAAGATCAAGCAGACTTTGATTGGAGAGGTCGGCAGAATGTTGCCGAAATGTCTTCTTGGCCAACAATTTCCTCTTGTGATGGATAAACAGCGCTCAAAGATGCAAGGAATTAGGGCCGGTGCTATTGTCTTCCAACAAGGCTTCTTGCGTAGTGGGAGTCAGATGGTGTTGAGGAGATAATAGAGCATGCCAGGGGATCTTTTATCCTTTGCGTCTAAGGTTAATTGTTACCCGTAGGCGGAAAGCCTGGCTCGCTTGCCTCTGCAGGTTGCGTCGTATGGACGCTTCGTACTGCAGCGAATGTGATGGTGTCTCAACGAAGAGCTGACGCACAACTCAGCGCCGAACGAGTTGAATGGAATGACTCGCCGAGATATAACTTTAGGTTTCTATGGCTGGCAACAGGAACCGATGACGAGTACCGAAAAATGTGACAAAACTTTCTGGCCGGTAATGATCGACTGATGCAACGGCGAGAAGCGCAGCACGCAAGTCAATGAGCAAATGGAGAATGCAAAGACCCTGTCGCTCTCTGCACGTATGGGAAGTTAATATGACAATCTCGCGTGGGGGCCGGGGTCGGAAAAGGTGACGACTGTTGCAATGGCCGTTGAGGAGATGTCAGAAAGATGTTGTTGGCATGCGTTGGACCGCATCCGGGCTGACAGAAGAGAACCAAGGCAAGGTAGGTGTATGCGAAAACTGGTGTGGGATGTGGGATGTGCTAGCCAAGAAGTCGCGAGAACCTTGATGGACAGCTAGTATGGAATCTTCAGAACCCACTTGCGAATCCCCTTTGGCCATCCTTTTATCTTTTGTGAATCGCTGATGGACCACACCTTTGTTCAGTCATAGTGTGATCACATCCTAGACCGAGCTGTTTCTTGCTTGTCCCATGTTGGGGGTTATTGGCCTGGTACTTTTTCATCTCTGCCCGTCGTGCCGTCCGCAATGTGAGACTCGTCGCCCGTTCCAGCCGACTGCGACCAAGTCTGCGCTCATGGTACAGACTAATTTATGCAGTGTCTCTAGGAAAAGGAATGAATGATACCTCACCGCACCAATTTGGTGCACAATTGTTTCATAAGCTGCTAATAATAACCACTCTGCGATTCTGCACGCATCTTGATCTTTGTGCTGTCTCACTGACCTCGCTATCATTCATTGATATCAAAGATTTATGTTTTAGTCAGGCGCCACACACGATCCTCCAATGCAAAGCCAGTGATTGGCCGCGCCACACCTTTTTGAGACGCCTCCCGTACGAAAACGGAAAGGTCGCACCATCAAGGTTCTCGGCTCCGGACCCCACACCCCTCCGTGTGCTGCACGACGCGGCCCATCCTGTCTAGACCCAGACTCGGGCCAGGGACTGGTCTGTCATCAACAAAGTGAACTTTCGAGATCCGACTGCTGGTGATGTCACGGCACCTCGCCAGTTCAAGTAAGAATTAGTCAAGGTTGTTCATCAATGTGAACGTCTCGCCAGATGGCCAAGAGATTCCTCATCCAGGATTCCAGATGTTCGGGTGTACGGCCCGGGAGACACAGCCAAGTCCACTCTTCTTGGAGACACGATGAACCACCAGATACTCAACAGTAAACTACAACAGAACAAAGACCTTTTGTCTTCAAAAGCGGGTATTGATGAAGAATCAACTTCCCGCAAGAGTCCATCGGCGGAAGTTGCGAGCGATTGTCAAGTAAGCCCCTGTGTTAGACAATGGTGTGAATGAGCCGAGACCGCATACAACACACGTTGACACTGCAGCCATCTCAGGTTCTAGTTCCGAAGACTTGGGCCAGATTGATCTTCCCTAATTTCCAGTCTGTCATAATATTGCCACATGATGTACAGTCATTCGTCAGGCAGCCCAAAGTGTCGACATGCAGTTGACTCCCACCGATAGGTGTGTGGTCTCCCGATCAGCCGGCATTCCAGCTCAACACCACCACCACCCTGGCAACATATTGGCCGTCCAGCATGTCTGTTTCCATGCGAAAAACCTGCGCTGCGACGACTATCTGCGAGATTCAAGCTAACCAGCGCCCGCTGTATCAGCCCCCAATGATACGCACCCGAGTCCAAGGTTTCTGGCCATCCCGTCACACCGTCCGCCTATTCACTCGGAGTACGCTCCATAACAGGTCTGGATCTTGGTCCAATAGCTAATGCCCGACCTTGATTTCCACCTAACCGCGCAAGGCGACGGTCCGTAAAGCTGACCTCGTTGCGGCCCAGGGTGCTTTCACACTATTTTGTTCAAAATTTCCCCATTCAGGTAACACAACTAGTCCACGGGCTAGTTGTCCGTCGCATGGAACTGCTCGATATATCCGAGCTTGTTTCTAGCCACAGTTCAATTATGTAACAAGAATCTTCCCGCCTGCAACACATCTTTGTCGAGGCCGCAACACAAGGACCAAATGATTGTGTCGCACTGCATATGACAGGCGTGACAGCGGCTTGAAGCGAGCTTTGTCACCCCAGGAATACATTCAGTGTTGTACTGTATGCGGAGTACTCTTGTTGCATACTCGAGTACATCTTGCCGGTGACCCGTGATTGGTAGGTGTTCCGCGTCTGAAGTTCGATGCTACCGAAATGTCAATAGACACAGAAACCTCCAAACTCTGAACAAGACATTCGTCCGATCAAATCAGAGCTTTTGCAGGTATAAAGGCGTCGACATATATGCCGGCATGTTCAAAGTTATACGCACGTAATTCTGTACAGCGGACTTCATTCATACACTCTGCATGTCGTATGAACACGATACAACCACACGTCAACTGCAGCTTTCTCAATGTCGGCATGCAAACCATATAACGAAAGTGGCTTTTATTCACGAACGCAAAGGTTTAACGATTTAGAGTATCATGCTTATAGTTTCTCATGGTCCCTCGCATGTAAACTCAACAATATTTTACCATGAGCTCCTGCATCACCGACACCACACATATACACAGCCGGCAACCACACTCCCCAACTATCATACAAGTCAAATACGTATTCATACATTCATAGACCCCAGCCACACCTCCTCATGAGGAAAATTGAATCTCCAGCCCCAGCGTCCGAAACGGTTTATCCAACTTTCTCAAATCAATACCACTGCCCAAACTAAACAGCAAGCTCTTCACCCTGCCCTCCCACAGAATGCCAATCCTCAGATTCTGATCCAACCTCGCCTTCAAAACGCCAGCATACTCCTCACGCTTGCCCTTCTCGACCGCCAATATCTTGTCCGGTTCTGGCGCCGGCGTAGGCTGTGGTTCGTCCAGTCTCCATTCCAGTTTTGCCTGGAAACTTCTCTCCCCGTACTTCTCCCAGGGTCTATCCTGGACACTCAGCCGCCGTAGTGGCTTCCTCCAAAGCTCCATGCCTACAGCCCATGCGCTCTCGTAGCTAAACACATTGAACTCCATGCGCGTTGCTAAGCTGCAGTGTTTGCCGGCAACGACCGCATAACTAGCCGCTATGTTTCCCATGAGCGGATTCATCGTCAACGTAGCTGAGAGCGGGGTGCCATTGTGCGTGGGGAGAGTGGCGAAGCGGGTTCCCAGGCTGATGCCTCCGGATTTATTCAACGTGCCGTAGTATATCTCGCCGCCGGTGCTGAAACGTCCGTATATGCGCTCCTTTTCACCGTGGTTCGTGCCGTCAGTGGGAGAAGGGTGCGCGTCCCCTCCGAAGTTGTAGATGCCTCTTAGGCCGAGGAGTCCGCCATCTGAGGAGGCTAGTCCTTCGAAAGCATACCTTCCAACGTCGTATTGTGCCAGGCCGAGGATTGTGCCGCCGTCTCGGAGGTATTTCGCTGATACGGCGCTGAGTTGGAGTTGTAGGGCAGGGGAGAGCCTTCTGACTACGAGGGCTTCGAGTTGTGATTGTGGGAGGTATAGTCGGCCGTAGAAGAGGGATGACTCGGGTTTGCTGGTGTCGGGTAGTGTCTGGAGGGATTCTTTATCTCGGATGGAGAGTGGTGTGAGCGGTCGATATGAGCGTAGCAAGCTTGGAAGGGATACATTTTCTGATTGCGGTGTGATGTGGACGCGCAAGGGGACCGATGAGAAGAGGTAGGATATTGATCCGTCTACGACACCGACGGAGCCGAGTTGATATGAGGTCGCAAAGTTGGCGCTCGCGAGGGAGGAAAGTGTCAGTCGAAGACCCCGGGGGGTCTGAAAGTCTAACAGCGCTATAGGAGAGTGTTAGCATGCGAGTCTTTCTGAGGGTGTTGAAGAAGGTGGCGAAGGCGTACCATCGGATGTAGCGTTGAGAGCCGCATACGAGTTATCGCGATTCCAGCCAGTCGCCTCGTAGAATGCGCTGTGGACATAGTCCATGAACTCGCGCATTTCAGCGCACTATGAACATGCTCCGTCGGTTGAGATCGCGAAAGGTTGAGCTTGGATCATGGAAGTTGTGCAGATGCATGTCACGGAGCAGTGGGGCACCCAGACTGATGCATTCAACCAATCGGGTGGAGCGCAGATGCTGGAGGCATACCCTAAACAGGAGTGGAATAAACAATAGCTGCGCAAGTTGCCAGCGGTGCAAGGTTATATGTACCGTTAAGGAGTTTGCGAGTTTGCTATTTAAAATGCACCGAACTTAAACTTGTCATTTTTGTGGTTGCGACTCTTTGGATCATGCATGTATTATGAGTGACGTGCCATTCAGCACACATCATGGTTCGATTGGCCCGACGTGATACTCAGGTATGGCAACAAAGGCTGCTCTAATTTACAGAATGACACTTATTCTATCGCAACAGTATATATTAATATAAACTTGAGTTGCCCTGATGGATAAGCGCGATGAGTACGTACGCACTACATGACTGGTAGTCGACGGCCACCAGTCGCCAACCAACCCATACAAGCTGCAGTCACTAGGATCCTCCTGATTGTCTTTTGCACTTTGGAATTGGGCATCCACCCCGTAGGTTTGCCGACGATCATGGGACCAATTTTCTCTCACTGGGGGTTTAACACCGCCGAATCAATGCCCAGCAAGGTGTGTGATCCCACTCCTGACTGCGTGTGCAAGACAAGATGCTCCCCAACTCGTGCATCAAGAGTTCACGCCTCAAAGAGTCACAAGGCGCGAAATCTACAGTATAGCCGAGGGGGGTCCTGAAAATGTTCTCACATTGCGCCTCAAATAAACGACCAAAGAGTCCCTCTAGGGATAACAATTAACGCCATCCGAAACCACCGCCCATCAATTTTTCAGATTCTGGTTTCCACCATGCCATACACCTGCCGTGGCATACATCCCGTCTGACCACCCCGTCTAGTGTAGGTCGATTCGGTCTGATATCTTTTCGGATCGAGATTTAGTTTGACAAACTCTGGATCAGTGATACGTTGTCACCCTTGAGCAAGATTTGGCCTGGATGACGTTAGCTTGTGTTCCATGAGTGGTCGGTTGTCATGCATACCCAATGGCCGTCTCGTTTCTTTATCGTTGGTCTTGGTGATCTGAGCAACCTCAACGGCGTCGTCGATAACGAGGTTCATGAATTCGTCAAAGCCCTGTGGAGGTCAGATACTGTCAATGGAGGGTGGTCGGGCTAGTTACTAACTCGAATTTTGCCCTCAATTCGGATTGAGAGCTGCTCGTAGAGCCAGACACTGACTGTGGCATTCTGTCGACGGTTAGTTTTCTGCTGTATATCTACCGTGCCTTCAGAATCGGTCCGGCGTCTGAGGAAAGTATGGTGGTAGACTGGTCGCCAGTGTTGGCAAGCGTACGACATGCCGAGCAACATAGTCACGACTCCATCGAGGTTCGACGGCAGGCATCAGGAGACAAGTTCAAGTTGCAGGTTCGCTCGCTCGAGAGCCGCGTCGAAGACCATCGTGCATTTGCAAGACACCACCAGCCCACTCAGCCAACCATCTCAGTCGCGAGACTAGAATATCGCAAGCATAAATTCGGACCGGTTCGAAACTCACCGACTGAAGCAGTTTAAAGATCATGTTACTGGGTAAAGTCAGCATTTCCGCCTCCCAAGGATAGCGCGAGCGCGGGGCAGGCCTTGGTGATCGAAGGAATAATACGTACATAGGAGGCAGCAAAACGCGGCGACCGCCGCCACCACCGCGACCAGTCATGATGGCAGAATATGTGAACGAAGTGGTTGGGTGTGTTGGAACGGTTCGCGACAAGCCGGTTGTCGTTGATCGCGGGATGGAGCTGGGTGGTGTAGCTCTGGTAATTTTCGAGGTGGGGAAATGGTTTTTCCGGAGAACTCCCATTGACACACCAAACATCACCACTTTCAACTCACTTCTCATGACTTCACACCAAAAACATAATCCGATCAATTTTTATTCCAAAACTTTACTTTTACGCTCACAGTAAAACAAATCTAGATTTTCTGTCATACAGCCTAACTAGCTTGGTACACCTGTTTGCCCTCAAACCACGTCTCCCTCACCACACCTTTCACAAGATTCGCCGGCGTCAAATCAACATCACACACCACAAAATCCGCCTTCAACCCAGCCTTCAAGCTTCCCGTCCACTGATCCGAGAAACTAGAATACGCAGACCCATGCGTAGCACCAGCAATGGCCTGACACACCGTCAGCGCAAACTCCGGATTAATCACTGTTTCCAACTCCGGCTCGCGATATGAGCGCCGCGTAGTAGCCACGTATAAGTTTGGCAAGGGCTCATGAGGAGCAGTGGGGGCATCAGATCCCAGCGCCAGAGGAGCACCGCCATCTAAGAACTCGCGATAGGCAAAAGCTCTTTTGCATCGGTCGTGGCCGATTAGACGGGGCCACGCGCGAAGAATGGCTGGATCAGAGTGAACGGGCTGGATGGATGCGGTGATGCCAAGTTTTCCGAGCCGTGCGGCGTCTCTGGCGGATGCGAGTTCGAGATGTTCGATGCGGGGACGTCGTGATTTGTCGGTGTTCTTTTCTAGCGCGTCGATTGCCATTTGGATTGTTCGGTCGCCGATGGCGTGGAGAGCGACTTGTAGTCCTGCGGCATGGGCTCGTGCAACGAGCTGATGGAGGACGCTTTCTGGCCACAGGGAGTCGGGGTTCTCGCCGTTACAGTACGGTTCTGTCAGTGATGCAGTGCACGCATCAATGATTCCGTCGGTAATGACCTTGACGCCCACGATGCGACAATCCGGCGTCGTTTCCGCATTGTACTGCTTCGCCAGCTCGGCAGCGCGATCAACCTGCGCGAGGACATCCTCCAGTGATTCATTCGGCTTCATAAGCCAATATGCTGCTACTCGCATGCCTTGTAAGCCACCTGTGTCGTTCCTCAACTCCACCAAGGGCTCCCAAATAGTCTCATCCATGGCCATGTCAATCATGCCCGTGTATCCTACTGCATTAAACGCCTTGAAGGCAGATTGAATAGCCTCCTTCTTTTCCGTCATACTCGCTACCCGCGCTACAAACGGCCAAATGATTTGAAACACTGCCCCTTCATTGAACACACCGTTCGGTTTGCCATCCTTGCCACGCTGGATAGTCCCGCCAGCAGGATCAGGCGCATCATCTTTAAGATCCATGACCTCCCGAATCTCCTTGAGCCCCAGCGAATTGCACCACGTAGAATGTAAATCCTTGGTATCTACAAAGATGGGCCGTGGATCAATGTCGTCCAAGAGTGTGGCATCCACTCCCTCCGGCGTCATGGAATGCATCCATCCTCGACAAAAGATGCGAGAGACATCGGGATGGGACTCGGCGTACTTTTTGATCTCTGACCGAATATCATCCAGGTTCTTGCATGCGTCAAGGCTCACTTTGGTGAGGGACTGGCCGACGAGAAGAAGGTGTAAGTGGCCGTCAATGAAGCCAGGGAGGACCTTTTGGCCGTTGAGATCTTTGATGGCGGCGCCGGATTCTTTGGCGGTAGTTACTGCCTCATCTTGTTCGGAGCCGATGTGCTGGATTGTGCCGTTTTGAATGACCATGCATGAGGCAAAGGTTGGGCCGTGGGTGTTGTTGCTTGGTGATTGGTAGATTTGGCCGTTGAGCAGGACTGTGAGGTCGTGATTGATGGTCAAGTCGCCCATGTTGGCTGCTTCTGATACAAATATGAACAGAAATAAAAGTAAAAAAAGTCAGAAGCGATGCTATTGCAGACAAGATACAGCAGATATGGCTAGATTTATAGTCTAAGCATGCAAGCCAGGTCAAGCAGACAACCCGCTCTTATCAATCATGCCCGATCCCCTCTTACCACCCACTACAGGGCATTCGTCCACACCAGTTCGCCAGCCAAGTTAATCATGTGGCAGTCCAGTGGATTCGTCCGAGTAATGAAACTGCCCGTCATCGGACAAATTGCCTCGGATCCGTCAGCCAGCCACTCATTCCTGTGGGGTCCGAAATCTGCATCCCCATTGAGTTTTGAGCTTAATGCTGTGCCTGATGACGAACGAACCAGCGCGCTTGATAAAAGTTGTAGTACAACATGCACATCATTCAATATTCGGTTTACAGTAACACGTCAATACTCATAAATGACTACTATGCCCTATTCGTAATCTTCATCAATCCCCTCTCATGCACCAAATCAGCCATCCTGGTTGCCGTCTCTCCACCATACTTTCGTAAACCCTCAACGACACCATCTCTGTCCGCCTCTTTCAGCTCTTGGCTCATCTTCACTTTTCCCTCTAATGTGACAATGTCGATTTCCAGACCTATTATCCCCTTTAGCGAGCGCTCGACATAACTTGCCGGCGCATCTTCCACCTTCCATGGTTGCGGTGAGGCGTCTTCTCCATTGAAGCCCATGATGTCTTTTTCTCCTAGACTGGCGAGATCACTGAGTTGTTGGATGAGAAAGGCACTAGTTTCAGCTTTTTTGGAGTCCCAGTGCACTTTTGCACGGCCATATACCTGCGCGGCGGAATAGTTCCAAGTCGGAGCGGTGCGTTTATTTGTAGACATGGTCTCGGAGTAAAAGTTTGTGGTTATGTAGTGATGGATGGGAGATGTGAATACAATTAGAACTTGTTGGTCGAGCGTGTTGCTTGTGGATTGGGAGAGTGCTTCGATGAGTGCTTTGGCTTGGGGGTTGTCCCTCGCCATGTGGCCTCTCAATCGTCCGAGTTTATTCGAGGCCGTGTCGTTATCAACGTCGAGGATGAATGGAATGTGAGTCGCTTGTAAGGTGGGAAATGAGCATGTTGGCGATGCGATTGACGTGGTTAGGACACCGAGGGGGTTTGCTTTGATGAATTGTTGGAGGGCGTGGATGTTGGTTTCGGCGTGGTCTTTTCGTAAATGCATGTTGACAGATTAGGGCGTATCTACTATTGTTCAATCATGTAGAAGAATTGGATGAAGAAATGATTTCAAAAGCAAGAATGTGTGTATTTTGAGCCTGCGTTTGAGCATGTAGCTGACGTCAAATCTTGAGATGGGAATGAACTTGCTCTGTGAGCAGATGACCACCACCATCCATAACCCTCATTGCCAAAGCCGATGTTCGGATAGAAATAATCATGTGGTTTGAAATTGCGTCAATTCATATTCTACCGACAAATTATCCTTGAAACTATTGGTCAAGTATTATTTTCAAGGCGTACGTGATGTTCAAACTTCGAAAGCCATCATGGCTTTGGTGGGGAGACGACTTCCTGGGAAGGAAATTCGAGGCGCCGCCTGGGCAGGAAGGTCGAGCCGCTTCTTGTTCGTATGGGGTTGTTGGTGTGCCTGATAAGAATGAAGTCAGCAGCATAATGAGTGTCAAGTATTAATTGACTAGATCGATTTCTTGGTATGGTATTCATTGGATCTCAAATATTGTTGAATATTTTCGAAACGTCAACGTATTAATAAAACTGAACGCGCAAAGAGTTCAAGTCGAGTGTCCTTGAGGTGTGCTGCCAGCCACAAGGTACGGTGAGTTGTTGACGGTCGCCAGAGACCAATGCGGTACTTGTATGTTCGTATGGCAGAATGACTGCTAGAAATTTGCGAGTGTTATTTTGCCTTGATGACTTATTCGGAATTATGAGAGTCTCAACACTCAGTTGTGAAAAAACCACAACCCGAATGCATGGCGTCAATTCAAGCGTGATTTTAAGCTCAGCCTGCATTTCATTTGTGGGGCGTTCTCTCATCAATTCAATGTTGGTTGGAGGCGGACGTAGTACGCTTCAATTTACATGCGACTTGGAAACAACCCGATAAATATTGCATTCTTTCAACTTGCTACTCTGGGCATTTTAATTCCTGTCTTCTTCGTTCTGGGCTGCCGAGGGTCGTGCATCTACTGTTGTCGCTAAGTAGTTCTGTCTTGGGCGAATGCGACTTTCTCAACAAGTTACACAAGATTGAAGACGATTTGCATTCGACCCATAACATCAATGCAGGGTTCAAGCCACTGATCTTGGGTAGCGGGCTATATTTGACCTTGCTTGCATGCTGCACTCTGAACCGGCATAGTTTCATCATTGGGGGCCTGGGGCAGGGTCTGCCCCTGGGAAATTTGACCATGACGTGGTGATGTCTGTGCTTGCGCATTCAGACAACACACAACCTAACCTAACAATGTAGTCTCGCACAAGTGCCTATATAACCGTTTCGTCAAACAATCTAGTTCAACGGCCGCAATACTGGTAGTATATTAGCTCGGCAAGACCTCATGTTCAACTGCCGGCGTAAGCTGATGCCAAGAAAAGAGGATGCGATTGACCCCACGTGCTCATTCGTTCACCTTCGCAAACATCAATCTGTCCATCTTCATCTATTCACATCCATGCATATACGCCAGCTACGCGGTTGAGCGCGCCAGCCAACGACTCGGAATTGACAGACATCATGGCCAATGCGCCACGCCGGTCAACCGGATGCATCACTTGCCAGAAGCGCAAGAAAGGGGTATACCACCAGACCCATGAGGATGCAGGACTGTGGGCATCGTTGTCAAGGATCCCGTGCTGACTACGGGCTTAGTGCGACAAGACTCGACCACATTGCCAACGGTGTATCAAGGCAGGTTTGCCATGCGGAGGATATCCGCGATCCCACGGCCTCGTCTGGGTCGCCTCTCAGAAGGCCACTGAAGAAGAAAGCTCTGCTCAAGCCGCCGCTGTCCCAGGAGTCCTATCGTCTAAGGGGCCTCGAGCAGCAGAATCCATCTCACACAAGAAAACTAATGCCAATATCATATTAATAGATGGGCTGGCGAGATCAGCCAGAGAACAGCTCTACCTCGGCGCCTTTGGCTCTGCCATATTGCCAGGCGGCCGCCGCTACTCACCCATCGCAACTAATTTTGGCGTTGTTGGCTGGACCAACTTCATTTCCGAGTTAATCGGGACGGAAACATCGCTGAAATATGCCTCCATTGCTATTGGCGCGGCATTAGTATCGTCAGACAGTCTGGATACACACCTACGCGTGAAGAGTATCCAGAGCTACAACAGGGCAGTCCACGAGGTTGCAAAGGCGTTGAAAAAGCCGGACTGGCATCGGCACGATGGACTTTTGGCAACGACTCGGCTTATGTCATTTTACGAGGTGGGCTAGAATCATCGAGTGGCTGTCGCCTTCCAGCCGAAAGACACTGACGTTTGTTATTTACAAGGTTCTGTTTCCTCCGATTGACAAAGCACATACACTGGCTTGGAGAGGACACTACGAGGGACTGCGGGCAATGATACTCGCTCGAGGTCCCCATTCGTTCGTCTCTGGTGCGGCACACCAGGTCTATAGCGATTCTCGAATCAGCATGGTATGAATCCGCAAGTTACGCTTCCCTCGAGACCACAGGCTGACCTTTATCAACCCCAAGATTATTCTCGCCATCTACAAGCGACGGCGATCGCCATTTAGTACTGGCCTGTGGAAAACTGTGCCCTGGTCTGTGCAGAAAAAGTCCATCAAAGACGAGTTGCTGGACTTGGTGGAAGAAATGGCTACTCTGTTAGAACAAGTCGACGCATTCAGGACGCTTCATCCCGTAGGAGCCACAAAATACTTGGAGAAAAGAATCCTTGATCAATGCGGCGAGCTCGAGCTCGATTTTGCCAAGTGGGAACAACGAATGTCACCAGATATCGAAAAATTTGACTACACGGCGACAGAAAACAAGTCTTTACCGGTACCAGACGACGACGCGGCATGCTCGCTCCTCCATCTCAGTATCATATACTGGATTTCTATGATGATGCTGTACTCGATCGTAAACTACTTTCGCCCCAGATTGCAGGATGGCGGGGACAAGAGCGCGCAAGATGCTGCAAGTAGCGAAAAATGTCACGAAAAGACCGGCTGCGGCACATTTGCGAGCCGGCCGCCGAAATGTCCCCGTGTGTACGCATTGAAATGTCTCCGTGCCATGCACCTTTACTTTGAGGGCGACGGCGGCTTCATTGGACGTGTCTCCGGCCTGTTGACACTCGGCTTTGCCGCTCGGTACTTTCTCAACGAGATGCCAAAAGAAAAGAACGATGACGAAACGGAGTCGTTTGCAAAAATACTTGACACTATGGTTTTTGGGACTCCGGTACGACATTTGCTCGCTCAACTAAGTGGAGGGAAGCTTCCCACCAATGCGAATGCCGGTGCTAATGGCAGCGGGCCGCCCGCAAGTGAAATTTCGTGGTTCTAATACTACAAATGACGCAAGAGTCTCTCTATGTCCTCGGAGACAGTTGTTAGCTTTACCGGACTGCAGGTATAGTTGTTCAGCCACATGGCTGTGTGTTCATCCGGAGCCGGGCTTTCCTCAATGTGGAGATAGCCGACCGGAAGGTCGGCAATGGGGTGGTGAGAGTGGCGTATGTTGAGCGAGAACGAGAGCGTGCATAGTACCGTTAACGAGCGAGAGCGAGATGTGCTTCATTTATTGCGACAATTAGAAGTATATAATCTTGGGACTCTCGCTGGAATTTGAGTCTCTGTTCATCAGCATTCACAGCAATCTCACATACACTACCCACATACACCACTCACAAATTTTCTCTATCATCAACGGTCAAGCCTTATTCATCTTGCTGGCATACGACTTAGAACACCATAAAAATGAAGATATCTCAGATCTCTCTTTTGCTGGCTTCTGTAAGTACCCTTTGACATTTACTAATGGCCCATGCCGTCGACCACCAGTGGCTAACCACAGACACAGGCAACTGCATTGCAGGCTGCACCAGGAGTCAGACCACACTTCAAAAGAGACAATTACACTACAAATAATATGATTCAACTTAGTGCTGACTCCGATTTCCACTTTGAGCTTCTGCGCGACATATCGCTCGCACCATACGAAGGAGCAGATATCGGAGAAGTGCTCGTTGCAGCCAACAAGATCAAACCAAAAGACTTTGAAAGCTACTACAGAGCATTCAACGATCTAGCCACTCGCGTGGACAAAGTCGCCCGATCAATTGACACTCGCAAGAACCCAATTTCCGCTCGCCAGAGTTTCTTCAGGGCGGCAACCTACTACCGCTCAGCAGACTTCTTCTTACACGGAAACTGGACCGACCCGCGCATCTACAGTCTCTGGGACAAGCACCTCGCCGCCTTTAACTCAGCCATGGCTCTTCTCCCTGTTCCAGGGCAACGAGTTGCCTTGCGAGCAAAAGGTGCCAACTTCACCATTCCCGCCATTTTTTTCGGCTGTGGTCAACCGGGACCGCGGCCAACCATCATTCTGGGGAATGGCTACGACGGCCCCCAGGAAGAAATGTACCATGTCATTGGAGCAGCGGCGATTGAGCGAGGAATCAACGTAATTACCTACGAAGGGCCCGGGCAAGCGACTGTACGCCGAGAACAGAATATCGGCTTCATCCCAGATTGGGAAAAGGTCGTCACCCCTGTTATCGACTACCTCCTCACGCGACCGGAAGTAGACTCCCGCTCAATCGGACTGTTGGGCTACTCCCTCGGCGGGTATCTAGCCCCCCGAGCAGCAGCATTTGATCATCGCCTTGCCGCTGTTTTTGCCGTCGACGGCGTCTACGACTACGGTGCTGCAAACCTGGATTCATTCCCAGATGAGTTGAAAGCCATTTTCAAGTCTGGCAACGCCACTCTTTTTGATAAATACGTCATGCAAGGGCTGGCGAACCCCGAGGCGCCAACGTCCGTCGTCTGGGGCGTCCAGCAGGGTCTTTGGTCGTTCAATGTCAAGAGTCCGTTTGAGTGGATGACCAAGGTGCAGGAGTATACGTTGGCGAATGTGGTGAACAAGATTAAGACGCCGGTGTTTGTGGCGCAGGCAGAGAGGGACGAGGTTATCCCTGGGCAGAGTGAGGGACTGGCCAAGAAGCTGGGGAAGTTGGCGACGCATCATGTTTTTGAGAGTGAGGATGGTGCTGCGTATCATTGCTCGGTTGGAGCGAGTGTTTTGCAGAATCAGGTTATGCTGGATTGGTTTGAGGGTATTTTGGAGAAGAGGAACAAATAGTGCGCCTTTTTGATACACGTACATAGACGTAATGCATATAGAATAGATTGAGCGTGATATTGTTATATATCGTCTATATAATTAGCTATTTTTGTCTTTTGATATGTTATGTAGGTATGGGCGACTAAAAGTGCCACATGAACTGCTTACTCATTCACCAACCTCCAGCAATCATCGTCAACCTCGGCTCGCCGTTCACAACGTCCACATCTTTACATCCCGCTTCACAATCGCCAATTTGACACAGCACCTTTACCACGGAAGCCATTCACTCACACATTCTAAATACTCACTAGCGACCGCACAGCCAACATCTCACCATACCTCACCCACAATGCCCCAAGAACCAAAACCAAACCTCACACACGAACCAATATCAACTCAATCCCTCACAGCATTCAACTCACCCTCCTCACCGCCCTGGTCTCGCCAACTCTTCCAAGATCCCACCCTCCACCCCATCGCCACACCCTGCAGACACCCCAAACCCACCACCGAAGACTCCCTCGTCGCCGAAACCCTCGCAACTGACCACACCATCAGCGCATGGCAATCCCTCTACAGGACCGGCTCTCCCAAGAACACAGGTGAGCTGGTAAGCCTGCTCGCGCTGGGTACCGGCGTCAACGGACATGCTGACGTCGCGCACGGGGGTCTCCTGGCGCTGATACTGGATGAAATTACGGGCAATGTGGTGGAGCTGTATCGGGGGGAGGGTATGTCTGGGTATACGGCGTCGTTGAAGATTGACTTTAGGAGGCCGGTGCGTACGCCTGGTGTTTTGTTGTGCCGGTCGTGGTTGGAGAGGAGGGAGGGGAGGAAGTTGTGGGTGAGGGGGAGGGTGGAGGATGGGGAGGGGGGGTTGTATGCTGAGGGGGAGAGTCTTTGGGTTGAGGTTTTGAAGGGGAGGTTGTAGCTTGGTTTGGGTGTTCTGTTGAGGTGAACGGGTGAAGGGCGAGCGTGAAGGGTTGCTTATGCTGGGGGGGAATGGTGGATAAATGATGCACCGTGGGTTGGTGCTTCAACTACAACATGTGTGATGGTATTTGGCGTCTGCTTTTGGTCGTTGGATGTGTGAGTAACTAGGTAGTTGAGATATCTGCGATTGTAAGTGACTAGCTGGATTGATGCCTAATGAAACTAAAGTCAAGTTTGTTGAAAGCCATCCCATCTTCTGCTTAGATATGTGATGAAACTTGGAAGCTGCATTAGTAGGAGACTCTTACTCTGACCCCGGTCTTCGCTTTCAACTGACTGATACTAAGGGTTCCGAACCGCAGCTCATGGTTCCATATTGGCCATGGCCAAAGTACCTAACACTCAGCATCGGGCTTACGATTCTTTGATACCTATGTCTAGCACCCAGGTTTAGTCGTACCTCGGAGCTTTGACCTCGGTGGTTGAAATACCGTCTCGTTTGATCCGCTGAGTTCTGCTGCCTCCCTGATAGTTGGAACTAGATACTTGTCGTGGTCTATCTATCATTTATGCGAATTGATCTGACCACCTGGTTCTCATTTTACATCAACATGGCAAGAAACCAGGGTGGTTAATGCTTGATATAAGATTGGACCATCACATGAGCATAATTCGTAGTTGCGGTTAAGATTTCTATTAGATTATTGCAAAGAGTCCTCCAATACTGCGCACTAACTCTCAGCTATCAAAACTTTTACCTACTCACAACGACCCATATTACTCAATTTGACTACTATCCCCCACACCTACATCTAAAATTGACGATGTTCAACCTTAGTCAGATATAGCAATATCGAACTGAAACCTACTGGTGCCATGAATCTTTACTTCGCCGGCACCCTCTCCAAGTACCCCTCCAGCACGTAGGACGACACATTCCTATCCAACAGGTACTGAATACCCATGCCGGGCTGCTCAAACCAAGGAGCAATAGGTCCACTCAAAACGGTAAATGCTTTGACAACTCGGTATACATAGTAGTTATTCCGGCGGCTTACTTCATTAGCAACATCCCAACAACGGAATAACTCGGCGCACTCACCTCAACGTCCCAGGCTGACCAGGCCGCTCCTCAAGATTACCAGGTGGGAGAGCCCGTTTCTCGTAGGGTGTTTGATAGTCGGACAGAAACTTGCCGCCCTCGCCACCAAATCGGTCCAGCATGAAATTGATGTTCAAGGTGATATTCTTGTTATATATGGGGACGGCGTCGTTCCCAACTTTTGCGAGTTGAAAGCCGTCCTGAGGAGGGTAGGAGAATCGATCTTGGCCGCTTACTTTGTACTTCTTTAGGAAGTCGCCGGGGCACAATGCGCCAAAGGGCTTGTAATTGTCCAGCATGGTACCAAGGGTGGTGTTGGTGCGGAAGTCCAGAGGTCCGAGGAGTTTGTCGCCGCATAAATAAGTACCCTTCAAGGAGGCATCATTTTTCGTGCCCTGACAATACTCCTTGGATTGAGGATCGAGGGGACATCCTGAAGGAATTGCTGCAGCCCAGACAGGGCTGACCAGAGGGAGGAGCGAGAAGAAAAGATGGAACTTCATGTCTAAACGCTTGCGAGATGAGTAGAGATGGTGTCCTCAACAATGTCAGAAGGAGTCGGCGTGGAAGATATATAAATCAGCTAAAGTCTTTGATGATGAAGATTATAATAGTATCTACCAAGAGATATAAGCCGGCATCCTCATTTATCGGCTCATGTAATAAATCGTCGGGCCGATTGAGCTACTACGTTGACGATCAGATAATTGCGGCCCGTCGCGGAGATGTATGCCAATGTATTTGACAGTTGGCAAATTTTGAAATTTTCGGGGAGTCGTACGTTATTGGTCCACCTTGCAATTGGAAGATGCATTGTGTTACGGGAAGGAAATTGGCGTAATATCCAATGAGGTGCACATCATGTCTAAGATGCAAGGTGTGTCGCATAAAGTGTGATGATTTTGCTGGTCCACTTCAGGCGATGGGCTTGGCATAATGCGCAAGGATATGCAATGTACGCTATAAACTATGGAAGATATATGTCAATATGTCATCTTACTTGGCTGAGAACTTGCAAGCGAATTATATGCTGGGTTCACTTTGAGTCTCCGATACCTTTTGCCTCAATAGTCGACTAAACTGGGCTGTAAAATGGCCATTCGAAACCATCCGAAGCCTCATCTATCCCGACATCAGACACGTCGTGGTCCCTATAGTTCAATACGCCCAACAGACTAGTCAGATCCTGGGTGCACCTTAGATTTGACCATTCTTCCTGCGTAAACTTGTCTGGAAGCCGTTCCAGGTTCATCAAGACTTGTGAATCGAGAAGAATGAAGTTTGAAACCGCGGACCGCTCCGAGGCTCAGGTATTAAAGCGAACCAGGACTACAAGTAGCTCCTGATAGCGCTGATGGTAGCGTCACGGAGCTGTACATGATATTGTGAAACCTTCTCATTATTTCAGCATCAGTAGCAATGTAGCTGGGGTTTAGAGGTTCTGAATTGGAGCGGGATTGCTTGATACTCATGGCAAAGATGGTATCAAGCCTTGCCATGGCTTGGGCAACGCGCTCATCATCCCTTTGGCGAAGCAGGTTCGAATCATGGACCACCCCCAGCAGCCTTGGGAATGGAGCTTGCAATTTGCGATACGGCCGCAGACACTATATAGGAAGTTGGAGTTGTCGTCTGGGCCGTGCTGCGCCGTTTCTTTGCCTGTTAACTTGAGATGGCGGTGGTCCATGCCCACCGGTGTGTCGTGGACTTGAGTATCTGACATGTTGGCTTGTGTGGATGCTGCATTCTAATATAAATTCAGACTCCGGAAGCCATCAATTGATGTGACAATGCCATCCTGGGTGTGGCTACATGCAACTTGACATGACCAGACAAGGATTTAATGCATCAATCAATCTTAAGATTGCTTCGCCCCGCCAGGCCCACAAGGCGGTCTACTTGCCCGCTACCCTGTTGAGCGCTCTCAATTGACTTCGTATTGTATGTGAAAGGGACCGGAACCTTGAATATATAATTATTTCAGCAACGGCTTGGCTACTGTCGGGGCAACACGGCGAAAGCCCCCACTTGCATATGCTTGCTGCAAGAAAAAAAAATAAAACCGTGATTGAGTTTGCAATTGGTGTTAAAGTGAACACCTTGATTCAGTGCCCGGTCGGTTGATTCGCCTACATGAAGTGGTTGGATGGGAATAATAGTGGATAAAGTCGTATAGCCACGAGTATGGTGGATTAGGTATGAGACATTCAATATTAGCCGCTTGTTTGGATCCGGGTCGCAGATTAGATGGCATCGACATCGTGTGGCTTCTCAGTACTTTCGTAGAGCATATGCGTTCGGATGTCATTCAGATTTGGACAATTGCAGGGCTAGCAAATCAACTCGATGATGTCTGGTGTGCATATTCCTGCTTTGCTGGCCATAAATGCACGTCTGGTGGCTCCAGGAAATAGTTGCCGATGCTCTCCGCATTCACAATATATGTCGGTTGCAATGTTCCATGTTCCCATTTCCCCAGACTTGATGTTCCATGTCCCCACAATTCTGTGGCCTGTCAACCTCCATTTCAGTCGATTTCAACTTCCCTCATTCAAAGATGTTGTCGATGATTTGCTCCCGACGACCGCTGATATGAGTGACGCATGTTGTCCCACAGAGAGCGCGTGGCCAGGGCATCTTAGTCAAGAGGAGGACCAAGATGCGCAAGATGCTCAAGATGCGCACGACGAAGTCAGGGACCGACCTCGGAAGCGAGCGCGGTACATAACCAGAGCTTGGTGCGTAAACCCCGTGCATCCCGCGCTGCGTCTGTTGCGTCCGTTGGGATCCTAATGCCATCTAGCAACGAGTGTAAACGCCGAAAGATCAAATGCAACGGACAGAGTCCGTGTCGGGGATGTTGCCAGCGCAAGAGCAAGTGCGAATACATGCCATTCTCAGCCAAGAGTGCCAAGCATGATAAGTACGAGATCTGCCACCGATGCCATCAAGAACAGCTGATTAATTATGAATTCTATAGACATAGCACAGAGAAGGACATCAGGCGACTGTATGGTCACATTGACTCCCTTCAGAAGCAAGTTAGCAGTCTGGCGGCGGCTCTCAACTTGTCCACCGATGTGACTGCGACGACGCAGAGCACAGCGCCGTCTGAACCCAGGCAATCCACCAAACAGCTCGTGATACCGACATTCCACAACGCTGTGGAATCTCAGTCCGCACGCGCAGATGCGTCGCCAAAGTGGAGCTTCTCGTCGAGCCAAAAATCCGGGTTTCAGGGACCAATCACCTCGGCATTCAGTCTCAAGATTGCCAAGTCCAACTTGAAGAGTCGTGGAATTACTGAGGTAGACGAGGGCGAGGGCGAGGGCGAGAACGTCACACAGGAGCCCTCCCCTGCGGCGTCACCGTTTCCCTCTGGGAGTCGGTCCGCGCATCCATCTCCAGAACTTGACGCAGACCCATTATCTGCCATCAGCAAAGATGAAGCTACCAGGCTTTGCCATGTGTATGAAGAGGAGATGGGCATCATGTACCCCATTTTGTCTCTTGATGAATCCCTTCATCTTGTGGAGCTCGTTTACACACATTACACACGGTCGAGTGCAAGCGGCGAAGCATCTCAAAGTAATGTAGATGGTGCTCACAGCAAAGACAACAACGAAGCAGTACTGAAACTGGCACTTGCATGCGGGCTGACTGCCGAGGGAGGCGGTCGAAGCGACCTTGGACTGAGGTTGTTTAACAGCGTCGCGGACACTGCCAAGGAGTACATGTGGCGTCCGGCGAACCTTTCGAACATTAGACTGCTTATGCTACTCGTGAGTTCCTATCTCCTGGAAATTTGGAAACTTACAAATAACTAAAATGGGTAGTCCATATTTTACTTCCAAATGGACGAGGAAACACTAGCATGGAGACTCATCGGTACCGTCGAGCGCATGTGCTTAGAATTAGGGCTACACAGACACGAAACCTTGCGCGAGCCAGCAATCGTGGAATTCGGGCCAGAGAGAGCTTCGAAGCTGTTCTGGTCTGTATACGTACTGGATATGCGTTGGAGCCTGGGAACTGGTATGCGTTGTGCATTACATGAGATTGATATCGACCCCAAACTGCCTGAACCTGTAAGTGGTGACATACCTGACATTTCGTGATAGGGTTACTAATACGAAGTATTTAGGATGAGAGTACGCCATACCTGAGGGTAATGGTGGACTACACTCGCCTTGCCACCAAGGTCTGGAACTTCGTGGCTGCCTTCAACAACACCAACCAAATCAAGGACGATGAAATGGCCTGGCTGGACTGGCAAGTCCTCCAATGGGAGAAATCCATCCCTGAATCCCTACTCCTCAAGCACCAACCCGATGCACAAACCGGTGATGCACCCTGCCGAGCCATCCTACGCCTCCAGTCTCTCCTGTACCTCCGCACAAGACAGCTTCGCATTCTCCTGTATCGACCCATCCTTCATTCCGCGACCCAAATGGCACATCACCCAAACGAGACGGAAGCTGTAGTCAACGTCTCCATCGACGTGATCCAACATCTCACACGCCTAGACGCAACATCCGACTTCTACCGCCTGCAGCAAGTCGCATTCAACTGGTTCCTCGTGTCAGCACTCGCGGTGCTCTTCCTAGCTGTGGCACAAGCTCCAGCAGAATACAGCGGGCGATGCAAAACAGATTTCATCATGGCCATTGACCTCGTCAAGTCGCTAGCTACAAAATCATACGCCTCGAAGCGGCTGTGGCGCTCTATAAGGAGTCTCAGCACGCTGGCCGCGCAAGTAGGTATGGAGAAGGGGAAGAAACTGGACAATTCGAGAAGTGCGATGCAGGGCGGCAATGACCCGGCGATGGCGCCGGCTTTTGATGTGCTGCAGTGGCCGGATCAGGATCAGGCCATGGATCCGCTGGCGCATGGGATGCAGATGAGCCAAGAGCTTATGGATTGGTTTGAGGGTGTGCATACGATGCAGGAGACGACGAATGCTGTTGGCGAACAGGCTGGTTTGTCTTGGGAGGATTATCAGTCGTATTCATATGGCGAGGGGCTTTCGACTATCATGAGGGATTGTTTCTAGTCTGGCGGCAGCTGCAAAAGGCCTTTGCTCCGATTTCTCACCGGGAATACAAACCACGGTCCAAGAATATAACGTTGTCGACATGGAACTTCCCACGTTGATGACCTACATGTGCTATTAATTTTATTTTCCTCTTCAGGTGATGCCTTTGACTCATCGTTAGCTTATCATGCGGGTGTCACACTGCCCGGTCTCACTGATCCGTTCCTCTTCCACCCCGTTATTTCGTCCACCCAGTTTAGCTTGCAAGACGCACGGCTACATTCTTATCTCCTCTCAGACCGGCATAAACCTCACCTTGTCATCCAATGATGGAATAGAAACTGTCAAACTGTAATCGTTAGCAACTGCTAGCAGCATCCTATTGCCATTTATACTAATCCGAGGCCTAACAATGGAAACCCAGGACAACAACGCCGCTACACCGTCATTCTGCATGCTGGAACTGTCAGCGCATAGCAAGGACATTGTCTACGTCTTCTTGTACAACGGTACCCGGTTCTTTGTCACTATATCGGCAGAAGATCTGGAAGGAAAAGGAGAGCTTCTACATCAATTTAACAATTTCAAGGCGGAACTAGATGATCCTGACAACATGTTTCACTTCGAGGAGTGGGTTCTAGCTGCCTTAGACGGCTTCATGCGCCAAGCAGCTCCAACCCCAGCACCGGGAGCTCCAAAGGTCATCACGCTCCTCGAATACTTTTCTCCGACCACGTTTGCATTCAATCTTGTCAATAATGAAGGGAGCCTCTCCGCCGTTCAGGAATGCTACCATCCCGAGATGCACGGTGATACTAGTCCTCGGACTCAAATTGTGGACTCCCTAGACTTGACGGATTCACACGATGTTGATCCGGAAGTCATTCTTCGTTCTACTCTTCCATCAGTCCCAGTCATACCAGCATCGAAGCTCGAACGTGTGAGTGAAGGGCTATGTGCCGAAGAGCTAAGTGATATTCCGACAAAAGTGCGACACGTTGATACCAATAACGTGTTCTTCTTCAAAGCTGGCTTCAAGGACCATGGCCATCTCCGAGAGCTAGGAGTACTATCACAGATTAATTCAAGCCAAGTCTCGCCGCCTTTACGAACGTCAAAGCTTGTTGGACTTGTAGTGTGGGATGACGATGTCTCGTGTTTGATGGGCTTCCTCCTGGAGTATATTGAGGGAGAAACTCTCGATTTGCGAGCAGAGAGTGCCTCGGCAGAGAATAAAATGAAATGGATGCGTCAGATTGAAGTGACGGTGAAGCAACTTCACAAACTTGGCATTGTCTGGGGGGATGTGAAACCAGACAATGTCATCGTAGATTCAGCGGGAGATGCGGTTGTTGTAGATTTTGGGGGTGGCTATACTCCTGGATATATTGAGAAGGGGCTACAACAGACATTCCAGGGAGACTTGGTGGGATTAGATCACATGGCAGCTGAAATGGGATAGGGCAAGAGCTTTATTATCGATGTTTAGGTCGTTGTTGGACTCGTGGTAATATATGAGCTCTGCTTGAGGAATGCCAGTCAATGCCTCGCATCCATGGCTGTCTTACGATATAGCAGGGACAAGATTGATAGCATCTAAATTGACTTAGTTCTACTACCATGTGAGTTAATATCGACATATTCACTAATCATAACATCATACACCTGGCTAAAACTAGTATTTGCTGCATCTCAAATATTGATACAGCCACTAGATACCACTTGGAATCCAAAAATGCTCAGATATAGTGTCGCGACACCCTCCAAATAGGCATTAGCTATACCCATAGGCAATACAGATTCGTTGGACCACTAGTGGATCAAGAACTCGCCAACTCGTTCAATAACATCATGACGTCAAATAGAAACACAGGCGCCAGCTAGTATGTATACCGGAAGTCGGCAGTAGCATCATCCTGCTCCAGTTAGCACACGCTATCGCGATATCGTATACATATGTATATGACTCACCTCAAGCGCTTCAAGAATCTTTGCCTCCTGGTCGGCCAACTTATTCTGCCTCCAAAAGCTCAAATCACAAACAAGCACAAGCAACACCGTCAACAGTGCGAATGCTATACAAGCCCACATGCCAGGCTTATACCCATTCGCCTTATCCTGGCTGCGGAAAACAAGACTGCCAGCAATTCCACCAATACCACCAAACCCAACCAATGTAGCACTACAAAATGCGCGCTTCCACTGGCCCCGAATATTATTTGCTTGAAAGGCCATCACACCAGGGATATTGCTGTTCGTGCCGGCAACCACAAAGAACACGCCTACGTATCGGACGGCAGCGCTGCTGGCCCAGCCCATGATTGGCAAACCAATAAGGCACAGCAGCATATTAAAAATGATGACCGGCCCTCGGAGTCGGTACTTGTCGCCTGCCCAGGCTGTAGAAAGCATGATGATCGCGGCGAAAGCGTACGGCGGAGCGATGAGGCACTGCGCTGCACCGACGCTGAAGCCCATGCTGTCGACGAGGATGATGGGGAGGGTGTATGCCAGTGCGTAGGTAATGGTGCCTGTGTTGAAGAAGATTACTGCATATGCCCATACTTTCCAATCGGATCCGCTGCGGAGGAATTTGGAGAGATTGAATTTGGAAACCTGCGAGTCGCCGCGATCTTGTTGGATTCGGTTGACGACCCATTGGCGTTCAGCTTTCCCTAGAAACATCCACGTGGAGCGTTTTGAGTCCGGAAAGTCGACTAGGAACCAGTATCCGGCGATACCTATAACACATGTGAGTACGCCTTCTAGGATGAAGATCCAGCGCCAGCCGTTGAGGCCGGCGTGACCTTTTAGTTGCATGATCTGTAGATGGCATTAGTTCATACCCTTTGAAGAGGTTGGGGGGTGCTTACACCGTAGGCTAGAATGCCAGAAAAGGCTGCTGCGATTGCACCTAGCAGGTAAAAGATGGAATACCGTTTGCCGACTTCATCTGTGCGTTCCTTGTCAGAATAATTTCGGCCGAGGTCATATACGTGTGTTATTGTTAAGAGTACGTACATCGAGTATACCAGGTACTAAGCAGGTAGACACATCCCGGAAAGAACCCAGCCTCAAAAAAGCCCAACACTGTTCGCAGCGCCGCAAGTTGCCCAAAGTTGGTCACGAAACCCATGCCAATCATGACTGCGCCCCAAGAAAGAGTAATCGCAGCGAGGTGAAGCCGGGGACCAATCCGACGAATAAGTACAGTCGACGGAGGTTGAAGAAGGGTGTATGTGATGAAGAAGACTAGGTTGGCAATATTCTATGTTGGTTAGTTTTGCATAGGTATTATGGTGCAGCTTGACGCACGTATTTATTCCCGGTGAGTTCAAGATCCTTGGTCATGCCTGCAATGCTTGCGACGCTCATGTTTGTGCGGTCCATGAAGGCGACGCAGTACATTATTCCTATTGGTATGACGAGACGTCGGTCGATCTGCCGTCTTATTTTGCGTTGTTCTTCTGGTGTGAAGACGGTATCGTGGCATGGGTCGTCCGACTCTGCGTCGGTAGAAGTATTGTGGACATGGCTGACTTCGGCTTTTTCTGGGATATCGCTTGTTTGTGTCGTCATGATGCGTATAATTGACCTGGTGGCCTGAAGATAGTAGTTGATAGGGGTGGCTCGTCGCCAGCTAGATAGTCTCAGCGAGGCATGAGGAATCGTAGTATCTATCGGTCGGGTAGATGGTCAATATAAACCAACGAGGGCGTCTAAGTCGTCAACCTACCGCCGACTCGAACATGGCGCACGCTAGATGGAAGAGATAGTGGTTCCCGATCTTGGACAACTGCCGCGAAGGATGAACGGAAGCCAGAGTTACCGATGGACACGGAAATTGCGGAATGTTCGTCCGAGATGGAGGACGCGGAATCTGTACAACGTCAACTGAAAGGGTCTGGTTCGTTTGTAGATCTCTTGGACTTTGATGAAGCCATTTTTCACTGTCCAATAAGAATGCTTCATAATCAAGCGAAATGCAACTTAATCGTACCCCGCTAGGTTAATCTTGCTCAAATAGGAAGCCGGGGTTCTCCAGAGGTCGATGCGTCGACATACGTAATCACATCGTACATGGATTACTCTGCAGTGAAGGTAGAACTCGTCGATGGTAGCCAGTGTATTGTCAGTCAAATAGAATTACAACTCACCCAATATTTCGTTGTGGCGGTTGAGACTTATCCTCTTCGTTAGCTGATCACAAACTCAACTCCAAAGCTGGGTCTTGCTGACTTGTCCCATGACTCGTCGTCGTGTCCGCATTCAATGTTGATTGTATACTTTTGGTGATACAAAACGCCACGATATGCACCGACCCCTTCGCACAAATTAACTTGTGTTGTGTTGTCCTGGCCAGGGCGGAAATTTGGTCTCTTGCTCTCACCATTTCCGAGATGTTTGACGCTCGGCCAACACAGCTCGCTAGCCGGGGTCGATGCCGCAAAGGACTTCCCCGCAAATGGAAGAAGCATTCCGAAGAGTAGAGAGCTTGGCAGAAGTTTTTGCCTACACATTCATCCAGTAGCGACCATGGTCATGTACCATTGTGTGGAGTAGGCATTGCTTGGCGATAACTTCCATGTGGCGGGGATTCTTCGTTTGCTGTCTGGTCAGCTATCTAGCTCAACTGGATATGTACCCTATTTATGACCTGGCTAGATACGTATGGACATCGACCATACTCACATGCGCACACACGTCTTCTCTATTTATCGTGCCTTTTTCGGTAACAGTACAGGTAAAAGAGATAGCCATGCCTTGGCAAGATGTTCACATGACATTTGCAAAGGCAAAACAGAACCAGAATCGTTTTATTAACACAAACTCTCCCCAATGGAAACCCTTTGTGTACCTATTTTACATCTACCAGGATCTTGACTGTAGCTGCGCCGTCCAGGGGGGCTTCTTTATTTGGCGCTACCTCATACAGTCCTGGCACCAGGATCGGGATTGGTAGAGAATTTGAACAGACCAAGTAATAGCTGCGGCTGCGTCGCCTGGATCGCAACATAATTTGCGGCGTCGGAGATTCACAGGCAGCTAAACGTCTCCAAAGATATCCAGACACCATGGATACCGGTTCCCTCATTCGCACCCAAGACCAGTACCACGGCTTCCGGTCTTCTGTTATATCCAGGTTAGATTTGACACTATGCACACTAAACCGGAATGTAGACATACCGGCGACAGTCGGTTGCAGCAGACCTGGAGTTTGCCATTAACATCACACCTTTTGCCACCATCATCGACGCACCCAATGCCAATCTTTCCGGAGGGCTTGACTCCATCGACGACGGCCTCGCAGCACATGGGCCGACAGGCACGTTGAAACACAGCCGCATCAGGGATCTGGTTGTGTTGCACATTATCAGCTAAAGGTGTCCTCAATGCCGGGGCGTGATCGACCTACCTCGTCCGTCGGAAACGCGTTGACAGGCCCGAAGGCATAGAGGGCGAGCAAGGAGACGGTAAATTGACGAAAAAACATTTTAGTTGGTAGTAACTGTAATGCTGTATAGAGGGGATGTTGTTGGGCAAGTTTATTTGCTCTCGGAGGTGCGGAGGCGGCACATGGCTACTTATGCCTCGTTTACTGCCTTCTCTCTTTGTCTCATCTCTTTGATACTCGTAGGTTTCGGTGTGGTTTGTTGGTGTTCACTTTGAACAAGGTTATGCAAGCGTTTGCCTTTTGGGACATTGGTTTCGGGTCTTGTCCGCCATGGCCAGAGCATTGCCGAAAAATACAATACAAAATGTATTTTTGTATTATATTTGTATTGTATTGTATTTAAATACAATATAAAATACAATACATAGGATCTTAGATGTATTGTATTTAAATACAATACAATACAAAATACAATACATAGGCTAGGCAAAAAATACATTATATTGTATTTAAATACATTGTATATTTGTATTTATAGGCAGTTACTATTAATAGTAATTTCTTAAGGTTCTAAGTTTAATTTCCATATAATGCAAAAATATAGCCTAATTTAAAGTAGGTTTTTAGAAGCTAATTATAGCTAATATAGCTATTTCTAGCCCTATTACTAATTTATTAGCTATTTTTAGCTACTATTATAGCTACATAGAATTTCTAGGGATTTTTTTAGTATTTTTTTTCTAATTAATGTAAGGGACTAGCCTAGGGGCTTCTACAGACTAGCATTACTAATAGTAACTTTTCTCATAAGGAGAAGAGAAGAATACTAAAAGGGGTTAGTATAGTTCCTAGCAGTACTCTTATAGGGTCTAGTTAAGCTCTAGTCTAGACCTATAGTAGGTTCTTAGGTAGCTCTTCCTACGTGCCTGTCTCCTTCTTCCCTAAGATCTAAGCGTTACGCTTAAATCCATAACAATTAAAATACAATATATTTTTGTATTGTATTTTTGTATTGTATTTTTGTATTGTATTTTTGTATTGTATTTTTGTATTGTATTTTTGTATTGTATTTTTGTATTGTATTTTTGTATTTTTTGTATTGTATTTTTGTATTGTATTTTTGTATTGTATTTTTGTATTGTATTTTTGTATTGTATTTTTGTATTGTATTTTTGTATTATATTTTTGTATTATATTATATTTAATACAATACAAAATATAATACAATACATAGAGTAGGTAAAAAATACAAATACAATACAATACAAAATAAATACAATACAAAATACAAGTAACCCCTAAAAAATACAATAAATACAATACAAGCAATGCTCTGGCCATGGCACAATAACAATGTCGGCCGAGAACAAACCGCGCTGGTCTACAATTCGGCCGAGTTTCTGTTCCACGTTATTATTATGCTATATTTCCGAGGTTCACGTGGTCTGGCTAAGGAACATAGGTTTTCATGATAAACGCGGGGTCAAAGACTGAAAGGAGGGACATCAGGAGGTTACACATACGATGGCTTGATGCGGCAGGCACTACCTCCATGTCTGTTAAGCTTTCATTGACAGACAGATACCGCTTGTCTCTGTCAAGATTATTATCACTGGCATCAACAGCCAAACTGGCCGTAGAAGCTACGCATAGAGGGATGAGAATTTCTTCGAGGACACAGGCAACAGGGCAGGCTGACACCGGTGCCCTTTACGTCTTCTGATTGTCACAAGAGAGTCGCCAAAAATGCTCCTTGGCTGGCATCGGGCACGGTAACGGCTTGACCTGAGCCCAGTTGAACATGAAACAATCTTACTGGCTGGCATGCTGCTAATGGTCTTGGTTGCTTTCAAAGAGACTCTCAGCAGATCATATCGCATGCGCACAGCAGCCTTAGCCATTGAGGCGTGGACAGTCATGTCGTGCAAGTAGAAGGCTTGCGCCTAAACTAACGGAAGATTTCGCACAATGTAAGTGTTATGTGTTTTAAAGCAGTAAGAGAGCCAAGGAAGAGATTTGAGATGAAGGATAACTACAAAAGTCAAATAGTGCCGTAGTCCCCGGTCTTGCTAATTTGTTTGCCATTCCCCATATATTCGGGATGGTACTGTTTGAAAGCCTCTGGGTCAACCTTCTATCCTCTCCTTGCACCAGAACCGAACAGAAAACCCAGCGCCACTTACACAACCGTGGCCCAAGACCCGGCAATGTTTATAACCCTCATGTCAAGCAAACAACACGATATTCTACGCCACAGCAGCCAAAACGTCGTCAACGGCGTTCCGTCTCGGAGATGCCTCATGTAAGGGACGGAGCCAAACCACATTCGGTGACTGAGACCATTGTTGCATTGACTCGGCAAAGAACCGCCGAAGCCCTGAGTGGCGCCACGCTGCCGGCTATTCGGCGCCATTACAGCCCCATTTACACACTTACGACCCTGTGAGAGCCTATTGGATTCAATATTTCTCGTCTGATGCTAGTACCTGTTTGTCCGGGGGTGGGGCGATACGACATCAACTACGCCGGAAACTCTAACAAAAGTCTGGTCATCCAGGCACAGCCCCAGAGACTAGAATGCAGCAGTTGTGAGTCTTGTGAGTCTCCCTTGATAAATGTCGTTCTCGCGTCCCGTGGGATAAATACCACAAATTTCTGTGTTGTTAATGTCATGGTTCGTTCTCCCACGGGGCTCGTTCTCGTTTTCAGCTTATAGCAATGATTTTTCTCTCGTTTCTCTTGCTTCTAGCGACACCTAGCCTCATCAACGCATCTACAAATACATACCATGGCTACACCAGCACCTTCAGTTTCGACGCCAATCTGTCCCATCAGCCAAGGTGGATGACAGACATTCCGGACCATGTGAACATCACGAGCCTCAGTATCCCAGGAACTCACGACAGCATGACATATCATATCAGTCACAGAAACTTGCAGTGTCAAAATTGGAACTTGACGGTGCAAATGGAAGCTGGACTGCGGTACTTTGACATCCGGGCACGAGTCGATCACAACAGACTACATATCTATCATGGGAAGCAGAGCACTGGATATTCCTTCCAGCAAGTCCTTTTGGAAATGTTTGCCTTTCTAGACAAGAACCCTTCAGAAACGCTCATCATGCGTCTCAAGAAAGAAGGCCCTCCTCTGGGCAGAGATTCGTACTCTTTCGAAAAGGCATTCAACTATGCACGACTCACAGACAAAGCCACCGCCAACGGCGCAAGAAAACACCTCCAATTATATACGGACAGCAGCAAGCCCATCCCCACACTCGGGGAACTAAGATCCAAGATCTTTCTCCTCCAAGACTTTAAGTGCGCAAAGAATAGAATGTACGGACTTGCTTGGGGTGGCCCGCAAATGGTCTTGGAGGATGACTTCGACATCCACGGCGAGCGACGGTTGAACACAAAATGGGCTGCTATTGAAAAGGCACTGGGAAAAGCGAACAGTGGCCCTCTTGACAACAAGCATATTTATTTGGCGCATGCTTCCGCTGCAATTGGTGTGCTGCCGATACAAGCCGCGGCTGGGACATTGGATAAGGTCCAGATTGGGATGAACTACAGGACGGGCCAATGGTTGGATGGCCATATTGATGATAAGGGCTCTATGAGGACGGGAATTTTAATTTTCGATTTTCCGGGTAAGAAGTTGATTGATAGCGTTTTGGCGTGGAATCGGCATGTTGTAACGAAAGTGTAGGACACTACGGGAGGACTTAGCATCATGGGTTTTTGTACTTGAAGCGGATAGTAACTTGGCGTTGTTTATTTAGCGAAGCGTTCGGAATTATAGATCAAAAGATATTGTTTCTTTCACGAACACCAGACAACAATTGATGACTTGCTCGAACTGTGTATACCATCACCCACGCTTCTTCGCCGTTGCCCCCACCTTTTTATCCACCATGTTCTTTATTCAACATCCACAGACTCACTTCTCACCTCAGTCTTCAACACCATGAACATGTCTACTCCTTTACCATCAGTCGCCGCAATGTAGAATGCTCCCATAATCCCGATCATGTCCATGAACCGCAGCAGTAAAGGCTGCTGGACCTGCCGCATTCGCCACAGAAAATGCGACGAGAAACAACCAGCATGTCGCGAATGCACTGATCGCACGATTCCGTGCCACGGCTATGGCCCCAAACCAAAATGGATGGACAACGAGTGGAAATTGCAGGCGGAATTATCTCGAATAAAGAGGACGGTAAACTCCAACTTTCGGCGGAAAAGGAAGCAGCAGGCTGCCCAAGGCCGAGTCGAGACTCAAGACGCTTCAAGTCCAGACTGTCCAGACTCCCCGTCTGATGGCCTCGTAGGACCAGCATCGCAGTATAATGCGACAACTACGCCCGAGATGACTTTTCGGGAAGCACAGCTCTTGGTCCACTACCTAGACTACATATTTCCTCTGCAGTACCCGTATTACAAGGATGAACCATCTCTCGGGGGTAGAGGCTGGCTCTTCTGGCTTCTCATGAAACGTGGTCCTCTTCATCAGGCGGTCCTCACACTCTCAGCACTGCATCATCATACGCAAAGTGCAGATGCTTCTGGAGATCGAGAATCGGAACTAATAGAGCACCATACTAATGCTTTGCAACGGCTGAGACAGGTCCTTCGGGACTGCGACATGGATCAGTTTGCCGAGTCCCGAGAGCAGATGGTAGAGTTTTTGGCTTGCGGCTCGGCACTCATCAGTTTTGAGGTACGTTTTCATAAGGTTCGTCGATGGATTGAACTAATAGGTATAGCTCTTTCGAGGAGGTTTAGACAATTGGCAGCCGCATCTACATGCTCTGACGTCCGTCGTCAACAAGATCCTGGTGCCTCATTCGTCGTCGAATCACGAATTTGGTGATGGAGTGGATAAGGCGCAGCCATTTCTCGTCACAAAAGTGCTCTGGCTGGATATCCTCGCCTCCACAGCTACCGGGACAGCACCGCAAACAAGGTATCAACAGTGGTTAGAGCTAGATCAAATCGACATGTCGAGAGTAATGGGGTGCAGGAACTGGGTGATGAAGGCGATTGGGGATGTATCCTCCATTGCGGCACGGAGGACGAGATCCGGCTTCTGTAAGTCGGATGAATTGCAGCTTAAAGCTATCGAGCAGGTGCTGGAGGAAGGCATTGAGCGGATGAAATTGGGCGAGGTTTGTACTCCCATGCTGTTGGAATAGCTGTGGACTGTCCCTGACGCTGGTGTAGGCAAACCGACAGTCGTTGATTTACGCCATCACAAAGGTGTTCGCGACAGCAGCACTGGTCCAAGTCGACACAATACGAAATGCTTCACCACCGCAACTGAAAGTCTACCAGCGAGTGGATCGAATGATTGAAGCGATGGAATGCCTTCCACCTGGTGTGACCTTTCGGGGTTTGGCGTGGCCGATTGCTACTGTTGGGGCCGTAGCTGCCCATGACCAGCAGAGCTTCTTTGAGAAAGCTATGCAAAATGTGCTGGACACGTCAAGCTCGGAGTTTACGAACTGTGGGACAGTTCTTGATGTGCTTAGACGGTGCTGGCATCATCGAAGCGAGGGAGGAGACATATGGACGTGGCAAGAGGGCATGACTTCAATGGGGATATGTGCACTTCTTCTATGACAGTCTCCCAAAGCACGGCTAAGTGGACATCCAAGCTGATCAAAATTTTTATATTGTATGTACGTGTATATAGCATTGAAAACAACAATTGAGATCCTCGTCGAACCCGAACAATTCAGCACGGTCCAAACGGCTATCCTGCAACAATAGAGTTCGATGGATTGGATACGATCGGGGATACAAACGACCTAAATTCTAACCGTCAGTTAGCAGGCTATCAAAACAATCGTAGCAAGACTAGACGAAATATTTGTGCGCTGCAATCAGAAACAGGCGAAACCAATTGCCCGTAGGAAAACATCTACATGATAAGTTCGGTACGGCGAGTGAATCCATTCATCAGAGGAGCTGGGCAGAGCAGGAGACAAAAAAGCAAAGCCACTTACCACTTGTTAGAGCACGGGGACAGTCCGCGCAGACGCATTGGCGTGGCCAAAGTGTTCTTGGACGAACCAGTTGGTGCGCCGTGCGGATGAAGAAAAGGAATTGCTCGAAAATTTCGGCCCCGGAATCTCATTTTCTATGCGGAGTCACGTGGTCTGCACAACCAGGTGCTCACGATCGGCCTCACGTGGGTCCGTTTGTCAGTTTGTCTGTTCACATTGGAAATTCCTACATGACGTCTTGACTTATGCTGTTCTCTGTCTTACGAAACGTTGCGCTTGCCATATATTTTATCGAACGACGCTGTGGTATACTCTTTTCTCGCCGATGTCTGGTAATAGGACAACCGAAGATGCACACCGAAAAAGGTTGGACCATTGACGTCAGAAATCATGCCTGTTCGCATTGTTAAACCTGGCATCCACATAAGACGTTGACCAGTTGACATTTCGATAAATTGATAATGCTTTGAGCATCTGGTCTCAGAACCGGCCTATGTCTTGGGTTAGTCTCTAGTCACCCGGCCAAGCCTTTTCAACGAGGGATTTGATCTGAGACGACTGGAGAGGAGTGCCATCAAGAGCCTCTCGTAGCACCGACAGCGTCAGATCTTCGCCGTTACGTCACCCGTTTCTCAAGCGAGACGAAGCACCGCCAGGGGCCTGGCCAGGCTTGTTTGTTACTCAATTTGGCCGAACAATGCTTTGGCGTTGCCATAAAGCGGGAGGCGCATTCGTTGAATCCATCAGTATGCTCAACTCGGCAACTTGAATAGCATCAACGCATTGACCTACAGCCACACAGCTCGACTCTGCCTGTTGAACCGCGGAAACAAGGACCAAAATATGTCAATTGCAAGGACTACCTCTACTCCGAAGTTTGGTACTTGTGCAGATGAATGGGCAAACATCAATTGGCTATCTAAAAGGGGCTGATAGGTGTGCCTGTTCCAGCGCAAGGAACAACTGATGGCCGGTGCAAAATGTCTTATTGCTACCTGCTTGCACCAACGTGGAATCAAACTCTGGCCAGGTCGAACCGGAAATACACCCATCAAGCGCTCTCCAAAACACGTCCCGCATGTGTCTGCGTTGAGAGAACGAACGGACCTGTGTCCTGTTGCTAAACACAATAGGATTGCCCGCGTCAGGACTCACGAAAGCTCCAAATCACCCAACCATCCTAGTTCCGCATCTCATCGCCTACCTTGACTTACTTATGACGTGGGAATATCGTCAACCGGATTCCACACTATTGGCACCTGACAGCGCGTAAATACCATGTTGAGCAAATATTCGAGCTATGAAGACCGGAGAGCCATAAATGAGAGGTAACATAGACATGCTCACAACTCAACATGAACGGGTGATATGTCCCCCTGACAGTGCACCGATTCAATCATGGCGGTCTCTTTGTTTACCGATATGCAGCTCCCGGCGAGCATCGACACCGGCGGCCGATGATTTATCGATATGCAATGAGGTGTGATATTAGCTCGACCATTACCAAAATGGACTTCTGAAAGCAAACCTTGATAATACTGTGCTCCATTTAGAGCCTTGCGCCGCCCTGCGGAGTCATTTCACCCTGGCCGCTCCGTTACGATTCTGACGTAGTTTGTCGTCCTCCCGTCTCTTGATCCGTTGGGCTTTGGCCTCTACTCGCGAAACTCTCGTTGTTGTTCTACCATGGCACTCTCCAAAGCCAGAAGGAATCTATCCAAGCAACTATCCGGAGTCGAATCTCTTCATGTGGCAATGGGGCAATCGGTCGACCTTGCATACCTATGCTTGCTTGTTACCCCAGTTTCATGCCGTGGCCTTCCTTCCCAAACATGTTATGCCGCATGGATCAGGCAGCGTCCAGAGCGTGGGGAGTGTATTTCGCCGGCCGCAAGGATCGTCGTGACAATACAGTCAGACCATTGTACGTGCTTTTGATGAATGAGAACAGACATTAGTATATCTAGCTGCGCGTCTCGCAACCCTCTGGGACATCTCTTTAGATGTGACATCCCCCACGTTCACTACTTCTCGGGTGATCTAGCTCTTCACTTTCATTCATTTTCTGAGCTTGGATAGCCTTGGACCTCTTTCCTTTGAAAGCGCTAACCCAACATGCTTGGCCTTGGGCTTGCGCTGCCCCTGTTGGCAGTCGCAAATTCCGCAATTGTGTCCGCCAATGTAGTGCCTGGTGCATTTATTTTCGAATTTTCGGACAACGAGGTAGAGAATGTCCCATGATAAGCTTAGACAAGTGCTCTGTCTCGACAACCAATAGACAGGCTAACAAACCGTGGTGATAGGACAGAGCTCCGGCTCTCGAATCTGTTCGTAAGAATGGCAACGTTCGAATGAATTTCGACTTTCATTTGTTCAAGGGTGTATCTGTCCAGCTGCATGATCTTGAAAAAGCTCATAATGTGGTCGGCCAACTGGCGCGTATGCCTTGCGTCAAGAGGTGGTGGCCCGTCACTTTGCACGAAGTTCCTGACGTTGAAGTCGACTGGAATGGCAACCCCAGCATGGGAAATAATCTTCAAGCCCGGGACGCTTCAAATCGTGCCCCCGTTTCGAGCCATGTCATGACACAAATTGACAAGTTGCATGCCAAGGGCTTCAATGGCACGGGGGTCAATGTAGCCATTATTGACACTGGAGTAAGTTTGGCGAACCCCGTTGACTCTACTGCATAAATTACATTTACTCTCTCTTTTGTGTGTCTTTCCAAATTCATTGCCGTATTATGGCCTAACAGTTGTTCTCTAGGTCGACTACAAGCACCCTTCGTTAGGCGGCTGCTTCGGAAAGGGATGCCTGGTTGCAAATGGTTACGACTTCGTTGGTAACAACTTCACGGGTGCCAACACCCCAGTTCCAAGCAATGATCCGATGGATTGCACAGGTCACGGCACACATGTTGCTGGTATTGTGGCTGCCAATGACAAGAAACTAGGCTTTGTGGGCGGCGCTCCGGGAGTCACCCTTCACGCTTACCGTGTATTTGGCTGCAATGGCTCTACCACAGCCGATGCTCTCATTGCAGCTTTGAACCGCGCATATCAAGACGGAGCACATATCATCAGCGTGTCTATAGGTGGGCCGAATGGCTGGAAAGAAAATTCCTGGGGCATGGCTGCAAGTCGCATCGTCGCTAAAGGCACTGTTGTTGTAATGTCTGCTGGGAATCAAGGCACAAATGGCGTTTTCTATGGCAGTTCTGGTGCTGTTGGCGAAGGTGTAAGCGCAGTCGCTTCGTACGCCAATGTTGTCACCCCAGTATTGATGTACTATGGCAATTTCACCGTTGACAATGGTCAACCCCAGCAATTCAGCTACGCCCTCGGAACGCCTGACCGGTTTGATTCGTCGCTGCCTCTCTGGATCAGCACGTTCAACACTTCCGTGAAAGGAGACTTGTGCAGATCGCTCCCCAAGTCTACGCCTGATTTGTCTAATTATACCGTACTCATTCGCTTTGGTGGTTGTGCACCAGACCGTCAGGCCAATAACGCCGCCAAGGCGGGTGCCAAGTATATCTTGTTCTATCAAGACAATGACGACCACCCCTTCTTTATCAACATTCAGAGCAGGATTTCTAAGAATGTCAGTGGGTTAGGCTTTGTTCACAAGAAACTCGGAGAGGAGTGGATAAAGAATCTTGCGGCGCGCAAGAATGTCACTGTCAAGTTGGGGTCAAAAGCAGACGAGAAATTCGAGCTCAACAACTTTCCCAACAACAAGACCGGTGGAACGCTCAACATCTTTACCAGCTGGGGTCCTACGTGGAATATAGATGTGAAGCCACAGTTTGGCGCGCCTGGTGGCCAGATTCTTTCCACATGGCCAAGGCGGAAAGGGAGCTACGCCGTGGCCAGTGGCACTTCCATGGCAGCGCCGCTCACCGCTGCCATGTACGCGCTTCTCATGCAGATTCGCGGCCGAAACAGCCCTGCGATGCTACAGAACTTGCTCTCCGCCAACGCAAACCCCCAGTTATCCTATGATGGGGATCGCTTCCTCGGTCAACTTGCTCCTGTGGTCCAGCAAGGCGGTGGTATTATTCAGGTCTACGACGCTGCCTTTGCCACCACTCTCCTTGAGCCGTCTAGTCTGTCATTCAACGAGACGACATACTTCGCCAAGAGCAAGAACTTTACTCTTACCAACCAGAATAACCGGTCGATCACCTACCAAATCTCCTATGTGCCCGCCCTAACCACAATTACCCTCAAGAAAAATGGCAATGGTACTGTTAACCCCTACCCTGGTGAATTCAGCAAGGACTCCGCGACCCTCAAGTTCAGCGACGACAGCATCACCATCGAAAAAGGCCACAGTGCCACCATCGAAGTCATCGCCACGCCCCCCAACCTCGATGCCAACCGGCTTCCCCTATGGTCGGGCTACATTCGCATCAATGGAACAGACGGCTCGTCCCTATCCCTCCCGTACCTAGGTCTTTTGGGCTCTCTGCGCAACCACACAGTCCTGGATCCGAAGGGATCGTACATCGCCAACGCCGGGGACAAGGACTTTAAACCTGTCGCCCCCAATACCGTCTTCACGGTTCCCCGTCCCGGCAGATCTGGCAACTTGACAATACCTGCAATCGTGATTACTCCTTTCCTAGGCATTCGTGAGCTACAATTCCACATTGTTAACGCCTCAGGTAACGGGACAAGTGCCAGCTCCATCGGACAACTGCAGGGTTCTCCGGCGAATTATAACTCGCGCGCAAAGGATGGCCTCCGTTGGAATGGCCAATTCAGCGATGGACACTTTGCGCCTGAGGGAAGCTACAAGGTTCTTGTGAAGGCTTTGCGGCTGTGGGGTGATAAGGCGAACAAGACGGATTGGGATGAGGCTGTTACGCCGCCTTTTGTTCTCAAGTATGCTTAATTGTGCTGTAGTTTACGGTATTTACTGTATATAGTTTTATTGACTCTTTCTTGATATGGAAGTACCTCAAGGGCGTGGTGGTCGTTCCGTGTATATTATGGAGCCTGAAGCTCTACATCCAACATTTTACGTATCTCTGCATTGGCGCAGCGTTCCCTTTACTAGGCAAATGACCCATTGATCATTTCGTGAGCTGGTCAAACATGCCCATCTCTGTCATAGAAGTCTGCTTCCCGCTTATCGGCAAATGCAACGCCTACTTTAGCATGTGTTCCTGAAGCATTGCAAGCCTTAAAACATCGTTCTTAAATCTTGATAATTCTGAATCCTCTGAACACCAACCCCATGTACCTGCCTTTGGGCCCAGTTTCTCTCCATGGCGATAGCAGGTGTCAAAGTCAATTATAACAGGACGATCGTTATCACTAATCATAATATTTGACGGGTTGACATCATTGTGAACGAGTCCTAAAGAGTGTAAATGACGAATACCCGCTTCTATCTCACGTAGACAGATTTCATGATCGAAAGCTTTGCTGTCTCGTAATCTCTCAGCGAGTGTCATTTTGTATCTCATGAAACAAAGCCCCCATATTAGGTCGCCGGAAACAACACAGCCTGTGTAGATGGCAATATTAGGATGCGGGTTGTCTCTTAAGATTTCGCAGACCAGAATTTCGTTCATCATCTGACTCCTGATTTGTAAAGCGTCTGGGGACGTGCCGTAACTTAGAAGATTTGGCTCTTTATGTAGTATTTTGAAGGAGAGAGATCTGGTGCCTTGGTGAACTTGTCCGAGTATTGAGGCCAAATGTTTTCGATGGGTATAGGTGTTAACTCGAGTTGGTTTATGTCCACGGACGAGGCCGTGCGCTCCCTCGTCGTAGTGTAAAAGTACTGGTCATTTGGTCCTTTGACGATTATTTTTGTGTGGTCAAACTCTAGATCACCATCGTTTTCGATGAAAGCCTGACTTTGCTGGTGGATTTCCATGTGGATGGTTTGGGAGAATAAATGCAGTCACTATTCCAACTGGTGATACTTCTCAGACAAGCAGAGTTTGCACCTTCGAGAAAAATGTACAGGATGTCATGCATGGGAATAACTTAATTCCGCTGTTGCTATTTTAAACTAGATCTGCCGAAGAGGAACAGCCATGTTTCGGTAATGCAAGTGGATTTGTTGGTTGGAATGCAGAACATGAATCTGTACGCCTGGCTACTGTCCAAGAGATCATGCTCTAGTGAGGCAAGGCGTCCTTGTGGTATCCTTGAGATATAAACCCTTGCACCAGTTCTGTCCTTTAACATCAAGCAATGACGATAAGATGTTCTGTAGACCTATATTACATGTTGCCTTCTTGCGCATTCAGTAGCCGGACTTCTGACTGAGAAGGCTGCCTAACTTGGTGCGCCCAAACAAATCGAGTGGTGGGTGTGTTGATATGTATCAACTCGAGTCTGGAACTTGATACAGCTGACATACAGCATGTCGGACAAAGCATTTGCCCACGTCAAAGTATACGTCAATACATCTCGATACATCATCATACATACTGTTATATGCGCTACCTTTTATTTGTTCAAATACCTTGACTCCTCACTGCAGCTTCGTTTGGCCTTGTCACACTGCATGGAATGTGATTGATCAGCTTGCACTAAACTAATTTCGATAAGCTCATATCATGTCACTGCATAACGAGGAAATTCTGAACAGGGCTATAGCTGCAGTGTGCGTACTCAGTGTGACGCTCTTTGGGTGGCTAGTTTTGCTGGTTCAGTCGGCTGTCCCAACCCACCGAGTGAGAAGGAATCGGCCTTCCGGTAACACAGCTTATGTATCAGTACACCATCTGCAAGTAATACTCACATAGGCGCGAGTGTGCAAGGACAAGAGGCAGTTAAACTCTATGAGAGAAAATTGACCGTTGGGTCATGTGGCCGACAGGAGGGCAAACCACTTGGTGCAGAACATCCATTTTCATATCCTAGAACCATGATGGCCATGAGGAATACTCTACTCACCAAAATACTCGTACATATACCAACATAACCAGCTTTCTAAGTGTTTCTGCCGGTTGTCTCTTCAATACATGTCAATTAAATAAAGTATTCTTCCCGTTTCCGTCCCTCGCAACTCCATGTCCAGATGCCAATCACTCGGTGTAAGCTGAACCCCCAGGCTCAAATGGCTTTGATTCACCGGTCGGGTGCTGTATATGGTCACGCCATTGCCAAAGTCTCCGATAGGAACAAGTCATTTCAATACTTGGGACGTAATATGTTGACAAACGTTCATAACGGGCCATGCCATTGATTGATGACAGGCTGGGCGGCAAGAATGTCGTCGAATGGTTCATCTGTGGCCCCGCGTAAGACTGCGTCCAGACTGAAAGGATGCATCTCAGCAGGCGTCCATTATGAAGAAAGGCGTCTGATTTCTGAGATCAGATACGTTCCAACCCGGTTGGCTCAATGCGTGTCTGGTTGCACAAGGACGAAATGCCGCAAAAAGTGAGCATTGCAACGGTCAGCCTTGGCGTTCTCTCGCCTCACTTTTCCTGACTTCATACCTAGTGGAAAAAGAGCTAGATGTAGCTTCAAGTATAAGCCTATAGGTTTATAAAGAGACAAGGCATAACATATCGTCTCACTCTTCCTCATCAAGCAACAGCACCTACACTCTTCCAACAAATCACTCGCGTGTTTCTAAACAATTTTCTTCGCCATGGTCAAATTCACCAGAGACTTTGCAGCTGATGACGACAATGGCGCAGAGGCTTACGATGCATTCATCGTAGAGTTGAGAAACCTCCTCGCAACTGGGGACTGGGTCGAGAGCGTGCCAGTTCTGGCCGAACAGGTACCCCCTGGAGGTGCCCTCGAGTTCTTCGACATCAATTTAAGCTACAACGACCGCGGTGAGCAACATATTGTGCAGCTTAGATTCCGCACCGACAATCTCTATTTCGTGGGTTACCGCCCCCAAAATTCCAACATATGGTTCGAGCTAGCCCACGAAGATGGAGGCACCAACACCCTCATCCAAGATCAAGAGGCTGGTAGAGCAACGGAGCTTCTACCGCTCGGCGAGAACTACTGCACCTTGACTGAGGTTGCTGGCATGAGACTAGAAGACATCCCGCTGAGCTCTTCCCGCATCGGTGCCGCAATCACGACGCTGGCCACTGACAACGGCGCTCCTGCAAACGAAGGAAACAGAGCGAGGGCGATTCTCACCCTGGTATTTGCCATAGCCGAAGCGGCTAGGTTTCGCGATATTTCACGTCTCATCTCCAACGCATGGTGGAATGGGTCGGCTCCTGGAACTCAGTACGCCAACCGGGTGCGTAGTTGGTGCAGACTGTCGCGGGCTGTCCAGAGGACCCGAAATGAGGGCCATGCTTTTGACTTTAATGGTGAAAGCACCGGAATATGGAGCTTCGTGGAGGCCATTCTAGCCCTTGGTATTATGCACTACGCTGCCAACCTCCCGTCCACTTCTTCACGACCTAAGCGCTCTGTTCCAGACATGGCCTATTATCCTGAGGGAGCATTCACTTCAAACACTATATTCCCTCAGGGGCAGCAACTCCTCGAAATATTTTACGTGCGCGTCAATAACATTGACGATGAGGATCCAGGTCAACTCTACGGCAGCGTCATCGTTACAGATAGCATTGGGGTCGAAAATATCTGGAGCCGTGGACACCACAGCTATGTCAACACCAAGCCCGGACAGGACATTCTGCTGGAGGGACCGTCTCGGGCCTTGTCTTCCTCAGATGAGTTCTACATCAACATTGACCTCTGGGACTATGACACCCTCTCCCCTGATGATAGCATTGCCCAGGGGAGGATTATCTTCAACCCCTCTGACTACTTTACCGAGCATGATGCAGTAAAGATCCGTGACGTGCCTGGCCATTACGGCTCCGTAACGATAAGCTACATGGTTATGACGGACGGGCTCTACGCAAGCATAGAAGTCATCCTTATCAACGGGGATAACGAGGACCCAGCCAATGTGTTCGGAGAGATTGTCGTCAACAATGGCCACGGACAAAGCGAGTTGTTTCGCAAGGCTAGCAATGAGTACGTTGACGTGAGTCCACTTAGTCCCATCCCTTTGTCGAGGTCCGTGGTTGCTGTTCCTACAACCGACAAGTTGCTGGTGAATGCGGACCTCTGGGACTACGATACCATAAGTGCCAGTGATGAGATTGCGAGGGGATCGGTGGAGTTTACGCCTAGGTATAAGCAGTCGGAGAGTTTGGAAATTAGTGGAGCGTACGGGAAGGTTGAGGTGCGGGTTACGTGGATGTGAGAGTCAGTGATGAGTGAGAAGAGCTCATCGACTCGTAGGTGCGGTCGTTTGTTGATTTGAGCTGGTTTCGCGTTACTGGACGCTACAATCTTTTCGCTTGTGTTTCTTGTCGAGATGTTGGAACCTTCCTAGTATAGTGGAAGTTGATTACCTATTACCAAACTAAAATATAAGGGGACTAAAGCGCCGGAGTGGCCTCTGGCTGCCCCAGCTTCTCGTGACACTTATGATTTGGCTTGGAGTGATACTACCGGGAGCCTTACCGGTATGACGGTGCTAGAGCTCCTAGGTATCTGAGGTGGTTGTCACAGCTGAATCTGCTTCGACTCATGTCTTCCACGTTTACGTATGCGGTTGTCGACAAGGGAAAATAGTATACGTGCGTCTAAGTAAGTCAATGCTAACCCTGTTTCTCCGCATCTGTAGTCTCTTAGTTGATGGCATTATACCCTAGCCATTCTTACAACTGCCACCATGTTCGGACTAGTATGCGTTTCCGCACTCGTCGGCCCTCCCCAAGCCACTTGTAAATTAGCACGATGGAACAAATTGAATTACAACTCAGTTAACCGTACATAGAATCAGACGCTAGCTATCGTTTATATTACACTTTTTTGTTCGTAACCGACGTGCCTGCCAGAAATGTGGCCAACGACAGTACTGGCCCGCGTGTACATGTCTTGGCATCAATAGTTTACAACTCCTATGCTAGCAAGAACCCGGAACGTGTAGATGCATACAACTCACCAAAACAACACAATTCTAACGAGGTAAAAGTCATCAGTCCACTTGGCAATGCAATGTGACCTAACCGATTAGGTCTGGTTCCACGCGGAACGCTGCTAGCTTGTCAGCCTCAACGCAGAGCGGCCCTACGCTGGATGTGGCCAGACATTAAGACAAGGGTACTATTTCTTTGAGAATCCGGCCGGCACCGATGGACTTGCCATGAACCCTATTTGCAATGGGATGAAGTTGAGATCTCGTAGTACTTAGTCAATTAGTATGTAGAACAACTTGTCCTCAATTTCGGGAACAGGCAAATGAACTGGCAAGGCATCGAAGGTTAACGACACTGTTCTAAGCCATACCGCAGCATATGAACCAAAGTTGATCAATTAGCCTGGATCCAAAGCAGCAAACGAAAAGTGAGGCGGTCATGGCGATTATTCACCAATCAATCATCAAGGCCGCCAAGAGCATCCATTCCCCCTCGGGAAAACTACCAAATCTCTTCAATCAGCTCAAGTCTAGATCCAGCCCAACGCAGCATGAATACCCCGGCCATAAACGGTTCGGCTCGTCTATTCAGTTCAGCTTCCGGGTCTCGATCCGTCCTAGTGGAGGCGGGAGTGGCGTGTTCCCGGGATTCAAGGCCGCTGAGTGGTGCCGAGTGCTGTATGCAAGCTGGAATAGGTTAGCAATTCAATAATATCTGCAGGTGAGAAGGATTGCATCTCATACTCCATAAGACTCTAGACTATGTGTTGGAATAGGTTTGCTCCGCAGATTTTGCAAACTGATCTCGAGAAGCTGAATTCTGAGCCGCCTATCCAAAAAGCATAAATACTGCCTCTTCTCCGACTATCATTGCATCTCATCACTAAACTACTCATTATACACTACCATTCCCAATCATGAAGTTCACACTTGTTGCCCTCACGGCTTTCGCAAGCCTCGCACTCGCCAACCCCATCGAAGAACTCGACAAGAGATACACCGACTGGCCCGGCTGCATGACATTCTGCAACACGCCGACCTGCGGCATCAAGGACTGCTACTCGTGGTGCAAGCGCGTGTGCTGCAAGCAGTATCCTTCGTATCCGGGCTGTTAAACCGTTAACTTGTCCTCGGCACTTCTGCATTGGTCTATCAAAGTACCACTGGTTCATCTGCCAGGCAAATGGAATCAATCTGTTGGTACGAGGATATGGTTTAAGTCATCTCTGTTGATATGAGGGTGGTTGTGGTCGTTGGATGGGCGCTCACAAGTCAAGGACGAAGACGATTGTTAAACTGAACAAGCGACGATGCATGTACATAGACGGAAGTGCAGAGAAGACGGATCATAGAGCATACGACTAGCACATTCGAATATAACAATGAGCCTCATGAATATCCATGACTCGTGGGTAACGTTGCAATATATGGTTATGCATACTCGGCAACTCGCCAGCCCGACGAGCCGCACCGACGAACCGAGCCATGCTCCAGAATCCATGTCAACTAAATAAAACTTATACCATCTCTCTACAATAGCCAAGCGTTCGCTTTTGCTGCTTAGGTGATCTAGCGGTAACTTACTTTGGTGATGTATCCCTTCCATCCCACCAACACACAGCTCACTCCGTTTGGGATCCACCATTACATCCTTAATGCATGTGTTGCAGTTGGCGAATCCGTTTTCTGATGACCGAGAATCAGTTTTTAGATGCGCAGAACACCCTCCCCACTTGTACTCGCCAGGATTAGTGAGAGGTACCACATTGCGTATATAATACATATAGGGGTACAAATAGAATCAGAAAACTAAATCTAGCAGAATCGTGCTACCTAGAGGTAAAATAAGCAAAGGAATAAATACAAAAGTTAACCTATAAATTTATTATCACAGACAGAGCTTTTAACCCAGAAACTTGCCATAGTGTTATGTACACTAGAAAGTGGCCGTAGAAAGCCAAGAACAGGGCATTAAACCTTTTATTAATTGTAGCTAGAGTAACTAGTATATGAAAATTTTAAGCTATTTAGTTAAATGCTAGCCTTGTTAGAAAATAGTGTGCAAAGGCTATAAAAGTCCGAAGCAATAGAAGCTCCATAGCTTAAAAGGGGCTTCTTAACACCATCATGCAAATTAAAGCTCGCGAGTTAAAGAGAGGTTAGGCCACATGTATCCTCAAAATTTAGATTGATTTCCTCTGTAAGTCCGGCAGATCACCGCATCCGGCGCCTCACTGTATAATCCCTTACCCTACTATATAGTACTTGCTAAAGTCATCTTGTTAGCCATTTCTCAGGGTTCTACTGCCCGTCTCTATGGATCAGAGCATCTGAGCCATGGTGACCATTGTTCGACGTCCTTCCATTACAGACCGCCACTCAGGCGAATCCATAGCCATGGTGTAGTACCTTTTCAGACCCGATGGGATGAAATTGGCCCTGCCTACGTCGTCGAGCCGAGCCAGAAAAATGACTCCATGCGCGTCAAGTGCTGTTGGTTGGTCTCGTCCAAACATCCAAGGACCCTGTTCTTGTTGTACAAAAGAGTTCAGTTTTGATAAAACACAGCGGGCTTTCTCTTCTTCTATCTTGACTTGTGCTTCTTCTAAGCCCCGTACTTTGTCTTTCTCAACGCTGTATTCACCGTGTTATCATGCCGCTCATTCACACTCATGAGGCTGCGGATCTGTCACGAAAGCTGTCGGTTTAACTTACACGCTGAGCTTGTACTGTAACGCATCATGATAGCGCTGAGATATGCCAGGACTTTCCAGTAGTTTCACAATGGGATCTCTTAAGTGCATATTGATAACTTCCTGCATGCCTGTGAACGAAAGCGAGAAGTAGTTGATGGAATGCAACTCTTCCAACAATGAAAGTATTTTACCCTTGTGGGATGCGGGAATCAGGTCGGGATATTTTTCGGCCATATACAAGGTAATTTCTAAACTATCTCGAATGGGTTGAGCCAGAGTAGTCTGGTGGCTCATAACCGGTACCTTGACCGCCAGTTAGAAACAGATTCAACTGCAATTGACGTCTAGGAACGGGAGGCCACATCATCATTACGATGCAATGACAGCGTATTGTACTCATACGTACCTGGCCTTCTGGGTTCACGGTGCATAGGAATGCTTCGTCTAATTGTTCTCCAGCATAGATGTTAACCTGGCGTTCTTCCACGACCATTGGGTCACCCGAGGGTTTAGTAGTACCGCTGATGGCTATTGTATAGCGGACTTGGAGTGAGCAAATAGAGAATGGATTCCAGTAGAAGATGTACGGGAGAGTTTGGGTTGAATCGTCTGCCATGGCCAAAATTTGATGTAAGAACAATCTGCTGTAGCTTGCCAGGTTGATGAATATTCATAACTGGGCAAACGGCTTTTAACTTGGGGTGCGCCTGGAATAAATGTTTAATTACAGATTGCATGGTATAACCTTGCGCGTAGAATTCGCTCTTGCTTTGGCAAGTCCCCCCGCGGAGAAATTATGAATGCCCTCTACGGCCGCTTAGTCATATAATAGCCAAATATGGGAAATGCATATAGCTCTTCTAAGCGCATGGCTTGGCATAGGTGCCATGGTCTTCTATTTCCTCCGTTTGGACCTGGCAATCTATTTTACATAATAAGTCTTAGCAGTCTCTCCATCATAAAGCTCAATATAGATCTGGCCTAACTGCTTACAAATTAGGACTGGTCTGTTAATAACAACATGAAGTTCTAGATAGATCTCGCAGAATAGTCGATATTAAGAACTAAATTATGCATCTAGTTATACATCCTGTCCTATTTATAATAGTATAAGCAGCAATAAAATGTGTGGTATATTTTGCATCTCTTCTGATATATTACCGCTATATTAAGACCTCCACAGAAGGTAAAACTGCTGCGTGGTAGTGATTATATTAATTTCCAATTACTCCTGCTCCGCGGAGGAAACCTGCGGGATATACGGAACACTCGCTGTGATATTACAATCCACGGAGTGAGTTTTATGCCCGATGGTATGTCCAACTTGTGGTGTTGGATTAAACTCGCCCTCAAACCATTTGCTCCGCGGACGAACCTGAGAATTCAGTTATCGGGGCAGATCTTGAGACGTGCGACATACTTCCCGTAAAACGAGAAATCGCTAGTAGGTATAGCAAAAACCATTTAATTTATTTCCTCTAATGTTCTTAGTTATACTAACCAGTATTTTGCCTGCGAAAGAGACACATCTAAGGATGAGCTGCCTTGGATTGGAGGCAATCCAGTTTCTCGTCGCAAAAGCAATATAATGATGCCTCGTTGGTTCGGGGTTTTCCGACAGAGACTGGTTACTTGTTGATGCGTTAGCATAGATAGGATGGCAAAGTATGGTACGCGAGCGTCTGAACGAAATATGGCATTTTTGCTATTAGTAGGCCTGCTGGTAGGAGAAATAAAGAGCTAAGAGATTAAGCAGGCAGAAATAACACAAGATGGACTTAAAGTAGGATAAGGTACTTACATGTTAGATTATGAGTACCTTTGGAGTGGCGGGTTGAGCTCACAGCTACATGTAATGGCAGCTGGGACGAATCAGAAAACGGAAACACGGACTGCAACACATGAATTACAGCGTTAATACTAGTTTCTCTTCCAAGAGCGTGCTCTGACCAAACGATTCGCGCTGACGGTTTCTCCCTAGACACGTTTGCATCTTTCTTAGTGTTGTCACACGGAAAATGAGCTAGCTAGAGGCCACTCCTTGTATCTGTTAGACCCCTTTTAACGTTCGAGTGTGACAGATGTAAATGTAAGTCAAAGTCAAAGAACCTTATGGAAGCTTGCCAGCTTTACCCCTGGGTGCATGTATTGCAAGGCTAGTTAAACGAACCTTGAGCGGCCAAACCTACCTTTCTTACTTAATTAAACTCCGTTTCATGTATTAAACATTTTGCTATAGTTTAAAACTCTCGTGTATGTATCTGGAGGTCACATCACATGTCACACGAAAGCACACAGCAAAATTAATCATATTAGTTTATTAAACAATACTATGCTCCAACCGGGTATAATGCTATTCTAAAACGCCAAAAGAAATGCAGCCCAACGCCAGGTATCAAGTGTCGTCCCAAGATGCGAAATCACGCTGACCGTCCAGATTCACTGTGTCGTCGTGAACCAGGCTCCGAGCCCGTTCGCAGGGCATCCAGCTCCTCCAGATCGTCATACTCGATCGGCGGCTCAACAGGATAACCAGGCGGGCTAGGCGGTACATCTTGGTAGACGGGAGGGGCTTCGTTGTCCCAGCTTACACCGAGGCCAGGATACTCTGTCAGATTGACGGCAAAGTGCATGCGCAGAATTCTGCCAGTGCCAGTCTGCTGGGAGAGATGCGTCTTGCCCTCGGCGGCATATTCCTTAGAGACGATCAACTCGAGGTGCAGCGCGTGAGTAACTTCGGTGCCTTCCGCCGTTTTCATGTCGCAGGCGTACTTGGGCTCTTTGGAGTGTGCCCTGATCTGGTTGACGAGGTAGTCGAATTCAAAGTCGACGGTGCCGTCATTGCCAGTGTAGTCGGATTTCCAGCCCTCGTGGAGCTGCTTCTCACCGAGGGTACGGGTCTCAGTGCGGACAATGCCCTTCTTCGGTTCTTCATCACCAGTAGGTGCCGGAGTGTGCTTTTCGCAGGCTGGGGAGGTTGTCTTGATGGTCTCCTCCAGCTTCCAAGTAAGTTTGCGCAGCTTCCACAAGTCGACAGTCTTGACCTTTTCGTTGTGTGTCATGAGACCGTCCAGCTTCAGGGTGACAGTGTTGCTACCAGTGGGGTGAATAACAGCGTTGTAGTGCGCAGAAGCCTTGATGTTTGTGGGAGGGAACACGCGAACTGAGTGGTGAGGATACAATGGCTCCGGCAGAGACCGCTTCACATCCAGCGTGCGCTCAAACTTGATCGGCAGGCACGATGTCGACGAGGGACCTCGAACAGCCACGGCCTCTGCCTTAAAGTGATACGAAATAGACACGATGGGCGAGTCCATCGACGCAGGCAGCGTCCCGTCAAGAAGGGTCGAAAACGGGAACTGATGCCTCCCCCGACGCAGAGTAGTGGGATGCGCCAAAAACTGCCAGCTCTTCAACTCGGTAACCTTGGTCTGGCATTCTGCGCAGTGGCCCTGAAACGGTTTCTTTTGCGTAACGTGCATGCTCAAGCTGGCGTTGAATGCCTCCACATCGATCGCCTCCTCATTGACGTCGATATACATGAGCCCCGAGACCAATGCGCCGGTGCTCTCCTCAGGCGTACCGTAAAACACAATGGGGGGGCTCTCCACGCTCCAGTCCATAACAGCAGGGGCATTCACGGCGGGAGCAGCAGAAGCCGAATGGAACGCAGAATGGCCCTCGTGCTTGGAGGAGCGACCAAAGTGCAGCCCCAGACGGTGCTTCTTCAAGGCGTCTCCCAGCTCGGGCATCTTGACGGAGTGCGGAGCATGGTCCTCGGAGTCGGAGGCGTAGGGGCTTGCGCTGATGGAGTTGTTCCGCGAGTTGTTGCGGGAGTTGTTTCGAGATCGTGAGATGGCCGACTTCTTGATATGCGAGATGTTGCCGGAGGAACTGCGAAGGAAGTTGGCGACGAGGTGGGGCATGATGGGCGATTCGGACTTGCTGTCCCTCAGGCTCTTTTTATAAGTGAAATATTGAATGTGAGCTTTTCGTCGTGTTCTTGGCAGTTGCGAATCAATGGCTTGTGGCTGCCGTTAGACCCGACCTAGTGACGTTTTGACTGCCTCTTTTGGCGGTGATGGTGTTGGTCCCAAGGAAATGTGACGGAGAAGACTCGGCGTCAGGTTGGCGAGTATGCCCAATGACGATGGTGTCGGTGAAGTGAGTGTCGCAATTCAATTGACTTGTAAATGAAATGTTTCCAATCACAGGTATTGGAAATGGTGTTGATGCTTGCTCTGTTGAGACCAATGTACCCCTCCTATGCCCAGCACCAAATACTGGCACAGCAATTGTCTAATCGGAGGGGTAACTAGAAACTGTTTGTCGTGTGACAAGTTCTTGCTAACAGCAAAATCCTCCCAGATTTGCCCTTGTCCTTTACTGGCGGCGGACGATCTCCGTGTTGGTTGGCAGGTCGGCAGGTAATTGCCGAATCGCAGAATGGCTTGCTTGTACAGGTTACGTGAACAAGTGACTAGTGACCGCTTTGACAACCCAACTGCTGCTGTGACGTATGTCGTCTGTCTGCTGGCTTTTTTTTTTTTTTGTTTTGGCTGTCCGACTGTTGGCGGTAATGTCCGTGGCAAAGGAATCGATCTATGATTCGATGGTGGTTTGCCCGATGGCGCTAGTAGCGTAACTGAACAGGGACGAGTTGTGCGAAGAGGTGAAGACGATGTGACGTGGGTCCCTGAAAGTGACTGATTCTTTTTTTACGGGTTCGTGAGTTGTCTTTTGTTTGCGTATTCCAATGTTGATTGTGTTGATGAATTGTGTCTTGGCGGTTTGTGTGAATTGTCTGTATTGTGTATGGTGTATTGTGTGTATTGCTGGTGAGAGTCGTGTAAGTCGTAAGTGATGTCTAGTATTGTAGGTTCAAGAGACGGCTCGCTGATGCAAATGTAAACACACTACCAAGTAAGGCAATACAAAAGTTGAAACTTATATTCTGGGGAAGACGGTATTAAAATTACGGAGGAAGAGGGCATCGCTGAACTTATATACGACCCGAGACAGTCCATGTCGAGACAAACGGCATGCTACGACCGGCACAGCAAAACTTTGGTAAAAGCCAAAGTGGTCCACGCATCTGCTTAGGTATCCACATTGTACGGAACCAATGTGTCATGGTCGAAAGGCGTGGGCGTGGGAACAGGTTGCGTGGGTTTGCGTGGGTAGCTGGAGTGGATTTTGACGGGACACGAGGTCCAAGGTTTGGATGGCGGAAGTACAAGGTTTGTACCTCAAGATGTCGAGCTGGGAGAAGAGTGGGGCAGAGTTTGTTGCGAGACAGACACGTGAGACTTGATGTGGTCTGGTGCTGAAATTTTCATTTTTTTTTTTTTTCCATGTTTTTTTTTGGTCTCTGTTACCAGGTCTGTAGCACCTGGCTCCGCTATGTGGATGCCCCTTCCCACCATTACAGGCTTCCCTCGCTTCAATACAGGGAGCACCGCACACCGCTCAGCGCTGCAGCCCCCTGAAGTTTTCTCGCCTTGCACCAGACTACCTGCTGCTGTTTGCGGCCAGATCCACCGCTTCAGCTGTTCTTTCAGTGGGCTACCCCCTAAAAAGTCTGGATTTCGTTGCAGGCTCCATACAAGTATCATGCGCCTGCGACACTGACTCGGCTCGCCTTGCCCTTGGAGGCAAAGCTCAACGACAGACTCCATCACGCCAAGGATCCTTTGTCACCGGAGACCAGACGCTGTGTTTTCTCGGGCTGTTGCACGTTGGAGGCATAGAGCAATGGAGCTCTCTGTGCTGGAGCCTGTGCTGGATGGAGCCTTGATTTCTCTACATTCTTGCCTCCAACGGTAAGCGCAGGCGGACAGTGGCGCGCGCGTCTCATCAACATGAAGCGAACAAAAACAACACCAAACCTCCAACGGTAGGTAATGTCAATTTTCCAAGCGAATGACCGTCTTCTCGCATCATTGCACGTTGGAGGCATCGTGCACTTCGGGGCTTTCGACCTTGGAGGCAAGGCAAGGCTCCATCCGTCGCTTTGCCTCCAAGGGTAAGTGCCGAGCAGCAACATCATCACCAAAAACAATATTTCATTCATGTGCATGCACACGTATCCTCCAACAGTAGGCAATGATGACCTCCAACGGTAGCCAATCTACACTGGCAGCCACCATCGCGAAATACATCAGAGGTACTTCCATGGGTACATGGTTTCAAGAGCAACACTTGCTTTCAAATCCCAAAGTGGCTTGCTATGACTCCCATGTGCACGCTGCACTTTCAGCCTGAGTTTCAGCAGTATTGGGAAGAAGGGACAGGAAAATCAATAATGTCGTGATGGCAGCAACCTTTGCGGCTTTGCACCGCCGCTTCGGCTTCGGCTTCACTAGCTTTGGGCTTTGTAAGGCGTAAGACGCCCTGATGACATCTGGGACTGATGGCGTGCGAGAGATTGACTGACATGGACTGACCAGACTGATGACCGAAAGGCGTGGTGTGGGGCTGGTAATAACATTGGACGTGCGCACTTGATCCGATTGAGCTTGCGACTTCGGAATACTGGTGTGTTGGATGTGAGACAAGGTGCTGGTTGTCAAGGCTATTAGTTGGTGGAAGCTGGTCGAATCAAATGTCCATGGAAAGACGGACATCGTGTCAAAAGTGATGGATTGATTGATGCTTGTAGGTTGCGCCCTTTGCGCTCTTCAGCACCAGATGACAACCAGACCAGACGTTTTTGGCATGCAATTGATTCTACTGATGGGAACAGGTCTTCAACGGGATCCGCGCACGACGGCGTGCAGGGCAAGCACAGTACCTTGTACCCACACCCACACATCGACACATTTGGAGGAAGGAGCAGGCCCGTTCCTCGTGGTGCCACTCAAACTTTGTGTCTGCCACACGGTCGCAGGTACTTGAGTACTTGCCCTGAGAGTCTGGTTGGGCTATGCATCTCAACCCTCACATCGTCCAACTCTGTCAACGGCAGATCTCACATCAGACTTTGGCAGCAACTGTGGCGCGGGTGACTGTCTCCGTGCTTCAACTTTGAATCTTGAACTTTACTTCCATGCTGTGCCACCGCCGGGTCTCCGCCGTCTCGGACACGATGCCGTCAGATCCACAGTCACCCAAGCCAGAATAACCCAGACTTCAAAGCGCAATCACATTGTGAATAGGATCGGTGCATTCACTTCCGAGATGGCATCTTTTCCTTCGCGGTGAAATTATTCGGGCTAGCATTACCCTTTGAATTCATCAGCATGTCAATCCAAGGCGCACCCAGCCCTATGACACCCAAGACAGACGCCACATGCACCTTTCAGTCTAACCCTGGCCTGCTTATGGAAGCAATCATTATTCAGCGTGGCGTCTTGCAACATGTGTCCCGAAATACGGATCCAAGGAAACACATGGTGTCATGATGGCGGTGTGTTTTGAGAAGGTGATTTTAAGCCTTTGGAGGTCATTATGATGGCTACACTGATGCGAATGCGATGGCGTGCTGCGAGATCTCTTCTCATACGTGGCACAGTTGTTTTGGTGATGAGGTTGATGACCGTGAACAAGTTGGTGCTCCGACGTCGGACCCACTTTGATGCTAGCGACTGAATTGCACGGAGAAATTACCTGCGTCCATGGATGTCACAGTTACGCCTTACCGTCGTTGTTGACCAGAGCCAATATTGTTATTTCATTCCATTTTCTAATTTTTTGAACATCAGATGCTCATGTAGGCACAAAGCTGCACCCCTGCATACACCCACCGATCCACCAAACACCTGCACGACTGTGCAACTTGAGACGAATTGAGGGCAACATTGAAAGTCAATGCGCCGACAGTCCGCGATGCAGCCTGGCTCGTTGCCCATTCCCAAGCCATGATTCGCCAACCAGAATAACACTTCTGGTTTCCATTCGCAACTTGAACCTCAATGTCAGTCAAATCACAACAGACCAACTTCACGCTTTCGGACCAACACGCTGCTCCTTGCATTTAAACATGAAAAAAGTCCTCAGACCCATTCAACCCACAAACGCCTTCTCAAAACTCCTATTCTTTTTCCCAAATTTTTTTTACAAGTCATATGACGCCTTCTCTGGTATGCCGTACAACTACCCGATTTGGCCGTCTGGTCTCCATCAAACCGGTCCATGACTCCATGAGGCTCTTCCCGTCTTCAGTCCCCGTTATTCTTCCCGCTCCGACAACGGAGTCGTGAATGAACCCACGAACCTCAACTTGCGACGTTAGTTCTCCGGATTTTGCTCCATCGTCGGACCCGTTGACTTGGTCTGGGGAATAACTCTGGGGTTTTGCCAATTCGTCATGGCCGTCTGAATAGATGCTGTCGCTGCCACATCTCCCTGGTTCACAATGTGGTGACAGGAGAACCACAATCGAGACATCGACAGAACCTAGCTCCTAACAAAGTCACTCTGCAGAACCAACGAAACAGTGGAAACCTGCTGTCATAACCAGGCGACTCAGCTCGGTTCATGCCGAGCTACCAACACATTGCTTGGCCTGCACTCGTCCCATGCCATCGTTGATCTCGGCGTCTCGGAGAAAAGCAACTCGGCACAACGCCAAGTGCTGTGAGTCGGGAATAAAACCTGCGGCAGGGGCTGAAGCCATGACCACCAAGCCTGCAAGCTGCAGCTTAGATGGATGTGTCGTCTCGGCTTACACGACGGCGATGTTTCTCCTCGGATCAGATTTACACGTCGGAATTGGGCCATTTAACATTCCCATGTACGACCATCTGCAAATCCGAGCAAAGTCAACATGTCCGGCCAAGACAATCCCATCAACTGATCTTGTCCGAATGGATCCCGTTCCTGACTGTCACACCATGCACCATCCGTTCCGTCTTCCGTCCATCCGCGAATGACAAGCCCATTCTAGAACCGAAACTGTCCCTTCAGGGATAACACAATCCAAGCTTCAGAACCGGTCTAGAAACAGGCCAGAATCCGCTTTCTACGTGATGCAATTTTTTCTTTCTGTCTGCTTTCGGCCCTGTTTCCAGAGTCCGCCACTGGTTCTTCCGCTCGGCTTTCAGTGGGGCGCCGCATACCTTCGGCAATGCTGTACCAGACTCTTCGAACGAGACTCACGATGTTGATTGTCAGGAACGAGGAGAAATTGCAATGGAGTAATATCCACTGCAATGGGTCAATTCCTGCGTTTACAGTCGGCGAAGGGGTTGTGTTCAAGCGGTGCTGCTTTGCGGAATAAAGCCGATGTGTGAGACTGTAAGCCGGCTTCATTGAGCGATGGAGAAGACATCTGGAACTTTAGAATGTGAATGTCAAGTACAACAATGTACATCTTATTATTAATTGCAATTTTCTATAATTCCTTGCAAACATCCGTCGGCAAAGGCCACTTCATCTGGAAACACGCGCCACTGGGAGCCGCATCACGCCACTGCGTGTCTTCCCGTAGGTTTTGACCCCTGACGGAAATGGACATGGAATATTGAGTGTGCCGGACGCACGCGGTAGTCGACTTTGTCTGGTTGAGGCATGTTTCCGCCAGTGGAGCACGGGGCGAGCGGCCGTGAAGATTTTCTTGTTTTGTGGGTCGTGCCGGCGTGGCCGGTTTGGTGTTTTGCTGGGATTTGACTTGGTGTAGGGTGGTTGGTGTTTGACATGGTGATGCTTTCATGAGGTGGCTAGATGGTAGATGGTGATGCTATGTTCTGGTTTATTTGGTGGTGTTTGTGGATAATGGGTTGAAAGATAGTAGAAGGTCTGCTCTTGTAGAATTTGTCGAGTGTTGGAAGTCTCTTGGGATTTTGGTTTGGAATCCTCAAGTGCCGGATTATGATGGGCAAGGACGGATACATCATCACATATATGTGGTTGCATCTAACTAGCTGTTGGGGAGCCGTTTTTCTCGAAGAAGGATTTAAATTGATGTAATTCGATGTATCGACGTTTTTGCCTCGTAATGCCATCGAACAAGTCACAGCATTGACTTTGGCTACACGTAAATGTGTGCAAAACTGTCAACACTGAAGCTACCTCACTTAGCGAGACTTCCGGATCTAGAGTTTTGCAATCAAGTCCATCTAGGCTTTCAAGAAAACTTACAAGAAGGAGTCTATGTACTTGGATACAGTTTAACCCATGCATCATCTTAACGCTAGTTGCAGACAGTTGTACCAGAAACGACATGCAGGAACCAGGTTGATCTTTAAGTAGTTTGTAGTAGGCAACACAGAAAGTAAAACAAACCAGGCAACTAAGAGGAAATAACCCAGGAGGATCTTGACTATTGGACTGGAAAACTACTTCGTCGAGGGAATGCTTCTTCAAGCGATGGGCGCGCTCTTTGAAGGAAGGAAGCCTTGAGGTTTGAAGCTTTGAGAGGCCTGCACGAACTAGGTAAGTAGGATAGCTGTAACAGGCTTCACGTTGAATTGGGTAACATATTGTCGGTTAGCTAATAACGTATCCCGTAGGATACTGGGGGAATAACTTTAGAAGGTTGTAAGAACAAGATATTCATTATCTATACTATAACATACAGTCTGTGGTAAAATGTATTTGCCCATATCCAAGCCTACACCAACACGTCGTGACATATTGTAGTATGCCCTACGATATGTGATACCTTTTCTAGGTTAAATACTTACGATCCCTACTGTATATGCTGCTACATGATGCGAGGTCTCTATGAATTCAGCTATATTGTTGGCGGCGGTAGTTATCAAAAGTGTAACGAAAACTTTAACATGCATCCCGATGCGACAAGTGCTCTCAAGGTCTCGACTAATACAAAACAAGGTCGGTGGTTGCAGCTACAGATCACTAGCACAAAGCTATCATAATAAGCTCTCCAACTATATCTAAAGAAGACTTTTATATCACGTGCAATTAACCTTGATAGCTATTCCATCAAAATTTACAATCCTACCCTTCTCTCATGTCTTCCTCCTCTTTTCTCTCCATCAGCGTTACCACGGGCGTGAGATTACAGGGTCTGGCCCTAAGTCAGAATTTGCAATTTATCTTCATGCACCCATTTTCATACCATAGCCTGTGATGAGAGATGCGTCATGTCCTTGCGCCCCGAAGTTGGCTGGCATCTTGCGGCCCAGGTGCTGACATGACTGCTTGGACTGAGGCAACACGGATTTGTGGGATACGCAAGACGAAGATAAAGGATGAAATCAAGGACCTATAGCATTAACCGGCAACATTGCATCACACACAATTTCAGACTGCTAGCTTTTGCTAATTTTTCAGAGTAGACTATCGCTGGACTCTATGCACGCTCAAGTCTAGTAAGGGGGTTGAACACCATCAAAACCAATCCAGGCGGATCCATGTACCTTCTCGACCTCCAGACATTAGATCCTACAAGCACAAGGCAATATAGGCAAATTGACTCTTACACTGTCATTTTAAATGAATAACGGCGGGTGCGGGATGTTGGTATTTCCCTGGTACTACAATCTGATGTAACAGGAGGTTAATAAGGCTAATATTTACTGGACAAAGCTTACATCTTTGGTCGGTCATACTTGTGAGACTGGCATTGTGTATTCTTCGTGCATATCGCTATAGTAACATGCTGTGCAATGAGACATAGCTTCAAGCGCTGTCGGCGATTCATTTCCCTCTAGAATGAAGCCGAGAACAGTCTTTTGGGTGCAGCAGTTGGTCAGCCGTATATAGTTATACACCGTACATTCATATAAGCTCCTCTCTCGAGATGGGCGTGCGCTCGTAGACAATGAAAGCTCCATGAATCAAGAGTACGTGGGCTTCAAAGTGCTCGAAATTTTTGCATCGTTGTACTAAGCATAGGGAGCCGAGTTTTGTGACCTTTACGACCTCATTTCTCAATGTGAAACTTGAATTATTTGAACGATTGGCTGAATCGACCCCATTTCAGGTGCCAGCAAATTACATACGTGTGTCACATATATGTCCACCTGTATCGTGCACGGTGTACAACGCATATGCCATGCATGCAACATGGAGTCATACATCTTCTCCTTTCCTCTGCGCGGACATGAACCTGTGGCGCAAGCTGCAACGTTGATTCATCCAGGTACACCGCTCTTTATACGTCTCAAACCAATTCCACGCAGCTGCAAGATCTTTGCGCTCTACACTCAAGATGCAGATCCTCCTACTTGGGCATTGTCTTCTTATTCTACCTAGGATCGTGGCTGGTCTCTGCGAGTGTGGCTATGTCGCGAATGACCTTTGGAACGGAACCAAGTCGCAGCCCTTCACCAACGCCTTTGAGAGTGACTTCGTCAACAGTAAGGAGATATCGAAAAACAAGCAATGGCGGCCCCAGCAGTTTGATATGACAGCGCAAGCCGCTCGGGGCAAATATGGCATGGCCTTCACCACAGACAATGTCGCGTCGTGCTCCAACAGCGGCGGTGATGCGAGGGATTTTTGCCCAGCCAACGACAAAGGGCTTGCGCTTCGCGTCACCAGTCAACTGAAAGGTGACGCGATACCGGTTGCTGAGGTTGCTGCTGTGAATAGCGGCTTCAAATGGGGCTCCTACCGTGCCGGGATGAAATTTCCGGCCATGAATGGGACCTGCGCGGCATTCTTCTGGGTGAGATTAGCGAGACACATGGCGCGATGACTGACTTGGAGAATGATATCTGACAAATTTGTTTAGTATTTCAACGACACTCAAGAGATAGACTTTGAATTTCTTTCTCGGGAGTATAATGCGGATGAGAAGGTCTTTCCCGTGAATCTGGTGATCCATTCGAAAAAGTCGATGGAGCAGGGCTATGACGCCAAGAAAACCGATACGTTTAAGCGAGTGAATCTGGATTTCGATCCTACCAAGGGCTTCCATGAATATAGATTCGATTACATGCCTGGTCGGGTTCTGTTTTACGCAGACAGCGTGCTGCTTGCGGAAATGGCGGGTCAAGATATGCCGTCAGCCGCAGGCCGTCTCATGTTACGACACTGGAGCAATGGCGATCCGAAGTGGTCTGGTGGTCCGCCTAAGGAGGACAGTATACTAACCGTCAGCTACGTGAAGGCCTTCTTTAACTCGTCAGATGGAGAGGGCAGTTCTAACTGGGACGAGGGATGTCGGAAGAGTAACACCCCGGTTTGTGTCATACCAAATGGGACGGCGGGTAACGCGAGTACGGGCGGACAGTACTTTACGGGCTCGGGGGTGTGTTCTGGCCCAAGAGAAGGTTTACAGTTGACACCTATGGTGTTGCTGACATTTGCTTTGGTGGTTGGGATATTATGGTGATGTTTGTTGTGATGTTCGTTTCGGTAGTTGCGGTTCACACTCCGTTATTGTACGTAACATTGTGCATATGTATACAGATACTGCTGATAGTATTGAGAATTAATATGTATTTAAGGCGCTCTGGAGGCGCAACCGCATCGAGTTCCCTACTCTTTTCACCGAAGGCACCCGAGCCGCCTTCACGGATGTTTCCAAACAGCTGACGGGGACACCTTGTTCTGCATCATTCTAGGCGATGGAACTAGGCTTATCCAATAGAAGTCGTGCATAACGGGGCATTTATCTTCGTAGAGGCTGAAAGATCACGACGCCCTGTCCAGCACTTCAAATTCAGCACTTGTTGGCTTCCCACCGTTACAAGCAGTAACATCCATCGGACACGCACTCATGAACACAACACACTCCTGTTCCGCTTGTAGAACGACATAGTCCCCAGGCTTGCTCTGTGGCTCTAAGTTTTGCAACTTATTCCCCTTCACAATGACATTCATAAACAAGTTCAGCGGGTCGGGTGTCCATCCATACTCAAGAAACTCAACGACCTTGTTGAATGCAGAATCACCATACGACTTAACTGCATTATACAGATTATTGGCGCAATTATCATGATCCGCTGATGCGCCAAGTTGAACGTAACGCTCTGGTGAACAAGCAGCAAACAGGACATCGTGCACTCCTGGAGACGTGTCCTGCGTCATTGTGAGGATAGGTTTTCGTCGGTTGTCGAGAAACGACTCCTGATTCGGGGGAAGTAGTTCATGAGGAGTTGACCGTGTATGAACCATGGACATGTAAACGGGGAAGTTGCCTTGGAAAGGGATGGAAAATGCCCATGTGTCGATGACTTGGCTGCCGCTTGTGTTGGTGACTTTGATGGCTTGTCCGGCTGCAAGCCGGGCAGAGGCAAATGAGCGGGCTGGGATAGTGGGCATGGTGTTGAGTTAGGGATTGTATTATCAAATGGATTTGATGTATTTGACTATGGTGCAAAGATTAGGGATCAGTGTAGAGACGGTGTTATTGAGGGGTTTGCAAATGATTTCTAAGCTGCAACCCGATGTCGAGTGGGCATTATGCTGATCCAATGTGTATGAAATGCGCCCTCCGGAAAGGTGATCCAGATAAAAATCCGGGGAACTTGGCTAAGCCCTATTAGGGAAAGTGCCATCTTGAAATTGAACCTACTAAGCCAGACATCTTGACAATCTTGAGTGAAAGACAAAGAAGGAGAAAGTCCATACCACTTGTATTACTACTATCGTCGAGACTGAATCGTACTAGGACATGTACTTGATCATTGTCCGTGATCTTGTGGATACTTGAAAGAAATAACGTGTGTAATTGAGCTCGAACTAAGAAGGTTCGATGTAAGCAGCCCTGTATTCTCTACATCTGGCATTGAGAAATTCGTCCGATTCGTCCACTGCAGAGAACAAACAGCGGTTCGCAGCATTTCACTTTAAAGTCGGTCAGAAAGTGCTGGTTTGGACTCAAACTTGACAATGGGATGCAACGTATTTGTTGACGGTAGCGTATTCGTCATCTTAGAAGATAACCTGATCGACCCAATTAGGAGTGTCGTTTGCACAATCTGATTGACTCTTCTCAGAGAAAACAATAATATTCCATTCCTTGATTAATTTGTACATTAGTCCGATTGAAAACAACAGCGCACATCTTGCTAGCGATTACCACTGTTCGTTTGCTCAACTGAATAGTCTTATCGTTGAACCCTTGGATTCAGCCTGCCCAGATCACACAACAACTTGACCGACTGATCTTGGAATAGGTGTGACAGCTCCCAACGCTGACCATTCAACCAGTGGATTTAGGTTTATTATCAACAGGAAGCTTGATCGCCTTCCTTTTGCATTGACACCTCTCCACTTGCTTTATTTTGACACCCGCATCATCCCACTCAGCGATGCGAGGCATTGCGAATACCGGGAACCTTTGAGAACGACACTCAACCCGCATCTCTCTTGGGGATGTAGAATCCGGGTACTTGTGTATATGAATCTTCGCAATCACCCGCATGCGAGACTCATTCGTCGCATCATGTTTCTCTCCGGACTTTTTCACCGCGTCCTGATACTCGCTGGACTCATACATCGCATCTTGATCCTCGATAGACTCATCAATCACGTCCGATTCCTCATCAGAGTCGTCCGTCACGTCCGATTCCTCATCCGACTCGTCTGTCATGTCCGATTCCTCATCAAACTGGCCGTCCTTGCCATTCGGGTCGGATTCGTATTCCGTTCGCAAATATCTTATAATATTCTCAGTGTTCGTCATATCAAGCCGCTTAATGGCAGCTCGTCCTTTCTTCGTGTATTCCTTTTTAACCGGCCAGGCCAGGAATACGAGCGCCCCGAGCTGTTGGGTAGTTAGCACAAACAATGTGTCTCTCTGGTGCAGAACACGTCTCGTTTGGAATTGCCATGGGAACTTACTGGGGATGTCGTGGACATGACGTTGACAATGAATAGAGAGTACGTTGCTGGGCAATAAAGCTACCTGTCTTTGGCGTGGCGAAGAAAAGTTGGCTGACTGGTTGGTCAACGCTTAGGTAGTCCGGGACGGCTGCTTCTTTAATAGCCGGAGAGCTGGCCGCCTCAGGTGTCTGTTTGCATTGTTCAATCTTACGCAGCCTCTTGACGACATGTAGTTCATATTCGGCGACACCCTTTTGTATTGTTCATCATTGGGCGGTATCTTGACGACATGTAGTTCATATTCAGCGACACAAGGCTGATTTATCATCAAAATCTAACCACAAGGACTAACGCATGTGTTAAGAGATGCGAGTTCACCAGTTCGACGGAATAGTAGAGTGCTAAACATGGAGCGTCATCTCAACAGCTACAATTTCTATTATATCTAGACAAGCCACAAATATGATACCACTTGACCCATTCGTACATGAACTGGGTTTAGTACAACTACCGCACCGTTGCGAACAATCGCAATTTGGTAGGTGCTCATCTTTAGCCTGACTAGCCTGTCGTAGTAACCATAGACAAACGTCAATCAAATCTGAACAAATCAAGTACGGAAGTGTGAAAGTTCCCCATACAGGGGAGCATCATCGTCCGTATACCACTGTTGAGCCCGAAGCGTGATCAATTCTGCGGTACCTTGACTAGACGGTGCCACCTGTCGTATCGCCTTATTATGGTCAGACCAAGCAATGGTATTATAAATATGCTCCGCGACTTTGGCAGAGCAAAAGTAGATTTTCATTCTATAATTGGGCGACGGCTCACCGGACGGCTCATCGAACGAATTTGGCTTCGGAAGTTTCTCAGCGTAGAACTCTACCTGCTCTTCTTTGTTATACTTGTCGTGGCATAGCTGATTTTCGATGTATTTATCGCGAAATCTTTCGAAATTTTGAGGTAGGCGTTGATTTGCGCCTCGTTGTATTCGGCCTTCTTGTCCTTTGTGGATGGAAGGAAGACATCGTAGCTAACTTCCCAGGACTACCTGACCATTAGTCCAGGTACCTGTCATAATAGTGAATATTCCATCTTTCATGGTTACAATGACTTACAACAAATGATCCAGACATGATTGGCAGGTGGTATGGTGAAGGTGAATACACAAAGTGTGTCTTTTACCTGGGGGACTTGCCTGACGACTGATGCACCCAGAATCATGAGGCGGCCCTGGAAGCGAGCTCCTTTAGTAGTTGGGGAGTTAACCGTTTCTGACTTTCATTTGAATTGTTCATCACCTGCGGCCCCTTCACGGACTAACACTTGTCCCAATGAAAGTTCTATAGAGTTTGGTCACCAGAAGCTCTTTGTCCAGCCAGCAGTTCAATGAACCCTGTTGTTTAGTGGCACAATTGGCACTGAAACGGTGATCTTTACAACACCTGTTCATTGAAGATGTGCTGACGTTGTCATTGCCACCTTCGTTGTGTAACCAGTGAACTGGGCTGGTTTTGCGTCTGTGCAGGCATCCCTCGCAGCCAGGCTTCTCTTCGCAAAGTTCAGTAATTAATCAGCAAGAATCCTATCTCTTGGCTCCGAGCTGTCTCTGTGGCTTGATGAAACTGGTATCCAGGTGTTACTCTGGGCTTGTCCGGCTGAGCATGCCCGCCAGATCCGATATTCAACAGCGACCTGTTCATCATGAACTATATGAATATATGATATGCAGTGCCACAATACAGCATTGAAGATTCCAAAAGCGGCAGTCCATTTTGCAATGCCCAACCAATCACAAACTGTTTGTATATTGTCATGCAGGTCCAAGGTTTGAGTCCACGTTGTCCCGACCACCTGTTCAGCCGTATCCCTACTCTGCCAGCTTGTCCTCCAACTCCCTAGCAGTGTACTTTTGCATCCGGCGCTCATTCGATTTGTTCTCCGAGGGTGTACTACACTCAGAAGACGCCGAATCTTTGCCCTTTCGCAGTATGTATTTGTCTACCATTGGCTTGACTCCAGGTACGGATAGGGCAATGATTGTGGCGCTAATCTCAGCGACTTCAATGCAAAGCAGCTTGAGGAACGCAAACTGGAAACCCGTATAATATTGAACTTTAAGTGTAGTCAGTCAGTGTAACGTGTCTCCGAAATAAAGCAGTTGTACTCACAACCATATTGAAACACCAAGACAATTCGACCGGCAGAGATGCCTATAACCCTACAACATGAAATAAGAAAACGGTCCAGCATGGTAATTCTCGCCACACTGCACTTACAATACACCTGGGAGGAGAGTGCATGCCAACTGAAGTTTTTGTTTGCCCGGTAGTTCCAATGCTTTCAGCATGGCGGCTGGGATACCAAATAGAAGAAGGTCGCAGACAAGGGAAATGCTGGAAATTATAGAATATATTTCAAACCACCACAAGCATACGTGGCTTTCGAATTCGACATCGTAGTCGTCGAGCGGTGCCCACAACAGAGTCACCGGTTGACAATGGAAGATGATGAGACACATCTGCGCGACGTATGCGAGTATTAGGGTCGCAAAGATGACTTTGATAGCAATAAGAAACTCTTTGTGCAACGAGCAAATCCGATAATAGAACGCGAGTCCCGATATACGGCAGAGAACCAGCGCCGTGCTGTAGATTAAGTGCGCGACGGAATCGATAATCTGAAGTCTTGTCCTGCCAGAGCGATCAAGTATATACGCCACAAAGAGCTCACTTCGCCCAGCACCAATGTTGACAAGTTCTATACATAGTCCCACGAAGGGAATAAAGACCAACTTTTTGCTCTCTGTTAGTACGAGCACGGAGAGCAGCTCGGAATTTTGGATTAGCTTACCAGGGACACAAGAGCTAGTCCATCATCTAGGCCGATTCCATAGCTCTTCAAGATGTACTTGCGGGAAATGAGTCGACATACGACGAAGAACACCGCTAGGACACTGAATATCATAATGGTAACGAGAGCCGCCGTGTCTTGGCTGTCGTTGAGAATGTCGGCTATTTCCGCGGGAGCATCGCCTGAGGCAATGGCTCTGTCGACTCGTGGGTCGCTCATGTTTTGTCAGTTTCGTGCTGCTGCGCCGTTTGTCTGAGCTGGATGGGCTATTAATGTCGCGAATAGTTTAGAGTTTTAAGATGAAATGTGGATGAACGGGTCAAGATAACTCATGTTCCTGAACTTATAATGGATGAATACCAGTCCAATAGAGTCTCCTTTACCTGGAGAAGGTTGCTTGCAGATTTGGAAGTCGCGTTCCATGCCATGTTTTGGCTCGCAAACCCGACCCCGGCGTCATGAGAAGCGGATCCGGGAGCTGGAGATGTATTGATCACCTCTCGTTTCATATCCACCCCTTGGCAACAGGGTAACGCAATTTCCAGTCATTTCCAATCGGGAGTAACTGCACCGAAGACGACGGCTGTCTTGGGTAGGCATCATTCAGAGAGATGCGAGCCTGCAGCACTTCAAATTCTCCGGTTGGTTCTCATAAACCAAATGGGCCACTCTGCAGCTGCTGTGACGAGGACATCTCGATTCTTCTTACGCTCCCAACTTAAGGTTGGCCTGACACGCGACAGGGTTGTGTCATGGAGTGCTGTTGATTTCCGTTCAGGGTCCCCCCTTGATGAGTTGCGTTTGCCCGCTGATGTGCGAGTCATCGTGTTATGAAACCCATTGATAGCTCCCCAGCTTCTTTTAACATCTGCCTTCCTAAAATATTATTCTCGCAACTCGCTGCTGCGCCTCCCTGATTTGAGGCAGCACCTGATTTGAAGGTCTCAACGAAGGCACCTCGTCAAGTTAATTAGTATGCTCTCAAAACGAGCATCTTCCAGTCTATGGAGGCGCCCTTGACCTGACTCGAGTGCATCTTGGACCGGCATATGCGCAATATTCGGTAATACATGGGGTGAGGTGGTGTATATGCTGGTGGATTGGTTAATCATGAAGTTTATGCGCCGCCCCCTTGCCCAGAGCTCGACAAATTGTGTGCCAAGGACCAATATTCCTGGAGCAGGACAGGTTTCTGTGCTCGTTAAATGACCCTTTAGTTGAGCGTTCGGCCGAAGAACCGTCCGAGGTTCCGCGACTTTACGAGTCATCCAGTCATACACGAGGACTTTGACACGATGCACTCTGCTTCGTTGTTCGAAACCATCTATGGCGGGTTTCCCACATCAGTCGTTTCGATACCCGATACCATTCGCGACCGGATATCGCCAGGGATGTGTCACCGTATTTGGAGATTCTCTCTGGCTGACAAGACGCTGATATATTTTGAAGCTGCTTTGGGAAAACCCCAATCCGCAACCATCCTCACCCTTGGATCTCTACAACTCTTCAATCCGCACTCTCCTCAACATATATTGGGATATTCTAGATGACCCTCCCCCGCCCCGTGCAATTTGATCGTGTTTCAAATAAACCCCGTAGCTGTGATTGCTAAATCGAGACTATTCCAGTCAGCAGATTCGGACACCAACATAGCTACTAGCAGCTCCTTTCGGAATGGCGCAGTTGGCGCTGAGGAGCGAGCCCTTCATATACATGCTCAAGGGCTATCTATAAGTGACAAGGCTGGCTATTTACTTGAAGTGGAATAGATGGAAACTCAGTTTCCTGTGAGCATTCTGGATCCACATTCCAACACTTGTTACACTCATATTGTCTTGGTTTCGTGTCTCATTCGCCAAGTGGCCTCGAGATATAGGTGATGCAGAGGTGAGCCTAGACACTCGCTCAGTCTGTATTTCATCAATCCATCACATTTCTGCGCAAATCCCCCAAGACTCGGTTATTCACAGCGGCTTAACGAACGTGACATGTTCCAAAAGCGAAGAATAGATTAAGGAAAGCGGAAATGAACTAATTCGCGGCCCTGGTGTCACGCCAGCGTCTGTGTTATCATTTCATAACTTCCGAGACGATTATTGGCGTGGTGTATGTAACATTCATTGCTCGAGGCCAGCTTCCAGCAATAGACGGTTTCCAGTAATGTGGTCCTGAATCACACGATTCAAGTCAAACTCTGTGTGGCAGTTCCAGTCCAACCATTTCCGTACAACTGGCTGTTCGAAGAGCCAGTCCTTACAAAAGAGCTGTTCGTATATCTCGTAATCCTCCACGACAGGGCCTGACTGCCTAGTTGCATCTGACCAACGAGCAACTCTGACGAGTTTGAATTCCTTCGCATCTTCATGACTCGACTTCAGCGGATGTGAGTAGTAGGCATTGAAACTTCGGCAGTCGATATCCGGGATTAGAAGAGCAATGGTTCGCGAAGAGGCTGGGACGAATCTTTCTGTTTCGGAAGAATTTGAAGATTGTATTTTAAGTTCTTCAAGTAGGAGTAGAATCTCGAGAGTTTTCGCAAACGGCTGATTGTGGAAGAGGCCTTCTCGGCCCACGAGTTCAAGTTCCTGGATGATCCAGCGAAGCCACGATGGTGTGGGACAGCAACGTCCTGCGAGGTAAAGTAACGGGGATAAGCCGACCCTCAAGTTCTCACAAGGTAGCAAGCTTTCAGATGTAGCAGACTGGTGCATGATTTTTAAAGCCGTCCTTGCGTATCGCAAGAATTGATACACGTGAAAGTATGTATCCAACTCAATGCTGCTGTTCTGGTCCTCGAAAAGACACAATGCCCAAAGAAGACGTGCCTTGTAGAAGGTGTAAAGCGTCAGAGCAAGACAACCCTCCGGATTTACATCCTCGTGACAAGGTGGCGGGAATGGACGTTTACACAGGGCCTGGTAGGAGAAGTCGATTTGATCCGACGGGGGGTCCTCCAATTTCAACGTCTGCAGGGCTGCTAAGTTGTTTGATCTCCAATCATCGAGTGCCTGCAAGAAAGCCAAGACTTTTTCCTTGGAGGCGGTATGGTAATGCGCTGCATAGGCACACCAAACTAGGTGTTTGAGATCAAGATCTGCAGAAGTGAACTCGAGGAGTTGCTGAAGCATCGAGGACGAGTTTTCCGCTACTTCAAAGAATGATGAAGGGAGATTGACTGTCAACTTTTCGGCGTTGGATCGACAGCTCGGTTCCAATGGACTCGGGAATGGCCTCATGATGCGACAGATGAGTTCTAAATCGCGAATGGATGACTCAATCGGTGAAATGAAACGCCCAACAGGTTGTTGATCGTCCACCTGCATCGCCTGTGAGTAGCATTGAATGACCTGAGTATGACGAATCGCGGCTGGAAGATTTCCCGAGAAGCACTTTCATCTATTGTAAACATCACGAACTGCCACTAGCGAAGCTGGTTGCAACATACCTCAATGTACGCCATGAGTACTAGCACGCCTACCGCCAATGGAGTGGGATCCTTCGTATCAGCCATACAAGTCGATAAACCCTCCAGAGCTCTAATATATGTTTGGATGGCGATGACCTTTGTGTCTAATCCGCGATGACGGTCGTTCCCTCCTTTTTGTGACAATAGTAATGTGGCACGGTGCATAGAACCAAGAGCAATAATGGTGTCAAAAACCCACTCCATCTCCCACGCTGCTTCACATAAGTAGTCCCTCCAAAAATGAAGGCTTTTTGGTGGGAAGAGTATTGATAAAGTTCTGTACAGGTACTGGTGGTAGCCCAACATGTCTCGTGCGCGTGAATGCGGCCGTTGAAAGGGATTTGGATTGACCGGTAGGGCTACCAATGGCAAGCCATTCTCATCGCCAATGCTCGGCTGCATACATTGATCGAATGCGGCTGTTGGGGGTTTCTGACTCTCGGCTATATTCGAACTTTGGTCATGATATCGGATCTTCAACTGCCGTTTCTCTGCATATCCGGCACACTCCACATTGGCAATCTCACAACGCTCACAATTTGGCTTTCTTTCGTCACATTTTACACGTCGGGTGCGGCATGTAAGACAGCCCGTCTTTCTTCTTTTCTTCTTGATCATTGCATAGCGTATGAAGGGTAGATGAAGTCATGTTTTGTGTGAGCAGAAGAAGGGCGTTGGTCTCGAACCAATAAGCCTTTCCCACACTGTCAAAAATATTAGTAAGCGCGAGATGGTGATGGGCCAATGCCCGCTCATATTGAAGATGACGTCATAGCCGGGTTTCTAAGTCAGGTGCAGTGCAAACACCACAATGCAATCCTTTTTAGCCATGCCATATATTTAGTATGGTTGGTCATACGTGTAATGTCAGACCCCTCTCCACAAATCCTCCAAGCTCAATAGACTGGAAATATCCATTCCCAAGTCTTGATACGTGAGGATGCCATACTTCGTAGTCCAAGACTTAGATCGTGCATAATCCAAAAACGCCATACCTAGATGCATCTCCTCCGCTTGCTTTAGGAACAGTGGGAAATAAAGTTCCGTCGTTATATGCACGTACTGCGCTTCTACGCTGTAGGCCTTGGCCCAAGTTTGCAGAAGGTCCCCTAATGTTCCCGTTCCAATATATGCAAAGACTGTCTTGCCGTCTCCAGCTTTCAAGGGCTGCTCAAGAATGGTCATAATGAAAGCACCCAAATTTGTACAAGCATTGCCGACGAATGCCATCAGCGTGTCATCAGGTACACTTTGCAGCTGTAGGTATCTTCCTGACTCGGGAACAAAGATTGGTGTCAGACAGCCGCGTGTGAAGCTTGCTGCATAGTAAGAGCACCAGAGAAACGATACCTTGGATAGCAGCTCTGGTTTGAATTCTATGTATCTGTTGACTGCGACCTTGGATTGATAGTGTGGTACGCTGCAGTGTCCCTGGCTAATGCACTCAGTATCTGCCAACGTCGGCCAGATGTAGTGTTGGAGACTATTCATAGTAGTCATAGCTGCTTCAGCCATATTCTTGCCTTGTCGTGTCTCGCGAGCTGCTGCCTCATCCTTATCCATGTCATTAAACATGGTCCAGAAGTCAGTTTTGGCGAAAATGCATACGAACCCTTGAAAGCAGCGACCAAAGAGGAAACGTCATCGAGGTTAGCTTTCACAACTTCAATGCCACGACAGGCCAGCTTTCTCAACGCTTTGCTATCGGGATTTCGGGTTATAACCCTTATGCTATAGCTTCCGGATGACTGCTTCAAAAGATGGTTGATCGTGGAGCCACCTTGTGTTCCCGTGGCACCCACGACGGTAACTAACCGTCTCGTACTTATCTTGCGAAAGCAGGTGTTCGATGAGTGTCACCAATGACCGGAGGAAGTCGTGGCCGACATGATGGTGGCACACGCCAGACGCAAATAATCACGATACGGAACCTCTCTTCGTAGTGTGACAACCCAGACAACTGTAATAAAACTGATTCATGAGTAAGTTGACAGGCACAGTCCCTCTAGTTGATAAGTCTCCACTGAGAAACCCCTGTGTATTGATAATTTAAAGGCGAATTTCGTTGTAAAGAGACGCTCTGTTGTCGCTCGCTTCTCTCGCTTCACGCATCCTTTCCGCCATCATTATCTCTTGTTGAACTCGAATACTTCCAGGCTAGCTACGAATTGTTTGTAGCTTGTTTTAGTTCATCTTTTCCCCAGCTTGTGGGTCATGTCGATCTGTGAGTCCGCAATCGTTTAGCTCGCTTACTTCGCCTAACTCGTCGAAGCTAAAGTGAGCTGGGAATGGTTTACAACCATCCAGAGGTTGACAGACAACCGGCTGAATTTAGTGCAGAAGATGGGCTTTGTGAAATACGTCACTCGTTAGCAGCCCAGCAGCACGCCGATCTCTTCGCTAGACTACTTTCTTCAACGTTAAATAAACCCGTTCCCTCTCCTTTGTTTAGCAATTATTCTCTGTATCGTTATATTTTGGTCCTGTTTAAAGAGGATTCTCCTTCTCTTCTTCGTAACCAACAAGAATGTCACCTTCAAGCAAAATTGACATTATTTACGTTCCCGCGGATTGCGGCTCTGTGATTCCAGGTAAATCCAAAGCCCCCAAAGCATTCCAGGATGTTGGACTCGCCAGAAAACTACGAGATGCCGGCGTGTTAAAGGTGTCAGAACACAACGCTCTGGAGTCTCCAGCCGAATACTCCATTTCAGACTTTGCTCGAGATAGCGTCCGTAATGAGGAGCTGAATATCTCTGTCTGTTACAGCGTCGATAAAGCCCTACAACAAACACTTGAACCTTCGACAAGCGATATTCCATTCCAGCTTATCATTGGCGGCGAGTGTGGCATGTCGCCGGGAATCTTGGCAGCTTTCTGGCGTTGGGCTTATTCACACTCGCCTGCCCTGCGAGTGGGCTTTCTTTACATTGATGCCGACGCCGATTTGAATACGCCAAACGACCGCTCTTTTGCGGGAACTTTTGCAGGAATGAACATGACGCATCTCCTTCGAACACCTGGTGCGTTCCGCAGTATGGACGTGTTTTCTCGTCCTACTGGTGGACCTCTCTGCGATGCATCTAATACCGTTTTCTTTGGCATGAACGTTGATAATGCGGGCAATACACGAGAGCAACTTGCATTCCTCCTTGAGAATGGTTTCCGGGTCGTAATTTCGGCTTCTGTAGCGAAAGATCCAGTTCAGACTGCCAAAAGTGCACTCAATTATCTTGAACAAAACTCGGACGTCATCCTAGTACACCTAGATGTTGATTCTATCGACCCGAAAATGTTCCCCTTGGCAAACATTCCAAATTATACTGGGGTTGCATTTGAGGATATGATGCAGGCGTTGACGGTGGTTCTGGCAAGTCCAAAGGTTAAGGGTTTGACCGTCGCGGAGGTTAACCCAGACCATGATATTGGATTGGATATGACAACTAGGCTGGCAGACCATCTTGTAAACATGTTAGCTGCCAAGCCATCTTAGAACAGGTATATAGCTGGTGAAGTGAAATTACCTATGGCAGTATTCTCTCGGTGTCCCAGTATTTATTTATGCGGTGCTAGGAGCCTGATTTGTGTTTCTGAGGTGAGTAGCGCTTTAAAGTGTGTGAATTAATTTCTTGTTTCTTCATATGCATGAAAACATGACTACTCCTAGCTCATGCCTTAAAGTAGCTATACTGACAACAGTTGATTCAACAAATGAAGTGATTTCGTTTCGCTTAGCAAGAAGCTTGAGAGAACTGGCCAGTGTAAGGGGACCGGCTAGAGCATGATTTCGGGACATCCTACGGACTCTTGACAGTAAGAGAGGTGTTCTCATCTTAAGCCAAGGATCAACACAGGAAATTGACTCATACTGTAGCATCGTCCCTGGTGGATGCATACATCGGATCGTGTATAAATTGTCTTGCAAGTGAGGGTCTAGTCTATTCAAACCCGGTGCATATGCTCGCAACTCAAATTCCAGATCAAATCCCCTGAGAGGCTCTATCACCTGCACTATTTGTTCTGCTTAATATATTCTGCGATGTTAGGTCTTTTCTCAAATGTATCCCTAAATTTGACAAGTGAAACAGGCAAATCCGCCTACAAAGAGCAAAGTTAGTAGGGGGAGTGGTTCAGAGATATAATGACATCATACAGGCAGCGTTCCCGTTCTCTGATCATTATCAATAGATTGATAAATAGCAAAGTCAACGTAAGTGACCCTGCTACCAAGGAGGTATGGCCCCTCATAGTCGGTATAGTATTGCGCCAGGAGATTGTAATACCAAGGCGCGAACTTATCCTTGTACTCGGCACTTTTATTTTTCAGGTTCGCAACCCATTGTGTCTAATACAATCAGCTTTTGAAACGGGAACGACTCATCAAATTCTCGGACGTACCCTCCAATCAATGTAAATGTCTGAGACAGCGTCTACGACGTACTTCTCCCAGTTGCTTTCGCCGCCATAACCTCCAAGTTCGCGAGCGAGATACCGCAACGTAGGAATATGCTGTAAGAGTCAGTTACTCTTCTACTGGGTATATTTCTCCGGCCAGGCTTACTTGTGTGAGTATTTGGCCATTATACTCCAACGAAGGCACCTTGCCTGTGCGCGTAATGCCTTGCTCTTTAAGAGTCTCGCTCTGCTGAGGCCAAGTCGAGTCAGATGGGTAACGAGCCTGTTTGACCTCAATCCCGGCATCCTTGAGAAACAAACTTTATTTAGAAGTTGTTCAGTAAGCAAATATTCGCCAATTGCGGACGCAGCGAACAGAGCACGGGAAAGGTATGTTTGATCCGGCGGCAGACTTACTGGACTACTTCACCACGACCGAGTCGGCCAATGTCCAGGTAGTGATAGACCGCGGCGACTTTCTGGGAGTTCATAGTTGATGTCGTGATAAAATGAGCTAAGCATAAGGAGACGCTGCTAACGAAAGGTTTGTGATATGGGTGGTAGCCTCGGAGGAGTGGAAGCTTGACCCAGGTGGAAGCAATGCTTGGACTTGCGGGGACTTATATCTCTGTAGTATATAATAGATTCAGCATGCACATTTTCATTGCGATATCGCTGTCCGGAGCCCCAAAATCGCCAACATTCAACATGGGTATGGAATATTGTAGATGTATTAGCGAGCTAAGCGAGCCTCGCGAATTTAGCGACCTGGGCGGCCAGGGGTATCCTGCAGCAGCTCGTTCTGGAACTGAAAGCATTAATAATACATCTCTCAATGTACCTGACCTTTCACGGCAAGTGTCTGGAAGCCTCTGAACACGAGCAATTTATTTCGAAGTGCCCATATCATCGAAGAGCTCATTCACATGACAGGGATCCTACTCGGCACCACTTGTGATCCATATCCAACCCGCAAGACCCCAACAGGAGAGCCAGTGCTGGAAAGGCAAGATAAAATTGCTAGCTATATAGAGGCAGGAAGGGCGTTCCCTTCGAAAGCGTTCGAAAGCACAGTTGGCGTAAAACCCACCGTCTGCTCTAATACACATCTCCTTCAATGGTGACTTTAACGACGCATCAACGCAAGTTTTGCGACATGTACGCTCTACTAGATACGATGGAGGCAATGCAGGCAACAATTCTCAACCATACTTACAAAACATGATTTGACCTTTGTAGTCATGTCTAGCATCTCCTTGCAAATGTACATGCCGTCCACATCTGTGTAACAGTTTTGTTAAAAAAGAGTTTGATGAGCATTTTCGCCAGCTGGAGGGTAGTAGTTTCTGGTGTTGAAGCTCTTTGCTAGAGCGAATGTGCGAATGTAAGCACCGAATGTTTATTAGTCGTTGCATGACCTGCATGATGGGATCCTTCACATCGCCGATCACCAGACAAATGCATGGTGGAGCAGGGATGAACCGCTCACTAAGCTTGTTTCTAAGGTCTTACTGAGCATGATGTATCCATAAGCAATCTTCAACCACGAAGAGTGGTTGAAAAAATTGTGCTGTGTCAGCACGCCTGCAGATAAAAGGTCGGGATACTCATTTAAGTGAGGTATCCTATTGGGCGAAACTGAACAAAAGCAGGCTTAGAATGCAACACTTTAGCTAGCAGATAGAGCCGTTGGCTCATAGTTGACGATGATTGACCAGTTTCCGCATTATACGTGCGTGGCATCGCATTAAGGCATTTTTCCATGCGTTGTTGCGGCATGTCAGCGTCGCTTCCGACAAGTGCTACGGCATTACAAAACAAGCAGCATATAAATACTCAACGGCATCTCTCCCCATGATTAGGTATATTCTTGACATACTGTAACCATATTACGCGTGTAACGTCGATTCTGAGAATGCCTTGGAAATTGTTGGCCGCCCTCGGCGGCCTTCTTCCTAGTAATACATTGCTTGCACGGAGTTATCCACCGGATCGCCTCGTCAGCCTAAACTATACCACATACACCGGTACAACACTATCGAACGGCGTCGACCAATTTATTGGGATGCGGTATGCCGCAGCGCCCCTGGGTGACTTGAGGTGGAAGGCTCCAGAGCCGCCAACACCGCAGGCCACAGTGCAAAAAGCGGACAAGGTATGAGGAAACCAGTGTTTCTAGGCTGATAGCCGTATGATGGCAACTCAAACCATTACAGTTTGGCAACTTTTGCCTTGGTACCGGGGAAGAGATGAGTCAGGGAGGTTCCGAGGATTGTCTCTTTGCCAATTTATGGCGACCATCCAACGCTTCAGAAAAGTCTAAACTACCAGTTTGGGTCTTCATCCAAGGAGGCGGTAAGCTTTACATATCTGGATCAACTAGTGTTGGGCTCTAACACAACAGGGCAGGATTCAACAGTAACTATAGCCCAAACTACAACGGCTCTGAAGTCGTTGAAAGGTCTGGTCACAATATTATTCATATCAATTTCAACTGGCGAGTCGGCTTGTACGGCTTTCTAGCTGGAAGAAACGTCGAAGCACACGGGAATCTAAATGCTGGACTGCTTGACCAGCTGCGGTTGTTGCAGTGGGTTCAAGAGAACATCTCCAAGGTGAGTATGGCTATCTATCCCGCAACCCGTGGCTAATGCCAAGTTGTTCAGTTTGGCGGTGACCCGAATCACGTCATTGTACATGGAAGTTCTGCTGGCGCTGGGTCAGTGGCTCTTCACTTGCTGAACCCTAAAAATGCTGGACTCTTCGCTGGGGCAATCATGGAGTCTACATTCATGCCCACACAGCCGCATAAAACAGAACTAGAGTGGCAGTACAACCGTCTTGTTGAAAGCGTTGGATGTGCCAACCAGACTGCAGAGCTACAGATGAGATGTCTACGTGGTAAAACTACCGAGGAACTGCAGCAAAGTAATCGCCCAAGCCCGTTCCCGGGTCAGCCCTCTATGCAATCGCCACTTTGGTATTGGACGCCCTGTATCGATGGCAATCTGATACCCGATGTACCATTGAACATGTATCAGAGAGGACAATTCATTAAGATCCCAATGATTGTCGGGAATAATGAAAATGGTACGTGTAGGCATCTTGGACCGGCCATCGAATTTGACTGACGAACAACAGAGGGTGCCTACTTTGCTGCCAATGCATCCAACGCTGAGGAGGTCACCACATTCATGCACAGCAATTATCCAAGGTTAGCGGAGGGAGAACTCAGACAGATGATACGATACTATCCGCGACCCAATCCAGTGGCACTGCACGCGGCATGGTTTCCATCCGCGGAACAGGCGTACGGCGAATCAACACTCACGTGTCCAGCTATGCATATCCTAGATGCTGCTGAGAAATTTAAAGGCAACCATGGCCAGGAAGGGCAGCCAAGCCCTAGTCTATGGTCGTATCATATGAACATATATGACGAAGACTACGTATCACGGGGCTTAGGCTGTCCTCACGGCTACGAGGAGGGCATTATTTTTGGACCAAATAGCGCGAATAATCCTGGGCGGTACCAGTCTCCAGCAAGTCTTTACACCTATAATGCGCCTCTAGTGCCAGTCATCATGAACTATTGGATCTCCTTTGTCCGTACTCTCTCTCCAAATACATACCGACACCCCAGCGCACCTGAGTGGCAAAGTTGGGCAGAAAAGAAGAGTGGAGCGAAATTATTGGTCAGGCTGAATGAGTTACATATGGAGGCTGTACCCAAAGCGCAAAGAGAACGATGTGCGTTTTGGAACAGGATGGATAGGTCATTGCTTGCTTGAGATTATCGAGCCATCGTGTCGTAGTTTGAGCTGATGTATCTTACACACAAGACGCATGACCGAAAGCCTGATCCCAGACATGCTCCAGGGAAGCTAGAAGGGGCATGAGCAACGCAATATGCAATTGAAGTAGTGCAGTCCTCGTGCTAAGACATTTTGAGGCAGCTGAGTCGGTGTGTAGTGGTACGAACCACGCCACTGGGTAGAGATGTATGAGAGTGACATAGGGGCTTGAACAAAATAGGCCCAATCGCAACAAATACTCCTTTCTGCCCAAAGTCCCTCCCAGATAACAGTGTCCTTAATTAGGCTGTTATTGGAGGCACTCAAACCGTAGTGGATGGAGGTCGTCATCTTCGTCCCTTTCACATCACGGTATCAGTGTTACCATACTCCATGGTGCAGCCTGCAGAGGATAGCAGGGTTCTTGAGGCTTGAGGTGTTACTTGTGCTGTGGCCTATGCGGGTGATCAAAGAGATTGAACATATGATATTTGCTGATGAAAGATGCCCACAGAAGCCTAAAACTTGTGCCAGGCCCTGTTAGGCTTGAACGCCACACTTCTTTACGGCAGCACGGTCGATTATACGTTAGAAGAGCCTTAATTTCGAAACCTGCACCATGTCTCATCATAGCACATGTTCAAATACTGATATGGGAGGATAGAATCTGCCATTCAGCTATAGTCTATGTGAACTTTAATACAAGCCAGACCAAGATGACAACTGCTCCATTTTCAAGCCAACAATGTCTCATTTCATGTGCACGGAGTAACACAAGCCCAATTAAACACGCAGCCATCGTCCGTCTGACTCGCCTTGAAGGGGACTCGCCACAGTTGAAGCAGGCTCTCAATTTGTGTATCATCCTGACCAGGAGTTGGCCGGGCTCACCTGATTTTACCGCCATGTTTCGAGACATTGTCTTAAACGAGCTCCCGTTGAGTATTTAATAGACATCCTTCCCGGCATCGCTGTGGAGGAGCAAGAGCATGTCGTGGTGTTTGCCAGATCTCAGCTGCGAATCCTCCGCATTTGCCTATCGGTCAAATCGCCATGACAGTACCCAAGTACTCCCTTCCGACAGGTTCGACAGTGATCGCCATTATAGGTGGCGGTATTGCGGGTTGCGTCCAGGCGATCTGCTTGGCGGAAGAATTTCCTTGGCTCAAGATTCTAATCTTTGAGAAGAATAAGGATATCCTCTGCGGGACAAGTTGCATGAATCCAGGGAGACCAACATTCGGCTTCCACTATCGACATCTGGAAACAGCTACTTTCTGTCAAGATAATACTGTCAATTTCACCAAATTTCTCGAGAGAATAGGATGTCGGGATATCTTTGCTAGAGCGCCGCAAAAGGGGATCTACGTGCTGATGAAGGATTCTGTGCAAATTTTAGGCGAATCCGTTGATCCCGTGTTCAGTCCACATGAAATCATACCGGTATTTGAGCAAATAAAACGGCACGCTATTGAGAAATATCAGAATGACAGGGAGTTTGAGAAGCACTTTGGTCGTCCTGATCAAATATGCCGACAGCTTCAGGAAAGTGAGTACGAGTCGTTTCTCACACCAGAAGTACTGAAAGGTGTCGCCGCCTGTTACGAAACGGCCGAACGGACATTTAATACTGCCGGTATTTGCTCCTTCTTACGCGGTTACGTCAAGAAGTTCAAGAATATTACTATTCATACTGGAGCAAACGTCACCTATCTGGAGCGCATGGAGCAGTCAACACGGAGAAACTACCGTATCACCTGGTACGACGTACGTGAAGCCGAAAAACGCATCGACATTGCGCAGTTGGTTACCCTGGCATGTTGGGAGAATGTTGGCGCCTTTCGACGACAGCTTGGCAAATCTGACTGTGAGCCGACTCACAATCGTCTCAAGATGCTGGCTATCGTGGATATAAACATAGAGGCTAGCCTTCTGCAGACAATTCGGCCCATATTCGTCGCATCAGGTCCCTTTTGCATGATATCACCCCAAGAGTGCAACGAGCAGCCGGATGGCCACATTCGATGCAGATGTGCTTGCACCTTGGCCATCAGAACCAATATTATGACAGTTCCGGATAACGTCCCGTTGCCCGCCGATTATGAAGAAATGCTCAACAGGAGGATCAGCCATGAAGACCGACTAAATATGGCCAAACCGATATTAGAGGGTGCGCAGCAATTTTTTACTTGCCTCAAGCACGCCAGGCTTGCGGATGTTCGGTTTGGGACTGTCCGAGTCCCCTATGGAGGAGGAAATAACATGGACTTGCACGATGCAGCTAGCGAGCATCACAAGCGGAACTATCCAGGGTGCTACCGACTGGGGGAAGGGTTGTATGTCAATGAGGCGATGAAGTTGATTTACAGCACGTACAATGCTGAAAAGATGGTGGAATGGGTGCGAGCCGATATTTTGCAAGGTAACGGGACGAAGGAAAGTATTTACTGTCTTCCAATTGATGAAATCCCATAGTTTGCGATGGATTTGTATGCTATATCAGCGAATGAATCGATTTGCAGGGAAGCAGAGAGCAGTGAGCAGTCTTCATTCTCGAGGGATCTGCGTTGAAGAAGTCTGGTGCACGTGCAATGTGATGCCCTCCCTCAATCGCATAAGATATCGATACTCGCTGCTAGAATGTTTGGAATCTGTATCGAGCGCATCTGTCAGGTATTCTGGGAGGCCGCTGTGGATCAATATGTTGTCTGTTAGCTGAGGTCTTGGTTGTGCTTGATGAAATCCGCCGGCATTTCATGCAAGCAAGCGGCTGTCCAAGATCTAGGTCCAGACGGTGCCTGTCATCGAACGACACACTGTTGATGATGCCAAGAGTGGCAGGAGCATCCGACTGGCCCTTCCTGCACGGATGATACCGGATTAAATGTAATTCCGCTGGCAGAGCCGAGACACCAGTTGCAGGAAAGTCTCAACCGGCACTGGGGCATCGTTGCTAGTCTTGAATGAACATTGCATATTGGAGCGCTAGTGACCGTCCGAAGGGTGTTGAGAAAATGGTAGGCGTATTGCCTCACGGAGGTACCTTGGCATTTTGCAGGATGCGTGAACCATTGTGCAGCCAGAGCCAGCCCTGATGCTTGATGTCCAGTGCTTAATGTACCCAAGGGGTCAAGTTGGACTACCTGTCCTGTCCTGTCACTGGTTGCATGTCAATGTGGCTTTGCAGTCAAATCCTCGCACGTGGTTGTGGTGGCTCTTGCGTCTGGATTCCTTGCTGTTGGTCGGCTGGAATTGAATTGCCGTCACCTCACATTTTTCCGGTCCTCGTTTTGGTTCTCGTCCCAGTGGAAAAGGACAGCAACCACATTATGCTTCGCCTTCTTCCTCCACCAACCTCACCACGCCACAGTTTCCATTGCTCCAAAATAACCTTGCATCTCCCCCGCCAGGGAACACATCGAAAGGCATGTCGGCGGCCACCACTTTTGTGGCCAAGGTCCGTCACTAGCACCAGTTGACCACACTTGCGCCTCGAGGTCACGCTCAAGGTCACGCCCACGGCTCCATGCACGGCCACCAGACCTGTGGAACCACACTACTGGCAAGTTGATCATCACGGCCACCAGGGTCACCAGCCGTTGTCTAAAACGACAATTTATCGGTCCACGGCTGCTCTTCCTTTACCACACCATTCCAACTCGTCCGTACCGACAACATCGTCTCCATTGAGCACGGCACGCTTCTTATCCTTCTGCCAGCTTGGAAGTCATACAGCCGGCCCGTTTTGGCCGCAATCACCGTCGCCGCCCCCTCCCGACGGCGGCTACCACATATCTCGAAGGTCGCAGCCATATTGAACCGCCCGCTCCAACGACATTGGTATTCCATACCGATTGTAGTTATTCACCTGCATCTGCCATGGCCAGTGCAACGGCTACGGCTACTGCTACGGCCGCTGCCGGACATGGCACCAATGATCACTCCACACGAAAACGCCGTCGCCGCGAACCGGACTGGAATGCCTTTTATAAAAATGGTCTTCCCAAGGAAATCATCGTCATTGACGACAGCCCTGAACCAGAGGCCCGTGTCAGCCGAAAATTGACATCATCAAATACACATGGCCATGCTTCCGCGGGTGCTGCATCATATGAGACGAATGGTACCACTCGTCATCCTGTAAAGCAAAGACGGCTGGATGACACCGCTCCTGGCTATCACATACAATATGTTGGCTCCCAGACAAATACACTACAAAACGCAACGCTCAACGGGTCTACGCTGTCCAGCGATCGCACCAACTCGGTTCACAATACTACGGCACCAACATCTGTTTCGTCCAACGGCCAGAACGAAGACGCTCCCGCTCCTCCGTTGAAGCGGAAACGAACTACCCGTCATCAAGTCGCCAATGAGGCAAAGCGTCGGGTCACTGATGGCCTCGGCGGTCCATGCCTCACATACAAACCACCTCCGTTACCCCCTAAAAAGGTCGCCGATGTCCACGTCCGAGTCGTACATGACGTGAGTATCCCCATACTTTGTCATTCTCTTCACCCCTTCCCGGTTGCACCTCCTGCTGGGGTTATGTGTATCAACACCTCGCAAGTGTAGCGGAATATTATTGTCTTCATGGAACATGGCGCTAAAACAACCCGCGACCAAAACAGCAAAAGTCCAAAAATCTCACAGTCGACGACGCCGACGGCCACTACATAGTCGTTCCTGACGCAGAGCTTACGGAAAAATGCACGTCAAATTTCCGAAAACCTCCTGCTATTCCTACCGAATGACCTAGCTAACGCATCCCCTAGACAAAATAACTCGCCTTCTTGGACAAGGAACTTTTGGCAAAGTAGTCCAGGCACGCGACCGAAGTCGAAATCAAGCTGTTGCCATCAAAATTATCCGATCAGTACAAAAATACCGCGATGCATCAAGGATTGAGCTCCGGGTGCTTGCTACTCTCAAGGCCAACGATGACCAAAATAGAAATCGGTGCATACATCTGAGGGACACCTTTGACTACCGGGGTCATATCTGCATTGTTATGGACCTGTTGGGCCAGAGCGTCTTTGACTTCTTAAAAGGCAACGGCTTTGTACCCTTTCCCAACAGTCAAATTCAACACTTCGCTCGCCAATTGCTGACCAGTGTAGCCTGTGAGTACAGTTTTTGTCTGTTGGCCATGGTCACCCATTAACTTTGTGCAGTCCTGCATGACCTGAATTTGATACATACCGATCTCAAGCCGGAGAACATCCTCCTGCGAAACGATAAATATCAGGCATTTACATATAACCGGAAAATTCCCTCTTCTTCGACCACCGTCAACAGGCAGGCTACACAACGGAGAGTGTTACTAAATACGGAAATTCGGTTAATTGACTTCGGATCTGCGACATTCCAAGATGAATATCATTCCTCCGTGGTGTCAACAAGGCATTATCGAGCCCCAGAAATTATCCTAGGCTTAGGATGGTCCTACCCTTGTGATATTTGGAGTATTGGCTGTATCCTAGTTGAGTTTTTTACTGGCGATGCGTTGTTCCAAACACACGACAACCTCGAACATCTGGCCATGATGGAGGCCGTCGTTGGCTCACGGATAAACAGCCATCTTGTTCAGACAGTTAACAAGATGTCTACAAGGAGCGGTGGGAATCCTGCATCCAAGTACATCAACATACCCCCAAGAAGTCGTCGGAACTGTACTAACAGGCGTAGATACTTCAAACGCTTGAAGCTGGACTATCCCACGGCAGATACAACTCGAGGATCTAGGAGATTTGTTAAGGCTATGAAACGCCTCGAGGTACATCTATCGCGCTCCCACCAGACCCTGATCCACAGATTGCTAACTAGGCTCCAAGGATATTATTCCATCACATAATCAATTTTTCAAACATTTTCTAGATTTACTTCGAAAGATCTTCGTGTACGATCCTGCAGACCGGATAACTGCTAAACAGGCTTTAAATCATCCCTGGTTTGAAGAAATCGCCCAACCGGATGACGGCACTGAGGCGGCTAAGATTCGAATTAATGGGATACCATTGGAACCCGAGGAAGATCCATATGCGTACTATATCGCATGAATAGCCTACTGGTCACGATACCTCATCATGAACGACAGCATAGCCGACTTCCCCCAATCGGCTCTCTCACATCCTCCCTCCCATTTATATAACGACTATGACAAGCATAAAGTATGGAGTTAACGGGTGTTTTTCACTTTGCCTGGCACTGGCGAAAAGGCATTACATTTTGGATTATGCGGCCGGGTTTTTGTGTGTGGCCAGTATGAAACGGACAACACAAGTCGGGAGCATGAGTCTCCCTTTTTTTTATGACGGACCTGGTACTCGATGTATTTTTCTTTATTAGCAGTATGCTTCAACAGGGATCACATCAGTTGTCTGTCGTAACGTTTTTCATGCATGTCCAAGTGTGGTGTGATATGTATACAGCATGATGCGAAGCATGTGTGCACATTTCGTCAAATTGTTACTTTGTGGGCCGAGATCTATGATGATAGATATATGAGGTAAAGGTGTGGACGGACATCTGTGTCAAGCTCTTCTGGCTGTGGCGAGAGCGCGGAACTTGACAAGGCGACTGTTTGTTCGGTTACCGACAGCAGGTCTGTTGATTGATGGGCTACTGGCGCAGTCCTATTCGTATTGATCTTACCAAAAGAACAAGCAAGGGAAGGTCATGAGCTGCACGCCCGGGATATTTGCCGCGCAACGGAGACATTTCAACACCCACTCAAGCAACGCTCGCTCAAGTTGATTTATTCCACTATTGCATTACGGTACATACACACATTGCTTCTATAACTCTAATTTTGACCACAGCCTTCCTAATTAAAGAACATGATAAGTAATGTAGCAGCAACAAGACTTGTTGCCAACATCAACCCCTTCGTTGGAGGACAAGCTCCGCTCCTAACCACGGTAGGTGTCCCGGATGAAGTTCCATTTAGAGAACCACCAGTACTTGAGCCTACTGAACCATTAGAAGCATCCGGACCTAAGTTGCCAGTAGCGTCGGGGTCTTGCCCAACGGCAGAGCTGGTGGTAATGATGGTGACTCTGGAAACAGTTATAGAGGATTCCTGCGGTACACCGGATTGTGTCGCATCGCTCGGCGAAGCGGTTGCCCCGTCGGGGTTCACAATAGAGACGGGACTGTCTCCATTGCCTGTTTCCGGTCCGTTAGATGGAGAAACACCGTTACCGGGATCCGCGCTGGTGGCCGGCGGAGGAACATTGCCATTGTTAGATCCATCTGGTGGAGAGGTGCCGCCGATGTCTCCGTTTCCATTCCCGTTAGGTGAACCGCTGCTCTGTGATGCTGGAGGAGGATTATTGTTATTGTTAACACCTGTAGGGGAAGGGTTGTCGGCAGATGTCGTCTGAGATGTCACCAGTGGAGGAGAAGGGGTATCAGTAAGAATTTGAGTAGCAGCTGGAGTGGTAGGATCGGATGAAGACCCCGGAGAAGGGTTATCCAGCGAAGTAGTTACTGCTGGAGGTTGCGAAGTGGTCTCTGGTGGTGCTGTTACTGGGCTGAGGGCCGAGGGGGGATCATAGAACCTTGAGAAAGTCATTAATAAACAAACCGTTTCTCAAGGTGCATCAGTCTTACCCTCCAATACCATTGGCAACACACGATACCCACGCCGGGTCCAAACTTCTGATTCTATCGGGCAACACGATCGTGGGGTGGCAAGGGTCAGCTATGCCATGTTAGTTGACAGGCAGAACATGAGTTGGGATGATGAATCTTACGGGTTCTGTTGCCAGCATTGGATGGGTTTCCTGGTAAAAACGTATATCCCGAAATGGTGGAGCAGTTTCTCTCCAAGTCGCGATAGTTGAGTGGTGCTGAGCCAGTAGCAGTGAACTGTGTGGGAGTCGATGTTGTGAACATGGTCGATCCGTTGGCAAAGGTCGCTGAAAGTGTGACTGGCGGAGCGGCTACCACTGAGAAAGCGATAGTAGATAGCTCCTCTGGGTTGAATGCTACGGTGGTGTTCACATATGCTTTGCCGACTTGGCCGCAAAAGTCGATGGCGGAGAGGGACGAAAAACCGATGTACACAGACGGTGATTGACTGTGCTGTCAGATACCCAACAGAATCTGAGACGGGGATGAGGCTTACTATGTGAATCCGTTGGAAACGAATGATGTGACGGAGGCAGTTTCGCTCGCTGACTGAATTAGTCTAGCCCTAACAAAGTTGAGAGCCACATACCTTGGGGCCAAAAGAATAGGTCAACGGTTGACGCTGCGACAGTACAACTGTAACACTGTTTACTGTTAAATCTATGCGGCAAGGGGATATTGGAAAACATACACAAGGTGGCTTGGCGGACCCGTACCACAAATTTGTAGCGGGTACAATGAAATTATCCGTTACGGTCTCGATATCTGTCTGTATTACGGCCTTGGTGATTGTCGTGGCACTGCCGCTAACAGTTGAGGTGATAGTGGTCAGGCCGGTGCCGATATATCTTGTTAGGGTTCGTGTTGGAGCGTTAGGATCAGAGATCCAGCTGTTGAGGCTATTGAGGCATTGACATTGTAGGGCGGAATTCGTGGAGAGGCCTTCGTATTGCTGCACTACTACTGGAGGGAAGATGGCGGTGCCGCAGTTTGTGATTGTGGGAGGCTGTGATTGCGTGGGTGCTGGTTGAATTGTTGTACCGATATCAGGGACTGATCGTGTTAAAACAAAGTCGTCTTGAGGTTTTAAGGTGTTGCTTACATGGTTTGGCACTAGCACGATATACAATGGCCAAAACACACAGTAGTCTCTGTAGTTGAGCCATTGCTGACGTTTCCGAAAGTGCATTCGGTTGCGAAACTACTCGGTAGCTCTGTTGACTGACGTGGGTGTTGGACACATATAAAAGTTTTTGTGTGGCCTTCAGCCTCCAAACCGTGCCTCGAATACATGAACTTCGGTCATTAGCCTCACAAGCTAATACTGCGTATCCACGTCAGCTTGAGCACCCTTTCTGGCAGAGACCTCATTTTGCCTTATCAGGGATGACCCCGTGGACGGCCAGTCGGAAACGAGTGCTTGATTAACAAGACAACTGGATATTCGACTTGTTCAAAGAGGCACATGCGTCGTGTGAGTGCTCCATCAGTATTTCCGGATTTCGGACCACACCATGGCCCACTTCGTGAGGCTCAAAACCATACATCCCTTGCAAATGTTGGACCCTTGAACATGCTGCTTACCGATTTATGGGCATAAAATCTTACACGAGTTGGAATCCATCTCTCGCCCCACGCGGGAGCCGGGGTGTGATTTGAAGAGTCCAAGCAATTTTGTAAACAAATCGAAAGCTAACGGGGCGAGGCATCGTCAAATTTATCCATGTTCACTTTGTTTGTCAAACCGAAGTCTGGTCATTTATAGATCTAAAATCTCACTCGGTCAGATATGAAATAAACGCCCAGTCGTGGGACTTTGCATACCGTTGTCGTTCTTGTCCACTCCTGCAGGATATCGACAGGGAGTCAGTGGCGGAGAAACTATTCCATTGCAATAAAACGATGGGCAGCCTTACGTGCTTATACATGCATTTCCTCTCAGTCCACAGATTTTATAACTCATTGGGCATGCCAATGGGCATTTCTAAACACCGAATATCCATCCCGGACCATGAGAAGGGCAAGCTTGGTGCTTTGGGCATTCGTGCTGAGCACGTTGGCTGGGAACCCGTCTCCCATCGCGGTTTCGCCCAGTCAGTTCTTGTGAGTACATATGGCTTTCGCATATGAGAAACAATTTGTAACAGTTACTAGTGAAGGAATAGACGGACAGTGGTCGACGTTTGAGCTTCGAGTTGGCACGCCTGCTCAAAATTTGCGCGTCCTACCTGGCACCTCATCAACACAAACCATTGTTGTACTGGAGCAGGGCTGCCGAAATCTTGATGTTGCAGATTGCCCCAACAGCAGAGGGTCTCTTTTCAATGTTACAGCGTCAACGACTTGGAAACAAATCCAGTCTGGCTTGTTCATGCTTGGTGTGGAGAATGCTCTTGGATACACAGATATCGGCAAGTTTGGCCATGACACAGGTAAGGTCACAATGGGGCAAGTTAGTCGTTCATCACTAATAGGATTAGTCGGACTCGGCTACTTGGGAAGCGGTGGCCCCGTCGTCAACAACTCGGTCGTGGCTGGTGTGAATGGCACCGAGTTTTACCTTGGCGTCTTAGGATTAAATCCACGACCGACCAACTTCACCACCCAGAACGATCCCCAGCCTAGCTTCCTACAAATTCTTAAGAATCAGTCTAGCATTCCTAGCCTGTCTTACAGCTACACGGCTGGAGCGCCATATAGACTCAACAGGGCGCTCGGTAGTCTCATTCTTGGTGGCTACGATGCATCATCGTTCCAAGCATCAGGCTCGTCATACAAGTTCTTTAGCGATCAATCACTCGACTTGACGATAGGGTTGCAGTCCATCACTACAAACACGACCTCTGGAGATGTTATGCTACATGATGGGCTCATATCCATGTTCATCGACTCCTCTGTTGCCGATATCTACTTGCCTCTTCCTGCATGCCAGGAGTTTGAAAAGGCATTCAATCTCACATGGAATTCAACAGCAAACCTGTACCTTATCGACGATGCTCTGCACGCGCATCTTTCCAACGCGAACCCAACGGTCACATTTACGATAACTACACCCATTACTGGAGGACACAGCTTTAACGTCACATTTCCATACGCAAGCTTCGATTTAAAGGCCACACCTCCACTTGTGAAACAAGCAACTCGTTACTTTCCACTGAAGAGAGCAGCTAACGACACGCAATACATCCTTGGGAGAACCTTTCTTCAGGAGTCATATCTGATAGTTGACTATGAACGTGGTAACTTTTCAGTGCATCCCAAGGTATGGAACGCAAGTGCCGTGTCTGACATCATTGCTATCCTTCCTCCAGGTAGTGAGGAGCCAAAAGGCAAAACTCTTGGTGACGGGGCAATTGCAGGAATTGTAATTGGCGTTTTGGTATTTGTTGCAGCAATTGTGACGGCTATATTACGGTACCTTGTACTTCGGCGGCGGCAAAAGACGTCGCAGTCAGAATCGCAAGAGACCAAGGCCGAACTACCAGCTGTATCTGACAGCGAGGGAATACAGAATTCTAAGAGCCCGGATCCAACATTGAGTGAACTTGGCTCTGCTTTGAGATCAGAACTGGGATCACCTGCCACCGATGTTAAGTCAGAGCTGGAATCTGAGGTTGCTGTGCGTTCTGAATTGGGGTCCGAAGGTGTGATGCGATCTGAGTTGGTTTCGCCAGCGCCGCTTTCAGAGTTGCTGTCGAGTGAGATTTACGAAATGCAGGGCAGTGACGTTCCAGAGTTGGATGATGGAGGGCGGCGGGATGGTGTTTCTGCGCCCTCTGTTGTTCACAAAGAGAAGTGAACATGTACATTTGTTGCCTTACGAATAATATCCTAGAATAGATAATCATTTTGCTGCGTCGTCATGTGCCACAGGGTATTGCTCGAGAACGATTGCTATACTTCTACGTGAATGAGCATGATTTGCAATGATACTTACTATCAGTTCCCCACTGACACCATACAGTCGGAGCCGATGTAGGAATCCAGATATTCACTCGAATAATGATAGTGACAATGCTGATTCTCAATAGCAGATTCTATATTGATGCTCTAATGACTATAGTACATGATTAAGAAAAGATCATCGGATATTCCTACTCGACACGAATGTATCTATAAGGCTTAGCGGTGTAAGGACCATCAGTCCATCCAACCGGTCGCTTGTAAGCAACACAGCCAGCACCTCCCCTACACTCAAGGGTGTTGTATGAGTTGTGCGAAGGATCGGCCCACGAGTGGAAAAGGGTGACATGGCCAGCAGCACCACCAGTGCCAGGTCCAAGAGTACCGACCAAGTCACCAGGCTGAAGCTCAGCCCAAGCAATGGGCTTAGCAATCTCGGGGAGGCTCACGGTGTTGTAACCCGGAGCAGTGGCATGTAACGCCATGGTAACAAAGCCAGAGCAGTCTGTTCTATAGCGAGTGCCCTGTTGATCCGGGTAGGTCGCTTCCATGGAATAAGGGACATGCTTGGAGACCCAATATTGGCCACGGGCGATGATTTCCTGGCGACTGATCTTGCCGTTGATGCCGCTGCCTCCACCACCACCACCAGAGCATTTGCCGGTGACATAGTTGCTTGTGCCGGTCTGCACGTACCAGTCAGCAACATAGCATCCGGCGTCAGTCTTGTCCCAGAGAACATCTCCGTTGATGGATTCCCCTGCTTCTTGGCACTGCAGCTTGACATCTGTGCCTTTGTTGTACGTTCGGACGACTGAGTGGCTGGTTGAGGGACCGGATCGACAGTTGACACCGTCAGCTGTGATGGCGTAGGCGCTGACTGTGGAAACAGCCGCGGCGATGGAGAACGCCAGTGCCGTAAACTTCATTGTGGACTGATAGCGCGTTCGGTAATGTAGCAGAGAAGATCTGTGATTGTGGAAAAGGCAATAAACTCGATGGTATTTTGTTCAAACTTTGTGATGACGATGGTATTTCAGCTTTGAAAACTTGGGTTTTCTAGACTTCTTTATACTTTGCGACTGATACACAAAGTGAGGATCGTCACGATCCTGCACTCTTACAGACTCTCCTAATCAAGCGACGGTTTTCAGCTTACACCGCAATCCCTGCATCAACTCCAAAAATAGCAACACCTCGCCACCAAATCTGGCAGAGAGCCCTGTCTGAGATCCGCCCAAATCGTAAGACGGGTGAATTCTTGGCACGCTGACTCCCGAAAGCTTAGCTCAATTAGGTGCATTTGTACGCTCGCCAATCTATGATGCAGAAACGAACCACGCGGTAATTATGTCGCATGGGGTTAGCTACTTAAACAAGCGGATACACGGCATGTTTTGAATAGGTTGGTGTAAATTTAGACCTTTTGCAGCAGATTCTGGCTGAAAAGGGTGCCGATTCTGCCTCGGTGGGAGGGATGTCCATATGGCTGACTGCTTTGTCAAAGGGCTAGAACGTTTTGCTGAGCACGGGGTATCGCTTGATATTAGGGTAGTATCCGGTCTCTCGTATCGCAATGTTTGCTTCTTTTCGTTTACGTTGAAGCGGCCGTCACGCAGGCTCCGACGAGAATAGATACCTCCGGTTTTTTGTGCTTGGCTAACGAAACCTAGTGCTGGCCCGCATCATGCCCCTAAGCCGTACCAATATTTAAAAATAGGAACCTTTACGTTGGGGATTGCCGGCTTAGCTATACGCTCGCGAACTTACAGGACCAACCTTTGTGTCGCTGGCAGCGGTTTCTTTCTCGTGGAAGGTTGGCTTTTTGTTAGTGGAATCACCAGTTGCGGACGAAGATAATTAATAGATATATATGAGCGAAAACTAATTTTATTTGGCTTGATCAAAGTCTCTATATGCATGATGTCTAATGTCTATATTTGTATATGCGCGTATGAAAAACGAAGCAGCATCCTCCCATGTATGTCTTGTTTTCTTGCCTTTAGAAACAAACGCCTGGCTCAATGCAGTCTCCCTTCAACACCAACAATTACTTGGGGCACTGATCAACAGTGTCGGCACAAGTGTAAAGCTTGTTAGGGCAGCAGACCTTACCAACGGGGCAGAAGAAAGAATCACCACACTTGGGGCCAAATGTGGCGGCCGCAGCAGCGGGAGTGGTTGTCGTGATGGTGGTCATTGTTGTAGCCGGGTTAAGAGGAGGGCATGTAGGGCCATCATAGCATCCTCGTTCCTCAACGCCATTGTAGATGACGGCACAGCAAAGCTGGTTAGGCTTGCAAAAGATGGAGTCGCCACACTCGACGCCCTGTTGACGGCGCTGAAGTGGCTTCGGCTGGCTGGGGCATGAAGCAAAGCATCCGAGTTCCTCTACTCCGTTGACATTGACAGCGCAGCACTTGGGTTTGTCGCTTGGGCAAACTTGGTCGCCGCACTTGTTGGGGTACTGCTGAGGAACGGCAGTGACAAGAGTGGTGAAGGCGAAGGCGGCGATGGTGAGCTGGAAGACGTTGGACATCATTTTGAAAGTTGTTTGTGTATAGATGGAGAGAATAAAAGTTGTGAGGTGAAGAGTTTGAAGTATTGAAGTTGTAGATGATGTTGAATTGACTGTTTGGATGTGAATGTTGTCTGTATTCTGTCTCTTTCGAAGCAGAACTTGAGTGTTATTTATAATTGAATCGTAGATTCTATCCTCTTGATGCTTTGCGTATTCTATGTCATACCAAGCTATGATGTTGTGGTCGCCTTCACAGGGTGCATCTTCAGACAGACGTCACAACGTGCGCCTGTGATGATGGCCTCGCTGTCGCCGAAGTCACTGTTTCAGCGTCTGGTTGTAATATCTCTCTGTACTCCTAGCGGTGCTTTCTCTATCGGTATTTCTGCAGCCGAAAAGGCTTCATACTCTGCACTGCCCACAGAACCTCGAGCTCGGAACTCTGACGCCATCATGCACAATGATAGGATGTTACGGCTGTCGGGATGGATCTTGACAGCGCCACTCTGGTGCCATTGAAAAGCCATTGGCCCCATCCATTATGAGGGCGTTTGCTTTCAATAGCTGATACACCAAAGGAGAGCTCATTAGAATGACGTCTGTGGACTAGCTGAAGCATGGCAAAGCACAAGTTGTACCTACAACAGCGTAGTTTTGAATGGATGCGAGAAACTCGATCAGTTTCCTGGAGGTCTTACAAGAGCAGAGATGCTGAATCAAATACTCTGGCTCTCAATCACCTTGTCCTGAAGCCCGAATAACTCACATGCCCAGAATAACTTGCACTCTGCAACGGACCGATTACACAAAGGCATTTTATTATTAGCAATGACATCGCCACCACTCTGGAGACTTGAACATTCAAGGCAGCTTTACGGCCCGTCAAAATGCCGTTGCACCTCTGGGGATGGTATTTGCGCCACGGCTTGGGGAAGCTCGTTGGGCTTATAGCCACAGTTTGTCTGGTGTGGTGCCTCTCAAGCCATCGGTCCTACCGCCAATAATCCCATTGACCCCAGATTCCCCAACTGTCGCAGAGTGAAGGAAGAATCGTCTGGTCTGCAGTTCATAACAATGACGTATGGGTTGCAACGTAGCACAGTACCAGTCTCACAGAGCTGAAAGGAACTCACACACATCTCAAACTTGGAGTTGGAGTAGTGAGGCTTAGCAGTTCAGTATTCGGCCCATTTCCAACCGGCCAATACTGGATCAGCTCCAACTATAGAGTTGCAAAGTCTGACATAATCGGCATCAACTATCCCGTAGGTCGGCTCAGCCGAATTTGTCTGAAACTTCCAAGTTGGGCACTCCCTGCAACAAGTGATGATCTCCCGTGGGAGCTAATTCCCATGGATGTTCTATTGGTTAGTGTCCTGACTACTCCTGGTGATCCCTGGCGCAGCTGCTGTACCTGCATCCTCTGAGTTTAGCACCTTGCCGTTTTACAGCAACAACACGAGCTGGTGCCTAACATAAACAGTCAAAGCCTAAAAGCACTTGCGCTTATAGTGTGTAGCAAGACGAATTACCAACTTGCCCCCCTCTAAATACATATCGTGCCCTGGCAGTCGGTAGCTTTGCCCTGGTGCTGCCCAGATAGTTCAGAGATGGCCACAGAGATATCTTCAAGCCAGACATAAGAGCTAATCTAATGTGACTCAATTTAGGTGCTGTAGAGGATCTTAGTCGTGCACAGCTCATTGATGCCTCGAAATTCGTGGCACCAGACCGACTACCAAAACTAGGTTGGCATCAAGAAACGCCAGAGCGCCACTGCAACGACAAAGCCATCGGTGCATACTCAACCGAGCAAGCCACCTATTTGCCATGTGTGAGCAATTACTACTTCGGTGAAGCCGCAAACGCCATGACGGCAGTGGTTACAGCTTCTCGTTGGCATTTTGGCCAAATCCTGCCTGCTCTGTGCTATCACGCTTCATCGTTGTATAAACATGTAGTCTTCCAATGTGTGTCGATTTTATATAAATATATCCTCCATTCCTCCTCTAAACGAATCATCCAGACACTCAGCATCACAACAATTCAAGATACAACAACTTCTCTTCATTCCAACTTCAACATCTTTGCAGAAGCAATCATATAAACAACCATCACATATCCTTCAGTATCTAGACTTCATCAAAAGTCACAACCTCTCTATTTCACAGACCAAATACCAGCATCAACATCCAAAATGTCCAACTTCTCCATCAAGTCAGCCATCGTCGCCATGTCCCTGGCTCTCACTGCTACCGCCAGCCCCCAGTGCGCTACTGATGCGGACTGCCTTTCTGGCTACATCTGCGGACCGAATGACACTGCTGGTTCCAGCGACACATCCAACGTCTGTGTTCAGTTGAAGTCTTGCAGCGACACTCCCGACCCTCAGTTCCCTCAATACGGACCCAAGTGCGGCGACAGCGTCTTCTGCAACCCAGGCGGCTTCTGCGGTGGCGGCTACGTCGACATCGACGGCCAGAGAGAAGGAGCTCTCGCTTGCGTTGATCATGCAACTGGACTTAAATGCGCTGCACCTGCTATCTAGATGTTTCTGGGGAGATATCACTTGTCTTGGTTGTATAGACTGCGAGGCGTTATGGTCAAGTCGACATACTGAGCGCTGAAGGACGTTCTGGCTTTTATTCGGCGTTTGGCAAAGGAGTTTGGCTAGATTAGAGGTGTTCAAGTTTTGATTACTCTGCATTTACATATCAGATCCATTCATTAGAAGTCAATAGACCAGGTACCTGTCAAACTTTGCTTTGTTTCCTTAGTGGTTCGAACACCCTTGCGCATTTCAGCAAATTCCGATGTCTCTATTTGGCCTCATCATCAATCAAGATTGTGACCTTTTCGTTGTAAAACGACAGCAACCCAGTAATTCCAAAACTCTCTTGTGTAGGGTGGTTGTAATACCACACTACATTCTCATATGTCTGTCCATCTACTACCACATGATAATACTCTGCAACACCCTTATATGGGCAAATGGTTGTCAAGTCACTCTTCCGGAGTACACTCTGGTCAACGGCCCCGAGTGACAGATAGTACCTCACCGGGAGACCCGTTTCATGGAGGTGAACCGACGATGCAGCCTTCGCGACTGTCTTGCCACCAACTTTCACTTGAATGGGCCGAGAAGATGGAAGAAGCTCAAGGCGCTTGAACGGGTCTTTCGGGTGGGCAAAGATGGGTACGTCTTCCTCGAGCCACTGGTCTGCGAGCTGGGTAAGTATTTGGCGGGAAGATACTGTCCGGCATTTCACTTACCCATAGACCCAAATTCTAGTCTCACCAAACCCGCCAGTGGCCCTAAAGCTTTGTCATCAACAAAACGGAGCACTCGATCTGTCTTTCGCTCCTCAACACCCTCCGTCGCAGGGACTGTTAACTGAACAATCGCAGCGGCTTGTGCAATAGTTTCGCTTTTGATCCACTCTATGTCGGTGAAGGTGCTATTTTTAAGTTCCTTCCAGGGAATGTATATCTGCGGGAAACCAGGGTGCTCCCAGATGTACTGAGCTTCGGTTGTGTCGACTATTACACTGTGATTCAGAATCACACGTATACGTCGGGATGGTGTAAATGTTTTATGAGGCCCATTTTGGAGCAACACGCGAGCCAAGTCGGCAAGGCTGGAATTGTTTGCCATAGTTAGATGTCTGGCTGTGATTTGTTTCCCTGTTGGATTGAACTCACCTTGATCCGAAGGCTCCAGGTCTAGACATTGTGTTAACCGGTTCGAAGCTGCTCGTGAAATGCTGTTGCAGTGAGAAAGAGGGTCACTCTATTGCAGTCGATACAACACATACGTTGCTCGAATAATTATTTCACGTTGATGGGTTTGCCTGCCGGATAGTATTATACTATTCTGGGTTCCGAACTACCCGAGCTCTTTGGGCATGCAGTCTTCCGTGGAAACAAAGTGCTCTTGAGCACGCCGTTGTCATACAATTCGTGTAACCAATGACGTGCTGCGCCATTTGCAGTTGTTTTGTCAGCATCGCAGCCAAAGGAGCGCTAGCAATGCCAATATCAGTATTTACGACTCATCACAATATCAGATTCCAAATCCATGAGGGGTAATTCCTAGCACGGATTGCCACTTTTGGCAGCGTGGATGGCAGGTTCATAAGTCTTGAGATTGCAACAGGGCAGCACAGCTGTAGCCGATACAGCAGTAGGCTATTTCCAATAATATTATTGTCAACTTGTGAAAAAGCTAGACGAGTGGTTGAATTTGATGCCTCGTTCAGTACATGTGGCTAAAACATTGAACGAATAAACTGCACCAATGCTTTCCAGGCTCAGCGATTATCATTGACCAAATTCTACATATTTACTTTGCCATTCGTTGGTAGTGTTGCATGCCATTACGTCATGGAACTAGCTAAGTACTGCTACTGACTTCGTTTCCCTCTGGACTCAAATGGCAACAGTATGCTGAGAACAACCAGCAAGCCGAAAAGGGCTGCACATACAAACAAAGGAGCCGTAGTTTCAACATTCGCATAGCTACCGATAAGAACACCCAAAATTCCACCAATTCTGTTGACAACGACACACAGCCCATAGCCTGTTGCACGATGGGCCGACGGTAGAATCTCAGGGGTATACGCATAGATAGTTCCGTAGTAGATATTGCTGAGCAAAAAGCATATTAGTAATGGTAATCCAAAAGAAGAAACCAAGCTACTTACGATGCAGCCGAAATAGCGGATGATACTCCAACGTTTTGCGCCTCAGTTTTGATCTGCGTATATCCAAACTGAAACAACATCGTGATAAATGCCCCGATTGCCAACGTACCACGACGGCCAAATAGCTTAGTCTCAACCAGTAACGCAGCAATGATAGGACCCAAAAGTCCAGCAACATGGTTTATCGCATAATCTCTCCAGGTAGTATAATTCGTGCCGCCTCCAACTTTTGCTCCCCGAGACTTGAGGTAGAAAGGCAGAAAGACGCTGAACAATGGAGATACCATGCCAATAACGAACCAGTTGGCAAGAATGAGAGTGGTCGACCAAGCCAGCTTCTTGGTTTGGAATAAGCCTTTGAAATGCATTTTCAGTCGCAGGGAAGACCAAACTGATTTCTCAGTATGGAGTACCACGCCCTCCGCTTGCAGTTGCTCGAGTGTGAGACTATGAGGTCGTTGTGCCCCGATGGAGATGTTATTCAGGGTGCGAATGACTTCCTCGTCGCGGTTTTGGGCTATCAGCCATCTTGGCGTTTGTACCATCTTGACCAAAGCCAGTCGGGCCAATGCCAAAACTAAGACCAGGGCACCGCACGTGAAATGCAGATATCGCCATCCCATATTATCTGAGTTGTAGCATGTAGCTGGTGTGGCATCGGGCGCACAACTGAAATTGCTCATGAACCCCCAGGCTAGGAAACCGGTAATCATGTAGCCAACTGCCCACCATACAGCCATGAATGTGACCAGCCAGGCATGGCTAGTCGGGAGGAACTCTAGGAAGTTGGTAGCATCTAGAATGTAGTTCCCGCCTGCACCTGCAGAGTAAATGGCAACACTATTTCGAATGTTAGTCTAGAGCTTGCGGGACGAGATGATAAACTTACAGAGCTGCAAAGGAGATATAGTTTGGCATGCCACCAGCAATGATAACAAATACCGCGCAGGAGAACAGGCTGGTATTGAAAGCCAACTTTCTTCCGATGATGTCGGCGGAGAAGCCCCATAGACCAGCGCCGACAAGTAATCCGATTTGCGAGGCCATTGGGATGCCTGAAATGTGACGGCTTGGTCGTCCAAACTGTTGCTGTACAGCTGGGTTTGCAATCGACTGGCATACAACCAACAACTATAGGATGTCAGCGTTTGTTCCGTAGATACAACAACAAGTTTTAGAGGTACATACTGAGTCCACTGCGTATCCAAAGCCATTGAGCCAGAATAGCTTCCATTGGAAGTTGGTCATTCCGATCTCATCAATTGCCGCATTCACCAGCGCCATCTTTCTAGATAGCACGGGGTCAATTGCCTTCACGTCGAAGACATCGCTGGTGGTGCTGAGAGATTCATGATCCGATTTATTCGCCACTTCATCATCCCCGGATACAATGGCTTCATCTTTCTTGGTCTCGGCGGTAGTCAATTTGGAAGTCATGTTGAAGATATTTCCAAGTGACTCAAAGTAAAACTCAAAATTGTTATGCGAAGTCTCTTGGCCTGCCACGCCGAGTACACAGTCTGGTATTTATGTCTAAACTTTTGTTTCAAGCTGTAAAACACCAAATTTCGTGGTTTATCTTGCTGGTTTCACAACCCCACCATACTTTGCATCGTCACACCACAATACCTTGTCACAGTTGTGAGCCAAGGATAACACAAAACTAGTCAATCAATATTCAGCACGTCTCTTATCTCTAAATGGTATCATCCCCTAATGTGCTATCATCAATCTATAGTCCATTTCTCCGCCGGCTAAACTATGCTGTGTTTATGCACGCTAAGCAGTGAAGTGATTCAGGGTCCTGATGACGCTACTACCCCCCTTACGCTGCACGTGATACTTTCCATTCAACTACCAAGCCATCATGTTAAAAAAGTGGCAAACGGATTGGTGGAATCAATTTAGATGTCTGGATTCAGCTTCTACCGTCCTCACCAGGTGGTAGGTTGCGTAAAGTGTGATCTCGGTTCGCACGGGGCCAATGAAACAGGTCACGAAAACTGCCGACATGTATCAAATATGTTAAATCGAATTTGGCATCTTCTAGAGAAACTCTTCTCTAATATGATGATTGGTCAATCTGTAACGGCTTTGCTAGGGCCGTGGAGGTGAGATGTACCACAAGTGTTGACACCACGCCCTTCCCAAGATCAGTTTTCTCTAGCAACAGTCGGCCATGATTAGAAATGCACAACAATTAAATAGCTTCAACGATACTGCTAACTCACTGTGGCGCTGTGTCGTGATGTCCCACATGCATGACGAGCAAGGATGGTAACCCTTTCGTGCAGAGATACCGGTGTTAGTCGCAAGTGCCTCAAATGCTATTTGCAGATGACAACTCGTTGGGTCCATGTATCCTTCCAGCATAGTTAAATAAGCTCACCACCGCGCATGTAACGCTTTGCTGGAACTAAGAGCAAACGGCATCGTAGATTTGCAACCTTCATCTTACCATACCTAACTAAACAAGTTATCCGTCGACTAAAATGGCGGCCGTTGCAAGTGTCATCTCTCCAGCAGTTTTGGCGTATCTCCCGCCAGACCCTCCTCTGGAAGAAGTGACTCCCGCCCGCGATCGTGCATTTTTCGCAGATCCAACAAAGGCATCGCTGCTCAAGGAGGTGACGGGAGTGGAAGATATCACTCCATATATCGGTACTGAATTAAAGGGCGTTCAGTTGTCGAAACTGAACGACGCCCAAAAGGATGAATTGGCGCTTCTTGTGGCTGAGGTACTTAGATTCTGCATCAGATATTGCAACTCATATCACCCGACACTGACGACATTAGCGAGGCGTGGTTTTCTTCCGCGATCAAGATATAACTCTTGACCAACAGCATGAGCTGGCGTCATACTATGGTGTGGTGAGTTTCTCGATTCAGTTGCTTTCATTGAGGTATCCCATTTTCTGACTCGTCCGACCAGCAAGATAGAGATCCAAATCAGCAGGATCCGAAACATGTTACCATCATTGGCCGGGGCGGGTAAGTATCCCTTTGACAAACAATAGAGACAAAGGTTTCTGACAACTTCTAGGAATATCCGAGCACATGGGAACTTTGCATCAGAATGGCACGGCGATCACTCTTATGAGTTGAATCCTCCCTCATATACCTTACTGCGCCTTGTCAAGACTCCGCCAACTGGCGGTGATACATTATTCACCAGTCAAACCGCACTCTTTGATAAATTGAGTCCAGCATTTCAGAAAGCTCTCGAGGGCTTGAATGCGGTGCACTCGTCCGATGTATGTATCGCAGAGCGATGTCCCTACCCCAATACGAATGCTTACTGGACGAACAGAGGAGTTATCTCGCATCTATCAACGGCGGTGGCACACCACACAGAGCGCCAATTGCAACGGTCCATCCTCTAGTAGGGCTCAGATTCCTTGAAATGCCAGCTTAATCTAACCAAGTCATAGGTCAGAACGCACCCAGTGACTCGGCTCAAGTCCTTGTTTTATAACCCCAATTTCATCGAACGCATTGATGGTTTAAATGCCAAGGAATCTCAATATCTCCTTGCATTCCTTCGGGAGCATCTCTTGAGCGCTGATGATCTCACAGCTCGCTGGAAGTGGACGCCCGGCGCAGTCGCATTTTGGGATAACAGAGTTGTGGTTCATAAGGCTGTTCCAGGTGGATATGATACGGGCCTAAGAGAAGGCAAACGAACGGCAGTGTATGGGGAGAGACCATTCTTTGACCCGGAGAATAGCGAGACATTGTCTGAAAGAAATGACAGGCTTGAGTCTTAGGAGATGCTAGGCTGGGGTCCTAGACATTGCTCTAAATAATGCGATGGAGAGGTAGTGGTAGTACAAACCCGCGTTTTGAACCACAAAAATGGTATCTAGGTATTTCGTTTGTCTGTTCCGTGCGTAGAGCCATCGATAAATGGCTTCATGTCTTACCTTGCCGACCAAGAAATCGCTGCTACTCATGTGCGTAATCAATGAGTTGCTTCCCCGGACTTAAGGCAAAGCATATTTGGAAATTTATATAAATAGCTCATAGCGTTCAAATTCAAATCATCTCCCTCGTTAATTAATGAAGTTCCGTCGTCATTACACCCTAAACAGAAAAACATTAGGCAAATATCTTCCTGTTTGGCTCGTATGACCATCGCATTCAACACATTGTGATCCTTGCAAGCAGCGTTTGGATGAGCACAACACGGTCGTTACCGTCGTTATAACCCAGTTCAACACCAAAGCAAATACATACGACCATAGCCACCAGTCAAATCTGGATCCCGTCTGATCTCCGAGCGATAATCTGGTGAGCGCTGGATTAGTAGTTGGGTCGGTGACGACCAGCGAATACCCGGTGTTGTATGTTGTTATTTTTTTTACTTTTTGCCACGATAAATTGCGGTTACCATGTCCATCGTTGGTGTTGGGCTCGGGGCTGCTGGGCGGTCCGCACTGTCATCCTCGCACGAAACCAAGTTGAGAAATGGATCCCAAGTGTTGCGATGGCTGAATACGGTCATTGCTCAATGACTCGGTATCTTATCGGGAGGCTTCAATTGTTTCTGAACTAGTAAGGTGGGCAATTGTGCCCCGACGGAGTTTTAGACTAGTTCTCTTTATGACGCACGCCGTTGCGGAGTTTTCCTTTTGATGCCCTCAGCCAAGAGCCGGTCAACCGGCTAGCTAACCCTATATCACGGGCGGTGATGGCGGGAATGTTGTCCCGGCACGAATGTCAACAAGCACGCAAGGAGCATATGACCTCGGTATGAAAGAACTCATATTGCCAATTGATGGACAAGGACACCTTGCATCGACGACATGCTAAGGAGCTGCTGAAGGTGGTCTGTCAGCTGTTGCGAATCTCATTTTTATCAATTGTGTTAGCGCCTATTCCAGTGATCACATTATCTTCGTCCACTTGCCACATAGGTACATGCTCCAGCCCAGTTCAGTTGTAACACGGCCACCAACACATGCCGAGGCCCATTGGTGGGTCTACAACTATTTGGAAGATTGATATTGCCTGGTGGTCTCTTGGACAAGGTTGACGGACAGTTTTTGAATGATTTCCGCTTTATTCCCGCTGTCTCATTTTCTTCAGAGAAGGGATATGCTGATGCCGTAACCTGCCCGAGTCATGAGTGCCAGCAACTCGGAGACTGAATATTCTTTAAAGGTTGGTTAACCTTTGGTAGTTTTCGTCATGAATGCTGTTAAAGAAGAGGTTGATAGACAATTTTGAACAAATATTCGTCGCTTGTGCATTGAAGCATGTGTATTACAAGGCTAACTTCAAATTCACTTTTGCTTGGGTCATGGCGCCTCGATAACCCAGTGTTTCCGGGAACTTTTATTATCCCGATAGTTGTTTACGAAACTCCGCCACAAGATGGGATTGGGCGACTACTAGTTCTTGAAAGCCGCTCCGTCGGGAACTCAAGTTTTTTGAAAAGGAAGCATCTCTCAATATGGTTGCGGAATGACAAACTATTAGTGGACACAAAACACCGATCCTGGGAAACTCAATTCCCACTCGACTGAGAGCCGTAGCTACAAGAGAACGGCGAAAACTGGTGTTATGTAGGAATGCTTGGAGCAATGCCATATGTGAGGTACTAAAAGATCTAAAAGAGATTCCTCCTGATCTTGTGATATAGTCTTTCTTTTGAGACACATCTTTCTTTCCTTGGTCATATATCTGTACTTGAGCCAGCTGATGATAGCAAACTTGGTCACCGAGGCAAAGCAGTGACGCTTATAGCATCGAAATGCCCAACACGACAGTCACGAAAAAGCTACCTCTTGGTGCGAGACTAGACATTCTCCCAGCTGTTATAGCCCTCGTCGGGAACTTGGACTTTTTATCAACGATACAGACCGTTATGTCCGCTAACTTTATAGAATTATATATGTCGCAAACTGGGGCTTAAGATAGCTAACTAAACGGCATAGGGAGATAACTAACGGCACTTAGAAGCAAAAAAATATAAGCAGGTATAAACCTAATTATTATAGCCCTATAAAAGAGATCCCCACCTCAGTTTTATAATAAGTGCTATTAAAGTCTATCGTTGTAATACATCTACGCTAATTAAAGTGGATAATTCCACTTCTAATCTAAGTGCACTGTTATGCTCCTCCTAAATCTAAATAACAGCCTAATAGAGCTCTTCCCACTATACCGGTCCATTAGGCAGCCCATTCTAGGTAATAAGTAATGCTCTACTATATTACTGGGTTAAAGTTTATAGAACCTTACTGTATATAGATAAGGAAACTTTAACGTCTATTTTTAGGCAGTATAGCTAAAAAAGCAAAAGAATATAAGTTAGCACTAAGTTAAATATTATTGCACGTTTTTAAGAATTTAATAGCATCTAACCTTAGTCTAAAACTTAAGTTAGGAAATGCTAGATTTTATATATAGCTTAGATCTATATAGTATAGTTTATCTATTATATTAGAATAGATAAAGATAATATTATTAGTATAATTAAACTAATATCCTTAATAAGTGTTCTTGAAGAGGCTAAACTTAAACCCTCTAATCTTGTCGCTAGCTTGTTAAGACTCCCAATAGATATGCTGCAGATTGGGAGGCTTATATTGTGTAGGCGGAATTACACACACTTAGGAGCCTAACAAGAGGGCTAGGAAAAAGGGGACTTAGTGTTTTTATTTAATCTTATAGCTAGCTTACAGATAAAAGAGAGGTTTCCCTCTCTCCCCTTTAGCTAAAGGATTTAATTAATAGACTTAACCGCAATTTTTTTTTTAACTAGAGCTATTTACTTAGTGTATTTAATGCTTATTTACTAAATCTCTTATTAACTAAAAGTACCTTTCTTTACTATAGGCTATACCTTCTAAAGATATACTACTAAATAATATTACTAAGGTTTTCTAGAAAGACTAAAGCAATTAAGAATTAAATATTATTTAATCTAGAGAATTAAAAGGATTTTAACTACTTAAACTAAAGAGAAGTAATTTAATTTAGACTAAATTGCTAATAAGCTACATGTAAGTGCGGTATTTCTTAGGGTACTCAAAGCTCTTAGGTGTGTTTGTTTTAGGCTAATAAAATATTAACTTCTAAGCTTTACAAGCGAAGGTTTAAGATTTAGCTGCTAAAACAATAGGTTTAGCAGCTAGATAACTAGGTTTAGTGGTAATGTGCTAGTTATATTGTGGCAAAATAGTTCTATATAAGGCTTAAAAAAGCAAACTGTTAAAGCTGCTATTGTCTATATCTGTTATGGTCTAGCTCGATTGGGCTATCGCAGGTGCTAGCTGCAGACATACCGGTTGTCCGGGCCCTTCTGCCAATTAACCACTGCGGCAAAAGAGTACGAATTGAACAAGTCCCTTGTGACTGCTTAATCTAGCACTATACAGGCTCCCCCAGTTGCGCACACAATACTGAAGACTGGGCTTTAAGCCCAGTCCTTTACAATATCTTTATTTGCAATTCTGCTGGTAGTGTTATGGATTTAAGCGTAACGCTTAGATCTTAAGGGGAGAGAGAGATAAGTACACTAGAAGGGCTACCTAAGGATCCACTATAGGTTTCCACTAGAGCTTAGCTAGACTCTATAAGGGCTCTCTTTAGAGCTAGGCTAACCTCTTTCCCCTTTCTCTCTTCTCTCTATAAGAAAAGTTACTATTAGTAACGCTAGCTTGCAGAAGCCGCTAGGCTAGCCCGTTACAGGTAGCCTTATAAAGTACCAAAACCCCTGCTTTATTTCAACTATTTATAAAAGCTTGCTATCTATCCCACATAAATTATTATCAATATTAGCGTCTAAGTAAGAGAGAGTATAGGTATTACACGTCCTAAGCGCGTTACCTCTTTAGCTACTCTATCTAAGGCTATTTCTGTCTTTTAACTTTTTTATGTTATCTTTAATTTCCTAAATATCCCTTTTAACTTCTTGCTAGAAGTCTTAGATAGCTGTGGTTAGTTTTACGATTGCTTCTGTAATAGACTGTAAAGGTCTGGGCTTAAAGCCCAGTCTTCAGTATTGTGTTCGCAACTAAGGGAGCCTGTATAGTGCTAGATTGAGCAGTCACAAGGGACTTGTTCAATTCGTACTCTTTTGCCGCAATAGCTAAAGGGCCCAGACAACCGGTATGTCTGCAGCTAGCACCTGCGATAGCCCAATCGAGCTAGACCATAACATAGACATAGATATACACTATATAAAAGCATCTACTTGCTAAATAGAAGAACCTATAATAGCCTTAATAATATCTTAAAATAGTTACTATTAGTTTAATAGCGCCTACTAGATATATATAACTCTTGTGATCTTTCTAGATATACTTCCACAATAAAAGCAGGGGAAGCGCAAGAGAGAAGCTTTTTAGCGAGCTAAAGTAAATACTAACTAATAGCTATAGCTACTTCTAGGTTATAATATAATGCTAGATAATAGAAATTCTTAATTAGATGCTTTACAATAAATAAAACTAATACTATTAGGAGTCCCACTATTAAGCCTAATAGTTAGCTAAATAATAAAACAATAAACACACATAACTAACCAATAAACTAATAGCTATTCTATGTTAGGCGCCAGGAACGTGCTCTATGCTTAAGTGAATCCAAGGAAAAGTTAGAAGCTTATTAGATAATATCTTGATGCTATTTTGCTTAACTGCGGCGGACTGCCCTGTATAACTAGAGGCAATAAGCGTAGATAAGTTGCCTTTTTGGCAAGCTGCTTAACTAACGCCTAAATTAGGGATCTAATGTGAGCATCACATAAATAAACCAACTCTACTAATTGTCCATAAGCATTTTGTGTTAACTCCTCCGGGTGGGACGCAATGCATTTTGGGGCATGACTGAAACGCGGGGGGCTAATCTGACCGAATCAGAAGAGGCGGGGTTATGTATAAGGAGTGTTACGGAGGATTATTCGTTCTAATACGGTCGTGCTTTTATCTGTTGTTGGTTATGATACCAGGGGGTCTGATGCCAATCATAACAGCGAACGAACCAGTCACACATGAAGGGAAACTACTTGGCGCCCAACAAGCTAGTCTTGGATATAAATAACCACCTAGGAGCGTTTGACCCAAACAATACTTCGAAAACTGCTTGCAACCCCCCAGAATCCCAAGGGGGTAAGGTCATCAATGCACCAGCCAGTGTAGCTTATTCGTTAGCCGAAAAGGTATAACATATATGTCTTAACGCCATCGTTGACTATTGACGCTAGAGTCTCCACCTTAGATTGCAGATGCGGTAGCTTCAGAGACCCAATCAACTACACGACTTACACTGGTTGATCAACTTAGTGTATTACACTCAACTAAATCAACTAAATCAGGACAATCCTGACTAATCAATTAAACTAAATTTGGGCCTCTCGTGTACGTGGATTTAGTTGATTTCAGTGTAACTGTTGATGGTTAAAGGGCTGCACATTTGATCTCGAACTTAGCTTCAGGGTAGGTTCGGCTGCGGGCGAGACGACAAGTCAGCTTCCTCCCCCTATTCTACATCCGTAATTTGTATTCTAACCAAAGTGCCTTAAGGTAGAGCCTCCGCTACTGCGTCGTGCGTCTGTTGATCCTTGGTTGATTGACTTCGGCATCTTTTTACCCATCTTGGAACCGTATTGCCATGTTTTGAATGCCGTGTAGCGGAACGATGGCTGATGCCTAGTTTATTGAAATATCTTCCTGCTAGCTAGCACCTGCTTGATCATCACATAACACCTATTTCTGGCCATCTACAACAAGTATCATCGCTTCTTTTCTGTAAGGGGTCGCCGGTCGGCCCCAGTAAGTTCCGTAAGGGGACACGCGGCTCATTCAGCTAACAAAAAAGAGAGAGCAGACGTTCTCGAGGGGTGGACTCTCTACTATGGTGGTTAACTGGGCAGTCAATGCTCAGGGGCTGGTTGTGAGACCCTCATTTGGTGGCGTTATCAGCATTGCCATCAACCCAGGTGCACGGCAACGAGTTAGTCCGTGACACTTTCACATTATGTCTTTATGTTTACTATGACCATGAGCGCTTCGGAATTCCTAGAATCGTCCCCAATTTCTATCGATGATGTCCCAATTGACTTCGAACTCCCAGTGCCTTCCACGCCTGCTTCTTCTGCCGAGAGCTCATTGACGCCGTTCTCCCCGCCGCCGACGACATTGCCCACTCCTGATAAGTACGATACGCGTCTTTGGGGACATTTTCCGGGTTGGGTATGGTCAGAAAGAAGCAAAGACAACTACTCATGGGCTTGGGAATATGGATACGACATACAACATGACGACGAGCGCAGATGGGTCTGCAAGCCGTGTATTCAGAAGAACGACCCCAGACCTAAGAATTTCGTTGCTATTGGCCTTCAGAATGCGCTGAATCACTTATACAAGGATCACGGAATATCTGCACCAGATAACAAGACAAAGTCCGGCTTGCAAAAGAAAGCCGAGGAGAAGCCAGGGAGCAAGAGGCCAAGATCGATTGTGGATATATGGAAGCTCGACCCTTTAAGACCTCGAGAACAGGCGATTGCCAACTCTATGATACGCGGATTTAATCGAAATCACTTTCAACGTCTCCTGATCGAGTGGATAGTCGACACGAATCAGCCCTTTAGTGTTGTTGAACATGAGAGACTCCGGGATATCTTCGAATACCTTAACCCTGCAGTCAAGATCACGAACGCCAACATCTCTGATACCACAGTTCGCGCGCTCATCAACTCCGAATTTAAAAAGCACAAGGCGCGCGTCATTGAAGCCCTGCGAAAGAGCCCCGGCTTAATACACGTCAGCTTTGACGGATGGAGGGCGCGGAATCGACACTCGTTATACGGTATCGTGTGCTTCTTCAGGGACGAGAATAGCAAGCCCCACAAGGTCGCTCTGGGGGTCCCCGAAGTCCGCAGACATTCGGGGAACAACATTGCAACAGAAGTCCTTTATACCATCGAGGCTTTTGGCATCGAGGAGAATATTGGGTATTTTACCCTTGACAATGCCGAGAACAACGACACAGCACTTGAGGCTATTGGCAAAAAGCTCGGCTTCAATGGCGCTCGAAGGCGAGGCCGCTGCTTCGGCCATATAGTCAATCTGTCTGCGAAGGCACTACTGTTCGGGAAGGATACAGACGCGTTCGAAGAACAACTTTCTGGTGCAGAAGCGCTGTCTGAAGCCGAATACGAACTTTGGCGACAGAAAGGGCCGGTTGGGAAGCTCCATAATTTCGTCGTGGATGTTGATCGATCGGACAGACTGACATACCTGTTGAAAGAACTTCAAGAGTACGACATATCCATGTCGGACGATCCGAAAATACGGTCAAAAAGCCCCGTCTCGGTAGTGCTAGATAACGATACGCGCTGGCTTTCCCAGCTCTATATGATCCGCCGCGCCTTGAGACTTCGAAGGTACTTCGAACTGCTAGTCGCGAAGTTCCGAATCCAATGGGAGGAGGAGAATACATCAAAAAGAACTGGCCAGTTGAAAAAGTCGGCTGTCCGGCCTCGAATCCTTAGAGACGAGAACCAACTTACGGCCAACGATTGGTCTGTACTTCAACACTTCGCGACGATCCTTGGATACTATGAAGATGCAGTCAAGACTCTAGAAGGCGACGGTTTAATCAGGAAACGCAAGAGGGGTTATACTGGTTCATATGGGAACGTTTGGGATGTGATCAATGGGTTTGAATTCCTGCTTGGCAAGCTCGAAAAATATAAGGCGATGGCAAAAGATTTTCCTGACCCCGAACAGTTCAGGATCAGCATAAATATGGCCTGGGAGAAATTAGACAAGTATTACACTATTCTCGACACAACACCGATATATTATACCGCCCTCGCACTCCACCCGGCATACAGATGGGGATGGTTCGAGCAGGCCTGGGTACATAAGCCCGACTGGATCAGATCTGCAAAAAGGATAGTTCAAGAAGTGTGGGACGAGTCCTATCGAGATTTCCATATTGTGGTGGCCTCAAATGACGAGCCTGTTGCAAAACGACAGAAGCAATACTACAATGCCTTCGAAGAGCATTGCGAACAGTCCCGTATCGACTCCATACAGACAGAGCCTCTACTGGACGACGACACGATTGGCGACGAATACGAACGATGGCAATCGAGCCATGAGAGCACCGACAAGACTGTGCGAGATCCGATAGCGTATTGGCATGAGAAGCGCCTGCAATACCCTCGTCTCTCCCGAATGGCCCTCGACTTTGTCACAATACAATCAATGTCTGCAGAATGTGAGAGGATGTTCTCGGCAGCAGGGCAGATGGTTGTTCCCCAACGGTGCAATCTTCAGGCGCAAACAGTTGGGATGTGTCAGGTATTGAGGTCGTGGTTTCGGGCAGGCATTATCAACGACCTAGATCCGTTATTTCTCTCGATCATAGAGGAGAAGAAAGAGCTCGAGGGCATCCATCTTAATGATGATGAGTTCAGAAGACGGGAGCTATCGTGGCTCGCTGCCGCGGCGAAAACAGCTGGCCATTGAAGAGGCGATTCGAGTGCTACAAGAGTGAATGAAGGGAAGGGGACGGGAGCAGCCGAAGGTAGATTCGCACCAGAGGAGCCTCGGGAAGCCCTACTTGTTGTACCAGCCAGCAAAAGTGGACATCACCTCCTTCTAAGAGGGAGGTATTTGTTAGAATATGTCGTCTCTGACACTTTTTAATGCGAGGGGATGGTTAGCGTCACTGTGGCCAACCCTGACACGGGCGCGATGAGATCAACTCAAGAGATAATGCCACTATATTGCACGAAAACCAAGATGAAGAGGAAAGAGGTATGAGCAAGCGCGTGGACGTGTAGACGCGTTAACTTAGTGCCATCATGCGCTGCCCCACTACGCCGCGACTCTGGATGATGCCGCCACAAACCTCCATCCACTGAAGTCAACTACACTTAAATCAACTACATTTGAGGTGTCCGTTGATACACTACATTCAAAGTTTCATTACTAATCTACACTTACTCTAAATTGACAGATGCCGTGTAGTTGATTTAGTTGATTGGGTCTCTGGGTAGCTTGTTACCATTGGCGGAATACTGGGCTATACTGACGCACAGAGGATGAAAGACTCTCAAGATGTCTGTTGGTGTTTAAAGCATCTTTAACATCCCAGTATACTATATGTATATAGAGAGAGTATAGCACATAAACATGCCTTACAGTACAGCACAGTCCCCAGACAGCCATTTCTGGTAACACTGGTGCAAAGTCTACCACCCATATATGCGCGAAAAAAAGAAAATATTAATCAGATGTGGAAGAATAGGCGGGTGTCAATCTGAAGTTGCTTAACCCAGAAAATACAATGTGGTATTGCTTGGGGGAGGGGGCGAGTCTCGTTGCTGGAACTTCAAGATAACTACTTTGCTATGTTTCTCTTTTGTTGCTAGAATTCTCGGCAGAAGGCCCAACCCTAGCCACGTGTAGTTTGCGGCTTCCAACAAGCATACTAGATGCTCTTTAGAAGTATTATACATACAAATACTCTGTAACGCTAGTATTTGTCGCGTGGATGCCTAGACATTAATTCACATTAGCTTAGATTCATTTTGATAACGCGAACGAATAATTCATCAATAAAGCATAATCCATCTATCCGTTCAATGGTTGTTCTCGTTGTTCTTGATTGTAAATGTGAAGTTTGAGACCACACATCTGTAACTGTTTCTCCAGATACTTCGCTGTTTTCCGAAAGCTAGCAATGCCCTGGTAACAAGCTCCGCTTTCGAGGTGCTGAACCAGCCCGCTCACTGTCGTAAACGCCAGGATGATCTTTGACGTGCCGGAATTTTTGTCAGCCAAATTGGCTGGACAAAAAACAAATAATTTGTAGTGATCTGCGGACTGCAGATGATGTTGGAGAGCCTGTTGTGTAGGGAAAGGGCGACGACTTGGGTTGCAAAATGGACACCAACAATATGATGATTGGGGAACGGCAACGGCCCAGTCTTTCACGCTGCCCTCTGGTCACCAAATTTTCCGTGTCATGGTGAATTACCATTTTCCTAATTATATCATAATCCATACCAGATGAACAAGCTCCGCTCTCGAGGTGATGAAGCAAGGACCACAGAATCTAACCGGAGGGTGATCAAGCACACAATCCTTTGCGTGCACCAGCAACCCTACAATAGGACTTTACTGTAGGGCCTATAACCTACCACAGTCAAATATGGCTAAGAACAAGGGAAAGGAAACGTGCGTTCACACAAAAGAATTTGGGCGCTTACGCCTGTTTTGGCCAACCCCGACATTTCCCGTCACCGGGCTGGCTTGGCTAGCATCCGTGCCACGGCAAGGGCAAGGGATGCTACGGCTAGCCACAGTGTCATTTCTAGGGGTAGGCAGAAGAGCAACTGGAACTCGAGTGCGGCTGTTGAGTCCGTTGACGCGTGGAGAGTGATGCTGGGGCTTGCGGGCGAATAAGAACAGCGCAGAACTTGTAGTGTTGTTAATAATACCAACTTGCAGAAAATAACATAAAAACCTCGCCAGCTCTTCCCTTTTTCATTTAAATTTATTTTTTTCTTTAGATTTGTTGTTCTTCTTCTTCTTCTTCTTCTCCTCCTCCTCCTCCTTTCTTTTCATCCCTCTGATGACTGCCTTCACTAAGATCTCGAAGGTCACCCCTTTCGTGTGTCTGAGCGAAGTAATTATCAAGAAGTCAGGAGCCTAAGCCCTATTTGAACTTGCGCTCGTCAGCACGCCCGTTGGCGTTCTAGTCGGCATCATCGTTGTTGGAAAGCTGCCCAGCTCATCAGCAAAGTCTGTTCCACATATTCGCTCCGAGACGAGGTCTGCTTACGCTCGGTGGCAGGTTCTCCACCTGGCTCCCCCAACCACTCTCGTTCGGGCCCAATGTCAGCTCTAGCACGCCGCCGTTTCGATAGAAGTCGTGAGTAATCCAGCTCTTGGTGTATAGCTTGCCATTAAGGGTGGCGTTCTGGATATAGATGTTCATGTAGCCGGCGTCGAAGTTGATGTTGCGTACGGTCGCAGTCTTGCCTGTTAACGCGTTGGTCACATTGACCTCGCGGAAAAATGGCGGGTTGATGAGGTAAACGTCCTGCCCGCCCATCGGCCACAAGCCCATCATGGCCAGCGTGCCGTACGAGCCCATCGCGCCGGAGTCATCATTACCTGGTAGGCCGCCAACTGTGTCGTTATATTGGGTTGTGATATAGCGGTGCTGATACTGTGAGGAGAGGCCTGGTCGTCCGGCGTAATGGAAGAGGTAGACCGACAGAAATGCTTGCTCATCACCATAATACAGCAAGTCGTTGTCATGGAGGAACTGCAGCCGTCGCACGAATTCATCCGGGCCACCGAGCTTTGTGATAAGAGAGTCCATTTCGTGAGGGACGTAGAAGGTGTATAGCCAGGCACTTCCCTCGTATGTCTAAAGTAGCATCAGCAGCAGTCCTTTGATTATGGACACTTTCCATCCAGAAGAGATCTCACAGCAATGTTGTCGAACAGATAGCAATATGAATCTTCCCATGGATGCGAGCACAGGCTAGGAGTCTGGAAACCGAATGTGCCGTTTAAGTACCTCGGCTGCAGAAAGCCCTTGAATCCGCGGTCTTTAATATCCTCATTGAACAGATTTTTCCAATTTTGGGAGCGTTTAAGGTACTTCCTGGCATCATCGGGCTTCTGCATATCTTTGGCTATCTGTGCAATACAGAAATCGTCATATGCATACTCAACTGTGCGACTAATGGAGAGATGTAACCGAGGACCTTTTCCGATTTAGTCCAACCGTAACGAAGCACAAGAAGCGTGATTTTACTCACAATGGGGATCAAGGTCATCAGTGGGAATATAGCCGAGTTCCTTCCAGCTGCGCAAACCACCACGGCCCTCGACTGCGCAATTTGCGGACTCATCTGTTGGCGAGTTACTTTGAGCTTCTGTGAAACATAATGGGAGATTTTAACCTTCGGCATCCGAAACCACAGCCTTGTAGCCAGTCGTCCAGTCAACGTTGTCATTGAGACCTTTGATGTACGCGTCGGCCAGAACGACATCTGCATTACTGCCGCCTTGTGTATAGCCTTTACATAGACTCATCCTACAATCGGGAAGCTTTCCTTCATGGCGGTAGATGTCGATCAGACTTCGAACCATTCGAGTTTGGCTTAGAGGGTCGAGAAGAGTGATGAGCGGATGGGTGCTACGGAATGAGTCCCATATGCAGTAATAAGAGTCGTAGTCTTTCCGGCCCTCGTCAGCGCACCAGGGCTCTTAAAAGAAGTTGCGCCGTTTACTCACAAGGCTCGTCGCTCTTCCACAAGGGATTTTCGCCTGTGTAGTCCTGAGGCGAGATCATAGCTCGGTATATGCCCGACCAAAATATGGTCTGCAGCGACTTGTCGACACCGATAGGGTCGATGTTGACAACTTCCATCTTCTTGCGCCAGGCATCTTCGGCTAAGGACTGTGTCTTGTTAAAGTCGAAGGTGGGAATCTCATTCTCAGCGTTGTTGCACGCCTGGTCTTCACTGATAAAGGACATACCAACTCTCGCGAAAATTTGATTCTTATGATCCGGTGTCTTGAATTGCACAAACGCACCGGCCGTCTGATCCTCACGAAAGCTACCAACGTTGATGCTTTTGGAGAACGTGGCCTTGCCGTTCACGAAGACACCAGCATCTTTGACCTTTGCCCCTGCAAAGTCCGCACATGTGTATAGCACGTAGTTTCCGTTGTTTTCGTCACTGAATGAAGAGCCGAACCCGCCAGAAGCCTTAATGCGACCAGAAGATGCATCAACGGACGCGTTTGCCCTGCTCCGCGAGTTACGCAGGTCTATCAGATCCAGCAAGATCAGGGGTTGAGAGGGGATTTTTTCTCCGCCTAAGACCTCTGGAAAAGTAAATCGGAACAAAGTGGTATGATTGGACACTGTCATGTCAGCCGTGATAGCTGTATCCAATGACAACGTGAAGTAGCCTGGCTTGGCAACGACGCTCTTTGGCTTAGGGTTCGTCCCGCGGTCGTTCTTTGTGAAGTGGCATTGAAGCGGATCTCCATCGGGGCATCCGCTTTGAGGGAAAAGAGGAAAGTTTCCAAGAGAAGCCCACTTTGTTTCGTGTCAGCTCTGAGATAAGCCGAAAGACACAAGTACTGCTACTGCATCACCACTCACCCCTCCAGTGCCACTGTCGTGCATATGTGAAAAGCCGTTAACTAGGAGCGAGCTGTTTAGCCCTATAATTCACTTGCAGAGTTCTGAGCCAGAGCGCTGTTTGGCGTGGGAAATGCAGACCTTTACGGCCATCAAAAGAAAAACCTCCATTATTATTCGATTCCGAGTCAGCCACAGCCTTGGCCATTCCAAAGGGTAGCGTGGCTCCAGGAAAGACGTTCCCTGCTTCTCGTTATCTTCCAGAACTTGGCATGTTGCAAATATGGAGCCTACCACCATTAGACGTGCCAATCAGGGGATTGACATAGTCGAGCGGATCGTACTTGGCGCTAGCAACTGACCCGAATGTCACCGCTGCTGCGAAGAGCAAATTATAGATACCCATCTGACAAATCTTTGCCCTCGCGAATTGCGGAGTTGCGGCGAAGCGTAAAAAAAAAAAAGAGTCTGGTAGCCGTGAGGTCGAAGGATTACAGACTTCTTTAAATATTTCCCTATGTTACCCATCCATCGAGATCCAATAAACGGTAGTAACCTAAGGCGCTGCCTGGCTTCGCGAAAGTGGACAAGCATGGAAGCCTAGAAGTCGGCGTCTAAAGTGCGAAGGATGCAGATAGTAGTTCTAGCCCCATTTCGTATGCGCTGGAGACACTCATGAAGTTCTGAGAGGATTCCTGCGATGAAAGGGATCAACCGATCGCTTTGCCATTTTAACGAAGCGTACTCATCGAGTCTCCACAAGCATTCAATAACTACAGGCTTAGCTCTGTTGGGGAACGCGAAGTCGAGAGGTGATCGGGTTTTGCGACAGGGGAAGGGACGCCTAGGGAACAATGTCTGTCGTTATTGGAAGGTGATGTCAAATTGCCCCCCCCCAGACTTTCCCTGACTTCTGGTGCGTTTTTCACAGATGAGCCAATAGAAACGTGTTGGACCCTGGCGATCCGCACCAGAAGTCATCGGCAAGGGTCTTAGCTGGAGCGGTGGACCCGCAGACCAGCCCCCAACCTGTATTGGTGCGGGAAACGGTGAGTTGCAACGCAGGGACTTGAAATACATTTTACTCGAGCCCGTGACAAAATTCGTTTGCCTGCAGCGTAACACCTGGATAAACCGATAGTTATAGGTCTAGATTTTCGTCTTAGAATACTCTTATGGTCTGCTATGTAAGCGAACCAATCAGAGACAGAATTTATATGACTATTTACCCGCTGCGTACTGGCAGTGCGGAGATCATAAGTATAGTGTGGCCCACGGCCGACTTCCTAAAAAAAGCGTTTATACGCTCGGCACAATCCCGTCCGCTTGTAAGTCTGGGACTAACGCGCCCCGATGTAACGCATTGTTACCGTTCATGATGGGATGCTGCTGGATGGAGCTTTGACATGGAAACAGGCTCAGAAGGCTTGGCCCGGATAACCGTCCTCCGCCGTCGAATACTCGGGGTGATATTGGCGGACAGTTGCCATCGGCGCGTTGATTCCTTCTCCAGATAGTAGTTGCCTCAGTGTGAGACCCGACGATGCTGTGGTTATCACTAGCAAGCCATCAAATGGCAGGACATGAACATCACGCTGAAGATCATTTGAGCATCTTCAGGGGTATGTCTCCGATGCCTTCTTACAACTGAAGCGAGTGGCAGGCTGCGAAGGACTTGTCCTGCACATCTCCTGCGGCAGTATGATCATGTTTTGCGTCGTATTATCAACAATAGCTGCAACGTTGTACAGACACTGCAGCGTTGCAGAGCCTTGCTCAACCAGATTGATCTTGATGGACATGGACGCGCAGCTCTGTGCAGTGTTGAGTTCAACTGAGCTTGGTCTGAAGCTGAGGAGCTCTGCTTTTGCTGACACAGGCCAGGGGAAATTCTCCGCAAATCGCCATAACGAGGATTGTTACCTGCCTTTTGCGTAGGAATCTGCTCCGTCTCTGGAACGCCAGCTTACATCAGCTTTAGTATGTGTGCGAGCCGCGTTGGATCTCATGACCTTTTGGTTGACAAGTACATCTTTGACAATTTTACTATGAGGCTGTCAATCTTCAATAAAATTCTTTTATAAATACGGCGGCATCGGTCTGAATCTATCAAGTTTTGTTTTTTGTTCTTGGTAACCAGGGTTCCAACTCAAATATACCAGACCAGAGATTCTCAATTTACCTCAGGGGAAGCTGAACTAATTGGCCGGTGCCACAATAACCTTAAAACTGCTTTTCTTTCCCCATACAAACGGAGCTACCGTCAACAATAATATGAAGTCGCGGTCGGCTCTCATCACAGTCGCAGGACTGGTCAGCACGGCCGCTGCCGGCCAAGAGAAACTCCTCCCCCTCCCGCCCATGGGCTTCAGCGCCTGGACTGCCTATGGGTTGGGTGCCCGGGATCAGAATTTCCGTGATATCGCGGATACCTGGAGTAAAAATGGCCTGCACGCCGCCGGCTATAACCGCATCAACTTGGACGACGGCTGGCAACAACTACGTCGTGCGGATAACAATTCCTTGGTCCCAAATTCCAGGAACTTCCCTTACGGCTTCCGCGCGCTCACGGACTACCTTACCAACAAGGGCTTCAAACCCGGCATATATACTGCCGCGGGCATGCACACCTGCGGGGCCAACCCCATACCTGAAAGGTCATACCCCGGTTCCTTGGGCTACGAGGACATAGACTACAAGGACTTTGAGAACTGGGGCTTTGAGTATATCAAGTTGGATGCCTGCCACATGCCCGAGGTCAGGGGACCTGACAACTGGCCCGCTGGAGTTCCCACCCCCGTCCACAACGAATCGGTCTACCGCGAGGTGTATGGCAAATGGGCCGGGATTCTTGCCAAGTCCAGGAAGCCCATGGTTCTGTCCAACTCGGCTCCGGCCAGCTTCTATCCCGAAGTTTGCACGAACCTCGCCGATTGGTATACCGTCATGGGCTGGGTCCAAAAGTTTAGTGGGCTGGCTCGCCACGGGGTTGATACTGACGGCTCCTGGGGCAACGTAATGAGAAGCTACTCCTTTAATAACCGCCTGGCCCGTTACCAGAAGGTCGGCTTCTACAACGACCCGGACTTTCTCCACGCTGGAAGCCAGACTCCCGACGAGCGGAAGAGCCAATTCGCTCTTTGGTGCAGTTTCTCTGCGCCATTGATCATCGGCGACGCATTTGGGGAGAGGCTAAATGAATATAACTATCTGATCAACAAGGACCTGATTGCTATCAACCAGGACAAGCTTGTCCAGCAGGCCACCCTGGTGAGCAACGACGGCACCTGGGATGTCCTGACTAAGAGCCTTGATGGCGGCGACCGTGTTCTCACTATCCTAAACAAGGGCGCCTCCGCTGGTAACATCAATGTCTCCTGGGAGAGGATCGGCCTGTCGTCCAAGGCTCTGCGCACCAGCAAGAAGTTCTCTGTCAAGGATCTGTGGACCGGCAAGAGCCTTCAGGTTGTATTTAAGGACGGACATATCGGCAGCACTAACACGTTTGCCGTCGGCGTTGGCGGCATCACTGCCCGGGGCGTTCCCTCCCACGGCACCGCCGTCTTCCGCATTGGCAAGTCCGATAGCCCTGTCACGCCCACCGGTCTCATCTTCACCACCGCCGGCAAGACAGAGCAAGGGACCGCCTATGGGTCACATGAGGAGCAGAAGTGCCTCACCGACAACGAGTCCGGCAATGTGACTTTTGCTACCTGCGATGGCTCGGATGCTCAGACCTGGAGGGTCCGCCCCGACGGCCGTATTAACAGCTTGCTCCGCCCGAATGAGTGCATCGTCGATGCCTGGGGCAAGATTCTGTCTCTCCAGTCTGGCTGCCAGTCTGATACCTGGAGATACGATATCTCTGGCAACCTGATCAACGGCAAATCCAAGAACTGCCTAACTAAGAAGGATTATGGTGCCGCCACTGCTGCTAAGTGTGGCAACGAGCTTAATAGTCAGGTTGTGGCTCTGCCTATTGGTGTTACTGTGGTTGGCCAGTGATGGATATTCATGTTGAGACTGGAAGAGTTATAGGTAGCGCCTGTTTTGCTAGTTTCAGTAACGCTTTGCCTCGTTTTTGTTTGTTCCGATGAACAGAGCATTTAATTCGGCAATTCTTGCCACGCTATGACAGTCATAGTTAGCTATATTCTGTACCATGGCTCACGGGTAGTTGCTCGTGACGAGTTTATTGTTCTTTAATTCTGGGCGGGACATTTCTACGCCCTCTTTAACACCAGTGAATTCCCTTCGTCCTGTAACGGCGTAACACTTTGTTTAATAAGCAAATGCCTTCGTATTGTCTATCTAGAGCTGAGGAAAACATGAGGAAAGCAGGTTCGAGGCGAGCTTCGAGCTTGCGTGTATACGTTTAGACTTCCTATCCATACTCTATACTCCATACAGGTCTATATGGAATATGGAATATGGAATGAACCCTGTATGGAAGTTATTCTATGCGCGTGAAATACTCCTACATATTCACATTTCAGTCATAAGATTCTCGGAATTCTGGTAATTTTACTCATTTTCTTGCTCTCTCAAACATCAGTTGCTAGCAGCGCTGAATCTGAAGCATAATCCGGTTAAAGAACCGCTTTGAGACACCATGAAACAACCTACAGCACTGGGACTAATAGTTTTCGCAAACTACTGAAGTATTCCATAGGTATGGGATATGGAATACGTGTATGGAATACTTTTGTATGGAAGACCGTATCCCATAGGCGTATGGATAATAATCCTGTATACGTTGCTGGTTAGCGACTTGGGACACGATTAATTTACTTGCTTATCTAGGAACTGCACTGGCGCCGAAGCTCCAAGCCCGATAGAGCCGGGTCCAGAGCATCAAGCCTAGCTCATGATATCATAGCTAGATTCAGTAGCAGCCTCGTGATATTATTGCACGATACGAGCCGTAATGATAGCATGACAAGCCTAATACTCATATCAGTAAAATGGTCTGATGTTAATACCGGCGGCCTAGAGGTGGAGACTAGAGCACATCCCTACCTACCCCAAATGGCAGCTGTGGCTGCTCTCGTTAAAACAATGTACAGAGATACTGCCGCCCCTATCGACAACGACCATGTTAGTTACACAAGATTCCAGAGCATTATACCGTTTAGGTAACGTTACAGTACTTCTCAATAGTACAACATGTCTACTAGCTTATATTTCCTCGGGTATGCAAGCCTTCCCAGCCTGCTACGTTTGCGGAAATGGAGTGATGGATACACCCTGTCATTTGGTAATGTGCTACCGAAGATGACGACGCGTCATTGGCAACTTTCTCAACGTAATTGGGACAGGCAGATATTGGAACTACTTACCCGTCGGGTAATGGCAGAGAGTATCTAGACTGAAATATCGCATGGGGCCAAATCATGGGGATCCATATGAGTCCCCGGCAAAAATTCTAGACTTGTGTAAGCAGCGCCAATGTAGCAAATTGGTTGGGCGTATATCAATTGTCCACTATAAATACACGAATCATGTTCGGTTCATATTCCAACCTAGGCGCAGCTCTTAACTACTTTTTATAGCTGCCTAGCAAGATCAAATTACGCGAGACTAGAAGAGCAGTTTGATTTGGCGCCCTCTTTTTGCTATGATAAGCCCAGCATTTAAGCGGCTGACGTGGATACTGTCCATGTTGGTTATCGACGGTGTTCACTCTAGAACATGCTTGCCAGCTTACAACGCCCAAATCAGCTATTCTGGTTGCTATAGTGACTTCGGCGATCGTCGAATCCTCCAAGACCAGTTCATGGACTTGGGAAGCCTTAACAGTCCCCAGTATTGCGCTGACCTTTGCGGGTCTGACGGATATGAGTACAGTGGCGTCGAGTACACCACGTAAGCTTTTGAGGTTAACTTCTCATGCCTACAAGAACTCCCCTAACAAATTGACCGAACATCCTAGGCAGTGCTTCTGCGCACACGCCATTGCCGAGTCCGCCCAGAAAATTGACGAGAGCAAGTGTAATGCCAAATGCCCCGGTAATTCAAAGATTTCCTGTGGAGGTAACCTCGCGTAAGAAACGAATCGTTCATTTGCCCACACAAATAAACCTAACACTCCAACAGGATCAATGTATACGCAATTAAAAACCCCAAAAACCCTCCAAGAAGCCTAATGCTAGCAGACTGCACTCGGCAACCGCTCTGTTCTAATGACGTCTGTGATACCGGAAAGAGCATTCAAGACAGAGCAGCTGCTCTCATCAAGGAGATGACGCTGGATGAAAAGATCGCGAACAGTGGAAGTATGGACTGGTTTGGCCCGGTCGCGGGGGTCCTAAGGCTTGGTTTGCCTCAATATCGTTGGGCCAACGAGGCCTTACACGGCGTCGCTCGAGGTACTACTCAATTCAACACTCCATTCGGAGCGAATTTCAGCGCTGCGACCAGCTTCCCCATGCCCATCTCAATGGGTGCCGCATTTGACGACTCATTGATCAACGAAGTGGCAACTACGATCGGCACAGAGGCTCGTGCCTTTGCAAATAGCGGACGTATGGGCTTTGATTACTGGACGCCAAATATCAACCCGTACCGCGATCCCCGCTGGGGCAGAGGTCAGGAGACCCCTGGAGAAGACTCTTATCATATTCAAAAATACGTCTACAATTATGTGAGCGGCTTGCAGGGTGGTGTCAATCCAGAAGTCTACAAAGTCTTGGCAACTTGCAAGCACTATGCCGCTTACGATATTGAAACGGGTAGATTTACGATTGATGTCCGCCCGACCTTGCAGGATATGGCAGAATACTACCTCCCGATCTTTCGGACGTGCGTTAGAGATGCCAAAGCTGCCTCTATCATGTGTGCCTATAACGCAGTTAATGGTTCGCCTGCTTGCGGAAGCAAGTATCTTCTCAAAGACATCCTTCGTGACCACTGGAGTTTTAACGAGCCATTCAACTACGTTGTCTCTGACTGCGACGCCGTTCATAACACCAAGTTTTACGCTGACGATGTCGAGGGCGCAGCTGTCTCGTTAAACGCGGGTACCGATCTTGACTGTGGAACTACATATCCTCGGAACTTGCATGATAGTATTGCGTCTAATGGCACTACAGAGGCGACACTCGACAAGTCCCTGAACCGACTCTATTCAGCCTTGATCAAGGTTGGATATTTCAATCCTCCTGAACAATATAATTCTCTTGGCTGGAAAGATGTCAACACCACACAAGCTCAGCAACTTGCACACCGCGCTGCTACCGAGGGAATGGTTCTACTTAAGAACGACGGCATTCTTCCACTATCCAAGAATCTTTCGAAGGTAGCAGTGATCGGGCCATGGGCCGATGCGACGACCGAAATGCAAGGCAGTTCTGGTTATCGTGGCATTGCGCCGGTTCCCATCATTAGCCCACTCAGCGCTTTCCAAAGCCACTGGTCCGTCGTGAAATACAGTCGGGGTACAGGCATCAATACGGAGAACGGAGAGGATTTAGATGCAATCGAAGTAGCTAAGGCGTCGGATTACATCCTATATCTAGGAGGAATCGATGGGTCTATTGAGGACGAGGGCAACGATCGGCTTGACATAGCCTGGCCGCGCAATCAGCTGGACCTAGTCTCCAAACTATCCGCCCTTGGGAAGCCTCTAATCATTGTTCAGTTTGGCGGTGGCCAGGTAGATGACTCTGACCTAGTTAAGAATTCCAATGTCAACGCAATATTATGGGCAGGGTACCCAGGTCAAGCAGGCGGGAATGCCCTTTTCGATGTTCTTACAGGCGTAGCACCTCCGGCTGGAAGACTGCCCGTCACACAGTATGCTGCAAGCTATATCAATGGCAACAACATCAAGGATATGACCATGCGGCCGAGCTCGGGCGTTCCAGGAAGAACATATAAGTGGTATACGGGCGAGCCTGTTTTCCCGTTCGGTTACGGTCAGCACTATACCAACTTTTCCATTTCCTGGCAGTCAACGCCGAGCGAAGCATCCTATAATATCGGGACACTGGTAAAAAATACTCGGGGTTTCAAGGACCTGGCCAAGTTTGTGGACCTTGTTGTAAATGTCAACAATACGGGAGGAAACACAAACCTCTCTTCGGACTATGTCGGCTTGCTATTCCTGTCTTCCAATGCTGGGCCTTCACCACGTCCGATCAAGCAACTTGCTGCGTACGGGCGTCTATACAAGATTAGTGTTGGCTTCACTAAGCAGTTAAAACTTACAGTTAATCTGGGCTCGTTGGCGAGAGCGGATAGTAACGGCGACCTATATATCTATCCCGGAGATTATACTCTGGCTCTGGATAGTGACACCAAGATCACTTGGAAGTTTACGTTGACTGGTCAGGCGACCAAGATCGACACCCTTCCGAGACAATCCCCGTAGTCAATGCTGAAATGAACTCTACACTTGTGGCCATGTGGTTTATGAAACTGGGAAGGCTAGTTGTTAAGCCTTTTAGGCCTCGAGTCAGTCTTGGCCTGCGGCATTGCTTCTGAACAAGATATACTAATGGCAAACTCGGGCTATTCTTAACGAGGCTTGAATGCTTCTCCATGAGCACTATGTAAAGCGTAAATCCCTGTGAGATGAACTGATCAGTTGCGACAAAAAAAAATCCAAGAAGAAACGAGCGCGAAATGATGTTGCCTGAGCACGCCGTATTGATACCCTGATTAAGCCGACAACACAGCCACCGCATATCCCCAAAATGCCTGGACTATTAACTGTAGGTGGGTGTAATGGCTGGCTGCTGGAAACCTGTTATTTGCTGAAGTGAGGCATTGCTCCTTTTGGGACAGTGAGACGCCTGAGCAATGCATTCACTACACACGGCGGGTCGGGTGCTTTGTATAGGCACCGTTTGGTAGTGTTGACACTACCAGGACTTGCAAAAGCTAATTGGCGGCCCAATCAGCTAGACCGTGGTTGCCGTTGTCTGATTTAGATACCTCCGCCTGCAGGTCTTGCTTTGCTGGGTAGCAATAGTCTGTCTCGGCGAGTCCATTGGGGGTGCGGTCCTGGATCGGACCTGACTAGATAGTATCCTCGTTGATGGAGATGATTTTGTCGCCGCCGCCGTCGACGATGGCCGCGTGTAGTCTGCCGTTGCCTATGGGCAAGGCGCCAGTTGACTAGTCAGTCGCTGGCGCCGTATACCACAGGAATTGTAACCCGTCGAGGGCAGCCAAGGCCCGGGTACCCAGCCATGCCAGGACAATGGTGAGAGTCGGCTGCTTTATCAGTGCGGTTCCGGTCAATAGTGAAGATAGTGACCCAGTGATTTAAACTGTCGCCGTTCTTAGTTGTTACGCTCATGACTCTTATCCATGGGTTTGTCTGGAGACGCGGCCAAGACTGATGGCTGCATCACTTCGACGAATTGCCCATTGCCGCCCAAGACGGGTCTTTCGACCTTGTATATCTATCCTCATCTAATTGGGGCGGCTCCGATTTGGTCGTCGGGTTCTAATGCGGTGCGGCCAAGGCTGCCAGGATTGAAGTTCGATGTTTGGATGCGTAGCTTCAAGCCGTGGAGGAAGGACGATGCTCGGATCCGGGGTTTTGCGGGAAAACTGCGAAGGAATAGCTCCGCCGAACAGACGTCAAAGCGCCGCCGGTATATTAATCGTCGACTTCACATATTAAGGGCATACGAGCTGTTCTATCTAGTCACATTTAGCCCGTGGGTAGCTCCGGCTGGTCCTGTCACCTTACAATATGCTGACGGAAGTGCATAAGATTGAATGCGGACAGTAGATTCAATCTCGTATCCTTTTTGCATAAGAAGGTCAGGTTGATATGCGCAAGCTGCCACAGAGGCTCCGATAGACCTGCCCGTTGCAGCTTGGAATATTAGCTAATATCCTATTCTCCTATCAATTGCGTATCCGCTCCTGATCGTTTCTCTCTACGCGCAGGCGAGGTGTGAGAGCAAAGACACTTACAGCTCCACAACCTCCTGGCATGTGTGTACTTCTGACAATCTGCCGAGACTTGTCAGACACGTTCTCGACCGATTAATAGGCATCTGTCGGGTAATTCAGTAAACGCCGTCTGCCGTTACGCAGCTGGGTAAATGATTTGCAATAGGTTCGCTTATATAGCATACTCTGAGCGACGAACCGTAGGAACCTGTGTTGGTGTTACGCTGCGGGTGAATGGCTAACGCCGGAAACATGCAGTCCCCATCTTTGGGCTATTTCTGCGGGGTCGAAATTACACTGTTCGGTTGCCAGTAATAAGTTGCTCGTACATGGCTAGTACCAGGAATGTCCACTCTCCACACTACCTACCTTGGTAGGTAGGTATGTAGGTATGTAAACGCTGCTAGGTAAGGTAACCCGCTTCCGACGTACATGCCTCATTGTAACCCAGAGGTCTCAGAGGATAAACGGGAGAAACTTCCCTGGACCTACTGCAAAGGATAAGAATTATTGCGTCCCTAGCTTCACTTCGTCATGGAGGCTGCAAAATCCCGAGCTCAACTCTCCATCAGCGTTCCCACAAACATGGTGATAACCACCCTTATTTATTCCGTCTTCAGAGGGCTTCTAGCCCAGGCTGCCGCTGATGCCAGCAACTATTGGCCTGACCCGCACGCTTTACGAACGTTGCCTGATTGCACACGGGATCCGCTTCGTAGCACTCCCATATGCGACACGTCTTTGAGCCCTGACCAGCGTGTTGCACGATTCATCGGCAACTTCACTCTTCAAGAAAAGACTGACAACCTCTATTTCTATGCTCCAGGTGTTCGGAGATTGGGGCTTCCTCAATACATCTGGAGCGCCGAGACCCTTCATGGCGTCGCCGGTAGTGATATGTTTTTCGATCCTGTACCTGGTGTAAATTTTTCCTCGGCAACTTATTTTCCCATGCTAATTCTCATGGGAGCAGCCTTTAACGACAATCTTATTCACCGCGTTGTGAGCATTATTGGCAAGGAGGGCCGAGCTTTTGCCAATAGCAGATATTCCAGCTTTAACTTCTTTGGCCCTAATATTAGCACATTTAAAGATCCAAGATGGGGAAGAGGCATGGAGACACCTGGAGAAGATCCTTTTCACGCTTAGAACTATACATATAGCTTTATTACCGGTCTACAGGGAGGCGTTAACCCCGAGGAGATGCAGGTTATTGCCGCCTGTAAGCATTACGCTGTTTATGACGTTAAGGGAGGTTAATTTAATAATAGCTTTAACCCCACGCCGCAAGATCTTTCCGACTATTATATGCCCCCTTTTAAAGCTTGCACCCGAGACGCCAAGGCTGGTGCATTGATGTGCTCATATAGCGCTGTTAATGGTATCCCATCCTGTGCTAACAGCTACTTACTTTAGACCATTCTCCGAGAACATTGGGGGTGGTCTGAACCTCACCAATGGATTGTCGGAGATTGTGCCGCCGTCGATGCTGTCGCTACCCATCATCATTATGCCAAGAATGCTTCTGACGCAGCTGCTGCATCTCTAAATGCTGGAACTGATATTGAGTGCGGCACTGAGCATGCTTATAGCCACCTTAAGGACGACATCAGCCAGGGTCTTACTACCGAGCGGACGCTTGACAAGTCTCTTGCGCGGCTCTATCGCTCTCTGCTTTGAGTCGGGTACTTCGACAAAAAGTCATCGTACGCAAAGCTTAGCTGGTTAGACGTTAATACCGCTGACGCTCAGTCACTCGCCTATGAAGCCGCAGTAAAGGGCATAACGTTGCTTAAGAACAACAGCATCTTACCCTTGCCAAAGGAAGTTGCTAATGTTGCAATTATTGGCTCGTGGGCTAATAACCCTAACGCTATGCAATCGACTTATGCCGGCCCTGCTCCCTACTTGGTTAGCTCTTTGAAGGCTATGCAGACAAAATGGCACAATATTCAGCACGCTTACGGCGCCGACATGACAGGCAACAAAACTGGCAGATTCAACGAGTCTATTAACCTTGCTAAGTCGTCCAACTATATCATATACTGTGGCGGTCTTAATAAGCGTACCGAGACTAAAGACAGTGATCGTCGGGATCTTGTCTGGCCTGGCGGGCAGCTGCACCTTATCTCCAAACTGTCTGATCTGGGTAAGCTCTTAATCGTCGTGCAGTTTAGCGGTGGCCAATTGGACGATTCTGATCTCTTGTCCAATGCTGCCGTCAAGGCCATCGTGTGGGCTGGCTATCCCGGCCAGGAGGGCGGCAACGCTCTTCGGGATGTGATGGATGGGACACGGTCCATTGCCGGGAGACTTCCTGTCACGCAGTATCCCGCCGGATACGTCGACTACCATAGCATGCTTGATCCTGCGCTGCGGCCAGGTATTAGTACCGGAAATCCTGGGAGAACGTACAAATGGTTCAATAAGCCGGTGTTGCCGTTTGGCCACGGGCTGCATTACACCGATTTTAAATTTTCCTGGAAATCTGCCCCTAAAGAGACTTACAGTATCTCTGAACTTATCTCGGCTGTTCAGGCTGGTCAAGTTGTTGACAAGACTCCGTTTGCGACCGTTGCCATTAATGTGAAGAATGCTGGCGGTAAGGCAAAAATGACCTCCGATTATGTCGGTATGCTATTCCTGTCCACAAAGAACGCTGGCCCCGGGCCATACCCATTGAAGAGCCTTGTGACATATGGCCGCCTGCACGACATCAGAGTCGACCACACGGAGACCCTTACCCTGAAAATCCCGCTAGGAGGTCTTGCGCGCGCAGACACGGAGGGCAGTATAGTTATCTACCCCGGTGACTACACTCTCACCCTGGACAGCGACGCCCGCCTTTCCTTCAATTTCAAACTCACCGGCCGTGACACGGTGATCGAGACGGTGCCCGTGCCGCCTCCCGCCCCAGTTCCGTTGTCCTACCAGGGTTGTTACCAAGACAGCAGCTCCCGGATCCTCTCCATCCAGCTCCCCGACCTCCCCTCCACAAACTCGCCGCAGCAATGTGCTGACCAATGTCAAGAAGCCGGACACTTGTTCGCCGGCGTCGAATATGGGAACGTCAGTCCGCTGTTCTTCCCTTCCCCCAGTGCTGTCAGGCAACAAGCTAACACCATATGTCTCGCCAGTCAATGTTTTTGCGGAGACGTCATAGCCAAAGGTGCGGCTTTGCTGGACGACTCTAAGTGCGACTACAAGTGTTCGGGAAATAACAAAGAACTTTGCGGTGGTAACTACTCGTAGGTGTCTTTTTCGCCATAATATTGCACACTCTGAAGTTAATTTACAAGCTGCTGACATCATGCCAGTATCAACGGGTACAAGATCACGCCGCCCACAACCATTCAACCTCCTTTCTGGTCCAGCCAGTCCATGACTAACAAGTTCGCTGTGAGCTAATATGTATTGACGATCAGATGTCACCTGCTCTTCAGCTCTTTTCCCTTTCCCACGCTGGCACCCGGCGGTTACACTCGTTTGTCTATTTGTTGGAAGAATTGCATGTCTCTCCTCAAACCTCAGAGGCAAAAGTCATTGATTCTACGAAGAAATGACTCATCAGAATCGTATAACCCCGATTTTAATGTGCTTCGCCTATCGTGACTGCAGATGTCGAGCCACAGTAACAAGATGGCGGCGCGGCACGAAAGGACGGGAACAACGATTCATGGTGGCTGAAGGAACCAAAGAGTCGCATTTGGCGACCAAGTTAGCAAAAGCGAATGACACACTTCATTCAGAGGCCTGGGGCTCCGAGATTGCCGACCAGTTAAATTTCGTCAGCTGTAGCATTGTGTCGGAATGACCACTGTGCCACTCGCACAAAACAAGTATTTGTATCTTTATGCATGTAGTTATCGATGATTATATCTGACATACTGGCTATGCGCAATAGCGATTTATACTCCCCCCCCCCCCCCCTAACTTGGGAAGGTCCCACGTAGAAACTTTGAAAAGGCTGTCCCAGGAGAATCACCTGGGAGCTATATGCATGCGGGCCACAAATTGCTACGCAGCAACAACGGTCACGTTTTGATACTTTTACAGGCTCCAAACCACAACTTACAATACATTCCAGCTTCCAAGTTCATAGAAGATGCGGTGCGTGTCCCCCTCCTCTCTCCCCAACAATTTTATATATATATATATATATATATATATATATATATATTTTGTTGCGCAAGGCTTGGAATTCAAGTAGTTATGGCCGAAGCCGAAGTACACAGTCTCGGAAGCTCTTGCTTTCTGCGACATCCGCACGATATTGCCAATATATCGAGCCACATCAAAGTATGTGCCTCAAATCCTGTTTCCTTGTTGTTCTGCATTAGAGGCCGTTATGTTCCATCGATCCTGCAACAAGACATCTTTGGCCGCCCTTCTGGCGCATGTGGCATTAGGTATATTAATGATAGTCTGGCACACAACTATGAAGTCACATGAGATCGAGCATGACGACAACGAAAGTGCCAATTGTATTGAATGAGAATTATCTGAATAACAATTGAAAGAAGGGGATAAATGCAGCTATTTATCTTGTGAGCAGCTTTGCCGCCTCGGCGAAGTTGTAACAAGTAACCATATCTAATACAATCTCAAGACCAGGAGTCGTTGGCAGTACAATGCCGCGTCGCGTCATCGTAGCATTGCAAAGAGCAACGACTTACCCCCTCTTGAGTAGCTGACAGCTGATGGCCTGATGTGCCATTAAAAACCACACAGGAACTGATATGCGGGTCGTACGGCTGTGCAGCTGAGGTGTTATCAGCCACAATGGAAATATTTGCAGCGATTAATCCGACACGCAGCCATCGTTCCTAGTCCCGTTGTAGCACAAGGACACTAGGGTACGGCTGATAATTAATATTATGCCCTACAAACCTATCAATCGAGACCAGAAATGTAGACGCAGCGAGATGACTCGTTTACGCTTGAAGCGTTGCCGTGGACGAGTTACAAAGGTACGTTGATACTTTCACGCTCGGTAAACATGTGTCAGATATAATCATGGATAACTTACATGCATAAAGATACAACTATTTTTGTGCTAGTGGCACAGTGGTCATTCCGACACAATGCTGGATATCGATCTCTGCAATCAGATTAAAAATCACCTGAATTCGACAGTGACGTTGCCTTTCGTGCTCACTCATCAGATGTAACCTGATGATATCTTCGCTCTCACAATTTCTAATATATATTTGTAGCGGGTCGCAATGACTTTCCCGGCATCCAGTATCTCAGCAAGTGCAGAAAGCGTGCTTCCTCCCAAGGCGCACCCACCAAATTCCATCCGATCTGGATGTCTCCAATAACGGGTATTGTTGACGCAACAGAACTAGCTTACAGGGCGTATCGGCTAAGACTCTAACACATTAAAACAGAGAAAAGAGGAGGATCCGTTCTTAGAATCTTGCGTTCCCCACTAGTGAAGTTCATCGTTAGCAACACCGTTGTTCAATCATCATGGCGTCAAGTACTACCACCGAGATACCGGTCTTCCTCCCGTACACACCAGGGGTCCTAAGCATCATCGGACTCATCAATATTCTCTTCGGCCTCATGGTCGCCGGTATCACGGGAAAGCTCCTAAATATCCTCCTCGTGCCCATAGTCGTCTCCGCTGCGTGCGCACTAGGCAACGGCTTGGGTTACTATATCTATACCGACTATGCCGCCCTCAACAGGGCCATCGCATCCCCATTCGCGGATCTTTCTTGGCTGGTAAGTACGACGTTAGGGCATAGGTGACGGAGGCTGTATATTTCCTCCATCGTACTCTATTTTCAGTCCTCCCATCTTCATGTGACGCTGCTTGTTCCCAACTCCGTTCCTATCCTCATTCCAACCCCGACAGGTTATATCGCATTTCACTAACATAAGGGCCCATTTGCGCCGCTTCTATAGATTCAAGAAGCCGGACTCAACTTCTATGGCTACATAATCCTGACTTATATCGTCCGTGGCCGCGAACGCGTGATCTTCATGACGCTGTTCTGGGCGCTAATGGTCATTCTCGCCTGTTTCCGGGTGGCTATTCTGGTGGTCCGCATACACTTCATACTCGATAACAACTCCCCAGCCCTAGAACTAACATTAGGCTACCTGCATGTGGCTTACTTTATAACCATTGCCCTAATCGAGTGTGTAAGCGCTGTGTTCCTGCTGAGGACGTTCCGTATGGCACTCCGGTCATCGGAGTTCCTATCCAGTGACGCCTCCCATTTGCACTACCTCGTTCGCAGCACTGAAGTTCGCCTCTCTACGTTGGCGCTTATTGGCATCATGCGCGCCGTGGTATTCCCGTTGCAGTTCGTTTTTACGGAGGAGGGGCTGGCCGGCCAGTTAGATCACTTCGCGTCAATACTGGAGAGCCTGTTCCCTGTGGTCATGTTGTTAGTCCGTCGTCTGCTTTCGACACACTTGCACAACAACAATGGCCAGGGTCTGCTAACGCGGATGCATCTTTAAACAGCATCGACATTCTCGGCTCGCGCCGCTTGTTTGCCTCCAATAACTGCACGGGAAGCAATAGCTTCACACATAGACGGCCGCCTACGAGCACCTCGACAATATCATATATCGCCACCCCGCGCGTCGTGCGCAGCATAAAGGTCTCCAGTGGCGGCAAGCCATCCAACGCGATTACAGACACCGACATTGCCTCTAAGGGCGCCAGCGGCAGGATTAGGAAGACGACCGAGTTCAAGGTGCACGAGGGGAGCAGCGAGTGCCAGTGTCGCAAAGATTGGAGTTAGCGGCAAAGTCGGACATACCTGATGTGATGTCTGCTCTATTCAGCGCACGGATGTTGTCGGACAAGATATGTAAAAGGTCACCGAGGGACTGGCGAAGCAAACAACAAGTGGAAGCTAGACAAGCTTGTGTAGCAAATCAAGGTTAAACTGCAAGTTTTTCTCATATCATCTTTGTTTCCACCGTGAGACAGCATTATCATATTCTGTCCGAAATTATGTTTTGTAGACGCCCAAAAAGCTATATAAATGCCGTATTTTTTAACAAACAGACAAATTTTACCACGCTTTTCCGCGTAATGGGTCTGTTCCCATCTGCTCATTTACAACCTTGTCATAGAACCCTAACTTCCCAATTCCATAAGCTATTATAGAATAAGCTAAAGCCAAGCCCTTCTGATCACTTAGACACGTGGAGAGCACATAATTATTAGGCTTGGCCAATTTCACCATCTGCACATAGGCCTATCGGTCTTTCTACTTTTGTCTTTCTTCCTGGTCTACTGGTACTCTATCTTTGTTGTAACTCTTAGACGTCCCAAACTAGACAGGCATAATATTAAGAAAACTGAGAAACATTATAAGCTCTAGTGGTAACATACATTCGCCGTTCTAGTTAATAATAGCGGTAACCTTAAAGGATTTATTAATAATTATATTGCTGTGGAGAAAGTCTCTATAAGAGAGTAGAAATAGTCCATAATTATATTGTAATAACTAACTAGCTATTGCTTTAATTTAAGACGGGAACCTATTAACAGCTTAAAGAACTTTTTAAGCTAGCTCTCCTTCCATTAGACATAGAATTTTGTCTTGTCCACGCGGAAATCTAGCGTGCTTTGCCCAAGCCTTAAAGAAGTACATCGCTATGTTAAACGGTCTGCCGATATTTAGGAACGGACTAATATTATACTTGCTATTCTAAGTCCTAAAAATGGTTCCAATTTTGGAAAAACGCAAGGCAGTAATTTGTAGCTGTTGTTTGTAAATTAGAAAAAAAACTAAAGAGCAACAATACATATCGCAGTGCTAACTTATATAACATTTAGCCACTAACCCATAGAAGCTTTAGCGGTAGACTAAGGGAATCTAGCCCCTATGTGTCTTATACCCACCTGCAATATCTATAGCAGTATTCCCTGGGATAAATTCTATTAGGATAAATGGGACGCCAACAGGGTTATTCTCGTTAACCCTATACGCGAATACCTAGGGCACCGGAAGACTAGATATTCAATGGTCAGGTTGATGACAACGCTATTTTGGAGCAGCAACTTAGTTATCTCATGGTTTGCGATTTGGTGAGCCATTGAATGCCACACCAAGGGAGCAGGGAACTGGCCTTCAGTAGTTTTGATGTCGATGTCCCTCGTTGTAAGCAGCTTCATGGAGGCCCATGATAACGACGTCACGCCACGAACATCCTCGGCGTCAATATCAACGCCATTTTCAAGTGGCAGTTTGACGCTTTCGCTACCGTTTTGCACAGCAACAATGAGGGGGGGTTCGCCCCGTGAATTTCTAGCCTCCCTGTTGGCACCTTTTCCCATCAGAAGCCTCACAATAGGCTCGTCGGCTAAAGATATGCAAGCTATCACCAGAGGCGTTGCTTCCTCATCATCCTTGGCTTCGATATTGGAGCCGTTTTCAAGTAACAGCCTTGCGACGTCCTCGTGACCTTGCTGGACGGCCCACGACAGGGAGGTGAAACAAAAGAAGCCGTCTTTCGCCTCTGTCTCTGCCCCATTCTCGAGAAGTAATTGGACCTTACCAGGAAAACCACAAAATGCTGCCACCAGAAGAGACGTGGAACCCTTGAACCCATTGAGCTGTGTTTCGAACATGGTCACGAAGTATATGTGAAACCATAACAAGAAGCAGCTCAAGTTTGGATCACAGAGTTTTAATGCCGAGGATGTTATAGTAGCGTCTTTGACAAAACCGGCCTCGCGAAAGTGAGTTACCCAGTTCTTTGCCGAGTAATGCAAGAATCGATCGCTGTTTAAACAGTTCTCGGCGCCATATGCATTCGCATCTACCCAAGGGTCTGGATCAAGCGCATTCAAAAAACGCACGCAAACTTCGGAAAGTGTTGCGTGTGCTTCTCTAAGCGAAATAGATTTGTGCCATTGGAGGCTTAATGGACTTGCAGAAAATTCTGCATCTGCAAGGAGAAACTCGCGAGCAGTTTAATGGAGAAAATAAAGCCTGTCATGGTGAATTGTAATAGACAAGCCACACCAAGATCTGCGAGGCTTTTCAAAGTCTTTCTCGCTCTCCAGCTCGAGATCATACAGGGTCTTTATAGAACAGTCCATGTGCGCAACAATATTCATCTCTGAGAGGGTGAGCGGTTTATTTGCAGCCAAGATGATTTGCAATACCTTGCGGACAACTGGGTGATTCTTCGACCTGTTTAAAATCTGCTCATATGCCTCACTAACACTGCCAGGAAGGGTCGCAATAGCTGCCTCAACTCCGGAGCGAGTCATTATAGGCACCTCATTTTCCAGGTAGTCAAATACTAGGTAGACCCAGAGGTATGTACGATGCTTCATTTCCTTTAGGGTTTTGGTTAGACGGCTTCGAAGGTCAGGCGAGAGGTCAGCAGCTAAGCGTTTTACTCTATAGGTAATAACACGGTTCACCTCTTGGCTAATCGTTTCTGACTCCTCTTCACCAGATATATGAATCTTGGGGAGAGCCTTTTGCAAAACACGAAACCGAGACATGACATATTGGTAAGGGCGGCATGTAAAAAGGAATTTGAGCTTGATGTGACCTGGTTCTGTGTCGAGAAAGCGGGATATTAGATCCTTCATCAAGTCCCGAAACTCCGATCCAGCACACTCATCCAGGGCGTCAAGGACTATAATGATAGGTTCTTGCCTGAGGATCATTTATAGCCTTTTCTAAGATTTTTCACAATAAAGCCGTTGACGTCACCAATCTCCACTCTCACGGTAGTATGACATGGCATGTCGAATCAAGGACGGGTTCTGAGAGAATAATTGGTGAATCAAGGCGCATAAGGCTTGTCGAACAGTGTTTTGATCTTGATCCTTGAAAAAGAAGTAGCAGATGGTTGTATTTGATGATGTCGGCAAGCCCTGGTCGATTAGGTACTTGGCTAATACTGATTTTCCACAGCCAGGGTCTGCAGTTACCACAGGAGGGCCGGAATCGCTCTTTAACCACTCCTGGAAATGCGGATGCTCGAGAAACCACATGCAGGTTTCTTTAACCCTTTCTGCGATCCTCTCCTTGTACCACTCGTATGTAGTGCAACTTGCGCTAGTTGTGAGGAGGAAGCGCTGATGGAGCTTTTCTTCTTTTTCAGAAAGTCTCTCTTTAGCATAAGTTGTCTGAGCTTGCAGCTGCTCTGTTGCCTTTTCGAGTGTCTGCTTCACGTAGTCCCGGCTCTGTTTTGCAACAATCATGTGCTCCTTGGCCAACTCGTGGAGATCTACATGGAGCGAATTAGCCTCCATCTTTTGTCCAAGCTCAAGGGAATATAATTACCAAACACGATACTTGCCAGCTTCTTCTCCTTTACAATCCGATCCGGGCTTATGCGAATGAGAAGCTCTTTCGCATATGCTGCAGCTACCATAGCTGCATAGCCCTGCCAATCATCGTTCTTATGAGAATCCGAATAGTCACATATCCCGCGAATAACAAGGCATGGAAATGGGTTGACCAATCCTGCAGCTTCCATCTCGAAACATAAAACATCCTTCTCACTGGCAAGCTTGTCCCGAAGAGCGGCGTCCGTCATCAACTGGTTTGTGGACGCAATTAAGCCGTAATAAATTACAGGATTATCCTCGGCATGTGTCCTGATGCGTCTTGGCACTAAATTTGACAGTGTAAGAGCACAGGGTTCTATGCAATTTCCTTCGCCATGTATAATGTCGGCTTTAAAGAGGCGATCAGTTTCTGGCGTTGGGCGCTGGTATTCCTCTTTTAACCTTGGGTTCTTTTCCAGGACATTGTTGACAATTTCCTGGAGCTTATTTCCCTTTCTCTTGTGCTGAGCTTGAATTCCTGCTAATGCAGTTCGCAGGACTATTGGAGGCTGGTTTAAAAATCGTGTGTAATGAAATGCCTGGCCCTGGATCGATTTACCAAAGTCAAACTCAAACACACCACCTTCACCGTCTCGAGGTGCGCTAACCACAACATCACCTAGACGGATATCGCGCTTCAGACTTGGTACACCACCACCGATACCAACCATTAGACCTATCTTGATATTGGGAAAATTGCGCAGCAGGTGCGTCGACACACTGGCGGCAGAGGATATTCCATACTCTCCGTCTGGCAGCACAGCGATGACCACGTTATGCTTTCCGAGCCTCCCTAGCGTGTAGTCGTTTGTATCATTTGCTGAAATAAATTCTGGCAGTTCGTGCTCATCGTCCAGTACTTCCTGTGCGGCAACATACTCGGTTGCTATAGCACATACCCAGCCGACGGTGCAGTCGTGTGGGTTCGACATGATTGCGGACACAGGAAAAGTGTGAGGGATTCCATGACTAAACCCATCAGATGGAATACTTAAATAGTTTCTCCGCCGTTTTCCACGCACTGCTTCAATTCTGGCCAAGGGTGACGAGGACGAATAGCAAATGCAGCCCCTACCTAAGCGTCAGACAACGGTCGGCATCCTTGCCAGAAGTTTTGGCCATGTCGTGCAACATGATTCCAAGCCACCCACAGGGTTGGACTGGGAATTCGTTGCAGCAAGGGCTAATCAGGCTACTGCTATTCCTGCCGGTCCAAATTGCTCTCAGTGCCAGGCTGAGATGGTGCTTTCTCCTGCAGAAGTAGACTTGATGCTACCCCAAGTCTCCGGCTGCAAGTTGTATGTGTACGAGTCCAACTTTGTAAACACCATCTGGCATCGCTCACAGTGATCCTGATTTAAAAAGTTGTTTGTCCTACCACTTGATTCCTTGTCGTTCTCGAGGAAGTCCATCACAACCATTCATACTGCCAAGTTGATGGTAAACCAAGCATCTCGTTAGGAGGCTGATGGGTTTGAGGTTAGGAGGCAGGATACTGCCTAAATGATCTCTTTTACTTCCTGAAAATCCAAGAAGAACACATTGCGGACCGTAAGGGATTCCAAACTTGCGAAGCTCCTCAGAGGACGCCTTGACCCTTTGAAAGATGCGGGAACGTTGTCTGCTCCGTGCAGTTGGAAGATCCAACCCTGGATTACCAACTTCGTCAAGGTACCACGGACGTGGGATGAATGGTCGAAATTTTATCAAAATCCATGCTTTCCGAGTTAAAGGGGCCGATTTGGAGTTGGTTATAACGTCGGGGCCGCAGCCTGCAGCTGTCTTGTGAACTAAATCGTAACACCCCAAGTCTATTACCACTTACGTGTCGGCACAATATCGCTGGTATTTAGCTAGCGCCTCACACATCTAGATGGGTGAGGGCAAGCCTTAGTCTTGAATACAACGTACCCTATTGCTGCTACCTAGCTTTATCTACTACTATTACAGTGCTGGGTACAATAAATCCTATTATGAGGCCTAATATAGGGATTTTTTCCTATTATGTGGTATTAAGGCTCTAGGCGAGGCAATTAAGATAGTAATTATCTTAGGGCTTAACCTAGCATAATAAAGCTATTTTGCAGTGCTTATCGTAGAGTAAGGTGACACCGTTTAATACCCACACCACGAATGTTTCTTTATTATACAAAAGGGATCTAACAAGTAGCAAATATTGCTTAGAAGAATAAAATATCCCTATAGTTGTCTGTGAGTGAAAATTTAGGTTGCGCGCAAGTGGTGTTGTGTGTGGCCACAAATGACTTTTCTAGGTTAAGTTAATTGACTGAGGCACATAGAGCGGTTTTTGGTCCCTTGAGGAGCTAGTACTGGCCTCATGTAGCACCCTTGTGAAAGTGCCAAAATTGACCTTGTGCCGATGTCTTATAGGATGTGATAAAGGAGGTTTTGCCAGAGGAGCATTTCAGATCGGGTATGGGTTAGTTTGGCAAGCAAAAATGGTAAATGTGCGGCACGAAAAGCCTTTCTGGTCACTGGTTGATTGGCTGACGGCGATAGATCTGGCTTTGTTGGTCGTGATGAAATGGGTCTCTGTCACACAACTCTGGGTCACATGAGATCGAGTATGACAGTAACGAAAGTGCCAATTGTATTGAATAAGAATTATGAGAATTATCTTGAAAAGAACGAAAAAAGAACACATATATGAATTCGACTGTCTATCTATGATTGAATCTTGTAAACAGCGAATTGCCTAACATCAGGAGCCGGCCTAGGTCTGTCGGGTTGCTTGCCACACTGCACTGGCGCCTTCTCCCGTTACAGAACTAAGTGGGTAGCTTCTCGCGCGGCTCTCAAGGGCTCGTATGTAGTGTGAGGTGATAATATCGATGCTATTAGATAGTGCTTCCGTTAGCAGATTTAGTCATTGTCAACAATGCGAGGGCAAACTTACAACATAGTGATTGGGAATAGAGCTTGTAGCACGATTATAAACATATCAACCTGGATAGCTACCGTATTTGTACCTCCAGTAAGTTCGTGTCCTTGGGACAAGTATGTCGCCGTGCGCGCAATGCCAATAAGAGCTAGCGATGCGACGCGGATCTCAGTGCTGCTCATAAGATAGCGGACCAGTCTACCGCCCTTTAGGGGGCTTTTTCCTGATGCTAGGAGCGCTAAGCGGAGTGTCCTTAGCAAGAACACGGCGGTTATACATTCGATTAACGCGACAGCCACAAAGACAATGGGCATTAGCGATCTAGTAATGGTCTGGAATCGGCGTAGCGAGATATAGTGTGTAAGAGAAAAGAGCCCTAAGTTTATAATGACAAAGACCCGAATAACGATAACAACAAGCATTAGCACCCAGAAGAGGGTTAGGAAGATTGCGCGGTCTCTGCCATGTAAAATATAGTATAGAATTAAATAGCCATAGAAGGGGAGTCCAGTTTCTTGAATCTGTTAAAGTAGGCCAAGGGGACCGTTACGTTAGTGACTAGCTAGGCAGTTAAACGTAGAGTAGCGTTAGGGCAGAGAGGAGATAGAGACGGGAATAGAAGACAGGTGGTCGCACTTACTAGATAAAAGAATTCCGCGAACAAGTCAGCAATAGTGGTAGTAACGAGAGAGCGTTCGCCAAAATAGGCAATATAACGCAAACCATTAGCTAGAGCACATGCAGCGGAGACGATAATTGGCACAAGGAGGACAGCAGAAAGCCTTCCCTTAATGCTAGCGATCGTAATGCCCAGAAGAACCCAAACAAGACCGATAGTACTAATAATAGCATGGCTTTCTTCAAAGTACAATGGTGTTGCAGTTTCCTTTGATGCCATACTGGCCATAGTGTGATAAACTTTCAAGTGGTAGTTTTGATAGCAAAGACGTCGGGTTCTTCAAAATGCTTATAGGAACAGAACCTATTGTTTTATAAGACGGGATCCCGTCCAGAGTGACGGGGCCCGTTCGCCTATTTGACGCCTACAACTTAAGCACGGACTATGTTAAGCCATCTATCGACGAGTTTTCTTGGAGAAACCCTGCCGAATGACCACAAGGGGCTTGAAGAGGCTCAATCTATTGCCCTCGCACGACTCGCCCCATCCAGAGATGGTGCTTACCACCAAAATAGCCACACTACCAATAAGGTGGCGTGAAGAGTGATGTATCGCACAGTGCGCCGCCACCACCTGCTGCTATCGCATAATTTCAGCCGTATTTATGCCCCGATCCACGAAATCGACCAAAATTTGGTTTGTTTGTTTTAACACATAAACTGGTCATAAAAGCAACGTTTTCCCTAAAGCAGTAGGGGCTTTGCACAGGTTTTAAAATCCCCAGTGCCCCCTGACCCTATGTACCACGCTAGTAGGTGCCGCTAGTGTAACGGGCTGTGGCAGATGGTGGCTTGGCTTGCGGTCTCGCCTTTGTCTGTAGTCTTGTTACTAGTAACCCCCGGCAATAAGCGAGATTAGCAGAAGCAAGCTCACGACCCTATAAGAGCTCTGTGAGCTCTTTCTTTTCTAGTCTACTTTTCCCTTCTTCCTTAGCTTTAGATACTTGTTTATAGTCGACTAGCCAGTTGTTAATATACTCACTTAGACCGCTACAAATAACGTAGTCCACAAGCGAGTGGCCTACTTCTGCCTACCTCGATGTCCTAATGTCAATATCTCCACCAAAAATAATGGAATCTAGATCCAATAAGGGTCAGTTAATGCTGGCCGTTTAAGCCATTGATTATAATCTAGGATTAAGTATTAGAGCTACTGCAAGGATCTATAGTGTCTCTCGAAAAACGCTTAAGCGATAACTTAACCATATCCAGTTAAGACAAGATACTACGCCTAATTATCGGAAACTAATATATCTAGAGGAATCCATAATTATCTAGCATGTGCTAGACCTAGATGCGCGATTATTTCCTTCTAGGCTTAGTAGTATAAAAGATATAGCTAATCGGCTGCTTGTAGATCGTGACGCGCTGCTGTGGGAGTAAACTAGGCTTTAAACTTTATTAAGCGTTATAAAGAGCTAAAGATGTATTTTTCACGTAGATACAACTATTAGAGAGCACTATGCGAAGATCTAAGTGTAATTTAGAACTAGTTTTAGCTTGTACGCGATACTATTACAAACACGGTATTTAGGATAAAGATATGTATAACTTTAATAAGACTAGCTTTATGATAGGTATAATCTTAACTACCATGGTTATTATAAGCTTAGACAGACGTGGAAGACCAAAGTTATCCCAGCCAGAAAATAGGAAATAGGTTACTAAAATTTAGGGCATTAATTCTCAAGGCTGAGCGATTTTGCCATTTATTATTATTGCAGGAAAGCATTATCTAACTAACTGGTATAAAGATAGCCCTCTACTACCCGACTAGGTTATCACTATAACTAATAATAGCTAGACTATAAATAAGAAAGGTGTAAAATAGATCTAACACTTTAAAACGCATACTAGAGCGCAAATATATAGCATATATTATCTTCTAATAGTGGATAAGCATAAAAGCTATTACTCCACTAAATTTAAGCTATTTTATAAGAACTATAAAATTATTACTCTCTGCATGCTGCTATATTTATCTTATATCCTTTAGCTACTAGATATTAGTTATTTTAGGCCGCTAAAGAAGGCTTATAGGCGGGAAATTAAAGGATTAATCAGAGCCTAAATTACACACATTATAAAGATAGACTTTCTACTCGCATTTTTTTACCGCATTTTACTGTAATAACAGAAAAGAATATTAAGGGAGAATTTTAAGGTGCTAGGCTAATTCCCTTAGATCCGGAAAGTGTTCTGTTGCGGCTAGATGTAAACTTACGTACCTGTTTAGAGCATTGCTTGTATTGTATTTATTGTATTTTTAAGGGTTACTTATATTTATATTGTATTTTTTTTGTATTATATTGTATTTATATTTTCTTACTAACGTGAGTGCATAACGAGTAGGCTAACATAACAAGTGGGCTACTTTAACCCAAAATAGCAATCTACCTTCTTACATTAAAATATCTTTACCAAAAATCATAGATTCTATATTAAATAAAGGTTGCTTACTACTAGCTATTAAAGCTCTTAAGCAAAATCCAAATTTAAGCATTTAGTCTGCTATAGAGACCTATAATATCCCTTAAAATATACTCCTATAATAACGTAATAGTATATAATTAAGACGTAATACTATGCCTAACTTATAAAAACTAATAGATCTAGAGAAATTAATAATTATTTAGTATATTCTTAACCTAGATGCGCGATCTTTTCCTTTTTAGCTTACTAGTATATAAGATATAGCAAATTAACTACTAGCTAAATACAATATAGCTCTTATAGGACTATAATAGGCTTTAAACTTTATTAAGCACTATAAAGAGCTTACTATATATTTTATATACAGATATAACTATTAGAGAGCCTTATATAAAGATCTAAAGATAATTAAGCTTTAGTTTAAGCTTATATATAATACTATTATAAAATATAGCATATAAGATAAGAACTTCTATAACTTTAATAAGACTAGCTTTATAATAGGTATAATCTTAACTACTATAGTTATTATAAGCTTAAATAGATATAGTAAATTAACTTTAGCTTAACTAGATAATAGAAAATAGGTTTTAATACTCTAGTCTATTAATTTCTAAGGTAAAGCTATCCTGCTATTTATTATAGCTATAAAGTAGTTTTACCTTAGAAATTAGTATAAAGATAGTATACTACTAAAGAATTAGGTTATCTCTATAACTTATAATAGCTAGACTATAAATAAGAAAGCTATAGATTAGATCTAGCACTTTAAAAAGCATATTAAACCTAAAAGTTATAGTATATATTAACTTCTTATCCTAGATAGATATAAAAGTTACTACTTAACTAAATTTAAGATCTTCTATAAAGACTATAAGATTATTATGCTTTATATACTATCTTATTTATTCTATATTCTTTAGCTATTAGATATTAGCTATTTTAGGCTACTAAAGAAAGTATATAGTAAAGAAATTAAAGAACTTATAAGAGTATATATTATATATATTATATAAGCTAACTTTTTTCCTATATTTTATACTACCTTTAAAGCTATAATAACTAAAGAAAATATCTAAGAAGCTTTTAAAAGTATAGAACTTATTCTATTTAATCTAAATAGTATCTTATTAGTCTAAATATAAGGCTATAGACTCTAATACTAGTTAAAGCTACACTTAAGCTACTAAACCTATAGACTTTAAAGACCCTAAATAATCTAACTAAGGCAACTTTACAGACTAATTATATTAAAAGATAAATTAGTTACTATTAGAAAAGCTTACTAATATTAATTTTAGACGCTATAGATTAATTTGCAAAGAGCACGTGCAAAATAATACACAAGATAGCTCTCTTAAAGGCGAAGGTTAACCAACTTTAAGCAGCTAATATACTACTAAGCATGCAGTATAGATATCGCTAGATAGCTACAAATTTGAGAGATTGTGGGCAACAAAAGACTAAATTAAATGATTTCTACTTGACTGACTATCTGAAGGAAGGAAGGAAAATGACCTTCTTTTATAGACCAATTTGAGGGATTTTTCTGATACTGAGGTCGCAGCAGATTAGTCAAAAGACGGATTGAATTGGTCAGGACAGAGGGAAAGGGAGGTTTGAGCTGCTCTCGTTGACAATAGAGTTAAAAAAACACGTTTACGTTAAGGCAGTAGCATAACTATTACTAAGAGATAAGCTCTTTATAATTAGAATAATGTGGAAGGGCAGATACAGCAAGAAGATCGCAAAACTAGAGGTCGTCTCTGCATTGGGTTGATAGCGCGATAAGGTTCAAGTCTAACAATTCGTGAGCATGGTCGTCAGAATCATGGCCTGGAAAGGTGACAGTTCTTGCTTGTGCGTAATCGCGGATGATGCCGTCGAAAGATTTATTCCCTTTGAGGGAAGATTTATATCGGGTAAGAGCATTCGCACATGTAGTTGCACAGGTAGAATGCATCGTCGTTAGCTTGTTGGCGCACCGTTGGTCTCAGAGCAGGTATCTCTCATTATTCCAAGTACATAGTCACTAGCCTCCTGGCACGCTCTAGTCTAACTCCTCTTAATGCATGCCGTACTACACGGAGAGTTTTGACGTGTAATCCTTTCCAATGCAATTGCATTGTAAGGTTCTTTTGATTGCAAGCATTGGAATCATTGCTGGGGGGTTGTCCGCCTTGCATGCGGATTGGGGCTGTGGCTTGTGATTGGCCTAATTTTGACAGAGTCACTGCGGTGTGGGGCTGCATGAGAATCGAGCGATCTGTGAACGTATTGGCCCACTATTGACTAATGTTCCGGCGCACAGACAAGCCCATTGTGTCAAGTGCCGGCCCCCGAAGCGCCGTATTGTAGTGCTATTGGATAAGTAGGTAAGTTACTGAACTGTCCTTGATGGGACATGGGACATGGGCAGCTGAGGCCGGCAGGTGGCGGGAAGATACCAAGCCACAGCACCGCCAAGTGATGCACTGCTGAGAACTGAGAAATTCTCCATTGATAATTTGGATAACTAGCCAGTGTCCACTTTCACGCCACAGGTAAAGCCATGAAGAAAATGGATCTTCAGCCTTGCAGGGCCAGATTTTCTAGTACGGCAACACCATCAGGCTCTTGCCGTCGTTGCCGTACGTCGCGCTGGTTGCATTATGAGGATCTGGGCTGCTTGGTGTAAGTCAATATTCCAATGGCCATCGTGCTTGTTCTCATGAGGAAGATCCCGGGAGAACTGATGTCACAAAAACAGGGACTTTGCCTTTAACTTCGGCTAGAATTAACAAGGGTTAGGAGAAATGTTGATAAAAGCCATGAGATCCTCTTGAGACAAGACTGCAAAGAATACTTGTCAGTCACGGAGCATTGCTGCGCAACCTATTAGCAGCTACCGGCTACATCGGTTGGATTAGTTCTGGCTCCCTTGCTCTTCATTTCCCGCGAGTCGTCTCTCACGCTACGAAGTCAATGAGCGTGACTATGACATTCGACCTCAACGCCTCAACGCCTCAACGCCAACGAATGCTACTTGGACATCAGGATGAGGACCTATCGATTGTTTAGACGGCGTAACCTCTACGTATTAGCGCCAAAAAAAATGGCCCGCCTTTGTTTTCCCGTTCTGTATACTCATAACATCGTACTATCCCCTTTTTTTTGGATGTCTTCAGTTATATAAAATAGATCATCGTGCTGACCTTGGCCAAGTATTCTTAAAATCAAAACCTCTTTCCTTCAATTCTATCCCCTTTCCTTTTTTCCACAGGTACTATCAGCCGTATTCTCAAGAATAGTACCTTGACGATGGCTGTAGTTGATACTGGCCTGGCAAAGGGCCCTGCAGTCACCGGCCCTACTGCAATTGCCTTCGCTTGCTTTATGGCACTTACCGCGTATAACTTTCTGGAACTCAGCATCATTATATTCGCCACATTCAAGAAACGCAATGGGCTTTATTTCTGGAGCTTTATTATCGCTAACTGGGGCACACTACTACACGGGATCGGTTTCACACTCAAGTACTTCCAGATAGTCACCAACGGTTTTTTCTACGGCACAATCTCCCTTATTGGTTGGTATGCTATGGTGACAGGGCAGTCCGTTGTTCTCTACTCTCGCTTGCATCTTGTCCTTAAGAATCAAACCTGGCTTCGGGCTATTCTTGTTATGATTATTGTTAACGCTATTATCTGTCATGTTCCTATTACCGTCATGTACTATGGCGCCAACTCAAATATCCCGGGTCTATTTCTATCAGCATTCTCTATTTATGAAAAAATTCAGGTTACCATATTTTTCCTCCAAGAACTTATAATATCAGGTCTATATATTCAAGCAACAGCCAACTTTCTGCGGAACGCAGTTATCGCGAGAGGCAACACAAATCACAACACAATCAAGCACCTTCTATACGTTAACGTCGTTGTTATCTTACTCGACGCCACCATCCTGGGCCTAGAGTATGCAAACATGTTTGACTTCCAGACAAGTTATAAGGGCTTTGCCTATGGCTTGAAGCTCAAGATTGAGTTCAGCGTGCTTAATCGCTTGATCGAGATTGCCACATTCCGAGCCGGCACCTACATCACGCATAGCGTGCGTGACGGCAACCCGCATAAACAGGCCGCCAGGGACAAAATACAGCCCCAGCATGAAGATCATTATATCCACGGTGGAGTAAGGGACGAGTTTGAACTTCAACGCAATACTACATCTGCAAATGACTCTACGACAAGGATAACGGGAGGGAAGTCTACATCGCCCAGTGAGCGACAATTGAATATCGACGCACAATCATTGTTGACTCAAGAATCGATAAACGCCGGTGGAATCCAGAAGCAAAACTGCGATTAAGGCATCGAGGCCACAGCCAAGCTGTTCGCCTGTCTCTGGCTGCAGTGTGTATTTTCATACTAAAGGATGTAGGAAGGCAATTTTGTAGCATATTAGGACTATCCTGAATTGCAACTCATGGGAAAACTGAGAAATGGATATCAACCACAGCAGTGGCCTGGTAGGTAGCTGCTACTACCTCAACTGGCAAAAAGTTTCATTTGTGTATAGAGAGCTACACGGGAGTTCTTGCTCCTTAGATAATTCTTACTTAATACGATTGCCGCCTTCAGCGTAGGAATGCTTGATCTCATGTGATCACACAGTTATGAGCCCAATAGCGCTCCCTTCATGGCACCAGTCATTTAATTCGTCATTCGCCGGGCGTGGTTGCATCGTTTCTTCTGTTCCTAGGTGACGGTGCCTGTGGCAAAACGTCTCTTCAACGTCTTCACAAGAGGGTAAGCATCCGACCTGGCAGTGCTGCAATGCTGCCTCTGCATTTGCGGAAAAGTCGATGTCGACCTCTATTGACATGTGCATTTACTTCCCGACTGTATACAAATCCACTGTTTTTGAAAGTTGCATCCACGGTATAATGCTTGAAGACCCTGTTCACAAGCTGCAGGATGATACGCGGCTGTCGGAGGCTATCGCGTGCTGACGATTGTGGGCAGACATCTTTTGTGGATGGCGTACATATTGAGCTTTCGCTATCGGACACCGCTGGTCAAGAAGAGTTCGATCGATTGCCATCGCTATCTTACGGTTCAGAATACGCCGACTTGACAAGCAGAGAATTAAATGCGCAGAAACAGATGACACCGACCTCATCATGGTCTGCTACTTGGTCGACAGCAAAGACTCCCTTGAAAACGTCGAGTCTAAATGTGTTAAAAAGATCGCCAACAACTGCCCTGGCGTCATGTTAGTTTTGGCCGCGCTCAGGGGCGAGCTTCGCAAAGGCGGCGGTGACAAGGAGGATGGCGAGGGAGCACCGCCCGCCACCGCGTCAGCCGAAGACAACGCCAACCTCGAGTACCCCAAGGGACCTCTATTCGAGCACAACCAGGGATTGGAAGTGGCCAAGCGAATAGGAGCCTCGCGGTAGCTCGAATGCTCAGCTTTGAAAAACAGTGGTGTCGACATGGCTCTGTAATGAGGCAGCGCGAGTTGCTCTGAGTGCCAAGAAGGAGAGGGAGGGAAAAGGATGGTGCACGGTGATGTGACGGAGGAAACAGAACGACTTAGTAGTCCAAACAAGACTTTTACGGTCAAGGAAAGTTAATTACATGGTGTTCTGTACAGGAAGCAGCTTTGAGGCGGGGCAACAAAGGACATCTGAGTTCTGTCTTTATCTTGTCAGGGTCGAGGGAGGTTTCGTAAGTAATCGGTTCTTAGGTGTCTTCTTGTGCGAGTTGCGCCATTTCAAGTGCGGCATCAAATCGTCTTGGAGCGATGTGGCAGCCACCATCACTGCAACACGGAAGGCTACGTCGTTTTGACATGTGTGAAATGTTCTCTGTTTAATTAGAAGGCACGTTGTGTGTCCATTCCTCTATCTCGATTTGCATCATCTCTTTGAACGACGCGCATCCAATGCTCACGTTTATTCTTGCCTGCTCCGTTGGTCGCATCCAGTAATCCCGCAGGCTTTGGTAAGGCCTGTCACCGCTGTCAAGCATCTTTCCAATCTCAAAACGATTTCCAAAGCTGCCAATAAGTTCCTTAACAACTTCTGCGATGTCTTTGATTGTTTGATGCGTCGCTAAGTCGCTCCCGTCTGGCATACCACCTCCCTGCAACCTGAGTGTGATGGAAGTTGCTTTGGTGAAGAGAAAAAGATCACGTAGTCGATTAACTGTCCATGCTGCTAACCGGCTACTTTCACCTCCATTCGCAATGCCGTCGCAATCACTTTCACCGTCGGAGTCGTACTTGAGGCGTTCGTGTTTATTGTCGTGTAGGTCAACTTCAACAATAATGTTGCCAACTAGTGGAGCGATGGGGGCGTCAGTTTCTTCACCCTCTAGGCGTTCAGACATAAACTCGCAAAGCCAGTGCAGGCGGACAAGGAAACGGTTCTCGCCGTAGTATATCCCATTGGCGTCCTTCACAAGCTGCTTCCCCGTCTCGTCGTTGCCCATAAAGCGATGTTGCCGCAGAAGAAATCCAGAAGCGATTCGTGGGTCACAGCCATCATCGTCTTCTGCCTCACTGACAATGATGTGATTATGTACTAGATGATGCCGGAATAGTGCGTTGCGCTCTGCTTGCGGGAGGCGCCCAAATTGGGCCACTGATCGCCCACCAAGCATTTGGCGAAGCTCCACGAATTGTTCTTGCATAACGACTGGTAAGATAGCGTACTGGTATACTGAAATAACTAGACACAAAAGGCTCCCTGGAGTACGTGAGTCTTTGTGCCGCAAAGAAGGCGACTTATATAAAGCCGTTGAGCGGGTAAATAAATCCCGCCTCGCAGCGTGAAGCATATGACATGCATGTGTGCACCAGCTAAATTACAATGCTATCACAGATAGGTTTAGCATAATATTTTTTTCTGTCCTTTTGCCGAGTCCGTCTGTCAACAGTCTGCTTGCGTTGAGAATAGCACCGCTGACTCGTCTTCCGTCGATGCTCCGTCACAACAAAATGAAAAAGTGGGTCAGTCGGGGAAGCACGTGCATAACCAACGGATCGGGTGTTGACTCACTACAAGCCAACGCCATGAATGGAGAAGTTGGCGCGTAGTTAGTACGTAGAACAAGGCAATTGTAGATTTGGTGCCACCTACCAAAGTAGAGAAGTCACGCAGCAGACTCTGTCTCTGTTTACACAAGCGAGACCAAGAGCCTAGCCGTCAGAGGTACGACACCTACGGCAGTTACCCCACACCGGCACAAACACAAGTGACAAGAGACAAGTCAGGCGCTGAGCTACCAACTCGTAAAGCGGCCAGCGACAACGCCATTGGATATTGAACCTGGCCCTGTACAATGCGACATAGGAGTTTGACGATCCGAGGCCACCAAGCCACAGGAAAGCCCAGTGACACAATTCTAGAACCAACTAACTGCCCTTCCATTCTGGCTTCCAGAATTTCACTAATCACATCCCCTTGAGCGACAAACACAGTCCGTACCAGCCACTACTGCACCACTCCACATTGCACGACTCTCCAACCGTGCTGTGGCGTCTGTTTCTGCCGCTGGCCCTCCGTTGCCAACGTCGACGGCGGCCTCAAGTGCTCGTGAGCATTGGTATTGCTATCTGAATGGATTCTGCGTCCTTCGGCCCACCACGCCTGTGTTGGCTTCCCCTAACTTCCCCCTTCGAGTCAACTTTGCCCAGATCTGACTCGACTCTGGGTCCCCTCGTTCGCGTCGACTCTACGACCCTTGGCATGTCCATTATGGGCCCTGCCTGCAGTCTCCTTTCTAGAAGGCCCTAATAGTAGCGTTATTAACAATATATTGCGCTAATTATTAGCGGTATACCTTATGCTAAAACTCTCCTGCCACAGTGCATTAGCGGATTTAATAGCAGGTTTAACCTATATAGCTAGCTAATTCTTCTAAATATATGCTGCTCTCTAAGAAGGGTTAAGAAGAAGAGCTATAGCATAGATAGGTGCCTTTTTAGTTATATTATAGTATTTATTAAGAATAAACTAGGCTATCTTAATAGCACAAACTATTTAGGGGTTATAGTAGTCCTTCTAGAAATAATAGGCTTTATTTCTCTTATAATAGGCAAGAAAAGCGTTTATTAGAGGTAGTAACTGTAAAATAGATAACTTATTGCCTTCTGCATAAAGTGTAGCTAAAGCAAATAGTTACAGAAATATATAGGCTTTATTAAGATAATTCTAATTCTAGGCTATAAGATAGATACTACTAAGAGCTACTTTATAGTTAGTTATAAAAGCTTTAATTTCTAATTGCTTTATAATAGCTTTATTAATAACTATATACCAAGAAGACTACTAAGTTTAATTATTAATACTAAGCTTAAGGCTAATATTATTATTCTAGATATCTGCATGTAGGGATAAACTGCAAAGCTAGATAGCTAGTTTATGCAGCTTGCGTAAGGGGGGTACACACTAGATGCTAGAGTACTTATTACCTATAGAACTCTAGCTACTCTGGCTATTACAGCGATAAGCATGCCTCTTTCTTAATTAACTTTCCTGGGATTCTTTCTATAGCATATACTCTTTACGCTATTTCTATTATTAGGCGTTAAGAATATTAGAAAATTATTTAATTAGCTCTTCTCTAGTAGCATTAGTTGTGGCTTTTAGTGCAGCTAGAAGTGCTTTACGTGAAGATGCCAGCAGGAACGCCTAAAGGGATACATTAATAGTATAGGCAATACATAAAATGTAATATTATTTAGCATTAAATTAAATATAGTGCTTAGAGAGCAAGCGTAATTCTATTACCTTAAGGTAAGTATTATTTAAGGTAGCATTATTACTATTGTACTATTCTAGGTTAGACTAAATGCTAAACTCTTTAATAACTTAGAGAATTAAGTTAGCCTATTTCTTACTACTATAGAAGTAATAACATTTAGGCAACTCTAGTAGAGCTCTTTATAGCTGCCCCTTACAGTCTACCTACTAAGCGTAGATAGTAAGAAGAGAGTATTAATATAGAGATATCTATAAGTCTATAGATATATATATAGAACTAATACTAGTAGTAAGTTCTTTCTTTATCTATTGTTATGGATTCAAGCGTAGCGCTTAGATCTTAAGAGGAGAAGGAGACAAGTACGCTGGGAGGGCTGCTCGAGGATCTGCCACGGGTTTCCACCGAAGCTTAGCTAGGCCCTATAAGTGCCCCCTACGGAGCTGAGCTAACCTCTTTCCCCTTTCTCTCTTCTCTCTTTGAGAAAAGTTACTATTAGTGCCGCTAGGTCGCAGAAGCTGCTAGGCCAGACCCTTACATCTATCCCTTATAAAGCTTATAGTTTAATGCAATATAGCAGATAGCAGTATAGCGGAAAGTAATAAGAAGATCTTTAATAGTAGGGTTATAGGCTAGAGTAAGATTCTTTATCTTATTCTATTTAACAGCTAAGAATAGCATCTAATAATAGATAAGTAGGCTAATAATAGCCTCTTAATAGGCTTATTAGTTAAAGCTATTATATAGACTATTCTAAGAAATAATAGAGGTAAATATAGATAAAATATCTTGCTGTAATATTAGTATTAATATAGAGAATAGAGAAGATTCTCTAGAGAGTAAATAGAGAGAGAGAATATATTTAGCAGCATTTATTTAATAAAATATAGTTTAGAAATTATATCTCATATAGAAAGACTACTTTTAATACTAGGCTCTTAATTTAAGGGAGTTATTAGGTATACTAATATATTTAACCTTAATTAAAGCATTAAAATGCAATAGTATTATAGGTACTAATAATTTTTACAATATAGAGGCAGGACTAGAGAAGTTATCTAATAATATAATAGTTAGAGATAGGGTAGATAAGGGAGTATTTAGTTATATATAAGGTTTTAATAAATTTTTCCTGTGCTAAGATGCTAAGACGCTAAGATAGTTATATATAGTTATAACTATACTTATAAGGGTATATAGTTATATCTATATAACTAAAATCTATATATAGTTATAATTATAGCTAAAAACTATAGTTATAACGAGTTATTGTGCCTAGGTATATTATTGCTCTAGTTCCTGCAAGTACTCTTTTCTGAGCGCGCGTGATCTCCTCTGATTATCACGGATACGAGCCAAGTAGGCCATTCGCTATAGAGTACACAGATCATCTCGTTAGACACCTTCCCGCGGAACTATGTCAAATGTAACCAGTTCCTTCGGAGTGCATGGATTTCTAGTACTTACAGCGGGAGTATTCATGTTGTAGGAGGCGAATTGTATTCCTGTTGGGCATGGGGTATACGAATCTGTATTACAGGGCAAGTAGTGGAATGAAATAGGTAGATACAGGTAGTTAATCCGGTCACGAATTGTGACTGCAAATAGAGCTTTCTCTGTGGCACCTATGAGGTCCACTAATGGCAGGGAAGCGGGCCAGGAAGCGGCGAAGCCCGGTATAAAGACCTGTGGAAACGGCGCTTATTTTTATTCCGTAATCACTCATAACTATAACAACAATAAAATCGGCAAGCTAGGAAATCATCCTATCACGTCGACATTGAAGATAACACCGGAGGTACTAGCGGCTTAGTGGTGCGTTGACTCAGCGCTAGATTCGAAGCTGCGGCCTAGCTGTGCTGTGGCGCCGTTGGGGGTCTGTGTTAGATTCACGATGCCCCACTTAATTCACTACGGGGGTTGTGGTCGATTATTGAAGCCGAAAACTAATGATTGTCTTCATTGATGCTTGTACCTTCTGTGCGTTCTGGTCGGGCAGGGAGACAAAGTCTCCCCTGCCTGCCCGCACCGCCACACGCCACTATCGCTATAGCCAACTTTCAATTTTAGTGTTAGATTGACACTGAGGAGTGAATTAGCGAGGTTTATTCAGTTCACGGGAACAAGCATTAGCTATAACGATATGAGTTGTGGCTGAGTATCTTGGGGTTGGGCTGCAGCCCAACCCCGCTCCAAACAACAATTACAGAAGAACAATTACAAGAATCAATCAATAAGATCATCAATTTATCATTACATAACTCATCGTGAATTGGAATAACCCCGGTGTATCTATTATTTAGCTCTGTTTTAGTTGCACACTCTCCCGCCAATCTATCAGTCTGAGGGTGTGATAAGGCCATGGCTGGGGGATGTGTATGCGGGTCCACAGGTCAAAATTAGATACTGCCGTGGGAGCATTCGATCGACACTCAGTCACGGAAATACTACGAACTGTTTCGCTGTTCTTGGAAAAGTTAATATGGTGTGCTGGTGAACAGAAGATAAAAGGCACCTACATCTAGGTTATGACCGTGAGGGGGTGCTCTGTGCGTGTGGGAAAGGAAAACCATCACAGTGAGCTTGCAGAGGGTAGTTGTTCGTCGTACGGTTGTTTTCGGCCCTACTGTCCGCTTGATTGTAACCTCGTCGTCTTTGCTTTTATTCACACCGTTGTTTATCCTTTCCTTTTTCGCTACGTTTATCTTCTACCTTTGTAGGTTGTTAAAGAGAGTTTGAGAACATCAACGATGCGACGTGTGGCCCAAAGAGGACGATCAAATGAATTGACTAGAGCACACGAAAGCACTACCCGACAGGGGTATTTTCGCGGCAGTTGTTTCCGAACTACTTGAGCTTCTCTCCCGATAGATTCGGCAGCAGAAGCTAGCTTTTGGCTTCCTCAGTCCATAGTTATACACACCAACCCCGTCGACAACAACCTGTTGGACAAATGCTACGTCTGTTGACTCAACACACAGGTGGTACGAATGGAAGGATGGCTACCTATGGCGAGAGTATACACGAACGTAAACCCTAGCCAAGGACAGAAGTCACGTAGTAGATAAAATCCACAAGCGCTGGAGTAATAGGAGGAACTGTTGCGAATAGAGCGATTAACTGGCCACGATAAGTCTCATGACGGTGACAGTTATTGGCATTAGGGGACTAGTTTTGGTGACAGATCTATCTCAATCTCAATGCCATCTTAGAATTAATGGGCCTGTTGAATTACATTGGTTGCGAGTTCTCCGCATAGCCTTCCGCCCTAATGTTCTTCAGAAGTTGGCTTAGTCCTCCAGTACACTAACTGAAATCACTGACAGTGAGAAGCATACCCTGAGCTAGCAGCACCGATACCCTGCTGCTAAAGAAGTCAAAAGCTACCGGAACATTTGCACTGCCATCCCAAAAAATCTTCAGCTGGCGATTTGGGCTGCTGTTCTGTCGTAAGATGGTATTGGCATACCTCTCGAGCCTTCGGTACACTAGCTGTAGTGGCTAGCTGCGCAGAAAGCGCCGGGCTTTCTATAGGATACTCGTAGTAGTTTAATGCTGGAGCCTGATGCCGCGTCTCGTTCAAGAGCGGGTGATTAAATCCATACACTGGACTCATTTCCGGCACTCCAATGTGCATGACAGTCGAAGCTCCTTCTCTTGCCCCAGCAAGCTCCTGTAGTCTCTCCAGCTCCTCTCTGAGAGCTCGGTTCTGAAGGTAGAGCTCTTGCAGCACATGGATATCAACTCTGTAGGAACCGAGGGTATTTCGAAGCTCCTGAACCTCTTGCTGGAGCCTGTATACGTATTGTTGAGCTCTTGCACGAGAGGCCCGCTTATTGAGGCGATCATTCGCTCGTTTACGTGCAAGCTGAGCCGCTGTCATAGTAGACACGGATCGGCGCGCTGAAATTGCATAGTATGTGTTAGCATTGACTTTCTTTTCGAGTTTGAGGAATTTATGAGGCTGAGGTGATAGTTTGTTCGGCTAGACAAGAGATATGTACCAACATCGCTGCATTTGATTCGTGGTTCGGGTTTGATGACCTGTAGGTGACAAAGGGCAAGTCATGATGAAGTCAACGTGGAACAAGGTTGTGGCCATGGGTTGGAATAATTCTTGGGACTGACACTGATTTGAATTTCTTCGCAGCATCTTTTCTGGTCATAGTCGGAGTTGGAGGATTGCATGTTTTTATTGTCTGGAACGACGGTTGATAGTCTACTGGAAAGAAAATTTCGGTCGACACTATTGCCCGCCAGATCACACATAAAGTGGCTGCTTGTATTGCAGCCAACGCCCAGGGGCAGGGCTCGAACGGATTCCAAGGACAGCGAATATCTCAGACAATGGTCTCTATAGGGTGCTATTGGGTTCTGGGGTTCCGCAGTTTGGGTATGCATCCTCAAACACCAGAAACACACGGAATGGTTATGTTCCCCACAATTTAACACCAGAGGTTTCAAGATTTTGTAAACTATTGTCTCCGGATCATTGTCTTTGGATGAACGAAAGAGACCCCGAGGTCTATAGTGTCGCATGCACAGCGCCAATTTTCAAGTACACAGATCGAGCCTCAAGGATAACCTCGACTAGGCTCCAACAATAGCGTTCGTTGTCACACTTCACTTCATGAAATATTTCTATTCCACATGTACCAGTCATGTTATCTAGCGTCTCCTTAGTGTATGATTCCAAGACATGAAACTATTTTCAGTACCATACACGACCTTAGGCTACAAGACTAGGTGATGCCAGCTGAGCAAATGGGGAATGTAATCTTTGGAGGCTTCGGCCACATAAGGCGCTGTCCAAATTTCATGGTTGCATCATCTGCACTGAATCTCTTCCCCGTTGACGATTGAACGCCACCAGTGCACGTCAAACGTTAGTATACGATAATCATCCAGGAATAGAATGTGCCGGCAACTAGCCACCTGAGATTGGCGCAATGTTAGTATTTTCAATTTGTGAACGTTTTTCTCAAAAGGCATCTTAGAGGGTCTAGGACGGGAAAATATAATTGCTCACAGCGCTTTAATGTCTGTTGGGCGGACATTGATTCGACGACGTGAACAAGCCATGTGGCGTAAGGTGATGTCGTTGGGTCGTTTCTATTAGTGGTGGGTTATTGTGATCGTTCCAGATTCACCTGCTCTTCCAGGGTATCCTAGTTTCTCTGTTTTGCGTGGTCGGGCTTCGTTCAACCCCTGAATAGTTGCATCGATTCAACTGGATGTGGAGGTTGATACAAAGTTCGTCCTGTTGCCATTCGCCTCAACTTTTAAACCTAGACAATCTCAAGTACCGGGACATGATATGGCCCCTAAGAGGGTGAGACGGGGCTAGCCAACGTTCTCCATCTGTTCCGTCTGGGCAGGTTTATGCCAAGACAGATATGGGATTCATAATATTAGCGTGCAAGATATTGTTAGATCGCTTCGGCACTCAAACCCTGCGAAGTTATGTGAGCACACCCAATCTGGTGGCTGGCGGGGCAAAGTTAAACCGAGGAGCTTCCGTGCGGCCAAACCAAAAGCCGCACTGGTGGTACCCTGTTGCAGATGTGGGCCTCCGGACCGCATGCCCGTGACCCGCACCAGCATTTATGGCTTGTTCTTACACGCTAAGGGTCACACACAGCATGATTTGATGACAATTGAAGGCTACTGTAGAAGTCCTTGATTCCTCACAAATGAGACTAGAGGTGAGGACCACCTTTTCTAAGCTAGGGAGCGCTGCATTAACGATCCGGGCTCAGCCTCGCGGCCCCCCTGCTCGGTCGCGCCTGCGTGCAACACTTTTTATCGTCTCCCGCCTGCCACTTAGACAACTCGTGCCGCGACCCACCTCGTTGTCCCTTACGACATTTGCCCAAAGCGAGTCAGCTTGCGACAATCGGAATGGGAATGTCAGACTTATCCAGCATTGGTGGAGGAGTGGGCGCAGCTGACACCACTGCCCAACGTGCCCTATTCAACGCTCTGCATTCAGGAAAAAGCGCGTAAGTGTGGTCTAGCAGCTTCTATGCTGTCCTGTGCGTCCTGCAGCCTTATGTCGTGTCAGCGGAGGCTGAAGGTGGCCCACAGCTTGGGACAAACCGTGCCGCCATCCCCGGTAGCAACGTCCTCCTCTGTTTTAGGGATATTCAATTGGCTGAGGCTGAGGTTAATCAAGTGCCGCTTGGGGTTGGGCTGGGGGAAAGGGGGAGGGCGCCTGATGGGCTCACGATGCCCCGCTCGATTTATACCGGGGGTATGTCGATTATCAAGGCCAAAAACACATCGGTAGTTTGTGGTTTCCCTGCACTAGTTGTTGCCAGGATCCAATATTGGGTGTAAGGAGCTAGAGCTAACGATTTGAATTGGTGTTTTGGCTACTGGACCCTTGGCAGCACGGTACATTTACACGGCTATGCAAGCAGTGGCGTTAAAACCGTGGGGAAGCTGAACAATTGGAAATGAATTGTGGAATCTTCAACTTCCGTGTCTTCATCCGTGAATGAGGCCATTGGTTGCTGATCGATGTCTTCCCTGATATTCTTCTAGCGGCCCTTGCGTCTCGGAATTTGATGCACAGGCGAAAGCGGCAAAGTCATGTTCCTCTATGGGTGCTGGATCCAAGCCCTTAGCACTATTTCGGCTAGGGAGAAGCCAATGGGAAGGAACCACGACCGCCAAGCCTCCTGTGGCAATTCGGATGTCGCCGGCTACATTTTCAAGTTAAATTGTGGAATGCTTCCCCTTGGGTCCTATTAGTTGAGGCCTACGCCACATGCGCTGTACGGGTACATCGTGCCAAGTGCAGCAAAACTGATGGTGGAGTCCACTAAGGATCCTGTCCAGGGCTTGTTAAACGTGGCTTTGCAAGGTTTTAGATCAACCGCATTGCTTGGCGCACATGTGCTCGTTGCAATTACCCTTAGCTGGGCAGGGAGACATGTATATCGCTCTATTTTGATGCTACATGTTGAGCAAGCAGAAGCTGTCTGTCCAGTTGGCGGAAAAATAACGCTCTGTTGTTACACGGTCGGTTGTTGTGGACGAAGAGAGCGGGAAGAGCAAATAGAAGGAATTAAGAGATTCGGATGAACGGAATGTATTAGCATTTAACGAGCTGTAAAAAGGTCAATATAATCAAGTGCAAGGAATTTGTCACAGGCGACTGGTTGTGTGCCACAGTGAAAAATACAGTTAACCTTAATACTTATAATGGGACACGAATATTAGTTACTCGAAATATAGCCATTTAGCCCTGTCCATGAGAATTCCCATATAAAGTATGGCCTGGGGAAAAGGCAGTTTAGGGACCTGGTGACTTGGCAATTAAAACCCTGTCGTCTGGCCTACGTGCCATGCAATTCCTAGGCTCGATTACTAGCGTTTTGCCTTCTCTGGGCCGCTGAGGTCTCGAACAATAGAGCAGGATACAACCCACAGAAAGCCTCCAAGAATGTGCTGCCAACGCCATGTTCCCCCACCAGAGCAACGCCCTGATACAGATACCAGGTGGTTTTTTTCAGGAAGAACGTCCCACAAACTGGCCTTGAAAGTGGTTGGTGGCTGCTACCAACCCTACCCATTCTACCGGTTAGAGCCACCTTCTTAAATGGTCTTAAGTGTATAGCTCTCGCCGCCTGCATATATTTAGTGGAATTAATTCGTCCGTTACTATGCTTTTTGCTCTCCATATTGTGCTTATTATATTATTTTATCGTGCTACATAAAGAGTTGCTTGCTATTATCGCAGAATATTAAGTATACATTTTTAACGCCTACGCGAATAGCTGTTAATATTTAATCGCGACCTAGCTATCTCTTCTGGGTCTAGTTAGTTACTCCTAAGTCCCTGCTTTAACATCCGATTTTTCCAGAATCACTCTAAAATTCATGAATACGCATCACGGTACTGTAATAGCCACGACTGACGACAGGAATACCAACCTGAACGAGTATAACAGAGGATCCTTGGTAGCAGTGTGCATAGCATTGTTAATTACGAGCTGGATTGCTGTTGACTTCCATTATACACAAGAGTAGTATTGTTGAAAATTTACCAAGCCGATGATTGGCACATGTTAATCACACAAGTTTGTTACCCTAGTGTTAGATGGGATTATATTAGTCGGACTCGAGCGCTAACCCCTTCTTGTTATACGTTATATTTACGGTTATCTGTCCATTTGCTCTTGAAGGTATGCGACGTCGAATGGGCAGACATACTGCTGCTATCCCCAACGGAGATAAACTGCTCTTATGATATGTGGACACAGCAAAGACGGATTAATAGGCCTACTTCCTGCCATTTGCATGGTTCATAACTAATATACAGTGGCAAATTTTTACTATTGCGATTTATGTTGTAGATTCGATGGTTATCAAACTCAGCGTTGGTGTGTTCTTGCTACGCCTAGCTACACAAGAGGTGTACATCTGGAGTATTCGTGCGCCTTAGTTATCGTCACCTTATAGAGTGTAGGCATTTGTATTTGGAGGCCTCTTCCAATGTACGCTAGTCGATAGAAATTGGGACTTCGGAATCGCAAGTGGCTATTGCGCTAGCCCCAGTGAATGTATCTCAGCGGCGTACGCTCTCAGTGTTATGGCTGTTGTGTCAGTTGGTTCTTTGTAAGTGGAAGAGACTATCTTCCATTAAAGTGCCAATTTATGTTCCAACCTTATAATCTCCAGGCACTAATTCCGATTCCTATGCCTTGGGACGTCGAAATAACGAAGAATGCTAAGGCAAATAATATTGTTATTCTGGGTCTTGGTATCTTGTACGTCCTATCTTCTCTCTTTTTATCATTTGACAAGGTGCATCCCTTGTACTAATTACCGTACATTGCCAGCGTTGCTACCCTAATCCGACTCAAATTCTTGTCAGGGCTTGAACTTGCCGATGACGTTTTGTGTACGTTACGAGTACTTGGAAGCGCATAAATACAGGGAAAAGAGGATATACTAACTAGATATAGTCTCTTTTACCGACGCAACAATTTGGAGTCTAGTCGAAACTGGTGTCGCCATTATCGCATCCTGCTTAGCCACTCTCTGCCCTCTCCTTTAGACCCTTAAGATTCAAGGCTTCCTATTAACCGACAGTACCCCAAGAACAGGCATCTCTGGTGCCGGGAGCTATGCCCTGGGAAGGATAAGTGCGCGCAGATTTATACCAGGTCATAACCCAAATAACATCTATCTGCACGACGGGGCGGGAATAGGCAACATACAACCCAAGCACATTAGCATCTAGCTCGACGAGTATCACAGCCACATAAGCGACAGGACCCAGAACAGCAGCAAACTCACTGAGTCCAATTATAAATCTCAGTTATGGGAGGTGATAAAAGCTCTTTGACGTGTAGTACGCAGAATTTGACCGAGCCGTCGAATGGCTATCACTGGAAGGGCGGCTAAGAGCTAGAATAAACCGCGTCGTGTTGTGGTCAAATTGTCTTCGTGTCAGTCCACGCAGTTAACTCGTTAGGACAGTTATTGCTAGGAATTTGGTCAATAAAATCCAGACTTCTCTAACAATAGACCAGCGACCATCTTATGAAAACAGCCTTTTGGTCTACCTAAATTGCTCTATGGGAACCCACCTACTAGTCGTCACTTTAAAACACATTGCCTGTATCGTATATTATACTATTTACATGCTGCCTACTACGGAGAAAAAGCCTAGTTAGCAGCTACTACTATAGAGAAAGGAATTAAGGTCTATTCTAGTATAAATGTATAGTTCTACCACTAAAAGATGCTAGAAACTAGGGGGTATATTATACTAGAATATAGAGGGTCTAGCGCACACAAGAAGTGGCCTCTGGCTACGCTATATTTTTGTGTGATATCTCTTCTTAACAATAGCGGTTCCTGCGGGACCGGCCTCCTGCTTTCGAGAAGGTCTTGCAGCCACATACCAGCCACATACCAGCCACGGAGCCGTGACCTGACACCGGCCACACCGAAGCGAGCTATAGCGCATTTCTGCCCGTAGCGACCGGCCAACATCTCGCGGCAATGTGGGACATTAGGGAAAGGCAATAAATTGACTTCAAGCCACCTCGCAAAAGATCACAAAAGCCACATTTTGTCCAACCCGGTACCTAAGACGTTGCATCTTGCGCTTAAAACGCAATATAGCTAGGAAACATAGCGGTCAGATAGAAAATAAGTTGTAATATTCCTAGTACTTTGTGCATGGCCCACACTCGCGCAACTACAGCTGACGCCCTGGAAATTGGATCGATTAGCTACGTAAGACCTTATATTCGAGAGAATCCCACGCCTAAATTGCGTCTTCGCAGTGTTGTTGTTGCGAAAATAGTGGGGTGTGGACTGAGCAGCCGTCCAAAAGCCTAAAGTCTTACCCGTTTTTCTACCTGGGTTACTAGCTAACTTACTACTTTATGAATTAGAGTTGTAAATAGTGGAGAAGTGGAATGCCCTGCCACGTGCGTGCGACGGATATAGCCGAGCCCGATTATCATCTTTCAGCTGGGGGTGCCGATGAGATGGCGGAGCTCGGTACTCGAGGTAGCCAGTTAGAACAAATGTGGACTTAACGCAGTTGCGGGAATAAAATATGCGGGTGCGCCACACAGCCTGAAGTACATGTTGTAGGAGGTCGTTCTGAGTATGTTATTTTGAGGAGCGTTGGTGTGTACCAACTCCAAAATAGAAACGATACTAGGAAATAACGGCACATATTGTTACACTTAGTAAGACGTAGCACTTATTACTATAAGCAGCTTAAGGTTATTAGAGGATTTATATAGCTATTAGCATTAACACCAAACACGGTTTCTGCTTTATAATTATGCGTGCCATTGACGGTAAGTTCAAGAATTCATGCCAAGTGGTGGCCGCGTCTGCCGGTATTCACTAACAGAATCTATATTGCTATGGCAGTATCTCTGCATCGGCAAACTTTATGTCGTGGCGTTTAGAGGTACCTGTCCGTGATCACCCTGTGCAGTGGTCCGTTTTTGCGCCAACGAAGAGCCACAGTAACAATATAGTGTGCCTTATTAATTCATGCAGAGGGGATCCACCCACGGCTGCCACGTGGGATCTAGATCCAGGTGGATCTAGTTAGACATGGTCTGATAAACGCCAATAACCCTAGGAGCCTAAGTTCAGCTAGCTTGAAGTAAGCACATGCAGATAATACTAAGTATATACTAGTATATTGTATACTATATATTTACTATCCAGTTTTTTACAAAGCTTTGGCGATAATACCATCCCACTAACAATATAGTTTTTATAATAAACGAGCAAATGCGAACCACATCTTTTAGCTTGATCCCATCAGTTTACATGCAATTTCGACTGCCGACTACGGGTTTCGAGTTGAAGACGTATTTTCATTCAACTTCAGTATGAGCCATCCAACCTCAACTGCAAATCAAAGCGGTCGAAGTAAGCGTAAGTAATGTGTATCCGTTCGGTGGCCGTACAAGCTACCACCGAGGACCGTCGTGCTGAATGCCACCGTCTTTAAACGTATCCGCCGCTAATACACAGCTGCATCTATTCAGCGTCGATGACTGCAGACCAACTTGCACGAAAACGAGAGCGTGATCGTCTCGCTCAGCGGGCTACTCGTGCAAGAACACAAAGCTACATACAGCAACTCGAGCAAGAGATCCAAGAGCTTCGAGATGGAACCACACTCGAAGATCATAGCGCCAATGTGAATACGCTGCAGGAGCTATACCGTCGCAACAAAGCTCTAACAGACGAGCTGGAGAGGTTACGGGGCCACTCCGAAGATCTAGGAGCCGCGGCAGCCATTCGTCAAGTTTCCAACGGCGATTTAGCCGGGACACCGGTAGTCCTAATGGATCCATCGTTCGAACATGCGATCCATTCGCGGTCGGAACCATCCGGCTCCTATGAGTACCTCGGGGACTGTTCGGCTCTCTTTGGGCAGCAGCTGCTATTAACGTCCAATCCGTTACATATTCAACCCTCAAATAGTCACCACAGCGCAGCGAAACAAGGAGAAGAGTTGCAAGCACCAGATCTATGGCATGACAACGCAGCCGCAAGCTTTGGCATGATAGAAAGCTGTTTGACAGCGCAACCGGTTCCTGCCAAGTCTTACTATTATGATAATAACTGCCAATATATGGGGAGTCTAATCCAAAATGAACTGCTGGTGTCTAATGGACAACACGGCTGCCAACTAAGCAGCGAGGCAGCCACTGCCGCGGCTGCACAGGTAGAATGCTTCCAATATATAGCAGATCCACCGCCGGGAACAGCGGCAGATGGAAATTACCGGCCTTGACGGCGCGCTTCTTTTTTTTGTTTTTTATGTTTATTTAGCTGTCTTCTACTCTAATTAGACTGAGAAACAGAAGGTAGATCTGAACACCCGGGAACAATTGCAGCGTTTGTAGAGATCCAGAAACTCGCTTCAGAGCAATAGACTATAATACACAATCACACTTTACCCGCCGTTCTGAGTTATCAACTGGCAATGGACCATCGCGATTTATGCAACGAGCAGTTATTGCCTGCCGAGATATTTTTGTCATCAGAAGCACCCAAAGCAAGAGTCGGCAACCCCCTCCGGGCTCAAGCCATCAACTACGTTACACTGCCTACTGGAAAGCTCCGAAAATCGATGTAATCAACCGGGGTGATTAATCAGCGATTCATTAAAGTTGATCCGATGCTAAGGAGAATTAACTAAATCACGCTCTTCAGGATTAATTAAGGAGGGATCAGCTGCCAGACCGTGCATCCCGCAATTTAGGAATGCATTATATTGGTTTTAGCTAGCAACAACGTGAACGTGCCTGGGGGGAGGGGGTTAACAATGGAACTGACTGGTCTATGTGCGGGATAGCCAATCTTCTTACGCATTTTTTCGGCAACAGCTATGTGGCCTTGATCGAGAAGACGCTGCGGATGTAGTTACCACCCGGAAGTCATCTGAATTCTCCGACGCGTTTTCTCCCATGCTGAACAGAAAACATGCCCTGATGCCCTTGATATCTAGGCAAGAAGTGGCGATTGGCAACTGTTTAGACAGCAAGTCGTGAGCCAGGAGGGGTAAGCTGTGCAGCCAGCGAGGCACGTCCGTACTGCTGCTAATGACGGCGTGCACAACCTCGCGCCGGCGAACCACATCACTGTGTGTAGCCTTCACTTGCCGGCCAACATATCGCGACACTGGATGCCACGGCTGTCCTCGTAGTGTTTGTCTTATCTATGTGCAACAAACCTGCTTCACGGCTCTTTAAGAAAGTTTAGCGCAAAGATCTTGCGCGATGGGCAGGCTCATTCAGGGGTGGACATTCACTGCCATTCAGCACGTGTCGATACCACGACATCGATATAGCCATGGCCGTCACAGAGTGGCCCTACCAAAGATCGTCAACGTCAATCCCCGATCCTGTTCTCGCACCCTACTGAACCCACGCATCAGTTGGGCAACCCTGAAGGATGGTTCAGCTTCACAGATGATGCTGCCATTCTCTTTGGAGGACAAGTATTGGAAGAAAATATGTGCAGAGCTAGGAACATGGGTAGTAACTCACTAATCGGAGCTCCGCCAACAATATTTCGTATAGCCCAAAGAAGACAGAGGCCATGCACTTCTCACCAAACCCATACGACACTACGCCGGCGGTCATATGCTTTGGCGACGGAGACAGGCGCCGGCAACAGCCAAGCGTCGCCTGGGCATCCGGCCGGACCTAAAGCTGACATTCAAAACCAATGCCGAAAAAATTCACCGAGAATGCCTAGTAAGCCACACTGCTACTACAGGGCATGGGAAAAATGAGACGCGGCCAATGTGCAGAGGGCCATCAAGACCTCCATCGTACGACTCTGCGCCTCGGAGCGCAGGCCTGGAGTCAAGGCTCGGTCTCACCGCGTCTAAAACAGCTCACAAAAGATAGGCCACCTAGCAGAGGATAAGCTAAGCCCCCTAACAGGTCCTCCGATGTATGCTCACTGCTTAGAGAATAACCCAGATCATGCTGAGAAAGCCGCATATCGCCGATTCTGCGACTCCTCAAACAAGACAATGTCGCTTCTGAGAACCAAATCGTAGATCATGCACACACACTGGACAAACGCATCGCCAAGGTGCTACCCCAACCCAGTTTCAGGGCTGAAATCACCTCCTCTCCAGCAATTCACGTGCCTCTCTCTTTCCTCTCTGCTCATTATTCTCTGGCTGTCAGGACTCAGCACCAGTCTAGACCGCAGACCCATCTTTGGTCCGTATTTACGAAGTACAACTTCGGCACAGTCCTTGACAGGTAACTTTTTCAAATGTGACTGGCCCACTCACCAGCTTCTCTGGCACCAGCCAGCCTCGTGGCGTCTCATATCGCTCAATCAACAAGTCAAGTGTAAGGTGTTGGCGTCTGCCTGTCAACTCTGCTCCCCGCCGAGATCACCGGGTGAGCCGACATTACAGTTAGGGGACAATTGCGAGGTCGCCGAGCCTCGCGAAGCTCTAAGCAATGCACCGTTGTTATTTAGGATCGCAAAATGCCTTTGCCAAAATTCCAGAGAGGAAGCCGCGAGACTACTTTGTAAACATAACCCTGATGGATTCGTATTGGATATAGAACAACGTGCCGGCACTTGGCGTTTCGCAACCCTTCACGTATGAATAGACCGAAACTATGACCAGTTCAGCACTCATTGATTATTGTAAGTGCGTTCGCTGAACCAGCTCACGTCAGCCGCTCAACTAGAATTTAGCTGCTTCTGTCGAGCCTAATCTCCTTGATTTGAATCTCCCTGTTTCTCACGGTTACATATTCGATCGCTCGCTCGACGTGTTCCAATCCAACAATTGCCTGGTCCCTAGTTTTGACGACCAACCCTCCACAGAAAGTCCTATCACCGCTTCATCTAGTCCGATATTTCATGATCTCGACACTCTCGAGACCCTGTCTATAAGCACCAGCAGCCTCGAAGAGCCTTTCCTTGACGAGTTGGGCTTGACAATTCGCGTCTCAAATTCTCAGCTAGGTTTGGACGCTCTCACACGTCCACCCTCCCCGAATTTGGTTGCACAAAGTCCGACTATTGCTATTCCGCCAGGTGTTTTCAGGGGAAAATCTTCCTGGATATTGCCACCGCAATACCCTTCAAAGCATCAAAAGCATACGAAATCAGGCTACATAAACAAGATTCTTCCACACCGTGTAGCTGAGAGGAAATATCGCAATACGCTTAATACGAAGATAGAACAGCTGCGCCATGCATTGCCGCCGACTAGCAGCGATACCGGCATCCGGGGAGACAGCATCGGTACCACAAGAGTCTCGAAACCCAGCATTCTCATCGCCGCTGTTGAGTATATTAAAAGCCTCGAAAAGGAGCGCAATACCCTCGTTAAACAGAACTGCAGGCTGATGGCTGAGATTCGGGCGCTGCACAACTAGCTTGATTTTCAATTGCGGGTGGGTATTCAGACGAATTTTGGGGACGTCCTGTGGCGGAACTATCTTGATGGTAAGATTATGGCGCCGCCACTCTGCTTTGGAGAAGAGATGCCGTGAGGTGCCCCCTAGCCACTTACGCTAGCATGACACTTGCGGCTGGCATACAGCGTGGTGACAGCTTTGTGAGATACAAAGACAGGAAGAAGAAGAAAGGAGGTCAGAGATTGCTATCGTTAAGCAAATAGACATCACTACTACTTAAATGGTACTAGGTTACCACATCGTAGTCCTTACACTGCGATCTGTGATTATAGATGGAAATTTTAAAGGAACAATGCTAAATGGAATAGGAACTCAGATCTCGAATAGCTAGTTAAAATACCTCTCTAATTGCTAAGGTGGAGAGGCAATACATGCTTTTTAAAGCACACCAACACTAATTAGCACATACTCACTTCCGAGTTCACAGAATGGTTGAGCTCTGTAAGTGCCAACGAGAAATATCTGTCGAATAATGCTACCTCCGTCGACTCAGACTTAATGCAATAGGCAACATCATAACTTCGGTTATTATAAGAGGGGAGATAGCCGGAAAACAGCGATTATCAGGGACAAAATGTTCGGACGAGAGAAAGATTGTGATATCTAAGGGATCACAGTAGTAACATTATAGGAGACAAACGAGAAACTCACCATGCAATTTAAAATATTAAGTGCTGCATTTCCTGCGCGGTAAATTAAATCGGAACCGTGTAATGCGATAATGTTATTAACTGGATAGTTGTATAAATAATGCATATCACGGAGTTGCGATTACATGTGCCTGGACTACTCCCCTTCTGCGACGTTTCATATTTGCAGCACTGAGCGCTGATTCTCAAGGTATAACGTTCCTCAAGGTATACCGAGATTGGCTAACGTTGCGAGTGTGAGCTTTCTGATGACTGGTTCTGAAGCCAGGGTTATGCGACAGCCACCACGTATTGCTGACTTTTGGGCTGATTTTCGAATATCATGCCTGAGGCTCCAACTCTCTGTTAACTCTGGGAAGAGCAAGACAACACGACATTCACCAGTGGTGTGTTGATGGAAGACAGCACAGTATTATCCCATCTCAAATCGCTTGCTAAGCCATAGTATTGATGGGTAAGTCACTAGCAGACCCCGACCCCGACCAGGAGAACAGGAAACGAAAGGCCATTGCACAAGGCCAGAAGGCATGTAATATGTGCAGGCTGCGCAAGGTGAAGTGCAGTTTCGAGCTGCCTTGCCAGACTTGCACTGAGCGTCAACATCCTGAGCTATGCACATACGACCCTCCTCTAAAGCGCCTGCACCTCGAGCCTAGCGCTTTCTCGGCGGTTATAACGCCATCATCAGAGCCGTGGGTGCCGTCCAGAGAGGATTGGGAGCAGATGTCTAGCAAAGTAGACAGGCTGGAAAACACATTGCAGTTGCTGCGGAGCGAACTCGCGCGGAAGACACGCGCAACAGCGAGCCGATCCAGTCCCTCGACATCTGACGAGGGAGTCGAATCTGGAGCTGACTTGTCGCGAGATGTGCATGCAAAGCATCCACTTACTGGGGATGCCGTGTACTTGGGAGCTAATTCGGTGCCGGCTATGGCCATGGCGCTTGCCAGATCGGACGATGCAGACACCATCCAAGATCTTCTTGATAAGAGTATCCTGCCCATTTTTGCTCTTGAGAATGAAAACGCGACATATCCCTTCGTTGACCTTTGGGGTTTACCCCATGGCTCTGTAGAAAGGATCGAGAGGCTCTGCGCATTAATACCTGCCGACACCGATTGCTTCCAATATCTGCGACAGTACCGGGATACAGCGCACGTCCTATTTCCTGGCATCATCAACATACAACAGTTTGAAGCCGACGTTACACATTTCCTTACTGCACGCACCGCGATGTCACTCGATCCCCAGAGACCTCCGCTGACGGAGCAAAATGTGTACGGGAAGAATGTGCATTGGCTTGGGCTTTTATTCGCCTGCCTAGCGTCCGGTTGTCAGTGCTCGAACATGCCGCGGAAGGAGCGGCAGCTTACCTCTCAGGTTTACGGTTGGTTAACGATTCCTAGCTTTACGGGTGTGTATGGGGCTGCGTTCTGACGTCTCCAAGTCTGCTGTGCGTATGAATGCTTGCGCATCATCAACTACCTTTCATGTGCTCAACCAGTCGATATCCAGAATCTGTTGGTGCTCGGGAATGTAATTTCGAATAGCATGAATGCTGGTGTTGCCTGGGTTCTGCTTGGTAGGCTCCTACACTAGAAATGGTCAATGGGAGAGGACGGGAAAGGAGTATGCTGATGTCATGACAGGCTTGACAACGCGGCTGGCGCAGGGTCTCGGATTGCATCATGCACCTCCGCCGGGAACACCTCTAACAGAGGTCGCCGCCTGCCACGATGTTTGGTGAGTTCGTCGAAATCTCAGCTAACCGCCTCGGGGAGTGTAGGCACTGGGGTATAGTATAGCATGCTGATCTTACCTTTAAACAAGGTCACGAATCATCTGGCAGGACAGCTTGCTATCCATATCGTACGATCGTGCGACACCCACGACAACAATTAATCGATGGGTGGAGCTACAAGACTCTGGTCCTGAAGGCTTCTCGTACACCAAATGCATGCTTCACCTCAGCACAGTTGCGCTTGAGTTGATGGGTAGCCAAGTCGCAGCGACCAGCGCCCGACTGGAATCCGTACGCATTGAAGAGCGCAGACAGGACATCCTCGCAATAGAAAAACGAGCATGCGACCACTTGAGAGACAAATCAGCATGCCTGTCCATAAAGGACCATCTTGAACATTGGAACTGGCACATGCATCGGTCGTACATTATCTCCGTGCTCTATCGGCCTAGTCTTGCAAAGCGACTCCGTCTCCACAAGTCCAACGCGAGATTACGAACTGCCTTCGTTGACGCATTAACTGGCACTGTAGAGGCTTTCCTTGGCCTTTGCGGTGTTACTGATTTCGCAAGATTATCATGGGCAGCCATGCATAGGTCTCTGAGCTCGGCTCTGTTGCTAGGCATCTTAAAGGAGCCATCGCGAAACGAGCATGTTCGATCCATGCTAGAAAGGCTCATCTTTATTGTGCTGGATATGGAATCTTCTGATGCATCAGAACGACCGACACCGATGTCGAGAGCTGCTGCCGCCCTACGACGACTAACTGGACAAGGCGACCCGGAGAGACCCAACGAAAGCGGCAGCTATCAAACAACTCCCAGCGATAGCCAATCACCACTTAGACAGGTGGATGCTATACTGTGGGGTTTATCAGGCCAGGCAACCTCCCGGTTTGGTGACTGGCAGGCCCAACTTTTGTAACTTTGTGCGAGGTCCGGCCGCTTCGGTGGGCTCGGCGGATTCGGCGGATTCGGCGAGCTTAGCGCTCGGAGAACTCGGCGTGGGGGTGGCTTGAGAGTGTTTTCTTCCCCAGCCACAAGGTACCTTCGTGTTGTCGGGTGGCACCTTTGGGAAGTTCATCTACTTCCAAGACTGACGCTCAGACATGGCAGATTCCGTAGTCTGATGTCGATTCCATGCTACTCACTGATAACTATAATACTTCCATCCCGTTATGAGATTCGCAATTAGCATAATCTATTTTAGATTTTCTGCCCAGACTGTTTCAGCAATATTTATATACAAATCTCTCGTTTTGTTCGAGCATTTTACTCCTAACAAATGCGTTTTTGCCTCCCATTTCTCGACAGAGATGGCATAATCTACAGCTTAAGCTCCTGGAGCAAAATTCTCTAGCGCTATTAGATGCTACGTACTGCTAATGCTATACCAAATAATTGAGGCTTATTGTCCCAATATGTCCACTGATCTGTGCTGAGCTTCTTTGCAAGACATGCACTGATTCGCAATTGCCGTAGCATTGGCTCAAAATATACGCCTACGGCAACTTCAGCATCGCGATAAAGCGTGGCTGTTCCGAGATCAGTCGGCGTTCCCGCCATCTGTTCCCTGTAGCTCCCTCTACTCCCACTTTCCGTGGAACAATCAACGCCGGCAGTACCTGGCCTGCGCTGGCTACGCTCTCTGGCCGACCGAGTGGCACGATTTCTATAAGCCATCTCTGGTCAACTATGGTCCTTGCGTGAATCGTCCAAGGATGTGGCTTGTACATCGGCTGACTTGTTGGTCCATTCCGTGGGCTAAAGGAACCGGCTAGACACATCGGCTTCCGCTATGTCTGTGGATACATTTGACCGCCATCTCCAAACTTTGTGATACATATGCAACCTCGTATCCTGTGAGCGTTCTTCCCTATTAAAATATCACTATATTACCCTTTTTATTTACGAAGCTGAATTGGCTCAGTAGAATGGCAAAGCAGTCTAACGAGGATTATGTTGCCCAGCTTGAGCAGGAGTTGCTGGATCTACGGCGGAATATTCTTCAAGGAATAATGATTCGGAGACTCCTAATATGCAACAGAAATCTAGAGCAAGAAATACTCCAACTTAAGCATGGACAGGACACCTTACAAACACCAGCACAGGGTACCAACGTTGGTGGCGTCATGCCACCGTCTCGAGTCTATCCAGGCTCGGGGATGTACCCCAGATCTATCAGAGTCGAAAGACAGCCGTGGGAGATACAATCGAAGCTGTAACACTAATATGGTATCGAACTTTCTCCTTGTAAGTTGACTTTGGATGGGTTGAGCCTCATCTCCATCCTCATAGACTCTGCAGTGGCTAGTCCAGTCTCTATCGCTGCCGCAGAGCATGACACGGCATTCACACTCGAGAAGCGCTACATAATGGAAAATCTACTACGCCAGTCACAGAAACCTTTTCAGATCAACGTCTTCTCAGGATTTAACCATGGGTTCGCGGTGCGGGGGAATCCACAGATAAAGGCACATCATTTTGCTAAAGAGCTGGCATTTCTTCAGGCTATTGCTTGGTTCAACTGTTATTTGGAGGCGCTAGGGCAAGCGGCTCACTTATAATCAGGCGTCCACGATGCATACGTCATCAAAGAACAAATATGCAAAAGACGAGACATGAAGATGACTGCATTATGGCTTTCCGGCCTTGGAGAAAAATTTATAGACAAGGACACCTAGAACCTGGGACCAGTAACAAAATGAGAAGTTCCTAACGGAGTTGAGTTATAGCTTCAGACCCTTACGATAGCCCTTATCATACTCAACATAATGCTGCTCCGAAAAATGTACTGTTCTGCAACTCTTCACGTATCTATCTCCGAGGTTGCAAGCGTAGCAACAGTAAATGAGCGCCTTAGTCACTTTCAGCCACGCAGTATTGTTTCACCAGTCATCCGTTCTGCTCCAACCAACAAACTTGGCATCACCACCTCACAATGAAGGCACTATTGAGCACCGCACCATCCTCCCAGAACGGCGACCATCACCACAACCGGAACTTTAAATTCTCTCAGATTTGCGTCTCGAAGTCGGCCAGCAGTACTCGTCATTTAGCTTCCCCGCCTCTGCGTCTTTTCTTCTTCTCGCTGGAGATATTGGACGCCTACTTGACTACCAAGGGTACGTTAAAGTTCCTCGAAGCGCAAGTCTCTCGACTCAAAAAGGTCTTGCTAGTATTAGGGAATCACAAATTCTACGGCCTGGACTACCAGTTAGGTCTCAAAAAAGCTCATCTCCTCTCTAAGAAACCCACGCCATCGAATACCCTGGTGGAACCGCAAAAACATCGATGGGACGACCCAGATTCGGCTTTAACAAATATCGGGTGCACACTTTGGTCTGCGATCCCAGAGGAGGCATGCAGCATCGCCGAGTCTGAGATGAATAACTTTAAGAAAATAACATTTTGAATAAGCGGCAATAAATTGTTTTAGCTATTCTGGTCTTTTAATTTTCCTTGTAAAGAGTGCTCTCGTAGTTTAATGCCTACCATGGGTTTTTCTGACAATTAGAGTAATTGTTTCAAGCGTAATATAATGTTGGCGATGCTTCGTAATATTAGTAAGTTAGCAAGCAAATCGCCGGTCGTTCTCCTTTAGCGTACAATGCACTTTATGAGACGTTTATCCGGACTCAGCCATATTCTTCGTAACGGGCTGAGCCCGATGGTGGCTCGGCTTGCGCTCTCGCCTTTGTCTTTAGCCTTGTCACTGGTAGCCCCCAGCAACAAGCGAGATTAACAGAAGCAAGCTCACAAGCCTACAAGAGCTCTGCGAGCTCTTCCATTCTTGCTCCCCTTTCCTTTTCCCCTTAGCTTTAGATACTTGTTCTAGTCTCCTAGCCAGTTGTTAATATACTCGCTTAGACCGTTACATTGTTAATCTAATAGGTTCCGCGGCGATTGTAACGGCGAACCCAGGCGCGTGGATGCACAGTCTTCAAAAAAGAGAAATTACATTATGGTTATTTTAAAGATGTACCATACTTCCATGTCTTGCGACCTTAGAATATACCTTCGTACGTGTCACGCAGACTTGTCAGTGAATAAATTTAAATTAAACTGATTTACTCAGATTAAATTTAAGTTTAATTTTACCGATTTAGATTTATTTAGATAACTTAAATAGCCTTGCTTTTGTCCCACAATACGATGTATCGTGCTGCTCCTAGAGTATCTGCCTGCAGCTATCTTCTTAGAGGCGGAATTATCTACCCTGCATGACTAAATATCCATTCTAACCCAGAAGAAATAGCAGGAATTAAGAAGGAATTAGTTGCTATTTAAGATAGGTTTAGATATTTTGATCGCCGGAACAGCCTGTACTAGATCGAGCTAGTAACTAAGGAGATACTGCGTCTATCGTGGATAACCACTCAGCACACTTATCTCGCGTAAACGGAGTCTATATAATTATTATTTAGTTAAAAGAGAGTATAATAATATTACCAATAGCAAGTGGCTTAGGGAAACTCTAGGAGTTACTTAGGTTAACTTAGACTAGCTTAGAGGCACGCTTAGGCAATTTACTAAGACTTAGGGATTGCTTAGGTTAAAGCAGCTATAACTTGGAAACTCCTTTAAGAAAGGAAACTAGGCCTATCGTGATTCCGGTTCCATACTAAAATGTTCCTCGACCCGCTTGACGAGGATGGGATATTTTGCCTGCGTTCCTGCCTGGCGCTTAATCACTGTAACGGTCCAAGCGAGTATATTAACAACTGGCTAAGTAACTATAAACAAGTATCTAAAGGTAAAGAAGAAAGGAAGAAAAGGAGAGCTCAAGAACCTCTCGAGCTCCTAAGCTTGATACAGCTAATCTCGCTTGCTGACAGGGATAGAGGTGAGAGCGCCAGCCGAGCCACAATCGGGCCCAGCCCGTTACAATCACGGCTGTCCCCCTAACTTTGTACGCGGCCTAGGACTAATAGGAGATCATTTTTCGTTGGTTCTAAATTGGGTGGCTCATCCGCAGATGCCACCGTCGGCCGCTTATGCTACTATTGCAAGTGTATTCTAGTTTATAGTCACTATATCTATAAATTCGATTATGCATCGTGGTGGTACGCTAAATTTAGTATATAAAGAAATATAGCTTGTAAGTTAATAAACATTACGAGGCGGCTAATAAATCTAGTTAAAATGTTATTATGTAGGTTTAATATTCTAGACTCGGCTCTATCGTGCCTAGAGCTTCTAATTTTGCCACTAAGCTAGACCTGTGTAACGACTAGTATTCCCAACAGGTAAACCAGGCGAGGTTTATGTTAGCAGAATTATTTATATTAGTTAATTTAAGCAATTAGGTCTTATATTAGTAATAGATTAAAGACTATAACTAGTAATTAGTATACTTACTTAAAGTATTACTTAGAATTATATATAATAATTATGTTAAAAGCTAAAAACTAAAAGCTATCTAAGAAGAAGAAATTTAGAGTGCCTATATACTATATAGTTTACTACTAATTTACTAAAGCTTTAGTAAACTATAGTTACTTCTCTTTATATATTGACTTAGAGTTCACTAAATACCTAGTAAACTCTCTCTAATTAGCCCTTTATGCTAACTATTATTTTGTGTCTAGCTATAGTTGCTACGGGGTGGCACTATACAGCCGGCCCATTTTGCAGCCTACGGCTGGGATTGTAATAACCTGCCAAGTCTAAGCATTTAAGCCATCGCAGGTAGCAAAAAGTCACCTTGCTAGACTTATTATTAGTAAGGCACTTCTGCTTCTCATGTAACCCATAAGCAGTTTCTTGCCCTATCTTGCCAGATGTGGCAAAGATAAGACTAGTAAGCGTAATAGAGCTATTAAACTTACAAATGCGAAAGATGGTAGTACTGTAGGAGAGAATACCCCGAGCAGTAATACTGCCTATATTAACGGTAAACGTGTTAGTGCTGCTAATATACTCGCTCTTAGGTGTAGCTGTAATGCTCTCGCCAGTCTATAGATTCTTAACAGTAAACTTCTTGCTAGTGCGTAGAGCCTTAGATAATAGACTAATCTTCTCCCAGGAGACACTTATGTTTCTAGCAGAGTTAATCTTATTTAGGATAGTAAGAATACAGTTACCGCTGTTAAGGCTCTTAGTTAGGATATCACAGGTATTGTTACTGCTTACTAGAGTGACCTGCTAGATAAGCTTATTCTAGTTAATAGCAATTAGGTCTTTATTAATTAGATAGTTATATTTATTTAGCCTCTCCCTAAATGCGTTGCTAATAATTAATAGCACAGAGAAACTGCACTAAAGAGCAAATTAGCTCTTTTGCTTGTTGAGAGTCTAGCTTTTAGCGTGGAGAAAGTCTAGGTTATTATATAAGCTAACCTTCTAGTAATAAGCTAGGCAGTTAGTAAAGAAGTAGCTTTATATTACCTTATTCTAGAAGCTATTAGTATTAACTCTATAGCAAGCTAGCTGTAAAGGTCTAAGCTTAAAGCCCAGTTTTCAGTATTGTGTGCGCAACTAAGGGAGCCTATATAGTGCTAGATTGAGCAGTCACAAGGGACTTATTTAATTTGTACTCTTTTGCCGCGATGGCTAAGGGGCCCGGACAACCGGTATGTCTGCAGCTAGCACCTGCGATAGCCCAATCGGGCTAGACCATAGCACTAGCTTACTAAACTTTTAGACCTAGCCTATAATAGTATACTAATTAGTAAGGTTTATGTAAACTTTAGGATAAAAGCTAGCTAGAGCTAAGTTAGATAAAACTATAGGCTTTCTAGCCTTGGCAAGAATTCTAGCCTATTTGCTATATACCTTGCGGTAGACCGATTTATTGTGGATAGAGTGTAAAGGTCTGGGCTTAAAGCCCAGTCTTGTGTGCGCAACTGAGGGAGCCTGTATAGTGCTAGATTAGGCAGTCACAAGGGACTTGTCTAATTTGTACTCTTTTGCCGCAGTGGTTAATTACCAAAAGAGCCCGGTTAACTAGTATGTCGGCAGCTAGCACCTGCAATGGCCCAATCGGGCTAGACCATAATATAGAGGTAGGGACTCTAGCAAGCTAGTTATTAGGTCCTCTAACCTTAAGCATGTGGCAGGCATCTAAGTTAATATACCTAAAGCCCCAGTTCTTAAAGTCCTGATAGTCTATATTCTCGTAGCCCAGGGAACCAGGGTATATATTATAAACTAACTACAACTCTAAGAGACAGGGAAGCTACAGCTGCAAGGCAGTCTAGTAAAGGCAGGATACTTAAGCGCTTAAGAAACCCATTAATAGAGATATCGCGTGACTAGGCACATAATAGATAAAAGCACTAGAATTACTAAGGTAATTTAAGTAACTTAAAACGCTAAAAGCATTAAATGCTCTAGAGCGCTCTAAGGGATTAATAAAGAGATAGAGCAATACATAACGTAGGTATATAGCGAGCTACCCACTATAGCAAGCTGCCTACCAACCTAGGAAAATAGAACTTGGCATTATTAAATACTAATTTCTTAACAGAAAAATATAGAAACCTTAAGTATAGAGAGTTATATAATACTAGCTATTAAAGCTATTTAAAAAGACCTAAAACTAAGCGATTAAGCTACTATAAGGATTTATTAAGTTCTTTAAAGTATACTAAAGAATTATATACAGAGAATCTCTATAAAACATAATATTATAGCTAATTCTTAGAAACTTATAAATCTAGAGAAATATATACTTATTAAATATATTTTTAACCTAGATATATAATCTTTTTCTTCTTGGCTTACTGGTATATTAAATATAGTAAATTAACTACTAGATAACGTAAGTGCATACCGGATACACTAATACATTTAATGCACCACCCTAAATCCCATACAAATAGTTAATTTTATATCCCTGTAAAAGCTCGCATTTATAGCTAAAAATAGCTATAAACTTAACATAAGATATTTAACCACTAAAAACACCTAATTCTAGATTTTCTAAGCTTTAGGGTAGCTACTAAGCTAGACGTCTAAAAAATTCTAATTCACACTATATACTTTATAGAATCTCTAAATATTTATATATTAGTAAGGCCTAAAGGTTAGTTATTAGCTTTATTATAATATAGGTAATAGAATAGTAAAATAGCACTTAATTTTATTTACTTTTTGTGGTTTTAACTAGAAGCTTAAATGCTAATTTACTATAGAAGTGTGAGTGGTGCATTAAATGTGTTAGTGCATCCGGTATGCACTTACGTTAAATATAATATGCCTTTTATAGAACTATAATAAGCTTTAAACTTTATTAAGCACTATTGTTACGTGACGGAATTTGGTGGATTTAGCACGTACTATAGCTAGCCACTCTAGCAGCTGTGGCAGCCACTCTAGTGACTGCCTTAGGCACCTAAGGTGTTAGATTTATCCCCTTAAATAGAGCATCTTAGAGCCCCTTGGCTAGCTAGAAAAAAGAAGAAGAATCTTCACATTTTATATCGCAACAAGTGGTAGCAATTGTTTGGTTTTTGCTCTTTTCTGTATTTTCTTCCCTAGAAATCCTACTGCCCGGCTCAATAGATCCTACCAAACTGACCTTCTGTCAACTAATTCATCCTAAAGCCCGTTAATTCTGTCCCTTTAGCTAGGTCTAGCACGGAATTATCTTTCCCTTTATTAGCTGCAGAAGACCCTACTGCAGCTAGCATCGTTAACACGGCCGAAGCTTCCTTCAAAGAAGACCCAGAATTCGGCAGCCGCAGAAGACCCAGCTGTAGCTATCATTATCGTTAACCCGGATGCAGAAGACCCTACTGTAGCTGGCATCGTTAACCCGGCTAAAGCTTCCTTTAAAGAAGTCCCTAAAAGCCTCCTTTCTTTATAACTATTAGAGCTGTGGCTACTATAGTCTTCCATCGGTATAGTAGACCGCAAGATTGTACGCAATAGAGGATTCTATAGAAGCTTTCTCTGTAGAGCTCTCTGCAGCTTTCTTTCCTTAGAAGCTTCTTTCCTTTCTTCTATTAGAAGCTTTCCTTCTGTTAGAAGCTTTCTTTCTTCCTTCTATTAGAAGCTTTCTTCCTTTAGAAGTCTCTTTCCTGCAGAGCTCTCTATAATAGTCTTCCCTTGGAAGCCTTCTTCCTTAGCAGAGCTCTCTGCATCTTTCTTCCTTTGGAAGATACCTTTCTTGCAGAGGGTTCTGCCAGAGTCTTCCGTCAGAAGCCTTCTTCCTGCAGAGTTCTCTGCAGCTTTCTTCCTTCGGAAGCCTCTTCCTTGCAGAGTCCTCTGCAGCTTTCTCTTTAGAAGCTTTCTGCAGCCTCTTTCTTGCAGAGCTCTCTGCAGCAGTCTTCATTTAGAAGTCTCCTTTCTTGCAGAGTTCTCTACAGCTTCCTTCCTTCAGAAGCTTCCTTCCTTCAGAAGCTTCCTTCCTTCAGAAGCTTCCTTCCTTCAGAAGCTTCCTTCCTTCAGAAGCTTCCTTCCGTCAGAAGCTTCCTTCCTTCCTTCTTTCCCTTCCTATAGAGCTCTCTGTAGCTTCTTTCTTCTAGAAGCTTCCCTCTCTAAAGAGCTCTCTGTATCTTTCCTTCCTTCCTTCCTTTTCCCTCTAAGGCTTTCTTCCCCACTGCAGCTCTTCCCTTCAAGATGATCCCCTGAGATAGGCTAGATCAGCTAGAGCAACAGAGGCTCCAGCAGCTCTATCGCCAAGATTAGCAACGCCGCACCTGTGGCATCTACCAGCAGACCTTCCAGTCAAGAAATCAGGTCTTCAAGCATCTTAAGGAGCTCTGCCCTATAAGCCCCCAATATCAAAGGCATCAGCAGCAGCTAGCAGAGCTAGAGGCCCGGGAAAAGAACCTCCTTAGCTAGCATCAGCAGCTACAGGGAATTTAACAGGACTGTGACTATTGGAGAGCTTAAGCCCAGAAGGCTTGGTATTAAGCCCAACAGGCTGAATCTAATAGCCCTGCTATAGCAAAGACCTCTCGGCCCGGCGAATTCAACAGCCCTGCTGTAAAGACCTCTCTGCCAGGGCCTATAGCAGAGACCTCCCTGCCCGGCGAATTTAGGTATAGCAGTTTTGGTAGTAGCTATAGAATCTATCTAGGTATTAGGGATAGTAAGGATAGCTGGGACAGCTATATTTCCGGTGGGGCCCGCACTTGTTACGCGACAGAATTTGGTGGATTTAGCACGTACCACAGCCAGCCACCCTAGCAGCTGTGGCAGCCACCCTAGTAGTTGTCTTAGGCACCTAAGGTGTTAGATTTAGCCCCTTAAATAGAGCATCTGAGAGCCCCTTAGCTAGCTAGAAAAAAGAACAAGAATCCTCACATTTTATATCGTAACAGCTAGGCTAACCTTTCCCCCTTTTCTCTCTTCTCTTTATAAGAAAAGTTACTATTAGTAACGCTAGCTTATAAAAGCCACTAGGCTAGTCCCTTACAGCATTATAAAAGAAGGCTATCCTGCTATACCTTGCATTCTAGACAGAGAAATATATTATATCTTGCGCACTAAACCCTAAATTTACGACTATAATTAGGTTTATTTATAGCATATTATAGTACCCACTAAATATTGCGTCTTAGTATCTAATCTACATCGCGACCGTTAAACCCTGGCACACTTATTAGCTAGTGGTATTCCTTAGAAGATAGAGGGTAGTATATCTTCCATGGTTATCTTCTTAGAAGGTTATAGCCAGTAAATTTTAGGGTCCTTGCAAAGCAAAATTAACTCACTAGAGAGCGCAGTATCTAAACGCGTTAGACTTAGATCTATATACTCTAACTGTATATACTTACTGGCTTCTTCGTCTAAATATTAACTGCCTTTCCTTGGAATTCTAGGAGCGGTTTAATGTTAAAGTCCCTAGAACGCAAAGGCACGCCTTTAGGTAACAGTGATCTACCATAATGAATCTAGATAAGCTTGCACGGTGCAATTCCTAAAGTTGTCAAGTTGTTCTGCTCTAAGGATGTGTTGCGATTACGGCTTCCTTACAGACGAATAACAAGGACCACCATTACTCTTAGCCCTACCATGTGGCGGGCGCGCATCCCGTCGACGACTCGCCAAACTTGGCGTCTTCAGCCTTCCACCCAGCCCCTCACGCCCAGCATGACATCGAAAACGTGGCTTGCACGGTCTTGAAACGGTTTCTGACTCGCAGCGCCTTAGCTCTTGAGTCTTGGTTTCGGATGGGTTCTTCCGCAGGCTCTGGCAATAAGGGCGGTCTGAGCTAATCCTTGGTCAAGAAAATAGACAGACAATAAAGTTCGTACAGAAGACACAAGTAAACTAATTAGACTTCTGCACGCTTTAGCGGACGAGGATACAAGTACCCTTAACTAGATTTGTCTCAATATATCGAAGCAAAGAACCGTGTCCATGGGTCTGTCTGCTCGTGTCTTGTGATCGATACACAATCTATGCCAGAATAAGTTCAAAGCCCATTTCGGCACGCACAGTCCGCCAATCATTCTCTGTTTGTATGCCCACACCCAGCTTTTCATTCACAGTTTGCATATTCCTCGGATTCATTCGTCGCCATACTTCTTGTACGATACACCATGCCCTTGCGATATTCTGCATTCCTTGACGCCGATCCATCTCCAAGAATGCGTCGGTAGCAAATTTTCTCTGTTCTTCATTTTCTGCGTCCACTGCGGCTATAAATAAAGGCCACAGAAGAGTGCCCAGTGGCCCGTTGCTAGTCACGGTAGCCATGCAGTATTCAAGACTCTTACTGACATGGTGTTGCACTAGATGGTGACCGCGAGAGTGACCGAGAAAGGTACGATAGAGGAACACCAGCGCAGAATGGCGATAGGCGAGAGCACTACTAAAAACGCTTGGTTTTGGCGCTTTTTTCTGTCCTGGCTCGAACATTTCTAACCCGCATTGTAAATACCATCCAAGGAGGGCATCCTCAACTTCCTTTGCTTGTTTGTAGAGCTCGGACTGCAATGCCAGCATCTTCGAATTGTCATTGCTGCATGTGGCTTTCAGTACTTCTGACTTGAATTTATGCAGGCTAGACAGCTTGTGCATAATCGGCCACAAAGAAACAGTCATGCTGAGGAAGGCATCAGAACTCCCTCCCGGTGCAGTGTTCCCTTGGGAACTAAGAGGATTTAATGGCTGCAGAGACCGTCTCCCAAGATTCGAAGTGACTGATACAGTACCTAAAGATAACGCGGTGACGACATCGTAGAAAACAAAAGCCTACACGATAGAACCATTACTACTCAATCAGGCGCTATACACGATGAACTCACCCGCTCTAGTAGTCTTCTGGTAGGATCTGATGTATCGCGGTAGCTGTTAAGCAAAGCCATAACACCGTGAAGGTGTTGGGAAATCATGTTCGAATGGCCGTTTTGAACCAACTGTCAAGCGTCAGCGGATTTCAAACTGGGAGAGCGGAGGAATTCTTACCGCCTCGTAGCAGATTAGAAGTATAATTGTAGTTAAGGCTTCTTTGTTGCAAGTATCTGGAGCTCTAGTTATTGATAGCCTTAATGACCGGATCGCCCGATTGTAGAAATACACGGAGCTGTGCCGGACACTTTGTCCTCGGTATTCCAGATGACCTCCAGCTAGCGCGTATGTAGCCTCTCGAACAGGTTGGCTGTGCTGCGAGAGTGGTACAATCAGTTGCTGGAATAGGTTGCCTCCGCCTTCTCGAAGAACAATCAAACGTGATAAGACGTTACAAAAGTGGTCGAAGAGCTGTGCTTTCTCGCTGTCGCGCAGGTCGTCGTGGAGTGTAGGTGACACGTAGCCAAATTGGGGAGATGCAGAACGTGTCAGCAAATTTAGCATTTTGAGAGGGATTCCTCCGAAAGGAGAGGAAGCGCGGCGAATGGGCTCGTTGATGGAAGACGCATTCTTGTCGTCGTGGACACTGGTGGAGCGAAGAACAACAATATCAGTAGCCGAGGTGGCGGTGTTGTTAACCCAGATGCTCGCCATTGCATCTTCGACTCCATATCTCGAGTAGGGAACAAATTGTCCATTTCGCTCACTTCCTCTGGTCTCCGCGATACTGGCATCTTGCATCAAGTTGATGGTAGTCACTTCAGTGGGTTTCTGCCACCCTCCAGGAGTGTTCGCGACGCCGGCGTCCCTGCGCTTCCGCCTTGGCGGAATCTCGTACGTACACTGCAACCTTTTCCCGGCGCACCGCCCGCATTGAGGGTGTTGTTCATCGCATTTCTTTCTCTGGCTATATGTGAGAAAAGGCTTTTACCAATAGAAGTGATTATTTAACGACTACCTTTTCTTTACTATTAGCGATATTACATTGTCAGAAACGGTAGTCGCAGAAATCCGTAAGATCCGAATTAGCCCACCAGAAATTGCAGCCTGCAAAATACACAACCAAATTCAACTGTTAGTCGTATTGATTCGATATAAACGCATACCCGGTAAGATACATAAGCAGCGAGGGTGAAGGAATGGAAAGTCTATACCTGTTCTTGAACGCCTCCAGCGAGGCTTACGGCTAGCAAACTGAGCATACAACAGCATTTTATTGGGCGAAGGGCTTGAGGACATGGAATGACGATGGAATGCAGGGTGATAAATAATGTTTAATTGAGTGCTGTCCCTGAATAAATACCGAAGGGTGCAAGCTGTCACGAATGTTGAGCTGTAAATATTGCACAGGTCTGGGTGCGTAAATTATTAATGTAAATAAAGATGAGAAGATCCTTTGTTGGTTTAATGGAACCAGGGGAAGCGAGGCATGCAACGGTGGCAATCGTGGAGCGGTATTACCACCAAAAACAAATGTACCAGCTGGGTCTGGAAGGTCAAAGAGCCAATACTCTGCAGTCATCACATGAGGCGGGGACTTTCGCACAGCCTGCATCCATAGAACGACAAGTAAACCCAATATTGCGAATAACTACCATATTAGCCGTAGAAGAGAGTATAGCCGTTAAACCAAGCGGCATATTGTTTGTGGTTAGTCGACCGTAAGCCATGCCATTTCATGATTGGACTATTGGCGCCTCTGCGAAGATCATAATTAGCAAGGCTTAAAAAGATACCTGACTCACCGTTTGTGGGCTAATTTGGATTGACTAATCTATATCCCAGCACGAATATCCCGGAGGTTAGACGACTTATATTCGCCAAGTTACATGTGTGTTATGCAGAACAGGGGTCAGGCTACTTGCCACTCCGTGCAACTACTCAATTAAACCAAAGCCCGGCATTAATGCCCCTAAGCGATAAGGCAGTTATTGCTTCCGATAATTTAGTGCTAGGCTAGCTGGTAACTCGCGGACGGTTTCCCCTAACGTGAAGCCAGAATATCGACGCCTTTCTAGTCGGATTAAATATATTTAACTTGGAACCTTGTCCCAGCTCCCCGTGTAGACTTACCATACAGCATTGATCTGGTTAATGTCTTAATATAGGGTTTCTTTGGCTCGAGTTTCCACACTTGTTTCCATGCCACTGTTGACAGAATGGGAAAATACAAGGCAGTGATTGCAATCCTACAATTACCACGCCACGCGAGGTTGACGGGGTAGGGTGATACACATCTCGAGGGCATGGAGTTTAGTGTCCGGTACAAGCTACCGTACAATAATCCAATTGAGGTACCGTCGGCTAAAGGTCCCGGCACTTGCCACTGCTGATAATCTTAATCCGGCTTTTGTAATTTGTACCTTAACCGGAGGCACTTGCACATGAACTCGCCAACCATCACTTTTCCTAGCTTGGAGGAGACATCCACCTTTATATTTTACCGTTAAGGGTCAAGCGAGGGATAAACGTCAACCGAGCACCAGTCACATGTGATATTTATTTCTGCGTCGCATCCATCGGCCGTTTATGAACCGCGTGTCCTGGCATGAATGCAATTTTGGATATTCGGGCTCCACGACACATGAACGGTTCGGCTGCCCCACCTGTAGTCAAACACCTGCCTGGTTTGAGACCAGGCAATCCACTAGGAATTTGCCCTCTACAGTAATCTAACGATATTTCTGGATACTATATTAGAAGAAGAGCTATTTTTAAGTACTATTAGTAGTTTTAACAGGGGTGTAACTTTGTATGTACTTGTATAGTGGCAGCTCAGTATACTGGCCAGCTCACTATGCACCCATGTTAGTGCCTCCCTACAATAATGCCTTAATAACACTTGCAATTTGTTTAAACATCACAACGGAAAGGTTTAACAACATCCGACAACCTTTAGGAGAGTTCCGGTTAGCAGCTACATAACACAGGCGAGAGCCAAACCTCTCAATGCTGATTGAAGTGTACATAGAATACAATAATTTGAAGCAACTAATGTGGAATACTACGCCAGTACAGTCTTTGTTCCTTGCCTGTTAATAATCTCAATCTTCACTTTATTAGTACCCTGTGTAACGGGCTTAATCCGTGGCTGGCTTGGCTGCCACCTTCGTCTTCCATCACGGCTTGCCGGAACCCATTACAAGCGAGAATGCTTCTAGTTACTTCTTAAGCTTACAAGCTCTCCTTTTCCTGTTCTATTTTCTTCTTCTTTTCTAGCCCTAGATACTTTCTCATAGTTGCCTAGCTAGTTGCCAATATTATCACGATACACACGTTTACCAACTTCTGCAGGTACAAAGCCTTAAACAGAGCTAGCCTAACCACCTAACGGCTGGCCAATCACCTGAAAGGTAAAGACGCAGCTGGGGAAGCTATTTAGGTTACTATTAAATGTGTAGATAGCCCTTACTAGATAGAAGAAATCAAGGATAAAAATCCACATCTATGTTGCCTATAACTGCACTTTTGTGATGAATATACTGGCTTGGACCGTTGCACCTAAGCCGATAGTGCTAGTGTCATTGTAAAATAGATTAGTCTCGCTAAGTTATTTGCTTCCTACTACCTTTCCTAGCTCTGGATACACAACACAAAGGCACCTCTTTGCTAAGCAAACGCTAGTGGATAATGTAACAGGCTGAGCTCGATAGTAGCTTAGCTTGCACTCTTGCCTTTATCTTTAGCTTTATTGCTAGTAACCCCTAGCAATAAGCAAGATTAGCAAAAGTAAGCTTATAAGCCTATAAGAGCTCTATAAGCTCTTTGTCCTTTGCTCTTCTTTTCCTTTTCTCCTTAGCTTTAGATACTTGATCTAGTCTCCTAGCTAGTTATTAATATACTCGCTTAGACCGTTATAGATAATCCCTTTATTACATAGTCCTAGCTATATAACGATCGGCTTGTTAACAAGGTTAGATAAGATAATTAATAGTTATTCTACTGCTTAGGGTAGGTAACTTAGGTTATAAGTAAATACAACCTTTATAGGCTATTAAAAAGAGAGCTTGAATTATTAGAAGTTATTTTAAGTAATTATAAATTAAATGCTTAGATTTATTACTAAAGATCTAGACTAACTAGATATCTTAATAATAACTATCTTATATATATTACTCTAGCTCTTTATGAATCCCTTAGAGCACTTTAGAGCGTTTAATGCTTTTAGCGTTTTAAGTTATTTAAATTACCTTAGTAATGCTAGCGCTTCTATCTATTATATACCTAGTTACATAATATCTCTATTAATAGTTTCTTAAGCGCTTAAGTGTTCTACCCTTACTAGGCTACTTTATAGCTATAGCTCCCCCGTCTCTTGGGGTTGTAGTTAGTTCGTAACAAGCTAGCTAGCATAGTACAGGGTATTTGCGGCGCGCAGATTGCAGCTCTCGGCTAAATGCTTGCTATTAGCAGGATGCCAACCTGAGGCCCGAGCGCACTGCTCGCTTAGAATGAGGCTGGCTGCATCTCTACCAAATCCTGTGCTTCTCTCCTAACCGTCGTGGTGGCTAAGAAGCAGGCCACCCGTTTTGGATAGTGGAATGAAGTTGTGATAGGAACAGGTCGCGTGTGGCACGAGCATATTGTTCCCGCAGGGGCTATGCCGATGCCACAACTGAACATCACCCACCGCAGATGTTACCAATATACGGCTGATATCTCTTGAAGGGAAGGAGATGTCGTCGGCGGATGCCAAGTAAGGAATAGCTGCGAACCAGCTATGAGGGAGTAACAGGTAGGAGAGAAGACGTCTTAGAAGCGCCGCTCCGGTACATCTGCAGTAGCTGTCGCAAATGCAAAGTGTCAATATTCTTTCCGTCTAAGAGCTTTTTTCGCTAAGGTAGCTTCATGTATAGACACGGCAAGCCTTCCACATTAGGAGTTAGTTTGATCGAGGTTTGTTATTTAAGCATGCTCTTTGGCGTACAGCTGACTGTTACTTCGCTTCTGTCATTCTTCCCGCTCCCTGTCGCTTGGTATTCCCCTTGCCCTTCATCAGTACGACATAGCCCCTCCTGGCTCCTCCTAGTCGGTCTTGTTACGCCCAGCTTCTTTGTTTTGTCGTTTGTTGCTTTGCTGTGCCTACATGCAAAGCATTACTATATCCACCCCAAGCATACACAATTACGTGTTAATAACTTGTCTCCTTGGCGGACCATTAAGCCGTACGCCGCACGGTCAAAACAAGCTAACTTGCAGCCACTTAATTTCCTTATACAAATACTTCTTAGTGGTTATCATGTCAAGATCGCGGACAAGAATCAAGAAGGTGCTGGGTCTTCGCACCTCTTTGGCAAGGGAATGTTGTTTTCAACCGAAGCTGCAGGAGCCACTGGTGCAACCATTCCGCGCCCCTGTGAGCAGGCGAAGTGAGCGCGGAAAACTCCGGTCTTGTCCAGACATTGGGTAAGGTCTGACCTATCTATCCTGATGGAACCTAGTGGAGTAGATAAACTGACTCCAGGCGATCGGAGCATTTTTCGTGGCTGTCTCGTACGCTCAAGCCTGCATACCGAGCCACTTGGCCAAGATCTTGGCGGTCAGGTGTACGCACTAAAGATCCCTCGCAAGGCTGAAGTCATCAATCTCAAACAAGTTGACCTGGTGCGACAAGAGCGCACTATCCTTGCGAATATTAGAGGCTACCCTTTTATTGTCAGTTTTCTCGCTTTCTTCTCCGACCATGCGTCTATTTACATGCTGACCGACTACGTCCCTGATGGTGAGCTCGTCAGCTCTCTGGTTCATAAAAAGCGAGAACAATTATATTCCCCCCTCCCTAACCGTAAGCTGAGACGGCCATGTGTAGAATTGTTAAGAAATCTATCACGTTCCCCCTGGATTGCATCGCTTCCGGTTCCGCCAGGGCCCTGTTCGCTCACTCTGCGCTATTGGTAGTTTGAGGGGCATTGGCAATATTAGTGGTGGCGCTAGCCTTGTCAAGTCGCATTCATTCCTTTACGGAATAAATTAGGAAGATATTACCAAGCGTCGCAACTGAGGCCTTATCATTCCCGTGTTGCGGTTGGTATTTGGAAAGTGTCGCAGAGTCGACTGAAAACTGTTCTGTGGCAATTCCTCAGCAACACTCTTCCACCGGTATCCTGACTTTCGGGATTTCTTTTACGGGTGCCAGCATCCCTTTCGATTGTTGCGTTCCGTATCTATCACATTGAAAGACGTATCAACTTTGTTGCCCAGGCCGAATTACGCTATTAGCCTTGACAATACCAGAACCATTAGCCCTGGCAAAAGTATTTATCTCGGCAAAGAGTGCGTCAGTTGATGGGGCTGGTTTACCAGGAATCGGTGGGTTTGCAATGGAGTCAGCCTTGAGTGATTTTCTGTTTGCGTCGGGAAATTCTTCCTCTGCAGATTGTTCCTCGCCAAAAGCTGGTATCCGGAAGTAATAACTCGTGAGCAGGGACCTGGATCGTAGACTCTGTTACTGAGCCTGAGGAAATCGCTTGGGATTCTTGCAACTGATACCCTTCGTCTAGAGCGTGATCGTTTCGTGACTTAGCATAAATGCGGAGCTGAGATGTCGATCCGTCCTTGAGAGCTAGTGTGCCTAACATCAGAGAGTTAGAAGGTCTGTCATGCTTGTCATAGGCGGCAAAATCTGCTCGTCATGTCGCTGTTGATTCGCACGCCGATACCCCTAGCTTGGTCTGGTGTTAAATGTCTGCCCCAGGCGTACTCTCATGACCATCTCTCTTCTGTCGACCTCATTTAATGTAACCAGCTCTCTCATCCTCAAACTCATCGGCGGCGTGTATACGTATTTACCATAGCGCTAACGCCTATTATTCTCTTAACCTACTAATAGTACACCACAGCTGCTTTCTTAACCTAATTTATTGCTTTAACTTCGTGGCCTTTCTCAAAACCGGCCTGCATTGCATTTAAAACAACAAAATAGATTTCTTTCCCAAGGCATTCCAATCTAAGTCAACGAAGCGCTATTTATTGCCACTCTCAATTGGCACGACAAGATGCCAAGCATGGTGACGGGTATTGCGTATGGACATCATTTTCCGCCAAGATTATTCACTGTGAATTGCCAATTTCCCTGTCTAATCTCTTCAAAAATACTTCCTTAATGGATGCAATAATAATTAGCCTTTAACGTTCGCAAGCAGATTATAAGCTGCGCTTCAAGTGGCTGCAAACAATAAGCCTGATGTAATGAGGAGGTCTAATAATGTTGAGAGAACAGTGAGTAACGTTATTGCGTCGTTAATTTAATCTGTCGAGGACTTAGACGTGAGAATAGAAGAGGAGCTTTATAGCTAACGGATTTGGCATTCGTTGTAAGTTGCAAGACCAACCTCGGCCACTGTTGTCTCAAGATCTCCTATCAAAGAAAATGACCGCTAGGTCATTCCAGCAAAAGGGAACGCTCCGCTGATGCAGAGAGATAGTATAGATTATATTCCGTTGACATCTCCAGTTACTACCACCGTTGTCTCATTGGCAACGCCTTCTTCTAGGATCTTCTCCAACCACAGACCTTGATATCTAATGCCATTGAGGTAGTGCGACAAGTTCTCAAGTCCGTTTAGTCCCGCCATCGGGCCAAGTGCCATTACCTTTGCGAAATTCCGCCACTTCTTGTTCTTATGGCAGTGGGCGTAATCTCGCACACCTTTCACCAAAATGTCGCGGCATTTCTTCCCATATCCCGGCGGTCTCCATCTCAAACGCAAAACGCCTTCTTCTTGGCGATCCTTTCCTGGTCCTGACTGTATCACTATATCGCCAGATGCAATTGCGCCACCTGGAATCCGCATAAGAGAGACCACGGGGCTACGTAACCTCACTGCATGCTACCACGGCGTAGATGACGCTATTAAAGTATAATTGTAGATACTGGATCATTCGGTGACTGCCTCACTGTTAACCGTAGACATGCAACTGTCGGCGAACTGTGCGCCTGCACCACTGCTCTAAAAGCGCAAGGTGTCGCGTAGTATTTTAATTCGGCGGCACTAGCGAGTGCAACCATATTGCAAAATATCTGGCAATGCCTTTGTGATGCTGGCACTTAACGTCCAAAAGTATACCCCTTTTGACAGTTTATGATGTGTTAAACCTTTAAATGGCGCTGAACTAGAAAGGCTTAAGGTGCATACATCAGTGAATTACGGCGACTCCGTGACCGGGCTGCGCCACAGTCAGAAGTAATACAGTGGTAAATTTATGGGGCTGAGAATTTGGCGGATCACATTAAGGTTCTGGGAGTACAACGACGTTAGCTGCAGGTATGCGAAAAGATCATGACAACGACTTCAGAACACGCATTATATTATCTCGGGGGTTCGACTCATGCTAACTCAAAAAATAGAACCAATACTAAATAAAACGGCAATAGATATATGTAGGCTTAAAGAGGCATTGTTATCGTGGCCGTGGCTTGGCTCTAATTCCCACGGCCACGATCATCCAGTATCTTTGTATCGGCATGCCCGATTTGGTCTGGATCACGGTCCGGTTCGCTAAAGTGCCACGAGGCTAAAGCCGATGTCATGGCGGCTACGGAGAGCTATCCACAATTTCCCCCATAAAGCTATTCGTGTTGCGCCACCGAACACCCACGGTAGTGATTTAGTGTGCGCTGATTCAGACAAGGAAATCTGAAAGACTGAGACAACAACGTGGCAGCCACGTGGGGTCTAGATCTATGGTTAGAGATGGTCTGATAACCGTCGGGAGGCCAGCAACATAGGTTCACCCAGTGTCAAATAACATTGCATATAATACTCGCAGTACGCTAGTATCTAATTATTTAACATTGCATCTCTTTTATAACAGGCAGCATTCCTGCCATCAAAACAAAGTGTCACTCAAAACTCGTTAGTTCAAGCATCATGACATCAAATACAGACCTTTTAACACCACGATTCTTCTACACAACACAGGGGATCCAGAGCGCTATCGGGCTCCACAATGTCCTTGTGGGGTTTATGGTCGCTGGCATTGTAGGCGAGGTTTCGGTTCTCATCCTAGTGCCAATAGTCGGCTCTATTGCAGTTTGCGTCAGTAGCGCTTTGTCGTACTATGTCACCTTTACCGCCGTGCACGCCCCTGTTAACCAGGCCGTCGCTGCTGGCTTTGGGGGTCTTACTTACCTGGTAAGTGTCATTGGGACGAGATTCACGGGTTTGCCAAGGCGCGGGCGCTGGGAAAATGCCCCTCTTTTCAATGTTCTCTGAATCGTTTTTTGCCTCTATATTTAACCCTGCGGTCGTTTGCCACCAGTTGTGACAATGCGGCGCAGAAGGAGAGACCTACACATTTCTTCATTTTCCGCCGTTCTCAACCCGTCCGTCTCCATATACTATTACTTATCCCTCCCTGAGCACAAAAAAGTAGCGTCGCACGCAAGGCAAGCCTAAAACCGCACACCCTGTCTTGTCCCTAACAGAAGCCCTTCCGGCTGTTTCGCATCCAACTAACACATTGGCATTACCCAATTCCTTAGGTTCAAGAAGCCGGACTCCCTTTTTATAGCTATGTGGTCCTAAAGAATATCCTCTGTGGCCGCGAACGCAGATTCTTCCGACTTCTTTTCTGGGTGCTAATGCTCGTCGTCTTTGTCATTCACGTCATCCATACCGTGCTTAGCGTAGGATATTTTCTGGGCTCCCCGGCTTTGGCCATGGACACAATAAAGCCGTTACTTATAGTTTACTACTTAACCATCGCAATTATAGAGTTTGTAAGCGCAGCATTATTGATAAAGAATTTTCGCAAGGTGCTCGGGGCGTCGCTATCGTCGCCATTAACGGCGGGAAAGCTGTATCGCTATCTGATGAGTAGCACTGAGATCCGCCTCGCCACGATGGCATTTATCGGCATTGGTCGTACCTTGAGCACAGCAGTCGAGACCCAAGTTGGTCAGGTAGGGTTAGCAGGCGATGTTGATGGGTTTATATATACGGTAGAGTGTCTGTTCCCTGTCGTTATGTAGTGAGTTTATCCTCTGTTTTCTACATGCCTGCATGTTAATAGTCTATAGAGCTTGCTAATATAGAGATATTAATAGTATCGACATCCTCGCCTCGCGCCTCATATTCGCCCACGACACCAACAGAACAGGCAATAACTTTATTGCAGAAATTGAGGAGAGAGGAGGGAGTATCTAACAACAGAAGGGACTATCTGTCATAATCTTACTGGGACACTAAAGTCACTCTATTCACTCCACATTATACGATATTACGCGTTGCGGTCAGGCGGGCGGTTGTGGGGCTGCTCTGGCAATCTCGTATGCTTCGGCCATGGCGTGGTCTAGTTATCTTTAGTGAGAAAAACTCAAACTCCTGTACTAGAATAGGTATAAATACCGTTGATAGAGAAACTTTTGCTTGAATTGAGCTACTGGGAAGAAAAAGCAACACTGTAACGAAATTATACTATTTGAGAGAAAGGAAAGGAAAATTGGATATTAGAAGATAGCTGCAGCAGCTGTTGTGTTAGTAAGAGGGAAGTGGGAAATGTAGCTCCCGTTGATATCCTGGGATGCACAACTCCCTTCTACGGCTACATCCGGTATTTCGCTGCAGAGGCTTGAACTATTATAGTAAGATCTAGGCAAGAGCAATCCTCTAGTGGTTCCTCTCATAAAGGCGTAGCTAAGCGCATGACTGAGCGAATTAATTACGTGGAGTTCACGGCAGAGGTCCGAAGACTATAGGTTGTTGCGGCCTATTAAGGCTGACAAAAAGGACACGAGGCTCAGGAGGATTAAGAAGTTGTTACGCTGCTGGCAAGTGGCAGTTAACTCACGCCACAATAATTATAGCCTTGGGAGTTGTTATTTGTTAATCATATTATGTACGTTATTAGGCTGGTCCTAATACGTTAAGCTATGGTCTTATTTGGAGATGGCCCAGCCAATGCGAGGTCCATCGTCACCGTTCTCAAAAACGACAAATGCACCAGCCATAGCAGGAGAGCCAAAGGTGGCACTGTTGCCACCGTCTCCCATTTTCAGACCGCAGGTTCCATCATCATACTTTTCCTTAATGTATTCACCATCGACCTTGATCTTGGTGTCGCCACCGGCTCCGAAATAAAAGTCGGGCAGCTTGGTGTCGCAGGCAAAGGAGTCAGTGTAGTTAGCGATTGCGCTGGTGTAGGCGTTAAATGCCTCGGTAGGGACCTTGAGTCTTGAGCCGCCAGTATCGGTGATGCCCGTCATGTTCAAAGACACAAAATCGCCGTCGCCAACGGCATAGCCGTTGGAGGTCCAGCGCCAGAAGCCGCCGCTGGAGTCGACGTTGGAATAGGTGATATTGCCAGTATATCTGGAGTCTTCAATGAAGCCGAAGCCAAAAGTTCCATCTGAAATAAAAGTGTTAACAAAGGAAAGACAAAATCTCAATAGGATAACAAACCGGCTTTGTGTTTCAGGTCTACAGTGAAAAGAGGCTTCGTAAGATGCCTCTTCATGTTGGAGAAGAGGGTCTGCTGCTTGGGTGAAGCAGAGTTAATGCTGTCAAAACCGAAGCCTACAATACCAGAGACGGGGCTGCCGAGAATATTACCACCGTTGCTCATAGGATAGACGTCTGTGGCATATTCGACACCTTGGCCGTCGACCTTCACACCTGCAACAGAGATGGTATCGCTGTAGATGGTACCCTTGCCGCCTGATCCGTCTGCATAATTGATGGACCACTTGCCATTCTTGATTAGCTTAGCCGTGCTGCTGGCAGCTTGGTTCCATTTCTGCTGACCCGCATCAATAGACCCACGAACGTCGGCGCCAAAGAGCCACAGGTCACTGGATCCGGTATCGAACAGCAAGTTGATTGTCTGAGGGGGGGTTCCGACGAGGATCTCGGCGTAGTACTCGGCATCAGGGCGGGTGGCGCTGTTATGGGCGGTGGTAGATCCGTTGCCGATGTCTCTTCGCATGGCACCATTGGAAGGGTAAGGCCTGTGTTTGTAGTTGTTGTTGTACTTAACGTTGATTGTGAACTGGTTCCGTCACTGAAAGGTAGCCGGGGCAGGGACGGCAAGAGCTCCAGCGAATGAGGCGTATGTGAGGAGAAATCCGAGCGAAGGCATTTTAGAGAATATGTAAAGCGGTACGCTAGGGAAGAAAGATTCTGACGGATCTTTATTGAAAGACTGGTAGAGAATTTACTTGAATTATAGAAGACTTTACGATTTTAGATGGACGTAAACAAGCCTTTTATAAGTTTGGGAATAATTACGGCTTGTAATGATAACATGGCGCTATATTGTGGTGATACTATTGCGTGATAGTGGCCCTCTCAAAATGTACGTCTACCTGCCTATTCTGAGGTGATAAGACGCGTATGTTTACAGCCCCAGTTAATGGTGCTGCAACGGAAGTACTTCTATCCCAGCATAAGCCTACAAGCATCTATCCTCTATCATTGCCGCCTGCCGTATGACCTGCTTCCTTCCCCGTCAATTCGATGCACCAGAAGCAAGCGAAATGGCGATTCCAGTCTCTTTCCCGGCTGACCTTCCCTATTAATACGCCTACCTGCCATATTTAGACGGGGTAAGCCGGACATGCCTATCCTAATATCATGTCCCCTATGATAAATTAACTTGATATCAAGATAACACACTATTCTCATATGATATCGGATAACAGGGATTAGCAGGGATGATATCAGGATGGCAGGCTGAGCAGGTTTAGCAGACATGATATGCCACTAGACAAAATTAGCTAACTAGTTATTCGTTAATACACAGTCCATTGGTTAGCCCAAATTATTGTTTTCAGGTCAGCCGGGGAGCTGCTGTTCACATCCGCGTCCAGTACGAGCCTTCTTCCACCATTTACAGGCGGTAAAATGAGGCTCGTTTCAGTTCGACCATGAACGGAGAAAGCATTCGCACACCACAGCTGGCTCTGCGCTTACTTTGCAGACTTATCGTCCTCAATTTGGGTATGTCGTGTGGAATATGTAGTCAAAGTTCAAGGGATCTAACGATCATAGTGCTGCTTCATCTTTAGCCTTCCTTGATGCGCAGTTGACGGCTGCAAAAGGATATATTAATATAAGCAAGCTAAAGGAAATAATTCAGAGTGCGATTTATGTGGACTCTAAGGGTATGTTCGTAGAGGCTTAATAGGTTTCCGTATTTTGGAAATTAGTCAAATTCCTTTTCGACCAGGGCGGTGGCAGCCTGCGGCAGCCCCTGTTGCCAGTTTAATAACCCATACAATTACATTTACACAACTTTTATTTTATATTGCGTATACTTTCTCTGTTCTCCTAATACTTGACAATACTCTCGTCTGTTCACAGGATGCGGTGCATACCCGACATAAATTACTTCAGAATTACTGTATTACTCCCGTCGTCTAGATGTCGTCCAATCTGCACATTCTCGGGGTCTTGGATACTGCTGCCAGGGTTTAACATGGTCTTCTTACAAAACTGCTTCCTACAGAAAAGACATTTGCGTAATTTAGTTGCTCTTTATAGAACCCAAAACACCGGAATTAACACCGCGATCACGGCGACGGACGCCTCGTCGTAGTCCACGTAGTAAAGGGTATTGTTTAGACTAGAATGGTGTAGAATCACGACAGAGGAATCATATGTAACTTTAGTGTGTACTTACAGGAGAAGTCCGGGTCTGCAGGTTTTCTAGACGCGAAAAGAGGGAGACAACAAATATTGCTCCCATGCTTATAGACACTACAATTCCGATCTTTTCTCGTTTTGAGACTGCAGTTTACGGAGAAACGTCCAAGAGAGTACAGCGAGAAGAACCCCCACGAGGGCCGAGTATGCTTGAAATTAGTTAGCTCGAATAGTATCAACAAAAGGGAGATGATGAAGAACAACCCCTAGCTGCTCTTGCGAAAAGCAAGTGGGCTTCTTCAGTCCAGCATCCGTCTGGTATGGACAGTCCCAAACATTAGCCAGTGACCTGCATTCAACCCATCGGTATAATGCGTCGAAGAAAAAGACGCTGATGGTTACCATGAGAACCAATCAAAGACCGGAACTGCGGCAGACTTTACACCAAACTCTGAGGTTAAGGACAATGGAGGTCGGAATCAAAAGAACCCAGTGTGATCACACAATTGCGCTACCAATTGGTGACAATGGCATGGGAAATTGTTGTGGAGTAAAACCTGTTGACGGTTGCAAGTCGGCTGGCGACGGCCAATTCGTTTCAGGGAACGGAACGATATTTCTAGAGGGTCACAGCAGAACAGATGTATATATCGAGGGAAATCGAAATGTGTTGATTCTGAAAATCAGAGATGCTACCAAGGTAAACTATTTACGGAAGACAGGCCGGTCCCTGCACGTGGTATGTCATGTCCAATGCTTAGGAGTTTGGGCATATGGCAGCTTGGGTCGAGGAGGTAGGCTGTGTATATGGAACTGGAACTGGACTGACATTCATTTCATGAAACCGAAACTCATCTCAGATTCAGTTTCATAGAATGGGTATCCATCACTGTCTAAAGCTAAGGAAAAAAAGAAAGCAAGCTTCGCGCGGGCCTCGAGCTCGTATTCCCAAGTAGCCTAGTGGTAACTTAGACGAAATTAAACTAACTACATGACCGAGCGGGTGTGCATCACTGAGGTTTGGGCCTGGTATAGCCGACCCGTAGCATCGGGCGTAGCCCGCGGCAGATACCAGAAGGTGCTACTACTCTTCATGAAAATCAGCCTGCTTTACGCGACTGAAAGTGACGAGGAAACCGCTTGCAAATGAGTGCCAGATTCCATCTACAGGACACGCATCCCCTGTAAGCCATCCGGATATCACACTTTGCCCCACGTTCGGGACGACACACCCTTGGCAACCATGCTACTCATTCCGGGTTCCAACTCAAGCACAACCACCTGGTTCGGTTTGTCTGAGTTAAGAATCGCCCCTGGCACAAATAACTGCTTTTGCGGGCCAATCTTCCAGTAGCGGCCCAGGTTAAAGCCATTAATCCATACCACGCCTTTGGTCCCGTTGGTTAACTCTAAGAATGTGTCGGCTGCAAGGCCCGATTTCGTGGTGTTGAAAGAACCGCGGTAGAACACCGGCATGTCGCTTTCAGAAACTGACCGCTTTGAAGTGGTAGGAGGCAGCTCCGGCGGGCTAGCTAGCGGATACGAGTAGGTGTTCCAGCCGTTAATCTTGACGCCGCCGACGGTAACGTCCCCTTTAATGCCTTTTTCCTGGTCCACCAAGACAGAACCAGGTTGTCCCATTGTAGACTCATAGTTGTCGCGGCCAAGGTTCTCGACGAAGAGCCAAAGTTCATCGCCGGGTTTAATCGTGACACTGACATCGGCTCCGACGCCCTTCTTGACGCCGTTCACGTAGACGACAACTCTGTCCCGCGGCCGGTCCCCTGGCCGTACTATGCCAGAGAACTTTGCCGACGATTTGTACTCATACAGTATGTATCCGGATTGCTGGCCAACGGCATCCATCGTCATTGGCGAGCTAGAGATGGTAGGGTTGATGAGATGATCAAAAAGTCCCATCACAGGAGTAAGTGTGAAGTCAGAAACTTTCATTAAGGGGGGGGATGAGGGAATGTCCGTGATGGATCCTGCTGGAACGTACTCGGCGATCAGGTCGCGCAACTTCGTATACAACCCATTCGGTCGCCCTGCCTCATCAAGTGGCGCCCCGTAGTCGTAACTAGTTGTAACCTTGGCGGCGCTTTGGTATCCCCAGTTTGTGCCGCCGTGGAACATGTAGAAACTGAAAGAGTAGTTGTTGGACAGCATCCATTTCGTTTGCTCGAGGGTGTCAGTTAAGGTATTCGGGTCGTTGCCGTCCCAGGGATGATGCCCGCCGCCCCAGCCGTCGAACCACGTGGTGTAGTGCTCACCAGTCAGGAAAGGGCCTTTGCATGATGGGTCGGTTACATAGTTGTTTATCGCATCCAGGCCGATGTGGGGATTGCCGTTTGTCGCGGCAAGGGCACCGGGCACATGTCCCCCGTTTAACCATGTCTTGCCGCCGCCATCGGTGGTTAAGAGCCGTGTTTGGAAATTTGCGCGAAACACGTCTGCTAGAGCCGACGTATATTTGTGGTCACCCTCATAACTGCCGTACTCGTTCTCAACTTGGACCATTAAGATCGGTCCACCCTGTGTGATTTGCGCAGTCTTTAACTGCTCTGCAAGGCGCTGGATGTAACTTGTGCTGGCATTCAGAAATGGCCTGTTGTTCGCCCGGACGCGCATGCCAGGAACCTGGCTTAGCCAGGCCGGGAAACCGCCCCACTCATGCTCGGCGCAAACATACGGGCCAGGCCGGAGCACCGCCTTTAGACCCGCTTTGTGGATCTCCCCATACCACGCCGAAATGTTATTTGCGCCAGTAAAGTCCCAGTGGCCCTGGACTGGCTCAAGCATATCCCAGAAGACGTACGAGAAGATCGTGTTTAGGCCCATCCCTTTGGCCTTCTGGAGTCGGTCCGCCCAGTAGGCGCGGGGAACGCGCTGCGGATCTATCTGTCCACCAATAATCTGGAACGGCTTGCCATTAAGGAGAAACTCCTTGTCGTTGTAAGTGAAATTTCCCTTGGGCTTGGCTTCGGCAACGTCTGCCAGAACGGTCTGCAAGTTTTATCAGCCAAGTATTTCCATGGTATTCAGTCCTAGGGTCGAGCTCCGTTTACCTTTAAGATGTTCTTGGAGTCCCCAATGGCTCCTTCCAGAATGCCTTTGACAAGCGAGCCGTCGGAAGGCTTGGCTACAGCCACCTGGATCAGCAGCCCCGCGACGAAGGAGTAAATAAGGCAGGCTGTTACCATGCTTGTGGGAACTCCGGACAGTTAAGCTTAGAAATCTATGGTCTTGATGATAAAGTAAAGCTAGGAATTAGATGAATTTTATACTTTGCAGCGCGTCTATTGAGGATATTCCTCATAAGTCTCGGTGGAACTTCGACTTGCGAGTGTCGCAAGCTTAAAAGAGGGGATCCCAGGGAAAAGAGTGTAAGTTCCCGGTGTTCCCGGCGCCGACCACCTGCAGCCTAAGACCAACTTTGCCGGTGACATGACGTAGGTCTTGGCGTTTGTCTCATGGAGTGCTCCTATAGCCTGAAATATAAAACGAACCACTAAGTAATAAATAAGTACCATGCATACTGTACTATAATTATTTATTCGTTATATACGGCAACCTATACTGTAGCATACATCCGATATGGGTCTTAGTATTCGTCGCCTAGGGTGGTCTTGTAGTCTGCTATGTACGCGAACCAATGAGCGATAGACAGGCGCACATTGAGCTATTTACTTGTGCATAAGCGCAGAGGGTATTTCTGAAGTGCTTTATAGGGCTACATTCTAGGGATTGCTCTCACCAGGGATTGACAGTCTAGACCCTTCGCCAGTTGAAGCAGAAGTAGCCACGCCCACTCCCTGCTACATTGCGAAAGTTGCCCTCCACCGATCGCCTAGCCGCTCTGAGCGGGGGCTGCCCTGCAGATGTAATTCCGACTCCGGTGTTGAATCTCGGCTTTGTAAACGCACCAATCAAATCTGAATGACCCGCCGAAGTCAGCTGTGGAGTGGCACAGGGGCATCCAATTCATGCCGCTGCTATAACGGCGGCCTAACTAAACACAGCAGCTGTGTCCACTATCGGGGCTTCCTTAACGGCGGTTGCTGCCAACCGCTGTGCATAACGGTGGATGCCAATCCTAGCGTTCGAATGGAACCGTCATCCGTGTAAGAGCGGTTGTTCTGGAGGCTCGGGATCAGCGTTAGCGGCAAGACTTAGACAGTCCCTACGGCAAATAGTTAAGGAGCCATAGATCTAGGAGCAACATAGATTAACAACACAAACTAGTCTACGATGTGGGCTTTTGGATAGAAACTAGGCCTAGAGTTCAAATATTTAAGTCGACAAGGACGCTCTTATCGTGGGGAATGTTTAAGACGCCAAAATGGCCTCAACCTACCGTATAACCTGCCAGCTAGGTAGTTTTGGGGTATTAATTGATATTGTGGGAGCTGTTAAGGGTTTCACACCAGCTTCATGCGGAAGTACCTAGGGATAATGTGGAAATAGACGAATCAGAAGGCATCAGAAGGCCTAAAAGTCATGCCCGTGTATCCCCTACAAATGTGCCGCATATTTTCCCCTTTCGAAGGATTCTTGCGGCCGTTCCCGAATGCCAACTTCACCATCTGTCCTGCTGATTTGCCAAGGCACTGGTCATAGTCACTTCATGCATCATAGGTGGCTAACCATAGCCGCTTTTGCACATGTTCTCGCACCAGCCTTGTATTACCCCTCCTCTGCCACTTTGGTGGGCATGCCTCCCCCGCCGCCGCCTAACAGTTAGCAACACTAAAGTTGCAATCGATGGCATATTCTGTTTGACAAAACTTCTCATAATGGCTAATCCTAGTGAGGTGATTGACGGTCGTAACAATTACTATCCAACGGACCGCACCTCTCGAACTGCCACGGCACTGCACACAGTTTTGATCATCTCATGGTTTTGTTATTAGCTGAGCGACGGCAGAATCGCATAAATAAACGGCATGTGGTTTGTGCATAAGAAAAGCAGGTATATTAGAACCAAGAGCTCTTTCAAGGGTACGAGCTGATTACAGTGACAGCGGGACGCAGGTACAGGGCTGCACGGATATTGCGATGCCATTTCCCCGGTTCTGACGAATTGCAATTTTGCTAATAGCAACAGAGAGTACAGTCTTTGTCCTGACGCGTCACTACTAAGGGTTGAGGACAAGGGGGAATCAAAAGCGTTGTTTCCTTAATGGTTAACACCTTGCTGGAGGGTTTTCTCACTCTGCTGACCTATGACGGACTACCTGTTGGTGTCTGCTGTGGCGAAAGTGGGTTTTTGTGATAGGGGATCTAAAGAAAAGAAAAGAAAAAGGTGTGCCATCCAATCTAGAGGCGACGCTAACGGTGCCATATTGTGCCTATGTTCGGGGTCCTTTGGGAGACGAGGAAATTATAACGGCCTTTATGGGACATGAGAATCTGTGTTACCTAGAGGGCGGATTTTGTTATTTTAGGTCTGTTTACCATCTTAGGCGTTTTGGGAACTTATATATCTACGACTAAGGATACATGGATAGTGCTAAGCTACCTTTGTGTCGAGAGTTTACGATCCTTATTTTATTTTACCTGCAACCTCTTTTAGTCCCAGTTTCAAATTATAGCTTGTGGATATTTCAGTTGAGTTATGGAGGTCATTCGCACCGAGCATCAACCGAGCCACTTCATTATGGGTGCCGTTGATTTCCCGTCTTGGGGACAAGGAGAGCTATGGGAGTGTTCTCTCGAGTCAAACAACACTGGGTTTTCTACTCCGTTTTATAAAACTTCTCCTGGCTCGTGCTCTGGCGGAGATTCGATCTGGATGGATGACTGTGGGCAACTGGACCATGCCCATGGTCACTTGTCGCCTCTGGCTATTCTTCATACTGTTCACGAGCCTAAAGTAACCAGCTCGATACCAACTGGGACTTCTTAGACCCTACTGCAAGAAACTCCAATTTTAAGTTCAAAACTAAATCCAAACCCCAAGCGAAAACGACGACTGCAACAAACCATTGCAGACGTAACTAATGTCCTGAACTTGAAACCTAAACGGGCTTGTCGGTCGCGCTCAAAATACTTCTCTCCGGCTACTCTCGACCTCCTCCTTGCCAGCAAGGAAGACAAAGATAGCGATAAAGATAATGCCTGCCTAGGCTAAAGCCGCATTGCATCTAGCAAGTTTTGGGAACGAAAACGTAAAAAAATTGTCTATCTTGAGTTGAAGAAATACACCGTGGAAGATTTAAATCGTCAGTTGCGTGGTATGCTTGACGCATTAGCGAGCGATATCCTTTCCGTCAAGGCGCAGTTACTTTAGCATACAAGCTGCAACTGCGAACTTATAGAAGTCTATATCAGTAAGAAAGCACATTATTTTGTCAATACTCTATAGAGCGTGGCCAAGAGATAGGTTTCACAAAATGATTTTGTGGCTTTTCTTCTTCGGCGGGGATACAAGTAAACAGCTAAACGGGTTTCAAGTATGTTTAGAAGTGTGGTGATTGATGTATTTTAACGGTACAAAATGAAATATGCAAAAGACGTTACAAAGTATAACAGAAGGCAGCTAGCTCACGGTATAAATATTGGCCAACACAACTAAAGGCGGAAAGGCCCCAGATGAGATGAAAGCATTTACTTGTAAACGGATTTTCTGGTTTGCTTTTGCTTCAATTTCTTTGTAGATCTACAGTACTACTATTATGTGGTAACTATTGTACAGTTAGTAAAAAGAGAATTTAATTTTGACGTCTTACATCATATCGTTATTACCCTCTTTGCTCCAGGTTCGCCAGATATGAACAGGGGGTTAAAAATGTGCTCCTGCAGACAGCTTTTATCATGTGACCTAGGCATGTCAATCCACATTCAGATAAACAGTGTTAGTGCATGAGGAATTGCCGGCCAGTAACAAAGAGCTCGCTGACGACGTTGCTGGGCTGATGTCATTCAGCCTGTCAGCGTAGTTTGTTTGTTACACTTGCTGAAACACTTGGCTGAAGTAACATGGCAGCCCAGGCTGCTGTCTGACCGTGACAACACTTCGCTTATGAAGTGTACTTGTCGGACAACGGTGCCTCTGTTGATTGTAACATTTTGCCCCCTGAGTGGCAAATGGCAACAGCAGTATTCTGAGAGTATTAAATATCTTGGGGTTCTACTGCGTAATGGGCAAAAACAAAGGATAGACGAGAAACGGGAACAAATGAATTTGGCAGAAAAAGCTTAGTTAACGATGAGTTTCATAACGTGACAGCGTTACAGGATTTTGCTCTTTCGGAAGCTAATTTAGTCTTTGCATTCGCAGACCAGTATAGGGAAAACCTAACATCTAGGGAAAAACCTATATCAAGACACAGTGGAACGACAGTGGCCTCGATACCACAACGTCTCCATAACCACACACTCTCAATCCAATCCTGCTATTCAGCCTCCGAACTGCATCCTCCACTGTTTGCCTCTCCAGTTTCCTCGTTCTACGATGCCGTCATAACCAATACGAAACGGTGGTAGGTGGTAGGCACCTGGACACGGTCCAACTGTCAGCACTCCATCGTAGTACCTGTATCAATCCATGGAGAACCGATGACTTACAGCGGTGCTGGTAGTGGGGGCCGCACTGGTCCCAGGAGCGGTGCTACAGGTCCGACCAGCACATACCCGAGTTGTTATTTTCCCTACATGGGCACTGGCCATTGTTTGGCTCGATGCTACATGCCCTGGTTAGCACGGTCCAACATATTCCAAATGAGAATGCACATACCTCCACGCCCATGCGAACGTGCCGTTGTCGGAGGATGAAGTGGGAAGTATGCCGCCAGTGTTGCAAATGTTGAGTAAATATTGGATGGAATATTCGCAATACTCTCTTGTCATGGTAGCGAAGTCGTCTCGAAGGCTCGTAATACGGAGTACGGCATATCTAGCATCTGACATGTTCTGGAGATTTTCGCCACCGCTGACAATGAGACACCCGGTCTCGGTTTGGCGTGGCCAAAACTCCCTTGGGAATGATCGGCAGCCGCCATAGAGAAATCGATCCCGGGGGACAATGTCCGTCCGAAAGCTCCAATCAGAGAAGCATCTTTGGTTGCCGGGGTACTCGAAGCAATATTTGTACCCGACGCGCCGAACAATTTCGTTCGATTTCCCATGCAATTCGTCGGTCACTCCGTTCAGGAAATCTTGCAAACCACGCTCAGCCACATCCTTTGCAGACAGAGCTGTCCCATTATTTCTCATCAGCTCTGTGACCACCAAGGATACAGTCAGGTTGGTTGCCACGCCGAGAACCACAGTTGAAGTCTGGTTTTGCACGCCCTTGTAAATTCTTCCCGCCCAGGCGGTTAGGTTCTTCACATCCGTGTCACTCAATGCACGCCGCTTACTACCAGTTGCAACACTCATGTTTCTTTGAGCAACTTCCAATCCGGTCGTAACGCCGGCATTGACAGCCTGCAACATCACTGGCCTCAACGCGATAGCCTTCTTTTCAGCTTTCTCCCGGCCCTCGGTATGGGCGTTTCGCTTTTTTTGGATTGAAGGATCGGTTACTGCTCGCCGCCTAAGAGCTGGTGCTAGTTCCGGCAATTCCACCGTTTCTGGCAATGCCTCAAGAGCCCCATCATAAACCTCCAGACTGTCCATCAGTAAGGGTATAGCCTCATCCGCGATCTCGGCTGCAGTTAATGCGACTGCACCAGCAGCAGTCAGAGCGGCAGCACCTCCAGCTGCTTCGGTACCTCCAGCAGCTGCAGCTACTAATGCCGTGAGACCTGCAGCACCGCCCACTGCAGCACCTACAGATATGAGTGCCCCGACAACCTCCAGTGCTGTGTTTTGTTGTTCTGTTTGCTGCACCGCCTTCTCCTGCTCCAACCTCGGCGGCCTCTCTTCTCTCTCCTTCTGCAGCTCTTCTTTCTCCTTTCTTAGCTCCTCTTCCCCCTTCTTCTGCCTGTCTTCCGCATTCTTTAGCTCGTCTTCGCCTGGGTCGGGCATCTGTCGGATGCGAAGCTGTCCTCCCCTTTTCAAGCTTCTCCAGTCCAGCTCTGTTGTATCTGTGTCTTCAGAAATCTTTCCATCACTTAACACGTTCAGGTCTTTGACCAAAAGGTTGCAGCCCGGCCTCTCCTATATTCTCGTTAGCACATGTTCTAGAGGGTCCGGTGGCTAGGGCTTTACCTACCGGGTCATTGGTCCCACAGGGAGCAAGTATAATGTAGGGGTTCGCGCTCGTTGCATCCTTATTTGCTACGATGGCGGCTATTCGGGCCCTAATATCTAGCTTCGGGGCGCCGGCACGACTCTTATAATACTGGTCGATTGCCATTACCTCACCACACTTTCTTTGGTTCGCGTGGTCCTTACCGAATCCGGCGAAGCACGCATTCAATTCCTCAGTTATCTCCTCACCGATATCTGGCTTGTCCTTGCCCTTTTGAGAAGAGGCTAGGATGATCTCATTGCCAAAGGTCAGGATAGTCATGACATTCGGCATCGCGTTTTTCCCAAGCTCGTATGCCCTGCCCATTGCCTCCATCTCCTTATATGCTTCTATACCAAGTGACCTTAACTGTTTATCCGTGATTCTCAGCCCTTCTCCGAATGTTAGATGGCTGGAGAAGAGAATTCGCCTCTTCTCTCCCGTATATAAGGCGTAGTCGAGCCGCACTTCGAGGCCATTAGGGTCAGGTGTTACTTCAGGCTTGAACTTCGGAGCCGCCAGTAATACTTGGCTAAAGACGAGGAGGAGAGCAATGCAACTCCATACCAAACGTGTAGTTCTATGTGATGCCATGACTTCTAACTGCGTGGACGAAGTCCAGGCTGCTGTTGGACCCTGGTTTCGACGCACGGCAGGAGGCGACCAAAATGGTTGACGGGTCTTCGCAAATTTCTTGGTTGGAAATAGTGTCAACCATGCGGCCTTGCAAAGCGGTGGCCTGAGCGGCGTATTTATGCCTTAATGTCTGCAGTGGAGGCTTAGGGGCTTGACTGGAGTTTATTCAACAAACAAGTGCCTTCGTGTTGCCCATCTAAAGTCAATGAAGAAAGCAAGCTCATGGCCCGCGTATCTACATTGTCGGGTGCCAACTGCACCAGGCGAGAGCAGAACTCCACCAAACCCTCCTCCCGTCATAACCAATAAACAAGACACCATCCATTTCTCTATCTGCATCGCCGAATCCGCTCAATGTCCATGTATTAGCAACTATTGGCAACTATTGACAACTATTGACAAACCATTAACGGCCTTGGCCGCACACACAGCTTATCAAGGATCGTCCAGGTCAGCATCCCCATATTCAGGTCCTCGGAAACAAGCTCGCTTATCAAGAGACTTGAAACATCTAGCTGTACCTGTACTGTATATACTGGTACCGTATCTTGTTCAATAAACAGCGGCAACCTTATATGACAACTGTCACGTTATGAGACTCGCAATTAGCTACGTCACTTTTTGTTATGGCAAACAGGTAAGCTCTGTTGTAAAATCACTGTTGCTTTTGATTCCCCTCGTTGGACTCCATTTTTCTACAGCCGTTTAGATAACGACACTTCCTTACATACAAGACATATAATTTGCTCTTTCTAGTTATATTCATCTATGATAGTTGACCTTATGACAGCTAGGAGTCACACCAAGTTGCCTGTTTTGAGAATATAGGCATACTTATCCGACAACATCATCTTGAGGGTATCCCAACTGTGACTGAACGCACGCCGCAATCTGACAGCTGGCTATGGTGCCGTGTCTACCGCTGGTTGGCTCGCTAATGAAACAGATGATAAGAGCACTTGGCAGAGAATACTAGAACCTGTATTAGTTATCGGAATAGTACAGTACACTGCAGGTACCTGCAGAGGTTCTAGTGATAAGACTATATGTACGCAGCACCCATATGTGAATGGCTTAGGCCCGAGTATGGTTCAACAAACGGGCACCTTCATGTCGCGTATCTAGAATTGTGGAGAAATGGAAAATCGGGTTAAGGACTTGTCGTTGGAAACGTGCAGGATGATCTGATTGTAGACCCTGTTCTGCCGAGGGATAGTGAAATCAATGACACGCTCCAATCAACTCTTCACGGCCCTGGCCACCACTGGCCGCTACAAGGGTCTACCAGCCCCTCCCGATAGTTTGGCCCAAACTATCGCCGGCCCCGCAGTTAGGTGAGCTCAGAGTGAGGGGACAACGAAAAGGGAAAGATTAGGAATCCGAACGCAAAACCCGGGTCAGCCTGCTCATGGAAGAAAAGTGCAGTACGTAATTTACCTGCTAAATACGTATGAGACCCTTTGTACTCTAAGTTCAGTTCAGTTCCCCACCAGACTTATATTCGACGGAGCCATCCTCACAAATCATCTATGACGACAAGAAAAACTCTGACCCTGCATGTATTTCTCCTTTCGCCTCCCATTTCGTGAGTCACTGCAAGGCTGAGCTCGTGGACGAAAAGCACAAGCTTGCTTCAGTTGACTCGAAAAGATGCCGTTGTCGTCGCTTCCGCGTTTGTCAAGTGACCTACTTCTCTCCATCCTGGATTTGCTTCCCTTCGCTGACTTACTATCCCTAAGTACGGTCAACAAACGTATCCACGCTCTAGCTACGCTTCGTCTCTACTCAGCTGTCGAGACGACCTGGGCGTTAGATCGCACACCACCTGTCACACTGCTACTGCGAAGCATCCTCAACAGACCTCAGCTGTCGGGTTACGTTCGCAGTCTGCGCCTTGTGGGAAATGCATTTAAAGATCACCCCGAAATCAGAGAGCCACCCGCATCCCCTCTTGCCCTATTTTCAATCAGCAAAGGATCTAGAATTATCCAATCCACGGGAGTACCGTTTGCCAAGCATTGGATAGACGAGCTGCGATCTGGGACCGTCGACGCCGTGGTGGCAGTTCTCCTATTAATGCTGCCTAACTTAACATCCCTTTATCTTGGTCCTAACTTTACTGTTAGAAACCAAATTTTGGGCAAGTTGCTTCAATATGCCTTGTGGGAGCCACCAGAAGAATATCAACTACCTATACTGGGAAACCTCCAGCATGTCACGTTCTGCCGCAGAACTGAAGAATACCGCCACCTTAACGCCAGAAATACATCTGATGTCCTCCCATTCTTCTATCTTTCAAAAATTCAGAGCCTGTCAATATCTATCGACAACCCAGTCAAATTCGCCTGGCCTGCGCATACTCCTGCGCCGTTGTCACTAGTGTCACTGGAAATTTACAGGCTACGGGAAGCGCGGCTTAAACCACTTCTTTCAGTGCTCAAGGGACTGCAAAAGCTACATTGGCATTGTTTTTACCAGCCAGGCCTTGACCGGGACGTCAGCAAGGGTATCATTGAGCTTGATACGGTAGCTATAGCACTAAATCAAGTTTGTGCCACGCTTACGGACTTGACTATTGAGGCGGAATGCCGCCCTGAGATTTCAGCCGGTTATTATGACCCCCCTCCTCTAGAAATACGAGCATCGTTACACGGCCTGGCTCACTTAGGGAAGCTAAGAAGACTGTGTGCCCCGTGGGTCTTCCTGATGGGATTCTCAGAATCTTCGGCGATAAAACTACAGGATTTGCTCTCTCCAAGTCTGGAGCTGCTCACCCTGACAGCTGACTTAGAAGATAATGAGGAATGGGAATGGCACGATGACTCTGTTGTATCTGCAATAAAATCTGAGCTTGAGAATCACAGTTTATCATCTTTGACTAACCTCTATTGTATTGTTTTGCCTATCCCACTTGGTTACGGCAAGATGACAGCTGAAAGGAAACAGGAACTTCGAGATATTGGCGCAAATGCGGGACTACACTTGGGATGGGTTGATAAGTAAGTGAATTGACCAGTGTGGGCAATCTATCTATCAGTGATCGAAATGGTCTCGTCTAGTGTCAAGATCAAGTCGCTCATTCAAAGCAAACGCAGTATTGTCGCGTTACACGGCTCCAATTATCTAAAATTATCACACGGGGGAAGCAGTGCTTAATAATAGAAAATCTCCTTGTATCTCTTTCTCCTAATTATTCACTGGTACTTTAAATACAACTATTCTTCCTTTCGTCCGAGCATTTTACCCCTTTTCTAGCAGCAATGGAAGTTTAAAATCGGCCGTGCTGTGATCCTCAAGGCGAGAGAAGCCCGTGTTAAGCAGGTCAGCAAACTGGCATTGAGAGAGAATATTGGAGCTTATTTAAGGCGCAAAGCGGCTGCGGACCCTATCATTAATGGGAAAATGCGTCTACTCGCCATGATACTTGATCGACAAGGTAGACTAGAAAAAAAGATAAAATTTGGGAATATAGGCTCAGGTTTCCCGAAATTAAGATTCCTAAATATATGTCGTTAATTCTGTTGCTTAAGATGAATTATTTAGGTTTATTGCACCAGTCAGGCTACACGTGAATGCCGCTGTCATGCATTCTACTCTCATGCGCTATAGTTTTCTTTTAACATTAATAGCTATTTATGCTTCTAATTATATATAAATTTTATTTAAGTGGATTCATGAGGTTATCCTTTGCTTACGATACTCTAAAAAAGACATTGACTGACGTGAGGTTACTTGGCTTACAGCTGCCGGCAATCACCTACTCTATTTAGCAACCGGTACGGCCATGCGAGCTAATGGGAGCGCCCAAAATTCCACGGTATCCCCCGATCCCCAGGCTAATTCTTTCTTTTAACAATTTCCTCTATTGGCGCGATGTTGGAAGCAATATCGCTTAATGTTTGGGGGGAAGGGGGCAAGGTTGCGGATGAATTCAGAGTTACGTAATTATCAATGGAGTCTATCTTATTCAAAAGTGCCAACGCCGTGTGCTCCTGCGGACGTCGAAGTCATACAGTAGCTTACACTAGGCTTTGTACAGTAACAGCCATGGGCCGCAGTGTATCTGCATCTTTATCCGGATGCTACTGATAAGTTTGATGACCTCTTTCTATCTCATCCTCGATGTAGAAGGTGCTTTTGGCAAAGTTCCGAGTTCAGAAATTAAGAGCAAGTCGACCGACCAAAAAGAAGGGAGAAGCGGGAATCCCCGATGCCCGTTACTCTACACATTCCCCCACACGTGCACGCCAGAACTCTTGTTTGACTTGACTGAGCCATGGACATCCTGGTTGAAAGAAGGCGTGCTCGAAGGAGCCCGGAAAATGACGTCAACGATGCCTGTTTTAACATCATCGGCGGATATATCCACAGGCCCTTGTCTATCATTTACGGGCCGCCCGACTTGCCTATTATGTTGTGTTATCGTACTATCATATTTAGTTCAAAGTATACTTGATGTATAGTTTGTCAGGGTGAAGTACAATAGTACCTATACTATCGTACTTTGGAAGGGAAAATCCTGCAAGTTAATTGGCTCTAGAAATCTTATCCCCATGATTAGATCCGTATGAATTTTTTAATCTCTGACCTTACTAAACCGGGAGTAGTCAATACGGAAGCGAGAGACGATAACCAGGCGGTGGAAGCGGAGAACACCAACTACCCTCTGCACGACAGGGTTCAGCCTCTTCTTGCAATTCAAGCCAAGTTAGCAACCACTAGTACGCCTATCTCGGCTCTCGCCTGGGAGTAATCATTTGCAAGGCAGGATGTCCCAAAGAATATCGTATCGCGAAGGATTGTATCGCGTACCAGGAACAATGCTGTCTGACCATGCTCAGGTGATTAGGGGTGGTCCGTCTCCACCAACTCCCCGGTTCTGTACTTGCAAATTGATGGATGGTGACTGAGGGGAGTTGCAAGTCAAGGAGAAAACCAGGAGTAGTGGCACGAGTTTTCTTGGGGCTATATATGTCCATGCTTGCCCTCCCTCTTTCTAAGACCTTCAAATATTGGTGAAATCCCCGTGTTTGATCTTGGTCGCTTAGATTTTTTTTCGTTTTAATTACCTCTAAATCTCAATGGTGCGCACTTCGCTTGTTGTGTCACTGGTAGCGGTGGCCACCTCTGCCTTAGCGGCAGATGTCCATGGAAAGAACATTGTCAAGACTTTTGTTCCTGGTGCTTATATTTTCGAATTGGAGGATGGCCATGTAAGCCTTTTCTCCCGTTGAGAGACTCTATGCGGCTCAAATGGCTTGGAATGATAGCCCTCTGACAGACGTATCTAATACGCTACCAGGACCCTGATATCGTCGAACGGTCAGTTGGCAAGCATGGTACTACCCGAATGAAGCTTGACTACGACTTGTTCAAGGGTGTCTCAGTGCAACTACACGACATCGACAAGGCCCACGAGACGGCTGCCAAGCTGGCGGATATACCAGCTGTCAAGGCCGTCTTCCCCGTTCAGCTTGTTGCGGTGCCCAAACCGAATGTTGAGTGGGTCGCTCGGCACACTACCGATGAGAAGAAGGGCCTCCTTTCCTCAAGGGCTGCTCAGACTGTCTACGCTAATCAGAAATTCTACGCTAATAAGACTGATGCTTATTCTCCCCACATCATGACACAGATTGACAAGCTTCATGCCAAGGGCATCACTGGCAAGGGTGTCAAAATTGCTGTCGTTGACACTGGTGTAAGTCTTTTGCTCCGCTTCCCCCAGAAGACTGCTTGGCGCACATCATCAAGAAACTTTGCACTGACTCAATTGGTATAGATTGACTATAAGCACCCTGCTCTGGGAGGCTGCTTCGGCCAAGGCTGCCTGGTCTCTTTCGGAACTGACCTTGTTGGTGACGACTATACCGGCGAAAACACTCCTCACCCTGACCCAGACCCTATGGACTGCGCCGGTCACGGATCTCACGTTGCTGGTATTATTGCTGCTCAACCAAACATCTACGGATTCACTGGCGCTGCTCCTGGAGCTAGCTTAGGTGCTTATCGAGTCTTTGGCTGCGAAGGAACCGCTGGTACTGATGTCCTAATTGCAGCCTTCAACCAGGCTTATCAGGATGGTGCTACCGTCATCACTTCTTCTGTTGGCGGTCAAGGCGGTTGGCCTGAGGATCCTTGGTGTGAGGTTGTCTCTCGTATTGTCGAGAAGGGTGTACCGTGTACTATGTCTGCCGGTAATAGCGGTATCGCTGGCCTCTTTGACATCGGTTCTGCTTCCTCCGGCCGTGGCGTCATGGCTATTGCTTCGTTTGATAATGTTCAGACGCCTGCTTTCTTTTCCGACGCCAAGTACCAGGTTGACAACGGTACTAATACCCCGTTTCGATATGCCCCTTTTGTAAACGTCACCTGGGACAGCTTCACCCTACCTGCATGGTCCAGCAGCCTTGATCCTGAAGACTGCGATTCATTCCCTGCTAATACCACCGATCTTTCTAAATACATTGTCCTGGTCTCGATTACTTGCGGGCTTCCCGTTCAATTCCTCCACGCCATAGACAAAGGTGCTAAGAATTTTGTGGTTTACGGCGATAGTCATGGCGTCGAAAACATAGCGATTCCCGAGGACGTCTCCAGCGCTATCAACTCAGCCTCCGTGATTGACGCCGAGACTGGTGCTACATTTATCAATGCCCTCAAGAACGGCAAGAAGCTTATTCTCGAAATGGCTAGGCCAAAGACTCACTTAGATGTTGTTAATATTAACAACACTGCCACTGGTGGAGCTGTAAGCCTCTTTTCAACTTGGGGCCCAAATTGGGAAATGGATACCAAGCCTCAATTTGGTGCTCCCGGCGGTCATATTCTTTCCACCATCCCTCGTGCTATGGGTAGTTACGGGGTTTGGTCTGGAACTTCTATGTCTTGCCCCCAGGTTGCTGGTATTATTGCACTTATCCACGAGGTCCGTGGAACTTACGATCCTGGGCTAATTCAAAACTTGCTATCTACCAATGCTAAACCTCAACTCTTTAACGATGGCAATAAGTTCTATGATTTTTTGGCTCCTGTTCCGCAGCAAGGTGCTGGCCTTATCCAGGCATATGACGCTGCCTATGCTACTACTCTTCTCTCCCCCTCTAGCTTGTCCTTTAATGACACTGACCACTTGACCAAGGCACTTGAGTTTAATCTTACGAACTCCAATGCGAAGAAGATTACCTACAAATTCACAAATGTTCCTGCCATAGCCATGTACTTCTGGAATTTCAAAGATTCTTTTCCCAACTTTAGCGATGAGCCTGTCCTGGCCAATGCCACTATCAAATTTAGTGAAACAAGCGTTACTCTTAATGGCGGAGAATCCTGCGTGATCAGCGTTTCTGCCACTCCCCCCAAGGGCCTGGATGCTGATCGCTTAGCTCTGTGGTCTGGTTACATCGCTATCAATGGCACTGATGGCACCTCTCTGTCTCTGCCGTATCAAGGTCTTGCCGGCTCCCTCCGCGACCAGACGACCATTACAAGAGCTAGGCTCTTTAACTCGACAGGCAACGAGTTGGCCCCCAACTCGACCTTGTTGCTCCCCAGACAAGGTGGCGCTAGCGACGGCGACACTTTCCCCATGCTGGGTTGGTTTTTGCCCTGGGGCTCCCGCAAGATACTTGCTCACATCATCCCCCTGTCTACTCTACCTCCCAACAACCTGACGACCGAATACAGGGGCGTCAAGACTATTGGCCAGCCTAGCGGCTTCCCCGCTCTGTGGCAGTCCAGGGGCCTGAACGGGTTCGATTTTACTGGCCGTCTTGACTCCGGGTACTATGCTCCTCCTGGCAGGTACAAAGTCATTTTCCGCGCCCTGAGAATCTTTGGTAACGAGACGAAGGAGGAGGATTGGGATGTTGTTACGACACCTGCATTCTTCATCAAGTACCAGGATACGGGATATGACACATGATTAGGATAACAAGTGAAAGGTAGAACATGCTGGTGTATTCGCACTACAGACGAAAGGAGAAATATATAGAAATATATATCTGTGTGTAAGTGGGCGTGGTAGTAGCAGCTGGCGTGGACGATTTGTTGTCAACGAGAGAAGGGCCAGCCTTCCTTTCTTTTTATCCTTTCTTTTTCAACCTTCCCTTTTTCTCAGCTTTTCCCTCAATATCATGAAAATCCCTCAAATTGGTCTATAAAAGAAGGTCGTTTTTCCCCTCTTTCCCTCAGTCAAATATTCGGTCTGTCAGTCAAGTAGATATATTTCAATTCAATCATTTGTGGCCCTCAATTCCTCAGAATGCGTAGCTGCCTTGCGATATTTGCACTTTGTGAAATTCGACTTGCAGCAAAACTTGGCTTCCAGCGTGCACCGCCAACTACCAGTTATTTTCGTCGCCTAAGGCTACGTCAATAGATAGCAAACTGCGCAAAGATTCGACGCATCAAATATTTTCATTTGCATCTTGTGATTGGACAGTTTTCTTCTTAATTAAAGACCGGATTTGACGTTCAAACTCTGTGCCTTAAGGAACAAAGTGACCAAATGATTTCTTTTTTTTTTCCAACCTTCTGTCGCCTCTCGTCGAGCTTTTTTAGACAAATCCAATCATAAACTTAAGATCAGGCGTCAGATCCTGCTTAGTTTCACTGCTGCCCATTCAGACTCACCTAACCCCGCCTCCTGTTAACCCTAAATTTTTACATGCATGAAACGGTCAAATTTCTGTCTCATGTTCCAATATTGGTGGTGCTGTTGGTGGTTGTTTTGTTGGTGGGTATATCCATCCCTTCAATTTCGCGTCTCCGTCGCGTACTCTTCAATATCCGGCACCTATAAACAATTATCAGGTAGGACAAATAGAATACCCAAGTCTATCCTCCATTATGGGGCGTGACTCTCTTTACGGTACTCTGGCTGTGATGTTTGGTGTTTTGTGAGGTTTAGATACCTGACTTTTAAATTTCCAGCGTTGTCGCTTGGCGCCTGTGCTGCGCCTTTGCCCTGATTCTTCGCCTCCACTTGTATTGTTGGCGCCTTGAGATGAACCATATGTTCATAATTATATTCGTTGACTCGGGCCTTTGTAGAGTACACCCGTAAAGCGTCCCTAAAGCTGTCCACCTCGCTCTGTGTTAGCTTGGCCTGTACCTGACTGCTAAGAAGGTTCCAGGACGGAGTAGATAACTTAACTTCACGCAATTCCTGCAACGCCTAACAGAACCAGGCCTGCTTATCACCAGCCTAGCGTTATACCGTGGTTAGAAAGATGTTGCGGTTAAATAACTGGTAGGCGGCCTGTCTCTTTCTTTCCAACGAAGACAGCTTGGTGCTAGTTAAATAGAGCGGCTTTTTTCGGACTGGTGGTAACTGGGAGAAATCACCCACTAGCAAGACGCTCACGCTACCAAAGAACTTAGAGCTATGCCGTGGAAAAGCCTGCCAAAGGCGGGAATTAATTCTTGCTAGCTGCTTAAGCTCTAGCGTGCTCTTTTCGTTGATAACGAGGTATTTAACGTGCCGTAGGCGAGACTAAAGGGTGGCTGCGTTTGTTGGTGAAAGATCGGTAAAAGAACCACCTACTGGGAGATGTAGTAGCGAATAAATAGTGCAACCCTGGATCTGATTACCCGCAACGCCGGTTAGAGCTACACGGCAAATAGGGCTAGAATCTAGTAGGGCAGCTGCCTGTAGATGCGAGGATAGCACTTTAATAAGAAAGGGCTAGCTGTCTACCTGGTGTTAACTACCAAGAACTTAAAACTTCTCAAGTTAGCTTATGCGTTGATAATGTGAGTGATTATACATACATTATAACTTCGAGTTACTATAAAGCTTAGTTTGCTGCTTACTAAAACTCTTGTTTATTACATTATCTACAACAGCACTTAAAGCGAGTAGACGCTTCTTATCTAGATTTCTACCCACTAGTTGCAAGCCGATAGGAGCACTATGCTATAGCTTAGGGTTATCTGCACACGCGTTAGGTTTTCTCGTCTTGTAGCTCGCACCGATATCTCGCACTTACAAAAGTTATAATTCTCTCTATCCAAGTTACTAATGGGACAATATCCTAAATTACGAACAATCACAAACATTATTTGTCTTGTCTACAAAACCGACGGGTAGCATAACGCTTAGGTAGTTAAGAAGACTCTATTAAGCAGTATACCCCTACTACCTACGACTAAAGGTAGTGTAGAGCACAAATATAATTAGCTATTAAGTGATACTATATACGTACGTGAGGTAGTTGTGTGGGTAGCTTGCACACGAATTAATCGGACAAAGAAGAGCATTAATTAGTTTGCTAGAGGGTACCCTTTATGCTGTCTTATTCTAATGCTAAATATATTCTGCCTTATAGTTATCTTGTGCGGCGTGCAGTTTACATAACTTAGATGCGGATAGCTCGCGCAAGACTAGGTTAGCACTTAGTTTCTTAGCTGCTAGAGGCTAAGGCTCTCCCGTTCTATCTAACAGAACTTACATTTTGTTACACCCTGTAGCGATATATAATACGTACTATATACCAATACATTAGTTTTAATCTTAATAGATAACCTAAGGTTATTATAATGCTAATTACTTACCGCAATATTCTATGCCCTTACATAGTCATATAGTTTAAATTTAATAACTTTATAGCTAGAATCTTTTAGCTTTCTAATGGCCTTACCTAATTCTTAAAGAATTAGAGAGTGTAGCTTAATAACGCCGTCGAGTTTTATAACTCCAATAGTTAGTCTGGACGGTATATAAAGCCTGCTAATCTATTCCTTCTAAATTATATTAGCATCTACATGCTAGAGTTCTACGTCCGTTATATCCTTGCATATTAGTTTAATATCCCTTATAGAGTGGCATATTAGTCTAATAGTGCTAGTGATTTCTCTTGCACTAGGCACATCTAACGTTAGACCTTAGTATAGTAACCTCTTTATGCAAGGTTAAATGCTATAGAGACTATTAAAGGCCTAAGGAACTTTAATTAAGCCTATAATATCTATACTAATTCCAACAGGGGCTCTATACATGCCTATTAGAGCACTATTACCTCTAGAACCCCCCCTAACACTAAAGCGCGGTTAAATACACGTGTTATTCTGCTCTATAGCTTGCCTATAATTTTAAAGGCTATGCCTGTAATAGGCATAGTTATTTTTGCAAATAGCCTGTTTTAGAGCGTTAATAAAAACTGCATTATCTGTGGGAATAATATCTGCCCACGCGCAGTAGCCTAAAGTAGAACGTATCTAGCGACATTAATATAATCTTTAATGCTAATAAGTACACTATATAAAGGCCTAACAAGCTTGCTAGACGACCGGAGTTCTATATCTAGTGACCGAGCTGTGTCGAGTGCTTCCTAAAAGCTGTAACGGTCCAAGCGAGTATATTGACAACTGGCTAGGTGACTATGAACAAGTATCCAAAGCTAAGGAGAAAAGGAAAAGGAGAGCAAGAAGAAAAGAGCTCGCAGAGCTCTTATAGCCTTGTGAGCTTGCTTCTGCTAATCTCGCTTGTTGCTGGGGGTTACCAACAACAAGGCTGGGGACGAAGGCGAGAGTGCAAGCCGAGCTACCACCGGGCTCAGCCCGTTACAAAAGCATATCTCTGTGAGGCAATTTACCTAGGTAAGGGTTAGATTGGTGTATTTAGTAACTAAGAGTTTTAATTATACTAACTGTTACGCAATTGCTGCTTGTTTGCAGAACGCTAGCCACACTTGCTCTGCAGTCTATTCCCTAAAATAAATATTCTCTGGAATCACAGTTGTATTATTTAATTTAATATCTATTTTAACTTAGGAGAGAATTCCACATAATGTTGGAATTTTTAAAATGTCCCTTTGCTTTCTGTTTAGCAGTTGTGGAGGTAGTTGCTAAGCAGAGGGTATCTTTCTTGCACGTTTGCCTTAAACACGCTTTATTAGCTTTATTAGCTCGCTTTCTTATTCCATAACATTGTCGTTAAAACTTACAAGCGCAATAGCTTCCCAAGAAGCCCTTATTATTCCTTAAAGTGCCAACTCCTTAGCACAAACGTACATTGGTGATTAAATTAGCAAAGCCGGGTGTGGGAATTAGTCGCCAAAAATACAGACCTTTACGGCGAAGTCTGAGAATTTAGTTACATAGCTAAGGCTTAGACTTTACAAATATTAGCCTAATTGTGCTCTAGTTGCCTAAAAGTGGTTAAAGACAGCAATTTCCCTAAACTAAATGTTGGGGAAACGGATAACTGTTACCTAGAGTGGGTTTAAACACTGAACCCTTTCTCCACATGTCTAACCAGTAATCTTTATTGAGGTTAATGGTTTCTATAGTAGCACCCCCGACAAGACATGCTAACCTTTAGTGCGAGGGGCATTAAAAGCCACTTAGCTCTCTAGCGTTTTATTTAGTCTTTCTCGTCTAACTCTAGACTTAGTTATCTTCCTAACTTTAGCAGTTATAATATATTTAGTTATTCTCTTTTAAGACTAAAATGCCGTGTTTTAGTCTTCGACTTATATGCTATGTCTTCCGAAAATCCTAAGCTATTATCCTTAACTAGTTTAAGGGTAGTTGCTCACCGACGACCGACTAGTAAGTATCGCTGATACCCGGTAGAGCACGAAATATTGCTGGTGTCCGTCGCCGGCTAAGGGCTAGCCTGTGTTAGTTGCTATGCGGGGAAAGTCGAGTGCGGCAGCGTCACAAATGGCTTTCCTTGTAGTAATTGTAAAGCTAGCTTTGTTTATTGTGCCGTAGTAGAGGAACAAAAACGCAATTAGCTAGCAAGTTTGCAATATCTAATATCGAGAGAGCTTAATAGAATATCTAGCTTTAAGTGTTCTGGTGACTTAGTAAATTCGGGAAAATAACTCAACTGCAGTTTCCATAACCTGGGTTAGTAGGACATGGTGGTAACTTAGGGTTAAAACAGGCGACTGACCACTTTACGGTGGCGCGCCACCAGCAATTTAAGACGCGCTATATAACATAATTGGTCTACAAGATATCTACACATTTTGAAGCCTACCCCTGACAGGAAAATGAACTTGAGCCCTGCCATTTTGGGGAGGATAAAGAGCGCTACTCAAGTTCCTTTCCTATTGGTTTAGCATCTGCCACACAAGGGAGGGACCCTTCGTCCAGTAGTAGTAAGGTTGACGTTGTATTTCAAGCTAAACAAGGGATAATAATATTAGGGCAGGCCTAAGAATATAGAATAGAACAAAATTGTTACTGGGATCTCTGTACTCCCCTACAAGCCTCCTTAGGAGCACTACTCGAGTATTAGCAGCTACCCTAAGACGAGCACCGTCTTGAGACCACAGAGCCACCAACCTCAAATACTGCGTACGCTGGTTACGCAGGGCCGCAGGCGTCTCGGCCGGCCCGAGTTCTCACACCTCCATAGAAGGCCTCTGCGGCCGTCTTACACGCAAGATTTTTGAGCGCTTGCACAGGATCCCATTTGTCATATGTGTCGTTACAGTACTGAACCATGTCCTTCTTAAAGTTATTATCAATGCGCAGCCTCATGTCGTGGGAACACCTTTTCTGTGCCTTGGCGTTTCGATACCCAAAGTCATGCCTTCTGCAGCTCCGTGCGAAGTCGTAAATCCCCGGCACGTCATCAGGCACATCAGTGCAACCGTCGGATAACCAATCCAAGCAAGGCGGAGACTTCGCGTCCCGAGCTCGATCGAATTTGAACAAATCGACCTCAAAGAGCAGTCTGTCGGTTTCTCTTTGTTTGCTGTCACCGGTATCACATCTGGAGTCCCTGGTTACTTTGCCGCAGTCTCCAAACATTGGATGACTAGCATGGCTCTTAGTAAATGCCCGCGAGATCATGGAGGATTGTTACTTACCAATCATCATAAGCAATTTCTGTGCACTTGTCAGTAGTTCCACCACAGGAATTACCGTACCGGGAGCCTTTGCAAGTAGTCTGATTCCACGGTCCGCACCTCCCGTCGCTACTCACCCCCAACCCTGGGTTTTCATAAGGTGGTAGGATGTTCAGCGCTTGGAAAAGTATACTACCTGGAGAACTTTTCGACCCAAATCCGTCCTGTCTAGCATGATTCTTAATAAATTGCGCCCGGCGTCGTGAACAGGGACTCTTGCTTACCGTCCGTCACCACAATGGTCCGCTGTAAGACCGCACCAACCAGCTTTAGAGCAGCATCGGCCTTCATGCGGGCCACCAACACAAGTAAAGCCGCCGTTGGTCGGACCACATTGCCCATCGAGACTTGGGACGGGAGACTTGAAACATTCACCGTACACTGACTGGCTGTAAAAGGTACGTCAGCCAGCAAGTTCACCCTGTGCAAGTCAGGGTGCAGGGGACGAAGAGAACTTACCATCCCTGCGCACAATCCCAAATTGAGTTGCTGCACTTGTTACCGCGACCACAGCAGTTACCAAATTTCGAGCCTTTACAGGTGTATCCCGTTGTGGGTCCGCATGTTCCATCTGGTGACACTGTACGCGAATTGGTAGTTGAAGCAACGCCGTAGCACTGGTTTACGACGTCGACGTCCTTGCTCCAGATGGGCCACTGAAGGGTCGGGTTAATGGGGTCAGCGCCCAGGTACCCGTACAAGCCCAGGCCGACCGTCAAGCTGGCCTGTACGCCGAGGTGGTAAGCCGGGTTGCCGCACATGTTGTCGCCGATCATGCCTTTGAGCTTGCCCACTAGCCTGGGGGCCTTGGCCGCCACGCCTGCCTCATATCCGTACCCGAACACAGATCCTACGGCGTGGATCGTGGTGTATGCGAACACCTCGGCCCGGGCACTTACGGAGGCTGAAGCTTTAGGTTCGATCTTGACGGTGTCCATAGTCCAGCTATAAGGCACCGCGGTATCAGCCCTGATAATATTACTCTGCTACGGGGACAAAGATGTGTGTATGTTTGTTCACTTACCCATTAGAAACATCCTGGCAGCCCCATAGGCATTTTTTATAGTACGCCCGCCCTGGGCTTGTAGAAGTAGCGCCGAAACTGGCTGAGCCATCAGCTTCGACACTGACTTCGTAGCCAACTCCAAACTCTGAACCTAGTCCGAGCGTCACAATGTTCGGAATTTCGATGCCGAATAACAAGGCAGATAGCAATTTCATGTGGTCAGCATGGGTGTAGCCTGCTGTGCCGCCTATCTGGAGCTCCATTCGGGACCCGAACCCCTCGGACCAGAACTCGAAGAATGCCTCGTCGGGAACAAATAACTTGTACCAAACCCAATTGATCTCAAAAGCGGCGCCCATCCGGCCGACGCTACCACAGTTAGTGCAGCCAATGGTTCCATTGTCCCTAGGTGTCTTTCCGTCGCCGCTATGGAAAGTGCGCGAGAGGTCGTTGTTGATGGGTACACCCCATTCCGTCCTCCAACGGGGGTCCAATGTGACTGCGCGTTTCTGCAGCTTCGAGTCGACTGCCGCTTTCTCAATGCGAATACCGCCATTCGGGACGGCCGCCTGAAAATCGAGCCCCTGGGCCGTCATGGTAGCTTTGAACTTCTTTTCGTCATATTGGATCTTAGTAATGTTATAGGGCTTGCGCTCGTTCGCTGCGCATTTTTCATGGTTCATAATCAGGATGAACCAATTTTCTGTCTTCTCGTTAACCCATCCCCACTTCTCTTTGGCAGCATTAAACGCTCCCTTGGTCTTGAAATCAAGAAACACTTCTGGTGGGGAGCAGTCAACATCCTCTAGCTCGTCTGTGAAGGTCTCCATGTTGATTACCTTCTCATTCGTGCCGGGGTAATTGCCCTTGAGCTCAGCCAAAGCATCGTCTGGTCGACATGTAAGTATGACTAGAAAATGGGGTCTATTTGTGGCATTATGCGCACCTTGCTGCCAATAAAGGGAGAGGTCGTTCTTCAAATCAAACTTTTCTTCTCTTTTAGCGTGGGAGACAGCCTTAATAACTGGCTTTAATACAATTTTTGGAATTCCCTTAAACCGTTTCGGTTCAATCTTCACGGGCGGCGGTCTGTTTTCTCCTGCTCGAGCTGTCATGTCGACAGTCGGAGTAGCAACCACGCACCCCGCAAGGAGCACTATAAGTGATGCAGTGAACCGCATCTTAGGTGACCGCTCGACCAACGAGATCAAATCGTGAAAGGAATAAAGAGACTTGAGGACAATTGTGATGATCTGGGCTTTCAATAAGCTCGGCCAGGTCTGTTGGCGATGGTAAGAGAAGACCATGTTAACGAGGGTTAGGGAGCCTCCTTTATATGTGCTCCGGGACATGATGCCATTGAGACCTAGGCCACCAAGTTCCCCTATCCGACTTCGCATTGTCCCACGTGAATGAGAATGGAGAAACCCTGGTCAAATCTTTCTGCCGAGAGCGCCTGATCACTCGTACGTGGCTACCACTTCTGTTTTGCGTGCATTAAGTTGTGTCTCAGCCTCGGCATAGCGTGCAAAAAGTCGTATTCAAAGGGTGGGAGGCTTGTTGGTTGGTGTCCATGCTCCCTGTCTTAGCGGTTTGGTGTCTGGCTGGCTTAATAAATCACATATGGTCTGCTATATAAGAGAACCAATTACCGATAGATGGGTCTACATTTGATAATTTGTCTTGTGATGTAACAGCGGGAACTAGGTACTAAAGTATCCCATATGCAAAATCGTGAGACAGCTCATATTGGATACATGGTGTGTTTCCTGTTTTCACAATAGGGCGAGTGTAAATAAGTCTTCCTCAAACGGCTGTAAGCCTATTGCTCAATCCTTTGTATCTTCCCTGTGCTACATTTCTATGAGGATTTCTTTTCTAACTGTACCTCTCAAGCACCACCTCAGCTACACTCTTTATGATTTTTTGGTTACACTACGCTCCAGTCTCCTGTTAATGAAGTAATAGCGTCTAAAATAACGGTTATTATGGCCAGAAAAGTCGGAAGGGTTCTGGTTGGGGAAGTCAGCCCAAACCCAAACCCAACAAAAGAGCTGACAAACCGCATTAATGCAATGAACAAGCTTGACTGTGGGATTCATCAAAGTAGGCCTGTCGGAAATCTAGGATAGGTACCTACAATTTAATATCTTTGGAACTAATTCCATTTTCACTCTGGTGTGTATTTAACAGTCTTGAACAGAGGTCACCAGTGTCTAGACTATTCGGCCATTTCAAGCAGAAGCAGTAACGCTTCGAGCGAACATATTAACAACTGGCTAGGCGATTACGACGAGTATCTAAGGCAAGGGAGGAAAGGAAAGATGGAAAATGAAAAGGAGAGCCCGACAGCTTAAAATGAGGTCTGCGATAGTCTCGCTTGTTCCTGGGTCCCTGTTTAAAGGAATGAGGAGCAGCTGAGCCACCTCGGGGCTCAGCCTACTTCAGAACCCACCTGCAAACCGTCAACCCCCACCCCCACCAAAGGGGATTTTTTTTTCATATATTCTGCATATTCGGAGGAGGCCGCAACCCACATGTGGGAAAGGACCGCAAGGGTGCCTGGTTCGTGCCAAGACACTTACACTGAGCCTCATCATTTATGGTAGTGTGTCCTATTAAAGTTCGAAGGAACTAGAGCTTAGAGATTTTATTACACACCTTTCCCCCCTCGTGTAGTTGGGGTAAAAGTATTGGCGACATACTTTGGCAACCGCAGCACACTAATCAAGGCTCTAGAAACTTTTCATGGCCGTCAGCTACCACTTTTTGGGGTTTAAATGTTATGGAGACAAGATGGAGATTACCAATCAAGCGTCGGATCTCGAGGCGGCTGTCCACGTGGGCACGGGCGGGGTGGGAAAGTGCGGGGAGTCTGCCCGGTGAGCCAGGCACGTGCTAAAGCCGACGACCGCTACGGTGCCTTTTTGCAACGGTGAAAGCGCTCAACGTTTCTTCGGCTAAGACGCCCCGCTCGGCAACCCCTAGCCCAGGTAATAGGTAATCCACTTCAAAAGGTACCCAGGGAGGACGGCCAGACATGTCCTCGAATCGCCAAAAGCTGGATCCTGGGGTAGGAATTTAGGGTTAAATTCTTCGGGCGAAGGTTCTAATACCTGCAGCTGCGCGTATATCTGCAGTAAGATGCTACTCGGATTGTGTCATACGTAAATTAGTCTGATTATTGCAATTTAAATTGAGAATTACTAGGCGTTTGCCAGAATCTAGGGAGCCTTGGTAAAGGGCGGCCAGGTATAAGTGTAAAAAGTGTCAGAAACGCAACTAATAGCTGGAGTTTGTGAGTTAGGAGAAATCCAGAGACACGGACAAATTTCAATTTAACAGGAGTCCCATAATTCTGGCAAATGCAAACCAGACTCCGCATTGTATAGATAGAGGAGCTATTGGCCAGGATGCTGCAGAAACGCCGGCCAGAGCTTACACGGGTACCTCAGTCCGTGGAGTGGTGATTGTCACTATATACTTGAATAACGCCAAAAAGTCAACCACTACGCTACCACTTTAGCAAGCAAATGGTGGTACAGACTCGTCACTTTCCCGGTTTGCCAAATGATATATCCGCGCCAATGCGCACTATGCGCTATTAAACCACCGCATTGTCCCAGAAGTTCCAAGTCCAGGTATAGGTGCAGCAGTTGGGGTATAGGCTTAGTTGGCGACTTTTGGACAGGGATTCCCCGCAACTCGAAATAAACCCCTTCCCCCCCCCCCCACTACGACTAACCCCAACAAACAACCCCAACCTGACCAGTCGTCTCAGCCTGCAGGATGTTCCGACCCCCATGTTTCTGTTCCTCACGCCAAGACTTAAACAATAAACTAAGCCCTATAAAGTGGCAACAAGCTAAAGGCAAGTACAGCCACGATTGCTCACATGTATAGCTTATGGGTGCCTATGACCGCCGTACAAGCAATCGCGCGACCCAATACTTTCACCTCACGACAGCAAGACCATTACATCCATAACCACGTAAACTGGCCATGGTAACATGCTTATGTAAGGGTCCCAGAGTGCATGCCTATGTCCTCTCAAAACTAGCAGAGCACAAAGTTGTGGGTTTAGCTCATTGTTATATCTTGTCCGGCGCCGTCAGAGCTCTCATGCACTAGAGAGTTTTAATCGTTCATACATTCCTGTGTAGCTATTAACTGTAACCTGACCACCCAACAACACGGTAATCTACGGCATGGAAAATTCATGGCCTGTAAACCACTGAAAGCTTCTTCATGATGTGGCTGATAATTTATAGTGAACTACGTACAACAGACCAACAAGCCCCAACTGGTGTCCAAGTTCTTGTGTTTCCCTATTGGGGTGACATATCCGAAAACATTGGTCGCATCGCTTAAGTGCCCCAGGACACTAGTGGTAAGCGAGTCGGGACTGGGGTGCTTTGGCCGCTATCTGGCAAGCGATGGGCCATGGCCTGGAGGTCCTTGAGAAAGTCGATAGTAGGTCATGCTAGGGTTAAATCGCCACCAGGGTGAACGGTTAATCGGCGCTGAAGCGCATAAGAGTGGGCTCCGCTACGGGCGCCTCATAGCCGATCCAATGGCTAATCATCCTCAAATGGATGTCCCTGTGTTGCATGCAGGAGCGACCGACCAGGGATGCAGGCGAGGTTGGCCTCGGATGATCAATGCAGCACTCCCTGGCGCATGGCGCAGGGAACCCAAGCATAGGACAGGCCTTCAACTCTTACCACCACTCTCATTTGTAAGGAATTAAGGACTTCTGTAACGTATTCCATAAGCGAGCTAGCGACACAAGCGAGCTAGCCACCCAAACCACATTATGGCGATAATTATACATAAAATACAACCACAACATAGTAAACTAATTAGTCTTTACTACTATTCTCTTTATTAGATATTTTCACATTAATCTAATAAGTTTATGCATTATAACTAGTCTTACCGCACACACTATATTGCTGACTCTTTATCTTATTCTAAGGCTTTTAACCTCTGGTTTTACGATCTTCTCGCTATATCTGCTTTTCTATATTATTTTAATCCTAAAGAGCTTATCTCTTAGCAATAGTTATACTACTACCTTAATATAATTATATTATTCTAGCTCTATACTGCTTACTTAATAGTATATATATCTCTTAAAGATATTTATTCTTAGCTTTTAAGAGAGCTATCTTATATATAGTACTGTATATTTCCTTTATAATATAGTCTATAGCTACTAAAATTAATATAAGTAAGCTTCTCTAATATTAGCTTCTTTATCTTTTAATATAATTAGTTTATAAAGTTATATTAGTTAGGTTATTTAGGGTCTTTAGAATCTATATATTTAGTAGCTTAAGTATAGCTTTAACTAGTATTAAAGTCTATAGCTTTATATGTAGACATAATAATATACTTTTTAGATTAAATAGAATAAGTTTTATATCTCTAAAAGCACCTTAAATTCTTTTATTTATTAGTTATTATAGCTTTAAGAGCAATATAAAACGCGGGGAAAAAGTTAGCCTATATAATATATATAATATGCTCCCTTGTAAGTCCTTTAATGTCTTTGCTATATGCTTCTGTCAGGTGATAGAGCCTCTATATAATAAAGAGTAGCCTACTTAAAGCGAGAAATTAATGTATAAATACTAGCCTAACCTCCCTAATAAGAGAAAGAAGAAGGTTAGAGATTAAGACTATTAGCTATTTTACTGCTAGCTACCTGCTATTACGCTCTTAATACAGAAGTTCTATCTCTCACTCTGCTATTAGACACCCGTCGTAACACTTTCTTTAGCAGCCTAAAATAGCTAATATCTAATAGTTAAGGAATAAAGAATAAATAAGATAGTATATAAAGCGTAATAATTTATAGTCTTTATAGAATACCTTAAATTTAGTTAAGTAGTAACTTTTATATCTATTATGTGGGCGGAATTGCTCACACTTGGGGGCCTAACAAGGGGATGGGAAAAAGGGACTTAGTGTTTTTATTTAACCTTGTAGCTAGCACACAGATAAAAGGGAGGTTCTTCCCTCTTTAGTCAGACAATTTTTAATTAATAGACTTAACCGCGATTTTCTTAACTAGAGCTATTTACTTGGTGTATCTAATACTTATTTACTAAATCTCTTGTTAACTAAGAGAACCTTCTTTTGCTATAGGCTACACCTCACAAAGGTGCACCACCAAATAATATTGCTAAAGTCTTCTGGGAAGACTAAAGCAATTAAGAATTAAATACCATTTAATCTAGGCAATTGGAAGGATTCTAACCACCCGGCCTAAAGGCACCTTTCTTTGCTATAGGCTGCACCTTACAGAGGTGTACCACCAAATAATATTGCTAAAGTCTTCCGAGAAGACTAAAGCAATTGAGGATTAAATACTATTTAATCTAGGCAATTAGAAGGATTCTAACTATTTAGACTAAAGGGAAGTAATAATCTGGACTAAATTGCTAATAAGCCGCGTGTAAGTAAGGTATTTCGCAGGGCACTCTAAGCTCTTAGGTGTGTTTGTTTTAGGCTAATAAACTATCTAGAATAAAAAGTTAATATATACTATACTTTTTAGGTTTAATATACATTTTAAAGTGCTAAATCTAATCTATAGCTTTTTTATTTATAGTCTAGCTATTATAAGTTATAGAGATAACTTAATTCTTAGGTAGTATTATGGTCTAGCCCGATTCGGCTATCGCAGGTGCTAGCTGCAGACATACCGGTTGCGCCGGGCCCTTTTACCACTACGGCAATAGAGTACGAATTAAATAAGTCCCTTGTGACTGCTCAATCTAGCACTATACAGCCTCTCTCAGTTGCGCACAAGACTGGGCTTTAAGCCCAGACCTTTACAAGCACCCCTTTAAGTGTGGTAATATACGTCTTAAATAGCAAGGCAATTTAAGCTAATTAGTATGTAATGCAGGGAATATAACTAAGATAACATAATAAGAGCCACTAGATAAAATAATCCATTTGATCTAACCCTGGAAGAAATACAGTTGAGCTAATCTGCTAGCTGTGCTATTTATCTTACTAATCTTATGGTTAAATGCCGCTCTCTGTCTCTTCTAAATATTATTATCTTAGCTTTGCTTTGCTAGTTAGCATCGCTAAAAGCATAATTAAAGAACTAACTTTCCCTCATAATAATGCATAGTAGTAATTAGACTAGTAGCATAGAGCTATAAACATTATAGCTAGCCAGTTTAATAGGCTATATAGTATATTATAGTATAATAATAAACTCTATAGAATACAAGAAAGCAAAAGTAAAAGAAATAGTAAATATAGCACCAGTCTATCTAACTAAGTAGTTACATAATAGAGCGGCAAATATAAAGTAAACCTAAAGATATAAACGTAAGGGACGCTCTATATCTAATCTTTAATTCTTACGTTATAACTGCAAGATTATATCTACTTCTTTGCTGTTACCGCTATAGTAGCAGCAGAAATACTATCTAAATAGATAATACAGCAGCAAGTAGAATTACTTTCTCTATATTATTTGCGGAGTTAGTTGTAACTATTTCCTGCGTATATTAACTAAAACTATAAGAATATCTAGAAAGAGCGTATAGAGCTATATAAGCGCATAATTACTTGCGTGCATAACTTATACTATGGGAAAACATTAATTTAGTTAATGCTAAGCGAAGAGTTAGAAATATATCTGCGAGGTGTTATATTCTTCTCTAATTCTAGCGTCTAAACCGTGAGTGTACACGAGGTTATTGAAGAGCTAAATGCCAGATATAACAGCGAAGCTCAATCGGCAACCGGGGAAATTAGGGGAAAGGCTGGAGGAGCATGCTGTACGTATTTTGAGAACCCCAAAACCGTCGTGGTGGCGAAAACCGTGCCATATAAGATGAAAGGAGGAATACTATAACTGGTAAACTTTAACGGTTTAACCGTTGAGCATCAAGGTCTGTTTGTTGCTTTCGTATTTTGTGGATAGCATAGCTGAGGGTCTTGGGTACTGCTACTTTCCCCTAGATGCACCCAGATAAACTTGTACCTTGGCGACCTTTGATAACCTTGGGGACATTCTCGATAAGATATTCGACTACGGCGTCCGGGCCATACTTGAACTGCAAACCCTCAGGAATCGCATGCAACTTGATGTTAGGCACCATAGACCGGGCAATCTGGTGTATTTTGGCGCTCTCTTCGGGTGTTCACATTAAAGCAGAGAACTAAGTTATCAGAGATAAGCGACCGTAGCTAGCTACGGTTAATAGGGATACACTAGACTCACCAGGATGTTAGGCTGTAGCACTTTGACTGTAGTTTCCACTTCATCGATGGCTAAACCTTGTTAGTTTTGAGACCTCGTAGGTAATAGTTTGGAGGGCTGGATGTATAGGAGCAGTTTGCAGTGTGCTAAATATCATATTGAACTTTTAATGCCTCAGCGACGCGGCCAATGAGTCTTTTTGCCCTCTTAGGGGCTGTGTTAACAGTGGCTAACCGCTAAGGGCCTTAGGTCGTTATTTTAAACGAGCTTGTCAAGTTAAATGGATTTAAAAGTTGTCTGGTTAGAGAGAGATAGATACTAGATGCTTACGGCACCAAACAGAACAGTAGCGTGACTTTATTCTTAAGAGACGGACCAGATAATAGTTCCCGTCCACTATATTGCGGACTAACGTGAACTGCCTAATGTAATTACAGGATTCAAACAACCAGACCTAACATTGGCTATTAGTGCGGCCTCTGCCTAGGCACTTACTAGCTCTCCACTCGATCGCGGGGACAATTTATCAGAAATATGGCGGATGTTTGAAGCATCACCACAAGATGTGATCCCTAGCATCTGGCTGGGCCTGTCCTGTTTGTCCTTAATCGCCAGTAGCTGGTTCCTGCTTTTGGCAAAGCGGGAGACGGTCATTCGATGACACTGCACTGCAGACAAGGTGGCCTTAATGACCAATAAACCTTAGATTATGCACTCTTTGGTCGTGTCTAACAAATCCTCTTACGCCACATAACTCCCGTTGCATTCATTTGTCGGATAAATCCGCTTCACCATGGAGAACAAAGTACAAGCCTGCTGCAGTCATAATAGTAACATATATCTTCTACGCGGCATCATCAATATAAGGTGGGTTCCCCTAGGCACTATTCTGACACCGGCCGCTTTCTTAATGGGTGCGCGTAGGGCCAGGCGACTGAAGTGGCGCCAATAGTGCTAAGGATGTGGTGGTTCTATCCTTGTCATGCCATGCTACCCCATAACGCCTCGTGGCGAGATCCCTTGCATTAGCCTGGATGAAAGTCCCTCTAACCAATCTGCCGAGGCGCATCTGTCTATCACTACTTGGTTCGCTTAGGAAACCGACCATGAGACCACTCACCGAGAATACTGATTCCCACTGGTCTCACACAACCTCAGACAAGAGACGGGGCAGCTACCCACCTCCGACACACCGCACCAATTTACTTCTGTATTTTGTTCGTTACGACGCTTGACTCTTGTTTATGCTTTAGTATTGCTTTGCTTAGCCGCGACATGGTCTCAAAGGGTTAGCGAGGAACTTAGCCCAGCTTAGCTTCAAGTTCCGCTTATTTCTACCCTGGCTTATCCCGGCAAGTGTTTCCTGATAACTAAAATTAACCCGTCAGTCCATATTCAGGCGGAACAATTCAAGCGAGTCGTCCTTCTTAGCGCCTCTAAACTACAAAACTTAAGCGATGTAACCAATATTCGGACATGTTAGCCTGATGGGGAATGTAGGAACAGGACAGCCGTTGGAGCTCGGTAGTCTGTAGGGCGTAATGCGTTCTAACTTACTCGTTGTAAGTTACTAGCCGCACCGTAAAGAAGCTTCTCGCGGTTTAATACGAGATGAATCTTGCGTACAGGAGACGATTATATTAGTACGTGGCTGAACTGCAGTTAATGGCTACAGAGTACGTGCTAGCATTTGAGACTGTCTTGTGCATGAGAGCTCTGATTAAGCCGGACAAGACATAAGAATGAGCTAAACCTACAATATTGTGCTCAACTAGTTATGGGAGAAACCTGATATGAACTCCGCCCATCAGACCCACCCTTGCGTAAATAGTTTAATGTTACCGTGGATCGGCCAGCAAGCTTGAACGGGGAAACCCCCAGAGTCTGATCGCAACCAACCATTCCCCCTACCCACCACATCCCTTTACTTCATCCTGCGGGATGTTCCGTTTTGCATCTTGCTGCGCGCCATGCCGAGTTCATCTTATACGCGAGCGTTCTGCTAAGGTAACTGTAGACCTCGTAAGCAAAACTTGACTTTTCACATGACACCGGCTCCTCAAATTATCATACCGCATATCACCTGGAACGCTCCTTTGGTGGCGCCGTTCATGTTGCCACGGGGAGAACCGGGAAGTTAGCTGTCATTTATTAAGTATCTTGTGAATTGTACACATAAGGACCCCACTACTTGCCGCTTGGGCGATGGCGTCGTCTCTGCGCTTGGGCCGTATATCCTCATCTTCGCTAGCCCATGTGCGGTAGGTGTGTTCACGTGAGGTTTTTATACCGCTTTGCCTGAGACAGCAACAATCAACGACCTATCAAGTTATGCCGAGGCTCGCGAAGTATCTTCAGGTGCACAAATGAATAAATCTTTCCCTTGGCAGTGATCGAGTGCTCCCGGCAGAAGAAGTTAAGGGGTGTTCAAAGTTTACGTTCGAAGGGGAGCTCGCGATACACGAACACCGGCGTCTGGACCAATCCTGGAGTAATATCTCAGTTCTTATATGAGAATGGGAGCCAGCGAATCTGGACGAGGCAGACATCTCAGGTATTCACGACCTCGCAGACCTGTAATCGATATATAAGGGGCCACCTTTCCCTCGTTAACGCGATCCTCTCTCATCCTCGTTAAGACATCCAGTGCGTGGCCTCGAGCAACCCAGACTATCACCATCATCTCGCTGCCTTTATTTATTTTATTTTATTCTTTGAAGTAGTCCCTACCACAAGTTGTCTCAGTGATCAGAAGACTCATCATCGAAAATGAAGCTCACGCTCTGGGTCTTGATTACACTCGCCGCGGTCTCAGGTGCTTCCCCTGGTAATAAGTCTCCTTCCTCTCGCAGCCTCGCGCGGCGGGAGGATAGCAAATGCACAGATGCCGGGAAAATTCGCGAAACAGACAGACTGCTCTTTAGCGAATCTATCGAGACTTTCATCAAGACTCGGGACACAAAGAACCCATCTTGCTTGGACTGGTCATCCGACGCATGTAGCTCCTCGCCCGATGGGGTGCTAGGGCTCTACGACTTTACTTGGAGCTGCATGAGGCACGACTTTGGGTATCGAAACGCTAAGGCGCAAAAGCGGTGTACTCATAGCTTGAGGCAGCGTATTGACGACAACTTCTGGGGGGATATGATGCGCTACTGTGATGACAATTTCCACTGGTACAGCTGGTTTAATAAGCAGGCTTGCAAGGGCGCCGCAGATAGCTACTATCAGGCGGTGAGAGATCACGGCCGAGATGCCTGCGGCCCTGCCATATCTAAGGCTGTATCTGAAGATGGGCAATGTGGCAAAAATGGACTAACCTGCAAAGGTGCTAATTTTGGTGATTGCTGTTCTAAAGCAAACTGGTGCGGAAACACAATTGACCATTGCGGGTCCGGATGGTAAGCATGGGTCATAAGCTATAATCAAGAGGTTATTTACTAATAGCTGAAAAAGTCAGGATGATTCTGGCGTATGCCACTAATCAGGGCCTGGGCTCGAGGTCGGGCATTTGCTCTTTGTGTTGGCAGCTACAGTTCGGCTACACAAATACCCATACCTTTCTTCTGGCACGGAATAACTCGATATCTTTGAGTCAGGCCCTCCCCCGCTTCCCCCAAAGGTTATCATTGGTAACTACGCTTCAGAGCATTTAAGGGGCACAGAGGATCGGATAGTTTCACTTCAATACACTCTTTTGCTCAAGCTATAAATTTGTTGGACAACTTCATTTGCGTAATTCCTAAAATACTGTCAAGATCAGGTCAAGTAACCATGCAAGTGTATTGCGCCGGTGGCAAAGTGGCAATATAAAACGGTAATACTGCTGCCTACGCAGTATTCCAAGAAGTATTTAATTTCCTATAATTCCGCTCTTTATCAAAGGTCTCTCGTTGCCTGACTCACAGGGGATTTTCTGCCCGATCGTCGTCTAGCTACGCAAACAAGTTCGTGAAGTTTGACAGTTATGAGCCCAGTTTGCACGACTCAATTTAATTTAGATACAAAAGCTTCCACTGCAGTAAACGCTGCCGACTAAAATGGCCGCTAACAACCTCAAAGTCTCTTCTAAGTTATCCTCAAAGGATCCTGTACTTGGGACGTGTGGATCAGCATAATCCGCAAGTTCGCAAAAGAAATCAGCAAGTCTGGGAACATGTTGACCCCGAGGTGATACACAGGCAGTCAATAGGGGTGCTACACTGAATCACTTTGCGGATATAGAAATTGTAGCCGACTGTTGACGTTGGGTAGTGGGCTTCAAACAATAAAACGAGAACCTACAGTAAGCCATTAAATTCCGAAGCAATTTTGATTTTGCAGACTGTGGTTTGGTAATACAAGGTTGGGGGTCGATTTGCCAAATTTTTGCCACACATTACGAGCACCAAGGTACACACTTCTAAGCCTATTTGCCGTCCCGGTCAGACGCTAAACCTGTGATCTTCTCTAATCTGTGACATCCATGCTCAAGCTGCCACGCCACGTAGGCGTGGTATGTGCGTATTACTCTCTGACTGGTAATTGATATTGTCCTTCTGGGAGCGTGTTTGGATACTACTAAGATTCCCTACGTCCCTCCACCAAAGCTACCGGGCCAGAGTACCTGTGGCGGCCGATGAATCCGTAGTGAGCCAGGGCTCCAAGTAGAGTACCAACGAATAGGGGCGACGCCCAGTTGAAGCCTTCTGCTGTGACAGGGCTGCTCTCCGGCCAAAAACACCAGAAAAAGGACCAAACTCCATAAATAACTCCCAATAAATTGATGAGGATTCCGTATTTGCCCAGAGAGAACTGTGCATAGGGGAGTGTGTTGGGGTAGTACATCCTTCTCCACAATATGCAGGCAATGCTAAGAGTATAGCACTGTATAAGAGCGACAGTAAACAGCGATGTGACTGCGTAGAATGCAACAGAGCTGCCGATGTAAATAAGAGACAGGGATAGACTAATACAGCTAGTTACAATAGCAGCGTTCGTTGGCACATTACGTCGTTTGTCCACTTGCGAGATCCAGGCCGAGAATGGTAGTCCCCTGTCACGGGAAAAGGCGTAGAGATCGCGACTTGTAGCGGTAAGTTGTGTAACGTTAGATGAGACCAGTATTGCGATCGTCGCAAGCAGTACGGCTGTAACCCATCCCTGGGACATTGACTGTCGAAGTACATATATGGTAGGGTAGGATGTTTTGTCGTTGAGAGCCACACTGCTGTCAGGGATGTGGTAGCAAAGGGTCACCAGCATAGGAAAGAGAATGATGAAGTTGGCGACGTAGACACTAAGCATTGCCCTCGGGACTGACCTAGCAGCATTTCTAACTTCCTCTGACATGTGTGTAGCCTGTAAATAGTTATTAGTAAAGTACCGAGTATGAACTTGAGAGGACTTACCGCGTCAATGCCAACTTGAAAGGTAGTACCAGACAGTTGGCCAATTAAGATAGCTAGAGTCATGCTAGGCCAACCGCCAGAATTCTCAAAGCCGGTCCAGACATAACTAGACGTAGCCATGGGTGCGTTAACCCAGACTGGAATAATGATGGTAAAGTACACTATAATGTGAACTGCAAACGCTGCGTTCTGCCAGTAAGGCAAGGCCCGGTGGCCTATAACGCTGCCAAGGAAAGCCATGATAAGAGCTGGGAGAACAAGGAGCGTTCCTTGCCAGAGCGGGGAATCGTATTCGGGATTATTCACAGCAATAACGGTCTGCAGTAGAGTTCCAACGAGTAGATTGCCCATTGCATTTCCGGCTTGCAAACCCAAAGTGGAAGTCCAGCTATATCTATGGTCAGTCATCATCTTCATGTAATCAACGTACAGAGTTCAACGACCATACCCACTCACGTAGCTTAATCCTTTCTGCCAGCTTTCTGGCGCAAACTCGCTCACCCAGTGATACTGAGATCCGGCGATAGGGGCCATACTAGCCATCTCTGCCATGCTGAGGTATATTGGGCCAAAGCCAATAAAGTTCCAGATAGTTGAGTATAGCAGTGATGGGTTTCCGCCGTTTGTGAGAGCTGGCGTGATTTGGAATATGCTGTACTCCCAAATGGCTGTGTTAATGGCCGCAAACGATGCCACGGAAAACATCCGGAAGTTTCGAACGAGCTCCTGATCTCGTCCCATACGCCGCATATCCTCGGCGTCGGCCCTAGTGTACCTGGTCGCATGGCGAAAATTGTCGTTTTCCTCCAGCACAACTTGGCCCATCTCGACTGCTCTGTCCTTACCACCTGCACCGCAGGGAGTCCCGAAGGTGGACTTCGCGCTGGAAAGACTTGACACCATTTCTATCGTATCCTTCGAACCAGGACACAGACCTAGAGTTCTCATAATGTCGATTGCCAAAGTATACAGGTGGACGGAAGCACAGAGTTGAGCCCAGCATCTACGTTAAGAATGAAATTTTCATATGCTTACTAGAAACTCGACGCCCCTTATTTACAAGCCTAAGTAACACCCATGTCAGTAAATGGCCACATATCTCGAGGTACTGTCGGAAGTACGGTGTGGATACTGTCACAAAGGGCGCCACAAAGGGCGTCACAAAGGGTGTCACTGTAAAATTTGATAGGTGTGTAGGCACAAGCCCAAAGTATTACTTGTTTTCTGTTCTCTCCATCTCCCTGTCCAGTTGCTCTCCTCTCTACACGGTTAAGCGCGTCGCTTCCGACACGCCCATTTATGCGCGTAACCAGCATGGAGTGGGATTATGTAAATGCAGCTTTGAAACAGGTTTCTATGGTATGCATTCTTACTAGTTGACTTTGGGGGTCAACCCACAGCGGGCTGAGAACTTGAATCGGGCTGATGCCAAGAACTTGGGTTGATAAGTGGCTTGCTGGATGGAATAAATGTCGGGTCAGTCTCATTACACAGCAGGGGGGGACGAAACACCATTACCCCGGACAACATCCGATCGACACGTGCAGTTTGGCAACCCCGGTTGCCAGATGTTCCAGTGTCTTTGGCTGGAGCCGGCATGTCAGGGATGAAAGGGGGGGGGGGGGGGGGGGCGCTTCTACAACCGCTCCCATAAGTGTCTCTGTGTGCGTCTGAGTCTGCAGTTGAGGAAACACTATGCACACGTTCCCTGTTCCTCACGACCGGGAGGGAGTCGAGAGCTTTTTGCATCCCACTGTAACTCGCCAGGGTTTATAGGAGTACAATCTTCGGGTAGTTCCGACAAATGAAGAATGGTCTCGTTATGGGTAAATACAGAAATCTTGGGGGTCTCCGTAATAGACAGTTCCAGTTCCCAGCTTCCCCATGGCATCAGCGCCACTCATTAGGCCAAAGCCAAGGTACCAGAGGCCTAGCATCTGGCAAGTCTGAGCCTCGGCAGTCGCTGGTTCCGGCAAATATTGGGCAGGGATACAGTGAGCCCTGCAAATTACAAGCGCAGCAGAAGATAGGGAGAAAGCAAATGAAATGAGGGGAGTCGTAAAAATGCCGAATAAGTATCGCAATTAGAGCAGCTGACGCCGTCTCTCTGGCTTTGCAACATTTAAGGCCTCTAGTCAGGGTATGAAGCAAGGCTGCTTCCCTTATTCTGCATTGTGCTGGGTGAAGGGGGGCCTATCCCAATGGCGATGAATAGCTAGTAGCGGGTCGCGCAAAGGTGTTCTAGGTCATTTGTATCAACCGCCACAGGAACCATGCAGGTGTCTATTTAGACGTTACACGGCTTCCAGAACTTATTTTTTTTGCTGGGGAGGCATGTCCGATCTCCTGCGTGCTCCCAACTTGAAACCTGTAAGCCACACAAAAGCCCTAATTGAGTGGCTTTCTTCAGCACAACGTCCACCAGATGCCATGGATGACTTAACCGCACCACCACCGGTCCGGTGTCATAGACAGCCGCCAACTGATGAAGCGAAATTCCACCAAATCGAGGGGTTGTGGGGGGGGCAACCTTATGGCGTGCCCCTGGTGAGTATCCGCTTGGAGCTATTCAGGTCGACTGGGTGAAAATATTCCACTGTGAACGTCTTCCCGCGGTACACATAGAAGAGCGTACGAAGTAGCTTCCTGACGCCGTCTCCGGAGGTTTCATTTGCCTGGACTCAGTACTGTCGTGCCCAGGGACCGTAATTTGAGAGTTCATGGTGTCTGTGAGTCTAAGCTACAGTCAACACCATCAAGACTATTCGGGATCTACTACATACAAGTCAGGAAATGTTATAGATATTGCTGTTGAATTAAATTATCTAATTGGAATAGTTCGCCGCATGCACATAATAATAGTCCATTAGTCAACTATTAACCTGTTTTGCCGTTGGTCGCCATAGTATAATACAGACAGAATCCGGGAGGCGCTGTTCTCCCCACCGAATCTGGCGGGAACTGCCGCCGCTTTTGGCGGCTTCGACAGTGAGAGGGCAATCACACAACGCAAGTACAGTGTACATTGAGCCAGGAACAAGCAGCGGCCGGGTCGCTCAGCCAACTTGATTCAGCAGCCCCACTACGGCTTGTGTCCTTCGCCAAGCACATGACTGTTCAGTGGCCTGCGGTCCTGACCAAGTTCCCGAGCCTGGTTTCCAAAATCTCGTTTCGTAAATCTGGTTTACGTGAGTCCGTTTTCCGACACCACCAAAGCTGACGACCATGCCAGATCCCTGAGCAGCGCCTGAGCAGCGCATAGCGATGTGTCATTGTTTAAAATGGCGGTCTTCACTCGACCTTGCTGGTCACCACCTCCATCTCTCTTCATATCTCTAGACTGGCGCCCTGGTGAATTATTATGGCACCCCGACTCTCCCGGAAGACAGCGTACACAACAAATCATGACGATTTCATTCAACAGTTTACTCAACGTGAGAATGAGAAGCGACGCATCAACAAACCCAAACCACGCAGTGCAAAGGAACGAGCTGCTCTTCGGGAGAAGCTAAAGGACTTACAGTTCTTACTACCTGACCACGCTGACGGAACGAAGATCAACATCGCAGGCATACTCAAAAAATGGAAAATGTACGTATGTTGTCCCTGATGCAGCGCATGTATCATGCTAACGAGGGTTAGTTACTGTCATGCGGCCGAACTAGGTGACTGGAAAGAATCAATAAAGAAACTCAGTCGGCCTGTAGCTCAGGATTTCCTTGATCATCTGTGCGAGAGGTGGAAAATCACATCCTGGAGCACATCGTGGATATACTGGCGACAGTTCAAACAACTCTTTACGAGTGTCACAGGCCAATTCTTTAACAGAAATGACAACAACGAAGTGCGAAAAGTACGTCTTTGCTTTGAAACAATCTTGGACTGGTACAATCCCTGCTAACATGATGATGAAGTGGCACGACACAGTTTTAGTTACTAGATGGGGTTTGCGCCCACCGAACGTTGACGGCAAGCCCGTCCTTGGTACCGATGACTTGCTAGCGCTTCAAACTTTCAACCTAGCTTACGATGATACCGTCTTTCCTTCCGAGCGACATAGAGTTCAGTTGTTGGGCTGCTACCTTTTGCTTGCATTTACTGGTGTCCGACCTGGAGAGATCGTAGATAATGAGAAAAGGAAGCCAAAGGATGGCTCGTGGCAAGACATCTACGGCCGAAAGACAGTTGCGACTGAGGACTCAGATGATAGCAATAAGGATCTAGATGAAGCTGACCGTTTCCTCGAAGAAATGCTTTCTCAGGAAACAGAGCATCGTGGCCGGCCCAAAGCACTTTGTTACGAGGATATTTTCCTGTCGATTGTACGACATCCCGAAACTGGGAAGGACGTTCCGACCATGTCAATCAAATTTATACATCATAAAGGTGAGGACCGAAAACCTAAACCGTACGTATTTGCTCGCCTTTCTTTTCGTGCCTGCAGCACACAATTGATGTTTCGCAGAACTATCTTCCTCTTCACCGGAACAAGAAGACTTATGTTTTGCATCGTAACTATTATAATCAGCCTTGCTATTAGCGATGAGGCATTTGACGCTCCGAGTTTGAAGAGCGTTGCAGATGTATTCAAAATCCGCAACAGAGGCCCAGAACAATGCCAGCAGCTTCGATGGAAGCAAAAGTGGCTGAAACGACCGATTTTCCGTGGGTTTGAAGGCTCTGCCGTCTCTCCTGACAAGGCTCTTCCTTACGACAAGCTGAATGACGACATGCAGCGCCAAACACTAGATGCCGGATTCGAGCAGGCTTTTGGGCCAAGGGCATTCCGCAGAGGGGCTGCAAATAAAGCTAACGGTATGTATAGTACTCTGCAGCCGAATCCAGAATCGTTTTAATTGTCATCATCAACAGGCAGGGCATCGGATGCTGTTCGCGATCAGATGATGCGGCATGACCCTAAATGGGCAACTTTCAATAGCGCATACATCAATGAGAAGGTTCAGTTCCATCTCGAGAGGGTTGTTGCTGACGAGCCGACCGAAGACTGCCTCATTGATTTGTTCACGCATATGAGCATGACCCGGGATCCACGAGCCAGTCAGAATATGGTGCCTGCAGAGGTGTTAAGGAAGTTGCCGCCGGACCCGGAAATTGCACAACTTGAGGACCGCAGAGATCAACTCAAGAAAGGACGATATCGAATCCAAGGTAACGAACACGAGGATCAGATACGAGAACTCACGAAGATGATCCGTACGAAGCGGACACAACGAGAGAAAACACTCCGAAAACAGTATCGACAATACTACTTTTACAACCGTCCCACTTGGGAGATAGAACGGCAACTCGCAGGCGAAAGCGACGACGAGGCGGAGGTTGTTCTTTCAGAGCCAGCTATTGACCTTTACATACCCGAGCGAGCTCGGCTCGCTAAGCTCCTCTGCCACCAGCGGCCAGACAAGCAGAGCTATGAAGAATACTGTAAACTTCGCATTGAAGTTGCGGAGTTAATGGTCGCATTGAGCAGCAAAAGGGAAACTATTAAACGCAAGAGAGTCCACAAAGTCTCAGATGTCGATGCTATGAGTTGGAATTTTACCGATGTTCACATAAAGGAGGAGTCACCAGAGCCGGATAGATTTCCCCTTCTGATGTTGAAAACGCAGTGCCCGCGGTGCATCGGTGACAACGCGCTGTCTATTGGGGAGAGGACTTTCTCCTATTGCCGCCCTGCGGTGATGAACGATCATTTTGACCGCGATCTCTTCTTTG